>NC_086444.1:1168066625-1170676625 GCF_028390025.1 Pseudophryne corroboree
TGCAAATTATAAATGTTACTTCATTGCTGATTGGTTGCTATGGGCAACTTCTCCAATGGCTCACTTCTCCACACTTTTCACTGCTTCATGAATAGACCCCTTAATTGTGACTCTCCCATGAGGCACGTGCCTAGGGGCGCCATTTGTTGGGGGGTGGCACTTGGATTATTGTTTAGTACTGTCCAAAATTTACCAGTAACTACTAAATATTTCCTCTGTACCTTACTGTATGCTATTTTGAGTGGAGTATAATCTACTAGGACATGAGCAGACTACCCCTGTAAGTTGATCTAAGTAGTAAATACGAATACAAAATAAAATAAAAAAATATCATAGTTCATGACTTATTATTATTATTATTATAATAATTATATTACATTGATAATTATCAAATGAGGGCTTTTAAACAAACAATGAGAATTGGCGGAGTGTGTCGGCCATTACTGTTGTGCCTAGGGGTGCCCTAACCCCTAAACCCACCCCTGTATTTTGTAGATACACTACTGTGAAATTATTCCTTACTATTTATTTTTTATCTCCCTCCCTGTACAGTTGATGGAACATCGGATGAGCTTGATGTACCCATAAAAAAGTTCTTTGAAGACACAGACTTTGTGAGACAGCATAGTATAATGAGCACCAACTCTGTGAACTGGGCACGAGTGATGGTGCAGATTGCTCATTTCTGCCATGGCTACTTCCAATGCGTTCCAACCACAGCTGGAGAAACGCTGCCCCAAGTGGAAATAGTTGTACCAACAGGCGGAGCAGGGAATATGACAGGTAAGAAGCACAGAGAATACTATAGCTACAATGTGCTTAATAAAGTATCTACAAAGTCATACAGGGTAATACTTACTGAAGTGATCATATGATGATAACACTGAATATATATTAGAAATCATGAACTGTGTGTAAAAAACATTGCAGCCGTCTATTCGTCATGCCTTATGGAGCCGTTATGCATGCGGAAAACTGGTTCCTTCATATATTAAGTAACAGGCTCATTCAATATTAGAGGATCGATTTTGCTGTAAATATTCAGCAAACTCTGAAAGCGTAAAAGTTTTTCTGCCGTTACCTTGCAGGACCTGTGGACACCTGCAGATGGCGTTAGTTCTCAGTGGCCTGTATCTTCCTAACAGAAGGAGGTCTGGAGCACGAAGAGGGGTCCCCAAAAGCCCTGCGTCTCCTCAGGCATAGCCATATTAAGGGAGGGGTGCAGGGGCAGGGCCGGTTTTAGACCTTGTGGCGCCCAGGGCGAAAGTTTCCTGTGGCGCCCCCTCCAGGTAAAATACAGTTGGTGCATGCCGATGACGTCACCCCAAAACAGGGGCGTGGCTTCTTCATAGGGAAGGGGCGTGCCCACAGTTATCCCCCTGTACTTTTGCCCCACTGTAGCTGTGCCCCCAGTAGTTGTGCCCCAGTAGCTGTACCCCCAGTAGCTGTGCCCAGTTAATTTTCCCCCAGTAGCTGTTTCCCCTGTAGCAATGCCCCATTTAGTTGTGCTCCTTGTAGCTGTGCCCCCTATAGTAGTGCCCACAGTAGCTGTGCCCCTTGTAGTTGTGCCCCCAGTTGATTTGCACCCTGTAGCTGTGCCCCAGTATGTGCCCCCTGTAGTTGCGCCCCCAGTAGTTGTGCCCCCCTGTAGATTTGCCCCCAGTAGTTGTGCCCCCAGCAGCTGTGCCCCCAGTTAATTTGCCCCCAGTAGGTGTTCCCCCTGTAGTAGTGCCCACTGTAGTAGTGCCCCTAGTAGTTGTGCCCCCTGTAGCAGTGCCCCTTGTAGCAGTGCCCCCAGTTGATTTGCCCCAGTAGCTGTTCCCCCTGTAGCAGTGCCCCCAGTATGTGCTCCCTGTAATTGTGCCCCCCGTAGATCTGCCCCCAGTAGCTGTGCCCCTTGTAGCTGTGCCCCCTGTATGTGCCCCCTGTAGTAGTGCCCCCAGTAGTAGTGTCCCCAGTATGTGCCCCCTGTAGTAGCGCCGCTTTGAAACCCTAAAACCCCCCCCACAATACTTACCAGTCTCGTTCCTGCTTCCGGACCGCTGCTGCTGCTGTCTCTGGGTGCCGGCTCCTCTCTATGGGAGAGACGTCATGACGTCTCTCCCATAACAGCGCCGCACTGACACTAGGGGTCAATTTTGACCTCTAGCATCAGTCAGCAACGCCGTCTGCAGCAGGCGCACACGGCGTTTGCTGCAGCCGGGGGCCGGGGAGGGAGGGTGGATTAGTAGCGGCTCTTGCCACGGCGGCAGCGCCTCCCTCAGGGTAGCGGCGCCCCGGGCAAAAAGCCTGCTTGCCTGTGGCAAGAGCCGCTACTGTGCAGGGGATACTGTACCCCTGGCCCCCCTCTGTCAGGGGGCGCCCCGGGCAGAAACACACTGACATCACTAGCTATCCCTCTTGTGCAGCAGTAGAAAAGGCAGCCAGAATGCGAGGAGGACAGTATGCAGTGCAGGCAGAGACACAGGGGTATCAGCTTTCATGAGCTACTGACGTAGCTTCCAAACCAGAGGAGATATAGGAATAGGGGAGAGAACTGTAAGTGACACAAGGATCCCAGCTTCTCCTCCTCCCCGCCTGGGTGTCTGAGTCCTGTGTAACCGGTTATCTAATGAGAGCATTCGGGTTTAGAAAGAGAGAGACACAAAGAGTCCTGTCCCAGGGTGTAAGTACAGAGGATGCTGCTATTGCATTTTTGCAAGATAAATTATACATTTTATTTTTCTATGTGTATTTTTAAGGTTAAGTTGTCTTTGATCCACTACAAGAAATAGTTGTCTCACAATTAGGTGGCGCTATAAACAGTACCCAGGCATTATTAAACTATTAGTTTAAACCTAATATAAACCATTGGTTCAAATGTAAGAGAAGCAGTTAGCTTCCTGACAGACGGGATCCCAGCGGTCAATATACCGACGTCGGGATCCTGAAGAAGGAGACAATGTGGGACTATACCGTCAGCCGGCATCCGATTGTTCGGACAGCGGGATGCGCTTGTGTGGGGGAGGTTAGGTTTAGGCAAAAGAATGGGAGTTCGGGTTAGGGGCCGGGGAGGGAGGGTTAGGCACAAAGTGGGGAGGGTTAGGCACCCACAAGGGAGGGTTAGGGTAGGGGGCAGAGGAGGGTGAGGGGGCTTACTGTGGGGGCTGTCGGGATTCTGATGGCCCGGATGCCGCTGTCGGTATTCCAACTGCCGGTATCCCATCTATCGGCAAATCATACTGATCCCAAATGTAATATACACAATATCAAATATCTCAAGCCTCCCTGTCTTAAGTGCCCCGAGTTGCCCCATGGCTTAATCCGGCCCTGCCCTCTGGCAGTGTGTCCGACCCAGCAGCGTAAATTCTGCCAGTTCTAATTAATACTTAATTATCTGGGACACTCGATTACTGTGCAGTGACCACCATATATTCTAAAGATCTGTCGACTAATTTAGGAGTAAACACAGTAAAAAAAAAAAAATGTGCAAGTTTTCACACTGGAAATATTCTTCTCATTCATAAGTCTGGAAAATCCAGCAGCCCCTATAGAAACCTGTCTGAGATATCTGCTGCGCGCGCCCTCCTTATTACATCTTGGGGATACTTCATATTTTCAGGTGCCCCTCAAAAAACAGGTGTTTTGGGGTGATATGCCACAAATATACTGTAATAAATATATATCCATACTTCAGGTATTGTAGGTGAAACAATTTATACAATTATAAATATTTAGTGTATATGACTTTATTAAATGCTATAGTTATATATATTTTCTTCCCGCCTGCCCGCCACTCCCAGCGGGGTGTATCGCACAGAAGATGGGGCTGCCAATCCAGCTGGTCGCTGGTGTGAACAGAAATGACATTATCCACCGCACTGTTCAGCATGGAGACTTCTCATTAAGGGACACGGAGGTGACTTTGGCTTCTGCAATGGACATTCAGGTAACGGAAATCCACATGGCATACACAATAGCATTCCATGCAACATATTATCACATGTGGAATCAGGTATAATTTGTTGTGTCTCTTGTCCATTAGAATTGTGCAATCTTATTGATGAGCAAGGTCACTGTAAATGTCTCAATAACAGCAGCATGCTTTAAAGACCGTGCTGGTGCTGACCTCTAGTGGAATATTGGCGCATTACAATCTATATTTCTAGGAAAGACAGCTAGGAGTAGAGTTTATGGGGTGTAGTATGGTATGCTGGCTGTCGGGGTCCCGGCGCACAGCATACCGGCGCCGGAATCCTGACTGCCGGCATACCGACAGCTGGGCAAGCGCAAATGAGCCCGTTGCGGGCTCGGTGGCGCGCTACGCTATCTATTCTCCCTCCAGGAGGGTCGTGGGCCCCAAGAGGGAGAAAAGGCCAGTTGTCAAGATTTCGGCACCGGTATACTGTGCGCCGGGACCCAGACAGCCGGAAAACTGAAGACCACACGATTTAATGGTATCCAGATCATAGGTCGACAGTCCAGTAGGTCGACACCAAATGGTTGACGTGCATATGGTCAACAAGTTAACAGGTTCAATGGTCAACACAACATATGGTCGACGTGAGTTGTTTTTTTTCCAACTTTTTCATTTACCATCCACATGGACTACAGTTGGGAACAGTAACCTTTGCTGAGCGCAGCGAGGGACCTTGCCCGAAGCATGGTGACGAAGCGAGCCATGCAAGGGGATGCAGTGCACTAATTGGAGGGTCCATGTGCTGGAAGTTACATTTTGACACACACAAAAAAACATGAAAAACTAATTTTGACCTTTTCACGCGTCAACCATTTTCGTGTCATTTGGTGTCAACCTTTTTACTGGCGAACTACTATACCATAACCGAATTAATAAAGCTTCTAAAACAGAAAAGCGATGGTGTTGCCCCTAGCAACCCATCAGGTTCTATTTTTTTTTTTTTTTAAGCTGGAGTCTGATCGGTTGCTATGGGTAACACCTCCACTTTTCATTTTTAGAAGCTTTAGTAAATCTACCCCCAAGACTTACCAGAGCCACCTGAACAAAACCACCCGGTCTGTCTAAAACTCATTACAATTTCCCACAATGCTCTCTCACACTCACTACAGTAAGCACTGAGTTCTGCCACCACCAATATTTGGTTGCAAAGCTGATATTTTGATGAAGTCTGTGGTTACTCTCTGAAGTCCCACAATGCAATTCCCTGTAATTAGCAATGAACAGTAGCATTTATAACACACGTCTGTCTTGCACGTAGGAATATTAAAAACACTTTGCAGAAATTATTCCAGAAACATCCAGGCACACAGGGGTCCCGAAAGTGGAGTGAAATAATTAGTGATGTGCACCGGACATTTTTCGGGTTTTGTGTTTTGGTTTTGGATTCGGTTCCGCGGCCGTGTTTTGGATTCGGACGCGTTTTGGCAAAACCTCACCGAAAATTTTTTGTCGGATTCGGGTGTGTTTTGGATTCGGGTGTTTTTTAAAAAAAACCCTAAATAAACAGCTTAAATCATAGAATTTGGGGGTCATTTTGATCCCATAGTATTATTAACCTCAATAACCATAATTTCCACTCATTTCCAGTCTATTCTGAACACCTCACAATATTATTTTTAGTCCTAAAATTTGCACCGAGGTCGCTGGATGGCTAAGCTAAGCGACACAAGTGGCCGACACAAACACCTGGCCCATCTAGGAGTGCACTGCAGTGTCAGGCAGGATGGCACTTCAAAAAAATAGTCCCCAAACAGCACATGATGCAAAGAAAAAAAGAGACGCACCAAGGTCGCTGTGTGACTAAGCTAAGCGACACAAGTGGCCGACACAAACACCTGGCCCATCTAGGAGTGGCACTGCAGTGTCAGGCAGGATGGCACTTCCAAAAAATAGTCCCCAAACAGCACATGATGCAAAGAAAAAAAGAGGTGCACCAAGGTCGCTGTGTGACTAAGCTAAGCGACACAAGTGGCCGACACAAACACCTGGCCCATCTAGGAGTGGCACTGCAGTGTCAGGCAGGATGGCACTTCAAAAAAATTGTCCCCAAACAGCACATGATGCAAAGAAAAAAAGAGGCGCACCAAGGTCGCTGTGTGACTAAGCTAGTATACTTGACGACACAGAGGTAGGTAGAGCAGTGGCCTACTGTACCGTAATGCTATATATTATATACTGGTGGTCAGCAAACCGTGCAAAACTGAAATGCACCACAGGTATGGATGGATAGTATACTTGACGACACAGAGGTAGGTACAGCAGTGGCCTTCCGTACCGTACTGCTATATATACTGGTGGTCACTGTGTCAGCAAACTGCAAAACTAAAATGCACCACAGGTATAGAATGTAGATGGATAGTATACTTGACGACACAGAGGTAGGTACAGCAGTGGCCTTCCGTACCGTACTGCTATATATACTGGTGGTCACTGTGTCAGCAAACTGCAAAACTAAAATGCACCACAGGTATAGAATGTAGATGGATAGTATACTTGACGACACAGAGGTAGGTACAGCAGTGGCCTTCCGTACCGTACTGCTATATATACTGGTGGTCACTGTGTCAGCAAACTGCACAACTGAAATGCACCACAGGTATAGAATGTAGATGGATAGTATACTTGACGACACAGAGGTAGGTACAGCAGTGGCCTTCCGTACCGTACTGCTATATCTACTGGTGGTCACTGTGTCAGCAAACTGCAAAACTAAAATGCACCACAGGTATAGAATGTAGATGGATAGTACACTTAACGACACAGAGGTAGGTAGAGCAGTGGCCTTCCGTACCGTACTGCTATATATACTGGTGGTCACTGTGTCAGCAAACTGCACAACTGAAATGCACCACAGGTATAGAATGTAGATGGATAGTATACTTGACGACACAGAGGTAGGTACAGCAGTGGCCTTCCGTACCGTACTGCTATATATACTGGTGGTCACTGTGTCAGCAAACTGCAAAACTAAAATGCACCACAGGTATAGAATGTAGATGGATAGTATACTTGACGACACAGAGGTAGGTACAGCAGTGGCCTACTGTACCGTAATGCTATATATTATATACTGGTGGTCACTGGTCAGCAAAACTCTGCACTGTACTCCTCCTATATAATATTATACTGGTGGTCCCCAGTCCCCACAATAAAGCAGCACACTGAGCACAGATATGGAGTGTTTTTCAGGCAGACAACGTATACTGGTGGTGGTCACTGTCAGCAAAACTCTGCACTGTACTCCTGCTCTATAATACAGCTGCTCCCCAGTCCCCACAATTAAGCAGTGTGAGCACAGATATATGCAGCACACTGAGCACAGATAAGGAGCGTTTTTTTCAGGCAGAGAACGGATAAAACTGGTGGTAAAACTCTGCACTGTACTCCTATATTAATATAAAGCTGCTCCCCAGTCCCCACAATGATATAAGCAAGCACAAATATTTGCATCAACTCAACAATGAATAAACGGAGAGGACGCCAGCCAAGTCCTCTCCCTAACATTTCGAATGCACGAGTGAAAATGGCGGCGACGCGCAGCTGCTTATATAGAATCCGAATCTCGCGAGAATCTGACAGCGGGATGATGACGTACGGCCGCGCTCGGGTTAACCGAGCCATACGGGAGAATCCGAGTATGCCTCGGACCCGTGTAAAATGGGTGAAGTTCGGGGGGGTTTGGTTTCCGAGAAACCGAACCCGCTCATCACTAGAAATAATCACATTAGCAATCATTACATCACAGGGACGGGCTCTTTTCAGAGCCATTGTCCCTGCATGTGTACTGTATATTAGTATATTCGGGTTAAACTTTATTTCTTATTGCTGTAAACAGAAACTGCAATTATAGTCAAAAACCCAATAATTGAGTAATATGCCCATTAGAGCTTGGATAATGGGGGAAATTCCAAGTTGATCGCAGCAGGAAATTTTTTAGCAGTTGGGCAAAACCATGTGCACTGCAGGTGTGGCAGATATAACATTTGCAGAGAGAGTTAGATTTAGGTGGGTTATTTTATTTCTGTGCAGGGTAAATAATACTGGCTGCTTTATTTTTACACTGCAAATTAGATTGCAGATTGAACACACCACACCCAAATCTTACTCTCTCTGCACATGTTATCTGACTCCCCTGCAGTGCACATGGTTTTACCCAATTGCTAACAGAATTCCTGCTGCGATCAACTTGGAATTACCCCCTCAGTAAGTCCAAATACATTGGGTTTTGTTTTTTTACACACAAATACTAACTACTTCTACATATAGGGGGTCATTCCGAGTTGTTCGCTCGCAAGCTGCTTTTAGCAGCTTTGCACACGCTAAGCCGCCGCCTACTGGGAGTGAATCTTAGCTTATCAAAATTGCGAACGAAAGATTAGCAGAATTGCGAATATACACTTCTTAGCAGTTTCTGAGAAGCTCCAGACTTACTCGGCATCTGCGATCAGTTCAGTCAGTTTCGTTCCTGGTTTGACATCACAAACACACCCAGCGTTCGCCCAGACACTCCTCCGTTTCTCCAGCCACTCCCGCGTTTTTCCCAGAAACGGTAGCGTTTTTTCGCACACACCCATAAAACGGCCAGTTTCTGCCCAGAAACACCCACTTCCTGTCAATCACATTACGATCACCAGAACGAAGAAAAAACCCGTAATGCCGTGAGTAAAATACCCTACTGCATAGCAAATTTACTTGGTGCAGTCGCACTGCGGACATTGCGCATGCGCATTAGCGACTAATCGCTCCGTTGCGAGAAAAAAATAACGAGCGAACAACGCGGAATGACCCCCATAGCACACACATACTGCCCGCTTCCTCATACAGCACACACATACTGCCTGCTTCCTCATACAGCACACACATACTGACTGCTTCCTCATACACCACACACATACTGCCTGCTTCCTCATACAGCACACACATACTGCCTGCTCCTTCATACAGCACACACATACTGCCTGCATACAGCACACCCATACTGACTGCTTCCTCATACAGCACACACATACTGACTGCTCCTTCATACAGCACACACATACTGACTGCTCCTTCATACAGCACACACATACTGACTGCTCCTTCATACACAACACACATACTGCTGTTTCCTCATACAGCACACACATACTGCCTGCTTCCTCATACAGCACACACATACTGCCTGCTTCCTCATACAGCACACACATACTGCCTGCTTCCTCATACAGCACACACATACTGGCCGCTTCCTCATACAGCACACACATACTGCCTGCTCCTTCATACAGCACACACATACTGACTGCTCCTTCATACAGCACACACATACTCCCTGCTTCTTCATACAGCAAACACATACTGCCTGCTTCTTCATACAGCACACACATACTGCCTGCTCCTTCATACAGCACACACATACTGCCTGCTCCTTCATACAGCACACACATACTGACTGCTCATTCATACACCACACACATACTGCCTGCTCATTCATACACCACACACATACTGGCCGCTTCTTCATACAGCACACACATACTGTCTGCTTCCTCATACAGCACACACATACTGCCTGCTTTCTCATACAGCACACACATACTGCCTGCTTCCTCATACAGACACACATACTGCCTGCTTCCTCATACAGCACACACATACTGCCTGCTTCCTCATACAGCACACACATACTGGCCGCTTCCTCATACAGCACACACATACTGCCTGCTCCTTCATACACCACACACATACTGACTGCTCCTTCATACAGCACACACATACTGCCTGCTTCCTCATACAGCACACACATACTGCCTGCTCCTTCACACAGCACACACATATTGACTGCTCCTTCATACAGCACACCCATACTGACTGCTTCCTCATACAGCACACACATACTGCCTGCTTCCTCATACAGCACACACATACTGGCCGCTTCCTCATACAGACACACATACTGCCTGCTTCCTCATACAGCACACACATACTGTCTGCTTCCTCATATAGCACACCCATACTGCCTGCTCCTTCATACAGCACACACATACTGACTGTTTCCTCATACAGCACACACATACTGCCTGCTTCCTCATAGAGCACACACATATTGCCTGCTTCCTCATACAGCACACACATACTGCCTGCTTCCTCATACAGCACACACATACTGCCTGCTTCCTCATAGAGCACACACATATTGCCTGCTTCCTCATACAGCACACACATACTGACCGCTTCCTCATACAGCACACACATACTGCCTGCTCCTTCATACAGCACACACATACTGCCTGCTCCTTCATACAGCACACACATACTGACTGCTTCCTCATACAGCACACACATACTGCCTGCTCCTTCATATAGCACACACATACTGACTGCTCCTTCATACAGCACACACATACTGACTGCTTCCTCATACAGCACACACATACTGCCTGCTTCCTCATACAGCACACACACACACTGACTGCTTCCTCATACAGCACACACATACTGACTTCTCCTTCATACACCACAAACATACTGCCTGCTCCTTCATACACCACACACATACTGCTTGCTTCCTCATACAGCACACACATACTGCCTGCTTCTTCATACAGCACACACATACTGGCCGCTTCCTCATACAGCACACTCATACTGCCTGCTCATTCATACAGCACACACATACTGCCTGCTTCCTCATATAGCACACCCATACTGCCTGCTCCTTCATACAGCACACACATTCTGCCTGCTTCCTCATACAGCACACACATACTTACCGCTTCCTCATACAGGACACACATACTGCCTGCTTCCTCATACAGCACACACATACTTACCGCTTCCTCATACAGGACACACATACTGCCTGCTTCCTCATACAGTACACATACTGCCTGCTTCTTCATAAAGCACACACATACTGACTGCTTCCTCATACAGCACACACATACTGCCTGCTTCTTCATACAGCACACACATACTGAACAGCTTTATTTTAGCACTGGAGCTAGCTCCAGGACCCCCCCCCCTCTAAATCTGTTGACACATAATAAATTAGCATAACTCTCTGGGGGCGGAATGGATTAAACGAAAAATGCGGTAAACCCCCGTTTACTGAATTTTCCGAATGTACTAACCTCCGACCGCCAGGATAGTGCATATAGAAGCCTATGGGATCCCTCACAACGATCGGTGTGAGGAATCCGATCGGATCACTCCTAGCATGCCCTATGGCTGCCCCCGTCACTTTGCACATGCGCAGTCTGACTCCTGGGGCCAATCAGGTCTGAATTACCCCCTCTGTCCATAGTGAATTGCCATGTTTTATATCTTTAAGCGTCTATTTAATGAACCAGTTCTGCCTGAACCAGAAATACACTATCTATGAATGAATTAGTATAGGGTGGAACTATTGGCCAAATACCGTGAACCATCCCAAGAGCTGAAGAGCAGGAGATTCGCTCACCTCTAGTTACATCACATTCTGTTACACATCCTCCATAGTTCTTCCCTGTGTGTCTGATCGCAGGAACCCTACAACATGGAGAGGATCCTGTGGCTGCTTTCAGGAGCAGACAGTGGGAGGATTAAGCAGATGATGGAAGAATTTAATGTGAAGAAAAGGCTCCAATTACCACAGGAGCTGCACCAAAAGGTACGTCACATAATCTGTGTGGGATCCGGATTGAAAGTCGACAGTAACTAGGTCGACAATGTCTAGGTCGACCACTATTGGTCGACAGTAACTAGGTCGACAGGGTGTCAAAGCGGTAGCGGAGCGAAGGCACCATGCCCGAAGCATGGCGAGCGAAGCGAGCCATGCGAGGGGACGCGGTGCACTAATTGGGGTTCCCGGTCACTCTACGAAGAAAACGACACCAAAATAACATTAAAAACTCATGTCGACCTTTTGACCTGTCGACCTAGAACATGTCGACCTAAAGACCCTGTCGACCTAGACACCCTGTCGACCTAGTTACTGTCGACCAATAGTGGTCGACCTAGACATTGTCGACCTAGACATTGTCGACCTAGTTACTGTCGACTTTCAATACCACACCCATCTGTGTATATATGGTTATTTATTTATTGCCAGTAATTTATATAGCGCACACATATTCTGCAGCACTTTACAGAGAATATTTGGCCATTCACATCAGCCCCTGTTCCAGTGGAGTTTATAATCTGTGGCCCCATTTATCAACGAGTTTCCTTGCTGGAAACTCATTTTTAGTAGTAAATGGGACCAACTGCTATTAGCCTTTTATATTCCCTATTCTGCGGCACGCTAAAGTGTATTTAAGAACGAGCGCTATTTCTGAAACAGCGCTCACTTACCTATAATGGCCTCGTCTGCTCCGGGCAGACGTTAGGACACCTCTGTAGCGGAGTCCGTCCAGCGCTCCGGCTCCCCCCTCCCGCAGCAATCCCGGCATGCATTACAGCTGCCAGGTTGCTATAGAGACAGGACTCTGCTGCAGCATCGTCCTTCCTGCGCTCCGGCTCCCACTCCCACAGCAATCCCGGCATGCATCACGCCGCATCCGGAAATTACTACTGCGCATGTGCCGAAAATGACCATATTCCGGCACATGCGCAGACTCCCTACACACATCATTGTCAGCGCTGATGTAAGGTAAACATCAGCGCTGATGCGGCAAATACCGCATTCGCTCGCCGTGGCATAAGCTCTTCTTAAATGGAAGATCGCGATGCCACTATACCACGGCGAGTGAAAACGGTATTTACCACTTCACTTATAGCTGCTTGATAAATGGGGGCTTATATTCCCTATCACATGTACTCGCACACACATTCATGCTAGGGTTAATTTTTTTTGAAAGCCAATGTACCTACCAGTATAGTTTTGGATTGTGGGAGGAAACCCGGAGGAAACCCACACAAGTACAGGGAGAATATACAAACTCCACACAGTTAGGGCCATGGTAGAAATCGAACCCATGACCTCAGTGCTGTGAGGCAGTAATGCTAACCACTACACCATCTATGCTGTCTATTAATTGCATAGGCAAACATGGGGGGGATCCGGGTTGCAGGGAAACTCTCCTTCTCTTTGCCAGTGGTTCAAATTATGACCTATCAATAGTATATAATATGATTACTAGAGCTACCACCATAACATGCAGTGTAAGGTACAGAGCAGAGCTGTTGCACATGCCTGGTGATAGCAGCTTCTTCTACTAAGTTTGCAGTGTGAGTGTGGATCTGAGCGCTCAGTCTGTACACTGTCTGAACCAGAGAGTAGCTGCCAGGAAGAAGAGACAGGAGTCTTACTATGAGGTGGGAGAGTGTGTGCTAACAAAGTGCACGTCTGTTTCCTACAGATTCAATTATGTATGTGTATTTATTTATTTATTTATCATAGGATGTTTAGTCTTTTCCTGACCACTTACGTTATTTATATTAAATATGTTTGATATAGCCTATACTAGACCATCTATAGTATTAATTATTAATACTGTATTCCAATATATAAAATAAAGGTGTGTGTGGACCTCAGTGTATTTTTTATTTTGGTTCTTCTTATTCATCATAGTGTTTCGGCAAAAACACCCTCAAGTGTTCTGGTACGGATTTGGTTTTTGGTTTGGTTAAAAATTGGTAACAAATTGACAATCATTGATAAAAATAAAAAAAATCATGTCATTTTTGTCAGCTAGGCATAGGTAAACTAGACAAGTGCCTAGGGGCACAAGCAGCTTCTGCTGATGAAAATGATATGCAGCATGCCTATATTCTGTGTGTGTGACTGCGGCTGTATCTGCATATTAATTGCATTACTAATGTGCAGCATTATGTGTATAAGGTGTACTACAGTACTTTGTGGCGTAATGTATAGAAAGGGCACTACTGTGTGGTCTAATGTGAATTATGAGCAATATGGTGTGGTGTAATGTGAATAAGGGGCACTACTGTGAGGAGTAACGTGGTACTACTGTGTGATGTAACGTGAATAAGAGACACTATTGCTTGATGTAATGTGAATAAAGTTGCAGTACTGCGTGGCGTAATTTCAACTGGGGGTATTATTGTGTGGCCATGTCCCTTCCCAGCAAGGACACACCCCGTTTTGGGCTGCGCTCCGAATGTGCACACTGTTCCTATTTAAAATATAGGAGGTATGAGCACAAAAATGAGGACTGCTATGGGTGATGGTGCTGGGAAAGGGGTGCAGGGTCAGAAGTGGAACTAGCGTCTGTGCAAGGAGGCACCAGACAAAATCTTTATTAAAGAAAAGTTTTCAAACCAGCGCTCCAAATCAGCAGTGCTGCACCGTCCGCTGAAGTGGTCACCCCCACTTCCAAAGAAACGTTTAGACGATTCACAAAATGCAGATATGCGCACCCCGGGGTAGTACGGGATGATTGTTCGAGTATTAGTTTTGTATGTAAAGCGTTCGATATTCAAATATTCAAATATTCAGATCCTTCCCTTTAGATCAGAACAGAGTTCCTCTTCGTTCCCTCAAAGAAACAAAAATGAGGGAATATATAGTGAAGTACAGTTTTATTATGGGTGTGAACAACATAAGCAGGTAATATACAATTCCACCAACTTGTAGTGGGGCAAATATGCGTACCAGAATATGTGGGGTCCCCAGCGATGGTTACCCTATAGCACTTGTGAGGTTGTAAACAGATACCTCCCGGGATCTCAGCACTGTTCCTCCTCTAGCCCTGGTAATCCTGGGTACTTCCACTCTTACTGGATCTGTCGCAGTCTGTCCCACAGCACCAACGCGTTTCTGCTCTCAAGGAGCCTTTCTCAAGGTGTGTGGTGGAATGAAAAACTGGGAGTATTTAAACCCAGTGCTGTGGTGTGATTGGTTCAGACTGGACCGTGCAGTAATTATAGTTCCCTCAGTCAATTTGCTTGTACTGACTATTGTGGTGGGTTTCTTCTTTCTTGTATATAATTTATAGCCCCTTAGGTGGTGAAAACTTAAAATACAATTCCTTAATCACTTTAAAATGTTCAAAACTCCGTGATTCGGCGTGCGTTCCAACTCGTGGAACGCACACCGTTCTTCCGGTTCCGCCCGCCGTTCGTGATAATACACGCCCGGCGTTTTCAAGCCTCTCACGGAGCATGCGTTCCATGTGCTGGAACGCATGCCATTTCCATTTCCGCCTCGGCTCCTAATGGCATTGATGTGATATTCAATGCCCGAACTTCCGGTCACGGACGGAATCAGCTGTGGAACGCATTAATTAGTATGCGTTCCACCGACTTCCATTTGATACAAAACAAACCATTTATATATCTCATCTTAGTAAAATGAGCAAGAGGTGGGAGAAAAACAGAACAAAAATTGGACATCAATATATAAATATAAAAGATGTGAAACATCAGGTTAATTAATACAGGGTATTTCTCATATAAAACCTCGTGCTCCTCAAAAATGTGAACCACATTTTAAAATATTAAAAATAGTACAATTCATTACAGAAACATATTATATTGGTAAAAAAATGATAATTAATAAAAATATATCAATAAATTATCATAAAAACCATTTAAATTCAAAGTCCAGATTCAGTCCCTTGGGGGATAAAGTCCCCATATTGTAAATCCACCTCATTTCTGTTTGTGCGAGACTCTCTTCTAGATTTCCATTCCGCCAGTGATTCTGAACCATTTTAATGCCTATTACTTTCTCCAAAGCGTTACAATTTTTATTGTGGACTGCCTTAAAATGACTTGAAACTGAGTGGTTTTCGAAGCCCTTCTTTACATTCCGAGTATGTTCTGCCCATTGTTCCTTAAGGGGTCTGGTGGTCCGACCAATATACTGTAATTTACAACTGCACTCAATCAAATAAATACAGTTTTTAGTGTTGCACGTAATAAATTCAGAGATATTGTATGTATTCCCAGTGGTGTTAGACCTAAATTCCTCCGTCTTACTGGGATGCTTGGTGTGACTTCTACACATCAAGCACAAGTCGCATCTATGAAACCCTTTTGTTTTTATTCTGCTAGATTTTTTAGGTGCAATCGCACTTTTTACTAGCTTCTGTTTTAAATTGGGTGCTCTTCTATATACGAATTTTGGGTTCTGTGGTATGATTTTCTCTAAAATCGGATCTCTGGTTAAAAGATGCCAATGTTTTTTAACAATTTGTTCCATTTCCTTGTGTTGGCCATTAAAAGATGTTATAAAAGGTAAAGTGCATGTGTCTTCCTGGAGTTTTCTTTTTGGTTTTAAGAGATCTTGTCTGTTTGCTTCTTGTATTTCCGTAATATATTCATCAACTTTATTACCATCATATCCTTTAGAAACAAATTTTTTCTTCATATCAGCAGATTGGTTTTTAAAAACAGTAATATCGGTGCAGTTTCTTCTTATTCTTCTGATTTGGCCTTTTGGTACATTTTTTAACCAGTTGAAATGGTGGTTACTTGAAACTGAAATGTAGGAATTACTGTCCGTTGGTTTAAAATATGATTTTGTTTTTAAAACATTATTTTCGATATACAAAGTAAGATCCAAAAAATTTACTTCCATTTTACTAATATTGAACACCAAGGAAATGTTAAAATCATTCTTATTAAGAGATTCGCAAAAAGAGTTAAGAGTTTCTTCATCACCTTCCCAGATAAAAATAATGTCATCGATAAAACGATACCATAATTTGATGTTAGATAAAAAGGGGTTGCCTTCTGTCCATATGTGATGATTTTCCCAATAACTCATGAAGAGGTTAGCATATGCTGGAGCAAAGCGTGTGCCCTTAGCAGTCCCCATTTTTTGTAAATAAAATTTTCCGTTATGCCAGAAGAAATTATTATTTAAAATAAACCTAATACTCTCCAATATAAACGGAATTTTGCCTGTTTCAAAATTGCTGTTTTGTAAATGATATTTCACGGCATTGATTCCTTTTTCATGGTCAATAATTGTGTATAGACTACTAACGTCTGCAGTGGCCATGATATAATTATGTTCCCATTTGAAGCTTTTCACTTTTTGTAGGATATCCACAGTGTCTTTGATGTATGATACTTTCAAAACTTCGGGCTGGAGATGGTGGTCAATAAAATGGGAAAGATTTGATGTAACCGAGTTTGTTCCCGCTACTATGGGTCTTCCTGGGGGGTTAGATAAACTTTTGTGGATCTTTGGCAATACATAAAAAACAGGTAGGGTAGGGTTTTTGATGTTAATATACTGTTCCTCTTTCTCTTGAATGATACCTTCATTTTTGTATTTGTTTAAGAGTGTTTTTAATTCTCGTTCTATTCTTTCATTTGGATTACCTCTTAAAACCATATACGTAGATTTATCTTCTATCTGTCTGCTGATTTCTTCCTCGTATTTTTTAGCATCCATAATCACAACTCCCCCCCCCCCTTTATCTGAGGGTTTAATGACAATTTCCTTGTTGTCTTGTAGTGCTTTAATTGCTTCTCTTTCTTTTTTCGTGGTATTGGGTTCTTTCTTCCAATGCGGTTGGAGTTTGTCCAGATCAGTAGTTACAGCTTTATTAAAGCTTTCCACGAAACATCCTCTTGAGAAAGTGGGGTTGAAGGTTGACTTCGGTTTGAAGGGGTTTCTCTCTGATGTTGTTTCTCCTGGTTGACTTAAAAAATATTTTTTTAAGCGAAACCTTTCTAACGAATTTCTGGATGTCCAGATAGGTTTCGAATTTGTTGAGTTTATTATCCGGGGCGAACTTGAGGCCTTTTTCTAGTATCCTTGTTTCATCCACTGTCAATTCATAATTACTTAAATTGAATATCTTTGTCTTCCCCAATTCCAGTTCATTGCCATCCTTAACTTCTGAATGTTTAGATTTATTTTGACGTCCTTTGCCCCTTTTGCCCCTTTTCTTGCGTTCTCTTCTGAACACTAATACCTTCTGTTTCTCTTCCAATTCTGCCCTAAAAAAGCTTCATTGTTAAATGCTCTGAACCTATTGCTATTGTCTCTGGTTTGTGGTTCGTAGTTTCTTTGGTTGATATGCCATTCATCCTTCACAAAATAGTCCCTATCGTAATTTTGTCTTTCCCTTCTCTGGTTATTTTCCATCCTTTTCCAATTTTGATTTCTCCTACCCGTAAATTCCCTTCTTTTATAATTTCTAGTGTCTGGGTAAGGTGAAAATCTCCTCATTTCTCTTCTTCTAGCTTCATGTTCCTCCTCTAAATGAGGTGAGGTTCTTCTCATATTTTTCCTGTCATGATTCCTCTTTTCCTTTTTTTCATTTCTCATTTCCCTTGGTCTCTGTATTGAATTGATGTCACAATTACATGGGGTTTCTTCTCTCTCTTCCTCTAATGTAGCACTTCTTCTTCTTTCATCTCCTTCATCTTGTTCTGTTTCTCTTTCTCTCTTATCCCTTATATATTTCCTTTTTTTTCTCATTATTAATTCTTTTTCTCTTTTAATTATTCTGCTTTCCATTTTATTTTCTTTCTCAACATATTTTTCTAGGTCTCTAAATGTAATTAATTCCGTAGTGAAACTTTCTATTTGTTTCTCTATCAGGTTAAGGTCTTTTTTCCTTTCCTGTATTATTAATTCCATAAGTGATATGGAGCAGTTCTCTGTGATGTTCTTCCATTTTTCGTAAAAATCTTTACTTTCATTTTCTGAAGAGGGTCTTTTCTCTATTTTCAGCCCTCTAGGGATAAGTTTTTCTGCAATATATTTTTCTAGGGTTATAGTCTCCCACCAGATTTTGCTTTCTCTAATTAACACATACTCGAGTTTCCTCATAATGATATCCATTTATTTCGTATCCACTCATACCTCTGTTCTATCCCTATCTCCACCATTGGTTTCAAATACTGAATCCAATAGTAATCTTCTTTGATCCCTATACCCCAGCATGGTGCAGCTGGTAAGAAATGGGTGAAAAAAGGTACCATATTAAAGAAAAGTTTTCAAACCAGCGCTCCAAATCAGCAGTGCTGCACCGTCCGCTGAAGTGGTCACCCCCACTTCCAAAGAAACGTTTAGAACGAGCGCTATTTCTGAAACAGCGCTCACTTACCTATAATGGCCTCGTCTGCTCCGGGCAGACGTTAGGACACCTCTGTAGCGGAGTCCGTCCAGCGCTCCGCCTCCCCCCTCCCGCAGCAATTCCGGCATGCATCACAGCTGCCATGTTGCTATAGAGACAGGACTCTGCTGCAGCATCGTCCCTCCTGCGCTCTGGCTCCCCCTCCCACAGCAATCCCGGCATGCATCACGCCGCATCCGGAAATTACTACTGCGCATGTGCCGAAAACGACCATATTCCGGCACATGCGCAGACTCCCTACACACATCATTGTCAGCGCTGATGTAAGGTAAACATCAGCGCTGATGCGGCAAATACCGCATTTGCTCGCCGTGGCATAAGCTCTTCTTAAATGGAAGATCGCGATGCCACGGCGAGTGAAAACGGTATTTACCACTTCACTTATAGCTGCTTGATAAATGGGGGCCTATATTCCCTATCACATGTACTCGCGCACACATTCATGCTAGGGTTAATTTTTTTTGAAAGCCAATGTACCTACCAGTATAGTTTTGGATTGTGGGAGGAAACCCGGAGGAAACCCACACAAGTACAGGGAGAATATACAAACTCCACACAGTTAGGGCCATGGTGGAAATCGAACCCATGACCTCAGTGCTGTGAGGCAGTAATGCTAACCACTACACCATCTATGCTGTCTATTAATTGCATAGGCAAACATGGGGGGGATCCGGGTTGCAGGGAAACTCTCCTTCTCTTTGCCAGTGGTTCAAATTATGACCTATCAATAGTATATAATATGATTACTAGAGCTACCACCATAACATGAGGTGTAAGGGACAGAGCAAGGCTGTTGCACATGCCTGGTGATAGCAGCTTCTTCTACTAAGTTTGCAGTGTGAGTGTGGATCTGAGCGCTCAGTCTGTACACTGTCTGAACCAGAGAGTAGCTGCCAGGAAGAAGAGACAGGAGTCTTACTATGAGGTGGGAGAGTGTGTGCTAACAAAGTGCACGTCTGTTTCCTACAGATTCTATTATGTATGTGTATTTATTTATTTATTTATTTATCATAGGATGTTTAGTCTTTTCCTGACCACTTACGTTATTTATATTAAATATGTTTGATATAGCCTATACTAGACCATCTATAGTGTTAATTATTAATACTGTATTCCAATATATAAAATAAAGGTGTGTTTTTTTCATTTTGGTTCTTATTCATCATAGTGTTTCGGCAAAAACACCCTCAAGTGTTCTGGTACGGATTTGGTTTTTGGTTTGGTTAAAAATTGGTAACAAATTGACAGTCATTGATAAAAATAAAAAAATCATGTAATTTTTGTCAGCTAGGCATAGGTAAACGAGACAAGTGACTAGGGCATTGGGAATGCCTAGGGGCACAAGCAGCTTCTGCTGATGAAAATGATATGCAGCATGCCTATATTCTGTGTGTGTGACTGAGGCTGTATCTGCATATTAATTGCATTACTAATGTGCGGCATTATGTGTGTAAGGTGTACTACAGTACTTTGTGGCGTAATGTATAGAAAGGGCACAACTGTGTGGTCTAATGTGAATAAGGGGCACTACTGTGAGGAGTAACGTGGTACTACTGTGTGATGTAACGTGAATAAGAGACACTATTGCTTGATGTAATGTGAATAAAGTTGCAGTACTGCGTGGCATAATTTCAACTGGGGGTATTATTGTGTGGCCATGTCCCTTCCCAGCAAGGACATACCCCGTTTTGGGCTGCGCCCCGAATGTGCACACTGTTCCTATTTAAAATATAGGAGGTATGAGCACAAGAATGAGGACTGCTATGGGTGAGGGGTGATGGTGCTGGGAAAGGGGTGCAGGGTCAGAAGTGGAACTAGCGTCTGTGCAAGGAGGCACCAGACAAAATCTTGCCTAGGTCATATTGGTTAAGGACGGCACTGATTGTGAACATACTGTATATGTCCAGAGTCGGTACGAGGCTCTTCTACCACTCCCCCAGACTTACTAACTTGCTATAATGTTATCCAATGTTCATTTGGATCTCCCCACCCCTCCCCCCCTGTAGTAATCCTGCATTTGCCCCTGAACTATACAATCTTTCCCTTTCAGTATGGAACACATTTTTAGTGGGGTATGGCAGAGAGATCTGAAGGGCCTGTTTATGGAGTACATATAGAAAGACACAAGGGACAGACCCGACGTGCTTATTCTCATTTTGGCAGTAAGCAATATTATATATGATTAATGTACTGAAGAGACGCAGTAGGTTCTCCAAAAGCCCTAATATAAATTTTACCAAAGAGACCTGTTAGTCTGTGTGTGATGTCACTCAGCTGTATATATAGTGGTATACCGTGGCAGCATATGGTATCACAGCTCAGTACACACTGGCATAAGGCATGGGAATGATACCATAGAATATACCATGTGCACAGCCTCTAAATCTGATGATTAGTCCATTGGTAAGATAACAAGGAAGCATAGCTGTAACTCTACAATAATATTGGAGAGGTCACCAGGATTAATATTATTTATAAGCATTGAATGACACAGAACAAACAACCTGGGTTGCACACCCATGCCTATTTGAGCCTTGAGGCCACGCCCATTGTTTTATACAGCCCACCCCCCTAGGGAGTCTGCAAATCTGGGCAGTCCCATAAAAATGAGACAGGCATATACATAGATGAAACTTATTTCAATTCTGAGAAAGGGCGCAGTCACTTCCGATATTGCTGGACAGGGAATGGTGTTATAAAAGGAAATTACAGCAACTGATCTAGATTCTGTAGGAAACAACAGTTTTCGGGACATGGGGGTTATTCAGATTTCTTAGCAAACCAAAAAAGTACACTAATGGGCAAAACCATGTGCACTGCAGGGGCAGATGTAACATGTGCAGAAAGAGTTAGATTTGGGTGGGTTATATTGTTTCTGTGCAGGGTAAATACTGGCTGCTTTATTTTTATGCTGCAATTTAGATTTCAGTTTGAACACACCCCACCCAAATCTAACTCTCTCTGCACATGTTACATCTGCCCCACCTGCAGTGCAGCAAAGTTTTGCCCAGTTGTCTGCTTTTTTGTTTGCTAACAAACCTGAATAAGGCACCATGGGGGTCATTCCGAGTTGATCGTAGCTGTCCTAAATTTAGCACAGCTACGATCATTCACACTGACATGCGGGGGGGATGCCCAGCAAATGGCTAGTTCGCCCTGCATGTCAGTGCCGCCCTTCCCCCGCAGAGGTGCAAAAGCATTGCACAGCGGCGATGCCTTTGCATGGCGATGCCTTTGCACTCTTGAAGTGCAAAGGCGTCGCCGCTGTGCGATGCCTTTGCACATCAAGAGTAGCTCCCGACCAGCGCAGCTACTTGTCGCTCCCCGGCCCGCAGCGGCTGCATGTGACGTCACGCAGCCGCCGCGGCCCGCCCCCCAACGGTCCGGCCATGCCTGCGTTGGCTGGACCGCGCCCCCTAAACGGCGGCTTAACGCCGCTGTCCAGCCCCCTCCCGCCCAGGGACCGCCTCTGTCTCAGAGGCGATCGCTAGGCAATGACGACTGCGCCGGCAAAATGCGCAGTTCCGACCCGATCACTGCGACAAACTGTAGCGAGCGATCGGGTCGGAATGACCTCCCATATGCGATAGCCTGCGAGATGCAGGCACAAAGCGATTCAGGCGAGTAACACCGTATTTTCAAAGCGACAATAATTTCAACGGCTAAACCAGATTGGCTTTTCCTTTTAAATGATTGCCACTTTAAAAATACGGGCAGAGTCGCCATAATCTAAGCTGTGTCTGCATCTCGCAGGTTATCGCATAATTATCTCGTTCAGTGACGTCAGAGAGAGAGAGATTTCTAAGCCACACCTACCCAATTTAGAGATGAGCGCCTGAAATTTTTCGGGTTTTGTGTTTTGGTTTTGGGTTCGGTTCCGCGGCCGTGTTTTGGGTTCGACCGCGTTTTGGCAAAACCTCACCGAATTTTTTTTGTCGGATTCGGGTGTGTTTTGGATTCGGGTGTTTTTTTCAAAAAACCCTAAAAAACAGCTTAAATCATAGAATTTGGGGGTAATTTTGATCCCAAAGTATTATTAACCTCAAAAAACATAATTTACACTCATTTTCAGCCTATTCTGAACACATCACACCTCACAATATTATTTTTAGTCCTAAAATTTGCACCGAGGTCGCTGTGTGAGTAAGATAAGCGACCCTAGTGGCCGACACAAACACCGGGCCCATCTAGGAGTGGCACTGCAGTGTCACGCAGGATGTCCCTTCCAAAAAACCCTCCCCAAACAGCACATGACGCAAAGAAAAAAAGAGGCGCAATGAGGTAGCTGACTGTGTGAGAAAGATAAGCGACCCTAGTGGCCGACACAAACACCGGGCCCATCTAGGAGTGGCACTGCAGTGTCACGCAGGATGTCCCTTCCAAAAAACCCTCCCCAATCAGCACATGATGCAAAGAAAAAGAAAAGAAAAAAGAGGTGCAAGATGGAATTATCCTTGGGCCCTCCCACCCACCCTTATGTTGTATAAACAAAACAGGACATGCACACTTTAACCAACCCATCATTTCAGTGACAGGGTCTGCCACACGACTGTGACTGATATGACGGGTTGGTTTGGACCCCCCCCAAAAAAGAAGCAATTAATCTCTCCTTGCACAAACTGGCTCTACAGAGGCAAGATGTCCACCTCATCTTCACCCTCCGATATATCACCGTGTACATCCCCCTCCTCACAGATTATCAATTCGTCCCCACTGGAATCCACCATCTCAGCTCCCTGTGTACTTTGTGGAGGCAATTGCTGCTGGTCAATGTCTCCGCGGAGGAATTGATTATAATTCATTTTAATGAACATCATCTTCTCCACATTTTCTGGATGTAACCTCGTACGCCGATTGCTGACAAGGTGAGCGGCGGCACTAAACACTCTTTCGGAGTACACACTTGTGGGAGGGCAACTTAGGTAGAATAAAGCCAGTTTGTGCAAGGGCCTCCAAATTGCCTCTTTTTCCTGCCAGTATAAGTACGGACTGTGTGACGTGCCTACTTGGATGCGGTCACTCATATAATCCTCCACCATTCTATCAATGTTGAGAGAATCATATGCAGTGACAGTAGACGACATGTCCGTAATCGTTGTCAGGTCCTTCAGTCCGGACCAGATGTCAGCATCAGCAGTCGCTCCAGACTGCCCTGCATCACCGCCAGCGGGTGGGCTCGGAATTCTGAGCCTTTTCCTCGCACCCCCAGTTGCGGGAGAATGTGAAGGAGGAGATGTTGACAGGTCGCGTTCCGCTTGACTTGACAATTTTGTCACCAGCAGGTCTTTCAACCCCAGCAGACCTGTGTCTGCCGGAAAGAGAGATCCAAGGTAGGCTTTAAATCTAGGATCGAGCACGGTGGCCAAAATGTAGTGCTCTGATTTCAACAGATTGACCACCCGTGAATCCTTGTTAAGCGAATTAAGGGCTGCATCCACAAGTCCCACATGCCTAGCGGAATCGCTCCGTGTTAGCTCCTTCTTCAATGCCTCCAGCTTCTTCTGCAAAAGCCTGATGAGGGGAATGACCTGACTCAGGCTGGCAGTGTCTGAACTGACTTCACGTGTGGCAAGTTCAAAGGGCATCAGAACCTTGCACAACGTTGAAATCATTCTCCACTGCACTTGAGACAGGTGCATTCCATCTCCTATATCGTGCTCAATTGTATAGGCTTGAATGGCCTTTTGCTGCTCCTCCAACCTCTGAAGCATATAGAGGGTTGAATTCCACCTCGTTACCACTTCTTGCTTCAGATGATGGCAGGGCAGGTTCAGTAGTTTTTGGTGGTGCTCCAGTCTTCTGTACGTGGTGCCTGTACGCCGAAAGTGTCCCGCAATTTTTCTGGCCACCGACAGCATCTCTTGCACGCCCCTGTCGTTTTTTAAAAAATTCTGCACCACCAAATTCAAGGTATGTGCAAAACATGGGACGTGCTGGAATTTGCCCATATTTAATGCACACACAATATTGCTGGCGTTGTTCGATGCCACAAATCCACAGGAGAGTCCAATTGGGGTAAGCCATTCCGCGATGATCTTCCTCAGTTGCCGTAAGAGGTTTTCAGCTGTGTGCGTATTCTGGAAAGCGGTGATACAAAGCGTAGCCTGCCTAGGAAAGAGTTGGCGTTTGCGAGATGCTGCTACTGGTGCCGCCGCTGCTGTTCTTGCGGCGGGAGTCCATACATCTACCCAGTGGGCTGTCACAGTCATATAGTCCTGACCCTGCCCTGCTCCACTTGTCCACATGTCCGTGGTTAAGTGGACATTGGGTACAACTGCATTTTTTAGGACACTGGTGAGTCTTTTTCTGACGTCCGTGTACATTCTCGGTATCGCCTGCCTAGAGAAGTGGAACCTAGATGGTATTTGGTAACGGGGGCACACTGCCTCAATAAATTGTCTAGTTCCCTGTGAACTAACGGCGGATACCGGACGCACGTCTAACACCAACATAGTTGTCAAGGACTCAGTTATCCGCTTTGCAGTAGGATGACTGCTGTGATATTTCATCTTCCTCGCAAAGGACTGTTGAACAGTCAATTGCTTACTGGAAGTAGTACAAGTGGGCTTACGACTTCCCCTCTGGGATGACCATCGACTCCCAGCGGCAACAACAGCAGCGCCAGCAGCAGTAGGCGTTACACGCAAGGATGCATCGGAGGAATCCCAGGCAGGAGAGGACTCGTCAGACTTGCCAGTGACATGGCCTGCAGGACTATTGGCATTCCTGGGGAAGGAGGAAATTGACACTGAGGGAGTTGGTGGGGTGGTTTGCGTGAGCTTGGTTACAAGAGGAAGGGATTTACTGGTCAGTGGACTGCTTCCGCTGTCACCCAAAGTTTTTGAACTTGTCACTGACTTATTATGAATGCGCTGCAGGTGACGTATAAGGGAGGATGTTCCGAGGTGGTTAACGTCCTTACCCCTACTTATTACAGCTTGACAAAGGGAACACACGGCTTGACACCTGTTGTCCGCATTTCTGGTGAAATACCTCCACACCGAAGAGCTGATTTTTTTGGTATTTTCACCTGGCATGTCAACGGCCATATTCCTCCCACGGACAACAGGTGTCTCCCCGGGTGCCTGACTTAAACAAACCACCTCACCATCAGAATCCTCCTGGTCAATTTCCTCCCCAGCGCCAGCAACACCCATATCCTCCTCATCCTGGTGTACTTCAACACTGACATCTTCAATCTGACTATCAGGAACTGGACTGCGGGTGCTCCTTCCAGCACTTGCAGGGGGCATGCAAATAGTGGAAGGCGCATGCTCTTCACGTCCAGTGTTGGGAAGGTCAGGCATCGCAAACGACACAATTGGACTCTCCTTGTGGATTTGGGATTTCAAAGAACGCACAGTTCTTTGCGGTGCTTTTGCCAGCTTGAGTCTTTTCAGTTTTCTAGCGAGAGGCTGAGTGCTTCCATCCTCATGTGAAGCTGAACCACTAGCCATGAACATAGGCCAGGGCCTCAGCCGTTCCTTGCCACTCCGTGTGGTAAATGGCATATTGGCAAGTTTACGCTTCTCCTCCGACAATTTTATTTTAGGTTTTGGAGTCCTTTTTTTTCTGATATTTGGTGTTTTGGATTTGACATGCTCTGTACTATGACATTGGGCATCGGCCTTGGCAGACGACGTTGCTGGCATTTCATCGTCTCGGCCATGACTAGTGGCAGCAGCTTCAGCACGAGGTGGAAGTGGATCTTGATCTTTCCCTAATTTTGGAACCTCAACTTTTTTGTTCTCCATATTTTATAGGCAGAACTAAAAGGCACCTCAGGTAAACAATGGAGATGGATGGATTGGATACTAGTATACAATTATGGACGGACTGCCACGGTTAGGTGGTATAAAAAAACCACGGTTAGGTGGTATATATTATAATAATAATACAATTATGGATGGACGGACTGCCTGCCGACTGCCGACACAGAGGTAGCCACAGCCGTGAACTACCGCACTGTACGCTGGTTGATAAAGAGATAGTAGTATACTCGTAACAACTAGTATGACACTATGACGACGGTATAAAGAAAGAAAAAAAAATACCACAGTTAGGTGGTATATATTATAATAATAATACAATTATGGATGGACGGACTGCCTGCCGACTGCCGACACAGAGGTAGCCACAGCCGTGAACTACCGCACTGTACACTGGTTGATAAAGAGATAGTAGTATACTCGTAACAACTAGTATGACACTATGACGACGGTATAAAGAAAGAAAAAAAAATACCACAGTTAGGTGGTATATATTATAATAATAATACAATTATGGATGGACGGACTGCCTGCCGACTGCCGACACAGAGGTAGCCACAGCCGTGAACTACCGCACTGTACACTGGTTGATAAAGAGATAGTAGTATACTCGTAACAACTAGTATGACACTATGACGACGGTATAAAGAATGAAAAAAAAACCACGGTTAGGTGGTATATATTATAATAATAATACAATTATGGATGGACGGACTGCCTGCCGAGTGCCGACACAGAGGTAGCCACAGCCGTGAACTACCGCACTGTACACTGGTTGATAAAGAGATAGTAGTATACTCGTAACAACTAGTATGACACTATGACGACGGTATAAAGAAAGAAAAAAAAATACCACGGTTAGGTGGTATATATTATAATAATAATACAATTATGGATGGACGGACTGCCTGCCGACTGCCGACACAGAGGTAGCCACAGCCGTGAACTACCGCACTGTACACTGGTTGATAAAGAGATAGTAGTATACTCGTAACAACTAGTATGACACTATGACGACGGTATAAAGAAAGAAAAAAAAATACCACAGTTAGGTGGTATATATTATAATAATAATACAATTATGGATGGACGGACTGACTGCCGACACAGAGGTAGCCACAGCCGTGAACTACCGCACTGTACACTGGTTGATAAAGAGATAGTAGTATACTCGTAACAACTAGTATGACACTATGACGACGGTATAAAGAATGAAAAAAAAACCACGGTTAGGTGGTATATATTATAATAATAATACAATTATGGATGGACGGACTGCCTGCCGACTGCCGACACAGAGGTAGCCACAGCCGTGAACTACCGCACTGTACACTGGTTGATAAAGAGATAGTAGTATACTCGTAACAACTAGTATGACACTATGACGACGGTATAAAGAAAGAAAAAAAAATACCACAGTTAGGTGGTATATATTATAATAATAATACAATTATGGATGGACGGACTGCCTGCCGACTGCCGACACAGAGGTAGCCACAGCCGTGAACTACCGCACTGTACACTGGTTGATAAAGAGATAGTAGTATACTCGTAACAACTAGTATGACACTATGACGACGGTATAAAGAAAGAAAAAAAAATACCACAGTTAGGTGGTATATATTATAATAATAATACA
The DNA here is from genome assembly GCF_028390025.1 of Pseudophryne corroboree. Taxonomy (NCBI): domain Eukaryota; kingdom Metazoa; phylum Chordata; class Amphibia; order Anura; family Myobatrachidae; genus Pseudophryne; species Pseudophryne corroboree. The sequence continues at coordinate 1,168,095,018 of NC_086444.1, forward strand.
ATTATGGATGGACGGACTGCCTGCCGAGTGCCGACACAGAGGTAGCCACAGCCGTGAACTACCGCACTGTACACTGGTTGATAAAGAGATAGTAGTATACTCGTAACAACTAGTATGACACTATGACGACGGTATAAAGAATGAAAAAAAAACCACGGTTAGGTGGTATATATTATAATAATAATACAATTATGGATGGACGGACTGCCTGCCGACTGCCGACACAGAGGTAGCCACAGCCGTGAACTACCGCACTGTACACTGGTTGATAAAGAGATAGTAGTATACTCGTAACAACTAGTATGACACTATGACGACGGTATAAAGAATGAAAAAAAACCACGGTTAGGTGGTATATATTATAATAATAATACAATTATGGATGGACGGACTGCCTGCCGACTGCCGACACAGAGGTAGCCACAGCCGTGAACTACCGCACTGTACACTGGTTGATAAAGAGATAGTAGTATACTCGTAACAACTAGTATGACACTATGACGGTATAAAGAATGAAAAAAAAACCACGGTTAGGTGGTATATATTATAATAATAATACAATTATGGATGGACGGACTGCCTGCCGACTGCCGACACAGAGGTAGCCACAGCCGTGAACTACCGCACTGTACACTGGTTGATAAAGAGATAGTAGTATACTCGTAACAACTAGTATGACACTATGACGACGGTATAAAGAAAGAAAAAAAAATACCACGGTTAGGTGGTATATATTGTAATACAATTATGGATGGACGGACTGCCTGCCGAGTTCCGACTGCCGACACAGAGGTAGCCACAGCCGTGAACTACCGCACTGTACTGTGTCTGCTGCTAATATAGACTGGTTGATAAAGAGATAGTATACAATACATACAACAATATACTACTATACTGGTGGTCAGGCACTGGTCACCACTAGTCACACTGGCAGTGGCACTCCTGCAGCAAAAGTGTGCACTGTTTAATTTTAAATTAATATAATATTATGTACTCCTGGGGGCTCCTGCTATAACAACCTGCAGTGCTCCCCAGTCTCCCCCACAATTATTATAAGCTTTGCCTTTTATACATTGATGTGCAGCACACTGGGCTGAGCTGAGTGCACACAGACTGAGTCACACTGTGTGACTGGCTGCTGCTGTGTATCGTTTTTTTTCAGGCAGAGAACGGATATAGCAGAGAACGGATATATTATATTAAAATAAATAAAAGTTAACTAACAACAACTGCACTGGTCACTGTGGTAAACTCTGTCTGACTCTGCACAATCTCTCTCTCTCTTCTAATCTAATTTCTAATGGAGAGGACGCCAGCCACGTCCTCTCCCTATCAATCTCAATGCACGTGTGAAAATGGCGGCGACGCGCGGCTCCTTATATAGAATCCGAGTCTCGCGAGAATCCGACAGCGTCATGATGACGTTCGGGCGCGCTCGGGTTAACCGAGCAAGGCGGGAGGATCCGAGTCTGCTCGGACCCGTAAAAAAAACATGAAGTTCGTGCGGGTTCGGTTTCAGAGAAACCGAACCCGCTCATCTCTACTTACCCATCAGACATTTACTGTAGATCTCTCTCCAAGGCTTCGTACATAGATCCCTGTATAAGAATAATATTAAGAAATGATGCATCCAATCTTCAGATATGCAGTTTCCCTTTTCTCTATCTTCTCCAGCTGCTGGGTGCCATGACCTCCTGCTCCGTCACCGACGACGATATCCTGAAGACCATTAGACGCTGCTGGGAGGAGAACCGGTACCTCCTGTGTCCACACTCCGCCGTCGCAACCTTCTATCATTACCAACAATTTGACTCCGGCAACAACAAGTAGGAATTTTATTAAATATTTAAATTCATCTAAATTGAGAATCCTTTTCTATTACTATTTCCCTAGCTGAAGGAAAATGGATTCGGAATTATGCCTTTGGGTTGCATGCAATTTTTTGTGAAATGTTTTTGCAATCTAACCAGGACCGGAGGGTACAGGGTAGAAGCTTACACGGGTTATGGAAAGTGGACAAAGGGCCTAATTCAGTAAGGAGAGCAAATTCTGCTAATTAGTAGAATTTGCTATCCTTTTCCTATTATGCTGAGGGCCGCCCATCGCTGCGCAAGGCCGTCCAGCATGCTGACCGCAAGCAGAAATTGCAATCATATCGCAATTTCTACTTGTTAGCAGAAACAGAGGTTGGCTCCTGCCGACGCAGCTTAGCTACGCCCACAGGAGTCCCGCCATCACGTTCTTGACGGCGGCGGCTACGTGTGACATCATACAGCACAGTGATCATGCTCCCAACACACCCCTGTTCTGCTGCCTCCACCCCCCAATTGCGTTGCAACTCCCCCGCAACGCTCCATCTCCTTCCTGCAAACTTAGTGTATGTGCCCCCCCCCCCCAACGCGACCTCCTCTGCCTTATTGACAGGCAGAGGCAATCGCATTTTCTGCGGTGCCCCCGCAGAAAGTGTGGGCGCATGCGCAAGACAGGTGCTGCACAGGATGGGTGCTGCGCAATCACCTGCGGGCCGATCGTTAAAATTCCGGTTGGATCACAATTTGCGATCCAACCTGAATTAGGCCAATAATTCAGAGCATTTCGGTGAAATGGGCTAATCCCATTAGAGACGTGCGTACATGGTGCTCGACTGTCAGCGAGTAAATTGGGCACACTCTGGAGGTTGGCATTGGCAGTGCCCACCGTGGACCTGGTGGGAGGGGGTGTTGTAATAATGTTAGGCTTACCGCATTAGCAAGCGGACCTCAGTGGGCTACAACCCAAATCATTATACACTGACGGAACACTGTTAGCATCTCATAATAATAAATATTAATAGAAAGTCCAGACAAGAAGAACAGAAAGCGGAATTATAATTTAGTTTTGGTCAGTTTTGAAAAACAAGGGCAAAAATTTGTAGGGACAGCTCTTTAATAACACTTGGGAACACACCTTGAAATTATTGACTGTTAACTACGAATGGCCGGTAGACGCCTGAGGTTTGGAGAATTCAGCCTACCGGATCCCACTCACTTCCCCAATGGGGGCTTGAAGAATTGCATCATCATAATCCCGCACCCATGGCATCATCAACGAATTGTAGAGCAGTAGGCGGAGCCACCGTGATGCAAGTCACATGACTACATTCCAAGCATCTCTGCTAAAACATATTCTGGCCTCAGATGATATTTTGCGTCAAAGCTGAAAGTTTGCAGCCCACAGCTAACTTTACCACACCTTTCTCAAATTTGGCATTTAAACCATAGGAGGGCCGTGGGAATCAAACGAGGTATAATTACAAACTAACAATTAAAAGTATTAGGAACGGTCATTGAAGTTTATACGAAGCACTGAGCAGCTTGCCAAACACTGGTGAGAGACGGGGCTTACCATTTTGAGGGTTCACACTCATGGAAATCGGGGTGGTTACATGTGCAGGAGTGATTGGACATATGACCAAGGAGTCACTAGAGGAACAGCACCTGGCTGGGTGGCATATAGTATTAATAACACTTATTTTTTTGCCCTCTGCAGACCCAGGTGCTGTTTGGCGCCAGCGTCAGCAGCTAAGTTTCAAGACGTCATTCTCCGAGCCAACCTTACCCCAGAAATCCCACAAGAGATTATTGCCCTGATGGAGAAGGAGACACGTTCCATACCACTATCAAAACATGATGACTGGGAGAAAGTACTGCGGGAGAAGATTGAATCTATTGGCCAGCAAAGGCTGCAGAAGCACCGACAGATGTGAATTGCTGCTGCCTCTTCTGCAAATATGTTATGGATTTAGAACATTATGCAATTTGCTGATTTTAGTAGAATTTGCATTTATACTTATTAAAGTAACATTAATCTAGGAAGCTAAAGGGAACATAAAGAAATAAATAAAAAAGATTTTCTTTATTCATGACATGGAGCAATGTTCTGATTCTCACTGAAGCCTGGAAAGGTAGTGAAGTCTCCCAGGGTCCCTCGAGTGAAGCGGGTGGTGCGGGCACCCTGATGTTACAATTAAACCCATTGCTTTACAATGTTGGTAATCATAGCATTGTATAGCAGGGGCAGGGCCATAATGATGTGATCATGACACCATGTCCCGCTCCCCCAATAATGCTTAGTTGGCTGTACCACATCGCATGAACCTTTGATTTCAATATCGTGGCTATTTACCAACTGTCTGGTATTAACTAGTATTAACTAACAATGGGGAATTGATATCAAATATTATAGTAGGGGAGCCCATGGGAAACAGCGACCACAATATGGTCACATTTAATATCAGTTTTCATAAGCAGTCCTATATTGGTTCAACTAGGACTCTAAACTTTAGCAAAGCCTACTTTGACATAATGGGGGTAATTCCAAGTTGATCGCAGCAGGATTTTTGTTAGCAATTGGGCAAAACCATGTGCACTGCAGGGGAGGCAGATATAACATGTGCAGAGAGAGTTAGATTTGGGTGGGGTGTGTTCAATCTGCAATCTAATTTGCAGTGTAAAAATAAAGCAGCCAGTATTCACCCTGCACAGAAATAAAATGACCCACCATAACTTTACTCTTTTTGCACGTTATATCTGCCTCCCCTGCAGTGCACATGGTTTTGCCCAATTGCTATCAAAAATCCTGCTGCGATCAACTTGGAATTACCCCCAATGAGGGAAGCTTTAAGGGACATTGAAAGGAAAATTTTGTTTCAAGGAAAAAATACTACGGAGAAATAGGAGGTACTAAAATCACTGCGCGTTAGTAATACTCGCAAATTTATTCCCACGGGCAGCAAACAAAGGACTAAAAATTCCAAACCAATGTGGCTTAACAAAAAGATTAAGGACAAAAAAAGGTGAGCATTCAAAAAATACAAATCAGATGGGAATGTGGAGTCATTCCAGCACTATAAGGATTGTAACAAAATATGCAAAAAAGAAATAAGAGCGGCTAAAGTAGAAACTGAAAAGCTAGTAGCAAAGGAAAGAAAATCAAACTCCAATTTTTTGAAAAAATATATCAACAGAAAAAGATTAAAGAAGGAGAGTATAGGCCCTATAAAGGACAAGCTGGGAGTCTTAATCAAAAATGATAATGACATTGAGGACAAATTAAATTAGTTTTTCTCATCCGTATTCACAAGAGAGGAGCAGATGCAGGGATTAACACACAATCACAACAAAGACAATGTCTCACTACTACTAAGTGCTTATTTAAGTGAGGAGGTAGTCTGTGACCGATTAAAAAAAATTAAGATTAATAAATCACCTGGTCCCAACAGAATTCACCGAAGGGTTCTCATGGAGCTTCACTCCGAACTAGCAAGACCGCTATTTTTGGTCTTCAATGACTCACTTACAACAGACATGGGGGGTCATTCCGAGTTGTTCGCTCGCAAGCTGCTTTCAGCAGCCTTGCACACGCTAAGCTGCCGCCTACTGGGAGTGAATCTTAGCTTATCAAAATTGCGAACGAAAGATTAGCAGAATTGCGAATAGACACTTCTTAGCAGTTTCTGAGTAGCTCCAGACTTACTCGGCATCTGCGATCAGTTCAGTGCTTGACGTTCCTGGTTCGACGTCACAAACACACCCAGCGTTCGCCCAGACACTCCTACGTTTCTCCATCCACTCCCGCGTTTTTCCCAGAAACTGTATCGTTTTTTCACACACACCCATAAAACGGCCAGTTTCCGCCCAGAAACACCCACTTCCTGTCAATCACATTACGATCACCAGAACGAAGAAAAAACCTTGTAATGCCGTGAGTAAAAAACCTAACTGCATAGCAAATTTACTTGGCGCAGTCGCACTGCAGACATTGCGCATGCGCATTAGCGACTAATCGCTCCGTTGCGAGAAAAAAATAACGAGCGAACAACTCGGAATGACCCCCATGGTTCCCAAAGACTGGTGTAAAGCAGAAGAAGTGTCAATATTCAAAAAGGGAAGTAAAGCTGAACCAGGTAATTATAGACCAGTTAGTCTTACATCTATAGTGGGGAAAGTATTGGAAGGTATTCTAAGGGACTGTATACAGAAGTTCATTGAATCCAATAAGGTTATTAATAAGAACCAACATGCATTTATGAAGGATAGATCATGCCAAACAAATTTACTAGGCTTTTATGAAACGGTTAGTGCGAACCTTGATCAGGGTAAAGAGATCGATGTCACCTTTTTAGATTTTGCTAAAGCTTTCGACACAGTACCGCACATGAAACTTATCTATAAGTTACAAGAACTAGGGCTAGGGAGCACAATATGCACTTGGGTCAGAAATTGGTTAGATAATAGGGAGCAGCGTGTTGTGGAAAATTGAACTTTTTTCAAATTGGACTGAAGTACTAAGTGGTGTGCCGCAAGGGTGTGTACTTGGACCACTATTGTTCAACATTTTCATTAATGAGCTAGCAGTAGATTTGGAGAGCATGGTGTCAATTTTTGCGGATGATACCAAATTGTGTAAGGCTATAAATACGGAGGGAGATGCTGCATCTCTTCAGAATGGCTTAGTCAAACTGGAAGCATGGACAGCAAAATGGAGAATGAGCTTCAATACAAACAAGTGTAAGGTAATACACTTTGGTAGCAAGAACAAAAATAACACCTTCATACTAAATGGGGTAAAATTAGGGGATTCTGTACTAGAAAAAGACTTAGGTGATCACACAGATAGCAAACTAAGCAGCAGTACTCAAAGTAGGACTGCAGCAAAGAAGGCTAACAAGGTATTAGCATGCATAAAGCGGGGAATTGACGCAAGGGACGGGAGTGTTATACTCCCAATATAAAAATCTCAAGTGAGGCCACATTTTGAATACTGTGCACAATTTTGGGCATCATATTACAAAAATGATATCCTGGAACTAGAAAAGGTTCAGAGGCGGACGACCAAACTAATTAAGGGGACGGAACCCCTTAATTGATGCTAGAATACAAGGAAAGGCTTGCAAGGCTTGGCATGTTTACACTGGAAAAGAGGAGACTAAGTTTGGACATGATCAACATTTACAAATATATAAGGAGACAATACACAGAGCTTGCGGGGGATCTGTTTTTGGTAAGATCGACACAGAGGACACGTGGACATTAGGTTAGAGGAGAGAAGATTTCGCACACAGAGACGTAAAGGTTTCTTCACAGTAAGAACAATGGCCCTCATTCCGAGTTGATCGCTCGGTATTTTTCATCGCATCGCAGTGAAATTCCGCTTAGTACGCATGCGCAATATTCGCACTGCGACTGCGCCAAGTAATTTTACAATGGAGATAGTATTTTTACTCACGGCTTTTTCATCGCTCCGGCGATCGTAATGTGATTGACAGGAAATGGGTGTTACTGGGCGGAAACACGGCGTTTTATGGGCGTGTGGATGAAAACGCTACCGTTTCCGGAAAAAACGCAGGAGTGGCTGGAGAAACGGAGGAGTGTCTGGGCGAACGCTGGGTGTGTTTGTGACGTCAAACCAGGAACGACAAGCACTGAACTGATCGCACAGGCAGAGTAAGTCTGAAGCTACTCTGAAACTGCTAAGTAGTTTGTAATCGCAATATTGCGAATACATCGGTCGCATTTTTAAGAAGCTAAGATACACTCCCAGTAGGCGTAGGCTTAGCGTGTGTAACTCTGCTAAATTCGCCTTGCGACTGATCAACTCGGAATGAGGGCCCATATGTGTTTGGAATTCCCTGCCTGAGAGAGTAGTAATGGCAGACTCGGTCAACAATTTTAAGAATGGGCTAGATAAGTACCTAATGGATAAGGATATATAGTTATAAAAAAAAAGGAATAAACAAAACAGCTGATATTAGCAACAGACAAAATTAGTTTTAAAAATAATACAGCGTAGGAGACAACAAATAGGTTGAACTCGATTGGCAAACTGTCTTTTTTCAACTTAAAAAAATGATGTTACTATGGGCCTAAGTCAGACCTGTTCGCTCACTAGGGTTTTTTTAAGTCCTGCGTTCGCATAGTCGCCACCCATAGGGAAGTGTATTTTCGCTGTGCAAGTGTGCGAACGCATGTGTAGCAGAGCTGTACAAACCAATTTTGTGCAGTCTCTGAGTAGCCCAGGACTTACTCAGCCGCTGCGATCACTTCAGCCTGTCCGAGACTGGAACCCTCCCTGCAAACACATGGACACGCCTGCGTTTTTACAACTGTGAGAGGGTGGTAATGCGGTGCGTGTGGTGGTGCCTGCTGCCGTGCAGGTGTAGACTCGGTACTCACCAGGCGCCGCTCACTCTCACCTTCAGGTACCGGAACCTGGAATTCTTCAGTCGGATCCGGACACGGCGATTCCCTCTCGGAGCTGACCGACGACCGAGCTGAGGAGAGAATGGTCTACATTAAAGGGGGTATCGACCCTTCTTCCGCTGGAACAGGGGATACCCCAGGGATGGCCGCGACCTTCACCGGTTGGGTGAATGGTCATCACCGGCACAAAGCCTCAGCCACCCAGATTTCACACACTCGCGCTTTCGCACGTAGTGTGATGAAAAGGATTCTCACGTCCGTGAGCAATCCCGACTCCGGCGCTCGGGGACAGACAAGGGACAAACGTACACTGATGCTACTCACCGTCACAAGTCTTGCACTCCGATCTTCTCCACTTACAGGTCCCTGTAAGGAGGCAAAGAGAAACAGCCGTGCAGGGCCTAACTCTACCCTAGTGTCACACCCTATACTAAATACAACGGCAGAGCCCTCAAACTAGCTCTGTGGGTGTGGTGCAACAAAACTATACAAACACAGACACTTTGCCCTGCACGGTAACAACATACATCACAATATCGGAATGCAATATCACACGGTGTTGTCCCTTTTCTACCCGGCTCAGAACACCCAGTAGTGGGGACCGCACAGCTCACCCACCTACCGTACTCTCAGGGTGGCCTGGGCCTAGCGCCACCTGTACTCACCTCGGGGAAAACACTGCTTCGCTGGGCCTAGCGCCCCCTAACTGCGCACAGGCCGGAGGCCTGACTTCGCCCACCGGCCTAGCGCCCGCCTAACTTGCTGCCCGTTGGGTGACCTGGGCCTTGTGCCCAGGGTCACCTTATCTGTACCTACTGGCCAAAATACGCTAGGGCCTAATGCCCTCTATCGTCCCACAGGCCTAGTGCCTGATATGTGCCCCGGGCCTAGTGCCCGCCTAACTGCCCACAGGCCGGGAGGGCCTGACTGTGCCCACGGGCCTATTGCCCGAACACCCGGTGGTCTAGCGGAGGAGAGGGGGGGTCACCTTAGAAGGGCCTACCTGCGGTGGAGAAGGCTGCAGTGGGGAACTGCACAGCTCAATTGCTTCCCACCACTGCAGCGCTTCTCGGCCTGGAGGAACTCTTCTGCCGCTGGCCCGTCCTGGCCAGCGGCGGCGCCGTCTCCTCGCCGCGTCCAGCCGCCGCTGGACATCTTCCCGGAGCCCGACGTCTTCCGGCCTCTTCAGCGGCCACCGGAGCTCTTCTTTCCACGGCCGTCGTCTTCTCCTCTGCGCCGGATGCTCTTCTGCGCTCCGGCGCGCCGACGACCTCCTCCGCTGCTCCCGCACGTGTCTTCTGTCTTCGCCGCTCTTCGGCGCGGCCTCCTCTTCTCCGTCCCGCCCGGCGTCTGACGTCAGACGCCGGGGGCGGGGCCTATGACGCGGCGAGCGCCGATTGGCTCGCCGCGTCTCTTCCTGATTGGCCGCCGCTCCGGGAGCCGCGATTGGCTCCCGGAGGGCGCCAACATCCGAATCCTCCTGCAGTCTCCTGTCCGGTGCAGGGAAAAGGGTAATCCCTGCACCGGACACCCGCCGCCACGCACCAAGCGCTGGGGACAGACAAGCTGCCCCAGCGCTGTCCCCAGCTAGGGACCACAACATGGATGTGCCCACAGGGCACATCCTTACATTTCCCCCCCCTTTTTCCTTTGTAGTCCCTACAAAGTTCCTCACGACTTCCATTGTCCGCGGGTCAGGGAATTCCAAGGTCCTTCCGGCGAAGGTGCATTCGGGGGCCCAGCCTGGACCAGCTGTGACCCCACATCCCTCCTCCTCCAGCTCCGGGTTCCTCTCACGTCCTGACCTCCATCGGCGGATCCTCTGGGGGAGTGGCATCTCCTCACGGTCGCTTGACGTTGGCCACCAAGGGGAATCTTCCTCCACGGGGACAACAGTCACCCACTCTTGGCCTCCGATATCGTCTGTGGCTTCGTCCCTGTCTTCCGGGTGTGGTATCGACCACCACCCAACAGCGGAATCCTCCGGGGCATCCGTTTCCTCCCGGGCAACAGCCACCACATGTCGAATTTCCTCGTGGGGCATCTCCAAAGGTCCTGTCTCTTCCTCTGGAACGGGTCCTCCCACGGCATCACAGTCCTGTCCCCGTACGTCGGTCCATTTCGGCACTCCCGGTAGGTATTCTTGCTCCAGGACTATCTCCTCCTCTTCACGGAGGGCATTCAACTGGGAGCATGACTCCACCCGATCCTGCCAGTCACTCTCGTCGGCGCTTCCGACGCCAGAATCGTCCTCCATCTGTTCTGGGAGGGATTCGTCGGCGGACAGCTCACCGTAGTCCGAGTCCTCCTCCGATATCTGGACTGGGGTATTACTTTCCTCCTCAGCGTACTTCTTCGCTTCCGCTGGCACCTCTGCTTCCTCAGCGTACTCCTTCGCTTCCGCTGGCATCTCTTGGTACCCAGGACACTCTTGTTCCGCACGTCCTGGTCGTGGACGGTTCCATCGTGGAGAGATTCCGGACGTCTCAGTCACTGGGTCTTCACGCTTTCCCTGGCAGCGTGGTCTCTCCACCTCCCAGTCGTCCACCTCCGCCTCATGCGGGAAAGGATTCTGCCTTACTGGGGTCACTTTCCTGGGACAGAGTAGGTCCGCGGCATCTTCCCAGGGGCACTCACTGGCCGCATGTCCTGGTCGCCGACACTTCCAACAAGGGAGGGCCACTGCCACCTTCTCCAAGACGGGTTCCTGGTCCACCTCCTTCACTGGGGAATCTTCACCCGTTGGTTCCGGCTCAGAGGAAATGGGCACCTGCGAACTAACTTCAAGCAAGGCCTTCCGCTCCATCTCCCTGGTTTCCTCCTTCCATCTCTGGGCGCGACCATCCGCAATCATCCGGTCTTCATTCCACGGACAATCGGGAAGCGCATGTCCTCTCGCCTCGCAGAGCGCACACACAGGCTCTGCAGCCACCCGATCCCAAAGCTGCTGACGAGACTCCGTCATCTGCTTCACCGTGGCCTCGTAGTCCGTCCCGTCTTCCGTCCATGGACATTCCAGGAGCCGATGTCGGGGATCTCCACAGCTTTCACACCGGGAATCAACCTCGTCTTCGCTCAACTCTTCGTCCCAGGGACAACTGTTGTGCTCATGCCCGTAGTTTCCGCAGAGCAAACATCGGGACTCTTTCTTCGCTTGGCCCTTCTGACGTCTTCGGTCCGCTTCCTGGACCACCTTCTTTGGGGACGTCTCTCGCCAAGTACACTCGCCGGCAAAGTGTCCTGTTTGCCGACATTTCTTGCAGGGCGTCACAGCGGCCTTCTTGCGCCCCTTCTCCCGGCGCTCTTCTTTTACACGCTGGACCGACCGCTGCACCATCTTCAGGATGTCTGCCCCAGACACCGTCACCCAGTCGCTCTGGTCCGCACACATCCGGGGGTGAGTCTTCTCCGGAGCCGTCCGCAGGGAGGTGTTCTTGGTGGCGTTCCACATCGTGTCCGTGATCCGGTCTCTTTTATCCTGCCGACTACGCCAAGTGTGAGAGGGTGGTAATGCGGTGCGTGTGGTGGTGCCTGCTGCCGTGCAGGTGTAGACTCGGTACTCACCAGGCACCACCACCACACCGCAGCCGCACCTCTCACACAACCACTCCCAGAAAACGGTCAGTTGACACCCACAAACGGCTTCTTCCTGTCAATCTCCTTGCAAACGCCCGTGCGAATGGATTCTTCGCACAAACCCATCGCTGAGCGGCGATCCGCTTCGTACCCGTGCGACGCGCCTGCGCATTGAGATGCATACACATGCGCAATTTAGACCTGATTTCGCGCTGTACGAAGACGCAGCCTAGCAATCAGGTCTGAATTAGGCCCTATGTTACTATGTCTAACGCAGAAGATATGGCAGATCCCTCCTTGGTGGGCTGGAGCTCATTGCACACGCGCAACTGGATTTCCTTGGTTGCGCAGTTGCATCCGATTCCAGAAGTAGAGTGATCGCTGCCTCTTCCCGGAGCCCTTTTTCTTTGCTATGACGCCCGGACAAACTGCCCCAAATTATCATTAGAAATCACTGCAAAATGCTATATTGCTGCTTATCATCGTCTACAACTGTAGATTAACAGGAAAACTGCACCAGGGCAGCAGAGTGATGCCTAACTCCCTGGCGGTACTGGTCGGCAGCGATAAGATGACAACTTGCTGCTTTACCAAACAAAGTATGAAAACCATACTTGCCGACATTCTGGCTGCTCTCTGCGGGAGAGAGCAGCCAAGTCGGCTCAGCAGGGGGGCAGGGGAGGGCTGTGATGTGGGGAGGAGGTGGACCGGAGGCGGGACAGGGGTGGAGCAGGGGCGGGCGGGGCGCGGAGTTTCGGTGGCGCATCCTTTAAGCCACGCCCCCGCTCTGTAATGCCGCGATCCCCGGCATTACACTGCAGGGGGCGTGGCTATGATGACGTGATTCAGCAAGAATCGCGTCATCAACTGCCCGGACCGCCCACTTTGCACACTAAGTGGGCGGACGGGCAGGGGGACACCTGATTCCGGGAGACTTGCCTGCTCTTCCGGGGGGCCGGGAGGGTCACCCGATTTTCGGGAGCCTCCCAGCCATTCCGGGAGAGTAGGCAAGTATGATGAAAACAACAAGGCACAACAGCTGAATTTATGCTAAATAAGACCCCAGTGTCAGCAAGTAACAAAATACCCCCTAGTGGATTGGTCATCACTCTCTACATCTGATTCAAAACAAAATCCCCAGCGCCCTCCTCCTGAACATCAGCCTGTGCTGGCATCTTCTGAGCCTCAGTGCCACGCCCCCCTCCCCCGTAACAAAAAAACACAGATAAAATAACAACAACAACACTCAAACACACAGTGACAAGAACAAATAAAAACCCAATGCAGACAGAAAATTAACTTTAAAACCCACAATAATAACAAGGGGGGAAAAAAGACAATACTCACAAGCCAACAGCTCCAAATGCCTACACCCAACTCCTGCAGCAAGTTCCAAACAAATCCTCAGTGCAGCCGGCTCCATACCAAACAAGCCACTACAATGCACATAGTGAGGGGGGGTCAGTTTGGGACATATTTATATGGCTAAAGCACGACACTGCTACATGTGATATGTATCCATATGCCATTGGAAAATATGATTCATGGTAAATTTATGTGTTTGACTAAGAAAAGTTTACCCGTGTCCCAGCGATCCCCAGCGTGTTTAATTTCGGACAAATGGGATTATTAGTCAGTTTTACCCTTAGACTCATCAAGGAGTCAGGGAGATTGCTACTATTTCAGGGAGTCTCCCTGACAATCAGGGAGAGTTGGCATGTAGCCGTCATTGCTCCCAGCGGTCCAGGTTCAGCGGTTCAGGTGTGTGTGTGTGTGTGTGTGTGTGGAATATCACTGGGCTGCCTGTTGTGATGTTACGAGGTTTATTTCATCTCCAAGGCTGTAAAAAAAGGAAGGAATTCTTACAACCTAATCAGGTGGTGTTTATACATATCTACCCTCATTCCCGATCCTAGTGAGGAATGCACTGTCCTACCGCTCAGCTGGCGGCTCAGGTGACACTTACATGTAATGGAATCATAATAGATTGTAGAATTAAAGATATTTTTTTACAGAAAGTTTAATAAATAAAAAGAAACCCAGGAGCTTACAAATACACCATGCAATGGCTACAAGGGGCCACCAGGGGCAGTGTTACCATGGTGTAACCCTGTAGTTACAGAACAAATCTGCTGATGGTAATGACACGGTTACCTGTCTATTCCCTAACTGTAGTATGGGGAGTCTGATTGTGATTCGGTCAATCTACCTACAATCAAAATCCTGAGGTCAAAATCCCGACATGGTCAAAATACCGATATTTAAAATACAGACAAGGTCAAAAAGTCAACATGAGTTTTTCATGATTTTTTTATTGAAACCGACTTGTTCATAATGTACCATCTCAGTGGACCTGGAGGAAGAATATAATAGTGTGCCGAGCACAGCAAGGCACCGTGCCCGAAGCATGGCGAGCGGACATGATACACTTATACGGTGTCCATGTCGACCTATGTCAAGATACACACAAAAAAAACAATAAAAAACTTGTCAACTTTTTGACCTGTTGACATTTTAAATATCGGTATTTTGACCTTGTCTGTATTTTAAATGTCGGAATTTTGACCTTTTTGGTATTTTGACCGTTTCAGGAATTTGACCTTCTCTGGAATTTGACCTTGTCGGGATTTTGATTGTAGGTATTTCATACTACACCCGTCTGGTTCTCCTACTGCTGGCATTATTATGCTTGGCACCTGATAGTTGTGTATTTGTTGTGTTAGTAGCATCTGAGTGATTGCGGCCTCTTCAGTGCTGCTGCAAGAAATGACAGGAAAAATTACCATTACCGAGGTGTTAGGAAGTCATTGTCTCCGGGGCGGTGTGTGTCTTGCCTTTGTGGTGAATTCATGATGTAACACAAATCCCTTCCCGCAAACAACAGAACATTAGAATAGAGATATTCAGCCATATACTTCATGTAGCAATCCTGTAAGAGTGAATGCTGATTGTGATGGGGGGAGGGGGTAATTCCACATTGTGGATATGGTCCTCTCTCTTTAGATGCTGCACTACTAAAGGAGCCATATTCATGCCATCTCGTTGTAAGGCGCAGGCCCGAAGACAGAGTGGTCAGGGGTCCCACTTATCCTTTATTGACTACCTCACCGGCCCAATGGTTTCTGACTATGCTAGGATCGAACAAACGTGGTGGATGTGACTGCATACTAAAAGTTAGAAACCAGGCTTGTCTGATTGGTTTAAAGTTTCTCTCCATTTGCTGTTCATGCTAAATATTTTTGCTGGCACTGCCAATCGTCGCCCCGTCATCCCCATTTAATGATCCTGCATTTTCATACCTGCCAGCTATCCAACTTTTTAAAGAGTAAATTAGATACTGGTTTGCTGGTGAAAGATTTCATCCCAATTTCCTGTCTCCCAATTCTGCCCACTTCCTGACTGAAGTGGGCAGCAGACAGGTTGGATGATGAGATTTGCATTGAATTGTGTTATCTTAGCCCAACACCTGCTGTCCAATACAGCAAATCACAGCTTTAAACAACTGGGGCGGGACTAGCCTGATAACATGTTGTATCACACCCTCTGCCCATAAGAGAGATTTGTCAAGTATAAATAGGCAAACACAAAAAATTAAGTATCAGCACTAGAGGGGTTATTCAGGTTGTAAGCGATGCAACCGCAATAACCCTCTCCTCAGCTGCAGTGCGTACATACAGATACTGTCTGATTGCGTTCGGGTTGCAGCAGCGTTCGCGGGGTGGTGACAGAGCATTGCAGGGGCGGTTCAGGGAAACGGGGTGGGTCAGTGGCGTTTTTAGGGCAGCTGCGTGACGTCACATGCAGCCGCTCTGATGGGAAAAATGGCGGCTGACCACAGGCATACACAACCTAGATGTAAATTGCAGTCGCAGTTGGTGGCCGCCATTTACCATACTGGGTGGCTTTGCCTGCGATGGGCGGCCCCAGCATGCGAAAGAACGGATTCGTACTGAATAAACCCCCCTAAATCCTAACACTTCGAAATATCTGGATTAGATACAATAATTATTTAAATTTTTTTATTTTTTTTAAACAATTTCATCATGCATGTCGAAATTAGAGATGTGCACCGGAAATTTTTCGGATTTTGTGTTTTGGTTTTGGATTCGGTTCCGCAGCTGTGTTTTGGATTCGGACACGTTTTGGCAAAACCTCCCTGAATTTTTTTTGTCGGATTCGGGTGTGTTTTGGATTCGGGTGTTTTTTTTTCAAAAAAAAATCAAATACTGCTTAAATCATAGAATTTTGGGGTAATTTTGATCCTATAGTATTATTAACCTCAATAACCACAATTTCCACTCATTTTCAGTCTATTCTGAACACCTCACACCTCACAATACTATTTTTAGTCCTAAAATTTGCACCGAGGGCGCTGGATGACTAAGCAAAGAGGGCGGCACAAACACCTGGCCCATCTAGGAGTGGCACTGCAGTGTCAGACAGGATAGCACTTTAAAAAATTGGCCCCAAACAGCACATGATGCAAAGGAAAGAGAAAAGAGGTGCACTGTGGTCGCTGGATGGCTAAGCTAAGCGACACAAACACCTCAATATCACAGGAATTATTCGTTCTAATCAATGGTATTATTGGTCCAAATCACTGGAAGAAAATGACAAAATCACTGGAATTATTCGTTCTAATCAATGATATTATTGGTCCAAATCACTCCTCCAGGGTACCCCGGCCAGGGGTGACTAGTTGGTTATGTAATGCCAGGGCCGCCGGGAGCTATATAAAAGTGTCCCCCGGCTGTGGCATTATATATCTGGCTAGTGGAGCCCGGTGCTGGTTTCAGAAATACGGGGGACCCCTACGCATTTTGCCACCCGTATTTTTGGAACCAGGACCAGGCACAGAGCCCGGTGCTGGTTGTTTAAATATGGGGGAACCTCTATCATTTTTTCCCTCATATTTTTGCAACCAGGGCCGGCTCAAAGAGCCCGAGGCTGGTTTTGCTTAGGAGGGGGGACCCCACGCATTTTTTTTTTCAAGAAATTAGCACTTTCCCATCCCCTTCCCACTGATAAACATGCACGGATCTCATGGATCCGTGCATGCCTATCCAAACACGGGATAAAAAAGCAGGTCTGTTTTTTTTTTAGCACTTTTTCACGATTTGTATTTCAGCACGGCAGTGTTTGCCTATTGTCGGCAGTGTTTGTGATTTGTACTTTTTAGTAAATGACCGATTTCTACCAAATTGCAGGCGTAATTGACCGATGGTGTATTGATTCGTGATTTTTTCCTAGGACTTCCAAAATATTACGAATGCCCTCATCACTGCCGTGATTTTTGCTTAGTAAATTACCGAGATGACACTTTGAAGAAAAAACGGCATCTCGGTCAAAATCGGGAGCTTAGTAAATATACCCCATAATGTTTTTTAATATAAATCCTAAAGCAGGTGGTGTATTAGAGCAAAAGAGTGCAAGAGACCAGCCATGCAGTTTCTGAAATATTATGACAAAATGTTACTGTATTTCATAAGCACTCATTCCTAACTCTGCTAAGTACTGTTTGGTATACTGTATCTGGCTTCCATGAGGCAGTTGTCCATTATTTCAGCTTCCATTGACCTTTTTGAAAGCGGTAGAAGTTATCGATTCTTCCCCCCCCCCCCCCTATTTTTAATTTTCTCCTGCATAGCCCAGTAAAATGTTGCAATGTTAAGTATTGACTTGTGCCTTCTGGGGGTCCACTTCTTCACCAAACCCAGCCAAATCTCATCCTAACCCTCTGTTCCACGTTCTCTATGTACCCCATCTGTGTCACCCATGTCTGTCTACCCCTCCCCTTTAGATTGTAAGGTCTCACGAGCAGGGCCCTCTTCCCTCATGTGCTTATCCTTTGTCTTACTTTAGTAATCTTCAACTGTACCACATCCAGCAGTCTTCTGCCACCTGATACTTATTCCAGTGTCATCTGCTGATGTAACTATGTGTATTTACCCTCTACTTGTCCTATACTGTCATCAACTGTAAGTTGCTGTTTTCCTGTTTGATTATTTATGTACTCTGTAATTGGGCGCTGCGGAACCCTTGTGGCGCCATATAAATAAAGGATAATAATAATAATAATAATAATAATATAGGGTGTATAATCACCAGGTGTATCTCACACATCGCTCAGTACAGATTACAGGATGTATAATCAGTAATCACCAGGTGTATAACACACGTCGCACAGCACAGTATACATACTGGTCACAACAATGCAGCAGATATTGAGCACTGATCAAGATACTAGAAGTGACACAGAGCTGCAAGATACAGCAATGGCCTACTGTACTGTACTATATATGTATACTGCTGGTCACCAAAATGCTGCACTGTCCTACTATATACTGCTCACAATAATGCAGCACAGATATGGAATGGAAACTTGCAGTGACACAGAGCTGCAAGATACAGCAATGGCCTACTGTACTATACAACTATATACTGTTGGTCACCAAAATGAAGCACACTGAGCACAGATATGGAGCTTTTCAGGCAGAGAACGTAGATATTTGCAGCACACTGAGCACAGATATTTGCAGCACACTGAGCACAGATATGTAGCTTTTCAGGCAGAGAACGTAGCCACGTCCTCTCCGTTCAATCTCCAATGCACGAGTGAAAATGGTGGCGGCGTGCGGCTCTTTATATAGAATACGAATCTCGCGAGAATCCGACAGCGGGATGATGACGTTCGGGCGCGTTCGGGTTAACCGAGCAAGGCGGGAAGATCCGAGGCTGCCTCGGAAACGTGTAAAATAGGTGAAGTTCGGGGGGGTTCGGATCTCGGAGAACCGAACCTGCTCATCTCTAGTCGAAATATATAATTTTTTTACTTAAGCAGTGGCAGTTTCAGTGGTGGAGCTGCAGTGCAGTCCAAAATTCAAATAGGGGAGCCTCACCAATTGCCACCAACTGTCATTACAAACAGACTCAACTGGCAGTTGGTGTAGCTTACCTATTTGAATTTTGGACAGCACTGCAGCCCCTCCTCTAGAGCCGCTACTGCCTAAGAGTACCCCCAAACAAGAGTCTTCTTTCCTCTCATTGTATATTCAAGTATGAATAGGACAAGAACCAGGCAGACACTAGACTGCAAATGTGATGTTGCAGCAGGAACCTGGTTGAGACACACCTGGAAAATCATCTGTGACACACCCGTGCTTTTGCCGCCATTCTTCGTAACCATCCTCAGATGGTCCCTGACTGTCAATCACTTTGTGCCACCACCACCACACCATTGTGGCACATGTGCAGTTAGCTGTTAATTTCCAGTCAATTGTAACCACCTCACAGCTCACAATATTGTTTTCATCCATTTTAGGCCAAAGGCTGCAACGAGCTGGCTGGTTACTAACCAACAGAGCAGCGGCATAATCACAAGGCAGTTTATAGCACATCTATGAAATATTGCCACACAGAAGTGCAGAAATGAAAAGTGGTGCAAGATAGAATTGTCCTTGGGCCTCCCACCCTTATGTTGGATATTAAAGAGTACATGCACAGTGTAACAAACCAAGCACTTCAGTGACAGGGACTGACACTGTTGTGGCTGAAGTGCTTGCTTTGTTTGGGTACCCACAAAACAATTTTTTTGAAGGACTACCGCGATCACTAATGCGGAGGTTGATGATGGTGTTAATCTACTAAATAAAAGCGAAAATCTGTCCTTCTGTCTTTCTATACAAATCCACAGTTTACAAGCGAAGATCGTGAAATTTTACATACAAGCATATTAAAACACGGCGGAGGCAACTAAAACAATTAGAAATCCCTAACACCCCTAGGGGGGAGACAGCCAGCAGCATAGAGTATATCAGGAGACCTCATAACTCTGGAATTGTTGGAGCAATGTACTCAAAAATTGGTACACATATGCCTTACAATCTGGAAACAAACACTGTGGGGGGAAGACACCTCTAGGGGTGAGGCAGCAGGACTGAGTATTTCAGGAGACATCATAACTCCCGACTGCCTGGACCTATTTACAACAAACTTGGTACACATATGACTTACAAGCTGAGAACAAACACTGTGGGGGTAAGACACCCCTAGCACCCCTAGGGGTGTGGCAGCAGCACAGAGTTTTTCAGCAGACAGCATAACTCTGGAATGCCCAGAGCAATTTTCAACAAACTTGCTACACATATGACTTACACTCTCGGAACAAACACTGTGGGGGTAACACACCACTAGCACCCCTAGGGGTGGGCCAGCAGCACAGACTATATCAGGACATGCATGATATGTCAGGGATGACAGGACTGCATGTGATAGGGCCAGTGACATGATGTGAGGAGGGGAATGCAGGTAGCACTGAGAGTTATATAGTGGAAGTAGCACGGTCCCCCAGCAGCACAGAGTATATCAGTAGATACATAATGTGCTGCACTATATAAGAAACTGTAAAAAAAATCAATAATTTCACAGGGGCACTGACATGTGAGGAGGGGAATGGAGGCAGCAGTAAGCCACAGACTGAGAGTTGTATAGTGGGAAGAGCAGGGTCCCTTGGGGGAACAAAAAGGGGTCCGGCCAATACACAAAGTGCATCAGGGAAGCAAGATATGCCTATATACTAGATCTCCAACCAACGTAAATTAACAAACAACTATCATTCTAATTTACCATCCTCATCCTGTAGCAAAGCATGGTATTCAGCTATCTACAATGTTATTTATACTGTGTTTAATATTTACATTTATTTTTGTAAACAGACATTCTTAAAATCCCCGACAACGCCGGGTACTAACATTATAATCTTGTAAAATAAATTTCATGAATCTTCCGCAAATGATGCAACATGGAGGAGGTTCTAAGATGCCTAAAGTCCCTACCTCTACTAACTTAGGCCTCACAAATGGAGCAAATGCCTTCACAATCATTTATAAGGATTAGTGGAAAAATAATTCCACACCCAAGAGGTGGCTTTTTCGGTCTTATGCCCAGGCATGATAATGGCTTTCTTTTTATCATGGGCAACACCTGCAGTCACTGGTGGCTGACTTACGCACACAACATCAACATCCTCAGTGTCAGATAATAGTGTGTACACATATCCCCCTCATCCTGTTTCACTTTCACACATGAATCCTTAATTTCTATTATGCCCTCATCACCATCTTTACATGTACTGCTCCCCACATGTGCAGAAATGGTGGAAGGAGGTAAAAGAAGCTTCCTTATGAGGACATTATGATAAATGTCAGACTGACACATAGCTAACGTGGACACCCCTAAACATTCCTCAGGAATGTGCAACGGTTCTGAATGCACAAAAACTCCTTTAGGTGTTTTCATTTTTTTGACACCTCTTCTAGACTCTGAGTGAAATTTTTTTGTATCTTCACGAGAAGCAGAAGAAGATGCCTCACTGACAGTTGCAGAACCACCACTTATAAATAAAGGCCAAGGCCTGATTCTTTCCTTGCCACTTTGTGTGATGAATGGCATATTGCCAATTTTATCTTTCTCTGTAGCTAACTTTATTTTTGATGGTTTTTCTTTGCCGCTGTAAAATGATTTAGATTCTTTGATTTTACATGTCCTGACTTAAGCCATCTATGCCTTTGAGCATCGGCCTTAGTAGACTTGTATCGTCATGACTGGTGGCAGTGCCTGCAGCACTAGTATGTGCTTCCTACTCTCCTCTCAATTGTTTGTCCTCCATATCTATCCACAAACACAAACGAAGTGGGGTACAGCACACACCACAATTTTTTAATTTTTTTTTTACCACCTACAGTGTCACAATACGTGTATGAGGCAGAAATAGTAACCGAATACTGTGGTTAAATTTCACCAACAGTGACGCACAATACATGTATGAGTATGAAAATATATTACTGTGGTACCACCTTCACCTACAGTGTCACACAATACGCGTATCAGTATGAAAATAGAATATGCTGCGGTCTGACTGGCAGTGTCATAGTACACATTAAAATTAAAATTATATTGTACACTTTGGTACAGCACAAACTAAAAAAAATAAAAATGAAATAAAGTATATATATATATATATATATATATATTTTTTTTTATTTTTTTTATTTTTTTTCCCGAATTATATATTAGGTTGTTTAGCTTTTATTATTTTAATTTTACACTGGGGCGGAGCCCCTGGATGGATGGATGGATGGACAGGTCACCCCTAGGTGGACAGAGAACCCCTTGTCAGATACATCAGACGACAGACAGGAGCACCCCTGGACTGATACTGATAGAACACACCAGCCCCTGGATGTACACACAGTATACTGGGTTTTAACACTGGGGTAGAGCCCCTGGATGTATATGGACAGATCACCCCTTGTCAGATACACCACCAGACGACAGACAGAGCGCCCCTGGATTGATACACCAGCCCTACAACAGCCACCAGTCCCACGCCTATGCCCCACAACCCAGCACTGAGATGGACACGTCCATTCTGTGCACTCTCCACAGCCGGAGTGAAAATGGTGCAGATCACCGGGACCTTTGTAGAATACAAAACCCCGCGAGAATCCGACAGCGGGATGATGAAGTTTTGCCTCGTTTTGGGACAGGGTTGGGGAACCTTCGGTCCTCCAGCTGTTGTTGAACTACACATCCCAGCATGCCCTGCAACAGTTTTAGCATGGCCAAATAGCATAACTGTAGCAAGGCATGCTGGTATGTGTAGTTCAATAACAGCTGGAGGACCGAAGGTTCCCCATCCCTGTTTTGGGATCAGAGTCTGTCGGGAAACCCCAAACCGAACTCGGCTCAGGAAGTTCTAGATAACCAGACCCACTCATCTCTAGTATAAATGCATAGGACACCTGATAACTGGTAATAAATAAATAGGGGTGCCATGCTATTTATATAGCGCGCACATATTCCACAGCACTGTACAGAGAATATTTGCCCATTCACATCAGTCCCTGCCTCAGTGGAAATTACAATCTTTATTCCCTACGACATGTACACACAGACACATTCATGCTAGTGTTAATTTTGTTGGGAGCCAATTAACCTACCAGTATATTTTTGGATTTTGCAAGGAAACCGGATTACCCAGAGGAAACCCACGCAAGTGCAGGGAGAATATATAGACTCAGTGGCGTCACAAGGGGGGTGCGGGGGGTGCGGCCCGCTCCTGGGTGTCACCCGCCGAGGGGTGACACCAAAATGCCAGCTCCTGCTAAGAGACAGGAGCTGGGTGCTGCACTGTTACATTATGTGCAGCACTCGGCTCCTGTCACTCTGTAGGAGCCAGCACTGCAAGCACAGCACTCCCCGGGAGTGAGCCTACACTCCTAAACCCCCCAAGTGACAAAAAAAAACAAGTGTCGGGACGCGAAGCTCCGCCCCTTCTCAGAAAGCACCGCCCCTTTCCAGTCATTCAAGCAGTGAAAACGGATGCCAGCCCGTGAAGCCCCTCCCCATCTTTTGCCGCCACACCGGGTGTCCAAGAGGTGAGTGACACCTCTGTATAGACTCCACACATTTAGGGCCATGGTAGGAATCGAACCCATGACCTCAGTGCTGTGAGGCAGTAATGCTAACCACTACACCATCCATACTGCCCCTGGTTATTGCTACCTCCTGAATACAGAATCAGATATACTCAACTTCAGGGACAAAGGTAGTGTACCAGCAATGCACCTTCTCCCCCTGAATAAATATTACTTCCTCCAAGGTAAAAAAAAATTATTTATTTTGTTTATGGGCAAAATTTAAAGCCAGTGAGTTCACCAGTAATAAGGCAGAAGCTGCCGGTCTGCTCAGCTGTTCCCATCAAAAAAATGCACAAACCCCAACAGACGCTGTAATTGTGACACTCACTTCCCATAAAAATGTTTGCTTTCCAGCTAAAATAAGCACATAATGTACCAAGCCGGCAATGCACTGCTGGGGCACATTTTGCAATTCTCCATGTAAATGATACTCCTTTGCATCACCATGCAGTTCCCCTTAGCGGCCAGCAGGGGACACAATAAACCAATTCTTCTCTCTCAGCATAGTCATTTCCTTAATGCTTAACACTTGCTAAATGTATTACCACAGCTCAAACAGCTTGTAAATAAAACGTACAACCCTAAAGCAGACTTCTAACAGCTCTTTCCAATGAAGAATAGAATATCCAATAAAGATACTGCAGATCCAAGTATAAAAATTTTTTGAATTGCGCACTCACCATTTGATGAATTAAGAGTTCTTTATTGATAGGCAAAATACTCACAAAAAAGAACATCCTTGAAGCAGCTCAGCAAAAGCAGAATTCTACTTTTTGCTGAGCTGCTTCAAGGATGTTCTGTTGCCTGTCCTGATGATGGTCCTTAGTGGACTGAAACGTCGACTTTGCACATATGCACTTTCTGCTATGTAGTTTTTTGTGAGTATTTTGCCTATCAATAAATAACTTATTATTCATCATCTGGTGAGTGCGCAATTCAAATTTATATATATATATATATATATATATATATAAAAACCTCTATACGTTATATCTGTACAGTCAATAATGATACATTTCTGCATGCAACATTCAGCTGTCTTAAGACGCAGTGCAAGATAAATGCATTGGGCATAATCCATGTTTGTGTAATTAAAGTTCCAATGTAGCAGGAGGCATCTGTACGTGAAATACACCTCCTGCACGCATTTGTGACATCCGAGTGCTGCATCTGAGGACGTAGCTTGGGATCACCATCGTGACCATCGGTCGTGATTCCCAATGTTAGGCACCGGATAGCCTGCATAAGCTGAAACTTACTCAGGCTGGGCGTTGGATACGGACACCCGGGAGCGATGATGCAGACCCTGGACCCGTCACACCTTCGAAATAGGGGCGACACGTTTGAAGAATGGTGCTAGATGTCGTCTCCCCTAGACCAGAGATTCTCAAACGCGGTCCTCAAGACATCCCAACGGTCCAGGTTTTAAGTTTACCATGCTTGGCCACAGGTGGCTTCATTAGTACCTCAGTGAATTTGATTTACCTATCTGTGCTGAGCCATGGATATACCTAAAACCTGGACCTCTGGGGTGCCTTGAGTACCGCGTTCGAGAACCTCTGCCCTAGACCAACAGCTCTTGATCTTAACCGTAAAGTTTTCTCAACAGGCCATGTTTCATGGATTTCTGTATGCAGAAGTAAGTGGCATAATTACTGACCCAACAACGTAGATAAACTCACCTGACTAAAGAAATCCATAAAACATGACCTGTCGGTGGTACTTGAGGACTCCTGCTCTAGAGCAATCAGTGGTCTTCATAGGTCATAATCAAGTAATTAGAGGGAAATTTACTGAGAATCGTTTTTGTCCGAAATTCCAAATTGTCCATAATTGCGCCTTATCACCAGAACAAAAAACACACATTTTCCAACAAGTGTTTTCACTTACGTATTTGTCTTCCGATGGTGTATTTTGTCGCATTGTGGCGTGTGCGATTTGTGTTGATTTCGGTGCTTCCGCATGGGTATTTGCTTCATAAGTCACATTTGAATGCGTTATAATGCACAGTAGAATGCCTCAGAAGAGACATGCCAACACAAAGCTAACCACGCCTCAATTTGCACCACAAGTCCCAGGACAGCAACAAAGTCCCCAAATACATTCCGACCTGCTGGTTCCTCTGTTCGGTATCTTGCTTCTGGGCCCTGTCAGTCAGCAGGTGCAGCCCACATGACATCACTGCTTGCATCCAGGCTACTCCATTGTCTGCCCCTGCCTTGGTTGTAAGCTGAAAGTGAGAGCTGTAAATGAGTGGCTGTGCTTTTACTAGCATTCTGATTGGTTTAGTGTTAATTACAATGCATGTCACATGTTGCTTTTTTGGATGTAGTTCATTGATGTGCGATTTTTTTGCAATTTTGTTGGTGCTTTTTAGGCCAAAAAATGGTTGTTCCATGTGAACACGCTCAAAAAATCAGTGCATTAATTTAATGCATTGAGGTGCGACTTTGTTGCAATTTTGGTGTGAAGTGGAGCGATTTGATAAAATTGATTCTTAGTAAATTTGCAATTTCCAATGATACTGATGTTATTTGGATGATGTTTGCGCCGATGGTGAATTGGAGTACAAAGTTGCATTTGACATGTACCTTCCAACCAAATTAATCCTTAGAAAATTAGCGATTCGCAAAAAAAAAGAATGCAAATTGACCAAAAATCACCTTAAGTAAATTTCCCCATTTAAGACTTCCTATTTACAACTGCAGTGTTTCAATTGATTTTATATTAAATACACTTGGCTGTTAGTGCGTTTCCAAAAACGAGCTTCATCGTGAAGACCAAAGGACATGTTTCGCAGGTAACCCAGCAGGTGCACCTGTGTATTAATTACTCACTGACTAGTGATGTGCACCGGCAATTTTTCGGATTTTGTGTTTTGGTTTTCGATTCGGTTCCGCGGCCGTGTTTTGGATTCGGACGCGTTTTGGCAAAACCTCCCTGGAAATTTTTTGTCGGATTCTGGTGTGTTTTGGATTCGGCTGTTTTTTTACAAAAACCCTCAAAAACAGCTTAAATCATAGAATTTGGGGGCCATTTTGATCCCATAGTATTATTAACCTCAATAACCATAATTTCCACTCATTTCCAGTCTATTCTGAACACCTCACAATATTATTTTTAGTCCAAAAATTTGCACCGAGGTCGCTGGATGGCTAAGCTAAGCGACACAAGTGGCCGACACAAACACCTGGCCCATCTAGGAGTGGCACTGCAGTGTCAGGCAGGATGGCACTTCAAAAAAATAGTCCCCAAACAGCACATGATGCAAAGAAAAAAAGAGGCGCACCAAGGTCGCTGTATGACTAAGCTAAGCGACACAAGTGGCCGACACAAAAACCTGGCCCATCTAGGAGTGGCACTGCAGTGTCACGCAGGATGGCCCTTCCAAAAAGTACTCCCCAAACAGCACATGACGCAAAGAAAAAAAGAGGTGCAATGAGGTAGCTGTGTGACTAAGCTAAGCGACCCAAGTGGCCGACACAAACACCTGGCCCATCTAGGAGTGGCACTGCAGTTTTCTAGCGAGAGTATGAGTGATTCCATCCTCATGTGAATCTGAACCACTAGCCATGAACATAGGCCAGGGCCTCAGCCGTTCCTTGCCACTCCGTGTCGTAAATGGCATATTGGCAAGTTTACGCTTCTCCTCAGACGCTTTTAATTTTGATTTTTGGGTCATTTTACTGAACTTTTGTTTTTTGGATTTTACATGCTCTCTACTATGACATTGGGTATCAGCCTTGGCAGACGACGTTGATGGCATTTCATCGTCTCGGCCATGACTAGTGGAAGCAGCTTCAGCACGAGGTGGAAGTGGATCTTGATCTTTCCCTATTTTACCCTCCACATTTTTGTTCTCCATTTTTTTAATGTGTTGAATTATATGCCAGTAATATATCAACAGAAATGGACTACTGTACCATACTGCTATATATATACTGGTGGTCAGAAAAAATCTGCACTGTCCTCCTACTATATATACTGCGCACAACTAAAATGCAGCACAGGTATGGATGGATAGTATATTTGATGACACAGAGGTAGGTAGAGCAGTGGACTACTGTACCGTACTGCTATATATATATATACTGGTGGTCAGCAAAATTTTGCACTGTCCTCCTACTATATATATACTGCGCACAGCTAAAATGCAGCACAGGTATGGATGGATAGTATACTTGACGACACAGAGGTAGGTAGCGCAGTGGATTGCTGTACCGTACTGCTATATAATACTGGTGGTCAGCAAACTTCTGCACTGTCCTCCTACTATATACTACAATGCAGCACAGATATGGAGTGTTTTTCAGGCAGAGAACGTAGATATTTTCAGCACACTGAGCACAGATATTTGCAGCACACTGAGCACAGATATTTGCTGCACACTGAACACAGAAACTGAGAGAACGCTGCACGTCCTCTCGCTATCATCTACAATGCACGAGTGAAAATGGCGGCGACGCGCGGTTCCTTAAATAGAATACGGATCTCGCGAGAATCCGACAGCGGGATGATGACGTTCGGGCGCGCTCGGGTTAACCGAGCAAGGCGGGAAGATCCGAGTCTGCCTCGGAACCGTGTAAAATGGGTGAAGTTCGGGGGGGTTCGGATCTCGAGGAACCGAACCCGCTCATCACTATCACTGACACATTCTAAAAGGTCTACAGTTGGAGATATTTATTTCACTTGTGATTCTAAGAGGTGACCTGCGAAACATGCACTGTGTGGGGTCCTGAGGAGTCAAGGACTGAGTATGAGAACCTGTGATCTGGTGTATCAAACTTGTATTTTTCAACAGATTGAAAGCATACAGATCTGCCAGTTTGTTCCTAAATAGCTGAGCTTTATTGCTGTTTGCTGTAAAACAATGTAGAATAGGTTTTTGCTATAGAAATAAAAGTCAATAAACAAAAAAAAGGATATAAGAAGATTTCTAAGACTTCAAAGACTCTTAAAATCCCTGAAGTGCTCTTAATTCCATCATAAAGAAATGTGGCATGACTTGCCTAGAACACGGTTTCATCCAAGCTGAACATAAAACTAGGGCCACTTATTAGGGAGGTTACCAAGAGTTCTGTGTCAGCTCTGATATACAGTAAACCCAGCAGAGATATGAGAAACTGACCACTGGTTTTGGATCTTTTGGCCCTGATGTTGGGCGGTATATTTGTCTCAAGCATAACACTGCTCTTTACCCCCAAAATATCATCCCTACCATGAAACATACCAAACGGATGTTTCTCTGCTTTAAGGATTCCAACATTTGTCACAATATAGACCAGTGTGAAGGTTGTAACTTGTAACATACGGCCAAAGCTTGTAGGAAAACAGGCTGCAGTCTGCAAGAGGCTTGAGCCCTGGGAGAAGACTTATGGCCCCCATACACAGGCAAGTCGGACCCGATTTTGTTTGAAGTTCCCTGTCAGCTACCTGGGAGGGCTTCATACGATTTGGCACTTGATGTATAATTTTTTACATGCGATAAATTGCATGCGATTTATCGCATGTAAAGGACTCCCGGGGAGCTACCCGCGCGGAACAGGCTGCGGTTGCGGCAGGAGATTTCAAAACTCCTATTCAAATGAATGAGCTCTCTCAGCCAATCAGCGATCGTCCATTCATTTGAATAGGAGTTTTGAAATGTCCTGTCTCCCGCCACTACCGCAGCCTCTCTCTCCGGCGGGGATAGGATTGGGGGGAGGCGCAGAGCGGGGAGAACGCCTCTCCTGCCTGGCGCTTCCCTGCTCTGCCGACTATAGGTGTGTGCCAGCAGTGCGGCCCTGATCGGATGCGATACATCGCGGCTGCTAAAAAGCACCCGCGATGTGTCACTGATGCATCCGAATGTGATAGATCATATGTGCTGCCCATATGATCTCCAAGCTCCGATCTGATGCACACGGGAACGCGCATCGGATCGCAATGGATGTCAAACACATCCGATTTGGCCAGTTTTCATCCGATCTGTCGGCCCGATCCATCGGAATCGGATGAAAACAGGTCAAATCGGACCTGTGTATGGGGCCTTCATGTTCCAGCATGACAATTACTCAGTACATACAGCAAAGGCCACAATGGAGCAGTTTAAATGCAAAATACCAATGTCCTGGGGTGGCCCAGAACAAAGGCCTATCCTCAATCCCTTTGAGAACTTGTGGAATCATTTGTAGATTGTTATTCCCCAATGGTCCCATCAAACGTGACGGAACTGGAGCCATACTGCAAAGATGAATGTCCAAAAACTGTAAGGTCCAGACATGGAAATGTGGTGGAGACTTTCCCACATGGACACATAGCTGGAATGGCAGATAAAGGGGCATCTACCAAGTAGCGAAAACAAGAAGGGTGAATTTGTATATAATAAATAACTGTTTATGTTTCTATTAGTCACAGTAAAAAAAAAGAGCATTTATAATAAGATTTTACTTACCGATAAATCTATTTCTCGTAGTCCGTAGTGGATGCTGGGGACTCCGTCAGGACCATGGGGAATAGCGGCTCCGCAGGAGACAGGGCACAAAACTAAAGCTTTAGGATCAGGTGGTGTGTACTGGCTCCTCCCCCTATGACCCTCCTCCAAGCCTCAGTTAGGATACTGTGCCCGGACGAGCGTACACAATAAGGAAGGATATTGAATCCCGGGTAAGACTCATACCAGCCACACCAATCACACCGTATAACCTGTGATCTGAACCCAGTTAACAGTATGACAAACGTAGGAGCCTCTGAACAGACGGCTCACAACAATAACAACCCGATTTTTTTTTTGTAACAACAACTATGTACAAGTATTGCAGACAATCCGCACTTGGGATGGGCGCCCAGCATCCACTACGGACTACGAGAAATAGATTTATCGGTAAGTAAAATCTTATTTTCTCTGACGTCCTAAGTGGATGCTGGGGACTCCGTCAGGACCATGGGGATTATACCAAAGCTCCCAAACGGGCGGGAGAGTGCGGATGACTCTGCAGCACCGAGTGAGAGAACTCCAGGTCCTCCTCAGCCAGGGTGTGCCCCTGACCAAGTAGCAGCTCGGCAAAGTTGTAAAGCCGAGACCCCTCGGGCAGTCGCCCCAGATGAGCCCACCTTCCTTGTGGAATGGGCATTTATATATTTTGGCTGTGGCAGTCCTGCCACAGAATGTGCAAGCTGAATTGTACTACACATTCAACTAGCAATCGTCTGCGTAGAGGCAAGAGCACCCAGTTTTTTGGGTGCATACAGGATAACAGCAAGTCAGTTTTCCTGACTCCAGCCGTCCTGGAAATCTATATTTTCAGGGCCCTGACAACATCTAGCAACTTGGAGTCCTCCAAGTCTCTAGTAGCCGCAGGTACCACAATAAGCTGGTTCAGATGAAACGCTGACACCAACTTAGGGAGAAACTGGGGACGAGTCCGCAGCTCTGCCCTGTCCGAATGGACAATCAGATATGGGCTTTTGTGAGACAAAGCCGCCAATTCTGACACTCGCCTGGCCGAGGCCAGGGCCAACATCATGGTCACTTTCCATGTGAGATATTTCAAATCCACAGATTTGAGCGGTTTAAACCAACGTGATTTGAGGAATCCCAGGACTACGTTGAGATCCCACAGTGCCACTGGAGGCACAAAAGGGGGTTGTATATGCAGTACTCCCTTGTCAAATTTCTGGACTTCAGGAACTGAAGCCAATTCTTTCTGGAAGAAAATCGACAGGGCCGAAATTTGAACCTTAATGGACCCCAATTTGAGGCCCATAGACACTCCTGTTTGCAGGAAATGCAGGAATCGACCGAGTTGAAATTTCTTCGTGGGGCCTTCCTGGCCTCACACCACGCAACATATTTTCGCCACATGTGGTGATAATGTTGTGCGGTCACCTCCTTCCTGGCTTTGACCAGGGTAGGAATGACCTCTTCCGGAATGCCTTTTTCCCTTAGGATCCGGCGTTCAACCGCCATGCCGTCAAACGCAGCCGCGGTAAGTCTTGGAACAGACATGGTACTTGCTGAAACAAGTCCCTTCTTATCGGCAGAGGCCCTGAGTCCTCTGTGAGCATCTCTTGAAGTTCTGGGTACCAAGTCCTTCTTGGCCCATCCGGAGCCACGAGTATAGTTCTTACTCCTCTACGTCTTATAATTCTCAGTACCTTTGGTATGAGAAGCAGAGGAGGGAACACATACACCGACTGGTACACCCCTGGTGTTACCAGAACGTCCACAGCTATTGCCTGAGGGTCTCTTGACCTGGCGCAATACCTGTCCAGTTTTTTGTTCAGGCGGGACGCCATCATGTCCACCTTTGGTCTTTCCCAACGGTGCACAATCATGTGGAAAAAACTTCTCGATGAAGTCCCCACTCTCCCGGGTGGAGGTCGTGCTGAGGAAGTCTGCTTCCCAGTTGTCCACTCCCGGAATGAAAACTGCTGACAGTGCTATCACATGATTTTCCGCCCAGCGAAGAATCCTTGCAGTTTCTGCCATTGTCCTCCTGCTTCTTGTGCCACCCTGTCTGTTTACGTGGGCGACTGCCGTGATGTTGTCCCACTGGATCAATACCGGCTGACCTTGAAGCAGAGGTCTTGCTAAGCTTAGAGCATTGTAAATTGCTCTTAGCTCCAGTATATTTATGCGGAGAGAAGTCCCCAGACTTGATCACACTCCCTGGAAATTTTTTCCCTGTGTGACTGCTCCCCAGCCTTTCAAGCTGGAATCCGTGGTCACCAGGACCCAGTCCTGAATGCATAACTGTGGCCCTTTAGTAGATGAGCACTCTGCAGCCACCACAGAAGAGACACCCTTGTCCTTGGAGACAGGGTTATCCGCTGATGCATCTGAAGATGCGATCCGGACCATTTGTCCAGCAGATCCCACTGAAAAGTTCTTGCGTGAAATCTGCCGAATGGAATCGCTTCGTAAGAAGCCACCATTTTTCCCAGGACCCTTGTGCAATGATGCACTGACACTTTTCCTGGTTTTTGGAGGTTCCTGACTAGCTCGGATAACTCCCTCGCTTTCTCCTCCGGGAGAAACACCTTTTTCTGGACTGTGTCCAGAATCATCCCTAGGGACAGCAGACGTGTCGTCGGAGACAGCTGCGATTTTGGAATATTTAGAATCCACCCGTGCTGTCGTAGAACTACTTGAGATAGTGCTACTCAGACCTCCAACTGTTCTCTGGACCTTGCCCTTATCAGGAGATCGTCCAAGTAAGGGATAATTAAGACGCCTTTTCTTTGAAGAAGAATCATCATTTCGGCCATTACCTTGGTAAAGACCCGGGGTGCCGTGGACAATCCAAACGGCAGCGTCTGAAACTGATAGTGACAGTTTTGTACCACGAACCTGAGGTACCCTTTGTGAGAAGGGCAAATTTGGACATGGCGGTAAGCATCCTTGATGTCCAGGGACACCATATAGTCCCCTTCTTCCTGGTTCGCTATCACTGCTCTGAGTGACTCCATTTAGAATAGGTCTCACCGAGCCGTCTGGCTTCAGTACCACAATATAGTGTGGAATAATACCCCTTTACTTGTTGTAGGAGGGGTACTTTGATTATCACCTGCTGGGAATACAGATTGTGAATTGTTTCCAATACTGCCTCCCTGTCGGAGGCAGACGTTGGTAAAGCAAACTTCAGGAACCTGCGAGGGGGAGACGTCTCGAACTTCCAATCTGTACCCCTGGGATACTACTTGTAGGATCCAGGGGTCCACTTGCGAGTGAGCCCACTGCGTGCTGAAACTCTTGAGACGACCCCCCACCGCACCTGTTTGTACGGCCCCAGCGTCATGCTGAGGACTTGGCAGAAGCGGTGGAAGGCTTCTGTTCCTGGGAATGGGCTGCCTGCTGCAGTCTTCTTCCCTTACCTCTATCCCTGGGCAGATATTATGGGGACGAAAGGACTGAGGCTGAAAAGACTATGTCTTTTTCTGCTGAGATGTGACTTGGGGTAAAAAAGGTGGATTTTCTAGCTGTTGCCGTGGCCACCAGGTCCAATGGACCGACCCCAAATAACTCCTCCCCTTTATACGGCAATACTTCCATGTGCCGTTTGGAATCTGCATCACCTGACCACTGTCGTGTCCATAAACATCGTCTGGCAGATATGGACATCGCACTTACTCTTGATGCCAGAGTTTCGCATATATAGAAATGCATCTTTTAAATGCTCTATAGTCAATAAAATACTGTCCCTGTCAAGGGTATCAATATTTCCAGTCAGGGAATCCGACCAAGCCACCCCAGCGCTGCCCATCCAGGCTGAGGCGATCGCTGGTCGCAGTATAACACCAGTATGTGTGTATATACTTTTTAGGATATTTTCCAACCTCCTATCAGTTGGCTCCTTGAGGGCGTCCGTATCTGGAGACGGTAACGCCACTTGTTTTTATAAGCGTGTGAGCGCCTTATCCACCCTAAGGTGTGTTTCCCAACGCGCCATAACTTCTGGCGGGAAAGGGTATACCGCCAATAATTTTCTATCGGGGGAAACCCACGCATCATCACACACTTCATTTAATTTATCTGATTCAGGAAAAACCACATGCAGTTTTTTCACACTCCACATAATACCCTTTTTTGTGGTACTTGTAGTATCAGAAATATGTAACATCTCCTTCATTGCCCTTAACAAGTAACGTGTGGCCCTAAAGGAAAATACGTTTGTTTCTTCACCGTCGACACTGGAGTCAGTGTCCGTGTCTGTGTCTGTGTCGACCGACTGAGGTAAAAAGGACGTTTTAACGCCCCTGACGGTGTTTTAGACGCCTGGACAGGTACTAATTGGTTTGCCGGCCGTCTCATGTCGTCAACCGACCTTGCAGCGTGTTGACATTATCACGTAATTCCTTAAATAAAATAAGCCATCCATTCCGGTGTCGACTCCCTAGAGAGTGACATCACCATTACCGGCAATTGCTCCGCCTCCTCACCAACATCGTCCTCATACATGTCGACACACAAGTACCGACACACAGCACACACACAGGGAATGCTCTGATAGAGGACAGGACCCCACTAGCCCTTTGGGGAGACAGAGGGAGAGTTTGCCAGCACACACCAAAAACGCTATATTATATAGGGACAACCTTTATATAAGTGTTTTTCCCTTATAGCATTTTAATATATATATACATATCGCCAAATAAGTGCCCCCCCCTCTCTGTTTTAACCCTGTTTCTGTAGTGCAGTGCAGGGGAGAGCCTGGGAGCCTTCCCACCAGCATTTCTGTGAGGGAAAATGGCGCTGTGTGCTGAGGAGAATAGGCCCCGCCCCCTTTTCGGCGGGCTTCTTCTCCCGTTTTTCTGAGACCTGGCAGGGGTTAAATACATCCATATAGCCTCCAGGGGCTATATGTGATGTATTTTTTACCAGAATAAGGTATTATACATTGCTGCCCAGGGCGCCCCCAGCAACGCCCTGCACCCTCCGTGACCGTTGGTGTGAAGTGTGTGACAACAATGGCGCACAGCTGCAGTGCTGTGCGCTACCTTCATGAAGACTGAAAAGCCTTCTGCCGCCGGTTTCTGG
The DNA here is from genome assembly GCF_028390025.1 of Pseudophryne corroboree. Lineage (NCBI taxonomy): Eukaryota > Metazoa > Chordata > Amphibia > Anura > Myobatrachidae > Pseudophryne > Pseudophryne corroboree. The sequence continues at coordinate 1,168,129,832 of NC_086444.1, forward strand.
ACCTTCAATCTTCAGCATCTGCAAGGGGGGTCGGCGGCGCGGCTCCGGGACGAACCCCAGGGTGAGACCTGTGTTCCGACTCCCTCTGGAGCTAATGGTGTCCAGTAGCCTAAGAACTGAAGCCAATCCATCCTGCACGCAGGTGAGTTGAACTTCTCTCCCCTAAGTCCCTCGATGCAGTGAGCCTGTTGCCAGCAGGACTCACTGAAAATAAGAAACCTAAAAACTTTTTCTAAGCAGCTCCTTAAGAGAGCCACCTAGATTGCACCCTGCTCGGACGGGCACAAAAACCTAACTGAGGCTTGGAGGAGGGTCATAGGGGGAGGAGCCAGTACACACCACCTGATCCTAAAGCTTTAGTTTTGTGCCCTGTCTCCTGCGGAGCCGCTAATCCCCATGGTCCTGACGGAGTCCCCAGCATCCACTTAGGACGTCAGAGAAAAAATAGTTTATGTATCATTGCGGAGATCGGTGAGAGAAAATCCTGAAAAAAATCTATTTTGAGTCTATAATGTAAGGAAATAAATCTGAAAATGTGAAGGTTTTTTTATACAGTATATTTACTAAGGTGGGAGTTTTATAGAAGTGGAGATGTTGCCCATAGCAACCAATCAGAAGGTGAAAGGTGAAGCACCTGCTGCGGTAGAGCAGATGATCAGCGAGTGTCTGTGTCAGGGGACAGTGCTGTACTTCCGGAAACTCCCGGGGCAGGAGGCGTTGGCTGGACATGTCAGACACTCAGATCGTGTCCAGGTGACGGTTTACTTGAGACAGCTCCTGCATATTGTACGTGCACGTTCTTCTACCTGCAGTTTTCCCTCAACTGTAGCGCACTACAGGTAAGGGGGACATTTTCTAAGCAGTGATAAGAGTGGAGAAATGAGCCAGTGGAGAAGTGTCCATGGTAACCAATCAGCACTGAACTAACATCTATAATTTGTATACTATAAAATGATATAGAGCTGCTGATTGGTTGATGGGGCAACTTCTCCACTGGCTCACTTCTCTGCTCTTATCACTGCTTAGTAAATGTCCCCGTTAGTGTCAATCTGCTTAATGTAAAAAAAAAGAGTAATTACTCGGCTTTCATGTATCCCCATCAGGCCAGCAGCCTACTAGGGCTCTAATGCAGAGGGGACCTGCTGTGCCGCCCCCAGCAAATGGTGCCCCTAGGCATGTGGCTCACCTACCTAGTCTGGAATCCACTTCCTGTGCTCACCTTATTTACCTCCTCTGCTTACTTGACAAAAATGAGAACAAATTGGACACCACACCACTTCAAATGGGATTTTGCGGTCAAATCTACAAAAATACCATCTTTAGATGACGAAACACAGTAGAAGGCTATGAGCTTAATTCCGCAATTTCCTCTGAGAGGGATCCCTCCCAGTATTTCCAGTGGGCGAATGTGCAGGACTCCGGGTCCACACACCGCAAAGGACAGCTTGCATCGGGAGAGTTGACATTTGCTAAAATCTTAATGCATATGGTGTTAATAAACACTGAAACATATGTGATGAGTGGCGAGATGCATCTCTCCCAAAAAGCAAAACAAATGCTCAGATCTGCAAACAATTGCCAATGTTGACAGCTCTCGTGCCTTGTTTGTGATTGGACACCTCACCTTTGTCCACTGACTAATTTCAATGCATGGTATATGGCCCATCAACCATGCGGGTATAGGGGGGAGATGTATCAAGCCTTGGGGGGGGGGGAGATGTACTAAGCCTTGGAGTACCAGGCAATCAGCACATAAGTGTCGTGTTACAGCCTGTGTTTGAAAATTCACAGGAGCTGATTGGCTGGTACTTTATTTCTCTCCAAGGCTTGTTACATAGTAACATAGTAACATAGTATCTGAGGTTGAAAAAAGACAATTGTCCATCGAGTTCAACCTATTTGTGGTGTCCTATGCATGATGATTTGACTAAAATTTCTGACTGATGCTGCTGTCAGCCGTTGCATTTTATCCCTATTTATAGTAACTATAATGCATGACTATGCACCATACCCCTGGATATCCTTACATCTCCCCCGGGTACACACTGATAGATATATCTGCAGATCAATTGATCTGCAGATATATCTATGGACGGATCGGGCAGTGTGTTGTGCATACACACTGCCTGATCCGTCGGGGACTGACATCATGAACTGGGCGGGCGTGTGCATACGCCTGCCCAGTTCAGCTGTCAATCACCGCCGGCTGCCGCAGCTTGTGTACAGGCAGTCGGCTGGTCGCCCGTACACAGACAGCGATGCGCCAAAATATCAGTAGATATAGTGGCCGTCGGCTGTGCTGCAGGGCCGACGCGATATTGCTGTGAACGACGGAGTTCACAGACATTTCGCCCGTACATACTGGCCGACGGACCCGCAAAATATCGGCCATTCAATAGAATGGCCGATATATCAGCCTGTGTGTTCGGGCCTTTAATCTGTGGATTGATAGTCACAGCTGCACTGCTTTCACATACCTATGCACAGCATGCTGACCTGCGATTCTATATGCAGCCCTGTGCTGCGCTATACCTCTCTGTCCCTGTCCGCGATTTCACACATGTATAATTTGTCTGGACATCCAGAGCTCCTAACATACTGCAGCACAATGACATTTAGTTTACAACAAATAATCCACATGTTAGGAGGAAGTAACCTGTAGGATAAAGTTCCCTTTCTGGTATTTAAAGCCTAAGGGGAAAGTTATCTGCTTTCACATCCCTGACTCCGGAGATTAATGATGGCCCATCATTCTCAGCTTACTGCACTCATTTCCCATGTAACCCTCACCTTACCCCTGAGACTTACATCAGATGCAGATGTGATCAATAAGAGGTTAGTCCGTCATCAGATGTTAGGTGGCTGTGCTGTAGGTGTGCACTGTGTAGCTCGCTGGCATCCGGGACCTGAGAGCCTATTTACTAAACTTGCAGCTATCACCACAATACGTGTCACTAATCTCCATTACTTGTCACTGTGATTTAACAATATTTTACAGCCACAGTAATCATCCAAAGTGATGCTCTACTGGGTGCTTCAGGCTTCCAGTGCCGCAATTGTCCATTTAGATAAGTTATATTATCTTGGAGCAACAAAATATAAGTATACTTACTAATGTGTCTACCCGCACCCCATAAAATAGTCCCATTTACTGCAAATCCCCACAGAAAAAAAAAAGTATTACAATTATTATTTTCAATCTTTTTTCTACACCGTTCTGAGCACATATTATTACCGCCACAATATTTATTTAATATACCCCTTCCTTCGCCATATTACCATACTTGCCTACTATCTCAGAATGGCCGAGAGGATCCTAAAAATCGTGTGGCGCTCCCGACCACCTGGCCGCGTGAAAATCGGTTGGCCAGCCAGCCGTTCACTTATTGAGTGAAGTGGGCAGACCAGGCAGCGGATGGTACGATTCACGATTAATTGCATCATTGTAACCACTCCCCCTGCTGTATAATGCCGGTAATCTTGGCATTATATACAGGACATGGCTGCAATGTTGCGATCGCTCAGCCATGCCTCCAACCCCGCCCCCTTCGCTGCATCACACCTCCATCTCCTTCCCCAAGGCACACCTCCCATACCACCCCCGGCTGTGGCGACCTGGCTGTCCCATCCCAGTGGGGCAGCAGGAAAGTCGTCAATCATGCCTAGTATGTTATCTCTCACAATTTTATCTCTAAGCTTAAATAAATACCCCACACAGTGCCATACAAAGCTAGTATATAAATGCAAAGGAAGGAATTTGAGGACATTTATAGAAGCAGAAACAGTGAAGAAAGCCAAAGACAGGTAAAAAAGTCACAATGAAGAATTACAAGTAAAAGCCGTAGACCCCTGTGATGTCACTGGTTCACTCCCTTCCCCCTACGGCTAGATAGACCGGCCTGATGAAGGGCCTCACGTCTGTCATCACCTTGCAACCGTACCTTTCCAAATAGCTGTCGACTTCCTCGTGTTGGTTGGGAGTCTGCTGTGATTGATGACCTCATCTGTCTTCTAATTTGCCACTGATGTTTATGAATGACTGCACAAATGTCTTTCTCAACAACATCTTGTCAAGGAAAGTTCCTACTGGTCTTTGATTTATAACCGTGACGGACTCTCAGAGTGGTCAGGATGATCCATGCTCTACTGTCTCAGTGTCGCAGGCCCACCTCTGCTTGTGGGACAGGAATTTACTTAAATGGATCTTCACTGCAGGAGACAGAGGATAGGGAGCAGCCGATCTGTGACGGATCACCTTTTCTTCCACGCTAACAAACAGTCAGAGCTGTTAACTAGACAACAAATAACACAATAAGACACCTAATTGCAAGTGATAGACTGAGTGTGTGCCTATGTGGGAATGGCAGCCTGGGCTAGAGGGAACCTCATCTTGTCTTCACCTGTGATGAAATGTAAGAAAAAGACGGTACTCCCTATACCATGTAGACAAACTCGGAACTTATCCTGGCAAACAGCGCTCGGTGGACAGCATAGCAATGGTTCAGGAGAGGACGGTGTTTATGTTTGCTACTTGCGCCAGGACTCCATGGGCCATGATTCAGAGATTGACGCAGTTCATATAGCTGCTGCGTCTTTGGTCACAGCAGCAATATAAAAATATGCTAATGCAGCAGGAGGCATCTAAGGGGAAAGGGGACTTCCTGCCGGTATCGCAGATCTGTGTGAGTGTTGCGTCCTGAGATGCAGCATCGAAATCATCTGTGAGACCCCCATAGCACTGAGGTCATGGGTTTGATTCCCATCACGGTTCTAACTGTGGGGTTTGTATGTTCTCTCTGTGCTTTCGTGGGATTCCACTGGGTATTCCGGTTTCCTCCCACAATCCAAAAATATACCAGTAGGTTAATTTGCTCCCAACAAAAATGAACTCTTGTGTGTGCATTTACATGTGTTTAGGTCAGACTAGATGGGCCAAGTGGTTCTGCTCTGCATCGCATTCTGGTCTAACCCTGAAGTCACTCAGAATGGCCCTTGCAGTTGTATAGACGAGGCCAGGAAGCCTGCGTGGAACATTGCTCAGTTACTACTGTGGGTGTACTGTGGGAAGCATAAATACACAGAATGAGTGACATTGTATCCTAAGGGCCTAAGCTTGGTCATCTAGCAGTGATGCCCACTGTCATTCCGATTTACCCAGAAATGACATCTCGTCACCTGGTCCAGACGGAATTCACCCAAGGGTTCTCAGGGAGCTACACTCTGAACTAGCAAGACCGCTATTTTTGATCTTCAAAGACTCAATTACATCAGGCATGGTTCCCAAAGACTGGCGCATAGCAGAAGTAGTCCCGATATTAAAAAAGGGAAGTAAATCTGAACCGGGTAACTATAGACCAGTTAGTCTTACATCTGTAGTGGGGAAAGTACCGGAAGGTATTATAAGGGATAGTATACAGAAGTTTCTTGAAGCCAATAAGGTTATTAATAGGAACCAACATGGATTTGTGAAGGATAGGTCATCTCAAACAAACTTAGTAGGCTTTTATGAAACAATTAGTGCGAACCTAGATCGGGGTGAGGCGGTCAATGTCATCTTTTTAGACTTTGCTAAAGCTTTCGACATAGTACCGCACATGAGACTTATCCATAAAATACAAGTGGGGCTAGGGAGCACAATATGCACTTGGGTTAGAAATTGGTTAGATAATAGAGAGCAGCGAGTTGTGGTTAATGGGACTTTTTCAAATTGGACTGAAGTACTAAGTGGTGTGCCACAGGGGTCTGTACTTGGACCACTATTATTCAACATTTTCATAAATGATCTAGCAGTAGGTCTGGAGAACATGGTGTCAATTTTTGCAGATGATACCAAACTGTGTAAATTTGGAGGGAGATGCTGTGTCTCTTCAGAACGACTTATTTAAACTGGAAGCATGGGCAGCAAAATGGGAAATGAGGTCCAATACAGACAGGTGTAAGGTAATGCACTTTGGTAGCAAGAACACAAATACCACCTACATACTAAATGGGGTAAAATTAGGGGTTTCTGTGCTGGAAAAAGACTTAGGTGTTCACATAGATAGCAAACTAAACAGCAGTGCCCAAAGTAGGAGTGCAGCAAAGAAGGCAAACCAGGTATTAGCATGCATAAAGTGGGGAATTGATGCAAGGGATGAGAGTGTTATACTCCCATTATATAAATCACTAGTGAGGCCACATCTTGAATACTGTACACAATTTTGGGCACCATACTACAAAAAGGATATCCTGGAACTTGAAAAGGTTCAGAGGAGGGCTACCAAACTGATTAGGGGAATGGAGACGCTGGATTACGAGGAAAGGCTTGCGAGGCTATGAATGTTTACACTGGAAAAGAGGAGATTAAGAGGGGGCATGATTAACATTTACAAATACATAAGGGGATAATACACAGAGCTTGCAGGGGATCTGTTTTTGGTAAGATGAACTCAGAGGACACGTGGACATCCGCTTAGATTAGAAGAGAGGAGATTTCGAACACAGAGGCGAAAAGGTTTTTTCACAGTAAGGATAATACGTGTTTGGCATTCCCTGCCAGACAGAGTAGTAATGGCGGACTCGGTCGATACTTTTAAGAATGGGCTAGATAAATTCCTAGTGGATAGGAATATACAGGGTTATGGTGGGTAGGTCACACACTATAATAAATAAATAAAAAAGAAATAAACAAAACGGCGACTTTCACAATAGATTAAAAAAATATATAGATAAAAATAGTTCTAAAAGTAATACAGCATAGGAGCCCCCAAATGGAGGGTTAAACTCGATGGACAAATTGTCTTTTTTCAACCTCAGAAACTGTGAGCTGATATCGTTTAAGTGTGTCTACCCATCCTAAGGCCTCATCACAATATCTGTGCAAAGGAAGCCATCTTAATTCAAAGTCTAAAGGGCTGTGCGGGAATTCCGGGCAAGTCTGCACGTATTTTTTAAAGCTGCAATCTTTTATAAGGTAAAACCAACTTGGTTTTGCTTTGTAAATAATTACCGCTTTAAATATACACAGGCAGACTCCTCGGAATTCCCGCATATCCTCCAGCTCGCAGGCTGATACATAAGCCCCCAAACATCTGATGCATAAAGGTGTTTTCCATTTCAAAAACCATTTAGTGCTAAAATAAGGAGGGAATTTCCCCTTCAAAAAGTCGTGTTCTGTAAATCACTGGCTGCTGGGCTTCCATTGCCAGTAAATAGTCACAGACAGTAAAGTGAATGTAATTAACACCTGAGCGTTGTTACACATTACAGTATTTGTACAGAGAGCCATTGTCATGATGATGAGTTGTCTGAGGGGGCGGACATAAGACTGCAGATCACAGTGATCTACCGCTGACTCCACAGTGATGGAGTGAGTCAGACACGCTCAGCTCAGAGTCACCTGCTGTCCTGTTACACATTACTCATTCTACTGCATATCACTGATGCATTGTGGGTGTAACTGGCGGCCATTTACCATTACCACAGGAATGGATGGACACAGATGATCATTTTAACTGTGGGTGGGAAGCAAAGAGTACATAGCTGCCAGCTGTCCATAATGTGCGGAGGAGGTGGAACACTTTAAATATTTGTCCTTTAATATTAAATTTGCATATTAAATGCAATTACCACTATCCATTATAATTCTCTGGGCTTTATATGTTAAAACAGAGGACCTTATAATCAGGCGCAGCATGCTGGGAATTGCAGTCCTAGAATGTCTGCCTAGAGTACATACTCCTGCACATATATTGGGGCAGATGTATTAACCTGGAGAAGGGATAGAGAAGGGATAAAGAAGTGATAAAGCAGTGATAAGCGTAAGGTGATAACGCACAAGCCAATAATTTCAGATTTGAAAAATGACAGTTAGGAGCTGATTGGCTGGTGCGTTATCACCGTCCACTTATAATTGATTTATCCCTACTGCAGGCTTAATACATTTGCCCCAATGTACAATTCTTGGCTTCACCTACTCCTTCACCTACCAGTATCAAAGTGTCCCTGAAAGTTATCTGAAATTATTGGCATCGCCATCTATACGAGCTCAGCTATATACTGTGGACGGTGGATTGTCAGAAATAAAGGGCAGCGGACTGGGGGAGATGTATCAAAGCTTGGAAAGAGGTAAAGTGGACAGAGATAAAGCACCAGCCAATCAGCTCCTAAATGTTATTTTTTCCAAACACAGCCGGTGACATGACAGGAAGGAGCTGATTGGCTGGTACTTTATCTCTCTCCATTTTATCTCACTCCAAGCTTTGATAAATCTCCCCATAAATCTTTCAGATCTGTTTTTGATAGGAGCAATTTGGAGCAGCCAGACGTGAGAAGAAAAATGGTGGCACTACTTTATTACCAGTTATTTATACAGCGCACATATATTTCCCAGCGCTTACAGAGAATATTTGGCCATTCACATCATCTCCTGTCCCTGTGGAGCTTACAGTCTATTCCTTATCACATGTACACTAGGGTTACTTTTTGTCAGAAACCATACCTCCTAATTTACAGGAGGTAAGAATCGGGGGGCGTGGTCTCAGGAAAAGCGGCGTTGCTTCATAGTAATGCCGCGATCGTGAGCCACACCCCCATTTCCCGTCACTATGCGGCCATGGCCAGCGCACTGTCAGTTTCTAGCCATGCCCCCAGTCCCTCTTGTCTCCGTGAATAGACACTGTGCACATGCTAAGCAGAGCAGCAAGTGACAGGAGCCTCCCAACTGCCCCCCCATCGCAGGACACTGTGGCCTGCGGGTAGGACAGCCCCCAAAAATCGGGACTGTTGGGAGGTATACAGAAACTAAGTAGCCTACATGTATATTTTTGGAGCGTAGGAGTAAACCGGAGTACCTGCACCGCTACCTGGTATCTACATACACTCACCGACTGGTAAGAACATACAAACCCCACACAAATTTCCTTGTTGGGAGTCAAACCCAAACAGTGGCGTATTTATAATGGGTGCAGTGTGTGCAGCATACTTGCCTACCCTCCCGGAAAGGTGGGCAAGTGTCCCGCTTTTGCTGGCAGCCCCCGCACTCCCCCTCGGCCGCCCACAGCAGAGAACAAGTGGGCGGTCTGAGGGGGATACGATGACGCGATTCGTGTCATCGTAGCTCCGCCTCTTGCTGTACAGTGCTTGTTTTCTCGGCACTGTCTAGCGGGGGTGGGGCTTCAATGACGCGACTATGGTGCCACGCCCCCGGACCGCTCACTTTCCCCCATCAGCCACGTCCCCGGACTGCCCACATTTCTGTCGAGCACACCCCTATTAGCCTACCACGCTGCAGCCTCCCGGAGGATGGTGCAGCAAGGTAGGCAACTATGGTATTGCCGCGCACATGGGCACCTGGGGTCCAGGAGGGACTACACCACACACCCTGCACCCATTTTTTTCAATACTTATCCTACAGAGTCCCGCGCAGCCACCAAAAAAGCACGGCAGAAATCACCAGGAAAATGGTGCAGCTGCCACTTTCCAGGCATGTGCACAAGACTCTGGGCCTCATGAGAGGAGGCGGGGCCTCGGTCTGACCGCTTAATGCATGCAGGCTGTACAGGAAAAATTATTTTCCTGTGTACACAGCCAGGGCCATCTTAACAGCAGTGTAGGCCCCTGGCACATCAATGCACTGGGACCCCTACCCATCCTCCAGCGGCAGGGGTGGGGGGTGCTATCAGCAGCAGCTTTGATGTCCCGCGGTGCTAGGCGGTGTTCTACATTTCGCTCAGCATTTAGGATCTACAGCAGTAATTTCTTCTAATTAGTCATTTCCTGCACGGGATCCAGTCTGAAGATCGACAGTGTCTAGGTGGACAATGTTTAGGTCGACCACTATAAATCGACAGTTTGACCTGTTGACCTAGCACATGTCGACCTAGAAACCCTGTCGACCTTCAGACCCTGTCGACCTAGTGACTGTCGACCTATAGTGGTCGACCTAAACATTGTCGACCTAGACACTGTCGATCTAATGAGCCACACCCTCCTGCACAGATGGTGGGAGATGGGGCGGGAGGGAGAACACTAAACTGTAAAAGGGGGCGTTGGGCTGAATGAAGGTGCTCCGGTACAGGACTTCCAGGGTTGGTAGGGGGTGTTCAATACACAGGGGAGGGGTGATTAGTGGAGTGGGCTTAATTTTCATCATTTTCCGGTGGGAGGGCAGCTTGCTTGACTGTAGATATCTTAATTTCCCGGAAAAAAAAAAAAACTAGAGAGTCCCATCTTTCAGGAGGTACTGGGGACTTGGGGATCGGATTTCAGGAGCCAGAGCAATCTACTGATGAATATATAAAATTGCATACAAGGCGTGTGGAGCTGGAGCAGGGACCAGCTGCTGGAAGGCTGACAAGCTGCCAGTGTCGACGAAAAAACGAGAGTCCCAGGTTTTGGAGTATACCCTCAGAAACACTCTAAGAGGTCTATTTACTAAGCCTTGGATGGAGGTAAGGTACCAACCAACCAGCTCCTAACTGTCATTTTTCAAAGCCAGCCTGTGACTTGGTAGTTAGGAGCTGATTGGCTGGTACTTTATCAACGGTGACTTTATCTCCATCCAAAGCTTAGTAAATAGAGAACCTGAGATATCTGGCTGGGAAGAGCAACTAACAGGCTCGGTTATGAACCACCGCTTTGAAGTCAAATATCTCCAGTTCCCCAGGGCCGATTTAAAAAATCTGAAACCCCTGGAAAAAGGGGACCCTCAGCTATAAGCCGGGGGCTTTTATATTCTTGGGGCCCTTGGGCAAGTGTCCAATGAGCCCATACGAAAAGACAGCCCTGTACACAGCAGCAGCATAGCGTCGCCGGTGGAGCTAGCGGCGGGGCCCTCCCTCTGTCCGGGCCCGGTACTACAGTCCCCAGGTTACCCCCTTGATGGCGGGCCTACATGTGGTATTCTCTCATCATCTTCTCTCTGGAACTCATTTTACAGACGCTCATCTGAAGGAGCCCTTTAAGTCTGCGCCTTGATCACTTGTCCAATTTTTATTTCATAAGTTCAACAAAAGTGTACTGTAACCCCTGGCAACAAAGCAGAGGCAAGTGTTCATTATGTGGCTAATTCAGCATCAGACTCTGATCTGCTGACATCGCTATGGACAATTTCAGGGCATCGCATATACATGTATGCGCATGTGCGAGGTCTTAAACTGCATTATCTTCAGAACGTAGTCTAAGGGGTCTATTTACTAAGCCTTGGATAGAGATAAAGTACCAGCCAATCAGCTCCTAACTGCTATGCCACAGGCTGTGTTTGAAAAATGACAGGAGCTGATTGGCTGGGACTCTATCTCCAGCGACTTTATCTCCATCTAAAGCTTAGTAAATAGACCCCTAAGACATGGAGGGGGCTGGAACGGGACGTCGATGCCGTGTTTTGTGGGCGTCGATGCTCCATTTAAGGGGCGCGGTCTGGATAATGGAGGCGTGTCTGGACCATTGCTGGGGCGGGTCACTGCCGCTGCATCACGCAACCGCAGCTATCAAAAAAATGACGGGTAGCCTTTTGCAGCTAGGCTGCGGAGGCAGAGGGCTACCTTTAACATGCGATCGCTTTGCTGCTTAGCGAAGCGGTCGCATGTTAATGGGGGAGGGCCCAGCATGCGGGGCTTACTTGCCCTGTGCTGGGCGTCCCCCCGCATGTGAGCGCTTGAGTGAACTCATGCTGAATTAGGCCCCTAGCCAACTAGCTGATTTAACGTAATGTCTGATTAGTTACATTGCATGTGTGTCATTTCCAACCAGTGGCGTAAATTCGTCCCAATTGCCCGGAGGCAAGATAAATATTGGTGCCCCCCTATTTCCTATATTAAGATAAATGTGTGAGTGTGTGTTTGTGAGTGTGTGTTTGTGTGTGTGTTTGTGTGTGTGTGTAGTGTTCTGAAAAAAATGTTTATACTGTATTTATACACTTAATTGTCTTTTATTTTAAATCACACATTTCTTAGCAGTCATACCCAGGATTAGAACCCATGACCTGTTACATTAACAGCAGACACTTTACTGATGGAGCTATTTGCTCCTGTACAGGAAGCATGAGAATTCTAACTATATGAAGTTACGTGTAATTGTCAGAGAAGTAACTTCATATAGTTAAAATTCTCATATTTCCTATACAGGAGCAAATAGCGTCATCAGTAAGGTGTCTGCTTCCAGTGTAATAGGTCATGGTTTCTAATACTGGGTATGACACTTGTAAAATGTGTATATTCAGTATAATAAAGAGGGTGTGATTTGTAAGGTGCAGGGACCAGTGAGGAAGTCGGCCAATGAAAAGACAGCGACAGCTATCAAATCAATTAACTTAATTCAATGGTGTCACAGAATGGGAGGAGAGGTGCCCCCCTTCAGAGCAGGAGCCCGGCGGCAGATGACTCCGTTGCCTCCCAGAGTTCTGCCTCTGTTTCCAACACTAGAACTCTATTAACCACTTGCCTGGCATGGTTGCACAGGATGCGACCAGTCAGATAAACAGTGTTAGCAGCGGCAGGGAAGGGAAACTTGCCTCCCTGCACTCACCCCTACTGATTGCCGTGCTGCCGATCACTGCTGATCGGTCAGCATGGCAGGACACCCCCCCCCCTCCAGCGGCTGCAGAAAATAGCAGACAAATTAACCCCCCCAGGCCCCCCTGTATACCGGGAGGCTGTCCCGGCTTTCAAAATGAAAGCAGCGATGGTCGCGATGTTACGATGGTCACAATGTTCCCGACCAATCTTTCGATGATTGGGGGGGGGGGGGGGATATTTTAAAGAAATTAAAAAATATTTTTTTATTTTTTTAACTAAAATCATTTTGGATAGTTTTAAATTAATGTTCTTCACCTAATTCACTCAATAAAAAAAACCCCGACAATTTCGGAGCGGTTTTTGAGGAAAAAAATCTTTAGTTAAGTGGTTAAGTGTAAAGATAACATTTTGTCTCCACTAGCTGTGCAGAGCTCCAGTGATAATAATACTGGGGTAACAGTACTACCTTGGTGCCCATCTTCCTCTTGCCGTCTGAACACATTGGCTGTCCATGTTGGAATGCCCACCACACTTCCCTTTTTTAAACAAGAAGATGCTATTGGAAAAAAAGCTTGCACAGGCTTTAGGATGCAGCAGACTTTCTATACACATCAGCGGATGCTATACAACTACGAACAGCCCAGTTACTCAACCAGTGGAATGGTTTTATTGAAGATAAAGCAGGTACAGCTGTATTCACTGTTATACACACTAGTAAATGGAGTGGAACTTGAACAGAACAGGGTGTCATGCAGCCGGTTAGTGTATGTAGGTACTGGGTAGTGATGTCGGATGCTGGAACAGGGTCTAAAATAGCAGGTTACTGCAGGTCTCACTGGAGCTAAGTGGAAAACTACTGTCTCCCGCTCTCACACAGTCCCAAGATGGCTCCACACTTCCTCAGTAGTCGTCTTGGTGGCCATCTTGGTAGTGGGACTGGAGCTTTCCTTTGAGGTTAGCAACATGGATTCTGCGCAGTAGTGTACTCCACTTCAATAGTTGTGCGGCCAAAACACAGCCACAAGGCTTCACTAGTATGAAGTATTGAAGCATTACAATAATTGATGCATCTTGAGCAATGCTTGCTTAGTATGCAGCTGTTATTACCTCCGTTCACTTTATCTATCTCCAAGATTTGATAAATCTCCCCCAAAGAGTCCAGTACTTTATGGGAAGGTTGAGATGTGAGCTCTCTGTGAGTATGGAATAAATTTAGTGTAATATAGGCCGTGATCTTCAGCCTAAACTAATTTCAGTGTGTCCGACACCTGATGGATCACTTAAAAGGTTCACCGTCAGTGACAGACAGAGGCTAATATGCCACCAGTTGTGGCACGGCCATGTTGTAGGAAGCGATAGTGTAGCTAGTCTACAAAATAGTGATGGATCATGACAAACACTTGCAGGGCTCTATTGTCTGTCTCTAGCAGCCCTGCTCAAACATAAACAAATGCATAGAGGTCCATCGCTCTCATCGATGCCGCAGGTCAGATTGGTTGGGGACTTGTGTTACTGTTTTACCTGAGAGAAGCCTCCGCAGACCGCCCTCAGGCACTTCACATCCTGGCTCAAACATTCCTCTTCAGATAATGACTGCACTTTAAAACATTAACCCCGGGTTGGAGGCCCCATCAGTTTCCCACTTACTAAGAAAAATGGAATCTAAGCTGGGAAAAAAAGGTATTAGTTTAGGTGAAGTGGACAAGGCATTTCTCATGGGAGATACAACGTGAGCAGTGATATATCAGCTTAATGCCGATGTAACTAGAGTTTTGAAATTCTATTACCATTGTTGGGCGGCTGTATTTCCAAAACCAAACAAAACAGTGCAGGCCGGCCATATGACATGATGTTGGCTTGTTTGCACAGAGGCCAGATGGATCCAAATGAATATTTTAGTTGTCAAGAATTAGATCTGACCTTGAAAAACTGGGACTACTCTCATGATTTTAATTGCGTCTCGTCTGAAAAAATTGTTAGATATTATTTTTTACCTCACAATATTGCAGAAAATGACAGTTATAGTAACTTTTTTCTAATTATCAATAATCTGTACTGGTATTGATGCATCTCACACAGGGGCTTTCAGCCTGGGGGGCAAACTCAAGCAACCGGCCCAGCTTTTCACAGGGAATGCAATGCAAGAATGGCCCTGGAACACTTAAATTGCACTGGCCTGGGGGGCAGATGGCACCCTGCCCCCCCTGCCCAGCCAACCCCTGATCTCACAGTTGATATATGTGACCCTCTCTTTCCACCCACCCCATGGTATCGGATCCTAGACTGATACTGTTCACACTGTCACTCACTGTGTCATCTTTTTATTTTTCTGTTTATTTGATCCGCTTGTACAGTCTGTTTGTACTTTTTATATTGAATTGGTTGTGTTTCACAATCATTTCTTCATGTATGGCACTACGGGCACTTGGTGGTGCCATATAAATAAGAGATAATAATAATAATAATAATAATAATAATAATACATAAACTGTCCTCTAAAAAAGCAAAAACAGTATAAACTGTATTTGAGCCCTAACCTGAACCCCAACCTTAACCATAGGCCAACCCTATCCGCTCCCTAACCCTAACCGCTACCTACCCTAACACTATAGTGGACTGTAGACATTGTGCTTGCCGGCAATCACTATGGATCTCATTCAGAGCTGGAGGCAGATTGCTGTATCCGCAGCAAGATCCGCGTCCATCTCCTCACATGCTGGGGGCTGCCCAGCACAGGGCAAGGCTGCCCAGCATGTGTGGCGCTGCCTCAGGATGTGTCCGCAATTTAGTTGCGGATTACACCGATTTGTGGTTGACGCCAGCCTGTCTAGCGACATTTTTTTGCTGGAGCGGCTGCGGGTGATGTCACGCAGCTGCCTTGAAAACGCTGCTGACGCCCCCATTTGGCCAGCCAAGCCTGCGAAACACCGAAACGCTGCCCCCCGAACTCCCGCCGCTGTCAATCACCTTGCGGCCGCATCCCTTCCACAGACAATGGGCCTAATTCAGAACTGATCGCAGCAGCAAAATCTTTCTCTAATGGGCAAAACCATGTTGTACTGCTGGTGGGGCAGATGTAACATGTGCAGAGAGAGTTAGATTTGGGTGGGTTATTTTGTTTCTGTGCAGGATAAATACTGGCTGCTTTAATTTAACACTGCAATTTAGATTTCAGTTTGAACACACCACACCCAAATCTAACTCTCTGCAAATGTTATATCTGCCTCCCCTGCAGTGCACATAGGTGGTCATTCCGAGTTGTTCGCTCGCAAGCTGCTTTTAGCAGCTTTGCACACGCTAAGCCGCCGCCTACTGGGAGTGAATCTTAGCATAGTAAAATTGCGAACGAAAGATTAGCAGAATTGCGAATAGACACTTCTTAGCAGTTTCTGAGTAGCTCAAGACTTACTCGGCAACTGCGATCAGTTCAGTCAGTTTCGTTCCTGGTTTGATGTCACAAACACACCCAGCGTTCGCCCAGACACTCCCCCATTTCTTCAGACACTCCCACGTTTTTCCCAGAAACGGCAGCGTTTTTTCACACACACCTATAAAACGGCCAGTTTCCGCCCAGAAACACCCACTTCCTGTCAATCACATTACGATCACCAGAACGAAGAAAAAACCTTGTAATGCCGTGAGTAAAATACCTAACTGCATAGCAAATTTACTTGGCGCAGTCGCAGTGCGAACATTGCGCATGCGCAGTTAGCGGAAAATGCTGCGATGCGAAGAAAATTACAGAGCGAAGAACTCGGAATGAGGGCCATAGTTTTGCCCATAAGAGAAAAATGTTGCTGCTGCGATCGGGTCAGAATTAGGCCCAATGTCAGCAATATATCTATGCTGACATTTGGAATGTCGGCATAATGGCTGTATACCAATGTTTGCAGAAAAGCATTTATTTGACCTTTGTGCACAGTAAAAGGTGCATAGTAACTTTCACCACAATTTTCCATTAAGCTGGCGCTTGTACAGTTATTCTGATAATTACAGTTCCAGCTGGGAATGTAAGCTACATACTAGCA
This sequence comes from Pseudophryne corroboree, assembly GCF_028390025.1. Taxonomy (NCBI): domain Eukaryota; kingdom Metazoa; phylum Chordata; class Amphibia; order Anura; family Myobatrachidae; genus Pseudophryne; species Pseudophryne corroboree. Next base: position 1,168,146,354 of record NC_086444.1, read on the forward strand.
AACTTTAAGTAATTGCCTGCTATTACTTTTGGACCAGACTCATACCTCTCAACTGTCCCGATTTCAGCGGGACAGTTCCGCTTTCAGCAGGACAGTTCCGCTGTTTGGACACTGTCCCACCTGCGGGTGGCAGTGTCCCGCGGGCGGGTGGGTGGGGGGCAGTTTGGAGATCCTGTGATCACCGCTGCTCTGCTATGCAAAGTAGCTGGTGATCACTTAACAGATGCCGCACAGCATCTAAACAGTGCTGCGGAGTGAGGTGGGGGCTGCCCAGCTGCTCAGGGAGCCTTGGGGGCGTTTCCGCCCCCAAAATGACGGAAACAGGTGTCAGATGGCAGTCTCCGACTCTCCGCCCCTTCTGGTGAGGCCCTGCCCCCTTTCCAGCAGCTGCCGCGTCTTTGGTGCGGCAGGTCCCGCTTCCAGAAGGTGAAATGTTGGGAGGTATGCAGACCTACATTATCAATCATTTCGGGCTGGTTAAATTTTTGCCCTAGCAGAGCATTTTAGGGAGTGTGCTAGTGACTGGAATAAAATAGAGCATCCATGCGACCCTGATACAGTATAGTGATGTGCACCGGACATTTTTCGGGTTTTGTGTTTTGGTTTTGGATTCGGTTCCGCGGCCGTGTTTTGGATTCGGACGCGTTTTGGCAAATCCTCACCGAAATTTTTTTGTCGGATTCGGGTGTGTTTTGGATTAGGGTGTTTTAAAAAAAAAAACTAAAAAACAGCTTAAATCATAGAATTTGGGGGTCATTTTGATCCCATAGTATTATTAACCTCAATTACCATAATTTCCACTCATTTCCAGTCTATTCTGAACACCTCACACCTCACAATATTATTTTTAGTCCTACAATTTGCACCGAGGTCGCTGGATGGCTAAGCTAAGCGACACAAGTGGCCGACACAAACACCTGGCCCATCTAGGAGTGGCACTGCAGTGTCAGGCAGGATGGCACTTCCAAAAAATTGTCCCCAAACAGCACATGATGCAAAGAAAAAAAGAGGCGCACCAAGGTCGCTGGATGGCTAAGCTAAGCGACACAAGTGGCCGACACAAACACCTGGCCCATCTAGGAGTGGCACTGCAGTGTCAGGCAGGATGGCACTTCAAAAAAATTGTCCCCAAACAGCACATGATGCAAAGAAAAAAAGAGGCGCACCAAGGTCGCTGTGTGACTAAGCTAAGCGACACAAGTGGCCGACACAAACACCTGGCCCATCTAGGAGTGGCACTGCAGTGTCAGGCAGGATGGCACTTCCAAAAAATTGTCCCCAAACAGCACATGATGCAAAGAAAAAAAGAGGCACACCAAGGTCGCTGGATGGCTAAGCTAAGCGACACAAGTGGCCGACACAAACACCTGGCCCATCTAGGAGTGGCACTGCAGTGTCAGGTAGGATGGCACTTCCAAAAAATTGTCCCCAAACAGCACATGATGCAAAGAAAAATGAAAGAAAAAAGAGGTGCAAGATGGAATTGTCCTTGGGCCCTCCCACCCACTCTTATGTTGTATAAACTGGACATGCACACTTTAACGAACCCATCATTTCAGCGACAGGGTCTGCCACATGACTGTGACTGAAATGACTGGTTGGTTTGGGCCCCCACCAAAAAAAGAAGCAATCAATCTCTCCTTGCACAAACTGGCTCTACAGAGGCAAGATGTCCACCTCATCATCATCCTCCGATTCCTCACCCCTTTCACTGTGTATATCCCCCTCTTCACAGATTATTAATTCGTCCCCACTGGAATCCACCATCTCAGGTCCCCGTGTACTTTCTGGAGGCAATTGCTGCTGGTGAATGTCTCCACGGAGGAATTGATTATAATTCATTTTGATGAACATCATCTTCTCCACATTTTCTGGAAGTAACCTCGTACGCCGATTGCTGACAAGGTGAGCGGCGGCACTAAACACTCGTACACACTGGAGGGAGGGCAACTTAGGTAGAATAAAGCCAGTTTGTGCAAGGGCCTCCAAATTGCCTCTTTTTCCTGCCAGTATACGTACGGACTGTCTGACGTGCCTACTTGGATGCGGTCACTCATATAATCCTCCACCATTCTTTCCATGGTGAGAGAATCATATGCAGTGACAGTAGACAACATGTCAGTAATCATTGGCAGGTCCTTCAGTCCGGACCAGATGTCAGCACTCGCTCCAGACTGCCCTGCATCACCGCCAGCGGGTGGGCTCGGAATTCTTAGCCTTTTCCTCGCACCCCCAGTTGCGGGAGAATGTGAAGGAGGAGATGTTGACGGGTCACGTTCCGCTTGACTTGACAATTTTCTCACCAGCAGGTCTTTGAACCTCTGCAGACTTGTGTCTGCCGGAAAGAGAGATACAACGTAGGTTTTAAATCTAGGATCGAGCACAGTGGCCAAAATGTAGTGCTCTGATTTCAACAGATTGACCACCCGTGAATCCTGGTTAAGTGAATTAAGGGCTCCATCCACAAGTCCCACATGCCTAGCGGAATCGCTCTGTTTTTGCTCCGCCTTCAATGTCTCCAGCTTCTTCTGCAAAAGCCTGATGAGGGGAATGACCTGACTCAGGCTGGCAGTGTCTGAACTGACTTCACGTGTGGCAAGTTCAAAGGGTTGCAGAACCTTGCACAACGTTGAAATCATTCTCCACTGCGCTTGAGTCAGGTGCATTCCCCCTCCTTTGCCTATATCGTGGGCAGATGTATAGGCTTGAATGGCCTTTTGCTGCTCCTCCTTCCTCTGAAGCATATAGAGGGTTGAATTTCACCTCGTTACCACCTTTTGCTTTAGATGATGGCAGAGCAGGTTCAGGAATGTTTGGTGGCGCTCCAGTCTTCTGTACGCGGTGGCTGAATGCCGAAAGTGGCCGGCAATTCTTCGGGCCACCGACAGCATCTCTTGCACGCCCCTGTCGTTTTTTAAATAATTCTGCACCACCAAATTCAATGTATGTGCAAAACATGGGACGTGCTGGAATTTGCCCAGATGTAATGCACGCACAATATTGCTGGCGTTGTCCGATGTCACAAATCCCCAGGAGAGTCCAATTGGGGTAAGCCATTCTGCGATGATCTTCCTCAGTTGCCGTAAGAGGTTGTCAGCTGTGTGCCTATTCTGGAAAGCGGTGATACAAAGCGTAGCCTGCCTAGGAACGAGTTGGCGTTTGCGAGATGCTGCTACTGGTGCCGCCGCTGCTGTTCTTGCTGCGGGAGGCAATACATCTACCCAGTGGGCTGTCACAGTCATATAGTCCTGAGTCTGCCCTGCTCCACTTGTCCGTGGTTAAGTGGACATTGGGTACAACTGCATTTTTTAGGACACTGGTGAGTCTTTTTCTGAGGTCTGTGTACATTTTCGGTATCGCCTGCCTAGAGAAATGGAACCTAGATGGTATTTGGTACCGGGGACACAGTGCCTCAATCAAGTCTCTAGTTGGCTCTGAATTAACGGTGGATACCGGAACCACGTTTCTCACCGCCCAGGCTGCCAAGGCCTGAGTTATCTGCTTTGCAGCAGGATGACTGCTGTGATATTTCATCTTCCTCGCAAAGGACTGTTGGACAGTCAATTGCTTACTGGAAGTAGTACAAGTGGTCTTCCGACTTCCCCTCTGGGATGACGATCGACTCCCAGCAGCTACAACAGCAGCGCCAGCAGCAGTAGGCGTTACACACAAGGATGCATCGGAGGAATCCCAGGCAGGAGAGGACTCGTCAGACTTGCCAGTGACATGGCCTGCAGGACTATTGGCTTTCCTGGGTAAGGAGGAAATTGACACTGAGGGAGTTGGTGGTGTGGTTTGCAGGAGCTTGGTTATAAGAGGAAGGGATTTAGTGGTCAGTGGACTGCTTCCGCTGTCACCCAAAGTTTTTGAACTTGTCACTGACTTATGATGAATGCGCTGCAGGTGACGTATAAGGGAGGATGTTCCGAGGTGGTTAACGTCCTTACCCCTACTTATTACAGCTTGACAAAGGCAACACACGGCTTGACACCTGTTGTCCGCATTTGTGTTGAAATAATTCCACACCGAAGAGCTGATTTTTTTTGTATTTTGACCAGGCATGTCAATGGCCATATTCGTCCCACGGACAACAGGTGTCTCCCCGGGTGCCTGACTTAAACAAACCACCTCACCATCAGAATCCTCCTTGTCAATTTCCTCCCCAGCGCCAGCAACACCCATATCCTCATCCTGGTGTACTTCAACAGTGACATCTTCAATTTGACTATCAGGAACTGGACTGCGGGTGCTCCTTCCAGCACTTGCAGGGGGCGTGCAAATGATGGAAGGCGCAAGCTCTTCCCGTCCAGTGTTGGGAAGGTCAGGCATCGCAACCGACACAATTGGACTCTCCTTGGGGATTTGTGATTTAGAAGAACGCACAGTTCTTTGCTGTGCTTTTGCCAGCTTAAGTCTTTTCATTTTTCTAGCGAGAGGATGAGTGCTTCCATCCTCATGTGAAGCTGAACCACTAGCCATGAACATAGGCCAGGGCCTCAGCCGTTCCTTGCCACTCCGTGTGGTAAATGGCATATTGGCAAGTTTACGCTTCTCCTCAGACGATTTTAATTTTGATTTTTGGGTCATTTTACTAAACTTTTGTTTTTTGGATTTTACATGCTCTCTAATATGACATTGGGCATCGGCCTTGGCAGACGACGTTGATGGCATTTCATCGTCTCGGCCATGACTAGTGGCAGCAGCTTCAGCACGAGGTGGAAGTGGATCTTGATCTTTCCCTATTTTAACCTCCACATTTTTGTTCTCCATTTTTTAATGTGTGGAATTATATGCCAGTATCAATAGCAATGGCCTACTACTATATTTACTGCGCACAACTGAAATGCACCACAGGTATGGATGGATAGTATACTTGATGACACAGAGGTAGGTACAGCAGTGGCCTACCGTACTGCTATATATAGTATACTGGTGGTCACTGTGTCAGCAAACTGCAAAACTAAAATGCACCACAGGTATAGAATGTAGATGGGTAGTATACTTAATGGATGACGACACAGAGGTTGGTACAGCAGTGGCCTACCGTACTGCTATATATAGTATACTGGTGGTCACTGTGTCAGCAAACTGCAAAACTAAAATGCACCACAGGTATAGAATGCAGATGGATAGTATACTTAATGAATGACGACACAGAGGTAGGTACAGCAGTGGCCTACCGTACTGCTATATATAGTATACTGGTGGTCACTGTGTCAGCAAACTGCAAAACTAAAATGCACCACAGGTATAGAATGTAGATGGATAGTATACTTAATGGATGACGACACAGAGGTAGGTACAGCAGTGGCCTACCGTACTGCTATATATAGTATACTGGTGGTCACTGTGTCAGCAAACTGCAAAACTAAAATGCACCACAGGTATAGAATGTAGATGGATAGTATACTTAATGGATGACGACACAGAGGTAGGTACAGCAGTGGCCTACCGTACTGCTATATATAGTATACTGGTGGTCACTGTGTCAGCAAACTGCAAAACTAAAATGCACCACAGGTATAGAATGTAGATGGATAGCATACTTAATGAATGACGACACAGAGATAGGTACAGCAGTGGCCTACCGTACTGCTATATATAGTATACTGGTGGTCACTGTGTCAGCAAACTGCAAAACTAAAATGCACCACAGGTATAGAATGTAGATGGATAGCATACTTAATGAATGACGACACAGAGGTAGGTACAGCAGTGGCCTACCGTACTGCTATATATAGTATACTGGTGGTCACTGTGTCAGCAAACTGCAAAACTAAAATGCACCACAGGTATAGAATGTAGATGGATAGTATACTTAATGAATGACGACACAGAGGTAGGCACAGCAGTGGCCTTCCGTATCGTACTGCTATATATAGTATACTGGTGGTCACTGTGTCAGCAAAACTCTGCACTGTACTCCTCCTATATAATATTAATTATACTGGTGGTCCCCAGTCCCCACAATAAAGCAGCACACTGAGCACAGATATGGAGTGTTTTTCAGGCAGACAACGTATACTGGTGGTCACGGTCAGCAAAACTCTGCACTGTACTCCTGCTATATAATACAGCTGCTCCCCAGTCCCCACAATTAAGCAGTGTGAGCACAGATATATTATGTAGCACACTGAACACAGATAAGGAGCGTTTTTTTCAGGCAGAGAACGGATAAAAACTGGTGGTCACTTATCAGCAAAACTCTGCACTGTACTCCTCCTAACAGCTGCTCCCCAGTCCTCCCCACAATTAAGCAATAAAGCATTGAAGTTCAACAATAAACGGAGAGAACGACAGCCACGTCCTCTACCTATCATCTCCAATGCACAAGTGAAAATGGCGGCGACGCGCGGCTGCTTATATAGAATCCGAATCTCGCGAGAATCCGACAGCGGGATGATGACGTTCGGGCGCGCTCGGGTTAGCCGAGCAAGGCGGGAAGGTTCGAACCTGCCTCGGACCCGTGTAAAAAGGGTGAAGTTCGGGGGGGTTCGGTTTCCGAGAAACCGAACCCGCTCATCTCTAATACAGTACAGCAGTGGCGCATGCAGGGAGGGTTTCTGAGTAGTCCCTATGACAGAATTTTCTTTTACAGTGGTAGTGAGAGCAGGCACCATGTTATTAGGCCCAGCACCCTCACAGCAAAATGACGCGTTTCGCAGGACAATGAGGAGGGAGTATGGACAATATGACACACTTCCATAAGGATATCATCATTTTGACCCTGCTCTCTCCTGATAAATCCACGAATCGCAACATTTTGCATTGAGGGGCTTAGGGGTCTATTCATGAAGCAGTGAAAAGTGTGGAGAAGTGAGCCAGTAGAGAAGTTGCCCATGGCAACCAATCAGCATTGAAGTAACATTTATAATTTGCATACTATACAATTGTACAGAGCAGCTGATTGGTTGCCATGGTCAACTTCTCCATAGGCTCACTTCTCCACTCTTTTCACTGCTTCATGAATAGACCACTAAATAACATTGGGGGTCATTCCAAGTTGATCACTCGCTGTGAAAATCAACGATCAGGTGAAAAAATGGCATTTATGCGCATGCGTATGGCCCGCAATGCGCACGCGTGACGTACAGGTACAAAGCTCTTTGTGGTTGTGCTCAGGTTCTAGTGAAGTTTTCCTTCGCACTGGGGGCCGCAAGAAGATTGACAGGAAGGGGGCATTTCTGGGTGTCAACTGACCGTTTTCAGGGAGTGTTTGCAAAAACGCAGGCGTGGCTGAAAAAACGCAGGCGTGGCTGGGCGTTCGCTGGGTGGGTGTATGACGTCAAATCCGAATAGGCTGAAGTGATCACAAGCGCTGAGTAGATTCAGAGCTTCTCAGAAACTGCACAAACTGTGTTTGCAGATCTCGGCTGCACATGCGTTCGCACTTCTGCTAAGCTAAAATACTCTCCCCAGTGGGCGGCGGCATAGCGATTGCGCGGCTGCTAAAACTAGCTAGCGAGCGATCAACTCGGAATGACCCCCATAGTGTCTGGTCCTGCCCCCATCTACAACCTGCTGCAGCTGTTGCATGGTGAGAGTGTGTGTGTGGTGTTACAATGCAGGTCCCTTCCAGAAATATGGTGAGATTATAGTGCATCTCTGTTTATTAAACAGACCTGTGGTCAATTTTTCACCATTCAGAACCCACATCTCCCTCTGATCTATTTATAAAGTTCAAAATCAGATTTCTTTTAACTTGTTTCTTTCTCTCTCTCATTAGAACCCAGCAACACGTGCTCTGCATCTCCGGCCGGGGGAAAGCGAAAGGGTCTACTACAAGTACCATTACCGTGCAGTGGATTTATAATGTCGCATCCCACAGTAATAAATCTGCAATACTAACCAATATACAGGTCTGGACACGTTGATGCTGCATTAGCCAGGTCATGACAGCACAATGGGGATTAGTTTATGTAGAATTAGTGAAACAATACATTTTAGTGCCTCGTTAGTGGCTGGATTACAGTCAGAGAACAGCTAATGAGGCTTCTAAATCTTACTTTGCTTCTGTTAGGAGACCAATGAATTATGTGGCACAATATAATTTATCCGGCACTTCAGATGCTCCAGAATCCTGTATACATTGGAAACAGACAGAAATGTAGGCCCAGGCTTACAATCTCAAAGGCACAGGGGTCTTGATTACTAGCGCCAAAAATATAAAACTGCTGCGCATATGCTCTTTTGTGGCATCTGCAGGTATTTTTTGCACAGTTACACCTGGTTTTTCTGTGAAACAGATAAGTTTGAGGGTGAAGAAGGCAGCAGGTGAAGATGGCGGCAGGTGAAGATGGCGGCAGGTGAAGATGGCGGTATGGCAGCAGAGGAAGTGCAAAGTTTTAGAGGAGCTTGGTGTGTTATGGGTAATACTTGCTTTACAGTCTGGAAATATGAGTACCACTTACTTTTAACACAGAGGAGGCACAGTCTTCGTCTATTATTAGTAACGGCTATTTACTGTATATAGCTCACACGGCGTTATTCAATAAACACAGAAAGTGGGTATCTGTTACTGCGCACACTTAGGGCTGCAAACAATAACCGTGTAAATATGTTCACTCAACATATACATTCAAGAATTGAAAAAAATAGATAACACAGTCAACAATTCGCGCTCACTAAAATACATATATTAGAGTAAAAAAGTCCTTATAAAATGTACTCCGAAAATTTATAAGGAGCTTTCGATTTTCCTCTCTGGTAGCTAAGAGTCCATGGATATTCCAGAAGATCTCCTCAATGACATGTAATCAAAAGAAACAGGACAAACGTATATAGGTGGTCATTCCGAGTTGATCGCTCGCTAGCAGTTTTTAGCAGCCGTGCAAACGCTATGCCGCCTCCCACTGGGAGTGTATGTTAGCTTAGCAGAAGTGCGAATGAAAGGATCGCAGAGCGACTACAAAATATTTTTGTGCAGTTTCAGAGTAGCTTCAGACCTACTCAGCGCTTGCGATCACTTCAGACTATTCAGTTCCTGTTTTGACATCACGAACACGCCTTGCGTTCGCCCAGCCACGCCTGCGTTTTTCCTGGCACGCCTGTGTTTTTCCCAACACTCCCTGAAAACGATCAGTTGACACCCAGAAATGCCCTCTTCCTGTCAATCACTCTGCGGCCAGCAGTGTGACTGAAAAGCTTTGCTAGACCTTGTGTGAAACTACATCGTTCGTTGTAATAGTACGACGCGTGTGCGCATTGCGCCGCATACGCATGCGCAGAAGTGACTATTTTTTTGCCTGATCGCTGCGCAGCGACCGAAATCTGCTAGCGATCAACTCAGAATGACCACCATAGTGTAGTATGTTCTTCTGAGAAGTAAGATAAGTCACACAACGAGAAGTGATGTGGGGGCTTTTCCTACACCCAAGGTTAGGGTCTTTAGATTATCGTACCATAATCACAGGTTTCTTTTATTGTCCACCACAGTCAGTGTTCCCTCTAATTGACTCTGGTCCCTCAAGGGCCACCAAACAGTATCAGACAAATAGATATTCAAAGCGGGCGTACCCAACTTACAGCAATCTGACCCTTTACATACACATCAAGGTTTCTTTCTTATGGCGGGGATACTTCACACACACACCTCTCCAGAAAACCTCTTTTTACTCTGTATGGATGATATATAGGGAAAAAGAGGTCCTTATCACTTTTTCATTAAAAAAGTAACCAATTTATTGTAAACACACAGTAAAACCTGTATAAAATAATATAAACTCTTCAAAAGTTGTATAAAAGTGATACATACATAAGTATCACACCTGGTGCAACACAAAATGATGGTAATAAGAATGGTTGTGCACAAGACACCTGACTTGATGGGGTATAAAGTCCGGACTAGGCCCCAGAGATGGTAACATAAGTCCTAGGCAGGTGTACAACAGGGTAGTATCACTCACTCCACTAACGCGTTTCGACAGTATGTCTTCCTCAGGGTGTCTTATTCAGGTTGGATCACTAATGCGCAGAATCCGTTCTGCGTATGTGCAGAACGGGTCCTGCTATCACATTGTAGTAATGCGAACGCCTCTGCCTGATTGACAGGCAAAGGCATTTGACAAGAGGGACGGGGGCGGCTGGCATTTCTGGAAACGAGGGCGTGTTGCCCCCATTCTCTGGGAGTGGCGAGGCCAAGAACTGCGTCCCAGACGCAGCTTCCTTGGCCTCGTACGCCGCACTGCTACTGCTAGTCTTAGCAAGCACAGGTTTACTCAGCCTGCAGTCGCAGATGAACATCACGACCGATGGTCACGATGTTCATCCAGAAATGAGATTGCATCGCAGTGTACAGATTGCAAATGCAGGAAGGAGGTGCTATGCCCTTCCTCCTGCATTTGCATTGCTAAGGATTACGTTTGCCAGTTTTGCAAATGCAGTCCTTACTGAATTAGGCCCACGTACTCTGCCGCACTTTACAGAGATTATTTCAGCCATTTATATGAGCGCCTGCTCCGGTGGAGCTAACAATGATATAATTAACAACTACATTCCATTGCACTTTACAATTGGGAACTAAGGTGGTCATTTCGAGTTGTTCGCTCCTTACCGATTTTCGCTATGCTGCGATTTGCTGCTAAATGCGCATAGTACGTAGAGCGCATGCGCTAAGTTATTTAACACAAAACTTAGTAGATTTGCTGGTGTTCGTGCAACGCTTTTCAGTCGCACTGCTGATCGGTGAATGATTGACAGGAAAGGGGCGTTTCTGGGTGGTAACTGAGCATTTCCCGGGAGTGTGCTAAAAAACGCAGGCGTGTCAGGCAAAAACGCGGGAGTGTCTGGAGAAACGGGGGAGTGGCTGGCCGAACGCAGGGCGTGTTTGTGACGTCAAACCAGGAACTAAACGGACTGAGCTGATCGCAATCTAGGAGTAGGTCTGGAGCTACTCAGAAACTGCAAAGAATTATTTAGTAGCAGTTCTGCTAATCTTTCGTTCGCTATTCTGCTAAGCTAAGCGGCGGCCTAGCGTGTGCAGAGGGCGGCGGCCTAGCGTGTGCAATGCTGCTAAAAGCAGCTAGCGAGCGAACAACTCGGAATGAGGGCCTAAGTAATAAAACAATACTAGGTAATAACAGAGGTAAGAGGGCCCTGCTCGCAAGCGTACAACTTCGATATTCCCTACCACATGGGCAGGAGTCAATAAACCTGTTTATGGAGTGTGGTAGGCAACCCATGCAAGCACTGTGCCAGCATACAAACTCCACACAGATGGGCCATGACATGTCATTGAACTCCTGACCTCGGCGCTGAGAGGCAGTAATGCTAGCCACTATGCCAACCGTGATGTCCTTAGGTGAAAGATTTGATTTTCATGGAAACTTTGAGGTTGTGTCTTATCCCTGTACTTGTACATTTCTCTGAAAACTCCAAACAATGCTTCACCAAATGACACATCATAATTACAGTCACAATGTCCGGTCACTCTCATGATTACATTATTACATAAATGATGCCAAACAGTAAAAATATAAAACGTTTGCATTGATGGTGGCTGGCTGGACACTGGTGTGATGCTTTTATTTTTTCTACTCTGAGCCACTAACACAGATGGATTTCAATGACCCTCAAGCCACCTTGACAGCTGTCAGCTCCTTCCTGGCCTATAGTAGCAGAAGTATATCTATCTCATATGTGGCTATATGCCATCTCTCTTGGTAGGACTGTATGTAGTAATACCTAATTATTTATTTCTTTGTTTCAGGTCCAGCTTGGTGCAAATCTATTTCAGTGGAGGGGGTGTCAAAGTCGAAAAATATTGTAATGCATACACCATGTACTAACCCCACACACATGCCCGCTGCGCGTGCACTTGATCCGCCGTGCGTGCACATATCCGCAATTTGCGTATGATCGCTCCCGCGTTCCTGCGCGTGGTATGGGTAATTACGGCGGAGTTTGTGAGCGCATAGAGGGTTATTAGAACATTACATATTTAACCCAAATAGTGTACATTTTAGATATAGCTCCCTTGCACCACATCAGCAAGTATCAACAGTTTAAATGGTTCCAGAACTAAGGGATTCGCCTTTGCATCATAGGAAGGGTCAGGGTTAGAAGGTGATGTCAAGTATCCAGCTGTAGGGTATTGTAAGGGTAACATTCCGGTGTTGGTTAGAGAAAGATCGCATGTTCCAGCGTATAGTTATGTGCAGAAGTAGAATATAGATATAAACTGTATTTACTGTATATTATGTATGCGGCGGGAATCCAGAGGATACCACCCCCAAGAGCAGTTGAGAAAGACATCGCCCACCTTTTCAAATCAACCTATGACCTCTCCTGTAATGTAAAGATGCACCTCTGATGTCCAATGGACAATGAGATTACAGTAACCATTGTATTGTGTATGTAAGTTGTGTATAAAAAGCCCGTTATTGCCTGGCCAGTCAGAAGACTCTGAACGCTTTCTACCTGATAAGCGGAGGACTGGTCCAGGTTGCGCAAGCGAACATTCTCACGTATGTACATTTTCTGTAGCCATTATTCTGTTGTAGATTTATCTTGTTAGCCTGTAGTGTATAATTTGTACTGTTATACCTTTTGAAATAACCCACTGTGGCCTTAGAATCCTGTGGTCAACTACATATCGGTGTTGTGTCCTCATTTCCCTGCTAGGGTTTAAAGCGTATTTAACTGTATAAGGTTTATAAGTATTGATAAGGTGTACGCACTGCGGGTACTTTATACCGTCAGCGCTACTTAAGGTTTAAGGTATAACATCATTGCAGTGCTTTGCTGCATAAAGGTTTAAAGTGTAACCATATTATTACATTGTATTACTAATAAGGTTTAAAGGTTATCAATTGAGTGTGCGCGCGCTGTGTGTACTTTGTACCCCCAGCGTGGCGTTTGTACGCTAAGACCGTACAACTTACGGGACTCTGTACGCAAATAGCGTACAAAGTGCGTAGCGTGTATATTCAGTCTAGCGGCCGTAGCGGCTCCAAAGTTAAAGTGTATTTAGAGGTATAGCTTTATGGTTTAAGATAATATCGACATTAGGGCATCGTCCGGTTTTTCCTCATACCCACAACCTAGCAGGGTAAAGCAGACTGCATCTATCAGCAAAGGGCGGAAGGGTATCCAGGTATCCTACGTAAACCTTTTCTTGGTCGTAGAATACACTGATAAACCCTACCTCAATTGCTGATATGATGGCATCTGCTCTGCATGGTTTGTAGGGATGCTGGTGGGATCCGTAAGGTAAGAACGCAAAGCTATTTTTAAAATCTGTGAATTTCTGTTTGGCGCCAAATGCGCACACAACACACGCATACACCTGTACACTTGTACTTTGTATACCTGCTCGCATCGTTGCCATAAGTAGTGATTACAAGATTCATTTTGACCTGTACTGAGAAAATTTGTTGCTATTTAGTTAAAAAATAGAGTTAATATTTAAGGAAGTAAGTGTAAGACGCACACGCAGCCTGGTCTAGTTGTAAAGGTTTATACAGAAGAAACTGTGTGTTGTGTTAAGTGAGCGATTATAGTTAATATCGCTTACATTTATAGAAGTGTGGGATTTGTAGTACTGCGGACGTACGGCCTTTGTACACGTGTCTCGGACAAAGAGGGTCATTCCGAGTTGTTCGCTCGCAAGCGGATTTTAGCAGATTTGCTCATGCTAAGCCGCCGCCTACTGGGAGTGAATCTTAGCATCTTAAAATTGCGAACGATGTATTCGCAATATTGCGATTACACACCTCGTAGCAGTTTCTGAGTAGCTTCAGACTTACTCGGCATCTGCGATCAGTTCAGTGCTTGTCGTTCCTGGTTTGACGTCACAAACACACCCAGCGTTCGCCCAGACACTCCCCCGTTTCTCCGGCCACTCCTGCGTTTTTTCCGGAAACGGTAGCGTTTTTTCCCACACGCCCATAAAACGGCCTGTTTCCGCCCAGTAACACCCATTTCCTGTCAATCACATTACGATCGCCAGAACGATGAAAAAGCCGTGAGTAAAATTCCTAACAGCATAGCAAATTTACTTGGCGCAGTCGCAGTGCGGACATTGCGCATGCGCATTAAGCGGAAAATCGCTGCGATGCGAAGATTTTTACCGAGCGAACAACTCGGAATGACCCCCAAAGTACGGGACTGCGTACACAACGTAAAGGCATACACACGTGGCGTGTTTACGCAACGTGCGTAAAGGTACGACCGCTAAGTACAAATCACACAATAGCATTGTTTTAGGTTAAGCGCGAGACGGTAGCCACGCGATGATAGCACAAATTGCTCAGTTTCCAATATTTAGTTTAAAAACCTTTTTTACTGTATTACCTCTGGTACTAAGGCTGTTTATCTGAATGAAAGTTAATTTTCTGTACAGAAAAACCAAAGTGTATATGAGTGAACGAGCGTGAGTGTGCAAACAATAAAGGTTTTGTGGACCCAGGGAATTCGGGATCCCGTAGGAGACCACACCAGGTGAGTGGACACTTGGTGGCGTGAGAGTGGCTTGCTCACGTTAACATTGATTAAAGTACAAAGGAGCAAGGTAGTAGATATCGCAGACCAAAGGTCAGCGAAGGTTTAGAATACCGCAGACCAAAGGTCAGCGAGGTTTTTGTTTAGATAGCCCAGGTGGTTGGCGAAGAAACCATATAGGCCCGTTTAGATACGCTCCGGCTGAGGTTTCGCAGCCTGAAAAACGATCCCATTGGTCGTACGGCGGATAAGTAACAGTTACCTATACGCTGTGCGATTGGACCGCACGTTCGTGGGTGCAATGCTTAGCGCAACGTGATACCCTTTTTACGAGCTTTGCGTAAAATCGCGGGATCATAAGCGCTGGGTGTAACATACGCAAGCGTGATTTGTGTACATTTTTTTTTATTTTAAGGGAGTTTCGCTGGTCACTCAGGAAATCTCCAACAACCAATATTTACTGGGAAGGGTAAGTCACTCCCATATACTTCCAGTGAATAGAGGTTACACAGGGGCCCTAGGTTGGGTACATACCTGTGCTGACGACAGTGCTTGGTAGTATTGGCCAACGTGGACGTGAGTGGGTGAAAGCACTCGTTGAACTTTCACCGTTGCCTTATATTGAGTATTTTGTTTTTTTGTAGGAATTAGCTGAGAAGGCAATACCTGCAAAATATGGGGGCCAGTTGCTCAAGTAAGGGACGTTCAACCAGGGTTCAGGTTGATGTTCCGCGGCCCAAGGGGTCGGCGAGGTACATAATGTGTGAGAAATATGGATCACACACAGAGGTTTTATGCAATGAATGGGAACGTATGACTGCGGAAGATAGGGAACCATTCCCTAGGGTAGGCAGTTTTGATCCAGAGGTGTTGCAGAATTTAAGGATTAGGATATGTCTGTTAAAATCCCGAAAACAAAGGGTCAGACACACAAACTGTTTACATTTATGGCAACAAGAGGGCGATATGCAGAGGGAACTAGCTCACGCAGCCGGTTCCAAACCTAGCAGGAAACTGATGGCAACCGCACCACCACCACCAGCGTATATTACAGGGGAGAAAGTGGCTACAGACAATGGCATACTGATATATGATAAGAGTGAACTTGATAAATGTATTAATGCTAACCCGTGCAAGTTGTATCCCATCTTAAACTTCCCTCAGGACTGCGAGCAAGAAGATGAGCCCAGCACGATATCGGCACTCTCTCTAGCAGCCACCATACAAGACACACAAGTGGGCACGGCCCAACCACCAAGAGCAGTAGCAAAGGCCCCTAGTGGAGGGACAGGTGATGTCGTGTCCACAGGTAAGTACGGTACCGTACATTATGCAGAGACAATAGCACCTCAGATTGTAGAGTCAACACAAAATGATGTAATTGAACTAAATCCTGTCAGGGTGATCGCAGTCCCCAATGGGAAGACTGACGCTCAGGGAATCACTCCCTTCAGGAACATTGCTATGCATTGTCCTTGGTCCCGGACAGAATTGAGGACAATTATGTCTGAATTTCCCGATCCCAGAAAGGATCTAGCCACATGTCAGAGGTTTATTAGAGAATTAGGTAACGCCACCGAACCCACAAACAAAGATTGGCGAACAGTGCTACGGGCATGTTTACCGTCCAATATTGACCCTGCGAAATTCATTGCTGATTGTAAATTAGACGTAGAAGTACCTCTCAGTGATGAATACACTCAGGAGAATGTACGACAGATCAATCTACAATTAGGAGTATATTTCCCTACTGTTGTCAAATGGAATAAAATCTTTTCCATAAGACAAAAAGAAGGTGAATCTGCTTCTGAATATTTCCATCGAGCACTGCAGGAAATGGCTAGATACACTGGGGTCGAGGACATTAAGGAAAATGTACATCATAGAGAGGTAGCTGTGTCAGTATTAATGGACGGGTTAAAAGAAACGTTGAGAACAAGGGTACAAACCACTCAACCTAACTGGAGAGGTATCTCGGTGGCTGCATTAAGAGAGTCCGCTATCGAGCACGATCGGAACATCATTAAACACAGGGAGTCACAGGGGGATAAGCTGATGACAGTAAGTATAAAAGCCCTGACAATGAAGCCACATCAGCCTAAACCCCAGACCCCCGATGGTAAGTCATATGTGGTAAAATGTTATAACTGTAAGCAGAAAGGACACTATGCACGGAATGGTAGGTTTAAAGACACACATAAGGTATACCGACCCCCTAGACCAGAACATGTCCCACAGCATAACACACGTAATTGGGATCAGGGATCGCATACGAGGAGTTATGAGCCGCATGCAGGGGAAACAAGGAGGTACCCACCTAGGAGGGACTGGCAGACCTCTAAAAATTCTCAGCTGCCCCCCTCACATATTGTAGCTGCCAGCGCGCTGCGGGAGGGTCACAATATACAATAGGGGTTAGGCCACACCTGTAGTCTGCAGCCAGTGAAGTTGATTGCTAGCCTTGGTAGTGAACCTGAGGTCACAGTTGATGTAGCTGGTAGATCACTACCTTTTCTTGTAGATACAGGGGCGGCCAGGTCAGTGTTAAATTCAACGGTAGGTATGAAAACCACGGGTAAAACAATTTCAGCAATGGGGGTAACAGGAATAGTGCAACACTACCCTTTAAGTAGACCAGCAGAGATTACGATAGGGCCTTTGCAGACCAAGCACTCCTTTTTGCTAGCTGCATCGGCTCTGACTAATCTACTTGGGAGAGATTTATTGTGTAAGATGAGGTGTGTCATATATTGTACTCCTGAGGGTGTCTTCTTAGATATACCCGAGAATCACGTTCAGGAAGTGCAGGATATGTTAGACACCCCACAAAGGTTAATGTCACACTCTGTTGTTATAGACAGGTGTCCATTCAAGGTAGAGGAAATGATCTCCCAGATACCGGAATCCCTCTGGACCAAAGATGTACAAGACACTGGATTGATGGCAAATGTAGCTCCTGTAGTAGTGCAAGTAAAAGATGGTAGGATAGCTCCAAAAATCCCACAGTATCCTCTGAAGCCAGAGGTGGAATTAGGAGTGTACCCAGTCATAGAGCGCTTGCTACAACAGGGCATCCTAGTTAGGACGTCCAGCACTGCCAATAGTCCCATCTTCCCTGTGAAAAAGAGTGGGGGGGAGGGGTTACAGGCTAGTGCAGGATCTAAGGGGAATAAACAAGATAGTTGAGAGCCAATTCCCCGTAGTGCCAAATCCAGCTGTCATCCTCATGCAAATTCCCCCTACTGCGAAATTTTTCACTGTCATTGACCTCTGTTCTGCTTTCTTTTCGGTCCCTCTGCACCCTGACAGCCAATACCTGTTTGCATTCACATACAGGGGAGTACAGTACACCTGGACTCGCCTACCCCAAGGTTTCATTGACAGCCCAAGTATTTTCTCCCAGGCTTTGCATGACTGTTTACAATCCTTTCAACCTGAGAGCGGATCAGTATTAATACAGTATGTAGATGACTTACTGCTGTGTTCAGATTCACTCGAGTCGTCCTTGAAAGACACAAAACAGCTTCTGTTTCACCTTTCTAATACGGGACACAAGGTTTCAAAGGATAAGTTACAGTTGTGCCAGACCAAGGTAAAATATTTGGGACATTGCTTGACACAAGGACTTAGACACCTCACTGCTGATAGAATACAGGCGATTCGCAACATGACTCTGCCACAAACCCAGCAGCAGATCCGCACTTTCCTTGGAATGTGTGGGTACTGCCGAAACTGGATCCCAGGGTTCTCCATACTGGCTTTACCTTTGCAGGAAATGGTCTCCTCGAACAAACCACATCGGATCTCTCACACAGATGAGTCCGAACTGGCATTTGAGAGACTTAAACAATGCCTATCACAGGCACCTGCATTAGGCATGCCAGATTATGGGAAACCTTTTCAATTGTACGGTACGGAAAGTGCTGGGTGTGCGGCAGGTGTCCTAACCCAGAGACATGGTGATGCCAGCAGGCCGGTAGCTTACCTACAGTGCACAGTTGGACACCATAGCACGGTCTCTCCCCACATGCTTGCGAAGTGTTGCAGCGATAGCTTTGCTAGTGAGTAAAAGCGAAGACGTAGTGTTAGGACACAACCTGACCATCCATACACCTCATGCAGTGTCAGCCTTACTGAACTCTGCCCAAACCAGACATGTCTTATCAGCACGGTTTACAAGGTGGGAATTAGCACTAATGGCCCCTGTAAACATCACCATAAAAAGATGCAGCGCACTAAATCCTGCAACTTATCTGCCAGGTGTGCCTGGACAGGCACAAAGGGGGGAGGATGAGAATGATGGTGAAGGAGGATTTAGTATAGACACTGACACACATGATTGTATGGAATATCTGAACCAAACTTTCCCTGCAAGACCCAACATTAGCGAAAACCCACTGGAAGGCGTAGATTTTACTTTTTACACTGACGGTAGTTGCCACAGACAGATGGACTCGGGAGACTTGTGTACTGGATACGCAGTCGTAGATGACAGAGGTACCATAGAAGCTGAACCCCTGGGCCCACCGCACTCAGCACAAGTTGCTGAGCTGGTCGCCCTAACCAGAGCATGTGAATTGGCTAAGGGTAAGTCAGCCAATATATATACAGATTCTAGGTATGCCTTTGGAGTAGTGCATGATTTCGGGGCCCTATGGCGCCTCAGAAATTTCATGACGGCAGCTGGCACACCTGTAGCGCATGCATCCCAAATAAAAAGGCTTCTAACAGCGATACAGGAACCTGACAGAGTGGCTGTTATCAAGTGCAAAGCCCACACTTACAGTCAAGACCCAGTGTCACTTGGTAACAGCCGGGCAGAAGAAGCTGCTAAATCAGCAGCCAGCACCCCCATACAAACAGATATCACATCACTGATGATGTTCAACACCGTCAATACACAAAAATTAAGTGAAATGCAAAATTTGTGTTCTCCACAGGAAAAGGCAGTCTGGAGGTCAAAGGGGTATGGCCAGGAGTCCTCAGGACTCTGGACAGATGGACAAGGTAAGCCAGTAGCCCCCAGAGCATATCTTCCAAGCTTAGCTGAGGCGGCACATGGTCTGACTCATCTGGGCAAAGAGGGTATGTGTAAGCTGGTGAGAGCCTACTGGTGTGCGCCAGGATTCTCTTCTCATGCGGGTAAGAGAGCAATGACATGTCTTATCTGCTTGAGGAAGAATGTTGGAAAGTCAATACCAACAGAACCATCCCATATCCCGCCAACAGACGGCCCTTTTCAGGTAATACAGATTGATTTCATACAGTTGCCACCCTGCAGAAATTTAAAATATGTGTTAGTCTGTATTGATGTGTTTTCCAATTGGGTAGAAGCGTTCCCCGCTGCCACAAATACTGCTACGTTCACTGCAAAGAAAATTGTGCAGGAATTTGTGTGCAGATATGGTATCCCTAGGATAATTGAGAGTACCCATTTTACAGGTGAAGTCTTTCAGGTTATGTGCAAACTGATGGGGATTAATAGCAAGCTGCATACTTCGTACCGCCCACAGGCGAGTGCGAAGGTGGAAAGAGTAAACAGCACTATTAAGAACAAGCTGAGCAAAGTGATGGCTGAAACTGGATTGTTGTGGCCAGAAGCTTTGCCACTTGTATTGTACAGCATCAGAACCACTCCCAGGTCCCCCCTTAACCTATCACCCTTTGAGATTCTTTTTGGTCGACAACCCCATGTAATGATTGACCCCCAGGATGATTTAAAATGCAATAATGAGGTGACTGTAAAATATTTGGTTAAGATGAACCAGCAGCTGAGGAATCAAAACAGAAATCTAAAGCTGGTGATTCCTGACCTACCAAACAGTAATTGTCATGACATAGAACCTGGGGATTATGTAATGATTCGAAATTTTCTACGCTCAGGTTGCCTCATTGACAGGTGGGAAGGACCGTACCAAGTCTTACTAACCAGCACGACAGCATTAAAGGTTACCGAAAGAGAGACTTGGGTCCACTCGTCCCATTGTAAGAAGGTCGCTGACCCAGAGAGAACCCGTGACAAAGAGCAGAGTGTAGAGAACATCGTATCATTTAAGTGTCTGTTCCGGGAAGGTTGAGAGGTAGGACTGTTGTCACGGCACCTGAGCACGGAGAACAACAAGACCAGAGGCGGTTGTCGCACCAATTTTCTTTTTCCGTTTTATTATTTTCTCCATCTCCCATTACCCTCCTTTTTCTTGCTCCCTTTTCTCTCCCCTTAACAAGATGGACTTACTCCAAGAGACTGCGTTCCGGGTTTTCCTGTTGACCCTGTTGTTGACCAGAGCAGTCTGTTTTGGTGAGAGTACCAGAAAGGTCAAGAAAGGATCTGGAATGGGTTCTGATGGCAAGGACGGATTTGTAGAATTCCAAGAGCAACACATCCATCGAGCAAAGGCGAGTATCAGAAAATGATCTGGTAGTCAAGAAACTAGGAGGCACTGTGAAGGGTTATTGGCTGAGGAAAATTGTATTTGTAGAAATTGTGAAAACATAGTTGAGGACGGGTGCATCCAGAGATGTCAGTCCAGCCTTAATATCAACATGGGCCGTCATCCATTGAGTGATTATCACTCACTAGTGGGTAAGGTTTTAAACCAAACAGAATGCTGGGTGTGCTCACAAGTACCTCAAGGTCAGAGCAAGTCAGGATTAGTACCGTATCCTTTAACAATAGATGAGGTACTTGAATTACGGGGCGGGAGACCGGTGGACAAGAAATTTAATATTTCTAGGCCCCCTAGTTTGAAGCTCCACCAATATCATGTAGATAGATCCTTAGTATGTTTCAACATTTCCAATTCCCGAAAGCCGGGAAATTGGGAGGTGACATGGAATAACCAAACCATGGCATTTTCACACAGAGCTGACAGGATGCCCGTAGACCCTGAACTTATACGCCAAATAGCCGACGGTGGAAGGTATTTTCGGTATAGGTATACTCTAGGAAGTAAGACCATGCGGGTTAGAGAAGTATCACCAGGGTACTGTGCGCATATCATACAGCCTGATACGTGTACTGAACAGATGAGAGAACTAGGGATTGGGTTTTTCACTTGGAAAGTTTGCAATATGGTAATGTCATATTCTGTCCCATATGTTCTCCCCGATGATGCCTATTTCATATGCGCGAGGAAGGCGTATAAGTGGCTTGCCCCAAACTCAGAGGGATTGTGTTACATTGGAAGAGTGTTGCCAGAGGTTATGACCATAACCCATGATAAGATGAAAGACGTTCACCGCAGTGCTTAAGCTCCTTATACTCATACTCACTATGAGCACATCGTTAAGAGACACCTCATAGATAGGACAGAGCACGCAGCCTCTGATTTGATCCACGAATCCACCGGGATTCAATTCCTACTCGCGTTAGACATCACCCGTACCGCCAGAGGAATTATAAATTATAGGTATATCCACACGCTAGCGAACCTGATAGATAATATCTCCGAGATGTATGATGACACCTTCAGGTATACAGGAAGGGAGTTGCGAGCTTACAAAACAGAACTGATCCAGCACAGGATGGTCCTCAATTATATCACAGCGGTGACAGGCGGGTACTGTGTCACTTTGGCAACTCAGTATGGTGTGAAGTGCTGCACGTATATTACAAACAGCACTGATGACCCAACCGAGGTCATAGATCAAAAGATGGACGATATCTTGCAGTTGAAATGGGAGTTCAGAAGTAGACACAACCTTACCCTTACTGCTGTGAGTAATGAACTGACCGGCTGGGTCTCATGGTTGAACCCACGAAATTGGTTCTCAGGTTTAGGAGAGTGGGCCCAAAATGTTATCATGAGTGTGGGAAAGTTTCTCCTTTGTATCCTGGGAGTTGTCATAATTATTGGCTTGATATTTAGGTGTGTTCGAATTTTAACGCGGCGCAAGCACGGTACCAAAGTGATGAGTTTAAGGAGCGGGGGCATTGGTACAGCAGCAGATTTAATTTATGACCCATCAATAGAGACAATGTTGTGATAAGACGTGATTCCACGGTCCGTTTCTTTCACCCGTTTCTCCTTTGTTTTCCCTCAGCAAAAATACACCCATCCGGAGAAGACTTCAATCAACACCCAAGAATGATTACGCAAATGTTATGTGAATGTATTTTTGATATGTTTCTTATCCTCATCTCTACAACCTTCAGGTAGTGACACACATAGTCGACAGGTGATATCCATATTAGCATTTACATATGTTCCCCCTCCATGTATCATCAACTAAATGTGCACCCCATTTGTTGGAACAAGAAGCCGAAAAGAGCTCGGTAGTGTTTGTTGGCCCACTTACAGACCCTTAATACGGGATAAGAAGGATTGAATGTATACTTCGCAATACCTCGAAGCTTATCTAGAACATATACGGCACGATGATACATGCCCCTCAGACATGGATTTCATACATACATGCTTTTACTATCCCAGTAGGTCATACATTTCCCACCTACACCTCTCCTCCTACCATCTAATCATCTGTGGATAATGTATTGTATATTTTTATCCAATCATCTGTGGATAATGTATTGTATATTTTTATCCAATCATCTGTAGATATTGTATTGTATATTTTTCTGTTTAATGTTTAGATAGTGGCAGTTATTGTTGACTGCCAAAGGGTGGACTGTCAAAGTCGAAAAATATTGTAATGCATACACCATGTACTAACCCCACACACATGCCCGCTGCGTGTGCACTTGATCCGCCGTGCGTGCACATATCCGCAATTTGCGTATGATCGCTCCCGCGTTCCTGCGCGTGGTATGGGTATTTATGGCGGAGTTTGTGAGCGCATAGAGGGTTATTGGAACATTACATATTTAACCCAAATAGTGTACATTTTAGATATAGCTCCCTTGCACCACATCAGCAAGTATCAACAGTTTAAATGGTTCCAGGACTAAGGGATTTGCCTTTGCATGATAGAAAGGGTCAGACTAAGGTTAGAAGGTGATGTCTAGTATCCAGCTGTAGGGTATTGTAAGGGTAACATTCCGGTGTTGGTTAGAGAAAGATCGCATGTTCCAGCGTATAGTTATGTGCAGAAGTAGAATATAGATATAAACTGTATTTACTGTATATTATGTATGCGGCGGGAATCCAGAGGATACCACCCCCAAGAGCAGTTGAGAAAGACATCGCCCACCTTTTCAAATCAACCTATGACCTCTCCTGTAATGTAAAGATGCACCTCTGATGTCCAATGGACAATGAGATTACAGCAACCATTGTATTTTGTATGTAAGTTGTGTATAAAAAGCCCGTTGTTGCCTGGCCGGTCAGAAGACTCTGAGCGCTTTCTACCTGATAAGCGGAGGACTGGTCCAGGTTGCGCAAGCGAACATTCTCACGTATGTACATTTTCTGTAGCCATTATTCTGTTGTAGATTTATCTTGTTAGCCTGTAGTGTATAATTTGTACTGTTATACCTATTGAAATAACCCACTGTGGCCTTAGAACCCTGTGGTCAACTACATATCGGTGTTGTGTCCTCATTTCCCTGCTAGGGTTTAAAGCGTATTTAACTGTATAAGGTTTATAAGTATTGATAAGGTGTACGCACTGCGGGTACTTTATACCGTCAGCACTACTTAAGGTTTAAGGTATAACATCATTGCAGTGCTTTGCTGCATAAAGGTTTAAAGTGTAATCATATTATTACATTGTATTACTAATAAGGTTTAAAGGTTATCAATTGAGTGTGCGCGCGCTGTGTGTACTTTGTACCCCCAGCGCGGTGTTTGTACGCTAAGACCGTACAACTTACGGGACTCTGTATGCAAATAGCGTACAAAGTGCGTAGCGTGTATATTCAGTCTAGCGCCCGTAGCGGCTCCAAGGTTAAAGTGTATTTAGAGGTATAGCTTTATGGTTTAAGATATTATCGACATTATCAGGGGCTTGCCGCTGATGATGTGCAGATGGAGGTGTCACGGCATCAAAACACAACTGGCCTATAAGAGTATGGTGAATGGCAGCAGGAGAAAATGGAATGAGATTAGAGGTAACACATGGGGGCAGTAGGCAGGGCTGCCACCAGAAATTGTGGGGCCTGGGACTGACAAAACAGGCAGCCCCCCCCCCCCCCCAATGTGAAATTTGCCACTGCCTGTGGTGAGCTAAGTAAGAACAACTGGTGGTGTTAGAACATTGGGGTCAATTCAA
Source organism: Pseudophryne corroboree (assembly GCF_028390025.1). NCBI lineage: Eukaryota > Metazoa > Chordata > Amphibia > Anura > Myobatrachidae > Pseudophryne > Pseudophryne corroboree. The sequence goes on from NC_086444.1 coordinate 1,168,170,963, forward strand.
TTCAACGCAAATTGAATAGCACTGGAAATTTGCTCCCGGTGCTATTCAATTCAGCATGCTGTGACACTCGACGATATAACATTTATTGAATTAAATAAAAAGTGGGTTGTATCACTACATGGAGAACAAACTTGTATGCGAAATATATAAAAACACACACACATAAAGCGGTGTATAGATGCAAAGACAAAGTGAGTACTGAAAAAAGAAATGAATAAAGATTTTAAAAGACTCTATTCATTTCTTTCTTCAGTACTCACTTTGTCTTTGCATCTTTACACTGCTTTTTTGTATGGTTTTTAATATATTTCACATACCTGTACAAGTTTGTTCTCCATGTGGTGATACAACCCACTTTTTATTTAATTCAATAAATGTTATATTTTAAATAATCACTCCAAACAGATCCTTTTCTTTCCTTTTTTGTCTCTTCTACAATGTTATGATCTGTGGTAGCACCCCCACATTTTGTTATATTATTATTACATCTTACCTCAATCAGGGGTTCTCTCAAACTAACAAAGTATTAACTCTCTATGATAGGGATAATTAATTTCCTGTGCAATGGACCTTCCCTCTTTCCCATTTCTCCCCCTTTTATTGACATGACAGTCAGCCAGCCCCGGGCCCCCTTTTCAGAGTCACAAAAACAACAACAACAATCACACAAAGTCACAAACACATACATTACATCAGAGGTTCTCAAACTCGGTCCTCGGGGGCACACACAGTGCATGTTTTGCAGGTCTCCTCACAGAATCACAAGTGAAATAATTAGCCCCACCTGTGGACCTTTTAAAATGTGTCAGTGAGTAATTAATACACCCGTGCACCTGCTGGGTTACCTGCAAAACATGCACTGTGTGGGGTCCTGAGGACCGAGTTTGAGAACCTCTGCATTACATACTTACATATCCTCCAGAGCGTCCCCTCTTCTACTTTGTCTGCTCCTGTCCTGATCTCTCCTCTGTCCGGAATCCAACGCGGGGGCTCCTCTTCACTGACAGGCGCGGCATCAGGCTTAACTTGCTTATTTTGATTGTTGGCACGGATCTGCAGCGTGCGGAGGGGAGCAGCCCGCGGCCCGCCGATGACATCCTCAGCAGCCGCGGTCAGTCCCAGTGTAGCGACGGCGGGATGTTTGAGCAGCCCGGGCCCTCCACTCTCTGTCAGAGTGGCCGGGCCCGGTACAAGTGTACACAATGCATCCCTTTGATGGCGGCCCTGGCAGTAGGAGTGAGTGACAACATGATGGGCCAAATGTAATAGAGTGAGAGTTCCAGAAAGTGAGAGATTTGGTAGGGTTTTTTTTAAAGTGGCAATCATTTACACTGCGAAACCAGGTTGATCTCGCTGTGTAAATGATTGCCACTTTAAAAAAAAACTGCAAAACCTTACCAAATCTCTCACTTTCTGAAACTCTTACTCTATTACATTTGGCCCTAATAGGGAAAATCTGACACAATGCAAAATTACAAAGAGAAAATAACATAGGAAAGAGGGAAAAGAGAGAGGAAACTGAAGGACGGAAGGGACGGTGGGCCTGATTAAGAGTCCTACGCTTAGCGCCCGCATCTGTGAGTTTTCGCACTGCGTATGGGCCCAAGTGCTCTATAAATGTAGATATGCATCTCTATAGACCTGCAGCTATCCAGAATCACAGTAACGTCAGTGGGATCTCCACTTGTAGCTATAATAAATGGATGGATCAGGTCAGCAATGTGGCCTTTGCAGCTCCATTTTCCTGGTGATTTGTACAGGCCTGCCACTGCTAACATGGTAATCTGAAGAGGTAAATATTGAATAGCATGGATTCAGGATGTGCAGTGTGCCAAACACCCCACATCCACTCAGATCCACTGCAACCCATATACCCATTATGGATATGTCACAGCAACCGACTCTGAATAAATATTCTGAGGCCAAGATTTATCAATCCTTGGAGAGTGATATAATTAGCACGGTGATAAAGTGCCAACCAATCAGCTCCTAACTTTCATGCTACGGGCTGTGTTTGAAAATGACAGTTAGGAGCTGATTGGTTGGCACTTTATTATCATACTAATTATTACTCTCCAAGGCTTGATAAATCTGGGCCTGAGAGAGATTTCCTCTGCAGGATGGAGAAGTACATTTCCAAGAGCAAACAAAAATACTCTAGTTTTCTTTTCTACTTTTGTTAGTCCTAACCCCCCCCCCCCCCCCCCCCCCTCCTCCTTCACTTCAGAATCCCAGTTGTCGGAGTCTGCGAGACCAGCCAAGCCACCTGTAAGGAGTACTATAGTCCTGTTAGAACTAGAAGTGGAGTGACATACTACTCAGTCCCCAACCAGGGCCGGTTCTAGACCTTGTGGCGCCCAGGGCGAAAGTTTCCTTTGGCGACGCCCCCCCACCCCCCCGACAGGGTTAGTGCACGCCATAGGTGTGCGGCAAAAATAGGGGTGTGGCTTCATAGGGAAGGGGCGTGGTCACAGTTTTGCCCCCTGTAGTTGTGCCTCCTGTAGAGTTGTGACCCTTGTACAGTTGTGCCCCCAGTAGCTGTGCCCCCTGTAGCTGTGCTCCCATTAGTTTTGCCCCCAGTACTGTGCCCTCAGTAGTTGTGCCCCCATTAGTTTTTCCCCCAGTACTGTGCCCTCAGTAGTTGTGCCCCCAGTAGTTGTGTCCACAGTAGTTGTGCCTCCATTAGTTTTGCCCCCATTAGTTTTGCCCCCAGTACTGTGCCCCGTGTAGCTGTGCCCACCAGTAGCGCCGCTTACCCCCCCAAAAAAAATACTCACCAGCCTCGCTCTTTCTTCCGGACTGCTACTGCCCTCCGTCTCCGTCCGCCAGCGCCGCTCCTCGGATCTATGGGAGAGACGTCATGACGTCTCTCCCATAGCACCACACAGACACTAGAGGTCAATTATGACCTCTAGCGTCTACGGCGGCTCCCGCAATGCCATGCAGTGCGCAATGACGTCAGGCGCACCACGTGCCAGGCACCAGTAGCGGGGAAAGGTCCTCTCCACGAAGGGAAACAACGCTACAGTAGCGGATCTTGCCATGGCGGCGGCGCCCTTGGGACAGCGGCGCCCCAGGCAAAAAGCCTGCTTGCCCGTGGCAAGAGCCACTACTGACTCCAACTAAATGGCTGCTCGGTGGAAGCTTCCCAGATGGCTGTCTATAGTGTATCTGCGCATGTGCAACGCCATCTTGCCATTGTGAATGAACTCCTGAACCCGTGACTTCACACTGCTATAACCGCTGTTTCCAGAACCCTGCACCGCTACATTTTAAGAGTACTGTCATTGGCTGGTGGGCTGCCTAAATCCCTGCTCCGCTACAGGATCCACTCCATCACTGATCCAACCAGTGTAACAGTGAGTACGGCTGCCTTTTCACTTGTGCCACAAAGCCGGGGTAAGTCACTGGTCTGGTCATTGCCTACACAATAATCGCTGGTGTGTACAGCTCTCTGCTCCCCCACAATACTGCACACACATTCCCAACAAGTCCATTATAAGTTCTGCAAAGATGGGAGCGGGCCTTCAAACCCCATGAGCTGCAGGAGCCTGTGCCCAAACGAATGTTCCTAGCTTCAACGTTATCAATAGGAAGCATGAGGTTGCGTACATGGGATGCCGGTACATATAGAGCCTGGTTCTTGTGATATCTGCTCCTTGAACACATTCCTCTAACCTATCTGTCATTGTTTCTAAAAGGCCACAACGTTGGCTCTGCAGCCTGCTTCAACCCGTTTAACAAATGCACAAATGTCCTTATAGTCGTCAGAAATGTAGATATTTATAAATATCCTCTTATTCACATGCGTCTGAGCTCCTGGAAAAGAGCTGATTACTGTATATGACTTATGGTGGTCTATTGGAGCAGTACCATGAAACACTGCTGCTTATCTCTAACGCAGGGCTGTGGAAGGGCGAATATACACCCTGTGCAGGTCACGCCTCCAAACAGGTGATATCATACCCTCCAGCTGTACCTTTTTGGCAGGTACAGTACCTTTTTTTTATGGTCTGTACCGATTCTTGGCTCTCCAAACTTCCATTGAAAGTATAGGAAAAGGAGAGTGGCCACGCCCCTTTTACACATGACCACGCCCCTTTTCGAATTTGTAGTGATTTTTATGTGAACAATGTTGGAGGGTATGTGATATCATAATGTCACATTGTGGGGACTGGGCTGATGAGACCAGCAAGAAGAGAAGTGCCAGAGCATACTAAGGGCACTCCAGGCTGCTGTGCAAGTTGCAACTCAAATGCATGAGCATGATGCTACCATCCCCAACCCCCTCAGTTGCAGCCCTGCTCTAACTACTAGAGATGAGCGGGTTCGGTTTCTTTGAATCCGAACCCGCACGAACTTCACTTTTTTTTTCACGGGTCCGAGCGACTCGGATCTTCCCGCCTTGCTCGGTTAACCCGAGCGCGCCCGAACGTCATCATGACGCTGTCGGATTCTCGCGAGACTCGGATTCTATATAAGGAGCCGCGCGTCGCCGCCATTTTCACACGTGCATTGAGATTGATAGGGAGAGGACGTGGCTGGCGTCCTCTCCATTTAGATTAGATTTAGAAGAGAGAGAGAGAGAGAGATTGCTGTGATACTGTAGATTAGAAGAGAGTGCAGACAGAGTTTAGTGACTGACGACCACAGTGACCAGTGACCACCAGAGACAGTGCAGTTGTTTGTTTTATTTAATATATCCGTTCTCTGCCTGAAAAAAACGATACACAGTCACACAGTGACTCAGTCTGTGTGCACTGCTCAGCCCAGTGTGCTGCACATCAATGTATTGTATATAAAGCTTATAATTGTGGGGGAGACTGGGGAGCACTGCAGGTTGTTATAGCAGGAGCCAGGAGTACATGATAAATAATATTATATTAAAATTAAACAGTGCACACTTTTGCTGCAGGAGTGCCACTGCCAGTGTGACTAGTGGTGACCAGTGCCTGACCACCAGTATATTAGTAGTATTGTATACTATCTCTTTATCAACCAGTCTATATTAGCAGCAGACACAGTACAGTGCGGTAGTTCACGGCTGTGGCTACCTCTGTGTCGGCACTCGGCAGGCAGTCCGTCCATCCATAATTGTATTATAATATATACCACCTAACCGTGGTTTTTTTTTCATTCTTTATACCGTCGTCATACTAGTTGTTACGAGTATGCTACTATCTCTTTATCAACCAGTGTACAGTGCGGTAGTTCACGGCTGTGGCTACCTCTGTGTCGGCACTCGGCAGGCAGTCCGTCCAACCATAATTGTATTATATACCACCTAACCGTGGTTTTTTTTTCATTCTTTATACCGTCGTCATACTAGTTGTTACGAGTATACTACTATCTCTTTATCAACCAGTGTACAGTGCGGTAGTTCACGGCTGTGGCTACCTCTGTGTCGGCACTCGGCAGGCAGTCCGTCCATCCATAATTGTATTATAATATATACCACCTAACCGTGGTTTTTTTTTCATTCTTTATACCGTCGTCATACTAGTTGTTACGAGTATACTACTATCTCTTTATCAACCAGTGTACAGTGCGGTAGTTCACGGCTGTGGCTACCTCTGTGTCGGCACTCGGCAGGCAGTCCGTCCAACCATAATTGTATTATAATATATACCACCTAACCGTGGTTTTTTTTTCATTCTTTATACCGTCGTCATACTAGTTGTTACGAGTATACTACTATCTCTTTATCAACCAGTGTACAGTGCGGTAGTTCACGGCTGTGGCTACCTCTGTGTCGGCACTCGGCAGGCAGTCCGTCCAACCATAATTGTATTATATACCACCTAACCGTGGTTTTTTTTTCATTCTTTATACCGTCGTCATACTAGTTGTTACGAGTATACTACTATCTCTTTATCAACCAGTGTACAGTGCGGTAGTTCACGGCTGTGGCTACCTCTGTGTCGGCACTCAGCAGGCAGTCCGTCCAACCATAATTGTATTATAATATATACCACCTAACCGTGGTTTTTTTTTCATTCTTTATACCGTCGTCATACTAGTTGTTACGAGTATACTACTATCTCTTTATCAACCAGTGTACAGTGCGGTAGTTCACGGCTGTGGCTACCTCTGTGTCGGCACTCGGCAGGCAGTCCGTCCATCCATAATTGTATTATATACCACCTAACCGTGGTTTTTTTATACCACCTAACCGTGGCAGTCCGTCCATAATTGTATACTAGTATCCAATCCATCCATCTCCATTGTTTACCTGAGGTGCCTTTTAGTTCTGCCTATAAAATATGGAGAACAAAAAAGTTGAGGTTCCAAAATTAGGGAAAGATCAAGATCCACTTCCACCTCGTGCTGAAGCTGCTGCCACTAGTCATGGCCGAGACGATGAAATGCCAGCAACGTCGTCTGCCAAGGCCGATGCCCAATGTCATAGTACAGAGCATGTCAAATCCAAAACACCAAATATCAGAAAAAAAAGGACTCCAAAACCTAAAATAAAATTGTCGGAGGAGAAGCGTAAACTTGCCAATATGCCATTTACCACACGGAGTGGCAAGGAACGGCTGAGGCCCTGGCCTATGTTCATGGCTAGTGGTTCAGCTTCACATGAGGATGGAAGCACTCAGCCTCTCGCTAGAAAACTGAAAAGACTCAAGCTGGCAAAAGCACCGCAAAGAACTGTGCATTCTTTGAAATCCCAAATCCACAAGGAGAGTCCAATTGTGTCGGTTGCGATGCCTGACCTTCCCAACACTGGACGTGAAGAGCATGCGCCTTCCACCATTTGCACGCCCCCTGCAAGTGCTGGAAGGAGCACCCGCAGTCCAGTTCCTGATAGTCAGATTGAAGATGTCAGTGTTGAAGTACACCAGGATGAGGAGGATATGGGTGTTGCTGGCGCTGGGGAGGAAATTGACCAGGAGGATTCTGATGGTGAGGTGGTTTGTTTAAGTCAGGCACCCGGGGAGACACCTGTTGTCCGTGGGAGGAATATGGCCGTTGACATGCCAGGTGAAAATACCAAAAAAATCAGCTCTTCGGTGTGGAGGTATTTCACCAGAAATGCGGACAACAGGTGTCAAGCCGTGTGTTCCCTTTGTCAAGCTGTAATAAGTAGGGGTAAGGACGTTAACCACCTCGGAACATCCTCCCTTATACGTCACCTGCAGCGCATTCATAATAAGTCAGTGACAAGTTCAAAAACTTTGGGTGACAGCGGAAGCAGTCCACTGACCAGTAAATCCCTTCCTCTTGTAACCAAGCTCACGCAAACCACCCCACCAACTCCCTCAGTGTCAATTTCCTCCTTCCCCAGGAATGCCAATAGTCCTGCAGGCCATGTCACTGGCAAGTCTGACGAGTCCTCTCCTGCCTGGGATTCCTCCGATGCATCCTTGCGTGTAACGCCTACTGCTGCTGGCGCTGCTGTTGTTGCCGCTGGGAGTCGATGGTCATCCCAGAGGGGAAGTCGTAAGCCCACTTGTACTACTTCCAGTAAGCAATTGACTGTTCAACAGTCCTTTGCGAGGAAGATGAAATATCACAGCAGTCATCCTACTGCAAAGCGGATAACTGAGGCCTTGGCATCCTGGGTGGTGAGAAACGTGGTTCCGGTATCCATCATTACTGCAGAGCCAACTAGAGACTTGTTGGAGGTACTGTGTCCCCGGTACCAAATACCATCTAGGTTCCATTTCTCTAGGCAGGCGATACCGAAAATGTACACAGACCTCAGAAAAAGAGTCACCAGTGTCCTAAAAAATGCAGCTGTACCCAATGTCCACTTAACCACGGACATGTGGACAAGTGGAGCAGGGCAGGGTCAGGACTATATGACTGTGACAGCCCACTGGGTAGATGTATGGACTCCCGCCGCAAGAACAGCAGCGGCGGCACCAGTAGCAGCATCTCGCAAACGCCAACTCTTTCCTAGGCAGGCTACGCTTTGTATCACCGCTTTCCAGAATACGCACACAGCTGAAAACCTCTTACGGCAACTGAGGAAGATCATCGCGGAATGGCTTACCCCAATTGGACTCTCCTGTGGATTTGTGGCATCGGACAACGCCAGCAATATTGTGTGTGCATTAAATCTGGGCCAATTCCAGCACGTCCCATGTTTTGCACATACCTTGAATTTGGTGGTGCAGAATTTTTTAAAAAACGACAGGGGCGTGCAAGAGATGCTGTCGGTGGCCAGAAGAATTGCGGGACACTTTCGGCGTACAGGCACCACGTACAGAAAACTGGAGCACCACCAAAAACTACTGAACCTGCCCTGCCATCATCTGAAGCAAGAAGTGGTAACGAGGTGGAATTCAACCCTCTATATGCTTCAGAGGTTGGAGGAGCAGCAAAAGGCCATTCAAGCCTATACAATTGAGCACGATATAGTAGGTGGAATGCACCTGTCTCAAGTGCAGTGGAGAATGATTTCAACGTTGTGCAAGGTTCTGATGCCCTTTGAACTTGCCACACGTGAAGTCAGTTCAGACACTGCCAGCCTGAGTCAGGTCATTCCCCTCATCAGGCTTTTGCAGAAGAAGCTGGAGGCATTGAAGGAGGAGCTAACACGGAGCGATTCCGCTAGGCATGTGGGACTTGTGGATGCAGCCCTTAATTCGCTTAACAAGGATTCACGGGTGGTCAATCTGTTGAAATCAGAGCACTACATTTTGGCCACCGTGCTCGATCCTAGATTTAAAGCCTACCTTGGATCTCTCTTTCCGGCAGACACAGGTCTGCTGGGGTTGAAAGACCTGCTGGTGACAAAATTGTCAAGTCAAGCGGAACGCGACCTGTCAACATCTCCTCCTTCACATTCTCCCGCAACTGGGGGTGCGAGGAAAAGGCTCAGAATTCCGAGCCCACCCGCTGGCGGTGATGCAGGGCAGTCTGGAGCGACTGCTGATGCTGACATCTGGTCCGGACTGAAGGACCTGACAACGATTACGGACATGTCGTCTACTGTCACTGCATATGATTCTCTCAACATTGATAGAATGGTGGAGGATTATATGAGTGACCGCATCCAAGTAGGCACGTCACACAGTCCGTACTTATACTGGCAGGAAAAAGAGGCAATTTGGAGGCCCTTGCACAAACTGGCTTTATTCTACCTAAGTTGCCCTCCCACAAGTGTGTACTCCGAAAGAGTGTTTAGTGCCGCCGCTCACCTTGTCAGCAATCGGCGTACGAGGTTACATCCAGAAAATGTGGAGAAGATGATGTTCATTAAAATGAATTATAATCAATTCCTCCGCGGAGACATTGACCAGCAGCAATTGCCTCCACAAAGTACACAGGGAGCTGAGATGGTGGATTCCAGTGGGGACGAATTGATAATCTGTGAGGAGGGGGATGTACACGGTGATATATCGGAGGGTGAAGATGAGGTGGACATCTTGCCTCTGTAGAGCCAGTTTGTGCAAGGAGAGATTAATTGCTTCTTTTTTGGGGGGGGTCCAAACCAACCCGTCATATCAGTCACAGTCGTGTGGCAGACCCTGTCACTGAAATGATGGGTTGGTTAAAGTGTGCATGTCCTGTTTTGTTTATACAACATAAGGGTGGGTGGGAGGGCCCAAGGATAATTCCATCTTGCACCTCTTTTTTCTTTTCTTTTTCTTTGCATCATGTGCTGATTGGGGAGGGTTTTTTGGAAGGGACATCCTGCGTGACACTGCAGTGCCACTCCTAGATGGGCCCGGTGTTTGTGTCGGCCACTAGGGTCGCTAATCTTACTCACACAGCTACCTCATTGCGCCTCTTTTTTTCTTTGCGTCATGTGCTGTTTGGGGAGGGTTTTTTGGAAGGGACATCCTGCGTGACACTGCAGTGCCACTCCTAGATGTGCCCGGTGTTTGTGTCGGCCACTAGGGTCGCTAATCTTACTCACACAGCTACCTCATTGCGCCTCTTTTTTTCTTTGCGTCATGTGCTGTTTGGGGAGGGTTTTTTGGAAGGGACATCCTGCGTGACACTGCAGTGCCACTCCTAGATGTGCCCGGTGTTTGTGTCGGCCACTAGGGTCGCTAATCTTACTCACACAGTCAGCTACCTCATTGCGCCTCTTTTTTTCTTTGCGTCATGTGCTGTTTGGGGAGGGTTTTTTGGAAGGGCCATCCTGCGTGACACTGCAGTGCCACTCCTAGATGGGCCCGGTGTTTGTGTCGGCCACTAGGGTCGCTAATCTTACTCACACAGCTACCTCATTGCGCCTCTTTTTTTCTTTGCGTCATGTGCTGTTTGGGGAGGGTTTTTTGGAAGGGACATCCTGCGTGACACTGCAGTGCCACTCCTAGATGGGCCCGGTGTTTGTGTCGGCCACTAGGGTCGCTTATCTTACTCACACAGCGACCTCGGTGCAAATTTTAGGACTAAAAATAATATTGTGAGGTGTGAGGTATTCAGAATAGACTGAAAATGAGTGTAAATTATGGTTTTTGAGGTTAATAATACTTTGGGATCAAAATGACCCCCAAATTCTATGATTTAAGCTGTTTTTTAGTGTTTTTGGAAAAAAACACCCGAATCCAAAACACACCCGAATCCGACAAAAATAATTCGGTGAGGTTTTGCCAAAACGCGTTCGAACCCAAAACACGGCCGCGAAACCGAACCCAAAACCAAAACACAAAACCCGAAAAATTTCAGGCGCTCATCTCTACTAACTACATCCTGGCAGCGGCAAGGCAGTGTGGTTCATTAGAGCCAAGGAACAGATAAACAGCTCATTTCATCCATAGCTACAACCAATGAGATGGCAGAGGTCTTCCTCAGCTTCCACATGTCACTGTGAGCTTTGTGGTTTAGTTATGGTTCAGCTGTGTCCAGTAACCTGAACATCTGCTGCTCCTACATCTGGAAGCACTGATAAGGCCAGATGGATCCTTGTCAGCCTTTAACCATGTTGCTTTGCTTACAGTATCTGTTCTATCAGACTCCATCAGCATGGAAAGTTGTCCATATTGATGCGACGGTCCAATATCACGGCTTTCAGTACAAGTAATGAATAATGATACATTGTAAATAAACATCTGGTTAACAGGGGGTTAACTGCGAGCTGCCTTAATACTTCCCGCTCTAGAAAACTTCCACTCTTCCCTCTGTGTAACCAATCATGTCTTTGAAGTTGGAAGCCTAGGGTCTTATTCTCCAATTGATGCTGATTAGTCCTAATCAGCCTCTCAAATCCCATTTAAGTGAGAAGAGACCTTTAGAATGGAGACATCATTAGCAGTAAAAAGTGGCACTTAAAGTCACAGTACTTCCCCGGTGATGTCAGTCAGAAACCTTTCCCAGCGGTGCGATGCTCTGCGTCACTTATTCGGGTCACATACAGCTTTTGGCAGTGAATGACAGATCTAAATTTCAGAACCTTTCCTTACCAAGAATTGTCCAACCCCTTGTATCAGAGTGGGGACATTATGGTAAGAGAGTTCCAGCCTTAGAGGCCTCCATTATTCCTCTGACTCTTCAGACCACGCGGGGTCACTTTATTGCTATCTTTGACTTGCCAAAACCCCTCGGCATGATCCTTCTTGTATCTACACTAAGACCTTGGACAGCCGTAGCAGACGGTGCCTCACCTACTGTACATAATAGATGAGGGTGGGAATGCATTGGGAGGACAAGAGTGGAACCACCCCCCTTCAGTCAAATAAAATATAATCCCCAGTGCAAAATATCCAAGTCAAACAGGCGTCCCATCTCCATCTACGCACCATAAACAAGCTCGGATGTCGGCCTACATTTCCACGACACTCGCACAAGACGGATCCACCACCCAGTTGTCTCTCAGTAACCCCGTTTTATGGAAAGAGTGATCCGTCAATGGATCGTCTGCACTTTCAGACCCGGTGACCTGTAAATAGGCAACGTACTGTATTGTAAGGATGCCTTTTCATTGCAGGCTGACCAAAAGTGGCATAAACTCAATTTCATGAAATCTCAGGCAACACTTTGTTTAGCTGGGTGTGTCATAGACACCTGTAATAATGCCAAGCTCATATTACTGCTGCAATCATGATTACAGATTAGAACATGTGACCTTCTAAACAAAGTTGGCAGCGGCAAGATAATTCCATCCCCAACACAGGCCGTAAAAAGTCTTCACCAAGGGCCCGTATTTCTTATGTCCAACCTGACCGGCTTGATTATTGTTTTTTTCAGGGAAAACCTGCAGCCTGTGGTGCCCCTGGAAAATGAGGGGGTTGGTTAATATGAACTGAGGACTCCAAAATAATACAACTGCTTTTAAAAGCATCCCTGTCTTGGTAATTTTAAATGGTCCTCTTCCTGTACATACTAGGACTTTACCTGGGGTAATGTACAAAAGGTCTGGCTACATTGCTTTTGTTCTTCTTATGTTCTTTTCTCTCTGAACTTTGCACCAGCATTCTGGTACCACTAGTATTTCCCCTTCTGCATTGTACACAGATTTGCTTCCTTTATTCCAGTTTACTGCCATTGAAAAGCTTGGTCCCATTGCACTCCTCTTAAATTCATATTTCTATTAAGGTACGTTTCATGGCTTAGGGGGACATTTACTAAGCAGTGATAAGAGCGGAGAAGTGAGCCAGTGGAGATGTTGCCCCATCAACCAATCAGCAGCTCTGTATAATTTTATAGTATGCAAATTATAGAGGTTACTTTAGTGCTGATTGGTTGCCATGGGCACTTCTCCACTAACTCACTTCTCCACTGGCTCACTTCTTCGCTCTTATCACTGCTTAGTAAATGTCCCCCTTAATGAGCTTTAAAACACAGTGAGAAAAATATTCTATAATGTTTTCAGAAGGTTTTAGTTTTTTTTGCACATTTCTATAATAAGCCATTAGGACCCTGAGTGGTAAATTTACTAAGATGGGAGTTCTATTACGATGGGATGTTGCCAATACCAACCAATAAAATTCCAGGTATTATCTTCTAGAAGGTGCTAGATAAATCAGAAGTACAATCTGATTGGTTGCTATGGACAACATCCCATCTTAAATAGAACTCCCATCTTAGTAAATTTACCCCTGAGAGAGAGAGAACTGTATTAACACTTAACAGTAAGGGGTATATTTACTAAAGCATCTAAGAAATGAAAAGTGGAGGTGTTATCCTTAGCAGCGAATCAGATTATAGCTATCATTTCACTATTGCATCCTAGAAAAATAATAGACAAAATTTGATTGGGTGCTATGAGTAACAGACATGTTAGAAGCATTAGTAAATCTACCCTTGCATAAAAGCCTGCTGACATGGCAATAATTATTAATTCTCCATTACTTTACACAAAAGGTGTACACCAACAAGCTGTCTGCCTGTTAACGTAGCTATATATTAATGATCACTGGGCCGGTTTCAACACTTTAACCTCAAGTGATCTTTATCATGCGTCATTTTAGTAGAACAGGTTCTTGAGAGGTTCACAAGGACAGTGTGAGAGTGTTGGGTTGAATGAAGATGACCTAAGTTAAAAAAGCACAATATTTCACTAGTCTCCCTTAACACCTTCTACTGTTCAGGGCTTGGCTATTGTTCAGTCCTCGGTGACCTGGTATTCTATCACATGCTGACCTGCGGCTGGACAATGGGTGATGAGAGTAGCTGACCTGCTTACTTAAGACACTAAAGCCCAGTACTCACGGGCCGATCAAGGAGAGATGCGTGCTGAGCGAACCGCTCAGCACACATCTCTCCTGCCGCTCAGCACAGCGCGATCTGTGCTGAGCGTGCGGGGGGAGACGGGGGGGCCGCTCACTTCACCCAGCGGGTGAAGTGAGCGACCCGCTAGATTGGCCTGCATGCAGGCCAATCTAGCAGCGGCGATAGCGATGTGCGGGGCCGCGCATCGCTATCGCCGAGGGGGCTACACACGGAGCGATCCTGCCGATATTCTAAGCAATCTAGTCAGATTGCTTAGAATATCGCTCCGTGAGTACCCCCCTTAAGAAGAAGTGTTCCTAAGATAAATGAATACCGTCGTTTTATTCAGATCGCAACAAATTGGAATTTGGGCCCCCATTTATCAAGCATTGGAGAGTGATAAATAGCATGGTGATAAAGTACCAACCAATCAGCTCCTAACTGCCATGTCACAGGCTGTGTTTGAAAAATGACAGTTGTGAGCTGATTGGCTGGTACTTTATTACATACACTCCAGCTGTACCTTTTTGGCAGGTACAGTCCCTTTTTTTTAATGGTCTGTACCGATTTTTGGCTCTGAAAACTTCCATTAAAAGTATAGGAAAAGGGGCTTGATCACACACCCCTTTACTGTGGCCACGCCCCCTTTCCGAATTTGTACCAATTTTTGGGGGTGATTCCGAGTTGTTCGCTCGCTAGCTGCTTTTAGCAGCATTGCACACGCTAAGCCGCCGCCCTCTGCGAGTGTATCTAAGCTTAGCAGAATTGCGAACGAAAGATTCGCAAAATAGCGAAAATAAATTTCTTAGCAGTTTCTGAGTAGCTCGAGACTTACTCACAAATAGCGATCAGTTCAGTCAGTTTCGTTCCTGGTTTGACGTCACACACACGCCCAGCGTCCGGCCAGTCACTCCCCCGTTTCTCCAGACACTCCCGCGTTTTTCCCTGGCACGCCTGCGTTTTTCCGCACACTCCCAGAAAACGGACAGTTTCCACCCAGAAACACCCACTTCCTGTCAATCACACTCCGATCACTTCAACGATGAAAAATCTTTGTTCGGGCGTGAGTAAATCTACTAAGTTTTGTGTTAAAATATTAACCGCATGCGCACTGCGAACCATGCGCATTTTTGCCTTAATCGCTCCGTTGCGAAAATCGGCAACGAGCGAACAACTCAGAATGACCCCCTTTATGTGTAAAATGTTGGAGGGTATGTCATCATCGGGCTATTTATCACTCTCCAAAGTGTGATAAATCTGGGCAAAAGTTATTTAATTAAAAATAGCTCCAACTGTGCTGATGTTTACACAGCCACGCACAATATTTTTTTTATATTCACAGATTAGTAATGTCAATCACACCTTTAAACTATAAAATCACTGCAGAACATTGATGTCACATGACTCCATGATGTAATATTTATTATTTATTAACAGTTTCTTATATAGTGCAGCAATTTCCGTTGCACTTTACAATTGGAAACAGTGATATATGAACAAAACAATTGGAAACAACAGTGAAAAAACAAAACTGGTTAATAACAGTCATAGAGGTAGGAAGGCCCTGCTCACAAGCTTACAGTCTATAGTTATCTATAAGCATAGGTGAAACACACCTGGATTGAGGAACACAGTTGATTTGCAATACACAGAGCAAGGTGACTTCGGAGGGCCATGAAAGTTAATAGATGCCTGAGCAGAACTGCTGTATTGTGGGTAGGTATCATTAAAATAAATAAATAATAAAACCACATCAGCAGCAGTACCAAGTTGTGACCAACAGGTGGCGGAAAAAAAAAACAATGTCAGTTTCCCCAATGATTACCAAACACTTGTAGCAGCTCTGTCACATTTTAGGTTTAGGCAACATGAAGTGCCACAGAAAGCACAGATTACACAAAAGTAGCAAATTACACTTGTAGTATAAAAATAGTGTGGATGATACAAGAAATGTATACATTGCATATCCAATACATGGGGCATGTTGTGACTGCTATGGATTTACAATGTGTTTGGTAGAAAAAATGGTCTTTGATCTATAATTGTACTATGTAACATGTTTACAAAGATGTTGTTTCAAATATCTGACACTGGCCCAGATTTATCAAGCCTTGGAGAGTGATAAATTGCACGGTGCTAAAGTACCAACTAATCAGCTCCTAACTGTTATTTTTCAAACACAGCCTGTAACAAGGCAGTTAGGAGCGGATTGGCTGGTACTTTATCACCATGCTAATTATCACTCTCCAAAGCTTGATAAATGGGGGCCACTGCTTGTTATTATTATAGTATTTGCACTGTATTTTATTTTTATACTGTTTGTGGATCAGTCTTTAGATGCATATAGGGCCTGATGTGGAGAACGCAGGGCCAGCAGCGATCTGTATCCTGCCGTTGTTCGCACTGCGCATGCTCAAGGGATGATCGTATTAGTCGCACCTTCTCTTGTGTTGGCAGAGATGTAACAGAAATGTAACGGGCAGGGCCGGATTTAGGGGTGAGGTCGCCCCTAGGCACAACACTAATGGCCCACCTACCCGACCTAATTTTATTATTTTCATTGATTAGTAATAAGCCCTCTGTTGATGATAACCAATTTAATAGAATAATAACCCCCCCCCCCCCCCCCTCCACTAACTATGATTTTTTTTATTTTTTATTATGTATACATATTTACTAAATGGGGCGGCTTACAGGGGCTGTATGTGCACCAGAGCCGGCTCCAGGCATGTTCGAATAGAGCGGCCACCCTTAATGGGCGCCGCGCGCTGGC
This sequence comes from Pseudophryne corroboree, assembly GCF_028390025.1. Classification (NCBI taxonomy): domain Eukaryota; kingdom Metazoa; phylum Chordata; class Amphibia; order Anura; family Myobatrachidae; genus Pseudophryne; species Pseudophryne corroboree. The sequence goes on from NC_086444.1 coordinate 1,168,187,350, forward strand.
GCCGCCATATTCGAACCTGGAGCCAGCCCTGTGCAGCATTGTCCTTGAATTCTTGTGTGCGCTATACGCGCTGAGCGGCGCCGGTGTCTAACGTCAGACGCGCACAAGCGCTTTGGAGGCCGCCTGGCCGCCCGCCCGCACTTGCACCCGGACCTGCACCCGCCCGCCCGCACCCGGACAGCAATACTCCTCCCCCTCCCACGCCGCAGGTATTTTGGGGGGGGGATCATTTATGGATGGCACTGTGGGGGCATATCTGCACTGTGGGGGCATTTATCTGGCACTGTGGGGGCATTTATCTGGCACTGTGGGGGCATTTATGTATCTGGCACTGTGGGGGCATTCATGTATCTGGAACTGTGGGGGCATTTCTGGCACTGTGGGGGCATTTATCTGGCACTGTGGGGGCATTTATCTGGCACTGTGGGGGCATTTACCCGGCACTGTGGGGGCATTTATGTATCTGGCACTGTGGGGGCATTTATGTATCTGGAACTGTGGGGGCATTTCTGGAACTGTGAGGGCATTTCTAGCACTGTGGGGGCATTTATGTATCTGGCACTGTGGGGGCATTTATCTGGCACTGTGGGGGCATTTATTTGGCACTGTGGGGGCATATTTGCACTGTAGGGGCATTTATCTGGCACTGTGGGGGCATATCTGGAACTATGGGGGCATTTATGTATCTGGCACTGTGGGGGCATTTCTGGCACTGTGGGGGCATTTATCTGGCACTGTGGGGGCATTTATGTATCTGGCACTGTGGGGGCATTTATATATCACTGTGGGGGCATATCTGGCACTGTGGGGGCATTTATGTATCTGGCACTGTGGGGACATATCTGGCACTGTGGAGGCATTTATGTATCTGGCACTGTGGGGGCATTTATGTATCTGGCACTGTGGGGGCATTTATCTGGCACTGTAGGGGCATTTATCTGGCACTGTGTGGGCATTTATCTAGCACTGTGGGGGCATATCTGGCACTGTGGGGGCTTTTCTGTATCTGGAACTGTAGGGGCATTTATGTATCTGGCACTGTGGGGGCATTTATCTAGCACTGTGTGGGCATATCTGGCACTGTGGGGGCTTTTCTGTATCTGGCACAGTAGGGGCATTTATGTATCTGGCACTGTGGGGGCATTTATCTGGCACTGTGGGGGCATTTCTGTATCTGGCACTGTAGGGGGCATTTATGTATCTGGCACTGTAGGGACATATCTGGCACTGTGTGGCCATTTATGTATCTGGCACTGCTGGGGGGCATGTCATGTGTTGCTGGCACTGCTGGGGAGCATATCATGTAGTGTTCCCGCTAGGCGTCTGTGGCTAGGCAATGTGTCTAACGTGCTCTGCCTGGCGCAAAGTGTCTAACGTGATCTGCCTGGCGCAAAGTGTCTAACGTGCTCTGCCTGGTGCAAAGTGTCTAACGTGCTCTGCCTGGCGCAAAGTGTCTAATGTGCTCTGCCTGGCGCAAAGTGTCTAACGTGCTCTGCCTGGCGCAAAGTGTCTAGGAGGTTCTACCTGGTGCAGTGTGTATTAACTGCACTACTGTGTGGTGTAATGCGAATTGCCACTATTATGTGGCCACGCACCTTCCCCACGAAGCAACGCCCCTAAATTTTTGCTGCACGCCTTCGGCGCGCACTGTCCATCCTTTACCATGTAGGTAGATGAGCACCAAGCATTACAGTATGTACATCATTTTGCCCTCATAACTTAAAAATGTGCCCTCCCTGCCCTAAAAAGTGAACACTATCATGTGTAGCTGGCACTGCTGGGGGGCATATTGTGTGTAGCTGGCACTGCTGGGGGGGGGGGGCATATCATGTCTATCTGGCATTGCACATTATGTGTATCTGGCACTACACTGGAGACATTATGTGTATCTGACACTATACTGGAGACATTGTGTGTATCTGACACTATACTGGAGACATTATGTGTATCTGACACTATACTGGAGACATTATGTGTATCTGACACTATACTGGAGATATTGTGTGTATCTGACACTATACTGGAGACATTATGTGTATCTGACACTATACTGGAGACATTATGTGTATCTGGCACTATACTGGAGACATTATGTGTATCTGACACTATACTGGAGACATTATGTGTATCTGGCACTATACTGGAGACATTATGTGTATCTGACACTATACTGGAGACATTGTGTGTATCTGACACTATACTGGAGACATTATGTGTATCTGACACTATACTGGAGACATTATGTGTATCTGGCACTATACTGGAGACATTATGTGTATCTGACACTATACTGGAGACATTGTGTGTAAGGAACACTACTGTGGCTGTTATGTGTAAGGCTGCTAATTGTGTGCGTAGAGGGGGTGTGAAAATATATTTATTTATAGCCTAATAATATGAAGTTGTGAGGCCACGCCCACTTTTCCAGAGGCCATGCCCACTTTTCCTGGAGCGTGCACGCCTTCGGCGCACGCATAGGGGGAAAGGGGGGGCGGGCGCTTTTACATGTTCTCGCTCAGGGTACTAGTAGGCCTGGAGCCGGCCCTGATGTGCACGTCCTACCCGTTTACACTCCATTCAAGATGGCATATGGTACAGTACAGTGGAAATATTTTGCAGTCACTGGTACTTTTTGGGTTGACAGTACCAAACACAAGCATCCAAGTGCCGCTCCCAAACAAGGCTCCTAGGTGTAATTTTTTAATTCCAGCCTGTGACATGACAGGAGCTGATTGGCTGGTCCTTTATCTCCGTCTACTTTATTGTGGAGATGTGCCCTGTGTCCCAGGGCACATCACCACAACAGTGTGCAGGGGGTCTGTGTCCCCTGCAGAGCGCAAGGGTGGACAGCGCTGGGGCAGCTTGTCTGTCCCCAGCGCTGGGTGTGCGGCGGGTGTCTGGTGCAGGGATCGGATGTTTCCCTGCACCAGGCTGTCGGCGGCGGCGGGTAGCGGCGCGGCGGCGCTTTAAACTTGGCGCCACTTGGGCCGCCAATGAGAAGCGCCGCCGGCGTCTTTTCAAACCCGGCGCCGTCCGCGAGCCAATCGCGGCTCGCGGGGCGCCGGCCAATCGGAGGCAGGCGTGGCGAGCCAATCGGTGCTCGCCGCGTCATGGGCCCCGCCCCCGGCGTCTGACGTCAGACGCCGGGCGGGAGCCTAAGAAGAGGTCGGGCACGCGGAGGAGCGCGAAAGGAGACGCAGGGTGGGAGCCGAAGACGGAGGGCGCGCGGAAGAGCGCTGAAGAGCTCCAGTGGCCACGGAAGAGGCCAGAAGACTCCAGGCTCCGGGAAGAAGATGTCCAGCGGCGGCTGGACGCGGCGAGGCGACGGCGGCGCCGCTGGCCAGGACGGGCCAGCGGCCGAAGAGTGAAGGGGAGCGCCGGAGAGGCCACCAGGGGTGGGAAGGAAGAGAGCTGACGAAGCTCCCCCCTGGTGCCTCTCCCACCGGGTCAGGTAGGCCCTTATCAGGTGCCCCTGTACCTTCTCTCTCCACCCTAGACCACTGGGTGTTCGGGCATTAGGCCCGTGGGCACAGTCAGGCCCTTCCGGCCTGTGGGCAGTTAGTTGGGCCCTCCCGGCCCGTGGGTACGTTTGATCCGGCCCTCCGGGTCCGTGGGCATGTGAAGTCGGGGTTCCCCCCGGCCCGTGGCCCTGATAGGAGGTTGGGCCCACCATTTGATTTGGTGGTTTGGGCATTAGGCCCAAGCCACCTCGACGGCGCCATAGGCGGGCACTAGGCCCGAGGGGCACATCGGGCACTCGACCTGTGGGGGCATTAGAGGGCATTAGGCCCTAGTGCATTTTGGGCAGTAGGTACATATAAGGTGACCCTGGGCACTAGGCCCAGGTCACCCAACGGGCAACGAGTTAGGCGGGCGCTAGGCCCGTGGGTGAAGTCAGGCCTCCGGCCTGGGTGCAGTCAGGGGGCGCTAGGCCTAGCGAATAAGTGCCCCCGGGGTGAATAGAGGTGGCACTGGGCACTAGGCCCAGGCCACCCTGAGGTGTTTAGGTAGGCAGGTTCGCTTGACCTGAGCCCCATAGAAGGAAGTGTACAGGAGGTGGGCAGGCTGTGTGGCGCCCACCCCCTTCCAGCGGTGGGTAGGGATTTAAAGGGACAGCACCGTGGGATCTTGTAATTCGATATTGTGATGTATGTTGTTACCGTGGAGGGCAAAGTATCTGTTTGTTTTAAGTTTGTGCATAGTTGTGTTGCACCACCCACACGAGCTAGTTTGAGGGCTCTGTTTATGTAGCTAGTGTAGCGGACGCACACTAGGGTAGTTCTTGGCCCTGCACGGCTGTTTTCTCTTTACCTCCTTACAGGGACCTGTAAGTGGAGAAGATCGGAGTGCAAGACTTGTAACGGTGAGTAGCATCTGTGTACGTTTGTCCCTTGTCTGTCCCCGAGCGCCGGAATAGGGATTGCTCACGGACGTGAGAATCCCCTTCATCACACTACGCGCGAGTGTGTGAAATCTGGGTGGCTGAGGCTTTGTGCCAGTGATGACCTTTCACCCAACCGGTGAAGGTCGCCGTCACCCCTGGGGTATCCCCTTTTCTGGTGGAAGAAGGGTTGATACCCCCCTTAAGGTAGACTATTTTCTCCTCAGCTCGTTCGTCTGTCAGCTCCGAGAGGGAATCGCCGTGTCCGGAAGGTTCCGGTACCTGAAGGTGAGAGAGAGCGGGGCCTGGTGAGTACCGAAACTACACCTGCACGGCAGCAGGCACCACCACACGCACCGCCCCCTCCTTTTACATTATCTCCATCCAAGGCTTAGTAAATAGACCTCATATTGGTCTATATGTGATACCCTACTGGTATCTGGTATGCAAAATCTGCAGTCACTGTGTATAGTACATCACACTTACTTTACCCCGGCTTGTCATGTGTTCAGGCACAGTTACCAGAGGGTCCCCTGAAGAATCAGGTCTTTAACTACAAGTACATTGTGGGTGTGGACTACAGGTGTCGGTGCAGCGCATAAAGAATTGGGCGCCAGGCCATCTCAGAAAAACAGCATAAAGTTTATTTCAACATCAAACGGATATTTCAGGGATAACTTGTGAACACTCCTCCAGCACAAAGCATATCAGTTACAGTGGATCCCATATCAGGGCACCTCCTCCAGCGCATCGCTTAGTCGCAGCGGCATATTTATAGCGAACATCAGTACATACCAGGGCATTCTGTGATCAGTAGTGCTACACATCAGGTTGCCGTCTCTCTCTCTCTCTTACTTAGCGAGGATTCTTTTCCTTGGGGGCGCTTACTCACGCCGCGTGGCTTTCTGACCACTTCACCCAGATACCTCTCGAGATACTTTTCCATGGGGGGCGCTTACTCACGCCACGTGGCTTCCGACCACTTCACCCAGATACCTCTTGAGACTCACACCTTGAGTACACTTTTCTCCTGGCATCACCCTTTCACTGGATTCTGCATACTGCTGCTCTCACACTGCGATGTCTCCCTCTGTCAAATGCTTTGCTGTGGCTGGCATCACTCCCCACCTAAACATGTGGGGAGCCCTCACTGGGGCTACATCTTTCTGGTTAATCCACCACACTTCAGCTAGCTAAAACATGTGCTTCTCCTCACTGTCTGTCTGCTCTCTGCTCTGCTGCTGCTGCTCTCATTCTGTTGTAGCTGTGTTGTGTCTCACTGCAGGACAACCTTTTTATAACCTTGCATTCCCAGGGTCACATTCTAAATCTGGGATTTCCCGCTCTGTCTTTCCCGCTCTCAGTTTCCCGCTCTGAGTCTGCAAATGAGTGAGTCATGCCCTTTGCATTTTGCAGACTGATCTGTATAGCTATGAGCTGTGCTATTGACAATGCTAAAATCTTTTGTCGTATAAACAACCCTTAATGAAGTCTAAGAACACTGTACGCTGTTTACTTTAAGAAGTACCGTAAGGGTACGCTAGTTGCGTAACGATCGCTCAGCCGAAGGCGAGGCGCTCAAGCGTCACGTTCGCTCATCACGGCCCAGTGATCACAGGACAACACGTTATTGGCTATGACTAGAGTAATGATTCGCTACGGCGTAGCGGACGCTCGAGACCACGAGGAGATCACCAGCGGCGCAGACGCTCACAACGCTATACCTTTATGTCTAAACCTTTTATCAATGAAATACACAGAATACCTTAATGTGAATACAGGGTGTAAGTGCAACCTTGTGTAACCTGACTAACTACAAAGCTGCTTGAGCGTCACCGACGCTCAAGTGAACACTTAACACTATGAGAAAAATACACAGATACCTGTTTAGGGTCCAAAGCCTATTATCTGTATTATAACTATTATGCTTGCAAAAAGAATCACAGTACAAATGATACACTACAATATAACAGAGACTTCCTAACCAAATAACTATACAAGAAATACAATACAATACTATGCTGATCTAATACAATACGATAATAGTCAATGGGAGATACAAGAGAAATAGAAGGGAGAGAGAGAGAGAGACGGAGAGAGAGAGAGAGACGGAGAGAGAGAGATTGGCTCACAGTAAGACAATGATTACGGAGAGAAACTTACGCACAAAGGGTATGATCGCATGCGCCTCGATATCCAGCTCCCGATTATCAGCAAGAAAACCGTTGATGAGAGTGAAGTTGGATATGGTCGGCCTGCCTATTTATGCCCCACACACAATGCAATCTCATAGTCCCTACAATCCCATTGTCCATTGGACGAAGGAATTCGGCCCTGCATCATAACAAAAGGTCATAGGTTGATTCATACAGGTGGGCTGTGACGATTTCCAACAGCTCAGGTGGGTGGGAAACTGGGTTTCCCGCCGCATACCTGAGTATGAGTAAATAATAGAAATGGACATAAACTTCTTATGTCCATAACTATCCGCACGAGCGATTAATACGCTCCAAACCAACACCGGAATATTGTTAATTAAATACTCTTCCGATGGGTACCAAACACTGCTGTATGATTCCTGTTAGACCCTTCGCACAATACAAAGAGGGATTCCTCCGTTCAGGGACATTCTATATTAACCAAACTTTCAGAATCTATCAAAGGGACCATGGTCTACAAACTACATTAATTGTGAAAATATGTAACGAATGAGTCGCACGCTACGGTTACATAAACTCTACCGTAAATACGCATACCGTGCGTCCGCGGGTGCACGCTATTGCGGGTATGCGCCTTCACGGGAGAGCATACGCATGCGCAGCGCAGACCAGTGTGCGGTGCAAATATGGCAGAGTGTATGGGGATATTTTTCTGACTTTGACAGTCCACCCTTTGGCAGTCAATAATAACTGCCACCTTCAAAACATTTCAAAAGGAGAAAAATATAAGTCAGGGGTTAATTGATTTCCATGGTGGGGAAAGGAAGAAGAGTGGAGTAGGTGTGAAGAGGGTATGACCTAGTGAGAAAGCAGAAGCATGTGTGTATGAGTCCATGTTTGGAGGGTCATGTATCATCGTGCCGTACGTGTGGTAAATCAAGCTTCGAGGTATTGCGAAGTATACATTTGAATTCCTTCTTATCCCGTGGTACAGGTCTGTGGATGGGCTGTCAAACTTTACCGAGCTCTTTTCGGCTTTTGAACAAAATGGGGAGCACATTTTAGTTGATGATACATGAATGGGGGAATATGTGATTGCTGATATCTGTGCCTGTATTCCCTATACTATGTGTGTTATTACCTGAGGGTTGTAGAGATGAAGATAAAGAACACTTATGGGAAATGCAATGATATTCTATGTCAGGGAAATGTACATCTGTTGTTGAAGTTTTGTTCGGTATCTGTTGAGAGTCGTCTTCTTTGCACTGTATTGCTCCTTGGGCATGAGCAAATAGCTTTGTCAGTGCCATCAGATTTACAAAAAATGTTGGGCTAGCGTGAGTTTAAAAATACTAGGGAAACTGGGGATCCATGGCAAAGTTCATCAAGTGTCCATATCATAGGTTGTCAAAACTTCATCTTTGGTGCTTGTCTGTTGTCTGTATAGCGTCTCGTCAACTTCCTCGTCCAAGGGGGTCTTTGTATCTTGGAGAAAAAAGCAGAAAATAAGAATTTACTTACCGATAATTCTATTTCTCATAGTCCGTAGTGGATGCTGGGGACTCCGTCAGGACCATGGGGAATAGCGGCTCCGCAGGAGACTGGGCACAAAGTAAAAGCTTTAGGACTAGCTGGTGTGCACTGGCTCCTCCCCCTATGACCCTCCTCCAAGCCTCAGTTAGGATACTGGGCCCGGACGAGCGTACACAATAAGGAAGGATTTTGAATCCCGGGTAAGACTCATTACCAGCCACACCAATCACACTGTACAACTTGTGATCTGAACCCAGTTAACAGCATGATAACAGAAGGAGCCTCTGAAAAGATGGCTCACAACAATAATAACCCGATTTTTGTAACAATAACTATGTACAAGTAATGCAGACAATCCGCACTTGGGATGGGCGCCCAGCATCCACTACGGACTATGAGAAATAGAATTATCGGTAAGTAAATTCTTATTTTCTCTAACGTCCTAGTGGATGCTGGGGACTCCGTCAGGACCATGGGGATTATACCAAAGCTCCCAAACGGGCGGGAGAGTGCGGATGACTCTGCAGCACCGAATGAGAGAACTCCAGGTCCTCCTCAGCCAGGGTATCAAATTTGTAGAATTTAGCAAACGTGTTTGCCCCTGACCAAGTAGCTGCTCGGCAAAGTTGTAAAGCCGAGACCCCTCGGGCAGCCGCCCAAGATGAGCCCACTTTCCGTGTGGAATGGGCTTTTACAGATTTTGGCTGTGGCAGGCCTGCCACAGAATGTGCAAGCTGAATTGTACTACAAATCCAACGAGCAATCGTCTGCTTAGAAGCAGGAGCACCCAGCTTGTTGGGTGCATACAGGATAAACAGCGAGTCAGATTTTCTGACTCCAGACGTCCTGGAAACATATATTTTCAGGGCCCTGACTACGTCCAGCAACTTGGAATCCTCCAAGTCCCTAGTAGCCGCAGGCACCACAATAGGTTGGTTTAAGTGAAATGCTGAAAACACCTTAGGGAGAAATTGAGGACGAGTCCTCAATTCCGCCCTGTCCGAATGGAAAATCAGATAAGGGCTTTTACAGGATAAAGCCGCCAATTCTGACACGCGCCTGGCCCAGGCCAGGGCCAACAGCATGACCACTTTCCATGTGAGATATTTTAACTCCACAGATTTAAGTGGTTCAAACCAATGTGACTTTTGGAATCCAAAAAAACTACATTGAGATCCCAAGTGCCACTGGAGGCACAAAAGGAGGCTGTATATGCAGTACCCCTTTTACAAACGTCTGAACTTCAGGGACTGAAGCTAGTTCTTTTTGGAAGAAAATTGACAGGGCCGAAATTTGAACCTTAATGGACCCCAATTTCAGGCCCATAGACACTCCTGTTTGCAGGAAATGTAGGAATCGACCCAGTCGAATTTCCACCGTCGGGCCTTACTGGCCTCGCACCACGCAACATATTTTCGCCAATTGCGGTGATAATGTTTTTGCGGTTACATCCTTCCTGGCTTTGATCAGGATAGGGATGACTTCATCCGGAATGCCCTTTTTCCTTCAGGATCCGGCGTTCAACCGCCATGCCGTCAAACGCAGCTGCGGTAAGTCTTGGAACAGACAGGGTCCTTGCTGGAGCAGGTCCCTTCTTAGAGGTAGAGGCCACGGATCCTCCATGAGCATCTCTTGAAGTTCCGGTTACCAAGTCCTTCTTGGCCAATCCGGAGCCACAAATATAGTGCTTACTCCTCACCATCTTATCAATCTCAGTACCTTGGGTATGAGAGGCAGAGGAGGGAACACATACCCTGACTGGTACACCCACGGTGTTACCAGAGCGTCTACAGCTATTGCCTGAGGGTCCCTGGACCTGGCGCAATACCTGTCGAGTTTTTCCCAACGGTTTATAATCATGTGGAAGACTTCTGGGTGAAGTCCTTACTCTCCCCGGGTGGAGGTCGTGCTGAGGAAGTCTGCTTCCCAGTTGTCCACTCCCGGAATGAATACTGCTGACAGTGCTATCCCATGATTTTCCGCCCAGCGAAGAATCCTTGCAACTTCTGTCATTGCCCTCCTGCTTCTTGTGCCACCCTGTCTGTTTACGTGGGTGACTGCCGTGATGTTGTCCGACTGGATCAACACCGGCTGTCCTTGAAGCAGAGGTCTTGCTAAGCTTAGAGCATTGTAAATGTCCCTTAGCTTCAGGATATTTATGTGAAGTGATGTCTCCAGGCTTGACCATAAGTCCTGGATATTCCTTCCCTGTGTGACTGCTCCCCAGCCTCGCAGGCTGGCATCCGTGGTTACCAGGACCCAGTCCTGAATGCCGAATCTGCGGCCCTCTAGAAGCTGAGCACTCTGCAACCACCACAGGAGGGACACCCTTGTCCTTGTTTACAGGGTTATCCGCTGATGCATCTGAAGATGCGACCCGGACCATTTGTCCAGCAGGTCCCACTGGAAAGTTCTTGCGTGGAATCTGCCGAATGGGATTGCTTCGTAGGAAGCCACCATTTTACCCAGAACCCTTGTGCATTGATGCACTGAGACTTGGCTCGGTTTGAGGAGGTTCCTGACTAGCTCGGATAACTCCCTGGCTTTCTCCTCCGGGAGAAACACCTTTTTCTGGACTGTGTCCAGGATCATCCCTAGGAACAGAAGACACGTCGACGGAACCAGCTGCGATTTTGGAATATTGAGAATCCAATCGTGCTGCCGCAACACTATCTGAGATAGTGCTACACCGACCTCCAACTGTTCCCTGGATCTTACCCTTATCAGGGAATCGTCCAAGTAAGGGATAACTAAAATTCCCTTCCTTCGAAGGAATATCATCATTTCGGCCATTACCTTGGTAAAGACCCGGGGTGCCGTGGACCATCCCTACGGCAGCGTCTGAACTGATAGTGACAGTTCTGTACCATAAACCTGAGGTACCCTTGGTGAGAAGGGTAAATTTTGACATGAAGGTAAGCATCCTTGATGTCCCGAGACATCATGTAGTCCCCTTCTTCCAGGTTCGCAATCACTGCTCTGAGTGACTCAATCTTGAATTTGAACCTCTGTATGTAAGTGTTCAAAGATTTTAGATTTTAGAATCGGTCTCACCGAGCCGTCTGGCTTCGGTACCACAATAGTGTGGAATAATACCCCGTTCCCTGTTGCAGGAGGGGTACCTTGATTATCACCTGAAGGATCCAGGGGTCTACTTGCGAGTGAGCCCACTGCGCACTGAAATTCATTGAGAACGGGCCCCCACCGTGCCTGAGCTCGTAAAGCCCTAGCGTCATACTGAGGGCTTGGCAGAGGCTGGAAAGGGTTTCTGTTCCTGGGAACTGGCTGATCTCTGCAGCCTTTTTCCTCTCCCTCTGTCACGAGCAGAAAAGAGGAACCTTTTGTCCGCTTGCCAACAAAGGACTGCGCCTGATAATACGGCGTCTTATTTTGAGAGGCGACCTGGGGTACAAACGTGGATTTCCCAGCTGTTGCCGTGGCCACCAGGTCTAAAAGACCGACCCCAAGTGTCCCCTTTCAAAGGCAATACTTCCAAATGACGTTTGGAATCCGCATCACCTGACCATTTTACTGGTAGAATTGGACAACGCACTTATACTTGATGCCAGTCGGCAATTATTCCGCTGTGCATCATGCATATATAGAAATGCATCTTTTAAATGCTCTATAGGCAATAATATACTATCCTTATCTAGGATATCAATATTTCCAGTCAGGGAATCCGACCATGCCAACCCAGCACTGCACCTCCAGGCTGAGGCGATAGCTGGTCGCAGTATAACACCAGTATGTGTGTAAATACCTTTTTTTGGATACCCTCCTGCTTTCTATCAGCAGGATCCTTAAGGGCGGCCATCTCATGAGAGGGTAGAGCCCTTGTTCTTACAAGCGTGTGAGCGCCTTATCCCCCCTAGGGGGTGTTTCCCAATGCATCCTAACCTCTGGCGGGAAAGGGTATACAGCCAATACTTTTTAAGAAATTATTAATTGTTATCGGGGGGAAACCCACGCATCATCACACATTTTATTTCTCAGATTCAGGAAAACTACAGGTAGTTTTTCCCTCACCGAACATAATACCCCTTTTTTGGTGGTACTCGTATTATCAGAAATGTATAAAACATTTTCCATTGACTCAATCATGTAACGTGTGGCCCTACTGGAAATCACGGTTGTCTCTTCACCGTCGACACAGGAGTCAGTATCCGTGTCGGCGTCTGTATCTGCCATCTGCCTGACGGCCTATGAGACGTCTGGACAGGCACAAGCTGAGTAGCCGGCTGTCTCATGTCAACCACTGTTTTTTTATATAGAGCTGACACTGTCACGTAATTTTCAACAGTACATCCACTCAGGTGTCGACCCCCTAGGGGGTGACATCACTGTTACAGACACTCTGCTCCGCCTCCACATCATTTTCCTCCTCATACATGTCGACACACACGTACCGACACCAAGCACACACACAGGGAATGCTCTGATAGAGGACAGGACCCACTTAGCCCCTTGGGGAGACAGAGGGAGAGTTTGCCAGCACACACCAGAGCGCTATATATGTATAGGGACAACCTTACAATAAGTGTCTATCCCTTATAGCTGCTTATATCTGTTATTTTGCCAAATAAGTGCCCCCCTCTCTTTTTTACCCTGTTTCTGTAGTTGCAGGATGCAGGGGAGATTCTGGGAGCCTTCCTACCAGCGGAGCTGTGTGGGAAAAATGGCGCTGTGTGCTGAGGAGATAGGCCCCGCCCCCTTCACGGCGGGCTCTTCTCCCGCTTTTTTCTGGAAAACTGGCAGGGGTTAAATACATCCATATAGCCCAGGAGCTATATGTGATGTATTTTTTGCCAACTAAGGTAAATTCATTGCTTCCCAGGACGCCCCCCCCCAGCGTCCTGCACCCTCAGTGACCGGAGTGTGAAGTGTGCTGAGAGCAATGGCGCACAGCTGCAGTGCTGTGCGCTACCTTATGAAGACAGGAAAGTCTTCTGCCGCCGATTTATGGAGCTCTTCTTGCTTCAGCATCTGTAAGGGGGCCGGCGGCGCGGCTCCGGGACCCATCCATGGCTGGGCCTGTGATCGTCCCTCTGGAGCTAATGTCCAGTAGCCTAAGAAACCCAATCCACTCTGCACGCAGGTGAGTTCGTTTCTCTCCCCTTAGTCCCTCGATGCAGTGAGCCTGTTGCCAGCAGGTCTCACTGAAAATAAAAAACCTATTTAAACTTTTACTCTAAGCAGCTCAGGAGAGCCACCTAGATTGCACCCTTCTCGTTCGGGCACAAAATCTTAACTGAGGCTTGGAGGAGGGTCATAGGGGGAGGAGCCAGTGCACACCAGCTAGTCCTAAAGCTTTAACTTTGTGCCCAGTCTCCTGCGGAGCCGCTATTCCCCATGGTCCTGACGGAGTCCCCAGCATCCACTAGGACGTTAGAGAAAAACAGGTGAAAGAAACGGACCTTATAATCGCATTTTCATCACATCATGGTTTCTATCATTGGGTCATAAATCAAATCCAGGTTAATTACGGTTTCCTCACTCCTCAAGCTCATCACTTTTGTACTTTGTTTGCACCTCATTAAAGCCTGCCCGCATCTAAATATCAATCCAATAGATATAACAACACCTAAGATACATAGGAGAAACTTTCCAACATCCATTATGACTCCTTGAGCCCAGTCTCCTAAACCGGAGAACCAATTTCGCGGGTTCAACCATGACACCCAACTAGTCAGCTCATTACCTACAGCGGCAAGGGTGAGATTGTGTTTTCGTCGAAATTCCCATTTTAATTGGAGAATATCGTCCATCTTTTGGTCTATGACCTCTACCGGATCCTCGGTGCTATTTGTGATATACGTGCAACACTTTATGCCGTACTGTGTTGCCAATGTAACACAATATCCGCCTGTTACTGCTGTAAGATAATTAAGAACCATCCTATGCTGAACTAGTTCTGTTTTATAAGCTTGAAGTTCTCTTCCAGTGTATCTGAACGTGTCATCATACATTTCAGTGATATTATCTAACAAATTGGCGAGTGCGGAAATGTATCTATAATTCATCACTCCTCGAGCGGTGCGAGTGAAATCTAACGCTACCAGAACCTGAATCCCGGTGGATTCATGGATAAGATCAGAGGCCGGATGCTCTAACCTTTCTGACAGTTGTCTTTTAACTCGGTGCTCGTAATGAGTGTGAGTATAAGGAGCTTGGGCACCACGGTGTATGTCCTTCATTTTGTCATGTGTAACAGTCATCACTTCAGGCAATACTTTTCCAATATAACACAATCCTTCAGAGTTTGGGGCAAGCCACTTGTACGCCTTTCTCCCGCATATGAAATATGCATCATCGGGGAGAACATATGGGACGGAGAAGGACATTACCATATTACACACCTTCCAGGTGAACTCTCCTGACCCTAATTCTTCCATCTGCTTAATGCACGTATCAGTTTGTACGATATGTGCACAGTATCCTGGTGATACTTCTCCAACTCTAGTAATCCTATTTCCTAAGGTATATCGATACCGGAAAGATTTTCCTCTACTGGCTATGTGGCGTACAAGCTCTGTATCTGTAGGCATTCTATCTGCTCTGTGTGAAAAGGTCATGGTAAGGTTGCTCCATGACACTTCCCAATTTCCCGGCTTACGGGGATTGGAGATATTAAAACATAAGAGGGACCTATCCACATGGTATTGGTGAAGCTTCAAACTAGGAGGGCTGGAGATGTTAAACCTCCGGTCCACCGGTCTCCCACCACTTAGCTCAAGTACCTCCCCTAACGTTAAAGGAAATGGTACTAGCCCTGATTTGCTATGACCCTGAGGTACTTGAGAGCATACCCAACAATCTGTTTGGTTTAATACGTTACCCACTAAGGAGTGATAGTCACTCAATGGATGCCGGTCCATATGGATATTAAAACTGGATTGGCATTTCTTTATGCACCCATCCTCAATCAAATTGTCACAGAGCCTACAGATACAGTTTTCTTCAGCTAACAATCCATCACAATTTCTTCTATCGGATCGTTTTCTGATACTCGCCTTTGCTTGTTGGTTTGGTTGATCTTGGAAAACTACGCCTCCATCATCATAATCGGAACCCATTCCAGAACCTCTCTCGACCTCTATGGTACTCTCGCCGGAACAGACTGCTCTGGTCAACATCATGGTTAACATCAAAATCCGGATCACAGTCTCTTGGGGCAAGTCCATCTTTGAGGAGGAAATAGAGAAGAATGAGAAGGGGGAAAAAGAAATTTTAAGGGAGAGGGGATGGGAAGTGGAGAAAAATAATAAAAGGGAGAAGGGAGTCAACAACTGCTTTCGGTCTTCAAGGCTCAGGTGCCGCCTCAGTCCTCCTGGAACAGACACTCCAGTGATACAACCTCTACCGTCTGTTCCTTATCACGGGACTTCTCTGGATCAGCAACCTTTTTGCAGTGGGATGAATGGACCCAAGTCTCTCTCTCAGCAACCTTCAATGCTGTGGTGCTAGTCAATAAGACCTGGTATGGTCCTTCCCATCTATCAATAAGACAACCTGAGCGTAGAAAATTTCGTATCATTACATAATCCCCAGGTTCAATGTCATGACAACTACTATCTGGTAAATCAGGAATCACCAACTTCAGATTATCATTTTGATTCCTCAACTGCTTACTCATGTTAATCAAGTATTTTACAGTTACTTCATTGTTACATTTCAAATCATCCTGAGGGTTAATCATGACATGCGGTTGTCGACCAAACAGAATTTCAAAAGGGGACAGGTTAAGAGGGGACCTGGGAGTGGTTCTGATGCTATACAAAACAATGGGTAAAGCTTCTGGCCACGTCAATCCTGTCTCTGCCATTACTTTACTCAATTTATTTTTAATAGTGCTGTTCACTCTTTCGACCTTCGCACTCGCCTGTGGACGGTACGGAGTGTGCAGCTTGCTATCAATACCCATTAATTTACACATTCCTTGAAAGACATCACCGGTAAAATGGGTACCCCTATCACTTTCAATGATTCTAGGGATACCATATCTACATACAAATTCCTGCACAATTTTCTTAGCTGTAAACATAGCGGTATTTGTAGCTGCAGGAAATGCTTCGACCCAATTCGAGAAAACATCTATACAAACAAGTACATATTTCAGATTCCGACAAGGGGGTAATTGAATGAAGTCAATTTGTATTACCTGAAAAGGGCCGCCGGCAGGTGGGATATGGGATGGTTCTGTAGGTATTGCTTTTCCAATATTCTTTCTCAGACAGGTAAGGCATGACATTGCTCTTTTACCCGCATGAGAGGAGAATCCTGGGGCGCACCAGTATGCTCTTACCAATTTGCACATTCCCTCCTTGCCTAGATGAGTCAACCCGTGAGCTGCCTCAGCCAGGCATGGAAGATATGCTCTGGGGGCCACTGGTTTACCATGTCCATCCGTCCAGAGCCCTGAGGACTCCTGGCCATATCCCTTTGCCTTCCAGACTGCCTTTTCCTGTGTGGAACACAAATTCTGCATCTCACACAACTTCTGTGTGTTGATGGTATTGAATACCATCAGTTGTGTGGTGTCGGTCTGTATGGGGGTAGCAGCTGCAAGCTTTGCGGCTTCGTCTGCTCGGCTGTTACCAAGGGATACTGGGTCTTGGCTATATGTATGTGCTTTACATTTGATAACAGCCACTCTGTCGGGTTCCTGTATCGCTGTTAGAAGCCTTTTTATGTAAGCTGCATGCGCTATCGGTGTACCAGCTGCCGTCATGAAATTTCTGAGGCGCCATAGGGCTCCGAAATCATGTACTACCCCGAAAGCGTATCTAGAATCGGTGTAGATATTGGCTGACTTACCCTTAGCCAATTCACATGCTCTGGTTAGGGCGACCAGTTCAGCAACCTGGGCTGAGTGAGGTGGGCCTAGCGGTTCCGCTTCTATGGTGTCTTGGTCATTTACGACTGCGTATCCAGTACACAAGTCTCCCGAGTCTGACTGTCTATGACAACTACCGTCCGTGTAGAACGTGAGTTCTGCATCTTCCAGTGGATTGTCACTGATGTCAGGCCTTGCGGTAAAATTTTGGGTCAAATATTCCATACAATCATGTGTATCTTCCTTTGTATTAAATCCTTCTTCCCCATCACTCTCACCTTCCACCCTTTGTGTCTGACCAGGCACACCTGGGAGAAATGTTGCAGGATTTAATGCGCTGCATCTCCTTATGGTGATGTTTACTGGGGCCATTAATGCCAATTCCCATCTTGTAAACCTTGCTGATGAGACGTGTCTGGTTTGGGCAGAATTCAATAAGGCAGATACTGCATGTGGTGTATGGATTGTGAGGTTGTGGCCTAGCACGACATCTTCGCTTTTTGTCACTAGCAATGCTATCGCCGCAACGCTACGCAAGCATGTGGGGAGGGATCGCGCTACCGTGTCTAGCTGAGCGCTGTAGTATGCAACTGGCCTGCTGGTATCACCGTGTTTTTGGGTTAGTACACCTGCTGCGCAACCAGCACTTTCTGTTCCGTATAGTTCAAAGGGTTTCCCATAGTCTGGCATACCTAGTGCTGGCGCCTGCGTTAGGCACTGTTTGAGTCTCTCAAATGCTGTTTCGGATTCGTCTGTATGCGAGATCCGATCAGGTTTGTTTGAAGAGACCATTTCCTGCAAAGGTAACGCCAATATGGAAAACCCTGGGATCCAATTACGGCAATACCCACACATTCCTAAAAACGTCCTGATCTGTTGCTGGGTTTGTGGCAGTGTCATGTCTCTAATGGCTTGGATTCTATCAGCGGTCAGGTGTCTCAGTCCTTGTGTTAGACAGTGTCCCAAATATTTTACCTTAGTTTGGCATAATTGCAACTTGTCTTTGGAAACCTTATGTCCTGTGTCTGAAAGATGAAACAGGAGCTGTTTCGTATCCTTCAGGGAAGCTTCCAGCGAATCTGAACACAGTAGTAAATCATCTACATACTGTATCAATACTGATCCACTCTCCGGTTGGAAAGACTGTAAACAATCATGCAAAGCCTGAGAAAATATACTTGGACTATCTATGAAACCTTGGGGTAACCGAGTCCACGTGTATTGGACTCCTCTGTATGTGAATGCAAACAAATATTGGCTGTCAGGGTGCAGAGGTACCGAAAAGAATGCGGAGCAGAGGTCAATAACAGTGAAAAATTTGGCAGTGGGAGGAATTTGCATTAGGATGACAGCTGGATTAGGCACTACGGGGAACTGACTCTCAACTATTTTGTTAATCCCCCTTAGATCCTGCACTAGCCTGTAACCCCTCCCCCCACTCTTTTTAACAGGGAAGATGGGACTATTTGCTGTGCTGGACGTTCTTACTAGAATGCCCTGTTGTAGCAAGCGCTCTATTACTGGGAAAACTCCTAACTCCACCTCTGGCTTCAGAGGATACTGTGGGATTTTTGGAGCTATCCTACCATCTTTTACTTGTACAACTACTGGAGCTACGTTTGCCATTAATCCAGTGTCCTGTCCATCTTTTGTCCAAAGTGACTCTGGTATCTGAGATGTCATCTCTTCTATTTGGGATGGATTCCTATTTGTCATAATGGGATGTGACATTAATTTTGATGGGGAGTCTAACATGTCTCGTACTTCCTGAGCGTGATTCTCAGGAATGTCCAAGAATACACCTTCAGGAGTACAATAAATGACGCAACCCATTTTACATAGTAAGTCTCTTCCCAGGAGATTGGTTGGTGCCGATGCAGCTAGCAAAAACGAATGCTTGGTATGCAAAGGCCCTATTGTAATCTCGGCTGGTTTGCTAACAGGGTAGTGCTGGACTACTCCTGTTACTCCCATGGCTGGAACAGTCCTACCAGTGGTTCTCATGCCCACTGTCGAATTTATCACTGACTTGGCCGCCCCTGTGTCTACAAGAAAATTTAAAGTTTTACCAGCTACATTGATTGCAATCTCTGGTTCACTTCCAAGACTGGCAATCAATTTAACTGGCTGCAGATTACAGGTATGGCCACACCCCTATTGGGTATGCTGACCTCCCTGAATCCCGTTGGCAGCAACTACTTGTGGGGGAGTTAGCTGGGAACTACCAGAGGCATGCCAATCTCTGTTCGGGGGGTATCTTTTTGTTTCCCCTGTATGTGGCTCAAAACTCCGCCTCTGTGGACCCTGCTCCCAATGTCGTGTGTCGTGTCGTTGTCTAGGGGGTTGAAAAGATCTTTGTACACTCTTTGTTCTACAGTCTCGTGCATAGTGTCCCTGTTTGTTACAAGAAAAACATGTTATTACACTTGACTTACCCACAGGATTCGGTGGTACATACGCAGGCTGCCTTGTGGTCAGCGCCTGTATACTTACTGACATCAACTTATCACTTTGCGACTCCCTGTGTCTAGTGATGTTTCTGTCGTGATCAATAGCAGCCTCTCTCAATGTGGACACCGACAGACCTCGCCAACATGGTTGCGTGGTCTGAACCCTAGTCTTTAATGTTTCCTTTAAACCATCCATCAGTACAGATACTGCTACTTCTTGGTGGTTTGGGTTGGTCTTAATGTCTTCTATTCCAGTGTACTTTGCCATTTCTAATAGTGCCCGATGAAAATATTCTGTTGCCGTTTCGGACTCTTTTTGTCTAATGGAGAATATTTTGTTCCATTTAACAACGGCTGGGAAATACTCCTTTAGCTGTAAATTTATCCTTTTTACGTTATCTTTGTTGTACACATCTGAAAGTGGTACATCTTTATCTAGTCCACAATCAGCTAAGAATTGAACTGAGTCGACATTTGAAGGTAAACAAGCTCTTAGCAGTATCTGCCAATCCTTGTTGTTGGGTTCTACAGTGTTACCTAGATCCCTGATGTATTTTTGGCTAGCAACTAAGTCTTTCCTGGGGTCAGGAAATTCGGACACTATTGTTCTTAATTCCATTCGGGAAAATGGAGTGTACATGGCAATGTTCCTTATGGGAGTGGCTCCTGATACATCTGTTTTCCCATTGGGAACTGCTATTACTCTAACAGGGTTAACTCTAACAACCTCATTCTGTGTAGATTCTACAACTTGTGGTGAAATTGTTTCGGTATAATGCATGGTGCCGTACTTACCCGTTGACACGACCTCACCTATCCCTCCGCTAGGGGCCTTCGCTAATCTCGTGGGTGTTGCTGTGCCTACTGTGGTCTCTGCTATGGTGGCCGCTAGAGAGAGAGCTAAAATTGTTGCTGGATCGTCTTCTTGATCACACTCCTGAGGAAAGTTCAAAACAGGGTACATCTTGCACGGGTTAGTAATTGCATGGGTTACTTGGTTAACATCATTAACATTTACAGGGTTACTAAGTGTTTGTGTTTTACAACCCAGTGCGTTTCTCTCCGTAATCAACTTCTCTCCTGCTATGTATGGTGGTGGCGGGGCTGTGGCTATCAGTTTCCTGACTGCCCCAGATCCCGCCGCCAGAGCCAAACCTCTCTGTATCTCACCTTCCTGTTGCCACAACTGTAAATAATCATGATGCTGAATTCGTCTCTTTGTTGATTTTATGAGACATATCCTCCTCCTTAAATTTTGTAACACTTCTGGACTGAAGCTACCTATTCTTGGGAATTTCTCCCTGTCTTGTACAGTCATTCTCTCCCATTCATCACATAAAACCTCTGTGTGACTTCCGTATTTTTCACACATGATGTACCTTGCCGACCCGACTGGTCGGTTCTCTGAATCAACCCGAACCGAGGTTGATCGCCCCCTACCTGAACAATTGGCCCCCATAATCTGCAGGTGTTGCTTACTACTCCTTTGATCTTTATATCACGGTCTTCAGCGAACCCTTACAGCAAACCAAATTATTCAAAATAGGCCGGCGGTGGCGGTTTACCGAGTACCCCACTCACTCGCCCACCTCGACCAATACGACCTGATCACACCGATATGGTGCTGGCGTACTCGATACAGGGCCCTACCAGAAACCTTCTGTTTACTGGAACATACGAGGGTTACCCGCAGGACACTTACTCTTTCCAGTAAAGGTGGGGTTGTTAGATAGTTCCTGAGTGACCAGCGAACTTCCCTTTAAAAATAAAAAATTACACAAATCACGTCAGAATGTACAAATAGCGTTTGTGACCACTTTACTCTAATGGTATTAGGTCAGATTACTAACTACTGCACACAATTACGTGCGGTACAATCGTTCAGTACATAAGCACTACCTGTTATGTACTGAGAGATCAATGGAATCGAAAATTGCGGCTGCGAATTCCTTCAGCCAGAGCTTCCAATGGCCTATATGGGTTTTAGCACCAACCCCCGGGGTTGTGCTTCTTGTACCTTTATAGCGGACCTTCTTGTACCTTGTGACCTCCTGGCCTTGTACCTTGTGACCTCCTGGTCTTGTTACCTTGTGGTCCGCTATACTCTAATGCTCAAATATTATTTAACCAGGGATGCCTCCCTAGCCACCGTATATGTCACTTACACGTATGTCCTTTACGAGTACCCGATTTCTTTTTTGGTTCAACCTCTAAGTTATATAAACTTATGTATACAAAAACACACTCACTCAACACATGTATACTTTCGTTTCTATATCTATTTCTGCGCAGAAATTTTCTTTAGCCCAGCTGTGTTACCAATTAGGAGCAGGATCTGTTAAACTAAATTTCAAATTTTCCAAAAATAGATTTGCGTTATTTACCGCGTCGCGTTATCTACCGCTGTGCGTTACTTATCGCCTTATCACAACTTGAGCTACGTGGGCGTAACCGGACGCTACGTTGCGTAATGTACGCTGCGTGCGTCTGCCTTTGGATTGCGTACGCTAGTCTTTGTTAGAGACACGTGTACGCAAAACAAAAGATCCACCGTAACACAATTTCTACTTTTATCAATGTAGATGATCCCTGATCATCTACCGCACACCACACTGACTGCCTTATCTCCCAGACAAGCCGTGTGTTGGTCTATACTTTAACTATTACCTCTACTATGAAATAACAGCAAATCTCTTTTAGTACTTTCTATCAACTATAAAAATTGGCAAACAGGAATAGTGATATACGAAATTGAAAAAGAAATGCAGATATATATGTATGCGTGCGTGTATACGCAAGACAGAAGAGAAATAAACAGTTTTAAAAGACACAAGCGTTTTGTTCTTACTTCCGGTTCCCGGATTCCTTCAGCACTCTTTATCTAAGTGAAGCAGACGCTTATCCCGTCAGCACTGCGAGACAACCTCCCACCCTTTGCTGGGGGATAATGTCTGCTGATCTACCTAGTGCAGATATGAGAAGGACAGGACGAGTCCCCAATTGACAATGCTAAAATCTTTTGTCGTATAAACAACCCTTAATGAAGTCTAAGAACACTGTACGCTGTTTACTTTAAGAAGTACCGTAAGGGTACGCTAGTTGCGTAACGATCGCTCAGCCGAAGGCGAGGCGCTCAAGCGTCACGTTCGCTCACGGCCCAGTGATCACAGGACAACACGTTATTGGCTATGACTAGAGTAATGATTCGCTACGGCGTAGCGGACGCTCGAGACCACGAGGAGATCACCAGCGGCGCAGACGCTCACAACGCTATACCTTTATGTCTAAACCTTTTATCAATGAAATACACAGAATACCTTAATGTGAATACAGGGTGTAAGTGCAACCTTGTGTAACCTGACTAACTACAAAGCTGCTTGAGCGTCACCGACGCTCAAGTGAACACTTAACACTATGAGAAAAATACACAGATACCTGTTTAGGGTCCAAAGCCTATTATCTGTATTATAACTATTATGCTTGCAAAAAGAATCACAGTACAAATGATACACTACAATATAACAGAGACTTCCTAACCAAATAACTATACAAGAAATACAATACAATACTATGCTGATCTAATACAATACGATAATAGTCAATGGGAGATACAAGAGAAATAGAAGGGAGAGAGAGAGAGAGACGGAGAGAGAGAGAGAGACGGAGAGAGAGAGATTGGCTCACAGTAAGACAATGATTACGGAGAGAAACTTACGCACAAAGGGTATGATCGCATGCGCCTCGATATCCAGCTCCCGATTATCAGCAAGAAAACCGTTGATGAGAGTGAAGTTGGATATGGTCGGCCTGCCTATTTATGCCCCACACACAATGCAATCTCATAGTCCCTACAATCCCATTGTCCATTGGACGAAGGAATTCGGCCCTGCATCATAACAAAAGGTCATAGGTTGATTCATACAGGTGGGCTGTGACGATTTCCAACAGCTCAGGTGGGTGGGAAACTGGGTTTCCCGCCGCATACCTGAGTATGAGTAAATAATAGAAATGGACATAAACTTCTTATGTCCATAACTATCCGCACGAGCGATTAATACGCTCCAAACCAACACCGGAATATTGTTAATTAAATACTCTTCCGATGGGTACCAAACACTGCTGTATGATTCCTGTTAGACCCTTCGCACAATACAAAGAGGGATTCCTCCGTTCAGGGACATTCTATATTAACCAAACTTTCAGAATCTATCAAAGGGACCATGGTCTACAAACTACATTAATTGTGAAAATATGTAACGAATGAGTCGCACGCTACGGTTACATAAACTCTACCGTAAATACGCATACCGTGCGTCCGCGGGTGCACGCTATTGCGGGTATGCGCCTTCACGGGAGAGCATACGCATGCGCAGCGCAGACCAGTGTGCGGTGCAAATATGGCAGAGTGTATGGGGATATTTTTCTGACTTTGACACTGTTAACTCCTTCTGTGCTGCAAGCTGTAGGCTGCTGGCACAGTGCTTATGCAACTCCAGCAAACATTTTACTTTTATTAAAGTCATGCTGGCACCTGTAGTGCCACAGTTGATTTGGGCTGCAGTTTCAGGGTATCACATATATCATAGGTTCTCAAACTCGGTCCTCAGGACCCCACACAGTGCATGTTTTGCAGGTAACTCAGCAAGTGCACAGGTGTATTAATTACTCACTGACACATTTAAAAAGGTCTGCAGGTGGAGCTAATTATGTCACTTGTGATTCTGTGGGGAGACCTGCAAAACATGCACCGTGTGGGGTCCTGAGGACCGAGTTTGAGAACCTGTGGTCTCTATTTATGAAGCGGCTGCATTTGCTAGCCTCCGCCACTCAGCAGGTTGGAGGTGAAAATTTAATGCGTCACTAATACCCCTTTTCCACTAGCTCTAAAAACAGGGGTAAATACGCAGGGGCGTGCATTTACTAGAGATGAGCGGGTTCGGTTTCTCTGAATCCGAACCCGCCAGAACTTCATGTTTTTTTTCACGGGTCCGAGCGACTCGGATCTTCCCGCCTTGCTCGGTTAACCCGAGCGCGCCCGAACGTCATCATGACGCTGTCGGATTCTCGCGAGGCTCGGATTCTATCGCGAGACTCGGATTCTATATAAGGAGCCACGCGTCGCCGCCATTTTCACACGTGCATTGAGATTGATAGGGAGAGGACGTGGCTGGCGTCCTCTCCGTTTAGAATTAGAATAGATTAGAGAGACACTTGATTTACTAATTTTGGGGAGCATTAGGAGTACTCAGTAGTGTACAGTGCAGAGTTTTGCTGATAGTGACCAGTGACCACCACTTTTATTTATAATCCGTTCTCTGCCTGAAAAAAGCGATACACAGCACACAGTGACTCAGTCACATACCATATCTGTGTGCACTGCTCAGGCTCAGGCCAGTGTGCTGCATCATCTATATATATTATATATCTGTCTGACTGCTCAGCTCACACAGCTTATAATTGTGGGGGAGACTGGGGAGCACTACTGCAGTGCCAGTTATAGGTTATAGCAGGAGCCAGGAGTACATAATATTATATTAAAATTAAACAGTGCACACTTTTGCTGCAGGAGTGCCACTGCCAGTGTGACTAGTGACCAGTGACCTGACCACCAGTATATAATATTAGTAGTATACTATCTCTTTATCAACCAGTCTATATTAGCAGCAGACACAGTACAGTGCGGTAGTTCACGGCTGTGGCTACCTCTGTGTCGGCACTCGGCAGCCCGTCCATAATTGTATATACCAGTGACCTAACCGTGGTTTTTTTTTCTTTCTTTATACATACATACTAGTTACGAGTATACTATCTCTTTATCAACCAGTCTATATATTAGCAGCAGACACAGTACAGTGCGGTAGTTCACGGCTGTGGCTACCTCTGTGTCGGCACTCGGCAGCCCGTCCATAATTGTATATACCACCTAACCGTGGTTTTTTTTTCTTTCTTTATACATACATACTAGTTACGAGTATACTATCTCTTTATCAACCAGTCTATATATTAGCAGCAGACACAGTACAGTGCGGTAGTTCACGGCTGTGGCTACCTCTGTGTCGGCACTCGGCAGCCCGTCCATAATTGTATATACCACCTAACCGTGGTTTTTTTTTCTTTCTTTATACATACATACTAGTTACGAGTATACTATCTCTTTATCAACCAGTCTATATATTAGCAGCAGACACAGTACAGTGCGGTAGTTCACGGCTGTGGCTACCTCTGTGTCGGCACTCGGCAGCCCGTCCATAATTGTATATACCACCTAACCGTGGTTTTTTTTCTTTCTTTATACATACATACTAGTTACGAGTATACTATCTCTTTATCAACCAGTCTATATATTAGCAGCAGACACAGTACAGTGCGGTAGTTCACGGCTGTGGCTACCTCTGTGTCGGCACTCGGCAGCCCGTCCATAATTGTATATACCACCTAACCGTGGTTTTTTTTTCTTTCTTTATACATACATACTAGTTACGAGTATACTATCTCTTTATCAACCAGTCTATATATTAGCAGCAGACACAGTACAGTGCGGTAGTTCACGGCTGTGGCTACCTCTGTGTCGGCACTCGGCAGCCCGTCCATAATTGTATATACCACCTAACCGTGGTTTTTTTTTCTTTCTTTATACATACATACTAGTTACGAGTATACTATCTCTTTATCAACCAGTCTATATATTAGCAGCAGACACAGTACAGTGCGGTAGTTCACGGCTGTGGCTACCTCTGTGTCGGCACTCGGCAGCCCGTCCATAATTGTATATACCACCTAACCGTGGTTTTTTTTTCTTTCTTTATACATACATACTAGTTACGAGTATACTATCTCTTTATCAACCAGTCTATATATTAGCAGCAGACACAGTACAGTGCGGTAGTTCACGGCTGTGGCTACCTCTGTGTCGGCACTCGGCAGCCCGTCCATAATTGTATATACCACCTAACCGTGGTTTTTTTTTCTTTCTTTATACATACATACTAGTTACGAGTATACTATCTCTTTATCAACCAGTCTATATATTAGCAGCAGACACAGTACAGTGCGGTAGTTCACGGCTGTGGCTACCTCTGTGTCGGCACTCGGCAGCCCGTCCATAATTGTATATACCACCTAACCGTGGTTTTTTTTTCTTTCTTTATACATACATACTAGTTACGAGTATACTATCTCTTTATCAACCAGTCTATATATTAGCAGCAGACACAGTACAGTGCGGTAGTTCACGGCTGTGGCTACCTCTGTGTCGGCACTCGGCAGCCCGTCCATAATTGTATATACCACCTAACCGTGGTTTTTTTTCTTTCTTTATACATACATACTAGTTACGAGTATACTATCTCTTTATCAACCAGTCTATATATTAGCAGCAGACACAGTACAGTGCGGTAGTTCACGGCTGTGGCTACCTCTGTGTCGGCACTCGGCAGCCCGTCCATAATTGTATATACCACCTAACCGTGGTTTTTTTTTCTTTCTTTATACATACATACTAGTTACGAGTATACTATCTCTTTATCAACCAGTCTATATATTAGCAGCAGACACAGTACAGTGCGGTAGTTCACGGCTGTGGCTACCTCTGTGTCGGCACTCGGCAGCCCGTCCATAATTGTATATACCACCTAACCGTGGTTTTTTTTTCTTTCTTTATACATACATACTAGTTACGAGTATACTATCTCTTTATCAACCAGTCTATATATTAGCAGCAGACACAGTACAGTGCGGTAGTTCACGGCTGTGGCTACCTCTGTGTCGGCACTCGGCAGCCCGTCCATAATTGTATATACCACCTAACCGTGGTTTTTTTTTCTTTCTTTATACATACATACTAGTTACGAGTATACTATCTCTTTATCAACCAGTCTATATATTAGCAGCAGACACAGTACAGTGCGGTAGTTCACGGCTGTGGCTACCTCTGTGTCGGCACTCGGCAGCCCGTCCATAATTGTATATACCACCTAACCGTGGTTTTTTTTTCTTTCTTTATACATACATACTAGTTACGAGTATACTATCTCTTTATCAACCAGTCTATATATTAGCAGCAGACACAGTACAGTGCGGTAGTTCACGGCTGTGGCTACCTCTGTGTCGGCACTCGGCAGCCCGTCCATAATTGTATATACCACCTAACCGTGGTTTTTTTCTTTCTTTATACATACATACTAGTTACGAGTATACTATCTCTTTATCAACCAGTCTATATATTAGCAGCAGACACAGTACAGTGCGGTAGTTCACGGCTGTGGCTACCTCTGTGTCGGCACTCGGCAGCCCGTCCATAATTGTATATACCACCTAACCGTGGTTTTTTTTTCTTTCTTTATACATACATACTAGTTACGAGTATACTATCTCTTTATCAACCAGTCTATATATTAGCAGCAGACACAGTACAGTGCGGTAGTTCACGGCTGTGGCTACCTCTGTGTCGGCACTCGGCAGCCCGTCCATAATTGTATATACCACCTAACCGTGGTTTTTTTTCTTTCTTTATACATACATACTAGTTACGAGTATACTATCTCTTTATCAACCAGTCTATATATTAGCAGCAGACACAGTACAGTGCGGTAGTTCACGGCTGTGGCTACCTCTGTGTCGGCACTCGGCAGCCCGTCCATAATTGTATACTAGTATCCAATCCATCCATCTCCATTGTTTACCTGAGGTGCCTTTTAGTTGTGCCTATTAAAATATGGAGAACAAAAATGTTGAGGTTCCAAAATTAGGGAAAGATCAAGATCCACTTCCACCTCGTGCTGAAGCTGCTGCCACTAGTCATGGCCGAGACGATGAAATGCCAGCAACGTCGTCTGCCAAGGCCGATGCCCAATGGCATAGTACAGAGCATGTCAAAACCAAAACACCAAATATCAGTAAAAAAAGGACTCCAAAACCTAAAATAAAATTGTCGGAGGAGAAGCGTAAACTTGCCAATATGCCATTTACCACACGGAGTGGCAAGGAACGGCTGAGGCCCTGGCCTATGTTCATGGCTAGTGGTTCAGCTTCACATGAGGATGGAAGCACTCAGCCTCTCGCTAGAAAACTGAAAAGACTCAAGCTGGCAAAAGCACCGCAAAGAACTGTGCGTTCTTTGAAATCCCAAATCCACAAGGAGAGTCCAATTGTGTCGGTTGCGATGCCTGACCTTCCCAACACTGGACGTGAAGAGCATGCGCCTTCCACCATTTGCACGCCCCCTGCAAGTGCTGGAAGGAGCACCCGCAGTCCAGTTCCTGATAGTCAGATTGAAGATGTCAGTGTTGAAGTACACCAGGATGAGGAGGATATGGGTGTTGCTGGCGCTGGGGAGGAAATTGACCAGGAGGATTCTGATGGTGAGGTGGTTTGTTTAAGTCAGGCACCCGGGGAGACACCTGTTGTCCGTGGGAGGAATATGGCCGTTGACATGCCAGGTGAAAATACCAAAAAAATCAGCTCTTCGGTGTGGAGGTATTTCACCAGAAATGCGGACAACAGGTGTCAAGCCGTGTGTTCCCTTTGTCAAGCTGTAATAAGTAGGGGTAAGGACGTTAACCACCTCGGAACATCCTCCCTTATACGTCACCTGCAGCGCATTCATAATAAGTCAGTGACAAGTTCAAAAACTTTGGGTGACAGCGGAAGCAGTCCACTGACCAGTAAATCCCTTCCTCTTGTAACCAAGCTCACGCAAACCACCCCACCAACTCCCTCAGTGTCAATTTCCTCCTTCCCCAGGAATGCCAATAGTCCTGCAGGCCATGTCACTGGCAATTCTGACGAGTCCTCTCCTGCCTGGGATTCCTCCGATGCATCCTTGCGTGTAACGCCTACTGCTGCTGGCGCTGCTGTTGTTGCCGCTGGGAGTCGATGGTCATCCCAGAGGGGAAGTCGTAAGCCCACTTGTACTACTTCCAGTAAGCAATTGACTGTTCAACAGTCCTTTGCGAGGAAGATGAAATATCACAGCAGTCATCCTACTGCAAAGCGGATAACTGAGTCCTTGACAACTATGTTGGTGTTAGACGTGCGTCCGGTATCCGCCGTTAGTTCACAGGGAACTAGACAATTTATTGAGGCAGTGTGCCCCCGTTACCAAATACCATCTAGGTTCCACTTCTCTAGGCAGGCGATACCGAGAATGTACACGGACGTCAGAAAAAGACTCACCAGTCTCCTAAAAAATGCAGTTGTACCCAATGTCCACTTAACCACGGACATGTGGACAAGTGGAGCAGGGCAGGGTCAGGACTATATGACTGTGACAGCCCACTGGGTAGATGTATGGACTCCCGCCGCAAGAACAGCAGCGGCGGCACCAGTAGCAGCATCTCGCAAACGCCAACTCTTTCCTAGGCAGGCTACGCTTTGTATCACCGCTTTCCAGAATACGCACACAGCTGAAAACCTCTTACGGCAACTGAGGAAGATCATCGCGGAATGGCTTACCCCAATTGGACTCTCCTGTGGATTTGTGGCATCGGACAACGCCAGCAATATTGTGTGTGCATTAAATATGGGCAAATTCCAGCACGTCCCATGTTTTGCACATACCTTGAATTTGGTGGTGCAGAATTTTTTAAAAAACGACAGGGGCGTGCAAGAGATGCTGTCGGTGGCCAGAAAAATTGCGGGACACCTTCGGCGTACAGGCACCACGTACAGAAGACTGGAGCACCACCAAAAACTACTGAACCTGCCCTGCCATCATCTGAAGCAAGAAGTGGTAACGAGGTGGAATTCAACCCTCTATATGCTTCAGAGGTTGGAGGAGCAGCAAAAGGCCATTCAAGCCTATACAATTGAGCACGATATAGGAGATGGAATGCACCTGTCTCAAGTGCAGTGGAGAATGATTTCAACGTTGTGCAAGGTTCTGATGCCCTTTGAACTTGCCACACGTGAAGTCAGTTCAGACACTGCCAGCCTGAGTCAGGTCATTCCCCTCATCAGGCTTTTGCAGAAGAAGCTGGAGGCATTGAAGAAGGAGCTAAAAGGGAGCGATTCCGCTAGGCATATGGGACTTGTGGATGCAGCCCTTAATTCGCTTAACAAGGATTCACGGGTGGTCAATCTGTTGAAATCAGAGCACTACATTTTGGCCACCGTGCTCGATCCTAGATTTAAAGCCTACCTTGGATCTCTCTTTCCGGCAGACACAGGTCTGCTGGGGTTGAAAGACCTGCTGGTGACAAAATTGTCAAGTCAAGCGGAACGCGACCTGTCAACATCTCCTCCTTCACATTCTCCCGCAACTGGGGGTGCGAGGAAAAGGCTCAGAATTCCGAGCCCACCCGCTGGCGGTGATGCAGGGCAGTCTGGAGCGACTGCTGATGCTGACATCTGGTCCGGACTGAAGGACCTGACAACGATTACGGACATGTCGTCTACTGTCACGGCATATGATTCTCTCAACATTGATAGAATGGTGGAGGATTATATGAGTGACCGCATCCAAGTAGGCACGTCACACAGTCCGTACTTATACTGGCAGGAAAAAGAGGCAATTTGGAGGCCCTTGCACAAACTGGCTTTATTCTACCTAAGTTGCCCTCCCACAAGTGTGTACTCCGAAAGAGTGTTTAGTGCCGCCGCTCACCTTGTCAGCAATCGGCGTACGAGGTTACATCCAGAAAATGTGGAGAAGATGA
This sequence comes from Pseudophryne corroboree, assembly GCF_028390025.1. Lineage (NCBI taxonomy): Eukaryota > Metazoa > Chordata > Amphibia > Anura > Myobatrachidae > Pseudophryne > Pseudophryne corroboree. The sequence goes on from NC_086444.1 coordinate 1,168,218,363, forward strand.
TGTTCATTAAAATGAATTATAATCAATTCCTCCGCGGAGACATTGACCAGCAGCAATTGCCTCCACAAAGTACACAGGGAGCTGAGATGGTGGATTCCAGTGGGGACGAATTGATAATCTGTGAGGAGGGGGATGTACACGGTGATATATCGGAGGGTGAAGATGAGGTGGACATCTTGCCTCTGTAGAGCCAGTTTGTGCAAGGAGAGATTAATTGCTTCTTTTTTGGGGGGGGTCCAAACCAACCCGTCATATCAGTCACAGTCGTGTGGCAGACCCTGTCACTGAAATGATGGGTTGGTTAAAGTGTGCATGTCCTGTTTTGTTTATACAACATAAGGGTGGGTGGGAGGGCCCAAGGACAATTCCATCTTGCACCTCTTTTTTCTTTTCTTTTTCTTTGCATCATGTGCTGATTGGGGAGGGTTTTTTTGGAAGGGACATCCTGCGTGACACTGCAGTGCCACTCCTAGATGGGCCCGGTGTTTGTGTCGGCCACTAGGGTCGCTAATCTTACTCACACAGTCAGCTACCTCATTGCGCCTCTTTTTTTCTTTGCGTCATGTGCTGTTTGGGGAGGGTTTTTTGGAAGGGACATCCTGCGTGACACTGCAGTGCCACTCCTAGATGGGCCCGGTGTTTGTGTCGGCCACTAGGGTCGCTAATCTTACTCACACAGCTACCTCATTGCGCCTCTTTTTTTCTTTGCGTCATGTGCTGTTTGGGGAGGGTTTTTTGGAAGGGACATCCTGCGTGACACTGCAGTGCCACTCCTAGATGTGCCCGGTGTTTGTGTCGGCCACTAGGGTCGCTAATCTTACTCACACAGCTACCTCATTGCGCCTCTTTTTTTCTTTGCGTCATGTGCTGTTTGGGGAGGGTTTTTTGGAAGGGACATCCTGCGTGACACTGCAGTGCCACTCCTAGATGTGCCCGGTGTTTGTGTCGGCCACTAGGGTCGCTAATCTTACTCACACAGTCAGCTACCTCATTGCGCCTCTTTTTTTCTTTGCGTCATGTGCTGTTTGGGGAGGGTTTTTTGGAAGGGCCATCCTGCGTGACACTGCAGTGCCACTCCTAGATGGGCCCGGTGTTTGTGTCGGCCACTAGGGTCGCTAATCTTACTCACACAGCTACCTCATTGCGCCTCTTTTTTTCTTTGCGTCATGTGCTGTTTGGGGAGGGTTTTTTGGAAGGGACATCCTGCGTGACACTGCAGTGCCACTCCTAGATGGGCCCGGTGTTTGTGTCGGCCACTAGGGTCGCTAATCTTACTCACACAGTCAGCTACCTCATTGCGCCTCTTTTTTTCTTTGCGTCATGTGCTGTTTGGGGAGGGTTTTTTGGAAGGGCCATCCTGCGTGACACTGCAGTGCCACTCCTAGATGGGCCCGGTGTTTGTGTCGGCCACTAGGGTCGCTAATCTTACTCACACAGCTACCTCATTGCGCCTCTTTTTTTCTTTGCGTCATGTGCTGTTTGGGGAGGATTTTTTGGAAGGGCCATCCTGCGTGACACTGCAGTGCCACTCCTAGATGGGCCCGGTGTTTGTGTCGGCCACTAGGGTCGCTAATCTTACTCACACAGCTACCTCATTGCGCCTCTTTTTTTCTTTGCGTCATGTGCTGTTTGGGGAGGGTTTTTTGGAAGGGACATCCTGCGTGACACTGCAGTGCCACTCCTAGATGGGCCCGGTGTTTGTGTCGGCCACTAGGGTCGCTTATCTTACTCACACAGCGACCTCGGTGCAAATTTTAGGACTAAAAATAATATTGTGAGGTGTGAGGTATTCAGAATAGACTGAAAATGAGTGTAAATTATGGTTTTTGAGGTTAATAATACTTTGGGATCAAAATGACCCCCAAATTCTATGATTTAAGCTGTTTTTTAGTGTTTTTGGAAAAAAACACCCGAATCCAAAACACACCCGAATCCGACAAAAAAAATTCGGTGAGGTTTTGCCAAAACGCGTTCGAACCCAAAACACGGCCGCGGAACCGAACCCAAAACCAAAACACAAAACCCGAAAAATTTCAGGCGCTCATCTCTAGCATTTACCCATGTTTTTTCCTAGTGGAAAAGGGTTCCCCTGCAAATTCCCGGATCAAGTGATCTGGGAATCCTAGCTGGGTAGCTTGCCGGGTTGAACACGTGTTCAACCCGGCAAGCTGTGTAGTGAATGGAAGGGCGGCGCTGGGAGATTATGTGATCTCCCAGCGCCACCCCTGCCGCGTCACCAGCAGTATCACCAACCCGGCAATATGCCGGGTTGGTGAGCTGTAGTGTAGAAGGGGGCTGTAGCACGTGGGCACAGCCGCGTCAGGCTCCCGGCTGCGACCCGTGCTACAGGTGGAAAAGGGGTATAACATGCAGTGTAAGTTTTTTTTTGCTCCCAAAATACTTGTGAACCCTTTATAATGATAGATATATACATTTACTGAAAACGAAAAAAAAATTCTGACACATTGCCTAAACATTTATAACCTGTTAGCGGGGTAATAGCAGGAGGGCTAAATCATTATAGAATTTGTACTGACTCACAACTTTTTGAATTCTTACTGATGGGTGAACATTTTAATGCACATTTGGATGTTAGTAAATTTACTGACAGTTGTCAGGCCTGAAGATTACTACAGGAAATAGTCGGAATAAACTTCCACAAAATGCAAAACAATTAAGAAATATAAACATCCGCCTGTTTTTCTTCAGGAGTAAGCTGTAAATGAAATAGGATAACGGGCCTATATCTGCTGTCTATGGGGGTCATTCTTACCTGATCGCACGCTAGGATTTTTTGCTGCACTGCGATCAGGTCCGAACTGCGCTTGCGTATGCACCGCAATGCGCAGGCGCTTTGTACGGGTACAAAGCGGATCGTTGCTGAGCGATGGATTTAACGAAGAATCCATTCGCACAGCCGATCGCAAGGAGATTGACAGGAAGAGGGAGTTTGTGGGTGTCAACTGACCATTTTCTGGGAGTGATTGGAAAACCACAGGCGTGTCCAAGCGTTTGCAGGGGGCGGGTGTCTGACGTCTATTCCGGGTAAGAACAGGCTGAAGTGATCACAGCGGCTGAGTAAGTTCTGAGCTACTCAGAAACTGCACAAAACTTTTTTGTACCGCTCGGCTGCACATGTGATCGCACACTTGCAAAGCAAACATACACTCCCCTATAGGCGGCGACTATCTGCTCGCAGCGCTGCAAAAAATAGCTAGCGAGCGATCAACTCGGAATGACCCCTATATCGCTATATCCCGTGCTGTATGAATTTAAATGAATGTGTTTATTCCCATTGCTCAGGAACTGTGCGCCCTGACAGTGTTTACGCTACTTACTAATCCTCATCCATCGTCGTATGCTCTGTTCCCAGCGGCCTCTCCCAGGGCACCTGGCTGGCGGCTATCTATGCTGGATGAGGGTCCAGCTGCAGCATCACTCTGTGCTGTCAGGATAGGTGGGCCCTGCGTGCTGTTCTGCTTGTGATCACAGCAGAATTCCTTTAGGCAATCATGTCTGAAGCAATCTCTCATTTTGTCACAACCAAACCCCGGCCAGCAGGAGAGTTCTAAGATGACAAATTATTTCCATGAGCAGAGACATTCTCATGACATCATTCCTGCACCGCGTTACGGGGCTCAGCACCGGCCATCACAATGCGACCAGCAGGATTTAGGAGACATTCCCCATGGCCGCATTATACACTTTTACATCATGGGGTCTGAACAGGTGGTACTATTGGCAGGCATATGGACAGGACACAAATGTGCTTCATCATGAAGTGCAACCGGAAGGTGCAAAATAAGTCCTATTAAATGTATAGACGTGTCCTCTCTCATAGTTGCTGCAGTCTCATTAAACAGCCCTTCTAGTTGCACCTAGTCATGAGCGCATTTACGAATGTCGGATGTCTTATTGTGCATTTTTCCCCCAAATTTGTCTTATTCGCATTGCTATGCATGGCGCAGTACATGGCATATTGAGGCTAGGCGTATGAGAGGACACATCTGTATTGGACAAAACGGGATCTCCGTTGGCTCAGGGCTGGTGCAATTGTAATTCCTTTTGTGCAGCTTTCCACACAGCAACAAGCACCCTGAAATGAGCCGCCTCCACCACATTACCTCATTGCAATAACCTCACTCTGCACAGCTCCACAAGACTAGGCCCCCTTCCTCTTCTCATTATCTGAAGTACTACATCTAGGTGGCCATACACCTTGTCTGCACCAAGGGCGTAGCTACCATAGGTGCAGGCAGTGCAGCTGCTATGGGGCCCAGAGCTGAGAGGGGCCCACCTTCCCTGTCACAGTTACATGTGTTATATACATTTTTCACCATTGGGTGTACCGTAGGGGTCCTTTCAAACTTTTTCCTTGGGGCCTGCAGAGCCGGCCCTTACCAATATGATGCCCTAGGCAAGATTTTGGCTGGTGCCCCCTAGCACCGCCGCTGGTTTTGCCTCTGACCTTGCACCTCTTACCCAGCGCCATCACCCCTCACCCATAGCAGTCCTTATTTTGGTGTTTGTACCCCCTATATTTTAAATCGGAACAGCTCGCACATTTGGCACACAGCCCAAAAAGGGGTGTGTTTTTGTTGATAAGGGGCATGGCTACACAACAGAAACCCCAATTCCAATTATGCCACACAGTACTGCAACTTTATTCACATTTGATCATGCGATAGTGTCCATAATTCATATTACATCCTACAGTAGTATCACTTTACCTTATAACTGTTACTCTTCACAGTAGAGCCCCTTATTCACATTACATCACACTGAATTGCTCCTTATTCACATTACATTACACCTTATTGCTCTTTATTCACATTAGACGACACAGTAGTGCCCTTTCTATACGCAACGACACATAGTAGAGCACCTTATACACATAATGCCACACAGTAATGCCCCTTACACATATGACACACATAATTAATGTCCTTATAAACATAATGCACCTTACGCATTATGACAACCTTTATTAACGTCCTTTTACACATAATGTCCCTTACACATATGCCGCACATTATTAGTGCCCATATACACATAATGACACACATACAGTAGTACCCTGTTACACATATGCCGCACATTATTAATGCCCTTATACACATATTGACACACATAGTGGCCCTTTACACATATGTTGCACATTATTAATGCATTTTTACATGACACACATAATGCTCCTTACACATATTCTGAACACTACTGCACAACCAACCCACTCACATGCAGACAGCACTCACACTGCCACTAACACTGTGACCTCTGCCTCTGCTTGGATACAGATGTGTCCTCATAAATCTTGCCTCAATGCTAACGTCGGGCACCTTTTTTTTAATGAAAATGCATCTTATTTGCAGTGCTATGTGGCTAGGATGCACAAGCAGATTCTGCTGATTAAACTGATATGCAGCATGCCTATATACTGTGTGAGACTGTGGCTGTATCTGCATATGAAATGCTGTACACAGAATATAGGCATGCCGCATATCATTTTAATCAGCAGAAGCTGCTGATGCCCCTAGGCATATCAAATGCCCTAGGCAATTGCCTAGTTTGCCTATGCCTATGGCCGGCTCTGGGGGCCTTTACTATATCTAGGTATGACCCTGGACCTGCTCATTGTAGTGTGGTATAAAATGAACTGGAGGGCATTATAATGTTATATAATATGAACTGGGGTACTCTAATGAAGCACAATATAATTGGAGAGCACTATATATCATAATGTGAATTGGGGGTACTCTGCGGCATAATGTGTACTGGCAGCTCTGATATGTGACATAGGGTGAACTTAAGAACTACTACAATTCATAAAAGAAACTAGGGCTCTACTATAGGGGAAAACATTAAATAAGGCTACACTATGGTTCATACAATTAACTAGGGCACTTTTATAGGGCATACAATTAACAACTGCGGCAGAGAGGTGTCTCTCTAGAAGCATTGAGACGGGAGCCCCTTCAAAATGTTGCTATGGGACCCACAAAGTTCTGGCTACGCCACTGGTCTGTACATAATGTTACAAATGGTCATTCCTACTGTATGTCTGTTTAGCTCAACCGAAGCCACCGCCTGTTCCTGCTGAATGTCTAGAACACAGGGAACCAGGCATGCGATCTTGCTCAGCCAGCCGCAAAGACCCGTCCCATCAGCGGGCATTGCATGAAACTGGAAATGAGGATCCAGGGTGGATCAGTCAGGCAGTGAATGCAGTCACACCTGAGGACTTGCCCCAATTACACAGCAATTAAGAAGAAATGAGAGAGGAGGGCAGGCACTCACCGCATAAATACACTCAGCTGATAAGTGAGACACAGCCTAATTGCCATGCAGAAGGCCATATGTAATGGATGGGGAAAGGGGCTCATTACCATACTAATGTGGGGCCAATTAACCTGTTCACTGGCCACGTGCCCTGGGCCCTATTCCCAAACACCAAGCTCCAACATTCCTATCAATAGGACGTGCTACACAAAGGTGGGCTTCAGGCCTCCCAATGGGGTTACCAAGACAACCATTGCAAGTTATACTTGCCTATATGACCCTCTCCATGAGGGAGAAAATGCTCTGTTCCTGGACTTTCCTGGTAATGTATGATTGCCATCACCTGTGGTGAGCTAGTTCATTGATAAGAAAGGTGTTTCACCACAGGTGATGGCAATCATACATTACCAGGAGAGTCCAGGAAGAGAGCATTTTCTCCCTCATGGAGAGGGTCAGGTAGGCAAGTATGTTGCAAGTTTGCAATACAAACACTGTAAGCCTTGTATAGAGACTGCATGGCTGGATTAGGCCAGATACAAACAACTGCAATTATGATTCCTGCCTGTAACCTGGCAGTTAGGAGCTGATTAGACAGTACATTATCTCTTTCCACTTTATCTCTCTCCACGGTTTGATACATCACCCTCTTATCGTGTCACATGGAACAATGGAGTGTGACTACTGTCTTATGCAATTTAGAAATTATTATTTATAAACAAAAAGTGTCCATTTGTTTCAGAAAACGTTATATGGGGGCCTATTCCTAAATAGGGGGCTGCATCGGGCAGGATAGGGAGATAATGCAGGAATTGCGGGTCAATGTGAAGACGGTGGGGATAAAATGTTGTGAATAGCCATCATTTTAGTCCCACCCATCCCTCGAGGACCCGCAACTTGCAGAATTTACTGTGATGGGCGGAGCCTAATGACGTGGGAGCCCAGCCCTGCCCACCGAAATGCCCAGCTGCTTCTCCTCTATTAGGACAGATTTATCAAGCCTTGGAGAGTGATGATATGCACGGTGATAAAGTACCAGCCAATCAGCTCCTAACTGCCATGTTACAGACTGTTTGAAAAATGTCAGTTAGGAGCTGATTGCTTGGCACGTTATCACCGTGCAAATTATCACTATCCAAGGCTTGATAAATCTGGGCCTAAATGTGGGCATGTATGTAAAGAAGACCAGTGGAGTTGTTGCTCATAGCTACCAAATAGATTCTATCTATAATTTATCTAGTGCAGGGGTGCCGAAAACTGTGGCGGGCCCAGGTAATGGGGGGGCGTGACCAATGTAGGGAGCTGTGGCCAGCCCCCCTTCTTAGTAAATGTGTAGAAATGGAGTATTTATGCTGCCGCGAAAGGAAGGGTTGGGGGGCGCCGGCATGGGGCTGATGGGTGCCGCCTACTGGCAGCAGGTGGCGGGCGTAAATGTTCACCCCCCCAGGAGAGAGAGGAGTGACTGCCTCTGCAGCGGCCTCTCTACCCAATGCAGAACACAATCAGCTGCAGTCACTCCTCTCTCTCCCCACACCCAAGGCACTCCCTACAATGGGGGGTGGGATGGACACTGGGACCTGGGACTCACCCCGGCCGGGCCCCTCCAACAGGCCTGGGCCCAGGTAAAATGCACCCGCTCTCCCCCTTCCTCAGTGCAACTGGGGGTAGGCAAGGAATGGTGTTCCACCTGCTGTAAAACTGCACCTCCCAGTCCCAACATTCCCTGCCAAAGTTTTGCTGTTAAGGCATGCTACAACTCAGAGGCGTCACCGGGTGTGGTGACACCCGGTGCGCGCCCCTGATCTCCTGCCGCGATCGTGGCAAAAAGGGGGCGTGGCCTTGTACTTAGGGGCGTGGCTTCGCGGGGATCCCGGAATTGTCACTCTGGGGGCGTGCCCAGCATCTCCGGAGATGCTGGGCTTCCCCCAGAGCCAGTCTCCGTCCACTGTCGGCTCCACTTCTGTGACTGGAGTCGGGTGCTGTAGGAGACTTTCTCACTGCAGCACCTGGTTCCTGTCAGTGCGGAGGAGCTGACATTTGGTGTCACCCTCCTCCAGGCGTCACACCCGGGTGCGGGCCGCACCCCCCGCACCCGCCTTGTGACGCCACTGCTACAACTGTCAGGACATGCTGGGATGTATGGTTCCACAGTAGCTGGCGTGCCACTCGTTGCCTACACCTGATCTAGTGCATTCTATAAAATGATAGCTAGAATCTGATCGGCTGCTATGGGTAACACTTTCACTTATTCCCTTTAGAATATTTACAAGGTTACATCTCCACCTACTTTCTCATTTTTTATATATATCTTTCACTGCGTGTAACACTAGTGTTACAAAACGTATAAAATATCTACAGTACTATTAAAAGAAGATCATTTAAATCATCAATAAAGATGCTACTTAAAGGACAATGTATTCAACTAACATTTTGACATGCACGTTAGAATTGTCATTACAGCCTATTAGTACAATTACAGAAACACTTGAAATATAAATTTTGTACCACTGCACATTCATTTATCCATACAGGTCTGCACCATACTTGCCTACTCTCCCGGAAGCTGCGGAAGGCTCCCGTTTTTTGGGGTAGCCCCACTCACACCCAGAAGAGTAGGCAGGGCTCCCGCATCCTAGCGATGCGGGCAGGATGGAAAGATACTCTCCCGTGTTCGTGGGTCCGTGGGGTGGGGAAGGGGCTAAAATGACGCGATTCACGCCATTTTCTGGATGTGGGGGCGGGGCTTGTTGATATCACAGCCCGATCCCGCCTCCTGAAGTCTCCTGCAGTGTCTCCTCTCTGGGCTTCTCCCAGAGAGTAGAAATTCAAAGCATGCAAGTATGGTCTGCACCTTGCAAGCGGATGTAAAACTTCTGTGCTATGTGCTGACAGTCGTTTCATTATATTTTTGCTTTTTTCCTACTTTTGTTTCATCTTTGTTTATGAGGGGCCTATTTATCAATAAATATTTGCGGCTTATTCCCCCCAAAAACACCAGTCATCGGGGGGCAACCACAAATACCTGTATATAGCATCCCTCAGAGCCGTAACTACATGTGTGCCAGGTGTGCCTGGAACACAGCGCAGTTGCCCTGAGTGCGCAACTGCCAGCATTCCATGTTAGAGGCTTGTAATGAGTCAAATTGACTCATTACAAGCCGCCTGTGCTGTGTGCGCGAAGCAGGAGCAGCTTCGGGGGCAGGGGAGAAGGAGGAGGAGGGAGCCGCAGCAGTGCTATTTAATTGGTAGCAGCGCCGCTGCAGCTGTCCCTCTCCTTCGGCATTGGCTGGCCGGCGCTGCTGTGAATGCTGGGATGCGCCTCCCTCATCCCAGCATTCACAGGGGCGGCTGTCAGCCAATGAAGGAGAGGGACAGCTGCATGTGGCTATCTATCTATCTATCTATCTATCTATCTATCTATCTATCTATCTATCTATCTATCCTGTCGTAATGTGTAAAAGGGTCTCTACCTGGTGTAATGGTGCTACTGTGTGGCGTAATTTGAATAATGGAGACTACCGTGCACCATAATATGAATTGGTATTATTTTGTGGCCACACCGCTTTCCCATGAAGCCAAGCCCCTATATTTTTGCACACGCCTACGGCATGCACTGCCCCTATTTTACATAAGGGTGGTGGGCCCCAATGGCGTTTCTCGCGCACAGCGCTAAAATGTCTAGTTACGGCACTGGCATCCCTGAATGTATCACTGAGGGATGCAGCAGATCCCTCCACTCCTGCCAAAAGCAGCAACTACCAGATTTACCAATTTCCGCAATGCAAAGTATTCCGGAAATTGGCCCCACAGCTACCGCCATCTAAGCATGGTGTTAGCCCGCTGTAGTTTAAACCCTTCCTGGCAATGGCCATCGCGCATGCATGGTCAGCACTACACTGAGCACATTGCAGGGACTGTCTCGTTTCAGAGCCCCTGTCCCTTCAGGTACACAATGATACATCCCGCTAAGAATTGAATCCTGCAATCTGATTCTGAGTGCTAATATTGCACCCATATAAATATATTGTGGCGGTTTTATAGTACACCACGCTTACTGTGCTGTCACCAGCTGTGCATGTTGCAACAATTGCAATCTTTTTACTGCAATCTCTCTGCACACGTTACATCTGCCCCATCGGCAGTGCTACTTGGTTTTGCCCAATTGCTAACTTTTTTGGTTCACTAACAACCGAATAACCCCCTTTATTGTTAACAGAATTTGTAAGAAGAGAATTAAAAAAATATCTGGATTTTAAATAAATAAATAAGTCATTTTTTTCTGTGAGCTGTCCCTGCTATCATCATCCAGAGATTGATTATTTAATAGAGTTGCTCTGGCAGGGTTTATCACTGGCAGTAATACTTTAATAGCAGAGAGATGATATATAATAAATAACAAAACTACTCTTTATTTTCCCACTTCTCCCTCTCAGTTCCTTACTAAGTACTTTGATTTTCTCTAGATACCTTCTAACTTACCAACCCACAGTACAGAGATGACAGGGCCAGCACAGAGGTGACCGGAGCAGGACAGTGGGAACCAGACAGAGGTGACAGGATCAGGACAGAGGGAACAGGGCCAGAAAAGAGGGGACAGGAGAGATGGGTGAAAGGGACAGGAGAGGTGACAGGGCCAGGAGAGAGGTGACAGGGCAAGGACAGAGGTGACAGGGCCAGGAGAGAGGTGACAGGGCAAGGACAGAGGTGACAGGGCCAGGACAAAGAGGACAGGGCCAGGACAGAGGGGACAGGGCCAGGATAAAGGTGACAGGGCCAGGACAGAGGTGACAGGGCCAGGACAAAGAGGACAGGGCCAGGACAAAGAGGACAGGGCCAGGAGAGAGGTGACAGGCCCAGGACAGAGGGGACAGGGCCAGGATAAAGGTAACAGGGCCAGGACAGAGGTTACAGGGCCAGGACAGAGGTGACAGGGCCAGGACAGAGGTGACAGGGATGGAATAGAGGTGATAGGGTCAAGACAGAGGTGACAGAGCCAGGACAGAGGTGACAGGGTCAGCATAGGGGTGAAAGGGACAGGACAAAGGGGACAGGACAAAGAGGGCAAAATAGAGGTTACAGGGACAGGACAGAGGTGACAGGGTCAGGATAGAGGTGACAGGGCCAGGATAGAGGTGACAGCAGGAAAGAGGTGACAGGAGCTTGACAGCGGGGACAGGGACAGAATAGAGGTGACAGGGCCAGGACAGAGGGGACAGGACAAAGAGAACAGAACAAAGGAGACAGGGCCAGGAGAGAGGTGACAGGGCCAGTACAGAGGTGACAGGGCCAGGACAGAGGGGGCAGGGCCAGGACAAAGGGGACAGAGACAGGACAGAGGGGACAGGGCCAGCATAGAGGTGACAGCGACACAATAGAAGTGACAGGGCCAAGACAGAGGTGACAGGGTCAGCATAGAGGCGACAGGGACAGGATAGAGGTGACCGGGCCAGGACAGAGGGGACAGGACAAAGAGGGCAAAATAGAGGTTACAGGGACAGGACAGAGGTGACAGGTCCAGGATAGAGGTGACAGCAGGAAAGAAGTGACAGGAGATTGACAGTGGGGACAGGGAAAGAACAGAGGTGACAGGACCAGAATAAAGGTGACAGGGACAGGACAGAGGGGATAGGGACAGGACAGAGGTGACAGGGACAGGACAGAGGGGATAGGGACAGGACAGAGGTGACAGGAACAGGACAGAGGGGATAGGGACAGGACAGAGGGGATAGGGACAGGACAGAGGTGACAGAGTCAGGATAGAGGTGACAGGTCCAGGACAGAGGTGACAGCAGGAAAGAAGTGACAGGAGATTGACAGTGGGGACAGGGACAGAATAGAGGTGACAGGACCAGCACAAAGGTGACAGGGACCGGATAGAGGGGATAGGGACAGGACAGAGGTGACAGGGACCGGATAGAGGTGACATGACCAGCACATGGGGGACAGGGACAGGACACAGGTGACAGGAGGTGACAGGACCAGCACAAAGGTGACAGGGACCGGATAGAGGGGATAGGGACAGGACAGAGGTGACAGGGACCGGATAGAGGTGACATGACCAGCACATGGGGGACAGGGACAGGACACAGGTGACAGGTCAAAGAGGGCAGGGCCAGGACATAGCCCTGAATTCAGCACTGATGGGAGGAGTTAGTGGGTAGCCGCCCACACTTACTGTATATACTGTATTGTAAGTGTTCATACAGTAATCTGCCCGGTGTATTATAACACCCCTCCCTCTAACCCCACTCATCACTTGTTCCTCATCAGGGTCTTTTTCCAGCTATGTACTGTACCTCATCCTGCTGCTTGGAGCATGCTCCTACAGCCAGAGGAGGCGGCCCCCGCTGAAATACTCACAAGGAGGAGGGGCCAAGAAAGTTCTTAGTAGACGCCGTGACTCCTGTCTGTGCATCTGCCCTTGTGTGCCACAACTGCAGGGATGCGCACCGAATATCTTTCACATCGTCCTCTAGCACCCCCGCACCCCCACCCTCTCCACACACACATGTCATCGGCTGTGTCTCCCCCAGTGTTGTATGTGATTGCTGCATACTAGCAGGATGGTGCGTGGTGAGGTGCTGGAAGGAGAAGGGACTTTGGGGGTAATTCCAAGTTGATCGCAGCAGGATTTTTGTTAGCAATTGGGCAAAACCATGTGCACTGCAGGGGAGGCAGATGTAACATGTGCAGAGAGAGTTAGATTTGGGTGTGGTGTGTTCAATCTGCAATCTAATTTGCAGTGTAAAAATAAAGCAGCCAGTATTTACCCTGCACAGAAATAAAATAACCCACCCAAATCTAACTCTTTCTGCACATGTTATATCTGCCTCCCCTGCAGTGCATATGGTTTTGCCCAATTGCTATCAAAAATCCTGCTGCGATCAACTTGGAATTACCCCCTTTGAACGGATGCTGGCGTTGGCTGTAACAGGATTTTTTTTCCTGTGCACACTTCCAGTCTCCAGTGGATCCTCTGGGCCTATTTTCATTGGGCGCCTGGAGCTGCAGCTCCATCCACCTCATTGTTAATATGGCCCTGTATTAGCCGATGGGAAATGTAGGCTACCGTCATACAGTAGCAGCACACTCACCCAAAATGCATAATTAGAGCTAGACAGCCTAATCAATAGGGATGATCAGTAGTCCGCTTCCATCCATTGCTGCATAGCAGTACCTTACACTAGCTCTCTCTGGACTTTCCCTGCATGTGTACCCTCATTACAGCCAAGCTACTCAGTCACACGTAGAGATGATACTGTACCATTCTTCATTTCTTATACTTGCATAGGCTCGGTTCTGGAGCATGCACAGTGCGAACATAAGCAGCATGCTCTCCACAATTGCAAATGTTGCCACACCCCACCCAAATCTCTCTCTGTGCACAATGTACATCTGCCCCACCTGCAGTACAACATGATTTTACCTGTTAATGTGTTTTTTTGGTTTGCTATCAACTCTGAATAACCCCCAAAGCTTGGATCATTTTGAGAGACAAAAATTAACTACAGTGTTCACCGAGGGATGTCAGCGCAATCGTATTATATTTTCAGAAGCCCAGCTCTATTGTTTAGTTAGCACGAAATGTATTAAACTGTATGTTAAGTGTAGAAACTCACAGCATTCTGCATAACAACTTTTCTCAGTGAACCTTTGATTGCAAACCGTTGAATGAATTAGCAGACGGCTGAGGTTGTTTTCACCAAATGCATGGGAGATCCAAATGATGGTAACTTCTACACTTGATGGAAGAATCCACTTATGAGCAGGGCCGGCGCCACCACTAGGCAGCTTTAGGCAGCTGCCTATGGGCGCCGGCCACTTGAGGGCGGCAGCTCACGCTGCCGATGAATGCTTCCCTTACTGAAGAGGAGTATGACGAGTGTTGCTGGCTGCAGAGAGGAGCGGAAGACAGTTGCTATAGCAACTGTAATAATAGCCGGCAGCACGCTGCTTACTCTATGTGCATAGAGTATTAGCGCCGCTGCCGATGGGTTACACTCACACTGTCAGGGCGGCCGCGGCATCCCTGCAGCACTGACAGTGTGAGTGTAACCCATCGGCAGCGGCGCTAATACTCTATGCACATAGAGTAAGCAGCGTGCTGCCGGCTATTATTACAGTTGCTATAGCAACTGTCTTCCGCTCCTCTCTGCAGCCAGCAACACTCGTCATACTCCCGCCCCCCACGAACTCGCTCCACATATTACACCCACCCGCTGCTGTGTGTGCGCTGCAGCCGGTGCTCTGCTTCCCGCCTCCACATGCTATTTCCTGGATTCGATGGCTGCAGTCTCTTCCTCCTTCATGGTTCCCCTGCCCGCTCCCACATTGCAGCTCCCTGTAACAGACGGCTGCCCGCTCCCACATGGCCTCTCCCTGCAACAGAGCACTGCAGCCTCCACCCCTCCTCCGGTGCTCCGGTACCAACTCCCACATCCTGCAATGGCGGTCAGACCCAGGAGACTACCACACACAGCGGACTTGCGCTGTGCTGTCCTGTCCAGGTAAAGGTGTGTGTGTGTGGTGGGCTTTGTTTCAGTGTGTGTTTATCTATTTCGAGGGGGGAGGGTTGGGGGGTGTTTGTCATTTATTTTAGTGGTGGAGGAACCCACAACCTTGTTGCCCCTGGGCCCCCATCAGTCTTAAGGCCCCTACACACTGGTCGATATATCGTCCGTTCTCTTGAACGGCCGATATATCGCGGGACCGTCGGCCAGTGTGTACGGGCGATATGTCTGTGAACTCCGTCGTTCACAGGCGTATTGCGTCGGCCCTGCAGCACAGCCGACGGCCAATATATCTACTGATATATTGGCGCGTCGCTGTGTGTGTACGGGCGACCAGCCGCCCGCCCGTACACATGCTGCGGCGGCCAGTGGTGATTGACAGCTGAACTGGGCGGGCATGTACACACGCCCGCCCAGTTCATGACGTCAGTCCCCGAAGGGAGCGGGCAGTGTGTATGCTCAACACACTGCCCGATCCGTCCATAGATATATCTGCCAATCAATTGATTGGCAGATATATCTACCAGTGTATACCCACCATTAATCCTGCCCTGGAGGGGGGAAATACTTAAGGGGTGGGGCGGATCATTAAATCTATACAGTAAAGGGTGGGGGTGAGGGTAGGTAGAGGTGAAGGGTTGCTGGAAGGGGGAAAGAAAAGACATACTATATGTAGAACACCTGCAGCAATCTGTCTTGAGGTTCCCACTAAGGAGGGTATTCAATTAGTGCAGTTTTTTCGTCTAAAAATTGCACTTATCGCCCTTTTGTAGGTTGAATTCACAATCAACCTATTCAAATCCCGTTCCAATTTTTCAACTTTCAACAGTTTTTTGGTCCGTTTTTGACCATGCCGATTCAACAAATTAATTTTTTTAAAAGGCATGGCAAAAATGGAGCAAAACCTGTCAAATGCCCGCTATTGAATACCCAACGGACGAATTAGTGCTGATTTTCCGACTGTCGGAAAACTTAGCACTAATTTAATATCCCCCTAAGAGTCAGCTGGACAGGATGTACGAACAGGAAAATGCAATAAAAACACGTTTTTGGGGTTTTACCGCATTTACTGTATGGACTAAGACTCAGTGTGTGGATTGGGGTGGGATGGGGGTGGGGGGGGGGGCAGCAGGCTGAAATTTTGCCTAGGGTGTCTAGAAACCTTGCACCGGACCAGCTTATGAGTGAGAGATGTAAGCAGTAACTCACAGCCAGCGGTGCAGGGATTCGGAGCTTACCTGTTCGCACGCTGAGGCCGTTCCCTCGGCGGCGCTGTGGCAGGCAGAGGCGGCTGGTGGGAGCGGATGGCTGGCGGGCGGCATGGGGGAGGGTGCAGAGCAAGCTCTGAGCGGCTGTGTACTGGCAGGGTAGATGCTAGAATCAAGTGGGCTAAGGGATAGAACCAACCGTACTGGCAGCGCCGGGCTCAGGGCATCGCCATCTTGGTGCTGACCATGTGATTCCGCTGGAGCAATCCGAGACATGCTGCTGCTAATCCTGCTGCAGCCAATCCCAGGTAAGGGCAGGATATTTCTTGGAGCATTCTGGGGCATTCTGATGTCAGTACAATGTCTTCTGCAGCCTGTTTGCAAGTTAGTTCTCTGACTCCCAGTTTCCAGAGTTTTGCCTCTTGTTCCTGGTTCCAGTTAATTTAACAAACGCCGTCTCCAGAGTCTCTACCCGTTTGGTCCCTACGCTCCTGGTCCGAGAATGGCTCCGTGTAAGTCCAAATGCCGGCGACGATCCACCATGGTCGCCTCCGTCACTGTCCAGCCCGCGAGAGACGGCACAGCCACGGATCACGGCATACCGGTTCCTACGTCTCCTCTGTAGTCGTCAGTTCGGACCCTCGATTTCGGCTCACCTTCCTTTTTCGTCCTTGTCTTTGTCTTCATGCAAAAGAACTTTATTCAGCCAGCCCGCTTCCATCCCGAAGAGACAGCCTTCCAATCAGAACAAAGCACTGAGGCACCTAATCCAGCCACCACCTCGGTGCTAACTAAAGACTAAAGTCCAAACAGCCCGCTTCCATCCCGGAGAGTCCACCATCCAACCTGAATCCAGCTCTGAGTCACCAGCCCCAGCCAGTATCCTTCTGACAAGGACATGGTAACAGGTCAGCTGTGAGGCGCAGCAGGAATGGTGATGTGCATGTGTATGGATAGAAATCACCCCACTCTATCATTGCTAATAATTCAATAACTTGAATTCACAATTCACCACCAAGTAAAAGCTTCACACAAACACAATGATGAATAACCGACACGTTTCTTCTCCATTGATGACTTCATCAGTGGAAACATATTCTTCATCGTATTTTCAGGAAACAAATCTAGCTCAGGCATCCCAAAGAGAAGGAAAATACAAATTAAGTAGAATTTAATTCATTTCTTGAATGAAGTGCTCAAATTAAGAAAGTATTTTTATTTTAATACTTGTTAATCACACAGACCCAACTGCAGCAAGACACAACTTGAACTGCTGTTTTTACAAGTCTCCCATTCCCTGGCGCACATGATGTCTTCCGACGCAGTTCTCCTAGAATCAACTCATTTTAACTCTTCCCCCTCCCCAAAGGAGATGCAATTTGTGACATTATGTCCTCTACGATAAAAATGTTGAAAGTTGAGTTTGCTACTGCGCAGACTCCATGGGGTATATTTACTAACATTCGTAATTTTCGGAAAAAGGTCAAAGTTCAATCACGAATGACATCGAAAGTGTAAAACTGCAACTTTTTGAATTTATTACGCCTAATTTACTAATCTACCGTATTCGGATTTTTCATTTGTTCCGATGTCGATGTCATTCGTGTTTTTTCCCCGTTTTTTACGGCAGTGATCAGCAAAACACTGCCGACTTTATCACAATGAATCTCGGCCGGATCTGTGTGATCCGTGCTGGGGTTCATTTTTTTTTTTTTTTTAAATAAACACTGTAAAACGGAGAAAAAAAATGCGTGGGGTCCCCCCTCCTAAGCATAACCAGCCTCGGGCTCTTTGAGCCGACCCTGGTTGCAGAAATATGGGGGAAAAAATGACAGGGGTTCCCCCATATTTAAGCAACCAGCATCGGGCTCTGCGCCTGGTCCTGGTTCCAAAAATACGGGGGACAAAAAGAGTAGGGGTCCCCCGTATTTCTAAAACCAGCACCGGGCTCCACTAGCTGGACAGATAATGCCACAGCCGGGGGTCACTTTTATATAGTGCCCTGCGGCCGTGGCATCAAAAATCCAACTAGTCACCCCTGGCCGGGGTACCCTGGGGGAGTGGGGACCCCTTCAATCAAGGGGTCCCCCCCCCCAGCCACCCAAGGGCCAGGGGTGAAGCCCGAGGCTGTCCCCCCCATCCAATTGGCTGCGGATGGGGGGCTGATAGCCTTTTGTGAAAATGAAAAGATATTGTTTTTAGTAGCAGTACTACAAGGCCCAGCAAGCCTCCCCCGCATGCTGGTACTTGGAGAACCACAAGTACCAGCATGCGGCGGAAAAACGGGCCCGCTGGTACCTGTAGTACTACTACTAAAAAAATACCCAAAAAAAGACAAGACACACACACCTTGAAAGTAAAGTTTTATTACATGCATCCACACAAACATACATACATACTTACCTTATGTTCACACGAGGGTCGGTCCTCTTCTCCAGTAGAATCCATGGGGTACCTGTTGAATAAATTCTACTCACCAGCTCCAGGGTCCCAGGCTCCTCGTAGCATCCATTTGTAATCCACGTACTTGATTAAAAAAAAAAACCGGAGAGCCGAGCCACGCACTGAAAGGGGACCCATGTTTTCACATGGGCCCCCTTTCCCCGAATGCCAGAAACCCACTCTGACTGATGTCTAAGTGGGTTTCTTCAGCCAATCAGGGAGCGCCACGTTGTAGCACCCTCCTTATCGGCTGTGTGCTCCTGTACTGTCTGACAGGCGGCACACGGCAGTGTTACAATGTAGCGCCTATGCGCTCCATTGTAACCAATGGTGGGAACTTTGTAGTCAGCGGTTGACCGAAAGTGACCTCACCGCTGCCGTGATTATTGCTTAGTAAATTACCGAGATGACACTTTGATGAAAAAACGGCATCTCGGTCAAAATCGGGACCTTAGTAAATATACCCCCATGTTGCTACTTCTCCAGGGAAGTTTCATTCCCTGTACAAAGATGGCCACTGAGGCTACTGTGAGCAAGTGTGGAGCCATCTTGAGAATGTGTGAGTAGCTCACTTAGCTCCAGTGAGACTTGCAATTACCTGCTGTTTTACCAGCATCCTGCACTGCAACCCAGTACCTACAAGCACTCACTGGCTAGAGAGCTGTATGACACCTCGCTCTGGTCTATCTACCAGTGCGTATAACAGTGAGTACGGCTGTACCTGCTTTATCTTCAATTAAACCACTCGACTTGTTAAGTAACTGGACTGTTAGTAGTTTATATATATATATTTTTTTTCATATTAGAGGAACTGTAGTTATGGGTTTTCAGTTCCACGGATCATGCAAGTACCTACAGTGACTATCACAGTGAAGCTGGACACCTTTACTTTTCTGGAATAGTGCATACTTGCCTACCTGACCCTCTCCATGAGGGAGAAAATGCTCTGTTCCTGGACTTTCCTGGTAATGTATGATTGCCATCACCTGTGGTGAGCTAGTTAATTGATAAGAAAGGTGTTTCACCACAGGTGATGGCAATCATACATTACCAGGAAAGTCCAGGAACAGAGCATTTTCTCCCTCATGGAGAGGGTCAGGTAGGCAAGTATGGAATAGTGCAGAGGTTCTCAAACTCGGTCCTCGGGGGCCCACACAGTGCATGTTTTGCAGGTCTCCTCACAGAATCGCAAGTGAAATAATTAGCTCCACCTGTGGACCTTTTAAAATGTGTCAGTGAGTAATTAATACACCTGTGCACCTGCTGGGTTACCTGCAAAACATGCACTGTGTGGGCTCCCGAGGACATTGATAATGCTGATTATGATTATCTTATAATCTTCACTATATGGGTAAGAGACTCAGTACGCAATTGGCATATGGGGTACCGTAAGGGTACGCGCTTAGCGTAGCATACGCTTGGCCGTGATCGAGACGCACATGCGGCACGCTCGCTCACAGCTTACGCTTGGTGTCGAGCACGCTATAGGCGAGCGACTACCGTAATGCTACGCTACCAGCGTAGCGGACGCTCGAGACCACGAGATCACGAGCGGCGCAGACGCTCACAAGATGACAATCAGTAAACCTTGAATGTAACACACAGAAAGGATACTCTTATACTGTAAACCTTGTACTGAAACACTGTAGCGATATAACGCTGCTTAACCTTGTTAATACTAAAGCTGTTTGAGCGATCGAGACGCTCCTATTACCCTCTGCAATGTAATGAACACATGATACCGTGCTAAGGATCCAACACCTTTACTAACAAGCTTTTAGTTATATCGAAAAGGGGTAAAACAGTTTACAAGTCATACACTACAAGCTAACATATAATTCTAACAGAATATCTAGACAGAAATATACAATAACGTTATAATCTTATACTAAACAGAGAGAGAGAGAGAATGTGGCCAATACAAACAAAGAGCGAGATGATTACAGAGAATTACTTACACACACTGGGAATGATCGCTGCGCAGCCTGGTATCAGCTCCGAGTTAGTCAATATGAAAACCGTTTGTGGAGAGTGGGGGAGCTGCCCAGGCTGGCTGATCTTATATACACTGAGTACAGTATACTACAAAGGGACCTATAATCTCATTGTTCATTGGACACAGGAATGTCTCCTCGCATCATAACAAAAGGTCATAGGTTAGTTTGAACAGGTGGGCTGTGACTATATCAAACTGCTCAGGTGGGTGGGAATCTGAAGATTCCCGCCGCATGGGTAATGAATCGCAAATATATGAAATGTCCAGAATCTACTAATGGCCATAACTATACGCAGGAGCGATTAATATTTACCTAACCAACACCGGATTGTATCTATTAAAATGTTCTTTAGTTAGGTACCAGACACAGCTGTTCAAACCCTGTCTGACCCTTCATACCATACAAAGAGGAATTCCTCTGTCCAGCGACCATTTACATTAAACAAACTTACAGTCATTATTAAGGGGAACATTATCTATAAAACATACTATTTGGTGTTATTATTTAACGATTGAGTCGCCCGCTAGACGCACACAAACTCTACCGTAAATGCACATACCACGCGCTCGAGCGCATGGCCGAGGCGCCATCACGCGGCTGCGAGTATCCGCACGCACAGGAGAGAATGTGCACGTGCAGCAGGCACGCGCATGAGGTGAATATATGGCAACGTGCAGCGTGATATTTTTCTGACTTTGACAGTCCACCCTTTGGCAGTCATCAATAACTGCCACTTCCTAAAACAGTTCAAAAAGAGAAAAATATATGTCATGTATAAATACATTTCTATGATTGGGTAAGGGAGAAGAGTAGAAGGTGGGAAAAAGGTATGACCTAGTGAGATAGTAGAAGCATGTGTGTATGAGTCCATGTTTGAGGGGTCATGTATCGTCGTGCCGTACGTGTTTTAAATCAAGCTTCGAGGTATTGCGAAGTATACATTTGAATCCTTCTTATCCCGTATGACGGGTCTGTGGATGGGCTGTCAAACTTTACCGAGCTCTTTTCGGCTTTTGGTTGCAACAAAATGGGGGAGCACATTTTAGTTGATGATACATGAATGGGGGAATATGTGAGTGCTGATATCTGTGCCTATATTCCCTATCGACTATGTGTGTCATTACCTGAAGGTTGTAGAGATGAAGATAAGAAGCAATTATGGTAAATGCAGTCATAAACTATGTGAGTTTAATATACATTTGTTGATTGAGGTCTTGTCTTGTGTCTTGTCTCGATGTACATGTTGACTGTAGTCTCCCGATGCTTTTGCTATAATTGCTTGAGCAAAAAGCTATCTCAATGTCCATAGACTTACAATCTTTAAAGTGTTGGGCTATCGTAAAATTTTAAAGTCACTAGGGATATTGGGGGTCTATGGCATTGTCCATCAATGGTCTGTGTAAAAGGTTGTCAAATTCTTCTTCCAAGTGGATGTCTTTGTACCTTGGACGAAAACAAAGGAGAAACGGGTGAAAGAAACGGACCGTGGAATCACATTTTCATCACAACATTGTCTCTATCGTTGGGTCATAAATCAAATTAGTCGTTGTTAGTACAGTGTCCTCGCTCCTTAGACTCATCACCTTGGTACTGTTTCTACGCTTCGCTAAAACCCGAACGCATCTAAATATCAGACTGACCAATATGATGACACCCAGAATACACAAAAGAAATTTCCCTACATCCATGATAATACCTTGTGCCCATTCTCCTAAACCAGAGAACCAATTTCGTGGGTTCAACCATGACACCCAACTGGTCAGCTCATTACCCACAGCAGCGAATGTGAGATTGTGTTTCCTTCGAAACTCCCACTTTAATTGTAAAATGTCATCCATCTTTTGGTCTATGACCTCGGCTGGGTCCTCCGTGCTGTTTGTAATGTACGTGCAGCACTTTATTCCATATTGAGTTGCTAGGGTGACACAATACCCGCCTGTCACTGCTGTGAGATAATTGAGAATCATCCTATGCTGAACCAGTTCTGTTTTGTAGGCTTGTAACTCTCTTCCAGTATACCTGAATGTGTCGTCATACATTTCAGTGATATTGTCTAATAAATTAGCAAGCGCAGATATATATCTATAATTTAACACTCCTCTAGCGGTACGAGTGATATCTAACGCGATTAGGAATTGAATCCCGGTGGATTCATGGATCAGGTCAGAGGCCGGATGCTCTGTTCTTTCTGTCAGTTGCCTTTTAACGACGTGCTCGTAATGAGTGTGAGTATAAGGAGCTTGTGCACCACGGTAAATATCTTTCATTTTGTTATGAGATACAGTCATTACTTCGGGCAGTACTTTTCCAATATAACATAACCCTTCTGAGTTTGGGGCAAGCCACTTATACACCTTCCTCCCGCATATGAAATATGCATCATCGGGGAGAACATATGGGACGGAGTATGACATTACCATGTTACAAATTTTCCATGTGAACTCTCCTAACCCTAATTCTCCCATCTGTTTAGTGCACGTATCAGTTTGTACGATCTGTGCACAGTATCCTGGTGATACTTCTCCAACTCGCATGATCCTACTTTCTAAGGTGTACCTATACCGAAAGAATTTCCTATGGTCGGCTATCTGGTGTATAAGTTCTGTGTCTATGGGCAATCTGTCGGCTCTATGTGAGAATGTCATGGTTTGATTACTCCATGACACTTCCCAATTTCCCGGCTTTCGGGGATTGGAAATGTTAAAACACACTAAGGACCTATCCACATGATATTGGTGGAGCTTCAAACTAGGAGGACTGGAGATATTAAACCTCCTGTCCACCGGCCTCCCACCACTTAGCTCAAGTACCTCTCCTACAGTTAAAGGGAATGGTACTAGTCCTGATTTGCTATGGCCTTGAGGTACTTGAGAGCATACCCAACAATCTGTCTGATTTAACACTTTACCCACTAAGGAGTGATAGTCACTCAATGGATGCCGGTCCATATGCATATTAAAACTGGACTGACATTTCTGATGCACCCATCCTCGACTATACTGTCACAGTGTCTACAGATGCAGTTCTCTTTAGCTAACAATCCTTCACAATGTCTACAAATAACATGGCTGCTAGATCGTTTTCTGGTACTCGCCTTTGCTTGGTGATTGTGTTTCTATTGGAAATTTACGCCTCCGTCTCTGTCATCAGAAACCCATTCTGGATCCTTTCTCGACCTCACTGGTACTCTCACCGAAACAGACTGCTCTGGTCAACATCATGGTCAACAGGAAAACACGGACTGCAGTCTCTTGGGGCGAGTCCATCTTACAGGAGGAGAAAGAGAAATTTGTAATGGGGGTACAAAAAAAATACTTTGAGGGGAAAGAAGAAAATGTTATGATGCTTTTGTCCTTTAGTCTTGTTGTTCTTCTTGCTCTGCTGTCATTTCAAAGGTGCTGTCTCTCAGTCTTCTAAACATTCTGGTGATACAATATTCCTTCTAGCTCAGTGCTCTTTCTGTAAGGAGAATAAATCTTGCATTACCATTTATCCAACTGATGTGTGACATACCATCTGTAAAGTATGAGAACATGAGAAAGAAGAAAAAAAAAACATAAGAGAGAGAGAGAACAATTCATATATATGTTACATAAACCAACAATAAACAACAACAGAAAAAAAAAAAACATTGTCAGATCTTCCGTTCACCATCAGGCTGTCACATCTACATGTCCAATGGTATCTTTGCATAGTCTCTCCCACCAGTATTTCCATACTCCACCCTTTGTATCTGGCCAGGATACATCGATGCTGGTAGGTCATACTGGGGTTTGGTAGACTTCTGAAAAGGTCAGGTAGTCAGGTGATGTTGGAGCTGTTGTGGTGAACGTCAGAGATGGGGAAAAAGAAACATTTTACAGATACATTACAAATTTTACCCGGTCATTCCTGTGTCTTCAAGGAATGACCTCCCAATTTATTAACTGTTACCTCAGGCTTTATCAAGATTAATGATCAACTTTCCTAATCATAAATTATATGTGTGGACCAGAATTTGACATGTGTGATACCTGATTATACTTCCGAGTGTCGCAACTCTGCTCGGGTTCTTGTCTAGGGGGTCTGACTTTATGTGGGCTGTTGCAGTTACTGGCATGATGCCATCAACCGCTCTTCCTGTGTTTCCCTGGTTCTTTGACTATTATGGTCATGTCGTTGTCTAGGGGGTGTATATATCTTGTGTGTGTTTTTAGACCTACAATCTCGTGCAACATGACCTTCCCTTAAGCAGTTGTAACACCTTCTTACTTTTGACCTATTCACAGGGGTTTGTGGCTTGCTTTTAATGTTCCGGTCATGATTAATAGCGGACTCTTTCAAATCGGCCACTGAGATATCTCTCCAGTTAGGTAGAGAGGCTTGTATACTCGTTCTTAATACTTCCTTTAAACCATTTATTAACACATAAACTGCTACTTTCCTGTAGTGTACATTTGTTTTAATATCTTCTATACCAGTGTATCTAGCCATTTCCTGCAGTGCCCGATGAAAGTAATTAGAAGTAATTTCCCCCTCTCTTTGTCTTATGGAGAAGATTTCTTTACACTCGACAACGGCTGGGAAATATACTCCTAACTGTCGGTTGATCTGCTTAATACATTCCTGATTGTGTTCCTCCGTTTGAGGTACTTCTGTGTCTAATTCACAATCCGTAATAAATTTAGCAGAGTCAACATTGGAGGGCAGACATGCCCTCAGCACTGCCCGCCAACCTTTGTTGGTGGGTTCTGCAGAATTACCTAACTCTCTAATGTACTTCTGACATGCGGCTAGATTTCTCCTTGGATCAGGGAATTCAGACATAATTGTCATCAATTCCATCCAGGACCAGGGACATTGCATAGCAATGTCTCTGATGGGAGTGACCTTGTGACTATTAGTCCTTTCATTGGGGATTGTGTTCACCCTGACAGGATTTTGTTCCATTAAGCTTTTTTGTGTTAACTCTTCGGTGTAAGATGCATTTGTCTGTGAGTAACATACAATACCGTACTTACCTGTTGACACGACCTCACCTGACCCTCCGTTAGGGGGTTTAATTATTGCCTTTACCGAATTGGTCGTGTCCACCTGGACGTCTTGTGTGATGGCTGCTGGAAAAGATGCCGACATCGTGCTAGGTTCACTTTCTTGCTGGTAATCCTGAGGGAAGTTTAACATGGGGTGCAACTTGCATGGGTTAATAGTTGTACATTTAACAGTATTACAATTATTCTTGTTACATTTATTACAATTGTTCTTATCATCTATAATACAGTTGCTAAGTGCATGTTTATCAAACACCAGTGTGCCATTCTCTGTAACCACCTACTCTCTCGCTGCCATATTTTTGTTACCAAAGTGAGAGTCAGCTGTGTAAGCTAATTCTCCCTGTATTTCACCTTCCTGTTGCCATAATTGTAACAATCATAATATTTGATCCGTCTCTTTGCAGATTTAATGAGACATATCCTTCTCCTTAGATTCTGTAACACCTCGTGACTAAAACTGCCTACCCGTGGGAACTTTTCCCCATCGTGCACAGTCATTCTTTCCCATTCATTGCACAATACCTTTGTGTGTGATCCATTTCGGACTTCTCGGTCTGTATCACACGTTATCCTTGCCGACTCTGTTGGCCGGTTTACTAAGTCAACCCGAACCGAGGTTGATCGCCCCCTACCTGAACAACTGGCCCCCATCTTTGCAGGTGCTGCTTTCACTACCTCTGACCTTCAAATCAGGGTCTTCAGCGAACCCTTACAAAAAACAAGATGTCCTGGGTAGGCCGGCGGCGGAGTTTACCGAGTACTCCACTCACTCGCCCACGTCGACCAATACGTCCACACACTGCCTTAGCGCTGGCGTACTCAACCTAGGGCCCCTGCGACCTGAACCTCTATTTACTGGAACATGTGGGTGTGACCTGAAGAGCACTTAACCCTTTCCAGTAACTATTGGTTGTTGGATAGTTCCCGAGTGACCAGCGAACCTCCCTTAAAATAAAAAATTACACAAATCACGTTAGAATGTACAAATAGCGTTTGTGACCCCTCTCGTACGCAAATGGTACTGGGTCAAGTTACTAACTAATGCACACAATTACGTGCGGTACAATCGTTCTGCACATAAGCAACTAATCTTATGTGCGGAGCGACCAGTGGAATCGAAAATTGTGGCTGCGAATTCCTTCAGCCAGAGCTTAATGGCCTATATGGGTACCGCACCAACCCTTCCTGGTGTTGTGCTCCTTTATCTATAGCGGACTTCTTAGTCTGCTGTACCTGGACCTCCTGGTCTGTCTGGACCTCCTGGTCTGTGCTACAGTAGACCTCCTGGTCCTCTATACTCTAATGCTCTTTTTTAAATGTTTAACAAGGGATGCCTCCCAAGCCACCATGCAGTCACTTACACGTATGTACCTTCACGAGAACTCGATGATTTCCTTGGTTCAACCCCAAAAATTAGAAACTTATATATATATCTATATATATATATATATATATACACACTCTTTCACCTCATATGCACTTTACTTTCGTTTCTGCGCAGAAATCCCTTTCATTCAGTAACACAGTCTAGTCCAGATGAGTTGCAAATTAGAGAAGGATCTATTAGCTTAAAATTTTGGACACTGAAATTGACTTGCGCTATTATCGCGTTGCCTCCTTTTCGCCTATTTAAAAATAAGAATTTACTTACCGATAATTCTATTTCTCGTAGTCCGTAGTGGATGCTGGGGACTCCGTCAGGACCATGGGGAATAGCGGGCTCCGCAGGAGACAGGGCACATCTAAAAAAGCTTTTAGGTCACATGGTGTGTACTGGCTCCTCCCCCTATGACCCTCCTCCAAGCCTCAGTTAGGTACTGTGCCCGGACGAGCGTACACAATAAGGAAGGATCTTGAATCCCGGGTAAGACTCATACCAGCCACACCAATCACACCGTACAACTTGTGATCTGAACCCAGTTAACAGTATGATAACAAAACGAAGTAGCCTCCGAAAAGATGGCTCACAACAATAGTAATAACCCGATTTTTGTAACAATAACTATGTACAAGCATTGCAGACAATCCGCACTTGGGATGGGCGCCCAGCATCCACTACGGACTACGAGAAATAGAATTATCGGTAAGTAAATTCTTATTTTCTCTAACGTCCTAGTGGATGCTGGGGACTCCGTCAGGACCATGGGGATTATACCAAAGCTCCCAAACGGGCGGGAGAGTGCGGATGACTCTGCAGCACCGAATGAGAGAACTCCAGGTCCTCCTTAGCCAGAGTATCAAAATTTGTAAAATTTTACAAACGTGTTCTCCCCTGACCACGTAGCTGCTCGGCAAAGTTGTAATGCCGAGACTCCTCGGGCAGCCGCCCAGGATGAGCCCACCTTCCTTGTGGAATGGGCATCTACATATTTCGTCTGTGGCAGGCCTGCCACAGAATGTGCAAGCTGAATTGTACTACAAATCCAGCGTGCAATAGACTGCTTAGAAGCATGAGCACCCAGCTTGTTGGGTGTATACAGTATAAACAGCAAGTCAGACTTTCTGACTCCAGCCGTCCTAACTATATATATATATATATATATATATATATATATATTTTTAGGGCCCTGACCACGTCTAGTAACTTGGAGTCCTCCAAGTCCCTAGTAGCCGCAGGCACCACAAGAGGTTGTTTCAGGTGAAAACGCTGACACCCCTTTATGAAGAAACTGGAGACGAGTCCCAGTTCTGTCCTGTTCAAATGGAAAATTTTAATATGGGCTTTTGTAAGACAAAGCCGCCCATTCTGACAATCGCCTGGCCGAGGCCAGGGCTAACAACATGGTCACTTCCCATGTGAGATATTTGTCAACAGCATGGTCACTTTCCATGTGAGATATTTCAAATCCACAGATTTGAGCGGTTCAAACCAATATGATTTTAAGAAATCCCAACACTATGTTGAGATCTCACGGTGCCCCTAGGGGCACAAAAAAGCTGTATATGCAATACATCCTTTACAATCTGGACTTCAGGAACTGAAGTCAATTCTTTCTGGAAGAAAATCTACAGGGCCGAAATTTAAATGTTAATGAACCCCAATTTGAGGTCCAAAACACTCCTGTTTTCAGGAAGTGTAGAAATCGACCTAGTTGAATTTCCGTCGTGGAGCCTTCCTGGCCTCACCCACGCAACATATTTTCACCACATGTGGTGATGACGTTGTGCGGTCACCTCCTTCCTGGCTTTGACCAGGGTAGGTATGACCTCTTATGGAATGCCTTTTCCCCTCAGGATCCGGCATTCAACCGCCATGCCGTCAAACGCAGCCGCGGTAAGTCTTGGAATAGACATGGTACTTGCTGAATCAAGTCCCTTCTTAGCTCCCCAGGCCCTTAGTCCTCTGTGAGCATTTCTTGAAGTTCCGGGTACCAAGTCCCTCTTGGCCAATCCGGAGCCACTAGTATAGTTCATACTCCTCTATGTCTTATAATTCTCAATACCCTGGTTATGAGAAACAGAGGAGGGAACACATACACAGACTGGTACACCCACGGTGTTACCAGAACATCCACAGCTATCGCCTGAAGGTCTCATGACCTGGCGGAATACCTGTCCCGTTTTTTGTTCGGGCGGGACGCCATCATGTCCACCTTTGGTCTTTGCCAACGGTCCACAATCATGTTGAAAAACTTCCCTATGAAGTTTCCACTCTCCCGGGTGGAGGTCATGCCTGCTGAGGAAGTCTGCTTCCCAGTCGTCCACTCCCGGAAAGAACACTGCTGACAGTGCTATCACATGATTTTCCGCCTAGCGAAAAATCCTTGCAGTTTTCACTGCCCTCCTGCTTCTTGTGCCGCCCTTCTGTTTACGTGGGCGACTGCCGTGATGTTATCCCACTGGATCAATACCGGCTGACCTTGAAGCAGAGGTCTAGCTAAGTTTAGAGCATTATAAAATTGCTCTAAGCTTATTTATGCGGAGAGAATTCTCCAGACTTAATCACACTTCCCTGGAAATTTTTTCCCTGTGTGACTGTTCCCCAGCCTCTCAGGCTGGCCTCCGTGGTCACCGGCATCCAATCCTGAATGCCGAATCTGCGGCCCTCTAGAAGATGAGCACTCTGTAATCACCACAGGAGAGACACCCTTTTCCTTGGATATAGGGTTATCCGCTGATGCATCTGAGGATGCGATCCGGACCATTTGTCCAGCAGATCCCACTGAAAAGTTCTTGCGGGAAATCTGCCGAATGGAATTGCTTCGTAATAAGCCACCATTTTTACCAGGACTCTTGTGCAATGATGCACTGACACTTTTCCTGGTTTTAGGAGGATCCCGATTAGCTCGGATAACTCCCTGGTTTTCTCCACTGGGAGAAACACGTTTTTCTGGACTGTGTCCAGAATCTTCCCTAGGAACAGTAGACGTGTCGTCGGAAAAAGCTGCGATTTTGGAATATTTAGAATCCACTCGTGCTGTCGTAGAACTACTTAAGATAGTGCTACTCCGACCTCCAACTGTTCTCTGGACCTTGCCCTTATCAGGAAAGCGTCCATGTTTCTTTTAAGAAAAATCATCATTCCGGCCATTACCTTGGTAAAGACCCGGGGCGCCGTGGACAATCCAAACGGCAGCGTCTGAACTGATAGTGACAGTTCTGTACCAGGAACCTGAAGTACCCTTGGTGAGAAGGGCAAATTTGGACCTGTAGGTAAACGTCCCTGATATCCAGTGACATCATATCGTCCCCTTCTTCCTGGTTCGCTATCACTGCTCCGAGTGACTCCATCTTGATTTGAACGCTTGTATGTAAGTGTTCAAATATTTCAGATCTCACCGAGCCGGTTGGCTTCAGTACCACAATATAGTGTGGAATACTACCCCCTTCCTTGTTGTAAGAAGGGTACTTTGATTATCACCTGCTGGGAATACAGCCTGTGAATTGTGTGAGGGGGAGACGTCTCGAATTTCCAATGTACACCTGGGATATTACATGTAGGATCCCGGAGTTCCCTTGCGAGTGTTGCTGAAACTCTTGAGATGACCCCCTACCGCACCTGAGTCCGCTTGTACGGCCCCAGCGTTATGCTGCGGACTTGGCAGAAGCCGTGAGGAGCTTCTGTTCCTGGGAATGAGCTGCTTGCTGCAGTCTTCTTCCCTTTCCTCTCCCCCTGGGCAGATATGACTGGCCTTCGCCCGCCTGCCCGTATGGGGACGAAAGGACTGAGACTGAAAAGACTGTGTCCTTTTCTGCCAATATGTGACTCGGGGTAACAAAAGGTGGATTTTTCAGCTGTTGCCATGGCCACCAGGTCCAATGGACCGCCCCTTTATACGGCAATACTTCCATATGCCGTCTGGAATCTGCCTCACCTGACCACTGTCGTGTCTTCGTCTGGCAGATATGTACATCACATTTACTCTTGATGCCAGAATGCAAATATGCCTCTGCGCATCACACATATATAGAAATGCATCCTTAAAATGCTCTATAGACAATAAAATCCTGTCCCTGTCAAGGGTATCAAAATTTTCAGTCAGGAAATCCGACCAAGCCCCCTCAGCGCTGCACATCCAGGCTGAGGCGATTGCTGGTCGTAGTATAACACCAGTATGTGTGTATATACTGTTATGATATTTTCCAGCTTCCTATCAGCTGGCTCCTTGAGGGCGGCCGTATCTGGAAACGGTAACGCCATGTTTTTTATAAGCGTGTGAGCGCCTTGTCCACCCTAAGGTGTGTTTTCCAACTCGCCCTTACTACTGGCGGGAAAAAGGGTATACCGCCCATAACTTTCTGTCGGAGGAACCCCACGTATCATCACACACTTCATTTAATTTATCTGATTCAGGCAAAACTACAAGTAGTTTATTCCCACCCTACAAAATACCCTTATTTGTGGTACTTGTGGTATCAGAAATACGTAACACCTCCTTCATTGCCCTTAACATGTAACTTGTGGCCCTAAAGGAAAAATACGTTTGTTTCTTCACCGTCGACACTGGGGTCAGTGTCCGTGTCAGTGTCTGTCGACCGACTGAGGTAAATGGGCGTTTTTACAAGCCCCTGACGGTGTCTGAGACGCCTGGACCGATACTAATTTGTCCGCCGGCTGTCTCATGTCGTCAACCGGCTTGCAGCGTGTTGACATTATCACGTAATTCCATAAGTAAGCCATCCATTCTGGTGTCGACTCCCTAGAGAGTGACATCACCATTACAGGCAATTTTCTCCGTCTCCTCACCAACATTTTCCTCATACATGTCGACACACACGTACCGACCTACAGCACACACATACAGGGAATGCTCTGATAGAGGACAGGACCCACTAGCCCTTTGGGGAGACAGAGGGAGAGTTTGCCAGCACACACCAAAAGCGCCATAATGTATATAACAACCCTAGAAGGTGTTGTTTCTATATATGGGCTCTTAATATATAATTATATCGCCAATTTATGCCCCCCTTCTCTTTAACCCTGTTTCTGTAGTGCAGGGGAGAGTGGGAGCCTTCCTCACCAGCGGAGCAGGTCAGGAAAATGGCGCTGAGTGCTGAGGAGAATAAGCTCCGCCCCTTTCACGGCGGGCTTTTCTCCCGGTTATTAGGAAAACTGGCCTGGGTTAAATACATACATATAGCCTTAATGGCTATATGTGATGTATTTATTTGCCTCTAAGGTAATCTATATTGCTGCCCAGGGCGCCCCCAGCAGCGCCCTGCACCCTCCGTGACCGAGATCAGTGAGCCGTGTAGCAACAATGGCGCACAGCTGCAGTGCTGTGCGCTACCTTCATGAAGACTGAGGAGTCTTCTGCCGCCTGTTTCCGGACCTCCGTTCTGCCGTTCTTCAGCGTCTGTAAGGGGGATCGGCGGCGCGGCTCCGGGACGAACCCCAGGCTGACCTGTGTTCCGACTCCCTCTGGAGCTCAGTGTCCAGTAGCCTAAAACTTCAATCCTCCTGCACGCAGGTGAGTTGCAAGTCTCTCCCCTAAGTCCCTCGTTGCAGTGATCCTGTCGCCAGCAGGAATCACTGATTAGAAACCTAAAAAAAAACTTTTCTAAACAGCTCTTTAAGAGAGCCACCTAGATTGCACCCTCTCGGACGGGCACAAAAACCTAACTGAGGCTTGGAGGAGGGTCATAGGGGGAGGAGCCAGTACACACCATGTGACCTAAAAGCTTTTTTAGATGTGCCCTGTCTCCTGCGGAGCCCGCTATTCCCCATGGTCCTGACGGAGTCCCCAGCATCCACTAGGACGTTAGAGAAATAATACTATCGTGTGATCTGTATTATGTGGGCGTACCCAGACGCTCCGTTGCGTAATATACGCTCCGTGCGTCGGCCCTTGCGTCGCGTACACTCGTTCTGCCCCTTGTTAGAGACACGTGTACGTAAGCCAGGTATATCCACAGAAATACAATCAACACGTTTATATCAATGTAGATGATCTTTAACTGTAATCATCTACCGAACACCACACCAAACTTCCTTGTATCTTAGGCAAGCCGTGCGCGTGTTTTACAAGTTACTCCTTAACGTATTAATATTACTTTTAACTACCAATAGCAACAAATCTTTCTCAGCACGTTATCAATTGTGAAATGGCAAACAGGAAGGTGATATGTGAAAATACACAAATGAAAAGAGATACAGTTGTGTGCGTGCGTGCGTGTGTACGCAAAACAGAAATAAACATTTTTAAAAAGACAATAGCGTATTGTTCTTACCTCCGGTTCCGGATTCCACCAGCACTCCTACAACGTAGCGAAACAGACGCTTATCTAGCCAGCACTACTGCCTTCCCGCCCTTGCTGGCAGATCACGTCTGCTTTCGTCACTGTGGATATGTGGAGGACGGACGAGCCACCAATTGATAATGCTGATTATGATTATCTTATAACCTTCACTATAAGGGTAAGAGACTCAGTACGCAATTGGCGTATGGGGTACCGTAAGGGTACGCGCTTAGCGTAGCATACGCTCGGCCGTGATCGAGACGCACATGCGGCACGCTCGCTCACAGCTTACGCTTGGTGTCGAGCACGCTATAGGCGAGCGACTACCGTAATGCTACGCTACCAGCGTAGCGGACGCTCGAGACCACGAGATCACGAGCGGCGCAGACGCTCACAAGATGACAATCAGTAAACCTTGAATGTAACACACAGAAAGGATACTCTTATACTGTAAACCTTGTACTGAAACACTGTAGCGATATAACGCTGCTTAACCTTGTTAATACTAAAGCTGTTTGAGCGATCGAGACGCTCCTATTACCCTCTGCAATGTAATGAACACACGATACCGTGCTAAGGATCCAACACCTTTACTAACAAGCTTTTAGTTATATCGAAAAGGGGTAAAACAGTTTACAAGTCATACACTACAAGCTAACATATAATTCTAACAG
This sequence comes from Pseudophryne corroboree, assembly GCF_028390025.1. NCBI lineage: Eukaryota > Metazoa > Chordata > Amphibia > Anura > Myobatrachidae > Pseudophryne > Pseudophryne corroboree. The sequence goes on from NC_086444.1 coordinate 1,168,252,183, forward strand.
AATATCTAGACAGAAATATACAATAACGTTATAATCTTATACTAAACAGAGAGAGAGAGAGAATGTGGCCAATACAAACAAAGAGCGAGATGATTACAGAGAATTACTTACACACACTGGGAATGATCGCTGCGCAGCCTGGTATCAGCTCCGAGTTAGTCAATATGAAAACCGTTTGTGGAGAGTGGGGGAGCTGCCCAGGCTGGCTGATCTTATATACACTGAGTACAGTATACTACAAAGGGACCTATAATCTCATTGTTCATTGGACACAGGAATGTCTCCTCGCATCATAACAAAAGGTCATAGGTTAGTTTGAACAGGTGGGCTGTGACTATATCAAACTGCTCAGGTGGGTGGGAATCTGAAGATTCCCGCCGCATGGGTAATGAATCGCAAATATATGAAATGTCCAGAATCTACTAATGGCCATAACTATACGCAGGAGCGATTAATATTTACCTAACCAACACCGGATTGTAGCTATTAAAATGTTCTTTAGTTAGGTACCAGACACAGCTGTTCAAACCCTGTCTGACCCTTCATACCATACAAAGAGGAATTCCTCTGTCCAGCGACCATTTACATTAAACAAACTTACAGTCATTATTAAGGGGAACATTATCTATAAAACATACTATTTGGTGTTATTATTTAACGATTGAGTCGCCCGCTAGACGCACACAAACTCTACCGTAAATGCACATACCACGCGCTCGAGCGCATGGCCGAGGCGCCATCACGCGGCTGTGAGTATCCGTACGCACGGGAGAGAATGTGCACGTGCAGCAGGCACGCGCATGAGGTGAATATATGGCAACGTGCAGCGTGATATTTTTCTGACTTTGACAACAGTTTGAGAACCTCTGGAATAGTGTCACTGGGGCAGTTAAATATCCTAAAGAATTTTTGCTGTTATAGCTTAGAACAATTGTTTATCTTCCTATCAAATGCTTGCTGAAATGTTACTATAGATTTGTCTGAGTTCCTTTGCTAATATGTATTGTTTTAACAGTTTATTGGTGCTCCTAAGGGCTGTAACACACTAGCCGGTTTTCCCCGGATGGCAAAAAGCCGGACAAATTTTATCCGGCATTTTGCCCTCCGGGAGAAACCGGCAGAGTTGCTCACACAGGACGGCTTTGAGCCGTGTGTGATGCTGTGCGCATGCGCAGCATCAGACACGGCTTCAGAAAAACCTGTTGTGTGTGAAAGCTCCCCTTCACACACACGGTTTACTGGCTGCAAAGACGGCCAGGCGCCTGCCCGGCAGCCGGACCTTCCAGTGGTGAGACCCGGCTGCAACCCGGCAGCCGGGCCGGGGCCGTGCAGTGTGTAAGGACACTAGTCCTCACACTGTTCATTACAATGCCGGCACGGGAAAAAGCCGGACGGCTTTTTCCCGGCCGGCAAAAGCCGGGTAGTGTGTTTTAGCCCTAAGGGTACTGTACGGCCCTTTTGAAGGTTAGAGGGCAGCACATTGGGCCCATAAAATGTCTTAGATTGCCAATAACTGAGCTACATTAAGTAAATGTAAATCAAATGTCTGATGTGTTGCTAACGGTTACAGCTATTTTGTGCCTTTTCACTTTTATTTTCGTTTTTGGAGGAGATACAGTACTCCCTTATATGGATTGTTTGGCGTGGATTGTGGGACGTGGTGAATGAGCAGTCACATCTGCGTGAGGGTAGATCTGTCTTATAAAGAGATATTTTTGGGAATTGGTTCTAGCCACTAGTGAAATAATTAGAGTTCTTTGATATATGCCAACTAATATAAACTCCTATAATTTCCCCGGTGCTGGGGTGCGTCAGTAAAGGGATTACCAGACAGACACTTCCTGACACACCGGAGAGATGCCTGAGACTTTGTTCTCCGTCCAAGGTGCAGGGTAGGAAGACGGTGGAATAGCGGCAACAAGGAGTCTGACCTGTCTGGTGCTTACACTGCAGGAATGTCGCACTGCTAAATTCTAACCCAATCCGCGGCAATGTTACTGCTATTACACTGTGTACTATACATCTAATCCTATTACAGACACTTTTGTTATTCCTGTAGCACCTGTTTTGTAGTTTGTAATCCCATTAAGATCGCTTCTCAAATAAAACCAGTGTGCCTCTGTTTTCATAGCAATGCAGTGTCCCGGACAGGAAGCATGTTGCTGCACATAGATAGTAATGACATTTTATACATTACACTACGATGTGCGGTTCCAGTTCTCCAGAAATCCGCTTCCACACGGATTTTGTGGATCTGACAGAAACAAAACCCGGTCCACATCTCCCGAAGTTTGAAATTCAGATTTTAAATCCGAATTTCAGGATTTGGATTGCAAAATGATATGATTTAAGTTGCTTTTATCGATTTTTAGCAATGACTATCAATTTTTTTTAGCAATTTTAAACCCAACTGAAAACTGAACCAAAACATTTGATGGTGTTTTGCTAAACCAAAACATGAGGATTAAATTAGAACCAAAACCAAAACACAGGAGTATGTGCACATTTTACATTGCACTGAATAAAGCCTTGTAATAGAACCAAGTCACTGACTCGCAAATATTCTAACATTGGCCCTTATCCCAAGTTGTTCACTCGCTAGCTGCTTTTAGCAGCAGTGCAAACGCCAAACCACCGCCCTCTGGGAGTGTATTTTAGCTTAGCAGAAGTGCGAACGAAACGTTCGCAGCGCTGCTACAAAAAAAGATTGTGCAGTTTCTGAGTATCTCGAGACTTACTCCTAGCCAGCGATCACTTCAGACTGTTTAGTTCCTGTTTTGATGTCACAAACACGCCCTGCGTTCGGCTAGCCACGCCTACGTTTCCCCAGCCACTCCTGCATTTTTATCTGGCACGCCTGCGTTTTTTCACACACTCCCCGAAAACGGTCAGTTACCACCCAGAAACACCCACTTCCTGTCAATCACTCTGCGGCCAGCAGTGCGACTGAAAAGCGTCGCTAGACCTTGTGTGAAACTGCAATGGCTTTTGTGAAAGTACGATGCGTGTGCGCACTGAGCCCCATACGCATGCGCAGAATTGCCATTTTTTTTGTCCTAATCGCTGCGCTGCGAACGACAGCAGCTAGCGATCAACTCGGAATGAGGGCCATTGGGCCTAATTCTGAGTTGATCGCAGCAGCAAGTTTGTTAGCAGTTGGGCAAAACCATGTGTACTGCAGGGGGGGCAGATATAACATGTGCAGAGAGAGTTAGATTTGGGTGGGGTGTATTCAAACTGAAATCTAAATTGCAGTGTAAAAATAAAGCAGCCAGTATTTACCCTGCACAGAAATAAAATAACCCACCCAAATCTAACTCTCTCTGCACATGTTATATCTGCCTCCCCTGCAGTGCACATGGTTTTGCCCAATTGCTAACAAACTTGCTGCTGCGATCAACTCAGAATTACCCCCATTGGGCCTAATGCTGAAGCCCTATGCTGCGACGGCATCTCACTTGTGCGATCACCTTTGCTTGATTGACATGCAGAGGCGGTCACGGGGCGTGTCGGCGGCGTTGCGACTGTGTTTTCGGGGTGCAGTCCGGACAACACAGGCTTTTGCACCTGCCGAGTAGCCACTATGCGGCGGCTGCGTGATGTCACATTCAGCTGCTGCGACCAGGAACATTGCGGGTAGTCATCTGCCTCTGCTTACACAAGCCTGCTGGGGTGGGGGGTGGGGAGGGAAGGGGGGGGGGCAGGACCGGCATACGGGGCGGACTTGCCCTGTGCTGGGCGTAGATGTGCGTTTTTTCGCACATCTATAATGTTGTATTTATGTTTGTCTGTTTATTCTGACATCACGCAAAAACTACTGAGAGGAACACTAAAGAAAAAACCAGCAAACGCTCAGGGCCGCAGGCGTGGGTGTAGTATTGTATGCCGGCGGGCGGGCTCCGGGCGACCAGCATACCGGTGCCGGAATCCCGACAGCCGGCATACCGACAACGTGGCGAGCGCAGATGAGCCCCTTGCAGGCTCGCTGCGCTCGCCACGCTGCGGGCACGGTGGCGCGCACGGTGGCGCGCCACGCTATTTATTCTCCTTCCAGGGGGGTCGTGGACCCCCAAGAGGGAGATAAAGTGTCAGTATGCCGGCTGTTGGGATTCCGGCGACGGTATACTGTGCGCCGAGATCCCGACAGCTGGCAAACTGAAGACCACCTGCAGGCGTAGATCTCAGGACCAGCTGCATCTCCCATGGGCAGCTTTATGTGACTTGCTCATGAGTTATTAACCCCATGCATCTCTTTGTGTTAATCCCTGAAGGAAAAACTACAAATATTGTTTACAAAGAAATTTTGTGATCAATGTGTACAGTATAAAATATACATCACAATATTAGGTGGCACTACTGTCTTTGTAAAAGTAGCTCCTCTGAGCAATAACAGACATCCGAACAAGCGAAGCATCGGGCAAATGCTAGTTAATAATAAGAATTTTATTTATATAGCGCTTTTCTCCTGCACGACTCAAAGTTGCTTTACATACATACATCAAATACTCCTCCTGAAGAAACCGCCGTTTGCCAAGGCGGAGAAACGCGTAGAGGGCATCCAATTGCAAGTCCACTGCTGGAAAGACATCCCCTCTGCCGCATGCTGACTACCTTCTTCCCCCGTTAATTAAAAGTTGTCACCGCACAGATCAACTCCAACTACACTGCCTGCCGCTGTGCCTACAAAAGCCCCGTCAGCAGACATCACACTGTGGACTTGCTGCCGCCTCCCATTCGGCTACACCGTGAGAAGGGATACATCTGCCTGGCTATTGACGGGAATCAGCGTCCATACCCACAACAAGTGCAGGTCACTTCCTTAATATCGGGGTGAGCATGATCCATCCTTTATAAAATCATAAATTGAGCTCTATTACCAAGTATACTAGTATACCAACTTGCGACTTCACCAGCACTAACTACATTAAACTGGACTACAACTTTGGCTATATGAGATTACTCTTATCAGTGAAATGATTTGATATTAGTATGTCTACTCACTGCTTTTATATAAAGTCTACAATGTATGTTTATATGTAATAAAAACTGTGAATTTTATGCGCTCCTTAATTGTTTATTAATATAAACGATTTTTCTGTTCTATCTTACTAAATGGTGTCCAGATTGCCTTTAGGAGCAGCAGTCTTTTTGATATAGGTGCTTTTTTTAAGAGTATATACATATATATAATATATACAAATGTAATATATTCAGCGCCCAATACAAGTAAAAGGATTATTATCAGAGGCAGAACTCTGGGAGGCAGCGGAGTCATCTGCCGCCGGGCTCCTGCTCTGAAGGGGGGCACCTCTCCTCCCATTCTGTGACACTATTGAATTAAGTTAATTGATAGCTGACGCTGTCTTTTCAGTGGCCGACTTCCTCACTGGTCCCTGCACCTTACAAATCACACCCTCTTTATTATACTGAATATACACATTTAACAAGTATCACACCCAGGATTAGAAACCACAACCTATTACACTGGAAGCAGACACCTTACTGATGAAGCTGTTTGCTCCTGTATAGGAAATATGAGAATTTTAGCTATATGAAGATACTTCTCTGACAATTACACATATAGTTAGAATTCTCATGCTTCCTCTACAGGAGCAAATAACTCCATCAGTAAAGTGTCTGCTGTTAATGAAACAGGTCATGGGTTCTAATTCTGGGTATGACTGCTAAGAAATGTGTGATTTAAAATAAGACAATTAAATGTATTAAATACAGTATATATATTTTTGTTTCAGAACACTACACACACACACACACACACACACACACACACACACACACACACACACACACACACACACACACATATATTTATCTTAATATAGGAAATAGGGGGGCGCCAATATTTATCTTGCCTCCGGGCAACTGGCACGAACTTACGCAACTGATTATTATCCTATAGTGTTTTATTCTGGCCACAGGGGGCACTGATCCATTGAATTATATGTATTATATTTTATATTACTGATAAGGACAAGTAGTGCCTATATCAGCTGCATGTTGATTGGCCTTTCAATAGAAGATAGCTCCATTTAAAAATTCAAGACCAGTTGGTGAATTGGCTTACGGTCATTAGGTCAACAGTCATTAGGTCAACCACTATTGGTCGACATGCATTAGATCGACATGGTCACTAGGTCGAGATAGTCACTCAGTAGGTCGACATGGAAAAAAGTCGACGTGAGTTTTTCAATTTTTTTTATTTTTCTAACTTTTTCATACTTTACGATCCACGTGGACTATGATTGGGAATAGTAACCTGTGCCGAAGCCGCGAGTCATGCGAGGGGACACGATGCACTAATTGGAGTTCCCCGTCACTTTACGAAGAAAAAGACACCAAAAAAAGTTTAAAAAAAACTCATGTTGACCTTTTTCCATGTCAACCTAGTACATGTCAACCTAATGACCATGTCGACCTAGTGATCATGTTGACCAATAATGGTCGACCTAATGACCCATACCCGATGAATTTTACATGGATCGTGGTTCACATAACAAAGTTTTTATTTTTACAATTTGCTTTGATATTTGCTTCAATATGCCCCACCTTTCAGCTCGGACAAACTACACCCATGGCCCGCTTCCAATTTACTTAAAAAAAAAAAATATGTCGGCGTATCCAGTGATTCTGCACAAGCCGTCAGTTCCCGAAAACTATTAGCCCTCATTCCGAGTTGATAGCTATTTTTTGCAGAGCAGCGATCAGATAGTCGCCACCTCTAGGGGAGTGTATTTTCGCTTTGCAAGTGTGCGATCGCATGTGCAGCCGAGCGGGACGAAAATGTTTTTTACAGTTTCTGAGTAGGTCTGAACTTACTCAGCCCTTGCGATCACTTCAGCCTGTCCAGTCCTGGAATTGACGTCAGATACCCGCCCTGCAAACGCCTGGACACGCCTCGTTTTCCCTACCACTCCCAGAAAACGGTCAGTTGACACCCATAAACGCCCTCTTCCTGTCAATCTCCTTGCGATCGACTGTGCGAATGGAATCGTCGCTAGAAGCCTTGCATAGCAATGCTGTTTGTACCCGTACGGCACGCGTGCGCATTGCGGTGCATACGCATGCGCAGTTTTGCCAATTTTTTACCTGATCGCTGCGCTGCGAAAATTGGCAGCGTGCGATCAACTCGGAATGACTCCCTTAAAAATGCTACATTTCTATAGCTATCATTTTTGGGAAGTGTGAGTTTAGGGAGAGTGCTCTATGATGTAGTCAGCTGTACTTTTGATACTGTAGCCAAGGCTGCTTTGGAATTCTCTCTTGGACTTATTATTACCATTCATCAAATGCTGATAGCACATGCAGGAGGTTAGTTTTTTATAAAAAAACACCTGAGTTACAATGCAAACCATGAACTGCAAGTCTAGCACTGGTGCTCTAGTTTGCCCAATGCTCAATGAGGTGCACATATTACTCTGCAATTTAGTAGGTGATTTGTATAATCGTCTAAAGTCACAATGTCTGTGGTTGTGACTGCTGATTGGACTTTCTGCTCACTAGCCCCCACATCCACACCATCACATAGCCCCAGCATGTGGCACAGTGGATAGCATTGTTTAGCATGAGTTTGATTCCTGACTAGAGCCCTGTCTATTTGGAACGGGTGGTCTTCAGTTTGCCGCCTGTTGGGATCCCGGCGCACAGTATACCGGCGCCAGAATCCCAACACCCGGCGTACCGACACTTTTTCTCCCTTTTGGGGGTCCACGACCCCCCTGGAGGGAAATAGATAGCGTGCCACCGTGCCCGCAAGGGGCTCATTTGCGCTCGCCCAGCTGTCAGTATGCCGGCGGTCGGGATTCCGGCGCCAGTATGCTGGCCGCCGGGAGCCCGGCCGCCCGCATATCCTACTACACCCGTTTGGAACTTGTATGCAGGGCCGTAACTAGGTGTGTGCCGATGGTGCCTTGCCCACAGCGCAACTGCGCTGGAGGCGCACCATCAGGCAGCACACCCTCACATCTGGCTGTCATTTTGCATGAGGTAGTAGTGATAGTGACAGTTCCGCTATCCGCCGCCGCCGCCAGTGTACCGCTGCCGCCTCTGTAAGGTCTGGGGAGCGGCATTTGGTGTGACAATTCCGCCTGTGAGAGCCGCCGCCGCTGTAATGGAGAGAGAGTGTGAGCGCTACTGCAGGTGCCATGGTCTGGATGTGAGCCGCCGCTGCCTCTGCTAATTCCGCCCATACAGAGGGAGCAGTACATGTCCTGTAAATGAGCCAGCGTGTGCACGCACGCAGGGGAGCCTTGCATTTGTACCTCGGCAGCGCTGTATCGCCGGCTCCTCTCCTCCCTCACTTCCTGCATCAGCCGCACCTCAGCCTATCCCCTCATTCTCCCGTCACCCATGTCAGAGTTGTCTGGTTGTCTTCCTGCAGGCAGCTCAGCCTATCCCCGCATCCCATGTCAGTGTTATTCCCTCGTCCTCCCACGGCTCAGCATAGCCCTTCCTCCTCCCTCAGCTCAGCCTATCTATTCCCCGACGGTAGCCTAAGTATTGCTGGGCTACACTACAGAGAGTTCACCAGAGCCACTGCACATACTGTACCAGGGCACCTGGCAGGAAATACGATGTGACCTCCTCCTATTTTCCAGGTAACTGCTCTCCTGGGCATATAACCAATTTCTGCTGCTGATGGTAACTTCTCTCTTTCAGGTCTCTCCCAGCCCCCTCTCTCTCCCCATAACCCCCATCTGTCTCCATGCCCCCTCTCTCTCCCCATGCCCCGACTCCCTCCCCATGCCCCTTCTCTCATTGTGCCTCTGTCTTTTCCCATGCACCCTCTCTCTTTCTGTCCTGCCCCATGTCTCCCTAGGTTCTGTATACATATATACGGGACGGTAACGGTGTGTGTGTGTGTGTGTATATATATACATATATATATATATATATAAAGCTATATATAAACATTTGCACACTTTTGAAAAATAGTATATCCAGGTGCTCCCTATAATCTGTTCCTTGATGGTCCAGTAAAAATATACTATGGAAAAGAGGCACTCAATCAATCATAGTATATGAAAAAAAGTCTTATAAATTTTATTTTCACCCAACAACGGGCATTTCAGGTGGAATCACCTTGATGGTGGTGTCTCAGCAAAAACTCTTGAATAAAATACAGCTTATGTAGCATCATAAAGTGCTTTTTGATAAACAAATGTTTTGCTTATAAAGAGGATGTGAAAAAGATCAAACCAGTACGTCCGTCGACCTCGGTCCCATGTGGACCGTTCAAGACTCGCACACCAAGTCACAGTCACCTTCCACCATCCAGAGCCATCTGCAAGCAGACACCAAACAGACACAACCAACTTTATAACCCACTAAATACATATTACTTACTGCAGCTGATCAAACTCATCAACACAGCTGCCCACGGCGTGCGTCTCACCTCACCGCGCATGTGTCAGCCAACGCTATACAACGGATGTAAGCCGGGACGTGCATGCGTTCCACGGCGCTGGGGATTTCCGGGTACAGCACGTGACTATCCTCGTCACACCAATGCCGTGCACGCGTCTGCGTTCCACAGCCCGGCTAGCCTAAGAATGTCACATGACCCGTTACTTAATCCACACAACCAACAAAACATGATACAACACATGAATAGGGTCGTTGCCATGGTTACCCTGCGATAGGTACAGCAGACTGCCGTCTCCATGTATCATCACAAGGAATTACCTAGGCACTGTCACCCACAAATTGTTGTGTATTGAATCAATTACATCCATAAATATAATATAGACACATTGTGCAGTATTATCGGCAAGATGGCACCACAATAATAAGTATAAAGAACCTGATCATGCAGACTAAATCATATGAAAAAGCATCAACATATGCATAACCTAATTATATATGTCATTAAATGTCTGCCTGCAGAAAAGGCTACTGGATCATGATCCCAACCTAAAATGCAATGTGCAAAACATGACAATCCATAATAGACAGCAAAAAAAAATAAAAAAAAAAATTGTTAAATACCAGATACACAATGTTAAAAATAAAAATTAATCAATCCTGTTAAAGGCAATGGACCCGGATAGAGGCATATCATGTGCAGAACAAAATAGAAGTGTCCAATCATAATACAGCCCTATAAAAAGCACCGAAAGTTGTTACTCTCATTTAATCCCCTCGGGGACTTAGTGTCCAACATATGAATCCAACGAGATTCAGTTTGAAGTAACTTTCTTCCTCGATCCCCGCCTCTAGCCAACTTGGGGATGTGGTCTATGATCATGCACTTTAGTGCTGCAAGTTGATGTCCATTTTGAAAAAAATGCAGAGCCACCGGTTTATCACTTTTTTGATTCAAAATTGCCTGCCGGATGGAAAGGCGGTGGTTCGCCATCCTTTCCCTAAAGGTGGTAGTGGTTTTGCCCACATAATAAAGTCCACATGGACATAATAAGATGTAAATGACAAAGTCCGATGTACATGTAACTTGATGTTTAATTGGGATTTTCTTCCCAGAGTGCGGATGAGCAAACACTTTTCCTGTTAGCATACTGTTACATGTCGTACATCCAGAACATCTGAAACAACCCGTCCTTCGAGTAGTAAGCCAAGTGTCCTTTGGTTTGTTATTGAAATTCTTCATAGGTTGCATCAATAATTGTTTCAAATTTGGACCCCTTGAAAAAGATATGAATGGCTTCTTCACAACCTTTTGAAATGCTTTATCGGTTGCAATAATGGGCCAATGTTTTTTCACCGAACTTGCAAATATTGGAGCATTGATGTCATATTGGGTGGTAACCACCATTCTATCCATCGTTTTTGGACCTGTGGGTTTTTGCCTACCCATAAAAATAAAGCGTGCCCTTTTGAGAGCCTTTTTGATCATTCCAGATCCATATCCTCTTTCCTCAAATCTGGTAGCCATCTCTACAAGCTGTGCTTCACGTAGATCTGATTGTGTGTTGTTGCGCATTACGCGTAAAAACTGAGAAATTGGCAAACCATTTTTGAGAGAATCAGGATGATGGCTCGTGGAATACAAAAACGTATTCCTGTCCGTACTTTTACGGTATAAGGTAGTTCCTAACCGATTTCCATCCCTGAACACCTGAACATCAAGGAACTCTATCCGGTCAGATTGAACATTAAATGTAAAACGAATAGGGCTAGAAAGCCCATTAAGTTTAGATACCATATCTGTGAAACTTTCACAGGAGCCCTTCCATATGATGAAAATATCATCAATATATCTATAATAGTGCAGAATATATAGTGCAGAATATATAGATATATTGATGATATTTTCATCATATGGAAGGGCTCCTGTGAAAGTTTCACAGATATGGTATCTAAACTTAATGGGCTTTCTAGCCCTATTCGTTTTACATTTAATGTTCAATCTGACCGGATAGAGTTCCTTGATGTTCAGGTGTTCAGGGATGGAAATCGGTTAGGAACTACCTTATACCGTAAAAGTACGGACAGGAATACGTTTTTGTATTCCATGAGCCATCATCCTGATTCTCTCAAAAATGGTTTGCCAATTTCTCAGTTTTTACGCGTAATGCGCAACAACACACAATCAGATCTACGTGAAGCACAGCTTGTAGAGATGGCTACCAGATTTGAGGAAAGAGGATATGGATCTGGAATGGTCAAAAAGGCTCTCAAAAGGGCACGCTTTATTTTTATGGGTAGGCAAAAACCCACAGGTCCAAAAACGATGGATAGAATGGTGGTTACCACCCAATATGACATCAATGCTCCAATATTTGCAAGTTCGGTGAAAAAACATTGGCCCATTATTGCAACCGATAAAGCATTTCAAAAGGTTGTGAAGAAGCCATTCATATCTTTTTCAGGGGGTCCAAATTTGAAACAATTATTGATGCAACCTATGAAGAATTTCAATAACAAACCAAAGGACACTTGGCTTACTACTCGAAGGACGGGTTGTTTCAGATGTTCTGGATGTACGACATGTAACAGTATGCTAACAGGAAAAGTGTTTGCTCATCCGCACTCTGGGAAGAAAATCCCAATTAAACATCAAGTTACATGTACATCTGACTTTGTCATTTACATCTTATTATGTCCATGTGGACTTTATTATGTGGGCAAAACCACTACCACCTTTAGGGAAAGGATGGCGAACCACCGCCTTTCCATCCGGCAGGCAATTTTGAATAAAAAAAGTGATAAACCGGTGGCTCTGCATTTTTTTCAAAATGGACATCAACTTGCAGCACTAAAGTGCATGATCATAGACCACATCCCCAAGTTGGCTAGAGGCGGGGATCGAGGAAGAAAGTTACTTCAAACTGAATCTCGTTGGATTCATATGTTGGACACTAAGTCCCCAAGGGGATTAAATGAGATTAACAACTTTCGGTGCTTTTTATAGGGCTGTATTATGATTGGACACTTCTATTTTGTTCTGCACATGATATGCCTCTATCCGGGTCCATTGCCTTTAACAGGATTGATTAATTTTTATTTTTAACATTGTGTATCTGGTATTTAACAATTTTTTTGTTTTTTTGTTTTGCGGTCTATTATGGATTGTCATGTTTTGCACATTGCATTTTAGGTTGGGATCATGATCCAGTAGCCTTTTCTGCAGGCAGACATTTAATGACATATATAATTAGGTTATGCATATGTTGATGCTTTTTCATATGATTTAGTCTGCATGATCAGGTTCTTTATACTTATTATTGTGGTGCCATCTTGCCGATAATACTGCACAATGTGTCTATATTATATTTATGGATGTAATTGATTCAATACACAACAATTTGTGGGTGACAGTGCCTAGGTAATTCCTTGTGATGATACATGGAGACGGCAGTCTGCTGTACTTATCGCAGGGTAACCATGGCAACGACCCTATTCATGTGTTGTATCATGTTTTGTTGGTTGTGTGGATTAAGTAACGGGTCATGTGACATCCTTAGGCTAGCCGGGCCGTGGAACGCAGACGCGTGCACGGCATTGGTGTGACGAGGATAGTCACGTGCTGTACCCGGAAATCCCCAGCGCCGTGGAACGCATGCACGTCCCGGTTTACATCCGTTGTATAGCGTTGGCTGACACATGCGCGGTGAGGTGAGACGCACGCCGTGGGCAGCTGTGTTGATGAGTTTGATCAGCTGCAGTAAGTAATATGTATTTAGTGGGTTATAAAGTTGGTTGTGTCTGTTGGGTGTCTGCTTGCAGATGGCTCTGGATGGTGGAAGGTGACTGTGACTTGGTGTGCGAGTCTTGAACGGTCCACATGGGACCGAGGTCGACGGACGTACTGGTTTGATCTTTTTCACATCCTCTTTATAAGCAAAACATTTGTTTATCAAAAAGCACTTTATGATGCTGCATAAGCTGTATTTTATTCAAGAGTTTTTGCTGAGCCACCACCATCAAGGTGATTCCACCTGAAATGCCCGTTGTTGGGTGAAAATAAAATTTATAAGACTTTTTTTCATATACTATGATTGATTGAGTGCCTCTTTTCCATAGTATATATATATATATATATATATATATCTCCTATATAATAGCCCAGATCTGTGACTTTGTGCTTCATTTGCTAATGCTGGGCGGAGTCACAACACTGGGCGGAGTTAGTCAAATGAGTCACAGATCTGGGCAAATCTGTAGGAGACTTGGAGCAGAAGCAGATGGTATGGACATGTCACAGGCAGGGGTGCATACCTCCCAGCTTTCTTCAGGCAGAAGGAGGGACACACATATGGTGAAAAGGGGCGTGGTCAATTAAAAGGGGCGTGGCTTCGCAGGAGCACCCACGATCACGAGCCACGCCCCTGTTTTCATCAGTGAGGGGGCATGCCCAGCGCTCTGTGAGCTGCTGGCATGCCCCCAGGGGTGGATTATGAGTCCAGGGGCCCCAGGGCCCTTGAGACAGGGGGGCCTATCTCATTGCTGTGCCTGCTGTGGGTTTGGGAGCGTGGCCTAATTGCGGACACGTGGCCACGCCCCCTTATGCAAATTCCGGGAATTGTTTTGTTTTTTTAATGGGATTTTGGCCCCTCAGCTAGGAGTAAATCCAGAGGGGGTGGTCGCTCCCCCCTACACACCTGCACAGGCAGAAGAAAGCAGGGAGGCTGCTGCCTCCCTGCAACACCACAGACCTGCCAACACGCAGCAGCGTGTGCTGACTGTAGCACAATGCTGCTGCTGTTACTGGCAGGACGGGGGAGCTTCAGAGCTGGGACAGAGCTACTCCAGCTGGGGGGCCCCTAAAACTGTGGGGCCCACAGTACGTACCCCCTGGGCCCCCCCCCTTAATCCGGCTCTGCTGCCGGACCCCCCCCTTAATCCGTACCCCCTGATGCCCCCTCTCCCTCTGTCTCCACTAAATAGTCTATTCACCGCTGCTCTGCTAAGCAGAACAGCGAGTACAGGAGCTTCCCAACTGCGCCCCCCCCCCACCACCACCACCACCACCGCAGGACACTGCAGCCCACTGGTGGGACTGCAGGACAGACCCCCAAAAATGGGACTGTCCCGCGAAAATCGGAACAGTTGGGAGGTATGGGGGTGTGTGAGGGGGTATGCCGTACAGACAGACGGGCACCAGCTCACTGTGTACTTGACCCCCCACATCAGCATACTCAGCAGGGGCTCTCTGGCGCGGAGGAGCGTCACTTTCTGGCACATTCCACGCTTCTTAGCTGCAGTTTTGTGGGGCACCTGACGCTGTGCAGGTTCTGTACTGCCTCTGTTATCTCCAGCCCCGGCAACCCCACCGCTAGCTACAGCGCTGCCGCCCGCAGTGAGGTGCGCCCAGCTCATTCACACACTTTAGCCGGCTGGTAGCGCTGCAGAAGTCCGCACTGTTTGCAGGCTCCTACCCCCTCCTCCCTCCAGCCGCAGCGTCTCCTGGGGGCTAATCAGTCACTCCCAGTCTCCCCTTACCACAGTGCCCGGCAGCCGCGAAAGGTCTGCGGTATGTGACTGAGGAGTGGGGGGGGGGGATGCAGACGGGCAGAGGAAGCAGGACTCCAGCCTGAGAGAGTCAGCCATGCCAAGTCTCCACCAGCAGCAGATCCAAACAGGTTGGAGTGGAACAGCAGCAGCCAGCAGCAGTGACTCCGGTAAGACACATCTGTCTGTCACCACTGTTCTGTCCCTAATACCAATCTCTCCCGTGCCCTGTGTTCTGTCGGGTGGTATTCATGTGACCGCCGGTCAGCTGACCGACAGTCACATGACCTCCTCCACCAGCCCGACGGGTCACTGTCCCGATGGTCGGCATGCCGACCAACAGGGACTATTTCCACTCGTGGGTGTCCACGACACCCATAGAGTGGGAATAGAACCCGTGGCGACCGCAGGTCGCCACCAAGCCCGCAGCGTGGCGAGTGCAGCGAGCCCGCAAGGGGCTTGCTGCACTCGCCCCTCCCCGCCGGGATCCCGGCGTCGGTATGCTGCCGGGATCCCGGCGTCGGTAAGCTGACCGGCGGTCAGGAGACCGCCGGTCAGCCGTACTACACCCGTTCTGTCATGTCCCTGTCACCCCTGGCCTTGCCCTGTCACCCTTATCCTGGCCCTGTCACCCTTATCCTGGCCCTGTCACCCTTATCCTGGCCCTGTTACCCTTATCCTGGCCCTGTTACCCCTATCCTGGCCCTGTCACCCCTGGCCTTGCCCTGTCACCCCTGGCCTTGCCCTGTCACCCTTATCCTGGCCCCGTCACCCCTATCCTGGCCCTGTTACTCCTATCCTGGCCTTGTCACCCCTGTGCTTGCCCTGTCAACCCTATCCTGGCCCTGTCACCTCTGTCCTGGTCCTGCCGCCCCTACCCTGGCCCTGTCACCCCTATCCTGTCCCTGTCATTTCTGTCCTGGCCCCGTCGCCCCTGTCCTGGCACACCTCTCCACCCGCCTCATCTACAGACACCCTCCCCCATCCGCAGTCCCCCCCGCACCCGCTACATTCTGTACATCGTGCCCTGCAGGTGCTGTTCACGCCGTCGCAAGGGGCTGCGCCTCCTTCACCATCGCACGCCCTTTCATTGTGCAATATTTAACCACTAACAAAGGAATGCAGGTAATACTCCATATAATACAAATATTGAACCCCAGATAGGCATGTAAGGGTTAAGGGGGCGTAGCCCCTTGCGACGGTGTGAAGAGCGCCCGTAGGGCGCGATGAAGCACCTAGTATTTATATATATACACACACTATGTAACGGTCCGGCAGCACTCTGAGATTATAATCAATGGTGTTGGGGGGGGGGGGGGGGCGGGCGATGCTGTTTCTTGCACACAGCGCTAAAATGTATAGTTACAGCACTGCTTGTATGTTCTCCCCTGTGTTCGCATCTGTATCTCCTGGTTGCTACATTTTACTCCCATACTCCAAAGAGATATTGGCAAGATGGTTGCAGACTGAATTGGACCTTAATATATGTATGTACTGTATGTGTGTGTGTAAGCTCTTATTTGGGCAGGAAGTGATGTAATTGAGCAACAATCTCCGTATAGCACTGTGTAATAAAGTAGCGCTATATAAACAATAATAATAATAATGATAATGATGGTGGTCCTCTGGGTAACCTAGGCTAGGGAACCAGTGAAAACTAGTATACTGCTGCCAATTTCTAAATCTATCATCGGAAGGATGGGGATTTTTTTTTTTTTTTTTTTGCTGTTTCTGGCTTAGGCACGCTGTGACCCAGTTGAGCTACTCATCCAAGTTGACATTGGGATCATTTATCAGTATTGTTCCTTTACTCGGCACCAGGGAGGGAAGTTTGAGAGACAAACAATAGACATGTGTTTGCTCCATCCCTCATTGCCATCTGGGAGTATAGTCATACCCATTGTTTCCTACCCTCCCGCATTCTGCGGGAGACTCCCTGATAAGTAGCATTCTCCCTGACTCCCTGAATAGACCAGCAATCTCCCTGATTGCACCTTATTCCCATTATGTAGCTGCTACATCTTGGGGGGAAAAAAAGAAATCAGAGATACATACATTCAAATGGGATCATCAGAACCATTTCCCTGCATTGGTTATTAGGCACAGTGATCCCTATGGCTACATGCATTTTAAAATAAGGCTTATTGTGGCCACTTACAGAGGGCTGTTTCTAGCCAATTTGTCTCCCAGTGCGAGATTTAAAAATGTGCCCCCCCCATTGACATAACAAAAAATACGCCCCCCCATAGATATAAAAAGAAAAGGGGGCGTGGACTCGATTAAATGGGCGTGGTCTCTGTAACATGGGCGTGGCCTCGTCTGAAAAGACTACCTTACACCCCAGTTTTTGACCTTGCACCAACAGATCACGGCGAGCACAGGAAAAAATTTAAATATAAATATTATGCCATACACCGCAATGGCCTTGATACATTAGATCCCCATTATGGCTGGCAAGAATCCCCATTTTACACAATACGGCAGGCAAGAGTTCCCATTTTCCACAATACGGCAGGCAAGTGTCCCCATTTTCCACATTACGGCAGGCAGGAGTCCCCATTTTACACATTACGGCAGGCACGTCTCCCCATTTTCCACATTACGGCAGGCAAGTGTCCCCATTTTCCACATTACGGCAGGCAGGAGTCCCCAATATACACATTACGGCAGGCAGGAGTCCCCCGTTTTACAGATTACGGCAGGCACGTGTCCCCATTTTACACATTACAGCAGGCAAGAGTCCCCATTTTACACATTACGGCAGGCAAGTGTCCCCATTTTACACAGTACGACAGGCATGTGTCCCCATTTTACACATTACGGCAGGCAGGAGTCCCCATTTTACACAATACGGCAGGCAAGTGTCCCCAGTTTCCACATTACGGCAGGCAGGAGTCCCCATTTTACACATTACGGCAGGCACGTGTCCCCATTTTACACATTACGGCAGGCAAGAGTCCCCATTTTACACATTACGGCAGGGCAGAGTCCCCATTTTACACATTACGGCAGGCAAGTGTCCCCATTTTACACAGTACGGCAGGCACGTGTCCCCATTTTACACAGTACGGCAGGCAAGTGTCCCCATTTTAAACATTACGGCAGGCAAGTGTCTCGATTTTACACATTACGGCAGGCAAGTGTCCCCATTTTACACATTACGGCAGGCAAGTGTCCCCATTTTACACATTACGACAGGTAGGTGTCCCCATTTTACACATTACGGCAGGCACGTGTCCCCATTTTACACAGTACAGCAGGCAAGTGTCCCCATTTTACACATTACGGCAGGCAAGTGTCCCCGTTTTACACATTACGACAGGTAGGTGTCCCCATTTTACACATTATGGCAGGCAAGTGTCCCCATGTTACACAATACGCAAGGCAAGAGTCCCCATTTTACACATGATGGCAGGCGTGGGGGGGGGGGAGAGAGAGAGGGAGAGGCTGACTAACATTTGAACGGTTCTTCCCGCTCTTCTGCAGCCTCTCCCTCGTCATCGCGGCGCTTGGCTCCCCCTCCTGGCCTCCTCCCGAGTGCCCAGCTCGGGAAACGGAGTTTTGCAGAATGACGCGGGTGCGTCGTGACGTCACGATGCACCCGCGTCATTCTGCAAAACTCCGCCCCCCGAGCTGGGCACTCAGGAGGAGGGGGGTCAAAGAACACAAGAAGTGCCACGGCGGGCGCCCCGTGCGGTTGCACGGCTCGCCCGCCGCAAGAAATGGCACTGCACTTACAGTATATGGAACCTCTTGTAAAACACAAGGGGGGTAATTCTGAGTTGATCGCAGCAGCAATTTTGTTAGCAATTGGGCAAAACCATGTGCACTGCAGGGGGAGCAGATATAACATTTGCAGAGAGAGTTAGATTTGGGTGGGTTATTTTGTATCTGTGCAGGGTAAATACTGGCTGCTTTATTTTTACACTGCAATTTAGATTTCAGTTTGAACACACCCCACCCAAATCTAACTCTCTCTGCACATGTTATATCTGCCCCTCCTGTAGTGCACATGGTTTTGCCCAACTGCTAAAATATTTCCTGCTGCGATCAACTTGGAATTACCCCCAATATACACGAACAAATCCTGAAAAATATCAGTGTCTTTTCATCAACAAGTAGATCTTACTAACTTTGGGGCTCATTTACATGTGGATGCAAGTCATTTTTATGACACGCCTCTCAGATGTAGCAGTACGCGCCCGCGCTGATAAGTGTTACTTTCACAATCTCCCTGAAATGCTTTTTCAAAGGTAGGCAAGTATGATTCTACCCCAGAACTTCCCTAATTTAGGGCCTAATTCTGAGTCATCTGGGGCCACTGTCCTGTACGGCATCAGCAAATGACTTTCTACCTTATACTAATGCGAGTATCCAACTATTATCTGTCGGTTTTATTGCGGATGACCGGTCCACTCGCGATTTCCCCACCGCAGCCGGCATTGTTAGCATCTGGACTTGCACTTATCCCATACTGGGTGTAAAAGATCCCTCTAAAACCGGCATCCCATGTCCATACACAGGCTCCAAATTAGCTTGAAAGTTTCCGAAAATGTCACAACACTCCCAAGACGGTGGATAAGTTCAGTATGATTGTCACTGCCCAGCTGGTGCCCAGAAAGACTGATTTGTCTATACATACTTTCAGTCCCTGTCCATGTGTTTATGCATAGCCTGGCATGTGCGCAGTCTCTGTTTTGTTTCTACAGTGCTTGCTTCCTTTGCAGAAACCATTTGCGTTTGAACTCGCATCCGAGTCAGAATCAGTCCCTGCGTCCCCCAATGTGACCTGGCCATGATGATGCAACCGCTCCACTTCTCAGCAGCTCACACCCCCTGTCCAGAATCTTACCTCACAAATATTGGGAAGCATGGCATACAGGGCCAGAATTAGGGTGACATGGATCTCAGTCAGGGACGGTTTTTGCCCTTGTGGCGCCCCGGGCAAAAGTTAGGGGCGTGGCTTAATGTGGGGGCGTGGTCAGTCACGCCCCCATTTGTAGCGCCGCTGAAAGGAAATTAAAAAACAAACAAAGTATACTCACTATACCCCGCTCCTGATTCCAGACCTGCAGGCCTCCCCCCCGGCGCCGCTCTTCTCCTCGTATCTATGGGAGAGACGTCAGTCATGACGTCTACCCCATAGCACAGCATAGGCACTAGAGGTCAATTATGACCCCCAGCGTCTGTGCTACAATGCTGTGCGGTGTGCGATGACATCATCGCGCACCGCACAGCAAAGGTCCTCTCCATGAAGGGAAACTAGACGCTTAGCGTCTGATTCCCTTCACAGCGGGGGGACGACCAGCGCCATGAAGGGAAACTAGACGCGTAGCGTCTGGTTCCCTTCTCACAGCGGGGGGAGGCACAGCGCGGGGGCACTGCTGGGGGGCACTCTGCACAGTGGCGGATCTTGCCATGGTGCGGCGCCCTCCGGAAGGCGGCGCCCCGGGCAAAAGTCCTGCTTGCCCGTGGCAAGATCCGCCACTGATCTCAGTGGGCGGCTGTAGCCAGGGCCAGATTAAAGGCCACATGGGCCTGGGGATGAAAATGTTCAATGGGCCTATACTGAGAAGTAGAGGAGCTGTGGCCAATGCAGTGTGGGTGTGGCCAGTGCAGTGTGGGTGTGGCCAGTGCTCTGTGGGTGTGCCAGTGCTGTGTGGATGTAGCCTGTGCTGTGTGGGTGTAGCCTGTGCTATGTGGGTGTGCCCAGTGCTATGTGGATGTGACCAGTGTAGTGTGGGTGTGGCCAGTGCTGTGTTGGTGTGACCAGTGCAGTGTGGGTGTTGCCAGTGCTATGTGGATGTGACCAGTGCAGTGTGGGTGTGGCCAGTGCTATGTGGATGTGACCAGTGCAGTGTGGGTGTGACCAGTGCAGTGTGGATGTGACCAGTGCAGTGTGGGTGTGGCCAGACCCATGTGGGCGTGTACACCCCTACACTGTCAGCTCCACTGTCTCAGTAAATACATAAAAATAGAATAAATCTATAATTTTGTTAGAAAGCTAGAAAACAATTGTAATACTTATGATTTATGGCCGACTGTGTGGCCAGCTAGGCAGATGGTCATTGTTATTCTGCTGCTGATGATAATGGGCCCTACTTTTATGTGGGGGCCTGGATTGGAAGGTCCACCCACCCCATTGTTAATATGGCCCTGAAGTTATAGGTGAACAGGTAGAGTCCCAGCTGTAGATTACGCTCATTCAGTGAATTACAAACGCATGCAATTGCATAGAATACCAGTAGTGACATGGCATTAGATACCCCCCTTTGCCACTGCTAGTACGGGTCGCAGCCGTGTCGCCTGACACGGCTGCGACCCGTGCTACAGCCCCCTTTCATCAGCGCTCACCAACCCGGCATATTGCCGGGTTGGTGGCGCTGCTGCTGACGCGGCAGGGGCGGCTCTGGGAGATCACATGATCTCCCAGCGCCGCCCTCCCATACATTGTGAACGGGAGCCGTGTCACCTCGACACGGCTCCCGTTCACACTAGACAGCTAGCCTGGTTGAACACGTGTTCAACCCGGTTAACTACCCGGGTAGGATTCCCGGATCATTTGATCCGGGAATTTGCCGGGGGACCCTTTTCCACTAGGGAAAAACACGGGTAAATGCGCCCCCCCGCACATTTACCCGTGTTTCTAAGAGCTAGTGGAAAAGGGGTATGACAGTCTGCAACAGAAAATATTCATTTGCATAATACCCTTACTGTAATCTGTGCTCCCGAATTTGCTGCCTATAAATACACTCAGACTGGGGCTTGTTTCCTGGAAACACAGACATGGATAATTCTCGTGCAGCGTGCCAATCTACCTCTTGGAAAAGTTTTTAAAACGCATTAAAAGTAAATCCATCCCTAAACCAGGATCGAGAGAGCTTTTGTGTGAGAGATCTGCTTCTTGTGTGAGACAGTGGGATAAGATTCATCATCACCGAACCAAGCATCGCTGGAACTCACACTGATGCCGGTGAGTCAGACATGGGAAACATGGAAGATTACAGTGTAAATCCACCATTGTCCTCACTCCGGCATAGAGCAATGCTGGTATTTCCATAGAGAGCATGCTTTTAAAGGGACTTTATAGGTTAAGTTTACAGGTTGTGAATAAAATTGCAGTAAAGAAGTATTATTAAGCTGTTATAGGACAAGTTGTGGCAGAAAATGAGCTATTGCTGTGTGTCCCATTAACACTGTCAGGCACATATTTCACCCTGTTTTCTGACATCTACGAGGGGTCACTTGTTGTGAAGACATCTCAGCATATAATGGTTCTTATTTGCAACAAACTATAACATTGTGTTACACTTACAAAAGTATGTTCCTCTGTTCTGATTATTAACATATGCTGCTACATATAGGAAGTCGGTCTTCCTTTAGTAGGGTGGGCAAAAACCTAGAGTGTCCCCTTTTCGTTGTTAATATTAGTGTGTTTGTAATTGGACGCTCTTTCTTCATTTTAAAACAAAAAAAGAATTACAGTTTACTTGAAGTCTTTTCACATTTTTGATACAATGGGGGTCATTCCGAGTTGATCGCTCGTTGCCGATTTTCGCAACGGAGCGATTAAGGCTAAAATGCGCATGCGCTAAGTATTTTAACACAAAACTTAGTAGATTTATTCTCGTCCGAACTAAGAATTTTCATCGTTGAAGTGATCGGAGTGTGATTGACAGGAAGTGGGTGTTTCTGGGCGGAAACTGCCCGTTTTCTGGGAGTGTGCGGAAAAACGCAGGCGTGCCAGGATAAAACGCGGGAGTGTCTGGAGAAACGGCGGAGTGGCTGGCCAAACGCAGGGTGTGTTTGTGACGACAAACCAGGAACGAAATGGCCTGAGCTGATCGCAATCTGTGAGTAGGTCTGGAGCTACTCAGAAACTGCTAAGAATTTTCTATTCGCAATTCTGCTAATCTTTCATTCGCTATTCTGCTAAGCTAAGATACACTCCCAGAGGGCGGCGGCTTAGCGTGTGCAATGCTGCTAAAAGCAGCTAGCGAGCGCACAACTCGGAATGACCCCCAATGTGCAGATGTCAAGGGAAAATCTGAGCTCCTCTGCAAACGCACCCCATAGAGATGTACTGTATGTGTGTGCACGTGTGCAAATCAAGGAGCACGTCAGGTTTAAAGCTGTATTTGTGTTGTGCAGTAGCCCATTTATTATTTGTCTTCTACAGGACACCTATAGTTCTTTAGTTTTTTATACAGACATTAGCGGGTGCTTAGTACAGATATACAGATATTAGCTGGTGCTTAGTACAGATAATAGGTTTTTGGTACCTACCGGTAAATCCTTTTCTCATAGTCCGTAGAGGATGCTGGGGTCCACATTAGTACCATGGGGTATAGACGGGTCCACCAGGAGCCACACTTTAAGAGTTTAAGAGTGTGGTCTGGCTCCTCCATCTATGCCCTTCCTACCAGACTCAGTCTAGAAATTGTGCCTGAGGAGATGACATACTTCGAGAGAAGGACTTAACACACATAGTGGTGAGATTCATACCAGCTAACACATACAAGGAACGTCAAGACAACTAGCTTGAACTACTCAGCAACAGCTGAAACATTACTTACCAAGTAACAATGCAGTACTCAACTAAAACGAAGTTGTACTGAACTAAAAACAATAGCAGGAAAACGAAGCACTGGGCGGGCGCCCAGCATCCTCTACGGACTACGAGAAAAGGATTTACCGGTACGTACCAAAATCCTGTTTTCTCTTACATCCTAGAGGATGCTGGGGTCCACATTAGTACCATGGGGATGTACCAAAGCTCCCAGAACGGGAGGGAGAGCGCGGATGCTCCTGCAGAACTGATTGACTGAACTTCAGATCATCAGAGGCCAAAATATCGAACTTTGAAAACCTTGCAAATATGTTCGACCCAGACCAAGTTGCAGCTCTGCAAAGTTGTACAGCCGAAACACCCCCGGGCAGCCACCCAGGAAGACCCCACCTTACAAGTAGAGTGGGCCTTGACAGATTTTGGACACAGCAATCCTGCTGTAGAATAAGCGTGCTGGATAGTGAACCTTATCCAGCGAGAAATAGTCTGCTTAGAAGCAGGACACCCAATTTTCTTGGGATCATAAAGGACAGAGAGTCCGACTTTCTGTGACGAGAAGTTCTCCACATATATCTTCAGAGCCCTCACGACATCCAAGGACTTTGAAGTAATTGAGGAGTCAGTAGCCACTGGCACCACAATAGGTTGGTTGATATGAAATGCAGACACAACCTTCGGAAGAAACTGCTGACGAGTCTGGAGCTCAGCTCTATCTTCGTGGAAGATCAAGTAAGGGCTTTTACAGGATAAAGCCCCCAGCTCGGAGACACGTTTAGCAGAAGCTAAGGCCAACAAAGTGACTGCCTTCCATGTAAGAAATTTGAGCTCCACCTCCTGTAGAGGCTCAAACCAATCCGACAGGAGGAACTGCAACACCACATTAAGGTCCCATGGCGCCGTGGGCTGTACAAAGGGAGGTTGGATATGCAGAACTCCCTTCAAAAAGGTCTGAACCTCAGGGAGGGCAGCCAATTGCTTCTGAAAGAAAATGGATAGGGCTGAAATCTGGACCTTCACAGATCCCAACCTCTGACCCATATCCACTCCTGCTTGCAGGAAGAGGAGGAAACGTCCCAGTTGAAATTCCACCGCAGGAAACTTCTTGGACTCACACCAAGAAACATATTTCTTCTAAATACGATGGTAATGTATTGACATTACCCCTTTCCTAACCTGTATGAGGGTAGGAATAACTTTCTTCGGAATCCCTTTCCGAGCAAGAATCAGGCGCTCAACTTCCATGCCGTCAAATGTAGCCGCGGTAAGTCTTGATAGGCGAACGGCCCCTGCTGCAGCAGGTCCTCCCGAAGAGGCCTCGGCTCTTCTTGCAGTAGATTAAGAAGGTCCACGTACCAAGCCCTTCTTGGCCAATCTGGGGCAATGAGGATCGCTTGAACCCTTGTTCTCCTTATGAGCTTTAGGATTCTTGGGATGAGTGTGAGTGGTGGAAACACGTACACTGACCGGAACACCGACGGAGACACCAGGGCGTCCACTGCCACTGCCTGTGGGTCCCTTGACCTGGAACAATAACGCTGAAGCTTCTTGTTGAGACGAGAGGCCATCATGTCTATTTGGGGCAATCCCCAAAGATCTGTTATTTCCTTGAACACCTCCGGATGGAGTCCCCACTCTCCTGGATGGAGATTGTGTCTGCTGAGGAAGTCTGCTTCCCAGTTGTCTACTCCCGGAATGAAGATGGCTGACAGCGCCAACGCGTGTTTTTCTGTCCAGAGGAGTATTCTTGTCACCTCTGACATTGCCGCTCTGCTCTTTGTTCCGCCCTGTCGGTTTATGTAAGCCACTGTTGTTACGTTGTCCGACTGCACTTGGATGGCCCGATTTCTCAGAAGAGGGGCCACCTGAAGAAGACCGTTGTTGGCTCTTAGTTCCAGGATGTTGATGGGCAGGCCGGCTTCCATGCTTGACCATCGTCCTTGGAAGGTTACTCCTTGAGTGACTGCTCCCCATCCCCGGAGACTCGCATCCGTTGTTAGCAGGACCGAGTCCTGAATCTCGAACCTGCGGCCTTCTAGGAAGTGAGGCAATTGGAGCCACCAGAGGATGGAAATCCTTGCCCTTGGCGACAGACGAATTGTCTGATGCATGTGGAGGTGAGAACCCAACCACTTGTCCAGGAGATCCAGTTGGAAGGGCCGAGCATGGAACCTCCCGTACTGGAGAGCCTCATAGGAGGCCACCATCTTTCCCAATAGGCGAATGCATTGATGAACCGACACCCGGGGTGGCTTCAAGACATCCCGGACCATGGATTGGATCACCAACGCCTTGTCCCGAAGAAGAAACACCCGCTGCACTTCCGTATGCAGGATCATTCCCAGAAATGACAATCTCTGGGTAGGTTCCAAATGTGACTTTGTAAAATTTAGAATCCACCCGTGACTCTGGAGCAGTTGCGTTGTGAGAACAATGGACTGCAGCAGCTTCTCCTTGAAAAATGCCTTTAGCAGGAGATCGTCCAGATAAGGAATGATGTTCACACCCTGCTTGCGGAGGAGCATCATCATTTCTGCCATCACCTTGGTAAACACCCTTGGTGCTGTGGAGAGGCCGAATGTCAGGGCCTGGAACTGAAAATGACAGTCCAGCAATGCGAAGCGGAGATAAGCCTGATGCGCAACCAAATCGGAATGTGAAGGTATGCATCCTTGATATCCAGTGATACCAGGAATTACCCCTCTTCCAGACCTGATATCACCGCTCTGAGAGATTCCATCTTGAATTTGAACTCCTTTAGAAAGGGATTCAAAGATTTTAGGTTCAGAATGGGTCTGACCGAACCATCCGGTTTTGGTACCACGAAAAGTTTCGAATAGTAACCCTTTGTCAGCATGTGAGGTGGTACCGGCACAATGACCTGTGCCTCCACCAGCTTTTGGACAGCCTCTTGAAGCACTGTGCTGTCCTCCAACAGAGTTGGTAAGCCCGACTTGAAAAACGATGAGGAGGGAGACTTTGAAATTCCAGCCTGTATCCCTGAGACACAATATCTATCACCCAGGGATCCAGGCCGGACGATACCCAGACATGACAGAACTGTCTGAGTCTCGCCCCCACAGGCCACACCTCTGGGCCGACCCGTCCACCGTCATGCGGAGGACTTTGGGGTACCTGAAGCAGGCTTTTGTTCCTGGGAACCTGCAGCGGCAGGTTTCTTGGACTTAACCTTACCTCCCCTGAAGAAGGTATTGGATGATCTGGACTTTCTGGTCTTGTTCGGCCGAAAGGACTGCTGTGCAGCTGAGGAGAAGGATTTCTTCGAAGCAAGTGCTGCCGAGGGAAGATACGGAAACTTACCCGCTGTAGCAGTAGATATCCACGCATCCAGAGCTTCCCCAAAGAGAGCCTGACCTGTATAGGGTAGCGACTCCACACTTCTTCTGGGTTCCGCGTCGGCCGACCACTGGCAGAGCCACAGTCCCCGACGAGCTGAAACAGACATGGAAGAAATTCCCGCAGCCATGGAACCTAGGTCTTTCATGGATTCTACCATAAAACCTGCAGAATCATTAATGTTGCGTAAATAATACAATGCAACATCATCCCTATCCATCGTATCCAAATCCTCCATTAAGGCAGCCGACCACTTCACTATAGCTTTTGCAATCCATGCACTAGCAATAGTGGGACATAATATGGCCCCAGAAGCAGTGTACATTGATTTCAGTGTATTATCAATTTTCCTATCTGTCGGCTCCTTTAAGGCGGTAGCTCCCGGTACAGGTAAAACCACCTTTTTTGAGAGTCTTGATACAGATGCGTCAACAATCGGCGGGTTTTCCCACTTTTTCCTATCCTCCTCAGGGAAAGGAAAATCTACCAGAATCCTCTTAGGGATCTGAAACTTCTTTTCAGGGTTCACCCAGGCCTTTTCAAATATAGCATTCAGCTCCTTTGACGCAGGGAAGGTTAGCGAGGCATTCTGGTTTTCAGTGAAAAAAGCCTCCTCAACCTGCTCAGGTGTGGTATCATTAACATTTAACACATCCCTGATAGCCTCTATCATTAATTGCACCCCCCTTGCAAGAGATGCGGACCCCCGCAACACATCCCCATCACCATCTGTAGTGTCAGAATCGGTATCCGTGTCGTCTTGTGTTACCTGCACAAGCGCACGTTTGTGGGGGTATGTAGTCGGGTGACCCAAGGTACCTGACAAGGGCCATACAGCCATAGAGGACTGCAATACCTGGGTTGCAGATTCATTACTGGCAACCCTGTCAGAAATCTGAGAAATCCAAGTTTTGATAGAGGAAAACCACTCTGGTTCCCTTGCTGGAATCTGTGCTAAACCAGTGCTATCCTGATTACATGGAATGGGATCATTCTGGGGGATAAATCCTCTGCAGCATATGATACTGTATCCCTGGACATTGCTGTTGGTGACCACCAAACACACCACACACACACACAGGTTGGGGTACGACAGAGTTTCCCCCCCCAAGAATGGCAAGAGAGAGACAGAGAACGGAGCCAACCCACACACAACGCTTTTTTTACAAGGAGAAACCCCTTATGTGCGCTGACTTGTGTGCCTTAATAGGACACACAGTCCATCTATCAGCCTCCCCTCCCTTCTACAATCCCCTGGTACCGTAGTACAGTAAACTGGAGCTGCTGTGGAGGGACCAGAATCTTCCTTCAGCTACTGCATGCAGGAAAATGGCGCTGGGTCACTGCAGGATCCCTCTTCATGGCGCTGTCTTCCCGCCCTTCTGAAGATTAAACTGGCCTCAGGAATTGAGCTGGCTGAGATCCCTTGACCCAGCAGGCTTGCTGACCAGTGTGAGGGGTAAGCGCTGGCCCAGGGCGCCCCTCACAGCACCGCACAGTGTGCCTCTGGTACCGTCCAGGAGCGCGGTTAATACCGCGCTCCATCCCCTGTTGCCGCCATCTTCACACCGGCTCATCGCTTGTTAGGGGGGGTCGGTGACTTACTCACCACTTGCTTCGGCTCTGTAAGGGGTCGGCGGCATGCTGCTGGGGTGAGCGGTGCCCCTGTGGCGGAGACCGATCAGCCCCTCTGGAGCTCAGTGTCCAGTCAGCGGAGTCAGTGGCTCAGACCCCGCAGGGCGTACACTGCTCCCCCCATTAGTCCCACGCTGCAGGGAGGCTGTTGCCAGCAGCCTCCCTGTAAAATAAAAAACTCTAAACTAATCTTCTCTAGGAAAGCTCAGAAGAGCTCCCCTAGCTGTGACCAGCTCCTCCGGGCACATTTTCTAAACTGAGTCTGGTAGGAGGGGCATAGAGGAAGGAGCCAGCCCACACTCTTAAACTCTTAAAGTGCCAATGACTCCTGGTGGATCCGTCTATCATGGTCATTCCGAGTTGTTCGCTCGCTGACGTTTTTAGCAGAATAGCGATCAGAGACTCTCACCACTACAATCCATTCTGAATGCAGCGGCGAGCCTTATCTTCCTCGCTAGACGTTCATCGTCTGCAGATCCACTCTGTCAGTCCATCCATTAGTTACCTGTACTCTACCGCATTCAATATAAAATAATTTTACTCACACACAAGGCCATTAACCAAACTACACCAACGTACATCACTTCGCTTATCACAAAATATCTCCCAACCCGACCTCTTCGCTCTTCACAAGACCTGCGTCTCTTATCCACACTCATTACTCGCTCCCACTCACGACTGCAGGACTTTCATCGGGCTGCACCCACTCTGTGGAATGCCCTACCACGCACAATAAGACTCTCCTCTAGTCTCCAAACCTTCAAGCGTTCCCTGAAAACTCACCTCTTTAGGCAAGCGTATCAAATTCCAGATCCGCCCACATAACTTTCATAAACCTTCCTATCAAATTGCATCCACTCTGTACAGTCCACACATATCCTCACGTCTTCTCATTCTATGCAATAGATAGGCATATGTACACAAGGAAAGGTGCTATTTCCCTATAGATTGTAAGCTTGCGAGAAGGGCCTTCCTACCTCTATGACTGTTATCACCCAGTTTGTTATTGTTATTTCAAATTGTAAAGCGCAACGGAATTTGCTGCGCTATATAAGAAACTGTTAATAAATAAATAAATCAGGCTAAAAATGGGCAATTCTGCGCATGCGTATGGGCCGCATGGTGCACGTGCTAAGTATTTTCACACAAAACTATGCAATTTTACACAGGTCCGAGCGACACTTTTCAGTCGCTCTGCTGATCAGTGAGTGATTGACAGGAAGTGGGTGTTTCTGGGCGGAAACTGACCGTTTTCCGGGAGTGTGCTGAAAAACGCAGGCATGTCAGGCTAAAACGCAGGAGTGTCTGGAGAAATGGGGGAGTGGCTGGCCGAATGCAGGGCGTGTTTGTGACGTCAAACCAGGAACTAGACAGTCTTCAGTGATCGCAATCTAGGAGTAGGTCTGGAGCTACTCAGAAACTGGCTGAAATTTTTTTCCGCAAATCTGCTAACCTTTTGTTCGCACTTCTGCTAAGTTAAGATACACTCCCAGAGGGCGGCGGCTTAGCGTTTGCACTGCTGCTAAAAGCAGCTAGCGAGCGAACAACTCGGAATGAGGGCCTATACCCCATGGTACTAATGTGGGCCCCAGCATCCTCTAGGACGTAAGAGAAATACAGACATTAGCGGGTACTTAGTACAGATATACAGACATTAGTGGGTGCTTAGTACGGATATACAGACATAGCGGGTGCTTAGTGCAGATATACAGACATTAGTGGGTGCATAGTACAAATATACAGACATTAGTGGGTGCTTAGTTAGTACAGATATACAGATATTAGCTGGTGCTTAGTGCAGATATACAGACATTAGCGGGTGCTAAGCAGTGGCGGAACTACCGCCAGTGCAAGCTGTGCCTTGCACTGGGGCCCGCCACTGTCAAGGGGCCCAAAGCCAGCTCAGCATGTAATGAGTCAAACTGACTCATTACATGCTGCTGTGTGCTGCGGGCCACCGCCGCCCGCCGAGGAGAGGAGCGCAGTGGCCACGTGGGGGAAGAAGGAGGAGGGAGCCGCAGCAGCGCAGTGTAATTGGTGGAGGTGCTGCTGCAGCTGTCTCTCTCCTTTACCATAGGCTGTCCTCCGCCGCTGTGAATGCTGGGATGCGCTTCCCTCATCACAGCGGCGGCGGACAGCCTATGTGGAAGGAGAGGGATAGCAGCAGCAGCAACTCCACCAATTACACTGCGCTGCTGGGGCTTCCTTCTCCACCTCCCTCCTCCTTCTTCTCCTCCCCTGCCCGGGATCATCATCTGCCAGAAGCTGCACCGAGGAGCCTGACTGCCAGCGGAGACAGTAAGTATAATCTATTATTTCTATCTATCTATCTATCTATCTATCTATCTATCTATCTATCTATCTATCTATCTATTCTCTCTGTCTGCCTTAATGTGTAAAAAGGGGGCGCTGTCGTCGCACCTGGGCCCACCGCTCGCTAGTTCCGCCACTGGTGCTTAGTACAGATATACAGACATTAGTTGGTGCTTAGTGCAGATATACAGACATTAGCGGGTGCTTAGTACAGATATACAGACATTATTGGGTGCTCAGTACAGATATACAGACATTGTCGGGTGCTTAGTGCAGATATACAGACATTAGCGGGTGCTTAGTACAGATATGCAGACATTATTGGGTGCTTATTGCAGATATACAGACATTATTGGGTGCTTAGTACAGATATACAGACATTACCGGGTGCTTATTGCAGATATGCAGACATTACCGGGTGCTTAGTACAGATATACAGACATTGTCGGGTGCTTAGTGCAGATATACAGACATTAGCGGTAGAGATGAGCGGGTTCGGTTCCTCGGAATCCGAACCCGCCCGAACTTCAGCTTTTTTTACACGGATCCGAGCGACTCTGATCTTCCCGCCTTGCTCGGTTAACCCGAGCGCGCCCGAACGTCATCATGACGCTGTCGGATTCTCGCGAGGCTCGGATTCTATCGCGAGACTCGGATTCTATATAAGGAGCCGCGCGTCGCCGCCATTTTCACACGTGCATTGAGATTGATAGGGAGAGGACGTGGCTGGCGTCCTCTCCATTTAGATTAGAAGAGAGAGAGTGAGATTGAGACAGAGACACTTGATTTACTGGAGCTTAGGAGTACTAGAGAGTGCAGAGTTTACTAGTGACTGACCACTGACCAGTGACCACCAGTGCAGTTTTATTTAATATAATCCGTTCTCTGCCTGAAAAAAACGATACACAGTGACTCAGTCACATACCATATCTGTGCTCAGCCCAGTGTGCTGCATCATCTATGTATAATATCTGACTGTGCTCACACAGCTTAATTGTGGGGGAGACTGGGGAGCAGTTATAGGTTATAGCAGGAGCCAGGAGTACATACATATTATTAAAATTAAACAGTGCACACTTTTGCTGCAGGAGTGCCACTGCCAGTGTGACTGACCAGTGACCTGACCACACTGACCACCAGTATAGTATACTATATTGTGATTGCCTGAAAAAGTTAAACACTCGTCGTGTGACTTGTGTGGTGTTTTTTTATTCTATAAAAAACTCATTCTGCTGACAGACAGTGTCCAGCAGGTCCGTCATTATATAATATATACCTGTCCGGCTGCAGTAGTGATATATATATATTTTTTATATCATTATTTATCATCCAGTCGCAGCAGACACAGTACGGTAGTTCACGGCTGTAGCTACCTCTGTGTCGGCACTCGGCAGTCCATCCATAATTGTATACCACCTACCCGTGGTTTTTTCTTTCTTTCTTCTTTATACATACTACATCTCATTATCATCCAGTCTATATTAGCAGCAGACACAGTACAGTACGGTAGTCCACGGCTGTAGCTACCTCTGTGTCGGCACTCGGCAGTCCATCCATAATTGTATACCACCTACCCGTGGTTTTTTTTTTCTTCTTTATATATACTACATCTCATTATCATCCAGTCTATATTAGCAGCAGACACAGTACAGTACGGTAGTCCACGGCTGTAGCTACCTCTGTGTCGGCACTCGGCAGTCCATCCATAATTGTATACCACCTACCCGTGGTTTTTTTTTTCTTCTTTATACATACTACATCTCATTATCATCCAGTCTATATTAGCAGCAGACACAGTACAGTACGGTAGTCCACGGCTGTAGCTACCTCTGTGTCGGCACTCGGCAGTCCGTCCATAATTGTATACCACCTACCCGTGGTTTTTTTTTCTTTCTTCTTTATACATACTACATCTCATTATCAACCAGTCTATATTAGCAGCAGACACAGTACAGTACGGTAGTCCACGGCTGTAGCTACCTCTGTGTCGGCACTCGGCAGTCCGTCCATGTCGTCTACTGTCACTGCATATGATTCTCTCAACATTGAAAGAATGGTGGAGGATTATATGAGTGACCGCATCCAAGTAGGCACGTCACACAGTCCGTACTTATACTGGCAGGAAAAAGAGGCAATTTGGAGGCCCTTGCACAAACTGGCTTTATTCTACCTAAGTTGCCCTCCCACAAGTGTGTACTCCGAAAGAGTGTTTAGTGCCGCCGCTCACCTTGTCAGCAATCGGCGTACGAGGTTACATCCAGAAAATGTGGAGATGATGTTCATTAAAATGAATTATAATCAATTCCTCCGCGGAGACATTGACCAGCAGCAATTGCCTCCACAAAGTACACAGGGAGCTGAGATGGTGGATTCCAGTGGGGACGAATTGATAATCTGTGAGGAGGGGGATGTACACGGTGATATATCGGAGGATGATGATGAGGTGGACATCTTGCCTCTGTAGAGCCAGTTTGTGCAAGGAGAGATTAATTGCTTCTTTTTTTGGGGGGGGTCCAAACCAACCCGTCATATCAGTCACAGTCGTGTGGCAGACCCTGTCACTGAAATGATGGGTTGGTTAAAGTGTGCATGTCCTGTTTTGTTTATACAACATAAGGGTGGGTGGGAGGGCCCAAGGACAATTCCATCTTGCACCTCTTTTTTCTTTTATTTTTCTTTGCGTCATGTGCTGTTTGGGGAGGGTTTTTTGGAAGGGACATCCTGCGTGACACTGCAGTGCCACTCCTAGATGGGCCCGGTGTTTGTGTCGGCCACTAGGGTCGCTTATCTTACTCACACAGTCAGCTACCTCATTGCGCCTCTTTTTTTCTTTGCGTCATGTGCTGTTTGGGGAGGGTTTTTTGGAAGGGACATCCTGCGTGACACTGCAGTGCCACTCCTAGATGGGCCCGGTGTTTGTGTCGGCCACTAGGGTCGCTTATCTTACTCACACAGTCAGCTACCTCATTGCGCCTCTTTTTTTCTTTGCGTCATGTGCTGTTTGGGGAGGGTTTTTTGGAAGGGACATCCTGCGTGACACTGCAGTGCCACTCCTAGATGGGCCCGGTGTTTGTGTCGGCCACTAGGGTCGCTTATCTTACTCACACAGTCAGCTACCTCATTGCGCCTCTTTTTTTCTTTGCGTCATGTGCTGTTTGGGGAGGGTTTTTTGGAAGGGACATCCTGTGTGACACTGCAGTGCCACTCCTAGATGGGCCCGGTGTTTGTGTCGGCCACTAGGGTCGCTTATCTTACTCACACAGCTACCTCATTGCGCCTCTTTTTTTCTTTGCGTCATGTGCTGTTTGGGGAGGGTTTTTTGGAAGGGACATCCTGCGTGACACTGCAGTGCCACTCCTAGATGGGCCCGGTGTTTGTGTCGGCCACTAGGGTCGCTTATCTTACTCACACAGCGACCTCGGTGCAAATTTTAGGACTAAAAATAATATTGTGAGGTGTGAGGTATTCAGAATAGACTGAAAATGAGTGGAAATTATGGTTTTTGAGGTTAATAATACTTTGGGATCAAAATGACCCCCAAATTCTATGATTTAAGCTGTTTTTTAGGGTTTTTTGAAAAAAACACCCGAATCCAAAACACACCCGAATCCGACAAAAAAAATTCGGTGAGGTTTTGCCAAAACGCGGTCGAACCCAAAACACGGCCGCGGAACCGAACCCAAAACCAAAACACAAAACCCGAAAAATTTCCGGCGCTCATCTCTAATTAGCGGGTGCTTAGTGCAGATATACAGACATTATTGGGTGCTTATTGCAGATATGCAGACATTACCGGGTGCTTAGTACAGATATACAGACATTGTCGGGTGCTTAGTGCAGATATACAGACATTACTGGGTGCTTAGTACAGATATGCAGACATTATTGGGTGCTTATTGCAGATATACAGACATTATTGGGTGCTTAGTACAGATATGCAGACATTACCAAGTGCTTATTGCAGATATACAGACATTACCGGGTGCTTAGTACAGATATGCAGACATTAGCGGGTGCTTAGTACAGATATACAGACATTGTCGGGTGCTTAGTACAGATATACAGACATTATTGGGTGCTTATTGCAGATATGCAGACATTACCGGGTGCTTAGTACAGATATACAGACATTAGTTGGTACTTAGTACAGATTTGCAGACATTAGCGGGTGCTTAGTACAGATATACAGACATTGTCGGGTGCTTAGTACAGATATACAGACATTAGCGGGTGCTTAGTGCAGATATACAGACATTGTCGGATGCTTAGTGCCGATATACAGACATTAGCGGGTGCTTAGTACAGATATACAGACATTATTGGGTGCTTATTGCAGATATGCAGACATTACCGGGTGCTTAGTACAGATATGCAGACATTACCGGGTGCTTAGTACAGATATACAGACATTGTCGGGTGCTTAGTGCAGATATACAGACATTAGCGGGTGCTTAGTGCAGATATACAGACATTAGCGGTAGTGATGAGCGGGTTCGGTTTCTCGGAAACCGAACCCCCCCGAACTTCACGCTTTTTACACGGGTCCGAGGCAGACTCAGATCTTCCCGCCTTGCTCGGCTAACCCGAGCGCGCCCGAACGTCATCATCCCGCTGTCGGATTCTCGCGAGGCTCGTATTCTATCGCGAGACTCGGATTCTATATAAGGAGCCGCGCGTCGCCGCCATTTTCACACGTGCATTGAGATTGATAGGGAGAGGACGTGGCTGGCGTCCTCTCCGTTTAGATAGAGAGTGAGACACTTGATTTACTGGAGCATTAGGAGTACTCAGAGAGTGCAGAGTTTTGCTGATAGTTATACTAGTGACCACCAGTTTTATTTATTATTTAATATAATCCGTTCTCTGCCTGAAAAAAAACGATACACAGTCACATACCATATCTGTGCTCAGCCTCAGTGTGCTGCATGATAATATCATCTATGTATATCTGACTGTGCTGAGTAGTGCTCACTGCTCACACAGCTTAATTGTGGGGGAGACTGGGGAGCAGTTATAGCAGGAGTACATATTTAACAGTGCACACTTTTGCTGCCAGAGTGCCAGTGTGACTGACCAGCAGTGACCACCAGTATATTGTCTGCCTGAAAAAGTTAAACACTCGTGTGGTGTTTTTTTTTTTTTATTCTATAAACGCATTCTGCTGACAGTGTCCAGCAGGTCCGTCATTCATTATATTTCTATCTTCTTCATACTAGTAGTTTAGGAGTCTGCAGTGCTGACAGTGTCCAGCAGGTCCGTCATTATATAATATATACCTGTCCTGCAGTAGTGATATATATATATATTTTTTATATCATTATCATCCAGTCTATACTAGCAGACGCAGTACGGTAGTCCACGGCTGTAGCTACCTCTGTGTCGGCAGTCGCTCGTCCATAATTGTATACCTACCTGTGGTGGGTTTTTTTTTTCTATCTTCTTCATACTAGTAGTTTAGGAGTCTGCAGTGCTGACAGTGTCCAGCAGGTCCGTCATTATATAATATATACCTGTCCTGCAGTAGTGATATATATATATTTTTTATATCATTATCATCCAGTCTATACTAGCAGACGCAGTACGGTAGTCCACGGCTGTAGCTACCTCTGTGTCGGCACTGGCAGTCGCTCGTCCATAATTGTATACCTACCTGTGGTGGTTTTTTTTTTTCTATCTTCTTCATACTAGTAGTTTAGGAGTCTGCAGTGCTGACAGTGTCCAGCAGGTCCATCATTATACAATATATACCTGTCCTGCAGTAGTGATATATATATTTTTTATATTATTATCATCCAGTTTATACTAGCAGACGCAATACGGTAGTCCACGGCTGTAGCTACCTCTGTGTCGGCACTGGCAGTCGCTCGTCCATAATTGTATACCTACCTGTGGTGGTTTTTTTTTTTCTATCTTCTTCATACTAGTAGTTTAGGAGTCTGCAGTGCTGACAGTGTCCAGCAGGTCCGTCATTATACAATATATACCTGTCCTGCAGTAGTGATATATATATTTTTTTTATATCATTATCATCCAGTCTATACTAGTAGACGCAGTACGGTAGTCCACGGCTGTAGCTACCTCTGTGTCGGCAGTCGCTCGTCCATAATTGTATACCTACCTGTGGTGGGTTTTTTTTTTTCTATCTTCTTCATACTAGTAGTTTAGGAGTCTGCAGTGCTGACAGTGTCCAGCAGGTCCGTCATTATACAATATATACCTGTCCTGCAGTAGTGATATATATATATATTTTTTATATCATTATCATCCAGTCTATACTAGCAGACGCAGTACGGTAGTCCACGGCTGTAGCTACCTCTGTGTCGGCAGTCGCTCGTCCATAATTGTATACCAACCTGTGGTGGGTTTTTTTTTTCTATCTTCTTCATACTAGTAGTTTAGGAGTCTGCAGTGCTGACAGTGTCCAGCAGGTCCGTCATTATACAATATATACCTGTCCTGCAGTAGTGATATATATATATATTTTATATCATTATCATCCAGTCTATACTAGCAGACGCAGTACGGTAGTCCACGGCTGTAGCTACCTCTGTGTCGGCACTGGCAGTCGCTCGTCCATAATTGTATACCTACCTGTGGTGGTTTTTTTTTTTTCTATCTTCTTCATACTAGTAGTTTAGGAGTCTGCAGTGCTGATAGTGTCCAGCAGGTCCGTCATTATACAATATATACCTGTCCTGCAGTAGTGATATATATATATTTTTTATATCATTATCATCCAGTCTATACTAGCAGACGCAGTACGGTAGTCCACGGCTGTAGCTACCTCTGTGTCGGCAGTCGCTCGTCATCCATAAGTATACTAGTATCCATCCATCTCCATTGTTTACCTGAGGTGCCTTTTAGTTGTGCCTATTAAAATATGGAGAACAAAAATGTTGAGGTTCCAAAAATAGGGAAAGATCAAGATCCACTTCCACCTCGTGCTGAAGCTGCTGCCACTAGTCATGGCCGAGATGATGAAATGCCTTCAACGTCGTCTGCCAAGGCCGATGCCCAATGTCATAGTACAGAGCATGTAAAATCCAAAACACCAAATATCAGTAAAAAAAGGACTCCAAAACCTAAAATAAAATTGTCGGAGGAGAAGCGTAAACTTGCCAATATGCCATTTACCACACGGAGTGGCAAGGAACGGCTGAGGCCCTGGCCTATGTTCATGGCTAGTGGTTCAGCTTCACATGAGGATGGAAGCACTCAGCCTCTCGCTAGAAAAATGAAAAGACTTAAGCTGGCAAAAGCACAGCAAAGAACTGTGCGTTCTTCGAAATCACAAATCCACAAGGAGAGTCCAATTGTGTCGGTTGCGATGCCTGACCTTCCCAACACTGGACGTGAAGAGCATGCGCCTTCCACCATTTGCACGCCCCCTGCAAGTGCTGGAAGGAGCACCCGCAGTCCAGTTCCTGATAGTCAGATTGAAGATGTCAGTGTTGAAGTACACCAGGATGAGGAGGATATGGGTGTTGCTGGCGCTGGGGAGGAAATTGACCAGGAGGATTCTGATGGTGAGGTGGTTTGTTTAAGTCAGGCACCCGGGGAGACACCTGTTGTCCATGGGAGGAATATGGCCATTGACATGCCTGGTGAAAATACCAAAAAAATCAGCTCTTCAGTGTGGAAGTATTTCAACAGAAATGCGGACAACATTTGTCAAGCCGTGTGTTGCCTTTGTCAAGCTGCAATAAGTAGGGGTAAGGACGTTAACCACCTCGGAACATCCTCCCTTATACGTCACCTGCAGCGCATTCATCATAAGTCAGTGACAAGTTCAAAAACTTTGGGCGACAGCGGAAGCAGTCCACTGACCAGTAAATCCCTTCCTCTTGTAACCAAGCTCACGCAAACCACCCCACCAACTCCCTCAGTGTCAATTTCCTCCTTCCCCAGGAATGCCAATAGTCCTGCAGGCCATGTCACTGGCAATTCTGACGAGTCCTCTCCTGCCTGGGATTCCTCCGATGCATCCTTGCGTGTAACGCCTACTACTGCTGGCGCTGCTGTTGTTGCTGCTGGGAGTCGATGGTCATCCCAGAGGGGAAGTCGTAAGACCACTTTTACTACTTCCACCAAGCAATTGACTGTCCAACAGTCCTTTGCGAGGAAGATGAAATATCACAGCAGTCATCCTGCTGCAAAGCGGATAACTGAGGCCTTGGCATCCTGGGCGGTGAGAAACGTGGTACCGGTATCCATCATTACTGCAGAGCCAACTAGAGACTTGTTGGAGGTACTGTGTCCCCGGTACCAAATACCATCTAGGTTCCATTTCTCTAGGCAGGCGATACCGAAAATGTACACAGACCTCAGAAAAAGACTCACCAGTGTCCTAAAAAATGCAGTTGTACCCAATGTCCACTTAACCACGGACATGTGGACAAGTGGAGCAGGGCAGACTCAGGACTATATGACTGTGACAGCCCACTGGGTAGATGTATTGACTCCCGCCGCAAGAACAGCAGCGGCGGCACCAGTAGCAGCATCTCGCAAACGCCAACTCTTTCCTAGGCAGGCTACGCTTTGTATCACCGCTTTCCAGAATACGCACACAGCTGAAAACCTCTTACGGCAACTGAGGAAGATCATCGCAGAATGGCTTACCCCAATTGGACTCTCCTGTGGATTTGTGGCATCGGACAACGCCAGCAATATTGTGTGTGCTTTAAATCTGGGCAAATTCCAGCACGTCCCATGTTTTGCACATACCTTGAATTTGGTGGTGCAGAATTATTTAAAAAACGAGAGGGGCGTGCAAGAGATGCTGTCGGTGGCCAGAAGAATTGCGGCACACTTTCGGCGTACAGGCACCACGTACAGAAACCTGGAGCACCACCAAAAACGCCTGAACCTGCCCTGCCATCATCTGAAGCAAGAAGTGGTAACGAGGTGGAATTCAACCCTCTATATGCTTCAGAGGTTGGAGGAGCAGAAAAAGGCCATTCAAGCCTATACAACTGAGCACGATATAGGAGGTGGAATGCACCTGTCTCAAGCGCAGTGGAGAATGATTTCAACGTTGTGCAAGGTTCTGCAACCTTTTGAACTTGCCACACGTGAAGTCAGTTCAGACACTGCCAGCCTGAGTCAGGTCATTCCCCTCATCAGGCTTTTGCAGAAGAAGCTGGAGACATTGAAGGAGGAGCTAAAACAGAGCGATTCCGCTAGGCATGTGGGACTTGTGGATGGAGCCCTTAATTCGCTTAACCAGGATTCACGGGTGGTCAATCTGTTGAAATCAGAGCACTACATTTTGGCCACCGTGCTCGATCCTAGATTTAAAACCTACGTTGTATCTCTCTTTCCGGCAGACACAAGTCTGCAGGGGTTCAAAGAACTGCTGGTGAGAAAATTGTCAAGTCAAGCGGAACGCGACCTGTCAACATCTCCTCCTTCACATTCTCCCGCAACTGGGGGTGCGAGGAAAAGGCTCAGAATTCCGAGCCCACCCGCTGGCGGTGATGCAGGGCAGTCTGGAGCGACTGCTGATGCTGACATCTGGTCCGGACTGAAGGACCTGACAACGATTACGGACATGTCGTCTACTGTCACTGCATATGATTCTCTCCCCATTGAAAGAATGGTGGAGGATTATATGAGTGACCGCATCCAAGTAGGCACGTCAGACAGTCCGTACTTATACTGGCAGGAAAAAGAGGCAATTTGGAGGCCCTTGCACAAACTGGCTTTATTCTACCTAAGTTGCCCTCCCACAAGTGTGTACTCCGAAAGAGTGTTTAGTGCCGCCGCTCACCTTGTCAGCAATCGGCGTACGAGGTTACATCCAGAAAATGTGGAGAAGATGATGTTCATTAAAATGAATTATAATCAATTCCTCCGTGGATACATTCACCAGCAGCAATTGCCTCCACAAAGTACACAGGGAGCTGAGATGGTGGATTCCAGTGGGGACGAATTGATAATCTGTGAGGAGGGGGATGTACACGGTGATATATCGGAGGATGATGATGAGGTGGACATCTTGCCTCTGTAGAGCCAGTTTGTGCAAGGAGAGATTAATTGCTTCTTTTTTGGTGGGGGTCCAAACCAACCCGTCATTTCAGTCACAGTCGTGTGGCAGACCCTGTCACTGAAATGATGTGTTGGTTAAAGTGTGCATGTCCTGTTTATACAACATAAGGGTGGGTGGGAGGGCCCAAGGACAATTCCATCTTGCACCTCTTTTTTCTTTCATTTTTCTTTGCGTCATGTGCTGTTTGGGGAGTAGTTTTTGGAAGGGCCATCCTGCGTGACACTGCTAGATGGGCCAGGTGTTTGTGTCGGCCACTTGGGTCGCTTATCTTAGTCACACAGCTACCTCATTGCGCCTAATTTTTTCTTTGCGTCATGTGCTGTTTGGGGGGTGTTTTTTGGAAGGGCCATCCTGCGTGACACTGCAGTGCCACTCCTAGATGGGCCAGGTGTTTGTGTCGGCCACTAGGGTCGCTTAGCTTACTCACACAGCTACCTCATTGCACCTCTTTTTTTTCTTCTTTGCGTCATGTGCTGTTTGGGGGGTGTTTTTTGGAAGGGCCATCCTGCGTGACACTGCAGTGCCACTCCTAGATGGGCCAGGTGTTTGTGTCGGCCACTTGGGTCGCTGAGCTTAGTCATCCAGCGACCTCATTGCGCCTCTTTTTTTCTTTGCGTCATGTGCTGTTTGGGGGGTGTTTTTTGGAAGGGCCATCCTGCGTGACACTGCAGTGCCACTCCTAGATGGGCCAGGTGTTTGTGTCGGCCACTAGGGTCGCTTAGCTTACTCACACAGCTACCTCATTGCGCCTCTTTTTTTTCTTCTTTGCGTCATGTGCTGTTTGGGGGGTGTTTTTTGGAAGGGCCATCCTGCGTGACACTGCAGTGCCACTCCTAGATGGGCCAGGTGTTTGTGTCGGCCACTTGGGTCGCTGAGCTTAGTCATCCAGCGACCTCGGTGCAAATTTTAGGACTAAAAATAATATTGTGAGGTGTGAGGTGTTCAGAATAGACTGAAAATGAGTGGAAATTATGGTTATTGAGGTTAATAATACTTTGGGATCAAAATGACCCCCAAATTCTATGATTTAAGCTGTTTTTTAGGGTTTTTTGAAAAAAACACCCGAATCCAAAACACACCCGAATCCGACAAAAAAAATTCGGTGAGGTTTTGCCAAAACGCGTTTGAACCCAAAACACGGCCGCGGAACCGAACCCAAAACCAAAACACAAAACCCGAAAAATTTCCGGTGCTCATCACTAATTAGCGGGTGCTTAATACAGATATACAGACATTATTGGGTGCTTATTGCAGATATGCAGACATTACCGGGTGCTTAGTACAGATATACAGACATTGTCGGGTGCTTAGTGCAGATATACAGACATTAGCGGGTGCTTAGTGCAGATATACAGATATTAGCGGGTGCTTAGTGCAGATATACAGACATTAGCGGGTGCTTAGTACAGATATACAGACATTGTCGGGTGCTTAGTGCAGATATACAGACATTAGCGGGTGCTTAGTGCAGATATACAGACATTAGCGGGTGCTTAGTATAGATATACAGACATTAGCGGGTGCTTAGTGCAGATATACAGACATTACCGGGTGCTTAGCCTTAGTACAGATATGCAGACATTACCGGGTGCTTATTGCAGATATGCAGACATTACCGGGTGCTTAGTACAGATATGCAGACATTACCGGGTGCTTAGTACAGATATACAGACATTGTCGGGTGCTTAGTGCAGATATACAGACATTAGCGGGTGCTTAGTGCAGATATACAGATATTAGCGGGTGCTTAGTGCAGATATACAGACATTAGCGGGTGCTTAGTACAGATATACAGACATTGTCGGGTGCTTAGTGCAGATATACAGACATTAGCGGGTGCTTAGTGCAGATATACAGACATTAGCGGGTGCTTAGTATAGATATACAGACATTAGCGGGTGCTTAGTGCAGATATACAGACATTACCGGGTGCTTAGCCTTAGTACAGATATGCAGACATTACCGGGTGCTTATTGCAGATATGCAGACATTACCGGGTGCTTAGTACAGATATGCAGACATTACCGGGTGCTTAGTACAGATATA
Organism: Pseudophryne corroboree; assembly: GCF_028390025.1. Taxonomy (NCBI): domain Eukaryota; kingdom Metazoa; phylum Chordata; class Amphibia; order Anura; family Myobatrachidae; genus Pseudophryne; species Pseudophryne corroboree. Next base: position 1,168,295,076 of record NC_086444.1, read on the forward strand.
CAGACATTGTCGGGTGCTTAGTGCAGATATACAGACATTAGCGGGTGCTTAGTGCAGATATACAGACATTAGCGGGTGCTTAGTGCAGATATACAGACATTAGCGGGTGCTTAATACAGATATACAGACATTATTGGGTGCTTATTGCAGATATGCAGACATTACCGGGTGCTTAGTACAGATATACAGACATTGTCGGGTGCTTAGTGCAGATATACAGACATTAGCGGGTGCTTAGTGCAGATATACAGACATAAGCGGGTGCTTAGTACAGATATACAGACATTGGGGTATATTTACTAAGGTCCCGATTTTGACCGAGATGCCGTTTTTTCTTCAAAGTGTCATCTCGGGAATTTACTAAGCAGAAATCACGGCAGTGATGAGGCCATTCGTATTTTTTTGCAAGTCCAAGAATAAAAATACGAATGAATACACCATCGGTCAAAACGCGGCTGTTTAGATATGAATCTCTGTCATTTACTAAGAAGTGCAAAGCAAAAAAAAAAAAAACACTGCCGTGAAAAAATACAACTCGTAAAAAAGTGCTAAAAAAAACCAGACCTGCTTTTTTGAGCCGTGATTGGATAGGCATGCACGGATCCATGAGATCCGTGCATGTATATCAGTGGGAAGGGGTGGGAAAGTGTTAATTTTTTGAAAAAAAATTGCGTTGGGTCCCCCCTCCTAAGCATAACCAGCCTCGGGCTCTTTGAGCCGATCCTGGTTGCAGAAATATGGGAAAAAAATGGACAGGGGTTCCCCCATATTTAAGCAACCAGCATCGGGCTCTGCGCCTGGTCCTGGTTCCAAAAATACGGGGGACAAAAAGCGTAGGGGTCCCCCGTATTTTTAAAACCAGCACCGGGCTCCACTAGCTGGACAGATAATGCCACAGCCGGGGGTCACTTTTATACCGTGCCCTGCGGCCGTGGCATCAAATATCCAACTAGTCACCCCTGGCCGGGGTACCCTGGGGGAGTGGGGACCCCTTCAATCAAGGGGTCCCCCCCCCCAGCCACCCAAGGGCCAGGGGTGAAGCCCGAGGCTGTCCCCCCCATCCAATGGGCTGCGGATGGGGGGCTGATAGCCTTTTTGTAAAAGTGATTGATATTGTTTTTAGTAGCAGTACTACAAGGCCCAGCAAGCCTCCCCCGCATGCTGGTACTTGGAGAACCACAAGTACCAGCATGCGGCGGAAAAACGGGCCCGCTGGTACCTGTAGTACTACTACTAAAAAAATACCCAAAAAAAGACAATACACACACACCTTGAAAGTAAAGTTTTATTACATCCATCCACACAAACATACATACATACTTACCTTATGTTCACACGAGGGTCGGTCCTCTTCTCCAGTAGAATCCATGGGGTACCTGTTGAATAAATTATACTCACCAGATCCAGGGTACCAGGCTCCTCGGATAATCCTTTTGTAATCCACGTACTTGATTAAAAAAATAAAACGGAGACCCGAGCCACGCACTGAAAGGGGACCCATGTTTTCACATGGGTCCCCTTTCCCCGAATTCCAGAAACCCACTCTGACTGATGTCTAAGTGGGTTTCTTCAGCCAATCAGGGAGCGCCACGTTGTAGCACCCTCCTGATCGGCTGTGTGCTCCTGTACTGTCTGATAGGCGGCACACGGCAGTGTTACAATGTAGCGCCTATGCGCTCCATTGTAACCAATGGTGGGAACTTTGTGGTCAGCGGTGAGGTCACTTTCGGTCAACCGCTGAGCAGAAAGTTCCCACCATTGGTTACAATGGAGCGCATAGGCGCTACATTGTAACACTGCCGTGTGCCGCCTGTCAGACAGTACAGGAGCACACAGCCGATCAGGAGGGTGCTACAACGTGGCGCTCCCTGATTGGCTGAAGAAACCCACTTAGACATCAGTCAGAGTGGGTTTCTGGCATTCGGGGAAAGGGGACCCATGTGAAAACATGGGTCCCCTTTCAGTGCGTGGCTCGGGTCTCCGTTTTATTTTTTTAATCAAGTACGTGGATTACAAAAGGATTATCCGAGGAGCCTGGTACCCTGGATCTGGTGAGTATAATTTATTCAACAGGTACCCCATGGATTCTACTGGAGAAGAGGACCGACCCTCGTGTGAACATAAGGTAAGTAAGTATGTATGTATGTGTGGATGGATGTAATAAAACTTTACTTTCAAGGTGTGTGTGTATTGTCTTTTTTTGGGTATTTTTTTAGTAGTAGTACTACAGGTACCAGCGGGCCCGTTATTCCGCAGCATGCTGGTACTTGTGGTTCACCAAGTACCAGCATGCGGGGGAGGCTTGCTGGGCCTTGTAGTACTGCTACTAAAAACAATATCAATCACTTTTACAAAAAGGCTATCAGCCCCCCATCCGCAGCCCATTGGATGGGGGGGGGGGACAGCCTCGGGCTTCACCCCTGGCCCTTGGGTGGCTGGGGGGGGGACCCCTTGATTGAAGGGGTCCCCACTCCCCCAGGGTACCCCGGCCAGGGGTGACTAGTTGGATATTTGATGCCACGGCCGCAGGGCACGGTATAAAAGTGACCCCCGGCTGTGGCATTATCTGTCCAGCTAGTGGAGCCCGGTGCTGGTTTTAAAAATACGGGGGACCCCTATGCTTTTTGTCCCCCGTATTTTTGGAACCAGGACCAGGCGCAGAGCCCGATGCTGGTTGCTTAAATATGTGGGAACCGCTGTCCATTTTTTCCCCATATTTCTGCAACCAGGATCGGCTCAAAGAGCCCGAGGCTGGTTTGCCTTAGGAGGGGGGACCCCACGCAATTTTTTTTTAACATTTAAACTTTTTTTTTTTTTTTTTTACAAAGTGCACAATGAAGCCCAGCACGGATCTCTCAGATCCGGCCGAGATTCATTGTATTAAAGTCGGCAGTGTTTTACAAGTCACTCCCGTAAAACACTGCCTAAAAAAACGAATGACATCGACATCGGAAAACCCGAAAATGCAGAATACGGCAGCTTAGTAAATTAGTCGTAACAAATTCAAAAAGTTGCAGTTTTACACTTTCGATGTCATTCGTGATTATTCTCCCACCAAATCGGGAGAATTACGAATGTTAGTAAATATACCCCATTGTCGGGTGCTTAGTGCAGATATACAGACATTGGCCCTCATTCCGAGTTGTTCGCTCGCAAGCGGATTTTAGCAGATTTGCTCATGCTAAGCCGCCGCCTACTGGGAGTGAATCTTAGCATCTTAAAATTGCGAACGATGTATTCGCAATATTGCGATTACACACCTCGTAGCAGTTTCTGAGTAGCTTCAGACTTACTCGGCATCTGCGATCAGTTCAGTGCTTGTCGTTCCTGGTTTGACGTCACAAACACACCCAGCGTTCACCCAGACACTCCTCCGTTTCTCCAGCCACTCCTGCGTTTTTTCCGGAAATGGTAGCGTTTTTTCCCACACGCCCATAAAACGGCCTGTTTCCGCCCAGTAACACCCATTTCCTGTCAATCACATTACGATCTCCAGAACGATGAAAAAGCCGTGAGTAAAATTCCTAACTGCATAGCAAATTTACTTGGCGCAGTCGCAGTGCGAACATTGCGCATGCGCATTAAGCGGAAAATCGCTGCGATGCGAAGATTTTTACCGAGCGAACAACTCGGAATGAGGGCCCTTAGCGGGTGCTTAGTGCAGATATACAGACATTAGCGGGTGCTTAGTATAGATATACAGACATTAGCGGGTGCTTAGTGCAGATATACAGACATTACCGGGTGCTTAGTACAGATATACAGACATTGTCGGGTGCTTAGTACAGATATGCAGACATTACCGGGTGCTTATTGCAGATATGCAGACATTAGCGGGTGCTTAGTACAGATATACAGACATTAGCGGGTGCTTAGTACAGATATACAGACATTAGCGGGTGCTTAGTACAGATATACAGACATTAGCGGGTGCTTAGTACAGATATACAGACATTAGCGGGTGCTTAGTACAGATATACAGACATTAGCGGGTGCTTAGTACAGATATACAGACCGTAGCGGGTGCTTAGTACAGATATACAGACCGTAGCGGGTGCTTAGTACAGATATACAGACATTGTCGGGTGCTTAGTACAGATATACAGACATTAGCGGGTGCTTAGTACAGATATACAGACAATAGCGGGTGCATAGTGCAGATATACAGACATTATTGGGTGCTTAGTGCAGATATACAGACATTAGCGGGTGCTTAGTACAGATATGCAGACATTATTGGTAGAGATGAGCGGGTTCGGTTCCTCTGAATCCGAACCCGCCCGAACTTCAGGTTTTTTACACGGGTCCGAGCAGGCTCGGATCTCCCCGCCTTGCTCGGCTAACCCGAGCGCGCCCGAACGTCATCATCACGCTGTCGGATTCTCGCGAGGCTCGGATTCTATATAAGGAGCCGCGCGTCGCCGCCATTTTCACACGTGCATTGAGAGTCATAGGGAGAGGACGTGGCTGGCGTCCTCTCCGTTTAGAGAAGAGAGAGACACAGTATTTTGGGGAGCATTAGGAGGAGTACTACTATACTGTATACTACTATACTACTTGCTGAAGTGATATTTATAGATTAGATAATAGATAGTGTGACTGTAAGTGTATTATCTGACTTGTGGGGGAGACACTGACAGTGGGGAGCAGTTAGAGTCTGAGAGCAGGACTCAGGAGTACATATAACGTACAGTGCACACTTTTGCTGCCAGAGTCAGTGCCACACTGCCATTGTTGTGACCACACTGACCACCAGTATAATAATATATTTTGTGATTGTCTGCTTAGGACTCGGAGTACTAGTTGCAAGTTGCAACGTGACCTGACCACCAGTTTAATAATCAATCACCACCAGTTTAATATATATATATATATATATATATATATATATATAGTACCAAGTTATCCGGCACTCACGAAAAAACAATATACAAAATGCCAGGGTGCCCTCCTAATGATAATGCAAAACACAGTCTCCTTCCCCACCTGTGGCTCAGGTGTTAGCAGCAAAGGAAATGAGGCGGCACTCCATAATTGTATATAATATATATATATATATATAATATTGTATACCACCTACCCGTGGTTTTTTTTTTTTTCACTCTTCTTTATACATACTACTATAGTAGCTTACTGTAGCAGTCTGCGGTGCTGTGCTGACCTGACAGTGTCCAGCAGGTCCGTCATCAGTCATTACATAATAAATATATATAGTACCTGTCCGGCTGCAGTACTAGTGATATTATATTGATTTCATCTCATTATCAATAATTTATCATCCAGTCTAGACTCTATATTAGCAGCAGACACAGTACGTTAGTCCACGGCTGTAGCTACCTCTGTGTCGGCACTCGGCAGTCCATCCATAATTGTATACCACCTACCCGTGGTTTTTTTTTTTCTTTCTTCTTTGTACATACTACTATAGAGTATAGTAGCTTACTGTAGCAGTCTGCGGTGCTGCTGAGCTGACAGTGTCCAGCAGGTCCGTCATCAGTCATCATTACCTAATAAATATATTATCTACCTGTCCGGCTGCAGTACTAGTGATATTATATATACATACATATATATATTGATTTCATCTCATTATCAATCATCCAGTCTATATTAGCAGCAGACACAGTACGTTAGTCCACGGCTGTAGCTACCTCTGTGTCGGCACTCGGCAGTCCATCCATAATTGTATACCACCTACCCGTGGTTTTTTTTTTTCTTTCTTCTTTGTACATACATACTACTATAGAGTATAGTAGCTTACTGTAGCAGTCTGCGGTGCTGCTGAGCTGACAGTGTCCAGCAGGTCCGTCATCAGTCATCATTACCTAATAAATATATTATCTACCTGTCCGGCTGCAGTACTAGTGATATTATATATACATACATATATATATTGATTTCATCTCATTATCAATCATCCAGTCTATATTAGCAGCAGACACAGTACGTTAGTCCACGGCTGTAGCTACCTCTGTGTCGGCACTCGGCAGTCCATCCATAATTGTATACCACCTACCCGTGGTTTTTTTTTTCTTTCTTCTTTGTACATACTACTATAGTATAGTAGCTTACTGTAGCAGTCTGCGGTGCTGCTGAGCTGACAGTGTCCAGCAGGTCCGTCATCAGTCATCATTACCTAATAAATATATTATCTACCTGTCCGGCTGCAGTACTAGTGATATTATATATACATACATATATATATTGATTTCATCTCATTATCAATCATCCAGTCTATATTAGCAGCAGACACAGTACGTTAGTCCACGGCTGTAGCTACCTCTGTGTCGGCACTCGGCAGTACATCCATAATTGTATACCACCTACCCGTGGTTTTTTTTTCTTTCTTCTTTGTACATACTACTATAGTATAGTAGCTTACTGTAGCAGTCTGCGGTGCTGCTGAGCTGACAGTGTCCAGCAGGTCCGTCATCAGTCATCATTACCTAATAAATATATTATCTACCTGTCCGGCTGCAGTACTAGTGATATTATATATACATACATATATATATATTGATTTCATCTCATTATCATCCAGTCTATATTAGCAGCAGACACAGTACGGTAGTCCACGGCTGTAGCTACCTCTGTGTCGGCACTCGGCAGTCCATCCATAATTGTATACCACCTACCCGTGTTTTTTTTTTTTCTTTCTTCTTTGTACATACTACTATAGTATAGTAGCTTACTGTAGCAGTCTGCGGTGCTGCTGAGCTGACAGTGTCCAGCAGGTCCGTCATCAGTCATCATTACCTAATAAATATATTATCTACCTGTCCGGCTGCAGTACTAGTGATATTATATATACATACATATATATATATTGATTTCATCTCATTATCATCCAGTCTATATTAGCAGCAGACACAGTACGGTAGTCCACGGCTGTAGCTACCTCTGTGTCGGCACTCGGCAGTCCATCCATAATTGTATACCACCTACCCGTGGTTTTTTTTTTTTCTTTCTTCTTTGTACATACTACTATAGAGTATAGTAGCTTACTGTAGCAGTCTGCGGTGCTGCTGAGCTGACAGTGTCCAGCAGGTCCGTCATCAGTCATCATTACCTAATAAATATATTATCTACCTGTCCGGCTGCAGTACTAGTGATATTATATATACATACATACATATATATATATTGATTTCATCTCATTATCATCCAGTCTATATTAGCAGCAGACACAGTACGGTAGTCCACGGGTGTAGCTACCTCTGTGTCGGCACTCGGCAGTCCATCCATAAGTATACTAGTATCCATCCATCTCCATTGTTTACCTGAGGTGCCTTTTAGTTGTGCCTATTAAAATATGGAGAACAAAAATGTTGAGGTTCCAAAATTAGGGAAAGATCAAGATCCACTTCCACCTCGTGCTGAAGCTGCTGCCACTAGTCATGGCCGAGACGATGAAATGCCAGCAACGTAGTCTGCCAAGGCCGATGCCCAATGTCATAGTACAGAGCATGTCAAATCCAAAACACCAAATATCAGTAAAAAAAGGACTCCAAAACCTAAAATAAAATTGTCGGAGGAGAAGCGTAAACTTGCCAATATGCCATTTACCACACGGAGTGGCAAGGAACGGCTGAGGCCCTGGCCTATGTTCATGGCTAGTGGTTCAGCTTCACATGAGGATGGAAGCACTCAGCCTCTCGCTAGAAAACTGAAAAGACTCAAGCTGGCAAAAGCACCGCAAAGAACTGTGCGTTCTTCGAAATCCCAAATCCACAAGGAGAGTCCAATTGTGTCAGTTGCGATGCCTGACCTTCCCAACACTGGACGTGAAGAGCATGCGCCTTCCACCATTTGCACGCCCCCTGCAAGTGCTGGAAGGAGCACCCGCAGTCCAGTTCCTGATAGTCAGATTGAAGATGTCAGTGTTGAAGTACACCAGGATGAGGAGGATATGGGTGTTGCTGGCGCTGGGGAGGAAATTGACCAGGAGGATTCTGATGGTGAGGTGGTTTGTTTAAGTCAGGCACCCGGGGAGACACCTGTTGTCCGTGGGAGGAATATGGCCGTTGACATGCCTGGTGAAAATACCAAAAAAATCAGCTCTTCAGTGTGGAGGTATTTCAACAGAAAAGCGGACAACAGGTGTCAAGCCGTGTGTTGCCTTTGTCAAGCTGTAATAAGTAGGGGTAAGGACGTTAACCACCTCGGAACATCCTCCCTTATACGTCACCTGCAGCGCATTCATAATAAGTCAGTGACAAGTTCAAAAACTTTGGGTGACAGCGGAAGCAGTCCACTGACCAGTAAATCCCTTCCTCTTGTAACCAAGCTCACGCAAACCACCCCACCAACTCCCTCAGTGTCAATTTCCTCCTTACCCAGGAATGCCAATAGTCCTGCAGGCCATGTCACTGGCAATTCTGACGAGTCCTCTCCTGCCTGGGATTCCTCCGATGCATCCTTGAGTGTAATGCCTACTGCTGCTGGCGCTGCTGTTGTTGCTGCTGGGAGTCGATCGTCATCCCAGAGGGGAAGTCGTAAGCCCACTTGTACTACTTCCAGTAAGCAATTGACTGTCCAACAGTCCTTTGCGAGGAAGATGAAATATCACAGCAGTCATCCTGCTGCAAAGCGGATAACTGAGGCCTTGACAACTATGTTGGTGTTAGACGTGCGTCCGGTATCCGCCGTTAGTTCACAGGGAACTAGACAATTTATTGAGGCAGTGTGCCCCCGTTACCAAATACCATCTAGGTTCCACTTCTCTAGGCAGGCGATACCGAGAATGTACACGGACGTCAGAAAAAGACTCACCAGTGTCCTAAAAAAATGCAGTTGTACCCAATGTCCACTTAACCACGGACATGTGGACAAGTGGAGCAGGGCAGGGTCAGGACTATATGACTGTGACAGCCCACTGGGTAGATGTATGGACTCCCGCCGCAAGAACAGCAGCGGCGGCACCAGTAGCAGCATCTCGCAAACGCCAACTCTTTCCTAGGCAGGCTACGCTTTGTATCACCGCTTTCCAGAATACGCACACAGCTGAAAACCTCTTACGGCAACTGAGGAAGATCATCGCGGAATGGCTTACCCCAATTGGACTCTCCTGTGGATTTGTGGCATCGGACAACGCCAGCAATATTGTGTGTGCATTAAATATGGGCAAATTCCAGCACGTCCCATGTTTTGCACATACCTTGAATTTGGTGGTGCAGAATTATTTAAAAAACGACAGGGGCGTGCAAGAGATGCTGTCGGTGGCCAGAAGAATTGCGGGACACTTTCGGCGTACAGGCACCACGTACAGAAGACTGGAGCACCACCAAAAACTACTGAACCTGCCCTGCCATCATCTGAAGCAAGAAGTGGTAACGAGGTGGAATTCAACCCTCTATATGCTTCAGAGGTTGGAGGAGCAGCAAAAGGCCATTCAAGCCTATACAATTGAGCACGATATAGGAGGTGGAATGCACCTGTCTCAAGTGCAGTGGAGAATGATTTCAACGTTGTGCAAGGTTCTGATGCCCTTTGAACTTGCCACACGTGAAGTCAGTTCAGACACTGCCAGCCTGAGTCAGGTCATTCCCCTCATCAGGCTTTTGCAGAAGAAGCTGGAGACATTGAAGGAGGAGCTAACACGGAGCGATTCCGCTAGGCATGTGGGACTTGTGGATGGAGCCCTTAATTCGCTTAAAAAGGATTCACGGGTGGTCAATCTGTTGAAATCAGAGCACTACATTTTGGCCACCGTGCTCGATCCTAGATTTAAAGCCTACCTTGGATCTCTTTTTCCGGCAGACACAAGTCTGCTGGGGTTGAAAGACCTGCTGGTGAGAAAATTGTCAAGTCAAGCGGAACGCGACCTGTCAACATCTCCTCCTTCACATTCTCCCGCAACTGGGGGTGCGAGGAAAAGGCTCAGAATTCCGAGCCCACCCGCTGGCGGTGATGCAGGGCAGTCTGGAGCGACTGCTGATGCTGACATCTGGTCCGGACTGAAGGACCTGACAACGATTACGGACATGTCGTCTACTGTCACTGCATATGATTCTCTCACCATTGAAAGAATGGTGGAGGATTATATGAGTGACCGCATCCAAGTAGGCACGTCACACAGTCCGTACTTATACTGGCAGGAAAAAGAGGCAATTTGGAGGCCCTTGCACAAACTGGCTTTATTCTACCTAAGTTGCCCTCCCACAAGTGTGTACTCCGAAAGAGTGTTTAGTGCCGCCGCTCACCATGTCAGCAATCGGCGTACGAGGTTACATCCAGAAAATGTGGAGAAGATGATGTTCATTAAAATGAATTATAATCAATTCCTCCGTGGAGACATTGACCAGCAGCAATTGCCTCCACAAAGTACACAGGGAGCTGAGATGGTGGATTCCAGTGGGGACGAATTGATAATCTGTGAGGAGGGGGATGTACACGGTGATATATCGGAGGATGATGATGAGGTGGACATCTTGCCTCTGTAGAGCCAGTTTGTGCAAGGAGAGATTAATTGCTTCTTTTTTGGTGGGGGTCCAAACCAACCCGTCATTTCAGTCACAGTCGTGTGGCAGACCCTGTCACTGAAATGATGTGTTGGTTAAAGTGTGCATGTCCTGTTTATACAACATAAGGGTGGGTGGGAGGGCCCAAGGACAATTCCATCTTGCACCTCTTTTTTCTTTAATTTTTCTTTGCGTCATGTGCTGTTTGTGGAATGTTTTTTGGAAGGGCCATCCTGCGTGACACTGCAGTGCCACTCCTAGATGGGCCCGGTGTTTGTGTCGGCCACTAGGGTCGCTTATCTTACTCACACAGCTACCTCATTGCGCCTCTTTTTTTCTTTGCGTCATGTGCTGTTTGGGGAGGGTTTTTTGGAAGGGCCATCCTGCGTGACACTGCAGTGCCACTCCTAGATGGGCCCGGTGTTTGTGTCGGCCACTAGGGTCGCTTATCTTACTCACACAGCTTCCTCATTGCGCCTCTTTTTTTCTTTGCGTCATGTGCTGTTTGGGGAGGGTTTTTTGGAAGGGCCATCCTGCGTGACACTGCAGTGCCACTCCTAGATGGGCACGGTGTTTGTGTCGGCCACTAGGGTCGCTTATCTTACTCACACAGCTACCTCATTGCGCCTCTTTTTTTCTTTGCGTCATGTGCTGTTTGGGGAGGGTTTTTTGGAAGGGCCATCCTGCGTGACACTGCAGTGCCACTCCTAGATGGGCCCGGTGTTTGTGTCGGCCACTAGGGTCGCTTATCTTACTCACACAGCTACCTCATTGCGCCTCTTTTTTTCTTTGCGTCATGTGCTGTTTGGGGAGGGTTTTTTGGAAGGGCCATCCTGCGTGACACTGCAGTGCCACTCCTAGATGGGCCCGGTGTTTGTGTCGGCCACTAGGGTCGCTTATCTTACTCACACAGCTACCTCATTGCGCCTCTTTTTTTCTTTGCGTCATGTGCTGTTTGGGGAGGGTTTTTTGGAAGGGCCATCCTGCGTGACACTGCAGTGCCACTCCTAGATGGGCCCGGTGTTTGTGTCGGCCACTAGGGTCGCTTATCTTACTCACACAGCTACCTCATTGCGCCTCTTTTTTTCTTTGCGTCATGTGCTGTTTGGGGAGGGTTTTTTGGAAGGGCCATCCTGCGTGACACTGCAGTGCCACTCCTAGATGGGCCCGGTGTTTGTGTCGGCCACTAGGGTCGCTTATCTTACTCACACAGCTACCTCATTGCGCCTCTTTTTTTCTTTGCGTCATGTGCTGTTTGGGGAGGGTTTTTTGGAAGGGCCATCCTGCGTGACACTGCAGTGCCACTCCTAGATGGGCCCGGTGTTTGTGTCGGCCACTAGGGTCGCTTATCTTACTCACACAGCTACCTCATTGCGCCTCTTTTTTTCTTTGCGTCATGTGCTGTTTGGGGAGGGTTTTTTGGAAGGGCCATCCTGCGTGACACTGCAGTGCCACTCCTAGATGGGCCCGGTGTTTGTGTCGGCCACTAGGGTCGCTTATCTTACTCACACAGCTACCTCATTGCGCCTCTTTTTTTCTTTGCGTCATGTGCTGTTTGGGGAGGTTTTTTTGGAAGGGCCATCCTGCGTGACACTGCAGTGCCACTCCTAGATGGGCCCGGTGTTTGTGTCGGCCACTAGGGTCGCTTATCTTACTCACACAGCTACCTCATTGCGCCTCTTTTTTTCTTTGCGTCATGTGCTGTTTGGGGAGGGTTTTTTGGAAGGGCCATCCTGCGTGACACTGCAGTGCCACTCCTAGATGGGCCCGGTGTTTGTGTCGGCCACTAGGGTCGCTTATCTTACTCACACAGCTACCTCATTGCGCCTCTTTTTTTCTTTGCGTCATGTGCTGTTTGGGGAGGGTTTTTTGGAAGGGCCATCCTGCGTGACACTGCAGTGCCACTCCTAGATGGGCCCGGTGTTTGTGTCGGCCACTAGGGTCGCTTATCTTACTCACACAGCTACCTCATTGCGCCTCTTTTTTTCTTTGCGTCATGTGCTGTTTGGGGAGGGTTTTTTGGAAGGGCCATCCTGCGTGACACTGCAGTGCCACTCCTAGATGGGCCCGGTGTTTGTGTCGGCCACTAGGGTCGCTTAGCTTAGTCATCCAGCGACCTCGGTGCAAATTTTAGGACTAAAAATAATATTGTGAGGTGTGAGGTATTCAGAATAGACTGAAAATGAGTGGAAATTATGGTTTTTGAGGTTAATAATACTTTGGGATCAAAATGACCCCCAAATTCTATGATTTAAGCTGTTTTTTAGTGTTTTTTGAAAAAAACACCCGAATCCAAAACACACCCGAATCCGACAAAAAAAATTCGGTGAGGTTTTGCCAAAACGCGGTCGAACCCAAAACACGGCCGCGGAACCGAACCCAAAACCAAAACACAAAACCCGAAAAATTTCAAGTGCACATCTCTAATTATTGGGTGCTTATTGCAGATATGCAGACATTACCGGGTGCTTAGTACAGATATGCAGACATTACCGGGTGCTTAGTACAGATATACAGACATTGTCGGGTGCTTAGTGCAGATATACAGACATTAGCGGGTGCTTAGTGCAGATATACAGACATTGTAGGGTGCTTAGTGCAGATATACAGACATTAGCGGGTGCTTAGTACAGATATACAGACATTATTGGGTGCTTATTGCAGATATACAGACATTAGCGGGTGCTTAGTACAGATATACAGACACTGTCGGGTGCTTAGTACAGATTTACAGACATTAGCGGGTGCTTAGTGCAGATATACAGACATTAGCGGGTGCTTAGTACAGATATACAGACATTAGCGGGTGCATAGTGCAGATATACAGACAGTAGCGGGTGCTTAGTGCAGATATACAGACATTATTGGGTGCTTAGTACAGATATACAGACATTAGCGGGGGCTTAGTGCAGATATACAGACATTGTAGGGTGCTTAGTGCAGATATACAAACATTAGCGGGTGCTTAGTGCAGATATACAGACATTAGCGGGTGCTTAGTACAGATATACAGACATTAGCGGGTGCTTAGTACAGATATACAGACATTACCGGGTGCTTAGTACAGATATACAGACATTGTCGGGTGCTTAGCACAGATATACAGACATTAGCGGTGCTTAGTACAGATATGCAGACATTACCGGGTGCTTAGTACAGATATGCAGACATTACCGGGTGCTTAGTACAGATATACAGACATTAGCGGGTGCTTAGTGCAGATATACAGACATTAGCGGGTGCTTAGTATAGATATACAGACATTAGCGGGTGCTTAGTACAGATATACAGACATTAGCGGGTGCTTAGTACAGTTATACAGATATTAGCGGCAGAGATGAGCGGGTTCGGTTCTCCGAGATCCGAACCCCCCCAAACTTCACCCATTTTACACGGTTCCAAGGCAGCCTCGGATCATCCCGCCTTGCTCGGTTAACCCGAACGCGGCCGAACGTCATCATCCCGCTGTCGGATTCTCGCGAGATTCGTATTCTATATAAAGAGCCGTGCGTCGCCGCCATTTTCACTCGTGCATTGGAGATTGAACGGAGAGGATGTGGCTGCGTTCTCTCCCTGAAAATCTCCGTAATCTGTGCGCAGTGTGCTGCAAATATCTGTGCTCAGTGTGCTGAAAATATCTACGTTCCCTGCCTGAAAACGCTCCATATCTGTGCTCAGTGTGCTGCAAATATCTGTGCTCAGTGTGCTTTATTGTGGGGACTGGGGACCACCAGTATATAATTATACTTATAGTTGTACAGTACGGTAGGCCATTGCTGTATCTTGCAGCTCTGTGTCACTGCAAGTATCCATTCCATATCTGTGCTGCATTTTTGTGAGCAGTATATATAGTATTACAGTGCAGCATTTTGGTGACCCAACAGTATATAGTTGTGTACAGTAGGCCATTGCTGTATCTTGCAGCTCTGTGTCACTGCAAGTATCCATTCCATATCTGTGCTGCATTATTGTGAGCAGTATATAGTAGGACAGTGCAGCATTCTGGTGACCAGCAGTATAGATATATAGTAGAGATGAGCGCCGGAAATTTTTCGGGTTTTGTGTTTTGGTTTTGGGTTCGGTTCCGCGGCCGTGTTTTGGGTTCGACCGCGTTTTGGCAAAACCTCACCGAATTTTTTTTGTCGGATTCGGGTGTGTTTTGGATTCGGGTGTTTTTTTCAAAAAACACTAAAAAACAGCTTAAATCATAGAATTTGGGGGTCATTTTGATCCCAAAGTATTATTAACCTCAAAAACCATAATTTACACTCATTTTCAGTCTATTCTGAATACCTCACACCTCACAATATTATTTTTAGTCCTAAAATTTGCACCTAGGTCGCTGGATGACTAAGCTAAGCGACCCTAGTGGCCGACACAAACACCGGGCCCATCTAGGAGTGTCACTGCAGTGTCACGCAGGATGGCCCTTCCAAAAAACACTCCCCAAACAGCACATGACGCAAAGAAAAAAAGAGGCGCAATGAGGTAGCTGTGTGAGTAAGATAAGCGACCCTAGTGGCCGACACAAACACCGGGCCCATCTAGGAGTGTCACTGCAGTGTCACGCAGGATGTCCCTTCCAAAAAACCCTCCCCAAACAGCACATGACGCAAAGAAAAAAAGAGGCGCAATGAGGTAGCTGTGTGAGTAAGATAAGCGACCCTAGTGGCCGACACAAACACCGGGCCCATCTAGGAGTGGCACTGCAGTGTCACGCAGGATGTCCCTTCCAAAAAACCCTCCCCAAACAGCACATGACGCAAAGAAAAAAAGAGGCGCAATGAGGTAGCTGTGTGAGTAAGATAAGCGACCCTAGTGGCCGACACAAACACCGGGCCCATCTAGGAGTGGCACTGCAGTGTCACGCAGGATGGCCCTTCCAAAAAACCCTCCCCAAACAGCACATGACGCAAAGAAAAAAAGAGGCGCAATGAGGTAGCTGTGTGAGGCAGCCGTGGACTACCGTACTGTGTCTGCTGCAAATATAGACTGGATGATTGATAATGAGATGAAATCAATATATATATGTATGTATATATAATATCACTAGTACTGCAGCCGGACAGGTAGATAATATATTTATTAGGTATTGATAATGATGACTGATGACGGACCTGCTGGACACTGTCAGCTCAGCAGCACCGCAGACTGCTACAGTAAGCTACTATACTATAGTAGTATGTACAAAGAAGAAAGAAAAAAAAAAAAAACCACGGGTAGGTGGTATACAATATTATATATATATATATATATTATATACAATTATATATATATTAAACTGGTGGTGATTGATTATTAAACTGGTGGTCAGGTCACGTTGCAACTTGCAACTAGTACTCCGAGTCCTAAGCAGACAATCACAAAATATATTATTATACTGGTGGTCAGTGTGGTCACAACAATGGCAGTGTGGCACTGACTCTGGCAGCAAAAGTGTGCACTGTACGTTATATGTACTCCTGAGTCCTGCTCTCAGACTCTAACTGCTCCCCACTGTCAGTGTCTCCCCCACAAGTCAGATAATACACTTACAGTCACACTATCTAATCTATAAATATCACTTCAGCAAGTAGTATAGTAGTATACAGTATAGTAGTACTCCTCCTAATAATGCTCCCCAAAATACTGTGTCTCTCTCTTCTCTAAACGGAGAGGACGCCAGCCACGTCCTCTCCCTATGACTCTATAAATATCACTTCAGCAAGTAGTAGAGTAGTATACAGTATAGTAGTACTCCTCCTAATAATGCTCCCCAAAATAGTATACTGTGTCTCTCTCTTCTCTAAACGGAGAGGACGCCAGCCACGTCCTCTCCCTATGACTCTATAAATATCACTTCAGCAAGTAGTAGAGTAGTATACAGTATAGTAGTACTCCTCCTAATAATGCTCCCCAAAATACTGTGTCTCTCTCTTCTCTAAACGGAGAGGACGCCAGCCACGTCCTCTCCCTATGACTCTATAAATATCACTTCAGCAAGTAGTAGAGTAGTATACAGTATAGTAGTACTCCTCCTAATAATGCTCCCCAAAATACTGTGTCTGAGTAGTATACAGTATAGTAGTACTCCTCCTAATAATGCTCCCCAAAATACTGTGTCTCTCTCTTCTCTAAACGGAGAGGACGCCAGCCACGTCCTCTCCCTATGACTCTATAAATATCACTTCAGCAAGTAGTATAGTAGTATACAGTATAGTAGTACTCCTCCTAATAATGCTCCCCAAAATAGTATACTGTGTCTCTCTGTTCTCTAAACGGAGAGGACGCCAGCCACGTCCTCTCCCTATGACTCTATAAATATCACTTCAGCAAGTAGTATAGTAGTATACAGTATAGTAGTACTCCTCCTAATAATGCTCCCCAAAATAGTATACTGTGTCTCTCTCTTCTCTAAACGGAGAGGACGCCAGCCACGTCCTCTCCCTATGACTCTATAAATATCACTTCAGCAAGTAGTAGAGTAGTATACAGTATCAGAGGCGGAACTACCGGCAGTGCAGGCAGTGCACTGCACTGGGGCCCGCCTCTGTCCAGGGGCCCAAGCATGTAATGAGTCAAACTGACTCATTACATGCCGCTGTGCGCTGTGGGCAACCGCTGCCCGCAGCGCACAGCCGCCCGGCGAAGAGAGGAGAGGAGAGGAGCAGCGGTACTACAGACGGGGGAAGGAGGAGGAGGGAGGCTGAGAAGGGAGCCGCAGCAGCGCTTTGTTACTGGTGGAGGCGCTGCTGCTGCTGCCCCTCTGCTTCCCTATAGGCTGTCTTCCGAAAACAGCCTATAGGGAAGCAGAGGGGCAGCAGCAGCAGCGCCTCCACCAGTAACACAGCGCTGCTGCGGCTCCCTTCTCAGCCTCCCTCCTCCTCCTTCTCTCCAGCCCGGGAATCGTCTCTGACGCTGCACCGAGGAGCCTGAGCCAGCGGAGAGGGTAAGTATAATTCTTCTTCTTTCTTTCTTTCTTTCTTTCTTTCTTTCTTTCTTTCTTTCTTTCTTTCTTTCTTTCTTTCTTTCCTTCTTTCCTTCTTTCCTTCTTTCTTTCCTTCTTTCTTGTGCCTGCCTGCCGCAATGTGTAAAAATGGGGGACTACCTGCCGCACTGTGTAAAAATGGGGGACTACCTGCTGCACTGTGTAAAAAGGGGGGACTACATGCCGCAATGTGTAAAAAGGGGGGCATACCTGCCGCAATGTGTAAAAAGGGGGGACTGCCTGCAGCAATGTGTAAAAAGGGGGGACTGCCTGCAGCAATGTGTAAAAAGGGGGGATTGCCTGCCGCAATGTGTAAAAAGGGGGGACTGCCTGCCGCAATGTGTAAAAAGGGGGGACTGCCTGCCGCAATGTGTAAAAAGGGGGAATCAGCCTGCCGCAATGTGTAAAAATGGGGGACTGCCTGCCGCTATGTGTAAAAAGGGGTAATCTGCCCGATGCAATGTGTAAAAAGGGGAATCTGCCTGCCGTAATGTGTAAAAAAGGGGGACTGCCTGACGCTATGTGTAAAACAGGGGGACTGCCTGACGCTATGTGTAAAAATGGGGAATCTGCCTGCTGCTATGTGTAAAAATGGGGAATCTGCCTGCCGTAATGTGTAAAAATGGGGACGCTGTCTGCCGTAATGTGTAACAAGGGCACGCTGTCTGCCGTAATGTGTAACAAGGGCACGCGGTCTGCCGTAATGTGTAACAAGGGCACGCTGTCTGCCGTAATGTGTAAAAAGGGCACGCTGTCTGCCGCTATGTGTAACAAGGGCACGCTGTCTGCTGTAATGTGTAAAAAGGGCACGCTGTCTGCCGTAATGTGTAACAAGGGCACGCGGTCTGCCGTTATGTGTAAAAAGGGCACGCTGTCTGCTGTAATGTGTAAAAAGAGGAATCTGTTCGCTGTAAGGTGTAAAAGGGTCTCTACCTGGTGTAGTGGTGCTACTGTGCGGCGTAATTTGAATAATGGAGACTACTGTGTTGGTATTATTTTGTGGCCACACCCCTTCCCCACGAAGCCACACCACTATGTATTTTTGCGCGCGCCTACGGCGCGCACTGCCCCTGGGGTGGACTTGGATGGGGGGGGGGCCCAAAGCATTTTGTCGCACCTGGGCCCACCGCTTGCTTGTTCCGCCACTGTACAGTATAGTAGTACTCCTCCTAATAATGCTCCCCAAAATACTGTGTCTCTCTCTTCTCTAAACGGAGAGGACGCCAGCCACGTCCTCTCCCTATGACTCTCAATGCACGTGTGAAAATGGCGGCGACGCGCGGCTCCTTATATAGAATCCGAGTCTCGCGAGAATCCGACAGCGGGATGATGACGTTCGGGCGTGCTCGGGTTAACCGAGCAAGGCGGGAGGATCCGAGCCTGCTCGGACCCGTGGAAAAAAGATGAAGTTCGGGCGGGTTCGGATTCAGAGGAACCGAACCCGCTCATCACTAATATATAGTACAGTACAGTAGGCCATTGCTGTATCTTGCAGCTCTGTGTCACTTCTAGTATCCTGATCAGTGCCCAAAATCTGCTGCATTGTTGTGACTAGTATGTATACTGTACTGTGCGACGTGTGTTATACACCTGGGGATTATACATCCTGTAATCTGTACTGAGCGATGCGTGAGATACACCTGGGGATTATACACCCTATATACTGTACTGTGTGATGTGTAAGATACACCTGGGGATTATACTAGTGATGAGCGGGTTTGGTTTCTCGGAAACCGAACCCCCCGAACTTCACCCATTTTACACGGGTCCGAGGCAGGTTCGAACCTTCCCGCCTTGCTCGGCTAACCCGAGCGCGCCCGAACGTCATCATCCCGCTGTCGGATTCTCGCGAGATTCGGATTCTATATAAGCAGCCGCGCGTCGCCGCCATTTTCACTCGTGCATTGGAGATGATAGGGAGAGGACGTGGCTGGCGTCCTCTCCGTTTATTGTTGAACTTGATTGCTTTATTGCTTAATTGTGGGGAGGACTGGGGAGCAGCTGTTAGGAGGAGTACAGTGCAGAGTTTTGCTGATCAGTGACCACCAGTTTTATCCGTTCTCTGCCTGAAAAAAACGCTCCATATCTGTGCTCAGTGTGCTGCATAATATATCTGTGCTCACACTGCTTAATTGTGGGGACTGGGGAGCAGCTGTATTATATAGCAGGAGTACAGTGCAGAGATTTGCTGACAGTGACCACCAGTATACGTTGTCTGCCTGAAAAACACTCCATATCTGTGCTCAGTGTGCTGCTTTATTGTGGGGACTGGGGACCACCAGTATAATTAATATTATATAGGAGGAGTACAGTCCAGAGTTTTGCTGACCAGTGACCACCAGTATACTGTATATAGCAGTACGATACGGAAGGCCACTGCTGTGCCTACCTCTGTGTCGTCATTAAGTATACTATCCATCTACATTCTATACCTGTGGTGCATTTTAGTTTTGCAGTTTGCTGACACAGTGACCACCAGTATACTATATATAGCAGTACGATACGGAAGGCCACTGCTATGCCTACCTCTGTGTCGTCATTAAGTATACTATCCATCTACATTCTATACCTGTGGTGCATTTTAGTTTTGCAGTTTTCTGACACAGTGACCACCAGTATACTATATATAGCAGTACGATACGGAAGGCCACTGCTGTGCCTACCTCTGTGTCGTCATTAAGTATACTATTCATCTACATTCTATACCTGTGGTGCGCCTCTTTTTTTCTTTGCATCATGTGTTGTTTGGGGACAATTTTTTTGAAGTGCCATTCTGCCTGACACTGCAGTGCCACTCCTAGATGGGCCAGGTGTTTGTGTCGGCCACTTGTGTCGCTTAGCTTAGTCACACAGCGACCTTGGTGCGCCTCTTTTTTTCTTTGCATCATGTGCTGTTTGGGGACAATTTTTTTGAAGTGCCATCCTGTCTTGACACTGCAGTGCCACTCCTAGATGGGCCAGGTGTTTGTGTCGGCCACTTGTGTCGCTTAGCTTAGTCACACAGCGACCTTGGTGCGCCTCTTTTTTTCTTTGCATCATGTGCTGTTTGGGGACAATTTTTTTGAAGTGCCATCCTGTCTTGACACTGCAGTGCCACTCCTAGATGGGCCAGGTGTTTGTGTCGGCCACTTGTGTCGCTTAGCTTAGTCACACAGCGACCTTGGTGCGCCTCTTTTTTTCTTTGCATCATGTGCTGTTTGGGGACAATTTTTTTGAAGTGCCATCCTGTCTTGACACTGCAGTGCCACTCCTAGATGGGCCAGGTGTTTGTGTCGGCCACTTGTGTCGCTTAGCTTAGTCACACAGCGACCTTGGTGCGCCTCTTTTTTTCTTTGCATCATGTGCTGTTTGGGGACAATTTTTTTGAAGTGCCATCCTGTCTTGACACTGCAGTGCCACTCCTAGATGGGCCAGGTGTTTGTGTCGGCCACTTGTGTCGCTTAGCTTAGTCACACAGCGACCTTGGTGCGCCTCTTTTTTTCTTTGCATCATGTGCTGTTTGGGGACAATTTTTTTGAAGTGCCATCCTGTCTTGACACTGCAGTGCCACTCCTAGATGGGCCAGGTGTTTGTGTCGGCCACTTGTGTCGCTTAGCTTAGTCACACAGCGACCTTGGTGCGCCTCTTTTTTTCTTTGCATCATGTGCTGTTTGGGGACAATTTTTTTGAAGTGCCATCCTGCCTGACACTTCAGTGCCACTCCTAGATGGGCCAGGTGTTTGTGTCGGCCACTTGTGTCGCTTAGCTTAGCCATCCAGCGACCTCGGTGCAAATTTTAGGACTAAAAATAATATTGTGAGGTGTGAGATGTTCAGAATAGACTGGAAATGAGTGGAAATTATGGTAATTGAGGTTAATAATACTATGGGATCAAAATGACCCCCAAATTCTATGATTTAAGCTGTTTTTAAGGGTTTTTTGATAAAAAACACCCGAATCCAAAACACACCCGAATCCGACAAAAAAATTTCGGTGAGGTTTTGCCAAAACGCGTCCGAATCCAAAACACGGCCGCGGAACCGAATCCAAAACCAAAACACAAAACCCGAAAAATGTGCGGTGCACATCACTAGATTATACACCCTATATTATTATTATTATTATTATTATCATCCTTTATTTATATGGCGCCACAAGGGTTCTGCAGCGCCCAATTACAGAGTACATAAATAATCAAACAGGAAAACAGCAATTTACAGTTGATGACAGTATAGGACAAGTAGAGGGTAAATAAACATAGTTACATCAGCAGATGACACTGGAATAATTATCAGGTGGCAGAAGACTGCTGGATGTGGTACAGTTGAAGAGTATTAAAGTAAGATAAAGGATAAGCACATGAGGGAAGAGGGCCCTGCTCGTGAGAGCTTACAATCTAAAGGGGAGGGGTAGACAGACATGGGTGACACAGATGGGGTACATAGAGAACGTGGAACAGAGGGTTAGGATGAAATTTGGCTGGGTTTAGTGAAGAAGTGGACCCCCAGAAGGCACAAGTCAATACTTAACATTGCAACATTTGACTGGGCTATGCAGGAGAAAATTAAAAATAGGGGAAAATAAAAATAAAAAAAAGAATCAATAACTTCTACCGCTTTCAAAAAGGTCAATGGAAGCTGAAATAATGGACAACTACCTCATGGAAGCCAGATACAGTATACCAAACAGTACTTAGCAGAGTTAGGAATGAGTGCTTATGAAATACAGTAACATTTTGTCATAATATTTCAGAAACTGCATGGCTGGTCTCTTGCACTCTTTTGCTCTAATACACCACCTGCTTTAGGATTTATATTCAAAAACATTATGTCTTCATAATCCCAAAAACGTCAGTCTTCTTGGAAAGTGGTTTGTTCCTTTGTAAGGGAAAGAGAACAAACGTTTTCAAACAACGGTTTCTCAATTTCTTTTTCCTCTGGGAAGGGATTGTGGATTCGCAGGAATATCTGAGCATTTCTGTAATCAGAAAGCAGCGACTTTCTACAAATGTTTACGAATAATTCCAATTTTTTGAAGTGCCACCCTGTCTGACACTTCCGTATATGTCCAGTGGTACTGCCATTTGATATAATTCCCGACATTACTGCCATTTAATTCCAGTGATTTTGTCATTTTCTTCCAGTGATTTGGACCAATAATACCATTGATTAGAACGAATAATTCCATTGATTTTGTCATTTTCTTCCAGTGATTTGGACCATTATTATCATTGATTAGAATTAATAATTCCTGTGATACTGAGGTGTTTGTGTCGCTTAGCTTAGCCGTCCAGCGACCACAGTGCACCTCTTTTTCTCTTTTCTTTGCATCATGTGCTGTTTGGGGACAATTTTTTTAAGTGCCATCCTGTCTGACACTGCAGTGCCACTCCTAGATGGGCCAGGTGTTTGTGCCGCCCTCTTGGGTCGCTTTGCTTAGTCATCCAGCAACCTCGGTGCAAATTTTAGGACTAAAAATAGTATTGTGAGGTGTTCAGTGTTCAGAATAGACTGGAAATGAGTGGAAATTGTGGTTATTGAGGTTAATAATACTATAGGATCAAAATTACCCCCAAATTCTATGATTTAAGCTGTTTTTGAGGGTTTTTTGAAAAATCCAAAACACACCCGAATCCGACAAAAAATTTTCAGGGAGGTTTTGCCAAAACGCGTCCGAATCCAAAACACGGCCGCGGGACCGAATCCAAAATCAAAACACAAAACCCGAAAAATTTCCGGTGCACATTAGCGGGTGCATAGTGCAGATATACAGACAGTAGCGGGTGCTTAGTGCAGATATACAGACATTAGCGGGTGAATAGTACAGATATACAAACATTAGCGGGTGCTTAGTGCAGATATACAGACATTGGCCCTCATTCTGAGTTGTTCACTCTGTAATTTTCTTCGCATCGCAGCGATTTTCCGCTAATTGCGCATGCGCAATGTTCGCACTGCGACTGCGCCAAGTAAATTTGCTATGCAGTTAGGTATTTTACTCACGGCATTACAAGGTTTTTTTTATTCGTTCTGGTGATCGTAATGTGATTGACAGGAAGTGGGTGTTTCTGGGCGGAAACTGGCCGTTTTATGGGTGTGTGTGAAAAAACGCTGCCGTTTCTGGGAAAAACGCGGGAGTGGCTGAAGAAACGGGGGAGTGTCTGGGCGAACGCTGGGTGTGTTTGTGACGTCAAACCAGGAGCGAAACTGACTGAACTGATCGCAGTTGCCGAGTAAGTCTGGAGCTACTCAGAAACTGCTAAGAAGTGTCTATTCACAATTCTGCTAATCTTTCGTTCGCAATTTTACTATGCTAAGATTCACTCCCAGTAGGCGGCGGCTTAGCGTGTGCAATGCTGCTAAAAGCAGCTTGCGAGCGAACAACTCGGAATGACCACCATTAGCGGGTGCATAGTACAGATATACAGGCATTAGCGGGTGCTTAGTACAGATATACAGACATTAGCGGGTGCTTAGTGAAAATATACAGACATTAGTGGGTGCTTAGTACCATAGGTACCGATTTATGTTTTTGCTGGTGGGTGCTCAGCGGGAGATGGCAGTGGGAATGAACGGGCCATTACACAACACACCGTAATGCCCATTACACATTATGCAACACACTGTAATGCCCATTACACATTATGCAACACACTGTAATGCCCATTATGCAATATGCCACACACCGTACTGCATATTATACATTATGCCTCACACTGTAATGTCTATTACACGTTATGCTACACACCGTAATGTCTATTGCACGTTATGCTACACATTGTAATGTCTATTACACATTGGCCCTCATTCCGAGTTGTTCGCTCGCTAGCTGCTTTTAGCAGCATTGCACACTCTAGGCCGCCGCCCTCTGGGAGTGTATCTTTGCTTAGCAGAATAGCGAACGAAAATTTAGCAGAGCTGCTACTAAATAATTCTTGGCAGTTTCTGAGTAGCTCCAGACCTACTCCTAGACTGCGATCACCTCAGTCCGTTTAGTTCCTGGTTTGACGTCACAAACACGCCCTGCGTTCGGCCAGCCACTACCCTGTTTCTCCAGCCACTCGCGCGTTTTTCCCCTGACACGCCTGCGTTTTTTAGCACACTCCCGGAAAACGCTCAGTTACCACCCAGAAGCGCCCCTTTCCTGTCAATCATTCACCGATCAGCAGAGCGACTGAAAAGCGCTGCACGAACACCAGCAAAACTGGTATTAGCAGCAAATCGCAGCATAGCGAAAATCGGCAACGAACGAACAACTCAGAATGACCACCTTAGTGTGGCATTTGTGGGGAGATAGGGGGTGGGGGAGTGTTTTTAATTGAAAAAGGTACAGTAGTATGTAATTCTGTGTTATATTAGCAGTGACAGCTATTGAATGATTCATAAAAAAACAAACAAAAAAAACCACGAACTTATTTAACTTTAACAAAATAAATAAAAAAGAAAAATGACAGCTCTTTTTATTATTGTTCAATAATGTTATGGTTTCTACAATTGGATTAGAGTATATAGTGTATATAAAAGTGGGGTCCGGGGGTGCCGCAGTGGGGGAGGGGCGGATGCTGTGGTGCAGCGGGTGGGGGAGGGGCAGGGGAGGGGGTGCTGCGGGTGGGGGAGGGGGGCCAGAGCCACCGCGGGTGCTGGAGGGGAGGTGTGGGGGTGCCACGGATGGGACCTGGAGGTACTGTGAGTGGGGGAGGGGCAGGAAATGCTTCTCCTGCTTCTCCTCCTAGAAGCAGGTAAGTCAGGGCCTCTGAGGCGGGGAGGCACTTCTGTGACATCACGCGCAGAGGAGTTTCCGGGGCTCAGAAAGTATGTGGTACAGGGAGGGCTATGAAAGCCTTCTGCTGCGCCGATTTCATACACATCTATGCCGGTGGCCGCAGCAGCTTTTGTTCCACCTGCGCCGCGGCTAGGGAGTGGGATTGTTGATGGCGGAGTGGGCAGGTGGACTGGCAGCAGGACATAGGATGCTGCAATAAAAATATTTTTTTCCCCCTATCTACAGGACAGAGACTTGCTGCAGATGCAGTGGCATACCCTTCAACTGTACCTTTTTGGCAGGTACAGTACCTTTTTTGTATGGTCTGTACCAATTTTTTGGCTCTCCAAACTTCCATTGAAAGAATAGGAAAAGGGTCGTGGTCACGACATTTACCCCGTGGCCACACCCCCTTTTCAAATTTGTACCAATTTTTATGTGTAAATTGGAGGGTATGCTGCTGCAGAAGCAGTGGGCCTATTTTGGGGTGTGTACCTGGAGATGCAGCTCCATCAGCCCCATTGTTAATCCTGCTCTGGGAACACACAGCAGCCCAAGGGCAGAGCCTTCCATTGGATGTAACCTGTGTGGGAGTGCGTTTCTTGCCCAATCAGCTGTGGACTGGGTGTGACAGACCTGCCACTAACACAATGAGAGCTCCTAGCCACGCCCAGCGTTATACACACAGGCACAGAGTCACAGATCTGGGCTATTATAGAGATGTGCACCGGAATTTTTTCGGGTTTTGTGTTTTGGTTTTGGATTCGGTTCCAAGGCCGTGTTTTGGATTTGGACGCGTTTTGGCAAAACCTCCCTGAATTTTTTTTGTCGGATTCGGGTGTGTTTTGGATTCGGGTGTTTTTTTTACAAAACCCCCTCAAAAACAGCTTAAATCATAGAATTTGGGGGTCATTTTGATCCTATAGTATTATTAACCACAATTTCCACTCATTTCCAGTCTATTCTGAACACCTCACACCTCACAATACTATTTTTAGTCCTAAAATTTGCACCGAGGTCGCTGGATGACTAAGCAAAGCGACCCAAGTGGGCGGCACAAACACCTGGCCCATCTAGGAGTGGCACTGCAGTGTCAGACAGGATGGCACTTAAAAAAATTGGCCCCAAACAGCATATGATGCAAAGAAAAGAGAAAAAGAGGTGCACTGTGGTCGCTGGACGGCTAAGCTAAGCGACACAAACACCTCAATATCACAGGAATTATTCGTTCTAATCAATGGTATTATTGGTCCAAATCACTGGAAGAAAATGACAAAATCACTGGAATTATTCGTTCTAACCAATGGTATTATTGGTCCAAATCACTGGAAGAAAATGACAAAATCACTGGAATTATTCGTTCTAATCAATGGTATTATTGGTCCAAATCACTGAAAGAAAATGACAAAATCACTGGAATTATTCGTAAACATTTGTAGAAAGTCGCTGCTTTCTGATTACAGAAATGCTCAGATATTCCTGCGAATCCACAATCCCTTCCCAGAAGAAAAATAAATTGAGAAACCGTTGTTTGAGAACGTTTGTTCTCTTTCCCTTACAAGGGAACAAACCACTTTCCAAAAAGACTGACGTTTTTGGGATTATGGAGACAATGTTTTTGAATATAAATCCTAAAGCAGGTGGTGTATTAGAGCAAAAAAGTGCAAGAGACCAGCCATGCAGTTTCTGAAATATTATGACAAAATGTTACTGTATTTCATAAGCACTCATTCCTAACTCTGCTAAGTACTGTTTGGTATACTGTATCTGGCTTCCATGAGGTAGTTGTCCATTATTTCAGCTTCCATTGACCTTTTTGAAAGCGGTAGAAGTTATCGATTCTTTTTTTTTTTCCCCCCTATTTCTCTGACGTCCTAGTGGATACTGGGTACTCCGTAAGGACCATGGGGTATAGACGGGCTCCGCAGGAGACTGGGCACTCTTAAAAGAAAGATTAGGTACTATATCTGGTGTGCACTGGCTCCTCCCTCTATGCCCCTCCTCCAGACCTCAGTTAGAATCTGTGCCCGGCCAGAGCTGGATGCACCCTAGGGGCTCTCCTGAGCTTCCTAGAAAAGAAAGTATTTGTTAGGTTTTTTATTTTCAGTGAGATCTGCTGGCAACAGACTCACTGCTACGTGGGACTGAGGGGAGAGAAGCGAACCTACCTGCTTGCAGCTAGCTTGGGCTTCTAAGGCTACTGGACACCATTAGCTCCAGAGGGATCGAACACAGGCCCAGTCCTCGGTCGTCCGGTCCCGGAGCCGCGCCTCCGTCCCCCTTGCAGAGCCAGAAGAACGAAGAGAAGTTGAAAATCGTCGGCTGAAGACTCCGGTCTTCATTAAGGTAGCGCACAGCACTGCAGCTGTGCGCCATTGCTCCCTTAGCACACCACACACTCCGGTCACTGATGGGTGCAGGGCGCTGGGGGGGGGGCGCCCTGGGGAGCAATTAGATTACCTTACTTGGCGAAAAGCACATAATACAGTCTGATAAACTGTATATGTGCATTAACCCCGCCCATTAAAGTACATAAAAGGACAGAAGCCCGCCGCTGAGGGGGCCGGGCCTTCTTCCTCAGCACACCGGCGCCATTTTCTCTTCACAGCTCAGCTGGAAGGAAGCTCCCCAGGCTCTCCCCTGCAGTATCCTGGTACACAAAGGATAAAAAAGAGAGGGGGGGCACATAAATTTAGGCGCAAAACTGTGTATATAAGCTGCTATAGGGGAAAAATCACTCAGTATAGTGTACATCCCTGTATTATATAGCGCTGTGGTGTGTGCTGGCATACTCTCTCTCTGTCTCTCCAAAGGGCCTGGTGGGGGAACTGTCTTCAAATAGAGCATCCCCTGTGTGTGGTGTGTCGGTACACGTGTGTCGACATGTCTGAGGTAAAAGGCTCCTCTAAGGAGGTGATAGAGCGGATATGTGTGTGGGAGGGTGTCTCCGTCGACAACGCCGACACCTGTTTGGATATGTGTAAGTGCTGAGGTAAAATTATTGCACAAAAGGTTAGGGAACAGAAAGGAAATCTACGCTGGTCTGTCCCTATGTCACAGAGTCCATCAGAGTCTCTCTATGTTCACTATCCAAAATAACAAAGTATCGACACGGAGTTTAACTCCACTGTCGACTACGATAATGCAAAGTTACAGCCAAGAGGGCTAAAAGATATTCAATATATGATTATTGGAATAAAAGATGATTTGCATATCACTGATGACTCATCTGTCCCTGACACGAGAGTACACATGTTAAGGGGAAGAATGCTGAGGTAAATTTCCCTCCTCTCATGAGGAAAAAGAGCGGGAATCGCCAGACAAGAGACGGCAGCTTCCCACAAGAGAATTCTCAGGCTGTATCCTTTCCCCACTAGGGCCAGGATGTGTTGAGAATCTTCCCCTTGGGTGTCCTGTTTGCTCTAGCTATTCTCAGGGATCCTGCAGATAGCGGGCACATTCTAGTATACTACCCAGACCGGCGATTGTGTCGGCATGGGTTTATAGCGCTGTGGCAGCGTGGACAGGTACCTTATCAGCAGAGATTGAGACCCTAGTATGCATATAAATATTTTAAGATGCTGTCTTAAGTGATAGATATATAATTATAAAGCATGCCCAAAGGGACATGAGTATACTGGGTCCTAGAGACAAAAGCTATGTCGATTTCTGCTTGATGTGTCCTGTAGAATATACATTGGACAGATGATGCCGACTTAAGAGGCATATGGAAGGCTGAGGATTGTGTGGAGAAAGGTTCTCGGGCCTGGTCTCCACAGCTATAGCTGGTAATTCTGATATTTTGCCTATATTCCTGCACAGCCTAGGAAAGCACGACATTATTAAATGCAGCTTTTCGAATAAAGAAACAAGAAAGTCTGAGGTGCGTCCTTTCTTGTCAGAGCCGGGGGCAGAGGAAAGAAGCTGTACAACACAGCTAGTCCCCAGGAACAGAAGTCCTCCCCGGCCTCTACAAAAATCCACCGCATGTCGCTGGGGCTCCACAGGCGGAGCTAGGCCCGGTGGGGACACGCCTTCGTAAGTTCAGCCACACGTGAGTTCACTCCCTGTTAGATCCCTGGGCAAAAGAAATTGTATCGCAGGGATACAGGCTGGACTGTGAGAAGATGCCCCCTCACCGAGGATCCGGCGGGCTTCCCCCCAAGAGAGGGAGCCAGTGTTAACTGCAATTCGAAAATTGTATCTTCAACATGTGGTGGTCAAGGGTCCCCTCCTTCAACAAGAGGGTGTTATTATTCGACCATGTTATAATCCCGAAACCAGACGGTTCGGTTAGACCCATATTGTATTAAAATCCCTGAACATATACCTGAAAAGGTTCAGGTTCAAGATGGAATCGCTAAGAGCGGTCATTGCAAGCCTGAAATGAATCGGGACATAAGGGATGCATACCTTCGTGTCCCCATTTATCCACCTCATCAGGCGTACCTCAGAATTGCGGTACGGGATTGTCATTACCAATTTCACCAAGGTAATGGCGGATATGAGGGTGCTCCTGCAGAAGCAAGGTGTCACTATTATCACATACTTGGATGATCTCCTCATAAAAGCGAGATCAAGAGAGCAGTTGCTGGACAGCGTATCACCTTCTCTGGAAGTGAAACGGCAACACGACTGGATTCTATATATTCCAAAGTCGCAGTTGGTTCCTACAGCTCATCTGCCTCGTCTAGGCATGATCCTAGACACAGACCAGAAGAGGATTATCTCCCGATAGAGAGAGCTCAGGAGCTCATGACACTGGTCAGGAATCCATTGAAAACCAAAACAGGTGTCAGTGCATCACTGCACTCGAGTCCTGGGAAGGATGATGGCATCATACGAGGCCATCCACTTCGGCTGGTTCCATGCAAGGACAATGGAACTTACTGGACAAGTGGTCCGCATCACATCTTCAGATGCATCGGTTAATCACCCTATCCTCCAGGGCCAGGGTGTCTCTCCTGTGGTGGCTGCGGAGTGCTCACCTTCTCGAGGGCCGCAGATTCGGCATTCAGGACTGGGTCCTGGTGACCACGGATGCAAGTCTCCAAGGGTGGGGGGCAGTTACACAGGGAAGAAAATTCCAAGGTTTGTGGTCAAGCCAACAGACTTGCCTTCACATCAATATCCTGGAACTAAGGGCCATATACAACGCCCTAAGTCAAGCGGAGTGGCACAAGGAGCAGGGTGGCGAGGGTAGAAGCCACCAGAATTCTTCGCTGGGTGGAGAATCAAGTAAGCGCACTGTCAGCAGTGTTCGTTCCGGGAGTGGACACGACCTCTACCCGGGAAAGTGGTGACTTCATCAGGAAGTCTTCACGCAGTTTTGCAAATTGATGGAAACTGCCTCAGGTGGACTACATGGCGTCCCACCTCAATAAAAAGATAAAAAAGGTTTTACGCTGGGTCAAGGGACTCTCAGGCGATAGCTGTGGTCGCACTAGTAACACCGTGGGTGTTCCAGTCGGTCTATTTATTCCCTCCTCTTCCTCTCAGACCCAAGGGCTGAGAATTGTAATAAACGGAGGAGTGTGAACAATATTCTTTGCTCCGGATTGGCCAAGAAGGACTCGGTACCCGGAACTGAAAGTAATGCTCTCAGAGGACCCATGGCCTCTGCCTCTCAGTCAGGACATGTTGCAACAGGGACCCTGTCTGATCCAAGACTTACCGCGGCTGCGTTGGACGGCATGGCGGTTGAACGCCAGATCCTAGCGGAAAAGGGCATTCCGGATGCAGTTATTCCTACGCTGATAAAGGCTAGGAAAGACGTGTACAGCAAGACTTTTTCACTGTATATGGCGAAAATAGGTTGCTTGGTGTGTGGCCGGGAAGGCCCTACAGAGGAATTCCAGGGGGGTCGATTCCTGCACTTCCTTCAGTCAGGAGTGACTATGGGCCTAAAATTAGGATCCATAAAGGCCAAGATTTCGGCCCTATCCCTTTTTCTCTCAAAAAGAACTGGCTTCACTGCCTGAAGTTCGGACGTTGTTATTACAGGGGTGCTGCATATTCAGCCCTTTTGTGCCTCCAGTGGCACCTTGGGATCTTAACGTGTGTTGGATTCCTAAAATCCCACTGGTTTGAGCCACTTAAGACCGTGGAGCTAAAATATCTCACGTGGAAATTGGTCATGCTTTTGGCCTTAGCTTGGACTAGGCGTGTGTCAGAATTGGCGGCTTTGTCATGTAAAAGCCCATATCTGATCTTCCATATGGAAAGGGCAGAATGGAGGACTCGTCCCCAATTTCTCCCTAAGGTGGTATCATCGTTTCATTTGAACCAACCTATTGTGGTGCCTGCGGCTACTAGGGACTTGGAGGATTCCAAGTTGCTGGACGTAGTCTGGGCCCTGAAACTTTATGTTTCCAGGACGGCTAGAGTCAGAAAAACTGACTCGCTATTTATCCTGCATGCACCCAACAAGCTGGGTGCTCCTGCTTCAAAGCAGACTATTGCTCGCTGGATCTGTAGCACGATTCAGCTTGCAAATTCTGTGGCTGGACTGCCGCATCCTAAATTAGTAAAAGCCCATTCCACGAGGAAAGTGGGCTCTTCTTGGGCGGCTGCCCGAGGGGTCTCGGCTTTACAACTTTGCCGAGCTGCTACTTGGTCGGGTTCAAACACTTTTGCAAAATTCTACAAGTTTGATACCCTGGCTGAGGAGGACCTTGAGTTTGCTCATTCGGTGCTGCAGAGTCATCCGCACTCTCCCGCCCGTTTGGGAGCTTTGGTATAATCCCCATGGTCCTTACGGAGTACCCAGCATCCACTAGGACGTCAGAGAAAATAAGAATTTACTCACCGGTAATTCTATTTCTCGTAGTCCGTAGTGGATGCTGGGAGCCCGTCCCAAGTGCGGACTCTCTGCAATACATGTATATAGTTATTGCTTAACTAAAGGGTTATTGTATGAGCCATCTGTTGAGAGAGGCTCAGTTATTGTTCATACTGTTAACTGGGTATAGTTATCACGAGTTGTATGGTGTGATTGGTGTGGCTGGTATGAGTCTTACCCTGGATTCCAAATCCTTTCCTAGTAATGTCAGCTCTTCCGGGCACAGTTTCCCTAACTGAGGTCTGGAGGAGGGGCATAGAGGGAGGAGCCAGTGCACACCAGATATAGTACCTAATCTTTCTTTTAAGAGTGCCCAGTCTCCTGCGGAGCCCGTCTATACCCCATGGTCCTTACGGAGTACCCAGCATCCACTACGGACTACGAGAAATAGAATTACCGGTGAGTAAATTCTTATTTTTTTATTTTCTCCTGCATAGCCCAGTAAAATGTTGCAATGTTAAGTATTGACTTGTGCCTTCTGGAGGTCCACTTCTTCACTAAACCCAGCCAAATCTCATCCTAAACCTCTGTTCCACGTTCTCTATGTACCCCATTTGTGTCACCCATGTCTGTCTACCCCTCCCCTTTAGATTGTAAACTCTCACGAGCAGGCCCCTCTTCCCTCATGTGCTTATCCTTTGTCTTACTTTAATAATCTTCAACTGTACCACATCCAGCAGTCTTCTGCCACCTGATACTTATTCCAGTGTCATCTGCTGATGTAACTATGTTTATTTACCCTGTACTTGTCCTATACTGTCATCAACTGTAAATTGCTGTTTTCCTGTTTAATTATTTATGTACTCTGTAATTGGGCGCTGCGGAACCCTTGTGGCGCCATATAAATAAAGGATAATAATAATAATAATATAGGGTGTATAATCCCCAGGTTTATCTCACAAATCGATCAGTACAGATTACAGGATGTATAATCACCAGGTGTATAACACACATCGCACAGTACAATATATAGGGTGTATAATCCCCAGGTGTATCTCACACATCGCTCAGTACAGTATATAGGGTGTACAATCCCCAGGTGTATCTCACACATCGCTCAGTACAGTATATAGGGTGTATAATCCCCAGGTGTATCTCACACATCGCTCAGTACAGTATATAGGGTGTATAATCCCCCGGTGTATCTCACACATCGCTCAGTACAGTATATAGGGTGTACAATCCCCACGTGTATCTCACACATCACACAGTACAGAATATAGGGTGTCCAATCCCCAGGTGTATCTCACACAGTACAGTATATAGGGTGTATAATCTCCAGGTGTATCTCACACATCGCTCAGTACAGTATATAGGGTGTATAATCCCAGGTGTATCTCACACATCGCTCAGTACAGTATATAGGGTGTACAATCCCCACGTGTATCTCACACATCACACAGTACAGAATATAGGGTGTATAATCCCCAGGTGTATCTCACACATCGCTCAGTACAGATTACAGGATGTATAATCACCAGGTGTATCTCACACATCGCTCAGTACAGTATACATACTGGTCACAACAATACAGCAGATATTGAGCACTGATCAGGATACTAGAAGTGACACAGAGCTGCAAGATACAGCAATGGCCTACTGTACTGTACTATATGTATACTGCTGGTCACCAAAATGCTGCACTGTCCTACTATATACTGCTCACAATAATGCAGCACAGAGATGGTATACTTGACACAGAGCTGCAAGATACAGCAATGGCCTACTGTACTGTACTATATGTATACTGCTGGTCACCAAAATGCTGCACTGTCCTACTTTATACTGCTCACAATAATGCAGCACAGAGATGGTATACTTGACACAGAGCTGCAAGATACTGCAATGGCCTACTGTACTGTACTATATGTATACTGCTGGTCACCAAAATGCTGCACTGTCCTACTATATACTGCTCACAATAATGCAGCACAGATATGGCATACTTGACACAGAGCTGCAAGATACAGCAATGGTCTACTGTACTGTACTATATGTATACTGCTGGTCACCAAAATGCTGCACTGTCCTACCATATACTGCTCAAAATAATGCAGCACAGAGATGGTATACTTGACACAGAGCTGCAAGATACAGCAATGGCCTACTGTACTGTACTATATGTATACTGCTGGTCACCAAAATGCTGCACTGTCCTACTATATACTGCTCACAATAATGCAGCACAGAGATAGTATACTTGACACAGAGCAGCAAGATACAGCAATGGCCTACTGTACTGTACTATATATGTGTACTGCTGGTCACCAAAATGCTGCACTGTCCTACTATATACTGCTCACAATAATGCAGCACAGATATGGCATACTTGACACAGAGCTGCAAGATACAGCAATGGCCTACTGTACTGTACTATATGTATACTGCTGGTCACCAAAATGCTGCACTGTCCTACTATATACTGCTCAAAATAATGCAGCACAGAGATGGTATACTTGACACAGAGCTGCAAGATACAGCAATGGCCAACTGTACTGTACTATATGTATACTGCTGGTCACCAAAATGCTGCACTGTCCTCCTATATACTGCTCACAATAATGCAGCACAGAGATAGTATACTTGACACAGAGCTGCAAGATACAGCAATGGCCTACTGTACTGTACTATATATGTATACTGCTGGTCACCAAAATGCTGCACTGTCCTACTATATACTGCTCACAATAATGCAGCACAGAGATGGTATACTTGACACAGAGCTGCAAGATACAGCAATGGCCTACTGTACTGTACTATATGTGTACTGATGGTCACCAAAATGC
The DNA here is from genome assembly GCF_028390025.1 of Pseudophryne corroboree. Taxonomy (NCBI): domain Eukaryota; kingdom Metazoa; phylum Chordata; class Amphibia; order Anura; family Myobatrachidae; genus Pseudophryne; species Pseudophryne corroboree. The sequence continues at coordinate 1,168,329,870 of NC_086444.1, forward strand.
AGCACACTGAGCACAGATATTTGCAGCACACTGAGCACAGATTACGGAGCTTTTCAGGGAGAGAACGCAGCCACGTCCTCTCCGTTCAATCTCCAATGCACGATTGAAAATAGCAGCTAAGCGCGGCTCTTTATATAGAATACGAATCTCGCGAGAATCCGACAGCGGGATGATGACGTTCGGGTTAACCGAGCAGGGCGGGAAGATCTGAGGCTGCCTTGGAACCGTGTAAAATAGGTGAAGTTCGGGGGGATTCGGGGGGGAACCGAACCCGCTCATCTCTAATTTATATATATATATATATATATATATATATATATATAAACAAGAGGGTTCTGCACTCTCATCAACGTACCTAGTGGTGGGTGCTCCCGACAGACGAAATGTCCGCAAATGTAGACGAGAATTCCACGTGGTGGAGGGTGCACTCTCACTGTGTATAAAGTCTAGTGAAGTGCACCGGACATTTTTCGGGTTTTGTTTTGGTTTTGGATTCGGTTCCGCGGCCGTGTTTTGGATTCGGACGCGTTTTGGCGAAACCTCACCGAAATTTTTTTGTCGGATTCGGGTGTGTTTTGGATTCGGGTGTTTTTTACAAAAAACCCTAAAAAACAGCTTAAATCATAGAATTTGGGGGTCATTTTGATCCCATAGTATTATTAACCTCAATTACCATAATTTCCAGTCTATTCTGAACACCTCACACCTCACAATATTATTTTTAGTCCTACAATTTGCACCGAGGTCGCTGGATGGCTAAGCTAAGCGACACAAGTGGCCGACACAAACACCTGGCCCATCTAGGAGTGGCACTGCAGTGTCAATCAAGACAGGATGGCACTTCAAAAAAATTGTCCCCAAACAGCACATGATGCAAAGAAAAAAAGAGGCGCACCAAGGTCGCTGTGTGACTAAGCCAAGCGACACAAGTGGCCGACACAAACACCTGGCCCATCTAGGAGTGGCACTGCAGTGTCAATCAAGACAGGATGGCACTTCAAAAAAATTGTCCCCAAACAGCACATGATGCAAAGAAAAAAAAGAGGCGCACCACAGGTATAGAATGTAGATGGATAGTATACTTAATGAATGACGACACAGAGGTAGGTACAGCAGTGGCCTACCGTACTGCTATATATAGTATACTGGTGGTCACTGTGTCAGCAAACTGCAAAACTAAAATGCACCACAGGTATAGAATGTAGATGGATAGTATACTTAATGGATGACGACACAGAGGTAGGTACAGCAGTGGCCTACCGTACTGCTATATATAGTATACTGGTGGTCACTGTGTCAGCAAACTGCAAAACTAAAATGCACCACAGGTATAGAATGTAGATGGATAGTATACTTAATGAATGACGACACAGAGGTAGGTACAGCAGTGGCCTTCCGTATCGTACTGCTATATATAGTATACTGGTTGTCACTGTGTCAGCAAACTGCAAAACTAAAATGCACCACAGGTATAGAATGTAGATGGATAGTATACTTAATGGATGACGACACAGAGGTAGGTACAGCAGTGGCCTACCGTACTGCTAAATATAGTATACTGGTGGTCACTGTGTCAGCAAACTGCAAAACTAAAATGCACCACAGGTATAGAATGTAGATGGATAGTATACTTAATGAATGACGACACAGAGGTAGGTACAGCAGTGGCCTACCGTACTGCTATATATAGTATACTGGTGGTCACTGTGTCAGCAAACTGCAAAACTAAAATGCACCACAGGTATAGAATGTAGATGGATAGTATACTTAATGACGACACAGAGGTAGGCACAGCAGTGGCCTTCCGTATCGTACTGCTATATATAGTATACTGGTGGTCACTGTGTCAGCAAAACTCTGCACTGTACTCCTCCTATATAATATTAATTATACTGGTGGTCCCCAGTCCCCACAATAAAGCAGCACACTGAGCACAGATATGGAGTGTTTTTCAGGCAGACAACGTATACTGGTGGTCACTGTCAGCAAAACTCTGCACTGTACTCCTGCTATATAATACAGCTGCTCCCCTGTCCCCACAATTAAGCAGTGTGAGCACAGATATATTATGCAGCACACTGAGCACAGATATGGTATGGAGCGTTTTTTTCAGGCAGAGAATGGATAAAAACTGGTGGTCACTTATCAGCAAAACTCTGCACTATACTCCTCCTAACAGCTGCTCCCCAATCCTCCCCACAATTAAGCAATAAACCAATCAACTTCTACAATAAACGGAGAGGACGCCAGCCACGTCCTCTCCCTATCATCTCCAATGCACGAGTGAGAAAATGGCGGCGACGCGCGGCTGCTTATATAGAATCCGAATCTCGCGAGAATCCGACAGCGGGATGATGACGTTTGGGCGCGCTCGGGTTAGCCGAGCAAGGCGGGAAGGTTCGAACCTGCCTCGGACCCGTGTAAAAAGGGTGAAGTTCGGGGGGGTTCGGTTTCCGAGAAACCGAACCCGCTCATCTCTAATAAAGTCCACACATTTCTTCAATAGAACATTTTTATTGTAGCCTCAAAGGTTTCGACGTTTCGATCCAAAAACCAGGATCTTTTTCAAGAAGGGCCATACATGAATCATCAAATCCAATCATAATATAATGAAGCCGAATAATTAAAAGTATATCTAGAAAAAATAGAACATCAACATGACTGAGCCTCCCAGGTCCCAATATATAACAATATTAGCGACAATGCTTGTATCAACATAAACTACTACATAATACCAGATTTAGAAAAAAGGAACTCATATATCAAAAACAGGTGGCAGAGTAGTGAGACTACAAGGAGGAATACAATAACACCCTGTGTTCACCACTGGTCTTAAAATGCATGCTAGGCCCACACCTCCTCACCTCTATCAGCACATTCCAATGGGGCTGCATGTCTGAACTGCTGTGTACCAGGTGTAGAGAATGTCCATATAATCACAGCTCTGCAACCAAACCACTGCTGTAATCAAAGGATATCTCTTATTATAGACATGTATCAGAATCAAATGTATATATCAAACCTTGTTACCACATAAATACCTATAGGTTTGGAGAGGTGTGCACAAGACTACACCTGGATAAGGCATTCTCCTACACACAGGGTTAACAGCTGCAGGATCTCAAAAAGGATATTTGGCCACTGTGATTACGCATATACTCTGTTTAAACAATGTGCATCTGAGGCATAGAAATATATATCAAAAACGCCATAATCAACGATCAATAAATACCTATAGGTCCAAGAGGATACACATAGGGCAGCCCCTGGGTTAAGCGTTCTCCCACATCAAATCCCTAGCTACAAACAATAAATAAACCCAAATCAAAAGATTATAGGATTATACAAACATCAAGCTTAATCAGTGGGACAAACCCAACGTAGTTACTCACAGAATCATGTGGAACACTGCACAAACCAGGGCTGCATGCACCAACTGGATCTAAGCAGGGGATTTAAGTACCCCTTGACCCGGAAGTATCAAGGGTGTGAGGGGTTAACTCCAATAGTCACCTGAATAATTATCCAAACCTTTATTCCACTTCATTAACCATTTACCACCAGCACAAAAGGCCAAATAAGCAATCAGTATGCCTGTGTATGCATTAATAGTCACAGTACAACAGAGGGAATACACAAAATAGCGCTGCATGCGCCAGGGGACCGGAAACAGGAAGTGTCATGCGTTCCAACCGCCAAGCCTGGTGGAACGCATGCTGCAAACACCTTAGCGGACACACAGCGCATGACACTTGCAAGGGGACAAAGTCCCTGCATCACGAGCACAGTCCCCTTGCCACCAAATAGACACATCTGCATTAACCCCACGGGCCGGAGGGACCGAATCGGTCCATACACGCCAGGGGCCAGAAACAGGAAGTCCCGTGCGTTCCAGCGGCCGAAGCCGGTGGAACGCACGCTGCTAACATAAATAGGGGATAAAAAAAGATCTAATATATTTAGAGACAAAGTGATGTTTTATATCAAAAGATGAGATCATCCCTCAAGAAATATGTATATATATATATATATGGTTCCTCAAAAAATCAACTGTTGAACAACATATAAAAAAGGGTCAAAAATTGTTATAGGGGACCCAGGAGGAGGCAGCAGCAATAACAATACAAAAACAAAAAAACATACATAAAATGGTTACAATTAAAAAGACAAGCTGGCTATATAGTGAACAAACCTATACAGCAAGTATATCGGTATCTAAACATTATATACTGACACCAATCGAGGGGTGCATTAGACATGTGTTGAAGATATACCATTGATGAACTGGTCAGAGACTTATAGACAAACACTTAATGGATTATATTCATTGAGCCCCCTGGGGGCTACTGTGTCCAATTCATTGATCTAATAACATTCCCTCCATTTAAGCTGCCCCACTCGATCGCCTCCAGTCGACAGAGGTGGAACCCAAACGATCAACATACACTTTAGACTTGCTACTTGGTGCTTAGCCTCTAGAAAGTGTCGTGCGACAGGTTTATCAGAGGTTCCACTGTTTATAGCGGTATGTATAGAGGACCGGTGGTTGGCCATCCGGTCTCTAAAATTCTGCATAGTCAACCCAACATAAAGGAACCCACATGGACATTTCAGTATGTAGATGACATGATCCATTCTGCAATGTAGATTAAATCTGATCTTGATGGCGGTCCCAGTGTGGGGATGATTGAAAGTCGGTCCAACCATCAATGACCTGCACGTCGTGCAGTTGCCGCACGAGAAACATCCGGGTTTCTGTGTATACAATTGTGTACAGGAAGGCTTAGCTTCAGGATACATGGTGGGTCTCATCAACATTTGTTTCAGGTTCGGACCTCGCCTATACGCCAACATTGGTGGTTTCATACGGGTGAATGGTAACGTGGGATCAGAACTGACAATGGCCCAATGTTTCTTCAAAACTTTATTGACATGTCCAGAGTGGTTATCAAAGTGGGTGGTAAACACCATCCTATCTTTAGATTTATTACGCTCACTATCACATGTACCTGAGAAGATCGCTTTTGCTTTTTCAAGACATCTAGATAATACTCTAGTATGGTAACCTCGTTCCCTAGAACATGTAGTAACATCAGTAAGTTGTGTCTCTACCTTCTCACTGGCTGAGTAAATCCTAAGTAACCGAAGGTATTGGGACACAGGTAAGTTGTCTTTTAGGGCCGGTGGATGATGACTAGAGGCATGCAGGGTGAGGTTACGATCTGTTGGTTTCCGATATAATGTCGTTGCCAACAGATTGTTAGTTTTTTTGATAGTCACATCAAGGAAACTAATACTGGTGTCCGAGCAGGTCGATGTAAATTTAATGGGACTAGCTAGAGAGTTTAGTTCACTGACCATAGATAAAAACAGCTCCTCTGTGTTGGTCCAAAGCAAGAAAATGTTGTCGATAAAACGACGATAGAAGAAAATTGAATGGCCATATTTAGGAAAGATGTTGACAGACTCATACTGTGTCATATATAGGTTAGCGTATGAGGGGGCCAGGTTTGACCCCATTGCTGTACCCGCTAGTTGTAAGTAATATGAATCTTTATACATAAAATGGTTGGTCTTCAAGACCAATTCGGCCAATTCGATAATAAATTCAATGGGCATGTTTATTTTAGGACCTTTAATCAATGCAGTTCTTAAAGAACTTAACCCGTCATCATGTGGTATCACTGTGTATAAGGAGTTGACATCCATTGTGGCCTTCAGACAAGGGACACCATATAAGTCTACCCCTTTAAGCTGAGAGAGAAAGTCTCCAGTATCCTTGATGTAGCTATCACTCCTAGTTACTAGGGGTTGAAGAATATGGTCTACAAACTGGGCCAGTGGCTGTAACAAAGACCCCTCGGCGGCTATGATAGGCCTGCCAGGAGGTGCATTCAAACTTTTATGAACTTTAGGCAAAGTGTACAAGATAGGGCATTTGGGATGTTCGACAGTGAGAACGGAATGCAGCTCACTATCCAACCACCCATTGTCAAGACCCCTTTTGAGACATGCGTCAATGGTCCGCTTAGTGCTAGGCACAGGATTAGATCCTAATCGTTGACATGTAATTTCATCCGCCAATTGACGCATAATTTGTGTCAGACGTTTTCTGTGTACTGTAAAGTGATTTTTAAAACATACTTGCAGCAGTTATAGTGCATTTATATGAAACATTACATTACAGATGTGCGGTTCGGTTTTCCTGAAATATGAACACACCCTAACTTAGGGGTTCCGAGTCGAATCGAGTCCCAGTTCAGAAACACTTTATGGATTCCGAGTATCTGTGGATACGCGGTTATAGTTCATGTACACACATTAATTAAAGAAGTGTAATGCGAAAATTCACGCAAATTGACAATTCACACAAATTGACTCCCAATATGAATTTGACAAGATCATGATAGACTTTAATTAATCTCTACAATCGTAAAAAGAGCCTGGGCTCAGTCTAGAGAAATACCAAGGTCTCTGCAGCTCAGTGCCGTAACTAGACATTTTAGCGCTGTGTGCAAGAAACAAACCCCCCCCCAAATATAGAACAGGGCCAATACGCGCCTCAAAAATATAGGGGCATGGCTTCATGGGGAAGGGGCGTGGCCACATAGTTCCCTTACACACAGTACGGCAAGCAGAGCTCCCTTTTACATCTTAGACAGGTAAAGTCCCCCATGTTTACACATTACGGGAGGTAGAGTCCCCCTTGTTCACACATTACGGCAGGTAGAGTCCCCCTTGTTTACACATTACGGCAGCAGGGTCCCCCTTGTTTACACATTATGGCAACAGGGTCCCCTTGTTTACACATTACGGCAGGTAGAGTTCCCCTTGTTTACACATTACAGCAGCAGGGTCCCCCTTGTTTACACATTACGGTAGCAGGGTCCCCCTTGTTTACACATTACGTCAGCAGGGTACCCCTTGATAACACATTACGGCAGCAGGATCCCCCTTGTTTACACATTACGGCAGCAGGATCCCCCTTATTTACACATTACGGCAGCAGGATTCCCCTTGTTTACACATTAGGCAGCAGGATCCCCCTTGTTTACACATTACGGCACCAGGGTCCCCCTTGTTTACACATTAGGCAGCAGGATCCCCCTTGTTTACACATTAGGCAGCAGAGTCTTCCATTGTGTGTTTGTGTGTCTGTGTGCCTGTGTACATGTTGGGGTGATGCGGCATCCAGGACTTCTTTCCAGCCGCTCACAGTCCCTCGTCCAGGACAGCAGCGGCTGGTCTCACTGGCGGCATCTTTTATACAGGAGACGCCGGCTGAAGGAGCGCTTGGCGCTCCCTCTCCATTTCACAGGCAGCAGTGGGTCTCACTGGTGGCATCTCATATACAGGAGACGCCAGCTGAAGGAGCGCTCGGTGCTCGATCTCCATTTCACAGACAGCAGCGGGGCTCACAGGAGCCATCAGCAGAGACAGCGGCGTCTCATATAACGGAGAAGGCAGCTGAAGGATAGAGGCGGTGGCGGGGCTCACAGGCGGCATTACCGTGCATGATGGGCTGTATGGAATACCAAATGATGCGCTCCCCGGCCCTCACAGAGGCGGTGGCTGGAGCTAGGCGCCAGCGGACAGCCTAAATTACACTTGTCCATCATTGACTAACACAGCCATACATAGGGGTGTGCTGCCAGATGGTGCGCCTTCACTGCACTTGCGCTGTGGGCAAGGCACCATTGGCACACACCTACTTACAGTCCTGCTGCAGCTATTCTCTTAGGATAAATATATACTAAGTATAGTGCTGACACAGTGGATGATATAATGTAATACCCCTTTTAGACCGCCAGCTTTTAACACGGGTTATTGCACATGAGCGCGCATAACCCGTGTTGCTATGCGGTCTGAAAGGGCCCAGTTGGAATAATCCGGTTAGAGCAACACCGTATTCCAGCTCGGGTAACAAGCAGGGTTGAACACGTGTTGAACCCGGTTCGCTGTGATGTGTGAACGGGAAGCTTGATCGATGCGACCCGTTTCCCATTCACTCTTTGTGGATGGGCGACGATTGGAGATCATGTGATCTCTAAGCACCGCCCCCACTGCATCAGAGTTACTTATATTTCCACTGGCCAATAGTAGATACCAACCTGATATCTCTATCACTGTTGAGAACTCAAAAATCAATCCTACACCACAAGCTCGCTGCCTAGGTGTCATCCTCGACTCTGAACTGTCCTTTGTTACCCACATTCAATCTGTCTCAAAATCATATTACATGCATCTAAAAAACATATCCAAAATACGACCATACCTTACACAAGACACTGCTAAAACTCTGATCCATGCTCTCATTATCTCCCGCATTAATTATTGCAATAGTCTCCTAACTGGTCTTCCCAAAATGAGACTCTCACCACTACAATCCATTCTGAATGTACTGTAACTGCGAGGCTAATCTTCCTCAGTAGATGTTCATCGTCTGCAGATCCACTCTGTCAGTCCCTCCATTGGTTACCTGCATTCTACTGTATTCAATATAAAATACTTTTAATCACACATAAGGCCATTAACCATACTACCAATATACATCTCTTCACTCATCTCAAAATATCTCCCAACCCGACCTCTCCGCTCTTCAGAAGATCTACGACTCTCATCCACACTCATTACTTGCTTCCATGCACGATTGCAGGACTTTCTTCGGACTGCACCCACTCTGTGGAATGCCCTACCATGTACAATAAGACTCTCCCCTAGTCTCCAAACCTTCAACCATTCTCTAAAAACTCACCTCTTCAGGCAAGCTTATCACATTCCAGAACTGCTCACTCAACCTTTATAAGCTTTCCTATCCGATTATGGGGGTCATTCCGAGTTGTTCGCTCGTTGCCGATTTTCGCTATGCTGCGATTTGTTGCTAACTGCGCATGCGCATGGTACGCAGAGCGCATGCGCTTAGTTATTTTACTAAAAACTTAGCAGTTTTGCTGTGGCTTCAGCTGTGCTTTTCAGTCGCACTGCTGATCGGTGAATGATTGACAGGAAAGGGGCGTTTCTGGGTGGCAACTCAGCGTTTTCCCGGCGTTTGCAAAAAAACGCATGCGTGTCAGGGGAAAATGCGGGAGTTTCTGGAGAAACCGGGGAGTGGCTGGCCAAACGCAGGGCGTGTTTGTGACGTAAAACCAGGAACTAAACGGACTGAGGTGATCGCAATCTGTGAGTAGGTCTGGAGCTACTCAGAAACTGCAAAGAATTATTTAGTAGCAGTTTTGCTAATCTTTCATTCGCAATTCTGCTAAGCTAAGATACACTCCCAGAGGGCGGCGGCCTAGCGTGTGCAATGCTGCTAAAAGCAGCTAGCGAGCGAACAACTCGGAATGACCCCCTATATCCCCACTGCACAGTCTGCACATATCCTCACATATTTTCTCTTTCTTCACTATCCCTTCCTTCTGACCCTGGTTCATCATTGCTGTGATGTGATATCATACAACCCACCTAGAACCTTTGCAATCCAGTGGATAAATATGCAATAGATAGAGCATTTCCTTGTGTATCCATGCCTATTTCTCTATAGATTGAAAGCTTGCGAGCAGGGTCTTTCTACCTTTATGACTGTTTGTTTATTACCCAGTTTTGTTTTATCATTGTGTCCAATTGTAAAGCGCAACGGAATTTGCTGCGCTATATAAGAAACTGTTAATAAATGAATAAATAATAATAAATTAGTCCCAAAGCACAATGAGAACTGTAGAAGTGTGTGTGCTCTGCCAGGTTTTGAAATAGGTGTCACTCACATTTAGGATCCTGTCCCACCACCGAAGGTCTTTTATAAATTCACTTTCTCCCTTCCACACTAGCATGATCTCTCTCCTCACACAGGCCCACAGTATTCATGGGAGATGCACTTTCCCAGATCATTCCAGCCATCTTGGTGTAGCCCATGGCCAGTGCCATCTTGCTGTAGCTGCACTGCACCTCCGAATTGTCTTTCACTGGCAGCAGCAGAAGTTATATTAGAAGGCACTACATAGGGTAACTTTTATTTTTGGTTTGGCCTTTGTCATGGATTAAACTGTGAGTCTTTATGAACCTTAGGGGGGAGATGTACTAAGCAGTGAAAAAAGTGGAACAGTGAGCCAGTGGAGAAGTTGCCCATAGCAACCAATCAGCTTTGAAGTAAACATTTATAATTTGCATACTATAAAATTATACAGAGCAGCTGATTGGTTGCCATGGGCAACTGCTCCACTGGCTCACTTCTCCACTCTTTTCACGGGTGTAGTATGGTATGCCGCTGGCCGGGCTCCCGGCGACCAGCATACCGGCACCGGGAGCCCAACCGCCGGCATACCGACAGCGTGGCGAGCGCAAATGAGCCCCTTGCAGGCTCGCTGCGCTCACCACGCTGCGGGCACGGTGGTGCGCTACACGCGCCACGCTATGTTATTCTCCCTCCAGGGGGGTCGTGGACCCCCACGAGGGAGAAAAAGTGTCGGTATGTCGGCTGTCGGGATTCCGGCGCCGGAATCCCGACAGTCGGCATACTGAAGACCACCCCTTTTCACTGCTTAGTGCATCTCACCTTGTTTGTCCCAGTAAAATTATAGGAAGAGACCCATGTAGTGGGTGAGGTTTAATTAAGGAGTGCATGGTTCTCAGCAGATGAGAGTGCAATTTGGATGGATAGGGGGCATATGGTTATTTTGTGCTGATTTTGGCTAAATGTTGGGAGGTAAGAGAACTGGTACATCTACTGCAGAATTTCACTACCCGTGGCAACTCCTTTTCTCTGACGTCCTAAGTGGATGCTGGGGACTCCGTCAGGACCATGGGGAATAGCGGCTCCGCAGGAGACAGGGTACAAAAGTAAAAGCTTTAGGATCAGGTGGTGTGCACTGGCTCCTCCCCCTATGACCCTCCTCCAAGCCTCAGTTAGATCTTTGTGCCCGGCCGAGAAGGGTGCAATCTAGGTGGCTCTCCTAAAGAGCTGCTTAGAGTAAAAGTTTTGTTAGGTTTTTTATTTTCAGTGAGTCCTGCTGGCAACAGGCTCACTGCATCGAGGGACTTAGGGGAGAAGAAGTGAACTCACCTGCGTGCAGGATGGATTGGCTTCTTAGGCTACTGGACACTAGCTCCAGAGGGACGATCACAGGTACAGCCTGGATGGGTCACCGGAGCCGCGCCGCCGACCCCCTTGCAGATGCTGAAGAGAGAAGAGGTCCAGAAATCGGCGTCTGAAGACTTCCCAGTCTTCTTAAGGTAGCGCACAGCACTGCAGCTGTGCGCCATTGCTCTCAGCACACTTCACACCAACGGTCACTGAGGGTGCAGGGCGCTGGGGGGGGGGGGGCCCTGAGCAGCAATGAAAGTACCTATGCTGGCTAAAAATACATCACATATAGCCCCTGGGGCTATATGGATGTATTTAACCCCTGCCAGGTTGTCAGAAAAACGGGATAAGAAGCCCGCCGAAAAGGGGGCGGGGCCTATTCTCCTCAGCACACAGCGCCATTTTCCCTCACAGAACTGCTGGTGGGAAGGCTCCCAGGCTCTCCCCTGCACTGCACTACAGAAACAGGGTTAAAACAGAGAGGGGGGGCATTTTTGTGGCGATATTATTACATATTAAGATGCTATAAGGGAAAACACTTATATAAGGTTGTCCCTGTAAAATTATAGCGTTTTGGTGTGTGCTGGCAAACTCTCCCTCTGTCTCCCCAAAGGGCTAGTGGGGTCCTGTCCTCTATCAGAGCATTCCCTGTGTGTGTGCTGTGTGTCGGTACGTGTGTGTCGACATGTATGAGGACGATGTTGGTGAGGAGGCGGAGCAATTGCCTGTAATGGTGATGTCACTCTCTAGGGAGTCGACACCGGAATGGATGGCTTATTTAGGGAATTACGTGATAATGTCAACAAGCTGCAAGGTCGGTTGATGACATGAGACGGCCGGCAAACCAATTAGTACCTGTCCAGGCGTCTCAAACACCGTCAGGGGCTTTAAAACGCCCATTACCTCAGTCGGTCGACACAGACACAGACACGGACACTGACTCCAGTGTCGACGGTGAAGAAACAAACGTATTTTCCATTAGGGCCACACGTTACATGTTAAGGGCAATGAAGGAGGTGTTACATATTTCTGATACTACAAGTACCACAAAAAAGGGTATTATGTGGGGTGTGAAAAAACTACCTGTAGTTTTTCCTGAATCAGATAAATTAAATGAAGTGTGTGATGATGCGTGGGTCTAAAGGCGCTCACACGCTTATCAAAACAAGTGGCGTTACCGTCTCCAGATACGGCCGCCCTCAAGGAGCCAGCTAATAGGAGGCTGGAAAATATCCTAAAAAGTATATACACACATACTGGTGTTATACTGCGACCAGCGATCGCCTCAGCCTGGATGTGCAGCGCTGGGGTGGCTTGGTCGGATTCCCTGACTGAAAATATTGATACCCTTGACAGGGACAGTATTTTATTGACTATAGAGCATTTAAAGGATGCATTTCTATATATGCGAGATGCACAGAGGGATATTTGCACTCTGGCATCAAGAGTAAGTGCGATGTCCATGTCTGCCAGAAGATGTTTATGGACACGACAGTGGTCAGGTGATGCAGATTCCAAACGGCAGTATTGCCGTATAAAGGGGAGGAGTTATTTGGGGTCGGTCCATCGGACCTGGTGGCCACGGCAACAGCTGGAAAATCCACCTTTTTACCCCAAGTCACATCTCAGCAGAAAAAGACACCGTCTTTTCACCCTCAGTCCTTTCGTCCCCATAAGGGCAAGCGGGCAAAAGGCCAGTCATATCTGCCCAGGGGTAGAGGAACGGAAGAAGACTGCAGCAGGCAGCCCCTTCCCAGGAACAGAAGCCCTCCACCGCTTCTGCCAAGTCCTCAGCACGACGCTGGGGCCGTACAAGCGGACTCAGGTGCGGTGGGGGGGGGTCGTCTCAAGAGTTTCAGCGCGCAGTGGGCTCACTCGCAAGTGGACCCCTGGATCCTACAAGTAGTATCCCAGGGGTACAGATTGGAAATTCGAGACGTCTCCCCCTCGCAGGTTCCTGAAATCTGCTTTACCAACGTCTCCCTCCGACAGGGAGGCAGTATTGGAAACAATTCACAAGCTGTATTCCCAGCAGGTGATAATCAAAGTACCCCTCCTACAACAAGGAAAGGGGTATTATTCCACACTATTTGTGGTACTGAAGCCAGACGGCTCGGTGAGATTTATTCTAAATCTGAAATCTTTGAACACTTACATACAAAGGTTCAAATCAAGATGGAGTCACGCAGAGCAGTGATAGCGAACCAGGAAGAAGGGGACTATATGGTGTCCCTGGACATCAAGGATGCTTACCTCCATGTCCCAAATTGCCCTTCTCACCAAGGGTACCTCAGGTTCGTGGTACAGAACTGTCACTATCAGTTTCAGACGCTGCCGTTTGGATTGTCCACGGCACCCCGGGTCTTTACCAAGGTAATGGCCGAAATGATGATTCTTCTTCAAAGAAAAGGCGTCTTAATTATCCCTTACTTGGACGATCTCCTGATAAGGGCAAGGTCCAGAGAACAGTTGGAGGTCGGAGTAGCACTATCTCAAGTAGTTCTACGACAGCACGGGTGGATTCTAAATATTCCAAAATCGCAGCTGATTCCGACGACACGTCTGCTGTTACTAGGGATGATTCTGGACACAGTCCAGAAAAAGGTGTTTCTCCCGGAGGAGAAAGCCTGGGAGTTATCCGAGCTAGTTAGGAACCTCCTAGAACCAGGCCAAGTGTCAGTGCATCAATGCACAAGAGTCCTGGGAAAAATGGTGGCTTCTTACGAAGCGATTCCATTCGGCAGATTTCACGAAATAATTTTTCAGTGGGATCTGCTGGACGAATGGTCCGGATCGCATCTTCAGATGCATCAGCGGATAATCCTGTCTCCAAGGACAAGGGTGTCTCTTCTGTGGTGGCTGCAGAGTGCTCATCTACTAGAGGGCAGCAGATTCGGCATTCAGGACTGGGTCCTGGTGACCACGGATGCCAGCCTGAGAGGCTGGGGAGCAGTCACACAGGGAAGAAATTTCCAAGGAGTGTGGTCAAGTCTGGAGACTTCTCTCCACATAAATATACTGGAGCTAAGGGCAATTTACAATGCTCTGAGCCTAGGAAGACCTCTGCTTCAAAGTCAACCGGTGCTGATCCAGTCGGACAACATCACTGCAGTCGCCCACGTAAACAGACAGGGCGACACAAGAAGCAGGAGGGCAATGGCAGAAGCTGCAAGGATTCTTCGCTGGGCGGAAAATCATGTGATAGCACTGTCAGCAGTGTTCATTCCGGGAGTGGACAACTGGGAAGCAGACTTCCTCAGCAGGCACGACCTCCACCCGGGAGAGTGGGGACTTCACACGGAAGTCTTCCACATGATTGTGAACCATTGGGAAAAACCAAAGGTGGACATGATGGCGTCCCGCCTGAACAAAAAACTGGACAGGTATTGCGCCAGGTCAAGAGACCCTCAGGCAATAGCTGTGGACGTTCTGGTAACACCGTGGGTGTACCAGTCGGTGTATGTGTTCCCTCCTCTGCTTCTCATACCTAAGGTACTGAGAATTATAAGACGTAGAGGAGTAAGAACTATACTCGTGGCTCCGGATTGGCCAAGAAGGACTTGGTACCCGGAACTTCAAGAGATGCTCACAGAGGACTCATGGCCTCTGCCGCTAAGAAGGGACTTGCTTCAGCAAGTACCATGTCTGTTCCAAGACTTACCGCGGCTGCGTTTGACGGCATGGCGGTTGAACGCCGGATCCTAAGGGAAAAAGGCATTACGGAAGAGGTCATTCCTACCCTGGTCAAAGCCAGGAAGGAGGTGACCGCACAACATTATCACCACATGTGGCGAAAATATGTTGCGTGGTGTAAGGCCAGGAAGGCCCCACGAAGAAATTTCAACTCGGTCGATTCCTGCATTTCCTGCAAACAGGAGTGTCTATGGGCCTCAAATTGGGATCCATTAAGGTTCAAATTTCGGCCCTGTCGATTTTCTTCCAGAAAGAATTGGCTTCAGTTCCTGAAGTCCAGAAGTTTGTCAAGGGAGTACTGCATATACAACCCCCTTTTGTGCCTCCAGTGGCACTGTGGGATCTCAACGTAGTTCTGGGATTCCTCAAATCACATTGGTTTAAACCGCTCAAATCTGTGGATTTAAAATATATCACATGGAAAGTGACCATGATGTTGGCCCTGGCCTCGGCCAGGCGAGTGTCAGAATTGGCGGCTTTGTCTCACAAAAGCCCATATCTGATTGTCCATTCGGACAGGGCAGAGCTGCGGACTCGTCCCCAGTTTCTCCCTAAGGTGGTGTCAGCGTTTCACCTGAACCAGCTTATTGTGGTACCTGCGGCTACTAGGGACTTGGAGGACTCCAAGTTGCTAGATGTTGTCAGGGCCCTGAAAATATAGGTTTCCAGGACGGCTGGAGTCAGGAAAACTGACTTGCTGTTATCCTGTATGCACCCAACAAACTGGGTGCTCTTGCTTCTAAGCAGACGATTGCTAGTTGGATGTGTAGTACAATTCAGCTTGCACATTCTGTGGCAGGCCTGCCACAGCCAAAATATGTAAATGCCCATTCCACAAGGAAGGTGGGCTCATCTTGGGCGGCTGCCCGAGGGGTCTCGGCTTTACAACTTTGCCGAGCTGCTACTTGGTCAGGGGCACACCCTGGCTGAGGAGGACCTGGAGTTCTCTCACTCGGTGCTGCAGAGTCATCCGCACTCTCCCGCCCGTTTGGGAGCTTTGGTATAATCCCCATGGTCCTGACGGAGTCCCCAGCATCCACTTAGGACGTCAGAGAAAATAAGAATTTACTTACCGATAATTCTATTTCTCGTAGTCCGTAGTGGATGCTGGGCGCCCATCCCAAGTGCGGATTGTCTGCAATACTTGTACATAGTTATTGTTACAAAAATCGGGTTATTATTGTTGTGAGCCATCTTTTCAGAGGCTCCGCTGTTATCATGCTGTTAACTGGGTTCAGATCACAGGTTGTACAGTGTGATTGGTGTGGCTGGTATGAGTCTTACCCGGGATTCAAAATCCTTCCTTATTGTGTACGCTCGTCCGGGCACAGTATCCTAACTGAGGCTTGGAGGAGGGTCATAGGGGGAGGAGCCAGTGCACACCACCTGATCCTAAAGCTTTTACTTTTGTGCCCTGTCTCCTGCGGAGCCGCTATTCCCCATGGTCCTGACGGAGTCCCCAGCATCCACTACGGACTACGAGAAATAGAATTATCGGTAAGTAAATTCTTATTTTTTGTATATTGAGAACTAATAGTGTAATTTATCAATGAGTGATACATTTCACTGTGAGTGATAAATTGCACCAGCCAATCAGCTCCTAACTGTCATTTTTCAAAAACAGCCTGTGACATGGAAGTTAGGAGCCGATTGGCTAGTGTAATTTATCACTCACAGTGAAATATATCACTCATTGGTAAATGAGCCCATTAAAATTGTCCTATTGCCGGTTTTGACCCTTAACAGGGCTTTTCACCTTTTGACAAATCAGACCCTAAGAGACTGCAATGGTTATGTTCATTTTTATATTCCATCTCTTTTGTTATTCCCATTCTAGCCTTATGATCAAACATGGCCAATCCGGCTTTTCCTGCATGTTATAGCAATAAGTCATTAGTAATTTTATGGCATTAGGCAATGATAGAATATACACGCTTTAATGAGCAGATTCCCCAGTAGTAACATGACAGCTGATGAGTGTGAGAGATCAAAGGCTAAATAAGTAAATCTTTCCCAAACATGCAACACGCGTTCTGTTGTCAGTCTCTGCCGGCACAAAGCCTACGTTACCACTGACTTCATATAGTAGTAACTGCAAGATGAGGGACGATAAAAAGCCAAAATCACTGAGAAATATGTGAGCCCTTGATGCAGGGAGACAACATGCAGCCAATGGTACTAGGGGGGTCATTCCGACCTGATCGCACGCTAGGATTTTTTGCTGCGCTGCGATCAGGTCAGAACTGCGCATGTGTATGCACCGCAATGCGCAGGTGCGTAGTACATTACAAAGCGGATCATTGCTGAGCGATGGATTTTATGAAGACTCCATTCGCACAGCCGATCGCAAGGAGATTGACAGGAAGAGGGCGTTTGTGGGTGTCAACTGACCGTTTTCTGGGAGTGTTGGAAAAACGTAGGGCGGGTGTCTGACATCAATTCCGGGTAAGAACAGGCTGAAGTGATCGCAGCGGCTGAGTAAGTTCTGAACTACTCAGAAACTGCACAAAACTTTTTTGTAACGCTCGGCTGCACATGCGTTCGCACACTTGCAAAGCAAACATACACTCCCCTATAGACGGTGACTATCTGTTCGCAGCGCTGCAAAAAATAGCTAGCGAGCGATCAACTCATAATGACCCCCATGATCCATTAGAGCTGCTGAATGCAATGCAATAACTGGAAGAAACGTTTTACACTTTATCCCTCAATTCTGCATGTGTCTGTAGTACAGTGGAGTTGTGTACCACCATTCTTGAGAATCCAGCCAATTAATTTAGTTGGAACTATTTCAAACTAGTGACATCACTGACACATGGACACTTAGATATTATATAATTGGTTCTGAGATTACGAGACACGCAGGATTTTCAGCAAGTTAACCACTAAATTTCAGTTATATCGCTGATTTTCCCTTATAGCTGATTGCTACTTTAAATTTAGCTGTGAGTTAGATGAAATTCTACTGGTCCGTAATGTTGTAGGCTATTGCCTCACCCCCTTAGTGCCGGGATTAGGTAAAAACCAGAACGGTCTGGACCATGGAACGCTGGACTGGACCGGCTTCCTGGAACAAACTCTGGAGCTTCTAGTGCTCATCCCCGTCCGTCCCCATCCGAGGGGTGTCCAGTCCCCGGGGGTGTCTGTGACAGCTGTCACCAGGGAGGCAGGAAGGGAGAGATTACAGCCTCCCTGTATGGTCCTGTCCTTTCTTGTTATTACTCATCCCCCAACCATATGCAACACCCCAGGGTTGGCAGGTATGTCTAAGTGGTTGAGAGACGTATCACTGGTGTTGGGTGGCTATGTGACAGAACTTTCCCCTTGAAATATTCGCCTCATACTTTGTTCTGTCGTACCTTGCTCAGAAAATTAGGATAGATTGATATGAAGCAGGAGTGAGTCAGCAATTCCAACAGGATGTCTTTTTATTGAGCCACAATGAACTCTGGAATGTGGATGATGATTGGTTAATTGGCAAAAATATTAGGTAATCACAAGAAGAATAGGGAATAAAAAGAAAATAAAGGGATGACAATTGAATATAGTTCACATCACACTGGATCATTCAAAAATGCAAGAGGCAATAAATCAAATCATAGATATTTGCGTATTACAATCACAAACGTTAATGTAGTGATGAGAAAAGTAATGAAAAACACAATTTCACAATAACAGTTGCAAAATTCCTAGCTTTCCCTAACCAATTTGTTAAAATCTTCACTTACAAATAACGTTGGAGCTCTCTTAAAATCCTGTGGTGCTACATTTTTGCAATGGAGGAATGGCACGAATGAACACAAGTAATCCTGGGTTAATAAGAGTGTCACTGTATCTCAGTCTTATTCAAAAGGGATGAAGCTAGTGAAGGTATTGTAGTGCCTCTTGACAATTACAGCTTACTTAGTAAAAAGGATTCCTTGAGCAAATAAACTCAGTCTTTTATAGATAAAGTAACTCACTTTCACTTGCACAAATGACTCAGGGGTAGATGTATTAATCAGTTAAAAGAGTGGAAAAGTGAGCAGGTGGAGAAATTGCCCATGGCAACCAATCAGCATTGAAGTAACATTTATAATTTGCATATTATAACATTATACAGAGAAGGTGATTGGTTGCCATGGGCAACTTCTCCACTGGCTCACTTCTCTACTCTTTTCACTGCTTAGTACATCTACCCCTCAGTCTCTTTCTCTTCCATGATCATTAATATATCTCCCAACATTACTTAAGCATGGAGTGGATGTCTTAGCTGTAAGACTCTGTGTACTCACTCAGAACGTCTGTAGTAGAGGAACTCACTTGCTGGACCTATTTCAGTGGATCCTCACTGCACAAGATGGCCGCGGCATCTGCACCTTTTGCTAGGTCTGACGGTGTCCGGCCTCCAGCTGCGACATCTCACACTTTCTCACCCAGCTCTGCAGCGCTGCTCTCGCCACCCAGCGTGACCATGCGGTTGGCATCCGTTACTTAGCTCCTCACTCGGGTGTCTAGTATCTCCAAACACTTCCCATCGAATCCTCCTTCTTCCCACAAGGCTCCTCTGCTCCCAAAATTCCTTGTCCAATCCGCAATCAGTATACGGACCATGTGATCGGACTAGGGTACATGCTTAACCCCTGCTGTACCAGCGCTTCTCCCTTACTGTAAGTAAGCTTTTAAAGGGTGTCTCACACACACACACACACACACACACACACACACACACTTTCTGCCACACATACAGGGAGGCTGTAATCTCACCCTGCCCACTTCCCCGATGACAGCTGTCACAGACATCCCCCTGGACGAGACACTAGCCGGACGTGCATGAGCACTATAAGCTCCAAAATGGTAGAGTTTGCTGCAGGAATTCGGTCCGGTCCTGTGTTCCGGAGTTCAGACGTTTAGGTTTTTACCCAATCCCCTTAGTGCCAATTATTTCTGATATTCCTGACAATGAAAAAGTTTACAAAGTGATGAGGATCTGCGCAAACGTTGTTAACAGTGCAGCTAGAGTCTATAATTCACAGTGCATATCCCCTTGCACCAAACAATAGCAATTTGAATATAGAAAAAGTAAAAACAGATCCCAGCGCTCAAGCAACTACCAATTTTACATAAAAGCACCAATAAAGTGAAAGGGAACAATAACAGTACCGTAATAATGATATTCAATTATTCCATTATTCACAATCCAGTCATAATATTCCAGATTCTGTAACAGATTGTAACTCCTTCATACAGAAGAGCGTCAATGCTCATAAAGGGGTACAAGAAAAGAGAAGAAAGTGCAATAGTGCAAATTATCCTTTATTTTAAAACATAAATTTATTTATCCATCACACTTACTCCTAATAGACGAATTTAATGGCACAAGGATTTCCTCATAGGCATTAACAGCAACTGGTCTCAGAGTTCTGAAGATCATATAGGAAAGTACGCCCACAAGATGATCCTGTAACAGATTGTTACCCCTTTACACAGAGCCGGCCATAGGCGTAGGCAAACTAGGCAATTGCCTAGGGCATTTGATATGCCTAGGGGCATCAGCAGCTTCTGCTGATTAAAATGATATGCGGCATGCCTATATTCTGTGTACAGCATTTCATATGCAGATACAGCCACAGCCTCACACAGTATATAGGCATGCTGCATATCATTTTAATCTAGCCACATAACAATGCAAATAAGATGCATTTTCATTAAAAAAAAATGTGTCAGACGTTAGCATTGATGCAAGATTTATGAGGACACATCTGTATCCAAGCAGAGGCAGAGGTCACAGTGTTAGTGGCAGTGTGAGTGCTGTGTGCATGTGAGTGGGTTGGTTGTGCAGTAGTGTTTGGAATATGTGTAAGGAGCATTATGTGTGTCATGTAAAAATACATTAATAATGTGCAACATATGTGTAAGGGGCACTATGTGTGTCATTATGTGTATAAGGGCATTAATAATGTGCGGCATATGTGTAACAGGGTACTACTGTATGTGTGTCATTATGTGTATAGGGGCACTAATAATGTGCAGCAAATGTGTAGGGGGCACTATGTGTGTCATTATGTGTATAAGGGCATTAATAATGTGTGGCATATGTGTAAGGGACATTACGTGTAAAAGGGCATTAATAAAGGTTGTCATAATGTGTAAGGCGCATTATGTTTATAAGGACATTAATAATGTATCTCATATGTGTTAGGGGCATTACTGTGTGGCATTATGTGTTTAAGGTGCTCTACTATGTGGCATTGCGGATAGAAAGGGCTCTACAGTGTCGTCTAATGTGAATAAAGAGCAATAGGGTGTGATGTAATGTGAATAAGAAGCAATTCAGTGTGATGTAATGTGAATAAGGGGCTCTACTGTGAGGAGTAACGTTTATAAGGTAAAGTGATACTACTGTAGGATGTAATATGAATTATGGACACTATCGCATGATCAAATGTGAATAAAGTTGCAGTACTGTGTGGCGTATTTGGAATTGGGGTTACTATTGTGTGGCCATGCCCCTTGCCAGCAAAACACACCCCTTTTTGGGCTGTGCGCCAAATGTGCAAACTGTTCCTATTTAAAATATAGGGGGGTACAAACTAGAGATGAGCGCCTGAAATTTTTCGGGTTTTGTGTTTTGGTTTTGGGTTCGGTTCCGCGGCCGTGTTTTGGGTTCGAACGCGTTTTGGCAAAACCTCACCGAATTTTTTTTGTCGGATTCGGGTGTGTTTTGGATTCGGGTGTTTTTTTCAAAAAACCCTAAAAAACAGCTTAAATCATAGAATTTGGGGGTCATTTTGATCCCAAAGTATTATTAACCTCAAAAAACATAATTTACACTCATTTTCAGCCTATTCTGAACACATCACACCTCACAATATTATTTTTAGTCCTAAAATTTGCACCGAGGTCGCTGTGTGAGTAAGATAAGCGACCCTAGTGGCCGACACAAACACCGGGCCCATCTAGGAGTGGCACTGCAGTGTCACGCAGGATGTCCCTTCCAAAAAACCCTCCCCAAACAGCACATGACGCAAAGAAAAAAAGAGGCGCAATGAGGTAGCTGACTGTGTGAGAAAGATAAGCGACCCTAGTGGCCGACACAAACACCGGGCCCATCTAGGAGTGGCACTGCAGTGTCACGCAGGATGTCCCTTCCAAAAAACCCTCCCCAAACAGCACATGACGCAAAGAAAAAAAGAGGCGCAATGAGGTAGCTGTGTGAGAAAGATAAGCGACCCTAGTGGCCGACACAAACACCGGGCCCATCTAGGAGTGGCACTGCAGTGTCACGCAGGATGTCCCTTCCAAAAAACCCTCCCCAAACAGCACATGACGCAAAGAAAAAAAGAGGCGCAATGAGGTAGCTGTGTGAGTAAGATTAGCGACCCTAGTGGCCGACACAAACACCGGGCCCATCTAGGAGTGGCACTGCAGTGTCACGCAGGATGGCCCTTCCAAAAAACCCTCCCCAAACAGCACATGACGCAAAGAAAAAAAGAGGCGCAATGAGGTAGCTGACTGTGTGAGTAAGATTAGCGACCCTAGTGGCCGACACAAACACCGGGCACATCTAGGAGTGGCACTGCAGTGTCACGCAGGATGTCCCTTCCAAAAAACCCTCCCCAAACAGCACATGACGCAAAGAAAAAAAGAGGCGCAATGAGGTAGCTGACTGTGTGAGAAAGATAAGCGACCCTAGTGGCCGACACAAACACCGGGCCCATCTAGGAGTGGCACTGCAGTGTCACGCAGGATGTCCCTTCCAAAAAACCCTCCCCAATCAGCACATGATGCAAAGAAAAAGAAAAGAAAAAAGAGGTGCAAGATGGAATTATCCTTGGGCCCTCCCACCCACCCTTATGTTGTATAAACAAAACAGGACATGCACACTTTAACCAACCCATCATTTCAGTGACAGGGTCTGCCACACGACTGTGACTGATATGACGGGTTGGTTTGGACCCCCCCCAAAAAAGAAGCAATTAATCTCTCCTTGCACAAACTGGCTCTACAGAGGCAAGATGTCCACCTCATCTTCACCCTCCGATATATCACCGTGTACATCCCCCTCCTCACAGATTATCAATTCGTCCCCACTGGAATCCACCATCTCAGCTCCCTGTGTACTTTGTGGAGGCAATTGCTGCTGGTCAATGTCTCCGCGGAGGAATTGATTATAATTCATTTTAATGAACATCATCTTCTCCACATTTTCTGGATGTAACCTCGTACGCCGATTGCTGACAAGGTGAGCGGCGGCACTAAACACTCTTTCGGAGTACACACTTGTGGGAGGGCAACTTAGGTAGAATAAAGCCAGTTTGTGCAAGGGCCTCCAAATTGCCTCTTTTTCCTGCCAGTATAAGTACGGACTGTGTGACGTGCCTACTTGGATGCGGTCACTCATATAATCCTCCACCATTCTATCAATGTTGAGAGAATCATATGCAGTGACAGTAGACGACATGTCCGTAATCGTTGTCAGGTCCTTCAGTCCGGACCAGATGTCAGCATCAGCAGTCGCTCCAGACTGCCCTGCATCACCGCCAGCGGGTGGGCTCGGAATTCTGAGCCTTTTCCTCGCACCCCCAGTTGCGGGAGAATGTGAAGGAGGAGATGTTGACAGGTCGCGTTCCGCTTGACTTGACAATTTTGTCACCAGCAGGTCTTTCAACCCCAGCAGACCTGTGTCTGCCGGAAAGAGAGATCCAAGGTAGGCTTTAAAATCTAGGATCGAGCACGGTGGCCAAAATGTAGTGCTCTGATTTCAACAGATTGACCACCCGTGAATCCTTGTTAAGCGAATTAAGGGCTGCATCCACAAGTCCCACATGCCTAGCGGAATCGCTCCGTGTTAGCTCCTTCTTCAATGCCTCCAGCTTCTTCTGCAAAAGCCTGATGAGGGGAATGACCTGACTCAGGCTGGCAGTGTCTGAACTGACTTCACGTGTGGCAAGTTCAAAGGGCATCAGAACCTTGCACAACGTTGAAATCATTCTCCACTGCACTTGAGACAGGTGCATTCCACCTCCTATATCGTGCTCAATTGTATAGGCTTGAATGGCCTTTTGCTGCTCCTCCAACCTCTGAAGCATATAGAGGGTTGAATTCCACCTCGTTACCACTTCTTGCTTCAGATGATGGCAGGGCAGGTTCAGTAGTTTTTGGTGGTGCTCCAGTCTTCTGTACGTGGTGCCTGTACGCCGAAAGTGTCCCGCAATTCTTCTGGCCACCGACAGCATCTCTTGCACGCCCCTGTCGTTTTTTAAAAAATTCTGCACCACCAAATTCAAGGTATGTGCAAAACATGGGACGTGCTGGAATTTGCCCATATTTAATGCACACACAATATTGCTGGCGTTGTCCGATGCCACAAATCCACAGGAGAGTCCAATTGGGGTAAGCCATTCCGCGATGATCTTCCTCAGTTGCCGTAAGAGGTTTTCAGCTGTGTGCGTATTCTGGAAAGCGGTGATACAAAGCGTAGCCTGCCTAGGAAAGAGTTGGCGTTTGCGAGATGCTGCTACTGGTGCCGCCGCTGCTGTTCTTGCGGCGGGAGTCCATACATCTACCCAGTGGGCTGTCACAGTCATATAGTCCTGACCCTGCCCTGCTCCACTTGTCCACATGTCCGTGGTTAAGTGGACATTGGGTACAACTGCATTTTTTAGGACACTGGTGAGTCTTTTTCTGACGTCCGTGTACATTCTCGGTATCGCCTGCCTAGAGAAGTGGAACCTAGATGGTATTTGGTAACGGGGGCACACTGCCTCAATAAATTGTCTAGTTCCCTGTGAACTAACGGCGGATACCGGACGCACGTCTAACACCAACATAGTTGTCAAGGACTCAGTTATCCGCTTTGCAGTAGGATGACTGCTGTGATATTTCATCTTCCTCGCAAAGGACTGTTGAACAGTCAATTGCTTACTGGAAGTAGTACAAGTGGGCTTACGACTTCCCCTCTGGGATGACCATCGACTCCCAGCGGCAACAACAGCAGCGCCAGCAGCAGTAGGCGTTACACGCAAGGATGCATCGGAGGAATCCCAGGCAGGAGAGGACTCGTCAGACTTGCCAGTGACATGGCCTGCAGGACTATTGGCATTCCTGGGGAAGGAGGAAATTGACACTGAGGGAGTTGGTGGGGTGGTTTGCGTGAGCTTGGTTACAAGAGGAAGGGATTTACTGGTCAGTGGACTGCTTCCGCTGTCACCCAAAGTTTTTGAACTTGTCACTGACTTATTATGAATGCGCTGCAGGTGACGTATAAGGGAGGATGTTCCGAGGTGGTTAACGTCCTTACCCCTACTTATTACAGCTTGACAAAGGGAACACACGGCTTGACACCTGTTGTCCGCATTTCTGGTGAAATACCTCCACACCGAAGAGCTGATTTTTTTGGTATTTTCACCTGGCATGTCAACGGCCATATTCCTCCCACGGACAACAGGTGTCTCCCCGGGTGCCTGACTTAAACAAACCACCTCACCATCAGAATCCTCCTGGTCAATTTCCTCCCCAGCGCCAGCAACACCCATATCCTCCTCATCCTGGTGTACTTCAACACTGACATCTTCAATCTGACTATCAGGAACTGGACTGCGGGTGCTCCTTCCAGCACTTGCAGGGGGCATGCAAATAGTGGAAGGCGCATGCTCTTCACGTCCAGTGTTGGGAAGGTCAGGCATCGCAAACGACACAATTGGACTCTCCTTGTGGATTTGGGATTTCAAAGAACGCACAGTTCTTTGCGGTGCTTTTGCCAGCTTGAGTCTTTTCAGTTTTCTAGCGAGAGGCTGAGTGCTTCCATCCTCATGTGAAGCTGAACCACTAGCCATGAACATAGGCCAGGGCCTCAGCCGTTCCTTGCCACTCCGTGTGGTAAATGGCATATTGGCAAGTTTACGCTTCTCCTCCGACAATTTTATTTTAGGTTTTGGAGTCCTTTTTTTTCTGATATTTGGTGTTTTGGATTTGACATGCTCTGTACTATGACATTGGGCATCGGCCTTGGCAGACGACGTTGCTGGCATTTCATCGTCTCGGCCATGACTAGTGGCAGCAGCTTCAGCACGAGGTGGAAGTGGATCTTGATCTTTCCCTAATTTTGGAACCTCAACTTTTTTGTTCTCCATATTTTATAGGCAGAACTAAAAGGCACCTCAGGTAAACAATGGAGATGGATGGATTGGATACTAGTATACAATTATGGACGGACTGCCACGGTTAGGTGGTATAAAAAAACCACGGTTAGGTGGTATATATTATAATAATAATACAATTATGGATGGACGGACTGCCTGCCGACTGCCGACACAGAGATAGCCACAGCCGTGAACTACCGCACTGTACACTGGTTGATAAAGAGATAGTAGTATACTCGTAACAACTAGTATGACACTATGACGACGGTATAAAGAAAGAAAAAAAAATACCACAGTTAGGTGGTATATATTATAATAATAATACAATTATGGATGGACGGACTGCCTGCCGACTGCCGACACAGAGGTAGCCACAGCCGTGAACTACCGCACTGTACACTGGTTGATAAAGAGATAGTAGTATACTCGTAACAACTAGTATGACACTATGACGACGGTATAAAGAAAGAAAAAAAAATACCACAGTTAGGTGGTATATATTATAATAATAATACAATTATGGATGGACGGACTGCCTGCCGACTGCCGACACAGAGGTAGCCACAGCCGTGAACTACCGCACTGTACACTGGTTGATAAAGAGATAGTAGTATACTCGTAACAACTAGTATGACACTATGACGACGGTATAAAGAAAGAAAAAAAAATACCACAGTTAGGTGGTATATATTATAATAATAATACAATTATGGATGGACGGACTGCCTGCCGACTGCCGACACAGAGGTAGCCACAGCCGTGAACTACCGCACTGTACACTGGTTGATAAAGAGATAGTAGTATACTCGTAACAACTAGTATGACACTATGACGACGGTATAAAGAAAGAAAAAAAAATACCACAGTTAGGTGGTATATATTATAATAATAATACAATTATGGATGGACGGACTGCCTGCCGACTGCCGACACAGAGGTAGCCACAGCCGTGAACTACCGCACTGTACACTGGTTGACAAAGAGATAGTAGTATACTCGTAACAACTAGTATGACACTATGACGACGGTATAAAGAATGAAAAAAAAACCACGGTTAGGTGGTATATATTATAATAATAATACAATTATGGATGGACGGACTGCCTGCCGACTGCCGACACAGAGGTAGCCACAGCCGTGAACTACCGCACTGTACACTGGTTGATAAAGAGATAGTAGTATACTCGTAACAACTAGTATGACACTATGACGACGGTATAAAGAAAGAAAAAAAAATACCACAGTTAGGTGGTATATATTATAATAATAATACAATTATGGATGGACGGACTGCCTGCCGACTGCCGACACAGAGGTAGCCACAGCCGTGAACTACCGCACTGTACACTGGTTGATAAAGAGATAGTAGTATACTCGTAACAACTAGTATGACACTATGACGACGGTATAAAGAATGAAAAAAAAACCACGGTTAGGTGGTATATATTATAATAATAATACAATTATGGATGGACGGACTGCCTGCCGACTGCCGACACAGAGGTAGCCACAGCCGTGAACTACCGCACTGTACACTGGTTGATAAAGAGATAGTAGTATACTCGTAACAACTAGTATGACACTATGACGGTATAAAGAATGAAAAAAAAACCACGGTTAGGTGGTATATATTATAATAATAATACAATTATGGATGGACGGACTGCCTGCCGACTGCCGACACAGAGGTAGCCACAGCCGTGAACTACCGCACTGTACACTGGTTGATAAAGAGATAGTAGTATACTCGTAACAACTAGTATGACACTATGACGACGGTATAAAGAAAGAAAAAAAAATACCACGGTTAGGTGGTATATATTGTAATACAATTATGGATGGACGGACTGCCTGCCGAGTTCCGACTGCCGACACAGAGGTAGCCACAGCCGTGAACTACCGCACTGTACTGTGTCTGCTGCTAATATAGACTGGTTGATAAAGAGATAGTATACAATACATACAACAATATACTACTATACTGGTGGTCAGGCACTGGTCACCACTAGTCACACTGGCAGTGGCACTCCTGCAGCAAAAGTGTGCACTGTTTAATTTTAAATTAATATAATATTATGTACTCCTGGGGGCTCCTGCTATAACAACCTGCAGTGCTCCCCAGTCTCCCCCACAATTATTATAAGCTTTGCCTTTTATACATTGATGTGCAGCACACTGGGCTGAGCTGAGTGCACACAGACTGAGTCACACTGTGTGACTGGCTGCTGCTGTGTATCGTTTTTTTTCAGGCAGAGAACGGATATAGCAGAGAACGGATATATTATATTAAAATAAATAAAAGTTAACTAACAACAACTGCACTGGTCACTGTGGTAAACTCTGTCTGACTCTGCACAATCTCTCTCTCTCTTCTAATCTAATTTCTAATGGAGAGGACGCCAGCCACGTCCTCTCCCTATCAATCTCAATGCACGTGTGAAAATGGCGGCGACGCGCGGCTCCTTATATAGAATCCGAGTCTCGCGAGAATCCGACAGCGTCATGATGACGTTCGGGCGCGCTCGGGTTAACCGAGCAAGGCGGGAGGATCCGAGTCTGCTCGGACCCGTAAAAAAAACATGAAGTTCGTGCGGGTTCGGTTTCAGAGAAACCGAACCCGCTCATCTCTAGTACAAACCCCAAAATAAGGACTGCCATGGATGAGGGGTGATAGTGCTGGGAAAGAGGTGCAAGATCAGAGGCGGAACCAGCGGTGGTGCTAGGGGGCACCAGACAAATTCTTGCCTAGGGCATCATATTGGCTAGGGCCGGCTCTGCCTTCATATCTGGATAAGCATCAAAGCTCGTGGAGGGGTACAGAGAGTGGAAAAAGTGCAATAGTGCAAATTATCCTTCAAAAATTCAAATCAATTTATTTTAACATTGCACTTACACCAAAAAGACGATTAACAGCACATAAAGGTATTCCCAAAGGCATTAGCAGCAGCTAGTAGCAGAGTCCTGGAAACTCCAAATGGATAGGAGCACCCTGGGTAACGGCTCCGGTAACCGCGATCCAGCTCAGTAACCTGGTACCAGCTCGAGATGTCAGCCACAATGGGGTAATACCAAAGGGAGCTATGATGCTTATCCAGATGTGAAGGGGTAACAATCTGTTACAGAATCATCTAGTGGGCATACTTTCCTAGTGTCATGCTCGTTGCCAGGGATTTCATGATCTGGGATGCATGCTTGTTGCCAAGGGTAATGCCTGTTGTTGCTAGTAGTGTATACTTGCGCCTGCCAGCACTACTATGCTGCTGCTACTGCTGCTCCCCCGCCTCCCTCTTCCCAAATACTCCACTCAGGAAGGGGGGAAGGGGGGGGGGCGGTTTTCGTGGAATGACGCAGTTGCTTTGTGACATCACGATGCAACTGTATCATTCCACTAAACTCCACCCCCTTGAGCTGAGTACTCGGGAAGAGGGAGGAGGGGAAGCAGGGAGCCACAGAAGTGCCGCGGCGGGCACCCCGTGCAATCTAACGGCTCGCCCGCCGCAAGAAACGGCACTGGTTGGATCCCTGCTGGCTCCCAAAGACTAATCAGGTTGTGAAAACACAGTACAGTATTTTTTAAATATTCTCCCAGTTTTTTTGTATGTTGGAAAAGGCTACAGATCTGCAAGCGCTTGCATCAAACTTACGTCTGTACGTAGTTACCCCCTTAATGTGGATGTGCTTTTTAGATCTTATCCCAGCTTCGCAAAGTGAGACTCTTATAACAATCACATACTTCTTAATGAAGACCCATGACCTGATCAATATTAATGAAGTAGCCCCCTATAATTGGAATTTCTCTCTTGTCTCTTCATGTTCTTGCAGGGATGCATTGAGATAAATGTTGTTTGGGCTGTGGGGGAACCTGACACCTGTTGCCTGGAGGGTGAGAGCCTGAGTAGATGAGGTGAACAGCGACATCTAATAGCCAGCGAGACTGAGGATAAGTGTTAATATTGAAATTAAAAGAACGGTATTTGGTGATGCGTCAGGGAACAATGCAGGTATTGTAGCGTGCTGTCCCCGCGTGGCTCGCTACCTAGTACTATTTAGTGTGCGGTGATTAAGGGCTCTAGCAAGACTTTCTTTTAAACAGGAACCACACCGATTCCAGACAGGGCTCCTCTGATGTCTGAGTGGGGTTTTCATACCTGCCAGTGTCATATTAATAATTTGGGATGGTGGGCTTTCCGAGACATTTTTTTATATTCAAAATAATCTTCACTTAGAAAGTGTAATTACTGGCAATGAATGGTCAGGATTAATGCGTGTCTGGGCACAGCACATTGAATGACTTTTCTGCAAACCGAAATCCCAGAAAGTTGGTTTAAAGCAATTCAGATCCGCAGCAGCACAATTGTCAGGTCCCCTTTCCTTACTGTAATAGTGATTATAGTTTATATAATGCTGGGATATTGTGCGCAGCCGATGCCAGGAAAGTGGCCTGGTATTCTAGCCTGCGATGCCCAATATAGTACTCCAAGTGCAACTGATAGGATCATTATAAGGTATTTTGTACCTACTGTATACAGGTTGAGTATCCCTTATCCAAAATGCTTGGGACCAGAGGTATTTTGGATATCGGATTTTTCCGTATTTTGGAATAATTAGATACCATAATGAGATATCATGGCGATGGGACCTAAATCTAAGCACAGAATGCATTTATGTTACATATACACCTTATACACACAGCCTGAAGGTCATTTTAGCCAATATTTTTTATAACTTTGTGCATTAAACAAAGTGTGTGTACATTCCCACAATTCATTTATGTTTCATATACACCATATATACACAGTCTGAAGGTCATTTAATACAATATTTTTTATAACTTTGTGTATTAAACAAAGTTTGTGTACATTGAGCCATCAGAAAACAAAAGTTTCCCTATCTCACTCTCGCTCAAAAAAGTCCGTATTTCGGAATATTCCGTATTTCGGATATTTGGATATGGGATACTCAACCTGTATGTAGGGGCAGATGTACTAAGCCGTGGGGAGAGATAAACTACCAACCAATCAGCTCCTCTCATTTTTCAAACATGCCTGCAACATGGCAGTTAGGAGCTGATTGGCTGGTACTTTATCTCTCTCCGCTTTATCTCTCTCCTTGTGCCCTGTGGGGACCCTGCAATGCCTTGAAGACTTCGCTGAAGCCAGAAAGGCTGCTGCTGGGAAAGAGGACGGAAAAAGAGAGGGGAGAACTTGTGCTCAGGTATTGAAACTACTGTATACTCTACCTAACTAAGGGCCTAATTCAGACCTGTTCGCACGCAGGCTATTTTTTTGCACTGCCGCGACCAGGTAGTCGCCGCCTACAGGGGAGTGGGTAATCGTTGTGCAGGGGTGCAATCGGCTGTGTAGTCAGCTGTACAGCCCAGGACTTACTCAGTGGCTGCGATGATCCTGGAAGAAGCTGACGTCTGGAACCCTCCCTGGAAACGGCCGGGCACGCCTACGTTTTCCCGGATACTCCCTGAAAACGGTGAGTTGACACCCCCGGACAGGCTCTTCCTGTCAATCTTCTTGCATTCTATGTTAGTTCCGTTGCTCCCTGGCGACGGTCATGCGCTGTTCAGACCCGAACGCACAGCTGCGAAAAAATGCAGCGTGCGATCAGGTCTGAATGACCCCCTAACTCCCCTCTACACAGTTCAAACAAAATTAACATGTGTTCTCCCATACTCAAACAACCTTCTGATTGCAGGCCACAGTTGTTGCCAACCTTGCACCTTCTGTATGTAGCATTCTCCTCATGTACTGTATCCTATTCCTGGTTCCATAGAGATTGTAAACTTGCGAGCAGGGCTCTCTTACCTCTCTGTCTGTTAAAGCTGAGTCTTGTTTTATTATTGTGCCCTAATACAGTAGCGGATCTTGCCACGGGCAAGCAGGACTTTTGCCCGGGGCGCCGCCTTCCGGAGGGCGCCGGCACCATCCGGAGGGCGCCGCACCATGGCAAGATCCGCCACTGTGCCCCCCGCTGCCGCTGTGTCCCCCGCTGGTCCCCCCGCAGTGAAGGGGACCTTTGCTGTGTGGTGCGCGATGACGTCATTGCGCACCGCACAGCATTGTGGGACTGGCACAGATGCTGGGGGTCATGATTGACCTCTAGTGTCTATGCTGTGCTATGGGAGAGACGTCATGACGTCTCTCCCATAGATCCAACGAGAGGAGCAGCGGCGGCGGCGGAGGAGGTCTGCAACTGCCGGGACTCGGAAGCAGGGATTGTAAGTATCCTTTTTTTTTTAAGCGGCGCTACCGGGGACACAAATGGCGCTACTGGGGGCACAAATGGCGCTACTGGGGGCACAAATGGCGCTACTGGGGGGAAAACTGGTGCTACTGGGGGCACAAATGGTGCTACTGGGGGCACAAATGGCGCTTCTGGGGGCACAAATGGGGGCACAACTCTACAGGGGGCGTAACTGACCACGCCCCTGTGTGAAGTCACGCCCCTATTTTCCGCCCGGGGCGCCACAAGGACTAGAACCGGCCCTGCCCTAATTGTAAAGTGCCGTGGAGTATGGTAGCAATATATAACTAAATGTTAATAATAATACTACTACTACTGCTACTAATAATAATAATAATATTGCACAATCTAACAGACTTTAGCTGAGAGCACATTTCTGATCGGTTGCGGTGAGTTCTGGAGGTATGTTGTTCGCAGAATAAAATAATCGTCAGGTGTGTTGGTGGTTATGTGTTGTAATTAGTGCAAGTGACATGCCTGCAGATCCCGCGCTCAGAGAGACCTCCAGCTGCATATATTTATATGTATCCCAAACACTGCAAGTCAGCGGTTCCTGAAACAGAAGCCACTATTTACAGTTACACAGTCCTAAGCTATGCTGTGATGAGCTCTCTGCCTATAAGCAGATAGCAGCACTTGTCTCAAGGCCTATCTACAACACAGCTGCAAATCCTTGAAATGACAATTAATCATCTCTCCAGTTCACCGTCTGTGAGGGTGGAAAGTTGTAGAGCTAATAGGAAAGCTGGAGCGAGGAGTCTCATCAAGGGACTGTGGGCCCGATTCAGAGGTAGACGCAATATCCATGTTTGCGGATCTGAGCAATTTTTGGAGGACTGCGCACATCATACTTCCCTACTTTTGGAAACCAGTTTCAGGGAGATTCTATACGGTATGGGAGTTCTTGCGGCACACTGCTGAGTGAGGCATGTCATGCTCCGCCTTAAGGGCATGTCTAGCTCCACCTATGGGCGTGCCTACTGCAGGGGGCTGTCCTGCAGTGGCACACAGGTGTTAATGCCACTCTACACACACAGGAGTTATTGCTAGCCTACATATACACACACAGGGCAGGGACGCTTTAAGAGAAGAGGAGGCCCCTGTGCTCCTCCGTTCGGGCTCCCTCCTCTCTGCCGGTAGCGCTGGAGAGTCTGAGCCCTAGAGGGTGCGCAGATCACCAGGAAAATGGCTGCTGCACCCTTTTCACAGTGATTCTGTAGCGCTGCTGACTTCGGCGCGGGACTCCGGAGGGGTAAGTATTCAAACAGTGGGTGCAGCGTGTGCCCCCTCTTGACTCGGGCCCGTGTACAGCGCACATACTGCACCCATTATGGATACGCCAGTGACACGGGACAGTGTCAGCTTATACACACACGCCAGGTAAAGCCCCTTTAACACAATATTCCAGGTAGAGCCCCTTTTACGCATTACTCCAGGTTGAGCCTCCCTTTACATATTATGCCAGGCAGAGACCCTTTTACACATTATGCCAGGTAGAGCCCCTTTTATGCGTGTGTGTGTGTTATATTTATGTTTGGCTCTGGAGAAGCAGCTTCCACCAGCTGGTCCTTCTACACGTGGCTGTGTGTTCTTCAGACCCTGCGGACAAGCTGGGAAGAACAGGAAGCTGCAGCACTGCCCGGCTACCTATGTAACAAGTAGCCAGGCTATTGCGGCGGTGGCAGCATGGCTGTGTGGGTGCTGCTGGTGGTTCTGTGCCATCACTGCATATTTGCTGTGTGTCGGCGATGCTGGCACAACCTCCAGTTATTGCTCTGTTACCTATTTACCAATATTAATTCATTAACATATTGTCCAGCCAAATTCTATAAATATAAATATGTAAAAAAAAAGTCTCAGAGTAAATCACACACACACACACACACACACACACACACACACACACACACACACACACACACACACACACCAGTGGTGGCAGACTAAACACACATACATACAGTGGTCAGTGGTGGCAGACTACACAGACACACACATATACACACACAGGGGTCAGTGGTGGCAGACCACACACACATACAGCGGTCAGTGGTGGCAGACCACACACACATTCAGTGGTGGCAGACTACACATACATACATGGGTCAATGGTGGCAGACTATACACACACACACACACACACACACACACACACAGCACAGTGGTCAGTGGTGGCAGAGTACAGTACACACACACACACACACACACACACACACACACACACACACACACACCAGTGGTGGCAGACTAAACACACATACATACAGTGGTCAGTGGTGGCAGACTACACAGACACACACATATACACACACAGGGGTCAGTGGTGGCAGACCACACACACATACAGCGGTCAGTGGTGGCAGACCACACACACATTCAGTGGTGGCAGACTACACATACATACATGGGTCAATGGTGGCAGACTATACACACACACACACACACACACACACACACAGCACAGTGGTCAGTGGTGGCAGAGTACAGTACACACACACACACACACACACACACACACACACACAGTGGTGGCAGACTACGCACATAGGTCACACACACAAACACAGACACTCCTACCTCTTCTCCTGCCTCTCCTCCGGACTCCCAGGTGCCTCACTCTTTCCACTAGAGTGCTCTGCGACATGCCAGATCCCCCATCACTACCAACTAACAGCTGCTCCAGTCCCGATATGCGGGGAGGAGGAGGGCGGGCAGGGGGGGGAGTGATCATCTGCTGATGCCGCCGGTGATCCGCTGCTGATGCCGCGGTTACACTGCCTTACTGCATGGTTGGGCATCAAGCTCCGCCCCCGTCGCGCCCAGAGTCGCCAATGCTCAGTCCGGTTTTCAGACATGGCTGGGTGGATTCCGGGGGATTGTGAGGGCTTTCCGGGGTAGAGGGACACTGGGCGAGAAAACGGGAGCCTCCCGCAGAATGCGGGAGTGTCGGTAAGTATGGCGCACATGCCAACTTAAGGGGGGTACTCACAGAGCGATCCCAGCCTAAAATCTAAGCAATCTGACTAGATTGCTTAGATTTTAAGCAGGATCTCTCTGTGTGTACCCCCTACAGCGATAGTGATGCGCAGCCCAGCGCATCACTATCGCTGGTGCTAGATTGGCCTGCATGCAGGCTCAATCTAGCACATCGCTCATTTCACCCGCTGGGTGAAATGAGCGGCCCTCTGTCTCCCCCCGCATGCTCAGCACACATCTCTCCCCACATCTGCCCGTGAATACGGGCCTTTAGATTACAGGCGGCGGTGGCAGTGTGGACTTGGAAGCAATGTGATTGGCAAGGAGCGTTTATGGGAGGGGAGTTGGTGAGTGAAATGAAGGCGTGTCACAACTGTTGTGGGTGTCTCAGTACAAATCCCTGCGGCTGCGACATTTTCATATTTTTGTAAATCTGCTGTGTATGGAATGGCAGTTGCGGTGGGATTTGTGTAGCAGGGACGTGCAGTCAGGGGAGGCAGGGGAGGCAGTGTCTACCCTGTCATTAATGAGTAAAATAATACAAAGAAGATACTTATGACACACAAGTATCTTCTTTATTATTTTACTCATCATTAAAGTGTGCATAATTAGTTTGGGAGGCACCAATCTTGGTGCCTCCCGTCAGTGGCGTAAGTTCGTCCCAGTTGCCCGGTTGCCCGGAGGCAAGATAAATATTTGTGCCCCCCCTATTTCTTATATTAAGATAAATAAATGTATGCGTGTGTGTGTGTGTGTGTGTGTGTGTGTGTGTGTGTGTGTGTGTGTAGTGTTCTGAAAAAAAATGTATATACTGTATTTATACACTTAATTGACTTTTATTTTAAATCACACATTTCTCAGCAGTCATACCCAGGATTTGAACCCATGACCTGTTACACTGACAGCAGACACTTTACTGATGGAGCTATTTGCTCCTGTACGGGAAGCATGAGAATTCTGACTATATGAAGTTACGTGTAATTGTCAGAGAAGTATCTTCATATAGTTAAAATTCTCATATTTCCTATACAGGAGCAAATAGCTTCATCAGTAAGGTGACTGCTTCCAGTGTAATAGGTTGTGGTTTCTAATCCTGGGTGTGATACTTGTAAAATGTGTATATTCAGTATACTAAAGAGGGTGTGATTTGTAAGATGCAGGGACCAGTGAGGAAGTCGGCCACTGAAAAGACAGCGACAGCTATCAATTAACTTAATTCAATGGTATCACAGAATGGGAGGAGAGGTGCCCCCCTTCAGAGCAGGAGCCCGGCGGCAGATGACTCCGTTGCCTCCCAGAGTTCTGCCTCTGCCTCCCGTAGTGATTGGGGAAAGATATGGGAGCGGGGGGCAGGCATGGGCGGGGCCTAGCAATAGGCAGGAAAAGCCCATTGAAATTGCATGGGAAAGCGGCACCATTAGAGGTGCCGCTTTCATACAGGGACGTGCTTTCAACCTATGAAAGCACGCCCCTGTGAGTGAGGCCACAGTGATTGGCCAGCGGATCCGTCACTGGATCCTCTGTCAATCACTGTGTGGGCGCGTCGGTGGCGGCGGAGGTGCGGGATGCGGCGGGCCGGGTGGCGGAGGTGCTGGTGGCGGTAGCGGCGTCGGGGCGTGGCAGTCAGGGCCATTCTGCAGAGTTTGGCAGCGGACGCAGTACCCATTTAAAAAATGGCGCCTCAGCGTCATTTTTTAAATTCAAGATGGCCGCCGCGAGCCAATCATGGCTCGCTGCATCATCGCCTCGCCCCCTCCCGCTGACTTATATAAGTCAGCGCGAGGCAGCGGCTGTCAATCCGACGGTGGAGGAGGAGTGGAGAAGAGCTCCTGAAGACCGAAGACGCCATGGAAGTCCTGGATGGCGGCTATGCAAAAGAGCTTAGCAGCCGCCGCCCACCAGGTGAAGACGGTGGAAGTACTGGGAAGGCGGCGGCCATGCAAAAGAGCTTAAAGGCCGCCGCCTCACAGGTGAAGACCCTGTTTAATAAAGGTTTTAAAGAACGTGTAGTGTTTTTTTTTATATATTTTCTTTACAGGTGGACTACAGGTGCCAGCGGGCCCTTTATGTTCGGGCATGCTGGCACTTGTGGTTCTCCAAGTGCCAGCATGCTGGGGCAGGCTTGCTGGGACCTGTACGCCACCTGTAAAGAACAGTATTAGCATACAATGAAGCCCGCACCCACCGCCACCAGGGGTGCGGGGCATAGCACTGGGCTATCAGCCCAGTGCTGGTTGTTGCTCGGGAGGGGGGACCCCATTTTGATTTTTTTGGGGCCCCACTTTCCGAGGAATTCCAGCCCTGGGCTGACTGGTTTGGGGGGTGTTTAATGGCATGGCAGGGGGACCCCACACTGAGTGTCTCCCCTACTATGGCATTACCCCCCCTGGCTGGTTCTGCCTGGTGCTGGTTTTAGCGGTGTGGGGGGACTGCACTTTTTTTTCCCGGGGGGGGGGGGGGGGTTAGCTGCAGTGCCTCCCCAGCCCCTGACCTCACCGCACGTCACTGTAATGTGTACATCTCTGATTCAGGGCCTGTGTTACCTGCACTGTAACAAGCTAGCATTAATAAGATGCAGTGATAACCAATCTTTACTGGAAAACTTTGTTTCATATTTACAACAGTCACATAACAGCAGGACCCCCTGTATCCATACCAGTGCCGTAGCTAGACATTTTAGAGCTGTGTGCAAGAAACAGCAGTGGCACCCCCCACCACCTTCCCCCAATATACAAAACAGGTCCATTGTATAAAATATGGCAGGCAGAGTGTGTGTGTGTGTGTGTGTGTGTGTGTGTGTGTGTGTGTGTGTGTGTGTGTGTGTCAGTGCAGTGGCATAACTTCATCCCAGTTGCCCGGAGGCAAGATCAATCTTGGTGCCCCCCCGCTCCCCAAGCACCATGATATATTTGAAGATCAAGATAAGCTGGGTACACACTAGACCCAGGGATGTCATCAGTGCAGTAGGTCCCAGCGGTCGGGCAGGCATCAGCAAGTGCATACACACTTGCCGATGCTGCCAGCGACGAGCGATGGCGGGTTGGGGTCAGTGGGGCTCATGCTGCATTCGCCAGCATGGCTGCAGGGGGGTGGGGTTAGGGTAAGGCTGCGGGGGAGTGGTTAGGGAAAGGCTGCGGAGATGCGGTTAAGGTAAGGCTCAGGGGGAGGGGTTAAGGTAAGGCACTGGGAGGGGTTGGGGGGGGTGCTGCCAGATGGTGCGCCGCCAGTGCATGTGCACTGTGGGCAAGGCACCATCGGCACACACTTACTTACGGCCCTGATCCATAAACAGCTGTCACACCCTTATAGAACATTGTGTAAGCATGCCCCATTACAGCCCAGTGTCACCTCTTCAAAATGCAAGAGAAGATGCTATTGAAATACCCAGGATTTTGAACAGCCCATACAGTCGGTTACGGAGCATGTGCAGTGCGGAAACATGCAATAAACACTCCGCAAATGGGTCTATGTTTAACTCTGCAGCAGCCCTAGGGGTAAATTTACTAAGATCCATGTTTGGTCCAGATTGCCTTCTTGTGGGAGTTTAGCCTGTTTATGCAACTCAGAGATTTACTAAAGCCAAACACGGGTGTAAGAACACGGTCTGAACAAAAATAGACAACCAAACACACACATATAGGGAAATTTACTAAGCTCCCGATTTTGACCGAGATGGTGTTTTTTCTTTAAAGTGTCATCTCGGGAATTTACTAAACTCAAATCATGGCAGTGATGAGGGCATTCGTATTTTTTTGGAACTCAAAGAAAAAAATTATGAATGAATACACCATCGGTCAAATACGCCTGTAATTTGGTAGAACTCGGTAATTTACTAAAAAGTGTAATTCACAAACACTGCCGGCAATAGCCAAACACTGCCGTGAAAAAATACAAATCGTAAAAAAGTGCTAAAATAAAACAGACCTGCTTTTTTTTTACCGTGTTCTGATAGGCATGCACGGATCCATGAGATCCGTGCATGTTTATCAGTGGGAAGGGGTGGAAAAGTGTTAAATTTGTTGAAAAAAAATGCGTAGGGTCCCCCCTCCTAAGCAAAACCAGCCTCAGGCTTTTTGAGCCGGTCCTGGTTGAAAAAATATGGGGGGAAAAATGACAGGGGTTCCCCCATACTTAATCAACCAGCACTGGGCTCTGCGCCTGGTCCTGGTTCCAAAAATACGGGGGCCAAAAAGCGTAGGGGTCCCCTGTATTTCTGAAACCAGCACCGGGCTCCACTAGCCAGATACATAATGCCACAGCCGGGGGACACTTTTATATTGGTCCCTGCGGCCCTGGCATTACATACCCAACTAGTCACCCCTGGCCGGGGTACCCTGGAGGAGTGGGAACCCCTTAAATCAAGGGGTCCCCCCCTCCAGCCACCCAAGGGCCAGGGGTGAAGCCCGAGGCTGTCCCCCCCATCCAAGGGCCGGCGGATGGGGGGCT
Source organism: Pseudophryne corroboree (assembly GCF_028390025.1). Lineage (NCBI taxonomy): Eukaryota > Metazoa > Chordata > Amphibia > Anura > Myobatrachidae > Pseudophryne > Pseudophryne corroboree. The sequence continues at coordinate 1,168,369,440 of NC_086444.1, forward strand.
GATAGCCTTTTTGTAAAAATGTGAATATTGTTTTTAGTAGCAGTACTACAAGTCCCAGCAAGCCTCCCCCGCAAGCTGGTACTTGGAGAACCACAAGTACCAGCATGCGGAGGAAAACCGGGCCCGCTGGTACCTGTAGTAGTACTACTGCTAAAAAAATACCCCAATAAAAACAGGAGACACACCTTGAAAGTAAAAGTTTAGTACATACATCCACACCTCCAAACATACGTACTTACCTATGTTCACACAAGGGTCGGTCCTCTTCTCCATGTAGAATCCATGGGGTACCTGTGGGAAAAATTATACTCACATAATCCAGTGTAGATCGGTCCTCTTCTGTTCTTTTTGTAATCCACGTACTTTGCAAAATAAAAAAACGGACACCCGACCACGCACTGAAAGGGGCCCCATGTTTTCACATGGGACCCCTTTCCCCGACTGCCAGGAACCCCCCCTGACTTCTGTCTAAGAGGGTTCCTTCAGCCAATCAGGGAGCGCCACGTCGTGGCACCCTCCTGATTGCCTGTGTGCTCCTGTAGTGTCTGTCAGGCAGCACAGGGCAGTGATACAATGTAGCGCCTATGCGCTCCATTGTAACCAATGGTGGGAACTTTGTGGTCAGCGGTGAGGTTACTTTCGGTCAACCGCTGACCACAAAGTTCCCACCATCCATTGGTTACAATGAAGCGCATAGGCGCTACATTGTATCACTGCCGTGTGCTGCCTGACAGACACTACAGGAGCACACAGCCAATCAGGAGGGTGCCACGACGTGGCGCTCCCTGATTGGCTGAAGGAACCCTCTTACACAGAAGTCAGGGGGGGTTCCTGGCAGTCGGGGAAAGGGGTCCCATGTGAAAACATGGGGCCCCTTTCAGTGCGTGGTCGGGTGTCCGTTTTTTTATTTTGCAAAGTACGTGGATTACAAATAGAACAGAAGAGGACCGATCTACACTGGATTATGTGAGTATAATTTTTCCCACAGGTACCCCATGGATTCTACATGGAGAAGAGGACCGACCCTCATGTGAACATAGGTAAGTATGTATGTTTGGAGGTGTGGATGTATGTAATAAACTTTAACTTTCAAGGTGTGTGTGTCCTGTTTTTATTGGGGTATTTTTTTAGTAGTAGTACTACAGGTACCAGCAGGCCGGTTTTCCTCCGCATGCTGGTACTTGTGGTTCTCCAAGTCCCAGCTTGCGGGGGAGGCTTGCTGGGACTTGTAGTACTGCTACTAAAAACAATATTCACATTTTGACAAAAAGGCTATCAGCCCCCCATCCGCCGCCCTTGGATAGGGGGGACAGCCTCGGGCTTCACCCCTGGCTCTTGGGTGGCTGGAGAGGGAGGGACCCCTTGATTTAAGGGGTTCCCACTCCTCCAGGGTACCCCCGGCCAGGGGTGACTAGTTGGGTATGTAATGCCAGGGCCGCAGGGACCAATATAAAAGTGTCCCCCGGCTGTGGCATTATGTATCTGGTTAGTGGAGCCCGGTGCTGGTTTCAGAAATACGGGGGACCCCTACGCTTTTTGTCCCCTGTATTTTTGGAACCAGTACCAGGCGCAGAGCCCGGTGCTGGTTGATTAAATATGGGGGAACCCCTGTCACTTTTTTACCCATATTTTTTCAACCAGGACCGGCTCAAAGAGCCCGAGGCTGGTTTTGCTTAGGAGGGGGGACCCCACGCATTTTTTATTTTTTATTTTTAACAATGTTTTATTTTTTTCGAAAGGTGCACAATGAAGCCCAGCACGGATCTCACAGATCCGGCCGAGATTCATTGTGTTAAAGTCGGCAGTGTTTTACAATTCACTCCCGTAAAACACTGCCAAAAAATACGAATGACATCGACATCGGTAAATACGAAAATGCAGAATACGACAGCTTAGTAAATTAGTCGTAATAAATTCAAAAAGTTGCAAATTTACACTTTCAATGTCATTCGTGTTTGAACTTTAACCTCATTCGGAAAAATACGAATTTTAGTAAATTTACCCCATAGAAGGCAATAGACTGTCGAACCAACTCACAAGTACAGGGTGTTTCAAAAGTCGCAGTACACCCTTGTCAAAGTCACAGTACACCCTTTTGTTTCAAAAACTGTGCAGAAAATGGGAAAACTGACAGATTCAAGATGGCCGATTTCAAGATAGCGCCCATGTTCGGTACATACCCTAAAAGATAGCCCAACTCACCCATACCTTACTGGAGTATTCAGTTTTCCCATTTCCTGCACCGTTTTTGAAACAAAAGGGTGTACTGCAACCAGGGATGCCATCAGGAATTGTGGGGCCCGGGACTGATTCTGCTGCACCTTTCAACCACTATGTGATGTCATACATTGTGATATTACATATAGGTGGAGCATTACGGACCTACAGGAATGGTTCACAGAGGGCTAATGCACCGGGGAAGTCTTGTTTTAAGAAGTCCCCCCTGTGCATTAGCCAACTGTTGTTTTACAGCCTGGTGCAGCTCTCCAGGTATTGGCGATAGGAACCAGGGGTGGGCCCCCCTCTCTGTAAGGGTCCGGGACACCAGTCCCCACAGTCCCCCCCCCTGATGGCTGCCCTGACTGCAACTTTTGAATTACCCTGTACTTTCCTTAACAGGAATACAACTCACTGATTTACTAGGAACTGTGTTTAAAAACGTGCTAAAACGTGGACCAAACTTGGAGCACAATAGAAGAATCAAACAGACCTGCCTGTGAGTGTTCTGCACAAGTGTGCACATTTCAGTGTGTTATCTGTGCAGTGCTTCTCTGTGTTATGGTGTAATTAAAGGGTTAAAAATTAGAAACAAATGGGTTCCCCCCCATCCAAAGTAAACCCCCTCCACCACCAAAAAATAAATAAATAAATGACAGTATAACCAGCCCTGGACCTATGAGCTAGTTCTGGTCCTGGATCAAGGGTATAATAAACGCGTGGGGATCTTCTGTATTTCCATTAATCAGCACCGGGCTGAACCATAGCAGGGGGACACGCTTTACGGGGTCCCCCAACCAATACATTAACCTGCCTCCAATAAGTCAGTCAGCCAAGGCTGAGGATTCCTCAGAAAAAAGGGGTCCCCTGCCTGGGACTACCCTCTGCACCCCAGTTAGTGGTGGGTGCAGGGTTGATAGTGTAACAATAGAAGAAATATTGGGGGTCATTCCGAGTTGATCGTAGCCCTTCAAAATTTTGCAGGGCTACGATCATGACAAATAGAAATGCGGGGGGACGCCAAGCACAGGGCTATCTCACCCCGCATGTCAGTGCCGCCCCCCCTCCCCCCACAGAAGTGAAAAAGCATTGCACAGCGGCGATGCTTTTGCACTTTAGGAGTAGCTCCCGGCCAGCGCAGCTTTAGTGTGCTAGCCGGGAGCTACTCGTCGATCCCCGGCCCGCAGCGGCTGCGTGTGACGTCACGCAGCCGCTGTGGCCCGCCCTCCGCACGGTCCGGACATGCCTGCATTGGCCAGACCGCACCCACGAAACGGCGGCCAAATGCCGACGTTCTGCCCCACCCAGCGACCGCCTCTGCCTGTCGTCTGGCTTGTGCCGACGCACTGTAGCGCCGGCGCATGTGCAGTTCTGACCTGATCGCTGTGCTGCGATAAACTGCAGCGTGCGATCGGGTCAGAATGACCCCCATTGACCATTACAGTGGAACTACTGGTCCCAACAAGCCTACCACATATGCTGGCACTTGCAGAACCGCAAGTCACTAATAATTCATTTCCCATAGAGAGCAGCTGCATGTTTGTATATTGCCACTTACATTTCTTTCCTAAGTAACTTAAAACTGTTTTTTCAGCGAGAATAACTTTATGTCAGGCGTTGCTGTCAGGTATCTTCACTTTTGCACTCACGTCTAGACACTGAGTGTGATTGAACTGTTCTGTCCTCCTGTAGGCTTGCACTGCAAACTGTACATTATTGGCTGCGTATCAGCTATAGAGTAAGGTCAGCACACAGGTTACATACAAATGCATCGCTCACAGTGGAAACAGCAGCTTTCATATATGTATTGACTGGTAAAGACTGCAATCACTGGCTGCCACTCACAGGGCGCATTCATTAAGACGAGTCCTTCAGGATTACACTGCGCTGCTTTTACCAAGAGTGACACAACACAAGGATGTCTCGTATCGCGCACTCCTTACACTCAGGTGCACACATGGGAATCGCGGCAGACTCATCACTTGTATAATCTTGCAGAGTCCTACGTCTGAAAAGAAGCAGCATGATAGGCCTCATACCAACTGTCCAGAATCCTACACTTTCAGGTAATCATCTGTGTTAAGGATACATACAGTCCTGTTGTCTATTTATTTTAAGAATCTAGACCCAATGGTTGAAATGTACTCTCGGAATGCCGTATGCTGCTTATAAATAATAATAATAATATACATATGAATACACTCTGGTGTAACACAATCAAAGGCATAGAAACATGAGCAGTCGAATTATTAACCACAATCATGAGCAAGGGCGTAGCTCCCATAGGTGCAGGGAGTGCAGCTGCTATGGGGCCCAGAGCTGAGAGGGGCCACCTTCCCTGTCACAGTTACACACGTTATATACATTTTTGGCCATTGGGTGGTACGTAGGGGTCCTTTCAAACTTTTTCCTTGGGCGCTGCAATATATCTAGATATGCCAATGGACCTGCTCATTGTAGTGTGGTATAAAATGAACTGGAGGGCATTTCAATGTTATAAAGTATGAACCGGGGCACTGTAATGAGGCACAATATGAATGGGGAGCACTATATATCATAATGTGACATAGGGTGAACTTAAGCACTACTACGATTCACAAAATAAACTAGGGCACTTCTATGGGGCATAACATTAAATAAGGCTCTACTATGGTTCAGACAATTCATTAGGGCACTATTATAGGGTATAAAATTAACAACTGCTGCAGAGAAGTGTCTCTCTAGAAGCATTGGGATGGGGGGCCCCTTCAAAATTTTGCTATTGGGCCCACAAAGTTCTAGCTACACCCCTGGTCATGAGAATTGAGCATCGTGTATGTATCATTGTGGACCTTGGTATGGCTCGGCTGCATTGGCCGTACCCTGCTTTTCTACTGTCTGTGAGTCATTAGTATAAACTTAGGGGGATGATTCAGACCTGATTGTTGGGCTGCTAAAATTGTTGTCCTGTGATCAGATAGTCGCCGCCCAAGGGGAGTGTATATTCACCGTGCAAGTGTGCGATCGTATGTGTATGCCGAGCAGCTAAAAAATCCCAGTCAGCGGACAGCTGCAAATCCATTCGCACCTCACTCACCAGTGAATGGTTTTTACCAGTGTGTGCGCAGCCCAGGACTTACTCCTACAGTGTGATGAGAACAGGCTAATCGGGGCCGGGGCTGACGTCACACACCCTCCCAGAAAACATTTGGGCACGCCTGCGTTTTCCCTGACACTCCCAGAAAACGGCCAGTTACCACCCCCAAACGGCCTCCTCCCATCAATCAGCATGCGAATGGCTGTGCGATTAGAATTTTTGCACCAGCCTGTCGCTGACCGGCGATGCCTGTTGTTGTTTGCCAACGCGTGTGCACATTGCGGTGCATGCGCAGTTAATCGCTGATCGCCCGCTGTGCGAAAATGTACAGCATGTGATCACACCCTTAATTATGCTGCTTTAACAACTTGTATCATTTGTTGAATGTTCTCTTTATGCCACCTGGAGCCTTATTCAGACCTAGACGCAGCTGCCTGTCTATACGCAGTGGTTGTGTCCATCAGGTCTGCGCACGTCCACTGGCCATAGGGGCTAATTCAGACCTGATCTGTGCCTGAATTGCGCATGCGCTGGTGCCGCAGTGCACCGTCGCATGGCAGACAGCCAAAGGCTGTCTTAGCCCTGCGATCGCCTCTGCCTGATTGACAGGCAGAGGCAGTCGCTGGGCTGAACGGGGCGGGCTGGTGGCGTTCAGCCACCATTTAAGGCGGGGCGTGGACCGTTGGGGGGGGGTTGGGCCGTGGCGGCTGCGTGATGGCACACGCAGCCGCTGAGACCCGGGCTACGATAAGTAGGGCCTGACATGCGGAACGTACTAGCCCTGTGCTGGGCGTCCCCCCGCATGTCAGGGAAGCTGATCGTAGATTTAGCCCATCTACGATCAGGTCTGAAAACCCCCCATAGTGCGCATGCGCAACCCTTCACCATTGACATCAGCAGCTGCTGAGGAGGGGGGGGGGGGGGGGGCATTTCACGGGTGTGGTCCGGCAACACAGGCATGTCCAGACCGTTTTTGGGGCGGCTGTGTGAAGTCAAATGCAGCCACTTTTGAGAAAAAACCGTGCCAGACCACCTGCCAGTGCAGCCAGGGGTTGACCACAAATGAATACTTTGCAATTAAATTACGAATGTATCGCGTGATGACACCGCGACATGCTGGCTGGAAGCCACCAGCATGTGAGTAGATGGACGTAGAGCTTGCTGCGGAAGCTGCCTCCGTCTCTGAATTACCCCCTTCATCCTGTATTGGAATGTTACAGCTTTGCAATATCACGTCGTCTGTTGCACTATTTTTTCATGGTTCTGTTGTTAATGTCAGTGGAAAATAACATGTAAAACAAACACAAGTACATAGCTTGGGTGTAGTATGGTATGCCCACAACCACGGAAATAAACTATTTATATACATAGCAACAATTTTTTGTAATTATTATTTGTGGAAATGTAATTGGCACATAAATATCCATTGATATAATATACCTGATGGTAATGTCAATGGGAGAAGATGTAGGAGTTTCCTTCATGTTGCTGAGTGACTTGGAAAGTGTTCTTTGGCAAGTAGAGGATGAGTCGCCCTAGGCAGCAATATAACGAGATTCATTATAATGACAGCCTAGGGCAGGAGAAGAGAGTCAACGTAGTTCAGGGGGTCTGACGTGGCCTGAGGTGCTGGTATCTAATATACATCAAATAATTTATCCTCTGCATTAGGAAAGAAACTTGCTAACGTATGAGGAGTACATCAATCAGTCTCCGAGCATAATTTCCTGTGCGTGTAACCCCCCCCCCCCCACCCCCCCTATTCGTTTTATCCAGTGTCTGTCTCACAGAGCGTTTATTCAGGTTATTAGATCCTAGGTTTTAGAACATAAAAAATGTTTTGTCTACTATTAGAGAAGTACCTCAAAGAACTTGTATCCAGTCAAATGGTCGACAGTAAACATATCGAAGTTCATAAGGTTGAAACCACAATGTCAACATTAGGACTTTGACATAGTTGAAACTTTCAACAGGCAACATGTTGACATCCTCAAAACTGTCAACAGGATTACAATGTTGGCATTTAGGGTTAGGCCGTGCGTGGGAGGGTTAGGGTCAGTCTGTGGGGGGAGTTTGCAGTTAGGCAGCCGGTGGTGGGGGAGTTAGGGTTAGGTAGTAGGGGGAGGGTTAAGGATAGCGATAGGGGGTGAAATACTCGTCAGAATGTTGCAGCATCAGAGGTCCACGCCGGAAATGACTCACACGGCTGCTGGGACCCGGAAGAAGACGCTGGAGCCACCAATGCTGCTGGGAGAAGACCACCAGGGATGGTTTGTCGACAGTTCATCATGTCAACAGTTTTGATACAATTTGATAGATGCAGCATCATGCTGTGCTGCTTGGGGCTCCATGTGCACTATCAGCACATTCAGATAATAAATAGGATTATCCAACCATGGACGATGAAGAAGTGTGTTCTGTCACATCTACTGAACTCACAATACCAACAGCACAATGTAACTGCCCACATGACAACTGCATAAAACCATGTGTGATCTATCTCTCCTTTACCAACCCCAATCAGAAAATTAACTGCGAGAACCTCCAAACAAAGAATAATAATGAGATCTGGTCAACCCCATACTCATTGTACAGGGAAATTGTGTCACACCAACTTGCTGAAGTAGGTGAGCAAGATGTGGTCAACCAAACCTTCAGGAGATGGTGAACAATATGTATTAACAAAACCATCATAAAATGGGCACCAAGCATTGGTCACCTGAAGAAGGAGAACAAGTCATGGTCACCCTTATACTTAGATTATAGAGAATTATCAGTACAGTATGTGGACAACCAAACAAGAAAAATGTACAGAAGATCTTCTTCTCCATATACTTCAAACACGGAGCAAGACATAGGTGAGCAAGATGGCAGATGGAGAATGTACAGACCATTATGTGCCATAAAAGTGCTATCTAAATTGTAAGCTCACATTTGTTTTATTTAACCCTTTAATTGGTCTTATCCTTTATCTGTTAGTAATCACGCTTTTAACTCTTTCATTCCCAAACTTGAGGCCCATCTTTAAAAACCAGGGTCACTGGTGGATATAAGATCGTTCATGCTTCCTATTAACGGTTGTCCTGCCCCTCAGGTTCATAGGAACTTTCTTAGAGGGACCTGTTGGGTAGCATTATTATCTGACTTATTCCCCAATAGATAGAAAGTATTTGCGACAAACAACAGCAAGAACACACATGTCTAATTGTCAACAGTTGATAGAAGGGGTGTAAAATAGATAAACAAAAGTAGATTACGGTATTCATCAAATTTGTCTAAATCGTTATATACAAATTGTAGGATTATCAACTTCATAAATACTTGAGCAGTTTTTCACTAAAAATTATGTAATAAACATGGGCCAATATTTACTAATAATCCGAGTTTGCCCGTTTTGTGTTTTTTTTTCTAAGTCCCAACACAGGAATTCACTAAGCACAAATCTCGGCAGTGTTTGGGCCATTCGTAATGGTTTGAACGGCAAAGTCGAGAAATACGAATGAATAGACCATAGGTCAAACGCGGTTGTTATTTCATACAACACGGGTATTCACTATTCATTCGTATTTGGGTGTTAGTCTCTGAGTGCTTAAGTGCGGGTGCATTTTTTTGCGATTCGTTAAAAAAAGCAGAAAAAACTAGACCTGCTTTTTCCAGGCGAGTTTGGATAATCATGCACGGATCAGTGAGATCTATGCATGGTTATCTATGGGAAAGGGTCTGTTTACTGTAAAAACTTGAAAATAAAATTGCGTGGGGTCCCCCCTCCTAAGCCAAACCAGCCTCGGGCTCTTTGAGCCGGTCCTGGTTGAAAAAATATGGGGAAAAAATTGACAGGGGTTCCCCCATATTTGAACAACCAGCACCGGGCTCTGCGCCTGGTCCTGGTGCCAAAAATACGGGGGACAGCGGTCAGCGGTGAGGTTACTCGCGGTCAACCGCTGACCGCAAAGTTCCCACCATTGGGTACAATGTAGCGCCTATGCGCTACATTGTATCTCTGCCGTGCGCAGCCTGACTGACAGCTCAGGAGCGCACGGGCAATCAGGAGAGTGCCACGACGTGGCGCTCCCTGATTGGCTGAAGGGACCCTCTGTGACAGGAGTAACGGGGGGTCTCGGCAGTCGGGGAAAGGGGTCCCATGTGTAAACATGGGACCCCTTTCAGTGCGTGGTTCGGGTTTTTCGGTTTGTTTTTTTGCCAAGTACGTGGATTACAAGCTCAGAAGAGGACCGATCTACACTGGATTTTTGTGAGTATAATTTTATTCACAGGTACCCCATGGATTCTACTTGGAGAAGTGGACCGACCCTCGTGTGAACATAGGTAAGTATGTGTGAATGTAGGTGTGCATGTATGTAATAAAGTTTTACTTTTTTACTTTCAAGGTGTGTAAGTTCTGTTTTTATTTGGGTATTTTTTTTGTAGTAGTACTACTACAGGTACCAGCGGGCCTGTTTCCCCCCCGCATGCTGGTACTTGTGGTTCTTCAAGTACCAGCTTGCAGGGGAGGCTTGCTGGGACTTGTAGTACTGCTACAAAAAACAATATTCTTTTTTTTACACATGGCTATCAGCCCCCCATCCGCAGCCCTTGGATGGGGGGGACAGCCTCGGGCTTCACCCCTGGCCCTTGGGTGGCTGGAGGGGGGGACCCCTTGATTTAAGGGGTCCACACTCCTCCAGGGTACCCCGGCCAGGGGTGACTAGTTAGTGATTTAATGCCAGGGCCGCAGGGACCTATATAAAAGTGTCCCCCGCCTGTGGCATTATCTCTCTGACTAGTGGAGCCCGGTGCTGGTTCAACAAATACGGGGGACCCCTACGCTTTTTGTCCCCCGTATTTTTGGGACCAGGCGCAGAGCCCGGTGCTGGTTGTTCAAATATGGGGGAACCCCTGTCAATTTTTCCCCCATATTTTTGCAACCAGGACCGGCTCAAAGAGCCCGAGGCTGGTTCTGCTTAGGAGGGGGGACCCCACGCAATTTTTTTTTTGAATTTTAACACTCTAATTTTTTTTTTAAAGGTGCACAATGAAGCCCTACACGGATCTCACAGATCCGGCCGGGATTCCTTGTGTTTTGTCAGGCAGTGTTTTACTCATCACTCCCGTAAAACACTGCCTGACATTACGAATCACATCGACATCGGAAAAGACGAATGTTGCAAACTCGGCAGATTAGTAAATGACCGTATCAGGATTCAAAAAGTTGCAGTAAAATGCACCCGATACCATTCGAGTTCAAACACCCTTAAAAACGGCAAAAACACGAATATTAGTAAATATACCCCATGGACGGTTAGTATAAGAAATGACAGATCAAATAGTCTTCCTGAATAATCTATAGGCACAATTAATACATGGGGCTTTGCCCTTAAATAACCCTCAAGGGTTCCTGACCTTGGCAGCTTTCCAGCCTCTGATGAATGAATAACGCTAACAAGTTGGGCCGATTTGAGACTAGCTACTAAATGAAGGCATCCATTATGTGTAAAGTCTCCATTCTAGAAACATTATACAGAATATGATAGGGAAAGGGAAATGAAAACTGGTTTTCCAGCCACATAACTGCAACATACAGTATATTAATTCCCAGTTTATTACATTTGGTTTCACACATTAGACAGCTACACGTCCTGCCAAATTATTTTTGCAACAAAATATCTTCTTCAGCTTTGAGAGGAAGAGAAACAGACAGCAGATACAGTTGATCCCATGTGTGAGACTTTTCACACTTAAAAATATAATAGTTCTATTAATACCCCTTTCACACCGCCAATGCCGGATCTCACCCAGGAATTGGAAACGGGTCCTTCCCAGGTGGGATCCGGCATTGGACGCTGCCGCTGGCTTCGCTGACCCGGCAATATGCTGGGCGGGTTGCAATAGCGGCGGGGGTGGAGGCGGAGGCGGTGCTGGGAGATGAGATCATCTCCGCGCCGCCTCTCCCTGTTGTAGTGGACGGGTCCCGGGTCGCAATGACCCGGGACCCGTTTACGCTACCATTGACGGTTGAATTGCTGCCCCTTTCACACCACACGCTGACCCGTGTTGACCCGGCAATATGCCAGGTCGATACCGGGTTATTTGTGCGGTGTGAAAGGGGCATTATTTTCACCCGTCATTCGCCAAGTTTTTAGCTAGTGTGGTGGCCATATAACCTCATCCCCCTCCATCCATCCTCGAGTGTGGATCATTAGATCTACACTAAAAAGCTCTAGAGTCAATAGGTTGACAACTAATGGTCGACATGCACTAGTTAGGCAGTCAGAAGGTCGACAGGGTTAAAATGTCGACATGGAATAGGTAGAAAGCAGAAAAGGTCAATAGGGTCTAAAGGTTGAGAGGGTCAAAAAATCGACATAAAATGGTCGACACAAAACAGGTTGACACAATTTTTGAGGGGTGTTTCGTCACATTTCTGCCACACAAAAAAGGCCCATTAGTGAATGGTGTCCCCTCATGTGGCTGCGCTTTAGGTAATTTGGTGCCCAGAATGGCCCTGCTATCCCAGATATCTCAGTATCAGACCAGATACTTCTCCACATGTGCTACAGTAGTTTAGTCCTGTTCGTCTCTCAGTAAGAGCATTACCTGGTGCACATAATAACTAAACACAACTTTCCCAGAGGAGAAACAACTACTTTATCATTTACTTATAGAGTAGATTTAGGCTCAGGGGATATTTACTGATAGTGTTGTAGCCAGTGCCATTTCTAGTGGCGTGTGAGCCTTACGATTGCAAAGATGGCCCTTGCGCACTTTGTGGATCCATTCTGCTCGCCCTCTTCCCTAGTACTCCGTTTGTGGGGTGGAGTTTTGTGCAACCGCATCATTCCGTGAAATTTCGCCCCCCCAAGCGGAGTACTAAGGAAGAGGGAGGAGGTGGAGAAGGATATCAGTCAGCGAATATACACCCCCTTGGCAACGAGCAAGGATCCCAGAGCATGAAACCCCTGGCAACAAGCATGACACCCAGCGCATGAAACCCCTGGAAATGAGCATGACACCAGCACGTGAAACCACTGGCAACGAGCATGACACCCAATGCGTGAAACCACTGGCAACAAGCATGACACCCAGCGCATGAAACACCTGGCAGAAAGCAGGTAATTGAAAAGTAATTAGAAGCTTTACTGTAGGGCATAATGTATCATGGGCATTGTGGTGTATGGCATAATATGGTGCAGGGGCATTGCTGTGTGGGGCTTAATATGGTGAAATGTTTTTTAAGCCGTGCCCATTTTACCAAGAGCGTGTGCGCAAAATTGTTTTTTAATGTTTTTAATGGGGGTGGGGCACAATTTTTTACTGCTCATACTCGGAGCCAAATTGTCTAGAAACAGCCTTGGTTGTAGCAATGGCGGCTTCTGGATGGGCATTCAGCCCCCTAGTTCGGATAATTGCATTTAGCAACAGTACACATTGGTTTTAAGTTACCAACCAGCTTCTCCGTTTTTAGGGAAGGAGCCGTACATGTACTAAGAGAGCCACATCCTAGCTCCAGGCGACTGCCCCCCAAAACATTTGAGAGGTGCCAATCAACCCCTGCATCAGGTAAGTGGTATGGCATGTTACTGCAGCTGCCCCTGAGGGGTCGACCTTCAGCGAATTAGGGGCACCAAAATTAAATCTTGCCCCTCCCACACCTTCTCCCACAGTTCTGGAGGCCATATCTTCAGAAGGATATTAATACATTAGAGACTGTACAAAGAAGGGCAACTAAAATGGTGCATGGCCTAAATCCAGGGGCGTAGCCCGTACTTTGTGGACCCCATAGAAACATTTTGAGGCAACCCTGTCCCAATGATTGCAGAGAGACAACTGGAGTTGTTAATATTATGCCCCATAATAGTGCCCTTGTTCATTTTCTGAACCATAGTAGTGTCTTAGTTAATGTTCTGCCTCATAGTAATGCCTTAGTTTACATGATGTCAAATTGTAGGGCTGCCAGTACACAACATGCAACAAAGTCTCACCAATTCACATTATCACATACAATGTTCCCAGTTCATATTATACCACAGGGTGATTCAAAAGTCTCAGTACACCCTTTTATTTCAAAAACTGTGCAGGAATTGGGAAAACTGAATACTCCAGTAAGGTATGGGTGAGGTGGGCTATCTTTTAGGGTATGTACCGAACATGGGCGCCATCTTGAATCTAAGTCAGTTTTCCAATTTTCTGCAGTTTTTGAAACAAAAGTTTTTACTGTGACTTTCGAATCACCCTATATATTACAGTGCCCCAGTTCATATTATGTAATATTTTAATGCTCTCAGTCCAGTTAATTTTATACCACATTACAATGAGCAGGTCCGGGGGCATAACTAGATATATTGTTGGTCCCAAGGCAAAACTTTTTATCACCCAATGGTGATAAATGTATAACACATGTAACTTTGACAGGGAAGGTGGCCCCTCTCAGCTCTGGGCCCCATAGCAGCTGCACTACCTGCACCTATGGTAGCTACGCCTTTGCCTACATCAGAATATATACCCAGAAAGACTAAAAAAAAAATCTCAATATGTATAGTTTCGAGCAGGGAAAGGGGGGACATGATAGAAACTTTCAAATATATAAATAGTTTAAACAAAGTCAAGGAGGGAAATTTTCTTCAAATGAAGATTAGTATTAGAACACGAGGACATACACTGAAACTGGAGGCAGGTAAATTCAGTGGAAATTTGAGAAAAAATTACTTCACAGAATGGGTAGTGGACAAGTGGAATAGCCTCCCATCAGAGGTGGTAGAGGCTAAGACAGTAGAGCAATTTAAACATGCTTGGGATAGACATAATGATCTCCTTACAAAGAAATAAGGATCAAATGAGGTGGTGGTAAAAAAAGGAACAGACTAGATGGGCCAAGTGGTTCTTATCTGCCGTCAAATTCTATGGTTCTATGGGGGTCATTCTGAGTTGATCGTAGCTGTGCAAAATTTTGCACAGCTACGATCAACTTTCCTGACATGCTAGTCCGCCCCGCATGTCAGTCCAGTCCCCCTCGCAGAAGTGCAAAGGCATCGAACAGCGGCGACGCCTTTGCACTTCAGGAGTAACTCCCGGCCAGCGCAGTTTCAGCGTGCTGGCCGGGAGCTACTCCTCGCTCCCTGGCCCGCAGCGGCTGTGTATGATGTCATGCAGCCGCTGAGCCCGCCCCCCGTTCGGTCCGGCCATGCCTGCGTTGGCCGGACCGCGCCTACGAAACGGCGGCCGAACGCCGCTGTTTCGCCCCCTCATGCCCATCGATCGCCTCTGCCTGTCAATCAGGCAGAGGCGATCGCTGTCCTGCTACGGCCGTCGGCCGTCCCGCATGCGCCGGCGCATGCGCAGCAGGGACCCGTTCGCTTTGCTGCGTGAAAATGCAGCGAGCGAAAGGGTCGGAATGACCCCCTATGTTTCTAACTTCCTATCACAAATCTGATAGTACTAATATCTAAGATAACAAAAGGAGAAACCAAAAGAGCAGGAGACAGCCAAAGTACCCATAGATAAGGGAAGCGATATACAGTATAAGCTAAATACAGTATAAGCTAAACGGGTCTGGGACTGAGGGTCGACAGCACAAAGGTCGACATACCTTATGTCGACGCCAATTGGTCGACACACCTTAGGTCGACATGGACAAAAGGTCGACAGGAACAAGGTCGACATGGAAAAAGGTCGACATGAGTTTTTTATGTTTTTTTGGTGTCGTTTTGTTCGCAGAGTGACCTGGAACCCCAATTAGTGCACCGCGTCCCCTCGCCATGCTTCGGGCACGGTGCCTTCGCTCCGCTACCGCTTCGCTCGGCACACTTTACCGTTCCAATCGTAGTCCACGTGGATCGTTAAGTATGAAAAGGTTAAAAAAAAAAAAAAATTGTGAAAAACTCATGTCGACCTTTTTCCATGTCGACCTTGTTCCTGTCGACCTTTTGTCCATGTCGACCTTTTGTCCATGTCGACCTAAGGTGTGTCGATCAATTGACGTCGACCTAAGGTGTGTCGACCTTTGTGCTGTCGACCTGGAGTCCGGATACCAGCTAAACACAGGGAGCAAGTAAGGGGTCTATTCATGAAGCAGTGAAAAGAGTGGAGAAGTGAGCCAGTGGAGAAGTTGCCCATGTCAACCAATCATTACTGAGGTAACATATATAAAATGCATTCTGTTAAATTATACATAGCAGCTGATTGGTTGCCATGGGCAGCTTCTCCACCTTATGACTTCTGCTGGCTCTTGAAGAACAATAGTGTCTCCTGTGTGGTGTATGTGTAGCTAGGACACTGGTCTCCTTGCATTTTGATTCCAGAGAGGGCAGTATCTGTATAGAGTTTGCATGTGTTTTCTCTGGGTACTCCAGTTTCCTAGCACACTTCAAAAAACATGCTGGTAAAAGGTGATAATACGTGAGGATGTGTTCTAAGTTTCCACAAATGTAATGTGACAATGTAAGAACAGTAATGAGTCCATCTGAGGTATATGAATGACGCTGCAGTTCCTTAACATCCTGTGGAGGTGACAAGTACAAATTTGGAGAAGGAAAACATCTTGTTATTCCTCCCTAATTCCCAAAATTGCGCCACAGCAGGTCACCTGTCTATGTTGGTTAAGCTTCTTCTTGACAGCGAGGCTCTGTGAAGTGCCCAAGCTAAGCTTTCGTTAGCTACAGTCCCCAGGGAACAATTTGCTTCATGATTTTTATATTAGACCCCTGGGGTCCTGGAATGTTCCTCCACTAGATTGAAATTTGTATTGAACAGTCCCATTTAAACCCACAGAAGCAGAACATCTCATAGTGATACATAACACAAATGCTTAAATAATTACTACCCAGAATCCATATTACCAGCAGTTATTAGAGGGGAACAAAGTTACAATTATTTCTTGGATTTATGTGGGAAAAAGTTATGCTGGACAGTATAACCCTCTAGTAAATCCTAATATTATGTTTATTTACCACAATACACAGTTATTTGAGAACGGTAACATGCAGTGCACAGTGTTGTGTGACAAAAGGACGTTTTCCTGCTACAGGTAGGGGAGCCTAAATCCTGAAAGTTCTGAAAATCACAAATAAAAATATAATAATGATGATTGGTGGATGCTAGTTACAATTTCATATACACCAGTTAGAAGTTTCCTCCTTAAGGGGTAGACTACTAAGGCTTGTAAAACAGACACGTTGTGGTGTTGCCTATCAATCATTTCTATTTTGCAATCTAAAAAATTATAGACAGAATGTGTGTGCTGGAAGGCAGATGAGCTACAGTCCAAAGAGCATCTGCAGCCAGATAAGCTACATGAGGTATGACTGGGGCTGGAGGATGCGGGGGCTGGAGTGACAGAGGTGGGCTAGAGAGACAATGCAGGGCTGTAGCTAGAGAGACAGAAGGGGCTGGAAAGACACAAAGGGCTGGACAGTCAGAAGGGGGCTGGAGAGTCAGAAGAGGGCTGGAGAGTCAGAAGAGGGCTGGAGAGACAGAAGTGGATGAAGAAACACAAGTGGCTGGAGAGACACAAGGTACTAGATAGACATAAGTGGCTGGAGAGACACAAGAGTCTGGAGATACAAGAGTGGCTGGATAGACACAAGGGGCTGTATAGATACAAGGGGCTAGAGAGTCAGAAGGGGGCTGGAGACAGAATGGGGCTGGAGAGTCAGAAGGGAGCTAGAGAGACACAAGTGGCTCGATAGACACAAGGGACTGGATGGACACAAATGGCTGCAGAGACTCAAGTGGCTAGAGATATACCAGGGGCTGGATAAACACAAGGGGTTGGAGAGACACAAAGGGTTGGCTAGACTTAAGGGGGTAGACAGAAGAGGGCTAAAGAGACAGAAGGAGGGTGGAGAGATATAATAGGTTGGAGAGACAGAAAGAGGCAAGAGAGAAAGAAGAGGGTTGGAGAAACAGAAGGGGGCTGTAGAGACAGAAGGGGGCTGGAGAGACACAAGGGGCTGGATAGATGCACATGACTAAAGAGTCAGAAGAAGGCAAGACAGACAATAGGGGAATGGAGAGACAGAAAGTGACTGGCGAGTCAGATGGGTGCTGGAAAGACACAGGGAGCCAGAGAGTCAGAAGGGAGCTGGAGAGATGCAAGGGTGGATGAGGCTGAAGAACTGGTAGAAGTGGCTGGAGATTATTGACAACTGGCAGCATTAGAAGAAGGGTTGGGGACAGTAATCTTCTTTAAAACAGCAATATTAAAGAAACATTACTGAAATTAGCAAATACAGTTTAATAATAAAATTGTTCAGGGAAGTTCACATTTTGCCCTGCACCATGTATTTATCTCATTGAACATCTGCTATATGACGTTGAAAGTGGTTATATTCCTACACAAACAGGTGTTTCTAGACCATGTGAACTTCTATGGTAATAGTGACTATTGACTGAAGTCACCATCCGCGAGGGAGGAACAATCTCTTAGAAGTCCCCTGTTACAGAGAAGCTACATATACGTAAGGAAGACTCTCAAGTGACTGGTCTGTACCTGCTGGGGACCCATGGATGGGGAGAGGGGGGTGGGGGAAACATGGGTGTACCGGATGGACCTCATGATTTCTGCTGGTGGTCCTGTCTGCATCAGAGCAGCTGCTGATCCTTTCATGATGTGTGTGTTGGGGAGTGATCGCACTGACTGCCCCTCCCCATGGATCTACCCTTGGCTGAGTTGTGCAGGGGACCGCCCTTGCAGCCCTGAGCATACCCTTCTTTCATATTTTGATTTAGGGGGTGTGACCATGTATCAGTGATTAGGCCACGCCCCCTACAGAACCCAAGCCCATGTTTTCTACCTTGCTTGCTCTGGGAAGTGGGTTCCCCCTCCTCGGCTGGCACCATCTTTCCAGTGATCAGGGCCATTTCTAGACAATTTGGCTCCCAGTGTGAAAATTTTATTAGTGCCACCCACCCCCTCCCCTCCGCCTGGAAATTTAAAAAAGAAACAAAATAGGGTTGTGGCCTTGCAGGAAAAGACTACCTTACACCCCATTTATGGCCTTGACACCATAATATGCCCCTTGCAAATTATGGCACAGACCGGCTACTTACTTTCAAACTGACTGCTCGTTGTCAAGGGATGGTGCCTATATCTTTCCCCATCTCCCAAGTCTCGGCTCGTTGTCAGGGGTTGGTGCCCGCATCTCATGGCTGCCAGCATGTCAGCGCGGTCCCGGCACTTCCAGGTTGCGATGTGAGATCCACTGCTACTATGTCAACTCCATTACTAGAGGTCTAGTAGTAACACACAGATCCAGATAGTGGCCCTTTGCGATCGCTTGGCTCACCCGAACCTTAGTAGAAACTGCCCGGCCAGTGATATTTGGGAAGGAGGCGCATGCGCACTCGAGCGCATAGGCTCTCCACAGGTGGAGAGATCCGCTTCCCGGTTGACTTAACCAAGATTTTCTGGAAAGAAATCCAGATGGAAATGCAAAAAATGCATTTTCAATGACACACGACACCCCATTTCTTTATGTATATCGAAGAGGTTCTCTACTCCATGAGACTTTTTTCTCCCCAGAAAGTTTTTGCATATCCATTTGGGGGTAATTCAGATCTGATCACGGCTGTGCGTTTTTGCACAGCGGGTGATCAGGTCGAAACTGCGCATGCGTATGCACCGCAATGTGCAGGCACGTTGTACAGGTACAAAGCGGATCGCTACTCAGCTATTGGTTTGCGCGACGGATCCGTTCACACGGGCGATGGCTAGGAGATTGACAGGAAGAAGCCGTTTGTGAGTGTCAACTGACCGTTTTCAAGGAGTGTCTGCAAAAACACAGGTATTTCCAAGTGTTTGCAGAGCGGGTGTCTGAAGTCAATTCTGGTCCCGGACAGGCTGATATGATCGCAGCGGCTTAGGGCTGCACAGAGACTGCACAAAATCTGTTTGTACAGCTCTGCTACACATGCGTGCACACCCTTGCAAAGCTAAAAAAATACACTCCCCCTGTAGGTGGTGACTATCTGATTGCAGCAGTGCAAAAATCGCTTGCTAGTGATCAGGTCTGAATTAGGTCCTTTGTTACATAACAGAACTTGTCTGGGTGATTCTTGCATTGTCGAGACGAGCTGATTGATCTCAGCAAATTATTCGAAACAAATAAACACCAGCAGCGCACTTCACGCGGCAGTAGCCAGAGACTAATTGGGTCATGCTATTCTCAGAGATGGGAGGTGGCTATTGCGCTTACTGAAATAAAAAATAAGATTTATATTACTATACAAGTCAAGGTAATTCCTTTAAAGTGTACTTTTTAATATATAAAATATATATTATTATCTGAATAATACATGATGAGATTAACAGAATGAACTCAAATGTATGTAATTAGCAGTTTGTATATTCTGCCCGTGCTCGCTTGGGTTTCCTCAGAGTACTCCGGTTTCCTCCCACAAACCAAAAATACACTAGTAGGTTAATTGGATCCCAATAAAATTAACCCTAGCATGAATGTGTGTGTGTACATGTGGTAGGGCATATAGGGCCTAATACAGATCTGATCGCAGCAGCAAATTTGTTACCTAATGGTCAAAACCATGTGCACTGCAGGTGGGGAAGATGTAACATGTGCAGAGAGAGTTAGATTTGGGTGGGGTGTGTTCAAACTAAAATCTACATTGCAGTGTAAAAATAAAGCAGCCAGTATTTACCCTGCTCAGAAATAAAATAACCCACCCAAATTTAACTCTCTCTGCACATGTTATACCTGCCCCCCCCCTCCCCCCCTGCAGTGTACATGGTTTTGCCTATTAGCTAACAAATTTGCTGCTGCGATCAGATCTGAATTAGGTCCATAGATTGTAAGCTCCACTGGGGCAGGGACTGATGTGAGTGTCCAAATATTCTCTATAAAGCGCTGCAGAATATGTGTGCGCTATATAATTAACTGGTAATAAATAAATAATAAATAATATTGCGTGCTAACCCCAACTAATTTTGTGTTGGTCCCGCTCACAGATTTGTTCCTACTTCTGCTGAGAGTTATATAGGGGAAGTAGAAGCACAGAGTAGTGGTGATGCTGCTTCTTTAACACTGGTGAAATATTACAGCTACAAACCAACATCAATGTGAAACTAAGGGGGAAATTTATCAAACCTGCCTAAAAGACAAGTGGAAGTGTTGCCTATTTCAACCAATTGGATTCTATCATTTGCCTTGTACTTCCAATAAAATTATACCTACAATCAGAATGACTGCCAAGGGCAACACCTAATGTCCGATTTAGAAGGTTTGATACTGTAAATATCCTCTTAAATTCATATAGTCAACCTTATCAAGTACTGACCAGAGGCGTAGTGTAGAGACATGACACCCGGAGCAGGGTCATGTCACGGCGCCCCCACCCACCACCACACATACGTACGTACATACATACGTATATTCACACACATTTTGACACAGACATACATAAACACACACACATATACACAGACATATATATACACATATACACACACAAATATACACACAGCTATACATAAACATACATATATACACATATACACACAGACATACATAAACACACATATACACAGATATATACACATATACACACAGACATACATAAACACACATATACACAGATATGGGTGTAGTATGTTTTGCCGGCGGTCGGCTTGCCAGCGCCCAGCATACAGGCACCGGGATCCCGATCCGCCGGCATGCCGACAGTCATCTCCTCCTACCCCGAGATCTGTTACAGAGAGCCGGCGCCTTCTGTCCCCAGCGGCTCCAATCACTCCACCCTTGCTACGCCCCTGGTACCGACTTAGGCCCAGATTTATCAAGCCTTAGAGAGTGATAAATTGCACGGTGATAAAGTACCAACCAACCAGCTCCTAACTGCCATGTCACAGGCTGTGTTCGAAAAATGACATTAAGGAGCCGATTGGTTGGTACAGTGGGGCAGATGTATTAAGCCTGTAGAAGTGATAAAGCAGTGATAAAGAAATGATAAGTGGGAGGTGATCACACCAGCCAATCAGCTCCTAACTGTCATTTTTCAAACCTCTAATGACTGGCTGGTGCGTTATCACCTTCCACTTATTACTTCTTCATCATTTCTCCAGGCTTAATACATCTGCCCCTCTATCACCATGCAATTTATCACTCTCCAAGGCTTGATAAATCTGGGCCTTATTATTCTGCACAATCCTGTATAATGGAGGAATAAAGCACACAAACAATATAGAGGCAAATTGTGAGGTTCCTGACAATTTAGTAGACACATATAACATATATGTTTGGGTTGCGTGGAAATCATTATATTTTACAATGTTTTCATGAAAAGTGTAATTAGTCTTCATGCCCATCGATTATATGGCCTCATTATCATCACCACAAATTTCACAAACAATATTTGAAAAAATAATATGTTGCTTTAATTTACTAATGTAGAGCGCAATATGCTCCTAAGATCCCAGTGGCAGCCTCTTGTCTCCAAAGCAAATGCATATGAATTTGATGCACGCGTAGTTCTGATTATAGTAAATACGACCTTTGACTTTCAACGCTAACATGACATAATAATATCACTCCTGATTTGGAAACGGTTCGTGCTAGCAGTGTCATTGCCCAAATCCATCCTGGTAAATTGGAGAAGAAAGTTATTCTATTTACCAGTAAACAGTGCTCACATCCACTCCCCCAAAAAAATTAGCACAAAAAAAGACGTTTGTAGTTAATAGGATTGTTTCATTGTGTATTGCACAACAGAAAATCATGTAATGATGTTTTCAGTACAAATAACCCGAGTTATGACTGATGTTGCCACATTTATATATGTAAATATATTTCTAGAAGACACATATCAAACAAGGGCAGACTGTCACAGAATAAACCGAAAGAGTTAATAAAAACAAAACCGCCGGGAAAGTATATTTGGAACATGTTGCAACAGACCTCTAAAGAGTTACTTGTGACTGTGCAACAGAAGCTGTAATGTTTCAAAATGTCTAAAAATTTTGGTAAATTGCCAGATGCGCCTAATGCGCTTTCAAGTTGCTTTCAAACCCAGGAATCTTCTCTTGGCTTTGAAGGGTGTTATAATGAGAATTATCTGCCTATACAACGATGATTTTCACTGTCATCCACCTGTTACCTCATTAGGATCTGCAATAGTCTTGAAGTGGTAGGCAGTACTAATCACAGAAGTCTTAATCATGGCTTGCCGCAGTATGGATGCCTAAACTTGTTTACGGGAAGCTATTATCCCCGTGGGGTGGTCTGACAAAAAGAAGTCTTGTTCATCTTTAGGCTCTGTCTGACAGAAAAAAATGAAGATGTAGTGTAGAAGTTGAGTGTGAGCCAAGTCTGTAAACTGGCGCCGGCGGAAATCTGGGAAGGGATGTATCTTTTACCCATGCACTGAGATTCACATTTCAAAGAGATGGAATCATTTACTGGTTCTCTCATTTGGATCAGGTATAAAAGACAAGATCCATCCACAGGCTGGGCAGTACTTTGTAGACACTAATAATGGTCTGTAAGCAGGACATGTAGGAACACAATGTGTAATAAAATTATTTTGACCCGATGGCGCGTCACAGGCTTAGGCAAACTTGTGGATTTGTAGTTGTTGTGGAACCACAAGTCTCAGTATACTCTGCCAATGGGTGGTCTAATTATGGCATGCATATATTTGTCTAAGCTACCGCAATTTGTGGAAGATACTTGGATCAGCCTTGGCACCCAGTGCTCAAGGACGCGTGGACAGCACTGCACCAGTGACACCTTTATCAACCCTGTGGTGTACATGCAACGGCTCATTGCAGCCTGGAAAGGTGGTTGGCAGCACACCTGGCATCTACTTACCTGGTTACTCCTGACCTGGACTCCTTTTTGTAATATTATAATATCCAATGATCTCGATGGTGAGGGCTGGCACTGGGCATGGAAGTGTCCTGCTATAGTCCTGCAGGGCTGAGAACTCCTGGAACCCTGGGAGTGCACCTGGGATTGTGTACATCACTGACACAAATTGCTTCACTTAGGCCAGATTACCTTAGTCACATAGGGCAGGGGTGTGAGGATAAAATTCAAGCCATCACTGCATTGCTTATTTGGCATCATCAAGTTACGTCTACCTATTGTTTCATGACTTGTCTACTCTTCTCCCAGAAGCCAGGTATAAAAGTACTGTTAGAGTGTGGTCACATGTTAAAGGACAGTCAGTTGTGGAGTATAAACCATTTTATGTGATATAAATAAAAATATTAATTACAATGTGTGTACAACTGAATAAATATGTGAAACCCCAATATAGATAGTGCACTAGGAGAGCAGAGAGAAGGGGTCAACTAAGACCCCCAAGACACAGACCAGTGCTGCAGAGCAAACATGACAACCAAACCCACAGGGGGTACCGCTAGGCCGTTTTCACAGAAAAAAACAGTGGTTGTTGGGGGTGGAGCCAGAACAGTGTGTGCGGCCGCAGAGAGGAGACACGGTGCTGTGGCTATAAGAGATGCCATGTTGTGGCTGTAGAAGATGCTGGTGTGGCTGTAGAGATGCTGAAAGGCTGCAGAGGAGTGCTACGCTAGAGGTGTTGAGACACAGACCGGAGTTGGCAGCTGTGCAGGAGAAACTGACAGCAGTATTCCGGACTCAGGCTGATGTTGTGGGACAGCGGCGGCCATAATGGTGTTAGCTGGAGGAGCAGATGTGAGAGCCACTGTGTAATACCCAAAGAGAGGTAAAAGACACCGTGGGACAGGTCTTTTAAAGCAAATCACAAGTACACCCATTGCACATTTACCTCACACCTGTGCCTACCTTAGTCTGCAGCATAAGTACATATACAAGTTGCATGCTATGCTATTAGTCTCTGGACTGAGCCTATTTGGGGAGACTAAGAGCCCCTCTTCAGCCTAAATATTATCATATCAGTGTGGTATAGTCAGGACAGCAGCTCCTGATTGAAACCAAAGCCCTGTACACATGGGGGAGATGTGTGCTGAGCGATCTAGCACAGACCGCTTCGCACACATCTCTCCCCCCACTCAGCACACAGCACAATCTCTCCCCCCACTCAGCCCACAGCGGTGAAATGAGAGATCAAACTAGATTTGGCATGCATGTATGCCAAATCTAGAGTCAGAGATGGCGACGCGCGGGACCGCGCATCACTATCGCTATGGGGCATACACATGGAGAGTTCCGTGCTTAATTTCTAAGCAATCTAGTCAGATTGCTTAGAATTTAAGCACGGATCTCTCCGTGTGTACCCCTCCTCTTAAGTGTGACTCCCAACTACCAGGGGCACTTTGCATTGCAAGTGGTACATTGCCCCGGGACATTTATCCTCAGTCATCTAAGTACTTGTTCAGTATATGACAGCAGTAGTAACATGTGTGAGATCAGGTTCTCAAAGCACACCCCAGTCCCAGCTGCAGCAATGTATTTAAAGGAACAATTTTATTAAATGTGTAACCTTCAATTATTATATATTATTAGCAGTTTCTTATATAGCGCAGCATATTCCGTTATCATTAAGTACCTATGACTACTAAATGCAGTATTGTTTATGAAGCTGGGACAGCACCATTTCGGTCTTCACTATTATTGAGTCAGATTATGTTAACCCAATATCTACCAGAAGCTACAGAAAAAGTCACAAGTGCCTACTCAGCAAATAAATTTCTCTTTAAGTCTTATGTACACTGACGCAAGACTGGCCAGGGTAGTTTCAAAGTTGACTGGTTCTGCAGAATGGCTTATTATTCAAAGATTATTTATATATTATTGGACTTGTTACCTGTATATTCGTTGTGGTTTAATTTACTTTACATTGCATTTCTTATATTGAGCATTACTTATTGCAAATTGAGAATATCTATCGTTACTGCATTCTCAGGTATTTATATTTGTTTGAATATATTCCAGTTATAGTGTACTATAGTCACATTGCTATTGGTCCTTTGGTTATGTGACACTTATTTTAAGAATTTAGAGTACAGAAAGGTGTAAGAGCAACAAGAATAATTAATACTAAGAAAGTATTCACAGATAGTGAGTTATATGTTGCACAGTTTATACTGAAGTTAAGGCCATATAGTGTTACCTATAGCAATGGCCAAGGTTGAGCATTTAACATGTTATTATATTGATACCCATATTGGAAGTTTGTATTGCCCTATCTACTTGAACAGATTCAGAGTGATGGAGTGATCCCGTTTAATAAACTAAATGTCACTTTATTACTGGTGTCATCCTTGTGTTGAAGATTTGGGGGTTCCCTGTTTCTCTGCAGTGGTAAAAGGGTCCTGAAGCGAAGGTGTGGTCCACACTGCAACACAAACACCCATCACTAGGTGTAGCCTAGTGAAAGGGTCCACCCTCGGAACCTCCTCCTAGACAATTGCCTTGCCTTAAACAATGCCATATTATTTTGGGGCGCCATGGCTGCTGACCTAGTCTGGGGACACAGATGATTCAGGTACCAGCACATTTAAAGAATTCAAGTACAAGCTGCATTCAATGTTTACATTTAACTCATTTACTGGCGCACAGAAAGTGGCAGTTGAAAAAACCCGGCCCTGCGGTAAGTCAAGTCATGGCCTGACAGCCTATGAAAAACTGTCACAGATATCTTTTGGAAGCTAATTGCTATCTTCGATTCCCACACTCTCTGAAGTTAAAATACATTTCTATGCAAGAAGGCAGCAACCTCATGAGTTCTCGAGAGAATTTGCCCATGGCTTGTAAGAATCTTAGCAGGGAATACAGAACCTTGACCTTTGTGATATTCAACATAAGGATAGACATTAACCAATTTGTTCATTGAAGGAGCAGATGGAGAAGTTGGTCACACTCAGTTGAGGATGTGGAAAATCTAGGCCCAAACTACTCATTATTAGATTTAAAAAAAAAGACTGTGATGAAGCTTCTTGGACTGATTCGGAACGTGGAGACCAGAATAAGTGAATGATAGAATGATGAAGTGACTGATAGAGAACCCTAAGATTGGCAACTGCTGTTGAATGCAAGACTTACCGGCACTTAGAGAGACTGTTGTACAGCAGTCACAAGTACCGTCTTGTCCTGATCCAATCGGCATATTGCAATGCAAAATCGCGGAGCTCACCCAAAGTCTCATTGAGATGGGGAGAGAATTAAGAGACCTGAGTCAGGAACAAGCTGTAACTTGACACACATAGTGGCATCCAGATTGGGGAGTATAAAACCATCCCTGATGGGTTATTTTGTGAGAAACTGGAAGCAGGACGACTGATCAGTTTGATGCCATGTGGAGGCCGATATGTCGATGCTGCAAACAAGGTGATCATATTGAGCAAAGTTGACCAACAATTGGAGAATTTAAATGACAAGATAACGTGGCAGGGTACTGAACCAGGTTGGCAGGTCCATCTTCACAGTAGTGGTGGATTTCAGATGTAAGAGAATGTCCTTTCTTGAAGATTAGAATGAACGGCGTTGCCCACATTGCTGGACACAGGTACTCAGGTCACCACAATACAGTTGTCTGAGTTCTTGTGTCACTGGAAGAGCAAGAGATCATATTCCCACCCACTAACTTACTGCACCTATAAGCCAGTAATGGAGAACAGATATCCAGCCAAGGCTACTGGGAGGCTGATCTAGAGATTGGGATGGGAAAACTACTGAGACAGGGATGCCTTGTTATCACTGTGCAAAATTACCATTTACCTCCAGTAATACTTGAAATGCACATGCTACGTAATTGTCCCGATGAGCTAAAGATGGAGATATGGATGGCAGCACCGGTTGTGAGAAAGATGCTGCAACAAACTATGGGTGTAATTCCAAGTTGATCGCAGCAGGAAATTTTTTAGCAGTTGGGCAAAACCATGTGCACTGCAGGGGAAGCAGATATAACATGTGCAGAGAGAGTTAGATTTGGGTGAGTTATTTTGTTTCTGTGCAGGGTAAATACTGGCTGCTTTACTTTTACACTGCAATTTAGATTGCAGATTGAACACACCCCACCCAAATCTAACTCTCTCTGCACATGTTATATCTGCCTCCCCTGCAGTGCACATGGTTTTGCCCAACTGCTAACAAAAATCCTGCTGCGATCAACTCAGAATTACCCCCTATACACGTAATCCAAGGACAGAAGATATTTGCTAACTCTCAAGGAGAAGTTGGAAGAACATGAATTGCTGATCACAGGCTGGTGACCCTGAGACCTAACAGAGAGAATGTGGTGTGGTGCAAAGCAAGAATTGAACAGGGCATACGAGACTATTAGGTGATAAAGCTAAATATTTATCTTATAGCATTCACTATATATTGGTAAGAGACTCAGTACGCAATGGGCGTACGGGGTACCGTAAGGGTACGCACTTAGCGTAGCAGACGCTAGGCCGTGGTCGAGACGCACGAGCGACACGTTCGCTCACGGCTTACGCTGGGTATCGAGCACGCTATAGGCGGTCCGAGTACCGTAATGCTACGCTACTAGCGCAGCGGACGCCGCGCCCACAAGAGGAACACGAGCGGCGCAGACGCTCACAGGATGACACACAGTAAACCTTGTATGCAACACAATGAAAGGCTGAGCCTATACTGTAAACCTTGGTTTTGTAATGTGAACACAATGCAATGCTAATTAACCTCTATTATATAAAAGCCACTTGAGCGATTGAGACGCTCCGAATACCCTCAGTGATGTAATAAACACACAATACCTTGCTAAGGTTCCAAAACCTTTACTAACGAGATTTAGTTATGTAAAAAGGGAAAATACAGTTAACATCTTATACACTACAGACTAACATCAATATCTAAACATAATAACTACACATATACAATATACAACAGCGTAACAATAACAGAGAGAGAGTATGGCAAATACAAACAGAGAACAAGTTGGTTACAGAGAAAAACTTACACACTGGGGAATGATCGCTGCGCAATCCTGGTCACCAGCTCTCAAGTTAGTCAGTGATGAAAACCTTTTGTGGAGAGTAGACTGAGCTGGCCCAAACTGGCTGCCTTATATACACTGCATACAGTACACTACAAAGGGGCCTACAATCTCATTGTTCATTGGACACAGGAATCTGTCTTCACATTATAACAAAAGGTCATAGGTTGATTCAAACAGGTGGGCTGCGACTATTTCATACTGCTCAGGTGGGAGGGAATCTCAGGATTCCCGCCGCATGGATAATGAACTGCAAATATAGTAAATGTCCATAAACTTCTTATAAACATAACTATTCGCAGGAGCGATTAATTTCTCTCAAACCAATACCGGAATGTTTCTAATAATATACTCTACCGTTGCATACCAAACACCACTGCTCAAAACTTGTCTGACCCTTCGTATCATGTAAAGAGGGATTTCTCTGTCCATGAACCAGTTACACTAACCAAACTTACTGATATTATTAAGGAGACCATAACCTACAAAATACACTATTTGCATTAACTATGTGATAATTGAGTCGCCCGCCAGATGCACACAAACTCTACCGTAAATGCACATACCACGCGCTTGAGCGCATGTCCGTGGAGGCGCCCTCACGCAACTGCGAATATGCGCACGCACGGGAGAGAATGTGCACGTGCAGCGGGCAAGCGCATGGGGTTAGTACAAGGCATGAGAATAACGATATTTTTAGACTTTGACAGTCCACCCTTTGGCAGTCACCAATAACTGCCACTTCCTAAACAAAACAGAAAAATATATGTCATCATGTAAACACCTTTTTATGATTGGGTAAGGGGAGGAGAGGAGAAGGTGGGAAAAGTATGACCTAGTGAGATAGTAAAAGCATGTGTGTATGAAATCCATGTTTGAGGGGTCATGTATCATCGTGCCGTACGTGTTTTAAATCAAGCTTCGAGGTATTGTGAAGTATATATTGAATCCTTCTTATCCCTTATCAAGGGTCTGTGGATGGGCTGTCAAACTCTACCGAGCTCTTTTTGGCTTTTGGTTGCAACAAATGGGGGAGCACATTTAGTTGATGATACATGAAGGGGGGGAACATGTGAGTGCTAATATGTGAGAATCACCTGTCGACTATGTGAGATACTACCTGGAGGTTGTAGAGATGAAGATAAGAGACAATCATTATAGATGCAGTCGTAAACTATGTGAGTTTAAATGAACAGTCGCCAATTGAGGTCTTGTCTGATGTCTTGTCTTGATGTACATGTTGTCTGATGTCTTTCTGTGCTTTTGCTATAAATAGCGAGCAAAAGCTTTTCCATTGTCCATAAAATTACAGTCTCTAAAGTATTGGGCTATCGTAAAAGTTAAAGTCACTAGGGATATTGGGGGCTTGTGGCATAGTTCATCAATGATCTGTATAAAAGAGGTTGTCAAATTCTTCTTCCAAGCGGATGTCTTTGTACCTTGGAGGAAAACAAAGGAGAAACGGGTGAAAGAAACGGACCGTGGAATCACATTTTCATCACAACATTGTCTCTATCGTTGGGTCATAAATCAAATTAGTTGTTGTTATTACAGTGTCCTCGCTCCTCAGACTCATCACTCTGGTACTACCTTTACACTTCGTTAAAGCCCGAACGCATCTAAATATCAGGCCAACCAATATGACGACTCCCAGAATACACAAGAGAAATTTCCCTACATCCATTATAATACCTTGGGTCCATTCTCCTAAACCAGAGAACCAATTTCGTGGGTTCAACCATGACACCCAACTGGTCAGCTCATTACCCACAGCAGCGAGTGTGAGATTGTGTTTCCTTCGAAACTCCCACTTCAATTGCAAAATGTCATCCATCTTTTGGTCTATGACCTCGGCCGGGTCCTCGGTGCTGTTTGTAATATACGTGCAGCACTTTACTCCATACTGAGTAGCTAGGGTAACACAATACCTGCCTGTCACTGCTGTGAGATAATTGAGAATCATCCTATGCTGAACCAGCTGTTTTGTAGGCTTGTAACTCTTTCCCAGTGTACCTGAACGTGTCGTCATACATTTCGGTGATATTGTGTAACAAGTTCGCTAGCGCAGATATATATTTATAATTTATCACTCCTCTGGCGGTACGAGTGATATCTAACGCGAGTAAGAATTGAATCCCGGTGGATTCATGGATCAGATCAGAGGCCGGATGCTCTGTCCTCTCTATCAGGTGCCGTTTAACGACGTGCTCGTAATGAGTGTGAGTATAAGGAGCTTGGGCACCGCTGTGAATGTCTTTCATTTTGTTATGGGATACAGTCATTACTTCAGGCAGTACTTTTCCAATGTAACACAATCCCTCTGAGTTTGGGGCAAGCCACTTATACGCCTTTCTCCCGCATATGAAATATGCATCATCGGGGAGAACATATAGGACGGAGTATGACATTACCATGTTACAAATTTTTCATGTGAAATCTCCTAACCCTAACTCTCCCATCTGTCTAGTACACGTATCAGGTTGTACGATATGTGCACAGTATCCTGGTGATACTTCTCCAACTCGCATGGTCCTACTTCCTAGAGTATACCTATACCGGAAATATTTTCCACTGTTGGCGATCTGGCGTATAAGCTCTGTGTCTATGGGCATTCTATCAGCTCTATATGAAAATGTCATGGTTTGATTACTCCATGACACTTCCCAATTTCCCAGCTTTCGGGGATTGGAAATGTTAAAGCATACTAAGGACTTATCCATGTGATACTGGTGGAGCTTCAAACTAGGAGGACTAGAGATATTAAACCTCTTGTCTACCGGCCTCCCACCACTTAACTCAAGTACCTCTCCTACAGTTAAAGGGAATGGTACTAGTCCTGATTTGCTATGACCTTGAGGTACTTGAGAGCATACCCAACAGTCTGTCTGGTTTAACACTTTACCCACTAAGGAGTGATAGTCACTCAATGGATGTCGGTCCATGTGGACATTAAAACTGGACTGACATTTCTTGATGCACCCATCCTCAACTATATTGTCACAATGCCTACAGATGCAGTTCTCTTCAGCTAACAATCCTTCACAATTCCTTCTATTGTCAATGCTACCAGATCATTTTCTGATACTCGCCTTTACTCAGTGATTATGTTGCTCTTGGAAAACTACGCCTCCATCCTGGACATCAGAACCCATTCCAGATCCTTTCTCGACCCCCATGGTACTCTCACCGAAACAGACTGCTCTGGTCAACATCATGGTCAACAGGAAAATCCGGATCACAGTCTCTTGGGGCAAGTCCATCTTATAGGAGGGAAAAAGGAGACAAATAAGAAGGGGGGGAGGAGAATAGGAGAGAGATGGGAACTGGAGAAAATAACAAAAGGGAAAAAGAAATCTGGCTCGACAAACGCCTCCGGTCTTATTATTCTCAGCGCTCAGGTGTCGTCTCAACCTTCCCAGAACAGACACTCTAGTGATACAACCTCTACTGTCTGTTCTTTATCACGGGACCTCTCTGGGTCAGCAACCTTTTTACAATGAGACGAATGGACCCAAGTCTCTCTCTCGGCAACCTTCAATGCTGTCGTGCTGGTCAATAAGACTTGATATGGTCTTTCCCATCTGTCTATAAGGCAACCTGAGCGTAGAAAATTCTGTATCATTACATAATCCCCAGGTTCAATGTCATGACAATTACTGTCTGGCAAATCAGGAATCACCAACTTTAGATTATCATTCTGATTCCTCAATTGCTTACTCATTTTAACCAAATATTTTACAGTGACTTCATTGTTACATTTCAAATCATCCTGGGGGTTAATCATAACATGGGGTTGTCGACCAAACAGAATTTCAAAAGGAGACAGATTAAGAGGGGACCTGGGAGTGGTTCTGATGCTGTATAATACGATTGGCAAAGCTTCGGGCCATAACAATCCTGTTTCAGCCATTACCTTGCTTAATTTGCTTTTAATAGTGCTGTTTACTCTTTCCACTTTCGCACTCGCCTGGGGGCGGTACGGAGTGTGCAGCTTACTATTAATTCCCATCAACTTACACATTGCTTGAAAAACTTCACCTGTAAAATGGGTACCCCTATCACTCTCAATGATTCTAGGGATACC
Organism: Pseudophryne corroboree; assembly: GCF_028390025.1. Taxonomy (NCBI): domain Eukaryota; kingdom Metazoa; phylum Chordata; class Amphibia; order Anura; family Myobatrachidae; genus Pseudophryne; species Pseudophryne corroboree. The sequence goes on from NC_086444.1 coordinate 1,168,401,728, forward strand.
GTACCTACACACAAATTCCTGCACAATTTTCTTTGCAGTAAACACAGCGGTATTTGTGGCCGCGGGAAATGCTTCAACCCAATTTGAGAACACGTCAATACAAACCAATACATATTTTAAATTTCTACAAGGTGGCAATTGTATGAAATCAATTTGTATTACCTGGAAAGGACCATCTGTAGGAGGGATATGTGATGGCTCTGTTGGTATTGCCTTTCCGATATTCTTCCTCAAGCAGGTGAGACATGTCATCGCTCTTTTACCCGCATGGGAAGAAAATCCTGGGGCACACCAATAAGCTCTTACCAACCTACACATTCCTTCTTTGCCTAGATGAGTCAGTCCATGTGCCGCTTCCGCTAGACTTGGAAGGTATGCTCTGGGTGCCACTGGCTTACCCTGTCCATCTGTCCAGAGTCCTGAGGACTCCTGGCCATATCCTTTTGACCTCCAAACTGCCTTTTCTTGTGGTGAACACAAATCTTGCATTTCATATAATTTCTGTGTGTTTACAGTATTAAATACCATCAGTTGTGTGCTGTCTGTCTGTATGGGGTTACTGGCTGCTGATTTAGCAGCTTCGTCTGCTCGGCTGTTACCAAGTGATACCGGGTCTTGGCTATACGTGTGAGCTTTACACTTGATAACAGCCACTCTGTCGGGTTCCTGTATCGCTGTTAGAAGTCTTTTGATGTGGGCTGCATGTGCTACGGGTGTGCCAGCTGCCGTCATGAAATTTCTGAGGCGCCATAGGGCCCCGAAATCATGGACTACTCCGAAGGCGTACCTAGAATCTGTGTAAATATTGGCTGATTTGCCATTAGCCAATTCACATGCTCTGGTTAGGGCAACCAGTTCAGCAACTTGTGCTGAGTGTGGTGGGCCTAGGGGTTCCGCTTCTATGGTACCTTGGTCATCTACGACTGCATATCCAGTACACAAGTCTCCCGAGTCCGTCTGTCTGTGACAACTGCCATCAGTGTAGAAAGTAAAATCTACATCTTCCAGTGGGTTGTCACTGATGTCAGGCCTTGCCGTGAAATTTTGGGCCAAATATTCCATACAATCATGTGTGTCATTTTCCTTACTAAATCCTCCTTCACCATCACTCTCATCCTCCACCCTTTGTGCCTGTCCAGGCACACCTGGGAGATATGTTGCAGGATTTAGTGCGCTGCATCTCCTTATGGTGATGTTTACGGGGGCCATCAACGCCAATTCCCATCTTGTAAACCGTGCTGATGAGACGTGTCTGGTTTGGGCCGAATTCAGTAAAGCTGACACTGCATGTGGTGTATGAATTGTGAGGTTGTTTCCTAGCACTACATCTTCGCTTTTACTTACTAGCAATGCTATTGCTGCAACGCTTCGCAAGCATGTGGGGAGGGATCGCGCTACCGTGTCTAGCTGAGCGCTATAGTAGGCTACCGGCCTGCTGGCATCACCATTCTTCTGGGTTAAGACACCTGCCGCGCACCCAGCACTCTTTGTTCCGTACAGCTCAAAGGGTTTTCCATAATCTGGCATGCCTAATGCTGGTGCCTGCGTTAGGCACTGTTTAAGTCTCTGAAATGCCATCTCAGACTCGTCTGTGTGCGAAATCCAATCAGGTTTGTTTGAGGAGACCATCTCCTGTAAAGGCAAAGCCAGTATGGAAAAACCTGGGATCCAGTTACGGCAATACCCACACATTCCTAAAAATGTTCTAATCTGTTGCTGGGTTTGTGGCAGGGTCATGTCACGAATTGCTTGAATTCTATCAGCGGTGAGGTGTCTCAGTCCTTGTGTCAGACAGTGTCCCAAGTATTTTACCTTGGTCTGGCATAATTGTAACTTGTCTTTGGAAACCTTGTGTCCGGTGTCTGAAAGATGAAATAGGAGTTGTTTCGTATCTCTCAGAGATGATTCCAGTGAATCTGAACACAGCAGTAGGTCATCCACGTACTGTATTAATATTGATCCACTCTCAGGTTGAAAAGACTGTAAACAATCATGCAAGGCCTGTGAGAAAATACTTGGACTGTCAATGAAACCTTGTGGTAAGCGAGTCCAGGTGTACTGAACTCCTCTGTATGTAAATGCGAATAAGTATTGACTGTCAGGGTGCAAAGGTACCGAGAAGAAGGCGGAGCAGAGGTCAATCACAGTGAAAAATTTGGCAGTGGGAGGGATTTGCATAAGGATGACAGCTGGATTTGGCACTACGGGGAATTGACTCAACTATTTTGTTGATCCCTCTTAGATCCTGCACTAATCTGTAACCCCTCCCCCCACTCTTTTTAACAGGGAAGATGGGACTGTTGGCAGTGCTGGACGTCCTTACCAGAATGCCCTGTTGTAGCAAGCGCTCTATTACAGGGTAAACTCCTAACTCCACCTCTGGCTTCAGAGGGTATTGTGGGATTTTTGGAGCTATCCTACCATCTTTTACTTGTACAACTACTGGGGCTACGTTTGCCATTAATCCAGTGTCTTGTCCATCCTTGGTCCAAAGTGATTCCGGTATCTGGGAAATCATTTCCTCTACCTTGGACGGACACCTATTTACAACAACAGTGTGTGACATTAATCTTGTTGGGGAGTCTAGCATATCCTGCACTTCCTGAGCGTGGTTTTCGGGTATGTCCAAGAACACATATGACACATCCCATTTTGCACAGTAAATCTCTCCCTAGGAGATTATTCGGAGCCGATGCAGCCAGCAGAAAAGAATGTTTGGTATGCAAAGGCCCTATCGTAATCTCTGCAGGTTTGCTTAAAGGGTAGTGTTGTACTACTCCTGTTACTCCCATGGCTGGAATTGTTTTACCAGTGGTTCTCATGCCCACGGTCGAATTTATCACTGACTTGGCCGCCCCCGTATCTACAAGGAAATTTAGAGATTTACCAGCTACATCAATTGTGACCTCGGGTTCACTTCCAAGGCTCGCAATTAATTTCACTGGCTGCAGACTACAGGTGTGGCCCCACCCCTATTGTATGTGGTGACCTCCCTGCATTGCGCTGGCAGCTATTACCTGTGAAGGGGGTAAATGGGAACTATCAGAGACTTGCCAGTCTCTTTTTGGGGGATACCTTTTTGTTTCCCCTGCGTGTGGCTCATAACTCTTTCTCTGCGGTCCTTGATCCCAATTTCGTGTGTCATGTCGTTGTCTAGGGGGTTGATATGAGTTTTGTGCACTTTTAAATCTACAGTCTCGTGCAAAATGTCCCTCTTTATGACAGTAATAACAAGTTACCACATTTAACTTACCCACAGGGGTCTGAGACTTATGCTGAGTTGGCCTTGTGGTAAGGGCCTGTATACTTACAGCCATCAGCTTATCACTATGCGACTCCCTGTGTCTGGTGATGTTCCGATCATGATCAATAGCGGCCTCTCTCAAAGTAGCCACCGACAAACCTCGCCAACATGGTTGGGTGGTCTGTACCCTCGTCCTCAATACTTCCTTTAAACCATCCATTAACACAGATACTGCTACTTCTCTATGATTCACATTTGTCTTAATGTCTTCTATCCCTGTATACTTAGCCATTTCCTGTAGTGCCCGATGAAAATAATCAGCAGCTGTTTCTCCCTCCTTTTGCTTGATGGAGAAAATTTTGTTCCATTTAGCAACAGCTGGGAAATATACTCCCAGCTGCAAATTTATTCTTTTCACATTATCTTGATTGTACTCCTCAGTAAGGGGTACTTCTTCATCTAGTCTACAGTCAGTTATAAAACTCGCTGAGTCGACATTGGAGGGTAAACATGCCCTCAGCAATGTCCGCCAATCTTTGTTATTGGGCTCCACAGTATGTCCTAGCTCTCTAATGTACTTCTGGCTTGCAACTAGATCTTTCCTAGGATCAGGGAATTCAGACACCATTGATCTTAATTCCGTTCGGGAAAAGGGGCAGTGCATGGCGATGTTTATGACAGGAGTGACTCCTGAAGTGTCAGTTTTCCCATTTGGTACTGCAATTACCCTAACGCAGTGTTTCCCAACCTCGGTCCTCAAGGCACACTAACAGTGCAGGTTTTAGTGATATCCAGGCTTGAACACAGGTGACTTAATTAGTACCTCAGTTATTTTGATTTAACCATCTCTGCTGAAGCCTGGATATCACTAAAACCTGCACTGTTGGTGTGCCTTGAGGACCGTGGTTGGGAATCCCTGCCCTAACGGGATTAAGTTCAATAACATCATTCTGAGTAGATTCTACAACATGTGGTGTAATGGTTTCAGCATAGTGTACAGTGCCGTACTAACCAGTTGATACGACCTCACCTGTCCCTCCACTAGGGGCCTTTGATACTGCTCTTACTGGTTGGGACGTGCCCACTGTTGTTTCTGCTATGGTGGCTGCTAGAGAGAGTGCCGATATTGTTGTGGGTTCATCCTCTTGGTCACAATCCTGGGGAAAGTTTAAAACAGGGTACAGCTTGCACGAGTTAGTATTAGCATCAACAATCTTAGTTACATTATTCTTAACATCTATACAGTTACTAAGTGCATGTTTATCATACACCAGTGTGCCATTCTCTGTAACCACTTTCTCTCCCGTTATGTATGATGGTGGTGGAGCGGTGGCTATCAGTTTCCTGATAGGGTTAGATCCAGCCGCTTGAGCCAATCCTCTCTGTATTTCACCTTCCTGTTGCCATAATTGTAAATAATCATAATGTTTGATCCGTCTCTTTGCAGATTTAATGAGACATATCCTTCTCCTTAAATTTTGTAACACCTCGGGGCTAAAACTGCCTACCCGTGGGAACTTTTCCCCGTCATGCACAGTCATTCTTTCCCATTCATCGCACAAAACCTCTGTGTGTGAACCGTATTTCTCACACATGATATACCTTGCCGACCCGATTGGTCGGTTTACTGAATCAACTTGGACCAGGGTTGATCGCCCCCTACCTGAACAACTGGCCCCCATCTTTGCAGGTGTTGCTTTCGCTACCTCTGACCTTCAAATCAGGGTCTTCAGCGAACCCTTACAAAAACCAAGATGTCCGGGGTAGACTGACGGTGAAAGTTTACCGAGTACCTCCACTCACTCGCCCACGTCGACCAATACACCCACACACTGCCTTAGCGCTGGCGTACTCAACCTAGGGCCCCTGCGACCTGAACCTCTATTTACTGGAACATGTGGGTGTGATCCGAAGAGCACTTAACCCTTCCCAGTAAACATCAGTTGCTGGAGAATTCCTGAGTGACCAGCGAACCTCCCTTAAAATAAAAAAAATTACACAAATCACGTTAGAATGTACAAATAGCGTTTATGACCCCTCTAGCGTACGCAAATGGTACTCGGTCAAGTTACTAACTACTGCACACAATTACATGCGGTACAATCGTTCTGCACATAAGCAACTAATCTTATGTGCGGAACGACCAGTGGAATCGAAAATTGTGGCTGCGAATTCCTTCAGCCAGAGCTTAATGGCCTATATGGGTATTGCACCAACCCTCCTGGTGTTGTGCTTCTTGACTCTATCTGTAGCGGACTTCCTAGTCCGCTGTGCCTAGACCTCCTGGTCTGTCTCTGGACCTCCTGGTCCGTTATCTCTAATGCTCTTATTTTAATATGTTAACAAGGGATGCCTCCCAAGCCACCGTGCTGTCATTTTCACGTATGTACCTCACGAGAACTCGATTTCCTGTGATTCCACCCAAAAATGAGAAACTTATATATATGTATACACACTCTTTCACCTCATATACTCTTTACTTTCGTTTCTGCGCAGAAATCCCTTTCATTCGGTATCACAGTCTAGTCCCATAAGGAGTTACAACTAGAGAAGGATTATTTATGCTAAAATTTAGGACACTGAGATTGACTTGCGCTATTATCGCGTTGCCTCCGTATCGCCTACTAAAACAATACTATCGTGTGATTTGTATTACGTGGGCGTACCCATACGCTCTGTTGCGTGATATACGCTACGTGCGTCAGCCCTTGCATTGCGTACGCTTGTCCCGCCCTTTGTTAGGGATACGTGTACACAGGCCAGACACGTCCACAGTAACACAAGTAACACGTTTATATCAATGTAAATGATCTTTAACTGTAATCATCTACCAAGCACCACACAGAACTTCCTTGTATCTTAGGCAAGCCGTGTGCGTGTTTTACAAATTACTCCCTTACGTATTAATTTTACTTTTAACTACCAATAGCAACAAATCTTTCTCAGCACGTTATCAATGATAAATGGCAAACAGGAAGGCGAGATGTGAAAATTACACAAATGACAAATGCAGGTGTGTGCATGTGTTGCGTACGCAATGCGTATCAAACAGAAATAAAACAGTTTTAAAAAACAATAGCGTACTGTTCTTACCTTCCGGTTCCGGATTCCACCAGCACTCCTACAGCGTAGCGATGCAGACGCTTATCTAGTCAGCACTACCGTATCCCTCACCACCAACACGGATACAAAGGGATACGCCTTCCCGCCCTTTGCTGACAGATAAAGTCTGCTTGTGTTCGCTAGAGCGGATATGTGGAGGACGGACGAGCCGCCAATTGATAAAGCTAAATATTTATCTTATAGCATTCACTATATATTGGTAAGAGACTCAGTACGCAATGGGTGTACGGGGTACCGTAAGGGTACGCACTTAGCGTAGCAGACGCTAGGCCGTGGTCGAGACGCACGAGCGACACGTTCGCTCACGGCTTACGCTGGGTATCGAGCATGCTATAGGCGGTCCGAGTACCGTAATGCTACGCTACTAGCGCAGCGGACGCCACGCCCACAAGAGGAACACGAGCGGCGCAGACGCTCACAGGATGACACACAGTAAACCTTGTATGCAACACAATGAAAGGCTGAGCCTATACTGTAAACCTTGGTTTTGTAATGTGAACACAATGCAATGCTAATTAACCTCTATTATATAAAAGCCACTTGAGCGATTGAGACGCTCCGAATACCCTCAGTGATGTAATAAACACACAATACCTTGCTAAGGTTCCAAAACCTTTACTAACGAGATTTAGTTATGTAAAAAGGGAAAATACAGTTAACATCTTATACACTACAGACTAACATCAATATCTAAACATAATAACTACACATATACAATATACAACAGCGTAACAATAACAGAGAGAGAGTATGGCAAATACAAACAGAGAACAAGTTGGTTACAGAGAAAAACTTACACACTGGGGAATGATCGCTGCGCAGTCCTGGTCACCAGCTCTCAAGTTAGTCAGTGATGAAAACCTTTTGTGGAGAGTAGACTGAGCTGGCCCAAACTGGCTGCCTTATATACACTGCATACAGTACACTACAAAGGGGCCTACAATCTCATTGTTCATTGGACACAGGAATCTGTCTTCACATTATAACAAAAGGTCATAGGTTGAGTCAAACAGGTGGGCTGCGACTATTTCATACTGCTCAGGTGGGAGGGAATCTCAGGATTCCCGCCGCATGGATAATGAACTGCAAATATAGTAAATGTCCATAAACTTCTTATAAACATAACTATTCGCAGGAGCAATTAATTTCTCTCAAACCAATACCGGAATGTTTCTAATAATATACTCTACCGTTGCATACCAAACACCACTGCTCAAAACCTGTCTGACCCTTCGTATCATGTAAAGAGGGATTTCTCTGTCCATGAACCAGTTACACTAACCAAACTTACTGATATTATTAAGGAGACCATAACCTACAAAATACACTATTTGGATTAACTATGTGATAATTGAGTCGCCCGCCAGACGCACACAAACTCTACCGTAAATGCACATACCACACGCTTAAGCGCATGTCCGTGGAGGCGCCGTCACGCAACTGCGAATATGCGCACGCACGGGAGAGAATGTGTACATGCAGCGGGCAAGCGCATGGGGTTAGTACAAGGCATGAGAATAACGATATTTTTCGACTTTGACAGAGGCCATGGTGGATTCCTGTAACAAAAATTGGTGAGATCCATTTGTGATGGATCGGACATTGGCAAAAGTGATGTGAGGCAGTGCGAACACTGAACCCCCATAATTACTCAATATGGCTTAATCGAAACTGTCCTGTAGCCAAGATATCACAGATCAACTTCCAAGATGTATTTGGAGAGGCACCCATGGTGACTCAACAGAATGCCACAGTGAGTCAGCTGGTCAATGCCGTGTGGGACCAAGACACCCCAGAAGATGAGTGCCTGGGAGTGATATGTGTGGTCCGGAGGAATGAGAAGGCATTTAGTAAACACTCTGCTGATTAAATGCTGACAAGAATGGCTCATCTGATCAAAGGCATCGACCTCTACCACATGCATCTTCCAGCCTGTCAAGAATATGATCAACCAGATGAAAGAGTCAAGAGTGATTCGGAACAGTCATAGGGGTCTATTCATGAAGCAGTGAAAAGTGTGGAGAAGTGAGTCAGGGGAGAAGTTGCCCATGGCAACCAATCAGCTGCTCTGTATAATTTTATAGTATGCAAATTATAAATGTTACTTCAATGCTGATTGGTTGCCATGGCCAACTTCTCCACTGGCTCACCTGTCTACACTTTTCACTACTTAATGAATAGACAACATAGGGGGTAATTCCAAGTTGATCGCAGCAGGAAATTTTTTAGCAGTTGGGCAAAACCATGTGCACTGCAGGGGGCAGATATAACGTGCAGAGAGAGTTAGATTTGGGCTGGTGTGTTTAATCTGCAATCTAAATTGCAGTGTAAAAATAAAGCAGCCAGTAATTACCCTGCACAGAAACAAAATAACCCACCCAAATCTAACTCTCTCTGCAAATGTTATATCTGCCCCCCCTGCAGTGCACATGGTTTTGCCCAACTGCAAAAAAATTTCCTGCTGCGATCAACTTGGAATTACCCCCATAGTCTGTCGGCCACTCTGCTTGTGATACTTTGAAAGAAGCCTCAGACTCTGTGTCGACTATGGGATGCTCAACTTGGCCACTCACAAGGATGCTTATCTATTGCCAAGGATTAAAGATTCTTTCATTACCCTGAAGACAGACAGCTTATTTTCTACTCTGGACTTCACAAGTGGCTCATGGCTCCAGATGATTGTGAGATTACAGCCTTCATGACTCCAATGAACCTATTTGAGTTCTACAGGATGCTTTTTGACCTGTGTAATGTGCCTGCAACTTTCCAATGGATCACGGAGCACTGCCAAGGTCACCGCATATATGAGACAATGTGATCCGATGGCCATATGTGGGGCTTATGGCATTTGTGTCTGTGGGGGAAGAATCTTATGGTGGGTGTGTAAAATTGAGGGGCTTGTGGCCATTTTTTTCCCCAGCTTATGTTTGTGTGTAGGGCCCTGAAACCAGTATCTTGCCTAGGGTCCCATATTGTCTTAATCCAGCTGTGGTGCTCCCAGTATGCACACCTAGAATCAGAGGGACAGACAGCAATATAGTCAGACTAGCCACAGTTCTGGCAGTTGATAGCAAGTGACACAGGCAGCAAGTGAGCCAGTGGAGATGTTGCCTATGGCAACCAATCAGCTGCTCTGTATAATTTATAGAATACAAATTATAAATGTTACTGCAATGATGATTGGTTGCCGTGGGCAACTTCTCTACTGGCTCACTTCTCCCCTCTTTTCACTGCTTAGTACATCTCTCCCTAAGCCACTAAGGGGGAAATGTAATAGTCTGCGAGTTGCAGGGATCGGTGAGTTTCCGACAAGTCTACCCGACTTTTGAATATAGAAGCTAATAACTAAAGACCATCTGACTGTGAAACAACCCCTTCAGATATTAGTCCTCTATACTTGCTAAAGGGGCGAAAACTATACAAAATAATATTAATTTTCCCTTCAGAGCCTCCTTGCAAGCCGAGAATAATGTACATTATCACTCATACAATATATTGTCTAATCATTTTATTGCTTCCCTCACTCGCTCTATTTCAAAACTGCATTTCAGCCTCTTTCCCACATATTCCCTCCAAGAAATCTTTTTATAGAACTTTAAAGCCATTTCTCAATTATATGACTTATTTTATAGGCTCTCCACCCATTGTGTAATAATTGCTACAAAGTGATGACTTAGTATATCATATTAATGCAGGAAAGTTGACGTTTAAGATTGTCTGTATAAGCCACTCTACATCAATTGACTTTTAAGTTTTGTCAGCTAATGGAAAATACCCGATGGAAAGCACAGTTTTCTAATCTGGCTGGGGCTTAGTTTTATGACATTGTCTTTAAGTAGCGATGTATATGATTTATACGACAGCTGTCTTTCCAACGTTTAATCTCCACTCTGTGTCGCATAGTTTCAGGGATAATGTTTTCAAATTATAAAGTACATTTACAAATAAGTGTAATAAAGATAATTAGGTGTGAATAATTGCGCACGGAACAGTTTTAGGACGCAACAGAAAATCATTGCATTTAGTAATGACTGAACTTGTCATTGTTCAGTAGTTTAAAATAACAACTGCTGTTGCTGCAAAGAAATTTAGCAAACATTAAGCTTTGTAGAAGGATATTTACCAAACTTCCTACATGATCAGGTTCAAGGTCTGGTCCTGTGAACATTATAATGCAATAAATAATAGGATTTTGGTACTTACCGGTAAATCCTTTTCTCCTAGTCCATAGAGGATGCTGGGGACTTCAAAAGGACCATGGGGTATAGACGGGATCCGCAGGAGCTTGGGCACACTGAAAATACTTAAAACTGGGTGTGAACTGGCTCCTCCCTCTATGCCCCTCCTCCAGACCTCAGTTATAGGAACTGTGCCCTGGAGAGACGGATATTTCGAGGAAAGGAAATTTTGTGTAAACTAAGGGCTACAAACATACCAGCCCACACCACAACCATACCGTACAACTGGAGTAACAGCAAACCAGATAACAGTATGAATAAACAACAGCAACAAGCTGAAACCAGAAATACACAACCCGTGTATAAACTAAGTGAACCGACAAGAGAACACTGCAAGTAACAGTCCGCACTGGGATGGGCGCCCAGCATCCTCTACGGACTAGGAGAAAAGGATTTACCGGTAAGTACCAAAATCCTATTTTCTCTTACGTCCTAGAGGATGCTGGGGACTCCAAAAGGACCATGGGGTTTATACCAAAGCTCCAGACCGGGCGGGAGAGTGCGGACGACTCTGCAGCACCGACTGAGCAAACTCAAGATCCTCATCAGCCAGGGTATCAAACTTATAGAATTTAGAAAAAGTGTTTGAACCTGACCAGGTGGCCGCTCGGCAAAGCTGTAAAGCCGAGACGGCCCGGGCAGCCGCCCAAGGCGAGCCCCACTTTCCACCAACTCAGACACTCGCCTGGCAGACGCCAGCGCCAACATCATGACTACCTTCTAGGTGAGAAACTTCAACTCAACCTTACGCAAAGGCTCAAACCAGGAAGACATGAGAAACCGTAAGACCACGTCAAGATGACATGGGGCCACAGGAGGCACAAACGGAGGATTGATATGCAAAACTCCTTTCACAAACGTCTGAACCTCTGGGAGGGCAGCTAATTCCCTTTGAAAGAAAATAGACAATGCCGAAATCTGCACCTTGATGGAGCCCAATTTCAGGCCTGCATCTACACCTGCCTGCAAAAAGTGGAGAAAACACCCTAAATTAAAATCATCCGCAGGAACCCTTTTAGTCTCACACCAGGAAACATACTTCTTCCAAATACGGTGATAATTTTTTGCCGTAACCTCCTTCCTAGCCTTAATGAGAGTAGGAATGACCTCCCCGGGAAAACCCTTACGAGCTAAGATCTGGCGCTCAACTTCCATGCCGTCAAACGCAGCCGCGGTAAGTCTGGAAACACGCATGGATCCTGCAACAACAGGTCCTCTCTTAGAGGAAGCGGCCAAGGATCTTCCACAAGTAATTCCTGAAGATCCGGATACCAGGCCCTTCTTGGCCAATCTGGAACAACGAGAATCGCCTGAACCCTTGCTTGACGAATGATCCCCAGTACCTTTGGAATGAGAGGAAGTGGAGGGAACACATACACCGACTTGAACACCCACGGAGACACCAGGGCATCCACCGCACTGGCTTGGGGGTCCCTTGACCTGGAACAATACCTCGGGAGCTTCTTGTTGAGATGAGACGCCCTCATGTCGATCAACGTAATTCCCCAACGCTTCGTCACCTCCACAAAAATCTCTTGGTGAAGAGCCCACTCTCCCGGATGGAGATCGTGTCTGCTGAGGAAATCCACTTCCCAGTTTTCCACTCCCGGAAGGAAGACTGCTGCCAGAGCGCTCACATGTTGTTCCGCCCAGCGAAGGATTCTTGTAGCCTCCGCCATTGCCGCTCTACCTCCTTGTTCCGCCTTGACGGTTGATATGTGCCACCGCTGTGATGTTGTCTGACTGTACCAGGACAGATCTACCCTGAAGAAGGTTTCTTGCTTGTATCAGGCCGTTGTAAATGGCTTTTAACTTGAGAACATTTATGTGGAGACCCACTTCCTGGAGTGACCATCTCCCCTGAAAGTTTCTGCCTTGGGTGACTGCACCCCAGCCCCGGAGACTTGCATCTGTTGTCAGAAGTACCCAGTCCAGGATACCGAACCGGCGTCCCTCTAGGAGGAGAGACCTTTGTAGCTACCACAGGAGACAAATTCTGGCTCTGGGAGATAGACTTATCATCCGGTGCATGTGCAGGTGAGACCCAGACCATTTGCTCAGCAAGTCCCACTGAAACACCCGGGCATGAAACCTGCCAAAACGGAATGGCTTCATACGCCGCAACCATCTTCCCCAGAACCCGAGTACAATGATGCATGGACACAGTATTCGGCCTCAGAAGTTCCCTGACCATCGACTGCAGCTCTAGAGCTTTTTCTTCTGGAAGAAATACTCTCTGTAACTCCGTGTCTAGAATCATGCCCAGAAAAGACAGCTGAGTGGTCGGAATCAACTGAGATTTTGGCAAATTTACCACCCAATCGTGCTGTCGCAGCACCGACAGCACCAAATCTACACTCCTTTGCAACCTTCCCTTGGACCTCGCCTTTATCAGGAGATCGTCCAAGTACGGGATAATTGTAACCCCTTGCTTGCGAAGGAGAACCTTCATTTCTGCCATGACCTTAGTGAAAATCCTGGGGGCCGTGGAAAGACCAAATGGCAACGTCTGAAATTGGTAATGAGAATCCTGTGTCGCAAACCTGAGGAAGGCCTGATGCGAAGGAAATATCGGGACGTGTAAGTAGGGATCCTTTATGTCGACTGACGCCATACAATCCCCTCTTCTAGGCTGGAAATTACCGCTCGAAGAGATTCCATCTTGAACTTGAAAACTTTCAAGTATGGATTGAGAAATTTTAGATTCAGAATCGGTCTGACCGAACCGTCCGGTTTCGGCACAACAAATAGGCTCGAGTAGAGCCCCTCCCCCCGTTGTGACGGGGGAACAGGAACAATGACCCTCTGTTAACACAATTTTTGTATCGCTGCCAGCACCAGCTCCCTGTCCGGAAGAGACACTGCTAAGGGCGAAATGAAAAACCGGTGAGAGGGCATCTCCCAAAACTCCAGTTTGTATCCCTGAGACACAATCTCTAAGACCCAAGGATCCAGGTCTGATTGAATAGAGACCTGATTGAAGACTTGCAGATGGCCCCCCACTGGTCCGGACTCCCCCAGGGAAGCCCAAGCGTCATGCGGTGGACTTGGTAGAGGCAGGGGATGACTTTTGGTCCTGGGTGCCCGATACGGCAGGTGACTTCCTACCCCTTCCTTTACCTTTAGAAGCGAGGAAGGACGAACCTTTTCCACGCCTATACTTATTGGGACGAAAGGACTGCATCTGCTGATGTGGTGACTTTTTGTGTTGTGTGGGAACATAGGGAAGTAAAGAGGACTTACCCGCCGTCGCGGAAGAGACCAGGTCCGCCTAGCCGTCCCCAAACAAGACATTACCTTTGAAGGGTAAAGCTTCCATAGCTCTCTTGGAGTCGGCATCCGCATTCCATTGATGGATCCACAATGCCCTCCTTGCCGATATTGACATGGCATTGGCTCTTGATCCCAAGAGACAAACATCCCTCGCCGCATCCTTCAGGTAATCTGCAGCGTCCTTGATATAACCAAGAGTCAAAAGAACATTATCTTTATCTAGGGTATCCATATCATTAGCTAAATTCTCCGCCCATTTAGCAATAGCACTACTCAGCCACACCGACGCCACAGCAGGTCTGAGCAATGCACCCGTATTAGCGAAAATGGACTTCAGAGACGTCTCTAGCTTGCGATCTGCCGGATGCTTGAGAGCTGCCGTGTCAGGGGATGGAAGCGCCACCTTCTTAGACAAACGAGATAGAGCTTTGTCAACATTTGGAGATGACTCCCATTTTTCCCTGTCATCAGAGGGGAAAGGATACGCCATGTAAATCCTCTTGGGAATCTGCCGCCTCTTATCCGGCGACTCCCAAGCCTTTTCACAAAGAGTATTCATTTCATGAGAAGGGGGAAACTTCACCTCAGGTTTTTTCCCTTTGAACAAGCAAATCCTTGTTTCCTGCACCGCCGGCTTATCAGAAATATGTAAAACATCTTTTATAGCCACAATCATGTACTGAATACTCCGTATCGGTATCAGTATCAACCACTTGAGTAAATGGCCGCTTTTGCGAACCCGATGGGGTCTGCACCTGAGGTAAAGCCTCCTCTATGGACTTTTTCCACACCTGCGTCTGTGACTCAGACTTATCCAACCTCTTTGATAAAGAAGCTACATTCGTATTGATTGTACCTAGCAATGTGAGTAAATCAGGAGTCGGCTGAGCCGACAGGCCCAAATCCAGACCCGCATCCGCTCCCCCAACAACCTCCTCCAGTGAATAACATTCAGCCTCAGACATCCCGACACGTTTAATCGACACACCGACACACACACAGAATGTCTCAGCTAGGGGACAGGCCCACAGTGAAGCCCAGATAGAGGACACAGAGGGAGTATGCCAGCTCACACCCCAGCGCCCCAATATCTCTATAGGGGATCTATATGACCAGCGCTGCTTTAAATAATAATAACCAATGCACCACAACTGCAAACCCCCCCCCCCCTTCGGATATCTCCCCGTTACTTGCGAGGAGTCGTGGAGGTCCCAGGCCAGCGTCTCCTTCAGCCGCAGGGAGGAGAAAAAATGGCGCTGTGAGCAGCGCGGCTAAGCTCCGCCCCTTCCCGGCGGGCTTCAGCACGCCAGATCTGAAAAACTGAAAATGCCGGCGGGGGTCTGAGAAACGGTGCCGAGGCACCGAAAAGGCTTCTGCCGGCTCCCGGACCCCAGTAACCTGCTGCCCAGGGCGCACCCCCCCCCCAGCGCCCTGCACCCTGTGAGTGCCGTCAGTGATAGTGTGTGGGAGCATGGAGCGCAGCGTTACCGCTGCGCTGTACCTGGTTATCGAAGTCTTCTGCCGTCCTGAAGTCTTCTGATCTTCTCATACTCACCTGACTTCTTTCTTCTGGCTTCAGTGAGGGGGGTGAGGGCGCGGCTCCGGGAACAAGCAGCTAGGCGCACCAAGTGATCGAACCCTCTGGAGCTAATGGTGTCCAGTAGCCGAGAAGCAGAGCCCTTAAACTAAGAAGAAGTAGGTCTGCTTCTCTCCCCTCACTCCCACGCTGCAAGGAGCCTGTAGCCAGCAGGTCTCCCTGAAAATAAGAAACCTAACAAAAGTCTTCTCCAGAGAAACTCAGGAGAGCTCCCCTAGTGAGTGTCCAGTCAGTCCTGGGCACAAAGTCTAACTGAGGTCTGGAGGAGGGGCATAGAGGGAGGAGCCAGTTCACACCCAGTTTTAAGTCTTTTCAGTGTGCCCAAGCTCCTGCGGATCCTGTCTATACCCCATGGTCCTTTTGGAGTCCCCAGCATCCTCTAGGACGTAAGAGAAAACTACAGGACAGTGTGCTCCTGTTAATTGTGTAACGCTGTGACTGGATGCAGGTTGGTGAATCCCTGTTGTTACAGGTTGGCCTAACACAGAGAATATTATAACACTGATTGGTTACAGGTAGGGAGGCCAATCCCAGGCCATTTTTTCAATCCCGGGATTCAGGATTGAAAAACACTCAATCCTGGGATTCCCGGGATTGCAGCAGGGATCAGTGTAGGGAGCAGGGAGAGTGGATGTGGAGGGCAGTGAAGAAGGGTGTAGGGAGCAGCGCTGGAGGGAGGGTATAGGAAGCGGCGTGGGAGGGAGGGTGTAGGAAGCGGCGTGGGAGAATGGATGTAGGAAGCGGCGCGGGAGGGTGGGTATAGGAAGCAATGAGGGAGGGTGGGTATAAGTAATACTATTAGGCGGGGAGCAGCCATGGACACACACTGAACGCGTTGGCGGCCTTTCAAATTGTAGCGGTGGCTGCCAGTTAGTCAGAACGGGCAGTCCGGCAGTCAATCAGGAGCCGCTGCTGCGGCCGCTTCCCTGATTGGCTGCCGGTTCGCCAGCTCTGAGTGGCTGGCTGCCAGCGCTACATTTTAAATGCTGCTGGCGCGGTATGTGTGTTCATGGATGTCCGCCTAACCTTTAAACACCCCGCTGCCAGTTGGGCCGCACAGCTGGACAGCGCTGTGCTATAGTGCTCAGCGCTGCCCGGCAAAACTGCACTTGTGCAATCTAATCCTGTGAATCCCGGGATTGGAGCCTCCAATCCCAAGATTCAAATCCTGGCATTTTTGGCCCAGAATCCCGGGATCCTGCCGATCCTGATTCCAGGATTGGCCTCCCTAGTTACAGGCTGATCCAGCCCTGTGCACATTATACTGCTCTTATTGGGTACAAGTTATTATTCTGCCCATTTCAAGCCCCTGTGCTGGTTCTAGATCAGGTGGAGCCCAGAGTGAAAAGTCCCTTTGTTCCCAGACACCCCCTTATTTAAAAATAAAAATAAAAGACAGCAAGAACATTTAAGGGTAGATTTACAGTATTAACCTTTTATTTACTAAAATAGTGTGAAAAAGTTTGTGAACCTTTTCACATTATTTTAGAATCACCTGCAAGTATTAAAGGGCTTTTGGAGCAGTATTCGTAAGTACCCTCATGGAAGCTGCAGGAGACTAACAATTTTTCGTGTAGTCCCCAGCAGCTCTGGAAGGGTAGGTATCTCCCCAGCATTTCACTAATCACGTAATTGAGCTCCTCCCCTACCTGCAGACCCATGAATTGCATTTTCCCAATTTGTGGGCGGGGTCTAATGACACGGCAGTCCAGCCCCACCCCCCAAAGTGGCCTGCCCCCCGGACCCATACCTAGTATTAGGGACCCCCAGTGACGGAGAAGCCTTGTCGATCGGCCTGGGGGCTTAACCCTATATCTGCAGATATACGCAACTAAGATCTCCGTATTATCTGACTATTATGTAGTAATATTTTTCACTCGATGTGCATTAGGGAACCATTGTTTTTTCCTACACAGAATTACCCCTCCCTTTTAGCACCTGAGTGACATTACAATCTGATTGAGCAGCTTTCCATTTTGTGTATTGTATTTAGAGAGGCATGGATGGGTCAGCATTAGGAGGGATTGCTGACTCCAGAAGTGCCATAGGGGAAGCCAGGGGTATCCCCAGGTAAGCTGGCTCTCAGATGCTGTAGGAGCCATTACCATGTGGCCTTACACTGGGAATTTAAACCAGACATATTTGTAATTATTTATGGGGTGGGTGTGGACTGTGGAGTGCGGTGGCCCCTGTGTCGGTATGGCTGGGCTGCTTCAGGTCGGCACACCCTAACACTTTATTAACACTTATGATTTTCCCTATCACTTTGTATATATTATTTTAATCACACCACTTACATAGCACTTCTGTGCTTCTTATTAACCCCTATTAATTCTCACCTGTGTGCTGACCTGGGGTGGCCGACCTGTGCCGACATCATGGGGTCCTGCCCCCCGGACCCATACCTAGTATTAGGGACCCCCAGTGACGGAGAAGCCTTGTCGATCGGCCTGGGGGCTTAACCCTATATCTGCAGATATACGCAACTAAGATCTCCGTATTATTTGACTATTATGTAGTAATATTTTTCACTCGGTGTGCATTAGGGAACACAGTTTTTTCCTACACAGAATTACCCCTGCCTTTTAGCACCTGAGTGACATTACAATCTGATTGAGCAGCTTTCCATTTTGTGTACCGCCCCCCAAAGTGGCCTACTGTGTCTACTTTTCAGTCTTCTCCTGGAGAGGAGATAAAAAAAATCAAGGTAATTATGACTCTCCTTGATCAATGCTCCTAATCTTACAGTATCTTTATACCTTACTTCCTCATACTGTATAAGTATATAAGTCCTTCACTTAACATGGATGCCTTCTTCCACAGCTTCTCAGTCATCTTCTTTCTCGCCATTCATCCCCACTTATAGTATAACATTAACATGGACCTTGGCAGCAGTTCTACACTTCATGACACCTTTCAGAACAGATATTTTGGCAAAGTAACAGAATATGAACAAAAATCCATCTCACGGCTTTATTTTGGTACCATTAAATTGTTTTTGAACAAGACATGTTAACCCTGTAAAAACAACAACAAAATGGTGGTGGCTGGAAAAGGTGTCTGCAGTATCCTGGGAGGGTGGTGGAGACCACTGATGACCGAATCATTCAGAAAAAGGTAAAGTCTAAGGAACAGCTCCCTCTGGTTCTAGGCACAATAACTGCAGCACTTATCATTCAAAGTGTGTACTACTATGTGCTGTTTGCTGCAGTGGTGAGGGCACCCTATGGCATCATGTGACCTCTTGAGGCCCATTTCCCGCTTTGTCTGCACTATTAGACCCATGTGAACTGGAAGTAACAGAAGAAGCTCTACTGGCTCCAGTTTATACTGAGGGGAAGGTGTATCAAACCTTCAGTAGAGATAAAGTGGAGCAGTTTTCCATAGCAACTAATCAGCTCCTGTCATTTTTATAGACTGTGATAGATAAATGGTAGCTGGAAGCTGATTGACTGTTATGAGCAGTCTCGTTCTGATGTTTGATACATCTCCCCTTGTATAATTTACCACTGGATAAAAAAAAGAACAGATATCAAATACACCAATGACTCCCCTAGCTAATAATAATAATAATAATAATATAAAACAAGAAGAATCTAAAATATATAAAATATACATTTACTTACAGCCCTTTCATTCCTTTAAATGAAAAATAACACGCTATATTATTGTACTCAGACCTGAGCATATATTTAGGTAAATTAATGGGCTTTCATTAATTGTGTAAAAGTTCTTCTAGGACAAGTGTATTTTTCCTTTTCTACGCCTATTTTTCCCTATATGATGGCCGAAAACATAACAAAGTACTTATTAATAGGAAAATGTAAAGTTATTTCCAGCGAAAGAACGGAGAGGGACGCTCTGGTCATGAAGGGGTTAAAGCACATGCAGAATGCATCAAAACATTCCAAAATAGATGGTGATTTGAGGAAACAAATTCTGCCAAAGCTGCTGTAAGCACAGCCCCCCGCTGGTAACTGGCACCAGTTCTGTCTGCTCAACATCCCAACACTCCCTAATGTCCTACCCTACTTTCAGGGCTCTTATGTTCAGATAGAACAAGTTCAGTTGCTCTGCAAATTACTTTCCAGACAGAAAGTCAGATCTGCAGTGTTCCGGCCAGTATATAATGAAGGTATATGAATGTTGAGGTATCCATGCCGGTTTTTAATGTGTGCATTTAAATATGTCAGATTATTCCTTTACAGCTCATTAGGCTTACAGACACTCACCTATAGGGGGTCAATCCGAGTTTATCGCACGTAGCAAGTTTTTGCTGCTTGTGCGATCAACTAGACGCCGCCTATGGGGGAGTGTATTTTAGCATAGCAGGGCTGCGATCACTTGTGCAGCCCTGCTATGCTAAAAAAGTTTCAAGCAACACAAGACCAGCCCTGCACCTACTTACCCAGTGTGACAGATCCAGAGATGAAGGTCCCGGCTGTGACGTCAGACATCCACCCTCCAAACGCCCGGACATGCCTGCATTCGCCTTACCACGCCTGGGAAAAGGTGAATAGACGCCCCGATCCTCCTTCCCGCTGTCAATCTTTTTGCGATCGCGCCTGCGATCGCTTTAATCAGTCCTGGCGTAGTTGCCTGGCAACGGCCGTCGCTAGGCAACAACGTGCATGTGCAATGCGGCCGCTGCGCAGCCGCAGTTCTGACCCATTCGCACCGCAGCGAAGAACCGCTGCGTGCGAATGGGACAGAATGACCCTCATTGTGTATTTCTCCTAAAGAGTTGCAAAATGAAAGTAATTGTGGGGTTTTCTATAGCCAAGAAACATTAGATAATAGTAGTTACACCCAGGCTACACAAGATGTGACTTTATAGCTCATCAGACTTCAAGAAATGGCACAATATAACTATAAAACATAATTGGAGATCTCAACTGTAGCAAAACCAATGCTGATTGCTCACTTTGGGGGACATTTACTAAGCAGTGATAAGAGTGGAGAAGTGAGCCAGTGGAGAAGTTGCCCCATCAACCAATCAGCAGCTCTGTATCATTTTATAGTATGCAAATTGTAGATGTTACTTCAGTGCTGATTGGTTGCCATGGGCAACTTCTCCACTGGCTCACTTCTCTGCTCTTATCACTGCTTAGTAAATGTCCCCCTTTGTGTCTAATTCAGACCTGATTGTTCCTCAGATAGCCACCGCCCAAAGAAAGTGAAAACCCGCCCCGGGCAAGTGTGCGAATGCATGTGTATGCCGTGCGAAAACTTTGCCAGACAGCGGACAGCTGCATATCCGTTCGCAACTCACTCACCATTTAATTATTTTTCCAGTCTGTGCATAGCCCAGAACTTACTCCTACAGTACGATACAAACAGGCTGATCAGGGCCGAAGCTGACGTCACACACCCGCCCAGAAAACGCTTGGGAATGCCTGCATTTTCCCTGACAGTCCCAGAAAACAGGCGGTTACCACTGCCAAACGTCCACTTCCTGTCAATCACCTTGCGTAAGCATAGCAATAGAAATTTTGGCAACATTCTTTTGGCAGTTTGGTGACGCGTCAGCGCATTGTGATCCATAAGTATTCGCAGTCGTTTGATAATTGCCCGTCATGTGAAATCGCGCAACAACGATCAGGACTGAAGTACCTAGTAGAAAGTCAGTTCCACATTTGTCCCCAGAACAATATGATCCTATGGGGGAATGAGTTATTAAGGTCCGTAAAGTTAGGATCATGGATGTCGGCCACTGTCCACTCCGAAGCATCCCATCTTAGAGACGCGTTTCGATTCTCCCCACAGATTCCATATTGGGTTGGTTTCTGGTGACTGTGGACTGTGCCATATCAATGTGTTGAGTTCACTATCATGTTCCTAAAAGCAGTGCAGAACTTTTCCAGCCCTGTGGTCTTGGACATTCCAAATAATGATTGAAATAGGGCTCTACTGATATCAAGCACCCAAATGTGCCATGATGGCCTCTCGTTTCAACAAGAAGCTCAAGCGGTATTGTTCCAGCTCGAGGGACCCACAAGCAGTGGCGGCCACAAATTTACACAATTGCTGTTAACTCTTGGCAGGATGAATCCATATCTGGCACTGGGGGCATATACCTGGCACTGTGGGGGACTATCTGGCACTGGGGGCATATACCTGGCACTGTTGGGGAATATCTGGCACTAGGGTTAGCAGGCACTGAGGGGGCATATACCTGGCACTGTGGGGGAATATCTGGCACTGGGGGCATACACCTGGCACTGTGGGGGAATATCTGGCACTGGGAGCATATGTGGCACTGGGAGCACGGCCCTAGCAACAAGCACTACCCCCTAGCAACGAGCATGACACCCAGTGCATGAAACCCCTGGCAACGAGCATGACACCCAGTGCATGAAACCCCTGGCAACGAGCATGACACCCAGTGCATGAAACCCCTGGCAATGAGCATGACACCCTGAGCATGAAAACCCCTGGCACCGTGCATGGAACCAAGAGCATGAAACCCCTGGCGACGAGCAGGTAATTTAAAAGTAATTAGAAGCCTTACTGTAGAACTTAATGTGTAATGGGCATTACGGTGTGTGGTATAATGTATCACGGACATTGCGGTGTGTGTCATAATGTGTCAGGCATTACGGTGTGTTGTATACTATATCAAGGGCATTGTGGTATGTGGTATAATGTCTCGGGGTCATTGCGGTGTGGCATAATGTATAACGGGCATTGCGGTATGTGTCATACTGTGTCACAGATACGGTGTGTAGCATAATGTATAACGGGCATTGCGATTCCTGTCGTCATGTGTCACAGGCATTACGGTGTGTGGCATAATGTGTCACAGGCATTACGGTGTGTGGCATAATGTGTCACAGGCATTACGGTGTGTGGCATAATATGTCGGGGGCATTACAGTGTGTGCATATTGTGTCATGTGCATTATTGTGTGCGGCATAATGGCTAAGGCCATTGCAGTATGTGGCATAATGTATACTGGGCATTACTATAAGGAGGAAAAATGACAAATAATGTAAGGGGCATGAATCAGGATTATTTTTCTTTCCTGTGGTGGCTAACGTCTGGGCGTGCAGGTTGCAAAACTGGGGTATAAGGTAGTCTTCTCCTGCAATGCCACGCCCCTTTACGCGGAGCCACGCTCATTTTAGCGAAGCCACACCCCTTTTGGCGCGCGTATATTTGTCCCTTTACTAGTGCCAATTATGGGGGGAGGGGGGGGGGGCGGCGCCGAATAATTTTTTGGCTTGGGGGAGAAAAATTTCTAGTTACGCCACTGCCTAGGTGCACGGGTGTATTACCAGCTGTCACATTTTAAATATCTACGGGTGACCTGGAAAACATGAACTATTTCGGCTCCTGAGGACTGACGGGCAGATGAACTAAGCCTTGGTGAGACTTAGGGGGACATGTACTAAGCAGTGATAAAAGTGTACAAGTGAGCCAGTGGAGAAGTTGCCCATGGCAACCAGTCAGCACTGAAGTAACATCTATAATATACTTTAGCTCTTTCCACTTTATCACTCTCCAAAGCACCCTGCACTGCCTACACCCAAGCACTTAGGACGCCGCAGGCACCCTCTGTCACAGTAAGTGAACTATTGGTGTATCCGATACTCACTGTATCCCAAACTGTATCTGACACTTACTATATCCAACCTGCACTATATTTGACCCACATTGTATACATCCCGTACTGTAATCAGCACTGTATCCAACCAGTACTGTATCCGACCTGCACTGTATTCATCTAATACTGTATCCAACCCGCACTGCATCCAACACATACTTACCTACATTTTGGCTGCTCTCTGTGGGAGAGAGCAGCCAGGTCAGCTCAGAGGGCGGGCAGGGGAGGCTGTGATGTCATTGAGGGGGTGGGCCGGAGGCGGGACGGGGTGGAGAAAGGGCTGAGTGGGGGTGGAGCAAGGGCGGGGTCATGACTATACCTCTTTTAAGCCACGCCCCTGCTCTGTAATGCCGCGATCACCGGCCTTAGACTGCAGGGGGCGTGGCTATGATGACGCGATTCAGCAAGAATCGCGTCATCAACTGCCCGGACCGGCCACTTTACACACTAAGTAGGCGGACCGGCAGGGGGGACCCCACGAATCGGGAGACTTGCCTGCTCTTCTGGGGGGCCAGGAGGGTCACCCGATATTCGGGAGCCTCTCGGCCATTTCCGGGAGAGTAGGCAAGTATGATTCAACACTGTACCCGACCAGCACTGTATCCAACCCGCACTGTAACCTGCACTGTATCTGATTCGCACTATAGCCAGCACTGTATCCAACTCACACTGTATCCGACCCGCACTGTAACCTGCACTGTATCTGATTCGCACTATAGCCAGCACTGTATCCAACTCACACTGTATCCGACCCACACTGTAACCTGCACTGTATCTGACCCACACTGTTGCCAACCCACACTGTATCTGACCTGCACTGTAACTCACACTGTATCCGACCCGCACTGTAACCTGCACTGTATCTGATTCGCACTATAGCCAGCACTGTATCCAACTCACACTGTATCCGACCCGCACTGTAACCTGCACTGTATCTGATTCGCACTATAGCCAGCACTGTATCCAACTCACACTGTATCCGACCCGCACTGTAACCTGCACTGTATCTGACCCACACTGTTGCCAACCCACACTGTATCTGACCTGCACTGTAACTCACACTGTATCCGACCCGCACTGTAACCTGCACTGTATCTGATTCGCACTATAGCCAGCACTGTATCCAACTCACACTGTATCCGACCCGCACTGTAACCTGCACTGTATCTGATTCGCACTATAGCCAGCACTGTATCCAACTCACACTGTATCCAACCCGCACTGTAACCTGCACTGTATCTGATTCGCACTATAGCCAGCACTGTATCCAACTCACACTGTATCCGACCCGCACTGTAACCTGCACTGTATCTGATTCGCACTATAGCCAGCACTGTATCCAACTCACACTGTATCCGACCCGCACTGTAACCTGCACTGTATCTGATTCGCACTATAGCCAGCACTGTATCCAACTCACACTGTATCCGACCCGCACTGTAACCTGCACTGTATCTGACCCACACTGTTGCCAACCCACACTGTATCTGACCTGCACTGTAACTCACACTGTATCCGACCCGCACTGTACCCGACCTGCGCAGTAAACCTCACTGTAATCAACCCGTACTGTGTGTCCCACACTGTAACCCGTTCAGTATTGAACTGTATGTCCCAAAGTATTCGGCCCTGTACTCCACATGTACGGAACACTGTTTTTGTGGTTGGGGAGATTTTGAGGAGCTGCTAAACAAAACGGCTGATTGCTCAGGGCTTTACATGGGCATAGCGCAGGGGCGGATTAGCCATAGGGCTCACAGGGGAAGATACCTGGTGGCCCGTTGTACATGCTGGGCCTGTTTTGGTTGTTGACATGTGAGTGGTGGTGCTGCTGCCTTGTGAGGTCACTTCTACAAATTTTTCTAGTGCCACTTTCAGTTCCCAATCTGACACTGCCCAACTTTGAAAGACAATGGACTATTCTAGTTCCGCATAAATAATATTAATTAATAAGTAAATGAATATATATATATATATATATATATATGTAAATATATATATATAGAGAGAGAGAGAGAGAGAGAGAGAGAGAGAGAGAGAGAGAGAGAGAGAGAGAGATGTTACAGCCAAGAATTATAAAACCTCATGGAGTCATTTGAGCAGTGGAAATTTGAGAAATGTGAGTGCTGTGTGCGGATGGGTTGGTTGTGAAGTAGTGTTCGGCATATGTGTAAGGGGCATTGTGTGTGTCATTATGTGTATAAATGCATTAATAATGTGCAGCATATGTGCAAGGGACATTATGTGTATAAGGGCATTAATAAAGGTTGGCATAATGTGTAAGGCGCATTATGTTTATATGGACATTAATAATGGGTCTCATATGTGTAAGGGGCATTACTGTATGGTATTATGTGTATAAATGCATTACTAATGTGTGGCATTATGTGTATAAGGTGCTCTACTGTGTGCAGGGCCTGCGCCACCACTAGGCAGCTGCCTATGGGCGCTGGCCACTGGGGGGCGGCGGTGCACACTGCTGATGAAAGATTGCATCTTTCATTTCCTTAGCTCAGCTGAGCTCTTCGTTCAGAGAGAGAGACTGAGGAGAAGGGATGCCGTGGCCACCCAGCTGTTATCAGCCGCCACGGCACTGATGTCAGTCAGTGTAACACCTAACATGGGTAAATGTAACATGGGTAGCACTGACTGACTGCTCTTGTCTGCAATCCCCTCTCCCCTCCATCTGCAATAGAACATGAATCACAACAGCACCCTGTTAATGTGGAAACCCTCATGTCACCTGGCGCCAATCCTCCCGCGACTGCATCCAGCATTTTACCCGCCCCTGCCTCCCGTGATTGTATCCTGAATATTACCAGCGCCCCCTCCCCTCCCGTGAGTGTCTCCCGCATATTAATCACACACAATCCCCCCCCTTCCCGATTGTCTCCTGCATGTTATTCGACCCCCCCCCCCCCCCCCCGGAATTACCTCTTGCATATTACACCCCACCCCCGATTGTCTCCTGAGTCTCGCATGACACGCTCCCTCTCTCGCAGTTGCCTCCTGCATATTACCCGCCCCCCCCTCCTGCAAATGCCTCCCCCAAATGCCTCCCCCTCCTGCAGTTGCCTCCACTCCCACAAATGCCTCCCCCAAATGCCTCCCACGAATGCCTCTCACGATTGGCTCCGGCATATTACCCACACCCCTCCAATGCATCCCATATATATAACACCCCCATGATTGCCATATCATCCTGCATTTTAGACCGCCTCCCCTCGTGATTACACCCCCACCCTGCGATCACATACCCCACATATATTCTCTCCCCCCCCCCACATATATTCTCTCCCCCCCCCCCCCATGCTACATTCAAAAAATGTCTCCTTTCAAATGTCTTTATATGCCAGTCACACCAACTATCATTAGAATTGGGCAAAAAGTAAACTGTATTTAGATGCAGGATACATAACTGTAACAACTGACAGTACTATTAAGCCACATGGGAGGTACTTTAACCCCAAAAAAATGTCCCTAAAACAGTTTGACAATATTGTTGTTTTTTTTTTAAATAAAAAATAGCTCCAAACAAATATTACTGGATAAGTATGCTACCCCTAATCCCTTACCTCCCTAACCCTCCTTACCTGCAGCCTGACCCTACATAGCCTAAGCATAACCCACCCTCCCTACAGCTTAGCCCTAACTGTCTATCCCCCGCTCCCTAACTCTCCCCAGTGGTGCCTAACCCTCCTTCCCCGAAGTCTAACCCTAAAACTCCCCAGTGGTGCCTAACCCCCCTCCGCACAGCCTAAACCTAACCCTCTTTCTCCTGCAGCCTATCCCTAACCCTCCCCCTGCCCCCCCTCCCTCCCTATCCCTAACCCTCCCCCTGCTCCCCCTCCCTATCCCTAATCCTCCCCAGAAACCTTTAAGCACAAAAATAGGTCTATTTTTTAGCATCACCTATCTTATAGTACAGACATAGGGGGTAATTCAGACCTGGTTGCTAGGCTGCGCTTTCTCACAGCCTGCGATCAGGTCTAAACTGCGCATCCGTATGCACCACAATGCGCAAGCACGTCGCATGCGTACAAAGCGTATCGCCGCTCAGTGATGTGTTTGTGCAAAGGATTCATTCACACAGGCGATTGCAGGGAGATTGACAGGAAGAGGGTGTTTGTGGGTGGCAACTGACCGTTTTCTGGGAGTGGTTAGAAAAACGCAGGCGTGTCCAAGCGTTTGCAGGGCGGGTGTCTGACGTCAATTCCGGGCCCGACCAGTCTGAAGGGATCACAGCGGCTGAGTAAGTCCTGGGCTGCACAAGATCTGTTTGTACCGCCTGGCTGCACATGAGACCGCACACTTCCACAGCGAAAATACACTCCGCTTGTAGGTGGCGACTATCTCATCACAACAATGCAAAAATCGCCTGCTAGCAATAAGGTCTGAATTACCCCCATAGGCAGCCGTTGGCACAAGCGCACGAAGATACTGTGAGTGGCACCCGTATAGTCTATCCTGCTCCTACTATAATGCAAGATGCAATGCCCCCCCCCGCTCCACCTCCTTCCCTCATTGCTGCTTGCAATATTTTCACATTATTAGAGCTGCAGTGTTCTAAAGCTGGGCATACACTATACAATTATCTGGCAGATAATCTGTGGTTGGAATGAAAACCCGACAATGAATGAGAACAACAGACAATTGACCATTTGCTACCAAACACTGGAAAATGGACGATAACTGAGTTTATGCAAATTGGTTAAATCATGGACAGGTTTTGTCCATTTTCCGGTGCAAATGGTCGATTATTAGTTGCTCTCATCCATTACCAGATTTTCATTCCAACCACAGATTATCTGACAGATAATTGTATAGTGTATGCCTAGTTTAACTCACTGGCTTCCTTATCGCCGGTATGTACTAAGATTTGTCTGCCTGCGCTTCCATTGCAGTCATTGACTTCTTTGCAGTTTGAACACTCTGCTAGTATCTTAAGCAGTTTGTGGATTAGGATAATAATGTATCATTCCAATGTTGCTTGCATGCTGCCAGTACTGTGTGGTTAAAATCAATTAAAGGTTTGTTACTTTGTTATAACTCAAGAGCCATTAGACTGATACATTATTATTCTAATCCACAAACTGTTTCAGCAGACGTGTTCTTTTGATGCATGTAACTGTTTCTGAATTGAGTGCCAACTGTCACAACTGAGGGCCTGAGCTGACAGGAGGCAGCCTCAGTTGTAGGGGCTGAGATGTAACGGAACCTGGGAGGTTGTATCAGACCCCTAGACATGTAAGTAACATGTAGAATAACTGCCCGAAGGCGTGACCACGACAACCAGGATAAAAGTCAATGATGTTTATTATGACAAATTCCGTAACACAGCAGCAGTAAAGGAAACATAAAAGTCAACAGAGGATAAATACAATTCCTGGGTACTACAGGGTGGCAAGGGCCACAGGCACTGGTAGTGTGAGACAGTTCTTATAATCTTCTAGTTGGAAAGTCCTTACCAGGCCTGACTGTAGCAATGGAGAGAACCCAGGATCGTACCAGCTGATGTTCCAGGAAAGGCTGGGCTGCTGAAGGTAAAACGGCTGCTGTGGATACTGGCTGGAACCAGACTGTTGTTGGTACGGAGTGGATACTGGCTGGAACCAGTTAAATAATAAACGAACTTGAGAGCGATGAAATAATAATGAAGTTTGGAGTTTGAGAGCGGTGAAATAATAATACCGGTGGAGAGTGGTAAACTGCAGAAAAGGACACAGACCCTTTAAGAGAAGCTATACACTGCTGGAAGCTGGGCTGGAAGCGGGTGATTGTTTGAGAGCGGTGAAATAATAATACCGGTGGAGAGTGGTAAACTGCAGAAAGGACACCGGCCCTTTAAGAGAAGCTGTACACTGCTGGAAGCTGGGCTGGAAGCAGGTGATTGTTGTAGCTGGAAACAGGTGAGTCCAGAATGGATCGGGGAGTCAGGCTACACCGCAGATGGAATGCTGGTGCGGGTCTCTATAGCAGAAGTCTGGAGACAGGAGCTGGAACCTGGAAGACAACCACAGGAGAGAGACAAACTGGAACTAGGTTAGACAACCAAAGCACTGACGCCTTCCTTGCTCAGGCACAGCTTACTTATACCTGCAGCAAGGAAGGGGTTGGCTAGGCAATTATGCAAATCAACAATACAGACAGCAGATTGGTGGAAATGATCAGATGACAAAATCCAAGATGGCTGCGCCCATGCAGACACTTGGAGGGAAGTTTGGTTTGTAATCCATGTGAGAATTGAAACAGTAATGGCGACGCCGGCCACAGGAGACAGGAGACGCCAGACTGACAAGCGCACATTTAACCACGCGGGCACAGCGGAGGCCGCGGCTGATGAAATCACCACTCTGACATTCTGCATGTGGAAACTCAGGAACAGCGGGATCCGGTCCTGGAACGCTGAGCCAGCCTTAGGAGGCATCTGAAGGGTAAGTAATGGCGTCCAGATACCCGGATCGTGACAGCACCCCCCCCTTTAGGAGTGGCCCCAGGACACTTCTTAGGCTTTAAAGGAAACTTTGCGTGGAAATTTCGGACCAAGGCAGGAGCATGGACGTCTGAGGCATTGGTCCAAGAGCGTTCTTCAGGACCATAGCCCTTCCAGTCAATGAGGTATTGTAACTGACCGTAACGGAAACGTGAGTCCAAAATCTTGGCCACCTCGTACTCGACTCCCCGTTGAGTCTGAACTTTGGGAGCTGGAGGAAGTGCGGAATGAAACCGATTCAGGATCAGCGGTTTCAACAAAGAAACATGAAATGTCCTGGGTATTTTCAAGAAGGATGGTAACTGTAACCTGTAGGCAACAGGATTGATGACTTGTTCAATCTTGAAGGGTCCGATGTAGCGAGGTGCAAATTTCATGCTGGGAACTCTCAACCTCAAATTCTTCGTGGACAGCCACACACGATCACCCACCTTGAGAGCAGGAACCGCTCTACGCTTCCTATCGGCAAACTTCTTATACCTGAATGAGGCTTTAAGCAAGGCTGCGCGGACGTTCCTCCAGTTATATGAAAACTGACGCAAGGTGACATCCACTGCTGGAACAGAAGTTGCGGGAAGCGGTTGGAATTCTGGGACTTTAGGGTGGAATCCATAATTAATGAAGAATGGTGTAGAAGAAGATGAGGAATGGTATTGATTGTTGTGGCTGAACTCGGCCCAAGGAAGGAGTTGAACCCAGTCATCTTGAGAGGAAGACACATATATACGGAGGAAGGCCTCCAAGTCCTGATTCACCCTCTCGGTTTGACCATTGGTCTGAGGATGGTAAGCCGTGGAAAACTTTAACTTGACTTGGAGGGCTTGACACAAACTTCGCCAAAATTTGGCTACAAATTGTACTCCACGATCCGAGATGATCTCTTCAGGAAGACCGTGAAGTCGGAAGATCTCTTGTATAAACACTTGAGCCAACTTGGATGCTGACGGAAGACCGGTGAGAGGGATGAAATGTGCCATCTTGGTGAACCGGTCAACTACCACCCAGATGGTATTAAACTTGTTGCAGATAGGTAGATCGGAAACAAAGTCCATCGACAAATGGGTCCAAGGTCGACGGGGAACAGATAATGGAACCAGTTGCCCCGCAGGCGACTGGCGGGAGACTTTGTGTTGGGCACACTTTGGGCAGGAGGCAATAAATTCCATAACGTCCTTCTTCAGAGTTGGCCACCAGTAGGACCTAGAAATAAATTCAAGGGTTTTCTGAATGCCTGTATGTCCAGCAAAACGGGAAGCATGGGCCCAATGCATGAGCTTCTTCCTTAGAACTGGCTTAACAAAACTTTTCCCTGGTGGAGGCGTAGAGTCCATCCCTACCGTGGAGAATGCCAACGGATTAATAATAGGATGCTTGTCTGCAGACTCGGACTCATTTTCTTGCTCCCATGAGCGGGAAAGGGCATCGGCCTTACGATTCTGAGAACCCGGACAGAACTGGAGTTTAAAGTCAAACCTAGAAAAGAAAAGTGCCCATCTGGCCTGACGAGGATTCAGACATTGTGTGCCTTTGAGATATAAAAGATTTTTGTGGTCGGTAAGTATGGTGATTGAGTGGGAAGCTCCCTCCAACAGGTATCTCCACTCCTCCAGAGCGAGCTTGATGGCTAGCAACTCCTGATCGCCAATGGCATAGTTGCGCTCAGCTGGGGAGAACTTCCGGGAGAAGAAACTGCAAGGATGTAGATGTCCATCTTTGGCCCTCTGGGATAACACCGCTCCTACTCCAACGGAATAGATAAAAGGAGAGTCGGTGTCGGGCTGTTTCAGAACTGGTGCAGAGATGAACCGTTGCTTCAGAAGGTGAAAGGCCTGTGTAGCTTCCTCGGACCACTTGGACGGATTAGCACCTTTCTTGGTTAATGCAGTGATAGGCGCCACGATGGTGGAAAAGTCTCGTATAAATTTTCTATAATAATTGGCGAACCCTAAGAACCTCTGGACCCCTTTGAGGCTTAAGGGTATAGGCCAATTCTGGATTGCTTGGAGTTTCTCAGGATCCATCTCTAGTCCGGAACCGGACACAATGTAACCTAGAAACGGAATGGTTTTAACTTCAAACACACACTTCTCCAATTTACAATAGAGGTGATTGACACGGAGACGGGAAAGAACCTCTTTTACCCAGAAACGATGATCTTCGAGATTATTAGCAAAGATGAGGATGTCGTCTAGATAAACCACGACATGGCGGTACAAGATGTCCCTGAAAATCTCATTCACAAAGTGCTGGAAGACTGCTGGAGCGTTGCTCAATCCGAAGGGCATGACGAGGTACTCATAATGTCCTCACGGGTGTTAAAGGCGGTCTTCCACTCGTCACCCTCACGGATTCGGATGAGATTGTAGGCACCCCTCAAGTCCAGCTTTGTGAAAATAGTTGCACCACTAACTCTATCAAAGAGCTCGGTAATCAGGGGTAAAGGGTATCGGTTCTTGACGGTAATGTCGTTCAGACCTCTGTAATCGATGCACGGACGCAGACCACCGTCTTTCTTCTTAACGAAGAAGAAGCCTGCGCCGGCTGGAGAAGAAGATGGTCGGATGAAACCCTTCGCCAGGTTCTCTTTGATGTACTCTTCCATGGAGTGTGTCTCAGGCAGAGACAACGGATAAGTTCGGCCTCGCGGTGGAACCTTCCCTGGAATGAGGTCGATTGGGCAGTCCCATTCTCTATGAGGAGGAAGGATATCAGCAGAGGCTTTACTGAACACGTCCGTGAAGTCTTGATATGGAGGAGGCAGGACATCAGATGACCTGGGGAAGGAAGAACAAACAGGAAGAACTTTGGCTAAACAAGTCTCAGCACAGGAGGGACCCCATGCCAGTATTTGCGTAGTCGTCCAGTCAATTGATGGGTTGTGGAGACGGAGCCATGGAAGGCCTAAAACCACTGGATGTGTGGCTCTTGGAATCACTAAAAAAGAAATATACTCAGAATGAAGAACTCCCACTCTCAGACGAACTGGAAGAGTCCTTAAGGAAATGACTGCGTCAAAAATCTTGCTGCCATCCACGGCAGTCAAAGAGATGGACGAGGACAGTCTCTCGGTGGGTAGGGACCACCGTTTAACATAAGCTTCGGTTATGAAATTCCCAGCTGCTCCGGAATCAAGGAGGGCAATGACGTTCCTGTAACGTTGAGCAATTTGGAGCGACACTGGGAGGTTACAGTCATGAGGAGATGGAGAGGAGATCATTACTCCTAGCCGGCCCTCTCCTTGGCGAGCTAGGATCTGGAGTTTCCCGGACGTTTGGGACAGGCATTGATAGTGTGCGACGGAGCTGCACAGTAGAGACAGAGAAACTCAGAGAGACGTCTTCGGCGCTCAGCAGGAGATAGACGGGAACGACTAATTTGCATAGGCTCATCCTTCGATGGAGATGGTTGACGAGGAGGAGGAGCAGAAGATTTAGGAGTAGATGATCTTCCTCGCTCGGTTGCTCTCTCTCTGAAACGTAGATCAACCTTCGTGCAAAGAGAAATTAGCTCATCCAACTTAGAGGGCAAGTCTCTGGTAGCTAACTCATCCTTGATGCGTTCTGATAAGCCATGCCAGAATGCAGCATACAGGGCCTCGTCGTTCCATGCCAGTTCGGATGCCAGGATTTTAAACTGTATAAGATACTGTCCCACAGTACGTGTTCCCTGGCGTAAACGGAGAATCTCAGATGAAGCAGATGTTATCCGGCCTGGCTCGTCGAAGATGCGCCTGAATGTAGCTACAAAGTCAGTATAGGAGGATAGCAGGGTATCAGACTTCTCCCATAAAGGTGATGCCCAGTCAAGGGCTGAGCCACTGAGAAGGGAGATGATATAGGCAATTTTGGTACGGTCACTGAAGAAATTGCCAGGTAGAAGCTCAAAGTGGATTTCACATTGATTGAGAAATCCCCTGCAGAACCTTGGAGATCCATCAAATTTTGCTGGCGTTGGAAGATGAAGATGTGGACTGGAAATGGGTAAGGTGGGTGGGGTTACAGCTGGTGTTACTGTAGTGGACGCACCGGACGTGCCAGGTCCACGGAGGGTCGTTTGAATCCCATCCAGCCGTGTAGAGAGATCCTGGAGACAGCGGATGATGTGGCCCTGTGCAGCCTCCTGATGTTCAAGTCGGGCTGCCAGTTCTTGCATCGGCCTGGCCGCTTGATCCTGGTCTCCGGCTGGATTCATTAGGTCAGTGCTTACTGTCACAACTGAGGGCCTGAGCTGACAGGAGGCAGCCTCAGTTGTAGGGGCTGAGATGTAACGGAACCTGGGAGGTTGTATCAGACCCCTAGACATGTAAGTAACATGTAGAATAACTGCCCGAAGGCGTGACCACGACAACCAGGATAAAAGTCAATGATGTTTATTATGACAAATTCCGTAACACAGCAGCAGTAAAGGAAACATAAAAGTCAACAGAGGATAAATACAATTCCTGGGTAATACAGGGTGGCAAGGGCCACAGGCACTGGTAGTGTGAGACAGTTCTTATAATCTTCTAGTTGGAAAGTCCTTACCAGGCCTGACTGTAGCAATGGAGAGAACCCAGGATCGTACCAGCTGATGTTCCAGGAAAGGCTGGGCTGCTGAAGGTAAAACGGCTGCTGTGGATACTGGCTGGAACCAGACTGTTGTTGGTACGGAGTGGATACTGGCTGGAACCAGTTAAATAATAAACGAACTTGAGAGCGATGAAATAATAATGAAGTTTGGAGTTTGAGAGCGGTGAAATAATAATACCGGTGGAGAGTGGTAAACTGCAGAAAAGGACACAGACCCTTTAAGAGAAGCTATACACTGCTGGAAGCTGGGCTGGAAGCGGGTGATTGTTTGAGAGCGGTGAAATAATAATACCGGTGGAGAGTGGTAAACTGCAGAAAGGACACCGGCCCTTTAAGAGAAGCTGTACACTGCTGGAAGCTGGGCTGGAAGCAGGTGATTGTTGTAGCTGGAAACAGGTGAGTCCAGAATGGATCGGGGAGTCAGGCTACACCGCAGATGGAATGCTGGTGCGGGTCTCTATAGCAGAAGTCTGGAGACAGGAGCTGGAACCTGGAAGACAACCACAGGAGAGAGACAAACTGGAACTAGGTTAGACAACCAAAGCACTGACGCCTTCCTTGCTCAGGCACAGCTTACTTATACCTGCAGCAAGGAAGGGGTTGGCTAGGCAATTATGCAAATCAACAATACAGACAGCAGATTGGTGGAAATGATCAGATGACAAAATCCAAGATGGCTGCGCCCATGCAGACACTTGGAGGGAAGTTTGGTTTGTAATCCATGTGAGAATTGAAACAGTAATGGCGACGCCGGCCACAGGAGACAGGAGACGCCAGACTGACAAGCGCACATTTAACCACGCGGGCACAGCGGAGGCCGCGGCTGATGAAATCACCACTCTGACATTCTGCATGTGGAAACTCAGGAACAGCGGGATCCGGTCCTGGAACGCTGAGCCAGCCTTAGGAGGCATCTGAAGGGTAAGTAATGGCGTCCAGATACCCGGATCGTGACACCAATATAGCAATTCATAAATACAGCACTGTCCTGATACTATACCCTTTAACTGCCCTGGTGCCCTCCAAGATATTTTCACACCACATACAAGCTTTCCAAAGACGGCGGCACTCTCTGGACTATATGGGGGAGATTCAAATGTTTGAAAAGTCGGTTGGTTGTCTGTTTTTTCCTGTCTATTAGAAAGGAAAATACAGACTCCCAACTGACTTTTCAAACATTTGAATCTCCCCCCATAAGTGAAAGTCAAAGACACTAAGGTCTGCTCACCGTTTCGGTCCACTGGACCTTCATCAAGAACCCGGTTTCTTGATTAAGGTCCAGCAGACCGAAACGGTGAACAGACCTTAGTGTCTTTGACTTTCATTTATACAGTCCCGAGAGTGCTGCCGTCTTTGGAAAGCTTATATATATATATATATATATATATATATAGAGAGAGAGAGAGAGAGAGATGTAGCCACGCTCATCTATGTCATGATGCGTGCTATACTGCGACTGGCCGCAGCAATGTGGTGCAGTCACAAGTGTGGCGCGTTTACATTATGCCGCGATGCATGCGTACGCATCACGGCATAGATGAGCATCGCTACATCAGTATATGAGCAGCTGGGGGGAGGGTATCAGGGGAGGCAGGGGCAGTATTGTGTAACTTTGCCTAGGGTGCCTAGAAACCTTGCACCGGCCCTGACTGTGTGGCGTAATGTATAGAGAGGGCACTACTGTGTGGTCTTATGTGAATAAAGAGCAATAAGGTGTGGTGTAATGTGAATAAGGAGCAATTCAGTGTGATGTAATGTGAATAAGGGGTACTATTGTGAGGAGTAACGCATATAAGGTAAAGTGGTACTACTGTGTGATGTAACGTGAATTAGGGACACTATCGCATGATAAAGTGTGAATAAAGTTGTACTACTGTGTGACGTAATTTGAATTGGGGATACTATTGTGTGGCCATGCCCCTTTCCAGCAAGAATACACACTTTTTTGGGCTGTGCGCCGAATGCGCACTGTTCCTATTTATAATATACGGGGTAGGAACACCAAAATGAGGACTGCTATGGGGGAGGGGTGATGGTACTGGGAAAGGGGTGCAGGGTCAGAGGTGGAACTAGTGGCGGTGCTAGGGGCCACCAGCCAAAATCTTGCCTAAGGCATCATGTTGGTTAGAGCCGGTTCTGTCTTTGAGCAATGATATTCCATACATGATTCTTAGTACATTTCTGTGTTGTATTGTTTTCTATTAATTGTACTTATGAGTTGGTTCGATTGTTATTGTTATTGAGGTTAATAATACTGTAGGAACAAAAAAGGCCCACACGTGATTTTAACCTTTTTATCAATTAAAAAAAAAAAAAACAGATCCAAAACACGCGAGGGAGGTCTTGGCAAAACCAAATCCAAAACCTGAAGCTAATACAGATCCAAAACCAAAGCACGGGTGTCAACTCAGTGGCGGAACTAGCAAGCGGTGGGCCCAGGTGCGACAAAATGCTTTGGGCCCCCCATCCAAGTCCACCCCCTCACCTCTGGAGAGGATCTGGTGAGGGGGACCTGCTCAGGGCCAGAGAAATGGATACCTAGCAACAGTGCCGTAACTAGTGTGTGCAAGAAACGGCATCGGAGCCCCACCCCTGCATGCAAAATAGGAGCGGTGCGCGCTGTAGGCGCGCGCAAAAATACATAGTGGCGTGGCTTCGTGGGAAAGGGGTGTGGCCACAAAATAATACCAATTCATAAAACGGTGCACAGTAGTCTCCATTATTCAATTTACGCCGCACAGTAGCACCACTACACCAGGTAGAGACCCTTTTACACATTACGGCGGACAGATTCCTCTTTTTACACATTACGGCAGACAGCGTCCCCTTTTTACACATTACGGCAGACAGCGTCCCCCTTTTTACACATAACGGCAGACAGCGTGCCCCTTTTACACATAGCGGCAGACAGCGTGCACGTTTTACACATAACGGCAGACAGCGTGCCATTTTTACACATAACGGCAGACAGCGTGCCCTTGTTAGACATAGCCGCAGACAGCGTACACTTTTTACAAATAACAGCAGACAGCGTGCCCTTGTTAAACATAGCGGCAGATAGCGTACACTTTTTACACACAGCGGCAGACAGTGTGCCCTTGTTACACATAGCAGCAGACAGCGTGCCCTTTTTACACATAACGGCAGACAGCGTGCCCTTTTTACACATAACGGCAGACAGCGTCCCCATTTTACACATTACGGCAGACAGCGTGCCCTTGTTACACATTATGGCAGACAGCGTGCCCTTGTTACACATTACAGCAGACAGCGTGCCCTTGTTACACATTACGGCAGACAGCATCCCCCTTTTTACATATTGCAGCAGGCAGATTCCCCCTTTTTACACATTGCGGCAGGCAGATTCCCCCTTTTTACACATTGCGGCAGGCAGATTCCCCCTTTTTACACATTGCGGCAAGCAGATTCCCCCTTTTTACACATTGCGGCAGGCAGATTCTCCCTTTTTACACATTGCGGCAAGCAGATTCCCCCTTTTTACACATTGCGGCAAGCAGATTCCCCCTTTTTACACATTGTGGCAGGCAGATTCCCCCTTTTTACACATTGCGGCAAGCAGATTCCCCCTTTTTACACATTGTGGCAGACAGATTCCCCCTTTTTACACATTGTGGCAGACAGTCCCCCTTTTTGTAGAAAGAAAGAAAGATAAGAAAGAAAAGAAAAGAAAAGAAAGAAAGAAAGAATGAATTATACTTACCCTCTCCGCTGGCTCAGGCTCCTCGGTGCAGCTTCTGGTCACTCACGATTCCCGGGCAGGAGAGAACGAGGAGGAGGGAGGTGGAGGAGGGAGCCGCAGCAGCGCTGTGTTATTGGTGGAGGCGCTGCTGCTGCTGCACCTCTGCTTCACTATAGGCTGTTCTCGGAAGACAGTCTATAGTGAAGCAGAGGGCCAGCAGCAGCGCCTCAACCAGTAGTAAAGCGCTGCTGCGGCTCCCTCCTCCACCTCCCTCCTCCTGCTTCTCCCCCGTACCGCTGCTCCTCTCCTGTCCGGGCGGCTGTGCGCTGCGGGCAGCGGTTGCCCGCAGCACACAGCGGCATGTAATGAGTCAGTTTGACTCATTACATGCATTGGGCCCCTGGACAGAGGCGGGCCCCAGTGCAACGCACTGGTTGCACTGGCGGTAGTTCCGCCTCTGGTCAACGCACATCTCCTACTAAAAAGAAATGCCTGTTACAAAAGAACCCAGCAAGAAGCAGCGATTATAGAGAAGCTACCAAACATAGAGAACACAGTACACAAATACCATGACAGTAAGGGCCTAATTCAGACCCGAACGCTCCTCTGCGAATTTGCAGAGGTCTGCGATCAGACAGTCACCGTCCAGAGTGAAAATCCACCCCGTGCAAGTCTGCATACGCCGTTCTAAAAGCTTTGCATATGCTGATCAGCTGCAAATCCGTTCACAACTCACTCACCATCCAATGATTTTTCCAGTCTGTGCTGTCTGTGCGTAGCCAGGTCTTACTCCTACAGTGCGAAAGAATCAGGCTGATTGGGCCGGAGCTGACGTCACACAATGTCCTTGCGTTTTTCCTGACACTCTCAGAAAACGGCCAGTTACCACCCACAAACGTCCGCTTCCTGTCAATCAACCTGCATTCGCCTAGCGATCAAAAAAGACGCAGGATATTTTCGCCGTTTGGCCTCGTGCCTGCACATTACGATCCCTATGCATGCACATTCGTTCGATAATCGGCCGCTGTGCGATTTCGCACAACAGTGATCAGGTCTGAATTAGAAATGAGCGGGTTCGGTTCACCGAGAACCGAACCCTACCGAACTCCACGTGTCAAACACGGTTCCGAGCCCGGCTCGGTTATTCCCGCCTGACTCGGAAAACCAGAACGAGGCAAAACATCATCATCCCGCTGTCGGATTCTCGCGGGATTCGGATTCCATATAAAGAGATGCGCGTCGCCGCCATTTTCACTCGGGCATTGTAGAGAGTACAGAGAAGACGTGGCTACGTTCTCTCAGTGTCAGTTTTCAGTATCAGTGCTCATTGTCTTGTGCTGCATCGTGCTGCTCGGTAATACTAGTACAGTGTCTCTCTTGTGCTGCATCTTGCTGCTGTAGGGTGTTGTGGTAGTAGTGTCCTGTGACTGTGCATCGGTCATCATCATTCCAGTCACAGTGGTATCTGGGGGGTGACAATTCCAGAGTGCTTTTGTGCTGCTAACTAATACTAGTACAGTGTCTTGTGATGCATCGTGCTGCTCAGTGTCAGTTCTCAGTAGTATCATCAGTGCTCAGTATCACTACTCAGTAGTATCATCAGTGCTCAGTATCACTGCTCAGTAGTATCATCATGCTCAGTATCACTGCTCAGTAGTATCATCATGCTCAGTATCACTGGTCAGTGCTCAGTGTCTTGTGCTGCTCAGTGTCAGTTCTCAGTAATATCATCAGTGCTCAGTATCACTGCTCAGTAGTATCATCAGTACTCAGTATCACTGGTCAGTGCTCAGTGTCTTGTGCTGCATCGTGCTGCTCAGTGTCAGTTCTCAGTAGTAGTATCATCAGTGCTCAGTATCACTGCTCAGTAGTATCATCAGTGCTCAGTATCACTGGTCAGTGCTCAGTGTCTTGTGCTGCATCGTGCTGCTCAGTGTCAGTTCTCAGTAGTAGTATCATCAGTGCTCAGTATCACTGCTTAGTAGTATCATCAGTGCTCAGTATCACTGCTCAGTAGTATCATCAGTGCTCAGTATCACTGGTCAGTGCTCAGTGTCGTGTGCTGCATCGTGCTGCTCAGTGTCAGTTCTCAGTAGTGTCAGTTCTCAGTATCAGTGCTCAGTAGTATCATCAGTGCTCGGTATCACTGGTCAGTGCTCAGTGTCTTGTGCTGCATCGTGCTGCTCAGTGTCAGTTCTCAGTAGTGTCAGTTCTCAGTATCAGTGCTCAGTAGTATCATCAGTGCTCAGTATCACTGGTCAGTGCTCAGTGTCTTGTGCTGCATCGTGTTGCTCAGCGTCTGCCATTTGATATAATTCCCGTGATACTGACTTGTAATTCTAGTCATTTTGTCATTTTCTTCCAGTGATTTGGACCAATAAATGATACCATTGATTAGAACGAATAATTCCTGTGATATTGAGGTGTTTGTGTCGCTTTGCTTAGCCATCCAGCGACCACAGTGCACCTCTTTTTCTCTTTTCTTTGCATCATGTTCAGTTTGGGGACTATTTTTTTAAAAGTGCCATCCTGTCTGACACTTCCGTATATGTCCAGTGGTACTGCCATTTGATATAATTCCCGATATTACTGCCATTTAATTCCAGTGATTTTGTCATTATCTTCCAGTGCTTTGGACCAATAATACCATTGATTAGAACAAATAATTCCTGTGATATAGAGATGTGCACCGGACATTTTTCGGGTTTTGTGTTTTGGTTTTGGATTCGGATCCGCGGCCGTGTTTTGGATTCGGACGCGTTTTGGCAAACCTCCCTGAAAATTTTTTGTCGGATTCGGGTGTGTTTTGGATTCGGGTGTTTTTTTTCCAAAAACCCCTCAGAAACAGCTTAAATCATAGAATTTGGGGGTAATTTTGATCCCATAGTATTATTAACCTCAATAACCATAATTGCCACTCATTTCCAGTCTATTCTGAACACCTCACAATATTATTTTTAGTCCTAAAATTTGCACCGAGGTCGCTGGATGACTAAGCTAAGCGACCCAAGTGGCCGGCACAAACACCTGGCCCATCTAGGAGTGGCACTGCAGTGTCAGACAGGATGGCAC
Organism: Pseudophryne corroboree; assembly: GCF_028390025.1. Lineage (NCBI taxonomy): Eukaryota > Metazoa > Chordata > Amphibia > Anura > Myobatrachidae > Pseudophryne > Pseudophryne corroboree. The sequence continues at coordinate 1,168,442,642 of NC_086444.1, forward strand.
TTAAAAATATAGTCCCCAAACAGCACATGATGCAAAGAAAAAAAGAGGTGCACCTTTAGCTGGATGGCTAAGCTAAGCGACACAAACACCTGGCCCATCTAGAATTAGACTCCAGTATCATGTGAATTATAAGGCAATATCAATGGAATTATTCGTTATAATCAATGGAATTATTGGTCCAAATCACTGGAAGAAAATGACAAAATCACAGTGTGATACTGGCTTTTAATTCTAGTGATTTTGTCATTTTCTTCCAGTGATTTGTACCAATAATTCCATTGATTATAACAAATAATTCCAGTGATATTGTCACGATCCGGGTATCTGGACGCCATTACCTGCCGTTTAGGTGTCTTCTGAGACTGGCCCAGCGTTCCAAATCCGGATCTCATCTGTGTCAACACTCTGCACATCCCTCCTGTCATTCTGAGACACTACCACAGCGGTGCCATGTTTGAATCCAACATGGCGTCTCCCGGCCTCCGCCGCCGTTACTGTGTTATTGCTGCAGGTTCTCAGAATCATGTATCATGCCTGCCGCGGCCTCTGCTGCCCTCCAAGTGTCTCAGCATTTAACAGTCATCTGGCGTCTCCTGTCCTCCGCGGCCGGCGCCGCCATTATCACTAGCGGATCCAGCGGATCCTATCTTACCAGCAGTATCCACTACCACCGGTAATCATCTATCAGCTATTCTGTTTCTACGCTCACTAGCATCTCACATCATTCACTCTGTGTTCATCACCTGGCTGGTTCCATCCAGCATCCATTCCGTGACTTTAGTACCTGGCTGATTCCATTCAGCATCCACCCTGTGTTTCATCACCTGGCTGATTCCACTCAGCATTCACTCCGTGTCTTACCACCTGGCTGGTTCCATCCTGCTGATACAGCACCATACTCAAGTTACAGATTCACCTGCTACAACTACTGGCATGTTCCTCGGCTATTTCTACTACTACAACCAGGCCTGGTAAGGTGATTCCATCAAAGGACTTTTACATCTGTTCTAAACCTACCAGTGCTCTGAGAAACCTTCTATGGTTATGTGTTCCAGGAACTGTGTTATTTGCCACTGTCTTTGCTAAACCTTGAATACTGCTTGTTATCACACGGAGTCTGTTAATAAACTTTTATTTTGAATTTTAAACTGGTTGTCATGGTCACACCTTCGGGTAATCATTCTGCACTTACATGTCCAGTGGTCTGATTAAACCTCCCAGGTTTAATTTCATCTCAGCCCCTACAACTGAGGCTTCCTCCCGTCAGCCTAAACCCTCAGTTGTGACAGTAAGCACTGACCATATGAATCCAGCCGGAGACCAGGATCAAGCGGCTAGACCTATGCAAGAACTGGCAGCCAGACTCGAACATCAGGAGGCTGCACAAGGTCACATCATCCGCTGTCTCCAGGATCTCTCTACTCGGCTGGATGGGATTCAGACGACCCTCCGTGGACCTAGCACGTCTGGTGCGTCCACCACAGTGACTCCAGCTGTAACCCCACCCATCTTGCCCATTTCCATACCACGTCTTCATCTTCCAACGCCAGCAAAATTTGACGGATCTCCAAGGTTCTGCAGGGGATTTCTCAACCAATGCGAAATCCATTTTGAGCTTCAACCTGGCAACTTCCCCAGTGACCGTACCAAAGTTGCTTATATTATTTCTCTCCTCAGTGGCTCAGCCCTTGATTGGGCATCACCGTTATGGGAGAAGTCTGATCCCCTGCTGTCCTCCTATACTGACTTTGTAGCATCATTCAGGCGCATCTTCGACGAGCCGGGCCGGGTTTCCTCTGCTTCATATGAGATTCTCCGTCTACGCCAGGGAACACGTACTGTGGGACAGTATCTTATACAGTTCAAAATCCTGGCATCTGAACTGGCCTGGAACGACGAGGCCCTGTATGCTGCATTCTGGCATGGCTTGTCAGAACACATTAAAGATGAGTTAGCTACCAGAGACTTGCCTTCTAAGTTGGATGAGCTAATTTCACTATGCACGAAGGTTGATCTACGGTTCAGAGAGAGAGCAACCGAGCGAGGAAGATCATCCGCTCCTAAATCTTCTGCTCCTCCTCCTCGTCAACCATCTCCATCCAAGGATGAGCCTATGCAAATTGGTCGTTCCCGTCTATCTCCCGCTGAGCGCCGAAGACGCCTCTCCGAGTCTCTATGTCTCTACTGTGCAGCTCCGTCGCTCACTATCAACGCCTGTCCCAAACGTTCGGGAAACTCCAGGTCCTAGCTCGCCAAGGAGAGGGCCGGCTAGGAGTAATGATCTCCTCTCCATCTCCTCATGATTGTAACCTCCCAGTGTCGCTCCAAATTGCTCAACGTTACAGGAACGTCATTGCCCTCCTTGATTCCGGAGCAGCTGGGAATTTCATAACCGAAGCTTATGTTAAACGGTGGTCCCTACCCACCGAGAGACTGTCCTCGTCCATCTCTTTGACTGCCGTGAATGGCAGCAAGATTTTTGACGCAGTCATTTCCTTAAGGACTCTTCCAGTTCGTCTGAGAGTGGGAGTTCTTCATTCTGAGTATATTTCTTTTCTAGTAATTCCAAGAGCCACACATCCAGTGGTTTTAGGCCTTCCATGGCTCCGTCTCCACAATCCATCGATTGACTGGACGACTACGCAAATACTGGCATGGGGTCCCTCCTGTGCTGAGACTTGTTTAGCCAAAGTTCTTCCTGTTTGTTCTTCCTTCCCCAGGTCATCTGATGTTCCACCTCCTCCATATCAAGACTTCACGGACGTGTTCAGTAAAGCCTCTGCTGATATCCTTCCTCCTCATAGAGAATGGGACTGCCCAATCGACCTCATTCCAGGGAAGGTTCCACCGCGAGGCCGAACTTATCCGTTGTCCCTGCCTGAGACACACTCCATGGAAGAGTACATCAAAGAGAACCTGGCGAAGGGTTTCATCCGACCATCTTCTTCTCAAGCCGGCGCAGGCTTCTTCTTCGTTAAGAAGAAAGACTGTGGTCTGCGTCCGTGTATCGACTACAGAGGTCTGAACGACATTACCGTTAAGAACCGATACCCTTTACCCCTGATTACAGAACTCTTCGATAGAGTTAGTGGTGCAACCATTTTTACAAAGCTGGACTTGAGGGGTGCCTACAATCTTATCCGGATCCGTGAGGGTGACGAGTGGAAGACCGCCTTTAACACCCGTGACGGACATTATGAGTACCTCACCGACTCTCCTTTTATCTTAGAGGTAGATGCCTCCTCCGTTGGAGTAGGAGCGGTGTTATCCCAGAGGGCCAAAGATGGACATCTACATCCTTGCAGTTTCTTCTCCCGGAAGTTCTCCCCAGCTGAGCGCAACTATGCCATTGGCGATCAGGAGTTGCTAGCCATCAAGCTCGCTCTGGAGGAGTGGAGATACCTGTTGGAGGGAGCTTCTCATTCAATCACCATACTTACCGACCACAAAAATCTTTTATATCTCAAAGGCGTGCAATGTCTGAACCCTCGTCAGGCCAGATGGGCACTTTTCTTCTCTAGGTTTGACTTTAAACTCCAGTTCTGTCCGGGTTCTCAGAATCATAAGGCCGATGCCCTTTCCCGCTCATGGGAGTCCGAGTCTGCAGACAAGCATCCTATTATTAATCCGTTGGCATTCTCCACGGTAGGGATGGACTCTACGCCCCCGCCAGGGAAAAGTTTTGTTAAGCCAGTTCTAAGGAAGAAGCTCATGCATTTGGCCCACGCTTCCCGCTTTGCTGGACATACAGGCATTCAGAAAACCCTGGAGTTTATCTCTAGGTCCTACTGGTGGCCAACTCTGAAGAAGGACGTTATGGAATTTATTGCCTCCTGCCCAAAGTGTGCCCAACACAAAGTCTCCCGCCAGTCGCCTGCGTGGGAACTGGTTCCATTATCTGTTCCCCATCGACCATGGACCCATTTGTCGATGGACTTTGTTACCGATCTACCTATCTGCAACAAGTTTAATACCATCTGGGTGGTAGTTGACCGGTTCACCAACATGGCACATTTCATCCCTCTCACCGGTCTTCCGTCAGCTTCCAAGTTGGCTCAAGTGTTTATACAAGAGATCTTCCGACTTCACGGTCTTCCTGAAGAGATCATCTCGGATCGTGGAGTACAATTTGTAGCCAAATTTTGGCGAAGTTTGTGTCAAGCCCTCCAAGTCAAGTTAAAGTTTTCCACAGCTTACCATCCTCAGACCAATGGTCAAACCGAGAGGGTGAATCAGGACTTGGAGGCCTTCCTCCGTATATATGTGTCTTCCTCTCAAGATGACTGGGTTCAACTCCTTCTTTGGGCCGAGTTCAGCCACAACAATCAATACCATTCCTCATCTTCTTCGACACCATTCTTCATTAATTATGGATTCCACCCTAAAGTCCCAGAATTTCAACCGCTTCCCGCAACTTCTGTTCCAGCAGTGGATGTCACCTTGCGTCAGTTTTCAAATAACTGGAAGAACGTCCGCGCAGCCCTGCTTAAAGCCTCATCTAGGTATAAGAAGTTTGCCGATAGGAAGCGTAGAGCGGTTCCTGCTCTCAAGGTGGGTGATCGTGTGTGGTTGTCCACGAAGAATTTGAGGTTGAGAGTTCCCAGCATGAAATTTGCACCTTGCTACATCGGTCCCTTCAAGATTGAACAAGTCATCAATCCTGTTGCCTACAGATTACAGTTACCACCCTTCTTGAAAATACCCAGGACATTTCATGTTTCCTTGTTGAAACCGCTGATCCTGAATCGGTTTCATTCCGCACTTCCTCCAGCTCCCAAAGTTCAGACTCAACGGGGAGTCGAGTGCGAGGTGGCCAAGATTTTGGACTCACGTTTCCGTTACGGTCAGTTACAGTATCTCATTGACTGGAAGGGCTATGGTCCTGAAGAACGCTCTTGGACCAATGCCTCAGACGTCCATGCTCCTGCCTTGGTCCGAAATTTCCACTCAAAGTTTCCTTTAAAGCCTAAGAAGTGTCCTGGGGCCACTCCTAAAGGGGGGGGTGCTGTCACGATCCGGGTATCTGGACGCCATTACCTGCCATTTAGGTGTCTTCTGAGACTGGCCCAGCGTTCCAAATCCGGATCTCATCTGTGTCAACACTCTGCACATCCCTCCTGTCATTCTGAGACACTACCACAGCGGCACCATGTTTGAATCCAACATGGCGTCTCCCGTCCTCCGCGGCCTCCGCCGCCGTTACTGTGTTATTGCTGCAGGTTCTCAGAATCATGTATCATGCCTGCCGCGGCCTCTGCTGCCCTCCAAGTGTCTCAGCATTTAACAGTCATCTGGCGTCTCCTGTCCTCCGCGGCCGGCGCCGCCATTATCACTATGTTTGCACATTTCATTTCAAACCAGTTTTCCCTCCAGGTTCCAGCATGGGCGCAGCCATGTTGGATTTGATCACATGCTCCAATTCCTCCAATCCACCGTCTCTGGAATCTGCATAATTGCCCAGCCAATGCCTGCATAGCAGCAGGTATAAGTATCCTGTGTCTGGGCCAGATAGATGTCAGTGCTTTGAATGTCATACCTTGTTCCAGTCTCTCTCTCCTGTGGCTTGTTTCTCCAGGTTCCAGTTCCTGTCTCCAGCATCCACAAAGAGACCCGCACCTGCTTTCCATCCTGCAGGTGCAGCCTGACTCTACAGCCTTCCGTGGCTGTCCAGTTTCCAGCTATCTACTATCTGCTTCCAAGCAGCCAGCTTTCAACTGATTCCAGCTTCTACCAAACACCGGTGCTGATCCAGCGGATCCTATCTTACCAGCAGTATCCACTACCACCGGTAATCATCTATCAGCTATTCTGTTTCTACGCTCACTAGCATCTCACATCATTCACTCTGTGTTCATCACCTGGCTGGTTCCATCCAGCATCCATTCCGTGACTTTAGTACCTGGCTGATTCCATTCAGCATCCACCCTGTGTTTCATCACCTGGCTGATTCCACTCAGCGTCCACTCCGTGTCTTACCACCTGGCTGGTTCCATCCAGCTGATACAGCAGCATACTCAAGTTACAGATTCACCTGCTACAACTACTGGCATGTTCCTCGGCTATTTCTACTACTACAACCAGGCCTGGTAAGGTGATTCCATCAAAGGACTTTTACATCTGTTCTAAACCTACCAGTGCTCTGAGAAACCTTCTATGGTTATGTGTTCCAGGAACTGTGTTATTTGCCACTGTCTTTGCTAAACCTTGAATACTGCTTGTTATCACACGGAGTCTGTTAATAAACTTTTATTTTGAATTTTAAACTGGTTGTCATAGTCACACCTTCGGGTAATCATTCTGCACTTACATGTCCAGGGGTCTGATTAAACCTCCCAGGTTTAATTTCTTCTCAGCCCCTACAACTGAGGCTTCCTCCCGTCAGCCTAAACCCTCAGTTGTGACAGTAAGCACTGACCATATGAATCCAGCCGGAGACCAGGATCAAGCGGCTAGACCTATGGAAGAACTGGCAGCCAGACTCGAACATCAGGAGGCTGCACAAGGTCACATCATCCGCTGTCTCCAGGATCTCTCTACTCGGCTGGATGGGATTCAGACGACCCTCCGTGGACTTGGCACGTCTGGTGCGTCCACCACAGTGACTCCAGCTGTAACCCCACCCACCTTGCCCATTTCCATACCACGTCTTCATCTTCCAACGCCAGCAAAATTTGACGGATCTCCAAGGTTCTGCAGGGGATTTCTCAACCAATGCGAAATCCATTTTGAGCTTCAACCTGGCAACTTCCCCAGTGACCGTACCAAAGTTGCTTATATTATTTCTCTCCTCAGTGGCTCAGCCCTTGATTGGGCATCACCGTTATGGGAGAAGTCTGATCCCCTGCTGTCCTCCTATACTGACTTTGTAGCATCATTCAGGCGCATCTTCGACGAGCCGGGCCGGGTTTCCTCTGCTTCATCTGAGATTCTCCGTCTACGCCAGGGAACACGTACTGTGGGACAGTATCTTATACAGTTCAAAATCCTGGCATCTGAACTGGCCTGGAACGACGAGGCCCTGTATGCTGCATTCTGGCATGGCTTGTCAGAACACATTAAAGATGAGTTAGCTACCAGAGACTTGCCTTCTAAGTTGGATGAGCTAATTTCACTATGCACGAAGGTTGATCTACGGTTCAGAGAGAGAGCAACCGAGCGAGGAAGATCATCCGCTCCTAAATCTTCTGCTCCTCCTCCTCGTCAACCATCTCCATCCAAGGATGAGCCTATGCAAATTGGTCGTTCCCGTCTATCTCCCGCTGAGCGCCGAAGACGCCTCTCCGAGTCTCTATGTCTCTACTGTGCAGCTCCGTCGCTCACTATCAACGTCTGTCCCAAACGTTCGGGAAACTCCAGGTCCTAGCTCGCCAAGGAGAGGGCCGGCTAGGAGTAATGATCTCCTCTCCATCTCCTCATGATTGTAACCTCCCAGTGTCGCTCCAAATTGCTCAACGTTACAGGAACGTCATTGCCCTCCTTGATTCCGGAGCAGCTGGGAATTTCATAACCGAAGCTTATGTTAAACGGTGGTCCCTACCCACCGAGAGACTGTCCTCGTCCATCTCTTTGACTGCCGTGGATGGCAGCAAGATTTTTGACGCAGTCATTTCCTTAAGGACTCTTCCAGTTCGTCTGAGAGTGGGAGTTCTTCATTCTGAGTATATTTCTTTTCTAGTGATTCCAAGAGCCACACATCCAGTGGTTTTAGGCCTTCCATGGCTCCGTCTCCACAACCCATCGATTGACTGGACGACTACGCAAATACTGGCATGGGGTCCCTCCTGTGCTGAGACTTGTTTAGCCAAAGTTCTTCCTGTTTGTTCTTCCTTCCCCAGGTCATCTGATGTTCCACCTCCTCCATATCAAGACTTCACGGACGTGTTCAGTAAAGCCTCTGCTGATATCCTTCCTCCTCATAGAGAATGGGACTGCCCAATCGACCTCATTCCAGGGAAGGTTCCACCGCGAGGCCGAACTTATCCGTTGTCTCTGCCTGAGACACACTCCATGGAAGAGTACATCAAAGAGAACCTGGCGAAGGGTTTCATCCGACCATCTTCTTCTCCAGCCGGCGCAGGCTTCTTCTTCGTTAAGAAGAAAGACTGTGGTCTGCGTCCGTGTATCGACTACAGAGGTCTGAACGACATTACCGTTAAGAACCGATACCCTTTACCCCTGATTACAGAACTCTTCGATAGAGTTAGTGGTGCAACCATTTTTACAAAGCTGGACTTGAGGGGTGCCTACAATCTCATCCGGATCCGTGAGGGTGACGAGTGGAAGACCGCCTTTAACTCCCGTGACGGACATTATGAGTACCTCGTCATGCCCTTCGGATTGAGCAACGCTCGAGCAGTCTTCCAGCACTTCGTGAATGAGATCTTCAGGGACATCTTATACCGCCATGTCGTGGTTTATCTAGATGACATCCTCATCTTTGCTAATAATCTAAAAGATCATCGTTTCTGGGTAAAGGAGGTTCTTTCCCGTCTCCGTGTGAACCACCTCTATTGTAAATTGGAGAAGTGTATGTTTGAAGTTAAAACCATTCCGTTTCTAGGTTACATTGTGTCCGGTTCCGGACTAGAGATGGATCCTGAGAAACTCCAAGCAATCCAGAATTGGCCCATACCCTTAACCCTCAAAGGGGTCCAGAGGTTCTTAGGGTTCGCCAATTATTATAGAAAGTTTATACGAGACTTTTCCACCATTGTGGCGCCTATCACTGCATTAACCAAGAAAGGTGCTAATCCGTCCAAGTGGTCCGAAGAAGCTACGCAGGCCTTTCACCTTCTGAAGCAACGGTTCATCTCTGCACCAGTTCTGAAACAGCCCGACACCGACTCTCCTTTTATCTTAGAGGTAGATGCCTCCTCCGTTGGAGTAGGAGCGGTGTTATCCCAGAGGGCCAAAGATGGACATCTACATCCTTGCAGTTTCTTCTCCCGGAAGTTCTCCCCAGCTGAGCGCAACTATGCCATTGGCGATCAGGAGTTGCTAGCCATCAAGCTCGCTCTGGAGGAGTGGAGATACCTGTTGGAGGGAGCTTCTCATTCAATCACCATACTTACCGACCACAAAAATCTTTTATATCTCAAAGGCGTGCAATGTCTGAACCCTCGTCAGGCCAGATGGGCACTTTTCTTCTCTAGGTTTGACTTTAAACTCCAGTTCTGTCCGGGTTCTCAGAATCATAAGGCCGATGCCCTTTCCCGCTCATGGGAGTCCGAGTCTGCAGACAAGCATCCTATTATTAATCCGTTGGCATTCTCCACGGTAGGGATGGACTCTACGCCCCCGCCAGGGAAAAGTTTTGTTAAGCCAGTTCTAAGGAAGAAGCTCATGCATTGGGCCCACGCTTCCCGCTTTGCTGGACATACAGGCATTCAGAAAACCCTGGAGTTTATCTCTAGGTCCTACTGGTGGCCAACTCTGAAGAAGGACGTTATGGAATTTATTGCCTCCTGCCCAAAGTGTGCCCAACACAAAGTCTCCCGCCAGTCGCCTGCGGGGGAACTGGTTCCATTATCTGTTCCCCATCGACCATGGACCCATTTGTCGATGGACTTTGTTACCGATCTACCTATCTGCAACAAGTTTAATACCATCTGGGTGGTAGTTGACCGGTTCACCAAGATGGCACATTTCATCCCTCTCACTGGTCTTCCGTCAGCTTCCAAGTTGGCTCAAGTGTTTATACAAGAGATCTTCCGACTTCACGGTCTTCCTGAAGAGATCATCTCGGATCGTGGAGTACAATTTGTAGCCAAATTTTGGCGAAGTTTGTGTCAAGCCCTCCAAGTCAAGTTAAAGTTTTCCACAGCTTACCATCCTCAGACCAATGGTCAAACCGAGAGGGTGAATCAGGACTTGGAGGCCTTCCTCCGTATATATGTGTCTTCCTCTCAAGATGACTGGGTTAAACTCCTTCCTTGGGCCGAGTTCAGCCACAACAATCAATACCATTCCTCATCTTCTTCGACACCATTCTTCATTAATTATGGATTCCACCCTAAAGTCCCAGAATTTCAACCGCTTCCCGCAACTTCTGTTCCAGCAGTGGATGTCACCTTGCGTCAGTTTTCAAATAACTGGAAGAAAGTCCGCGCAGCCCTGCTTAAAGCCTCATCTAGGTATAAGAAGTTTGCCGATAGGAAGCGTAGAGCGGTTCCTGCTCTCAAGGTGGGTGATCGTGTGTGGTTGTCCACGAAGAATTTGAGGTTGAGAGTTCCCAGCATGAAATTTGCACCTCGCTACATCGGTCCCTTCAAGATTGAACAAGTCATCAATCCTGTTGCCTACAGATTGCAGTTACCACCCTTCTTGAAAATACCCAGGACATTTCATGTTTCCTTGTTGAAACCGCTGATCCTGAATCGGTTTAATTCCGCACTTCCTCCAGCTCCCAAAGTTCAGACTCAACGGGGAGTCGAGTACGAGGTGGCCAAGATTTTGGACTCACGTTTCCGTTACGGTCAGTTACAGTATCTCATTGACTGGAAGGGCTATGGTCCTGAAGAACGCTCTTGGACCAATGCCTCAGACGTCCATGCTCCTGCCTTGGTCCGAAATTTCTACTCAAAGTTTCCTTTAAAGCCTAAGAAGTGTCCTGGGGCCACTCCTAAAGGGGGGGGGGTGCTGTCACGATCCGGGTATCTGGACGCCATTACCTGCCGTTTAGGTGTCTTCTGAGACTGGCCCAGCGTTCCAAATCCGGATCTCATCTGTGTCAACACTCTGCACATCCCTCCTGTCATTCTGAGACACTACCACAGCGGCGCCATGTTTGAATCCAACATGGCGTCTCCCGTCCTCCGCGGCCTCCGCCGCCGTTACTGTGTTATTGCTGCAGGTTCTCAGAATCATGTATCATGCCTGCCGTGGCCTCTGCTGCCCTCCAAGTGTCTCAGCATTTAACAGTCATCTGGCGTCTCCTGTCCTCCGCGGCCGGCGCCGCCATTATCACTATGTTTGCACATTTCATTTCAAACCAGTTTTCCCTCCAGGTTCCAGCATGGGCGCAGCCATGTTGGATTTGATCACATGCTCCAATTCCTCCAATCCACCGTCTCTGGAATCTGCATAATTGCCCAGCCAATGCCTGCATAGCAGCAGGTATAAGTATCCTGTGTCTGGGCCAGATAGATGTCAGTGCTTTGAATGTCATACCTTGTTCCAGTCTCTCTCTCCTGTGGCTTGTTTCTCCAGGTTCCAGTTCCTGTCTCCAGCATCCACAAAGAGACCCGCACCTGCTTTCCATCCTGCAGGTGCAGCCTGACTCTACAGCCTTCCGTGGCTGTCCAGTTTCCAGCTATCTACTATCTGCTTCCAAGCAGCCAGCTTTCAACTGATTCCAGCTTCTACCAAACACCGGTGCTGATCCAGCGGATCCTATCTTACCAGCAGTATCCACTACCACCGGTAATCATCTATCAGCTATTCTGTTTCTACGCTCACTAGCATCTCACATCATTCACTCTGTGTTAATCACCTGGCTGGTTCCATCCAGCATCCATTCCGTGACTTTAGTACCTGGCTGATTCCATTCAGCATCCACCCTGTGTTTCATCACCTGGCTGATTCCACTCAGCATCCACTCCGTGTCTTACCACCTGGCTGGTTCCATCCAGCTGATACAGCAGCATACTCAAGTTACAGATTCACCTGCTACAACTACTGGCATGTTCCTCGGCTATTTCTACTACTACAACCAGGCCTGGTAAGGTGATTCCATCAAAGGACTTTTACATCTGTTCTAAACCTACCAGTGCTCTGAGAAACCTTCTATGGTTATGTGTTCCAGGAACTGTGTTATTTGCCACTGTCTTTGCTAAACCTTGAATACTGCTTGTTATCACACGGAGTCTGTTAATAAACTTTTATTTTGAATTTTAAACTGGTTGTCATGGTCACACCTTCGGGTAATCATTCTGCACTTACATGTCCAGGGGTCTGATTAAACCTCCCAGGTTTAATTTCATCTCAGCCCCTACAACTGAGGCTTCCTCCCGTCAGCCTAAACCCTCAGTTGTGACAGATATTGCCTTATAATTCACATGATACTGGAGTCTAATTCTAGATGGGCCAGGTGTTTGTGCCGGCCACTTGGGTCGCTTAGCTTAGTCATCCAGCGACCTCGGTGCAAATTTTAGGACTAAAAATAATATTGTGAGGCGTGAGGTGTTCAGAATAGACTGGAAATGAGTGGAAATTATTGTTATTGAGGTTAATAATACTATAGGATCAAAATTACCCCCAAATTCTATGATTTTAGCTGTTTTTATGTGTTTTTTTCAAAGATCACCCGAATCCAAAACACATCCGAATCCAAAACCCGAAAGGGTGGTTTTGCCAAAACGCGTCCGAATCCAAAACACGACCGCAGACCCGAATCCAAAACCAAAACACGAAAAATGCCCGCTGCACATCTCTAGTCTGAATTAGGCTCTAAGTTGCAAATATAGTATTACCCAATGTCCCTCTTTTTACTGACATTCTTCCCATACATACAAACAATCAATCAATCAAAAAGAAAGACAGGGATACTGATCGATAGATAACTGAGTTTGTTTTTCTTGTCCAGTATGTCAATACTGCTAACTTTCTCTCCGAAGCAGGGCCAGAATGCCCTTATAATTAAGTTTGTTACAATGGCAGACTGTGCATTTTTTTCTGCCCTGCAACAATAGCCCGTCCAAGTTCATTACCGCCGCTAGTTAAAAAATTTAATTAGGAGCCAGCCGTAGTAGCTTATTATACAGAATAAGTGACAGTGAGAGCTGGATGCCGGCCGAAGTCATTCTTAACCAGTCATGTCCAATTACATGGAACCTCACACATACATTCCATTTGGAGCCATGATAATGAAATAGTCCTACCGCAAACTGGGAGAAGTTCACCGGGCCTTTAATGCCTAATGGATAATTTGATAATTTAAGGAGACATTGCAGGGCCCGGTATCAGCAGACTATGTTGGAACAGGTGTTTAATTGTAGAGACATGTCTCTTTTGGTGCGAGGGGCGCAATATTTTTAGGGTTACAGTATGTTTGCTCAGTAAATTACTCACACTGGTAATTCGGGTCAGATTGGTAACCTGGACAGCGGGGCATGGGAAGGGGCCAAAATGGGATACAAAGCTATCCGGAGATATTCTTCCGACAGGAAATGAGAGTGTGATTAATTGGGAACATACAACATCAAAAAGTAATAATGAAAAGATTTTTTTTTTTAAAGTTAACAGAAAATTCCTCTTAATTTTTTTTTTTTATGTTTAGTATCCTACTGTATATGGTTATTTATGATGCTATTAAAACAATTCCTAAATAAGCCAATTGTTTATTGTCTGTTAATGCTTCTCCTTCTTCTATATAAAACATAAATATTCTAACATCAACCCCTTTGCTAATGGGTATTTTTCCAGGTCAAAACTTCAGCAGAAACATCTTTACATTATGCCACTAAATTTATGTGCAACTATAAAATAGTAGGAATGGATCTCATCAATTTTAATCTTTGACCTGTACAGAATTGTTTTGTTTTTTTATAATTCATGGTTTACTGAATTATACATGGTTTAATTCAATACTGACTGTACTGTCTGGTGATCACATTCCACAGTAGTTTATGGCAGTCGCTGATGCAAGTCTCCATATTGTATGGCACTCACTGATGCTTTGTATATTGTATGGCAGCCACTGATGCTCTCAGCATTATATGACAGTCACTGATGCTTTATATATTGTTTGGCAGCCATTGATGCTCTCCGCATTATATGGCAGTCACTGATGCAGTCACTGATGCTTTATATATTGTATGGCAGCCACTGATGCTCTCAGAATTATATGGCAGTCACTGATGCTTTATATATTGTATGGCAGCCACTGATGCTCTCATCATTATATGGCAGTCACTGATGGTTTATATATTGTATGGCAGCCACTGATGCCCTTGGCAATATATGGCAGTCACTGATGGTTTATATATTGTATGGCAGCCACTGATGCCCTTGGCAATATATGGCAGTCACTGATGGTTTATATATTGTATGGCAGCCACTGATGCCCTTGGCAATATATGGCAGTCACTGATGGTTTATATATTGTATGGCAGTCACTGATGCTCTTAGCATTATATGGCAGTCACTGATGGTTTATATATTGTATGGCAGCCACTGATGCCCTTGGCAATATATGGCAGTCACTGATACTTTATAGCAGGCATGTCCAACCTGCGTCCCTCCAGCTGTTGTGAAACTACATATCCCAGCATGCCCTGGCACAGTTTTGCTGTCAGAGAATGCTAAAGCTGTGTCAGGGCATGCTGGTATGTGTAGTTTCTCAACAGCTGGAGGGCCGCAGGTTGGACAGGCCTGCTTTATAGTATGGCAGCCACTGTTGCTCTCAGCAATATATGGCAGTCACTGATGCTTTATATATTGTATGGCAGCCACTGATGTTCTCACCATTATATGGCAGTCACTAATGCTTAATATATTATATGGCAGCCACTGATGCTTTCAGCAATATATGGAGGGAACTGATGCCTTATATATTATATGGCTGCCACTACTATCTAATGGGGAAGGAGGGGGATTATGGCAAGCTGAGTCTTTGGCCTGGATGACAGAAAGCCTAGCTTCACCCCTGATTTAATTTTGCATTTACATTTGATGGGCATTCCAGTTTAAGCTAATGTTCTCTGTTTTCACTTAATTTTTTGCATAAAGAAACCAAATAAAGTGTCCATCAATGAGATGACAGGCAGGAAGTCTGATGCACACAGGGAAAACAGAGATTTCACAGGAGTTGCATTTTTTCTACTGCAGCTCCTGTGCTGAAACATCTACGTGAATTTGATGATGCTCTTTTAGATTATATTTACCTTGTATTTTAGGTTCTATAGTCTTTTAATCTTAAAATACAGGGAAACTCCTTAGTAGTACCTCTATATTTGGCCCCGATACAGTGCCGGATTAAACCCTGTGGAGGCCCTGGGCAGTCGATATCTCAGCGGCCCCTTGCAAATTATCTCCTAATAAGTTTTTCATTTTACCAACAATCTATTATCTGGAAACTATAATGTGACTCTGATGTCTGTGGCTTATGAACTTTAAGTTGTTAATGGGTGCATTACATGAATACAGTATTTTCTCCATAGAGTCTTTCATGTAAAGTTTTTGTTTCTTTGTGTTGATTAATTTTTCTTTCTTTTGGAAACAATTTTAGAAAGCTTGTCATTTTCTTTCAAGATCAAATCAATATTATTTTGATCCATTGTTGCAGGGCCCCTAAAAGGCGTTGGACCCATAGGCTGGTGCCTACGTTGCCTATTTGGTAATCCATCACTGCCCGCATACTTGCATCTAGAAAATAATCTTGGTTTGGTTTGGGGGGGTTCTTTTACATTTTGCTGTCACCACCTATTTGATGATGATTTTTATATACTGTAGTTTTATATTTATTTCATTTGGGGGTTAAATTCATTTGATAGGTGTGACAGTGATGGGAAGGGCTTAAGAGGTGGACGGATATCTGAGTGACCCTTACGCAGCCGAGGCCAGGAAATCTGAACGACGCAGACCCTGGCCTCAGAACGCCTGCAGAAAGGGGACCTGTTTTGTACGTCTCTGAATTAGGCCTTAAGTTGGGTGCACACTAATGCAATTATCATGCTGATCTCCCGATATTGGCTGATTGGCCTGATAATTGCACGGCCGTGTATGCAAGAGCTTTAGCCAATAAACTAAAAGTACAGTAGCTCAGTCTGTACAGGTTGCACAATGATCGGATAATTGATCCGAAGATCGGAGAGTCTATCTGATCTGCAGAGTGATCCCCACAGTGTACCCAGCATTAGTAATGAAAGGGACTTTTTTGACTATTAAAGTGACATTTGCGGCGGAATATAATTTTGCCTAAGTCTGGCGGCTGTGCGGGATGCCGTCCGAACACTGCCTTTTTTAAAGGGGAAATCACTTACAAGGTATGGTTTTGACTTGTAAGTGATTGTCCCTTTAAAAAAATGTCTGAGTACGGCCGGTATCCCGCACGGCCACCGGACTCTGGCTGTATTATATCCCGCCGGTGGTCTGCATTGGGGGAAAAAAAGTGAAACCTCTCCTACTTTTACTGTCAGTGGTTTTAACTTTTAGTTTCTTATTGGATATAACCATATAAAAGATTGTGAATGTGTGATGAATTGTCACACCCTCTCAATCCCCATATGTTCTCATTTGTGTCTGATCAGTGCCGTAACTAGGTATGTGCGCTGTGTGCCTTGCACACAGCACAGGATGACCTGGGGCGCAATCTGCCGGCAGCACAATATACACAGGTGATGAGTACCTGTCAGCTCCGCCGCCCCCCGCCCCAAAGCCGAAGCTATCAATACTAACTGCTGCTGCGGGGTTCCTCTCCTCCACGGGCAGTAATAAAACAGAAGGGGGCGGGCCAGCCCCTCCACTCACATTTCCTCCACTTCCTCTTACCACCTTTCCGCCTGCAAAGCAATCTTAACGTCATGATGTAGTGACTGGCCTTGGCGCAGGGATCCGCTGCTGCCAGCACCAATGACACGGGGATACGCGGCGCTGCTACCAGCGCCAATGACAGGGGGATCCGCGGCGCTGCTACCAGCGCCAATGACAGGGGGATCCGCTGCTGCCGAATGAAGGTACACAGTGATGCCTGTACTGGTGGGAGGAATGTCTGTCTCAATCCTTGGTCCACCCTCTCTCTCGGTCTCCCACCCTTCTCTCTCTTTATTTATCTCTCTCTTTCTCCTACCCTTCTCTCTGTCTGCTTCCCCCCTTCTCATTCTTTCTGTCTGTCTCATCCTACTCTC
This sequence comes from Pseudophryne corroboree, assembly GCF_028390025.1. NCBI lineage: Eukaryota > Metazoa > Chordata > Amphibia > Anura > Myobatrachidae > Pseudophryne > Pseudophryne corroboree. Next base: position 1,168,459,486 of record NC_086444.1, read on the forward strand.
TCCCCTTTTCTCCTCTCTCTTTTCTTCTTTCCCCTCCCCTCTTTATCTGTCTCCACTTCTCTCTCTCTTACCCTTATCTCTGTACACCAAAGTACACTTCACTACACTACACTCTGAGGGTAGGGGGTGTAAGGGGGACTCTGCCTGCCGTAATGTGTAAAAAAAGGGGACGCTGTCTGCCGTAATGTGTAAAAAAGGGGGACACTGTCTGCCGTAATGTGTAAAAAAGGGGACGCTGTCTGCCGTAATGTGTAAAAAAGGGGACGCTGTCTGCCGTAATGTGTAAAAAGGGGGACGCTGTCTGCCGTAATGTGTAAAAAGGGGACGCTGTCTGCCGTAATGTGTAAAAAGGGGCTCTACCTGGTGTAGTGTCGCTACTGTGCGGCGTAATTTGAATAATGGAGACTACTGTGCACCATTATATGAATTGGTATTATTTTGTGGCCACACCCCTTTCCTGTGAAGCCACGCCCCTATATTTTTTGCACGCATCTACGGCACGCACTGCCGCCGGTTTACGTTAAGGGGTGGGGCGCCGATGCCGTTTCTTGCACACAGCGCTAAAATGTCTAGTTACTGCACTGTGTCTGATCACCCCCATCTCTCTCCTTTACTTACCCCCCTGCAACTATCATTCCCTACTACCCTTTCAGCCCCTTCTTCCCTCTCAACGCTTGGACTTCTCACTGCCTTGTTCTATCCCACACTCCCTGCTTACTTCCTTCTCTCACCCCCTGCACCTCTCACTAAGGGCCAGATGTACTACGCCTCGAAAAGTGATACATTTTACGGTGATAAAGTACCAGCCAATCAGCTCCAAACTGTCATTTTCCAAACCTAGCCTATGACATGGCAGTTAGGAGCCGATTGGCTGGTACTTTATCAATGTGCAATTTATCACTTTTCAAGGCTTACGGGTCTATTTACTAAGCCCTGGATGGAGATAAAGTGTATGGAGATAAAGTACCAGCCAATCAGCTCCAAACTGTCATTTTTCAAACCCAGCCTGTGACATGGCAGTTATTTATCTCCGTCCACTTTATCTCCATCCAAAGCTTAGTAAATAGACCCCTTAGTCTCCCCCAACTGCTTCTTCGCTAAACCCTGGCCCCTCTCCCCAATCCTCCCTCTCATCTAGCTCCTCTCTCCAAGCTGGGACACAGACATCTCAGATCGGGTCCCAGTGCCAGGGCAGATGGTGGCGGCAGTTTAAACTTGGTGCGGCCAATTAGTATCAGCTGAGGGGAGCCGTTCCGTGTCTACTTCTGATTGGCTGCCGGTCTTCAAACTGCGATTGGCTCGTGGACAGTGGCACGTTTATACTGCTGATGACGACAGCCAGTGCCGCTGTGCTCTGGGAAGCAGGAAGTAGTGATATGTCATAAAGATATAGGGGCCTATTTATTAACATTATTTTTACTAAAATAATGTGAAAAAGGGTGTTTTCTGTTTTCACACCCTTTTCACATTATTTTAGTATCACCTGAACGTATTAAAGGGCATTTGGAGCAGTTTTCATGAAAAACTGCTCCAAACCCTTTAATTCACTTTTTTTTTAGTAACCCACATCGCATTCCCCATACTTATAATGGTAAATGTGATGTGGCCAAATTTACTAAAGAAAAAACATTTGAAAAAATACCGCAGTGTGCCCTGTGATAATCTCGCCAACTCAGTCTGGCGAGTTCACAGGGCAGCACTGCGATGTGCACCCTTTTGCCCAGCTTTCTCTGCTCCTGGCAGAGAAAGCTGAGCGGAGACTCGGCACAGTGATCAGCTATGTGTGTCAGTGTAAAAGTAAAAAACCCCAAAACACACTCACCTGTCCAGGGAGCCGGTGTCCGCTGCTCCGGTAAGCGCTGCCGGGCGTCCCCCATACAGCTGTGCTGTGACCCCGGTGAAGTAAAGTGATGCTGCAAAATGGCAGCGCACTTTACAGCACCGGGGGTCACAGCACAGGAGAAGGGTCCGGCACCCGGCAGCCTCCTGAAGCAGCGCGGACCGGCTCCCTGGACAAGTGAGTATATTATCCTGCTGGGGGGGTGTCCGTGGCGTGAGGGGGTAGTCACGACGGGGAAGGGTGACCGGGCGGTGGTAGCGGCGATGTCGGTGGGGGCGGCGCATGCGCAGCAGGACATCGGGATATTTTTTATGAAAAATACCCCGATGATGCTGCGAAGAGGCATCGCAGGGACAGAGCTTGACAGCAAGCTCTGTTCATGCATGTGATAATTGATACATCCCTGTGATGTAATCAATTATCGCAGTGCGAGTTGGGGCGATTTTATCACCTGTCACCCGCATCCTGGATGCGGATGGTGATAAATAGGCCCGATAGATAGATAGATAGATAGATAGATAGATAGATAGATAGATAGATAGATAGATAGATAGATAGATAGATAGATAGATAGATAGATACATGAAATGTATAATTATATAATAATGGAGACTTGGAGAATACAAAACCTTGGGCCAGTGATTCTAAACTGAAAAACTGGCTTCGTTAAATGCAGTTATCACACATCTCGGGACAATGGGGGTAATTCCGAGTTGTTCGCTCGCTAGCTGATTTTAGCAGCATTGCACACGCTAGGCCGCCGCCCTCTGGGAGTGTATCTTAGCTTATCAGAATTGCGAACGAAAGATTAGCAGAATTGCGAATAGAAAATTCTTAGCAGTTTCTGAGTAGCTCGAGACTTACTCCTACACTGCGATCAGCTCAGCCCGTTTCGATCCTGGTTTGACGTCACAAACATGCCCTGCGTTCGGACAGCCACTCCCCCGTTTCTCCAGACACTCCCGCGTTTTATCCTGGCACGCCTGCATTTTTCCGCACACTCCCAGAAAACGGTCAGTTTCCGCCCAGAAACACCCACTTCCTGTCAATAACACTCCGATCACTTCAACGATGAAAATTCTTCGTTCGGACGTGAGTAAATCTACTAAGTTTTGTGCTAAAATACTTAGCGCATGCGCACTGCATACCATGCGCATGCGCATTTTCACCTTAATCGCTCCGTTGCGAAAATCAGCAACGAGCGAACAACTCGGAATGACCCCCAATGGGTAAAACATAAAAGCATATCTGTACTTTTTAATGATCTGTTATGGGTGTTCTTTATCTTGCACAGCCTTCTATATCAGTGTGGTATCCCTGTAGCAGCATTTCCCTGTGCTGAGTGCTGCTCATTGTGGAATTACTGCAGGTGTGCGATATGCTTTGCTGACCATAATCCACAGTGCGGAGGAAGCTTTGAATATGTTTGACATAATCAGCTCGCAGCCTTTGCCCGCACTCTTTCATAAACAGGCCATTTTCACGTCCTTTTCATGGGATCCGACAGGCGGAAAAATAATTAATGTTACCTCACCCTAACGGTGACCCAAGTTTTATTCAAGCAGACGGCATGTTGCAAAAACCTAACTGAGTGATAGGGAAACCCGCATGTATTGGTTTTGCCCCAGGGTTCGAGACACAGAGGTGATCCCTGGTGAATAACATAATGGGGTTAATTCTGAGTTGATCGCAGCAGGATTTTTGTTAGCAGTTGGGCAAAACCATGTGCACTGCAGGGGAGGCAGATATAACATGTGCAGAGAGAGTTAGATTTGGGTGTGGTGTGTTCAATCTGCAATCTAAATTGCAGTGTAAAAATAAAGCAGACAGTATTTACCCTGCACAGAAACAAAATAACCCACCCAAATCTAACTCTCTCTGCAAATGTTATATCTGCCTCCCCTGCAGTGCACATGGGCCCTCATTCCGAGTCGTTCGCTCTGTATTTTTCTTCGCATCGCAGCGTTTTTCTGCTTAGTACGCATGCGCAATGTTCGCACTGCGACTGCGCCAAGTAATTTTGCTATGAAGATAGTATTTTTACTCACGGCTTTTTCTTCGCTCCGGCGATCGTAGTGTGATTGACAGGAAATGGGTGTTACTGGGCGGAAACACGGCGTTTTATGGGCGTGTGGATAAAAACGCTACCGTTTCCGGAAAAAACGCGGGAGTGGCTGGAGAAACGGAGGAGTGTCTGGCCGAACGCTGGGTGTGTTTGTGACGTCAAACCAGGAACGACAAGCACTGAACTGATCGCAGATGCCGAGTAAGGTTGAAGCTACTCAGAAACTGCTAAGTAGTTTGTAATCGCAATATTGCGAATACATCGTTCGCAATTTTAAGAAGCTAAGATTCACTCCCAGTAGGCGGCGGCTTAGCGTGTGTAACTCTGCTAAAATCGCCTTGCGAGCGAACAACTCGGAATGAGGGCCATGGTTTTTCCCAACTGCTAACAAAAATACTGCTGCGATCAACTCAGAATTACCCCCCATGATTGGTAGTCTAGAGATAGTCATGTCTAGAGGGACATTTATCATACCTTCCAAAGAGGACAATTGGAGACGTTGCTTGTAGCCACCCATCCGATTCCAGCTATCATTTATCTAATACATATAAAAACGAGATTTATGGTAAGAACTTACTGTTGTTAAATCTCTTTCTGCGCGGTACACTGGGCTCCACAGGAAATAACATCGGGGTGTAGAGTAAGATCTTGATCCGAAGCACCAACAGGCTCAAAGCTTTGACTGTTCCCAAGATGCATAGCGCCGCCTCCTCTATAACCCCGCCTCCGTGCACAGGAGCTCAGTTTTTTTAACCAGGCCAATGCAGTAGCAGGTAAAAGAGACGACAATCGTTAGTAGCCACATACACCACACACTCATGACAGGAGAGGGTGTCAGCGGCTAATGCCATACCAACCCAAAGAAGCAAAGTGCGTCAGGGTGGGCGCCCTGTGGAGCCCAGTGTACCTCGCAGAAAGAGATTTAACAACGGTAAGTTCTTACCATAAATCTCGTTTTCTGCTGCGGGGTACACTGGCCTCCACAGGGAAGGACATCGGGGATGTCCTAAAGCAGTTCCTTATGGGAGGGGACGCACTGTAGCGGGCACAAGAATCCGGCGTCCAAAGGAAGCATCCTGGTAGGCGGAAGTATCAAAGGCATAGAACCTTATGAACGTGTTCACTGAGGACCACGTAGCCGCCTTGCACAATTGTTCCAGGGTTGCACCACGGCAGGCCGACCAAGAAGGTCCAACAGACCGAGTAGATTGGGCCTTAATGGTAGCAGGAGCTGTAAGACCAGCCTGTACATAAGCATGTGCAATCACCATTCTAATCCATCTGGCCAAGGTCTTATTAGCAGACCAGCCACGTTTGTGAAATCCAAACAGTATGAAGAGAGATTCAGACTTCCGAATGGAAGCAGTTCTCTTCACATAGATACGGAGAGCCCGTACCACATCCAAAGACCGCTCTCCAGAAGACAACTCCGGATAATTAAAGACAGGAACCACGATCTCCTGGTTAAGGTGGAAGGAAGACACCACCTTAGGTAGGTAACCAGGGCATGTTCTAAGAACTGCCCGATCACGGTGAAAAATCAGATAGGGGGACTTACAGGATAAGGCACCCAGGTCTGAAACGTGTCTAGCAGAGGCAATGGCTAGCAGAAACAAGACCTTAAGGGAAAGCCACTTAAGATCCGCGGATGCAAGAGGTTCAAATGGAAATTCTTGCAAGGCCTCCAAGAAGACCACCGACAAATCTCAAGGGGCCACAGGTGGGACATAAAGAGGCTGAATGCGCAACACACTCTGAGTGAAGGTATAAACATCAGGCATAGATGCAATTTTTCTCTGAAACCATACCGAAAAGGCAGAAATATGAACCTTGAGGGAGGCTAGACGAAGACCTAAGTCCAGGCCTTGCTGTAGAAAAGCCAAAAGTTTGGCAGTACTAAACTTGTAAGCGTCGTGATTGTTATTTGCGCACCAAGCAAAGTAAGAATTCCAGACCCTATGGTAAATCCGAGCAGAAGCCGGCTTACGGGCCTTCAACATAGTTTAAATGACCGCCTCCGAAAAACCTTTGGCCCTCAGTACGGAAGCTTCAAGAGCCACGCCGTCAAAGCCAGTCGGGCAAGATCCTGGTAGACACAAGGGCCCTGAACGAGGAGGTCTGGTCAATGTGGAAGTACAAGGGGACTCCTTAGCGAGAGGCCCTGGAGGTCTGAGAACCAATGCCGCCTGGGCCACGCGGGAGCAATCAGAAGTAGTATGCCTCCCTCTTGTTTGAACTCCTTATCACTCTGGGCGCAGTAGAGACACTGGAGGGAACACATATGGCAACCGAAAGTTCCACGGGATTGCCAGTGCGTCCACGAACGCTGCTTGAGGATCCCTTGTTCTTGCTCTGAAGACTGGAACCTTGTGGTTGTGTCAAGACGCCATCAGATCTACATCCGGAGTGCCCTACTTGTCCACAAGGAGTTGAAATACTTCTTGAAGGAGGCTCCACTCCCCGTTGTGCACATCCTGACGACTGAGAAAGTCCGCTTCCCAGTTGAGGACCCCGGAATGAACACCGCCGATATAGCCGGTAGGTGACGTTCCGCACATTGAAGAATCCTTGATACTTCTCTTATTGCCATGCGGCTTTGAGTGCCGCCTTGATGATTTATGTACGCCACTGTGGTGGCGTTGTCCGACTGTACCTGAACAGGTCTGTTCTGAATTAGATGCTGGGCCAGGTTCAGCGCGTTGAACACCGCCCGCAGTTCCAGAATGTTTATTGGGAGGCGAGATTCCTCCTTGGTCCACCAACCCTGAAGGGAGTGTTGCTCCAACACCGCACCCCAGCCTCTCAGACTGGCATCCGTCATCAGAAGGACCCAGTTGGAGATCCAGAAGGGACGAGCCCCACTCAAACATCGGTCCTGCAGCCACCAGCTCATTGACAGACGGACCTCCGGAGACAAGGAGATCATGTGAGACCTGATCCGGTGAGGCAGGCTGTCCCATTTGGCAAGAATCAGTTTCTGCAGAAGGCGTGAATGGAATTGAGCATACTCCACCATGTCAAAAGCCGACACTATGAGACCTAGCACTTGCATCGCCGAATGTATTGAAACTTGCGGACGAGATAGGAAGCATTGAATCTTGTCCTGAAGCTTCAGGACCTTTTCCTGAGACAAGAACAACCGCTGGTTGCGAGTGTCCAACAACGCTCCCAGGTGCACCATGCTCTGCGCAGGGACCAGGGAAGATTTCTTCCAGTTGATGAGCCACCCGTGGGCTTGCAGAAACTGGATAGTCAGATCCAGATGGCGTAGGAGAACCAGATACGGTAGGATCCTGACCCCTTGACGGCGGAGCACAGCCGTCATTACCGCCATGACCTTGGTGAAGGCTCGCGGAGCCGTTGTCAAACCAAAAGGTAACGCCCGAAATTGGTAATGGAGGTTGCCCACTCAGGGCTGCTGGAGCAGCCCACCTGTTGTATGCCTGCTTACTGCATGGCACCAACTACAAAACTGAGCTCCTGTGCACGGAGGCGGGGTTATAGAGGAGGCGGCGCTATGCATTGTGGGAACAGTCAAAGCTTTGAGCCTGTTGGTGCCTCGGATCAAGATCCTACTCTACACCCTGATGTTATTCCCTGTGGAGCCCAGTGTACCCCGCAGCAGAAATGAGAGCTGGAAGGTTGCTATGGGCAACACCATCACTCGTCAACTTTAGAAGACGCAGCATCGGATCACCCTGGCTCCTGTCTAAGGCAACAGTGACGATCACAGATTACCCATTTTATGTTTTTTTTTTTTTAATGACAGATGCAGATATTACGAGGGCCCAAACCAGTACATATCTTGCCCAGGTCCAGCTGTCTCTTCTACATAACTTCTAGCGTTGACCTTCAAGCACAGTTCTTTCACCCTGTAGAAAATGTCCTAATTTTTCCTTCCAAGTCCCTGTTGCTAATGTGGGCCATTCTATAATAAAATGCTTTAATCTGTGCACATAGCTCGTTAATGAGAAAAAAATAACAATTACCTTGAACTGATATGATACTTAATAAAAAAAAAAAAGGGAAATACTTGTTGCACCAGCAGTGGTGCTGAGGTGTGTGTGTGTGTGGGGGGGAAGGGGGGATACTGTTTACCTGGGCTTGGGCAGTGTCGGACTGGAGCATGAAGGGCCCACCGGGGGGGGGGAATGCTATTGTAGGGGCCAGCCACCACAGACGTTTGGCTAACCATTACAGAGTACATGTTCTGTTCCCCTTGGTAAATATATAATAAACCATATTCTTGTGAAGTATAATGTAACATAAGTATAATGCATAATTCAAGTGCACTAGGATAGAGTCTGGAACCTGATCCCTAGAGGAGGAGGAGGGCCCACAGGCAATGGGGCCCACCGGTGGTTTCCCCTGTTCCCCTGTGGGCCAGTCCGCCCCTGGGCTTGGGCCTGTTGGAGGAGCCAGGGTCCATCTTTCCCATTGCAGTGGCAGCCAGCACTCTCTCTCCCTGCGCGAGGGTGAGATCACACCAGCACTCCACCACATTAGACACCGTCCCCCCTTTTGCGGCCACACGAACTACATAGTTTTACTTTTTTTTTAAAGGAGGGGACCTGGCAACGCCTCCCCCATTGTCCACGCCCCCTCCTTTTACTGGGGCCCGACAGTACTCTCAGTGCGCTTGTGCATCAGAGGTGTATTAATGCCTGTATTAAATCTTCCGCCATGCACCATACACCATTCTGCTGCTGGCAGCCATCTTTCAGGTGATCTATATCACATCTTTCCAAATATGTCACCCAAAACATGTCCGACGGCAGCAGGGAGAGTGAGTCTATTCTGGGTGCAGGGTGAGCAGCACGGGGCCCCTCTGCAGCCATTATAGCTGTGCCACTGTCTCATACAGATGACTTAACTATTATAAAAATTCTATTTAGTGTTTTTTTCCCTCACAAGAAATATCTGAAGAGCCCCCCGTACCAGGTCTTTCCATCTTAAATGATCACTTTTCCAATTTGGGATGACAGAGAAGTGTGATGTCCCTGGATATGTCACTGACACCATGGATACCTTCGCTTATACCATTAGGCTGCATTGTATAATACATGCCTGAGCACATTGCAGATACATCACTCCTCCTCAGTCAGATGGTGACATGACGTCCGACTGGAATACCGACCATGTGACTGACATACTGACAGCATTCTGTATGTGTAAGTGTCATTAATAATAATGAAGCTGATCAGCATCCAGAGGTTATTACTGGCGCTGCCCTGACTTGCACTTGCAAAATGTATAGACATTATTCTAAATACGTCAGACCTGTATTTACAGTAAAATCAATGTACATAAAGAGAGCCTTCGTTGTATGGGAATGGTAGTCCTATCGGATACCTTTCTTCTAATGAGTTTTAAAATAATAGTTTTTTTGTGGCTTCCAGATAACTTTAGGAACGTGATTATACAGTATATAAGGAAAAGTCGCAGGAAGACTTCTGCTCAAGTTGGCAGGGAAATCAGATGCTCCACCCCCTCCTCCCTCTGCTGCTCTGCCCCCCCCCCCCCCCTGCTCCATCCGCACATTCCCCCTTTCCGAGATTTAATGGGTAAGTGGAGCAAACACTATAGGATCAGTCTCTACATAGGCCATTAAGTGACCATGAAGCATACTGGCCTACTTTAAATATCTCCTCTCTGGGAGAAGCCCGAAGAGGAGACGCTGCAGGAGACTTCAGGGGCCGGGAAAAACGCTGCGATTCGCGGGTCCAAGGGAAGGGGGCGGAGCTAAAATGACACGATTTCCTTCATTTTAACCTCTTCCCCACCCAGCGGTGCAAGTATGCAGGAACGCTCGGTTACGAAGTACCCTTAAGAATTTGCCAGTGGGTACACAGTACCACCTGCCACACACTTTGTCATTACCACAATTATAATGTGCCACAAAGCAACAAGACCATGGTGTGTGGCAGCATGATGGCTCCTCCCACTTTGTCAGGGTTACTGGGAGTGCAACAGTGGAACACGTGTTCAACCTGGCTTGCTGTGCGGTGTGAACGGGAGCCGGGTCGATGTGACCCAGTTCCCGTTCACTGTGTGTGGACGGGTGGCACTTGGAGATCATGTGATCTCCAAGCGCCGCCCCCGCCGTGTCACTGACGTCACCAACCCGGCAGTGTGCGGGGCGCACCCTGGGAGCTCCCATGTCAGGGGTATTAGTAATGTCATTACCTGCGAACTCCGACACCTACTGCAAATGTCAGAGAGAGGATGGACCCAGTTATCATAGATTATCTGACTTGATATTTTTTTGAAGTTTGCTAATTCACTTATAAATGGCATATCCCAAGGTAAGATAGAATGGTTTGGATTGGAACACCTGGCATGGCTTCACAGTATACAAAACGAAGCCAGTCTCAGCCTCTCAATGCTCTGCTCTTATTCTCTTCCTCTCTATGTCTATGCTGAGGCCTGAAATATACTTAATGCCATGACTTGGGCAATTAGCTGTAAGCTGGTTGTCAAAGTTACATCATACTTGCCTACCTGACCCTCTCCATGAGGGAGAAAATGCTCTGTTCCTGGACTTTCCTGGTAATGTATGATTGCCATCACCTGTGGTGAAACACCTTTCTAATCTATTATCTAGCTCACCACAGGTGATGGCAATCATACATTACCAGGAAAGTCCAGGAACAGAGCATTTTCTCCCTCATGGAGAGGGTCAGGTAGGCAAGTATGAGTTACATACACATGTAGGCAATGAATGAGTAGGGTCTCGTAGGTGGGTAATACTAGAGACACCTAGAATAACAAGGACTGCGAGATTACAGAGGTGACAGCTAGAGTCCTTCCAGACTCCAGTTCCATAAAGCAGCTACAAGCAAGATCTGAGATTTTCTGGTGATTCCGGGTGTAGGTCCCTGTGATGTGTGAGATAAATGTAACCTTCATTCGTCCCACGTTAATTAGACACATTGACGCCAGCTGTCAGAACTCCACCAGCCATCGATTCCCATGCATGTTTTTTCCTGTGCAATACACAAATTATATAATATAGTATATGCATGGGGGTCATCTGCCGTGGACTTGAACCTCACTGCCTCCAACATGACCCATTCCATTAGGTACAAAATGCTCTGTTCCTGGACTTTCTTGCCAGTGGCAATTACAGAGGTGGGGCTGCAGCACAGTCCAAAATTCAAATAGGGGAGCCTCACCTACTGCCAGTGAGTCTTGACCAGCGAAATTTGGCAGTATTTGGGGTGGCAGTTGGTGAGTCTCCCCTATTTGAATTTTGGCCCCACCTCTGGAGCCACCACTGGAAGAAAGCCCAGGAACAGAGCATTTTGTACCTAATGGAATGGGTCATGCTGGAGGGTATGGAACCTTAGTGTTAGGTACCCACGAGATGAGGTCACCTGGTCGTAGTTCGTGGGCACATATTTTTGGCCATAAGTATGCTAAGCACCTCAAATTTACTCTGTTATATTGCAGAGTTTATTATAATTATTCTGTTTAGCAATGTTTAGTATTTAGGACCCTATTCAGCACGGATCGCAAAATTGAGAAAACGCAATGCGCCCAATTATCGAACGACTGCGTGTGCACAGCGTTCACATTGCGCATGCGCATCCGTGGTTTGTGATTATTTCTGAGATTGCATTGTGATTCAATGTAATCGCATTTTGATTGACAGGAATCCAGCATTTTGGGGAGAAAACATAACGTTTTGTGGGTGTGTTTGTAAAAACGTAGATGTGGCAAGGCGTTTTTCGGGTGGGTCTCTGACGTCAGCGTTCACCACCACCAGCCTCTTGCGCATGGCCGGACTGGCCATCTGGCACATGCCAGAAGGGCCGATGGGCAGGTGGGTCGAATCGGTCGCTCAGAGAGCCGGGAAGGCCGCGCGCAGCGCAGCCTTCGGCTCTCTGGTTCCATGGTCTCCATGGAAATGGGGACGTGCCGCGAATCCACGCCCCTGGACTCGCGGCGCGTCCCGCCCTCCCATCACCATCGCCATGGTAATGGGGGCGTGCCATGAGTCCATGCCCCCATGACTCGCAGCACGCCCCATACGTCGTGCGGCGCGCCCCCTGTGACACGCGTTCGTACCCCCACTTGACGCGCTCTTGTTCACAAATGCCAGGGCCGAATCGAGACCCCAATCCGTCGCTGCTCTTGTGTATACAGAATTGTGAACGACCTTGCCTGGCGCAGATGGAAAAAACTCTTTCAGTATTTGCCTATGGTTATGCGATCACATCGCGCATTGAGATGCATTCGCAATTTCTGCAATGGGCGTTTTTTCTTTATTTCTGGGCATAAACGTTTTGATCGTGTACACCTGCATTTTCTCTTTTTTTCTGTGTGGATCTACAAGTCTCAGCATGGTATCACCTCTCAATATGTTTAGAATTAAGACGTGCAGTCCAAGCTCTGCCCCCATATACAAATGATATAATATATGCAATATTTAATATAAAAAGATGAAAGAAGCAAAAAGACATTTAATCTGAACATATTCAAATGATACTTTTGAGTTTTATACAAAGTTGTGACTCAGCAGATCAGATTGCTGACACTACCTCCCTAAGATTACTTCCTCCCACTCCTACCTCCAAGATTTTTCACGTGCTGCACCACTTCTCTGGAATTCCCTACCTCTCCCCCTCAGACTCTCCACCTCTCTACAAAACTTCAAACGGGCTCTCAAAACCCACTTCTTCACCAAACCTAGCCAAATCTCATCCTAACCATCTGTTCCACGCTCTCTATGTACCCCGTCTGTGTCACCACTGTCTGTCTACCCCTCCCCTTTAGATTGTAAGCTCTCACGAGCAGGGTCCTCTTCCCTCATGTGCTTATCCATTTTTCTTACTTTAATAATCTTCAACTGCACCAACTCCAGCAGTCCTCTGTCACCTGATACTTATTCCAGTGTCATCTGCTGATGTAGCTATGTTTATTTACCCTGTACTTATCCTATATCCTATATTGTCGTCAACTGTAAGTTGCTGTTTTCCTGTTTTGATTATTTGTTTATGTACTCTGTAATTGGGCGCTGCGGAACCCTTGTGGCGCCATATAAATAAAGGATAATAATAATAATAATACCTCACCATACGCCAGATGGTGGGGTTTACTAACTAACCTTGTGCAATGTGTACAGATGTGTAATAATCTATACCCAGCAGACTACAGCTATTATTTTGCTACAGCAGTTTAGAAAATCACCAACTGAAATCAGACAGCTAAGTCTTTGAAAAATTGGGTGCAAATACGTCAAAGCAGATTTGGCGCTTATCTTATCTTTACCCTGACCTGTGACCTGTCACAACATCTATAATAGATTCCGCCTTTATATTAGATTCTTACAAATAAAGGTATGCTCACTGCAGACGAGGAAACGCCGGTTACGCTCTCAGCTTTGATGTCAATTATTCTATTCTATGTATTGAGGAAGTGGCGGCCCTCCGCTAAGCACACTGTAATTACTTTTCTGTGGATGTATAAATCACTTTAATGTCTCTCTCTATAATTATTCAACACCAATTATATTTTAAATATCATTCAAATTAATTATAATTTGGGCTGTACATAGACCGATCCAGTCAACGAACAAGAAATTACCAAATGTAGCTATAAAATGTATTTTCTCTGTAATATAGTTATTAGGAGAGAGGCCCTTCTACAGGTGAGGTTCCACTTTTGTTTTTGCAAAAAGGATTTAGGCCCCGATTCTAAAATCGGACGCAGTCACGGCCGTCGTTGTGTCTTTAGGCACAGTCGCGACATTATATTGATGCCGCTACATCTGTGTGTCGAAGTGCGCCATGACTGAGAGACGCACTCCAAAGATGCTACACTACTGTCTGATAAGTCTTCGCACCATGGAAACCTGCACCAGCCCTACGTCTGAGTATGACATCCAATGTGAGCGGCTGTGCATCTCTCGATCTAACCGCTGTCAGCAATACACCTGCGATACTCGCATAAGACGCAACATCTCCGTGTGCGCGTCACTATCCATGTACGCCACTTTCAACTCTGTACGAACAAAATCAAACTGCATACGCGGTGCGTCTCAAACGCCACCACAGATAAAAGACACTGCTCCACTGCGTCCGACATCAATACTGTGTCCGATTCACATTCAGGCCCGTAATGCAAGGGCCACTGTAGTATTATGTTTGGTAGTGGCATAGGGGCCTGAACGGGTGAGAAAGGGAGGCGCCAGTCAATATACTGGGTCATTGGGCACAGTGCAGCCACCATCAAGGCTTACCAAGGGCAGTGTCAGGATGGAGATAATCCCCATTCCAGCTGCTCCACCTCCTACCTTCCCATAGCCCTTCTCCACCCGCCTCAGTGGCGTAACTAAAAAAATGTCTTCCCCAAACCAAAACATTCTCTGGCGCCCCCTCCCCACCCATAATTGCCACTAGTAAAGTGATGAATATGCACGCATCACAAAAGGGGGCATGGCCTTGCTGAAATGGGTGTGGCTTTGCTTAAAGGGGCGTGGTATTGCAGGAAAATACTACCTTATACCCCAGTTTTGCAACCTGCACGCCCAGACGTTGGCCACCACGGGGGAAAAAATAATCCTGATTCATGCCCCTTACATTATTTGTCATTTTTCCTCCTTATAGTAATGCCCAGTATACATTATGCCACATACTGCAATGGCCCTTAGACATTATGCCACACACAATAATGCCCATTACACAATATGCCTTACACTGTAATGCTCCTGACACATTATGCCACACACTGTAATGCCTGTGACACATTCTGCTACGCATCGCAATGCCCGTTATACATTATGCTACACACTGCAATGCCCCTGAGACATTATAGCACAATGCCTGTGATAGAGTATACCACACACAGTAATGCTTGTGACACATACCGCAATGCCCATTATACCTTACCGTAATGCACTTTAAACATTACTTTATGCCACATACCGCAATGCACTTTAAACATTATGCCACTGCAATGCCTGAGACATTATACCACATACCAGAATGCCCGTGATATAGTATACCACACACCGCAATGTCCGTGACACATTATAACACACCGCAATGTCCATGACACATTATGACACACACCGCAATGTCCGTGATACATTATGCCACACACCGCAATGTCCGTGATACATTATGCCACAAACCGCCATTACACATTAAGCCCTACAGTAAGGCTTCTAATTACTTTTAAATAACCTGTTCATTGCCAGGGGTTTCATGCTCTTTGTTCTATGCACGGTAATAGGGGTTTTCATACTCGGGGTGTCATGCTCGTTGCCAGGGGTTTCATGAGCTAGGTGTTATGCTTGTTGCCAGGGGTTTGATGTGCTAGGTGTTATGCTTGTTGCCAGGGGTATCATGTGCTGGGTGTCAAGCTCGTTGCCAGGGGGTAATATTCATTGCCAGGGCTTTCATGCACTGGGTGTCATGCTCGTTGATAGGTGGTAATGCTTGCTGCCTGTTACGATTCCTGTACTCCAGACTGGAGAAGATCTTATGGCAGAGATCTGAGTACAGGAATGAAATACAGGTTGTGGGAGCTGGAGAGCCTAGTAACCCCTGGCGCCCTAACTCCGTTGTCTCGCCCGTGTTATCAGAAATCCCCTGCGAGACTATGGTTGCTTGAGCCCATGGCAGCCGCGTTCGAAGGGCGGATTATGTCTGCCCAACCCCGATGCCCCCGCAGGTCTTAATGGGAGACAAGGGGAAGTCCGAGACAGGGTGATAACAAGGGGCCCTCTGACTAAGCAACCAAGCCAGGGGTTACAAGCTAACTAAACTAAATCAAAAGGTATGTGCGGACTAGCCGCCAGGGAAAAGGACAACCAAAGATCCACGGATCCGACACTCCTATCCGGCACCGCTGGACACCAGAGTGGATCTTGTGGAAGCGGAATCCTCCGCAAAGCTCCAGAACTCAAAATTAACACAATAATAAATAGTAGCGGACAAGCCACAACACACGGCTGCGCCGCGACTCACGAACGCCACCAGATGTTAAAGGTGCTCGATCAGACTCCAGGAACAGATGGTAACTTCCGAGTACAGGATCACTGAGAACAGGAACAAACGAACAGACCGGGACTGGGAACTCTCTCTGCAGCAGAATCAGGCAAACAGGAAGCTATCACCGGCGTCTGTGAGGAGTCCTGGGAGTGCTTTTAACAGAGAGTCTTCCAATCAGCTGTTTGGAGGCTGATTGGATTAAATGCCATGCAGCTGACAAGCTGCATGGCCAGGGAAACAGATGAGTGATAATTACAACATGCCGTGCAGCTGCATGCTACACAGCCAGGAAACCAGTGATGATATAAACTTAGACCCAGCAACGGGGAACACGATCCGACAGTGGCGTCCCCGTTGCTAGGCGCCGGCCGCACTGACGAGCGGACCCTCGGCGCCTAACAGTACCCCCCCCTTGAGGAGGGGTCAAGGAACCCCTAAATCCGGGTTTCTGAGGAAATTCTTGAAAAAATGCCCTTTTGAGCCTTGGGGCATGAAGGTCCTCATCTAGGACCCACGACCTTTCCTCAGGACCATAACCTCTCCAATGCACCAAAAAATAAAGCTGACCCCGGGACAACTTGGAATCGAGAACCTTCTCAACCACGAACTCCTGCTGACCCTGTACATTAACTGGTGATCTCCCCTGAGGTTTTTTACGAGGAAATCTGCTAGATGAAACATATGGTTTGAGCAAAGAGCAATGGAAGGTATTTCCGATCCGTAACGTTTTTGGTAGCTGTAACCGGAAAGCAACTGGATTGACTTTTTTGATAATGAGAAATGGTCCAATAAATCTAGGACCCAATCTGGCTGAGGTTTGTCGAAGTTTGATATTGCGAGTCGACAGCCACACCCTGTCTCCTACTCTAAAAGTGCACGGCCGCCGGAACCTGTCCGAAAAATCTTTTTCCCTGAAAGCTGCTTTTCTGAGAGCTATGTGCACTTTTTTCCAAATAAGTTTAAGATGAGAGGTCAGGGCCAGAGAGGAGACAGAGGAATGTTGGAAAAATGAATTAGCTCTGGGGTGGAAACCAAAAACTGCAAAAAATGGAGACACATTGGTGGAGGAATAACAGGCATTATTATAAGCAAACTCTGCCAATGGAAGAAACTCAGACCAGTCATTTTGGAGTTTGGCCGAGTACAAACGCAAATATTGTTTTAAGGATTGGTTCACTCGCTCAGTCTGTCCATTTGATTGTGGATGATAACCGGAGGTTAATGATAATTTCATTTTTAACGAAGCACAAAAAGACTTCCAAAACTGTGCAATGAATTGTGGACCCCTGTCAGAAACAATATCAGTGGGTAACCCATGGAGTCTGAAAACATGACGGAGGAACAAGACTGCCAATCCCTGGGCAGATGGCAATCGGGGAAGACCAATAAAATGAGCCATCTTACTAAAACGGTCCACTACCACCCATATGACTGTGCATCCAGCTGACAGAGGGAGATCCACCACAAAATCCATGGAGATATGCGACCATGGTCTAAGGGGAACATTCAATGGCATAAGTTGACCAATAGGCAAAGAACGGGGAACTTTATGCTGTGCACAGACCTGACACGAAACAACAAACTCTTTAATGTCTTTAGAAAGACCAGGCCACCACACTGAGCGGGATACCAATTCAAAAGTTTTAGCGACTCCCAGATGCCCTGCAACTTTGCTATCATGAAATTCCTCCAAAACAGTTGCTCTCAAAAACTCAGGAACAAAAAGACGGCCAGCAGGAGTATTTCCCGGAGCTTGATGTTGAAGCAGCTTCAATTGAGAAAAAACATCCTATGTGAGACCTGCCTGAATGACTGAAGGCGGAAGTATGAGAGTAACCGGACTGTTGTCTTGAACGGGAAGAAAACTGCGTGAGAGGGCATCTGCCTTGGTATTCTTGGAACCAGGTCTGAAGGTGATAATGAATTTGAAACGAGTGAAAAATAAAGCCCAACGAGCCTGTAGGGCATTCAGTCGCTTAGCTGATTCAATGTATTGAAGATTTTTGTGATCCGTCAAAACAGAAATGGTATGGGTCGCTCCTTCAAGCCAATGTCTCCACTCCTCAAAAGCCCATTTAATAGCCAGCAACTCCCGATTACCAACATCGTAGTTGGATTCAGCAGATGAGAATTTCCTGGACATAAAGGCACAAGGATGTAACTCAAGGGAATCTGGATCCTTCTGAGAAAGGATAGCCCCTACACCAACCTCCGAGGCATCTACCTCAACGATGAAAGGCAATTCTGGGTTGGGATGTCTAAGGACAGGGGCTGAGACAAAGGCTTGTTTCAAGGCCTGAAAAGATACTTTAGCTTCACATGACCAATTGGTAGGATCTGCTCCCTTCTTAGTGAGTGCCACAATGGGAGCAACTATGTCAGAGAAAGAGTGAATAAACCTTCTATAGTAGTTTGCAAACCCTAAAAAGCGCTGAATTGCTTTTAAGTTGGTGGGTTGCGCCCAACTCAGGATGGCTTGGAGCTTCTTAGGTTCCATTCGGAATCCCCGAGGGGAAATAATGTACCCTAAAAAGGATACCTCCGTGACGTGAAATTCACACTTCTCCGGTTTGGCATACAAGTGATTTTCACGTAATTTCTTAAGTACCTGACGCACCTGGGTAACATGTTGTTCTATAGAGTCAGAATAAATCAAAATGTCGTCTAAATAGACCACAACGAATCTTCCCAGAAACTCACGGAGCACATCATTAATGAGATCCTGAAAGACTGCCGGAGCGTTAGATAGGCCGAATGGCATGACCAGATACTCATAGTGACCTGATTGAGTACTGAATGCCGTTTTCCACTCATCCCCTGATCTGATTCTAATGAGATTATATGCTCCTCTCAGGTCAATCTTAGAAAAAATAACAGCCGAACGTAGCTGATCAAAGAGGACAGAGATCAGAGGCAGAGGGTAAGTATTCTTTACTGAGATTTTATTCAGGGCTCGAAAGTCAATGCAGGGTCTGAGGGAACCGTCCTTCTTCTCTACGAAGAAAAAACCTGCACTTAAAGGGGATTTAGATGGCCTGATAAACCCTTTCTCAAGACTTTCTTTCACATACTCATTCATGGCCACAGTTTCAGGACCAGACAAAGCATATAACCTTCCTTTAGGCAACGTGGCACCAGGAATTAACTCAATGGTACAATCATAAGGCCTATGGGGAGGCAAAATATCCGCATTGCCCTTGGAAAACACATCCAAAAAATCTTGGTATTCTCCAGGAATATGTGCGGACCTGGCAGCAGCTACTCGGATAGGAAGTGTAATACATTCTTTATCACAGATGGTACTCCATTGTAGGATCTCCCCAGACTGCCAATCTATGATGGGATTATGAAAGGCCAGCCAAGGGTGACCCAGAACCACAGGAACTGCTGGACAATGGGTAAGAAAAAACTCAATCTTTTCAGAATGTAGAGCTCCCACCGAGAGCAAAACAGGAGGTGTACATAGAGAAATAACCCCATTGGATAAGGGACTCCCATCTAAACCATGCATGGTGATACACCTACTTAAGGTTAACTGAGGAATACCTAAGGCCTTGGCCCATGTTAAGTCCATAAAGTTTCCTGCAGCTCCACTGTCCACAAAAGCAGAGACCGAGGAACAGAGGCTGTCATAAGAAACTTTAGCAGGAACCAATAGTGAATTATTTGAGGAGATGAGCTGTAGACCAAAGTGAACCCCCTCACTATTCACTTGGTCAGGAAGTTTCCCGACTTGTTTGGGCAACTACGGGCAAAATGTCCCTTACCTCCGCAGTACAAACACAGACCAGAATTTTGCCTCCTGGTTCTTTCTTCCGGAGACAATTTGGAGAGACCAATCTGCATAGGCTCCTCCATGTCTACCGGAACGGAAGAAACACAGGGAAAAGAAACTACAGATGCCCCTTTCTCAGTCCTCCGCTCTCTGAGCCTACGATCTATTTTAATAGAGAGCTCCATGAGTTTATCAAGGTTCTCAGGAGCGGGATACTGAAGGAGGCTGTCTTTTATAGATTCAGATAAGCCGAGGCGAAACTGACTGCGCAGGGCAGGATCATTCCAGCCACAGTCGTTCGACCAACGGCGAAACTCAGTACAATAATTCTCTGCAGGATTCCTACCCTGTCTTAGAGCACGCAACTGACTTTCTGCGGATGCCTCTCTATCAGGGTCGTCATACAATAGCCCTAAAGATTTCAAAAAGGCGTCTACAGACGATAAGGCCGGATCGTCTGTCTTTAAACCAAAAGCCCAGGTCTGAGGATCCCCCTGAAGCAGAGAAATTATAATTCCAACCCGCTGAGCCTCCGTACCTGAGGAAACTGGTCTTAAACGAAAATACAGTTTACAAGACTCTTTAAAATTAAAAAACTGTTTTCTATCCCCAGAAAAACGGTCAGGCAGATGCATTTTTGGTTCAGGGATGACCCTCGGGGAAGTCCGAAACAGATCTTCCTGTGAGCTTACCCGGAGGGACAGATCCTGAACCATCTGGGTAAGTTCCTGAATCTGACTAACCAAAAACTGGCCAGGATTTGGCCCAACACCGGTGGGATTCATGAGGCCGACAAAATTCTCCCAACTGGATAAGTGAAAAAATTAACTCCTGTTGAAAAATTTTTTCTTTTGTCTGGCCGGTGATAATGTTACGATTCCTGTACTCCAGACTGGAGAAGATCTTATGGCAGAGATCTGAGTACAGGAATGAAATACAGGTTGTGGGAGCTGGAGAGCCTAGTAACCCCTGGCGCCCTAACTCCGTTGTCTCGCCCGTGTTATCAGAAATCCCCTGCGAGACTATGGTTGCTTGAGCCCATGGCAGCCGCGTTCGAAGGGCGGATTATGTCTGCCCAACCCCGATGCCCCCGCAGGTCTTAATGGGAGACAAGGGGAAGTCCGAGACAGGGTGATAACAAGGGGCCCTCTGACTAAGCAACCAAGCCAGGGGTTACAAGCTAACTAAACTAAATCAAAAGGTATGTGCGGACTAGCCGCCAGGGAAAAGGACAACCAAAGATCCACGGATCCGACACTCCTATCCGGCACCGCTGGACACCAGAGTGGATCTTGTGGAAGCGGAATCCTCCGCAAAGCTCCAGAACTCAAAATTAACACAATAATAAATAGTAGCGGACAAGCCGCAACACACGGCTGCGCCGCGACTCACGAACGCCACCAGATGTTAAAGGTGCTCGATCAGACTCCAGGAACAGATGGTAACTTCCGAGTACAGGATCACTGAGAACAGGAACAAACGAACAGACCGGGACTGGGAACTCTCTCTGCAGCAGAATCAGGCAAACAGGAAGCTATCACCGGCGTCTGTGAGGAGTCCTGGGAGTGCTTTTAACAGAGAGTCTTCCAATCAGCTGTTTGGAGGCTGATTGGATTAAATGCCATGCAGCTGACAAGCTGCATGGCCAGGGAAACAGATGAGTGATAATTACAACATGCCGTGCAGCTGCATGCTACACAGCCAGGAAACCAGTGATGATATAAACTTAGACCCAGCAACGGGGAACACGATCCGACAGTGGCGTCCCCGTTGCTAGGCGCCGGCCGCACTGACGAGCGGACCCTCGGCGCCTAACACTGCCAGGGATTTCATGAGCTGGGTGTCGTGCTTGTTACCAGGGGGCAATGCTTGTTGCTAGGGCTGTGCCCCCAGTGCCAGATATTCCCCCACAGAGCCAGATTAAAATATGCCCCCATAGTGCCAGAAACACATATGCCCCACAGTACCAGATACACATATGCCCCTCCCGTGACAAATATGCCCCCCCAGTGTCATCTACATATATGCCCCCAATGCCAAATATGCTCCCCTCAGTGCCAGGTACACCCCCCCCCCTCCCCGCTGCTGTGCTGTCCGGGAAGGAGGGTAGTGGTACAGTCCAGGAAGGAGCCAGAGGGCACAGCACGCGCCTCTTCTGTGTCACCAGCGGAGTGTCCGTCAAATGAAGTGCCGGCAGCTGCGGCTCCTTATTGGTTGCCAGTCCGCGAGCTCTGATTGGCTCACGAACCGGCACTTCATTTGACAGACACGCCGCCGCCACCGCCGGAGACCCAGGAGGGACACAGGAGAAGCGTGTGCTGTGCCCTCCGGCTCCTTCCTGGACTCAGTCTCACACACAGCAGCAATCAGTTGCGGCGCCCCCCGCAGCCCTGCGCCTCCAAGCCTCCGCAGTGGCTGCGGGGTTGGTAGTTAGTTACGCCACTGTCTAGGGCACTTATTTACCCTGTACCCAGCTCCAGCCCCTACAGTGTGTGGCTGATACTGTGGTCTGGCCCCTCATTTGGGACCAGCCCTGTGCCCTTCTCACCTCACACTTCATATCTTCCTCCCCTCTTCCTCCTGGTCACAGAATGATCGCAAAGGGAAAAATAAACCATCCCTTGGGAAAATCTGGCGGTATACAGAACTGGATGTCTGCTTCCTCTTCTGTGGCAGTGGCAAACGCAGGATTTGCATGGGGGGGTTTCCAGAACTGGGCGGAGCCAATCACGGGAATTGGGGACTGAGGTGACCCAGTATATGCTGGGTCCGTAAAACTAGTGTGTCTGTGTATATATATATATATATATATACACACATATATATATATATATATATATAGTATATATATAATCACATACACACATACATATACACAGCATATTAAACATGCATATATATATATATATATATATATATATATGTACACACACACACACACACACACACACACACACACACACACACACATACAGTGCACACATATATATATATACACATGTATGTATGTATATATATATATATATATATATCTATCATATGTGTGTGTTTATATGTATGTATGTATTGTATATACATGTGTATATATGTATGCACATGGATATATATGTACTATAATTAAAATAAAGTAAGCTTTTATTGCACTTACAAGTGCCTCCAGGAAGACAGCAGGACGCTAGACAGCCATTAATAATACTCATGCAGCTAAAAAAATCATTTTATTTTTTTTAGTGGAGGGGGGTTTCTGGGTGCTGTGTGGCAGAAGTCTCTGTATGTTATATAATATATAAGTGATTTTGTGGCAGAAATATGATACTTTCAGGGGCCACAAAGAGCCCCTTTGCCCCACAAGAAGCCAACTGAGGACCTTTGTGAAGAAGTATGAGGTCTGAGCACCAGTATGAAGTGCTAGTTCAGTCTAATGTAGGTTAAACAATGACTGATGAGGAAGACATCATCCTCCAGCCAGGGGCGGCTTGTGGGGTCAGGGCGGCCCTAGGCGCAACAGTAAAGGAACGTCCCGCTATGCCCAATTTTATTAAGATGGTAGAGCAGAGTCGTAATTCATTTCGGACTGGTGGTACCAAAACAAGCATCCAAGTGCCGCCCCTCAACAAGTGTCACCCCTAGACATGGACCACATGGGCCTAATAGTAAATTCACCACTGCCTCCAGCCACTGACTAAAGCTGGGTACATACTGGCCTATATATTGGTCATTCAGTTGAACGGACGATATATTGTGGGTGCGTCGGCGGGTGTGTACCAGCGATATTTCTTGGAATGGTGTTGTTCACAGACATATTGCGTCGGCACTGCTGCCGAGAGGAGGGGGGGGAGTGGAGTGGGTCTTAATTACCCGGGCCTAAAGGAGGGTGGCCTGGGTCAGCGGCCATCCCCCTGTCCCTCCTACCTGTCAGCAGCAGCAGCAGCTTTGTTCTCCAGCCAGCACTCTGCTGTGTGCTGGCTGGGCTGCGGTGGCTGAGGGGCACAATAGCGCCCCCCAAATATGTGCTCAGCACTGATTTGCACACCCTTTTCAAATGATTTTAGTATCAGTGTATTAAAAGGCTTTTGGAGCAGTTTTCATTCCTAGGCAGAGAAAGCTGTGCGAAGACCTGGCCATTGTGATCAGCTATGTCACAAGCTGACCACAGTTAAAAAAAATAAAAAATCATACTCACCTACCCAGGGACCGGTGGTCGGTGCGGGCTGCCAGTCCTTGGGTCTCCCTGCTGCTCCTGTGACTCCCCGTTGCAGTAAAGAGATGCTGCAAAGCGGCAGCTCACTTTACGTCACCGGAGGTCACAGCAGCAGGGTGCCCATATGACCAGCAGTGGCGCAGGGGGAGCAGGTACAAATTACCTGGGCCTGAGCTGCTGTAGGGACCCAAGGGGGGGCCCGGGTAGCTAACCCCCTGAGGATACCTGTACTGTGGTTAGCCGGCGGCGTCGCCGCCTTCTTCTCAGTAATATCTTCAGGAAGATGGCACCTCACATAGAAAGCAAAGTGTCACGATCCGGGTACTGAGACACCGCTTTCTACCTGTTAGGTGCCTCCTGAGATTGGATCAGCGAGCCAGGGCCGGGCCTTAGTTATATTTATGGCCTGCAGCGCTGGTTTCAGCGGCCGCCTCAGTATATGGACTCACGGAGGTGCGGCGCTTCCAGCCCCGTCGTGGCCGTTCCTGCCGCGCCTGTGGTTCTCTGCTGGATGCGTGTCCTTGGGTGCCTCGGTCTCCGCTTCCATCCCTGTGGCCGCAATGCGCGCTTGGGCGCATGGAGTCTCAGTTGCTGCGGCCTCCGCCGCCATTGTTGTTTGCACATGTTGCCCAGTGCTTAGTTCCCCTTCAGATTCGGTCAATGGGCGCAGCCATCTTGGCCTCTAGTCACATGTTATCATTTCACCTATCCATAGTGCTGCTGGAGGCAGGGAGTAATTGTCAGCCAATCCCTGCTGTCCAGCAGGTATAAATATTCTGTCCCAGCACCCAGAAGGTGGTCAGTGCATCAATTGTCCCTCCAGTGTTCCAGTGTGCAGTTCTCTGTGGATTCTCCTGTGGATCTCTCCTGCATTACAGCCTGACTCCCTGGTATTCTCCTCTGCGGTGCAGTTCCAGCTCTCCTGTGTCTAAGCCCCAGTGGTGCAAGTGGGCGGGTACGGGTGGGTACGGCGTACCCGTAAGAATTTAGTCGTGGGTACGCCGTACCCACACCGACGGGCCGCCGCTCCTCTTCCTTCCCTCCCCTGCTCCACGCCGCACCCGCCGCACCGCCGCTGATGTGAGGGAAGGAGAGCGCAGCCTGCGCCTCTCCTTCCCCTCAGTCTCCGGTGGGTGTCTCAGTTTACTTCAGCGCCGATCCGTGAGCCAATCAGAGCTCGCACCCGCGAGCTCTGATTGGCTCACGGATCGGCGCTGAATTAAACTGAGACACCCGCCGGAGACTGAGGGGAACGAGAGGCGCAGGCTGCGCTCTCCTTCCCTCACATGACAGACAGGACGGCGACGGCAGCGGCAGTGGTGAGTAGGGGAGGGGGGCATGTTTACCTGGCACTGGGGGGGGCATGTTATACCTGGCACTGGGGGGGCATGTATACCTGGCACTGGGGGCATATCTGGCACAGGGGGGCATATATACCTGGCACTGGGGGATATCTGGCACAGGGGGGCATGTTATACCTGGCACTGGGGGATATCTGGCACAGGGGGGCATGTTATACCTGGCACTGGGGGATATCTGGCACAGGGGGGCATGTTATACCTGGCACTGGGGGATATCTGGCACTGGGGGGGGCATGTTATACCTGGCACTGGGGGATATCTGGCACTGGGGGCATATCTGGCACAGGGGGGGGGGTATATATACCTGGCACTGGGGGATATCTGGCACAGGGGGGCATGTATACCTGGCACTGGGGGCATATCTGGCACAGGGGGGCATATATACCTGGCACTGGGGGATATCTGGCACAGGGGGGCATGTATACCTGGCACTGGGGGATATCTGGCACTGGGGGGGCATGTTATACCTGGCACTGGGGGATATCTGGCACTGGGGGGGCATGTATACCTGGCACGGGGGGATATCTGGCACTGGGGGCATATCTGGCACAGGGGGGCATATATACCTGGCACTGGGGGATATCTGGCACAGGGAGGCATGTATACCTGGCACTGGGGGCATAACTGGCACTGTAGGGGCATTTCTGTATCTGGCACGGGGGGCAATGTATATCTGACACAGTGGGGGCATTTGTGTATCTGGCACTGTGGGGCAATGTGTATCTGACACTGTGAGGCAATGTATGGCACTCTGGGGGCATTTCTGTATCTGGCACTGTGGGGCAATGTGTATCTGGCACGGTGGGGCAATGTGTATCTGGCACTCTGGGGACATTTGTGTATCTGGCACTGTGGGGCAATGTGTATCTGGCACTGTGGAGCAATGTGTATCTGGCACTGTGGGGCAATGTGCATCTGGCACTGTGGGGCAATGTGCATCTGGCACTGTGAGGCAATGTGTATCTGACACTCTGGGGACATTTGTGTATCTGGCACTCTGGGGACATTTGTGTATATGGCACTGTGGGGCAATGTGTATCTGGCACTGTGGGGTTATGTGTATCTGGCACTGTGGGGCAATGTATATCTGGCACTGTGTATCTGACACTATTGGGGTCATACGTGTATCTGCCCCTCCCCCATATGTGTATCACGCCCCATTTTCATTGGCCACGCCCCATGTGGCATGTGGCCACACACCCTGCGAACCCCAGCCTCATTTACAGTTTATTCACGAACTCTATTATTATTACAGTTTCACTTGCCGTCTCCAGCAGCACGTTTTGCCTCACCTGGGTTCACAAGCATTATACTGAACTTTTAGTTATCTTCCGGATTACTGGTCATTACCAGTTGTCCTCCCAATACTCACCTATGACATTTATTTTCTCATTGCACCTTATATGACTTTTTGTTTAATAAAAACCCTCAAAGAAATTCCCAGTTGTCATGGTCACGCCTTCGGGCATTTACTGCTACTGTCCTAACCTAACGCATGTCTAGGAGTCTACTTTCTCCTCCTAAGTTCCGGTAGCCGTCAGCCCCTACAACTGAGGCTTCCAGCTACCGGCACCAGCCCTCAGTTGTGACACAAAGCCTCTGGCACTGTGCCAGAGTCTTTGCGCTCTAGTGGCCAGCGTCCTCTTCTCAAATATCACTGGGAAGATGGCACTGGCCGGGGAGGAGGGACCCGCTTCCAGATCAAGTACGGTAGCAAGTGTGTGCCCACCCCCTGTCCCCTATGTTAAAATGGAGCCCCTATGTTAAAATGGTGGCCCCCCTTGTGGAGCACGCAAGGCCACTTCACAGACCCGCAATTATTTTGTTAGTCACATATTTTTATACTAATGGGCATAACCATGCCCACTTAATAAGCCACGCCCCCAAGTATTTACCAGGGCCCGGCGTGGCTCTCAACGGCCCTGATGGCCAACAGTCCTCCAATAGCTCCGATCACCGATCCCTGGGTGTTGATGAGTGTGATCAGGGTTGGGGGGTGTGGTCACGATGGGGAGGGGGTGGTAGCGGCGGTGCATGCACAGCACATAATCAGGGTATTTTTTGTTTTGGCTGCAGAGTGGTATCGCAGGGACAGAGCTTTCTCGCAAGCTCTGTCACTGCATGCGATAATTGAGCCGATATCATCACAGCACATCCGCATCCTCAGACACGGGTGGTGATAAATCGGTCCCTCAGTCACACACAGATATACAAGTATTATACTGCATATCAAATGAATTAGCACAGTCTCCTTGTGTGCCCTAGTGGCATTGCGTTGTGAATAAGATGCATTTTTGGCAAAAAAGATGCCTGATGCTAGAAGATTCTCACGCATCCTGGCGTACCAAGAGGCGCTGTTTGGCATGACACCTCTGTACCCAGCAGCTGCACGCACTATACCCAATGACATACACAGCTGTGGAGGGCCACATGTGAATCCTCCTGAGGCACCATGCTATACAGTATGATAGTTCCACCATGTAATGATATATCATATTATGGTGCGTAGTTTATAAGATTTACCTTGATTACTACAGAAATTTGCCCTGATACTGCCCTGTGTCCTCTTTACCCTACCTCATAATGGCCCTGACGTAATGAGAGAGATGACATGAATGTTATAATGCGCTAAGGTCTCATGTTGATGGAGGGATGACCTCCGCAGACATCTCCATAGCTCGCCCCCCCACCCCCATCCAACAGAGGCATGTGACTGCAGAAGGCGAAATGTTTTATCATCACCTCACCGATGCTTTTCCTGCTGAGCAAGATTGATGCTGGGACTTACCCCTCTCTCTCTGCTGATAATAGATTACCTCTCAAATACTCCAGGTGACAGACCTTCTCATCTCAGTTCACGGTCCACTCAACCTTAAGAATGTGTGAATGTGTGTTTTACTCCAAGTGGGGTCAGTTCTCCTGTGTCTGACTTACAAGCCTCTGTATAGACTGTGAGGTGTATTAAAGGTCGACATATAAACTTGGGGGCTAATTTGGAGTTGGACGTCTGTTTTTTTTTTTTTCTTCATAACCTCAACTGATGGTACTCAAATCTGTGCTGCCATCTATTACCTAATTGCCAATTCCATGTGGACTACTGCACAAAGACGATTCTCATTTCATTGTTTGTAGTTGTGTTTAAATTCATTTGTATATATAATTTCATTTATATGGAGTATTATGACTCATATTAGTAATACTGGTAAGAAGACAATGCTCCTGATACACAGGTGGAGTGAATGGAGCCATTTTTTTGTCATTGCGCATGCGCAGTGATTGATTATTGAAGATGCAGTGAGGATTTATTGCAACGTGATAGTGACCTTTTGGGGGAGGTAACGGGGGTTGGGGGGGCTACAAAATGTCTTGACCTTTTTCGGGGCATGTTCCATGTTGTAGTCATTAATTTGCAGTTGGACTGGCCACGACGTCTTAGTTGAGGCGGACAGCCTGAGACAGCTTAGGCTTGCTCTGACGTCCGGTGGTGCGAATAAGTGCCATATCTGTGGCACCGGCAGTCTCTGTACACAAGACAGTGGCCGTGATATTTGCATTTTTTCACAGGTCCGCTGCGTATGAAATCACACTTGTGAATGAAACCGCGAGCACCTCTGGAGTAGGCCCAATATTCTCTCTGGTATACGTGGCACTTCATTATATTATTATATGGCGGACAAATGGAGAAACGTGACTTTAGCATTTACTGCTAACACTGATAGGGGTACATTTACTAAGCAGTGATAAGAGCAGAGAAGTGAGCCAGTGGAGAAATTTCCCCATCAACCAATCAGCAGCTCTGTATCATTTTATAGTATGCAAATTATAGATGTTACTTCAGTGCTGATTGGTTCCCATGGGCACTTCTCCAATGGCTCACTTCTCCGCTCTTATCACTGCTTATTAAATGTACCCCTTAAGCGACTATCATGGGCTGTAAGCAGGGCAAATGCTGGTGGGCCGGTCTTACCATTCAGAGAGACGGGAAGGCCGCGTGCAGCGCAGCCTCTGGCTCTCTGTTGTACGAGCTCCCCCGCACCCCTGCCCGTCTCCATGGGAATGGAGGCGAGCCACGAGTCCACGCCCCCTGACTCGCGGCACGCCCCCACTTGTTTCCATGAAGTCGCCACGGGCACGCGCTTGCCAGGGCCGAATTTATCTGCCAGTCCATCGCTGGCCGTAAGTATACACACTTATGTCTGATGTACACCTGGCACACGGTCGTGTTGTTGAGGTTAATCTGGCACGACATATACACATAAATATGCTGTTTGTGCGCCTTTTCCCTAAATATGACTTGTCCGGTTCTAAATGAGCCACAAAGTCCTAAACAATTACTGATATAATTAGCAGCAGAATAATTATTCACTCAATTATCAATCTTTTACCCGAATATCGACATTTTTCAATCAGGGTGTGGTATGATTTATCGATACTGATCATGACGAAAGTCATCAGGTTGACGCGAGAATGTCGGCATGCTCATACTGTTGGCATGCAGCATGTAGACAGTGACCATGTCAGCATTAATCCATGGTGGTCTAGTGGTCTCTTACCTTCTCCCAGCGTCTCCAGTGCAGCTTCTGGGTCTGGTGGTCATGTGATCGTCACTTCTGGATCAGACCATCAGTTTTTGTGAGTATTTCCCCTTTATCCCTAACCCTCTTCCTAGTGCCTTGCCCTAACCTCCCCCACCCGCAGCCTAGCCCTCCCCGTCGGCATCCCCAGTGTCAACATTTCACATTGCGATATGGTAACTATGGATCATGTAACCATGTTGTCATTCTGAGGATGCCAACATGGTGCTGTCAGCAGTTTGGCCGCATTGACATTCTAATGTCGACAAAGTGAAGATGACATTTTGACCATGTGACCAGATACCTTTAGTCATGATATAAGAAAAGCTACTTTTGCAGCAATAGCACATAGCAATGGGGTCGGTGCTGGAGAGTTACTGTTAGTAGTATAGACATCTGTAAGGTGTCATTTTGCACCATGGCAAAACTACAGTATGTTGCGCTTAAATGGGGGAGACATATTTTAAATGTGTGGACAGATTTAGAGTAGGGGTGGGGGGAGGCGGGAAAGCTTGAGGCTGCCACATTATCTGGAGTTATACGTAAGGCACATCCAGCTCAATATAACGAGGTGAGAGCGCAGTTTTCTTGCCCATGTTTTACTTGTATTTTCAGGCTGCAACATTTCACTGAACTCAGGTCCACAACACACAGCCCTCAGATTTCTACAAGATAATGGAGTCTAATGACTAAACCTTGGACTGAGATAAAGTGGACGGGGATAAAGTTCCAGCCAATCAGCTCCTAACTGCCATGTTACAGGCTGGGTTTGAAAAATGTCAGTTAGGAGCTGCTTGGCTTGTACTTTATTTCCGTCCACTTTATCTCAGTCCAAGGTTTAGTAATTAGACCCCTAAGATTCTAAAGTGCAACAAGTGGAGAAGTTGCCCATAGCAACCAAACAGATACTGGGTGTGGTATTGAAAGTCGACAGTAACTAGGTCGACAATGTCTAGGTCGACCACTATTGGTCGACAGTAACTAGGTCGACAGGGTCAAAAGGTCGACATGGTCAGAAGGTCGACATGTTCTAGGTCGACAGGTCAAAAGGTCGACATGAGTTTTTAATGTTATTTTGGTGTCGTTTTCTTCGTAGAGTGACTGGGAACCCCAATTAGTGCACCGCGTCCCCTCGCATGGTGCCTTCGCTTCGCTCGGCACAGATTACCGTTCCAATCGTAGTCCACGTGGATCGTTAAGTATGAAAAGGTTCAAAAAAAGAAAAAAATTGTGAAAAACTCATGTCGAGCTTTTGACCTGTCGACCTAGAACATGTCGACCTTTTGACCCTGTCGACCTTTTGACCCTGTCGACCTAGTTACTGTCGACCAATAGTGGTCGACCTAGACATTGTCGACCTAGTTACTGTCGACTTTCAATCCGGATCCCACAGATACTACCTATCATTTAATAGAATGCACTAGACGCTACTTGTCCTCTTTAAAAGGTTTACTATATTTGCCCCTTTTACTTAACAACTTTAAGCAAACTCATATTGCACCTTCCCTTTCCTAATCACATGAGAGGAGACTTTGATTGATTTTCAACATCTACATTCAAAAATATGCTTCTGGGTTTTTCTATACACGTTATTTCCAGGTACAAATTGATGTAATAATAACTGTCGTTCATGATTACACACAAGCTACTGTAGGTTAGTTAAACAGCCCTAAGTTGTCTGTATGCCCCATTCACCTCACTGTTAAAGTTCTAGACCATATCTATCTATCTATCTATCTGTCTATGGCAAATACCACTGACTCATCATCACACAATCTCCTGAATCACAAGGACTAGGAACTTGACATTTGGACAGTAGTTTGCTTTTGTGACGAAGAAGGTTTTTTTCTAAATTCCCCCCACAAAGAGGTTAAAAGGTGTGAGACGATAATTAGGAATTCCCCCCTCACAGAGGAGAGTTAAGACAGCCCAGCCAGGGCTATGAAGAATGCATGGTGTCGGCGATACCAAGTCGCAGATGGAGGGAGGACACAATGCTCTGTTCCTGAACTTCCTTGCCAGTGGCAGTTGCAGAGCAGTCCATTATTCAAATAGGGTAGCCACATCAACTGCCACCCCTATACACTGTCAAACATCGCTGGGTATATATTTCCAGCCAGGAGAGCATAGTGTCTCAATTATCAGAGGTAAACCTGTAACTTAAACTAAACATTGAAATGCAATTTCATGTGACAAATTCACCACTTATATAGAGAGGATGACAAATTGACATATAAAAAGACAAATACAGCACTGCAGAATATGTGTGCACTATATAAATAACTGATAGTAATAATAATAATAATAATAATTAATATACAAAACAATTACCAGAAATTAAATCAGAAACAGATAACTCACATACGTCTCATATAATCGGTTGCTTGGTGGAATGGCTAGAACATGGGACAGCTCCTCAATAGCAGTCTGCCCTCCAAAAACTGTTAATTTTCTTGCATAATTATTACATAAGTAACAAATCTTGTCCAAAATCTCCCCTTACTGTGAGGTCAATAAATAAGTGTGCTGGTATGCTGACTTGTCTTATGAATGATGTTCAAACAAGTAGTAAGCTCTGTACATAGTTTAACTCCCTTTTAACACCTAATAGAGAATAAATAAATTAAATCAAAGGTGATTTTATGCACAGATACATAGGAAACATGATTACAGAAATCACTGGGTATGTAAATTATGTTTCCAGGACAAATATGGCATGGGACTGCTTTGACTTATTATATGGCTCCCTAGGGACTGTTTTTCTGTCAATATATGGAAAGGTGTATCCCATATTATAATATACTACACATTATTATTATCGTTATTACCAGTTATTTATATAGCGCACACATATTCCGCAGCGCTGTACAGAGAATATTTGCCCATTCACATCAGTCCCTGCCCAGGGCCGAAACTAGGATTTTCGTTACCCGGGGCAAGGCTGCAATTTGCCCCACCCCCCCACCCCACCCCACTCCCCAATCATCGCACTAAATGATCATATATTTAGAAAAATATATAATTCCCAATCCTATCCCCCGGTGACCCCCGAACTTGCTGCCACACACAAACCACAACTCCCACCACCCAATGCCACACCTGACCTCCCCCATACAACCCCTCACCTTCAATTCTTTTTTCTGCCTGGTGTGAGCAGCGGGTGGGGAGCAGCAGGACGTGGGCTGCCGGGTGTGAGCGGCGGGTGGGGAGCACCAGGACGCGGGCGGTGAGCGCCGGCCGGCCGGTGAGCAGCAGGACGCGGGCCGCCGGGTGTGAGCAGCGGGTGGGGAGCATTAGGTTGTGGGCGGTGAGCGGCGGGCAGCCAGGGGTGAGCAGCAGGACGTGAGTGGTGGGCGGTTTACAGACTGATGGTGCGCTACTCAGCCTGACCGCGAATCCACCTCTCAGAGCCGCACAGCTCCAAGACATGTGTGTACCGCTGCTGCCGGGTCTGCCTTCAAGTCTCCTGCTCCCTCGGCACCCCCAAAACTCCTGCGCCCAGGTCACGTGCCCCCCTAGCCCCCCCCCCTAGTTACGGCCCTGCCCTGCCCCAGTGGAGCTTACAATCTATATTCCCTACCACATTTACACACAGACACATTCACGCTAGGGTTAATTTTGTTGGGAGCCAATTAACCTATCAGTATATTTTTGGATTGTGGGAGGAAACCGGAGTACCCGGAGGAAACCCACGCAGGCATAGGGAGAATATACAAACTCACCACAGTTTGGGCCATAGTGGGAATTGAACCCATGACCTCAGTGCTGTGATGCAGTAATGCTAACCACTACGCCATCCGTACTGCCCACATATTTAATAGAAGTCAACCAGAGATCCAGGACCATATACAAGGCCACAGGTGTCAGAAATCCAAGATGACTTTTTATATCCATAAAAATTCACAGTAAGCGACACATTCTTTACACTATGCAAGTTTTTTTCTGATAAACAATGAAGTGATGGAATATTAACTTACAAATTATAAGCAATGACATCAGAACTCGCTCTTTATACAGATATTATTTAAAGTAATTCATGCATATACAGGTTGAATCTCCCATATCCAGAATGCCTGGTACCATTTCAGATATAATATTTTCTGGTATTCAGAATACCTGAATACCCAGCGGTCCAGCAGTATCAGCGGAGGGGTTCTGGCATCTTCAGCGGGGTTCTGGCAGTGTCCACGGTGGGAGTCCGGCATCCTCAATGAGAGTCCGGCAGTGTCTGTTGCGGAGTGGGGGTGGGGAGGTGGTGGTGCAGTGTCCCCAACGGGGGTCCGGCAATGACATTTAGCAGGGGTGCGGGGGGCTGGCATCTTCAGTGGGTGGTCCGTCATCATCAACGGGGGTCCGGCGCTGTGGCGCATCAGTGACAGTGAGGAAATACACCCCCGAGCCTGCTGTTATTGGCCAGTGATGTCACAACATTAGATAACGGCGTGACGTCAGTCATCGCAGATGCAAAATATTCCAGTTTTCAGCATATTTCAAATAATAGAATTCCGGATAAGGGAGATCCCACTAGAGATGAGCGGGTTCGGTTTCTCTGAATCCGAACCCGCCAGAACTTCATGTTTTTTTTCACGGGTCCGAGCGACTCGGATCTTCCCGCCTTGCTCGGTTAACCCGAGCGCGCCCGAACGTCATCATGACGCTGTCGGATTCTCGCGAGGCTCGGATTCTATCGCGAGACTCGGATTCTATATAAGGAGCCGCGCGTCGCCGCCATTTTCACACGTGCATTGAGATTGATAGGGAGAGGACGTGGCTGGCGTCCTCTCCGTTTAGAATAGATTAGAGAGACACTTGATTTACTAATTTTGGGGAGCATTAGGAGTACTCAGTACAGTGCAGAGTTTTGCTGATAGTGACCAGTGACCACCAGTTTTATTTATAATCCGTTCTCTGCCTGAAAAAAGCGATACACAGCACACAGTGACTCAGTCACATACCATATCTGTGTGCACTGCTCAGGCTCAGGCCAGTGTGCTGCATCATCTATTATCTATATATAAATAATATTATATATATCTGTCTGACTGCTCAGCTCACACAGCTTATAATTGTGGGGGAGACTGGGGAGCACTACTGCAGTGCCAGTTATAGGTTATAGCAGGAGCCAGGAGTACATAATATATTATATAGTGAGTGACCACCAGACACACAGTGCAGTTTATTTAATATATCCGTTCTCTGCCTGAAAAAAGCGATACACACAGTGACTCAGTCAGTCACATACCATATCTGTGTGCACTGCTCAGGCTCAGGCCAGTGTGCTGCATCATCTATATATATTATATATCTGTCTGACTGCTCAGCTCACACAGCTTATAATTGTGGGGGAGACTGGGGAGCACTACTGCAGTGCCAGTTATAGGTTATAGCAGGAGCCAGGAGTACATAATATTATATTAAAATTAAACAGTGCACACTTTTGCTGCAGGAGTGCCACTGCCAGTGTGACTAGTGACCAGTGACCTGACCACCAGTATATATAATATTAGTAGTATACTATCTCTTTATCAACCAGTCTATATTAGCAGCAGACACAGTACAGTGCGGTAGTTCACGGCTGTGGCTACCTCTGTGTCGGCACTCGGCAGCCCGTCCATAATTGTATATACCACCTAACCGTGGTTTTTTTTTCTTTCTTTATACATACATACTAGTTACGAGTATACTATCTCTTTATCAACCAGTCTATATATTAGCAGCAGACACAGTACAGTGCGGTAGTTCACGGCTGTGGCTACCTCTGTGTCGGCACTCGGCAGCCCGTCCATAATTGTATATACCACCTAACCGTGGTTTTTTTTTCTTTCTTTATACATACATACTAGTTACGAGTATACTATCTCTTTATCAACCAGTCTATATATTAGCAGCAGACACAGTACAGTGCGGTAGTTCACGGCTGTGGCTACCTCTGTGTCGGCACTCGGCAGCCCGTCCATAATTGTATATACCACCTAACCGTGGTTTTTTTTTCTTTCTTTATACATACATACTAGTTACGAGTATACTATCTCTTTATCAACCAGTCTATATATTAGCAGCAGACACAGTACAGTGCGGTAGTTCACGGCTGTGGCTACCTCTGTGTCGGCACTCGGCAGCCCGTCCATAATTGTATATACCACCTAACCGTGGTTTTTTTTTCTTTCTTTATACATACATACTAGTTACGAGTATACTATCTCTTTATCAACCAGTCTATATATTAGCAGCAGACACAGTACAGTGCGGTAGTTCACGGCTGTGGCTACCTCTGTGTCGGCACTCGGCAGCCCGTCCATAATTGTATATACCACCTAACCGTGGTTTTTTTTTCTTTCTTTATACATACATACTAGTTGCGAGTATACTATCTCTTTATCAACCAGTCTATATATTAGCAGCAGACACAGTACAGTGCGGTAGTTCACGGCTGTGGCTACCTCTGTGTCGGCACTCGGCAGCCCGTCCATAATTGTATATACCACCTAACCGTGGTTTTTTTTTCTTTCTTTATACATACATACTAGTTACGAGTATACTATCTCTTTATCAACCAGTCTATATATTAGCAGCAGACACAGTACAGTGCGGTAGTTCACGGCTGTGGCTACCTCTGTGTCGGCACTCGGCAGCCCGTCCATAATTGTATATACCACCTAACCGTGGTTTTTTTTTCTTTCTTTATACATACATACTAGTTACGAGTATACTATCTCTTTATCAACCAGTCTATATATTAGCAGCAGACACAGTACAGTGCGGTAGTTCACGGCTGTGGCTACCTCTGTGTCGGCACTCGGCAGCCCGTCCATAATTGTATATACCACCTAACCGTGGTTTTTTTTTCTTTCTTTATACATACATACTAGTTACGAGTATACTATCTCTTTATCAACCAGTCTATATTAGCAGCAGACACAGTACAGTGCGGTAGTTCACGGCTGTGGCTACCTCTGTGTCGGCACTCGGCAGCCCGTCCATAATTGTATATACCACCTAACCGTGGTTTTTTTTTCTTTCTTTATACATACATACTAGTTACGAGTATACTATCTCTTTATCAACCAGTCTATATATTAGCAGCAGACACAGTACAGTGCGGTAGTTCACGGCTGTGGCTACCTCTGTGTCGGCACTCGGCAGCCCGTCCATAATTGTATATACCACCTAACCGTGGTTTTTTTTTCTTTCTTTATACATACATACTAGTTACGAGTATACTAT
The DNA here is from genome assembly GCF_028390025.1 of Pseudophryne corroboree. NCBI lineage: Eukaryota > Metazoa > Chordata > Amphibia > Anura > Myobatrachidae > Pseudophryne > Pseudophryne corroboree. The sequence continues at coordinate 1,168,496,525 of NC_086444.1, forward strand.
CTCTTTATCAACCAGTCTATATATTAGCAGCAGACACAGTACAGTGCGGTAGTTCACGGCTGTGGCTACCTCTGTGTCGGCACTCGGCAGCCCGTCCATAATTGTATATACCACCTAACCGTGGTTTTTTTTTCTTTCTTTATACATACATACTAGTTACGAGTATACTATCTCTTTATCAACCAGTCTATATTAGCAGCAGACACAGTACAGTGCGGTAGTTCACGGCTGTGGCTACCTCTGTGTCGGCACTCGGCAGCCCGTCCATAATTGTATATACCACCTAACCGTGGTTTTTTTTTCTTTCTTTATACATACATACTAGTTACGAGTATACTATCTCTTTATCAACCAGTCTATATATTAGCAGCAGACACAGTACAGTGCGGTAGTTCACGGCTGTGGCTACCTCTGTGTCGGCACTCGGCAGCCCGTCCATAATTGTATATACCACCTAACCGTGGTTTTTTTTTCTTTCTTTATACATACATACTAGTTACGAGTATACTATCTCTTTATCAACCAGTCTATATATTAGCAGCAGACACAGTACAGTGCGGTAGTTCACGGCTGTGGCTACCTCTGTGTCGGCACTCGGCAGCCCGTCCATAATTGTATATACCACCTAACCGTGGTTTTTTTTTCTTTCTTTATACATACATACTAGTTACGAGTATACTATCTCTTTATCAACCAGTCTATATTAGCAGCAGACACAGTACAGTGCGGTAGTTCACGGCTGTGGCTACCTCTGTGTCGGCACTCGGCAGCCCGTCCATAATTGTATATACCACCTAACCGTGGTTTTTTTTTCTTTCTTTATACATACATACTAGTTACGAGTATACTATCTCTTTATCAACCAGTCTATATATTAGCAGCAGACACAGTACAGTGCGGTAGTTCACGGCTGTGGCTACCTCTGTGTCGGCACTCGGCAGCCCGTCCATAATTGTATACTAGTATCCAATCCATCCATCTCCATTGTTTACCTGAGGTGCCTTTTAGTTGTGCCTATTAAAATATGGAGAACAAAAATGTTGAGGTTCCAAAATTAGGGAAAGATCAAGATCCACTTCCACCTCGTGCTGAAGCTGCTGCCACTAGTCATGGCCGAGACGATGAAATGCCAGCAACGTCGTCTGCCAAGGCCGATGCCCAATGTCATAGTACAGAGCATGTCAAATCCAAAACACCAAATATCAGTAAAAAAAGGACTCCAAAACCTAAAATAAAATTGTCGGAGGAGAAGCGTAAACTTGCCAATATGCCATTTACCACACGGAGTGGCAAGGAACGGCGGAGGCCCTGGCCTATGTTCATGGCTAGTGGTTCAGCTTCACATGAGGATGGAAGCACTCAGCCTCTTGCTAGAAAAATGAAAAGACTCAAGCTGGCAAAAGCAGCACAGCAAAGAACTGTGCATTCTTCGAAATCCCAAATCCACAAGGAGAGTCCAATTGTGTCGGTTGCGATGCCTGACCTTCCCAACACTGGACGTGAAGAGCATGCGCCTTCCACCATTTGCACCCGCAGTCCAGTTCCTGATAGTCAGATTGAAGATGTCAGTGTTGAAGTACACCAGGATGAGGAGGATATGGGTGTTGCTGGCGCTGGGGAGGAAATTGACCAGGAGGATTCTGATGGTGAGGTGGTTTGTTTAAGTCAGGCACCCGGGGAGACACCTGTTGTCCGTGGGAGGAATATGGCCGTTGACATGCCAGGTGAAAATACCAAAAAAATCAGCTCTTCGGTGTGGAGGTATTTCACCAGAAATGCGGACAACAGGTGTCAAGCCGTGTGTTCCCTTTGTCAAGCTGTAATAAGTAGGGGTAAGGACGTTAACCACCTCGGAACATCCTCCCTTATACGTCACCTGCAGCGCATTCATAATAAGTCAGTGACAAGTTCAAAAACTTTGGGTGACAGCGGAAGCAGTCCACTGACCAGTAAATCCCTTCCTCTTGTAACCAAGCTCACGCAAACCACCCCACCAACTCCCTCAGTGTCAATTTCCTCCTTCCCCAGGAATGCCAATAGTCCTGCAGGCCATGTCACTGGCAATTCTGACGAGTCCTCTCCTGCCTGGGATTCCTCCGATGCATCCTTGCGTGTAACGCCTACTGCTGCTGGCGCTGCTGTTGTTGCCGCTGGGAGTCGATGGTCATCCCAGAGGGGAAGTCGTAAGCCCACTTGTACTACTTCCAGTAAGCAATTGACTGTTCAACAGTCCTTTGCGAGGAAGATGAAATATCACAGCAGTCATCCTACTGCAAAGCGGATAACTGAGGCCTTGGCATCCTGGGTGGTGAGAAACGTGGTTCCGGTATCCATCATTACTGCAGAGCCAACTAGAGACTTGTTGGAGGTACTGTGTCCCCGGTACCAAATACCATCTAGGTTCCATTTCTCTAGGCAGGCGATACCGAAAATGTACACAGACCTCAGAAAAAGAGTCACCAGTGTCCTAAAAAATGCAGCTGTACCCAATGTCCACTTAACCACGGACATGTGGACAAGTGGAGCAGGGCAGGGTCAGGACTATATGACTGTGACAGCCCACTGGGTAGATGTATGGACTCCCGCCGCAAGAACAGCAGCGGCGGCACCAGTAGCAGCATCTCGCAAACGCCAACTCTTTCCTAGGCAGGCTACGCTTTGTATCACCGCTTTCCAGAATACGCACACAGCTAAAAACCTCTTACGGCAACTGAGGAAGATCATCGCGGAATGGCTTACCCCAATTGGACTCTCCTGTGGATTTGTGGCATCGGACAACGCCAGCAATATTGTGTGTGCATTAAATCTGGGCCAATTCCAGCACGTCCCATGTTTTGCACATACCTTGAATTTGGTGGTGCAGAATTTTTTAAAAAACGACAGGGGCGTGCAAGAGATGCTGTCGGTGGCCAGAAGAATTGCGGGACACTTTCGGCGTACAGGCACCACGTACAGAAAACTGGAGCACCACCAAAAACTACTGAACCTGCCCTGCCATCATCTGAAGCAAGAAGTGGTAACGAGGTGGAATTCAACCCTCTATATGCTTCAGAGGTTGGAGGAGCAGCAAAAGGCCATTCAAGCCTATACAATTGAGCACGATATAGTAGGTGGAATGCACCTGTCTCAAGTGCAGTGGAGAATGATTTCAACGTTGTGCAAGGTTCTGATGCCCTTTGAACTTGCCACACGTGAAGTCAGTTCAGACACTGCCAGCCTGAGTCAGGTCATTCCCCTCATCAGGCTTTTGCAGAAGAAGCTGGAGGCATTGAAGAAGGAGCTAAAAGGGAGCGATTCCGCTAGGCATGTGGGACTTGTGGATGCAGCCCTTAATTCGCTTAACAAGGATTCACGGGTGGTCAATCTGTTGAAATCAGAGCACTACATTTTGGCCACCGTGCTCGATCCTAGATTTAAAGCCTACCTTGGATCTCTCTTTCCGGCAGACACAGGTCTGCTGGGGTTGAAAGACCTGCTGGTGACAAAATTGTCAAGTCAAGCGGAACGCGACCTGTCAACATCTCCTCCTTCACATTCTCCCGCAACTGGGGGTGCGAGGAAAAGGCTCAGAATTCCGAGCCCACCCGCTGGCGGTGATGCAGGGCAGTCTGGAGCGACTGCTGATGCTGACATCTGGTCCGGACTGAAGGACCTGACAACGATTACGGACATGTCGTCTACTGTCACTGCATATGATTCTCTCAACATTGATAGAATGGTGGAGGATTATATGAGTGACCGCATCCAAGTAGGCACGTCACACAGTCCGTACTTATACTGGCAGGAAAAAGAGGCAATTTGGAGGCCCTTGCACAAACTGGCTTTATTCTACCTAAGTTGCCCTCCCACAAGTGTGTACTCCGAAAGAGTGTTTAGTGCCGCCGCTCACCTTGTCAGCAATCGGCGTACGAGGTTACATCCAGAAAATGTGGAGAAGATGATGTTCATTAAAATGAATTATAATCAATTCCTCCGCGGAGACATTGACCAGCAGCAATTGCCTCCACAAAGTACACAGGGAGCTGAGATGGTGGATTCCAGTGGGGACGAATTGATAATCTGTGAGGAGGGGGATGTACACGGTGATATATCGGAGGGTGAAGATGAGGTGGACATCTTGCCTCTGTAGAGCCAGTTTGTGCAAGGAGAGATTAATTGCTTCTTTTTTGGGGGGGGTCCAAACCAACCCGTCATATCAGTCACAGTCGTGTGGCAGACCCTGTCACTGAAATGATGGGTTGGTTAAAGTGTGCATGTCCTGTTTTGTTTATACAACATAAGGGTGGGTGGGAGGGCCCAAGGACAATTCCATCTTGCACCTCTTTTTTCTTTTCTTTTTCTTTGCATCATGTGCTGATTGGGGAGGGTTTTTTGGAAGGGACATCCTGCGTGACACTGCAGTGCCACTCCTAGATGGGCCCGGTGTTTGTGTCGGCCACTAGGGTCGCTAATCTTACTCACACAGCTACCTCATTGCGCCTCTTTTTTTCTTTGCGTCATGTGCTGTTTGGGGAGGGTTTTTTGGAAGGGCCATCCTGCGTGACACTGCAGTGCCACTCCTAGATGGGCCCGGTGTTTGTGTCGGCCACTAGGGTCGCTAATCTTACTCGCACAGCTACCTCATTGCGCCTCTTTTTTTCTTTGCGTCATGTGCTGTTTGGGGAGGGTTTTTTGGAAGGGACATCCTGCGTGACACTGCAGTGCCACTCCTAGATGGGCCCGGTGTTTGTGTCGGCCACTAGGGTCGCTTATCTTACTCACACAGCGACCTCGGTGCAAATTTTAGGACTAAAAATAATATTGTGAGGTGTGAGGTATTCAGAATAGACTGAAAATGAGTGTAAATTATGGTTTTTGAGGTTAATAATACTTTGGGATCAAAATGACCCCCAAATTCTATGATTTAAGCTGTTTTTTAGTGTTTTTTGAAAAAAACACCCGAATCCAAAACACACCCGAATCCGACAAAAAAAATTCGGTGAGGTTTTGCCAAAACGCGTTCGAACCCAAAACACGGCCGCGGAACCGAACCCAAAACCAAAACACAAAACCCGAAAAATTTCAGGCGCTCATCTCTAGATCCCACCTGTATTCTCATTACTCGTGTATTGTATACATGTAGACGTGTACATCTCACTTATGGCCTTGATTTGCTTAGTATGAGTCATACAACCTGAAAGTCTACTGTACATATACTGTAGTATTTTATGTCCACTCCCCCCCCCCAAAAAAAAATGCTTTCTTACAATTTATTTTAGTAAGGGATCCGGTCTCTATGTCGACAGTAACTAGGTCGACAGTGTCTAGGTCGACCACTATTAGTCGACAGTAACTAGGTCGACAGGTCTTTAGGTCGACAGGGTCTAGGTCGACAGGTCAAAAGGTCGGCATAAGTTTTTCACGATTCTTTTCTTTTTTTGAACTTTTTCATACTTAAAGATCCACGTGGACTACGATTGGAACGGTAATCTGAAACATGGCGAGTGAAGCGAGCCATACGAGGGGACACGGTGCACTAATTGGGTTTCCCGGTCACTCTACGAAGAAAACGACACCAAAACCCCCCATAAAAAACTCATGTCGACCTTTTGACCTGACCTAGAGACCCTGTCAACCTAGTTACTGTCGGCCAATAGTGGACCTAGTTACTATCTACCTTCCATACCACACCCTTTAGTAATGTAGCCTGAAGCCATAGCTCTAGCAGCCTCTTTACTCTTACTGGAGCTTAGTGAAAGCTATTTTTTAGCACTTCAACCTCATACTCGGTTATTCTTTCAACTTTCTTTTTTTTTTTATAGTGAATGAACAAGTATAAAAGACACATTTTACAACTCAGGGAATGCGGGGCACTGGTAAGGGAGGGGGTGTAGGAAATGGAGCTCAAGCTAAGGTTAGGACACATTATATTTAAAACTGGCCTATGTATGTACTTAGGTGGCCAGATTGAGTGAGGACCCTATGCCGGATCCCTTCCGCTGTCACTTTGCCTGTTACGGAGGGTGGATGATGATACACAGGCCAGTTTCATTTTGATGTTATGAATATCTGATGCTTTTGGCGGCACATGCTGCAGGATTAGGCTGATTGCTCAAAATTAGCTGGAATGCTGCAGCGTGTATTACCAGCAATAGTAACATTCCCTTACCTACAACACTGCAGTATATAGTAATACATAATTTGTGGTACAGGACTTATTTAATAACATAATAGTAAAATGTATATCAACCAATCATCTTTAAGGGCCTAATTAAGATCTGACCCTGACCGCAGCAGCAAATTTGTTAGCCAATGGGCAAACCCATGTGCACTGCATGGGGGAGGGGGGGGGGGCAGATATAACATGTGCAGAGAGGGTTAGATTTGGGTGGGGTGTGTTCAAACTGAAATCTAATTTGCAGTGTAAAATTAGAGATGTGCGGCGGGCACTTTTCGTGTTTTGTGTTTTAGTTTTGGTTCTAATTCCCCGCTCATGTTTTGGTTTTGTTTTGCCAAAACCACCCTTTCGGGTTTTGGTTTTGGATCTGGATGATTTTTAAAAAAAACAAACAAACCATAAAAACAGCTAAAATCACAGAATTTGGGGGTAATTTTGATCCTACAGTATTATTAACCTCAATAACATTAATCTCCACTCATTTCCAGTCAATTTTGACACCTCACAATATTGTTCACCAACATAGGCCAAAGCCTGACTGGCTAAACTAAGCAAGTGAGCAGCGGCACAAACACGCGGCAGTTATTTCTGTTTAAAAATGTTTTACAAATTAGTATTGTATTAGCAATAACCAATCAACCCAATAGAAGACAATCCAACACAGAAATGTCGTCAGAATCGTGTGTACAATATCATTGCTCTGAAGTAGTTACCAGATAACAAATAAAAAAAAAACCCTAAACCGTGTGTAAAATAGCAACAGTGGACATTGATTCCCGTACACAAGTGCACATGCCCCCAGCACATGCCTATTCTCAGTGCCCAGTCTGTACCTCCCTCCTGGGGGCCCTGGGTCACTGATGACTGGCACCCTGTGCCCATGTAAAGCCCCAATCAGCCATTTTGACGAGCAGCTCCCCAAATTGTCCCTAATCACAAAAAACATCATTCTGTACCTGCGTAGGACAGTGCGGGATACTTTGGGACACACAGTTAAATACTGACCAGGTTACAGTGCTGGTCGGATACAGTGCGGGTCAGACACAGTGCAGGTTACAGTGCAGGTTGGATACAAAGCGGGTCGGGTACAATGCAGGTTACAGTGTGGGTCAGATACAGTGTAGGTGGATACAAGGCAGGTCGGATACAGTGTAGATGGAATTAATTGCGGGTTGTATATAGTGCAGGTCGCACACAATGCAAGTCGGATACAGTGCAGGTCGGAGTGCGGGTTGGATATAGTGCGCGTTGGCTACAGCGCAATGTCAGATACAGTGCAAGATACAGTACAGGTCAGATACAGTGCAGGTCAGAGTGTGGGTTGGATACAGTGTAGGCTACAGTGCAGGTTGGACACAGTGTGTGTTGCATACAGTGATGGTTGGCTACAGTGCAAGGTCAGATACAGTGCGCGTTGGATACAGTGCGAGATAAAGTGCAGGTCAGATACAGTATGGGTTGCATACATTGTGAGTTGTATATATTGTGGGTCAGATACAGCGTGGGCCGGATAAAGTGCAGGTTACAGTGCAGATCAAAAACAGTGTGTGTTAGATACAGCGCAGGTCAGATTCAGTGTGGGTTGGATACAGCGCAGGTTGAATACAGTGTGGGTTGGATACAGCGCAGGTCAAATACAGTGTTGGTCGGATACAGTGCGGGCCGGGTGCAGTGTAGGTTGGATACAGCACGGGTTTCAGTGCAGGTCAAATACAATGTGGGTCGGATACAGTGTTGTTCAGATAGAGCATGGGTTACAGTGCAGGTCGGATACAGCATGGGTTTCAGTGCAGGTCAAATACAATGTGGGTCGGATACAGTGTTGGTCAGATAGAGCATGGGTTACAGTGCAGGTCAGATACAGTGCAGGTTAGATACACCAATAGTGCACTTACTGTGACAGAGGGTCCTCAGTGCGGGGTTGTCAGCAGTGTTTTCAGTGTGGTGGTGCCAGCAGTGTTGGCACTGCAGGAATGCCTGCAGTGTCAGCAATTGTGGGAGTGCTGGAGGTGTCCTCAGTGCAGGTGTGCCGGCAGTGACCTCAGTACAGGGGTGCCGGCAATGCGGGAGTGCCGGAGTTGTCCTCAGTGCAGGAGTGCTGGCAGAGTCCTCAGTGCAGGTGTGCCAGCAGTGTTGGCAATGCAGGAGTGCTGGAGGTGTCCTCAGTGCAGGAATTCAGGGGTGCCGGCAGTGTGGGAGTGCCGGAAGTGTACTCGGTGCAGGGGTGCCTGCAGTGTCGGCAGTGTGGGAGGTGTCCTCAGTGCAGAAGTGCTGGCAGTGTCCCCAGTGCAGGGTGCCAGCAGTGTTGGCAATGCGGGAGTACCGGAGGTGTCCTCAGTGCAGGAGTGCTGGCAGAGTCCTCAGTGAAGGGGTGCTGGCAGTGTCCTCAGTGCAGGGGTGCCGGCAGTGTTGGCAATGCGGGAGTACCGGAGGTGTCCTCAGTGCAGGAGTGCTGGCAGAGTCCTCAGTGAAGGGGTGCTGGAGGTGTCCTCAGTGCAGGAATTCAGGGGTGTGGCAGTGTCGGCAGTGTGGGAGTGCCAGAAGTGTCCCCAGTGCAGGGGTGCCGGCAGTGTCAGCAATGCGGGAGTGCTGGAGGTATCCTCAGTGCAGGAGTTCAGGGATGCGGCAGTGTGGGAGTGCTGGAAGTGTCCTAAGTGCAGGGGTGTCGGCAATGCGGGAGTGCTGGAAGTATCCTCAGTGCAGGAGTTCAGGGGTGCCAGCAGTTTCAGCAGTATGGGAGTGCTGGAAGTGTCCTCAGTGCAGGGGTGCCGGCAGTGTCAGCAGTGCGGGAGTGTCGGCATCACGGGTTGCGGGGTCGGCAGTCCGGGCGGCGGGGGTGGCAGTGCGGGCGGCGGCGCTATTAGTGCTGTGGTGGCATCCATCTTGGGGCCATTGTAGCCTATGGGGAAACGCTGATTGGCTGAGAGCCGTGACAGACAGCTCTCTCAGCCAATCAGTGGCCTTCCATAGGTTACTATGGAGACCAGCGTCCGAGGCAAAACCTCAGGATCCGACAGTGGAATCCTGAGGTTTTGCCTCGAATGGGGATCCAGGGCAGGCAGAGACATCCGAGCTATGGCTCGGATGGCCCCAGATCCCCTAGGTTCGGGGGGGGGGGTTCGGTTCTCTGAGAACCGAACCCGCTCATCTCTAGTAAAAATAGAGCAGCTAGTATTTGACCTGCACAGAAACAAAATAACCCACCCAAATCTAACTCTCTCTGCACATGTTATATCTGACCCCCACGCAGGGCACATGGTTTTGCCCATTAGCTAACAAATTTGCTGCCGCGATCAGATCTGAATTAGGACCTAAGTCATCTGATCTGGGGTGAAATGTACCAAGCGGTGTAAAGTGTGGAGACATGGTGGGGGAGAAGTCAGCTCCTAACTCTCATTTTATAAACACAGCCTGTGACATGGCAGTTAGGAGCTGATTGGCTGGTACTTTATCTCTCTCCACGGCTTAGTACATCTCCTCCATTGTTTTGTACACCATGAGACATGGCTGCTGCCTTCAGATCAGACAGGTGTTACAACAGGCAGCTTTCTGGCTACCGTACACTTTATCCTCTCTTACTAAACTTAACGAAAGTGAAGTATTTCACACCTAATGGTACTATGTATGCCGCAAAGACAAATGTCTTGTGTGTAAGGATGACCAATGGCCACCACCCGTCTACAGCTGGTCAGGAGGACAGTGCTGATAACGGGTTGTACAATTGCCGACAGCAACAAAACTTCCAATGATTAACCTCATTTTTTACCTTGGCTTCTAAGAAACGCCATCTACTTAACCCCCATTAATTTGTTTAACAGGCAATTCATCATTCCTGTGACTCAGCGAGGACATTTGTCTTCTTGACAGAGGTTTGAAGCCATTTAGAGCCAAGATCCTCTCGGATGGGACAGGAACAAGGAGAGGAATGCGCTTCTGCTGAAGATCGCCCTAGGGCTCTGTCAACACCCTGACCTCTATGCATCCTCTGATGTATCATGAAACCAAGTTCATTTTCATACCAGCCTTGTAAGTGGATCTATTTTGTCTTATTGGTATAAATTGTCGTGTTTTATTATAGCTACAAACTGAAGACCCTAAACACTGAACAACAATGTCTTCCTGCATCAATAACCCTGGTGAGAAGTCCAATACAAACCTCTCCGACCCTGCTGTTTGATCTCACGCCATCCGTGCCACACTAACGTTTGAAGCTCGCAGGGTGTTGAGTTATCTGCAGATGTAAGTTATCTAAACTCACATCACCTGGACACGTGATCTGGAGAAAAGTATGAGGGCAAGAATGGTCCCAGTACGGCTAATAGGATGTGATCATTAAAATATTTGTACTTGACGGGCATTCACCAAAACAAATAACATTATGCTTGCGAGATTAATAAATATCACAGGGTATATTTTTATATGTTTGATACCACTGCCCTAGTAGGATGCTCAGGGGCTGATCCTAACTCAGTCACACACTAAGCAGATGTGCACGCAGTTGGCCGATGTTATAAGTACTGCGGGTGCGTCCTGATTGTCACCACACAGAGACACAGAATGAAATGGGACGCAGGGAGTGTGGGTTTTAGTGGGTGTAACGGGGTAACTAGGTGCATGTTGCTGACAGAGGCTGCATCTAAAAAATGCTCACACATTACGCCATGGTCAGACAGAGAAACTGCGCCTGCAGAATCAGCCCTCAAAACCCCCCAAAACTGCCGGTATTCTGAAAAATGGAGCCAAAGGTGACGGTAGTCACCTAAAGTCACATGTTGATAGAAGATTTGTTGCAGCTTCCACACTATGGATAGGTGTGCAAAACATTTCTGAAATGATTTTACTGATCTCTCCTTCTGGAAGCACATAGTTCTAAGAATAAATTATTAGCGCAAACTGGACCCCCCTGAGTACCGACACTAAAAAAAAGCATTGAGTACACTGTAGCACAAAGGGAAGAGGCATGAGCTAATAGCCAGAAGTCTTTTTTTTTTTTACATCTGTGCTCTTATACAGTTGTATTTTACTTATATATTATGGTCGTTATATGGACGCAAACAGTGAGCTTTAGCAAACTGCGCATGCCCAGAAGTGATTTTCTGCATACCTCCTGATTTTTTCTGCATACCTTCTGCTGTTTGTGCCTGTTTTTGTTCCTACAGTATTATTAACCAAAATAACATTCATTTCCAGTCAATTTTGACCACCTTACAGCCCACAATATTGTTCACCAATACAGGCTGAAGGCTGGATGGCTAAACTAAGTAACAGAGCAGTGGCACAAACACACAGCAGTTATTTCTGTTAATATGTGTTGCAAATTAGTAATGTATTAGCAATAACCAATAAAAATGTGTGTCTATGCAAATAAGACCACCACCAATGCCCCCAAACAGCCAATTATGAAAAGTAAAGTGGTGCAAGATGGAATTGTCCTTGGGTCCCCCGACACTTATGTTGTATATTAAAAAGGACATGCATAGTTCAACAAACCAAATACTTCAGCAACAGGGACTGCCACTTTTGTGGCTGAAGTGCTTGGTTTGTTTGTGCCCCCACTAACCAATTATTTGGAAGGACTACACCAATCATTAATGAGGAGGTTGAAGATGAGGGTGTTGGCAGTGGATAAAGCATGTGCTGGTCCAAACGGCTGGTAGCTGATACTGGACTGCTTGTTATTATTTTACTAATTATTATATTTTTATTAAAATACATTTCATTAACTCACTGCAAATGACATAACAGGAAAGAGATGACTAGACTGTTAACATTCCTCTACTAACTTTGGACTCACAGATGGAACAGATGCCTTCACAAATGATGTCAGGATTTGGGTAATAATAATTCTACACCCAAGAGGTTGCTTTTTTGATCTTATACCCAGGCAAAAGAATGTCTTTCTTTTTATCACTGGCAAGAACTGCTGCCACTGGTGGCTGACTTACACACACAACATCCTGATCATCAACATCCTCTTTAGCATCAGATAGTACACAAATGTCCCCTCATCTTGTTACACTACCACACTAGCATCCTCAATTTCTATTATTTTATCATTGCCATCTTTACTTGCACTTGTAATAGCAACTTCACACTGCGACTCACACAGTGCTTATATTATTAATGCAGTGGCATGGCATCTACCGAGCGTTACTGTGACACAGTGCTATTGCTTGTCCCTGAACACACGCAAGTCCTAGAAAAATAGTTGAAGAAAACCACTGCACTTACAAATACCTCAGCCTGTTTAAGATGCAACTCTGGCTACACACCCATGACACTCACACAAGATGGCCCCCGGCTGACACCCAGACACATCCATTTTATGTATGGAGTGGAGATCCACCCAGAGGTGCACAAATGTGTTCACTGCTGTGCAATCTGCTATGACGGTGTAATGGTTAGCATTACTCCCTCACAGCACTGAGGTCATGGGTTCGATTCCCACCATGGCCCTAACTGTGTGGAGTTTGTATATTCTCCCCGTACTTGCGTGGGTTTCCTCCGGGTACTCGGGTTTCCTCCCACAATCCAAAAATATACTGGTAGGTTAATTGGCTCCCAACAAAAAATTAACCCTAGTGTGAATGTGTCTGTGTGTACATGTGGTAGGGAATATAGATTGTAAACTCCACTGGGGCAGGGACTGATGTGAATGGGCAAATATTCTCTGTACAGCGCTGCGGAATATGTGTGCGCTATATAAATAACTGGTAATAAATAAATAGATACGGCCCCATACAGAGCTGCGTGTGCCTTAAGTTCAGGCCCACTCTGTATAATTTAGTAGTTTCAGAAGAGAATATGATTGAAGCTCTTATAATTTATGTACCTCTCCAATGCATGTAGAGAGCTAATGTCAACAGGTAGAAGTAGTACATTAAATAGATTAGGTCAGAGGTTCTCAAACTCGGTCCTCGGGGACACACACAGTGCATGTTTTGCAGGTCTCCTCACAGAATCGCAAGTGAAATAATTAGCTCCACCTGTGGACCTTTTAAAATGTGTCAGTGAGTAATTAATACACCTGTGCACCTGCTGGGTTACCTGCAAAACATGCACTGTGTGTGCCCCCGAGGACCGAGTTTGAGAACCTCTGGATTAGGTGATTGAGCCAGAACATTTTGTTTTGTACTTTATTTCCCTATAGCAGCCTGATCTCCACCTTCATCTCTCTAAATGAAGATTCTGCTACATTATTAGGACACTTCTAATAAGACTGGACACTGGTCAGAAAGCTTAGACCAGAGGTTCTCAAACTCGGTCCTCGGGGGCCCACACAGTGCATGTTTTGCAGGTAACCCAGCAGGTGCACAGGTGTATTAATTACTCACTGGCACATTTTAAAAGGTCCACAGGTGGAGCTAATTATTTCACTTGCGATTCTGTGAGGAGACCTGCAAAACATGCACTGTGTGGGCCCCCAAGGACCGAGTTTGAGAACCTCTGGCTTAGACTGTAGTGATTTGAGTTATTATTATTACATTTTATTTATAGGGTGCCACAAGTGTTTTGCTGCACTGTACATACGGCAGACATTAGAACAATACAGGGTACACAGAACATAACATTACAGTAACAGAAAAACTAAAACACTGCACAGGTAACAAATAACAATACAATTCTCAATACACACTACAGCCGAGATGAAAGGAAGCAAAGGAGTAGTCATCATACTACTAGGGGCAGGCAACCAATGGAAGAGATAAACAGTAACGAGCGCGTGGAGATTCAGGTATAGACATTTGCTACGTAGGCTGTAATTGAAGTTTGAACGCAGAGAGTTGTGAGAACAGGAGGGAAGAGGGCCCTGCTCCAAGGAACTCACAATCTGTTGTGACATCACTGGCCCTATGAATGAAACCGCACATAAACTACTGTATCACATAACTTTCCCAAAGAGCAAGTCCGTCAGTGACATAAACTCTCTATCGCCTGATGCATTCCACACTTCATTCACACAAACTCCTTATATTATAAGAAATAAAGACTCAGACCACTGAATCGGTTTCGAAATGGGCCAGCTTTTTATTTAAAGGGATTTAAAAATTTAGCTGAACAGTTGGGTATGGTGGCGGGGGAAGAAGGCCTAGCTTAAGCAATAAGTTGTTAACATAACAAAACCAAACGGGCCAACTGCCAACAAACAACTCGCAAGGAGAAAGACCATCTGCCCAACCCCTTCCTGGGACAACATAACAAGCAGATGAGGGCAACTTCCACCATCGCTATCAACTTGAGGCGCCAACCCATCCCCAGAGGGTTGTGTTCTCTGTACTTGGAACCCAGGAGATAGGGTGGCAGCAGAAGAGTTCCAAGTACAGATGCCTGAAGCTGCGACAGAACTGGGGTACACAGCAATACCTAACGAAAAACCTTGACTCCGTTGTTCTTCCCTAGTGGTCGACTAACGCCTGCGAGACTATGGCTTCTTGGGCCCACGGCAGCCGCGATTCAAAAGGCGGATTAGGTCTGCCCAAACTCCAATGCCCACCGGTCTTAGTTGGTGACAAGGCGTTAACCAAGACAGAGAGAGAACAAGGGGAAAACTAACTAAGACAGACACAAAAGAGAAAGGGGAAACCACAGAAATAAACTAATTTATGTGCGGCACGGCCGCCAAGAAAAACCGTAACCAAAGTAACGCTGCCCAAATGCCAAATACAAATCCGTCGTAGTTCGGCAAGGACAACCATGCGGAAGCCTCCGCCAAAATGACAACCAAAAACAGATAACGAGAACGCGGCTTCAGCCACAAGGTGTGGCAGAGCCGCTACTCATGACACCACGGAAGGTGTGCGCAGGAACGACCAGAACCCCGAGGCTTCATACACCAGACCACTCCACTGGATGACAAACTCGGAGGACAGCAGGAAACGATCCCTCAGACCGTACTCTGGAAACTGGACACAGGAGTACACAAGCTGAATGAAGGAAGACAGGCTCCACTGGAAGCTGCAGACAGAGACCAGGAACAAGCTTGCAGGAAGCTAACCAAGAACTGGAACATACAGGTATAATAACAAACTTCTCTCACCAGCACAGGACTGCAGGGCTAGCTGGGTAATAAGGGAAACACGCCCCACTCAGGATGGCTGGAAACCAGGCACAAGGTAATGGCCAAAAATACTGGCAGGTGAGGTTACACTGACAAGAGCCAGACTGCAGTACACAGACTCACCACATAATGACCAAATATCTGACAGGTGAGGCTAAATACCACCGGCGGCCAACAAGAGTCTTCTAAACAAGTACAAGAGAAATCCTGGCATGCAAACAGAACTATAACATAAAATTCATGAACAGAAAGCAAACAGGAATGAACCACTGCTTGTGGTTCATAATAACACAGAGAGGCAAAGAATCCACCTGGACTGGTGGTGCCCTGTAACCAAACCGATATCATGCCAAGCCTCCTCCATGGCATGAGCCGCACCCCAGGTAAACAACACAATGACCCTTAAAATCTTAGAGGACTTATCCTTGAACTTTAAAATGAACCCAACTTCCCTATAACTTGTCTTGTTTTTACATATCAGTCGAAGGAATCCCCTCCCTGATATGTGGCCCGCATTAGATCTGTCTCCAGAATAATGTTTACAAGACAGAAAGTATTTAAAGAAGGACAAGATCTGATGCACTACATTTATTATGGAAGCCATGGGGAGCTTAGTATATGCTCCGCTATTACTTAATATGGGTCATGTGACTTGTTTTAAGGAAACTGGCTTTTTCCAAAGCAGGCCAAGTTCTAGAACAGGGTTATACACAGGATTCTTCAGTTGCTGGGGAGATATTTTACTGGGAGAGCAGATGCTTGGAACAAAGTCCCAAAAGGTGCAGAGGTAAAAATCAGCTAAGGGAATTTAAAAATGCTTGTGACAATACAGGCCTGTCCTAAGACTAAAGGGTCTATTCATGAAGCAGTGAAAAGAGTGGAGAAATGAGCCTGTGGAGAAGATGCCCATGGCAACCAATCAGCTGCTCCATACAATTGTATAGTATGCAAATTATAAATGTTACTTCAATGCTGATTGGTTGCCATGGGCAACTTCTCCACTGGCTCACTTCTCCACACTTTTTATTGCTTCATGAATAGACCCCTAAACCACTAGTAAGTCAGATAGAGATAATATTGGGACATATTGGGCTCTGTCTGTCCTCAGTGTTTAATGTTTTTGCATTTTGTATCCCTAGTTTCCCTGAAAGAAAACATAAAGGGGCCCATAGACACATCGTTTAGACTGAATCATTGGAAATTGCGGAGTATGTAAGTCTATTGATACCCTTAAATAATTTGACTTTGGTGGCTGGAAATCTGGCTGGATGATGACCACAGCTGAGTGGATGTATGGTCAGTGTTTAACTAAACTATCTGCAAGATTCAGCCTAGATGCTGGGCAGCTAAATCCAGGACCAATTTGGAGCAACACACTTGGCCATGTTGCCAGGTGTTTGGGTTGGAGCCACTGGAACTACTGGTATATAGCTCCTTTAACAGATGCATCTAAACGTGAAACTAGTTTTAACTTTAAGCTGTCTTCAAAGCAAGCTGCATGTCATGAGACATCCAGTCATGTATATCACCACTAAATCAAATCAAGCAAAATGCATTTCCACTTCTGGAACGCTGCATGCCAGGGTTGTAGGTGTCACCATGGTGGTAAGTCTGAAACCAAGAGGTCCTGGGAGTGTATATACTGTGTGTTAGGGAAGCAAGGAATTAATATTTTTAACCATGTGTTCACAGTGAACTGTGGAGTCCTAAACATTTTACTAGTTGGAGAGGGATTGAATTATAGGCATCTAAGCCCTATATCCAGTAAAAAAAATAAAAATTACAAATCACTAATGGTCACCATAGATGGGATGGTACTGTACCATTGGTGGTTAACTTCAATGGTATAAAACCATCAACAGGGAACCATCAATGGTTTCAACCATCAATAGTCTTTTTTGCTCTATTACTCACTGGCCTGTGGGGCCAATCGGAGGTGGGGGTGGGGCTTCATGGTGCATGTCTGGGGCAGAGCTAGGCACATGTCCTGGCATCAAATAGAAAAAAAGAAAAACATTAGGGGGGTTTCTCTGTAACATTGATTGCAAAACCATCTAACATTGGTGGTTAACCATCGATGCTTTGTAGCCATCAATGGTTGATGGCCAATCCTAATATATGGTCTAGTCTCCTACAGCAGACAGATCACCTGGACTGGAGCTACAGTAGTACATAAATGAACCTGCTATAATCTGATTCCATCACCAACATATGGAGACATTACACAGTCATGAAGAGCTAAGAAAATCTAAAGGAAATAGAATATAAGCCCTACTGGCTGACCAAGTAAGAGAAATAGGGAACATATGGATCATTTCCTAGAGGGACAGACAATAAAGGGACTATGTGGAGGGAGGACAACAATACTAGTTGGCATCTCTATTAAGATGTGACTTCTCCATAAAACCTATAACAAGGCCAAAGATGAATAGCGCATCTCTCAGTAAGTGGAGGGACTATAGAGCTGACAGCGACGGTCCTAATCCTTAGGTGTATTCCATTCATATTGCATGGCACGGCTTCTTACATCACTGTGATGTCTTCTCCTATTTCCGTTTCCATTAGGAACAATAGAAAAAAATGGTTCCAAAAATCAGTTGATGAAAAATATAAGTGCTCATCAATCTTTCAGGATTTTTTTTTCATAAACTGCTGTTAATTTCTCTCCTGTCTGAACAGGCCGGGATGGTATTTACCCTGCATAAGAGTCAGTCTCGCTCTATGCTCTGTACTGTATGTTCTACGTACCTGCACAGCAGGCAGCTAAGTGACATTATATTGCTGGCAAATATATCCCCATGTATCAATAAATAAGGGCCGTCCCCTCTCTAAGATGCTCCCATGTCTTAGTAAAACATATGCATTCCCATCTATCAGAGAGCTTAGGTATTCATCTGTCCCAGTATACAGTAACAGAGGTACTCCAATTTCCAGGAAGCCCTGTTTGCATTCATGCATTGCACAGATATCCAATGTTATCCATATAAGCACAGAAATACATCAACAGCACAGATTTTCTATATATATATATTGTAAAGATATGACCATTACCGGCCACATATTGCACAGAAACAAAACCCATTACCATGTATATATTGAACAGGAGTAAGCCCTAATAGCAGCCATACATTGCACTGGGCAGTCCCAAGTGCCTCCTCTATACTGCACAGATAATAACTAGCGATGAGCGGGTTCGGTTTCTCGGAAACCGAACCCCCCCGAACTTCAGCTTTTTTTACACGGGTCCGAGCAGGCTCGGATCCTCCCGCCTTGCTCGGTTAACCCGAGCGCGCCCGAACGTCATCATCCCGCTGTCGGATTCTCGCGAGGCTCGGATTCTATCGCGAGACTCAGATTCTATATAAGGAGCCGCGCGTCGCCGCCATTTTCACACGTGCATTGAGATTGATAGGGAGAGGACGTGGCTGGCGTCCTCTCCGTTTAGACTACAGTAGATACACTTGATTGTTGATTTACTAATTTTGGGGAGCATATTAGGAGTACTACTTGCTGTTGCTGATAGTGTGACCAGTGACCACCAGTTTAATTAATCCGTTCTCTGCCTGAAAAAAAACGATACACAGTGTGACACAGTCACATACCATATCTGTGCTCAGCCTCAGTGTGCTGCATCATATGTAATACTGTATATCTGACTGTGCTGAGTGCTCACTGCTCACACAGCTTAATTGTGGGGGAGACTGGGGAGCAGTTATAGCAGGAGTACATATTTTAAGTACAGTGCACACTTTTGCTGCCAGAGTGCCACTGCCAGTGTGACTGACCAGTGACCACTGACCACCAGTATATTGTGATTGTCTGCTGACCACCAGTATATTGTGATTGTCTGCCTGAAAAAGTTAAACACTCGTCGTGTGGTGTTTTTTATTCTATAAACGCATTCTGCTGACAGTGTCCAGCAGGTCCGTCATTATATAATATATACCTGTCCGGCTGCAGTAGTGATATATATATATTTTTTATATCATTATCATCCAGTCTATATTAGCAGCAGACGCAGTACAGTAGTCCACGGCTGTAGCTACCTCTGTGTCGGCAGTCGCTCGTCCATCCATAATTGTATACCACCTACCCGTGGTGTTTTTTTTTTTCTATCTTCTTGATACTAGTAGCTTACTTTAGGAGTCTGCAGTGCTGAGCTGACAGTGTCCAGCAGGTCCGTCATTATACAATATATACCTGTCCGGCTGCAGTAGTGATATATATATATTTTTTATATCATTATCATCCAGTCTACATTAGCAGCAGACGCAGTACGGTAGTCCACGGCTGTAGCTACCTCTGTGTCGGCAGTCGCTCGTCCATCCATAATTGTATACCACCTACCCGTGGTGTTTTTTTTTTCTATCTTCTTGATAGTAGTAGCTTACTTTAGGAGTCTGCAGTGCTGAGATGACAGTATCCAGCAGGTCCGTCATTATATAATATATACCTGTCCGGCTGCAGTAGTGATATATATATATTTTATATCTCATTATCATCCAGTCTATATTAGCAGCAGACGCAGTACGGTAGTCCACGGCTGTATTTACCTCTGTGTCGGCAGTCGCTCGTCCATCCATAATTGTATACCACCTACCCGTGGTGGTTTTTTTTTTCTATCTTCTTGATACTAGTAGCTTACTTTAGGAGTCTGCAGTGCTGAGCTGACAGTGTCCAGCAGGTCCATCATTATATAATATATACCTGTCCGGCTGCAGTAGTGATATATATATATTTTATATCTCATTATCATCCAGTCTATATTAGCAGCAGACGCAGTACGGTAGTCCACGGCTGTAGCTACCTCTGTGTCGGCAGTCGCTCGTCAATCCATAATTGTATACCACCTACCCGTGGTGTTTTTTTTTTTTCTATCTTCTTGATACTAGTAGCTTACTTTAGGAGTCTGCAGTGCTGAGCTGACAGTGTCCAGCAGGTCCGTCATTATATAATATATACCTGTCCGGCTGCAGTAGTGATATATATATATTTTATATCTCATTATCATCCAGTCTATATTAGCAGCAGACGCAGTACGGTAGTCCACGGCTGTAGCTACCTCTGTGTCGGCAGTCGCTCGTCCATCCATAATTGTATACCACCTACCCGTGGTGTTTTTTTTTTTCTATCTTCTTGATACTAGTAGCTTACTTTAGGAGTCTGCAGTGCTGAGCTGACAGTGTCCAGCAGGTCCGTCATTATATAATATATACCTGTCCGGCTGCAGTAGTGATATATATATATTTTATATCTCATTATCATCCAGTCTATATTAGCAGCAGACGCAGTACGGTAGTCCACGGCTGTAGCTACCTCTGTGTCGGCAGTCGCTCGTCATCCATAAGTATACTAGTATCCATCCATCTCCATTGTTTACCTGAGGTGCCTTTTAGTTGTGCCTATTAAAATATGGAGAACAAAAATGTTGAGGTTCCAAAAATAGGGAAAGATCAAGATCGACTTCCACCTCGTGCTGAAGCTGCTGCCACTAGTCATGGCCGAGACGATAAAATGCCATCAACGTCGTCTGCCAAGGCCGATGCCCAATGTCATAGTACAGAGCATGTAAAATCCAAAACACCAAATATCAGTAAAAAAAGGACTCAAAAATCTAAAATAAAATTGTCGGAGGAGAAGCGTAAACTTGCCAATATGCCATTTACCACACGGAGTGGCAAGGAACGGCTGAGGCCCTGGCCTATGTTCATCGCTAGTGGTTCAGCTTCACATGAGGATGGAAGCACTCAGCCTCTCGCTAGAAAAATGAAAAGACTCAAGCTGGCAAAAGCACAGCAAAGAACTGTGCGTTCTTCGAAATCACAAATCCACAAGGAGAGTCCAATTGTGTCGGTTGCGATGCCTGACCATCCCAACACTGGACGTGAAGAGCATGCGCCTTCCACCATTTGCACGCCCCCTGCAAGTGCTGGAAGGAGCACCCGCAGTCCAGTTCCTGATAGTCAGATTGAAGATGTCAGTGTTGAAGTACACCAGGATGAGGAGGATATGGGTGTTGCTGGCGCTGGGGAGGAAATTGACCAGGAGGATTCTGATGGTGAGGTGGTTTGTTTAAGTCAGGCACCAGGGGGGGAGACCTGTTGTCCGTGGGAGGAATATGGCCATTGACATGCCTGGTGAAAATACCAAAAAAATCAGCTCTTCGGTGTGGAGGTATTTCAACAGAAATGCGGACAACATTTGTCAAGCCGTGTGTTGCCTTTGTCAAGCTGTAATAAGTAGGGGTAAGGACGTTTACCACCTCGGAACATCCTCCCTTATACGTCACCTGCAGCGCATTCATCATAAGTCAGTGACAAGTTCAAAAACTTTGGGCGACAGCGGAAGCAGTCCACTGACCAGTAAATCCCTTCCTCTTGTAACCAAGCTCACGCAAACCACCCCACCAACTCCCTCAGTGTCAATTTCCTCCTTCCCCAGGAATGCCAATAGTCCTGCAGGCCATGTCACTGGCAATTCTGACGAGTCCTCTCCTGCCTGGGATTCCTCCGATGCATCCTTGCGTGTAACGCCTACTGCTGCTGGCGCTGCTGTTGTTGCTGCTGGGAGTCGATGGTCATCCCAGAGGGGAAATCGTAAGACCACTTTTACTACTTCCACCAAGCAATTGACTGTCCAACAGTCCTTTGCGAGGAAGTTGAAATATCACAGCAGTCATCCTGCTGCAAAGCGGATAACTGAGGCCTTGGCATCCTGGGCGGTGAGAAACGTGGTTCCGGTATCCATCATTACTGCAGAGCCAACTTGAGACTTGTTGGAGGTACTGTGTCCCCGGTACCAAATACCATCTAGGTTCCATTTCTCTAGGCAGGCGATACCGAAAATGTACACAGACCTCAGAAAAAGACTCACCAGTGTCCTAAAAAATGCAGTTGTACCCAATGTCCACTTAACCACGGACATGTGGACAAGTGGAGCAGGGCAGGCTCAGGACTATATGACTGTGACAGCCCACTGGGTAGATGTATGGACTCCCGCCGCAAGAACAGCAGCGGCGGCACCAGTAGCAGCATCTCGCAAACGCCTACTCTTTCCTAGGCAGGCTACGCTTTGTATCACCGCTTTCCAGAATACGCACACAGCTAAAAACCTCTTACGGCAACTGAGGAAGATCATCGCGGAATGGCTTACCCCAATTGGACTCTCCTGTGGATTTGTGGCATCGGACAACGCCAGCAATATTGTGTGTGCATTAAATCTGGGCAAATTCCAGCACGTCCCATGTTTTGCACATACCTTGAATTTGGTGGTGCAGAATTATTTAAAAAACGACAGGGGCGTGCAAGAGATGCTGTCGGTGGCCAGAAGAATTGCCGGACACTTTCGGCGTACAGGCACCACGTACAGAAGGCTGGAGCACCACCAAAAACGCCTGAACCTGCCCTGCCATCATCTGAAGCAAGAAGTGGTAACGAGGTGGAATTCAACCCTCTATATGCTTCAGAGGTTGGAGGAGCAGCAAAAGGCCATTCAAGCCTATACAATTGAGCACGATATAGGAGGTGGAATGCACCTGTCTCAAGCGCAGTGGAGAATGATTTCAACGTTGTGCAAGGTTCTGCTGCCCTTTGAACTTGCCACACGTGAAGTCAGTTCAGACACTGCCAGCCTGAGTCAGGTCATTCCCCTCATCAGGCTTTTGCAGAAGAAGCTGGAGACATTGAAGGAGGAGCTAACACAGAGCGATTCCGCTAGGCATGTGGGACTTGTGGATGGAGCCCTTAATTTGCTTAACAAGGATTCACGGGTGGTCAATCTGTTGAAATCAGAGCACTACATTTTGGCCACCGTGCTCGATCCTAGATTTAAAACCTACCTTGGATCTCTCTTTCCGGCAGACACAAGTCTGCTGGGGTTCAAAGAACTGCTGGTGACAAAATTGTCAAGTCAAGCGGAACGCGACCTGTCAACATCTCCTCCTTCACATTCTCCCGCAACTGGGGGTGCGAGGAAAAGGCTCAGAATTCCGAGCCCACCCGCTGGCGGTGATGCAGGGCAGTCTGGAGCGACTGCTGATGCAGGGCAGTCTGGAGCGACTGCTGATGCTGACATCTGGTCCGGACTGAAGGACCTGACAACGATTACGGACATGTCGTCTACTGTCACTGCATATGATTCTCTCCCCATTGAAAGAATGGTGGAGGATTATATGAGTGACCGCATCCAAGTAGGCACGTCAGAAAGTCCGTACTTATACTGGCAGGAAAAAGAGGCAATTTGGAGGCCCTTGCACAAACTGGCTTTATTCTACCTAAGTTGCCCTCCCACAAGTGTGTACTCCGAAAGAGTGTTTAGTGCCGCCGCTCACCTTGTCAGCAATCGGCGTACGAGGTTACATCCAGAAAATGTGGAGAAGATGATGTTCATTAAAATGAATTATAATCAATTCCTCCGTGGAGACATTGACCAGCAGCAATTGCCTCCACAAAGTACACAGGGAGCTGAGATGGAGGATTCCAGTGGGGACGAATTGATAATCTGTGAGGAGGGGGATGTACACGGTGATATATCGGAGGATGATGATGAGGTGGACATCTTGCCTCTGTAGAGCCAGTTTGTGCAAGGAGAGATTAATTGCTTCTTTTTTGGTGGGGGTCCAAACCAACCCGTCATTTCAGTCACAGTCGTGTGGCAGACCCTGTCACTGAAATGATGGGTTGGTTAAAGTGTGCATGTCCTGTTTATAAAACATAAGGGTGGGTGGGAGGGCCCAAGGACAATTTTATCTTGCACCTCTTTTTTCTTTAATTTTTCTTTGCATCATGTGCTGTTTGGGAGTAGTTTTTTGAAGGGCCATCCTGCGTGACACTGCAGTGCCACTCCTAGATGGGCCAGGTGTTTGTGTCGGCCACTAGGGTTGCTTAGCTTACTCACACAGCTACCTCATTGCGCCTCTTTTTTTCTTTGCGTCATGTGCTGTTTGGGGAGTAGTTTTTTGAAGGGCCATCCTGCGTGACACTGCAGTGCCACTCCTAGATGGGCCAGGTGTTTGTGTCGGCCACTTGGGTCGCTTAGCTTACTCACACAGCTACCTCATTGCGCCTCTTTTTTTCTTTGCGTCATGTGCTGTTTGGGGAGTAGTTTTTTGAAGGGTCATCCTGCGTGACACTGCAGTGCCACTCCTAGATGGGCCAGGTGTTTGTGTCGGCCCCTTGGGTCGCTTAGCTTACTCACACAGCTACCTCATTGCGCCTCTTTTTTTCTTTGCGTCATGTGCTGTTTGGGGAGTAGTTTTTTGAAGGGCCAGCCTGCGTGCCACTGCAGTGCCACTCCTAGATGGGCCAGGTGTTTGTGTCGGCCACTTGGGTCGCTTAGCTTACTTACACAGCTACCTCATTGCGCCTCTTTTTTTCTTTGCGTCATGTGCTGTTTGGGGAGTAGTTTTTTGAAGGGCCATCCTGCGTGACACTGCAGTGCCACTCCTAGATGGGCCAGGTGTTTGTGTCGGCCACTTGGGTCGCTTATCTTAGTCACAGAGCTACCTCATTGCGCCTCTTTTTTTCTTTGCGTCATGTGCTGTTTGGGGAGTAGTTTTTTGAAGGGCCAGCCTGCGTGACACTGCAGTGCCACTCCTAGATGGGCCAGGTGTTTGTGTCGGCCACTTGGGTTGCTTAGCTTACTCACACAGCTACCTCATTGCGCCTCTTTTTTTCTTTGCGTCATGTGCTGTTTGGGGAGTAGTTTTTTGAAGGGCCAGCCTGCGTGACACTGCAGTGCCACTCCTAGATGGGCCAGGTGTTTGTGTCGGCCACTAGGGTCGCTTAGCTTACTCACACAGCTACCTCATTGCGCCTCTTTTTTTCTTTGCGTCATGTGCTGTTTGGGGGGTGTTTTTTGAAGGGCCATCCTGCGTGACACTGCAGTGCCACTCCTAGATGGGCCAGGTGTTTGTGTCGGCCACTTGGGTCGCTTAGCTTAGCCATCCTGCGACCTCGGTGCAAATGTTAGGACTAAAAATAATATTGTGAGGTGTGAGGTGTTCAGAATAGACTGAAAATGAGTGGAAATTATGGTTTTTGAGGTTAATAATACTTTGGGATCAAAATGACCCCCAAATTCTATGATTTAAGCTGTTTTTTAGGGTTTTTTGAAAAAAACACCCGAATCCAAAACACACCCGAATCCGACAAAAAAAATTCGGTGAGGTTTTGCCGTTCGAACCCAAAACACGGCCGCGGAACCGAACCCAAAACAAAAACACAAAACCCGAAAAATTTCCGGCGCTCATCACTAATAATAACCCACCTCTCCAGTGACACAGGAGGTGAAGGCAAGTCCACGTACATCAGACATCGCAAAAACATGCCCCCCGGCATGCCGTAACCACACCCTCTGGTGCACTATAACAATATTCAGCATTACAGGTCGTAGCTGCGCTCTCTAGAACTGTGACCATACCCTCCCAGTGCCTGGGTCAGCTCGATATATCAGCGGCTCTGATATAGTATGAGATGGCTTTGCTCCAAGAGTGAACAGTAGTATTTGTGCATTGATAACACCAGATATAGCTGCACAGTGATAGAAATAATAATAAATGCTAAAGCTACAATTAGAGATGAGTGGGTTTGGTTCACAGAGAACCGAACATCCCGCTTCGAGCCCGGATCTGAGTCTGGCTCGGGACTTCCCGCCAGACTCGGAAACCAGAACGAGGCAAAACGTCATCATCCCTGTCGGATTCTCGCGGGTTTTGGATTCCATATAAACAGCCGCACGTTGCCGCCATTTTCATTCCGGACTTGGAGAGTGAGGGAGACAGACCTCTGTCTCTCTGTGGATGGTGGCGTTGGGTGGGGTTAGTGTGTGCTCTGTAGGGGGTGCTGCTGCAGTCACTGTGGTGTATCTGTGCTGTGTTAGGGGTGCTGTCCTGGCTGTCACTCGTGTTTCATGAGCTGCCTGTTACCGGTGCTGAAGCTGTACATGGGTGTAGCTGTCCTCCTGTATGCTGTAAAACAGGGGTGGCCAAACAGTCGATCGCGATCCTCCGCCCAGCCACCTGAAGCCGCGCCTCTCCCGCCTGCCGCCCTGCCCCTCTGTCTGGTCTCCGGCAGTGACGGCGAAGTGTATGGCTCAAATCAGGTGCCGGTTCATTAGCCAATAAGAGCTCGCGGACCGGCGCCTGATTTGAGATATACACGCTGCCGTCACCGCCGGAGATCAGGCTGAAAAGCAGGGCAGCAGGCAGGAGAAGCGCGCGCTGCGCTGCGCTCACCACACAGCAACAGTGAGCTTTACTATAGGGGCATATCTGGCATTGTGGGCACATGGCTCAGTGGGGGCATATCTGGCAATGTGGGTCATGTGGCACTGTGGGGGCATATCTGGCACTGTGGGGGCATATCTGGCTCTGCGGGCACATGGCACTGTGGGGGCATATCTGGCACTGTGGGCACATGGCACTGTGGGGCATATCTATAATCTGGCACTGTGGGGTCATATCTGTATCTGGCACTGTGGGGTCATATCTGGCACTGTGGGGGCATAGCTAGCACTGTGGGCACACGGCACTGTGGGGTCATATCTGTATCTGGCATTGTGGGATCATATCTGGCACTGTGGGGTCATATCTGGCACTGTGGGCACATGGCACTGTGGGGGCATATCTGTAATCTGGCACTGTGGGGGCATATCTGGCACTGTGGGGGCATTTCTGGCACTGTGGGCACATGGCACTGTGGGGGCATATCTATAATCTGGCACTGTGGGGGCATATCTAGCACTGTGGGCACATGGCACTGTGGAGGCATATCTGTATCTGGCACTGTGGGATCATATCTGGTACTGTGGGGGCATATCTGTATCTGGCACTGTGGGGTCATATCTGGCACTGTGGGGGCATATCTGTATCTGGCACTGTGGGGTCATATCTGGTACTGTGGGGGCATATCTGTAATCTGGCACTGTGGGGGCATATCTAGCACTGTGGGCACATGGCACTGTGGGGTCATATCTGTATCTGGCACTGTGGGGTCATATCTGGCACTGTGGGGTCATATCTGGCACTGTGGGGTCATATCTGTAATCTGGCACTGTGGGGGCATATCTGGCACTGTGGCGGCATATCTGGCACTGAGGGCACATGGCACTGTGGGGGCATATCTAGCACTGTGGGCACATAGCACTGTGGGGGCATATCTGTATCTGGCACTGTGGGGGCATATCTGGCACTGTGGGCACATGGCACTGTGGGGGCATATCTGTAATCTGGCACTGTGGGGGCATATCTAGCACTGTGGGCACATGGCACTGTGGGGTCATATCTGTATCTGGCACTGTGGTGTCATATCTGGCACTGTGGGGTCATATCTGGCACTGTGGGGGCATATCTGTAATCTGGCACTGTGGGGGCATATCTGGCACTGTGGCGGCATATCTGGCACTGAGGGCACATGGCACTGTGGGGGCATATCTAGCACTGTGGGCACATAGCACTGTGGGGGCATATCTGTATCTGGCACTGTGGGGGCATATCTGGCACTGTGGGCACATGGCACAGTGGGGGCATGTGTGTATCTGGCACTGTGGGGACATATGTGTTTGAGGTTTTTACCTGTGGGGGCCAATGTGTTATTTCGTGTGAGGCAGTCATTACACTCTGTGCAGCAAGGCTACGTCCTTTTTTTTGTTATACCACGCCCACTTTTTGCTATACCACGCCCACTTTTTTGTTATGCCACACACCTTTTTTTGCATGCGCGCCGTAGGCGCGCGCTATTATTCCTCCTAGGTAGATCACAAAAGCCTTTTAGCTTTCAAAGTAGATTGCCGACTCCAAAAGTCTGGCCACCCCTGCTGTAAAATATAGGGGTGCTGCTATTAAAATAAAATTACACTGGCCCTGTATTCTGTAAAAATTCAGGGGTGCAGTTGTTATAAATTAAAAGCACACTGGTCTTGTATGCTGTAAAAAATATAGGGGTGCTGCTGTCAAAATAACATTACACTCTCCCTGTATGCTGTAAAAATTCAGGGGTGCAGTTGTTAAAAATTAAAAGCACACTGGTCATGTATGCTGTAAAAATATTTGGGGGGCTGCTGTTAATATAATATTACATTGGTCCTGTTTGCTGTAAATATTCAGGGGTGCAATAAAATCAATGTACACTGGCCCTGTGTATGCTGTAAAAATTATGGGGTGCAGAGAAAATAAATGTACACTGGCCTTGTATGCTGTAAAAATTCAGGGGTGCAGTGAAAATAAATGTACACTGGCCCTGTCTTGTATGCTGTAATAATTATAGGGTGCAGTGAAATTCAATGTACACTGGCCCTATCTTGTATGCTGTAATAATTCTAGGGTGCAGTGGCAATCAATGTACACTGGTCCTGTCTTGTATGCTGTAAAAATTCAGGGGTGCATTGAAAATAAATGTGCATGGGCCCTGTATGCTGTAAAAATTCAGGGGTGCTGTTGTTAAAATAAAAGTACACTGGTCCTGTATGCTGTAAAAATACAGAGGTGCAGTGAAAATAAATGTACACTGGCCTTGTCTTGTATGCTGTAAAATTACAGGGTTGTTGTGAAAATACAGGGGCGCTGGCACTGTCCGTGGTTGCGATGTCTAGGCCTGACCTTCACAACACTGTATGGGAAGAGGAGGCTCCTACCACCATTTGCACGCCCCCCTGCAAGTGCTGGGAGGAGCACCGACAGTCCAGTTGGTGATATTGAGATTGAGGAAGTCATTGGAGAAGTACACCAGAATGAGGAGGATATAGGTGTAGCTGGCGCTCTAGAGGAAGTTGACTATGAGCATTCTGATGGTGATGTGGTTTGTGTGAATAAGGCACCAGTGGAGACAGTTGTTGCCCATGGGCTGAGAAAGCCCATTGTCATGCCTGGGCAAAATACCAAAAAAGCCACCTCTTCGGTGTGGAATTATTTCTCCACAAATCCGGACAACAGGTGTCAGGCCACCTGTTGCCTTTGTAAATCTATAATAAGTAGGGGTTGGACGTTACCCACATAGAACATCCTCCCTTATACGTCACCTGAAGCGCATACACCATAAGTCATTGTCAAGTTCAGAAACTTTGGGTAATAGCATAAGCAGTCCACTGACACCTAAATGATGTGGTTTGTTTGAACAGTATTTCTCTGTGAGGATGAAGATGTAAACACTGAAAGGGGGGGGGATCTGAGGATGAGGACGACATTTTGCCACTGTCAAGCCAGTGTGTGTAAAGGCAGATTAATGGGGGTTTTAGTGGGGGCTCAAATAAACCAATCATTTCAGCAACAGTCATGTGGCAGACCCTGTCGCTGAATTGATTGGTTTGTTAAAGTGCACATGTCCTGTTTATACAACATAAGGGTGGTGGGAGGGCCCAAGGACAATTCCATCTTGCACCTCTTTTTTTCTTTGCATTATGTGCTCTTTGGGGCCTAGTTTTTAAAACTGTCATCCTGCAGGGCCACTCCTAGATGGGCCCGGTGTTTGTGCCACCCACTTAGCTTAGTCATCCAGCGACCTCGGTGCAATCTTTTGGCCTATAAACAATATTGTGAGATGTGAGGTGTTCAGAATAGACTGGAAATGAGTGGAAATGAATGTTATAGAGGTTAATAATACCGTAGGATCAAAATTACCCCCAAATTCTGTGATTTTAGCTGTTTTTATGGGTTTTTTTTTAATCATCCAGATCCAAAACCAAAACCCGAAAGGGTGGTTTTGGCAAAAACCAATCCAGATCCAAAACACGAGCGGGGATCCAGATCCAAAACACAAAACCCGAAAAGTGCCTGCCGCACATCTCTAGTGACAACACAACAGTTCGTACACAATATACTCTCCGTGTGATTATAATATACACATCGGTTGTCTTGCCCTTTTAAAGATCAAATGGGAATCTGCCTTTTCACTGCAGACTAATTGCAAATACCTACCTACAGCAGTGACGTGCGGTGAGGTCACTGGTTGGGGAGGCACTGGCAGCTAACAAGCCCCCCCCCCCCCGAGAAAAAAAAAAAAGTGTGGTCCCCCGATACATCAATAAAACCAGCACTAGGCAGAACCAGCCAGGGGGAGTAATGCCATAGCAGGGCAGACACTCAGTGTGGGGTCCCCCTGCCATAACATTAATCATCCCCCCAGCCAGTCAGCCCAGGGTTGGAATTCCTCGGAAAGTGGGAACCCCAAAAAATAAAAATGGGGTCCCCCCTCCCGAGCAATAACCAGCACTGGGCTGATAGCCCAGTGCTATGCCCCGCACCCCTGGTGGCGGTGGGTGCGGGGTTCATTGTGTGTTAATATTGTTCTTTACAGGTGGCCTACAGGTCCCAGCAAGCCTGCCCCAGCATGCTGGCACTTGGAGAACCACAAGTGCCAGCATGCCCGGACATAAAGGGCCCGCTGGCACCTGTAGTCCACCTGCAAAGAATAGTAATATTGTTCTTTACAGGTGGCCTACAGGTCCCAGCAAGCCTGCCCCAGCATGCTGGCACTTGGAGACCCACAAGTGCCAGCATGCCCGGACATAAAGGGCCCGCTGGCACCTGTAGTCCACCTGTAAAGAAAATATTAAAATAAAACACCACACGGTCTTAAAAATAAGTTTTATTAAACTGGATCTTCACCTGGGGGCGGCGGCCTTTAAGCTCTTTTGCGTGGCCGCCGCCTTCCCAGGGCTTCCTGCATCTTCACCTGGTGGGCGGCGGCTGCTAATCTCTTTTGCATAGCCGCTGCCCATCCAGGACTTCCGGCGTCTTCTTTCTTCAGGAGCTCTTCACAGCTCCTCCTCCGCCGTCGGACTGACGCTCCTCTGCCTCGCGCTGACTTATATAAGTCAGCCGGAGGGGGCGGGGCGATGACGCGGCGAGCCGTGATTGGCTCGCGGCGGCCATCTTGAATTTAAAAAATGACGCTGAGGCGCCATTTTTGAAACTGGTACCGCTCCGCTGCCAAACTCTGCAGGCTAAAGGTAAACCTCCGCCGCCCGCACCGCCGCCGCAACCCGTCGCTCGCTCCACCGCCGCCCGCACCACCGCCGCATCCTGCCGCCCGCACCACCGCCGCCACCGTCGCCCACACAGTGATTGACAGCGGATCCAGTGACGGATCCGCTGGCCAATCACTGTGGCCTCACTGACAGGGACGTGCTTTCATAGGTTGACAGCACGTCCCTGTATGAAAGCGGCACCACTAATGGTGCCGCTTTCCCATATATTTTCAATGGGCTTTTACTGCCCATGGCTAGTCCCCGCCCGTGCCCGCTCCCCGCTCCCATACATTTCCCCAGAGACAACGGGAGGCACCACGATCGGTGCCTCCCAAACACATAAGGAGGGGAGCAATGATAAGAATAATATTAAGAGGATACATATGACACAGAATATGTGTCATATGCATCTTCTTTGTATTATCTTAATCATTAATGACAGGGGAGGCACTGCCTCCCCTGCCTCCCCTGACTGCACGTCCCTGACCTACAGATAACAATAGATTGCTGCAGCCAGACCAATAACAGTATCTGGGGGTGGGTGAGGACAGTGGCGTAAGTTCGTCACAGTTGCCCGGAGGCAAGATAAATATTGGTGCCCCCCTATTTCCTATATAAAGATAAATATATTTATGTATGTGTGTGCGTGTGTGTGTGTGTGTGTGTGTGTGTGTGTGTGTGTGTGTGTGTGTGTGTGTGTGTGTGTATGGAGTGTTCTGAAAAAAAATTATATACTGTATTTATACAATTAATTGTCTTTTATTTTAAATCACACATTTCTTAGCAGTCATACCCAGGATTAGAACCCATGACCTGTTAAACAGACAGCAGACACTTTACTGATGGAGCTATTTGCTCCTGTAGAGGAAGCATGAGAATTCTAACTATATGAAGTTACGTGTAATTGTCAGAGGAGTATCTTCATATAGTTAAAATTCTCATATTTCCTATACAGGAGCAAACAGCTTCATCAGTAAGGTGTCTGCTTCCAGTGTAATAGGTTGTGGTTTCTAATCTTGGGTGTGATACTTGTAAAATGTGTATATTCAGTATAATAAAGAGGGTGTGATTTGTAAGCTGCAGGGACCAGTGAGGAAGTCGACCACTGAAGAGATAGTGACAGCTATCAAATAACTTAATTCAATGGTGTCAAAGAATGGGAGGAGAGGTGCCCCCCTTCAGAGCAGTAGCCCGGCGGCAGATGACTCCTTTGCCTCCCAGAATTCTGCCTCTGGGTGAGGACAACCTTATGTTCTTTTCCCCATCTTTACACACCCCCTACAACCCCTGTTTTGTTCCCTTAAGTGTGAAATACGCCCCACTCGCCATAGGAGATGTGGAAGATTTTTTGCTGTGCGCCTCTATGTACGCATACACAGTTGAAAACATTTGGTCCGCTGCACCCGGCGTCGCTGCTGCGTCCGACTCAGCAGATGAACACACAAGCCCAGTGCATGAACGAAGGGACTTACTTTACTAAAACACAATGACACACTGAGAAGTTTAGAGCTTGTTTTAATGCATTAAACCTGAAAATGTTCAATCAATGACTCACCCTATCTCAGAGAAAATGGAAAGCAGTGATAATCCCGCAAGGTAGGGTTGGCCACCAATCATCTATGGTTAGAAACCACCAATGGTGAACATCAGTGATTGATAATACCTGCTGAGATCCGCTCACGAGCATCCATGGCCTGTGCATGAGTGGAGTGAAACTATTGATGGGTCATTCATTTATGGTTTCTTGATGATTTTTTTTTTAAATATAAAAACATAATCCATTGATGTTTGTCAACTCTACCTCAAGGCCACCATCAGCAATGCCAGTTCCATATGAAAGAAGTGTAACCGCACTTGACTAGCGGGAGGTGGGTCATGGTCAGCCTCTCACCCACTTTAGCGCCCCTGTAAGCCTGATCAAAATTTGCAGAAACCCCATTTGGACCTCTCATAAATTGACCCTTATATCTTTTTGACTTAATTTTTTGGGGGAATAAAACAAACACGTGCAATCTCTTGAATAGTTTGGCAGAATAATGCGTGGGCGGTCTGACTGCCTCCGCTGCTAACTTTTAACATGGGTTTAATTCAGACATATTGTTCCTTACAATAAATTCTTATTCTGTTCGGTCCTCCCAGACTTCTACAACCCGGGCGTTCCTCACCTTACATTACTGTCTTATTCTACAACAAAAGAACAGTCTTAGAAGCTGTCTCTCAGATCCTATGTGTTTATTTCACAGGGTTTAGACAAGTACTTTGTTTAACACACTTACACGCAGAGCCCGAGGCTTCTCTGTCTAAAGGCTGGATTTCATGAAAAAAAAAGATAGATACAAGGATCATTAGAAAATAAATCTATAGAGGATGTGTGCGCTTCTGTCACATGAAAACACAAATGAAATTTGAAACATCTCTTTAATGCAGTTTTGTTTTATTACTGAAGTCTGAAGCCGTAATCCCACTTATTAGCGTTACTTAGACGGATACTAACACTGTAAAATGATTAATCTTCTGCGTGTTTGTTCTGGTCCCATGAAAAAAAAAGGTATGTTTGTTGTATTTGATATTCCAGGTATATTCTTACTTAGCGCAAGGTATGTCATTAGTATCTCTGAAATGTTCCTCTTTACCACTAGGTAGGTAGTTACTATTAGATAAATACTCCTATGCATTTATTATTTAGTACTAGGTAGGTAGTTATTATTAAATATTCCTATGTATTTATTATTTAGTACTAGCTAGGTAGTTTATTAGATAAATACTCCTATGTATTTATTATGTAGCACTAGGTAAGTAGTTATTATTAGGTAAATACTCCTATGTGTTTGTTATTTAGCACTAGGTAGGTAGTTATTATTAGATAAATACTCCTATGTATTTATTATTTAGCACTAGGTAGGTAGTTATTATTAGATAAATATTCCTATGTATTTATTATGTAGCACTAGGTAAGTAGTTATTATTAAGTAAATACTTCTATGTGTTTATTATTTAGCACTAGGTAGGTAGTTATTATTAGATAAATACTCCTATGTATTTATTATTTAGCACTAGGTAGGTAGTTATTAGATAAATACTCCTATCTATTTATTATTTAGCACTAGGTAGGTAGTTATTATTAGATAAATATTCCTATGTATTTATTATTTAGCACTAGGTAGGTAGTTATTATTAGGTAAATACTCCTATGTGTTTATTATTTAGCACTAGGTAAGTAGTTATTATTAGGTAAATACTCCTATGTGTTTATTATTTAGCACTAGGTAGGTAGTTATTATTAGATAAATACTCCTATGTATTATTATTTAGCACTAGGTAGGTAATTATTGTTAGATAAATACTACTATGTATTTATTATTTAGCACTAGGTAGGTAATTATTGTTAGATAAATACACCTATGTGTTTATTATTTAACACTAGGTAGGTAGTTATTATTAGATAAATACTCCTATGTATTTATTATTTAGCACTAGGTAGGTAGTTATTATTAGATAAATACTCCTATGTATTTATGATTTAGTACTAGGTAGGTAGTTATTATTAAAGCACTCCTAATAAATATTATTAAAGCATATTATTATTATTATTATTATTATTATTATTATTATTATTAAAGCATATTATTAGATAAATACTCCTATGTATTTATTATTTAGCACTAGGTAGGTAATTATTAGAGATGAGTGGGTTCGGTTCTCCGAGATACGACCCCCCCCCCCCCCCCCCGCCCCCGCCCCCGAACTTCACCTATTTTACACGGTTCCGAGGCAGCCTCTGATCTTCCTGCCTTGCTCGGTTAACCCAAACGCGCCCAAACGTCGTCATCCCGCTGTCGGATTCTCGCGAGATTCGTATTCTATATAAAGAGCCGCGCGTCGCCGGCATTTTCACTCGTGCATTGTAGATTGAACGGAGAGGACGTGGCTGCGTTCTCTCCCTGAAAAGCTCCGTAATCTGTGTTCAGTGTGCTGCAAATATCTGTGCTCAGTGTGCTGCAAATATCTGTGCTCAGTGTGCTGAAAATATCTATGTTCTCTGCCTGAAAACGCTCCATATCTGTGTTCAGTGTGCTGCAAATATCTGTGCTCAGTGTGCTTTATTGTGGGGACTGGGGACCACCAGTATAATAGTAGAACAGTACAGTAGGCCATTGCTGTATCTTGCAGCTCTGTGTCACTGCAAGTATCCATTCCATATATGTGCTGCATTTTTGTGAGCAGTATATATAGTATTACAGTGCAGCATTTTGGTGACCAACAGTATATAGTTGTACAGTAGGCCATTGCTGTATCTTGCAGCTCTGTGTCACTGCAAGTATCCATTCCATATCTGTGCTGCATTATTGTGAGCAGTATATAGTAGGACAGTGCAGCATTTTGGTGACCAGCAGTATACATATATAGTACAGTACAGTAGGCCATTGTTGTATCTTGCAGCTCTGTGTCACTGCAAGTATCCATTCCATATCTGTGCTGCATTATTGT
Organism: Pseudophryne corroboree; assembly: GCF_028390025.1. Lineage (NCBI taxonomy): Eukaryota > Metazoa > Chordata > Amphibia > Anura > Myobatrachidae > Pseudophryne > Pseudophryne corroboree. The sequence continues at coordinate 1,168,532,188 of NC_086444.1, forward strand.
GAGCAGTATATATAGTATTACAGTGCAGCATTTTGGTGACCAACAGTATATAGTTGTACAGTACAGTAGGCCATTGCTGTATCTTGCAGCTCTGTGTCACTGCAAGTATCCATTCCATATCTGTGCTGCATTATTGTGAGCAGTATATATAGTATTACATTGCAGCATTTTGGTGACCAACAGTACATAGTTGTACAGTACAGTAGGCCACTGCTGTATCTTGCAGCTCTGTGTCACTGCAATTATCCATTCCATATCTAGCTGCATTTTTGTGAGCAGTATATATAGTATTACAGTGCAGCATTTTGGTGACCAACAGTATATAGTTGTACATTACAGCTCTGTGTCACTGCAAGTATCCATTCCATATCTGTGCTGCATTATTGTGAGCAGTAAATAGGACAGTGCAGCATTTTGGTGACCAGCAGTATACATATATAGTACAGTACAGTAGGCCATTGCTGTATCTTGCAGCTCTGTGTCACTTCTAGTATCCTGATCAGTGCTCAATATCTGCTGCATTGTTGTGACCAGTATGTATACTGTACTGTGCGACGTGTGTTATACACCTGGTGATTATACATCCTGTAATCTGTACCGAGCGATGTGTGAGATACACCTGGGGATTATACACCCTATGTACTGTACTGTGTGAGATACACCTGGGGATATACACCCTATATTATTATTATTATTATCATCCTTTATTTATATGGCGCCACAAGGGTTCTGCAGCGCCCAATTACAGAGTACATAAATAATCAAACAGGAAAACAGCAACTTACAGTTGATGACAGTATAGGACAAGTACAGGGTAAATACACATAGTTACATCAGCAGATGACACTGGAATAAGTATCAGGTGGCAGAAGACTGCTGGATGTGGTACAGTTGAAGATTATTAAAGTAAGACAAAGGATAAGCACTTGAGGGAAGAGGGCCCTGCTCGTGAGAGTTTACAATCTAAAGGGGAGGGGTAGACAGACATGGGTGACACAGATGGGGTACATAGAGAACATGGAACAGAGGGTTAGGATGAGATTTGGCTGGGTTTGGTGAAGAAGTGGACCCCCAGAAGGCACAAGTCAATACTTAACATTGCAACATTTTACTGGGCTATGCAGGAGAAAATAGGGGGGGGGGGGGGGGTAAAATTGATAACTTCTACCACTTTCAAAAAGGTCAATGGAAGCTGAAATAATGGACAACTACCTCATGGATGCCAGATACAGTATACCAAACAGTACTTAGCAGAGTTAGGAATGAGTGCTTATAAAATACAGTAACATTTTGTCATAATATTTCAGAAACTGCATGGCTGGTCTCTTGCACTCTTTTGCTCTAATACACCACCTGCTTTAGGTTTTATATGCAAAAACATTATGGGGTATATGCAATTCCGGGCGAATTGCGGCACTTTTTCGCCCGTTTTTAAATTTGACACAATTCGACCGTCGAATTCCGGCAGGTGGGTGCCGGAATTCGACATATTCAATGAAAAACTAATTCGACAGTCCCGCTGTCGAAAAACGGCCGATTTGACGGATTTTGATTAGATTTTTAATTTTTTTTTAAAAACTGTAAAAAACCCGAAAAAAATTTGCGTGGGGTCCCCCCTCCTAAGCATAACCAGCTTTGGGCTCTTTGAGCCTGTCCTGGTTGCCAAAATACGGGAAAAAAATGACAGGGGATCCCCCGTATTTTAACAACCAGCACCGGGCTCTGCGCCTGTATGCGCGTCGGAGCTGTCAGACGCGCATCGCACAGACCCCTCCATTATCTTCAATGGTGGGAACTTTGCGGTCAGCGGTGAGGTCACCCGCGGTCAGCGGCTGACCACAGGTAACCCCACCGCTGACCGCAAAGTTCCCACCATTGAAACTAATCGAGGGAGCTGTGCGATGCGCTGTCTGGCAGCTCAGACGCGCAAAGCCAATCAGGAGAGTGCCACGAAGTGGCGCTTCCTGATTGGCTGAAGGGACCTTCTGTGACAGGAGTCACGGGGGGTCTCTGCATTCGGGGAAAGGGGTCCCATGTGTAAACATGGGACCCCTTTCAGTCCGTCTGGTTCGGGTAAATGAGTTTTTTTGTTTTGCCAAGTACGTGGATTACAATAAAAGAACTGGACACTGGATCAGGTGAGTATAATTTTATTTTCAGGTACCCCGGACGTCGACATTGGAGACGTGGCCAGAGTCGGCGTGTCAACATAGGTAAGTATGTGTGTCGGCATGTATGTAATAAAGTTATACTTCTACGGTGTGCGTGTCCTGTTTTAATTTGGGTATTTTTTTTGCAGTAGAACTACAGGTACCAGCGGGCACGTTTTGCCCCCGCATGCTGGTACTTGTGGTTCTCCAAGTACCGGCTTGCGGGGGAGGCTTGCTGGGACTTGTAGTTCTGCAAAAAACAATATTCTTACATTTTCAACAAGGCTATCAGCCCCCCATCCGCAGCCCATGGATGGGGGGGACAGCCTCGGGCTTCACCCCTGGCCCTTGGGTGGCTGGGGGGGACCCCTTGATTGAAGGGGTCCCACTTCTCCAGGGTACCCCGGCCAGGGGTGACTAGTTGGGTATATAATGCCACGGCCGCAGGGTGCTGTATAAAAGTGACCCCCGGCTATGGCATTATCTCTCCAGCTAGTGGAGCCCGGGGCAGGTACAAAAAATACGGGGGACCCCTACTCTTTTTGTCCCCCGTATTTTTTGCACCAGGTCCCCTGTCATTTCCCCCCCCCCCCCCCGTATTTTGGCAACCAGGACCGGCTCAAAGAGCCCGAGGCTGGTTATGCTTAGGAGGGGGGACCCCACGCATTTTTTTTTCTGATTTTTACCCCATTCCATAAAAAAATATATATATTTTAAAAGATATATAAATAATACTTGTGCCTCCTAAATAGACAAGCCAAGTACCTAATCCCTTCTAATATAAATAGATATGCTATTACCAATAAAAAAACACAAAAAAAAACATGTTTTTAAATTTTTTTATTAGATTCCGCCAGCAAAGTGTGGCGGATTGAAAATGACGAATTTACTGTCTAAAAGCACTGTTGTCGAATTTACAATCTTCAATTGAATTTACTTTTGTCGAAATGCCGCATTTGTACCATTGCAGAAATGTTGAATTTGACAAATGTCGAATTTCAAAAAGTCGAATTTGGAATGGCCGTTTTTTTTTGACGAAAAGTACTGAATTGCATTGTCGATTTTTTTTGGGGGGGCGAAAATGTCCAGTTTTTCAACATTTTCGGGAATTCGACCGCAATTGCATATACCCCTATGTCTCCATAATCCCAAAAAACGTCAGTCTTCTTGGAGAGTGGTTTGTTCCTTTGTAAGCTAAAGAGAACAAACGTTCTCAAACAACGGTTTCTCAATTTCTTTTTCCTCTGGGAAGGGATTGTGGATTTGCAGGAATATCTGAGCATTTCTGTAATCAGAAAGCAGTGACTTTCTACAAATGTTTCCGAATAATTCCAGTGATTTTGTCATTTTCTTCCAGTGATTTGGACCAATAATACCATTGATTAGAACGAATAATTCCAGTGATTTTGTCATTTTCTTCCAGTGATTTGGACCAATAATACCATTGATTAGAACAAATAATTCCAGTGATTTTGTCATTTTGTTCCAGTGATTTGGACCAATAATATAATTGATTAGAACAAATAATTCCTGTGATATTGAGGTGTTTGTGTCGCTTAGCTTAGCCGTCCAGCGACCACAGTGCACCTCTTTTTCTCTTTTCTTTGCATCATGTGCTGTTTGGGGCAAATTTTTTTAAGTGCCATCCTGTCTGACACTGCAGTGCCACTCCTAGATGGGCCAGGCAGAGCGGGATTAAGGGGGGTGGGGGGGTCCCGGGGATACGTACCCCGGGCCCCCCTTTCTAAAAGGGCCCCCTTGCCACAGAACGGATCGCTTTTACCGATCCGCTCTGTGGTGTTGCTGCGCTCCTGGCTCCCCGCAGCGGCGCTGCAAAGCAGAGAGTAGAGGACAGCTGAGCGACGGCTCAGCTGTCCAATAGCGGTTGCAGCAGCAGGCTGCGGCTCAGTCATTGGATGGGCGCGCAGGCTGCAGAGGGGAGGAAGGAAGAAGAGACCGAACCCTGGCAGCATGTGGAGCCAGCCCAGCAGAGGAAGCCTGGTGCCCTTAACGGAGACTAGAGGCAGAGAGGATCGAGCTCTCGATCTCCTCTGTCTCAGCAGACACTGACAGCAGCCTGAGCAAGTAAGGCTGACTATCGTTCATTGTTTTTTCCCTGCTACTAAAAATGAAAAAAAAATGTATGCTCTGGGTTATATATATATATATATATATATATATATATATAGATATAGATATAGATATAGAGATAGATAGATAGATAGATAGATAGATAGATAGATAGATAGATAGATAGATAGATAGATAGATAGATAGATATAGATAATTATATATATATATGGGTGGTCTTCAGTATGCCGGCTGTCGGGATCCCAGCGCTCAGTATACCGGCGCCGGAATCCCGACAGCCGGCATACCGACACTTATTCTCCCACGACCCCCCTGGAGGGAGAATAAAATAGCCACCGTGCCCGCAAGGGGCTCATTTGCGCTCGCCACACTGTCGGTATGCCAGCGGTCGGGCTCCCGGCGCCGGTATGCTGGTCGCCGGAAGCCCGACCGCCGGCATACCATACTACACCCCAACATATATATATAGTGTTCACTCTAGGCTGTTTTAGCAGGGCGCCGCGCCCTGTCCAATTTTATTAAGGCAAATCCCGCCCTACCCTTTCTGCGGCACCCTGCTAAACATCCTGCCTGCTTCCTGCTCTCCCAGCGTGTATAGATGCCGTGCGCATGCGCACAGCATCCATTCACGCTACGTACGTGCTAGGCATGCCCCCTTTAGTGATGCCGCCGGCCTCCCACGCCCCTTTTGTGATGCCGCCAGCCGCCCACGTCCCCTTTAGTGACGCCGCCAGCCACCCACGCCCCCTTTAGTGACGACGCCAGACGCCCACACCCCCTTTAGTGACACCGCTGCCCACCCACGCCCCCTTAAGTGACGCCGTGAGACGCGTGCACAAGTGCCCCTACAGACCGGTGCCCTGCCCTAAAAAATTCCTAGGGGGAACACTACATATATATATATATATATATAATATACAGGTTGAGGATCCCTTATCCAAAGCGCTTAGGACCAGAGGTATTTTGGATATCGGATTTTTCCGTATTTTGGAATAATTGCATACCATAATGAGATATCATGGCGATGGGACCCAAGTCTAAGCACAGAATGCATTTATGTTTCATATACACCTTATACACACAGCCTGAAGGTAATTTTAGCCAATATTTTTAATAACTTTGTGCATTAAACAAAGTGTGTGTACATTCACACAATTCATTTATGTTTCATATACACCTTATACACACAGCCTGAAGGTCATTTAATACAATATTTTTAATAACTTTGTGTATTAAACAAAGTTTGAGTACATTGAGCCACAGAAAACAAAGATTTCACTATCTCACTCAAAAAAGTCAGTATTTCGGAATATTCCGTATTTCGGAATATTTGGATATGGGATACTCAACCTGTATATATCTAACTATCTATATAATATGAGTGTATATGTATATATATTAGTGATGTGCACCGGACATTTTTCGGGTTTTGTGTTTTGGTTTTGGATTCGGTTCCGCGGCCGTGTTTTGGATTCGGACGCGTTTTGGCAAAACCTCCCTGAAATTTTTTTGTCGGATTCGGGTGTGTTTTGGATTCTGGTGTTTTTTTTACAAAAACCCCTCAAAAACAGCTTAAATCATACAATTTTGATCCCATAGTATTATTAACTTCAATAACCATAATATCCACTCATTTTCAGTCTATTCTGAACACCTCACAATATTATTTTTAGTCCTAAAATTTGCACTAAGGTCGCTGGATGACTAAGCTAAGCGACCCAAGTGGCCGACACAAACACCTGGCCCATCTAGGAGTGGCACTGCAGTGTCAGACAGGATGGCACTTCAAAAAAATAGTCCCCAAACAGCACATGATGCAAAGAAAAAAAGAGGCGCAATGAGGTAGCTGTGTGACTAAGCTAAGCGACCCAAGTGGCCGACACAAACACCTGGCCCATCTAGGAGTGGCACTGCAGTGTCAGACACTGTGAAGGAGGAGATGTTGACGGGTCACGTTCCGCTTGACTTGACAATTTTCTCACCAGCAGGTCTTTGAACCTCTGCAGACTTGTGTCTGCCGGAAAGAGAGATACAACGTAAGTTTTAAATCTAGGATCGAGCACGGTGGCCAAAATGTAGTGCTCTGATTTCAACAGATTGACCACCCGTGAATCCTGGTTAAGCGAATTAAGGGCTCCATCCACAAGTCCCACATGCCTAGCGGAATCGCTCTGTTTTAGCTCCACCTTCAATGTCTCCAGCTTCTTCTGCAAAAGCCTGATGAGGGGAATGACCTGACTCAGGCTGGCAGTGTCTGAACTGACTTCACGTGTGGCAAGTTCAAAGGGTTGCAGAACCTTGCACAACGTTGAAATCATTCTCCACTGAGCTTGAGTCAGGTGCATTCCCCCTTCTTTGCCTATATCGTAGGCAGATGTATAGGCTTGAATGGCCTTTTGCTGCTCCTCCATCCTCTGAAACATATAGAGGGTTGAATTCCACCTCGTTACCACCTCTTGCTTCAGATAATGGCAGGGCAGGTTCAGGAGTGTTTGCTGGTGCTCCAGTCTTCGGCACGCGATGGCTGAATGCCGAAAGTGTCCCGCAATTCTTCGGGCTACCGACAGCATCTCTTGCACGCCCCTGTCGTTTTTTAAATAATTCTGCACCACCAAATTCAATGTATGTGCAAAACATGGGACTTGCTGGAATTTGCCCAGATGTAATGCACGCACAATATTGGTGGCGTTGTCCGATGTCACAAATCCCCAGGAGAGTCCAATTGATGTAAGCCATTCTGCGATGATGTTCCTCAGTTTCCGTAAGAGGTTGTCAGCTGTGTGCCTCTTATGGAAAGCGGTGATACAAAGCGTAGCCTGCCTAGGAACGAGTTGGCGTTTGCGAGATGCTGCTACTGGTACCGCCGCTGCTGTTCTTGCTGCGGGAGGCAATACATCTACCCAGTGGGCTGTCACAGTCATATAGTCCTGAGTCTGCCCTGCTCCACTTGTCCGTGGTTAAGTGGACATTGGGTACAACTGCATTTTTTAGGAAACTGGTGACTCTTTTTCTGACGTCTATGTACATTTTCGGTATCGCCTGCCTAGAGAAATGGAACCTAGATGGTATTTGGTACCTGGGACACAGTACCTCAATCAAGTCTCTAGTTCCCTGTGAATTAACGGTGGATATCAGAAACACGTTTCTCACCGCCCAGGCTGCCAAGGCCCGAGTTATCCGATTTGCAGGAGGATGACTGCTGTGATATTTCATCTTCCTTGCAAAGGACTGTTGGACAGTCAATTGCTTACTGGAAGTAGTACAAGTGGTCTTCCGACTTCCCCTCTGGGATGACGATCAACTCCCAGCAGCAACAACAGCAGCGCCAGCAGCAGTAGGCGTTACACTCAAGGATGCATCGGAGGAATCCCAGGCAGGAGAGGACTCGTCAGACTTGCCAGTGACATGGCCTGCAGGACTATTGGCTTTCCTGTGTAAGGAGGAAATTGACACTGAGGGAGTTGGTGGTATGGTTTGCAGGAGCTTGGTTAGAAAAGGAAGGGATTTAGTGGTCAGTGGACTGCTTCCGCTGTCATCCAAAGTTTTTGAACTTGTCACTGACTTCTGATGAATGCGGTCCAGGTGACGTATAAGGGAGGATGTTCTTAGTTGGTTAACGTCCTTACCCCTACTTATTACAGCTTGACAAAGGCGACACACGGCTGACACCTGTTGTCCGCATTTGTGTTAAAATAATTCCACACCGAAGAGGTGATTTTTTTTTGTAATTTGACCAGGCATGTCAATGGCCATATTCGTCCCACGGACAACAGGTGTCTCCCCGGGTGCCTGACTTAAACAAACCACCTCACCATCAGAATCCTCCTTGTCAATTTCCTACCCAGCACCAGCAATACCCATATCCTCATCCTGGTGTACTTCAACAGTGACATCTTCAATTTGACTATCAGGAACTGGACTGCGGGTGCTCCTTCCAGCAATTGCAGGGGGCGTGCAAATGGTGGAAGGCGCAACCTCTTCCCGTCCAGTGTTGGGAAGGTCAGGCATCGCAACCAACACAATTGGACTCTCCTTGGGGATTTGTGATTTAGAAGAACGCACAGTTCTTTGCTGTGCTTTTGCCATCTTAACTCTTTTAAGTTTTCTAGCAGGAGGATGAGTGCTTCCATCCTCAGGTGAAGCTGAACCACTAGCCTTGAATATAGGCCAGGGCCTCAGCCGTTCCTTGCCACTCCGTGTCGTAAATGGCACATGGGCAAGTTTACGCTTCTCCTCAGACGATTTTGATTTAGATTTTTGGGTCATTTTACTGAGCTTTATTTTTTTTGGATTTTACATGCTCTCTACTATGACATTGGGCTTCGGCCTTGGCAGATGACGTTGATGGCATTTTATCGTCTCGGCCATGACTAGTGGCAGCAGCTTCAGCACGAGGTGGAAGTGGATCTTGATCTTTCCCTATTTTACCGTCCACATTTTTGTTCTCCATTTTTTAATGTGTGGAATTATATGCCAGTAATATATCAATAGCAATGGCCTACTACTATATATACTGCGCACAACTGAAATGCACCACAGGTATGGATGGATACTAGTATACTTGACGACACAGAGGTAGGTAGAGCAGTGACCTACTGTACCATACTGCTATATATTATATACTGGTGGTCAGCAAAATTATGCACTGTCCTCCTACTATATATATACTGTGCAAAACTTAAATGCACCACAGGTATGGATGGATAGTATAATTGACGACACAGAGGTAGGTAGAGCAGTGGCCTACTGTACCGTACAGCTATATATTATATACTGGTGGTCAGCAAAATTATGCACTGTACTCCTACTATATATACTACAATGCAGCACAGATATGGAGCGTTTTTCAGGCAGAGAATGTATAATACTGGTGGTCACTGGTCACTGGTCAGCAAAACTCTGCACTGTACTCCTCCTATATAATACTGCTGGTCCCCAGTCCCCACAATAAAGCAGTGTGAGCACAGATATTTGCAGCACACTGAGCACAGATATGGAGCGTTTTTCAGGCAGAGAACGTATAATACTGGTGGTCACTGGTCAGCAAAACTCTGCACTGTACTCCTCCTATATAATACTGCTGGTCCCCAGTCCCCACAATAAAGCAGTGTGAGCACAGATATTTGCAGCACACTGAGCACAGATATGGAGCGTTTTTCAGGCAGAGAACGTATAATACTGGTGGTCACTGGTCACTGGTCAGCAAAACTCTGCACTGTACTCCTCCTATATAATACTGGTGCTCCCCAGTCCCCACAATAAAGCAGTGTGAGCACAGATATTTGCAGCACACTGAGCACAGATATGGAGCGTTTTTCAGGCAGAGAACGTATAATACTGGTGGTCACTGGTCACTGGTCAGCAAAACTCTGCACTGTACTCCTCCTATATAATACTGGTGGTCCCCAGTCCCCACAATAAAGCAGTGTGAGCACAGATATTTGCAGCACACTGAGCACAGATATGGAGCGTTTTTCAGGCAGAGAACGTATAATACTGGTGGTCACTGGTCAGCAAAACTCTGCACTGTACTCCTCCTATATAATACTGCTGGTCCCCAGTCCCCACAATAAAGCAGTGTGAGCACAGATATTTGCAGCACACTGAGCACAGATATGGAGCGTTTTTCAGGCAGAGAACGTATAATACTGGTGGTCACTGGTCAGCAAAACTCTGCAGTGTACTCCTCCTATAATACTGGTGGTCCCCAGTCCCCACAATAAAGCAGTGTGAGCACAGATATTTGCAGCACACTGAGCACAGATATGGAGCGTTTTTCAGGCAGAGAACGTATAATACTGGTGGTCACTGGTCACTGGTCATTGGTCAGCAAAACTCTGCACTGTACTCCTCCTATATAATACTGGTGCTCCCCAGTCCCCACAATAAAGCAGTGTGAGCACAGATATTTGCAGCACACTGAGCACAGATATGGAGCGTTTTTCAGGCAGAGAATGTATAATACTGGTGGTCACTGGTCACTGGTCAGCAAAACTCTGCACTATACTCCTCCTATATAATACTGCTGGTCCCCAGTCCCCACAATAAAGCAGTGTGAGCACAGATATTTGCAGCACACTGAGCACAGATATGGAGCGTTTTTCAGGCAGAGAACGTATAATACTGGTGGTCACTGGTCAGCAAAACTCTGCACTGTCCTCCTACTATATAATACTGCTGGTCCCCAGTCCACACAATAAAGCAATTAGCACACTGAGCACAGATATTTGCAGCACACTGAGCACAGTCAGATATGGAGCGTTTTTCAGGCAGAGAACGTAGATATTTGCACTTGCAGCACACTGAGCACAGATATTTGCAGCACACTGATCACAGATATTTGCAGCACAATTTGCAGCCCACTGAACATAGAAACTGAGAGGACGCCAGCCACGTCCTCTCACGATCATCTCCAATGCACGAATGAAAAATGGCAGCGACGCGCGGCTTTATATAGAATCCGAATCTCGTGAGAATCCGACCGCGGGATGATGAGGTTCGGGCGCGCTCGGGTTAACCAAGCAAGGCGGGAGGATCCGAGTCTGCTCGAAACCGTGCAAAAAAGGGTGAAGTTCTCCGGGGTTCGGATTCCGAGGAACCGAACCCGCTCATCGCTAATTCCGTCTAATTCAAATTCAAATGCAGCAGGAGGCGTCTGTGGAAGATTGAGGACGCAGCCTTGCATCAGCGCAGTAACCATTGTTCGCGATTCGCGGTGGTTACAGGCACGGGCCAGCCTGCGTAAGCTGAAGCCTACATATGCCGGCTGAACGATCCAGATATCGGGTTCCAGAAACCCATCACAGAAAACATTAGCATACCCTCCAACTGTACCTTTTTAATAGGTACAGTACCTTTTTTTATTGTCTGTACCGATTTTTGGCTCTCCAAACTTCCATTGAAAGTACCGGAAAGGGGGCGTGGCCTTTGCCCGTGGTCACGCCCCCTTTTCTAATTTGTACTGATTTTTATGTGTAAAATGTTGGAGGGTATGCATTAGTGCCAGTTGGACTATACATGGCGGTAGCATAGGACTAGTGATTTATCCTAGTTTCTCATACGTCCTAGAGGATGCTGGGGTCACTTCAAGAACTATGGGCTATAGATGGGATCCGCAGGAGACATGGGCACATTAAGACTTTCAAAGGGGTGTGATCTGGCTCCTCCCTCTATGCCCCTCCTCCAGACTCCAGTTTAGAATCTGTGCCCAGTGAGACTGGATGCACTCTGAGAGCTCTACTGAGTTTCTCTGAAAAGACTTTATGTTAGTTTTTTTATTTTCAGGGAGAAATGCTGGCAACAGTCTCCCTGCTTCGTGGGACTTAGGGGAGAGAAGTCAGACCTACTTCTGTGAGTTTAAAGGTTCTGCTTCTTTGGCTATAGGACACCATTAGCTCCTGAGGGTCTGATCGCTAGGTACGCCTAGATGCTCGTTCCCAGATCCCGCTGTCACCCCCCTTGCACAGCCAGAAGTCAGAAGACAGGTGAGTAGAAGAAGACAGAAGACTTCAGTGACGGCTTCAGAGGTACCGCACAGCGGCCACGCTGCGGGCCATGCTCCCACACTCAGTGGCACTACAGGGTGCAGGGCGCGGGGGGGGGGGGGGGGGGGGGGGGGGGCACCCTGGGCAGCATATTAACCTCTAAAAAAGTGACTGGCAAGAGGGGACAAGGTGCCAAACCTCTGTCCAAACCCCCGCCAGTATAAAGATTTTGGAAAATTAGCGGGGCTGAAGCGCGCCATTCTGGGGGCGGGGCTTAGTCCTCACAGCTCACATCAGCGCCATTTTCTCTTCACAGAAGCTGCAGAGACGCTGGTCCTTTCCTCACACTGCTGTATCAAGTAACAGGGTGCAAAACTGTGTCAGAACCGGGTTTAAGCGCTGGGTTGTGAGCTGGCAAACTCCCTCTGTGTCTCTCTGACAGGCTTTATTGTGGGTCTGTCCCCTATATGCCCAGTGTGTCTGTGTGTGCTGCGTGCACGTGTGTCGGCATGTCTGAGGCTGAAGGCTCTTCCCAGGAGGAGATGATGTTAGGGACACAAACGGCTGTGGGAGTGACCCTGTCGGCACCGCCGACACTTGATTGGGTGAATGTTTTGAGTGCTCTGAATGCTAATGTGGCTCTGATAAATAAGAGATTGGATAAATCTGAGTCTCAGAACCAGGCTTGGAAGAAATCCATAGAGGATGTGCTGTTACAAGTCCAGACCCCCTCGGGGTCACAAAAACGTTCATTTACCCAGCTGGCAGACACGGATACCGACACGGACACTGACTCAAGTGTCGACTATAGTGATGCCAGATTAGATCCAAAATTGGCAAAGAGCATTCAGTACATGATTGTGGCTATAAAAGACGTATTACATATCACTGAGGACCCTACTGTTTACTAGGGTCTGTATGTATAAAGGGAAGAAACCTGAGGTAACATTTCCTCCCTCTCATGAACTGAACACGCTCTGTGAAAAGGTTTGGGAAAATCCTGACAAAAAGTTTCAGATTCCCAAAAGGATTCCAGTGGCGTATCCCTCTGGGGATAGGGAAAAATGGGAGTTACCCCCCATTGTGGACAAAGCTCTATCATGGCTGTCCAAAAAGGTGGCTCTTCCATTCCCTGACACGGCAGCCCTAAAGGATCCTGCGGATCGTAGGCAGGAAAATACATTGAAATCCATTTTCTCTGACGTCCTAGTGGATGCTGGGAACTCCGTAAGGACCATGGGGAACAGCGGCTCCGCAGGAGACTGGGCACAAAAAGTAAAAGCTTTAGACTAGCTGGTGTGCACTGGCTCCTCCCCCTATGACCCTCCTCCAAGCCTCAGTTAGATTTTTGTGCCCGAACGAGAAGGGTGCAAGCTAGGTGGCTCTCCTGAGCTGCTTAGAAGTAAAAGTTTAAATAGGTTTTTTATTTTCAGTGAGTCCTGCTGGCAACAGGTTCACTGCATCGTTGTCACAATCCTGACTGTAGGTTTTATATTTGGTGACTTACCCCTGCCATCTGTCCTGGATCCTGTGTCTTTTCACTCACGGAGTTAAACAGCTTGTCAGTTTTCCTGAGTTCTCTGCCTGAGAGGTAATAGTTAATTAGCTCCATCTGTGGTGATCTCCTGTGTGAGGCTGAATTCAGTAATCTGAAGTTCAGGCTTCAGTGTTCTCTCGGCCTGCTAGGCCTCGCTGCACTTCACAGCCTCCTCTAGAGTAGTCACATGACAGTGACTTCACCTGACCCAGAGTTGTCCAATCCTCTGCCAGCCTGAGACTCTACATCACCTAATCCTGCCCACCAATCATCAGGGACCAGGAAGTATAAATCAGGAGGCTGAGTTGGAATCTGGGCCAGTTCCTCATGTCACATACAGCCTTGTGTGAGTCTTATGCTGAGCTCCCTTAAGGTAACCTTTGTACCTAAGTTCCTGTGGGAACTCTGTTCCCTTGTTACCGTTTGGTTTACTTGTGTGTTGCCATTTGATTTCATCATTTTCCCTGAGTCTCAAAGTAAAGGCACAGCTGCAATGTTTCGTCTTAAAGGCACAGTACTGAATTCCGTGTTCTCCACTGAAAACCACAGAAGTCGTGTTTCAGTTTTACTACTGTTGTAGTTGGGATCTCCAGAGCTCAGTACCTCGTGCCTCAGCATCTCCGTGCTTCCAGCACCTCCGTGCCTCAGTACCTCCGTGCCTCAGTACCTCCGTGCCTCAGTACCTCCGTGCCTCAGTACCTCCATGCTTCCAGCACCTCCGTGCCTCAGTACCTCCGTGCCTCAGCATCTCCGTGCCTCAGTACCTCCGTTCTTCCAGCACCTCCGTGCCTCAGTACCTCCGTTCTTCCAGCACCTCCGTGCCTCAGTACCTCCGTGCTTCCAGCACCTCCGTGCCTCAGTACCTCCGTGCTTCCAGCACCTCCGTGCCTCAGTACCTCCGTGCTTCCAGCACCTCCGTGCCTTAGTACCTCCGTGCCTTAGTACCTCCGTGCTTCCAGCACCTCCGTGCCTCAGTACCTCCGTGCCTTAGTACCTCCGTGCCTCCACGCATCCCAGTGCCTCTACGCACCTCAGTGTTCCCAAGCACCTCAGTGTCCCCAAGCACCTCAGTGTTCCCAAGCACCTCAGTGTCCCCAAGCACCTCAGTGTCCTCAAGCACCTCAGTGTCCCCAAGCACCTCAGTGTCCTCAAGCACCTCAGTGTCCTCAAGCACCTCAGTGTCTCCAAGCACCTCAGTGTCTCCAAGTACCCCGTGCCCTTTAGCACAGTTGAACCTGGTATTCTTCACTGATTCATCAGCGCCTTTCCAGTTCTGTCTTTCAGGAGACCTTCAGCGCCCCCACGTACTTCCTGTCTGCCGACCTAATCCTGTATGAGGAGAGCCTAGATTCGGCCATCTCTGCCGCGGTTCTTCTTCCCAGTCATCGGAAGAATACTCGAGTCCACAACATTTCCAAACCAGGTCAGTGGTAGTATTCACATAATCCTCCAGTCGCCCGCACAGACTTCACTACACCGGGTTCACAAAAACCTCAGTCATGACAGTAGGAACTGGCCACATGGACCCGGCCGAAAGTGTTTGTCTGACGCAGGACCTCCTAAGCAATGTTGCAGGACGCTTGGAAGGTCTGGAGTCGACTCAGCATCGATTGGCACAGTGTCTGCAGCGGAATTCGTCCTCCAGAGATTCTATGACCTTCTGCTCTAAGACTCCTGACCAACTGCAGATTTTCTATCAGATGTTACTACAGTTACAAGAACTTTTGCCTAGTATTCTCTCTGTGATGCCTGATCTCCTCAGGAATACTACCAACGTTGTTGATCCTGTTTTGTCCCATTCAGTTAATAGAGTCTCTTCCTCTGCGCAAGGGAAAGTTTTTCATCAGAGCTATCCACGGCCCAAGCTCTCTGAAGCTGAACGTCAGCGGCGTAAGGAGCTACATCTCTGTCTTTACTGTGGAAATTCTGGTCATTTTGTTAAAGACTGTATTCTTCGCAAGCCAGGTAATAGTGACAAATCTCAGTATCATAGTGCTCATGTCTACAAGTCATCCACAGTATCCGATCCATCTGCTGCTGACGGGGGTATCAAGAAGGCTACTCTTCTGAGAGAGACTCAAATTTATGACTGGGGTCCGGTGGTTAAAAGACCTTATCCCAAGTTGGGTGTCCAGAGAAGAATGTTCAAGCCATTTACAGTCACAGAGGAGTCCGTGTCCACAGCCCCAGGAGGGGCGTCTTCAGAGCGTCCAGCCCCAGGAGGGGCGTCTTCAGAGCGTCCAGCCCCAGGAGGGGCGTCTTCAGAGCGTCCAGCCCCAGGAGGGGCGTCTTCAGAGCGTCCAGCCCCAGTGAGGGGTTCAGAGCGCCCAGCCCCAGAGAGTCTACAGGGTGCTGCCCAGCCAGAGATTCTACAGAGTGCTGCCCAGCCAGAGATTCTACAGAGTGCTGCCCAGCCAGAGATTCTACAGAGTGCTGCCCAGCCAGAGATTCTACAGAGTGCTGCCCAGCCAGAGATTCTACAGAGTGCTGCCCAGCCAGAGATTCTACAGAGTGCTGCCCAGCCAGAGATTCTACAGAGTGCTGCCCAGCCAGAGAGTCTACAGAGTGCTGCCCAGCCAGAGAGTCTACAGAGTGCTGCCCAGCCAGAGAGTCTACAGAGTGCTGCCCAGCCAGAGAGTCTACAGAGTGCTGCCCAGCCAGAGAGTCTACAGAGTGCTGCCCAGCCCCGTGAAGAGGGGGCTCTTGCCTCAGCCCAGCCCCGTGAAGAGGGGGCTCTTGCCTCAGCCTGAGGGGGCTCTTGCCTCAGCCCAGCCCCGTGAAGTGGGGGCTCTTGCCTCAGCCCAGCCCCGTGAAGTGGGGGCTCTTGCCTCAGCCCAGCCCCGTGAAGTGGGGGCTCTTGCCTCAGCCCAGCCCTGTGAAGAAAGGGCTCAGCCCGTCCCGGTTCCAGCCGGTCCAGCAATACTCCAGGCCCTGCCTGGTCAGTCCGTCCCGGTTCCAGCCGGTCCAGCAATACTCCAGGCCCAGCCTGGTCAGTCCGTCCCGGTTCCAGCCGGTCCAGCAATACTCCAGGCCCAGCCTGGTCAGTCCGTCCCGGTTCCAGCCGGTCCAGCAATACTCCAGGCTCCGCCTGGCCAGTCCGTTCCGGGTCCAGCCGGTCCATCAATACTCCAGGCTCCGCCTGGTCAGTCCGTCCCGGTTCCAGCCGGTCCAGCAATACTCCAGGACCAGCCTGGTCCGTCTCCTTTGGCTCCAGCCAATCCAAGTATCCTCGGATCCAATCCAGTCCTACTCGTCCAGCCAAAGCTTTCTTCAGTTTCATCCTCTAAGCTTTCGTCTGATGGTTTTCCACCTATTTACTTTGATGGAGATTTATTGCAATATGCCGCTCTGGTTGAACAATTTCTCTCTCGGATGGAGTCTGATCCTTCAGGTGCAGTAACTCTTTCCAACGTTACTCGATATCTGTTCCTGGCATTCAGAGGAAGAGCTTTGGAGTGGGCCAACATGCTCTTTGAGAGTAATGATCCTGTGTTCCATGACTTACAGACTTTCAGTAACGCTGTAGTTAAAGAATTTAGTCCTAAACCTTTGGAATCTGCATCAACGAAGGTCCTAAATTCTTCTGTATGAATTTCTCAAGTTCCTCTAAGATTCAAGATGGGTGTCCGGAGTCCACCCTTGAAGAGGGGGATACTGTCACAATCCTGACTGTAGGTTTTATATTTGGTGACTTACCCCTGCCATCTGTCCTGGATCCTGTGTCTTTTCACTCACGGAGTTAAACAGCTTGTCAGTTTTCCTGAGTTCTCTGCCTGAGAGGTAATAGTTAATTAGCTCCACCTGTGGTGATCTCCTGTGTGAGGCTGAATTCAGTAATCTGAAGTTCAGGCTTCAGTGTTCTCTCGGCCTGCTAGGCCTCGCTGCACTTCACAGCCTCCTCTAGAGTAGTCACATGACAGTGACTTCACCTGACCCAGAGTTGTCCAATCCTCTGCCAGCCTGAGACTCTCTACATCACCTAATCCTGCCCACCAATCATCAGGGACCAGGAAGTATAAATCAGGAGGCTGAGTTGGAATCTGGGCCAGTTCCTCATGTCACATACAGCCTTGTGTGAGTCTTATGCTGAGCTCCCTTAAGGTAACCTTTGTACCTAAGTTCCTGTGGGAACTCTGTTCCCTTGTTACCGTTTGGTTTACTTGTGTGTTGCCATTTGATTTCATCATTTTCCCTGAGTCTCAAAGTAAAGGCACAGCTGCAATGTTTCGTCTTAAAGGCACAGTACTGAATTCCGTGTTCTCCACTGAAAACCACAGAAGTCGTGTTTCAGTTTTACTACTGTTGTAGTTGGGATCTCCAGAGCTCAGTACCTCGTGCCTCAGCATCTCCGTGCTTCCAGCACCTCCGTGCCTCCGTGCCTCAGTACCTCCGTGCCTCAGTACCTCCATGCTTCCAGCACCTCCGTGCCTCAGTACCTCCGTGCCTCAGCATCTCCGTGCCTCAGTACCTCCGTTCTTCCAGCACCTCCGTGCCTCAGTACCTCCGTTCTTCCAGCACCTCCGTGCCTCAGTACCTCCGTGCTTCCAGCACCTCCGTGCCTCAGTACCTCCGTGCTTCCAGCACCTCCGTGCCTCAGTACCTCCATGCTTCCAGCACCTCCGTGCCTTAGTACCTCCGTGCCTTAGTACCTCCGTGCTTCCAGCAC
The DNA here is from genome assembly GCF_028390025.1 of Pseudophryne corroboree. Taxonomy (NCBI): domain Eukaryota; kingdom Metazoa; phylum Chordata; class Amphibia; order Anura; family Myobatrachidae; genus Pseudophryne; species Pseudophryne corroboree. The sequence continues at coordinate 1,168,550,116 of NC_086444.1, forward strand.
CTCCGTGCCTCAGTACCTCCGTGCCTCAGCACCTCCGTGCCTTAGTACCTCCGTGCCTCCACGCATCCCAGAGCCTCTACGCACCTCAGTGTTCCCAAGCACCTCAGTGTCCCCAAGCACCTCAGTGTCCCCAAGCACCTCAGTGTCCCCAAGCACCTCAGTGTCCTCAAGCACCTCAGTGTCCTCAAGCACCTCAGTGTCTCCAAGCACCTCAGTGTCTCCAAGTACCCCGTGCCCTTAAGCACAGTTGAACCTGGTATTCTTCACTGATTCATCAGCGCCTTTCCAGTTCTGTCTTTCAGGAGACCTTCAGCGCCCCCACGTACTTCCTGTCTGCCGACCTAATCCTGTATGAGGAGAGCCTAGATTCGGCCATCTCTGCCGCGGTTCCTCTTCCCAGTCATCGAAGAATACTCGAGTCCACAACATTTCCAAACCAGGTCAGTGGTAGTATTCACATAATCCTCCAGTCGCCCGCACAGACTTCACTACACCGGGTTCACAAAAACCTCAGTCATGACAATCGTGGGACTAAGGGGAGAAGAAGCGAACTCACCTGACTGCAGAGTGGATTGGGCTTCTTGGCTACTGGACATTAGCTCCAGAGGGACGATCACAGGTTCAGCCTGGATGGGTCCCGGAGCCGCGCCGCCGGCCCCCTTACAGAGCCAGAAGAGCGAAGAGGTCCGGAGAAAGCGGCGGCAGAAGACGTTCCTGTCTTCAAATAAGGTAGCGCACAGCACTGCAGCTGTGCGCCATTGCTCTCAGCACACTTCACACTCCGGTCACTGAGGGTGCAGGGCGCTGGGGGGGAGCGCCCTGAGACGCAATAAAAACGATATAAAAACCTTATATGGCTAAAAAAAATGCATCACATATAGCTCCTGGGCTATATGGATGCATTTATCCCCTGCCAGTTTCCTGAAAAAAGCGGGAGAAAAGGCCGCCGTGAAGGGGGCGGAGCCTTTCTCCTCAGCACACAAGCGCCATTTTCTTTCACAGCTCCGCTGGAAGGACGGCTCCCTGACTCTCCCCTGCAGTCCTGCACTACAGAAACAGGGTAAAACAGAGAGGGGGGCACTATTGGCAGCTAATATATAAATACAGCAGCTATAACAGGGAGTAACACTTATATAAGGTTATCCCTGTATATATATAGCGCTCTGGTGTGTGCTGGCAAACTCTCCCTCTGTCTCCCCAAAGGGCTAGTGGGGTCCTGTCCTCTATCAGAGCATTCCCTGTGTGTGTGCTGGGTGTCGGTACGATTGTGTCGACATGTATGAGGAGGAAAATGATGTGGAAGCAGAGCAATTGCCTGTGTTAGTGATGTCACCCCCTAGGGAGTCGACACCTGACTGGATGGTAGTAATTAAAGAATTACGTGACAATGTCAGCACTTTGCAAAAAACTGTTGACGACATGAGACAGCCGACAAATCAATTAGTGCCTGTTCAGGCGTCTCAGACACCGTCAGGGGCGCTAAAACGCCCGTTACCTCAGATGGTCGACACAGACCCTGACACGGATACTGAATCCAGTGTCGACGGTGACGAGACAAATGTAATGTCCAGTAGGGCCACACGTTACATGATCACGGCAATGAAGGAGGCATTGAACATTTCTGACACTACAAGTACCACAAAAAAGGGTATTATGTGGGGTGTGAAAAAACTACCAGTGGTTTTTCCTGAGTCAGATGAATTAAATGAGGTGTGTGATAAAGCGTGGGTTTCCCCCGATAAAAAACTGCTGATTTCTAATAAATTATTGGCACTATACCCTTTCCCGCCAGAGGTTAGGGCACGTTGGGAAACACCCCCTAGGGTAGATAAGGCGCTCACACGCTTATCAAAACAAGTGGCGTTACCGTCTCCTGATACGGCCGCTCTCAAGGAACCAGCTGATAGAAGTCTGGAAAATATCTTAAAAGGTATATACACACATACCGGTGTTATACTGCGACCAGCGATCGCCTCAGCCTGGATGTGCAGCGCTGGAGTGGCTTGGTCGGATTCCCTGACTGAAAATATTGATACCCTGGATAGGGACAGTATATTATTAACTATAGAGCATTTGAAGGATGCATTACTATATATGCGAGATGCACAGAGGGATATTTGCACCCTGGCATCTAGAGTAAGTGCGATGTCCATTTCTGCCAGAAGAACGTTATGGACGCGACAGTGGTCAGGTGATGCGGATTCCAAACGACATATGGAAGTATTGCCGTATAAAGGGGAGGAGTTATTTGGGGTCGGTCTATCGGACCTGGTGGCCACAGCAACGGCTGGAAAATCCACCTTTTTACCCCAGGTCACCTCTCAGCAGAAAAAGACACCGTCTTTTCAAACCCAGTCCTTTCGTCCCTATAAGGGCAAGAGGGAAAAAGGCCGCTCGTTCCTGCCCCGGGGCAGAGGAAGGGGAAAAAGACTGCACCATGCAGCCTCTTCCCAGGAGCAGAAGCCCTCCCCCGCTTCTGCCAAGTCCTCAGCATGACGCTGGGGCTCTGCAAGCAGACTCGGGCACGGTGGGGGGCCGTCTCAAGAATTTCAGCGCGCAGCGGGCTCACTCGCAAGTGGACCCCTGGATCCTGCAGGTAGTATCACAGGGGTACAAATTGGAATTCGAGACGTCTCCCCCTCGCCGGTTCCTGAAGTCTGCTCTACCAACGTCTCCCTCCGACAGGGAGGCAGTATTGGAAGCTATTCACAAGCTGTATTCCCAGCAGGTGATAATCAAGGTACCCCTCCTACAACAGGGAAAGGGGTATTATTCCACGCTGTTTGTGGTACCGAAGCCGGACGGCTCGGTGAGACCAATTTTAAATCTAAAATCTTTGAACACTTACATAAAAAGGTTCAAATTCAAGATGGAGTCACTCAGAGCAGTGATAGCGAACCTGGAAGAAGGGGACTATATGGTATCTCTAGACATCAAGGATGCTTATCTCCATGTCCCAATCTACCCTTCTCACCAAGGGTACCTCAGGTTTGTGATACAAAACTGTCATTATCAGTTTCAGACGCTGCCGTTTGGATTGTCCACGGCACCACGGGTCTTTACCAAGGTAATGGCCGAAATGATGATTCTTCTTCGAAGAAAAGGCGTATTAATTATCCCTTACTTGGACGATCTCCTGATAAGGGCAAGGTCCAGGGAACAGTTAGAGGTCGGAGTAGCACTATCTCAGGTAGTGCTACGTCAGCACGGGTGGATTCTAAATATCCCAAAATCACAGCTGATTCCAACAACACGTCTACTGTTCCTAGGGATGATTCTGGACACAGTCCAGAAAAAGGTCTTTCTCCCGGAGGAGAAGGCCAGGGAGTTATCCGAGCTAGTCAGGAACCTCCTAAAACCAGGACAAGTGTCAGTGCATCAGTGCACGAGAGTCCTGGGAAAAATGGTGGCTTCTTACGAAGCGATTCCATTCGGAAGATTCCATGCAAGAACTTTTCAGTGGGATCTGCTGGACAAATGGTCCGGATCGCATCTTCAGATGCATCAGCGGATAACCCTATCTCCAAGGACAAGGGTATCTCTCCTGTGGTGGTTACAGAAGGCTCATCTTCTAGAGGGCCGCAGATTCGGCATTCAGGATTGGATGCTGGTAACCACGGATGCCAGCCTGAGAGGCTGGGGAGCAGTCACACAGGGAAGAAATTTCCAGGGCTTGTGGTCAAGCATGGAAACGTCTCTTCACATAAATATCCTAGAGCTAAGGGCCATTTACAATGCCCTAAGTCAAGCAAGGCCTCTGCTTCAGGGTCAACCGGTATTGATCCAGTCGGACAACATCACGGCTGTCGCCCACGTAAACAGACAGGGCGGCACAAGAAGCAGGAGGGCAATGGCAGAAGCTGCAAGGATTCTCCGCTGGGCGGAAAATCATGTGATAGCACTGTCAGCAGTGTTCATTCCGGGAGTGGACAACTGGGAAGCAGACTTCCTCAGCAGACACGACCTCCACCCGGGGGAGTGGGGACTTCATCCAGAAGTCTTCCAAGTGATTGTAAACCGTTGGGAAAAACCAAAGGTGGACATGATGGCGTCCCGTCTCAACAAGAAACTGGACAGATATTGCGCCAGGTCAAGGGACCCTCAGGCAATAGCGGTGGACGCTCTAGTAACTCCGTGGGTGTTCCAGTCGGTATATGTGTTCCCTCCGCTTCCTCTCATACCAAAAGTACTGAGAATCATAAGAAGGAGATGAGTAAGAACGATACTCGTGGCTCCGGATTGGCCAAGAAGAACTTGGTACCCGGAGCTGCAAGAGATGCTCACGGAGGACCCGTGGCCTCTACCTCTAAGGAAGGACCTGCTCCAGCAGGGACCTTGTCTGTTCCAAGACTTACCGCGGCTGCGTTTGACGGCATGGCGGTTGAACGCCGGATCCTGAAGGAAAAAGGCATTCCAGATGAAGTCATCCCTACCCTGATCAAGGCCAGGAAGGATGTAACTGCAAAACATTATCATCGCATTTGGCGAAAATATGTTGCGTGGTGTGAGGCCACGAAAGCCCCTACGGAGGAATTTCAACTGGGTCGTTTCCTACATTTCCTGCAAGCAGGATTGTCTATGGGCCTAAAATTAGGATCCATTAAGGTTCAAATTTCGGCCCTGTCGATCTTCTTCCAGAAAGAACTGGCTTCAGTGCCTGAAGTTCAGACGTTTGTCAAAGGGGTACTGCATATACAGCCTCCTTTTGTGCCTCCAGTGGCACCTTGGGATCTCAATGTAGTTTTAGGGTTCCTAAAATCCCATTGGTTTGAACCACTTGCCACAGTGGATTTGAAATATCTCACATGGAAAGTGGTAATGCTGTTGGCCCTGGCTTCAGCCAGGCGCGTATCAGAATTGGCGGCTTTATCCTATAAAAGCCCTTACCTGATATTTCATTCGGATAGGGCGGAATTGAGGACTCGTCCTCAATTTCTCCCTAAGGTGGTTTCAGCGTTTCACATGAATCAACCTATTGTGGTACCTGTGGCTACTAGGGACTTGGAGGACTCCAAGTTGCTGGACGTAGTCAGGGCCCTGAAAATATATGTTTCCAGGACGGCTGGAGTCAGAAAATCTGACTCGCTGTTTATACTGTATGCACCCAACAAGCTGGGTGCTCCTGCTTCTAAGCAGACGATTGCTCGTTGGATTTGTAGTACAATTCAACTTGCACATTCTGTGGCAGGCCTGCCACAGCCAAAATCTGTAAAAGCCCATTCCACAAGGAAGGTGGGCTCATCTTGGGCGGCTGCCCGAGGGGTCTCGGCTTTACAACTTTGCCGAGCAGCTACTTGGTCAGGGGCAAACATGTTTGCTAAATTCTACAAATTTGATACCCTGGCTGAGGAGGACCTGGAGTTCTCTCATTCGGTGCTGCAGAGTCATCCGCACTCTCCCGCCCGTTTGGGAGCTTTGGTATAATCCCCATGGTCCTTACGGAGTTCCCAGCATCCACTAGGACGTCAGAGAAAATAAGAATTTACTTACCGATAATTCTATTTCTCATAGTCCGTAGTGGATGCTGGGCGCCCATCCCAAGTGCGGATTGTCTGCAATACTTGTATATAGTTATTGTTACAAACAAATCGGGTTGTTTATTGTTGGAAGCCATCTTTTCAGAGGCTCCTACGGTTATCATACTGTTAACTGGGTTCAGATCACGAGTTGTACGGTGTGATTGGTGTGGCTGGTATGAGTCTTACCCGGGATTCAAGATCCTTCCTTATTATGTACGCTCGTCCGGGCACAGTATCTTAACTGAGGCTTGGAGGAGGGTCATAGGGGGAGGAGCCAGTGCACACCAGCTAGTCTAAAGCTTTTACTTTTTGTGCCCAGTCTCCTGCGGAGCCGCTATTCCCCATGGTCCTTACGGAGTTCCCAGCATCCACTACGGACTATGAGAAATAGAATTATCGGTAAGTAAATTCTTATTTATATCACCACGGGTACGCTACTCAGACCAGCCATTGCATCTGCATGGGTGAGTAGTGCTATCGAAAGATGGGCAGATAACTTGTCATCTGAAATAGATAGCCTGGATAGGGATAGCATTCTTTTGACACTAGGTTATATCAGGGACGCTGCAGTCTACCGGAAGCTGCGAGGGATATTGGCCTCTTGGGATCAAGGGCCAATGCCATGGCAGTCTCAACTAGGAGAGCATTGTGGATTCATCAGTGGAATGCTGATGCTGATTCTAAGAAAGCTATGAAGTCTCTACCGTATAAAGGTGGTGTATTGTTTGGTGATGGCCTCGCTGAGTTGGTATCTACGGCTACCGCGGGTAAGTCATCATTTTTACCTTATGTGCCTGCACCACAAAAGAAAGCACACCACTATCAGATGCAGTCCTTTCGGCCCAATAAATACAGAAAAGGCCAAGGGTCTTCCTTCCTTGCTACTAGAGGAAAGGGAAAAGGTAAACGATCACCGGCTGTGGCCGGTTCCCAGGAGCAGAAGTCCTCCCCGGCTTCTGCCAAATACACCGCATGACGCTGGGGCTCCTCTGCGGGAGTCCGCACCGGTGGGGGCACGTCTCAGGTTCTTCAGTCAGTTCTGGGCTCGTTCGGCCCTGGACCCATGGGTTTTAGAAAAAGTGTCCCAGGGGTACAAACTGGAGTTTCAAGACGTTCCCCCTCGACGATTTTTCAAATCGGCCTTACCAGCTTCTCTTCCGGACAGGGAGGTGGTATGCGCCGCAATACAAAAATTGTGTCTCAATCAAGTTATTGTGAGGGCTCCCCCGTCGCAACAGAGAGAAGGCTTTTATTCAAGCCTGTTCGTGGTCCCGAAGCCAGACGGCTCAGTCAGACCAATACTGAACCTCAAATCCCTCAATTTCTACCTAAAAAGATTTTAAATTCAGGATGGAATCTCTCCGGGCAGTGATCTCCAGTCTGGAGGAGAGGGATTTTATGGTGTCTGTAGAAATAAAGGATGCCTACTTACATGTTCCCATTTATCCTCCACATCAGGCTTACCTGAGGTTTGCAGTTCAGGATTGTCATTACCAATTGCAGACGTTGCCGTTTGGTCTGTCCACGGCTCCGAGGGTTTTCACCAAGGTAATGGCCGAAATGATGGTTCTTCTGCGCAAGCAAGGAGTCACAATTATCCCGTACTTGGACGATCTCCTGATAAAGGCGAGATCCAGGGAACAATTACTGCAGAACATTACACTATCCCTGACAATTCTGCAGCAACATGGGCCCTCATTCCGAGTTGTTCGCTCGGAGATTTTCATCGCATCGCAGTGAGAATTCTCTTAGTGCGCATGCGCAATGTTCGCACTGCGACTGCGCCAAGTAACTTTACTATGAAGAAAGTAAGTTTACTCACGGCTTTTTCATCGCTCCGACGTTCGCATTGTGATTGACAGGAAATGGGTGTTACTGGGCGGATGCACGGCGTTTTAGGGGCGTGTGGCTGGAAATGCTACCGTTTCCGGAGAAAACGCAGGAGTGGCCGGGGAAACGGTGGGTGTGCCTGGGCGAACGCTGGGTGTGTTTATGACGTCAGCCAGGACCGAAAAGCACTGAACTGATCGCACAGGCAGAGTAAGTCTGAAGCTACTCAAAAACTGCTAACTCGTTTGTAATCGCAATATTGCGCATACATCGGTCGCACATTTAAGAAGCTAAGATTCACTCCCAGTAGGCGGCGGCTTAGCGTGTGTAACTCTGCTACATTCGCCTTGCGAGCGATCAACTCGGAATGAGGGCCATGGCTGGCTCCTAAACTTGCCAAAATCACAGTTGGTTGCGACGAGATGGATGTCGTTTTTGGGAATGATTCTGTACACAGAATTACAGAGAGTTTTTCTTCCAGTGGAAAAGGCTCTGGAAATTCATAGCCTGGTTAAACAAATCCTGAAACCACCAAGAGTATCAATCCATCAATGCACTCGGTTGCTGGGGAAGATGGTGGCGGCCTACGAGGCCATTCAGATTGGCAGATTCCATGCCAGAGTGTTTCAGTGGGACCTGTTGGACAAGTGGTCTGGGTCCCATCTGCACATGCACTGAAGGATAACCCTGTCTTCCAAGACCAGAATCTCACTCCTGTGGTGGCTGCACAGCTCTCACCTCCTAGAGGGATGCAGGTTCGGGATCCAGGACTGGATCTTAGTGACCATGGATGCAAGTCTCCGAGGCTGGGGAGCAGTCACACGGGGGGAAAGCTTCCAGGGAAGATGGTCAAGCCAGGAAATGTGTCTACACATAAACATTCTGGAGTTAAGGGCCATTCACAATGGCCTTCTGCAAGCGGAACATCTTCTTCAAAATCAGTCCGTCTTGATTCAATCAGACAACATAACAGCAGTAGCGTACATAAACCGCCAGGGCGGAACAAAGAGCAGAGCGGCTATGGCAGAGGCCACAAAGGTTCTCCTTTGGGCAGAAAGGCATACAAGCGCTCTGTCAGCGATCTTCATTCAAGGAGTGGACAACTGGGAAGCAGACTTCCTCAGCAGACACGATCTCCATCCAGGAGAGTGGGGTCTTCATCAAGAGGTCTTTGCAGAAGTGACAAATCTTTGGGGAATTCCTCAAATAGACATGATGGCGTCTCGCCTCAACAAGAAACTTCAGAGATATTGTTCCAGGTCGAGAGACCCTCAAGCAATAGCAGTGGACGCCCTAGTGACACCGTGGGTGTTTCAGTCAGTGTACGTGTTTCCTACGCTTCCACTCATTCCAGAAGTGATAAAGATCATAAGAAGAACAAAGGTTCAAGCGATCCTCATTGTTCCAGACTGGCCAAGGAGGGCTTGGTATCCGGATCTTCAGGAATTACTCATAGGAGATTCCTGGCCTCTTCCTCTGAGGGAGGATCTGTTATAGCAGGGGCCGTGCGTGTTCCAAGACTTCGTTTCACGGCTTGGAGGTTGAACGCCGGATCCTAGCCCGAAAGGGTATTCCCAAGGAAGTCATCCCCACTCTCATTCAGGCCAGGAAAGGAGTAACGTCTAAACATTACCACCGTATTTGGAGAAAATGCGTGTCTTGGTGTGAATCCAAGACGGCTCCTACAGAAGAATTTCAGTTAGGACGTTTTCTCCATTTTCTACGAGCCGGTGTGGCTGCGGGCCTAAAGTTGGGCTCCATTAAAGTACAAATTTCAGCCTTATCGGGTTTCTTCCAAAAACAATTGGCCTCCCTTCCAGAAGTCCAGACTTTTGTGAAAGGCCTGTTGCACATCCAACCTCCCTTTGTGCCCCCTGTGGCACCGTGGGATCTTAACGTGGTGTTGCAATTCCTTCAATCTCATTGGTTTGAATCTTTACAAAAGGTGGAGTTGAAATTTCTCACTTGGAAAGTGGTCATGCTGTTGGCCTTGGCATCCGCCAGGCGGGTGTCTGAATTGGCGGCCTTGTCTCACAAGTGCCCTTATTTGATCTTCCATGAAGATAGAGCAGAGTTGAGGACTCGTCAGCAGTTTCGTAGTTCCACTTGAACCAACCTATTGTGGAGCCAGTAGCTACTGACGCCTTGCTGGAATCGAAGTTTCTCGACGTAGTCAGAGCTTTGAAAATGTATGTGGCCAGAACGGCTCAGTTTAGGAAAATGGAGGCTCTGTTTGTCCTGTATGCTCACAACAAAATTGGGGCTCCTGCTTCCAAGCAGACTATTGCGCGCTGGATCTGTCATACGATTCAGCAGGCTCATTCTACGGCTGGATTGCCGTTACCGAAATCGGTGAAGGCCCATTCTACCAGAAAGGTGGGCTCGTCCTGGGCGGCTGCCCGGGGGGTCTCGGCATTACAACTTTGCAGAGTGGCTACTTGGCCGGGTTCAAACACCTTTGCGAAGTTCTACAAGTTTGATACCCGGGCTGATGAGGACCTCAATCGGTGCTGCAGAGTCATCTGCACTCTCCCGCCCGTTCAAGAACCATGGGGTTTATACCAAAGCTCTAGAAGTGAACCCAGCATCCTCTAGGACGTATGAGAAAATAGGATTTTAATACCTACCGGTAAATCCTTTTCTCTTAGTTCGTAGAGGATGCTGGGCGCCCGTCCCAGTGCGTACTGTATCTGCAGTTTTTAGTTATGGTTACACACATGTTGTTACGTTTATAGTCAGCCTGTTGCTGATGTTGTTCATGCCGTTGACTTGCGTTGTGTTGAATGCCATGTTGTACGGCGTGCTTGAGGTGTGAGCTGGTATGTATCTCACCTTAGTTTAACAATAAATCCTTTTCCTCGTAATGTCCGTCTCCCTGGGCACAGTTCCTATAACTGGAGTCTGGAGGAGGGGCATAGAGGGAGGAGCCAGTTCACACCCCTTTGAAAGTCTTAAAGTGCCCATGTCTCCTGCGGATCCCGTCTATACCCCATGGTTCTTGAAGTGACCCCAGCATCCTCTACTGACTAAGAGAAAAGGATTTACCGGTAGGTATTAAAATCCTATTTTTTTTAAACTTATAATAAGTGATTTGTAGAAAGCCTGTAATTACACCTGGGAACTCTGCTGCTATATATATATGCAGGATATAATATCTCCCTTCCCTCTGAGTCAGGCTGAAGCCAGCGCTTGGCTTTATTATGTTCCAGATAATGGCTGCACTAAGTAATCTCTTCCATCTTCACTGACCACTAATCTTTCCCACCTAATCTTTCCTGTCCTCTGTCTCTGTTCTCAAACACCCTATATCCCTCTAAGCACTTTAGCTAAGCACATCCTATTAATCTCCCCCCTCAGTCATTGAAACAACTATTCCAGGCACTTCTCAACTCTCTAGGGCAGGTTTAGGCAACCTGGAGCTGTCTGTACTGTGGAACTACAAATCCCAGCATGGCCAGATAGTCAGTTAGGCAGTCTAGGCCAGTGTTTCGCAATATCGGTCCTAAAGTCACACTAGGGTGTGTACACACGGTGAGATCCTTGCTATGCCCGATTTTCACTTGCGATTTCCCTTGAACTCCCCGTAGCCCAGGTAGCACAGATTTTGACTAACTTTTCTTGAGATATGGACTATGTGTGCTTACGATTTTGGCTTATGTGAGATTTTGGCTTATGTGAGATGTCATTGACATGTGAGCTGAACTAGATAGTACACCGATCTAGCAAGGATTGACTTGCCTGCACAGTCTATCTTTTCTTGCGATGCCGACCTGGCGGGACCGCGCATCGGGATTGCAAGGGGACTTTCACCTTGCGATCTGCACTAACTTTTCTTGCGATTTTGACTATATAGTCAAAATCGAAAGAAAATATCTAACCGTGTGTACACACCCTAACAGTCCAGATTTTAAGAATTTCCATTCTTGAGCATACATGCTTAGATCAGAATGACTAAGGTGCTAATTATGTCACCTGTGTTTAAGCATTTATTATTATTTATTATTATCCTTTATTTATATGGCGCCACAAGGGTTCCGTAGTACCCAATTACAGAATGAATATACTTTACAACTGGACTGCTGGTGGGTCTTGAGGATTGAATTTCTAAAGCACTGACCTATGCTAGGATCACTGAGGGGGCCAAATGACATATTTTTATAGGGCATTTTTTGGGAAATGAAAAGAGCAATAGGGCCCACACCTGTATGATGCCTACGGCCCAATCCCATGCGTCATGAGCTTTGGGGGGCAGACCGGCACAGGACGCTCTGTGCCCCACCGCATGGCCGTAACTACGTGTGTGCCAAGAGGGCCTGGCACACAGCGCAGTTGCCCTGAGGGCGCACGGCCAGCGGCATGTAATGAGTCAAATTGACTCATTACATGCCGCCTCTGCTGTGTGCGCCGTACGCCGCCGTGCTGTGGAGGGAGAAGAGAGCAGCGCCGGGCAGCGGAGAAGGAGGAGGAGGAGGGAGGGGGACTGGTATTGGCTGCCCGGCGCTGCTGTGGATGCTGGGATGTGGTTCCTCCATCCCAGCATCCACAGCAGCGCCAAGCAGCCAATACGGAAGGAGAGGGGACAGCTGCAGCGGCGCTTACTACCAACGAAATAGCGCTGCTGCGGCTCCAGTCCCCCTCCCTCCTCCTCCTTGTCCGATGCCTGCACCGAGGGAGCTGCCAGCACGAGGAGCCTGTCAGCGGGGAGATGGTAAGTATCTCTCTCTCTCTCTCTCTCTCTCTCTCAGGGGGACACCGTATGCCATAATGTGTAAAAAGGGGGACTGGTTGCCGCAATGTGTAAAAAGGGGTACACCGTCTGCCGTAATATGTAAAAAGGGGGCCTGGCTGCCGCAATGTGTAAAATAAGAATTTACTTACCGATAATTCTATTTCTCGTAGTCCGTAGTGGATGCTGGGAACTCCGTAAGGACCATGGGGAATAGCGGCTCCGCAGGAGACAGGGCGCAAAAGTAAAAGCTTTAGGACTACCTGGTGTGCACTGGCTCCTCCCCCTATGACCCTCCTCCAAGCCTCAGTTAGGATACTGTGCCCGGACAAGCGTACACAATAAGGAAGGATTTTGAATCCCGGGTAAGACTCATACCAGCCACACCAATCACACCGTACAACCTGTGATCTGAACCCAGTTAACAGCATGATAACCGAGGAGCCTCTGAAAAGATGGCTCACAACAATAATAACCCGATTTTTGTAACAATAACTATGTACAAGTATTGCAGACAATCCGCACTTGGGATGGGCGCCCAGCATCCACTACGGACTACGAGAAATAGAATTATCGGTAAGTAAATTCTTATTTTCTCTGACGTCCTAGTGGATGCTGGGAACTCCGTAAGGACCATGGGGATTATACCAAAGCTCCCAAACGGGCGGGAGAGTGCGGATGACTCTGCAGCACCGAATGAGAGAACTCCAGGTCCTCCTCAGCCAGGGTATCAAATTTGTAGAATTTAGCAAACGTGTTTGCCCCTGACCAAGTAGCTGCTCGGCAAAGTTGTAAAGCCGAGACCCCTCGGGCAGCCGCCCAAGATGAGCCCACTTTCCTTGTGGAATGGGCTTTTACAGATTTTGGCTGTGGCAGGCCTGCCACAGAATGTGCAAGCTGAATTGTACTACAAATCCAACGAGCAATAGTCTGCTTAGAAGCAGGAGCACCCAGCTTGTTGGGTGCATACAGGATAAACAGCGAGTCAGATTTTCTGACTCCAGCCGTCCTGGAAACATATATTTTCAGGGCCCTGACTACGTCCAGCAACTTGGAGTCCTCCAAGTCCCTAGTAGCCGCAGGTACCACAATAGGCTGGTTCAAGTGAAACGCTGAAACCACCTTAGGGAGAAATTGAGGACGAGACCTCAATTCTGCCCTGTCCGTATGAAAAATCAGGTAAGGGCTTTTATAGGATAAAGCCGCCAATTCTGAGACACGCCTGGCTGAAGCCAGGGCTAACAGCATTACCACTTTCCATGTGAGATATTTTAAGTCCACAGTGGTGAGTGGTTCAAACCAATGTGATTTTAGGAACCCCAAAACTACATTGAGATCCCAAGGTGCCACTGGAGGCACAAAAGGAGGCTGTATATGCAGTACCCCTTTGACAAACGTCTGAACTTCAGGAACTAAAGCCAGTTCTTTCTGGAAGAAAATCGACAGGGCCGAAATTTGAACCTTAATGGACCCTAATTTTAGGCCCATAGACAGTCCTGTTTGCAGAAAATGCAGGAAACGACCCAGTTGAAATTCCTCTGTAGGGGCCTTCCTGGCCTCACACCACGCAACATATTTACGCCAAATACGGTGATAATGTTGCACGGTTACATCCTTCCTGGCTTTGATCAGGGTAGGGATGACTTCATCCGGAATGCCTTTTTCCTTCAGGATCCGGCGTTCAACCGCCATGCCGTCAAACGCAGCCGCGGTAAGTCTTGGAACAGACAGGGTCCCTGCTGGAGCAGGTCCTTTCTTAGAGGTAGAGGCCACGGGTCCTCCGTGAGCATCTCTTGAAGTTCCGGGTACCAAGTCCTTCTTGGCCAATCCGGAGCCACGAGTATAGTCCTTACTCCTCTCCTTCTTATGATTCTCAGTACCTTGGGTATGAGAGGCAGAGGAGGGAACACATACACTGACTGGTACACCCACGGTGTTACCAGAGCGTCCACAGCTATTGCCTGAGGGTCCCTTGACCTGGCGCAATATCTGTCTAGTTTTTTGTTGAGGCGGGACGCCATCATGTCCACCTTTGGTTTTTCCCAACGGTTCACAATCATGTGGAAGACTTCTGGGTGAAGTCCCCACTCCCCCGGGTGGAGGTCGTGTCTGCTGAGGAAGTCTGCTTCCCAGTTGTCCACTCCCGGAATGAACACTGCTGACAGTGCTATCACATGATTTTCCGCCCAGCGAAGAATCCTTGCAACTTCTGCCATTGCCCTCCTGCTTCTTGTGCCGCCCTGTCTGTTTACGTGGGCGACTGCCGTGATGTTGTCCGACTGGATCAACACCGGCTGACCCTGAAGCAGAGGCCTTGCTTGACTTAGGGCATTGTAAATGGCCCTTAGTTCCAGGATATTTATGTGAAATGACGTTTCCATGCTTGACCACAAGCCCTGGAAATTTTTTCCCTGTGTGACTGCTCCCCAGCCTCTCAGGCTGGCATCCGTGGTCACCAGGACCCAGTCCTGAATGCCGAATCTGCGGCCCTCTAGAAGATGAGCACTCTGCAACCACCACAGGAGAGACACCCTTGTCCTTGGAGACAGGGTTATCCGCTGATGCATCTGAAGATGCGATCCGGACCATTTGTCCAGTAGATCCCACTGAAAAGTTCTTGCGTGGAATCTGCCGAATGGAATCGCTTCGTAAGAAGCCACCATTTTTCCCAGGACCCTTGTGCATTGATGCACTGACACTTGGCCTGCTTTTAGGAGGTTCCTGACTAGCTCGGATAACTCCCTGGCTTTCTCCTCCGGGAGAAACACCTTTTTCTGGACTGTGTCCAGAATCATCCCTAGGAACAGCAGACGTGTCGTCGGAATCAGCTGCGATTTTGGAATATTTAGAATCCACCCGTGCTGTCGTAGTACTACTTGAGATAGTGCTACTCCGACCTCTAACTGTTCCCTGGACCTTGCCCTTATCAGGAGATCGTCCAAGTAAGGGCTAATTAAGACGCCTTTTCTTCGAAGAAGAATCATCATTTCGGCCATTACCTTGGTAAAGACCCGGGGTGCCGTGGACAATCCAAACGGCAGCGTCTGAAACTGATAGTGACAGTTCTGTACCACAAACCTGAGGTACCCTTGGTGAGATGGGCAAATTGGGACATGGAGGTAAGCATCCTTGATGTCCAGAGACACCATATAGTCCCCTTCTTCCAGGTTCGCCATCACTGCTCTGAGTGACTCCATCTTGAATTTGAACCTTTGTATGTAAGTGTTCAATGATTTCAGATTTAAAATAGGTCTCACCGAGCCGTCCGGCTTCGGTACCACAAACAGCGTGGAATAATACCCCTTTCCCTGTTGTAGGAGGGGTACCTTGATTATCACCTGCTGGGAATACAGCTTGTGAATGGCTTCCAATACCGCCTCCCTGTCGGAGGGAGACGTTGGTAAAGCAGACTTCAGGAACCGGCGAGGGGGAGACATCTCGAATTCCAATTTGTACCCCTGAGATACTACCTGCAGGATCCAGGGGTCCACTTGCGAGTGAGCCCACTGCGCGCTGAAATTCTTGAGACGACCCCCCACCGTACCTGAGTCCGCTTGTAAGGCCCCAGCGTCATGCTGAGGACTTGGCAGAAGCGGGGGAGGGCTTCTGTTCCTGGGAAGAGGCTGCCTGCTGCAGTCTTTTTCCCCTTCCTTTGCCCCGGGGCAGATATGAGTGGCCTTTTGCCCGCTTGCCCTTATAGGGACGAAAGGACTGAGCCTGAAAAGACGGTGTCTTTTTCTGCTGAGAGGTGACCTGGGGTAAAAAGGTGGATTTCCCAGCCGTTGCCGTGGCCACCAGGTCCGATAGACCGACCCCAAATAACTCCTCCCCTTTATACGGCAATACTTCCATATGCCGTTTGGAATCCGCATCACCTGACCACTGTCGCGTCCATAACCCTCTTCTGGCAGAAATATACAGCGCACTTACTCTTGATGCCAGAGTGCAAATATCCCTCTGTGCATCTCGCATATATAGAAATGCATCCTTTAAATGCTCTATAGTCAATAATATACTGTCCCTGTCCAGGGTATCAATATTTTCAGTCAGGGAATCCGACCAAGCCACCCCAGCACTGCACATCCAGGCTGAGGCGATTGCTGGTCGCAGTATAACACCAGTACGTGTGTATATACTTTTTAGGATATTTTCCAGCTTCCTATCAGCTGGCTCCTTGAGGGCGGCCGTATCAGGAGACGGTAACGCCACTTGTTTTGATAAGCGTGTGAGTGCCTTATCTACCCTAGGGGGTGTTTCCCAACGCGCCCTAACCTCTGGCGGGAAAGGGTATAATGCCAATAATTTTTTAGAAATTAGCAGTTTTTTATCGGGGGAAACCCACGCATCATCACACACCTCATTTAATTCATCTGATTCAGGAAAAACTACGGGTAGTTTTTTCACACCCCACATAATACCCTTTTTTGTGGTACTTGTAGTATCAGAAATGTTCAAAACCTCCTTCATTGCCGTGATCATGTAACGTGTGGCCCTACTGGAAAACACGGTTGTTTCCTCACCGTCGACACTGGAGTCAGTGTCCGTGTCTGGGTCTGTGTCGACCATCTGAGGTAACTGGCGCTTTAGAGCCCCTGACGGTGTTTGAGACGCCTGGACAGGTATTAACTGTTTTTCCGGCTGTCTCATGTCGTCAACAGTCTTTTGTAAAGTGCTGACGCTATCACGTAATTCCTTCCATAAGACCATCCAGTCAGGTGTCGACTCCCTAGGGGGTGACATCACTATTACAGGCAATTGCTCCGCCTCCATACCATTTTCCTCCTCATACATGTCGACACAACGTACCGACACACAGCACACACACAGGGAATGCTCTGATAGAGGACAGGACCCCACTAGCCCTTTGGGGAGACAGAGGGAGAGTTTGCCAGCACACACCAGAGCGCTATATATATACAGGGATAACCTTATATAAGTGTTTTTCCCTTATATAGCTGCTGTATTTATTAATCTGCCAAATTAGTGCCCCCCCTCTCTTGTTTTACCCTGTTTCTGTAGTGCAGGACTGCAGGGGAGAGTCAGGGAGACGTCCTTCCAGCGGAGCTGTGAGGGAAAATGGCGCTTGTGTGCTGAGGAGATAGGCTCCGCCCCCTTCTCGGCGGCCTTTCTCCCGCTTTTTTAAGGAAAAACTGGCAGGGGTTAAATGCATCCATATAGCCCAGGAGCTATATGTGATGTATTTTTAGCCATCTAAGGTGTTTTTATTGCGTCTCAGGGCGCCCCCCCCCAGCGCCCTGCACCGTCAGTGACCGGAGTGTGAAGTGTGCTGAGAGCAATGGCGCACAGCTGCGGTGCTGTGCGCTACCTTATTGAAGACAGGACGTCTTCTGCCGCCGATTTCCCGGACCTCTTCTGTCTTCTGGCTCTGTAAGGGGGCCGGCGGCGCGGCTCTGGGACCCACCCATGGCTGGGCCTGTGATCGTCCCTCTGGAGCTAATGTCCAGTAGCCAAGAAGCCCAATCCACTCTGCATGCAGGTGAGTTCGCTTCTTCTCCCCTTAGTCCCTCGGTGCAGTGAGCCTGTTGCCAGCAGGACTCACTGAAAATAAAAAACCTAATTTAAACTTTTACTCTAAGCAGCTCAGGAGAGCCACCTAGTATGCACCCTTCTCGTTCGAGCACAAAAATCTAACTGAGGCTTGGAGGAGGGTCATAGGGGGAGGAGCCAGTGCACACCAGGTAGTCCTAAAGCTTTTACTTTTGTGCCCAGTCTCCTGCGGAGCCGCTATTCCCCATGGTCCTTACGGAGTTCCCAGCATCCACTAGGATGTCAGAGAAAAAGGGGGACTGGCTGCCGTAATGTGTAAAAAGGGGGACGCTGGCTGCTGCAATGTGTATAAAGGGGGACGCCGTCTGCCGTAATGTGTAAAAACGGGGACGCTGTCTGCTGTAATGTGTAAAAAGGGGACGCTGTCTGCCGTAATGTTAAAAAAGGGGACGCTGTCTGCTGTAATGTGTAAAAAAGGGGAACGCTGTCTGCCGTAATGTGTAAAAAAGGGGACGCTGTCTGCCGTAATGTGTAAAAAGGGGACGCTGTCTGCCGAAATGTGTAAAAAGGGGGACTGTCTGCCGTAATGTGTAAAAAGGGGACGCTGTCTGCCGCAATGTGTAAAAAGGGGGACTGTCTGCTGTAATGTGTAAAAAGGGGGACGCTGTCTGCTGTAATGTATAAAAGGGGCTTTACCTGGTGTAGTGGCGCTACTGTGCAGCGTAATTTGAATAATGGAGACAACTGTGCACCGTAGTATGAATTGCTATTATTTTGTGGTCACGCCCCTACCCCATGAAGCCACACCCCTATATATTTTTCGAGCGCCTATGGTGCGCACTGCCCCTATCTTAAATGGCTGGGGGGAGCCAATGTCGTTTCTTGCACACAGCGCTAAAATACCTAGTTACGGCACTGCTCCACCGAGTCTTTATCTGTATCTGCATCCCAGCACGCGCGGCCCCGAAGATCCTAATTTGCCCTGCTCACGATGTGGTCACATTCACCAGCAAAAACCTGGAGCAGATCTACTTATCTTCTGATTGCCGTAAAGAATTTTCTCTATGCCTCCAAGGCATTAGTTGCTAAAATTTAAATCCATTTTCTCCAGGGAGTCTCCAGCAGGCCAGGTTCATCAACCCTTTTAATCGGCAAATGTAAAGCAATTTGGGTCCCACCAAGAGAAAGTGCAATATACAGTGGCAAACACAGGATTTCTAGAGGGGGGTTCCAAATGCAGTACACAATTTCCCACTCTGCGGAACGTTGGAGCAATTGTGGGAGTCTGGGGGAGCGGTAGAAGAACCTAGTAAAGACATTAATGTATACTGTATGGAATACAGTATTAATATTAAACACTGTAGATGGTCTATAGTATAGGCTGTATCACACATTTAAATAATATAAATAAGTGGTCAGGAAAAAGATTAGACATACCATAATAAATAAATACACAAACATAATAGAAACAGTACAGCACTTTTTAAGCACACATTCTCCCACCTCATGGTAAGGCTCCTGTCTTTTCTTCCTGGTAGCTACTCTCTTGTCCAGTGTACTGATTGAGGATTCACACAGCAAACTTGGTAGAAGAAGATGCTACCACTGGGCATGTGCAGCAACTCTGCTCTGTCCCTTAAACTGCATTATGTGATGATAGCTCTAGTTATTATCGTATTATATACCATTGCTATTGTTTTCATAATTTGAGCCACTTGCCAAGAGGAGGGTGGATTCTGGGCAACCGGAATCCCCCCTGCGTTTGCCTATGATATAAATACAATTATTGTTGTTGGTGTCCGCTGGAGCCGGTGCACGCTGGGTAACCATACTGCACTGAGCACGATTGGAGCATTGGGTGTGATCATAATGCATAATAACTCTGCTCTGATTGCATTCAGCCCGTCTTAGCTCACACAGAATAAGTTACTAGAGTACGTTTCATATTCCGCACGCCGGTTCTGTCACCAGTCGCCCTGTTACAGCAACTCTGAGACACGGCAGCTTTACAAAGCAAACAAACACAAACAGCAGGTGTTCTTCTAATGCTTCCTGCCTGTGCTCGGTGGTATTACAGTCCCAGAGCCTGAGATACACCTCATTGGAGAGACTGACAAATAACTAAACGGGATTTCCTAAACCACAGAAGCAGAGATACAGTATACAGTGATGCTGCTTGTGTGTCACGTTATGCTTGGAATCACTTTACATCTACCCAGTTTCTCTTTCAGTACTTTCTATTAAAATAACAAAATAAAAAAAACAATATATGTACGACTAATGGTGAAAAAAAAAACATACAGTACACCGACGCCGGAATCCAGCCAGCTGGCAATGCCGCCAGCCGGAATCCCGGCAAAACAGGACTATTCCCACTCGTGGGTGTCCAAGCGCGGCGAGCCACCGAGCCCACAGAGTGCTGAGCGCAGCAAGCCCGCAAGGAGACTCATTGTGCTCGCACTGCTGCCGGCATTTTGGCGGGCGGGATGCCGCTGTCGGGATATGGACAGCCAGCATCCCGCCCGCCAGTAAATCTTATGTATTTCTTGGAAACAATTATCCTGAAGCCGGTGTTTAATTTGTATCACTTTATTTATTTATTTATTTATTTATTTTGTAACCATATACTTTGCTTTTCTTTCGTGTAGTTTCACATTTTGTACAAACCTTCAGATATTTGGGGTTTTAAGCAGGCGGTGTCAGTAACGTTACCTCCTGACACTAGGGGTCATTCTGAGTTGATCGCACGTAGCAACTTTTTGCTGCTCGTGCGATCAACTAGACGCCGCCTATGGGGGAGTGTATTTTAGCATGGCAGGTCTGCGATCGCTTGTGCAGCCCTGCTAAGCTAAAAAAAAGTTTTGTGCAGAACAAGACCAGCCCTGTGCGATGGATCCAGCGGTTCGCTCAGCACACATCTCTCCCCACATCTGCCAATGAGTACTGGCCTTTACACTCAAATACCGTCGGCCAAACAAGCAACACTTTGTGCACCAATGATGAAAGAGGGGAATAAGTTTCAAACATTTTGCTTGTATTTTCACACATTTAACCAAGATAAATTAATGAAATTAGTATTGGGGATATGCAAAATACATTACACACTATCACTGCACTGCATTATGCGTTTACAAAGAATCAACATTTTACAATTGGTATGAACATAAAATAATAGTGAGACTGGTGCCGTTAGATGACACAGGAGATTAGCCAAATGTTCAAAGCCGACCCGCATTTAGCCATGGAGCATTGCATGTTGTTCCGGGAGAATTCGGCTATACGTGTTCACAGTCTCACCCCACCCACAACCTTACAGCAGGGTGAGTTGGTCATCGCCATCCCAGCTCAATTCAAAGACTATTAATTCTGCACAATGCAAATTCACAACTACAGCGCAGAATGAAGAAGCAAAATCAGTATTAGGATTTAATCGTTGGGTCTTTGCAAATCTGCCACGTGGCCAGTAATGCTGCAAACATCGCTTGCTGTGACTACGCTCATTACATACTAGCGAATACTGTCAACGGAGCATTTATATGGCTTCAGTGACGTTTTCAACTCCTGATCAGGACACGGATGCCATGACAAACTGCTGCTTCGTGAGTCCTCTAAACCACAATATTTGAGAGTATTATATATGGGGCAGATGTATTAAGCCTGGAGAAGTGATAAAGCAGTGATAAGTGCAAGGTGATAATGCACCAGCCAATCAACTCCAATATGTAAATTGACAGGAGCTGATTAGCTGGTGTGTTATCAACTCCACTTATCACTGTTTTTTATCACTTCTCCAGGCTTAATACATCTGCCCCTATGTATGGCGCCAGCATCATTGTTTAGATAAGTAAACAGCATGTACTAATATCACAAAGCATGTTATAACTACTTGTCTGAATGAGTGCTAAACTATCGTACAAGTAGCACATAGTGGTAAAGTATAATGAGTTTCTGCTTTATAACACTTAGGGGTAAATTTACTAAGATGGCAGTTCTATTTAAGATGGGATGTTGCCCATAGCAACCAATCAGATTCCAGGTATTATCTTCTAGAAGGTGCTAGATACATGGTAAGTAGAATCTGATTGGTTGCTATGGGCAACATCCCATCTTAAATAGAACTCCCATCTAAGTAAATTTACCCCTTAGTGTTCACTGGCTGAGGATCCCTAACAGAAACTTATATCTACCCACTGAATTCATTAACGTTAGATGAATATATAAAAGTTCTAGCAACACAACCAAAGGTTTGCTGATTATACATCTTTTATGGCATCTAAGGAGAGATAACAGAACAGGCCAGGACTCGTCTCAAAATAATTACTTCCAACAGGACATGTTTTCAGGTTTTCCTTAATTATGCACAAGTGAATTAATCTCATTGGAGCATCAGTAATTATCACACCTGTTCCCACAGATGGAAAATCTTAAAACATGACCTGCTGTGACTATGGGGGACATTTTCTAAGCAGTGATAAGAGCTGAGAAGTGAGCC
This sequence comes from Pseudophryne corroboree, assembly GCF_028390025.1. Classification (NCBI taxonomy): domain Eukaryota; kingdom Metazoa; phylum Chordata; class Amphibia; order Anura; family Myobatrachidae; genus Pseudophryne; species Pseudophryne corroboree. Next base: position 1,168,572,191 of record NC_086444.1, read on the forward strand.
AGTGGAGAAGTGGCTCCACAAACCAATCAGCAGCTCTATTTCATTTTATAGTATGCAAATGATCGATGTTACGTCAGTGCTGATTGGTTGCCATGGGCAACTTCTCCACTGGCTCACTTCTCCGCTCTTATCACTACTTAGTAAATGTCCTCTTAAGTGTTAAGTCTACTTTGCTATAATGTATGAAACCAGACTTATAATGTAATCTAAGACTAGCCTGCAAATGTACTGCTGTATTCTATAGTTATGACTGTAATCTCAATGTTGTCAATATAAGGCCGTTGTTGAGTTAACCCTAACAAACAGTGGACAGCCTTAGGGCCGGATGCAATGGCGCCCAAGTTCAGCAGCCGTGCGGGATGCTGGCCGAGCTCAGGCGCCAATGCATCCGGCCCTATATGCGAGCCATCTTTACAATAAACCGAGGACATTATAATAATGTTTATATTGTAATATGATGCTTAGAGACCCATTACATGTGAATAAAAGCATGTATTTTGTAAATATGAGTATTGCAAAGTGTGCATTTGTTAGGATGGGAAAACATTCCCAGGACAGGTTTGAAGCGCATCTGTAAATACAATGTAATGTGAAACGCATTTATTTGAGACATGTCCTTCCAAAAGCAGTACCGTATATACTATTAGGGATTTTAGAACTCACATTACACATGCATGTCATTCCATTCACATGTCAAGCACATTTTTAAAACACAGATCTAGGATAATTTCACTTATTTTGTGCGACTGTAAAAGCCCTAAGACAACATCAGCCTTTTATATGGTATACATGTGAAAGTCGTTATATAGTATAATATTTCATCATGTTATTTGATTTCACTGCAGTATAACTCAACACCGTAATACCTGTATGCAAGATTGTATCGCCTTTTGGCACATGACACCTTTGATTTATTGCACATGTTTTCAGTTATTTCATAGTTGCGTGATTTGCGAGTAGCAACACCGTGCTATGATTGGTGAGTCATAGTAAGAGTTATCGCATACAGTTCATGGCGCCCTTCGAATGTGGGAAGTCAGTACAGTAAAATGTCCCCAAAAAACCAGTAGAAGAACAAAAAACGTGTAATATAAAAAATAAATGCTAAATATTCATTGATACATATATGAAATAAATTCATAATGCATACTCTAAAAGACCAGTTGAATAAGGGCTGCAACCAAAGCACTATACAAGCACACAAGTAGCATGGTGCCATGAGACACAATCATTCCGTATAGCCGCCTCATGCCCTGGTCTTTTTAGGATATGCGTCAACTTTTAGGTATCCAAACATACCATACTAGATTTCTACTCTTCTTATAGATCATTTATCACAACTAACACCATACCTAACCGACATAACTATTTATGACCAGTGTGATTCTTGATATTAGCGCAAAAATATGTACGCTGATCCAAATGACAAATGTGTGTGTATATGTGTGCGCGTGTGTATATATATATATATATATATATATATATATATATATATATATATAATTTTTTTTTTTTTTTTTTTTTAGTCCAGCGAATGACACTACATGTCTTGTTGATGCCTTCCGAACATTAAAGGTGCAGTCAGGAACGTAGATTCCAAAGTTTCCGAACCTGTTATTGTTGGTTCTTTCATCAGGGATCCCTGATGAAAGAATTGATAATAAATGGATCTGAAATGTTGAAACCTAAGTTTCTTACTGTACCTGTTTTATTGCTGTGAGTGCTGCCGGTATTGGGATTTATATGTGTGTGTGTGTGTGTGTGTGTGTGTGTATTAACTTCTGTATCATAAACAGACATAATAAATGTAAACAATTACTTTTCATATATATATATAGAGAGAGAGAGAGCGCTGACATTGTTGCATGATTTATTGCAAAAAGAAAACATACAATCCAATTGACTGTGTAATATATAAAAATATCAAAACTTGTCATTCATTATAAATAAAAAAAATATTTTTATGAAAAAAGTCCTCCCCAAATTTACACAATGTAAAATGCGTATGTATAAAAGAAGTATTTACAGTTTGTGCTGTCATTTGTTGTTAATGACCAACAAGAGTTTCTCTTGCAAAACATTTGTTTCCCAAAATATTGTACGCAAAGTCTAAGAGACCTGTTATACTGCATGTGGTCACAAGACGAAACTTTGCTCATGTTATTTGTTCTAAGTCTGTCTTCCCCATTTTTTCAACAGGAAAAGTGTCCCAGTGATTGTCAGCTGTGTCAGCAGATTCCTGGGATCACACCTCACTGCCGTCCCTTGTGTATATGAGGCTGTTGACGCTGAAAGTGTTGTAAAAATGGCTGTTGAATTGGCCGCTCTGGTTGGCGCCAGAGAAGGAGTTATAGTAGGGGGCTCTAGTGAGGTGCAAGCTGTCCTGAAATTCTGCAGATGGCTCTGACATAGAGCCTGGGGTGAAACTGCTTAATCCAGTGATGTTTCTCTGAGAAAGTTCATTCACCAGCCCCAGAGACATCTGTCTGTTCACCGAGCTCGACTCCAAGGATGTCATGCTGCTGAAAAAGTTATTCAAGCAAGGGGTGGAGGTGATTCCTGGGGGAGAGGTACTCTTCCTGCCATCTGAGGCGGCTTCCATCTCAGGAGACGACGGGGTCATCAAAGATAGACTCTCTCCATCTTTTCCCCCTAGAGTTCCGCGACCGTCCTCGCTTTTACCCGTAACGGCCTCAGTGTTGCTGGATTCTGATCTGCGCTTCCTTTTCCGGCGAAAGTTCCCATTATCAAACATTTTCTCACAGTTGGGGTCCAGAGTCCAGTAATTCCCTTTTCCTTCACAAAAAAAAAAAAGTGTTAAACAAAATGGTGGGGAGTTATAAACATGGTACAAAAGTACTGAAACACATGGTGACCAATCAGCAGCAACGTTTGTCAGTCTGATACATAATCCGCCAATTAAAGCAAATGTCTTATCAGTTGCTTTGGGTTACAGTATGTTGCCAAAATTATACCATACTAGTGTATTTTACCCCAACGCAGACTTAAATACTCTGATTTAAAAATCACAATTGAATAGAAAAAAAATTTACACTCCAAATAACTTTGCAAACAAATGTGACACGGAAATTTAGTAGACAGTTTTACTTGCAGGTTGTGTCTTAGTTTTAAATGAAACATTTGCTTGAAGCACTTAAAATGCAGAATAAAATTTTTATCACAGTTTTATGTGATTCGCCATGAACTCAGCGGAACTACAGCTGCACAACTAATTCAGAGGAAATGTGGAATTTCCAGGCCAAATCTGTGTACCTTTTTTTCACTAGTAGACCAACTTCATTTTATGCACTCATACTCAGCATTGCTTTACATGCAACACACATTTTCAGGAAATACTGAATGAGTCATTTTCATAATATGGAATTATCTCAAAGACCAATTTCAAAGTGATTTAAATTCAAATTTAGTTATGTGTGTGTTAACGAAATGTTTATAACTGCTGTCACTTTAAGTGTCATGAAAATTAAATTAGATTCCTGAGGTTCTAGAATCCAAAGGGTTAAAGGCTTTTTTTTTTGTACTTTAGAAATAACCCTTTACGCTCTTTTATAAAGTACAGCTTGTGGCATTGTTTTGTACATTACCATTGATTGGCCCAACGTAACTAACTTTTCCAAGATAAATAAAGTTATTTGCAGAATCAAATGTGAAATAATGATTTGCAATGATTTTTTTTATTTTTACCTGGGTCGTCCTCATCTCTCGGGACTTTCTTGAAGCAGTCGTTCAAGGACAAGTTGTGCCGGATAGAATTCTGCCACCCAGCTTTACTCTTCTTGTAGAAAGGGAAGTTGTCCGCCACATACTGGTAGATCTGGCTTAGGGTCAGTTTCTTTTCTGGAGCATTTTGAATGGCCATCGCGATGAGAGCTGAATATGAGTATGGAGGCCTTACCAGCTTCAGGAGTTCTTCCTGGGAGGCGATGGACAGCCAGCCAAGGTCTGCCCCACCAAAACCTGATGAATTTGGCAAGAACTGTCTCTGAGACCCATAGGAAGGTGGCATGTAAGAGGTTGGATTGTTTCCATGAAGATAGCTGGGTGAATTGTTAACTCCAGGTCCACCAAGCCATAAATAAGGGTTAGTTGAAGGTGCATAGTCCCCTATTCCATAGTTGGGTGTTCTTTGAGATGCGTGCAGGTTCTGCTGGTGGTACATGCTGAAGTTGTCACAGTACACTGCCATCTCCGTGGCTTCCTGGGCACTTTTTGGGTGAGTTGGGTGAAGGCCTGTAGATCTCTGATGGGCTGGAAGATGAATTGAGTTCATACTCCTCTCCAGCACCTTCACACATTCAGGTGCTCTTGGCAACAGGTGTCTAATGGATTTGGAGTGCTGTCTTTATACCTCTCCAGTGTAGTGATCCTCCCTGCCTGAGGCCGGTGATGGGTGTGCTGTGAGATGTTATTTCATTCTCAACAGCCAGTTAAATGCCTCAGTTGAGAGACAGGGGTGTGCAAACTGAAGGGCTGATCTCCAAAGAGGCACCGGGGGAGAACAATCTGTCTTTCTCAGTCATTGTTCTACTGATCTGTCTGCACACAAGACTAAAAAATAATAATTTGTAACTTGCTGACTTGGACTTAATCTGGGAGATAAAATAAAAGCAATTATCTTCACTTTCAAAAAAGGCAAGTTTTTGTTTTTTTTAATGCAGAAATGAAACTTAATCCCACTTTTTTTTCTGTTTCGTAACACAGCAAAACCTCACTATACTAATAACTGATGTTTAATTCGGCTGTAAAAAAGTTTCCAGGCATCATTTTCTACAGTGGTACAGGAAGACTAAGAAATCTACTTATCAAGCACTAGAAAGCTTTAATGCAGAATAATACTGCACTTTAATTGTTATGGCAAATTATGTAATCAAGGTTTTTTATTATATGGTTAGTTGACATATTAACGTTAATGAGTTATTTCATTTTTAATCTTTCTCTGTGGCCAATATAAATTGGATAAATTTAAAGCTATTGCGGGTAAGGTCAGTATTGGGGGGAATGAGTTTGCAAAAGTGTTGACTTCGCAGCGGTATTTGCCTTTAAAAAAATTCTGCTTTGAATTCGACTGCAACATTTAGCAAATAAAAACTTTTCCAAATTTGTTCCATATTACAATCCTGCTATTATCTCATTTAATTTACTTTGTGACCAGCCATAATTCTTTAACAATTTATTTTTCTTGACATAGATAATTCACTGCATTATATAATTTGCCGTATAATAAAAAAAAATCCTATTATTTAGTAATTGTTTATAAATTGCTGAATTAATATTCTGCAATATTTCATATTCTGTATGTGTTATATGCAAGGTAATATTTTGGAATCAATATAATATGGTTTCAAAGACCAGAATTTTTTTACCTGAAACATTTTTATACATAAGTATCTGGGTATTTTTTTTTTTTTTTTAATTTGACAGTGTTTTCATTACATTTTTTATTTATTTTAATATGTCAGCGGTAATGCCTAGGTTCTTTGCAGGCTGGTTAAGGGGCAATAAATACCAGTAACCAGGAAAAATTGTTGATTGTAAATAGTGGATTCCCTTGTAGATAGAGAGCAAATTGCGCCACAATAATCCAAACATTAGGTAATGAGATGCGATGCGGGTGTAATTGCTTAATTGTTTTTGAATTGTTAGTGCTTAATACTCATTTTAAAAATATTGATATTTTGTGTGTAAAACTAAATATATAATTTGTACGGAATAATATTACAAGTAACCATATAATACTGATTAAAAGAAAATGAGATTTAACTGTAGGTTTTTCACTTATTGGCTCTCAACCAGGAAACAGTTACAACGTGTGTAGCAAGACATCTGCTGCTGGAGTGGCACTCTTTGTAGATCTTTCTGGTTCTTTCACTTAAGTTAAAATCGACCGACTATAAATATTACATGTGTTTATGTTTGAAGCGTTTGTGGAAGTGACAGCGAATGTCAGTTATATAAATAGTGTATTAACGTGTTTAATGAATATTACATGAATTTAGGAACTTGATTGTATTTTTAGCATTTCTTGGTTGTAATATTTATTGTATTTAGTAATATGAGCCATCTGTCTCATGCCAGAGGGTTCTAGAGATAGATACGAGACAGACACATAGATAAAACAGATAGATATGAGATTGATGGATAGGAGATAGATAGGTAGACAGACAGACACAGACTGACAGACAAATAAGAGACAGGTAGACAGAGAGAGATAGATTTGAGATAAACAGATAGATACTGTAGATAGATAGATAGATAGATAGATAGATAGATAGATAGATAGATAGATATGAGATAGATAGATAGATATGAGATAGATAGATAGATAGATAGATAGATAATACAGTCATTAGGTAGACAGAGATAGATACTATGTATAGATAGATAGATAGATAGATAGATATGAGATAGATAGACACTTTAGATAGAGAGATAATAATTAGAGAGATATATAATGAGATTAGATAGATAGATAGATAGATAGATAGATAGATAGATAGATACTTTAGATAGATGATAGATATGAGATAGATAGATAGATAGATAGATAGAAAATAGATAGATAGATACTTTAGATAGATAGATAATACAGTCATTAGATAGACAGACAGATAGATAGATAGATAGATAGATAGATAGATACTTTAAATACATAGATAATAGATAAACAGATAGATATTAGATAGGTAATAGATAGACACTTTAGCTAGAGAGATAATAATTAGAGAGATATATAATGAGATCAGATAGATAGATAGATAGATAGATAGATAGATAGATAGATAGATAGATAGATAGATAGGACATATAGCTAAATGACAAATAGATAGATAATAGATAGACAGATATGAGATAGATTGATAGATAAACAGATAACTAAATAATATATAGATTGAATAATATAACAGATTATAGATAAATAGATACTTTAGATAGATAGATAGATAGATAGATAGATAGCAGTTAGATCAATAGCTACTTAAAATATATATATATATATATATAAATAGATAGATAGATAGATAGATAGATAGATAGATAGATAGATAGAAAGAAAATAATTAGATAGACCGATAAATAATAGATAGATAGATAGATACTTTAGATAGATAGATAATACAGTCATTAGATAGACAGATAGATAGATAGATAGATAGATAGATAAGATATATAATAGATAGATAGATAGACAGATAGATACTAGATAGATACTTTAAATACATAGATAATAGATAAACAGATAGATATTAGATAGGTAATAGATATACACTTTAGCTAGAGAGATAATAATTAGAGAGATATATAATGAGATCAGATAGATAGATAGATAGATAGATAGATAGATAGATAGATAGATAGATAAATAGATAGATAGGACATATAGCTAAATGACAGATAGATAGATAGATAATAGATAGACAGATATGAGATAGATTGATAGATAAACAGATAACTAAATAATATATAGATTGAATAATATAACAGATTATAGATAAATAGATACTTTAGATAGATAGATAGATAGATAGATAGATAGATAGATAGATAGCAGTTAGATCAATAGCTACTTAAATATATAGATAGATAGATAGATAGATAGATAGATAGAAAGAAAATAATTAGATAGACCGATAAATAATAGATAGATAGATAGATAGATAGATAGATAGATAGATACTTTAGATAGATAGATAGATAATACAGTCATTAGATAGACAGATAGATAGATAGATAGATAGATAGATAGATAGATAGATAGATAGATAGATAGATAGATAGATAGATAGATAAGATACATAATAGATAGATAGACAGATAGATACTAGATAGATACTTTAAATACATAGATAATAGATAAACAGATAGATATTAGATAGGTAATAGATAGACACTTTAGCTAGAGAGATAATAATTAGAGAGATATATAATGAGATCAGATAGATAGATAGATAGATAGATAGATAGATAGATAGATAGATAGATAGATAGCTAAATGACAGATAGATAGATAGATAGATAATAGATAGACAGATATGAGTAAGATTGATAGATAAACAGATAACTAAATAATATATAGATTGAATAATATAACAGATTATAGATAAATAGATACGATAGATAGATAGATAGATAGATAGATAGATAGATAGATAGATAGATAGATAGATAGATAGATAGATAGATAGCAGTTAGATCAATAGCTACTTAAAGATAGATAGATAGATAGATAGATAGATAGATAGATAGAAAATAATTAGATAGACCGATAAATAATAGATAGATAGATAGATAGATAGATAGATAGATAGAGATACTTTAGATAGATAATACAGTCATTAGATAGACAGATAGATAGATAGATAGATAGATAGATAAGATATATAATAGATAGATAGACAGATAGATACTAGATAGATACTTTAAATACATAGATAATAGATAAACAGATAGATATTAGATAGGTAATAGATAGACACTTTAGCTAGAGAGATAATAATTAGAGAGATATATAATGAGATCAGATAGATATATAGATAGATAGATAGATAGATAGATAGATAGATAGATAGATAGACATATAGCTAAATGACAGATAGATAATAGATAGACAGATATGAGATAGATAAACAGATAACTAAATAATATATAGATTGAAAAATATAACCGATTATAGATAAATAGATACGATAGATAGATAGATAGATAGATAGATAGATAGATAGATAGATAGATAGATAGATGGATAATAGTTAGACATATAGCTAAATAACAGATAGATAGATAGATAGATAGATAGATAGATATGAAATTTTATATATATATATATATATGTAGATAGATAATGTAGATAGATAGACAGACAGACAGACAGACAGACAGACAGACAGATAATAGATATATACGTTAGATAGATAGATAATAGATAGATAGATAGATAAATATATAGACAGAGAACACAAAGCTAGATACTTTAGATAGATAGATATATATATATAGATATATATATATATAATAGTTACATAGATATGAGACAGATGCACAGATCAATATAAATAGATATATAGTTAAATATGAGAGATTGATAGATAATAGATAAACAGATAGATAGGAGAGCACGGGCGTAGCCAGAACTTTGTAGGCCTCATAGCAACATTTTGAAGGGGACTCTGTCTCAATGCTTCTAGAGAGACCTCTGCAGCTGTTTTTAATTGTATGCTCTATAATAGTGCCAAAGTTTATTTTCGGAATCATAGTAGCGCCCTAGTTCACATTATGCCACATCAGTGCCCCCAGTTCAAATTATACCACACTGTAGTGCCTCCACTTGATATTGTGTCACATTACAGGGGATACGGTCTCTAGGTCGACAAGACTTAGGTCGACAGTGTCTAGGTCGACCACTATTGGTCTACAGTAAGTAGGTCGTAGGTCGACATGGTTTCTAAGTCTACAGGGACTCTAGGTCGACATGACAAAAGGTCGACATGAGTTTTTTGTAAAAAAAAATAAATCATTTTTTTTAAACTTTTTCACACTTTACGATCCACGTGGACTACAATTGGGAACGGTAACCTGTGCCGAGCGCAGCGGTAGCAGAGCGATGCACCGCGCCCGAAGCATGGCAACCGAGGCGAGCCATGCAAGGGTACACGGTGCACTAATTGTGGTTCCACGTCACTCTACGAAGAAAACACCATTTTTTAAATAAAAACACCACATGTCGACCTTTTTTCATGTCGACCTAAAGTCCCTGTCGACCTAGAAACCATGTCGACCTACTTACTGTCGACCAATAGTGATTGACCTAGACACTGTCGACCTAAGTCTATTCTATCTAACATACCACGCCCCATTACAGTGCCCCAGATCATATTATGTAACACTATAATGCCCTCCAGTTCATATTATGCCACACTATAGTGTCTACACTTCATATTATGCCACATTACAGTGCCCACTAGTTCATTTTATACCACCTTACAATGATCAGGTCAAAGGGCATACCTAGATATATTGCAGGCCCAAAGGCAAGTCTGTAAGGGCCCCATTTAATTTGTAAAAAAATGTATATGACACATATACCTTTGACACAGTAGCGGATCTTGCCATGGGCAAGCAGGACTTTTGCCCGGGGCGCCGCCTTCCGGAGGGCGCCGCACCATGGCAAGATCCGCCACCGCTGTGCCCTCCGCTGCCCGCTGTGTCCCCCGGCTGTGTCTCCTGTGAAGGGAACTAGACGCATAGCGTCTAGTTTCCCTTCGTGGAGAGGACCTTTGCTGAGCTGTGCGCGATTACGTCATCGCTCACCGCACAGCAAAGGTCCTCTCCACGAAGGGAACTAGACGCTACGCGTCTAGTTTCCCTTCGTGGAGAGGACCTTTTGCTATGCGCGATGACGTCATCGCGCACCACTCAGCATTTAAGCGGCGCTACTACTGTACAGGGGGCGTAATTGACCACGGCCCCTATATTAAGCCACGCCCCCGTTCCCTGCCCGGGGCACAGAGTGGGCTTGAACCGGCCTTGCTTTGACAGGTAAGGTGGGCCCCTCTCAGCTCTGGGCCCCATAGCAGCTGCACTGCCTGCACAAATGGGAACTTCGCCCTTGTATGAGAGATAGATAAATATAATAGATAGACACTTAGACAGACAGATAATAGTTAGATAGGTATGTTAGATAGATAATTGATAGATAGATAGATGACAGACAGATAGATACTAGTTACATAAAAAAATAAATAGATAGATAGATAGATAGATAGATAGATAGATAGATAGATAGATCGATAGATACTTTAGATAGACAGAGATAAATAATAGTTACAAAAATAAATAAAATATTGTCTCTGAATAGTAATAGCCATTCTTTATTCTATCTATCATATTTATTTATTACCAGTTATTTATATAATGCACAGATATTCCGCAGCGCTTTACAGAGAATTTTGGCCATTCACAACAGTCCCTGCCCCAGTGGAGCTTACAATCTATATTCGCTACCACAGGTACACATTAGGGTTAATTTTTTCGTTGGGAGCCCATTAACATACCAGTATATTTTTGGATTGTCGGAGGAAACCCACGCAAGTACGGGGAGAATATACAAACTCCACACAGTTAGGGCCATGGTGGGAATTGAACCCATGACATCAGTGTTGTGAGGCAGTAATGCTAACCATTACACCATCTGTACTGCCCTCCCCTCATATCTATCTAATATCTATCGATCTGTCATATTTATCTATTTATCTATCTTTTATATTATATTTGATCTCATATTTCTGTGGTGTGTAGGTTAGGGATACTGCACAGAAGCACACTGTCATACATACACTGAATGGGGCACACTGACAGATGACACTCTGCAATGAGCGTACAATCTGTGATGTTTGGAAACTACAGAATACTGGTTACTTTTTTCAGCGTTCATCATTTTAATGTTTATCTAACATTTTCCAACACCGATAACCACTGACATCTGGTTATATGATGCATTATCTATGTACGCTGTCGCCTGTCACCATAATTATCCAATGTATTCCAAGCCCAGGGATCACCAGGATTTATTGAGAGTAAGGGAAATAGTTCACTGCGTCTTTATAAAATGTTATATCATTTGTAAAGTTTAATATTGGTGCATAGTGTGATGCTAGAACTGTATGGCAATGGTACTAGAAACCGCAGACGTGACCCCTATTTCTTCCGCTGTACATAGCAGTGGGGAGAATATTATTTTATATGACTATCCCCGCTATGTAACTGGCAGGGACAGCGGTAGCGCTTTCAGCTGTCCCTGAGAGTTACAATCCCGCGGGTATCTGAGGAGTCTTTGACATTTGTGAAGTGTTATGGGTGGAGAGCCTGAATTCTGTCATGTTGGAGGAACGTGGATGGAGACGGAACACCTGTGTCAGCATGGTGTCGGCACAAGACCTGGTACTGACGATGTCAGCTTCGGCTGCAGACGGAGAAACACTGCATACGCACAAAGACAGTCAGCTACCCGCATATACAGAGAAATACTTTACAGTGGTAACTCTGGCTGCCAGGGATGTCCGCATATCAGACTCGGAGGCAGGCCCATCACTTTTTTCCTGTGCTTTTCAGTCATGTCTTTACATCTTGGCTTTTGTTGTTACCCCAGGATACGGCACAAAGCTCCGCCCTGGATACAGAGGACTCAGTGTCCTGCATCAATAAACAAATGTGCCTGGATATATGAAACCACTGCTATTTATTTATTGCCAGCTATTTATATAGCGCACACATATTCCACAGTGCTTTACAGAGAATATCTGGCCATTCACATCAGTCCCTGCCCCAATGGAGCTTACAATCTATTGCCCAGATTTATCAAGCCTTGGTGAGTGATAAATTGCACAGTGATAAAGTGCCAGCCAATCAGCTCCCAACTGCCATGTTACAGGCTGTGTTTGAAAAATGACAGTTGGGAGCTGATTGGTTGTCATTTATAACACTCCAAGGCTTGATAAATCTGGGCCTATATTCCTTACCACATATAGGGATAATTCTGTTGGGAGCCAATCAACCTAACAGCATATTTTTGGATTGTGGGAGGAAACACGTGCAAGCCCGAGAAGAACATACAAACTACACACAGTTATAGCCATGGTGGGAACTGATCCCATGATGTCAGTGCTGTGAGGCAGTAATGCTAACCATTACACCACCCGTCCTGCTATAGAGCAAGACAGACGGCGGGGACTATGAACACTATATATACAAAGCCTTGTAGGCTGGCACACACATGCTACAAAGCTAACTGAAGTTTGGAAATCCATAAAATAATGATGTTAATTAGCTGGTCGTTCTAACACACATTACACTGAATTGACTTATTTTGCAATGACACATTAATCATTTTAAAAAGATGTCCCAAGGTGCTTTGCCAGCATGCTGGGATTTACAGTTCAACAAAGAGTGCCTGCCAGTTTTGGCACATGAAAAGGTGCAGTAACCCCTTGTGTATGTGTTTAACTCATGTATGTTTTTAACGTGATGCAGCACCCTCATATAACTTTATGTTATGCAATAATGTGTAAATCTCTATCCACCTACTGTACATACTATAAAATATAAAAGACAGTGGAAAATCAGGTGAGCTCACATCTTAAGTCTGATGTATCATGTTTTGTACACCTCAAAGGTATTTCATTAATTTGGCAGTTACAGGATTAGTATAGGGCGCCCTCTATGGCTGGATTTAGGGACTGCAGTCACTTTGCTGCTACCTTTCCCTTTATTCCAGGAGCTTTAGCCCCATACACTAGAACGATAATTTCTGATTTCATCCGACTTCGGGCATTTGGCCCAATATATCGGATGAAATCTGGCATTTTGGAGGTGTTTCCAATCCGATGCGCGTTCCCGTGAGCATCGGATCCTCCAGATTGCCGTGCTGCACTAGTGATCATGTCCGAACCCGCAGGCATGGCTGGGATCGCACAAGATACATCGTATGCAAAAGAACAGCATACGATATATCTTGGGCGATCCTGCCGTCCAGGAGGCTGCCGGGGTGATCGCCTGCGACATGACGGGTGGACATGTGTCGCATAAGTGTATGTGGCCTTTAACTTTAACCGTTTGTTCTGTATCAACTGCATTTTGTAAAATGTTGAATGAACTGTACAGATATGTCCTCATACAGCCGTCCTTTCTGGGCCATATGGTGTGAGACGCAGAGTGCTACTTACATACTTAGACGCTCCGCCAGCGGGCGTAATTCCTGTACTTTTGTACTTTTTTTCTGGCTTTAGTGTCTTATTCAATATTCACACTATGGGGGTTATTCAGGTTTGTTAGCAAATCCAAAAAGTCAGCGACTAGGCAAAACCATGTGCACTGCAGGTGGGGCAGATGTAACATGTGCAGAGATTGATTTTTTTTGTGGGTTATATTGTTTCTGTGCAGGGTGAATACTGGCTGTTTTTTTTTTACACTGCAATTCAAATTTCAGTTTGAACACGCCCCACCCAAATCTAACTCTCTCTGCACATGTTACATCTGCCCCATCTGCAGTGCACATAATTTTGCCCATTAGTGTGCTTTTTTTGTTTGCTAACAACTCTGAATAACCCCCAATAGCCAGAGCTGTCTTAACAGCAGTGTAGGCCCCTGGGCTCAGCAATGCACTGGGGCCCCTACCCACCCATCGGCGGTAGGGGTCGGGGGTAGTGATGTGCACCGGACATTTTTCGGGTTTTGTGTTTTGGTTTTGGATTCGGTTCCGCGGCCGTGTTTTGGATTCGGACGCGTTTTGGCAAAACCTCCCTGAAAATGTTTTGTCGGATTCGGGTGTGTTTTGGATTCGGGTGTTTTTTTTACAAAAAACCTTCAAAAACAGCTTAAATCATAGAATTTGGGGGTCATTTTGATCCCATAGTATTAATAACCTCAATAACCATAATTTACACTCATTTCCAGTCTATTCTGAACACCTCACAATATTATTTTTAGTCCTACAATTTGCACCGAGGTCGCTGGATGGCTAAGCTAAGCGACCCAAGTGGCCGACACAAACACCTGGCCCATCTAGGAGTGGCACTGCAGTGTCAGACAGGATGGCACTTCAAAAAAAGTCCCCAAACAGCACATGATGCAAAGAAAAAAAAGAGGTGCACCAAGGTCGCTGGATGGCTAAGCTAAGCGACCCAAGTGGCCGACACAAACACCTGGCCCATCTAGGAGTGGCACTGCAGTGTCAGACAGGATGGCACTTCAAAAAAAGTCCCCAAACAGCACATGATGCAAAGAAAAAAAAGAGGTGCACCAAGGTCGCTGGATGGCTAAGCTAAGCGACCCAAGTGGCCGACACAAACACCTGGCCCATCTAGGAGTGGCACTGCAGTGTCAGGCAGGATGGCATTTCAAAAAATAGTCCCCAAACAGCACATGATGCAAAGAAAAAAAAGAGGTGCACCAAGGTCGCTGGATGGCTAAGCTAAGCGACCCAAGTGGCCGACACAAACACCTGGCCCATCTAAGAGTGGCACTGCAGTGTCAGACAGGATGGCAGATTTAAAAAATAGTCCCCAAACAGCACATGATGCAAAGAAAAAAAGGAGGTGCCTGACTTAAACAAACCACCTCACCATCAGAATCCTCCTTGTCAATTTCCTCCCCAGCGCCAGCAACACCCATATCCTCATCCTGGTGTACTTCAACACTGACATCTTCAATTTGACTATCAGGAACTGGACTGCGGGTGCTCCTTCCAGCACTTGCAGGGGGCGTGCAAATGGTGGAAGGTGCAGAGTTGGGAAGGTCAGGCATCGCAACCAACACAATTGGACTCTCCTTGGGGATTTGTGATTTCGAAGAACGCACAGTTCTTTGCTGTGCTTTTGCCAGCTTAAGTCTTTTCTTTTTTCTAGCGAGAGGATGAGTGCTTCCATCCTCATGTGAAGCTGAACCACTAGCCATGAACATAGGCCAGGGCCTCAGCCGTTCCTTGCCACTCCGTGTCGTAAATGGCATATTGGCAAGTTTACGCTTCTCCTCAGACGCTTTTTATTTTGATTTTTGAGGCATTTTACTGATCTTTTGTGTTTTGGATTTTACATGCTCTGTACTATGACATTGGGCATCGGCCTTGGCAGACGACGTTGATGGCATTTCATCGTCTCGGCCATGACTAGTGGCAGCAGCTTCAGCACGAGGTGGAAGTGGATCTTGATCTTTCCCTATTTTTTTAACCTCCACATTTTTGTTTTCCATATTTTAATGCGCACAACTAAAAGGCACCACAGGTATACAATGTAGATGGATGGATAGTATACTTAATGGATGACGAGTGACGACACAGAGGTAGGTACAGCAGTGGCCTACCGTACTGCTATATACAGTATAATGGACCTGGTGGACACTGTCAGCAGACTGCTAAACTACTAGTATAAAAAAAAAAGCCACCACAGGTATACAATGTAGATGGATGGATAGTATACTTAATGGATGACGAGTGACGACACAGAGGTAGGTACAGCAGTGGCCTACCGTACTGCTACATACAGTATAATGGATCTGGTGGACACTCAGCAGACTGCTAAACTACTAGTATAAAAAAAAGCCACCACAGGTATACAATGTAGATGGATGGATAGTATACTTAATGGATGACGAGTGACGACACAGAGGTAGGTACAGCAGTGGCCTACCGTACTGCTATATACAGTATAATGGACCTGGTGGACACTGTCAGCAGACTGCTAAACTACTAGTATAAAAAAAAAAGCCACCACAGGTATACAATGTAGATGATGGATAGTATACTTTATGGATGACGAGTGACGACACAGAGGTAGGTACAGCAGTGGCCTACCGTACTGCTATATACAGTATAATGGACCTGGTGGACACTGTCAGCAAACTGCTAAACTACTAGTATAAAAAAAAAAGCCACAGGAGTGTTTTTCAGGCAGACAAACGTATACTGGTGGTCACTGTCAGCAAAACTCTGCACTGTACTCCTGCTATAGCTGCTCCCCAGTCCCCACAATTAAGCAGTGTTAGCACTCAGCACAGATATATCATGCAGCACACTGAGCACAGATATGGTATGGAGCGTTTTTTTTCAGGCAGAGAAGAGAACGGATAAAAAACTGGTGGTCACTATCAGCAAAACTCTGCACTGTACTCCTCCTAACAGCTGCTCCCCAATCCTCCACACAATAGTAAAATAAACAAGCAAAGCAATCAGATCAACTGTCTCGTATATAAACGGAGAGGACGCCAGCCACGTCCTCTCCCTATCAATCTCAATGCACGTGTGAAAATGGCGGCGACGCGCGGCTGCTTATATAGAATCCGAATCTCGCGAGAATCCGACAGCGGGATGATGACGTTCGGGCGCGCTCGGGTTAGCCGAGCAAGGCGGGAGGATCCGAGTCTGCTCGGACCCGTGTAAAAAAGGTAAAGCTCGGGTGGGTTCGGTTTCTCGGAAACCGAACCCGCTCATCACTAATAATTAATTTATCTCCGGATCTCATCATACTCATGTCAAGTTTTTATTGGACTTGGCCCTAATTGGCAATCAAAATAGTATGTGTATGGGGCCACCTTGCCCTGTCACCTAGTGGAATCTGGAGCGGGATGATTACAGCTGCTCCTGGTTCTGGGTGGCTATAGGCAAAGGAAAAAACTGAACCTCTGCTCAGATTGCTGCTGCTTTAATACTACACAAAACACTGCTTCCCTGTCAGCGTACGCCTGATTGTTGTATTTAACAAGGTGAGATGTATTAAGCCTTGGAGAGTGATAGAGTGGAGTGATACATTGGAGAGATTATGGGCTAGATGCATCATCGCTTGGAGAGTGATAAAATGGAGAGTGAAAAAGCACCAGCCAATCAGCTCCTAACTTCCATGTCACAGGCTGTGTTTGAAAAATGTCAGTTAGGAGCTGATTGGTTGGTACTTTTACACTCTCAATTTTATCACTTTCCAAGTGATGATGCATCTGGCCCAAAGTCATGTTACAGGCTGTGTTTGAAAAATGACAGGAGCTGATTGGCTGGTAGTTTATCTCTCTCCACTGTATCACTCTCCAAAGCGCTATCCGGTCTTTAAGTTGACAACACTTAGGTCGACACTCATTTGCCCGAAGCATGGTGAGCGAAGCGAGCCATGCGAGGTGACACGGTGCACTAATTAGGGTTCCCGGTCACTTTACGAAGAAAACGACACCAAAACAACCACAAAACGCATGCCGACCTTTCTCCATGTCCACCTAATGACCGTGTAAACCTATTGCAGGTGTCAACCTAGTCACTGTCGACCAATAGTGGTCGACCTAGGTACCGTCGAACCAACGATGCACACTCCTCCAAAGCTTAGTACATCTGTCCTTTCGTGTGTATCTGAGGAGCAGGGTGTGTGGTTTTGTTTTGTGAGAAACTGACATCATCAGACAGCCAAAACTTTGGTCCAATCACGTTCTACCTACAATTGTGTGAAGTTTTGCTTTTTGTTAGAATGTGACAATACTCATTAGGGAATTGGATTGCCCCCTGTCTAATTATTTATTGGATTGTGCAAATTTTCTAAATGACAATCTAGCAGTAAATTCCACAGCCGCGGCTGACAAGTAATTGTGAGTGTTCAGAGAAGGCAGTGGGTCCCACTAGATGTTATCACGAGATGGGCTGGCTAAATAATTAAATGCTAATTCCCTTAGAAAGAGAAGGCGCAGCCTCAGATGTCCGGATAAGTCTCTTCTCACCATTACTGTGAGGAGGCCTCTTGGGAAGCCAGCAGAATACACAGACAGAACATTTAATTGTATTTTACAGCAATTCTCTACGCTGGAGATTGAAACTGTTGATTCTCCTGGCAGTCATTAAACGGCTAAATTCACTTACACAAATAACAACAGCTGCCGGACTGCTATAGGAAAGACAAACGTATGTAGCCACAGAGTGCATACAGTACCCCATTGCCTCGTATCACATCCGATATATAGTCAGTACATGCTACAATGAATAGAAGTAAATGGCTTATTGGTTACTGTTGGCTACAGCAAGATGTTTGAAACTGTCCATGAGATCATAACTGGAACAGGCAAAGTGTCTAACCCATTTATAAGGGGGGTCATTCCGAGTTGTTCACACGCAAGCTGCTTTTAGCAGCTTTGCACACGCTAAGCCGCCGCCTACTGGGACTGAATCTTAGCTTATCAAAATTGCGAACGAAAGATTAGCAGAATTGCGAATAGACACTTCTTAGCAGTTTCTGAGTAGCTCCAGACTTACTCGGCATCTGCGATCAGTTCAGTGCTTGTCGTTCCTGGTTTGACGTCACAAACACACCCAGCGTTCGCCCAGACACTCCTCCGTTTCTCCAGCCACTCCCACGTTTTTCCCAGAAACGGTAGCGTTTTTTCACACACTCCCATAAAACGGCCTGTTTCCGCCCAGAAACACCCACTTCCTGTCAATCACATTACGATCACCAGAACGAAGAAAAAACCTCGTAATGCCGTGAGTAAAATACCTAACTGCATAGCAAATTTACTTGGCGCAGTCGCACTGCGGACATTGCGCATGCGCATTAGCGAATAATCGCTCCGTTGCGAGAAAAAAATAATGAGCGAACAACTCGGAATGACCCCCAAGGTTCAACCATATGCCACAAGCCAGGCACCCTACAACACCCTGCCATCAACACCAATAGTCACCATTTGCAAAAGAGGTGCACAAGACAAATCTGGGATGTCACCACTAGTCTATCTGGTTGACACTTATAGGCTCATTTATCGATGAGTGATAAATGTCACTGTGAGTGAGAAACTGCACCAGCCAATCAGCTCCTAACTGTCATTTTTCAAACACAGTCTGTGACATGGAAGTTAGGAGCGGATTGGCTGGTGCAATTTATCACTCACAGTGAAATGTATCCCTTATCGATACATGAGCCTGTGTGCTTGATACCACCCCACCAACCAGAATCCCCCTACCACTACAGATTGGAAATTGAACCTCTCCCTCTGACCCTTGCCCAAATGCTTAGCCAGATTTTGACAGGAGGGGGAGCAAAGATGGAAAAATAAGCACTGCAGGCCCCATACTTCATGCATGGAAATACCCTTCACTCCCCATAAGTTCCATATTGCCCCTACATCCCCATTTCTGTGTTCCATACTGCACACCACATCCCCATCTCTATGTTCCATACTGTCCTGCACATCCCCATCTCTATGTTCCATACTGTCATGCACACCCCCATCTCTGTCTTCCATACTGTCCTGCACACCCCCATCTCTGTGTTCCATACTGTCCTGCACCCTCCCATCTCTCTGTTCCATACTGTCCTGCACACCCCCATCTCTGTCTTCCATACTGTCCTGCACACCCCCATCTCTATGTTTCATACTGTCCTGCACATCCCCATCTCTAAGTTCCATACTGCCCTACACCCCCCATCTCTGTTCCATACTGTCCTGCACACCCCCATCTCTGTTCCATACTGTCCTGCACACCCCCATCTCTATGTTCCATACTGTCCGGCACCCCCCATCTCTATGTTCCATACTGTCCTGCACACCCCCATCTCTGTTCCATACTGTCCTGCAACCCCCCATCTCGGTTCCATACTGTCCTGCACCCCCCATCTCGGTTCCATACTGTCCTGCACCCCCCCATCTCTGTTCCATATAGTCCTGCACCCCCCCCATCTCTGTGTTCCATACTGTCCTGCACACCCCCATCTCTGTTCCATACTGTCCTGCACCCCCATCTCTGTTCCATACAGTCCTGCACCCCCATCTCTGTGTTCCATACTGTCCTGCACACCCCCATCTCTGTTCCATACTGTCCTGCACCCCCCCATCTCTATGTTCCATACTGTCCGCCCCCCCATCTCTGTTCCATACTGTCCTGCACACCCCAATCTCTATGTTCCATACTGTCCTGCACCCCCCCATCTCTATGTTCAATACTGTCCTGTACACCCCATCTCTGTTCCATACTGTCCAGCACACCCCCATCTCTATGTTCCATACTGTCCTGCACCCCCCCATCTCTATGTTCCATACTGTCCTGCACACCCCCATCTCTGTTCCATACTGTCCTGCAACCCCCCATCTCGGTTCCATACTGTCCTGCACCCCCCCATCTCTGTTCCATATAGTCCTGCACCCCCCCCATCTCTGTGTTCCATACTGTCCTGCACACCCCCATCTCTGTTCCATACTGTCCTGCACCCCCATCTCTGTTCCATACAGTCCTGCACCCCCATCTCTGTGTTCCATACTGTCCTGCACACCCCCATCTCTGTTCCATACTGTCCTGCACCCCCCCATCTCTATGTTCCATACTGTCCGCCCCCCCATCTCTGTTCCATACTGTCCTGCACACCCCCATCTCTATGTTCCATACTGTCCTGCACCCCCCCATCTCTATGTTCCATACTGTCCTGTACACCCCATCTCTGTTCCATACTGTCCAGCACCCCCCCATCTCTATGTTCCATACTGTCCTGCACCCCCCCATCTCTATGTTCCATACTGTCCTGTACACCCCATCTCTGTTCCATACTGTCCAGCACACCCCCATCTCTATGTTCCATACTGTCCTGCACACCCCCATCTATGTTCCATACTGTCCTGCACACCCCCATCTCTATGTTCCATACTGTCCTGCACCCCCCCATCTCTATGTTCCATACTGTCCTGCACCCCCCATCTCTATGTCCCATACTGTCCTGCACCCCCCCATCTCTATGTTCCATACTGTCCTGCACACCCCCATCTCTGTTCCATACTGTCCTGCACCCCCATCTCTATGTTCCATACTGTCCTGCACACCCCATCTCTGTTCCATACTGTCCTGCACCCCCCCATCTCTGTTCCATACTGTCCTGCACCCCCCATCTCTGTTCCATACTGTCCTGCACACACCCATCTCTATGTTCCATACTGTCCTGCACACCCCCATCTCTGTTCCGTACTGTCCTGCACACACCCATTTCTGTTTCATACTGTCCTGCACACCCCCATCTCTGTTCCATACTGTCCTGCACACATCTCTATGTTCCATACTGTCCTGCACACACCCATCTCTGTTCCATACTGTCCTGCACACACCCATCTCTATGTTCCATACTGTCCTGCACACCCCCATCTCTGTTCCGTACTGTCCTGCACACACCCATTTCTGTTCCATACTGTCCTGCACACCCCCATCTCTGTTCCGTACTGTCCTGCACACACCCATTTCTGTTCCATACTGTCCTGCACACACCCACACTAGCTGGCATGTTACAGGCTGTGTTTGACAGGAAGTGATTGGCTGGTACTTTAACACGGTGCAAATATGGGTGTAGTATGGTTTGCCGGCAGGCGGGTTCCCGGCGACCAGCATACCGGCGCCGGAATCCTGACCGCTGACATACTGACAGCTGGGCGAGCGCAAATGAGCCCCTTGCGAGCTCGCTGCGCTCACCATGCTGCGGGCAGGGTGGCGCGCTATGCGCGCCACGCTATCTATTCTCCCTCCAGGGGGGTCGTGGACCCCCCAAGAGGGAGAAAAGATGTCGGTATACCAGCGCCGGTATGGCGGTCACCAGGAGCCCGGCCGCTGGCAACCTGAAGACCACCCGCAATTTATCACTCTCCAAGGCTTGATAAATCTCTAATGGAGTGCAATGCTTTTCTTGGGGACTACACTTCTAGGTAAAATAGTGACCCCACACAGAGGACAACAGGTGTCATTATATGAATTTCTACCCTACGCATTCCAATCCATTCTGATAAAGGTGGATTTACATTGTATGAAATATCATTTTGGAGTCAAGACAGAACAATTGAAAAGCACAATTGCATCCTTGAGGGGTTTCCAGTGTAACATACTGTATATTGAGAGATATTCAATGTTTGCTTTTTCTTGCTGTTAATATTTTAGTAGGAACCTACTGTATCACTACAGTTCCCCAACTGGAAACATACAGCAGAGCGGTCTCATAGAAACGGATTTAGGGGCCGATTTCTCAATGTAGGAAAAGCCGTATTGCTGTCAAAAAATGTCCTATATATAAAAGCGTTATCACCAGAGCATCTGACCAATCACACAACTGCAAGGACTGGCCCAGCAATGCAGTAAGTTAATAGTTTCTACTAGGTGGCAGTAATGTTCAGAAACCCACCAATATTCTAAAGTGAAATTGTTATTTCTCCTACATCCTAGAGGATGCTGGGGTTCCAAAAGGACCATGGGGTATAGACGGGATCCGCAGGAGACATGGGCACACTATAAGACTTTGAATGGGTGTGAACTGGCTCCTCCCTCTATGCCCCTCCTCCAGACTTCAGTTAGACTTTGTGCCCAGAGAAGACTGGACACACACTAGGGGAGCTCTCCTGAGTTTCTCTGAAAAGACTTTATGTTAGGTTTCTTATTTTCAGGGAGACCTGCTGGCTACAGGCTCACTGCATCGTGGGAGTGAGGGGAGAGAAGCGGACCTACTTCTTCTGAGTTCAAGGGCTCTGCTTCTTAGGCTACTGGACACCATTAGCTCCAGAGGGTCTGATCACTTGGTTCGCCTAGCTACTCATTCCCGGATCCGCGCCGTCACCCCCCTCACAAAACCAGAAGAAAAAAGCCGGGTGAGTATTAGAAGAACAGAAGACTTCAGTGACGGCAGAAGACTTCAGTGTCTCGGAGGCAGTGCCGTAACTAGACTTTTTAGCGCTGTGTGCAAGTAACCGCAACTGCGCCCCCCCCCCCCTGTCATGTTTTGAAATGAATGCTACCTCTCCCCCCTCCCCATCCCTTCCTATAATTCACACACCGCTAGTTACGCCACTGCCAGAGCGGCAACTAGACATTTTGGTGCCCTCTGCCAGAAAGAGAATTGCCCCCCCTCCGTTAGCCACATTACACTGCATGGTCACATTACACAGCACGGTAGCGTCCGCCAGTTACATTACACAGCACGGTTGCGTCCGCCTGTTACATTACACAGCACGGTAGCGTCCACCAGTTACATTACACCGCACGGTAGCGTCCGCCAGTTACATTACACCGCACGGTAGCGCCTGCAGTCACATTACACCGCACGGTAGCGTCCGCCAGTTACATTACACCGCACGGTAGCGCCTGCAGTCACATTACACCGCACATTAGCGTCCATTAGTTACATTACACCGCACGGTAGCGTCCGCCAGTTACATTACACCGCACGGTAGCGCCTGCAGTCACATTACACCGCACGGTAGCGTCCGCCAGTTACATTACACCGCACGGTAGCGCCTGCAGTCACATTACACCGCACATTAGCGTCCATTAGTTACATTACACCGCACGGTAGCGTCCGCCAGTTACATTACAAAGCACGGTAGCGCCTGCAGTCACATTACACCGCACATTAGCGTCCATTAGTTACATTACACTGCACGGTAGCGTCCGCCAGTTACATTACAAAGCACGGTAGCACCTGCAGTCACATTACAACGCACATTAGCGTCCATTAGTTACATTACACCGCACGGCAGCGTTCATTAGTCACATTACACCAGACAGTAATACTCCAAATATATATATATAGTTTTATACCATAGCAGAAAAATATTTACACACAATCTTATGTATTCAATTTACAGGGGACATTACATAAATGTATATGCAGTTTATCTTTTTTTCTTTATTATAGATAAACTACACAGTAGTTTATCTAATAAGTCACTGAGAGAAAGTCCAGAATTTCCAAACACAAGAAAAGTAGTTTGTTGTTGTATTTATGTTGTTTTACTGGAATAAGTAGTAACTAGCAGCACATACCTACAATATAAGGAGCACTTGCACGAGGGGTGGGAGGGAATGGAGGGAGAGACTTCACTTGCTGTGATAAGCAGCAGCTGCAGCCTTCGTCTCTCCTGTACCCGGAAGTCATAGTTGCCAATTCAGCTTATAACAAGCGGAATTGGGCTTGTTTTTTCTTCTGGTTGCTTATTTTTTTGTGTGGTTGCTTGTTGCTTGTTTTTGGGCTTATAATTTTTTTTGCTGCTTGTTTTTGGGCTTCTTTTGTTTTTAGGTATCACTGACACCGACTTTCAGAGATAATTAGTCATTCATCCATATAACACAGATCCTCACACAGACATACTGTAGGTGAGACGTTGTGGATGAATAGAGTCTTAAAGAAATGATGATGAGTCATTCATTATGTCTATTGTTGCCGACTGCCGGTTGTGTGTATTCAGTAGGGCTAATTTGTTTTTAACAATGACAACAACAAAGACACTGACCAGACACACAACAGTGAAGCAATTCAGGACCACTTTATGTGGTATTCTTTATGTCAGATATGGTTTAAGACGCTTGGGTATTTGTTGCAAGGATTTTAAACCAACTACCAATATGCTTCAGCGCTTCAACTCAGGAATGTATAACATGGAAGCTTCTATAGACGATGGAGACAGCTCAGATGAATTTGCTTATATCCATTTTACATAAAACCACCGCTTCTGCCAAGTTCTCAGCATGACGCTGGGGCCGTACAGGACCCCTGGATCCTACAAGTAGTATCCCAGGGGTACAGATTGGAAAGTCGAGACGTTTCCCCCTCGCAGGTTCCTGAAGTCTGCTTTACCAACGTCTCCCTCCGACAGGGAGGCAGTATTGGAAACAATTCACAAGCTGTATTCCCAGCAGGTGATAATCAAAGTACCCCTCCTACAACAAGGAAAGGGGTATTATTCCACACTATATTGTGGTACTGAAACCAGAAGGCTCGGTGAGACCTATTCTAAATCTGAAATATTTGAACACTTACAAAGGTTCAAATCAAGATGGAGTCACTCAGAGCAGTGATAGCGAACCAGGAAGAAGGGGACTATATGGTGTCCCGGGACATCAGGGATGCTTACCTCCATGTCCCAATTTGCCCTTCTCACCAAGGGTATCTCAGGTTCGTGGTACAGAACTGTCACTATCAGTTTCAGACGCTGCCGTTTGGATTGTCCACGGCACCCCGGGTCTTTACCAAGGTAATGGCCGAAATGATGATTCTTCTTCAAAGAAAATGGACGACCTCCTGATAAGAGCAAGGTCCAGAGAACAGTTGGAGGTCGGAGTAGCACTATCTCAAGTAGTTCTACGACAGCACGGGTGGATTCTAAATATTCCAAAACCGCAGTTGTTTCCGACGACACGTCTGCTGTTCCTAGGGATGATTCTGGACACAGTCCAGAAAAAGGTGTTTCTCCCGGAGGAGAAAGCCAGGGAGTTATCCGAGCTAGTCAGGAACCTCCTAAAACCAGGAAAAGTGTCAGTGCATCATTGCACAAGAGTCCTGGGAAAAATGGTGGCTTATTACGAAGCGATTCCATTCGGCAGATTCCACGCAAGAACTTTTCAGTGGGATCTGCTGGACAAATGGTCCGGATCGCATCTTCAGATGCATCAGCGGATAACCCTATCTCCAAGGACAAGGGTGTCTCTCCTGTGGTGGTTACAGAGTGCTCATCTTCTAGAGGGCCGCAGATTCGGCATTCAGGATTGGATGCTGGTGACCACGGAGGCCAGCCTGAGAGGCTGGGGAGCAGTCACACAGGGAAAAAAATTTCCAGGGAGTGTGATCAAGTCTGGAGACTTTTCTCCACATAAATATACTGGAGCTAAGGGCAATTTATAATGCTCTAAGCTTAGCAAGACCTCTGCTTCAAGGTCAGCCGGTATTGATCCAGTGGGACAACATCACGGCAGTCGCCCACATAAACAGGGCGGCACAAGAAGCAGGAGGGCAATGGCAAAAACTGCAAGGATTTTTCGCTGGGCGGAAAATCATGTGATAGCACTGTCAGCAGTGTGCATTCCGGGAGTGGACAACTGGGAAGCAGACTTCCTCAGCAGGCACGACCTCCACCCGGGAGAGTGGGGACTTCATCGGGAAGTTTTCCACATGATTGTGAACCATTGGGAAAGACCAAAGGTGGACATGATGGCGGCCCGCCTGAACAAAAAACTGGACAGGTATTGCGCCAGGTCAAGAGACCTTCAGGCAATAGCTGTGGACGTTCTGGTAACACCGTGGGCGTACCAGTCGGTGTATGTGTTCCCTCCTCTGCTTCTCATACCCAAGGTATTGAGAATTATAAGACGTAGAGGAGTAAGAACTATACTCGTGGCTCCGGATTGGCCAAGAAGGACTTGGTACCCGGAACTTCAAGAGATACTCACAGAGGACTCATGGCCTCTGCCGCTAAGAAGGGACTTGCTTCAGCAAGTACCATGTTTGTTCCAAGACTTACCGCGGCTGCGTTTGACGGCAGGGCGGTTGAACGCCAGATCCTAAGGGAAAAAGGCATTCCGGAAGAGGTCATTCCTACCCTGGTCAAAGCCAGGAAGGAGGTGACCGCACAACATTATCACCACATGTGGCGAAAATATGTTGCATGGTGTGAGGCCAGGAAGGCCCCACGAAGAAATTTCAACTCGGTCGATTCCTGCATTTCCTGTAAACAGGAGTGTCTATGGGCCTCAAATTGGGGTCCATTAAGGTTCAAATTTCGGCCCTGTCGATTTTCTTCCAGAAAGAATTGGCTTCAGTTCCTGAAGTCCAGAAGTTTGTCAAGGGAGTACTGCATATACAACCCCCTTTTGTGCCTCCAGTGGCACTGTGGGATCTCAACGTAGTTCTGGGATTCCTCAAATCACATTGGTTTAAACCGTTCAAATCTGTGGATTTGAAGTATCTCACATGGAAAGTGACCATGCTGTTGGCCCTGGCCTCGGCCAGGCGAGTGTCAAAATTGGCGGCATTTGTCTCAAAAAAGCCCATATCTGTTTGTCCATTCGGACAGGGCAGAGCTGCGGACTCGTCCCCAGTTTCTCCCTAAGGTGGTGTCAGTGTTTCACCTGAACCAGCTTATTGTGGTACCTGCGGCTACTAGGGACTTGGAGGACTCCAGATTGCTAGATGTTGTCAGGGCCCTGAAAATATAGGTTTCCAGGACGGCTGGAGTCAGGAAAACTGACTTGCTGTTATCCTGTATGCACCCAACAAACTGGGTGCTCTTGCTGCTAAGCAGACGATTGCTAGTTGGATGTGTAGTACAATTCAGCTTGCACATTCTGTGGCAGGCCTGCCACAGCCAAAATATGTAAATGCCCATTCCACAAGGAAGGTGGGCTCATCTTGGGCGGCTGCCCGAGGGGTCTCGGCTTTACAACTTTGCCGAGCTGCTACTTGGTCAGGGGCACACCCTGACTGAGGAGGACCTGGAGTTCTCTCATTCGGTGCTGCAGAGTCATCCGCACTCTCCCGCCCGTTTGGGAGCTTTGGTATAATCCCCATGGTCCTGACGGAGTCCCCAGCATCCACTTCGGACGTCAGAGAAAATAAGAATTTACTTACCGATAATTCTATTTCTCGTAGTCCGTAGTGGATGCTGGGCGCCCATCCCAAGTGCGGATTGTCTGCAATACTTGTACATAGTTATTGTTACAAAAATCGGGTTATTATTGTTGTGAGCCATCTTTTCAGAGGCTCCGCTGTTATCATGCTGTTAACTGGGTTCAGATCACAGGTTGTACAGTGTGATTGGTGTGGCTGGTATGAGTCTTACCCGGGATTCAAAAATCCTTCCTTATTGTGTACGCTCGTCCGGGCACAGTATCCTAACTGAGGCTTGGAGGAGGGTCATAGGGGGAGGAGCCAGTGCACACCACCTGATCCTAAAGCTTTTACTTTTGTGCCCTGTCTCCTGCGGACCCGCTATTCCCCAAGGTCCTGACGGAGTCCCCAGCATCCACTACGGACTACGAGAAATAGAATTATCGGTAAGTAAATTCTTATTTTTTTATATCATTATCATCCAGTCTATATTAGCAGCAGACGCAGTACGGTAGTCCACGGCTGTAGCTACCTCTGTGTCGGCAGTCGCTCGTCCATCCATAATTGTATACCACCTACCCGTGGTGTTTTTTTTTTTTTCTATCTTCTTGATACTAGTAGCTTACTTTAGGAGTCTGCAGTGCTGAGCTGACAGTGTCCAGCAGGTCCGTCATTATATAATATATACCTGTCCGGCTGCAGTAGTGATATATATATATATTATATCTCATTATCATCCAGTCTATATTAGCAGCAGACGCAGTACGGTAGTCCACGGCTGTAGCTACCTCTGTGTCGGCAGTCGCTCGTCCATCCATAATTGTATACCACCTACCCGTGGTGTTTTTTTCTTTTTTCTATCTTCTTGATACTAGTAGCTTACTTTAGGAGTCTGCAGTGCTGAGCTGACAGTGTCCAGCAGGTCCGTCATTATATAATATATACCTGTCCGGCTGCAGTAGTGATATATATATTTTTTATATCATTATCATCCAGTCTATATTAGCAGCAGACGCAGTACGGTAGTCCACGGCTGTAGCTACCTCTGTGTCGGCAGTCGCTCGTCAATCCATAAGTATACTAGTATCCATCCATCTCCATTGTTTACCTGAGGTGCCTTTTAGTTGTGCCTATTAAAATATGGAGAACAAAAATGTTGAGGTTCCAAAAATAGGGAAAGATCAAGATCGACTTCCACCTCGTGCTGAAGCTGCTGCCACTAGTCATGGCCGAGACGATGAAATGCCAGCAACGTCGTCTGCCAAGGCCGATGCCCAATGTCATAGTACAGAGCATGTAAAATCCAAAACACCA
Source organism: Pseudophryne corroboree (assembly GCF_028390025.1). Classification (NCBI taxonomy): domain Eukaryota; kingdom Metazoa; phylum Chordata; class Amphibia; order Anura; family Myobatrachidae; genus Pseudophryne; species Pseudophryne corroboree. The sequence continues at coordinate 1,168,601,371 of NC_086444.1, forward strand.
AATATCAGTAAAAAAAGGACTAAAAAATCTAAAATAAAATAGTCGGAGGAGAAGCGTAAACTTGCCAATATGCCATTTACCACACGGAGTGGCAAGGAACGGCTGAGGCCCTGGCCTATGTTCATGGCTAGTGGTTCAGCTTCACATGAGGATGGAAGCACTCAGCCTCTCACTAGAAAAATGAAAAGACTCAAGCTGGCAAAAGCACAGCAAAGAACTGTGCGTTCTTCGAAATCACAAATCCACAAGGAGAGTCCAATTGTGTCGTTTGCGATGCCTGACCTTCCCAACACTGGACGTGAAGAGCATGCGCCTTCCACCATTTGCACGCCCCCTGCAAGTGCTGGAAGGAGCACCCGCAGTCCAGTTCCTGATAGTCAGATTGAAGATGTCAGTGTTGAAGTACACCAGGATGAGGAGGATATGGGTGTTGCTGGCGCTGGGGAGGAAATTGACCAGGAGGATTCTGATGGTGAGGTGGTTTGTTTAAGTCAGGCACCCGGGGAGACACCTGTTGTCCGTGGGAGGAATAGGGCCATTGACATGCCTGGTGAAAATACCAAAAAAATCAGCTCTTCGGTGTGGAAGTATTTCAACAGAAATGCGGACAACATTTGTCAAGCCGTGTGTTGCCTTTGTCAAGCTGTAATAAGTAGGGGTAAGGACGTTTACCACCTCGGAACATCCTCCCTTATACGTCACCTGCAGCGCATTCATCATAAGTCAGTGACAAGTTCAAAAACTTTGGGCGACAGCGGAAGCAGTCCACTGACCAGTAAATCCCTTCCTCTTGTAACCAAGCTCACGCAAACCACCCCACCAACTCCCTCAGTGTCAATTTCCTCCTTCCCCAGGAATGCCAATAGTCCTGCAGGCCATGTCACTGGCAATTTTGACGAGTCCTCTCCTGCCTGGGATTCCTCCGATGCATCCTTGCGTGTAACGCCTTCTGCTGCTGGCGCTGCTGTTGTTGCTGCTGGGAGTCGTTGGTCATCCCAGAGGGGAAGTCGTACTCGTAAGACCACTTTTACTACTTCCACCAAGCAATTGACTGTCCAACAGTCCTTTGCGAGGAAGATGAAATATCACAGCAGTCATCCTGCTGCAAAGCGGATAACTGAGGCCTTGGCATCCTGGGCGGTGAGAAACGTGGTTCCGGTATCCATCATTACTGCAGAGGCAACTAGAGACTTGTTGGAGGTACTGTGTCCCCGGTACCAAATACCATCTAGGTTCCATTTCTCTAGGCAGGCGATACCGAAAATGTACACAGACCTCAGAAAAAGACTCACCAGTGTCCTAAAAAATGCAGTTGTACCCAATGTCCACTTAACCACGGACATGTGGACAAGTGGAGCAGGGCAGGCTCAGGACTATATGACTGTGACAGCCCACTGGGTAGATGTATGGACTGCCGCCGCAAGAACAGCAGCGGCGGCACCAGTAGCAGCATCTCGCAAACGCCAACTCTTTCCTAGGCAGGCTACGCTTTGTATCACCGCTTTCCAGAATACGCACACAGCTAAAAACCTCTTACGGCAACTGAGGAAGATCATCGCAGAATGGCTTACCCCAATTGGACTCTCCTGTGGATTTGTGGCATCGGACAACGCCAGCAATATTGTGTGTGCATTAAATATGGGCAAATTCCAGCACGTCCCATGTTTTGCACATACCTTGAATTTGGTGGTGCAGAATTATTTAAAAAACGAGAGGGGCGTGCAAGAGATGCTGTCGGTGGCCAGAAGAATTGCGGGACACTTTCGGCGTACAGGCACCACGTACAGAAGACTGGAGCACCACCAAAAACGCCTGAACCTGCCCTGCCATCATCTGAAGCAAGAAGTGGTAACGAGGTGGAATTCAATCCTCTATATGCTTCAGAGGTTGGAGGAGCAGCAAAAGGCCATTCAAGCCTATACAATTGAGCACGATATAGGAGGTGGAATGCACCTGTCTCAAGCGCAGTGGAGAATGATTTCAACGTTGTGCAAGGTTCTGCAACCTTTTGAACTTGCCACATGTGAAGTCAGTTCAGACACTGCCAGCCTGAGTCAGGTCATTCCCCTCATCAGGCTTTTGCAGAAGAAGCTGGAGACATTGAAGGAGGAGCTAACACAGAGCGATTCCGCTAGGCATGTGGGACTTGTGGATGGAGCCCTTAATTCGCTTAACAAGGATTCACGGGTGGTCAATCTGTTGAAATCAGAGCACTACATTTTGGCCACCGTGCTCGATCCTAGATTTAAAACCTACCTTGGATCTCTCTTTCCGGCAGACACAAGTCTGCTGGGGTTCAAAGAACTGCTGGTGACAAAATTGTCAAGTCAAGCGGAACGCGACCTGTCAACATCTCCTCCTTCACATTCTCCCGCAACTGGGGGTGCGAGGAGAAGGCTCAGAATTCCGAGCCCACCCGCTGGCGGTGATGCAGGGCAGTCTGGAGCGACTGCTGATGCTGACATCTGGTCCGGACTGAAGGACCTGACAACGATTACGGACATGTCGTCTACTGTCACTGCATATGATTCTCTCCCCATTGAAAGAATGGTGGAGGATTATATGAGTGACCGCATCCAAGTAGGCACGTCAGACAGTCCGTACTTATACTGGCAGGAAAAAGAGGCAATTTGGAGGCCCTTGCACAAACTGGCTTTATTCTACCTAAGTTGCCCTCCCACAAGTGTGTACTCCGAAAGAGTGTTTAGTGCCGCCGCTCACCTTGTCAGCAATCGGCATACGAGGTTACATCCAGAAAATGTGGAGAAGATGATGTTCATTAAAATGAATTATAATCAATTCCTCCGTGGAGACATTGACCAGCAGCAATTGCCTCCACAAAGTACACAGGGAGCTGAGATGGTGGATTCCAGTGGGGACGAATTGATAATCTGTGAGGAGGGGGATGTACACGGTGATATATCGGAGGATGATGATGAGGTGGACATCTTGCCTCTGTAGAGCCAGTTTGTGCAAGGAGAGATTAATTGCTTCTTTTTTGGTGGGGGTCCAAACCAACCCGTCATTTCAGTCACAGTCGTGTGGCAGACCCTGTCACTGAAATGATGGGTTGGTTAAAGTGTGCATGTCCTGTTTATACAACATAAGGGTGGGTGGGAGGGCCCAAGGACAATTCCATCTTGCACCTCTTTTTTCTTTCATTTTTCTTTGCGTCATGTGCTGTTTGGGGAGTGTTTTTTGGAAGGGCCATCCTGCGTGACACTGCAGTGCCACTCCTAGATGGGCCAGGTGTTTGTGTCGGCCACTAGGGTCGCTTAGCTTACTCACACAGCTACCTCATTGCGCCTCTTTTTTTCTTTGCGTCATGTGCTGTTTGGGGAGTGTTTTTTGGAAGGGCCATCCTGCGTGACACTGCAGTGCCACTCCTAGATGGGCCAGGTGTTTGTGTCGGCCACTAGGGTCGCTTAGCTTACTCACACAGCTACCTCATTGCGCCTCTTTTTTTCTTTGCGTCATGTGCTGTTTGGGGAGTGTTTTTTGGAAGGGCCATCCTGCGTGACACTGCAGTGCCACTCCTAGATGGGCCAGGTGTTTGTGTCGGCCACTAGGGTCGCTTATCTTACTCACACAGCTACCTGATTGCGCCTCTTTTTTTTCTTTGCGTCATGTGCTGATTGGGGAGTGTTTTTTGGAAGGGCCATCCTGCGTGACACTGCAGTGCCACTCCTAGATGGGCCAGGTGTTTGTGTCGGCCACTAGGGTCGCTTAGCTTACTCACACAGCTACCTCATTGCGCCTCTTTTTTTCTTTGCGTCATGTGCTGTTTGGGGGAGTGTTTTCTGGAAGGGCCATCCTGCGTGACACTGCAGTGCCACTCCTAGATGGGCCAGGTGTTTGTGTCGGCCACTAGGGTCGCTTAGCTTACTCACACAGCTACCTCATTGCGCCTCTTTTTTTCTTTGCGTCATGTGCTGTTTGGGGAGTGTTTTTTGGAAGGGCCAACCTGCTTGACACTGCAGTGCCACTCCTAGATGGGCCAGGTGTTTGTGTCGGCCACTAGGGTCGCTTAGCTTACTCACACAGCTACCTCATTGCGCCTCTTTTTTTCTTTGCGTCATGTGCTGTTTGGGGAGTGTTTTTTGGAAGGGCCATCCTGCGTGACACTGCAGTGCCACTCCTAGATGGGCCAGGTGTTTGTGTCGGCCACTAGGGTCGCTTAGCTTACTCACACAGCTACCTCATTGCGCCTCTTTTTTTCTTTGCGTCATGTGCTGTTTGGGGAGTGTTTTTTGGAAGGGCCATCCTGCGTGACACTGCAGTGCCACTCCTAGATGGGCCAGGTGTTTGTGTCGGCCACTAGGGTCGCTTACCTTACTCACACAGCTACCTCATTGCGCCTCTTTTTTTCTTTGCGTCATGTGCTGTTTGGGGAGTGTTTTTTGGAAGGGCCATCCTGCGTGACACTGCAGTGCCACTCCTAGATGGGCCAGGTGTTTGTGTCGGCCACTTGGGTCGCTTAGCTTAGCCATCCAGCGACCTCGGTGCAAATTTTAGGACTAAAAATAATATTGTGAGGTGTGAGGTGTTCAGAATAGACTGAAAATGAGTGGAAATTATGGTTATTGAGGTTAATAATACTTTGGGATCAAAATGACCCCCAAATTCTATGATTTAAGCTGTTTTTTAGGGTTTTTTGAAAAAAACACCCGAATCCAAAACACACCCGAATCCGACAAAAAAAATTCGGTGAGGTTTTGCCAAAACGCGTTCGAACCCAAAACACGGCCGCGGAACCGAACCCAAAACCAAAACACAAAACCCGAAAAATTTCCGGTGCTCATCACTAAGAAGTATGTGGGTGACCCTGTCGGCACCAACTATGATGACTGGGTGTAAAAATAATATATATATAAAAAACTTATACCTGTATGTATATATGTATGGTACCTTGCAGTGAGCTGTAGCTCGAGCACAGACGTGATAGTATTTTGTGGGATCGTCCTAGTGAAATTAGGTATATGTTTCCCTCAGATCCTTCGGGGTCACAAAAATTTTATTTTGCACAGTCACTACTCCCTGTCGTCGACACGTATACTTTGTTCTATGTCGGCCATAATGTTTCCTGATTAGATCCACAACATTGGCATTCAGTCCATGTTCATACACATTCAGAACACATAAATGTCACTAGGGACCCTGATGTTCCTGACAGATTATATATATATATATATATATATATATATATATATGTTGTATATATAGGTATATGTGTATATATGTGTATTTAAATGTGTACAGTTATATTACAACTTATTATGAATGCTGAAGTAATGTTATTCCTTCTCATGTGCTGGTCGCTCTGTCGATGAAGCACTAGGTCAGCCATGACAAGATGGTCTCGAATCCTCACGAGGAGTCCGAGTGTTTATTCTTCTCCCACAGTGGATAGAATAGAGTGAATGTCTACCCCTGGTCTACACGGGGCCCTGTCACCAAGGATCGTATACAGGAAGCTAAGTTATAATTTTAATTATATGCTTTGATGATATTTGCATTACATGCGCATGGGGGTGTACTTTTATTCAAAGATGGTCGGTTACCTAGATGTACCAAGATTTACCAGGGCTGCGTTTGACGGCTTGGCAGTTGAACGCCATATCCTGGCCCGAAAGGGTATTGCCGATGAAGTCATTTCCACATTGCTTCAGGCTAGTAAAGGAGTAACGGTGATGATTTACCACTATATTTGGAGGAAGTATGTGTCTTGGTGTGAACCCAAGAACGCTCCTGCGGAAGAATTTCGGCTGGGTTGTTTTCTACATTTTTTGCATGCAGGTTTCGGCCTTATCAATTTTCTTTTAAAAAGAAAAAGAAAAAAAAGTATGGGCCACCTTTCCAGAAGTTTGGACTTTCGTGAAAGGAGTGCTGCACTTCCAACCTCCATTTGTGCCCCCAGTGGCACCATGGGACCTTAATGTTGTGTTGCAGTTTCTTATGTCACACTGGTTGGAACCTTTACGTAAGGTAAAAATTTCTCTTGAAAAGTGGTCATGCTATTGGCATTGGCGTCCGCAAGGCAGGTGTCGGAATTGGCGGCTTTGCCTCACAAAAGCCCTCTTTGATCTTCCTTGTGGATAGAGCAGAATTGAGAAATTGACAACAATTTCTGCCTAAAGTGGTTTCTGCGTGTTCACAGGAATCAACCTATTGTGGTGCCTGGGGCTACTTAAGCCTTGGCTGATTCGAAGTCTCTTGTGGTAGTCAGAGCTTTGAATATTTGAGTCGCCAGAACGGCTCAGATTGGGGAAACAGAGGCTCTGTTTATCCTGTCGCTCCCAACAAAATTGGGGCTCCTGCTTCTAAGCAGACTATTGCACGCTGGATCTGTGATACGATTCGGCAGGCTCATTCTACGGCTGGATTGCCGTTACCGAAGTCGGTGAAGGCCCATTCTACCAGGAAGGTGGGCTCTTCTTGGACGGATGCCCGTGGAGTCTCTGCGGTTCAACTTTGCTGAGCAGTTACTTGGTCGGGTTCAAACACTTTTCCTAAGTTCTACAAGTTTGATACCCTGGCTGATGAGGACCTCAGGTTTGCTCAATCGGTGCTGCAGAGTTGTCCGCACTCTCCCGCCCGGTCTGGAGCTTTGGTATAAACCCCATGGTCCTTTTGGAACCCCAGCATCCTCTAGGACGTAGGAGAAAATAGGATTTTAATACCTACCGGTAAATCCTTTTCTCTTAGTCCGTACAGGATGCTGGGCGCCCGTCCCAGTGCGTACTGTATCTGCAGCTATTGGTTGTCGTTACACTCATGTGGTGTTTCTTTGCAGTCAAGTCTGTTGCTGCGGTTATTCGTGCCATGACGTGCAATATGTGATTATCGGTCATGATACACACAAGTTGTGTTACGTTTTCGGTCAGCATTTTGCTGTATGGTTTTTCCGTGCCGTCAGCTGGTGTTCTATTGAATGCCACGTTCTGCGGCATGTTCGTGGTGTGAGCTGGTATGACACTCACCGTGTTTAAACAATAAATTCTTTCCTCGAAATGTCCGTCTCTCTGGGCACAGTTTTCTAACTGAAGTCTGGAGGAGGGGCATAGAGGGAGGAGCCAGTTCACACCCATTCAAAGGGGGGTATTCAATTATCCGCAAATTCGCGGCAATTTTTCGCCCGAAAATTGCCGCGAAAACGCTCCGTTTTTCGACCTATTCAATTCCGACCGGGTTTCACGTGAAAATTCTTGCAGTGAAAAGTGCAGGTGAAAATGGGGAAATCAGCCTGTACCCCAAAAAATGCTAAACTAACATAGGAAAACAGAAGAGACGTGTGTTAGAGATCACATTAGAGCGTTTTTGGGGACTTAAATTGTGTGAAATCGCTGTTATATGCATTTTTTAAAAAAATGCAAAAAAATGATAGAAAGCAAGTTTTTTTTAGCAAAATAAATGCTCTCATTAAATTTGGGGTACATGAAAATGGGTATAAGTATATATTTGGGTCATTTTAGGGTACTTTAAAAAAAGTGGAAACAGACCGATTACTCCCATCTGCAAGCCTAAAAAACACCTGTCCCACTCATAAAGCACCCCAATATACCTGTCCAATACCTTGAACCCCAATTTCCATCACTTTTTACTTTTTCACCCCAAAAATTACATGTCATTATTGGCCAATTAAAAATAATTAAAAACTTCAACGTGCCTAACTAGTCATTAAGGGGGGTGTCCCAGGAGTTCTGTACCATATCCAAACATTTTTACCTTAAAATAGTGACTTTTCCCCAACTTTTCACCTGCTTCAGAGAAGGTGAAGTGAAATTAGTGAAAAAATGATCACCGATAAATTTTCCAAGATAATTGAATAGGCTGTAATTGCGTTTCACGTGAAAAGTCCGTTATCACTGCTAATTGAATATACCCCAAAGTCTTATAGTGTGCCCATGTCTCCTGCGGATCCCGTCTATTCCCCATGGTCCTTTTGGAACCCCTGCATCCTCTACGGACTAAGAGAAAAGGATTTACCGATAGGTATTAAAATCCTATTATTTTATTGAATTACATCAACTTAATGATTAAAAACATCAGCTTGACTACCCGATTGGCATTCTAATTCCAATTCAACGATTGCATTGCTTTTTGACCCAGTGGACCAATGAAATATTCTTATATCCCCTAAAAGCTTAACATGCTTACCTCTGTCTCTCTCTGTGGGTGGTGTGTCGGGTGGGGTTAGTGTGTGCTCTGTAGGGGTGCGTTACTAGGGTTTTCGAAACTTAGGGCAAGATGAAGAGTGCCCCCCCCTCCCCGATAAAATCAAGTATGTGTGCGCGCCGAAAAATGGGTGTAGTCACATACCAGAAGGGGCGTGGTAACTGAAAATGGGGCATGCCACCATGACTTCCACCTACCCCCTGTGTCACCTCTCTGCACACTATCACCCCCCCCTTGTGTCGTCTCTCAGCACACTATCACCTCCCCCTTGTGTTGTCTCTCAGCACACTATCACCTCCCCCTTGTGTCGTCTCTCAGCGCACTATCACCTCCCCCTTGTGTCATCTCAACACGCTATCACCTCCCCCTTGTGTCGTCTCTCAGCACACGTTCACTCCATTTTTGCACATTACGGCAGTAGAGTCCCCGGTTTACACAGTACACAGGCAGAGTCCCCTTTTTACACAGTACACACAGTGCCAGATACACATTACTCCACAGTGGCAGAAACATATTACCCCACAGTGCCAGATACATATTACCCCAGTGCCAAGTACACATTGCCCCACAGTGCCAGATACATATTACCCCACAGTGCCAGATACATATATGCCCCCCACAGTGCCAGATACATATTACCCCACAGTGCCAGAAACATATTACCCCACAGTGCCAGATACATATTACCCCACAGTGCCAGATACACATTGCCCCATAGAGATACACATTGCCCCACAGTGCCAGATACACATTGCCAGATACACAGTGCCCCACAGAGATACACTTGCCCCACAGTGCCAGATACACATTGCCCCACAGTGCCAGATACATATTACCCCACAGTGCCAGATACACATTGCCCCACAGAGATACACATAGCCCCACAGTGCCAGATACACATAGCCCCACAGTGCCAGATACACATTGCCCCACAGAGATACACATAGCCCCACAGTGCCAGATACACATTGCCAGATACACAGTGCCAGATACACATTGTCCTTTCTTTTCCACACTAGTATAGGAGTGGAGGTGAAAGCCTGTGTGTTGTTCCTGATTGCATGTGCCTCTCTAAATTCTAATCACCTTCTTGACACTGTCCTCTTCCTCTTGCCTCTTCTCATAATGTGAAAAGTCATCAAATATGGAGGTAGTATGTTTGAAGCTAGCTATGATTCGGAGAACTTGGTGAGCTTTTTCCAGGGGGACCAACTGTCGCTGAAATGATGGGTTTATTAAACTGTGCATGTCCTGTTTAAACAACATAAGGATGGGTGGGAGGGCCCAAGACAATTCCATCTTGCACCTCTTTATGTGCTCTTTGGGGCCTAGTTTTTAAAACTGCCATCCTGTCTGCCACTGCAGTGCCACTCCTAGATGGGCCAGGTGTTTGTGCCGCCCACTTGTGTCGCTTATCTTAGTCATCCAGCGACCCTGGTGCAACCTTTTGGCCTAAAAACAATATTGTGAGGTGTTCAGAATAGACTGGAAATGAGTGGAAATGAATGTTATTGACGTTAATAATACCATATGCTCAATATTACCCCCAAATTCTGTGATTTTAGCTGTTTTTATGGGTTTTTTTTTTCAAAAATCATCCAGATCCAAACCCAAAACGTGGAAAGTGTCCGCCGTACATCTCTATAAGGTACTGAATCACAATTCTGTAGGGAGGTCAAGACAAAGGCAGATGCTTAACCAATAGGACAGTGTTGTACAGAATCCACAGTGCAATGGTTCAAAGCCAAAGTACACGTTAACGGCAAATAAGCAGTCAAGATCAGGGCAGGGTTAATGGGTTCAGTATGATATCCCAATGGATGGGATGCCGTCGGTCAGAATCTTGACAGCGGCATCCCGGCCATCAGAATCCTGACAGCCCTTCCAAAAGTAACCTAACGCTCCCTGGTGGTGCCTAACCCTAATCCCCCATCATCAGTAGCTAACCATAACCTTGCCATCCCTACACTCTAACCCTAACCCCCCTTCTAATGTCTAAACCTCCCCCCCCACGTCCCGCTGGAAGAACGATCAGGATTCCGAGCGTAGGTATTTTGACGCCAGGATCCTGAGCTCTGTTTTGGATTTTGACGCCGGCTTTATGCCATTGTTCCGGATTCCGACATCGGTATTTTGACCGTCGGGATCCCATATGATGGCATTTGAACTACAGCCCGGGTTAATAGACACCCCCACGCATACTGATTCTGATTTGTAAGTAAAGCTAGTAACTTTGTGTCTGGAACAAACCATGTTGTCAAGGGGAGAAAATACATTTAGATTTTTTCTGTGCAGGGTAAATACCGGCTGCTTTTGCATGTAGTCCAGAAATGTTAGAAAGCTTTATTTTAACACTGCAATTTAGATTTCAGTTTGAACACACCCCACCCAAATCTAACTCTCTCTCCACATGTTCCATCTGCCCCACCTACAGTGCACATGGTTTCATGCTTTTTTGCTTTACTTGCAAATCAGAATCAGGCCCAGGGTGCACACATAAATGCACTGCAGTATATCTAGATGCTCTGACACATGTGCACGTGCTGATCAATATAGGTGCCCACATAGGACAACAGTCACCAGCTAATCACCAGCGGAAGCAGTTGTGTTATTAGTCTCAGAGACCCCCCATATTTGATAATATTTAATGGTTGGCAGTGCATGTGAGCAGGGAACTCAAGTAAAGACTGATTCTGAGTAACGCACAAAATAGCCACAAATGCACCTCCAGTGGACTAACTGTGAATGTCATGCACCCCGATGAATCCACTTGTTCCGACAACATCATCGTTATCATTAAGCCCTATAAATAAGACAGATCTGAATGCCCCCAATTCTGTACCTGCACCTGGGATACGCCCTTCTCTCGACTTCGCCTATGCATGAGTGCCTGTAGTGTTAACATCCAGTTATGCTGCAAGTGGATTTGCTACTGAGATGCATAGTCTGATTCTGATTGGCCCAAAGATGCATGTCCTTTACGATGGAGCATGCACATTGCCTTAAGAACTGTCAGCAAAAGGGACTGGCATGCAACTCCGGATTTGGCCCCTTAGTTGCCCTGAGATACTGCCACTTTAGTCAGCCACTTAGATTGCCTACTGGAACCACTGTTCCTGAAAGCTACACCATTCTCTGTATGCTGTATCATATCTGAAAAAAACAATATGGCCCAGGAGATAGACTGTCACTTGTGATTGGCTAAGCAACGAGGACAGGTTATTGTGATTGCTGAATGGTTCCAACTGAGAATCCAATTCTGCAGTCTCAACTGGACCTTAGTTTATGGTTATTCTTATCCTATTTGGATAAATCAAGAATAATTTTTTATTATTCCGTTAAGGCAGAGAATTTGTGCGTATCAGCAGCGAGGTTTTATAATATTTTAAATGCTTTTTTAACCCCTGTTTATTTGTGAGTTTATTTACCTTTTTCTTTTTTAGCTTTTACATATTCCACAGCGAGCACATGCAGCCAAGAGCATGCTGGGGCTTGTGGTTCAACAAGCCCCAGCCAAGAGCATGCTGGGGCTTGTGGTTCAACAAGCTCTAGCATGCACACATTTATAATCAGTGGTTGCCAGAGTGTGTTAGGACACTTTGTGCTACAATATCTGCGGTGGTAGCTGACACTACAGAGCTCTGATCCAATGAATTACCTCAACTGTCAACTCCAACCGGTTTACTGAGCAGTCTAACCCAGTGGTTCCCAAACTTGATCTTCAAGACTGCCTAACAGGCCAGGTTTTAAGGATATCCATGCTTAATCACGGTGACTAAATTAATGCATTGATTTTGCTTTAGCTATTCATGCTCCAACATGGCTATCCTTAAAACTAGACTGTTAGAATGGCATGAGGACCGAATTTGAGAACCACCGGTCTAATCTAACAGAAGAGACTCAGGGGTCTATTTACTAAGCCCTGGATGGAGGTAAAGTGGACGGAGATAAAGTACCAGCCAATCAGCTCCTAACTGCCATGTCACAGGCTGGATTTAAAAAATGACAGTTAGGAGCTGATTGGCTGGTACTTTATCTCCGTCCACCTTTATCTCTATTCAAGGCTTAGTAAATAGACTCCTCAATCACCTGGAATTTGCAGAATGTGTTCCCTGATTGCCCTTTAAAGCAGATTCAAAGTGCCTGGAGTAACATATCACTCATCATATTCACTGTACAGCAGGTGATTCTCTTACGTTACAAATAGATAAATACGCTTTGCATTTGTGCAGGCAAAATAAATGAAACCCTTGACTTATTGACTTCCCGATCTACAAAAAAACTAACTAAATTACAATCTGCTATAATACATTTATCAAATAGAGCTAAACAAATGATAGAAGAGGACAAGAAAAAAATATTTAGACTATAGAAAGTAGATCTAACTTTTCCCTGTTAAGATTAGAATCACATTTTCATTAGCATTTTATTTCAGATGATCAGTACCTTTATTTATTTATTTTCATTTGTTAAAAAGACATGTCTAATTGATCTGCAGTGAGTCACTCGAGCTGGGTGGAGTCCAAATTGCAATTATCACCTATTTGAGATGGTCATCACCCATTTATTCTTTCTGTGTCAATGTCTTTTAGAAATAATGGCAATGACTAAAAGAATAGAAAAGAAGAAACCGCCCATTCTCTCCACCCCAGCAGAGGTCAGTCCAAAAGTTTGCAAAAATAAAAAAATGTCATCACCAATTTTTAAAAACTCAGCTATTGTAGATATAAGTCCATATTTTAACTTTTTAATCAAACATTTATTTTATTAAGATTTACCTGCATATGCTTTAAAAAAAAAAAAAAATTATATATATATATATATATATATATAAACAAACACGAGGAACCACTGCACTCGCCATTCCCAGGGGTTGGGGTGCGGTGGGCTGTGACCACCGAACTCATATATACCAAACAGAAGACACTGCACTCTCCTAAGCAGCTTCATTCACCTTAATGCTTTAATATACATCTAAATAAACAATGGGGTTTTGGTTTATGAATTGTACAATGCATGTAAGCTTGCGGCCCACTCCACGGGACCCCATTTCACCGCAAGTCCTACTCTATCACAAACTTTCGCATAGATTTTATAGAAACCTGGCAACTGCTGTCTCATAGAGGAAAATGTGCTTATCTGGTTTCAAGCTTACCTGCCACACTTATGGCTTTTAAAAGGTAAGACAGTCACCAACACAAATAACACAAGTGTGCTTACCTGGTTTACAGCTCACCTGCCAACAGACTACTGGCTTTCAAAGTGAGACAGTCACCAACACACCTACATAGCAGCTGATCCAGGTTAAAGGTAAATGAGCTTAGGGGTGCATGAGAGAGAGATATGGTCACAAATGGGCCAATTAAAAATTAACCCTGTTATACAAGCAAACACGAGGAGCCACTGCACTCGCCATTCCCAGGGGTTGGGGTGCGGTGGGCTGTGACCACCAAACTCAAATATACCAAACAGAAAACCCAGCACTCTCCTATGCAGCTTCATTCACCTTAATGCTTTAATATACATCTAAATAAACAATGGGGTTTTGGTTTATGAATTGTACAATGCATGTAAGCTTGCAGCCCATATATATATATATATATATATTAGCCTAATTTACATGGATATTATTTTATTATTTTTTGGACTATTATTGGCATTATTTTTTTACAGCATTATTTTTTTAGTCTATTTAAATAATAAGCATATGTTATTACATACTGTGTTATTATTACTGTACAGAAGTAGCATTGTATAAACAATTTCAAAAGTATTATTTTATTTGTTATATAATCGTTTTATTTATTTCTTTATATTAAAATTAGCAAAATCATAAACATCATATCATATATAATGTTTCCAAAATGTAAACAGAAATTACCATAAATGAAAAATGAAAGTACTTATCAAAATTCTTCACTTATAAGGCTTGTTTTTTTATGTAGATATAAAATTAAATATATGAACATTGATAGTATCATTATATATTAACGTTATAAATTATAATGTGTGTTTTGTATGATGTTGACAGTTTTTATATTTTGCTGCAGTAGAAAAGGAAGAGATTTGATGGTGGCAATATAGTTTCCTTAATTTTTTATTTTTTTTAAATAATAATAATAAAAAACATTCTGATCCTGCATCAATGATACTTATGACAGCCCCTCCCTCCTTTCCTTCCTGGCAATTAGAGGTGAAAGTAAAAAAAAAAAAAAAAAGGGTGGGCTCTACACAGCTGATGCTCTTGTATTGTTTACTGTATTGTTTATACAGAAATAAGTAATTTAATTGGGGCCCTCTGCTACTCTGCACTTCAATGCAGTGAGTGTGAATAAGTGCTGCCACTGGAGGAGGCTGAATATCCCTCTGTGTCTGGACCAATTAGACAATTCAGTAACACCCAAGGGTCAAGCAGCTGGTAGAAAGATTGTCATCCCCCGCATATCACTGACTGGTCCTGATAAGGATCAATCTCTTATCACTTTAGTCTGTAAAGTTGTATTTTTTAAGACAATGTAACATTTTCCTAGTTCAGCCTCCAGTCGACAAGTTAAAGTCTTTGCAAAATGACATATACAGTAAGCTAATGCTGATGAGAGACTAATTATTAGCATACACACACGGGACACACAATAATATATAAAGTGTAAAGGAAGTAGGAATAAAACCAAAAATGTCTCAAACTCTCAACCCGATTAGTGCTAGAAGCAAAAATAAGTCCAGATCAGCATATAACTATAGAATCTATTCAACTATAGAATCCTTCAAAAGTAGACTCAAGACTTTCCTCTTTACTCAAGCATTCCAATGATTGTCTCTTTAGTATCTCTATGCTTCTGTATTTTATGAAAATCTGTTCTATACTTCATTATTTTCTGTACTATATTATGCTATGTATCTCTTAAGCGCCTTGAGTCCTATTGGAGAAAGAGCGCTATATAAATAACATTATTATTATTATTATTATTATTATTATTACATACTTACACCTTTGCTAACCATGGTGCTAGCTGTCTTTAAAAAAAAAAAAAAACCACAAGAACTATATATATATATATATATATATATATAATTTCCAAATGGTCGGCACTCACTTCTGTCCCAAGATGTACCTTGCCAAGGTGCTGCGTCGGCAGAAAGCATGCAGATATACCAAAAGACGGCACTCACTGGTCTCATACAGAATCAATAGACAGCGTCCTCTTGTCAACGTTTCGAGTTTATTTCAACCCGTCATCAGGATACACATAACAAACAACAAATAACACAGACATACCTTATATACCCCTCCATGCTGCCAAACGAGTGCGCGCCAAACTAAGCTCCCAGCTGCATAATCAGTGTGATTAACACAGTCAGTGTATTCACACTGCTCACGGAAGTCCACATGCGGAAAACAAGTCGCGTCCGGTTGCCTTGGCAACCTATAACAACACACGGGCCATCAAGTATGACTCACACCAATAGCGGTGCAGGTCATGATGCATTTCAACGGGGAACCAATCAGTGGAAACATCACCTCCCACACACTGAACTCACTGGCCTCCGCAACTGTTCCCATAGTAACTAAACAGAAGCTGGTTATAGGCGCTAAACAGCGCGTACGGTATCCGTAATCACCCGTTTGGCAACATAGATTAACAATACCACCAACATATCTATAAAAATCAACAAACACAATAATATATAACCATAATTGCCAACACAGAATAAAGTGCACAGTGCATAAAGAACAGTCATAAAAGACCCTCAAGTACAATTTATAAAGGCATCCCATAGCGTCACTGCAATCAAATATATCTACAATTATCAAAATAATCCCAGATCTCGCATAAAACAAAGTATCAAATTCAGATAATAGCATAGGGTTACTGATATCACCAATACATATTGTAGGTAAGATGATCATTAAGACCTCTGGGTTTAACAGTATCTAATACCTGTATCCATTTAGTTTCAATCTGTAACAACCTCTTATGTCGATCACCACCCCTCGGGCTCTCTGGTACATGATCAATAATAATATACTTAAGGCTTGCAAGCGAATGATTATTCTCAACAAAGTGTCTTGCCACCGGTTGTTCAGATGGCTTACCATTCAATGCCGCCCTAATTGACGACCTATGCAGGGTCATCCGCTCTCTAAAGGTACGTATGGTTTTACCTATATAGCAGGAACCACAGGGACACTTAATCATGTATATCACGAAACTCGTTGTACACGTGACCGCTGATTTGATCATATATTTCTTGCCACTATGTGGATGGTAGAAATGTTTGCTCGCGATCATAAAGCGACATGTTGTACACCCAGAGCACTTATAACAACCCCCACTCTTAATCTGTACTCGAGGGTCATAATGCATCTGCTCAGTAATGTCTGGGTGTACCACCCAGTCACGAATATTCTTACCCCTCTTAAGGCATGACATCACCTGCAAAGGTCTAAACACTTTAGCATCTCTGTCACCCTGTACTAAAGGCCACAGGGTCCTAACTGATCTCTCTACAATAGAATGTGAGGTATTAAACCTCCTCACCCAATGTAATTTGTTCAAATTCTGTTTTTTATCTGTTTGATTCAAAAGAGACTCTCTAGTAAGCAGATCTACTTTGTTCCTAGTCTCAGAGAGCACATTACTGGGGTAACCACGTTCAATAAATTTATCTGTCATCCTCTCAAGATCACGTGATAACATCTGCTCATCACTAGTAATCCTCTTAACTCGCAGTAATTGTGAGAAGGGCAAGCTCTTTTTCATGGCAACTGGGTGGTGGCTATTAAAGGCTAACAGCGTATTTCTATCTGTAGGTTTGGAAAAGATTGAGGTGGTAAGTATCCCTTCCTCAACTGTAATATTTACATCCAAATACGAGATATTATCCAAGCTACAGGTATAGGTATACTTAATGGGACAATCACGCTCTAGTTGTCCTCTAGAGTGTTGACTGATATGGAAATCAAGGTACTGAATAAAGGCTTGGGATTTGTACCCACAGTCCCCTTTAATGATTTACATTGGAAAATTGACCAGTCCCATCTGCATCGGCAGCTCAAACTTAGAGAATTTTTTGGAGACAGGAATGATAATAGGGGTGATGCTCAGACAGTGAAGAGTTTTAGGAGAAAGTCCACTTTTGATCCAGCCTCAAGGAATATGTCTATCATGGCTTTTATGAAAGCATTGGACTGCCAAGTTGTTGAACAGTCGAGAAAACAATCACTATGTAGGTCTAATTTAACAGCTACAGAATATAAGGCATTGAAAGATCTGGGGAACTACAAGGACGTGGTATTCCGTGCTGCCGACAAAGGTGGAGGAATAGTAGTTCAAAATGTAACCGATTACTGCGATGAGATTGATAGGCAGTTATCGGATATAAGTACTTACCAGAAATTGATGTGTGACCCCACTAGTGATTATAAATTGGCACTGGACACTTTATTAGATGAGGCAGTGAAGAATGCAGTCATTGACGAGGATACCTCCCTTTTTCTTAAAGTGGATTGTCCCAGAGTACCACTTTTGTATAGTTTGCCCAAGATCCATAAGAATCTGGATAGGCCACCTGGCCGCCCTATAATTTCTGCAAGGGAATCTCTGTGCAGTAGGATCTCTGAGTATTTGGATTATTATATCCAGCCAGCTGTACAATCTCAGTGCACTTACCTTAAGGACACTACATCGTTGCTGGTTAAGCTTAAGGAACTTGGAAATATACCTGATAACACATGGATGTGCATGCTTGATATTACCAGCTTATATACTAACATTCCGCATGATGATGGTATCCAATCAGTCAGGGAACTATTAAGTGGTGATGCTGAATATAATGGTCCTGATTTGGAGTTCTTGATTTCTCTTCTTGATTTTGTGTTACACAATAATTATTTTTATCATAATGGTGGATACTATTTACAACGCAAAGGCTGTGCGATGGGTTCTCATGTCGCACCAGCCTATGCGAATGCGTATATGTTTAAAATAGAAAAAGAATGTTTCTTCAATAGAGATGTTAGGGACAGAATTCTGTTTTATTATAGGTATATTGACGATATTATACTATTCTGGAGGGGTGATCATGGTAGTTTTGTAGAATTGGTTGACACTCTTAACAAGCGTGATTGTCCTATTAAGTATACCTATACCTGTAGCTTGGATAATATCTCGTATTTGGATGTAAATATTACAGTTGAGGAAGGGATACTTACCACCTCAATCTTTTCCAAACCTACAGATAGAAATACGCTGTTAGCCTTTAATAGCCACCACCCAGTTGCCATGAAAAAGAGCTTGCCCTTCTCACAATTACTGCGAGTTAAGAGGATTACTAGTGATGAGCAGATGTTATCACGTGATCTTGAGAGGATGACAGATAAATTTATTGAACGTGGCTACCCCAGTAATGTGCTCTCTGAGACTAGGAACAAAGTAGATCTGCTTACTAGAGAGTCTCTTTTGAATCAAACAGATAAAAAACAGAATTTGAACAAATTACATTGGGTGAGGAGGTTTAATACCTCACATTCTATTGTAGAGAGATCGGTTAGGACCCTGTGGCCTTTAGTACAGGGTGACAGAGATGCTAAAGTGTTTAGACCTTTGCAGGTGATGTCATGCCTTAAGAGGGGTAAGAATATTCGTGACTGGGTGGTACACCCAGACATTACTGAGCAGATGCATTATGACTAGTGATGAGCGGATTCGGTTTTACTCGGTTTTACTCGGTTTTACTCGGTTCTCAAAACGGCATCTTATTGGCTCACGGATGTCACGTGTTTTGGATAGCCAATAAGATGCCGTTTTGAGAACCGAGTAAAACCGAGTAAAACCGAGTAAAACCGAACCTCGCTCATCACTAATTATGACCCTCGAGTACAGATTAAGAGTGGGGGTTGTTATAAGTGCTCTGGGTGTACAACATGTCGCTTTATGATCGCGAGCAAACATTTCTACCATCCACATAGTGGCAAGAAATATATGATCAAATCAGCGGTCACGTGTACAACGAGTTTCGTGATATACATGATTAAGTGTCCCTGTGGTTCCTGCTATATAGGTAAAACCATACGTACCTTTAGAGAGCGGATGACCCTGCATAGGTCGTCAATTAGGGCGGCATTGAATGGTAAGCCATCTGAACAACCGGTGGCAAGGCACTTTGTTGAGAATAATCATTCGCTTGCAAGCCTTAAGTATATTATTATTGATCATGTACCAGAGAGCCCGAGGGGTGGTGATCGACATAAGAGGTTGTTACAGATTGAAACTAAATGGATACAGGTATTAGATACTGTGAAACCCAGAGGTCTTAATGATCATCTTACCTACAATATGTATTGGTGATATCAGTAACCCTATGCTATTATCTGAATTTGATACTTTGTTTTATGCGAGATCTGGGATTATTTTGATAATTGTAGATATATTTGATTGCAGTGACGCTATGGGATGCCTTTATAAATTGTACTTGAGGGTCTTTTATGACTGTTCTTTATGCACTGTGCACTTTATTCTGTGTTGGCAATTATGGTTATATATTATTGTGTTTGTTGATTTTTATAGATATGTTGGTGGTATTGTTAATCTATGTTGCCAAACGGGTGATTACGGATACCGTACGCGCTGTTTAGCGCCTATAACCAGCTTCTGTTTAGTTACTATGGGAACAGTTGCGGAGGCCAGTGAGTTCAGTGTGTGGGAGGTGATGTTTCCACTGATTGGTTCCCCGTTGAAATGCATCATGACCTGCACCGCTATTGGTGTGAGTCATACTTGATGGCCCGTGTGTTGTTATAGGTTGCCAAGGCAACCGGACGCGACTTGTTTTCCGCATGTGGACTTCCGTGAGGAGTGTGAATACACTGACTGTGTTAATCACACTGATTATGCAGCTGGGAGCTTAGTTTGGCGCGCACTCGTTTGGCAGCATGGAGGGGTATATAAGGTATGTCTGTGTTTTCTCTATCGTCCTAAGTGGATGCTGGGGTTCCTGAAAGGACCATGGGGAATAGCGGCTCCGCAGGAGACAGGGCACAAAAGTAAAGCTTTTACAGGTCAGGTGGTGTGTACTGGCTCCTCCCCCTATGACCCTCCTCCAGACTCCAGTTAGATTTTTGTGCCCGGCCGAGAAGGGTGCAATTCTAGGTGGCTCTCATAAAGAGCTGCTTAGAGAGTTTAGCTTAGGTTTTTTTATTTTACAGTGATTCCTGCTGGCAACAGGATCACTGCAACGAGGGACAGAGGGGAGAAGAAGTGAACTCACCTGCGTGCAGGATGGATTGGCTTCTTGGCTACTGGACATGAAGCTCCAGAGGGACGATCACAGGTACAGCCTGGATGGTCACCGGAGCCACGCCGCCGGCCCCCTCACAGATGCTGAAGCAAGAAGAGGTCCAGAATCGGCGGCTGAAGACTCCTGCAGTCTTCTTAAGGTAGCGCACAGCACTGCAGCTGTGCGCCATTTTCCTCTCAGCACACTTCACACGGCAGTCACTGAGGGTGCAGGGCGCTGGGAGGGGGGCGCCCTGGGAGGCAAATGAAAACCTTTAAAAAGGCTAAAAATACCTCACATATAGCCCCAGAGGCTATATGGAGATATTTACCCCTGCCTAAATGTACTAAATAGCGGGAGACGAGCCCGCCGGAAAAGGGGCGGGGCCTATCTCCTCAGCACACGGCGCCATTTTCTGTCACAGCTCCGCTGGTCAGGAAGGCTCCCAGGTCTCTCCCCTGCACTGCACTACAGAAACAGGGTATAACAGAGAGGGGGGGCAAAATAAATGGCAATATATCAATATAAAAGCAGCTATAAGGGAGCTCTTAATCATAAGGCTATCCCTGTCATATATAGCGCTTTTTGGTGTGTGCTGGCAGACTCTCCCTCTGTCTCCCCAAAGGGCTAGTGGGTCCTGTCTTCGTATAGAGCATTCCCTGTGTGTCTGCTGTGTGTCGGTACGTGTGTGTCGACATGTATGAGGACGTTATTGGTGTGGAGGCGGAGCAATTGCCAAATATGAGGATGTCACCTCCTAGGGGGTCGACACCAGAATGGATGCCTTTATTTGTGGAATTACGGGATAGCGTCAACTCGCTTAAGCAGTCGTTTGCCGACATGAGGCGGCCGGACACTCAATTAGTGCCTGTCCAGGCGCCTCAAACACCGTCAGGGGCTGTAAAACGCCCCTTGCCTCAGTCGGTCGACCCAGACACAGGCACTGATTCCGGTGGTGAAGGTGACGAATCAACCGTATTTTCCAGTAGGGCCACACGTTATATGATTTTGGCAATAAAGGAGATGTTACATTTAGCTGATACTACAGGTACCACTAAACAGGGTATTATGTGGGGTGTGAAAAAACTACCAGTAGTTTTTACCGAATCAGAACAATTAAATGACGTGTGTGATGAAGCGTGGGGTGCCCCGATAAAAAACTGCTAATTTCAAAGAAGTTATTGGCTTTATACCCTTTCCCGCCAGAGGTTAGGGAGCGCTGGGAAACACCTCCTAGGGTGGACAAAGCGCTAACACGCTTATCAAAACAAGTGGCGTTACCCTCTCCTGAGACGGCCGCACTTAAAGATCCATCAGATAGGAGGATGGAAAATATCCAAAAAGGTATATACACACATGCAGGTGTTATACTACGACCAGCTATTGCGACTGCCTGGATGTGCAGTGCTGGGGTAGTTTGGTCAGAGTCCCTGATCGAAAATATTGATACCCTGGATGGGGACAATATTTTACTGTCGTTAGAACAAATAAAGGATGCATTTCTTTATATGCGTGATGCACAGAGAGATATCTGCACACTGGCATCACGGGTAAGTGCTATGTCCATTTCGGCCAGAAGAGCTTTATGGACACGACAGTGGACAGGCGATGCGTAGAGGAGTTATTTGGGGTCGGTCTATCGGATTTGGTGGCCACGGCTACGGCCGGGAAATCCACCTTTCTACCTCAAGTCACTCCCCAACAGAAAAAGGCACCGACTTTTCAACCGCAGCCTTTTCGTTCCTTTAAAAATAAGAGAGCAAAGGGCTATTCATATCTGCCACGAGGCAGAGGACGAGGGAAGAGACAGCAACAGGCAGCTCCTTCCCAGGAACAGAAGCCCTCCCCGGCTTCTACAAAAGCCTCAGCATGACGCTGGGGCTTCGCAAGCGGACTTGGGGGCGGTAGGCGGTCGTCTCAAAAATTACAGCGCGCAGTGGGCTCACTCGCAGGTAAATCCCTGGATCCTGCAGATAATATCTCAGGGGTACAGGTTGAAATTAGAGACAGAGCCACCTCGCCGTTTCCTGAAGTCGGCTTTACCAACGTCCCCCTCAGAAAGGGAGACGGTTTTGGAAGCCATTCACAAGCTGTATTCTCAGCAGGTGATAGTCAAGGTACCTCTTCTACAACAAGGGAAGGGGTATTATTCCACTCTTTTTGTGGTACCGAAGCCGGATGGCTCGGTAAGGCCTATTCTAAATCTGAAGTCCTTGAACCTGTACATAAAGAAGTTCAAGTTCAAGATGGAGTCACTCAGAGCAGTGATAGCGAACCTGGAAGAAGGGGACTTTATGGTATCCTTGGACATCAAGGATGCGTATCTCCACGTTCCAATTACCCCTCACACCAGGGGTACCTCAGGTTCGTTGTACAAAACTGTCACTATCAGTTTCAGACGCTGCCGTTTGGTTTGTCCACGGCACCTCGGGTCTTTACAAAGGTAATGGCCGAGATAATATTTCTTCTTCGAAGAAAAGGCGTATTAATTATCCCATACTTGGACGATCTCCTAATAAGGACAAGGTCCAGAGAACAGCTAGAGATGGGTTTAGCACTATCTCAAGAGGTGCTAAAGCAGCACGGATGGATTCTGAATATTCCAAAATCCCAATTAATGCCGACAACTCGTCTGCTGTTCCTGGGGATGATTCTGGACACAGTTCAGAAAAAGGTTTTTCTTCCCGAGGAAAAAGCCAAGGAGTTATCTGACCTGGTCAGGAACCTCCTAAAACCAGGAAAGGTGTCTGTACATCAATGCACAAGAGTCCTGGGAAAAAATGGTAGCTTCTTACGAAGCAATCCCTTTCGGCAGATTCCATGCAAAGGGATCTGTTGGACAAATGGTCAGGGTCGCATCTTCAGATGCACCTGCGGATAACCCTGTCGCCGAGGACAAGGGTATCCCTTCTGTGGTGGTTGCAGGAGGCTCATCTATTGGAGGGCCGCAGATTCGGCATGCAGGATTGGATCCTGGTGACCACGGATGCCAGCCTGAGAGGCTGGGGAGCAGTCACACAGGGAAGAAATTTCCAGGGAGTGTGGTCGAGCCTGAAAAAGTCTCTTCACATAAGCATTCTGGAACTAAGAGCAATCTACAATGCTCTAAGCCAGGCGGAACCTCTGCTTCAAGGAAGACCGGTGTTGATCCAGTCGGACAACATCACGGCAGTCGCCCATGTAAACAGACAGGGCGGCACAAGAAACAGAATGGCAGAAGCTGCCAGGATCCTTCGCTGGGCGGAGAATCACGTGATAGCACTGTCAGCAGTATTCATCCCGGGCGTGGACAACTGGGAAGCAGACTTCCTCAGCAGACACGACCTTCACCCGGGAGAGTGGGTACTTCATCCAGAAGTTTTCCACATGCTATTAAACCGTTGGGTAAAACCAATGGTGGACATGATGGCGTCTCGCCTCAACAAGACACTGGACAGTTATTGCGCCAGGTCAAGAGATCCGCAGGCAATAGCTGTGGACGCGTTGGTAACACCTTGGGTGTACCAGTCCGTATATGTGTTTCCTCCTCTGCCTCTCATACCAAAGGTATTGAGGATTATACGGCAAAGAGGAGTAAGACTAGTGGCTCCGGATTGGCCAAGAAGGACTTGGTACCCGGAACTTCAAGAGATGGTCACGGACGATCCGTGGCCTCTACTTCTGAGAAGGGACCTGCTTCAGCAGGGTCCTTGTCTTTTTCAAGACTTACCGCGGCTGCGTTTGACGGCATGGCGTTTGAATGCCAGATCCTAAAAGGAAAAGGCATTCCAGAAGAAGTCATTCCTACCTTGATAAAGGCAAGGAAGGAAGTCACCGCGAAGCATTATCGCCGTATTTGGCGAAAATATGTTGCGTGGTGCGAGCAGCGGAGTGCTCCGATGGAGGAATTTCAACTGGGTCGTTTTCCTACATTTCCTGCAATCAGGATTGTCTATGGGTCTCAAATTGGGATCTATTAAGGTTCAAATTTCGGCCCTATCAATATTCTTCCAAAAAGAATTGGCCTCAGTCCCTGAGGTCCAGATTTTTATCAAAGGAGTACTGCATATACAGCCTCCTGTGGTGCCTAAGGTGGCACCGTGGGATCTAAATGTAGTTTTAGATTTCCTCAAATCCAATTGGTTTGAACCACTAAAGAATGTGGATTTGAAATATCTCACATGGAAAGTGACTATGTTACTGGCCCTGGCTTCGGCCGGGAGAGTATCTGAACTGGCGGCTTTGTTTTATAAAAGCCCTTATTTAATCTTCCATTCGACATAGGGCAGAGCTGCGGACGCGTCCGCATTTTCTCCCTAAGGTGGTATCAGCGTTTCACCTGAACCAGCCTATTGTAGTGCCTGCGGCTACAGACGACTTGAAGGACTCCAAGTTGTTGGACGTTGTCAGAGCCTTAAAAATATACATTTAAAGGACGGCTGGAGTCAGAAAATCTGACTCGCTGTTTATACTGTATGCACCCAACAAGTTGGGTGCACCTGCTTCTAAGCAGTCGATTGCTCGTTGGATTTGTAACAAGAATCAACTTGTACATTCTGTGGCAGGCCTGCCACAGCCTAAATCTGTTAAGGCCCATTCCGCAAGGAAGGTGGGCTCATCTTGGGCGGCTGCCCGAGGGGTCTCGGCATTACAACTCTGCCGAGCAGCTACGTGGTCAGGGGAGAACACGTTTGTAAATTTTTACAAATTTGATACCCTGGCAAAGGAGGACCTGGAGTTCTCTCATTCGGTGCTGCAGAGTCATCCGCACTCTCCCGCCCGTTTGGGAGCTTTGGTATAATCCCCATGGTCCTTTCAGGAACCCCAGCATCCACTTAGGACGATAGAGAAAATAAGAATTTACTTACCGATAATTCTATTTCTCGGAGTCCGTAGTGGATGCTGGGCGCCCATCCCAAGTGCGGATTATCTGCAATACTTGTACATAGTTATTGTTAACTAATTCGGGTTATTGTTTAGGAAGCCATCTTTCAGAGGCTCCTCTGTTATCATACTGTTAACTGGGTTTAGATCACAAGTTGTACGGTGTGATTGGTGTGGCTGGTATGAGTCTTACCCGGGATTCAAAATCCTCCCTTATTGTGTACGCTCGTCCGGGCACAGTACCTAACTGGAGTCTGGAGGAGGGTCATAGGGGGAGGAGCCAGTACACACCACCTGACCTGTAAAAGCTTTACTTTTGTGCCCTGTCTCCTGCGGAGCCGCTATTCCCCATGGTCCTTTCAGGAACCCCAGCATCCACTACGGACTCCGAGAAATAGAATTATCGGTAAGTAAATTCTTATTATTTGTTGTTTGTTATGTGTATCCTGATGACGGGTTGAAATAAACTCGAAACGTTGACAAGAGGACGCTGTCTATTGATTCTGTATGAGACCAGTGAGTGCCGTCTTTTGTTATATCTATATATATATATATATATATATATATATAACAGAGTGAAAAGATCCGGCACTCAAAGGACTTAATATAGAGCAATAAGCTGGTTTAAATATCAAGCTGACAGCGCAGCATCAATAGGTCCTATTGATGCTGCGCTGTCAGCTTGATATTTAAACCAGCTTATTGCTTATTGCTCTATATTAAGTCCTTTGAGTGCCGGATCTTTTCACTCTGTTACCAATTTCAACATCTGGCACCTGGGCCCTTACTTTGTTTTTTTGGATCTTAAGGAGTGCCAGTCCTTGCATCATTTTATATATATATATATATATATATACGATACCAGTGTCCTTGCAAGGAAGGAGAGGCGGCACTCATCCGGTCTTAGAATAGAATCAAAACGGTGCTATTTATTCACACAACGATTCAAGGCATGAAAGCCTTTTCATCAGGTGCATAAAATTTTTATTTTTATGCACCTGATGAAAAGGCTTTCATGCCTTGAAACGTTGTGTGAATAAATAGCACCGTTTTGATTATATTCTAAGACCGGATGAGTGCCGCCTCTCCTTCCTTGCAAGGACGTATTGTATGTAACTTTATTTGGGAAGGCACCCCGGCATTGTACCAGCTCCCGGAGTGCCACTTCTACATGCAACTATATATATATATATATATATATATATATACATACATACATACATACATACATACATACATACATACATACACACACACACACACACACACACACACACACATATACATATATATATCCTTTCTTTATATAATAATATATTTTTCCTTTATATAATAATAATAATAATAATAATAATAATAATTTATGTAGTGTCACCAAATTATCCTGCAGTACACAGTGAGACCTTCAAAAATATAATTATATTTATAATTTGTATATGCATGTCTGTGATCCACAAAATACTCCCCCCTCAAAAAAAAAAGAAACAAAAAGTAAATGATTCTATTGTTTGGTTATTTTCATCATGCACAGAGATTGCATCACCAAGTATTTTCTAGGATCACTATGAGGAGCACTGCTAAAAATGTAACTCCTTCAGTGCTAAGGAAGAGAGGGACTAGTCCCCAGTACTATAGACATTCAAATGGGAAATACAAGAAACATACAGTATCTCCCCATTCTTCTGACTAGGGGCACACTCATTTGAAAGACAAGACTCCCCTCTTTCAAATGATTTGGCTCTTCAGTTGTTGTTTTGTGGTGATCACTAGTGATCACCAGACAATATGGAACGGTGTCTGAATTCACATCCCATCACCCACATACACAGGCAGTGTAAAGAACACCTGAGATGGGGAGGTTCTAATTAGAGATGAGCGGGTTCGGTTTCTCTGAATCCGAACCCGCCAGAACTTCATGTTTTTTTTCACGGGTCCGAGCGACTCGGATCTTCCCGCCTTGCTCGGTTAACCCGAGCGCGCCCGAACGTCATCATGACGCTGTCGGATTCTCGCGAGGCTCGGATTCTATCGCGAGACTCGGATTCTATATAAGGAGCCGCGCGTCGCCGCCATTTTCACACGTGCATTGAGATTGATAGGGAGAGGACGTGGCTGGCGTCCTCTCCGTTTAGACACTTGATTTACTAATTTTGGGGAGCATTAGGAGTACTCAGTAGTGTACAGTGCAGAGTTTTGCTGATAGTGACCAGTGACCACCACTTTTATTTATAATCCGTTCTCTGCCTGAAAAAAGCGATACACAGCACACAGTGACTCAGTCACATACATACCATATCTGTGTGCACTGCTCAGGCTCAGGCCAGTGTGCTGCATCATCTATATATATTATATATCTGTCTGACTGCTCAGCTCACACAGCTTATAATTGTGGGGGAGACTGGGGAGCACTACTGCAGTGCCAGTTATAGGTTATAGCAGGAGCCAGGAGTACATAATATTATATTAAAATTAAACAGTGCACACTTTTGCTGCAGGAGTGCCACTGCCAGTGTGACTAGTGACCAGTGACCTGACCACCAGTATATAATATTAGTAGTATACTATCTCTTTATCAACCAGTCTATATTAGCAGCAGACACAGTACAGTGCGGTAGTTCACGGCTGTGGCTACCTCTGTGTCGGCACTCGGCAGCCCGTCCATAATTGTATATACCAGTGACCTAACCATGGTTTTTTTTTCTTTCTTTATACATACATACTAGTTACGAGTATACTATCTCTTTATCAACCAGTCTATATATTAGCAGCAGACACAGTACAGTGCGGTAGTTCACGGCTGTGGCTACCTCTGTGTCGGCACTCGGCAGCCCGTCCATAATTGTATATACCACCTAACCGTGGTTTTTTTTTCTTTCTTTATACATACATACTAGTTACGAGTATACTATCTCTTTATCAACCAGTCTATATATTAGCAGCAGACACAGTACAGTGCGGTAGTTCACGGCTGTGGCTACCTCTGTGTCGGCACTCGGCAGCCCGTCCATAATTGTATATACCACCTAACCGTGGTTTTTTTTTCTTTCTTTATACATACATACTAGTTACGAGTATACTATCTCTTTATCAACCAGTCTATATATTAGCAGCAGACACAGTACAGTGCGGTAGTTCACGGCTGTGGCTACCTCTGTGTCGGCACTCGGCAGCCCGTCCATAATTGTATATACCACCTAACCGTGGTTTTTTTTTCTTTCTTTATACATACATACTAGTTACGAGTATACTATCTCTTTATCAACCAGTCTATATATTAGCAGCAGACACAGTACAGTGCGGTAGTTCACGGCTGTGGCTACCTCTGTGTCGGCACTCGGCAGCCCGTCCATAATTGTATATACCACCTAACCGTGTTTTTTTTTTTCTTTCTTTATACATACATACTAGTTACGAGTATACTATCTCTTTATCAACCAGTCTATATATTAGCAGCAGACACAGTACAGTGCGGTAGTTCACGGCTGTGGCTACCTCTGTGTCGGCACTCGGCAGCCCGTCCATAATTGTATATACCACCTAACCGTGGTTTTTTTTTCTTTCTTTATACATACATACTAGTTACGAGTATACTATCTCTTTATCAACCAGTCTATATATTAGCAGCAGACACAGTACAGTGCGGTAGTTCACGGCTGTGGCTACCTCTGTGTCGGCACTCGGCAGCCCGTCCATAATTGTATATACCACCTAACCGTGGTTTTTTTTTCTTTCTTTATACATACATACTAGTTACGAGTATACTATCTCTTTATCAACCAGTCTATATATTAGCAGCAGACACAGTACAGTGCGGTAGTTCACGGCTGTGGCTACCTCTGTGTCGGCACTCGGCAGCCCGTCCATAATTGTATATACCACCTAACCGTGGTTTTTTTTTCTTTCTTTATACATACATACTAGTTACGAGTATACTATCTCTTTATCAACCAGTCTATATATTAGCAGCAGACACAGTACAGTGCGGTAGTTCACGGCTGTGGCTACCTCTGTGTCGGCACTCGGCAGCCCGTCCATAATTGTATACTAGTATCCAATCCATCCATCTCCATTGTTTACCTGAGGTGCCTTTTAGTTGTGCCTATTAAAATATGGAGAACAAAAATGTTGAGGTTCCAAAATTAGGGAAAGATCAAGATCCACTTCCACCTCGTGCTGAAGCTGCTGCCACTAGTCATGGCCGAGACGATGAAATGCCAGCAACGTCGTCTGCCAAGGCCGATGCCCAATGGCATAGTACAGAGCATGTCAAAACCAAAACACCAAATATCAGTAAAAAAAGGACTCCAAAACCTAAAATAAAATTGTCGGAGGAGAAGCGTAAACTTGCCAATATGCCATTTACCACACGGAGTGGCAAGGAACGGCTGAGGCCCTGGCCTATGTTCATGGCTAGTGGTTCAGCTTCACATGAGGATGGAAGCACTCAGCCTCTCGCTAGAAAACTGAAAAGACTCAAGCTGGCAAAAGCACCGCAAAGAACTGTGCGTTCTTTGAAATCCCAAATCCACAAGGAGAGTCCAATTGTGTCGGTTGCGATGCCTGACCTTCCCAACACTGGACGTGAAGAGCATGCGTCTTCCACCATTTGCACGCCCCCTGCAAGTGCTGGAAGGAGCACCCGCAGTCCAGTTCCTGATAGTCAGATTGAAGATGTCAGTGTTGAAGTACACCAGGATGAGGAGGATATGGGTGTTGCTGGCGCTGGGGAGGAAATTGACCAGGAGGATTCTGATGGTGAGGTGGTTTGTTTTAGTCAGGCACCCGGGGAGACACCTGTTGTCCGTGGGAGGAATATGGCCGTTGACATGCCAGGTGAAAATACCAAAAAAATCAGCTCTTCGGTGTGGAGGTATTTCACCAGAAATGCGGACAACAGGTGTCAAGCCGTGTGTTCCCTTTGTCAAGCTGTAATAAGTAGGGGTAAGGACGTTAACCACCTCGGAACATCCTCCCTTATACGTCACCTGCAGCGCATTCATAATAAGTCAGTGACAAGTTCAAAAACTTTGGGTGACAGCGGAAGCAGTCCACTGACCAGTAAATCCCTTCCTCTTGTAACCAAGCTCACGCAAACCACCCCACCAACTCCCTCAGTGTCAATTTCCTCCTTCCCCAGGAATGCCAATAGTCCTGCAGGCCATGTCACTGGCAAGTCTGACGAGTCCTCTCCTGCCTGGGATTCCTCCGATGCATCCTTGCGTGTAACGCCTACTGCTGCTGGCGCTGCTGTTGTTGCCGCTGGGAGTCGATGGTCATCCCAGAGGGGAAGTCGTAAGCCCACTTGTACTACTTCCAGTAAGCAATTGACTGTTCAACAGTCCTTTGCGAGGAAGATGAAATATCACAGCAGTCATCCTACTGCAAAGCGGATAACTGAGTCCTTGACAACTATGTTGGTGTTAGACGTGCGTCCGGTATCCGCCGTTAGTTCACAGGGAACTAGACAATTTATTGAGGCAGTGTGCCCCCGTTACCAAATACCATCTAGGTTCCACTTCTCTAGGCAGGCGATACCGAGAATGTACACGGACGTCAGAAAAAGACTCACCAGTCTCCTAAAAAATGCAGTTGTACCCAATGTCCACTTAACCACGGACATGTGGACAAGTGGAGCAGGGCAGGGTCAGGACTATATGACTGTGACAGCCCACTGGGTAGATGTATGGACTCCCGCCGCAAGAACAGCAGCGGCGGCACCAGTAGCAGCATCTCGCAAACGCCAACTCTTTCCTAGGCAGGCTACGCTTTGTATCACCGCTTTCCAGAATACGCACACAGCTGAAAACCTCTTACGGCAACTGAGGAAGATCATCGCGGAATGGCTTACCCCAATTGGACTCTCCTGTGGATTTGTGGCATCGGACAACGCCAGCAATATTGTGTGTGCATTAAATATGGGCAAATTCCAGCACGTCCCATGTTTTGCACATACCTTGAATTTGGTGGTGCAGAATTTTTTAAAAAACGACAGGGGCGTGCAAGAGATGCTGTCGGTGGCCAGAAAAATTGCGGGACACTTTCGGCGTACAGGCACCACGTACAGAAGACTGGAGCACCACCAAAAACTACTGAACCTGCCCTGCCATCATCTGAAGCAAGAAGTGGTAACGAGGTGGAATTCAACCCTCTATATGCTTCAGAGGTTGGAGGAGCAGCAAAAGGCCATTCAAGCCTATACAATTGAGCACGATATAGGAGATGGAATGCACCTGTCTCAAGTGCAGTGGAGAATGATTTCAACGTTGTGCAAGGTTCTGATGCCCTTTGAACTTGCCACACGTGAAGTCAGTTCAGACACTGCCAGCCTGAGTCAGGTCATTCCCCTCATCAGGCTTTTGCAGAAGAAGCTGGAGGCATTGAAGAAGGAGCTAAAAGGGAGCGATTCCGCTAGGCATGTGGGACTTGTGGATGCAGCCCTTAATTCGCTTAACAAGGATTCACGGGTGGTCAATCTGTTGAAATCAGAGCACTACATTTTGGCCACCGTGCTCGATCCTAGATTTAAAGCCTACCTTGGATCTCTCTTTCCGGCAGACACAGGTCTGCTGGGGTTGAAAGACCTGCTGGTGACAAAATTGTCAAGTCAAGCGGAACGCGACCTGTCAACATCTCCTCCTTCACATTCTCCCGCAACTGGGGGTGCGAGGAAAAGGCTCAGAATTCCGAGCCCACCCGCTGGCGGTGATGCAGGGCAGTCTGGAGCGACTGCTGATGCTGACATCTGGTCCGGACTGAAGGACCTGACAACGATTACGGACATGTCGTCTACTGTCACTGCATATGATTCTCTCAACATTGATAGAATGGTGGAGGATTATATGAGTGACCGCATCCAAGTAGGCACGTCACACAGTCCGTACTTATACTGGCAGGAAAAAGAGGCAATTTGGAGGCCCTTGCACAAACTGGCTTTATTCTACCTAAGTTGCCCTCCCACAAGTGTGTACTCCGAAAGAGTGTTTAGTGCCGCCGCTCACCTTGTCAGCAATCGGCGTACGAGGTTACATCCAGAAAATGTGGAGAAGATGATGTTCATTAAAATGAATTATAATCAATTCCTCCGCGGAGACATTGACCAGCAGCAATTGCCTCCACAAAGTACACAGGGAGCTGAGATGGTGGATTCCAGTGGGGACGAATTGATAATCTGTGAGGAGGGGGATGTACACGGTGATATATCGGAGGGTGAAGATGAGGTGGACATCTTGCCTCTGTAGAGCCAGTTTGTGCAAGGAGAGATTAATTGCTTCTTTTTTGGGGGGGGTCCAAACCAACCCGTCATATCAGTCACAGTCGTGTGGCAGACCCTGTCACTGAAATGATGGGTTGGTTAAAGTGTGCATGTCCTGTTTTGTTTATACAACATAAGGGTGGGTGGGAGGGCCCAAGGACAATTCCATCTTGCACCTCTTTTTTCTTTTCTTTTTCTTTGCATCATGTGCTGATTGGGGAGGGTTTTTTGGAAGGGACATCCTGCGTGACACTGCAGTGCCACTCCTAGATGGGCCCGGTGTTTGTGTCGGCCACTAGGGTCGCTAATCTTACTCACACAGTCAGCTACCTCATTGCGCCTCTTTTTTTCTTTGCGTCATGTGCTGTTTGGGGAGGGTTTTTTGGAAGGGACATCCTGCGTGACACTGCAGTGACACTCCTAGATGGGCCCGGTGTTTGTGTCGGCCACTAGGGTCACTAATCTTACTCACACAGCTACCTCATTGCGCCTCTTTTTTTCTTTGCGTCATGTGCTGTTTGGGGAGGGTTTTTTGGAAGGGACATCCTGCGTGACACTGCAGTGCCACTCCTAGATGTGCCCGGTGTTTGTGTCGGCCACTAGGGTCGCTAATCTTACTCACACAGCTACCTCATTGCGCCTCTTTTTTTCTTTGCGTCATGTGCTGTTTGGGGAGGGTTTTTTGGAAGGGACATCCTGCGTGACACTGCAGTGCCACTCCTAGATGGGCCCGGTGTTTGTGTCGGCCACTAGGGTCGCTAATCTTACTCAC
The DNA here is from genome assembly GCF_028390025.1 of Pseudophryne corroboree. Taxonomy (NCBI): domain Eukaryota; kingdom Metazoa; phylum Chordata; class Amphibia; order Anura; family Myobatrachidae; genus Pseudophryne; species Pseudophryne corroboree. The sequence goes on from NC_086444.1 coordinate 1,168,634,709, forward strand.
ACAGCTACCTCATTGCGCCTCTTTTTTTCTTTGCGTCATGTGCTGTTTGGGGAGGGTTTTTTGGAAGGGACATCCTGCGTGACACTGCAGTGCCACTCCTAGATGGGCCCGGTGTTTGTGTCGGCCACTAGGGTCGCTAATCTTACTCACACAGCTACCTCATTGCGCCTCTTTTTTTCTTTGCGTCATGTGCTGTTTGGGGAGGGTTTTTTGGAAGGGACATCCTGCGTGACACTGCAGTGCCACTCCTAGATGGGCCCGGTGTTTGTGTCGGCCACTAGGGTCGCTAATCTTACTCACACAGTCAGCTACCTCATTGCGCCTCTTTTTTTCTTTGCGTCATGTGCTGTTTGGGGAGGGTTTTTTGGAAGGGCCATCCTGCGTGACACTGCAGTGCCACTCCTAGATGGGCCCGGTGTTTGTGTCGGCCACTAGGGTCGCTAATCTTACTCACACAGCTACCTCATTGCGCCTCTTTTTTTCTTTGCGTCATGTGCTGTTTGGGGAGGGTTTTTTGGAAGGGCCATCCTGCGTGACACTGCAGTGCCACTCCTAGATGGGCCCGGTGTTTGTGTCGGCCACTAGGGTCGCTAATCTTACTCACACAGCTACCTCATTGCGCCTCTTTTTTTCTTTGCGTCATGTGCTGTTTGGGGAGGGTTTTTTGGAAGGGACATCCTGCGTGACACTGCAGTGCCACTCCTAGATGGGCCCGGTGTTTGTGTCGGCCACTAGGGTCGCTTATCTTACTCACACAGCGACCTCGGTGCAAATTTTAGGACTAAAAATAATATTGTGAGGTGTGAGGTATTCAGAATAGACTGAAAATGAGTGTAAATTATGGTTTTTGAGGTTAATAATACTTTGGGATCAAAATGACCCCCAAATTCTATGATTTAAGCTGTTTTTTAGTGTTTTTGGAAAAAAACACCCGAATCCAAAACACACCCGAATCCGACAAAAATAATTCGGTGAGGTTTTGCCAAAACGCGTTCGAACCCAAAACACGGCCGCGGAACCGAACCCAAAACACAAAACCTGAAAAATTTCAGGCGCTCATCTCTAGTTCTAATACCCAGATCTCACTGGCATATCTATAATGGTTGCAGTGTGCCAGCAGCAGTTTCCCCCCCCCCCCCCCCCCACCTCTAAATTTTGCAGACGACAACTTATTTTGTTTAGTATATTCAGAAATATATTGCTTGTGCAGCTGATACTAAGGACTGTGCTAGGGGAGTGCTACACAGAGGTGGGGGTGCTGCATGCATACAGGCTCCCCTAGTCATTAAGATCCCCTGTTATGACATCAATAAACACAGGGGATCTCCTAATTTAATGCAGAAGGTTGTCCACTTTTCAGAATGTCTTGTGCTGCCATATTATGCTTACACATTTTTTGCGTTCAAATATAGCTATTGTTATGATTTTATGGCTATAAAATGTGTAAAATCCTGATTGTTGCCATCTTGGAGGGGGTGGATTAATGCTGAAGCAAGAACAAGGGTATCCTTTAGTGGTGGCTACACACTTTTTTTTATTTAGCTTTCTTGCTATTTCAATAAATAAAGCACATTTTTGGCAATGTTGAGTAGATTGTTTTGCTGTGTAAAGTGAAATACAACCTGATGTTATTTATAAGCAAACTGGTGTTATATTCTGGAAATAGTGTTTGAGAAAAAAAAACAAGGTAATGTACAATTAGTGTAAATGCAGCACATCTAATTAATGAAATTGATATTTCATAAAAACAGAGAAACAATTGGCTCAGCAGCAAAGGGGTTAATGGGGGTATAGAATCTCAGGAGCAGTGTGAGGAAAAATAGGAGTATTTTTTTAACATGTTTTAGCAAATTTTTAGCACAATGAGCCAGATGATATAAAACAAATTATCTTTTATAGAAAACCGAAAGTTCGTAAAAATGCTGTTTTGGAATTCTAGACCTGTTTCTATTAAAAAAAAAGTAAAAAAATTTAAAAATAAAACAAACAAAAAAGAAAAGCAAACAAAAAATGTAAATTAATCTCTAGAAGGACATATTGGTTCTATCACCATATCTTGTCTGTGAGTAATCTCTACATGAATACCAAGCATATATAAGAAGGGAGTGCAGTGGATGCCTTTTGTGTATTTGATAAAAATTTACACACACACACACACACACACACACACACACACACACACACACACACACACACACACACTGTCCTGCATAAACAGTAGCCAGAAAGTCAATGTCACGTTACTGGTTGGAGGACAGGTGCATCAATCATTGGAGACATGTCTTATTTACATAACGAGGCACTGCAATTAGGTCCAGGTGCCACCATGATCAGTAACACCTCATAAAGCCATTTTCTAGTCCCTTTGGGCGTTTAATTGATCAATAGTGAGTTCTGCATTTCCATCAGACGCCCTCTCTCCTGATAGGAATTGTTCCAGTCACATGTGTGATGAGTGACAATTAAGGCATCAGGTCCTGACAACTGGCCTATAGCTTTAAGCAGGAAGAGACCTGGCGGTAGGTGCTGCTGATATCACCACCATCCGTCACAGTACAACCTAACTGCTGAGATTATTCTGAGACTGTTGACAACGTTCCTTATCACTGAGACAAGAGACTCGCTATCTGTGTGAATGATCATTTCTTTATTTAACCAACAACTAATAGGGCAACATCTGACACTGCGGCTTCTTTACACCATCAACTGCGAGGAGTCACTATATATGAAAGACCAGAAGTTTCTTGAGAAGTGTTTCGTTTTTTAAATAAACACTTAGGCTTATGTGACTATACAGTATGTATGTATATATATATATATATATATATATATATATATCACTCAAAGACGGGTGGCACTCACGAGGACTTGTCACAGCAGAAAGAAAAAACGAGAGAGACTGAGTGAGACTGGTCTGACGAAAGCTAGAATATAGCTGAAACGTTACCAGAGCTCAGTCTCTCTCGTTTTTTCTTTCTGCTGTGACAAGTCCTCGTGAGTGCCACCCGTCTTTGAGTGATTTACATTGGCATGTAGCCAGGGAAGGCACCGAGGCAGCTGATAATAGAGACAGAGTGCCGGTCATTTTGGAATATATATATATATACATATATATATATAGTGATAAAAAAATTATTTCGTCACTTGACACAGCGATAAAACAATCTCTCAACTCAATTTACCAATTAATGGGGGTGATTCAAACCTGATCGCTACTGTGCGTTTTCACACAGCGGGTGATCAGCAATAGAGTGCGCATGCACCGCAATGCACACGCGCGTCGGCCAACAACAAAGGACATCGCCGGTCAGCAACAGCATGGTGTGAAAATTTCATTCGCACAGGCGTTCACAAGGTGATTGGCAGGAAGAGGGTGGTAACTGACCGTTTACTGGGAGTATCCGGAATAACGTAGGCGCTCCCAAGCGTTTTCAGGGAGGGTGTGTGACGTCAGCTCCGGCCCCGATCAGCCTGTTCTCATCACACTGTAGGAGTAAGTCCTGGGCTGCGCACACACTGCACACACTGGATTTTTGCAGCTCAGCGTACACAAGGGATTGCACACTTGCGCTGTGAATTTACAAAACCCCTTGGGATTACTATTAGAGATGAGCGGGTTCGGGTTTTACTCGGATTTACTCGGTTCTCAAAACGGCATCTTATTGGCTATTCAAAACACGAGACATCCGTGAGCCAATAAAATGCCGTTTTGAGAACCGAGTAAATCCGAGTAAAACCGAACCCGCTCATCTCTAATTACAATCCTCCTTGGCGACAATCTGAATGCAGGACAGCAAAGTCAGCAGTCCAGTGATCAGGTCTGAATCACCCCCAATGTTTGCCAGAGCTGATTAATGCTCAGCTCCCCATTGATTCTGGTTGTCCGGTATAAATGGGAGCCTATCGCTTCACCAGCCAGTCTTGGTGCCTTCTGGGCCTTCGCGAGCCAAGCCCTGACTTTTCTGCAAACATGTTCACGTCTTTCAGCAAATGTAAAAGTACCAAAATGGGCCACAAAAGAGAGTCTTCACTCCAAGCATTATCCATGCTCTTACGTGGCAAACCTTCAGATTGACTATAGATGCTTTTATTTTGTTTCAACGTACTCAAATGAATGCCTTTATTTATCAATGAGTGATAAATTTCACTGTGAGTCATAAATTGCACCGTCCTAACTGTCATTTTTCAAACCCAGCCTGTGACATGGAAGTTAGGAGCTGATTGGCTGGTGCAATTTATCACAGTGAAATGTATCACTCATTGATAAATGAGGGCATAAATACTTTAATCACAACTTTTCCATTGTTTTGCATAGCAAGGAATCCCTTAAAGCACTGTGTGTGTGAGCGGTGTTGAAATTCACACTTTGAAAAATGGGGTGTTAATTTACCACTAATTTGCCACTTAATGTATCACTAAACAAAGTTAGTACTTTCCAGTCATTGAAGGAATTATGGGATTTTACCTAATTCACTGTCAAACAGTTAATTTGAGAAATTCCATGAAAGTTTCTGTGTAAAAGCAGCGCTTGATTCAGAGGTTGGCTCAGGTACTGCGCCGCACGTAGATTCCAGGTTATTGTGAATCTGTGACTGTGCAAGGTACTTTCTGCACTTGTGCCGGACAGGCCTTGTGATCTCGCCGGCACTTCCCCTCTGCCATTGCCTGATTGGCAAGCAGCGGGATTGAGGGGCGGGGGAGGTCTTTGTTCCCAGGAACGGGGTCGTGATGCCCCCATTTTCTGGGAGAGCAAGCAGAGCCGGGAGGTCTGCGTGTTACCACACAGACTTCCTGGCCTGGCAGCCCCTGCTTCCATCGGTCAGCTGAGTAAGCTGGAGCTTCCTGAGCTGGCCTTCTGCGTGGACAATTGCGACCGCTGGATCCCAGCTTGCGATGTCGGTCACAGTGCTGGGATCGCAGCTACATGCAGGAGGCATCTCTTCTACTGAGACGCCTGCTCTCATGCAGCATTGCATTTTTGTCAATCTCTGAGTCAGACCATAAGAGAGAAGGCCCATGTGCACTCTCCTTGTAGGCCCTTATCCTCTCTCGCCCCCGATTCCAGTGATTAGACTCTGGCATTGTACTAAAGTCTACTGCGCGGGAACATTGTGCCCACATCATTTTCCTGTGTAAGTGCAGATCACTAGGCAAATGGCGCCTGTGCCATTTTCTCAGTAATAACTGCGGCACTGAAGGACAGGTAAGTATTGTATATGGGTGCAGGGTGTGCAGTGTGGGCTCCCCTGGACCCAGGGGAGCTTGTAAACCGCAAACCCTGCGCCAGTGTCGGACTGGGGCATGTAGGGCCCACCGGGGGAATGCAGTGGTAGGGGCCCATGTTTAGGGGTGTGGTCAATCTGCAGAGGGAGTGTGGCCTGCCACCACATTGGTTTGACTAACCATTAGAGAGTGCAACATCTGGGCCCCTTCATTAAATTCAGCTGCTGCATGCATGATAATGTACCAGATTAATAACAACAATGCACTGTAGAAAATACACCATAGTCCAGTATAAGGTAACATATGTATAATGTATAATTCAAGTGCACAGTCTGGAAGCCTGCCCTGCGCCCATTGTAGTTACGTTTATGCCAAAAAGGTCAAACAACATTTTTCTCAGGCTATAGAGAAAACAACAGGTATATATTCAATATATTATCAATAGTCCTAGTAATAATAGTATTATGAGATATTTAATTGTATATTTTATTTTTGTGCATTTTTTTACATCACAGAACTCATCTCTTTGCTGTGCAAGTGTTACTTCAGTGTTTTATTTTTAAAATTATAAAAATAAAAATGTGTTGTAAAAATCATGAAAATATTTAAGTTTACACTAAAGATACTTTTCTGCAATACATTTTAACTTCAGTGCAGTATTGTAAAAATTATATAGAAGTTTTTGCTTTTGTGGCATCATAGTATTTAAAAAAAAATGTTTTAGGAAGTACTAAATAATTCTGTTATGTATTTATTATTTAGTAACGCAATACGTACGTGCATTTAGTGGATGTAAAAATTAATTATTCATTTGAATAATTTGTATTTTTTTCTTTTCTGTTTTAAATCAGTCATTATTTAGACTTCACATACCTATTACACAATAAAATAAAAGCAACATTGTGATTAAAAAAGTTAATCCAGCATCTATATATTTTTTACATTCTCCCATAAAAGTGTACAGAAAATATTTAAAGTATGTACAAAAAAATAAGCCCTATTACAATTTTCTAAAATTATCATATAAAAAAAACTTTATTTTTTATTTTTAAATATTATTTATTCTGAAATAAAATATTATATACCGTATTTTACTGTATATAAAAAGAATATGTGAAAAGTTCATGTGTAACTATTACCTGGAGCAAAATAATTAACATTAGAAAGATGGAAGTAATGTCCCTGAAGTTGCAGACAGGTAAGGAGAACAATGAATGAAAAGAGTTTTTTGTTCTCTCTGGTGCCTCTCTGATGGTGATGCCTTGTCTGTCTGTATCCACCCAATGGTTCTCTGTTGAGCTATTCAACTGGTTGTTCAGAAAAAGACACACCTATCACTGGCCTCAGGCAAGTAGGCCCTGGGAGGTTTAAATAGAGGCATCCTTCATTACTGAAACAGATTACCAGAAGCAGCTAGACTTTTGAAGGTGCTGCCAAAAACTATGACCTCCTTCCAACTTCCAACACCCCAGAGACCTCCAACTTCAAACCCACAGATACATCATCCAAAAAGTGCTCAGGAAGCCCCAGAGATGGCAGTTTATTGTGATAACTTCAGCATGTACCACCAGCAGAACCTGCACACATCTCAGAGAGCACCCAACTATGGACTAGGGGATTATGCTCCTCCAAGTAACCCCTACTTATGGTTTGGTGGCACTGGAGTCAACAATTCACCCAGCTACCTTCATGGAAACAATCCCTCTCCCTACATGCCTGCATCTTATGGATCTCAGCGTCAGTTCCTACCAAATTCATCATGCTTTGCTGGGTCAGAGCTTGGCTGGTTGTCTATGGCTTCCCAGGAAGAACTCCTGAAGCTGGTGAGGCCTCCGTACTCATACTCAGCTCTCATTGCCATGGCCATTCAGAATTCTCCAGAAAAGAAACTGACCCTAAGCAATATCTACCAGTACGTGTCAGACAACTTCCCTTACTACAAGAAGAGTAAAGCTGGGTGGCAGAATTCTATCCGGCACAACTTGTCCTTGAACAACTGCTTCAAGAAAGTCCCAAGAGATGAAAATGACCCAGGTAAGAAAGTGTTCAAAACAATCATCAACTTTTAGTTCGTTGTCTCCAACAATGTGGTTAGAATTTTGAGCAATATATATTAATGATACTCAATAATTTCTGGCAGTAAACTGCATTTTATTTATGGTTCTGCACTACGTTTCAGCATAATATGTATATTTGTAATATGTTTGGTTCCCAAGCTAGAAACTAGTGATACTAATGTCTCATTTTTTACCTATTGAGAAGTGCTAAATAATTTACTATTGTATATTTTTATAGCTTTAGTTTTTCTTTAGCCTGTTTGTTCTCATAGTTGTAAATATCACATATATAGTTTTTAGATACATTGTTGATTATCACTGCTTAATGTTAATCATTTTTTGTGTCCATTTAAAATGGCAAAAAATTTTTTGGATAGCCAAGTAATGTTTTCTTATTATACTCATGTTACATCTGGCAATGATTGATAGTTTGCAGTTTATGTGTTGAATAGCTCTGGTCTTCCTCTTATACCAATATTACTTTATTTTCAGGTAAGGGAAACTATTGGACTCTGGACTCAAACTGTGAGAAGATGTTTGACAACGGCAATTTCCGCAGAAAGAGAAAAAGCAAATCGGAGTCCAACTCGTCTAAGATTTCAAAAACTGGGGAAGATCATTTAATCTCAAGCAAAAAAGGGAAAGAGAGCCCAATGAGTTCTACAGCATTATCACCTGCAGCGGAGACCTCATCTCCTGATATAAAAACCATATCACCACCAGCAGTCCCTTATACACCTTGTCTAAACAACTTTCTCAACAGTTTTGCATCTATTGAAACAAACTCAGCAAGTAAACAAATGCCCTTGGGACTGGCCAATGAGTTATCCCAGAGAAACATTTCCAACTTCAACCCAATCCCTTCTGCAGATCCAGCAGGAGACGCTCAGGACAATAATCTGTTCTACAGCAGGGCCTCTTATTACAACTCCTTCTCTACAAACAATCAGATGCCACCCCAGTTCCTCCAACAGCTGCAATCTCAACAACCTCCCATATACGGCAAGTACTGACCTATGGGACCATTGCAGTATTTTGTATAGGAGAACAGCGTACGTTGGGTGAACACTTTATCCTATTCTGGACTTGAGTGACTGTACTGTATTACCACCATGAACTTATGAATTGTACATAGATGCTCTTTGACTTTTTTGCGTCTTTTTATGCTGCAATTTTGGCTAGCAATACTGTAACCGTTTCATCTTAGCTTTTATGTTTTGTAATGTAAATTATGCTTTTATTATTGTGTTATTTATGAGAAATAAAAACCTGTACATTGCTAGAAAAAGACTGTAGTCCTCATCCGTAACCCAAATAGACTTCCTTCTGTACCTTATCTTTATTTCATTTGGTCCAACCGTAGGCAAAAATTCACTCCTCAGAAATGCGGCACCTGTTGGTACCTGTAGTTTGTAGTTCCACTACAACTGCTGGGACATGACTGTCTTATGAAAATACCTATTTTTTTTGTTCTTCCCTAGTCCATTTAGACCAAATGATGAGGGGACCTACATGCAGTAGGCACCGTCACCATGCAATGGGCATCCGACCCCCATACCTGCGCTGGCAGAGACTGGGGGTTGCTTTGTGTGTGTGTGTGTGTGTGTGTGTGTGTGTGTGTGGCTCTCCCCTGCCCTTTTCTAGCTCTCGGTGGAGCGGCCATCTTGCCTGCTACGTATTCCAAAGGATGGCATATGTGTGGAACAGAGCAAAGACTCTGGCACAGTGCTATCATTCCAAATACATAGCCGGAAACATGGCGGAATACATAGCTGGAAAGATGACTATGCTGTCTAGAGCTATAAAAGGTTAGTGGGCAGTCGCACAGACATAGGCGAATATCTAGGTGCAGGGTGTGCAGTGGAACCCATGTAATGAATATAGAACCTTTCCTCTCACCACTGTTCTAAAACAGGGGGAGATGTATCAAACCTCAGAGGGAGATAAAGCCTCAGAGGGAGATCAGCTTCTATCATTGTATAGACTGTGCTAGATAAATTATAGCTATCAACTGATTGTTTGCTATTGGCAATTTCTCCACTTTATCTCTCTTTGATCCTTCTTCCCTCTAATTTTCTTATCTTCATCTCCTGATATTTAACCAGATGTTTCTTCTATAGTATTTGTAAACTGACTGATTTACTTTCTGTACTCCTAATTAGAGAACCAACATACAGTACAGTGTGTTGACATTTAGGGGTCTATGTAACCATTGGAGAGAGATAAAGTTCCAGCCAATCAGCTCCTAACTGCCATGCTACAGGCTGTGTTTGAAAACATGGCAGTTAGGAGCTGATTGGCTGATACTTTATCTCCGTCCACTTTATCTCCATCCAAGGCTTAGTAAATATAGACCCCATAGTGTTCAGTTTACAAAACAGCTGCATTCACTACATGTAGCCAGTAACAGAAATCACAGTCAATGGTTCAATCAATACTTCACTCAGGGGGACATTTACTAAGCAGTGATAAGAGTGGAGAAGTGAGCCAGTGGAGAAGTTTCCCATGGCAACCAATCAGCGCTGAAGTAACAGCTATAATTTGAATACTATAAAATGATACAGAGCTGCTGATTGGTTGATGGGGCAATTCCTCCACTCGCACACTTCTCCGCTCTTATCACTGCTTAGTAAATGTTCCCCTCAGTCGCTGTCTGCAAAAGATTGCATGTTTTGCCACCAGAGTTTGGCCAATAGTGTTGTCAGTCTTACCCCGCATCCCATGAATCCCGCCCTCTGTTGATATGCAAAATGTGCAGCAGCAATTTAGCTGATCTCTGTCAAAAAGGGCTAAATGTATAAAGGCTATCCGTGCCATTTGGAGAAGACAAAGAGCTCTTTAATAAAATATTATCTTTATTTTCTAAAGAGCAAACTCTCCAAACTTTTTAGCTATCACTCCTAAGAGTTGTACATGGGCTACATTTTGTGTTAAATCTATGCCAGATCCTGACGCCGACATAGTGAGGCAGACATACTCACTGTTGACATAATGATTGCCGACCTTCCGTACCTAACTCCATTTCCAGCTTACATTAACCCGACTCCACAGGAATTTTCGGAAAGCTGGTGCACATGTAATGTTGCAAAAGGTATAATGACCTAGAATCTCCCACATAATAGCCCAGATCTGTGACTCTGTGACTGTGTGTATAACGCTGGGTGTGGCTAGGAGCTCTCATTGGGTTAGCAGCAGGTCTATCACACCCAGTCCACAGCTGATTGGGCGAGAAACGCACTCCCACACAGGTTACATCCAATGGGAGGCTCTGCCCTTTGGCTGCTGTGTGTTCCCAGAGCAGGATTAACAATGGGGCTGATGGAGCTGCAGCTCCAGACCCACACCCCAAAATAGGCCCACTGCATCTGCAGCACCATACCCTGCAACAATTTACACATAAAAATTGCTGAAAATACCAAAAGGGGGCGTGGTCACAGGTACAGTGACGTGACCACGCCCCTTTCCTATACTTTCAATGGAAGTTTGGAGAGCCAGAAATCGGCACAGACCATAAAAAAAAGGTACTGTACCTGCCAAAAAGGTGCAGCTGGAGGGCATGCCACTGTATCAAGTCTCTGCGCTGTAGATAGGGAGAAAAAATCCTTTTACTGCAGAATGCGCCGTATACTCTCTGAGCCCCGGAGCCTCCTCTGCACGTGATGTCACAGAAGTGCCCCCCCGCCACAGTAGCTCCCAGATCCCCAGAGGTCCTGACTCTGCAGCACAGCACCTGGCCTGCCGGCCTGAGAGCTCCGAGATGGCTAATGTAACACATAGAGTGGGTGATATCGCGGAGGGTAATGTCTGGACGCTGAATCAATGTAAAAGGTGACAGTGCTGTGCAGTGCAGTGGGTGTGCAGTGTCACTGACACTGCACAGCACTCTCACCTTTTACATTGATTCAGCCAGTCACTCAGTTCTGCCAGCCAGTCACTATTGTTAGTGCCGGTGTCCCAACGCGCCACATTACAGGGAAGTAGACGCACTAAATAAACTACAGCTCCCAGCAGCCCTTAGCGCCGAAGCATTCCGGCACTAAGGCCTGCTGGGAGCTTTAGATTATTGAGTGCATCTTCTTCCCTGTAATGTAGCGCGTTGGGACACCAGCACTAACAATAGTGACTGGCTGCTTGGCTGCTGTGCGAGTCTCCGGGAGATCCACTGCCAAAGGGAGGACAGCAGCTTAGCTGCTTCCATGAGGAGAAGCATTACCCGCCCGTCCCCCATTCGCATTACCTACGGTCCCCATCCCCGGCACCCCCACCCCACCCCCCCCTCGACCGCCCGCGATGGCTCTGGACCCCTCCCCCACCAGCAGCACCTCCGCACCCGTCCCTCCCCCACTCACGGCATCCCCGCAACCGCACCTCCCCCACCCACAGTGACTCCAGACCTCCTCCCCCAACCACATCACACCCGCACCCAACCCTCCCCCACCCACGGCACCACCACACCCACCCTTCCCCCACCCACGGCAATCCTGCAAAGCGCCCCTCCCCCATCCGGATCTCCCCTGGACCCCCTCCCCCATCCGCGTCTCCCCCGCACCTGCCAATACCCCAACCACAGCACCTACTAGGTTATTCATCAGGCCCTGCATGTGCTGTTCACGGCATTGCAAGGGGCTACGACCCCTTAACCATCGCACGCCCTTTGTTTATGTAATATTTAACCACTCACACAATTATGATTGGAGGTAATACTCCATATAATAAAAATATTGCACGCCACAAGGACATACAAGGGTTAAAGGGGCGTAACCCCTTAAGACGGTGTGAAGAGCGCCCGCAGGGCACGATGAATCACCTAGTATAGCATAGTTACCAAGTAAGCCAGGCTGAAACAGGCCAAAAGCCTATCAAGTTCAAACCATTTTTATATGGTATATGTTCTCTATAATTAAACTGTGCTAGAAACAAATACAGAAATAACTTCGGGGTACATTTACTAGACTGGAGTAGTGAGCCAGTGGAGAAGTTGCTCCATCAACCAATCAGCAGCTCTGTATAATTTTATAGTATGCAAATTCTAGATGTTACTTCAGTGCTGATTGGTTGCCATGGGCAACTTCTCCACTGGCTCACTTCTCCGTTCTTATCACTGCTTAGTAAATGTCCCCCTTAGTTTCTAATGGTTACAGCATCGTATTTGCAGTTACTTCTGCAGAGTTGGGTACGAAATCCCGGCAGTCAGGATTTTGACAGTCAGGAGATCGACAGTGGGATTCTGATGGCCAGAATCCCGGTAAGTATTTTCTTCCTAGAGATGAGCGCCGGAAATTTTTCGGGTTTTGTGTTTTGGTTTTGGGTTCGGTTCCGCGGCCGTGTTTTGGGTTCGACCGCGTTTTGGCAAAACCTCACCGAATTTTTTTTGTCGGATTCGGGTGTGTTTTGGATTCGGATGTTTTTTTCAAAAAACCCTAAAAAACAGCTTAAATCATAGAATTTGGGGGTCATTTTGATCCCAAAGTATTATTAACCTCAAAAACCATAATTTACACTCATTTTCAGTCTATTCTGAATACCTCACACCTCACAATATTATTTTTAGTCCTAAAATTTGCACCGAGGTCGCTGTGTGAGTAAGATAAGCGACCCTAGTGGCCGACACAAACACCGGGCCCATCTAGGAGTGGCACTGCAGTGTCACGCAGGATGTCCCTTCCAAAAAACCCTCCCCAAACAGCACATGACGCAAAGAAAAAAAGAGGCGCAATGAGGTAGCTGACTGTGTGAGTAAGATAAGCGACCCTAGTGGCCGACACAAACACCGGGCCCATCTAGGAGTGGCACTGCAGTGTCACGCAGGATGGCCCTTCCAAAAAACCCTCCCCAAACAGCACATGACGCAAAGAAAAAAAGAGGCGCAATGAGGTAGCTGACTGTGTGAGTAAGATAAGCGACCCTAGTGGCCGACACAAACACCGGGCCCATCTAGGAGTGGCACTGCAGTGTCACGCAGGATGTCCCTTCCAAAAAACCCTCCCCAAACAGCACATGACGCAAAGAAAAAAAGAGGCGCAATGAGGTAGCTGACTGTGTGAGTAAGATAAGCGACCCTAGTGGCCGACACAAACACCGGGCCCATCTAGGAGTGGCACTGCAGTGTCACGCAGGATGTCCCTTCCAAAAAACCCTCCCCAAACAGCACATGACGCAAAGAAAAAAAGAGGCGCAATGAGGTAGCTGACTGTGTGAGTAAGATAAGCGACCCTAGTGGCCGACACAAACACCGGGCCCATCTAGGAGTGGCACTGCAGTGTCACGCAGGATGTCCCTTCCAAAAAACCCTCCCCAAACAGCACATGACGCAAAGAAAAAAAGAGGCGCAATGAGGTAGCCGACTGTGTGAGTAAGATAAGCGACCCTAGTGGCCGACACAAACACCGGGCCCATCTAGGAGTGGCACTGCAGTGTCACGCAGGATGTCCCTTCCAAAAAACCCTCCCCAAACAGCACATGACGCAAAGAAAAAAAGAGGCGCAATGAGGTAGCTGACTGTATGAGTAAGATAAGCGACCCTAGTGGCCGACACAAACACCGGACCCATCTAGGAGTGGCACTGCAGTGTCACGCAGGATGGCCCTTCCAAAAAACCCTCCCCAAACAGCACATGACGCAAAGAAAAATAAAAGAAAAAAGAGGTGCAAGATGGAATTGTCCTTGGGCCCTCCCACCCACCCTTATGTTGTATAAACAGGACATGCACACTTTAACCAACCCATCATTTCAGTGACAGGGTCTGCCACACGACTGTGACTGATATGACGGGTTGGTTTGGACCCCCCCCAAAAAAGAAGCAATTAATCTCTCCTTGCACAAACTGGCTCTACAGAGGCAAGATGTCCACCTCATCATCATCCTCCGATATATCACCGTGTACATCCCCCTCCTCACAGATTATCAATTCGTCCCCACTGGAATCCACCATCTCAGCTCCCTGTGTACTTTGTGGAGGCAATTGCTGCTGGTCAATGTCTCCGCGGAGGAATTGATTATAATTCATTTTAATGAACATCATCTTCTCCACATTTTCTGGATGTAACCTCGTACGCCGATTGCTGACAAGGTGAGCGGCGGCACTAAACACTCTTTCGGAGTACACACTTGTGGGAGGGCAACTTAGGTAGAATAAAGCCAGTTTGTGCAAGGGCCTCCAAATTGCCTCTTTTTCCTGCCAGTATAAGTACGGACTGTGTGACGTGCCTACTTGGATGCGGTCACTCATATAATCCTCCACCATTCTTTCAATGTTGAGAGAATCATATGCAGTGACAGTAGACGACATGTCCGTAATCGTTGTCAGGTCCTTCAGTCCGGACCAGATGTCAGCATCAGCAGTCGCTCCAGACTGCCCTGCATCACCGCCAGCGGGTGGGCTCGGAATTCTGAGCCTTTTCCTCGCACCCCCAGTTGCGGGAGAATGTGAAGGAGGAGATGTTGACAGGTCGCGTTCCGCTTGACTTGACAATTTTCTCACCAGCAGGTCTTTCAACCCCAGCAGATTTGTGTCTGCCGGAAAGAGAGATCCAAGGTAGGTTTGAAATCTAGGATCGAGCACGGTGGCCAAAATGTAGTGCTCTGATTTCAACAGATTGACCACCCGTGAATCCTTGTTAAGCGAATTAAGGGCTCCATCCACAAGTCCCACATGCCTAGCGGAATCGCTCCGTGTTAGCTCCTCCTTCAATGTCTCCAGCTTCTTCTGCAAAAGCCTGATGAGGGGAATGACCTGACTCAGGCTGGCAGTGTCTGAACTGACTTCACGTGTGGCAAGTTCAAAGGGCATCAGAACCTTGCACAACGTTGAAATCATTCTCCACTGCACTTGAGACAGGTGCATTCCACCTCCTATATCGTGCTCAATTGTATAGGCTTGAATGGCCTTTTGCTGCTCCTCCAACCTCTGAAGCATATAGAGGGTTGAATTCCACCTCGTTACCACTTCTTGCTTCAGATGATGGCAGGGCAGGTTCAGTAGTTTTTGGTGGTGCTCCAGTCTTCTGTACGTGGTGCCTGTACGCCGAAAGTGTCCCGCAATTCTTCTGGCCACCGACAGCATCTCTTGCACGCCCCTGTCGTTTTTTAAAAAATTCTGCACCACCAAATTCAAGGTATGTGCAAAACATGGGACGTGCTGGAATTTGCCCATATTTAATGCACACACAATATTGCTGGCGTTGTCCGATGCCACAAATCCACAGGAGAGTCCAATTGGGGTAAGCCATTCCGCGATGATCTTCCTCAGTTGCCGTAAGAGGTTTTCAGCTGTGTGCGTATTCTGGAAAGCGGTGATACAAAGCGTAGCCTGCCTAGGAAAGAGTTGGCGTTTGCGAGATGCTGCTACTGGTGCCGCCGCTGCTGTTCTTGCGGCGGGAGTCCATACATCTACCCAGTGGGCTGTCACAGTCATATAGTCCTGACCCTGCCCTGCTCCACTTGTCCACATGTCCGTGGTTAAGTGGACATTGGGTACAACTGCATTTTTTCGGACACTGGTGAGTCTTTTTCTGACGTCCGTGTACATTCTCGGTATCGCCTGCCTTGAGAAGTGGAACCTAGATGGTATTTGGTAACGGGGGCACACTGCCTCAATAAATTGTCTAGTTCCCTGTGAACTAACGGCGGATACCGGACGCACGTCTAACACCAACATAGTTGTCAAGGCCTCAGTTATCCACTTTGCAGCAGGATGACTGCTGTGATATTTCATCTTCCTCGCAAAGGACTGTTGGACAGTCAATTGCTTACTGGAAGTAGTACAAGTGGGCTTACGACTTCCCCTCTGGGATGACCATCGACTCCCAGCAGCAACAACAGCAGCGCCAGCAGCAGTAGGCGTTACACGCAAGGATGCATCGGAGGAATCCCAGGCAGGAGAGGACTCGTCAGAATTGCCAGTGACATGGCCTGCAGGACCATTGGCATTCCTGGGGAAGGAGGAAATTGACACTGAGGGAGTTGGTGGGGTGGTTTGCGTGAGCTTGGTTACAAGAGGAAGGGATTTACTGGTCAGTGGACTGCTTCCGCTGTCGGCCAAAGTTTTTGAACTTGTCACTGACTTATTATGAATGCGCTGCAGGTGACGTATAAGGGAGGATGTTCCGAGGTGGTTAACGTCCTTACCCCTACTTATTACAGCTTGACAAAGGGAACACACGGCTTGACAAATGTTGTCCGCATTTCTGGTGAAATACTTCCACACCGAAGAGCTGATTTTTTTGGTATTTTCACCAGGCATGTCAACGGCCATATTCCTCCCACGGACAACAGGTGTCTCCCCGGGTGCCTGACTTAAACAAACCACCTCACCATCAGAATCCTCCTGGTCAATTTCCTCCCCAGCGCCAGCAACACCCATATCCTCCTCATCCTGGTGTACTTCAACACTGACATCTTCAATCTGACTATCAGGAACTGGACTGCGGGTGCTCCGTCCAGCACTTGCAGGGGGCGTGCAAATGGTGGAAGGCGCATGCTCTTCACGTCCAGTGTTGGGAAGGTCAGGCATCGCAACCGACACAATTGGACTCTCCTTGTGGATTTGGGATTTCGAAGAACGCACAGTTCTTTGCGGTGCTACTGCTTTTGCCAGCTTGAGTCTTTTCATTTTTCTAGCGAGAGGCTGAGTGCCTCCATCCTCATGTGAAGCTGAACCACTAGCCATGAACATAGGCCAGGGCCTCAGCCGTTCCTTGCCACTCCGTGTGGGTAAATGGCATATTGGCAAGTTTACGCTTCTCCTCCGACAATTTTATTTTAGGTTTTGGAGTCCTTTTTTTACTGATATTTGGTGTTTTGGATTTGACATGCTCTGTACTATGCCATTGGGCATCGGCCTTGGCAGACGACGTTGCTGGCATTTCATCGTCTCGGCCATGACTAGTGGCAGCAGCTTCAGCACGAGGTGGAAGTGGATCTTGATCTTTCCCTAATTTTGGAACCTCAACATTTTTGTTCTCCATATTTTAATAGGCACAACTAAAAGGCACCTCAGGTAAACAATGGAGATGGATGGATACTAGTATACAATTATGGATGGACTGCCGAGTGCCGACACAGAGGTAGCTACAGCCGTGGACTACCGTACTGTACTGTGTCTGCTGCTAATATAGACTGGATGATAATGAGATGTAGTATGTATAAAGAAGAAAGAAAAAAAAAACCACGGGTAGGTGGTATACAATTATGGATGGACTGCCGAGTGCCGACACAGAGGTAGCTACAGCCGTGGACTACCGTACTGTGTCTGCTGCTAATATAGACTGGTTGATAAAGAGATGTAGCATGTATGTATAAAGAAGAAAGAAAAAAAACCCACGGGTAGGTGGTATACAATTATGGACGGACTGCCGAGTGCCGACACAGAGGTAGCTACAGCCGTGGACTACCGTACTGTGTCTGCTGCTAATATAGACTGGTTGATAAAGAGATGTAGTATGTATGTATAAAGAAGAAAGAAAAAAAAACCACGGGTAGGTGGTATACAATTATGGATGGACTGCCGAGTGCCGACACAGAGGTAGCTACAGCCGTGGACTACCGTACTGTACTGTGTCTGCTGCTAATATAGACTGGATGATAATGAGATGTAGTATGTATAAAGAAGAAAGAAAAAAAAAACCACGGGTAGGTGGTATACAATTATGGATGGATTGCCGAGTGCCGACACAGAGGTAGCTACAGCCGTGGACTACCGTACTGTGTCTGCTGCTAATATAGACTGGTTTAAAAAGAGATGTAGTATGTATGTATAAAGAAGAAAGAAAAAAAAACCACGGGTAGGTGGTATACAATTATGGACGGACTGCCGAGTGCCGACACAGAGGTAGCTACAGCCGTGGACTACCGTACTGTGTCTGCTGCTAATATAGACTGGTTGATAAAGAGATGTAGTATGTATGTATAAAGAAGAAAGAAAAAAAAACCACGGGTAGGTGGTATACAATTATGGATGGACTGCCGAGTGCCGACACAGAGGTAGCTACAGCCGTGGACTACC
Source organism: Pseudophryne corroboree (assembly GCF_028390025.1). Classification (NCBI taxonomy): domain Eukaryota; kingdom Metazoa; phylum Chordata; class Amphibia; order Anura; family Myobatrachidae; genus Pseudophryne; species Pseudophryne corroboree. Next base: position 1,168,652,991 of record NC_086444.1, read on the forward strand.
GTACTGTGTCTGCTGCTAATATAGACTGGTTGATAAAGAGATGTAGTATGTATGTATAAAGAAGAAAGAAAAAAAACCACGGGTAGGTGGTATACAATTATGGATGGACTGCCGAGTGCCGACACAGAGGTAGCTACAGCCGTGGACTACCGTACTGTGTCTGCTGCTAATATAGACTGGATGATAATGAGATGTAGTATGTATAAAGAAGAAAGAAAAAAAAAACCACGGGTAGGTGGTATACAATTATGGATGGACTGCCGAGTGCCGACACAGAGGTAGCTACAGCCGTGAACTACCGTACTGTGTCTGCTGCGACTGGATGATAAATAATGATATAAAAAATATATATATATCACTACTGCAGCCGGACAGGTATATATTATATAATGACGGACCTGCTGGACACTGTCTGTCAGCAGAATGAGTTTTTTATTTTATAGAATAAAAAAACACCACACAAGTCACACGACGTGTGTTTAACTTTTACAGGCAGACATTCACAATACAATATAGTATACTATATACTGGTGGTCAGGTCACTGGTCAGTCACACTGGCAGTGGCACTCCTGCAGAAAAAAAGTGTGCACTGTTTAATTTTAATATGTACTCCTGGCTCCTGCTATAACCTAACTGCTCCCCAGTCTCCCCCACAATTAAGCTGTGTGAGCACAGTCAGATATTATACATAGATGATGCAGCAGCACACTGGGCTGAGCACAGATATGGTATGTGACTGAGTCACTGTGTATCGTTTTTTCAGGCAGAGAACGGATTATATTAAATAATATAAAACTGCACTGGTGGTCACTGGTCAGTCACTAGTATAACTAACTAATACTATCAGCAAAATTCTGCACTCTCTGTCTGAGTACTCCTCCTAAGCTCCAGTAAATGAAGTGTCACTGTCTCACTCTGTCACTAGTATAACTAACTAATACTATCAGCAAAATTCTGCACTCTCTGTCTGAGTACTCCTCCTAAGCTCCAGTAAATGAAGTGTCACTGTCTCACTCTCACTCTCCTATCTATTTCTTCTCTAAACGGAGAGGACGCCAGCCACGTCCTCTCACTATCAATCTCAATGCACGTGTAAAATGGCGGCGACGCGCGGCTCCTTATATAGAATCCGAGTCTCGCGATAGAATCCGAGCCTCGCGAGAATCCGACAGCGTCATGATGACGTTCGGGCGCGCTCGGGTTAACCGAGCAAGGCGGGAAGATCCGAGTCGCTCGGATCCGTGTAAAAAAAGCTGAAGTTCGGGCGGGTTCGGATTCCGAGGAACCGAACCCGCTCATCACTATTTCTTCCTACCCCTAACCCTAACCTCCCCCTCCCACAGCCTAACCCTAACCTCCCCCTCCCACAACCTAACCCTAACCACCCCCCTCCCGCAGCCTAACCCCAACCTCCCCCTTTTGCAGCCTAACCCTCCCCCTAGTATCTAACCCTTGTACTAACCTCCGGTATGTGTCGGGATTCTGGCCTTAGGGATCCCGGTGTCGATCTTCTGACTGCTGGTATTTTGTCCACATCCCCTTGTGCACCAGTTTCTTTACTTACCCCTCTGTGCACTGTGGATGTTATATGGATGTATACAGCAAACATCCCAACTTCATTGCCTTAGAAGGGACATCTCAAAACTCAGATGCAGGCGGAGGCTGAAGATGAACATATCTTAAGGAGTGACTTTCTCATCAGAATGCTACTTCCTGGGCTCAATAGAGGAAATATCCCCTGTACCAATGTTAAGTGGAAAAGATTAAAAGCCACTGAAACATGGTTGACACAGGATTAAGCGGAGAAGGTGGTGTAGGCTGTAGCTTAATATATAGCTTACACCAGATCAAAGTGTTTGTAAGTCACAAGTAGGTCTTCTGATGGAAAGCCAGCGTTCCAGCTGCAGCAGAGGAAAGTCACAGGTAAAACACACTGTGTAAATCCTGTATCGGCCCTTCAGGCTGTGGGCGGGATGTATTAACATACATCGCCGCCCCTCGCCGGTTACCGCAGCGATGTTGATCGCATATGTACTAACATATGCGATAAACATCGCGATGCGGTGACGGAGGCCCCCCGCGATACCTGTTAGGTGGTCTGCGGGGGGTCTCCGTCACCTACCCGGGGTCCCCACACTGGCTAGATGCCGGGAAGCAGCAGCAGGCTGCCCCCGGCACCTCCTCCTCCCCCCTGCAGCCGGAAGGACGTCCGGCTGCGTTGCTAGGGGGAGGAGGACACTACCTTCCGGGTCCAGGGCAGCCTGGAGGTAGGTAAGCCAGGGGGAAGGGGGGTCGGCGTCTGCGGCGGGGGTCGACGGTGTCGGCGGGTTGCTGCGGTCGGCGAAAAGAAGCTCATAGGCTTCTATAGGGTTTCGCCATCCAGAGATGGCGAAACCCTGGACGCCGAAAACGCTGCGGTAGGGTCTTAGTAAATATGAAAATGCTGTAAAACCCCCGTTTTCGGGGGTTTTACCGCATTTTTGCTTTAGTACATCCCGCCCTGTATGAGAAATATCGTACATCGGCTCTCATTCCGAGTTGATCGCTCGCTGACATTTTTCGCAGTGCAGCAATCAGGTTACTACTGCGCATGCGTCTGCACCGCAACGTGCGTCGTACGGGTACAAACAGCATCATTGCTGTGCAATGCTTCTAGCGACGAATCCATTGGCACAACCGATCGCAAGAAGATTGACAGGAAGAAGGCGTTTATGGGTGTCAACTGACGTTTTCTGGGAGTAGTAGGGAAAATGCAGGCGTTTGCAGGGCGGGTGTCTGACGTCAATTCCGGGACCGGACAGGCTGAAGTGATTGCAAGGGCTGAGTAAGTTCAGACCTACTCTGAAACTGCAAAAAACTTTTTCGTCCTGCTCGGCTGCACATGTGATCGCACACTTGCAAAGCGAAAATACACTCCCCCATGGACGGAGACTATACGTTTGCAAGGCTGCAAAAGGTAGCTAGCAAGCGATCAACTCGGAATGAGGGCCATCATGCAGTCATCTGCCCACCAGCTTTCATAGCTTTCCCCAATGAATTTACATCCACCAATAACATAGGCGCTTGTATAATTTGCTCATGGTTCTTTTCGTGCAAACGCCCGGACACACCTGCGTTTTCCCTACCACTCCCAGAAAACGGTCAGTTGCCACCCATAAACGCCCTCTTTCTGTCAATCTCCTTGCGTTCGGCTGTGCGAATGGATTCTTCGTTAAAGCCATAGCTCAGCAACGATCTGCATTGTACCCGTACGTCATGTGTGCGCATTGCGGTGCATACGCATGCGCAGTAGAGACCTGATCGCAGCGCAGCGAAAATTGGCAGCGTACGATCAACTCGGAATGACCCCCATTATTTTAGTATCACTTGAATGTATTGAAGGGATTTTGGAGCAGATTTCGTGAATAACTGCTCCAAACCAGTGCTTAAAGTGGTCCTAGAGAGGTGGTGGAACTCACCCCCCCCCCGGTGCCCATGCAATAAAAGTGGTGTGGTCTCAAACCGAAAGGGGCGTGGTCACACAATAGTAATAATGCCCACAGTAGTAGCACCCCTAATACACATAATGCCCACAGTAGTAGCACCCCGTAATACACAATGCCCACAGCAGTAGTGCCCCTTTTACAATGACCACAGTAGTAGTGCTCCTTATGCAATGTCCACTGTACTGGTAGTGCCCCTTATATAGAGCCCATAGTAGTGGTGCCCCTTATGCAATGCCCCCAGTAGTAGTGCCCCTTATGTCCCCAGTAGTGATGCCCCTTATGAAGTGACCCCTTTACAATGCCCTCATTAGTAGTGCCCCCATTAGTAATGCCCTTAATGGCCCTGTGTAGTATTGCCCCAAGTAGTAATGTTGCCTGTAGTAATGCCCCCAGTTGTTTAGCCCCCTGTAGTTTAGCCCCAGTAGTTATGCCCCCAGTAGTTTAGCCCCCAGTGGTAATGCCCCTGCAGTTATGACCCCAGTAGTTTACCCCCACTTTAGTTTAGCCTCCCAGTAGTAATGCCCCAGTAGTTTAGCCCCTGTAGTTTAGTCCTCATGTAATTTGCCCCATGTAGTTTAGCCCCAGAGGTAATGCCCCCTGTAGTTTAGCCCCTGCAGTTATGCCCCCAGTAGTTTAGCCCCCTAGTAGTAATGCCCCCAGTAGTTTAGCCCCATGTAGTTTGCCCCAAGTAGGAAGGCCCCCAGTAGTTTAGCCCCTGTAGTTAGGCCCCCTGTAGTTTGCCCCCTTGTAGTTTAGCCCCCCTGTAGTTATGCCCCCAGTAGTAATGTGTCCCTGTAGTTATGCCCCCAGTAGTAATGCGCCCCTGTAGTTTGCCCCTTGTAGTTTGCCCCCAGTAGTTAGCCCCCTGTAGCTTGCCCCAAGTAGTAATGCCCCCTTGTGGTTTAGCCCCGCTGTAGTAATGCCCCAGTAGTTTGCCCCCAGTAGTAATACCCCTGTAGTTATGCCCCCAGTAGTAATGCACCCCTGTAGTTAGCCCCATGTAGCTTGCCCCAAGTAGTAATGGCTCCAGTAGTAATGCCCTCTGTAGTTTGCCCCTTGTAGTTTAGCCCCCCTGTAGTAATGCCCCTTGTAGTTTAGCCCCCCTGTAGTAATGCCCCCCTGTAGTTTAGTCCCCAAATAGTAATGCCCCCATTAGTTTAGCCCCTGTAGTTATGCCCCCAGTAGTGTGCCCCAAGTAGTAATGCCCCAGTAGTAATGCGCCCCTGTAGTTTGCCCCCAGTAGTTTACCCCCTCTAGCTTGCCCCCAGCAGACGTGCCTTAAAAAAAAAAAAAAAACACCATACTTACCAAGCCCCGCTCCCGCGTCTGTCCGCTGTGATCCTCCCGGCTCCCTGCACCATGAGAGAGACGTCTCTCTCATAGCGCACACTAGAGCCGGGAGCTGGAAGCAGGAGCTCAGTACTGAGCTCCTGCCGCCGGGCTTCCACTGTGCGGGGAGAGCCGGGCGCCGCTGATAACAGCGGGCTCCCGGCATCTACCTGCGGCGCCGGCATACATCGGGTAGGTGAGCCGGAGGAGGCGGAACTGCATTCCGCCCCGTTCCGGTTCACTTTAACCCCTGCTCCAAACCCTTTAATTCATTTTTTTGTAGTAACCAAGATAGCATTTCCCATACTTAATGGGAAATGCGATCTGGCCGAATAATATATATGAAAAAAAAAAATGTAAAAAAACACCACAGTGTGCCCTGCGATAATTATGCCAGCTTCGGTTGGCGTAATCAGAGGGCTCACTGCGGTGCGGATTCTGTACTTATGCACATCTTTCTGTGCGGGAACCAACAGTGTGATCAGCTCTGTGTGTCCCCGATGGACACACAAACTAATCTCTGTATAATAAAACAAAAAAGTAAAAACAAGAAAATTAATACTCACTTACTTCTGCATTATTTAGCAAAGTGAGACATTCCTGACATTGAGCAAAGCAACTATACCCAAATTGGGCATCACATTTATTGGGGATCAGTGCTCCGGTGCGGGCTGCCGGTTGTCAGGGCTCCCTGCTGCTGTGACCTCCGGTGCTGTAAAGCATACCACCCAACTGCCCCGATTTTGATGGGACAGTCCCGTTTTTCACGGTCTGTCCCACCCGCGGGTCGCAGTGTCCCGCGCGGGGGTGCTGTTGGGAGATACCCCCTGTCACAGCGCAGAGCATCTATTCCCGGCAGAGAGGGACAGGGGGCGTGGACAGCAGTTATCTCAGCGCTGTTCATGCGATCGCAGCACTTACCATGAGGCCACGCCCCTTTACGATAGACCATGCCCCTTAATTTCAGGCGCGCAATGATGCCCCTCCTTGACTCACAGCAAAGTTGGGAGGTATGTGTAAAGTGAGCTGCCGTTTGCAGCATCACTTTACTACACCGGAGGTCACAGGAGCAGAAGGGTGCCCCGATGAGCAGCAGCACGGAGCACCGCTCACCGATCCCTGGGTTTGGTTAGTATGATCAAAGATAGGGGGGAAAAGGTTGCGGCGCGAGGGGAGGGGCTTTATGACAGGGAGGGAGGTGCTGGCGGCAATGGTAGCAGCGGCGATGTTGGCGGCGGTGCATGTGCAGCCATTACTCTGGATATTTTTCATGAAAAATACTTCAATAAGGCTGCGGCATAGGGTCGCAGGGATAGCGCTTTCTCGCAAGCTCTGTCCCTGCATGTGATAATTAATACATCCATGCGATGTCATCAATAATCCCACAGCGGATTGGGTTGATTTTATTTCCTCAACGCTGCATCCTGCACCTACTTACCCAGTGCGACGGATCCAGCTATGAAGGTCCCAGCTGTGACATCAGACATCCGCCTTCCAAACGCCTGGACACGCCTGCATTCGCCTTACCACGCTTGGGAAACGGTGAGTAGATGGCTCGATCCTCCTTCCTGCTGTCAATCTTCTTGCGATCGTGCCTGCGATCGCTCCTTCGGCCCTGGCATCGTTGCCCGGCGACTGCCATCGCTGGGCAACGACGCGCATGCGCAATGCGGGCGCCGCGCAGCTGCAGTTCCGACCCATTCACGCCGCAGCGAAGAACCTCTGCGTGCGAACGGGTCGGAATGACCCCCAATGTCAGGAATGTCTCACTTTGCTAAATAATGCAGAAGTCTCAATGTAAGCAAAGCAATCAGTACCTAGGGGGTCAGTCAGATCTGATCGCTGCTGTGCGTTTTTGCACCGCAATGCACACACGCGTCAGACAGCAACAAAGGGCATCGCTCGTCAGCGACGTGATGGTGTGAAATATCCGTTCACACGGGTGTTCGCAGAGTGATTGACAGGAAGAAGCCGGTTGTGGGTGGTAACTGACCATTTACTGGGAGTGTCTGGAAAAACGCAGGCGTTCCCAAGCATTTTCAGGGAGGATGTGTGACGTCAGCTCCGGCCCCGATCAGCCTGTTGTGATCACACTGTAGCAGTGAGTCCTGGGCTGCGCAGAGACAGGCAAAGTGAATTTTTGCAGCTTGGCGTACACATGCAATCGCACATATGTACACTCCCCCTGGAGGCGGCGACTATCTGAACGCAGGACAGCAAAATTAGCAGCCCAGCGAACAGATCTGAATGACCCCCCTAGATGTAACAGCAGCACCTCAGGCCAGATTACCTACATTTTGGCTGCTCTCTGCGGGAGAGAGCAGCCAGGTCAGCTCAGAGGGCGGGCAGGGGAGGCTGTGACGTCGTGGAGGGGGTGGGCCGGAGGCGATACGGGGCGGAGAAAGGGTGGAGCGGGGGCGGAGCAAGGGCGGGGTCATGACAATGCCTCTTTTAAGCCACGCCCCTGCTCTGTAATGCCGCGATCACCGGCATTACACTGCAGGGGGTGTGGCTATGATGACGCGATTCAGCAAGAATCGCGTCATCAACTGCCCGGACCGCCCACTTTACACACTAAGTGGGCGGACGGGCAGGGGGGTCCCCACGAATCGGGAGACTTGCCTGCTCTTCCGGGGGGCCGGGAGGGTCACCCGATTTTCGGGAGCCTCCCGGCCATTCCGGGAGAGTAGGCAAGTATGCCTCAGGCCCCAAGCTGCTCACTGTATGTATAGCATACTGCTGAAGGCAGGTCAGGGTAATAACAATCCTGGAGCAATAATGAACCACACACTTTTGGCTGGGGTCAGGGATTTTCTCACACTCCAAAAACAAAAGGTATTTCTAAATCTACTCTTTACAATACACATCCCATGTACACACTGTGATGCATAATACTGTGGCAGGGAGGAAACCTGTAACACCTCAGCAGGGGGTCTCTGAGGACCACAGCAGTAATAAACTTTCCCAAACCACTGACAAGATGGCCGACCACACCTGACAACATCACTACTAAATGAATTTAGCAATTATTTGTACTTTTAGCTGCAATTATTTCAAAGGAAGACTATGGGCAAGATTTTTTTCTCTTTTTTACTTTACTATGTAATGCTGCATACAACAAATGATTTTTCTCATGTAAAAAACTGTAGTTACTATGAAGCAGTGATAAGTCAGTGGAGAAGTTGCCCATGGCAACCAATCAGCTGCTCTGTAAAATTTTATAGTATCATACCTCCCAACATAACCCATTCCACGAGGGATGGAATGCTCTGCTCCTGGACTTTCTGTTAATATATGATTGCCGGCACCTGTGTTGAACAGGTTAATTTATTATTTATTTATTAACAGTTTCTTATATAGTGCTGCAAATTCCATTGCGCTTTACAATTGGAAATAACAATGATATAACAAAACTGGGTAATAACAAACAGTCATAGAGGTAGGAAGGCCAGGCTCGCAAGCTTACAATCTATAGGGAAATAGGCATAATGGATAAGAAAGGTGTTTCAGCACAGGTGATGGCAATCATATATTAAGAGGGAAGTCCAGGAGCAGAACATTCTGTCCCTCCTGGAGAGGGTCATGTTGGGAGGTATGTAGTATTCAAATCATAAATGTTTCTTGAATGCTGATTGGTTGCCATAGGCAACTTCTCAGCTGACTCACTTCTCCACTCTTTTCACTGCTTCATGAATATACCCCTATATCATACCTCCCAACATGACTCTCTCCAGGAGGGACAGAATGCTCTGCTCCTGGACTTCCCTCTTAATATATGATTGCCATCACCTGTGCTGAAACGCCTTTCTCATCAAGTAACTAGTTCATCACAGGTGAGGGCAATCCTACATTAAGAGGGAAGCCCAGGGAACAGAGCATTCTGTCCCTCCCGGAGAGGGTCATGTTGGGAGGTATGCCCTTTATTTATTACTTTGTTAGAAAGCTCCATACGATATGTTGCTTTGGTATCATTATAGCTATTTCTTGATTGTACAAATGAATGCCCTAATGCCCGATCCCTGGTTGTCTAGTGGGGAAGGAGTTAACAGGGGCGCCTCACTGAGGGCTTATCTGCCCCGTTGGAGAAGCGCTTCCCGGTCCTCAACTTCTGTCTTCACCCACTGCCTCTTCTCCGCATTCAGCCGGCGCTGGAGATCTTCTTTCTTGATGGCTACATATTCAGGCCTCTTTCCGTGGCTTTAGAAACTGCTCCCGCGGCGTCCTCTTCACTCTCCGACCGCCGCGCTCCCTTCTTCTTTCTTCTACACCGTCCGCTTTTTCAGTTCCGGCCCAGCGTCTGATGTCGGGCGGGGCCTGTGACATGGAGATCGCTGACTGGCTCGCTGAAGCCGCTTGTTATTGACCACCACTCTGCGAGATGTGATTGGCTCACGGAGGGTGTCAACCTTTGAATCCCATCGCCGGCGCTGCTGCTAGGGAACCCGTACCATATAAACAGTGCTGTTCTACCCGATGCTGTACCCTGACAGGCTCTGTGGTGGTGCGTCTGTCCCCAGCGCCTGTAGCACCACCAGCGCTGGAATCAGACACCACATCACAGCGCTGTCTGCAGTGGCGGATTTAGTGGAGGGCGATTCAGGCGAACGCCCCCCCCCCCCTACACATACCGGCACCGGGATGGATGTCCGGGTCCCGCCACGGTGCCGGACTGGAGAGCGGTGCAGCGCGGCGAGGGAAGGGGAGACAAAGCGGAAGTGTCACAGTGTAGGCGTGCGCACAGGCATCCCCCCCCCCCGCATATACACGCCTGCTGCTGCCGCCGATTCCTGTCTCTTCTTGAGTGAAGGGAGGAGAGCACTGCGCGCGCCTCTCCTGCCCACTGTGTCCCCCGTCTCCGGCAGTCATTTTAAATGTCTGTGGCTGTCAGCCAATCAGAGCTCACGGACCGGCTCTTGATTGGCTGCCGGCCCGTGAGCTTTGATTGGCTCACAAGCCAGCACTATATTTCAAATGGCCGCCGGAGACATGGACTCAGTGAAGGGAGGCGCAAAAGAGACATGCGGTGCGCTCCCTCCCCCTCAGCATCAGAGACGGGAATCGGCTGCAGTGGCACTGGCAGCAGGAGGGTGAGCACCACTGGGGGAATATGTATCTAGCACCACTGGGGGCATTTGTATTCTGGCACCACTGGGAGCATTTGTATTCTGGCACCACTGGGGGCATTTGTATTCTGGCACCACTGGGAGCATTTGTATTCTGGCACCACTGGGAACATTTGTATTCTGGCACCACTGGGAGCATTTGTGTTCTGGCACCACAGGGAGCATTTGTATTCTTGCACCACTGGGAGCATTTGTTTTCTGGCACCACTGGGGGCATTTGTGTATCTGGCACCGCTGGGGGCATTTGTGTATCTGGCACCGCTGGGGTCATGTGTATCTGGCACCACTGGGGTCATGTGTATCTGGCACCACTGGAGTCATGTGTATCTGGCACCTCTGGGGGCATTTGTGTATCTGGCACCGCGGGTGGCATTTGAGTATCTGGCACCACTGGGGTCATTTGTGGATCTGATGTGAATTTCGGCTCATTCTATGTGCTATAATGTAAATTTCGGCTCATTTTGTGTGCTATAATGTGAATTTTGGCTCATTTTGTGTGCTGTAATGTGAATTTCAGCTCTTTTTGTGTGCTATAATGTGAATTTCGGCTCATTTTGTGTACATAATGTGAATTTCGGCTCATTTTGTGTGCTATAATGTGAATTTCGGCTCATTCTGTGTGCTATAATGTGAATTTCGGCTCATTATGTGTGCTATAATGTGAATTTCAGCTCACTCTGTGTGCTATAATGTGAATTTTAGCTCATACCGTGTGGTATAATGTGATTTTCGGCTTATACTGTGTGGTATAATGTGATTTTCGGCTTATACTGTGTGGTATAATGTGAATTTCGGCTCATACCGTGTGGTATAATGTGAATTTCGGCTCATACCATGTGCTGTGCAGGAATGGTAATTCGCCAGTCTGTATCACCAGTGCGCAGGGTTCTCTCTACTAACTGGCAACATTTTATTAGTAATGGCAACAATAGGAAATTTTAGAAGCAAACGGGAAGGGCATCTATAAGTGGGAGGAGCTATGATTAGGGGGAGGAGTCATGATTCTTAAACCGCCCCCCCCCCCTAAAAGTTAAGTCTAGATCCGCCACTGGCTGTCTGCTGCCGCCGGGTCCTGTCGGAGACATAGCTCCCCCTCCGGGCCACTGCACGCACAGCGCTGGGTGCGGACACACAGCACAGCTCCACACAAGGATGGACTCTCCTGGGGGGAGGGGGGGGGGGGAGTTTCGCTCCAATCGCCCCCTTTAAATCCGTCACTGGGTAAAATAGATCGACAGATGAACAGTGAACTATGCTTAAATGGACGTGTGTGTGTGGGGGGGTCTATTCATAAACATTTCATATTTCGAGGTGTAATCATTTCAGATGGCTCACCTATTTCATTGATCAACACTAATTTTACTGCCAATCATATTCCAGAGATTTGGGGGCAACTTGTTAGATTTGTGGTGCTGATTTCAAATATGTCATATGGTTTTGCTACATTGGCTCACATTTTTTGAGATACGGAGACAAGAAACATGAATTAAAACAAACAGCCAGCTTAAAGCTATTGGGGACCCACCAATTAAATTGACGAGAGAGAGAGAGAGAGAGAGAGAGAGAGAGAGAGAGAGTGAGGTGGTTTATAACAGCCACACTAACCAATGAACAAGGCCAGGCTGAAACACAGGAAGACACAGATGGATCAGCTGACACCAGGTTAATTCTGAACAGAATCACAACAAGGTGTCAGGGAGAGAGCGAGAGAGAGAAAGGGTGTCAAGTGTCAGGGAGAGAGGGGGGGGGGGGGGGTCAGGGAGAAAGAGAGAGGGTGTCATTTATCTATTTATCTCATCTCTAATATTTAAATTTCTTTCAGATTCTGTCAGATCTCTGTCTCTCTCATATTCCTAGTATACACATCTCTCTCCTTTTTCTCTGTCTCTCTCATTCTTGCTTACCTTTTGTACACATACTATCTCCTTTTATTTCTACCATACACACCTATCTCCTTCTATTTCATTCAGCCAGGAGTCGTTGCTGCAGCGACAGAAGTCCATATTATATCATGTTTCTCTAAACGTCCTAGTTGATGCTGGGGACTCCGTCAGGACCATGGGGATTAGCGGCTCCGCAGGAGACAGGGCACAAAAATAAAGCTTTAGGATCAGGTGGTGTGCACTGGCTCCTCCCCCCATGACCCTCATCCAAGCCTTAGTTAGGTTTTTGTGCCCGTCCGAGCAGGGTGCAATCTAGGTGGCTCTCTTAAGGAGCTGCTTAGAAAAAGTTTTAGGTTTTTTATTTTCAGTGAGTCCTGCTGGCAACAGGCTCACTGCATCGAGGGACTTAGGGGAGAGAAGTTCAACTCACCTGCGTGCAGGATGGATTGGCTTCTTAGGCTACTGGACACCATTAGCTCCAGAGGGAGTCGGAACACAGGTCTCACCCTGGGGTTCGTCCCGGAGCCGCGCCGCCGACCCCCCTTGCAGATGCTGAAGATTGAAGGTCCAGAAACCGGCGGCAGAAGGCTTTTCAGTCTTCATGAAGGTAGCGCACAGCACTGCAGCTGTGCGCCATTGTTGTCACACACTTCACACCATTAGGTCACGGAGGGTGCAGGGCGCTGCTGGGGGCGCCCTGGGCAGCAATGTATAATACTTTTTATGGCTAAAAAATACATCACATATAGCCCTTGAGGCTATATGGATGTATTTACTATTTAACCCCTGCCAGATATCTCAAACTCCGGGAGAAAAGCCCGCCGGAATAGGGGGCGGGGCTTATTCTCCTCAGCACACAGCGCCATTTTCCTGCTCAGCTCCGCTGTGAGGAAGGCTCCCAGGACTCTCCCCTGCACTGCACTACAGAAACAGGGTAAAACAGAGAGGGGGGGCACTTTTTTTGGCGATATTTTATATATTTAAGCTGCTATAAGGATACAACACTTATATAAGGTTGTTCCCATATATATTATAGCGCTTGGGTGTGTGCTGGCAAACTCTCCCTCTGTCTCCCCAAAGGGCTAGTGGGGTCCTGTCTTCAATAGAGCATTCCCTGTGTGTCTGCTGTGTGTCGGTACATGTGTGTCGACATGTATGAGGACGATGTTGGTGTGGAGGCAGAGCAATTGCCGATAATGGTGATGTCACCCCCCAGGGAGTCGACACCGGAATGGATGGCTTTGTTTATGGAATTACGTGATAATGTCAGCACATTACAAAAATCAGTTGACGACATGAGACGGCCGGAAAACCAGTTGGTACCTGCCCAGGCGTCTCAGACACCGTCAGGGGCTGTAAAACGCCCTTTACCTCAGTCGGTCGACACAGACCCAGACACGGACACTGAATCTAGTGTAGACGGTGAAGAAACAAACGTATTTTCAAGTAGGGCCACACGTTATATGATCACGGCAATGAAGGAGGCTTTGCATATCTCTGATACTGCAAGTACCACAAAAAGGGGTATTATGTGGGGGGTGAAAAAACTACCTGTAGTTTTTCCTGAATCAGAGGAATTGAATGATGTATGTGATGAAGCGTGGGTTAACCCAGATAGAAAAGTGCTAATTTCAAAAAAGTTATTGGCATTATACCCTTTCCCGCCAGAGGTTAGGGCGCGCTGGGAAACACCCCCTAAGGTGGATAAGGCGCTCACACGTTTATCAAAACAAGTGGCGTTACCGTCTCCTGATACGGCCGCCCTCAAGGATCCAGCTGATAGGAGGCTGGAAACTACCCTAAAAAGTATATACACACATACTGGTGTTATACTGCGACCAGCCATCGCCTCAGCCTGGATGTGCAGTGCTGGGGTGATCTGGTCGGATTCCCTGACTGAAAATATTGATACCCTGGATAGGGACAGTATTTTACAGACTTTAGAGCAATTAAAGGATGCTTTTCTTTATATGCGAGATGCTCAGAGGGATATTTGCACTCTGGCATCGAGAGTAAGTGCGATGTCCATATCTGCCAGAAGAAGTTTATGGACACGACAGTGGTCAGGTGATGCGGATTCCAAACGGCATATGGAAGTATTGCCGTATAAAGGGGAGGAATTATTTGGCGTCGGTCTATCGGATCTGGTGGCCACGGCAACGGCCGGGAAATCCACCTTTTTACCTCAGACCCCCTCCCAACAGAAAAAGACACCGTCTTTTCAGCCGCAGTCCTTTCGGTCCTATAAGAACAAGCGGGCAAAAGGGCAGTCATATCTGCCCCGAGGCAGAGGAAAGGGTAAGAGAGGGCAGCAAGCAGCTCCTTCCCAGGAACAGAAGCCCTCCGCGGGTTCTGCAAAGCCCTCAGCATGACGCTGGGGCTTTACAAGCGGACTCAGAAACGGTGGGGGGTCGACTCAAGAATTTCAGCGCGCAGTGGGCTTGCTCACAGGTGGACCCCTGGATCCTGCAGATAATATCTCAGGGTTACAGGTTGGAATTCGAGAAGTCTCCCCCTCGCCGGTTCCTAAAGTCTGCTCTGCCAACGTCTCCCTCAGACAGGGCGACGGTATTGGAAGCCATTCACAAGCTGTATTCTCAGCAGGTGATAGTCAAGGTACCCCTCCTACAACAGGGAAAGGGGTATTATTCCACACTATTTGTGGTACCGAAGCCGGACGGCTCGGTAAGACCTATTCTAAATCTGAAATCTTTGAACCTGTACATACAAAAATTCAAGTTCAAGATGGAGTCACTCAGAGCAGTGATAGCGAATCTGGAAGAAGGGGACTTTATGGTGTCCCTGGACATCAAGGATGCTTACCTGCATGTCCCAATTTGCCCTTCACATCAAGGGTACCTCAGGTTCGTGGTGCAAAACTGTCATTATCAGTTTCAGACGCTGCCGTTTGGATTGTCCACGGCACCTCGGGTCTTTACCAAGGTAATGGCCGAAATGATGTTTCTTCTACGAAGAAAAGGCGTATTAATTATCCCTTACTTGGACGATCTCCTGATAAGGGCAAGGTCCAGAGAACAGCTGGAGGACGGAGTAGCACTAACCCAAGTAGTGCTGCAACAACACGGGTGGATTCTGAATTTCCCAAAATCTCAGTTGACCCCGACAACACGTCTGCTGTTCCTGGGAATGATTCTGGACACGGTTCAGAAAAAGGTGTTTCTTCCGGAGGAGAAAGCCAGGGAGTTATCCGAACTTGTCAGGAACCTCCTAAAACCAGGAAAAGTGTCTGTGCATCAATGCACAAGAGTCCTGGGAAAGATGGTGGCTTCTTACGAAGCAATCCCATTCGGCAGATTCCACGCACGAACTTTTCAGTGGGATCTGCTGGACAAATGGTCCGGATCGCATCTGCAGATGCATCAGCGGATAACCTTATCGCCACGGACAAGGGTGTCTCTTCTGTGGTGGTTACAGAGTGCTCATCTGTTAAAAGGCCGCAGATTCGGCATACAGGACTGGGTCCTGGTGACCACGGATGCCAGTCTGAGAGGCTGGGGAGCGGTCACACAGGGAAGAAACTTCCAGGGAGTATGGTCAAGCCTGGAGATGTCTCTTCACATAAATATACTGGAGCTAAGAGCGATTTACAATGCTCTAAGCCTGGCAAAACCCCTGCTTCAGGGTCGGCCGGTGTTGATCCAGTCGGACAACATCACGGCAGTCGCCCACGTAAACAGACAGGGCGGCACAAGAAGCAGGAGAGCAATGGCAGAAGCTGCAAGGATTCTTCGCTGGGCGGAAGATCATGTGATAGCACTGTCAGCAGTGTTCATTCCGGGAGTGGACAACTGGGAAGCAGACTTCCTCAGCAGACACGATCTACACCCGGGAGAGTGGGGACTTCATCCAGAAGTCTTCCACATGATTGTGAACCGTTGGGAAAAACCAAAGGTGGATATGATGGCGTCTCGCCTCAACAAAAAACTGGACAGGTATTGCGCCAGGTCAAGAGACCCTCAGGCAATAGCTGTGGACGCTCTGGTAACACCGTGGGTGTTCCAGTCAGTGTATGTGTTTCCTCCTCTGCCTCTCATACCCAAAGTACTGAGAATTATACGGCAAAGGGGAGTAAGAACGATACTCGTGGCTCCGGATTGGCCAAGAAGAACTTGGTACCCGGAACTTCAGGAGATGCTCACGGAAAATCCGTGGCCTCTACCTCTAAGACGGGACCTGATTCAGCAGGGACCGTGTCTATTCCAAGACTTATCGCGGCTGCGTTTGACGGCGTGGCGGTTGAACGCCGAATTCTAAGGGAAAAAGGCATTCCGGAAGAGGTCATCCCTACACTGGTTAAAGCCAGGAAGGAGGTGACTGCACAACATTATCACCGCATTTGGAGAAAATATGTTGCGTGGTGCGAGGCCAGGAAGGCCCCCACGGAGGAATTTCAATTGAGTCGATTCCTACATTTCCTGCAAACAGGATTGTCTATGGGCCTCAAGTTGGGGTCCATTAAGGTTCAAATTTCGGCCCTGTCGATTTTCTTCCAGAAAGAATTGGCTTCAGTTCCTGAAGTCCAGACTTTTGTAAAAGGAGTACTACATATACAGCCCCCGATTGTGCCCCCAGTGGCTCCGTGGGACCTTAATGTAGTTTTGGATTTTCTCAAATCCCATTGGTTTGAACCACTCAAATCGGCGGATTTGAAATATCTTACATGGAAAGTAACCATGCTACTGGCCCTGGCTTCAGCCAGGAGAGTGTCAGAATTGGCGGCTTTATCGTATAAAAGCCCATATCTGATTTTCCATTCGGACAGGGCAGAACTGCGGACGCGTCCTCATTTTCTGCCTAAGGTGGTGTCAGCGTTTCACCTGAACCAGCCTATTGTGGTGCCTGCGGCTACTAGCGATTTGGAGGATTCCAAGTTGCTGGACGTTGTCAGGGCATTGAAAATATATATTTCAAGGACGGCTGGAGTCAGAAAATCTGACTCGCTGTTTATACTGTATGCACCCAACAAGTTGGGTGCTCCTGCTTCTAAGCAGACGATTGCTCGTTGGATTTGTAGCACAATTCAACTTGCACATTCTGTGGCAGGCCTGCCACAGCCTAAATCTGTCAAGGCCCATTCCACAAGGAAGGTGGGCTCATCCTGGGCGGCTGCCCGAGGGGTCTCGGCATTACAACTCTGCCGAGCAGCTACGTGGTCGGGGGAGAACACGTTTGTAAAATTCTACAAATTTGATACCCTGGCTAAAGAGGACCTGGAGTTCTCTCATTCGGTGCTGCAGAGTCATCCGCACTCTCCCGCCTGTTTGGGAGCTTTGGTATAATCCCCATGGTCCTGACGGAGTCCCCAGCATCCACTAGGACGTTTAGAGAAAATAAGATTTTACTTACCGATAAATCTATTTCTCGTAGTCCGTAGTGGATGCTGGGCGCCCATCCCAAGTGCGGATTGTCTGCAATACTTGTACATAGTTATTGTTACAAAAAAATCGGGTTGTTCTTGTTGTGAGCCGTCTGTTCAGAGGCTCCTACGTTGTCATACTGTTAACTGGGTTCAGATCACAAGTTGTACGGTGTGATTGGTGTGGCTGGTATGAGTCTTACCCGGGATTCAAAATCCTTCCTTATTGTGTACGCTCGTCCGGGCACAGTATCCTAACTGAGGCTTGGAGGAGGGTCATGGGGGGGAGGAGCCAGTGCACACCACCTGATCCTAAAGCTTTATTTTTGTGCCCTGTCTCCTGCGGAGCCGCTAATCCCCATGGTCCTGACGGAGTCCCCAGCATCCACTACGGACTACGAGAAATAGATTTATCGGTAAGTAAAATCTTATTTTTTTAATGAAGGCATGTGGGGGTCCGTTCAGGATCCCGGCAGCCAGAATACAGACGCCGACGTCCCGACACAGCTCAGAATACCAGCGCCGGGATTCCAACATCGATCGCAATGCCGGCACCAGACTCTCGTCCCTCCTAAAGAGGGTCATGTTGGGAGGTATTGGTCAAGGTTGTCCATCAAAGCTATGCTCTCAGGGCCAATAAAAGAAGGACGTAACTACTGTCTTTAGCACGCCCAAAAAACGGGGCTGGCATACTCCTGTTTCCTGCAACGCTCCCCATCGCCGCCCTGATACTCCTGCTGCCTCCGCCATTGCAGCTGTATCGAGAAACACATGCACTGCATCTCCCACGTATGCGCAGTCACCTAAACATCGGGCAACTCTGTAAAAATCGGAACAGGGTCCACCTCACAACCAGCCCCTCAGTCCCTATATTTGCGTTAAGGACATACTTTATTCCAGTCAGCATAGAATAGCGGCAACCTTTACACATGCACTCAGCGCTATGTAAAGCAAGCAGAACCTGAAATGTGGCAGGCTCCCTTTAATTATAGGAGGGGACGATTAGGTGAAAGGAGGAATGGTATATGAGTCTATCAATGGCTTCATGTCTTCCCTAGGAGCCAGTCAGGTAATTCCAGCTTTCCCAGGTGTAATAGTATGAAGCACTTCATATCAGATGGTGCAAATTGCTTTCTCATTACACAGCCCTGAATGCAGGCCTGCTGACAGGCCAGGCTATGATCATGTTACCTTTAATTCACATGTTCAATAAGTCCGCCTGAGCTGTGATATAAGACCAAATGTAATAACACATATGTATAGTAGTCGCTGAACAATCAAAAACTGACGTGTCCAATTGTACCTGATCATTATATTCAGGGACACCGGTTTCAGTAATATGTCTGGGCCGCTCTGAATTTTTAATCAGATTTTACTTTAACACGGTCTGCGAGAAGTAGCTGCAGCTTTCATTATATAACTTACAGCTTATATACGAGTATATATATATATATACACACAGATTTACTTATATACTTAAATTTGTTTATGCAATTATTAGAGAACATGTCGTTTATTGGGGGTCATTCCGAGTGGATCGTAGCTTTGCATCTCAGGAGTTACTCCCGGCCAGCGCAGCTCCTTTGGCTGGCCGGGAGAACCTCTTTGCTGCCCCGGGTCGCAGCGGCTGCGTGTAATGTCACGCAGCCGCCGTGACCCGCCCCCCCCAACAGTCCGGCCACGCCTGCGTTGGCCGTACCACGCCCCCTAAATGGCGGCTTAACGCCGCTGTCCAGCCCCCGTCCGCCCACCAACCGCCTCTGCCTCAGAGGCGATTGCTAGACAATGACAGCTGGCATGCCCGATCCCTGGTGGTCTAGTTAGTCCCGGACCCCACAAATTCTGATGGCAGTCCCGCCTGTAGTAGGAAAGCTCTGGGAAAGCTCCTGACTATGGTGCACATAATATCGATGTCAGGGGGCCCACACCACACACATTGCACCCATATTGTTTTCATACTTACCTTTCCGGAGTCCCGCGATGGGTGCTGCAGCCGCACCAGCAAATTGCTCCCAAAATGGCCTTCGCGCATGCACGGTAGATAATCCTTCCCTGGACCATGGTGGACGCCATGTTTCTGAAGACCTGCGCATGCTCGGAAGACTCCAGCACAGTACCAGAGCCTACAGCGCTGTAGAGAGGAGGGGGCCCACCGGGAGTCATCACACGGGCTCTGTCTTCTCTTAAAACGCCCTTGAGTGGAACAAATTTTATCACGGTTCATTCACCACAGCCACATGTAATGGTTTAGCGGTAGTGCACGCACAGGATCATTATTCACAAGAGTAAGTGATAGGTAGTCAGCATTTGGGGAAGGTAACAGGTGGTGGATAGAAAAACGCAGGCGTGTCGGGACTGTTTTCTGGGCATTTCCTAGTCAGCCACTGAGGATTTGTATGTGTAAGAGTTTGGTTACCCAGGAGTGCTCGGGCGCTCTGAGTATGGGATGCTCCACCAAGCAGCGGCCTCAAAGGTAAAGGGGAAGTCACTCCCACAGAGATAAACAACAAACAGAATGGAGGCTGCGCTGAGTTTGTTCAATATGACAACAATAATAATTAATCTGATAATTGCACAATTTAATAATGAAAAATTAATACATTAAAATTTTGGTGTGAATACACCATAAAATGCATGCAACAATAATAAAGGTTAAAAAAACACACAATTGCAATGATAAGCGTTTTTAGGGTTACCCAAAGAAAATTTAAAGATGGAAAGTCCGTTCCAAAATAATCCCCCAGATATGTCTGAGTCCAGCGTAGGCAAGTTTTTAGGAGGTAAGCAGTGTCCAATGTAGTGGCAAATTACCGCTAGAGGATGTAGTGCTCCGAGGTTTTGGATGGTGAGCTCCTCATGCAATACGGTAGATGAAGGTCATCGGTTCAGCTTGCTATTAAAGTCCTCCAAGTGCAAGTGATGGTCTGGATTTTGTTGGGGGTGGTTCGGTCTTCCAGCAGTAAGTTCCTGGCTTCGGTCCCTGTGCACCTGGGATTTGTATGCAGCTGCAGAGGCCCTGGCATCTTAGGAGGGTGTCAGCTGCTGCTGCTGTCCAGCCCTCCTTTCCCCCTCGTCTCCAGCCCCAGCCAGTCCCACCACTTACCATCTTCTAGCTGTTCCACCCTCACGCTCAGTCTGAGACAGTTAGAGGTCCGATGGTGCAACCAATGTGCATCCGATGTTCCTGATGTTTCCGCTTCTTTACCTGAGCGGTGAGACACCAGCAGTGGGCACTTCTGAGCACAGGGTGGCATGGCGAGATCGTAGCTGCGCATGGAGCTGCGACACCCCTGAATCAGGCACTGTGTGATCAGCTCCCTTCCTATACTATACAAATCTTGCTGCTGTGTAGAATGTAGTGGACTGATGTAACTAACTTCATTTTTTTTTAATTATAATGCAACCCCTACATTCATTTAATTAACAGTCATAGTACACAATTCTAAGTCCGGCTTAAACTCACAGTTTAATTTACAATAAGGTGTGGCATATGCAAATCCATCTGATATACATATCCTCTCCTCCATCCGGGTGACACAAAACCTGCTGGTGACAGCAATGTGCATAAACTATGGAATTACGCCTGTGTGAGAGGTGCGGCTGCGGTGTGGTGGTGCCTGCTGCCGTGCAGGTGTAGCTTCGGTACTCACCAGGCGCCGCTCTCTCTCACCTTCAGGTACCGGAACCTTCAACGGACCTGGCAACTCTTCCGTCGGACCCGGACACGACGACCTAGGAGGAAGGAGATTTCTGAGTGCTGTCCTCCGGACTGTGGACCGAAACGCCCTCCGACCTAAAGAAAAATAGTGCTTTCGGGCTAGGTGAGGGTCATCCCAGGCGTCCGCCTCAGAGCCCGAATTTCACCTATTGGCACTCTCGCGCCAGGTGGAAATTCTACCTTGCACCGGCGTGCAAGGCTCACCGTTGCCCTGAAGGAAGGGAGATAGATAGGGACACACAGAAGGAACAGACAGATGTTACTCACCGTCCTACGTCTTGTACTCCGATCTTCTCCACTTACAGGTCCCTGTAAGGAGGCAAGGAGAGAAACAGCCGTGCAGGGCCTAACTCTAATCTAGTGTGCGTCCGCTACACTAACTGGATAACAAAGCCCTCAAACTGGCCTAAGTGTAAGTGGTGCAACACAACTATGCACAAACTCTATACAGGTTGAGTATCCCTTATCCAAAATGCTTGGGGCCAGAGGTATTTTGGATATCGGATTTTTCCGTATTTTGGAATAATTGCATACCATAATGAGATATCATGGTGTTGGGACCTAAATCTAAGCACAGAATGCTTTTATGTTTCATATACACCTTATACACACAGCCTGAAGGTCATTTTAGCCAATATTTTTTGTAACTTTGTGCATTAAACAAAGTGTGTGTATATTCACACAATTCATTTATGTCTCATATACACCTTATACACACAGCCTGAAGGTCATTTAATACAATATTTTTAATAACTTTGTGTATTAAACAAAGTTTGTGTACACTGAGCCATCAAAAAAACAAAGATTTCACTATCTCACTCTCACTAAAAAAAGTCCGTATTTCGGAATATTCCGTATTTCGGAATATTTGGATATGGGATACTCAACCTGTAATAACATTTTGCCCTGCACGGTAACAACACACACATCGGAAATACAACATAAAACGGTGCTGTCCCTTTTTAATCCCTACCTGCCGTTGGAAGGGGGTGGGCACCGCACGGCCTACGCACCTCCTGTGCCTTCTCTTATGTGGGCCTCAGGCCTGACTGTCTAAATACCTCAGGGTGGCCCGAGCCTAGTGCCCAGTGCCACCTTTATTCACCTTGGGGGGGTACTTACTCGCTGGGCCTAGCGCCCCCTGACTGCGCCCAGGCCGGAGGCCTGACTTCACCCACGGGCCTAGCGCCCGCCTAACTTATTGCCCGTTGGGTGACCTGGGCCTTGTGCCCAGGGTCACCTTAATATTCCCTAATTGCCAAAAATACACTAGGGCCTAACGCCCTCTAATGCCCACAGGCCTATTGCCTGATTTGCCCCCGGGCCTAGTGCCCGCCTAACTGGTGCCACAGGGGTAGGGTGGCTTGGGCCTAATGCCCAAACCACCTAATCAAATATTGGCCCCCAAACTCCTAGCTGCGCCACAGGCCTAGTGCCTGAATTGTGCCCTCGGGCCTAATGCCCGTCCCTGGTGGTCGAGGGAGGAAGAGGGGAGGGGGTGAAGGTTGCCTCACCGAGGCCTCACCTGCTCCAGGGAACTCCAGCGTCCTCTTCTGCCGCTGATCCGTCCTGGCCAGCGGCGTCGCCTCCGCTGCTCCGCGTCCAGCCGCCGCTGGACATCTTCTTCCCGGAGCCCGACCGCTGACCTCCTCCTCGCGCTCTTCCGCGCGCGCGCTGACCTCTGTTCCCGCCCGTCGCGTCTTCTTCGTCCACACCGTCTTGGCTCCCCGTCCGGCTCTTCTTCTGCCTTCGCGCCCCCGCGCGCGGTCTTTTCTTCAGGCTCCCGCCCGGCGTCTGACGTCAGACGCCGGGGGCGGGGCCTATGACGCGGCGAGCGCCGATTGGCTCGCCGCGTCCCTCTCTGATTGGCTGCCGCTCCGGGAGCCGCGATTGGCTCCCGGAGGGCGCCAACATTCGAATGCCTCTGGTCCGGTGCAGGGAAAAGGGTAATCCCTGCACCGGACACCCGCCGCCACGCACCCAGCGCTGGGGACAGATAAGCTGCCCCAGCGCTGTCCCCAGCTAGGGACAGCACCACAGATGTGCCCACAGGGCACAGGTCTACACCTCGTTGGTAACACAGAGTGGATCACCGACGCACACTCCATGTAAGACAGCGGAACAATGGGGGTAATTCTGAGTTGATCGCAGCATGAAGTCTGTTAGCAATTGGGCAAAACCATGTACACTGCAGGGGGGGCAGATATAACATGTGCAGAGAGAGTTAGATTTGGGTGGGTTATTTTGTTTCTGTGCAGGGTAAATACTGGCTGCTTTATTTTTACACTGCAGATTAGATTGCAGATTGAACACACCACACCCAAATCTAACTCTCTCTGCACATGTTACATCTGCCTCATCTGCAGTGCACATGGTTTTGCCCAACTGCTAACAAAATTCCTGCTGCGATCAACTTGGAATTAC
This sequence comes from Pseudophryne corroboree, assembly GCF_028390025.1. Taxonomy (NCBI): domain Eukaryota; kingdom Metazoa; phylum Chordata; class Amphibia; order Anura; family Myobatrachidae; genus Pseudophryne; species Pseudophryne corroboree. The sequence continues at coordinate 1,168,676,331 of NC_086444.1, forward strand.
CCCCAATGTTATTTTGGTTTCAGAAACAGTAACTTTGTAGGCACGCTGCTTTGTATCATAGGCAGTGTAGCAATGTAACAGAGACATTTGTGTCACCTGCCAAGTTTGACAGGGTCTTAGGGGGCCTATTTATCACTATCCGCATCCAGGATGCGGATGACAGGTGATAAATCGGTCAAACTCGCACTGCGATAATTGATTACATCGCAGGTATGTATCAATTATCGCATGCAGGAACAGAGCTGCGGTCAAGCTCTGTCCCTGCGATGCCTCTTTGCAGCATCATCAGGGTATTTTTCGTAAAAAATACCCCAATGTCCTGCTGCGCATGCGCTGCCCCCGCCGACATTGCCGCTACCGCCACTGCCCGGTCGACCCCATCGTGACTACCCCCGCGCTCCGCGGACCCCGCAAGCAGGATAATATACTCACCTGTTCATGGAGCCGGTCCGCGCTGCTTCAGGAGGCTGCCGGGTGCCAGGTCCTTCTCCTGCGCTCTGACCCCCGGTACTGTAAAGTGCGCAGCCATTTTGCAGCGTCACTTTACTGCACCGGGGTCACATTGCAGCATAAGGGGGACCTGGCACGTGGCAGCGCTCACCGGAGCAGCGGACACCGGCTCCCTGGACAGGTGAGTATGTTTGCTTGTTTTTTAACTTATTTTTTTTTTATTACACTGTGATCAGCTTGTGGGTCCATCGGACACACATAGCTGATCACTCTGCCGGGTCCCCGCTCAGCTCTCTCTGCCAGGGGCAGAGAAAGCAGGGCAAAAGGGTGCACATCGCAGTGCTGTCCTGTGATCTCGCCAGACTGAGCTGGGGAGATTATCACAGGGCACACTTCGGTATTTTTTCACTTTTTTTTTTAGTAAATTTGGCCACATCACATTTCCCATTATAAGTATGGGGAATGCAATGTTGGTTACTGAAATAAAAGTGAATTAAAGGGTTTGGAGCAGTTTTTCATGAAAACTGCTCCAAATGCCCTTTAATATATTCAGGAGATACTAAAATAATGTAAAAAGGGTGTGAAAACAGAAAACACGCTTTTTCACATTATTTTAGTAAAAATAATGTTAATAAATAGACCCCTTAGTTACTGGCTGCTCCCGGAGACAGCAGCCAGGATGTCGGCAACTATGAAGGGTTATTTTTTTGTAACAAACTAATTAATCTAATAGCATATTTTTGGAATGTAAGAGTAAACAGGAGGAACCAGAGGAAACCTGTGCAAACATGGGAGAACATCCAAACCCCACAAAAATGGGGGGTTGGAATTAAAATACCGGCAGTCAAAATACCTCCCCCAGTGGCCCCCTAACCCTAGCCCTCCCTTTCAGCAGCCTAAACCTAACCAAACCCACCCCCCCAAGCCTAAACCTGGCCCGCCCGGTAGCGCCTAAACATAACACCCCCTCTCTGCAGTGTCCGTTGGTAAATCATACTGAACCCGGACGGAGAACACTAAACTGTAGGAGGGGGCATTGGGCGGAATGGAGGGGCCCCGGCACATGATTTCCAGGGTGATATGGGGTGTTTAATATGCGGGGGAAGGGTGGCTAGTGGAGTGGGCTTAATATTAATAATTTTCTGTTGGGAGAGCAACTTGCCTTCACTGTAATTACGGCTCGGTGGCAGCTGGCAGAGATCCTTATTCAGCAGGTTAACTTGGGCTGGAATGAGTTAACCGAGTCTGCCTCTGTCCGCCCACACTGCATCTAAGTCCGCCCACCTTTGTCTGCCCCACTTGTCTGCACTGTCCATTTCACCTAGTCATGGCTGTTGCAATAGGTTAGGAGGACGGGTTCTTGGCAGACTTACGACTACCAGCAACGCCCACTGCACCCAGTCATGGCTGCTGCAGGAGGAGAGGAGGCTGGGTTCTGGGCGGGTTTACCCATCGGCCCACCCTGCCTACAGAGATGATGTCAGATCACGTCTCCTGTGAGCAGGAAGGAGGGAAGCTGCCCTCAGAGGAAAGAGTGCCCATGTGGATGCTTTTTGAGTGTGAGTCTCACCAACAGAGATCTTTACAGGTATTGTTATATATATCAATAAAAGTAAGAGGAGAGGGGTCCATACAGTGATATATCTTTATAACCAATGCAGGGACATGGCACTGATGAGCCCATTTCAATGTATGTATCTCTGACTTTTTCATTTTCCCCAAGAATGTAACAGCTGCATAATGGGGGTAAGGTGCAATCAGGGAGATTGAGGGACTATTCAGGGAGTGAGGGAGATTGCTTCTATTTCAGGGAGTCTCCTGCAGAATAATACCACGTTCACATCGCACACATAACCCGGTATCGACACGGCATATTGCCGTGTCGATACGAGTCAGTGTGCGATGTGAAAGCACTTTCGGCGAAATAGCGGGTCGCCTGACCCGGTAATTCAACCCGGTATAAAAGAAGGATTATACCCGGGTTGAATACCGGGTCAGGTGCAGTGTGAATGGGAGCCGCGTCGATGCGACACGGTTCCCATTCACAGCATAGGGAGAGGCGTGGCGCAGGAGATGAGCTCATCTCCCAGCGCCGCCTCCACCCCCGCCCCTGCTGCGCCCCCCTGCTGCTATGGCAACCGACCCGGTATATTGCCGGGTCGGAAAGCCAGCAGGGGGGAGCAAATGCCGGATCCCACCCGGTAAGGACACGTTTCTTTTACCGGGTGGGATCCGGCATTTGCGATCTGAATGCAGTATTAGTGAGAGTAGGTAACTATGATATGAGGAGGAATAACACCGCTGTCTTCTCACACTGATATGTGGTATTATTATATAGGGGAGCGGGGACCGCACAGTGATATATGAGGAGGAATAACACAGCTGTCAGCTCACACTGATAAGTGGTATTATTATTATTATACAGGGGAGAGGGGACCGCACAGTGGGGGTCATTCCGATGCGATAGCTCGCTGCAGTTTATCGCAACACAGCAATCGGGTCGGATCTACGCATGCGCCGGCGCATGCTGTAAGGCCATTGTTCAGTAGCGATCGCCTCTGCCTGATTGACAGGCAGAGGCGTCGCTGGGCATGAGGGTGCTGGACGGCAGCGTTAAGCCGCCGATTAGGGGTCGCAGTCCGGCCAACGCAGGTGTGGCCGGAACGTTGGGGGGGGGGGGAGGGCGGGCCGCGGCGGCTGCGTGACGTGACACGCAGCTGCTGTGAGCCGAGCAGCGAAGAGGTTGTCCCGGCCAGCCGCAATATCCTGTTGCACATGCGCCGCCGACATCACCGCTACCTCTGCGGCCGAGTCGACACCCCCCCCCGTCACAAATAATCCCTCCGCGCCTCAAATGCCCCCTATGGTAAATATACTTACCAGTCCAGGGAGGCGGTGATCACTGCTCCTGCAGGACTGCCAGGCATCGGATCCTGTGCGCTGCTGTGACCCCTAGTGGTGTACAGTGAGCTGCCATTTTGCACCGGGGGTCACAGCAGCGCACAGAATGTCCCGATGACCGGCAGCCCACACCGGAGCCCCGATCAGCCGGATTCTGGGACTGGTAAGTATGTTTGGGGGTTTTTCCTTTTTTTTTTTTTTTTTTTTACCAGTGATCAGTTTATGTGTCCATCTGTGGGGATCTCGCAATGATCCCAGTGATAACGCCAACTGGAGTTGGGTAATTATCACAGGGATCAATACGATGAAACCTGCTCCAAAAGCCCTTTAATACATGTACAGTCTGGAACCTAGGGATCAGGTTCCAGACTGTGCACTTGTATTATACATGGTAGATAGGTTGCATTACACTGCACAAGACTATTATGCATTTCAAACCTCTGTGGAGGCTGGCCACACCCCCTCTGTAGACTGTCCACATTCCTAAGTATGGGCCCCTATCACTGCATCCCCCCGGTGGACCCTTCATGCCCCAGTCCGACACTGCCTACGGAAACGCTCTCCCTATGTGACAATAATCCAGTGCAGAACACTTACTTTAATGAGTCCTTAAATGGTTCCTGGATTACTCCTTTCACTATACAGTGGTCGGTGCTGATGTTTTGTTTTGTAGGAGTACTGTAATGACAATAATCCCTGCACAGGAGGAAGTAGCGTTAGACTAAAAGATTTCAGTAAACAACTTAAACCATCTTCTTACGCTGCACATTAACTCACAATAGGAAAGCATTTTCTTTCCCCACCTCCAAACTAGAAACAAAGACAGGGGGTCTGATTGCATACAACAAACATACTGTAGTAGCCTGCTGTATACCGCTATACATAGGTTAAAGCCCTGCATAGACGTGACTGCACTACACAAAGGCCTAAATAAATACAAATGTACATTTTTTTGTTTTGCTCAGTAATATATATCGCACCAGCGATCCTGTCCCACCGTCAGATTCATCAAAGTTAGTGACAAAAGATAAACTTTAATCCAGTAGTTTGGACTTGAGTGTCCAGCAGATCATTCAGACAGTAGCATTGTGGGAATGATTTACTAAATAGTGCAAGATGTTAATGGCTTGGGATCAGTATATTTTCCCGACTGATGGGATCCCGGCGGTTGAAGCGTTGGGATTTCGACCGCCGGGATCCTGACAGTCGGGAATATAACTGTATACCAGTGGCTTTTAACATGGAGATTTTCTGGTTCACAAATGGGTAGGGTGTGGCTCATATGGTCGACAGTAACTAGGTCGACAGTCATTAGGTCAACCACTATTGGTCGACAGTGACTAGGTCGACGCATGAAATAGGTCGACACGGTCATTAGGTTGACGTGAATAAGGTCGACATGGAAAAAGGTCAACGTGTTCTTTTATTTTATTTTTGGTGTCGATTTCTTCGTAAAGTGACCGAGAACCCCAATTAGTAAACCGTATATACCCTCGCTTCACTCTCCATGCTTCAGGCTAGGTTACCGTTCCCAATCGTAGTCCACGTGGATCTTAAAGTATGAAAAAGTGCAAAAAAATATTTTTTTGTGTGAAAAACTCATGTCGACCTTTTTCCATGTCGACCTATAGACCATGTTGATCTAATGCATGTTGACCAATAGTGGTCGACCTAATGAGTGTCGACCTAAAGACCAGATCCCAATGGGTAACAGCCCCGGCAACTAGAAATCATGGTTTAATGTGTGTTGTTGTTTTTTTAATTGTGTAGTTTAGTACATTTTGTAAATTATTTATTTTTTTGTGGTACCCAGAGCCGGCCATAGGCAAACTAGGTAATTGCCTAGGGCATTTGATATGCCTAGGGGCACCAGTAGCTTCTGCTGATTAAAATGATATGCGGCATGCCTATATTCTGTGTACAGCATTTCATATGCAGATACAGCCACAGTCTCGCACAGTATATAGGCATGCTGCATATCATTTTAATCAGCAGAAGCTGCTTGTGCATCCTAGCCACATAGAAATGCAAATAAGAAGCATTTTCATTAAAAAAAAAGGTGCCCGACGTTAGCCTTGAGGCAAGATTTGTGAGGACACATCTGTATCCAAGCAGAGGTAGAGGTCACAGTGTTAGTGGAAGTGTGAGTGCTGTGTGCATGAGAGTGGGCTGGTTGTGCAGTAGTGTTCGTAATATTTGTAAGGAGCATTATGTGTGTCATGTAAAAATGCATTACTAATGTGCAACATATGTGTAAAGGGCTACTATGTGTGTCACTATGTGTATAAGTGCATTAATAATGTGCGGCATATGTGTAACAGGGTACTACTGTATGTGTGTCATTATGTGTATAGGGGCACTAATAATGTGCTGCAAATGTGTAGGGGGCACTATGGGGGTAATTCCAAGTTGATCGCAGCAGGAATTTTGTTAGCAGTTGGGCAAAACCATGTGCACTGCAGGGGAGGCAGATTTAACATGTGCAGAGAGAGTTAGATTTGGGTGTAGCGTGTTCAATCTGCAATCTAATTTGCAGTGTAAAAATAAAGCAGCCAGTATTTACCCTGCACAGAAACAAAATAACCCACCCAAATCTAACTCTTTCTGCACATGTTATATCTGCCTCCCCTGCAGTGCACATGGTTTTGCCCAACTGCTAACAAAATTCCTGCTGCGATCAACTTGGAATTACCCCCAATGTGTGTCATTATGTGTATAAGGGCATTACTAATGTGCGGCATATGTGTAAGGGACATTATGTGTAAAAGGGCATTAATAAAGGTTGTCATAATGTGTTAGGCGCATTATGTTTATAAGGACATTAATGTGTCTCATATGTGTAAGAGGCATTACTGTGTGGAATGTGTGTAAATGCATTACTAATGTGTGGCATTATGTGTATAAGGTGCTCTACTATGTGGCGTTGCATATAGAAAGGGCACTACTGTGTCGTCTAATGTGAATAAAGGGCAATAAGGTGTGGTGTAATGTGAATAAGGAGCAATTCAGTGTGATGTAATGTGAATAAGGGGCTCTACTGTGAGGAGTAACGTTTATAAGGTAAAGTGATACTAATGTGGGATGTAATATGAATTATGGACACTATCGCAAAATAAAATGTGAATAAAGTTGCAGTACTGCGTGGCGTAATTGGAATTGGGGTTACTATTGTGTGGCCATGCCCCTTCCCAGCAAGAAGATGCCCCTTTTTGGGCTGTGTGCCAAATGTGCGAACTGTTCCTATTTAAAATATAGGGGGTACAAGGACTGCTATGGGTGAGGGGTGACGGTGCTGGGAAAGAGGTGCAAGGTCAGAGGCAGAACCAGCGGTGGTGCTAGGGGGCACCAGCTAAAATCTTGCCTAGGGTGTCATATTGGTTAGGGCCGGCTCTGGTGGTACCTTCATATTTTGTAATATTTCTCTTTGTCATTTGTACATGGGAAGTGATATAGGGCCTGATTCATGTGTACAAGTTAAGCAAAACAAGCATGTAAATCTGGGGTACATTTACTAAGGTGGGAGTCACAGGTTACCGTTCCCAATCGTAGTCCACATGGATCGTAAAGTATGAAAAAGTTCAAAAGTTCAAAAGAAAAAAAAATGTGAAAAACTCCTGTTGACCTTTGACCTAGAACATGTCGACCTAGAGACCCTGTCGACCTAGTTACTATCAACCAATAGTGGTCGACCTAAGTCTTGTCGACCTAGAGACCGGATACCACATGCAGCACCATCACCAGTATCAGCACTGGCAGTGGGGGCAGATGAGAGTCGGCAGAGGGGGACACGTGGGTGAGGTGATCAGCTGGGTGGGGGAAAGAGGGCTGCTGTGGGCGTTGTCATTAGCAGGGTTGGGAGGCCTTGCGCAGTGAGCGGCTGGGGGGCAGAGTGCAGGTGTCGGTGATGGCTGGGGGGGCGAGGGTGTTGGGAGCAGCTGTGAGGCAGACCGCACCTGCTGGTGTTAGCAGCGGGGGAACCATGGTGCAGTTTTCACCAACGGCAGGGGGAAGAGCAGTCAGCAATGGCAGTGTCAGGTGACTGGTGGGGACAGACATCTCTGCTTTCCTCCCTGATAGCATTGGCCACCTCTGATTGGCTACTGACAGTGAAGGGGCGGGGAGAACATGGAGGAGGCAGGGAGACAGCCATCTTTGCTGCTCTTCTCCCCTCATCGGCCTCCTTATACCATCCGGAGATGGTAAAACATAAATCAGCTTTATGGGGTTCTATGCGTTGCTCTCCCAGTCCCATTACTGCCGTATGGCACCGCTGGAGATATCTGACATTTTCTCCATGGTAATCCCTACTGTGAATTGGAGGAAGCAAAGAAAAACCCTGTTATCACTGATAAAGGGCTTTTCTCTGCTCCATAAATAGAACCCCCTATCACTTATTACATACAGCTTATCCTGGTGCGGAGCTCCTTTATGAAGAGGAAAGCGTCCGCTGCACAGTGCAAAATGAAGTTTAGACAGGCGAAATTCGTCTTTCTTGTGGCTTGCGTAGGATTAGCATGCGTCTAAGAAGGCGTTAAGAAATGTTTGTGCATATGCATAGTACAAAAAGCATTTGCACACATAAAAAAGATCTTACACTAACTCACAATCTGTAATATTCAATATATGGGTAAATGTGCAGATTCTGTATAGTAATGTACTATAAAGGGGGGTACTCACGGAGCAATCGCTGCTTAAAATCTAAGCAATATGACTAGATTGCTTAGATTTTAAACATGATAGCTCCGTGTGTATGCCCCCAAGCGATAGCGATGCGCAGCCCCGCGCATCGCTATCGCTGGTGCATGGCAGGCCAATCTAGCAGGTCGCTCATTTCACCCGCTAGGTGAAATGAGCGCCCCCTCCCGTCTCCCCCCGCACGCTCAGCACACATCGCGCTGTGCTGAGCGGCGGGAGAGATGGCCTGTGAGTACTGGGCTTTAGATTTTAAGCACGGATCTGCCGTGTGTATGCCCCACAGCGATAGCCGCATCGCTATCGCCGGTGCCAGATTGAGCCTGCATGCAGGCTCAATCTAGCCGGTCGCACACTTCACCGTTGTGTGAAGTGAGCAGCTCCCTGTCCGCCCCCCCCCCCCCCCAACGCTCAGCACATCGCGCTGTGCTGAGCAGGGGGAGAGATGTGTGCTGAGCGGTCTGTGTTAAGATCGCTCAGCACACATCTCTCCCGTCAGTACACCTCTTAACTGTCAATCAGGTCAATCTCTGCCAAGGCCTCCTGAGCGTAAATTGGGGTACACACTGAGAGAGCCGTGCTTAAAATCTAAGCAATCTGACTGGACTGCTTAGGAGTTAAGCACGGATCTCTTGTGTGTATGTCCCCCAGTGATAGCGATGTGCGGCCCCACGCATCGTTATCGCCAGTGCTAGATAGGCCTGCGTGCAGGCTCAATCTAGCAGGTCGCTCACTTCAGCGCTGTGTGAGCTGAGTGGAGCCCCTCCCCCTCAGCACACATCGCGCTGAGTGCTGAGCTGAGGGAGAGCTGTGTGCTGAGTGCTGAGCTGAGGGAGAGCTGTGTGCTGAGCGGTCTGTGATAGATTGCTCAGCACACATCTTCAGTCTCTCAGTAGATAACTCTAAATGTAAGTTACTGTTTCCCCCACAGGATAGACAGCAGGCCTGTGCCTCTGTTTATACACAATATTTACTGCCATTTACGGGAGCATGCCACCATCATGATAACAAACCCCAAACTGGTTGTAAAAGGGATATACAGTATGAAGGAATGCCTGCTATGTGCTCATCCCCATACTGCTGCCTTATAGATCTATTTTCCTTTGTTATATATAGATCCCACTCATTAAAGCGCATCGGCTAACAGCCAACTCAAAGGATGCATCAAGGCAGGTCATTAAAGGACCAAAGAATCATTAGCACAACTTTAATGAAATTACCCAGAGGTAAATAGGAAAACAGAAAGGTGCAGACAATTTGGAATTCATGCCACACCTGACTGTTCAGTTCTAGCAGTCTCTGGTCATCCCATTATCTGCCTGCAGGCCACGAATATGTATAGAGATACTGAGCGTGGACTGGAGCCATCACAGGCATTTGCATTACTGTATGATAAATGGATTTGGGACCTGTCACTCAGTGAGAGGGGATATTCATTGTACATATATAACTGAGGGATCAAGTAAGCAAAAAAAAAAAAGATAAAAGTGAGGGACGCTTATGTGGTGAATAAAGCAATGAGTAGTGTACGTGACCACAAACTTGTGGTAGTGGGTGCTACTTTGTATAATATAGGACTGGTTTTAAACACCCAATGCAAGATAAGGAACATTATACAATACATACAGCACTGCAGTGATCAGCATATATAGGCAGCTGTAGTCTGGAGAACACTATACAACGCTGACCCCCAAATCTCTAATATCTATACAATGCTGACCCCCAAATCTCTAATGTCTATACAATGCTGACCCCCAAATCTCTAATATATATACAATGCTGACCCCCAAATCTCTAATATATATATACAATGCTGACCCCCAAATCTCTAATGTCTATACAATGCTGTCCCCCAAATCTCTAATATCTATACAATGTATACCCCCAAATCTCTAATATCTATAAAATGCAGACCCCCTAATCTCTAATACCTATACAATGCAGACCCCCTAATATCTAATACCTATACAATGCAGACCCCCTAATATCTAATACCTATACAACGCAGAACCCCAAATATCTAATACCTATACAATGCTGTCCCCCAAATCTCTAATATCTATAAAATGCAGACCCCCTAATCTCTAATACCTATACAATGCAGACCCCCTAATATCTAATACCTATACAATGCAGACCCCCTAATATCTAATACCTATACAATGCAGACCCCCTAATATCTAATACCTATACAATGCAGACCCCCTAATCTCCAATACCTATACAACGCAGAACCCCAAATATCTAATACCTATACAATTAAACCCCCCAAATCTCTAATACCTTTGCAGTTCAGACCCTTAATATCTAATACCTTTACAATGCACACCCTGCACCAAGAGAATAGTTACTTTGTGCCAGCAAGCGGGTCCCTCCTCCTCCGCGGCACCATCTTCCCAGTGATATCTACAGGAAGATGGCGGTGTGCAGTGAAAGCAAAGACTGACACTGTGTCATAGCTTTTGCACTCTTGTACGCATGCGTCATATTTCCGACTATCACAGAGCAGCAGTGACATGCTGTGAGGTGAGGCAGAGCCTTTCCTGTCATAGATCAGAGTTTTGACTATATAAAGTATATGAAAAATATAAAAAATATATTATAACCATCTCCTTTGTATTACTCTAATAAATTTACTCTGGAGTAATAAGGTTATGACAGGTGAGGCAGTGCCCCCCCCCCCCCCCCCCACACACTTTGTCCGCACATCTCTGATCGGCACTCACCAAATTTTAGCAGTATATACTGCTGCACCTGTGTATAATGCCCATATGTACATACTGCTGCACCTGTGTATAATGCCACGTGCACCCTTGGGCTCATATGTTGTGTGTAAGTCTGGCTCTGGTTCTTGCCGATGCATCCCCAGCCATTTACCTCACTGTACGTCCCTGCCTCAGAGTAGGAAGGAGTCAGGGACCCCTCAGACAGCAAAAGTTAAGATGCAGAGTTCGAAGCTCAGAGGAGGGGGACTAGCGCACACTGGCCCCCTTGGGCGTTACTATGTGAGCGGCTAACAAGGATGTACCGCCTGCTGCTGTGCAGGTGTCGTCACTCCACCCACCTGTGCAACGCCGCCACAGACGATATCCAGACGCGTCAGAGACTTCACTCTCGAGACCACTCCTCGGGGCGGACACCACCTCACCGCGGACGACGGGGGTCTGGAAAGAGAGGAATATGTCGGTTGAGACGTACGCCCGACCTCCGCCTAGAGTACGGGACACGTCAGGGGTAGCCGCGACCTTCACCGGCTGGGCGGAAGGTCATCACTGGCCAATAGGCCTCAGCTACCCAATTCTCACACACTCGCACTCTCGCACATTGTGTGGTGAGAGGGGGTCCTCGCGTCCGCGAGCAAACCCTCCGGACCGGTATACAGGGGGGATGACAGACAGACAGACACAGGGTGATACTCACTTCCAACTTGCGGGTCACCTTGATTGTCGCACCTCTCCGCTCCTGTTGGGACAAGAAGAACAACCTCCCTACCTGCAGGCTACTCTACGGCTAACAACAATACAGCCAACTACGCCTGCCTAACAAACTAACTTAAACAACTGGAGGCTACTGGTTCTACCCCAATCAAACGGAGACTGGACCAATTAACATGTTCACTACCCGGCAAGTCAGTGGAACAATTCCCCGGCCTAACAGTATACCCCGATTTACCAGTCCTACCTTCCGGATGTTGGACACCAGCCGGTGCCTTTGGCTCACAATGAAGGACGGGGGTCTGGAACAGACGGTGGCCCACTTCCGATGACCGGGGGATGGCGACGTGTGGGACGGGAACGTTACTCCACACTTCCAATCCCCTGGGTCATACACCGCGTGGGGCCGGTCTGCTACAAACAACAGCCACTGACCCCTCAAGAGCTGCTACACAGCCCACTTCCAGCCGGAGGGGCGCAGGCAGGAGCCTGAATGAGGGGCGCAGGCAGGAGCCTGAATGAGGGGCGCAGGCCGAAGCCTGGAGTGAGGGCACAGGCCGAAGCCTGGAGTGAGGGCACAGGCCGAAGCCTGGAGTGAGGGCACAGGCCGAAGCCTGGAGTGAGGGCACAGGCCGAAGCCTGGAGTGAGGGCCAGGCCGAAGCCTGGAGTGAGGGCACAGGCCGGAGGCCTGGAGTGAGGGCACAGGCCGGAGGCCTGGAGTGGGCACAGGCCGGGGGCCTGGAGTGGGCACAGGCCGGGGGCCTGGAGTGGGCACAGGCCGGAGGCCTGGAGTGGGCACAGGCCGGAGGCCTGGAGTGGGCACAGGCCGGAGGCCTGGAGTGGGCACAGGCCGGAGGCCTGGAGTGGGCACAGGCCGGAGCCCGCCTAACGTGCGCACAGGCCGACAGGGCCTGACTCTGCCCGCAGGCCTAGTGCCTGTCCCTGGTGCTCTAGGGAGGATTATAGGTAAGTAGAGGTGGCCCAAGGCCGCCTACCTGTCGCGGAGGGAGAGGCTGCAGCGGGGAGCTTCGTTAGCTCTTTTGCTCTCCACACGCTGCAGCACTCTCCGCCGGACTTCCGCCGCTGGTCGCCGTCTTCTGTCTTCCTGCGTGACTCCGCCGACGTCTTCTTCCGCACTGCCGATGTCTTCTGCTCCGCCGACGTCTTCTTCCGCTGCTCGGCCGCCGTCTCTCTTCGCTGGAGCTCTTCTTCCTCTTCTGTTCCCGTCCGCCGTCCGACTGACTGTTCCCGCTCCGCAGCGCCTCTTATATGGCGCCGGGAGCGGGCGGAGCTATGACGCGGCGAGCCCCGATTGGCTCGCCGCGGCGAGCTCTGATTGGCGGCCAAGGCGCGAGCCCTGATTGGCTCGCGCTTGGCGCGCCGTTTGAAATGCGCCGCTGGGATTGGAGGGGCTTGAATCCTTTCGGATGCAAGCCCCTCCAGACTGGAAACCGCCCGCCGAGTCGCCGCTCGTCGCTCCGCCGCCCGTCGCTCCGTGGAGGGGAAGGTTGCAATCCCCTTCACATTTCCCCCCCCTTTGTCCTTTGTGGTCCCCGCAAAGCAAGAATCCGACCATACAAAGTTCGGATCCGCGTAGCGAGGGCCCGGGACGCCCCTATTTGAACGCAGAGAGCGTCTTGGCAGGGGAGAGGCCACTACTTCGGCTGGGGTTTGAGGCTCTGATGCCTCCTCCGGCTGATTCTCCTCAACCGGCAACCACCATTCCTCGTCTGACAGAGGGGTCAGAGCTTCCCCGATAGGGGCCCCTAACCCGTCCTCCGCTACAGGGGACTCAGCCCTGCTCACCGGATCTGGGAACGGACAAGGTCGCAGTTTACTCCGATGTAGCGTGCGCAGGCGCCCCGTCCCATCGGTAGACTCTACTTGATACACTGGTCCACCTGGGTCCAAGCGACGGCGAACAAGGTATGGGGTAACTTCCCACCGTTCAGACAATTTCCCCCCTGGGCGAACCTCTCGCACCAACACTCGCTGGCCCACGGCCAACGACCCAGGCTCGTGGGACCTCACAGGTGGATGCTGGTGGTCTGCGATCAGCCTCCCAGCCAACTCGTGCGCCGCCTTCAGACGTAGGCGATGGTCCTCGACCCATTCGGCAGGGGCGAGGGGCGTTACCTCCTCAGTCCCGGACAGTTGTAAGTCGTGTGCCTCCCGTCCGGGTCGGCCGAACAACAAGAAAAAAGGTGAAAATCCCGTGGTGTGGTGAACTCTGTTGTTGTAAGTCCAGACCAGCTCCTGAACACGTTCGGGCCATCGCTGCTTCTCGGCACGCTCCAACACGCGGAGCATCTGCAGCAGAGTCCGGTTGAATCTCTCGCAGGCGCCATTCCCCTGCGGATGGTAAGGTGTCGTGCGGGACTTTTGAACGCCATAAAGCTGGCAGAGGCGCTCCATCAGCTGCCCCTGGAAACAGGCACCCTGGTCCGAATGGATCCGCTCAGGACAACCGTACTGCCGAATGAAATGTTCGACGATCGCTCGTGTTGCCGACTCTGCGGTCTGGTTTCGGGTGGGAACCACTACCGTGAATTTAGTGAAGTGGTCAGTCATTACCAAGGCATACTGGTGCCCACTTACAGATTCCCCGACCAACACGTAGTCGATCATCAGCATCTCCAGTGGCCGACTGGTCCGGATCGTCTGGATGGGCACGTGTTGTTCCGGTGGTTTAACTACCGCACACCGCCTGCACTCACGACACACCTGGTCCACGACCGCTTGCAGCCGGGGGGCGAAATATTGGCGTCTCAACCAATGGTATGTCTTATAGGGCCCCAAATGGGCCCCTTGCTCGTGCGCCTCTTCCACCAGCGACCGCACCCGGGCTTCTGGCACGACCATCTGCTCCACAGTACGCATTTCCTGTTCCAAGTAGCAGCGTCTCCGCAAGGTACCAGCGCAGACCCGCAAATGGTCCCAACGACGTACCACCTTCCTACAGAACCCGGTCAATCCATCCTGCTCTTGGCGGGATGGCACATGACCCCTCTGTACCCACTGTCGAACGAGGTCCAAATCCTCATCAGCCTGCTGTTCCTGTGCCCAGTCCATCTCCGTGTACCTAAGCAAGGCAGTCTGGGCGTTTTGTCGGTACAACTCTCCGGCCGTGGCCTGCCGCACACGAGTGAGATCCGGCATTTCTTCGCCGCAGTCCTCTTCTTCCCCACCAGGTTCGGGGGTTTCCACCGGAAAACGAGACAGGGCATCTGCGTTGGCATTACTCTTCCCCGGTCGATAGCGGATTTTGTAGGAGAACTTGGCCAACCTGGCCACCCATCGTTGCTCCAAGGCACCCAACTTGGCGGTCTCCAGGTACGCCAAGGGGTTGTTATCCGTGAAAATATCCACGTGGGTGGCGGTCAAGTACTCCGCAAACTTCTCGGTCACGGCCCACACCACTGCCAGTAGCTCCAACTTGAAGGAACTGTAGTTGTCTGGGTTCCTTTCGGTCTCTCGCAGGCTACGACTGCCGTAAGCAATCACCCGCTCCTGCCCATCCTGGACCTGGGCCAAGACCGCGCCCAACCCCTGTAGACTCCCATCCGTGTATAGGACGAAGGGCTTCTCGAAGTCTGCGTACCCCAACACTGGAGCTTCCGTGAGACTTCCTTTCAGTTGGTCAAAGGCCAGGTTCTGCGCTTCTCCCCAAGTCTCCAGGGCAGCTTTCTTAGTGGTCGCAATCCCCCGAAGCAAGGCATGTAGGGGTTCCGCGATCCGGGCGAAATCCTTGATGAAGCGCCGGTAGTACCCCACCAAGCCCAGAAATGCCCGCAATTCCGTGACGGTGGTGGGCACCTTCCATTCCTGGACGGCCGCCACTTTGCTGGGGGTTGGGTACACCCCATCACGTGACACTACATGCCCGAGGTACTCCAAGCTGGATTTCAACAGGTGGCACTTCCGGGGCTTGAGCTTCAGGCCGTATGCTTCCAACCGCTGAAGAACCAGGTCGAGTCGAGCAAAGTGTTCCTCCAAGGTCGGGGCGAACACAATGATGTCGTCCAAGTAAATCAGCAAGGCTTCAAAGTTCAAGTCTCCCAAGCACCGTTCCATCATCCGCTGGAATGTGGCGGGTGCATTGTTTAACCCAAACGGCATGCGGCAGAATTCGAACAACCCCATGGGAGTGACGAATGCGGTCTTCTCCCTATCCTGGGGGGCCACCGGCACTTGCCAGTATCCACTGGCCAGGTCCAGGGTCGAAAAAAACTTCGCATTGCCCAGTGCAGCTAGGGACTCCTCGATCCTAGGGAGAGGGTAAGCGTCCCGGACGGTGCAACTGTTCAGCTTCCGGTAGTCCACACAGAACCGGATAGTCCCGTCCTTCTTCCGGACTAAGACTATGGGTGCAGCCCAGGGACTTTTGCTCTCCTGGATCACGTGGTTGTCCAGCATCTGACGCAACATGCTCTTTACTTCCTGGTACAACCGGGGCGGTATCGGCCGATACCGCTCCCGAACCGGGGGGGCGTCTCCGGTGCGGATCTCATGCTGCAGGTCCTCCGTATACCCGAAGTCTTCCTCATGCCGGGAGAACACCTTCTGACGGTTCCAGAGCATCTGGTCCAGCTTGGCTACGTCCCCGGCCGCACACTCTTCCAGCGACACGTCCATCTGCGTACGGATCATGGTGCCGTTCCACTCGGGGCAGGGCCCCTCCTGCTCCTCCACTTGAACAGATAATGCCCATGCCTCGGAAGCCTCTGGCTGTAGGGAGAGCTTTCGCATACCCTGAACGCTATCCTCGTGAATCGCCACCACCTGAGCGATGACTGTCCCAGCCGGGACTCGGCAAAGCTGATCGGTGAGATTGCAAAAGCGGACGGAGACCTTTCCCCCGGTCACCACCGACACGGTCCGTGCCACCATCACTCCAGACCCCACCCTCAGCGCATCAGTGGGCTCTACCATCACCTCCATGCCATTTAGGCTCTGATGAGTCCGTACTTCCAGAGGGATCAGGACTTCTTGGCGAGGTGGCAACTCCAGGCGCTGGTGGTGACCGACCTTCAAAAGACCCAGGTGCTCATCGATTGCCCCTAGGGCCCTGGTCCCCCGTCGTCCCACTTGTTGGAGTGCCTGCTGGACGGGGCGCCGGACTCCCAGGTTCTTCCAATATTGTGGCCCATTTTCCTGGAACAAGAGCTGGTCGAGATGTCGGAGTACATTCATCCCGAGGATCACTGGGCCATGGCTCAGCCCCGGGCTGCTGACTACCAGCAGCCCCTTCCTACCCAGCTCTCGGCCACAAACTACCATCTCCATCCACACCACCCCCACCACGGGAATGGGTAGGTTATTAGCTGCCGTGAGGGTAATGAAGCTCTCGGGCACCTCACTTTTAAGATGGGCGTAATGTTCAAGGAAACAGGCCTCGGAAATGGTGGATACTTGAGAGCCGGTATCCAACAGGCAAGACTGCTCTTTCCCACCGAGGCGGCTGACTACCACGGGACACTCTCCTACCAATTCAGCCTGTTCGTTAATGGCTGATCTCCCCCCATCGCTCCCCCCCACGGGTGGTCCCGTTACCGCGAGGGAGGTCAGTTTAACTGTGCCTCCGGGATTGCTTCGGTACAGGTCCGCGCAATATGCCCATACCGATGGCATCGGTAACAACGAGGGCCCCGGCCCTCTCCCGGACGGCCGTCCGGTTCCGCGCCTCGCCCACGGGGCCGCCTGGTGTCCCGCTCACGGGACTCCGTGCCCCGCTGGTCACGCCGGTACACTTCCTCCCTCAGCTGGGAGACCTCTTCCCTCATTTCCTTAGTCACCCGAAGGAAGGCCTCTTTCAGGTCTTGCACGCAGGTCTCTAAGGGATTGGTCTCCCGGCTAGCCACGGGCGCGGAGATCGGCTGTACCCACTGGGGAAAAACGGCGTGTGGCCCGTAATTGGCATTGCGGTCCCTGGCTACGGCGTCGATCTCCACCTGATGGAAGGTCAGGGTGTCATCCTGGGATATCTTATCCAGCATCACCTGCCTCAGGGGCACGTTCCGGAGTCCCATGGCGAACTGGTCCCGCAATATTTGGCTGGTGTTGGTGAGCGCCCCAAACCCATCGGGGTCTTTCCGACGCACTTCTCCCATCATCTCTTGGAGCGCGTTTGCATACTGGGGGATGGACTCATCCTCCCTCTGGAACCGGCCAAACAGACGCTGCCGGAGGGTCCCCGCCGAAGAGGTGTCGCCATAAATATCCCCCAGGATATTATAGATCTCCTCCAGCTCCTCGCGTTCATCGTCGGGCCGCAAGAGAATCGTCCTACGAGCCTCGCCTTCCAGAGAATTCAGGGCGAGGGGCACCTGCAGGTCGTCGGGCACCCGATAGATGAGGAATGTCGCCTCTAGTCGGGCCTTCCAGTCCTCTAAGGTCATATTGCGACCGTCGTAACGGGGTAGGTGGGCGAGGGCTGGTCCGACGTTGAGTCGACGCGATGACCTCCGTCGCTCGTCGTCCGTTCCCCTCGCCACCACATCAGTGGAGCTGGCAGTCGAGCCTCTCCGAGTGCGTGGTTTCGGCGCATCTGTCCACGGCTTCTCGGCCGTGGGTAGCGACCGATCTCCGTCCATCCTGCCGACTACGCCAAGTGTGAGCGGCTAACAAGGATGTACCGCCTGCTGCTGTGCAGGTGTCGTCACTCCACCCACCTGTGCAACGCCGCCACAGACGATATCCAGACGCGTCAGAGACTTCACTCTCGAGACCACTCCTCGGGGCGGACACCACCTCACCGCGGACGACGGGGGTCTGGAAAGAGAGGAATATGTCGGTTGAGACGTACGCCCGACCTCCGCCTAGAGTACGGGACACGTCAGGGGTAGCCGCGACCTTCACCGGCTGGGCGGAAGGTCATCACTGGCCAATAGGCCTCAGCTACCCAATTCTCACACACTCGCACTCTCGCACGTTGTGTGGTGAGAGGGGGTCCTCGCGTCCGCGAGCAAACCCTCCGGACCGGTATACAGGGGGGATGACAGACAGACAGACACAGGGTGATACTCACTTCCAACTTGCGGGTCACCTTGATTGTCGCACCTCTCCGCTCCTGTTGGGACAAGAAGAACAACCTCCCTACCTGCAGGCTACTCTACGGCTAACAACAATACAGCCAACTACGCCTGCCTAACAAACTAACTTAAACAACTGGAGGCTACTGGTTCTACCCCAATCAAACGGAGACTGGACCAATTAACATGTTCACTACCCGGCAAGTCAGTGGAACAATTCCCCGGCCTAACAGTATACCCCGATTTACCAGTCCTACCTTCCGGATGTTGGACACCAGCCGGTGCCTTTGGCTCACAATGAAGGACGGGGGTCTGGAACAGACGGTGGCCCACTTCCGATGACCGGGGGATGGCGACGTGTGGGACGGGAACGTTACTCCACACTTCCAATCCCCTGGGTCATACACCGCGTGGGGCCGGTCTGCTACAAACAACAGCCACTGACCCCTCAAGAGCTGCTACACAGCCCACTTCCAGCCGGAGGGGCGCAGGCAGGAGCCTGAATGAGGGGCGCAGGCAGGAGCCTGAATGAGGGGCGCAGGCCGAAGCCTGGAGTGAGGGCACAGGCCGAAGCCTGGAGTGAGGGCACAGGCCGAAGCCTGGAGTGAGGGCACAGGCCGAAGCCTGGAGTGAGGGCACAGGCCGAAGCCTGGAGTGAGGGCACAGGCCGAAGCCTGGAGTGAGGGCACAGGCCGGAGGCCTGGAGTGAGGGCACAGGCCGGAGGCCTGGAGTGGGCACAGGCCGGGGGCCTGGAGTGGGCACAGGCCGGGGGCCTGGAGTGGGCACAGGCCGGAGGCCTGGAGTGGGCACAGGCCGGAGGCCTGGAGTGGGCACAGGCCGGAGGCCTGGAGTGGGCACAGGCCGGAGGCCTGGAGTGGGCACAGGCCGGAGCCCGCCTAACGTGCGCACAGGCCGACAGGGCCTGACTCTGCCCGCAGGCCTAGTGCCTGTCCCTGGTGCTCTAGGGAGGATTATAGGTAAGTAGAGGTGGCCCAAGGCCGCCTACCTGTCGCGGAGGGAGAGGCTGCAGCGGGGAGCTTCGTTAGCTCTTTTGCTCTCCACACGCTGCAGCACTCTCCGCCGGACTTCCGCCGCTGGTCGCCGTCTTCTGTCTTCCTGCGTGACTCCGCCGACGTCTTCTTCCGCACTGCCGATGTCTTCTGCTCCGCCGACGTCTTCTTCCGCTGCTCGGCCGCCGTCTCTCTTCGCTGGAGCTCTTCTTCCTCTTCTGTTCCCGTCCGCCGTCCGACTGACTGTTCCCGCTCCGCAGCGCCTCTTATATGGCGCCGGGAGCGGGCGGAGCTATGACGCGGCGAGCCCCGATTGGCTCGCCGCGGCGAGCTCTGATTGGCGGCCAAGGCGCGAGCCCTGATTGGCTCGCGCTTGGCGCGCCGTTTGAAATGCGCCGCTGGGATTGGAGGGGCTTGAATCCTTTCGGATGCAAGCCCCTCCAGACTGGAAACCGCCCGCCGAGTCGCCGCTCGTCGCTCCGCCGCCCGTCGCTCCGTGGAGGGGAAGGTTGCAATCCCCTTCACAACTACACCCCTGCTTAATGTATCACTTTATTACAGAGGTTAAAAAGCACAGACATGTAAAACACACATACTGTACAAGTTTTGCTAAATACAGGAATAATTGTACCATACTTACCGACAATCTGGCTGCCCCCTCTGGGAAGAGGCAGCCAGGTGTAAGCAGCGGGGGCGTGGCGATGATGTATGATGATGTTTAGGGGCGGGATTGGAGGGGTAACCGCATGATCGGAGTCATCATGGCCACGTCCCCTGTCTAGCAACGCCGATAATATTAGCATTGCAATACAGGGGCGGGTCTGGGATGACTCGAATCGCGTCATCTGACCCCCAGACCGCCCACATTGAACTGAGCCGTCAGGAGCTTGTTAGGGGATTCAGGGGGGTTGCGGGTGACGGGCGAGTAGGCAAGTATGAATTGTAGCCATTATCAGTACTGTATAATTGGCGAAAGAGAAGGAAACATTTAAACATATTCGCGACATTCTTTTTGGTTTAAAAAATAATAGTTTTGCATATATAAATAAATATCAAAGTTGCCTACCCTCCCGCATTCTGCAGGAGACTCCCTGAAATAGCAGCAACTCCCTGACTCCCTGAATAGTCCAGCAATCTCCCTGATTGCAGCTTATCCCCATTATGCAGCTGTTACATTCTTAAGGGAAAAAGAAATCAGAGATACATACACTCAAATGGGCTCACCAGTGCCACTTCCCTGCATTGGTTATAATGCACAATGATCCCTATGGCTACATACATTTTAAATAAGGTTTCTTGCGGCCACTTACAGTATATGGAACCTCTTGTAAAACACAATACACGAAAAAATCCTGCAAAATATCAGTCTTTTCTTCAACAAGTAGATCTTACAAACTTTGGGGCTCATTTACATGTGGATGTAAGTTATTTTCATAACACGCCTCTCAGATGTTACAGTACGCGCCCGCGCTGATATGCGTTACTGTCACACTCTCCCTGAAATGCTTTTTTTAAAATATATATCTTTATATAAATATATATATATATATATATATATATATATATATACACACACTTTTTTTTAACTTTTATCCAGCATTTAAAGAAAATGGCAACAGTAAAATAAAACACGCACTTTGCAAGACAACAGGCAAGGTGCTGTTTGTGACAATTTACAAGCTGTAAAAACATCTGGTATATGTAAATATATTTACAGTACAAATGCAGGGCCCAGTGACTCACAATGTTGTCTCCGGCTGCGGCCTGCAGAGCAGCGGGGGACAATCAGGTGTGGTTTCTCAGAAATAACTATGAATAGAAGTTACTGCTCACATTATAATATGAAAAGACTGGCAGAACGCATGTCCCTTCTGTTTGTACACAATATTTACATTCATTAATCGGAGCATGGCATTATCAAGATAACAAAGCACCAAATTAGTCTGTCAGTGCTTCATGAATTGCTTGAAGCTGATGGGTAACTTCTGAACTTTATCTCTCTCCAAGGCTTGATACATGTCACTCACTTATCTTTCTTTATATGCTCCATAAAGTACACGGATGAAAGTAATTATCCTCATTTATGTATGATAGGATGACAGTACCTCACTATTTTTTTGGCTGAGGTAAACCTGAATATGAGTCATACATTGGGGGTCATTCTGACCCGTTCGCACGCAGCGGTTGTTCGCTGCGGTGCGAACGGGTCAGAACTGCGCAAGCGCGCCGTTACCCGGCGACAGACATCGCCAGGCAATGGAGCGCCTAGCGTGAAGAAAAGACGCAGCGCTGGACGGAGAGGAGATTGACAGCGGAGATGTGGTCCGGGGTGGATAGTCACCGTTGGAGGCCGTTTTCGGGGAGTGGTAAGAAGAACGCAGGCGTGTTCAGGTGAACGGAGGGCGGATGTCTGACGTCAGGACCGGGACCTTCATCGCTGGATCCGTCGCACTGGGTAAGTAGCTTCAGGGCTGGTCTTGTTTTGCATGAAAATTTTTAAGCATAGCGGGGCTGCACAAGCGATCGCAGCCCTGCTAAGCTAAAATACACTCCCCCATAGGCGGGGATTAGTTGAACGCAGCAGCAGCAAAAAGTTACTGGCTGCGATCAACTCGGAATGACCCCCATTATACAGACATCATTCATCATACAAATACATATAGCACAGTGCCCCCCAGTGGCCAGATTATCCTGGGATGTGTACAGTGCTTGCTGACAGACCACCTGGGAGACATCCCGGAGTGCACTATAAAGAGCACACGTGAAGACAGTCTCTGCTCGTGCCTGGGTTGTATGCTGCAACAAATTGGATAAAGGCGACTGGTAGATGGAGGCAGCGTCCCAGGGACAGCCACAAGGAACAAAGGACAGAATAAGTACCCTGAATAGCATATAGCCCAAGGCACAGGACTAGCATCAGATCCAGGACTTATCCCGGCCCCGCAGGCCATGAATTCTCACTTTAAGTGGGTAGAATTACAATTCTGTTAAAGAGATTTTGCACTGACTGCTATGACCTATTGCCCTGTCTAATACTTTAATTGTACACCTTCCCAAAGCAGAAACATCAGTAGATAAATGCATTGTCTTCCAGTGAGGTCCTAAGCACTTCCATAGCTGTGCATAACTCTACAGGGGGGTACACACGGAGAGATCCGGCGTGTTTAAAATCTAAGCAATCTGACTAGATTGCTTAGATTTTAAGCACGGATCTGTCGTGTGTATGCCCCCCAGCGCCGCGCATTGTTATCGCCGGTGCTAGATTGAGCCTGCATGCAGGCTCAATCTAGTGGGTCGCTCACTTCAGTGCTGTGTGAAGTGAGCGGCCCCTTGTCCCCCCCCCCCCCCCCCCCTCGCTCAACACACAACACACTGTGCTGAGCGGGGATGGGAGAGATGTGTGCTGAGTGGTCTGTGTTAAGATAGCTCAGCACACATCTCTCCCGTCAGTGCTGGCCTTACCTGTTATCTGTCCGTATATGGACTTGGGTTACTATGTACAAATGAACTGTACAGTTTACTAATATATTAGCTCTATTGTCTACTCAGTTCCAGCTATTGATTCTCCATCTATCTCACTGTCCACATTTGCAAAATTTCACATTACCTGTTATTTATTTGTTTTAATAAATACATGCTTTGCATTGGTCAATGAGTCAGTAAATTAGTAAGATACATTAGGAGAGCGAACGATAAATTCTACACAGACGGTGTAATGGTTAGCGTTACTGCCTCACATCACCGAGGTCTTGGGTTAAATTCCCACCATGATCCTAACTGTGTGGAGTTTGTATGTTCTCCCTGTGCTTGCGTGGGTTTCCTCTGGGTTCTCTCATATCCTCCCACACTCCAAAAATTATGTGTATGTGTGTATACGCATGGGCCAGATTAAGGCTAGTGGGGTCCCGGAGGCAACAAAGCTGTGGGGGCCCCCACTAATAAAATTGTCTCCGCCCCCTCCTGCCACTGTCACTACTATACCCCTTAGGGGAGCAGGAGAGAGATTGAGGGGCGTGAGAGAGACAAAGAGGATGTCAGGGAGAGAGAGAGGAGCGAGAAAGAGGAGAGAGGAGGAGCGAATGGGAGAGAAAGAGGGTAGAGACAGAGGGCCTAATTTAGACCTGATCGCAGCAGCAAATTTGTTAGCAGTTGGGCAAAACCATGGGGGTCATTCCGAGTTGATCGCTCGCTAGCAGTCTTTAGCAGCCGTGCAAACGCTATGCCGCCGCCCACTGGGAGTGTATTTTAGCTTAGCAGAATTGCGAACGAATGTATCACAGAGTGGCTACAAAGTTTTCTGTGCAGTTTCAGAGTAGCTTCAGACCTACTCAGCGCTTGCGATCACTTCAGACTGTTCAGTTCCTGTTTTGACGTTACAAACCCGCCCAGCGACCGCCCAGCCACGCCTGCATTTTTCCGAACACTCCCTGAAAACGGTCAGTTAACACCCAGAAACGCCCACTTCATGTCAATCACTCTGCAGCCACCAGTGCGACTGAAATGCTTCGCTATACCCTGTGCAAAACTACATCGTTCGTTGTGGCCGTACGACGTGCGTGCGCATTGCGCCGCATACGCATGCGCAAAACTGCCGTTTTATAGCCTGATCGTTGCGCTGTGAACAAATGCAGCTAGCGATCAACTCGGAATGACCCCCCATGTGCACTGCAGGGGGGGGGGAGGCAGATGTACCATGTGCAGAGAGAGTTAGATTTGGGTGGGGTGTGCTCAAACTAAAATCTAAATTGCAGTGTAACAATAAAGCAGACAGTATTTACCCTGCACAGAAACAAAATAACCCACCCAAATCTAACTCTCTCTGCACATGTTATATCTGCCCCACCTGCAGTGCACATGGTTTTGCCCAACTGCTAACAAATTTGCTGCTGCGATCAACTCTGAATTACCCCCACAGAGAGAGAAGGTGAGCGAGCGGGAGAGAGAAAGAGGGTGACGGAGAGAGAGAGGGGAGAGACAGAGAGGGAAAGATATAGGGGCCTATTTATCACCACCCACATCAAGGATGCGGATGACAGGTGATAAAATCACCCAAACTCGCACTCCGATAATTGATTACATCGCAGGGATGTATCAATTATCGCATGCAGGAACAGAGCTTGCGGTCAAGCTCTGACCCTGCGATGACACTCCGCAGCATCATCGGGGTATTTTTCATAAAAAATACCCCGATGTCCTGCTGTGCATGTGCCACCCCTGCTGACATTGACATTACCGCCACTGCCCGGTCAACCCCCCCCCCCACCATCGCAACTGCCCCCACGCACCGCGCCCCCCCCCCCCCAGCAGGTCGATATACTTACCAGTCCAGGGAGCCCGTCCGCGCTGCTCCTGCTGGGCTGCCGGGCGCCGGATCCTGTGTGCTGCGGTGACTCCTGATGCTGTAAAGTGCGCTGCTGCTTTGCAGCGTCACTTTACTGCACCGGGTCACAGCGTAACACATGGGGAACCCGGCGCCCGGCACCGCTCACCGGAGCAGCGGACACCGGCTCCCTGGACAGGTGAGTGTTTTTTTTTGTTTTGACTTTTTTTCTTTTTTTTTTAACACTTTGATCAGCTTGTGTGTCCATCGGACTCACACAGCTGATCACTGGAGTTAAGTCCCGCACAGCTTTCTCTGACAGGAGCAGAGAAAGCTGGGCAAAAGGGTGCAGATTGCAGTGCTGCCCTGTGATCTCGCCAGCCTGAGCTGGCGAGATTATCACAGGGCACACTGCGGTATTTTTCTCATTTTTTTCTTTAGTAAATTTGGCTGCATCGCATTTCCCATTATAAGTATGGGGAATGCGATGTGTGGGTTACAAAAAAAAAGTGAATGAATGGGTTTGGAGCAGTTTTTCATGACGGAGGAGCATGTCTAGCACCGTCTTTTGGGCGTAACAAGCACCGCCTTTTGGGCGTGTCTAGCACCACCCATAGACATGTCTAGAACTATTTTACATTCTCTCAGTAAAATCAAATGGCTTAATCTAATTTCTCCCTAATAATAAAGTAGATACAGGTTGAGTATCCCATATCCAAAGATTCCGAAATACGGAATATTCCGAAATACGGACTTTTTTGAGTGAGAGTGAGATAGTGAAACCTTTGTTTTTTGATGGCTCAATGTACACAAACTTTGTTTAATACTCAAAGCTATTAAAAATATTATATTAAATGACCTTCAGGCTGTGTGTATAAGGTGTATGTGAAACATAAATACATTCTGTGCTTAGATTTAGGTCCCATCACCATGATATCTCATTATAGTATGCAATTATTCCAAAATACGGAAAAATCCGATATCCAAAATTCCTCTGGTCCCAAGCATTTTGGATAAGGGATACTCAACCTGTATAATATACCCCAGAGAAAAAAAAAAGAAATATAATGGTGCGACCACCAGGCAGTACTGATGGTCTGCTACGGCATAACCCTGAGTGCTAGCTGCCGCTGTATCCTATTCACTGCTTACACTTCCCCAATCTATCCCTGACCTAGTGGCGGAACTAGAGAGTGATGGGCCTAAGTGCATATGCATTCCCCTCCCCACCCTCCACCCCACACACACACCTTGCACCCCCCAGCACTACACCCTAATTTTAAGTGGACCACTCTGAAAAGTACGGGAGATTTATTGAGCCAAATGGGAGGCGATCACGAGACCGCCTGTCGGAAAACTGGCACCGTGCCCGCAGAGTGGCTTTCTAGCGCTCACTCCACTGCAGGCACACTGGTGGTCGGTATCCCGCTGTCGGGATCATGACAGCCGGGATCCTGGCTGCCGGGACGAACATTTCATTTTAATATAAGACAAGTAAGGTTATAATTTACACATGTGCCATCAGAGCCTCATTTGCCTCTTTCTATGCCAACAGACCCCTCCTATGCAATACACCAGCATTGATCACACATGTCCCCATGCTCACCAGCTACTGACAGTAGTGCCCCTTATTCACATTATGAGACAAAATTCACATTATGCCACAGAGTATGAGACGAAATTCACATGACCCCACACAGTATGAGACAAAATTAAGATTACGCCCCACAGTATGAGCTGAAATTCACATTACCCCACACAGTATGAGCTGAAATTCATATTACCCCATACAGTATGAGCTGAAATTCACATTGCGCCACACAGTATGAGCCGAAACTCATATTACACCACACAGTATTAGACAAAATTCATATTACACACATAGTATTAGACAAAATTCACATTACACTAGAGATGAGCGGGTTCGGTTTCTCTGAATCCGAACCCGCACAAACTTCATGTTTTTTTTCACGGGTCCGAGCGACTCGGATCTTCCCGCCTTGCTCGGTTAACCCGAGCGCGCCCGAACGTCATCATGACGCTGTCGGATTCTCGCGAGACTCGGATTCTATATAAGGAGCCGCGCGTCGCCGCCATTTTCACACGTGCATTGAGATTGATAGGGAGAGGACGTGGCTGGCGTCCTCTCCATTTAGATTAGGAGAGAGAGAGAGAGATTGACCTGAGGCTGATACTGTAGAAGAGAGTGCAGAGTTTAGTGACTGACCACAGTGACCACCAGCAGTGCAGTTGTTTTATTTAATATATCCGTTCTCTGCCTGAAAAAAACGGTACACACAGTGACTCAGTCACATACCATATCTGTGTGCACTGCTCAGCCCAGTGTGCTGCATGCCTGCATCATCTATGTATATATTATATATCTGACTGTGCTCAGCTCACACAGCTTATAATTGTGGGGGAGACTGGGGAGCACTGCAGTGCCAGTTATAGGTTATAGCAGGAGCCAGGAGTACAAGACAGTCACATACCATATCTGTGTGCACTGCTCAGCCCAGTGTGCTGCATCATCTATGTATATATTATATATCTGACTGTGCTCAGCTCACACAGCTTATAATTGTGGGGGAGACTGGGGAGCACTGCAGTGCCAGTTATAGGTTATAGCAGGAGCCAGGAGTACATATTATATTAAAATTAAACAGTGCACACTTTTGCTGCAGGAGTACCACTGCCAGTGTGACTGACCAGTGACCTGACCACACTGACCACCAGTATAGTTAGTAGTATACTATATTGTGATTGCCTGAAAAAGTTAAACACTCGTCGTGTGACTTCACTTGTGTGGTGTTTTTTTTTTTATTCTATAAAAAACTCATTCTGCTGACAGACAGTGTCCAGCAGGTCCGTCATTATATAATATATATACCTGTCCGGCTGCAGTAGTGATATATATATATTTATTATATCATTATTTATCATCCAGTCGCAGCAGACACAGTACGGTAGTTCACGGCTGTAGCTACCTCTGTGTCGGCACTCGGCAGTCCATCCATAATTGTATACCACCTACCCGTGGTTTTTTTTTCTTTCTTCTTTATACATACATACTACTACATCTCTTTATCAACCAGTCTATATTAGCAGCAGACACAGTACAGTACGGTAGTTCACGGCTGTGGCTACCTCTGTGTCGGCACTCGGCAGTCCGTCCATAATTGTATACCACCTAACCGTGGTTTTTTTTTCTTTCTTCTTTATACATACATACTACGACATCTCTTTATCAACCAGTCTATATTAGCAGCAGACACAGTACAGTACGGTAGTTCACGGCTGTGGCTACCTCTGTGTCGGCACTCGGCAGTCCGTCCATAATTGTATACCACCTAACCGTGGTTTTTTTTTCTTTCTTCTTCATACATACATACTACGACATCTCTTTATCAACCAGTCTATATTAGCAGCAGACACAGTACAGTACGGTAGTTCACGGCTGTGGCTACCTCTGTGTCGGCACTCGGCAGTCCGTCCATAATTGTATACCACCTAACCGTGGTTTTTTTTTCTTTCTTCTTTATACATACATACATGCTACGACATCTCTTTATCAACCAGTCTATATTAGCAGCAGACACAGTACAGTACGGTAGTTCACGGCTGTGGCTACCTCTGTGTCGGCACTCGGCAGTCCGTCCATAATTGTATACCACCTAACCGTGGTTTTTTTTCCTTTCTTCTTCATACATACATACTACGACATCTCTTTATCAACCAGTCTATATTAGCAGCAGACACAGTACAGTACGGTAGTTCACAGCTGTGGCTACCTCTGTGTCGGCACTCGGCAGTCCGTCCATAATTGTATACCACCTAACCGTGGTTTTTTTTTCTTTCTTCTTTATACATACATACATACTACGACATCTCTTTATCAACCAGTCTATATTAGCAGCAGACACAGTACAGTACGGTAGTTCACGGCTGTGGCTACCTCTGTGTCGGCACTCGGCAGTCCGTCCATAATTGTATACCACCTAACCGTGGTTTTTTTTCCTTTCTTCTTCATACATACATACTACGACATCTCTTTATCAACCAGTCTATATTAGCAGCAGACACAGTACAGTACGGTAGTTCACAGCTGTGGCTACCTCTGTGTCGGCACTCGGCAGTCCGTCCATAATTGTATACCACCTACCCGTGGTTTTTTTTCTTTCTTCTTTATACATACATACATACTACTACATCTCTTTATCAACCAGTCTATATTAGCAGCAGACACAGTACAGTACGGTAGTTCACGGCTGTGGCTACCTCTGTGTCGGCACTCGGCAGTCCGTCCATAATTGTATACCACCTACCCGTGGTTTTTTTTTCTTTCTTCTTCATACATACATACTACGACATCTCTTTATCAACCAGTCTATATTAGCAGCAGACACAGTACAGTACGGTAGTTCACGGCTGTGGCTACCTCTGTGTCGGCACTCGGCAGTCCGTCCATAATTGTATACCACCTAACCGTGGTTTTTTTTTCTTTCTTCTTCATACATACATACTACGACATCTCTTTATCAACCAGTCTATATTAGCAGCAGACACAGTACGGTAGTTCACGGCTGTAGCTACCTCTGTGTCGGCACTCGGCAGTCCGTCCATAATTGTATACTAGTATCCATCCATCTCCATTGTTTACCTGAGGTGCCTTTTAGTTGTGCCTATTAAAATATGGAGAACAAAAATGTTGAGGTTCCAAAATTAGGGAAAGATCAAGATCCACTTCCACCTCGTGCTGAAGCTGCTGCCACTAGTCATGGCCGAGACGATGAAATGCCAGCAACGTCGTCTGCCAAGGCCGATGCCCAATGTCATAGTACAGAGCATGTCAAATCCAAAACACCAAATATCAGTAAAAAAAGGACTCCAAAACCTAAAATAAAATTGTCGGAGGAGAAGCGTAAACTTGCCAATATGCCATTTACCACACGGAGTGGCAAGGAACGGCTGAGGCCCTGGCCTATGTTCATGGCTAGTGGTTCAGCTTCACATGAGGATGGAGGCACTCAGCCTCTCGCTAGAAAAATGAAAAGACTCAAGCTGGCAAAAGCAGTAGCACCGCAAAGAACTGTGCGTTCTTCGAAATCCCAAATCCACAAGGAGAGTCCAATTGTGTCGGTTGCGATGCCTGACCTTCCCAACACTGGACGTGAAGAGCATGCGCCTTCCACCATTTGCACGCCCCCTGCAAGTGCTGGAAGGAGCACCCGCAGTCCAGTTCCTGATAGTCAGATTGAAGATGTCAGTGTTGAAGTACACCAGGATGAGGAGGATATGGGTGTTGCTGGCGCTGGGGAGGAAATTGACCAGGAGGATTCTGATGGTGAGGTGGTTTGTTTAAGTCAGGCACCCGGGGAGACACCTGTTGTCCGTGGGAGGAATATGGCCGTTGACATGCCTGGTGAAAATACCAAAAAAATCAGCTCTTCGGTGTGGAACTATTTCAACAGAAATGCGGACAACAGGTGTCAAGCCGTGTGTTCCCTTTGTCAAGCTGTAATAAGTAGGGGTAAGGATGTTAACCACCTCGGAACATCCTCCCTTATACGTCACCTGCAGCGCATTCATAATAAGTCAGTGACAAGTTCAAAAACTTTGGGTGACAGCGGAAGCAGTCCACTGACCAGTAAATCCCTTCCTCTTGTAACCAAGCTCACGCAAACCACCCCACCAACTCCCTCAGTGTCAATTTCCTCC
This sequence comes from Pseudophryne corroboree, assembly GCF_028390025.1. Classification (NCBI taxonomy): domain Eukaryota; kingdom Metazoa; phylum Chordata; class Amphibia; order Anura; family Myobatrachidae; genus Pseudophryne; species Pseudophryne corroboree. The sequence continues at coordinate 1,168,706,889 of NC_086444.1, forward strand.
TTCCCCAGGAATGCCAATAGTCCTGCAGGCAATGTCACTGGCAATTCTGACGAGTCCTCTCCTGCCTGGGATTCCTCCGATGCATCCTTGCGTGTAACGCCTACTGCTGCTGGCGCTGCTGTTGTTGCTGCTGGGAGTCGATGGTCATCCCAGAGGGGAAGTCGTAAGCCCACTTGTACTACTTCCAGTAAGCAATTGACTGTTCAACAGTCCTTTGCGAGGAAGATGAAATATCACAGCAGTCATCCTTCTGCAAAGCGGATAACTGAGTCCTTGACAACTATGTTGGTGTTAGATGTGCGTCCGGTATCCGCCGTTAGTTCACAGGGAACTAGACAATTTATTGAGGCAGTGTGCCCCCGTTACCAAATACCATCTAGGTTCCACTTCTCTAGGCAGGCGATACCGAGAATGTACACGGACGTCAGAAAAAGACTCACCAGTGTCCTAAAAAATGCAGTTGTACCCAATGTCCACTTAACCACGGACATGTGGACAAGTGGAGCAGGGCAGGGTCAGGACTATATGACTGTGACAGCCCACTGGGTAGATGTATGGACTCCCGCCGCAAGAACAGCAGCGGCGGCACCAGTAGCAGCATCTCGCAAACGCCAACTCTTTCCTAGGCAGGCTACGCTTTGTATCACCGGTTTCCAGAATACGCACACAGCTGAAAACCTCTTACGGCAACTGAGGAAGATCATCGCGGAATGGCTTACCCCAATTGGACTCTCCTGTGGATTTGTGGCATCGGACAACGCCAGCAATATTGTGTGTGCATTAAATATGGGCAAATTCCAGCACGTCCCATGTTTTGCACATACCTTGAATTTGGTGGTGCAGAATTATTTAAAAAACGACAGGGGCGTGCAAGAGATGCTGTCGGTTGCCAGAAAAATTGCGGGACACTTTCGGCGTACAGGCACCACGTACAGAAGACTGGAGCACCACCAAAAACTACTGAACCTGCCCTGCCATCATCTGAAGCAAGAAGTGGTAACGAGGTGGAATTCAACCCTCTATATGCTTCAGAGGTTGGAGGAGCAGCAAAAGGCCATTCAAGCCTATACAATTGAGCACGATATAGGAGGTGGAATGCACCTGTCTCAAGCGCAGTGGAGAATGATTTCAACGTTGTGCAAGGTTCTGATGCCCTTTGAACTTGCCACACGTGAAGTCAGTTCAGACACTGCCAGCCTGAGTCAGGTCATTCCCCTCATCAGGCTTTTGCAGAAGAAGCTGGAGACATTGAAGGAGGAGCTAACACGGAGCGATTCCGCTAGGCATGTGGGACTTGTGGATGGAGCCCTTAATTCGCTTAACAAGGATTCACGGGTGGTCAATCTGTTGAAATCAGAGCACTACATTTTGGCCACCGTGCTCGATCCTAGATTTAAAGCCTACCTTGGATCTCTCTTTCCGGCAGACACAAGTCTGCTGGGGTTGAAAGACCTGCTGGTGAGAAAATTGTCAAGTCAAGCGGAACGCGACCTGTCAACATCTCCTCCTTCACATTCTCCCGCAACTGGGGGTGCGAGGAAAAGGCTCAGAATTCCGAGCCCACCCGCTGGCGGTGATGCAGGGCAGTCTGGAGCGACTGCTGATGCTGACATCTGGTCCGGACTGAAGGACCTGACAACGATTACGGACATGTCGTCTACTGTCACTGCATATGATTCTCTCACCATTGAAAGAATGGTGGAGGATTATATGAGTGACCGCATCCAAGTAGGCACGTCACACAGTCCATACTTATACTGGCAGGAAAAAGAGGCAATTTGGAGGCCATTGCACAAACTGGCTTTATTCTACCTAAGTTGCCCTCCCACAAGTGTGTACTCCGAAAGAGTGTTTAGTGCCGCCGCTCACCTTGTCAGCAATCGGTGTACGAGGTTACATCCAGAAAATGTGGAGAAGATGATGTTCATTAAAATGAATTATAATCAATTCCTCCGCGGAGACATTGATCAGCAGCAATTGCCTCCACAAAGTACACAGGGAGCTGAGATGGTGGATTCCAGTGGGGACGAATTGATAATCTGTGAGGAGGGGGATGTACACGGTGATATATCGGAGGGTGATGATGAGGTGGACATCTTGCCTCTGTAGAGCCAGTTTGTGCAAGGAGAGATTAATTGCTTCTTTTTTGGGGGGGGTCCAAACCAACCCGTCATATCAGTCACAGTCGTGTGGCAGACCCTGTCACTGAAATGATGGGTTGGTTAAAGTGTGCATGTCCTGTTTTGTTTATACAACATAAGGGTGGGTGGGAGGGCCCAAGGACAATTCCATCTTGCACCTCTTTTTTCTTTTATTTTTCATGTGCTGTTTGGGGAGGGTTTTTTGGAAGGGACATCCTGCGTGACACTGCAGTGCCACTCCTAAATGGGCCCGGTGTTTGTGTCGGCCACTAGGGTCGCTAATCTTACTCACAGAGTCAGCTACCTCATTGCGCCTCTTTTTTTCTTTGCGTCATGTGCTGATTGGGGAGGGTTTTTTGGAAGGGACATCCTGCGTGACACTGCAGTGCCACTCCTAAATGGGCCCGGTGTTTGTGTCGGCCACTAGGGTCGCTAATCTTACTCACACAGTCAGCTACCTCATTGCGCCTCTTTTTTTCTTTGCGTCATGTGCTGATTGGGGAGGGTTTTTTGGAAGGGACATCCTGCGTGACACTGCAGTGCCACTCCTAAATGGGCCCGGTGTTTGTGTCGGCCACTAGGGTCGCTAATCTTACTCACACAGTCAGCTACCTCATTGCGCCTCTTTTTTTCTTTGCGTCATGTGCTGATTGGGGAGGGTTTTTTGGAAGGGACATCCTGCGTGACACTGCAGTGCCACTCCTAAATGGGCCCGGTGTTTGTGTCGGCCACTAGGGTCGCTAATCTTACTCACACAGTCAGCTACCTCATTGCGCCTCTTTTTTTCTTTGCGTCATGTGCTGATTGGGGAGGGTTTTTTGGAAGGGACATCCTGCGTGACACTGCAGTGCCACTCCTAAATGGGCCCGGTGTTTGTGTCGGCCACTAGGGTCGCTAATCTTACTCACACAGTCAGCTACCTCATTGCGCCTCTTTTTTTCTTTGCGTCATGTGCTGATTAGGGAGGGTTTTTTGGAAGGGACATCCTGCGTGACACTGCAGTGCCACTCCTAAATGGGCCCGGTGTTTGTGTCGGCCACTAGGGTCGCTAATCTTACTCACACAGTCAGCTACCTCATTGCGCCTCTTTTTTTCTTTGCGTCATGTGCTGATTGGGGAGGGTTTTTTGGAAGGGACATCCTGCGTGACACTGCAGTGCCACTCCTAAATGGGCCCGGTGTTTGTGTCGGCCACTAGGGTCGCTTATCTTACTCACACAGTCAGCTACCTCATTGCGCCTCTTTTTTTCTTTGCGTCATGTGCTGATTGGGGAGGGTTTTTTGGAAGGGACATCCTGCGTGACACTGCAGTGCCACTCCTAGATGGGCCAGGTGTTTGTGTCGGCCACTAGTGTCGCTTAGCTTAGTCATCCAGCGACCTTGGTGCAAATTTTAGGACTAAAAATAATATTGTGAGGTGTGAGGTATTCAGAATAGACTGAAAATGAGTGGAAATTATGGTTTTTGAGGTTAATAATAATATGGGATCAAAATGACCCCCAAATTCTATGATTTAAGCTGTTTTTTAGTGTTTTTTAAAAAAAACACCCGAATCCAAAACACACCCGAATCCGACAAAAAAAATTCGGTGAGGTTTTGCCAAAACGCGTTCGAACCCAAAACACGGCCGCGGAACCGAACCCAAAACCAAAACACAAAACCCGAAAAATTTCAGGCGCTCATCTCTACATTACACCACACAGTATTAGACAAAATTCATATTACGCCACACAGTATGAGCTGAAATTCATATTACGCCACACAGTATGAGCTGAAATTCACATTACGCCACACAGTATGAGCCGAAACTCATATTACGCCACACAGTATTAGACAAAATTCACATTACACCACACAGTATTAGACAAAATTCACATTACACCACACAGTATTAGACAAAATTCATATTACGCCACACAGTATGAGCTGAAATTCATATTACGCCACACAGTATGAGCTGAAATTCATATTACGCCACACAGTATGAGCTGAAATTCATATTACGCCACACAGTATGAGCTGAAATTCATATTACGCCACACAGTATGAGCTGAAATTCACATTACGCCACACAGTATGAGCAAAAATTCATATTATACCACACTGTATGAGCTGAAATTCACATTACGCCACACAGTATGAGCCGAAACTCATATTACGCCACACAGTATTAGACAAAATTCACATTACACCACACAGTATTAGACAAAATTCACATTACACCACACAGTATTAGACAAAATTCATATTACGCCACACAGTATGAGCTGAAATTCATATTACGCCACACAGTATGAGCTGAAATTCACATTACGCCACACAGTATGAGCCGAAATTCACATTACGCCACACTGTATGAGCCGAAATTCACATTACGCCACACAGTATGAGACGAAACTCACATTACGCCACACAGTATGAGTCAAAATTAACTTTTTGACGTACAGTATGAACTGAAATTAACGTTACGCCACACAGTATGATCCAAAACACATGTTATGTCACACAGTATTTGCCGGAATTCACATTATGGCAAACAATATGCCACCAGCAGTGCCAGATACACATAATACCCCCGTAGTGCTCACCGTTATTACAATAGTATAACACATTATTAATAATAAATATTTTGAGGGATACAAATAATCCATAGTAATAAAAAAATCCAAATTTAACATTAAACAGAGCTGTCTCAGTGACACACTGACAGATAGCGTGTGTCTTAAGGCCCATACACACTGGGTGATTTTTGCCCAGTGTGTATGCACCTTTACACTCTCTGCTGAGTGCTGAACTGTCTCAGGCTTGCTCAGCTGTGTCCTCAACTCTGGTGGCGGATCCGATTCCTCCTGAGAGGAACGCTACCTGGGCTGGGCCTGTGATGTTGGCGTGGCTGGCGGTGGCAGTTACAGGACAGTGAGGACACAGCGCAGAGGCAAATGCAGGATTTTTATGGGGGGGGGGGGGGGGTCCGTATATATATATATATATATATATTCAGTAAAAACAATGGCTGGCACTCCTAGGAGATGTTAATAGTTAAACCACATCACAGCATGTCACCAATCACTTAGTACACATACACACACAGCATACATACACACAGTAAACTCAATTAATAGTGAACATACACATAGATAACATACATACATCACATATAGCAGTAGTATACCACATGCATATAGTAGAGTAGACACACACAGTAGCATAGATATACACAGCAGACACAGCTGACACCATAGTATACATACTGTAGTGTACACACATATCTTTTTCACCCAAAAATAAAACGCAGCCACCATAATTGCATATAGACGCTGCCAGCCCCTGCCGGGTCAGCGAGAGCCCACCCGGCCAGCATCTTTAATCAAAGACGCCCGCGTACCCATCCCCCACCGGACCCACCACTACCGCCGTTACCCCCTGACATGCGTCTCATACCTACAGACAGGAGACGCTGCATCTGACTCGGCCAGTCCACCCCATGAGAAGAAAAATGCCTGAGGAGCAGCTCTCACTCACCCCCCTGCATGTGCATAGCCGCTGGAGGAGACTGGAGAGCGCGGGCGGGAGGCGGAGCTTGACATCAGTCACCCCCTGTGCAGTAGCGGATCTTGCCACGGGCAAGCAGGACTTTTGCCCGGGGCGCCGCCTTCCGGAGGGCGCCGCACCATGGCAAGATCCGCTGCTGCTGTCATTGCTGTGCCCCCCGCTGCCGCTGCCCCCGCCGTGAAGGAAACTAGACGCGTAGCGTCTAGTTTCCCTTCGTGGAGAGGACCTTTGCTGTGCGGTTTGCGATGACGTCATCGCACACTGCACATCATTTCAGCCACGCCCCTATTGCCCGCCCGGGGCGCTGAAAACCCTGGAGCCGGCCCTGCCCCTGTGCAGCTATTGCGCTGGGCAGCCGTTCGTGACACCAGCATGAGCCTCTAGAACTATATTGTCCGCGGCGGCGAGCGGCAGGCGCAGCAACACAGTTTGTCAGTGTCAGACTGCAATGAGCAGCGCTGGCACTGCGGCGGCTTATCGCGATCATCGCAGGCGTGGAGTGCGAGGGGGTGCCGGATATTAGGGGGTGCCTGTGCGCACCAGGCACCCCCTGTGCGCACGCCTATGATTCTAAGTTGATCGCAGCCAGCAACTTTTTGCTGCTGCTGCTGCGATCAACTAGTCCACGCCTATAAGGAGTGTATTTTAGCATAGCAGGGCTGCGATCGCTTGTGCCGCCCTGCTAAGCTAAAAAAATTTCAAGTAAAACAAGACCAGCCCTGGACATACTTACCCTGTGTGACGATCTCAGCGATGCTGGGGCCGGCTTTGATGTCAGACATCCGCCCTCCGTTCTCCTGGACACGCCTGCGTTTTCTTATCCACTCACCGAAAATGGCTGGCAACGGTCCGGTGACGCCTTCTTTCTGTCAATCTTCTTGCGGTCGGCTCTGCGACTGCTTTCTTCGTTGTCCTGGACGTAACCCGGCGACCCCTGTCGCCTGGCAATGTCGCGCATGCGCAGTGCGGCCGCCGCACAAGCGCATTCCGGACCCATTCGCACCGCAGCATCAAACCACTGCGTGCGAACGGGTCGGAATGACCCCCTTAGTTTGTCCAGGAGGCAGGGAAGGGAGAATTTAGTTTGCTAGGGGGGCCCATATAGCTGAGCACCTGGCAGGGACTGATGTGAATGGCCAAATATTCTCTATAAAAGCACTTCAGAACATGTGTGGCTATATAAATAACTGGTAATAAATAAATGAATATAATAGTACAGTACCTTTCAGTTTTGTCTATTATAAATTTGAAATACAATATAACATTTTTGAATTAAAAATGTTGCAATGGTCAAGTACAGTTTCTAGTTCATGTCCACAAAATATATATTTTTTTAAAGAAAAGTGTTCCATTATTGGCGGTGAGGGTGCGGCACATTGACATGCAGTAACCGGAATCTGCAAATGGTCATGCTCCCTTTGTGACACAATTTATGTCACATTATATTGGACTGTGGTAATTATCGCTCATGACATATTTACACGCCTACATACTTATTATTAACAATTTTTTCGCCATTGCTTAAATTCAGTATTTGTGCACGCAGCTCTTAAAGCATTATACTGTATTCTGACATTTACCTCATAAACGTATGTCACTGAATGATGTTATGAATATACATTGATGCCATTAGGTCATTGCGGGCATGCTTCTGCTCCAGTATCTGATTAGTGTAAACTGATCTGCATACTATGTAGGAACAAGGGTAATCACATGGGACAGTTCACTGAGAAACCTAGGGATTTGTGTTGTGTTATTTCTATGTATTCTTGCTATAATTCTGTGGCTATTATTTCATTTTTACTGATATGGGGGGGAATTCAGTTGGGCACGATGTTAAGCGAAGTACAAAACCTTGCGGACCTCGTGCCCACTATTGGATTACCGCGGGTATGCGTGCTCCCGATTCCCGTGGTATCCAATTAAAAAATAATTACTGTGGAGTTTTCAGCTATGAAAACCCTGCAGCGCGTGAAAAAAAAAAGAAAAAAAAAAAAAAGATGAGACCTCTCCGGTGGTCTCCCCTCCATCTTCCCACTGGGCAGGGGGCTGCTGGGAGGCTCTGGGGCTGCTGGGAGATTAGGAGCTGTTGAGCATTAGCCCTATGGATTCCTGTGTTGGCATAAACTGTAAATCAGGCTTGCTGTACGCAACTACAGACACTTCGCGTGTTACTCAGACTCAGCCCCAAATGATGGCGCACTTCACAGAGAATAACAGTCCCTGTCCCAGTGGAGCTTACAGTCCATATTCCGTATCACATGAACACAACACACACACACACACACACACACACACACACACACACACACACACACACTATGGCTAATTTTTCTCAGTAGCCAGTTAACCTACCGGCATGTCTCTGGAGTACCAGAAAACACTTGGACAACACAGATAGGGCCCTAGTTAAAAATAAACCCATGAAACTAGTGCTATGAGGGGATGCGGCCAATTTACCTACAATCAAAATCCCGACGGTCAAAATACGCCAACCATTGACCGACGGTTAAAATCCCGACAATGTCAAAATCCTGACATGGTCAAAATACTGACATTTAAAATGTCGAGAGGTCAAAAAGTCGACATGCGTTTTTCATGATTTTTTTCATTGAAGCCGACATGTTCATACTTTACCATCCCAGTGGACCATGCGAGGGGACGCTTTGATAAATCTCCCCCTTTCACCTCTGTGAATGTCAATCATTGATTTATATTGATTTCTGGGTTTCTGAGGTCACCAAATCCCACCACTCTGGATAAAGATTTATCAATGTTATTTGGCAGTAAAATCTCTGAAGACATCCCTTTTGGAGGTGTTTCGCATTACTGAAGGATCATTCTTATGTACTAATAAGGTCCAGTGGCAAAGCAGTCCCCCTACCATCTGGCTGCGTGTATCAAGCTTGGGCCCAATAGCTAGCACCATCTTCATAATGACGTTAACCATTGTAGCCTATTGGCTACAATACCACAAAGTTGCCACGCATGCTCACTACATCAGGTGGGTCATAAACCCAAAAGTAATGTCATCGCCGGGACAACCTGTTATCTTGGAGCTGTCCCGACAAGTCCTTACAGTCCCACCAAACAAAGTGGCGCAGACCAGCTAGTCTGTAAGTGTAAGCCACATGTATTTAGTTTTACATTTGGTAAAACGTTTGTGAGGACAGGTGCACGAGTGAGCGAGCAGGTGGAAGGTCTTACCAGCTTTACTCATGAACATAGTCGCTCATGAATCAGCTGAGAAGAGCTGACACGTCTTCAGTTGGACTTAACGTCTCTTTCTGTCATCACGTTAGGACAGGAGCTACACGGCTCATCTTTCTTTCCGCCAAACGCTTCAGCGACCTCCCTACTGATATCTGTAAATAGAGACGGCCAGGAATGGCTTTTCTACCTGACCCCTTCACCTGAAATAAAAATAAAGTTCAGAGAATATAATCCTGGTACAAAGCTCTTCATGGACCCTCTCCTTCCCGTAGCTGCTGACAGGTGGCTGCCATGTCTCCTAGCTGCCTTTGATTTAGCTGTAAAACCCACTGCGTACTCAAGGGATCAGGCTGTTATCCACCTGAAGCCTTAGCCAAGGCTTAGGATAAGCTGATGGGTCCTCCTCACCTCACAGTGACACAGGCCACATGTTGACATGTTCTGGAGCAATAAGCATAGAGAACACAGGATAATCTGTGATTAGCAGAGGAAATATAGAAATAGCCACCACATGATAAGATCCAGGAATCCTGAGTTATCTTCACTTGTGGTAACATATGGATGTGTAAGACCATTGTGGTATAAAGGTGAAATGTAATTAGTATACAAATGCTGATGCTTGTGCAGTTGTGCGATTATTCACCACTGTTGTGTATTTGTATTCCTGATAGGTGGCCTGAAGTTAATGCAAAAATAGGGCGTGGTGCACCGAAGGTGGAGTGTTCAGAACTACCGGCAGACTTACACTGGCCACAGGCATTGAAAGTGGGTGTCTCAGGGCCTACACAGTCTGGGGCGCTGGTACACAAGTGGAAGGCTGGAACTAACATTGCGTATTAGTGCCATTGCGCAAATAGTCACAGCTGCTCATGCATTAACGTCACCTCCGAATCAGGCCCAAACTGTGTTAGCAGCAGGTCTACTTACCGGGGGCGCTGCTTACGGAATACAGCAAAGTACCATTGCCTTCCGGTTGCGATTCTGAGGTCGTGATCACAGTATCCACCGACTGTTCAGTTAGTCCAAAGCCTGGAAAATTCTGCTGCACAAATATATATATGGAACACATACATATCCAAACACACTGAACACATACACACACACACATAGAACACACATATATATATATATATATATATATATATATATACATACAGTATTACACATAACTGTCCACACACATAGAACATATACGAATACATATACACACACTTAGAACACATACACATATGCATACAAACACACACATATAGAAAACATAAATATACACACAAACACACACACACCCAGAACACACACATATCAATGCACACATGGCACACATACACATACGCACAGATACATTAGGGTACACATACCTATACTAATAAGAAGAAGAAAAAGAAGAAGAATTTTATTTATAAAGCGCTCTTTGGGGGTATATTCAATAAGAGTCGGATCCATTCCGACATGCATTTGTAGGAATGGATCCAACAACCCCTATTCAATAGAGTGGCCAAATACGATTGTCTGATTTGGCCGGTGTCCGTGCGGCTGTCAGCAGCTCCCTGTGTGTGAGAACACAGGGAGCTGCTGAGGCCGCACATCACGGCCGCCCTGTGCCGCGTTGTAGAGAGAGAGGTGCCTGGCTGGGGACAGCTGTCAAGGTACCTCTCATCCCTGCTCCCAGTAGCCCGTCGCACCGCTCCCCGTCACCTCACCTAAATGCGACTTTAAAAAAAGATGAGATTGTCAAAAGAGGCCAAAATCAGTCGGATTTGGCCCCGTTTCCGACAGAAGCACACGGATCGGCGGCTATATAAACTGCACTTTTTGATTAGGTCTGAACCCTTTCCGACCGAAATCGGTCGGAAGCTGCCTTCTTTCCGACAAGACAGCAGCTTCCGACAGCTATTGAATACACCCCTTTCTCCAACAGAACTCAAGGTGCTTTACAGACATCAAACACACTGTACATAATACAGAAGATTTAAGTAAAACAGCAATAGATAAGCCACACAGACATAAAAAGAAAACCTTGAGCACACAGTAAGCATAATGCAGGATTGGTGTAGGCATTTTGGGTAACAACTTCCAAGGGTTGTGTATTCCACGTACCAGGTGAGGCAGCCATCTTGGGATTACCCTGGGCGGAATAGTCTACCCCTAGAAGTGATGACACAAAATGAGGTGATATCAGAGTAGGGTCCCAACGAAACAGTCAGGTCCATGTATTTTTCATCCCATCCACAAGCGCACCAGACAGGGCCCCCTCCTCTCTGCCGGCAGCGCTGATAGTCCTCAGACTCTACTGCGCATGCGCAGATCTCTGGGAAAATGGTGCGGCGGCCATTTTCCCAGTGATTTTTGTACTGCGCATGCACAGAAATCCGTGAAAATGACCGCTGCGCCATTTTCACAGAGTTTTAACACCGTGGATGTCGGTGCGGTACTCCGGAGGAGTGAGTATTTAGAAAATGGGTGCATCGTGTGTGGTGGGGTCCCCTGATGGACTCAGGGGCCCGTGTGCACCGCACACACTGCACCTATTATACAAACGCCAGTGGCACCAGATGAGGCAGCCATGTTGGGCGCACTACGGAGGTGAATTTAAAAAAGGAAGAAAGAAGGAAACTTTCTGGTGGTGAGCCAGCACCACCCTCCCACCTCTATATACTAATTATGTTCACAGCGGCGTGTGTTTTGAGACTTGGGGGTAAATTTACTAAGATGGGAGTTGTATTTAAGATGGGATGTTGCCCATAGCAACCAATCAGATTCTACTTCTCATTTATCTGGCACCATCTAGAAGATAATACCTGGAATCTGATTGGTTGCTATGGGCAACATCCCATCTTAAATAGAACTCCCATCTTAGTGTATTTCCCCCTTGGTCAGAGTCTCTGGCAAATATGAGTTAATTTATAGTTAAAACGTCATAAATTAGAGTGGCTGCGTGCCTATCAGAAAATGTTGGGAGACCTCAACTTTATAAAACATACATTTATTTTAGACACACACATTGAATACACAGAAAAATAACACAATGAATAGAATGCTAAAAATAACTAGTCATATCATATGAGACTTATACAGTGTATTAGTCTCATATGACTAGATATTTTTAGAATCGCAGTGTTTTAATCAGTGTTGGACTGGGGCATGTAGGGCCCACCGGGGAAATGCAGTGGTTGGAGCCCATGTTTAGGGGTGTGGCCAGTCTGCTGAGGGGGAGTGGCCTGCCACCTCATAGGTTGACTAACCATTAGAGAGTGCAGTAAATTCAGCTGCTGCATGCATGATAATGTACCAGATTAATAACAGATTAATAACAGCAATGCACTGTAGAAAATACACAATAGTCCAGTATAAGGTAACATAGGTATAATGTATAATTCAAGTGCACAGTCTAGAACCTGATCTTTAGAGCAGGAGGTGGGGCCCCAGGCAGTGGGGCCCACCGGTGGTTTCCCCTGTACCGCTGTGGGCCAGTCCAAGCCTGGTTTTAATGCACTATGAAGGTTACACTGTGGGAGATGAGCCATACAAGCACCCAATGCATACATGGGAAAACTGACACTTGTGTAGCAGTATCCAGTGACGTGTGGTGATGTCATTGGCTGGGGAGGCACTGATAGATATATATATATATATATATATATATATATATATATAAAATAAATATATATATATATATATATATATATATATACAGTATAATAAATATATATATATATATATATATACAGGTTGAGTATCCCATATCCATATATTCCGAAATACGGAATATTCCGAAATACGGACTTTTTTGAGTGAGAGTGAGATAGTGAAACCTTTATTTTTTGATGTCTCAATGTACACAAACTTTGTTTAATACACAAAGTTATTAAAAATATTGTATTAAATGACCTTCAGGCTGTGTGTATAAGGTGTATATGAAACATACATGAATTGTGTGAATGTAGACACACTTTGTTTAATGCACAAAGTTATAAAAAATATTGGCTAAAATTACCTTCAGGCTGTGTGTATAAGGTGTATATGTAACATAAATGCATTCTGTGCTTAGATTTAGGTTCCATCACCATGATATCTCACTATGGTATGCAATTATTCCAAAATACGGAAAAATCCCATATCCAAAATACCTCTGGTCCCAAGCATTTTGGATAAGGGAGACTCAACCTGTATATATATACATATTGCACATCCCTGTCCCTGCAGCCCAAGTGATCTGGGGGTGAGCTGCCCAGTCACTTCCCACCCAGTCCAACTGCCCCCCCCCCTTCTGACCTGGGTGGTCCTGGGCTCCAGGTCCGGGAGATTGTAGGTGCTGGTGAATCACCGGTGGTGATGCTGCTGCATGGGAGGGCAGATCAGGAGGAGGGAGAGGTAAGAGCGCTGGCCACTGCCGCACGCTCTCTATCTCTGGGGTTCCCTCTGGCTCCACGGGGTGCCACTGCTGTAGTGACAGCTCCACAGTAGTGCTGGGTCCCGCCACCGCTTCACCCCGCTGCGTATGGGTGATTGGACCAGCGGATCCGCTGTCCAATTACATCTGCCTTGCTGATAGGGGCGGGTATTCCCTGTCAACGAGGCACTTTTATAAATGCCGCTTTCCCCCGTTTTTAATGGGCTTTTACAGCCCAGTGCTTTGCCTGCCCCCCCCCCCCCCCCCCCGCTTTAACCTGTTCCTATTGTAAACGGGAGGCACTGCGATCAGTGCCTCCCAAACTACTTCTAAGCCCTGAAATGGATAGCAGAATATAAAGAAATTACTTATGACACAGAATATGTGTCATAAGTAGAAATGTGCACCGGAAATTTTTCGGGTTTTGGCCCTCATTCCGAGTTGTCGCTCAGTAAAAATCTTCGCATCGCAGCGATTTTCCGCTTAATGCGCATGCGCAATGTCCGCACTGCGACTGCGCCAAGTAAATTTGCTATGCAGTTAGGAATTTTACTCACGGCTTTTTCATCGTTCTGGCGATCGTAATGTGATTGACAGGAAATGGGTGTTACTGGGCGGAAACAGGCCGTTTTATGGGCGTGTGGGAAAAAACGCTACCGTTTCCGGAAAAAACGCAGGAGTGGCCGGAGAAACGGGGGAGTGTCTGGGCGAACGCTGGGTGTGTTTGTGACGTCAAACCAGGAACGACAAGCACTGAAATGATCGCAGATGCCGAGTAAGTCTGAAGCTACTCAGAAACTGCTACGAGGTGTGTAATCGCAATATTGCGAATACATCGTTCGCAATTTTAAGATGCTAAGATTCACTCCCAGTAGGCGGCGGCTTAGCATGAGCAAATCTGCTAAAATCCGCTTGCGAGCGAACAACTCGGAATGACCCCCTTTGTGTTTTGGTTTTGGATTCGGTTCTGTGGCCGTGTTTTGGATTCGGATGCGTTTTGGCAAAACCTCCCTTAAATTTTTTTGTCGGATTCTGTTTTTTTTTTTTCAAAAACCCCTCAAAAACAGCTTAAATCATAGAATTTGGGGGGAATTTTGATCCTATAGTATTATTAACCTCAATAACCATAATTTTCACTAATTTCCAGTCTATTCTGAACACCTCACACCTCACAATATTATTTTTAGTCCTAAAATTTGCATTGAGGTCGTTGGATGACTAAGCTAAGTGACCCAAGTGGCCGACACAAACACCTGGCCCATCTAAGAGTGGCACTGCAGTGTCAGACAGGATGGCACTTTAAAAAATTGGCACCAAACAGCACATGATGCAAAGATAAAAATAAATAAAAAAAGAGGTGCAAGATGGAATTGTCCTTGGGCCCTCCCACTCACCCATATGTTGTATAAACAGGACATGCACACTTTAACAAATTACCACAAAAAAAGAAAAAAACACAGACAGCGCTAACAGATTTCTTATTAAAATACTTATTTATTTCATTAATTACTTTCTATAGACATTCTCATCTCTAGGGCTAATTTGCATGCATTTATAAAATTAATGATTAAAATACTGGCCTAATCAATGAACAATCAGAACATGATTTTCTATTCTCTATACCACTTAGTACTCCCTTACTGCATATATCCCCTAGCTTTAATCAATCACCTCACACTGTTTCACTTGAATATTAGGTGTAACAATTTGGTATTTAATACAATGATACAAAGAATTCCACCTCTGAAAAATGTCTCTATTCCACTCCAAATAGAGACATGCAGTTCTACTGATACTTTTGTAGCGGAAGAAACACTTGCTTCAAATCACTTGTATATTTGGTAGTTGTTTGCTTCCCACAGTTCATGTGAAGTGAAGATGTTCAAATAGCTATTTGCTTTCTCTTATAGAATCAATATTGATTTTGTGCACAACCAATAACTATAGGTGGTCGATTGGTTGGTTAAATATGCATGCATATAAAAACTGGTCTCAAAGCAGCAGAGTTAGTAAATTGTCTCAGCGGACATTTTAAAACATGGCCATGTTAAAATCCCGTCTTTTACCGCAATCAATCCTGGGTTCTGTTATACCAAGCTCCCGGCTTCTGGTGCCAAATACCTTTATCCAAAGCCTTATCTGGAGATTAGGGTTCTTTCCTAGCACAGCAGCCGTCTCGCTGCGTGACGATTACGGGTTTCACGGGTATAAAAGACGCGTTTCTCCGCCTATCGGCATCGGCGGCTTCCTCAGTCAGATGTTTCAAATTAGCCGCTCTGCTTCCTTTTATCCCTGGGGTCTCTCATATGCACCTGCGCGCATTGTCTGCGCTTCAAGCCTCATTTCCCAATCGTCAGTTTGTGGCATCCTCAGCGGCTAGTAATTATCTAGAGTTGTTTTTACCTCCGCTTTTCTTATTGACAGCCTCCCAATTAATCAACTAATAGCCACAACCTGATCAATTTCGGCATAGGCAGATATAGTTTAGATATCTTAAAATCGAAATATAATAATTATTCATCAGATATCAAAAGGATAATCAAAAAGAATTCAGAACTTTTGAAACTTGATACGGTGCTTAATAAAACAGTTAATCTTGATGGGAAAGTAGTGTTCAGGAAATCGGACAACTTGAAACAGAAATTAACAAAGAGCCATTTCAATCAATAAAGAATAGAGGGTGGACAGATGGAAAAGACATGGATACCAAATAGACCATTGGGCTTCCATAAATGTGGGAACCCTACATGTAATACATGTGCACATACAAGCAGAAAGGTAATAGAGTTTTGCTCCAATCATAATGAGGAGAAATTTCAAATAAATAATTTCATCAATTGTAGGTCAAAGTTTGTGATCTATGTTGTGCAGTGTGGTTGTGGGAAGCAATATGTAGGACGAACAACCCGTATGCTACATACAAGATTTATGGAGCACTGGAGGAATATGATTAAAGATATAAGAACACATCCTTTGTCCAACCACACTGCACAATGTGATCTATATACACCCAGTGATTTAAAAGTCACTGGGATTGAACAAATTAATAATACAACACGTGGGGGCGACAGGTTTAATACCCTCTGCCGGAGAGAGGCATTTTGGATATTCAGGTTAGGAACACTGTACCCTGATGGCCTAAATGATACGGTGGAATTGAACCATATCAGATAAGAATATAGGGTAAATTAGATGATGTGAGTCATGTGATGTCTGTTTCTGAAATGGAATATGGAGTTTAGCTATAGGATTAGTATTACTGAAATTTGAAATAAATATGAATTAAAATAAAAATAAAATTATGAAAGGATGGGTCAAAGGAATGTATATTGATATGGGGTAAAGGAATGTATATTAACATGGGTTAGTAAACTAAGCCTTAATAGTGATTTGAATTATGAATTATTACTATTTTTTTTAAAAAATTGATTGCTAAGTGAAACTGGATGTGCTAAAAAAGATTGAGCACCCATTTGGGGTGTAATCTGTTTTCAAATACTGCTGTAATCAAAGGGATTCATATAGGGTTTAATAATAGCTGTATGTGTTTCTATATATAAGATATGCATATACCCAAGTAAGAATGAGGATACAGGCTGATATATACTGTGTAACAAGAGTGAGAATTAGAAGATATGTGTATATGTTCCAGGGAAAAAATATTAGGAAAAAATATTAGGTTCTCTAAGTTTTTATTAAATCTGTGCTCTGCAAATTGAAAGAATACTATTTATATATTTATATAATTGTCCTATGGATATGGAGGGTCTAAATATATAGTAATGATATAAGAAATGTGTTTGAAGATATCTAAACTATATCTGCCTATGCCGAAATTGATCAGGTTGTGGCTATTAGTTGATTAATTGGGAGGCTGTCAATAAGAAAAGCGGAGGTAAAGACAACTCTAGATAATTACTAGCCGCTGAGGATGCCACAAACTGACGATTGGGAAATGAGGCTTGAAGCGCAGACAATGCGCGCAGGCGCATATGAGAGACCCCAGGGATAAAAGGAAGCAGAGCGGCTAATTTGAAACATCTGACTGAGGAAGCCGCCGATGCCGATAGGCGGAGAAACGCGTCTTTTATACCCGTGAAACCCGTAATCGTCACGCAGCGAGACGGCTGCTGTGCTGGGAAAGAACCCTAATCTCCAGATAAGGCTTTGGATAAAGGTATTTGGCACCAGAAGCCGGGAGCTTGGTATAACGGAACCCAGGATTGATTGCGGTAAAAGACGGGATTTTAACATGGCCATGTTTTAAAATGTCCGCTGAAACAATTTACTAACTTTGCTGCTTTGAGACCAGTTTTTATATGCATGCATATTTAACCAACCAATCGACCACCTATAGTTATTGGTTGTGCACAAAATCAATATTGATTCTATAAGAGAAAGCAAATAGCTATTTGAACATCTTCACTTCACATGAACTGTGGGAAGCAAACAACTACCAAATATACAAGTGATTTGAAGCAAGTGTTTCTTCCGCTACAAAAGTATCAGTAGAACTGCATGTCTCTGATTAAAGCTAATGGATATATGCAGTAAGGGAGTACTAAGTGGTATAGAGAATATAAAATCATGTTCTGATTGTTCATTGATTAGGCCAGTATTTTAATCATTAATTTTATAAATGCATGCAAATTAGCCCTAGAGATGAGAATGTCTATAGAAAGTAATTAATGAAATAAATAAGTATTTTAATAAGAAATCTGTTAGCGCTGTCTGTGTTTTTTTCTTTTTTTGTGGTAACTATTAATTCCAGGGGGTGGAGAGGTCCCCCTGTTTTACAGTGAGCTGCATCAGATTTATATTTTCGCTTGGGACATATACATTTATTATAATTAAATTTAATTACTGATTAGCGCCAGGGGACTACTTGATTGTAGGTGTTTGTTTCTACACTTTAACAAACCCATAATTTCAGCCACAGGGTCTGCCACACGACTGTGGCTGAAATGACTGGTTGGTTTGGGCCCCCACCAAAAAAAGACGCAATCAATCTCTCCTTGCTCAAACTGGCTCTACAGAGGCAAGATGTCAACCTCATCATCATCCTCCGATTCCTCACCCCTCTCACTATGTACATCCCCCTCCTCACAGAGTATTAATTCGTCCCCACTGGAATCCACCATCACAGGTCCCTGTGTACTTTCTGGAGGCAATTGCTGGTAAATGTCTCCACGGAGGAATTGATTATAATTAATTTTGATGAACATCATCTTCTCCACATTTTGAGGAAGTAACCTCGTACACCGATCGCTGACAAGGTGACCGGCTGCACTAAACACTCTTTCGGAGTACACACTGGAGGGGGGACAACTTAGGTCAAATAAAGCCAGTTTGTGCAAGGGCCTCCAAATTGCCTCTTTTTCCTGCCAGTATACGTACGGACTGTCTGATGTGCCTACTTGGATGCTGTCACTCATATAATCCTCCACCATTCTTTCAATGGTGACAGAATCATATGCAGTGACAGTAGACGACATGTCAGTAATCGTTGGCAGGTCCTTCAGTCGGGACCAGATGTCAGTTTTCGCTCCTGACTGCCCTGCATCACCGCCACCGGGTGGTTTTGGAAATCTGATCCTTTTCCTGGCAGCTCCAGTGGCGGTAGAAAATGAAGGAGGAGCTGTTGGCGGGTCACGTTCCACTTGACTTGACAAGTGTCTCACCAGCAGGTCTTTGAACATCTTGTGTCTGCCGGAAAGAGAGATACAACGTAGGCTTTAAACCTAGGATCGAGCACGGTGGCCAAAATGTAGTGCTCTGATTTCAACAGATTGACCACCCGTGAATCCTGGTTAAGCGAATGAAGGGCTCCATCCACAAGTCCCACATGCCTTGCGGAATCTCTCCGTTTTAGCTCCTCCTTCAATCTCTCCAGCTGCTTCTGCAAAAGCCTGATGAGGGGAATGACCTGACTCAGGCTAGCAGTGTCTGAACTGACTTCACGTGTGGCAAGTTCAAAGGGTTGCAGATCCTTGCACAACGTTGAAATCATTCTCCACTGTGCTTGAGTCAGGTGCATTCCCCCTCCTTTGCCTATATCGTAGGCAGATGTATAGGCTTGAAAGGCCTTTTGCTGCTCCTCCATCCTCTGAAGCATACAGAGGGTTGAATTCCACCTCGTTACCACCTCTTGCTTCAGCTGACAGCGGGGCAGGTTCAGGAGTGTTTGCTGGTGCTCCAGTCTTCGGCACGCGGTGGCTGCATGCCGAAAGTGGCCCGTAATTCTTCTGGCCACCGACAGCATCTCTTGCACGCCCCTGTCGTTTTGAAAAAAATTCTGCACCACCAAATTCATTGTATGTGCAAAACATGGGACGTGCTGGAATTTGCCCACATGTAATGCACGCACAATATTGGTGGCGTTGTCCGATGTCACAAATCCCCAGTAGAGTCAGTTTCCGTAAGAGGTTGTCAGCTGTATGCCTCTTATGGAAAGCGGTGATACAAAGCGTAGCCTGCCCAGGAACGAGTTGGCGTTTGCGAGATGCTGCTACTGGTGCCGCCGCTGCTGTTGTTGCTGCGGGAGGCAATACATCTACCCAGTGGGCTGTCACAGTCATATAGTCCTGAGTCTGCCCTGCTCCACTTGTCCACATGTCCGTGGTTAAGTGGACATTGGGTACAACTGCATTTTTTAGGACACTGGTGACTCTTTTTCTGACGTCTGTGTACATTCTCGGTATCGCCTGCCTAGAGAAGTGGAACCTAGATGGTATTTGGTACCGGGGACACACTACCTCAAGAAATTCTCTAAGTCCCTGTGAAATAACGGCGGATACCGGACGCACGTCTAACACCAACACAGCTGCCAAGGCCTGAGTTATCCGCTTTGCAACAGGATGACTGCTGTGATATTTCATCTTCCTCGCAAAGGACTGTTGGACAGTCAATTGCTTACTGGAAGTAGTACAAGTGGTCTTCCGACTTCCCCTCTGGGATGACGATCGACTCCCAGCAGCAACAACAGCAGCGCCAGCAGCAATAGGCGTTACACTCAAGGATCCATCGTAGGAATCCCAGTCAGGAGAGGACTCGTCAGACATGCCAGTGACTTGGCCTGCAGGACTATTGGCGTTCCTGTCTGAGGAAGAAATTGACACTGAGGGAGTTGGTGGTGTGGTTTGCACTGGGAGCTTGGGTACAAGAGGAAGAAGGGATTTAGTTGTCAGAGGACTGCTTCCGCTGTCACCCAAAGTTTTTGAACTTGTCAATTACTTCTGATGAATGTGCTCCAGATGACGTATAAGGGAGGATGTTCCTAGGTGGTTAACGTCCTTACCCCTACTTATTACAGCTTGACAAAGGCAACACATGGCTTGACACCTGTTGTCCGCATTTCTGTTAAAATAATTCCACACTGAAGAGGTGATTTTTTTTGTATTTTGACCAGGCATGTCAATGGCCATATTCCTCCCACGGACAACAGGTGTCTCCCCGGGTGCCTGACTTAAACAAACCACCTCACCATCTGAATCCTCCTTGTCAATTTTCCTCCTAAGCGCCAGCAACTGGAACTGGACAGTGGGTGCTCCTTCCAGCACTTGCAGGGGGCGTGCAATTGGTGGAAGTAGCCACCTCTTCCCGTCCAGTGTTGGGAAGGTCAGGCATCGCAATCAACACAATTGGACTCTCCTTGGGGATTTGTGATTTAGAAGAACGCCAGCTTAACTGTTTTCATTTTTCTAGCGGGAGGATGAGTGCTTCCATCCTCATGTGAAGTTGAACCACTAGCCATGAACATAGGCCAGGGCCTCAGCCGTTCCTTGCCACTCCGTGTCGTAAATGGCATATTGGCAAGTTTACACTTCTCCTCAGACGCTTTTAACTTAGATTTTTGGGTCATTTTACTGAACTTTTGTTTTTTGGATTTTACATGCTCTCTTCTATGACATTGGGCATTGGCCTTGGCAGACGACGTTGATGGCATTGAATCGTCTCAGCCATGACTAGTGGCAGCAGCTTCAGCACTAGGTGGAAGTGGATCTTTGTCTTTCCCTATTTTACCCTCCAAATTTTTGTTCTCCATTTTTTAATGTGTGGAATCATATGCCAGTAAGATATCAATAGCAATGGCCTACTGTACTGTACTACTATATACTGGTGGTCACCAAAATGCTGCACTGTACTACTATAAACTGCTCACAACAATGCAGCACAGATATGGATACTTGAAGTGACACGGAGCTGCAAGATACAGCAATGGCCTACTGTACTGTACAACTATAAACTTGTGGTCACCAAAATGCTGCACTGTACTACTATATACTGCTCACAACAATGCAGCACAGATATGGATACTTGAAGTGACACGGAGCTGCAAGATACAGCAATGGCCTACTGTACTGTACAACTATAAACTGGTGGTCACCAAAATGCTGCACTGTACTACTATATACTGCTCACAACAATGCAGCACAGATATGGATACTTGAAGTGACATGGAGCTGCAAGATACAGCAAAGGCCTATGGTACTGTACTACTATATACTGGTGGTCACTAAAATGTTGCACTGTACTACTATATACTGCTCACAACAATGCAGCACAGATATGGAACATGAAGTGACACGGAGCTGCAAGATATAGCTATGGCCTACTGTACTGTACAACTATATACTGGTGGTCACCAAAATGCTGCACTGTACTACTATATACTGTTCACAACAATGCAGCACAGATATGGATACTTGAAGTGACACAGAGCTGCAAGATACAGCAATGGCCTACTGTACTGTACTACTATATACTGGTGGTCACCAAAATGCTGCACTGTACTACTATATAGTATATACTGGTCACACAACAATGCAGCAGATATGGAGCACTGATCAGGATACTGTTTAGAACTGAGTCTGACACGGAGCTGCAAGATACAGCAATGGCCTACTGTACTGTACTACTATAATATACAGGTGGTCACCACAATGCAGCACACTGAGCACAGATATTTGCAGCACACTGAGCACAGATATTTGCAGCACACTGAGCACAGATATTGAGCTTTTCAGGCAGAGAACGTAGCCACGTCTTCTCCGCTCAATCTCCAATGCATGAGTGAAAATGGCGGCGACGAGCGGCTCTTTATATGGAATATGAATCTAGCGAGAATCCGACAGCGGGATGATGACGTTCGTCCTCATTCGGGTTAACCGAGCAAGGAGGGAAGATCAAAAACAAGCGAAGTTCGGGGGGGTTCCGATCTCGACCAACCGAACCCGCTCATCTCTAGTCATAAGTATTTCTCTGACGTCCTAGTGGATGCTGGGAACTCCGAAAGGACCATGGATAATAGCGGCTCCGCAGGAGACTGGGCACAACTAAAGAAAGCTTTTAGGTCACCTGGTGTGCACTGGCTCCTCCCACTATGACCCTCCTCCAAGCCTCAGTTAGATTTTGTGCCCGGCCGAGGTTGGATGCACACTAGGGGCTCTCCTGAGCTTCTAGAAAGAAAGTATATAATTTTGTTTTTAATTTTACAGTGAGACCTGCTGGCAACAGGCTCACTGCAGCGAGGGACTAAGGGGAGAAGAAGCGAACCTACCTGCTTGCAGCTAGCTTGGGCTTCTTAGGCTACTGGACACCATTAGCTCCAGAGGGATCGACCGCATGGAACTGGCCTTGGTGTTCGGTCCCGGAGCCGCGCCGCCGTCCCCCTTACAGAGCCAGAAGCAAGAAGAGGTCCGGAAAATCGGCGGCAGAAGACATCAGTCTTCACCAAGGTAGCGCACAGCACTGCAGCTGTGCGCCATTGCTCCTCATGCACACTTCACACTCCGGTCACTGAGGGTGCAGGGCGCTGGGGGGGGCGCCCTGAGCAGCAATAAAAACACCTTGGCTGGCATATATATCACAATATATAGCCCCAGAGGCTATATATGTGATAAATACCCCTGCCAGAATCCATAAAAAAGCGGGAGAAAAGTCCACGAAAAAGGGGCGGAGCTATCTCTCTCAGCACACTGGCGCCATTTTCTCTTCACAGTGCAACTGGAAGACAGCTCCCCAGCCTCTCCCCTGTAGTTTTCAGGCTCAAAGGGTTAAAAAGAGAGGGGGGGCACTAAATTTAGGCGCAATATTGTATATACAAGCAGCTATTGGGAAAAATTCACTCAATATAGTGTTAATCCCTAAATTATATAGCGCTCTGGTGTGTGCTGGCATACTCTCTCTCTGTCCCCCCAAAGGGCTGTGTGGGGTCCTGTCCTCAGTCAGAGCATTCCCTGTGTGTGTGTGCGGTGTGTCGGTACGGCTGTGTCGACACGTTTGATGAGGAGGCTTATGTGATGGCAGAGCAGATGCCGATAAATGTGATGTCGCCCCCTGTGGGGCCGACACCAGAGTGGATGGATAGGTGGAAGGTATAAACCGACAGTGTCAACTCTTTACATAAAAGGCTGGATGACGTAACAGCTATGGGACAGCCGGCTTCTCAGCCCGCGCCTGCCCAGGCGTCTCAAAGGCCATCAGGGGCTTAAAAACGCCCGCTCCCTCAGATGGCAGACACAGATGTCGACACGGAGTCTGACTCCAGTGTCGACGAGGTTGAGACATATACACAATCCACTAGGAACATCCGTTACATGATCCCGGCAATAAAAAATGTGTTACACATTTCTGACATTAACCCAAGTACCACTAAAAAAGGGTTTTATGTTTGGGGAGAAAAAGCAGGCAGTGTTTTGTTCCCCCATCAAATGAGTGAATGAAGTGTGAAAAAGCGTGGGTTCCCCCGATAAGAAACTGGTAATTTCTAAAAAGTTACTGATGGCGTACCCTTTCCCGCCAGAGGATAAGTTACGCTGGGAGATATCCCCTAGGGTGGATAAGGCGCTCACACGTTTGTCAAAAAAGGTGGCACTGCCGTCTTAGGATACGGCCACTTTGAAGGTACCTGCTGATAAAAAGCAGGAGGCTATCCTGAAGTCTGTATTTACACACTCAGGAACTAGACTGAGACCTGCAGATAGTGCTGCTGCAGCGTGGTCTGTAACCCTGTCAAACAGGGATACTATTTTGCGAACATAAGACGTCGTCTTATATATGAGGGATGCACAGAGGGATATTTTGCCGGCTGGCATCCAGAATTAATGCAATGTCCATTCGGTCAGGAGGTTATTAGCGACCCGACACTGGACAGGTGATGCTGACTTTAAAAGGCACATAGAGCCTTATAAGGGTGAGGAATTGTTTGGGGATGGTCTCTGGGACCTCGTATCCACAGCAACAGCTGGGAAGAAATTTTTTTTACCTCAGGTTTCCTCACAGCCTCAGAAAGCACTGTATTATCAGGTACAGTCCTTTCGGCTTCAGAAATGCAAGCGTGTAAAACGGGGGAAGAGGGAAAAAGCTGCACCAGTCAGCCAGTTCCCAGAATCAAAATTCTTCCCCCGCTTCCTCTGAGTCCACCGCATGACGGGGGGGCTCCACAGGCGTAGCCAGGTACGGTGGGGGGCCGCCTCAAAAATTTCAGCGATCAGTGGGCTCGCTCACAGGTGGATCCCTAGATCCTTCAAGTAGTATCTCAGGGGTACAAGCTGGAATTCGAGGCGTTTCCCCCCCGCCGTTTCCTCAAATCTGCCTTGCCGACAACTCCCTCAGGCAGGGAGACTGTGCTAGAGGCAATTCACAAGCTGCATTCCCAGCAGGTGATAGTCAAGGTGCCCCTACTTCAACAAGGACGGGGTTACTATTCCACACTGTTTGTGGTACCGAAACCGGACGGTTCGGTGAGACCCATTTTATATTTGAAATCTTTGAACGCATACATAAAAAAATTCAAGTTCAAGATGGAATCGCTCAGGGCGATTATTGCAAGCCTGGAGGAGGGGGATTACATGGTATCCCTGGACATCAAGGAGGCTTACCTACATGTCCCCATTTACCATCCTCACCAGGAGTACCTCAGATTTGTGGTACAGGATTGCCATTACCAATTCCAAACACTGCCGTTTGGACTGTCCACGGCACCGAGGGTCTTTACCAAGGTAATGGCAGAAATGATTATACTCCTTCGAGAAAGGAAGTTTTAATTATCCCGTACTTGGACGATCTCCTTATAAAGGCGAGGTCCAAGGAGCAGTTGTTGGTCGGAGTAGCACTATCTCGGGAAGTGCTACAACAGCACGGATGGATTCTATACATTCCAAAGTCACAGCTGGTTCCTACCACACGCCTACTGTTCCTGGGGATGGTTCTGGACACAGAACAGAAAAAAGTGTTTCTCCCGCAGGAGAAAGCCAAGGAGCTGTCATCTCTAGTCAGAGACCTCCTGAAACCAAAACAGGTATCGGTGCATCACTGCACACGAGTCCTGGGAAAAATGGTAGCTTCTTACGAAGCAAAATTCCATTCGGCAGGTTCCATGCAAGAACTTTTCAGTGGGACCTCTTGGACAAGTGGTCGGGATCGCATCTTCAGATGCATCGGCTGATAACCCTGTCTCCAAGGACCAGGGTATCTCTACTATGGTGGCTGCAGAGTGCTCATCTTCAAGAGGGCCGCAGATTCGGCATACAGGACTGGGTCCTGGTAACCACGGATGCCAGCCTTCGAGGCTGGGGGGCAGTCACACAGGGAAGAAATTTCCAAGGACTTTGGTCAAGTCAGGAGTCGTCCCTACACATAAATATTCTGAAACTGAGGGCCATTTACAATGCCCTAAGTCTGGCAAGGCCTCTGCTTCAAAACCAGCCGGTACTGATCCAATCAGACAACATCAGGGCAGTCGCCCATGTAAACCGACAGGGCGGCACAAGAAGCAGGATGGCGATGGCAGAAGCCACAAGGATTCTCCGATGGGCGGAAAATCACGTCTTAGCACGTCAGCAGTGTTCATTCCGGGAGTGGACAACTGGGAAGCAGACTTCCTCAGCGGACACGACCTACACCCGGGAGAGTGGGGACTTCATCCAGAAGTCTTCCAACTGTTGGTAAACCATTGGGAAAGGCCACAGGTGGACATGATGGCGTCCCGCCTAAACAAAAAACTAGAGAGATATTGCGCCAGGTCAAGGGACCCTCAGGCGATAGCTGTGGATGCTCTAGTGACACCGTGGGTGTACCAGTCAGTTTATGTGTTCCCTCCTCTGCCTCTCATACCAAGGGTACTGAGAATAATAAGAAAACGAGGAGTAAGAACAATACTCGTGGTTCCGGATTGGCCAAGACGAGCGTGGTACCCGGAACTTCAAGAGATGATCTCAGAGGACCCATGGCCTCTGCCGCTCAGACAGGACCTGCTGCAGCAGGGGCCCTGTCTGTTCCAAGACTTACCGCGGCTGCGTTTGACGGCATGGCGGTTGAACGCCGGATCCTGAAGGAAAAGGGCATTCCGGAGGAAGTCATTCCTACGCTGATTAAAGCCAGGAAAGATGTAACTGCAAAGCATTATCACCGCATATGGCGGATGTATGTTGCTTGGTGTGAGGCCAAAAAGGCCCCAACAGAGGAATTTCAACTGGGTCGATTTCTGCATTTCCTACAAGCAGGAGTGACTATGGGCCTGAAATTAGGCTCCATTAAGGTACAGATCTCGGCTCTGTCGATTTTCTTCCAGAAAGAACTAGCTTCACTACCTGAAGTTCAGACGTTTGTTAAGGGAGTGCTGCATATTCATCCCCCTTTTTGTGCCTCCAGTGGCACCTTGGGATCTCAACGTGGTGTTGAGTTTCTTAAAATCACATTGGTTTGATCCACTTAAAACCGTGGATCTAAAATATCTCACGTGGAAAGTGGTCATGTTATTGGCCTTGGCTTCAGCCAGGCGTGTGTCAGAATTGGCGGCTTTGTCATGTAAAATCCCTTATCTGATTTTCCATATGGTTAGGGCAGAATTGAGGACTCGTCCTCAGTTTCTCCCTAAGGTGGTATCAGCTTTTCACTTGAACCAACCTATTGTGGTGCCTGCGGCTACTAGGGACTTGGAGGATTCCAAGTTGCTGGACGTAGTCAGGGCCTTGAAAATTTATGTTTCCAGGACGGCTAGAGTCAGGAAAACTGACTCGCTATTTATCCTGTATGCACCCAACAAGCTGGGTGCTCCTGCTTCTAAGCAGACTATTGCTCGCTGGATTTGTAGCACAATTCAGCTGGCGCATTCTGCGGCTGGACTGCCGCATCCTAAATCAGTAAAAGCCCATACCACAAGGAAGGTGGGCTCATCTTGGGCGGCTGCCCGAGGGGTCTCGGCTTTACGACTTTGCCGAGCTGCTACTTGGTCAGTGGCAAACACGTTTGCAAAATTCTACAAATTTGATACCCTGGCTGAGGAGGACCTTGAGTTCTCTCATTCGGTGCTGCAGAGTCATCCGCACTCTCCCGCCCGTTTGGGAGCTTTGGTATAATCCCCATGGTCCTTTCGGAGTTCCCAGCATCCACTAGGACGTCAGAGAAAATAAGATTTTACTCACCGGTAAATCTATTTCTCATAGACCGTAGTGGATGCTGGGCGCCCGTCCCAAGTGCGGATTGTCTGCAATACTTGTACATAGTTATTGTTAACTAAAGGGTTATTGTTGAGCCATCTGTTGAGAGGCTCAGTTGTTTTCATACTGTTAAACTGGGTATGGTATCATGAGTTATACGGTGTGATTGGTGTGGCTGGTAAGAGTCTTACCCGGGATTCAAAATCCTTCCTTATTATGTCAGCTCGTCCGGGCACAGTGTCCTAACTGAGGCTTGGAGGAGGGTCATAGTGGGAGGAGCCAGTGCACACCAGGTGACCTAAAAGCTTTCTTTAGTTGTGCCCAGTCTCCTGCGGAGCCGCTATTCCCCATGGTCCTTTCGGAGTTCCCAGCATCCACTACGGACTACGAGAAATAGATTTACCGGTGAGTAAAATCTTATTTTTCTTTATATTATTTTAATCATTAAAGACGGCGGAGGCACTGCTCCCCTGACTGCACGTCCCTGGTAGTAGTAGTATGATACACCCTGTTTGGAAAGATCCACATGAAGAACATCCTGACGAGAAGGAACCCCCCGAGGCCACCATCTGGGGTGCACTGTGTAGGTCACACTGGAAGGGTGTGCTATCAGTGGAGGTGCACATTACAGGAATAGAACACGGTGGGGTGGAAGAGAGAAAAAAACACATAGTAAAATACATTTGCAGGTAACCAACTGAAGGGGGGAAACTAGGATAACATTATTCTGATAAAACTTTAAATGTCCTGCTCTCATGGGAGCAGAACGGGTGGGTGCGAGAATGTGGGGAGCGCACTCAAGTTCGATGAAAATGTAGCTGCTGAGCCGACTCCTGGTGCTCTCCCCATAGCTCCCTGCTTATGTTGAGGGATAGACCTAGGGGAAGACCTGATGTTCTCAGCCAGAGGTTTGATAAGCCTGGTCCTGGAGTATTCAGGGTGCAGTGCTCTGTGGGTAGTATCATTGTTGTCCCACAGCACCTGGAATGACAACCTGCAGACAACAGAGCTGTTGCAGAACCTACCTTGTGCTTCCAAAGGATGCTGAAGGCAGTGCTCTTCTTCCAGGTGATGGCGGGTCTGTCCCAAGTCAGTGCTCTTCTGCCTGGTGATGGTGGCTCCGCCCCAAGGCAGTGCTCTTCTTCCAGGTGATGGCGGCTCCATCTCAAGGCAGTACTCTTCTTCCTTGGTGATGGTGGCTCCGCCCCAAGGCAGTGCTTCTCTTCCCGGAGATGTTGGCACCACCTCTAGGCAATGATTCTCTTCTTGGTGATGGTGGCTCCGCCACATCACATGTTTGGAGGTGAGGCCGGAAGAAGGCATAAAAAACTGCTCTGTTACAGCAGTGTGTCATAGAATAATGATTAACCAATAAGACAAGAAAAAATAATACATTGTACTAAGAAAACTGTATGACATTGTTGTGCCTGGTTTTCTCCAAGAACATCAGTACGCTTTGGGAAGTCTGCCTAGATGCCTCCATAGTGGTGAATATTCTCCCTTGAAATAACAGACAGTGCACAGACATGGGGGCAAATCCATGGCCTAAATTGTTTACTTAGACTTAAGAACAACATCAATTAGTAGTTACTGTGATTAGGGATTCACTGTATAATGTGGCTTTCTCTGAAGGAAGCGGAGAAGCACTCCAGGTTTGGCCTTGCGTCCCAAACCCAGCTCAAATGACCATCCTGATCCATGAGCCAGCCGCGTCACAGGCACAGATCAAAGAGCGGAGATGGCTTTTGAAACTGCATCAAATGGGCTGTTTAAATTCTCACCTTGCACCTCTGGTATGATCTCACTTTACTTCTTCTGTCACCAAAGACATTGATGTTGCTTAAGACGTTACCGTGATTCAGAGCAGATGGGGTTAGGTTACACAAGTGATGAGACTGAGAGCAGCCACTTTCCTGGCCGCCCACAATTTATGACTCAGCGTTTATTGCATTATATTAAAGCGTATCTTGTATTACAATGTATCCTGTATTACAGTGTATCTTGGCGCTATTGCCATTGTGTTTATGATTAATGCTTAGGGGTCAAATCAATTAGGGGCGATGGTGGCAAGTGGCCATTGCAATGGCGTATTAGTTCCGCCATCGGTAGCCGAACGCTCGTGGGCGGTTCACACGTGACCTGTGCAGACAAAAATCTGCAAACCCAGCTGTACTGTAAGTGCCGGAGTGCAGAAGGTTGAATTTGGCCCTGACTGTTTCACCTGTTTATTTTTGATAGCACTAATCCTGTTTATATTGACGTTGCTGTGGGGTGATTTAGATTTTAGATGTGTATATTGTTAAAGTAGGAGTGCGCTACTGCGCATAGTCCATCTTGGTTCCTACATGGAGGCTTTGTTCGCTAACCAAGGTTGCCATCGAACCAATTACTACGCATGTGTGGTTCCATCTTGTCACCGTGTTAGAGCACCACAGTGGAAGATTGACATTGTCATTGTCATACCCTCCAAAATGACCCATTCCTTTAGGTACAAAATGCTCTGTTCCTGGATTTCCTTTCCAGTGGTGGCTCCAGATGACTGTAGCATAGTGCAAAATTCAGATAGGGGAGCC
This sequence comes from Pseudophryne corroboree, assembly GCF_028390025.1. Taxonomy (NCBI): domain Eukaryota; kingdom Metazoa; phylum Chordata; class Amphibia; order Anura; family Myobatrachidae; genus Pseudophryne; species Pseudophryne corroboree. The sequence continues at coordinate 1,168,737,198 of NC_086444.1, forward strand.
ACACCAACTGCCACCACAAACACTGCCAAACTTTGCCTGCCGGGACTTATTGGCAGTTGGTGTGGTTCCCCTATTTGAATTTTGAACTGTGCTGCAGCCCCACCTCTGCAATTGCCACTGGCAAGGAAATCCAGGAACAGAGCACCTAATGGAATAGGTCATGTTGGAGCCAGAGCCGGATTAAGGGGGGTGCCAAGGGGGTCAGTACCCCAGTCCCCCCTGGCATAAAGGGCCCCCCAGCCGAAGCCGAAGCTGCTCTGCACCGCTCTGGTGCTGCTGTCCCCTCTGCTCTGTATCTGCGCTGACCCGTGAGGAGTAGGGAGGGAGCCACACGAAACAGCCGCGAGCGGGACATCACACACCCGCTGGCAGCGCGGAATCCTTCCTCTCCAGCAGCCGGGAGTCTTCTCCTCCCTGCTGCAGCGTGGAGCCTTTACCCCGACTTCTCCTGTTGCCGTTGCCTGGCTTTGTGCTGGGCTGTGCTGGGCTTAGGGGGGGGGGAGAGAGGAGAGAATAGGGAGGTGGCCCAAATGTTTTTTGTTTTCAATGCCCGCTGTCCGGTCCTACGGCAGGCATTCGGAGCCCCCCCCCCCCTTGTAGCTGTATACCGCGATTCGGGGGGCGGAGCTAATATGAGATAATTGTTATAGAATCAGGATATATTGGCTCCGCCCCCTCCCCGCCGACCCGCGAATCGCGGCATTATTTTTCTTGTGGGGGCGGGGCCTAATGGTGAACTGTGTCCCTGGCTCCCAGCAATATCTGCTGGCTGCGGCATCCTCCTCAGGGCAGGCTTCAGTGTAAGTGTGTGCACAGTTTGTGCTCTATCTGTGTATACTGTATGTATGTGTATATGTTCTATTAGTGTATACAGTATGTATGTGTGTATATTTTCTATGTGTGTGTATGTGTTTTATGTGTATGTTATGTATTTGTGTGTATGTGGGTGTATGAGATCTATGTAATGTGTATGTGTATATATATATATATATATATATATATACAAATCGATTGGCCGGCACTCCCTCTCCTTAATCTACAGCCGTGGTGCTCTTTACACTGCCTTCACATAAACCTCCAAAAGTATGGCACTCAGCGGACTTCTTAATCACATTTCGGGTTTTATCTACCTTTTTGTCGTATATGTGCTGTTTGACAAAGGGTAAAAAACGTTGCTGAACTAGCTGGCGTTTGTGATATGTGATTAAGAAGCCCGCTGAGTGACATACTTTTGAAGTATATATATATATACAGTGGTCGAAGTGGGGCGGTATACGGCGGTATGGTATATCGCCACTTCTTCCACTGACCCGGAAATGAGGAAATTAAAGTGCAGCAGGAGGCGAGGGAAGTGGCCATCCTGCTGCACATGTTGCTCCCCAACCCTGCGCGGCGGCCGGCGGCTGTGTAGAGCGCTGTACTAGATCACCGCCACTCACCGCCGCCAGCCACCCACCGCACGCCGCTCACCGCAGCCAGCCACCAGCCGCTCACCGCCACCGGACACCCGCCGCTCACCCGCAACAAATGAGGTAATGTTCCCTTGCTGTCACCTCTCTCCCTGTCGTTACCATCCCTGTCCCTACTGTCACTCTCTCCCAGCTGTCACTGTCGTCAATCTCTCCCTGCTGTCACTGTCGTCACTCTCTCTCCCTGTCGTCACTCTCTCTCTCCCAGCTGTCACTGTCGTCACTCTCTCTACCTGTCGTCACTCTCTCTCTCCCGGCTGTCACTATCGTCACTCTCTCTCCCTGTCGTCACTCTCTCCCTATCGTCACTCTCTCTCCCTGTTGTCACTGTCTCTCTCCCTGTCGTCACTCTGGCTGTCCCTGCTGTCACAATTTCGGCTCATTCATTGTGCTACAATGTGAGTTTCGGCTCATTCAGTGTACTATAATGTGAATTTTGGCTCATTCAGTGTGCTACAATGTGAATTTCGGCTCGTACCGTGTGCTATAATGTGAATTTCAGCTCATTCAGTGTCCTACAATGTGAATTTCGGCTCATTCAGTGTGCTACAATATGAATTTCGGCTCATTCAGTGTGCTACAATGTGAATGTTGGCTCATTCAGTGTGCTACAATGTGAATGCCGGCTCATTCAGTGTGCTACAATGTTAATATCGGCTCATTCAGTGTGCTACAATGTAAATTTCGGCTCATTCAGTGTGCTACAATGTGAATTTCAGCTCATTCAGTGTGCTACAATGTGAATGTCGGCTCATTCAGTGTGCTATAATGTGAATTTCGGTTCATTCAGTGGGCTACAATGTGAATTTCGGCTCATTCAGTGTGCTACAATGTGAATTTCAGCTCATTCAGTGTGCTACAATGTGAATTTCGGCTCATTCAGTGTGCTACAATGTGAATTTCGGCTCATTCAGTGTGCTATAATGTGAATTTCAGCTCATTCAGTGTGCTACAATGTGAATTTTGGCTCATTCAGTGTGCTACAATGTGAATTTCATCTCGTACCGTGTGCTATAATGTGAATTTCAGCTCATTCAGTGTCCTACAATGTGAATTTCGGCTCATTCAGTGTGCTACAATGTGAATGTCGGCTCATTCAGTGTGCTATAATGTTAATGTCGGCTCATTCAGTGTGCTATAATGTGAATTTCAGCTCATTCATTGTGCTACAATGTGAATTTCGGCTCATTCAGTGTGCTACAATATGAATGTCGGCTCATTCAATGTGCTACAATGTGAATTTCAGCTCATTCAGTGTGCTATAATGTGAATTTCGGCTCATTCAGTGTGCTACAATGTGAATTTCAGCTCATTCAGTGTGCTATCATGTGAATTTCGGCTCATTCAGTGTGCTATAATGTGAATTTCGGCTCATTCAGTGTGCTACAATGTGAATTTCGGCTCATTCAGTGTGCTATAATGTGAATTTCAGTTCATTCAGTGTGCTACAATATGAATTTCGGCTCATTCAGTGTGCTACAATGTGAATTTCATCTCGTACCGTGTGCTATAATGTGAATTTCAGCTCATTCAGTGTCCTACAATGTGAATTTCAGCTCATTCAGTGTGCTACAATGTGAATGTCGGCTCATTCAGTGTGCTATAATGTTAATGTCGGCTCATTCAGTGTGCTACAATGTGAATGTCGGCTCATTCAGTGTGCTATAATGTTAATGTCGGATCATTCAGTGTGCTATAATGTGAATTTCAGCTCATTCAGTGTGCTACAATGTGAATTTCGGCTCATTCAGTGTGCTACAATGTGAATGTCGGCTCATTCAGTGTGCTACAATGTGAATTTCAGCTCTTTCAGTGTGCTATAATGTGAATTTCGGCTCATTCAGTGTGCTACAATGTAAATTTCAGCTCATTCAGTGTGCTATAATGTAAATTTCGGATCATTCAGTGTGCTATAATGTAAATTTCGGCTCATTCTGTGTGCTACAATGTGAATTTCGGCTCATTCAGTGTGCTATAATGTAAATTTCGGATCATTCAGTGTGCTATAATGTGAATTTCGGCTCATTCAGTGTGCTACAATGTAAATTTCAGCTCATTCAGTGTGCTATAATGTAAATTTCGGATCATTCAGTGTGCTATAATGTAAATTTCGGCTCATTCTGTGTGCTACAATGTGAATTTCGGCTCATTCAGTGTGCTATAATGTAAATTTCGGCTCATACCGTGTGCTATAAAGTGAAAGGGGCACCAGTACTAGATAATATAAGGGGTTCTACTACACTGGACATGCCCCCTGTTGTGTGACCACGCGACGAAGGCGCACATATAATTGTGTCCTTGACTTTTGCATACCCCCACTTCAAAATTTCCACTACGACCATTGTATATATATATATATACACACACGCACATACACACGCACACACACACACACACACACACACACACACACACACACACACACACACACACACACACACACACACACGTGCGTGCATCAAAGGAAACCTCCTTCCGAATCCTGCTTTTGCCCCTGCCCCCTGTTTCCTGGTGTGGGGGCCCCCTGTCTTGGGTGCCCTGGGCCCCCCAAGGGCTTAATCCGGCCATGGTTGGAGCATATGCATTGTCAGCGGGGAGACCCTGCGATTGCCTGTGATATGCTGCCGCGTACCGCTACAGACCTGGTACTACTTGCAGCTACCCTCTATCCAGATACAGTCAGCGGCTGGTGAGCTGTATACCACCCCGCTCTGCACAAGTGCTGTGCTACAACCGCTACCAATAAACCACCTCACTGATTAAGCATTTGGACTGTCCATGGTGTCAGGACATCCGTTGGTGCGTACATGAACTCTGCTATACCGCCGATACCTGTGCACGCATATTCCAGCATATATTATTCTGCATATATTATCTATAAGTGTGTTGTAGACATGAAAATGATATTTACCAGTCACAGTATAATATATTTCTGTCCGCATTTGATTGTCCTAGTAACATAGGATTTCAATAAACCCAACCCCTGATCTGTTCAAACCACGCCCCCAATCCATTCCATTTGATGTAATCTGCTGAAACCATGGACCTTTTCTGATAAAGCCGGTCCTGTAAGCCATGGCGTTTTAGAACACGGGACTGCTCTACTATGAGGAATGCATGTGAATTCATCTCCCACCGCTTTAGAGGGAGATGTACTAAGCAGTGAAAAGAGTGGAGAAGAGAGCCAGTGGAGAAGTTGCCCATGGCAACCAATCAGCTGCTCTGTATAATTTTATGGTATGCAAATTATAAATGCTACTTCAATCAATGCTGATTGGTTGTCATGGGCAACTTCTCCACTGGCTCATGTCTCCGCTCTTTTCACTGCTTAGTACATCTCCCCCTTATTAGCCACTTCTTCTCCTTGCCAAACACCTATCCATTGCTGTACTGTACACACCACTGGCACCTCTTCACTTATAATCTGTTGACAGAACATACACAGGGGCAGATTTATTAAGCTCGGTGAAGTGATAAATTGGAAGGTGATAAAGGATCGACCAGTCAGCTCCTAACTGTCATTTTTCAAACCCAGCCTGTGACATGGTAGTTAGGATCTGATTGGCTGGTGCTTTATCACCTTCCACTTTATCACTTCACCGAGCTTAATAAATCTGCCCCTCAGTGCCTTCCAAGGGGCAGATTTAACAACAAGTGATTTTTTTTTATCATTCATTACGAAATCTTAAATGGTGCTCCAACCAATCAGCTCTTAACTGTCATTTTTCAAACACATGACAGGAGCTGATTGGCTGGAGCACCATTTAAGATTTGTAATGAGTGATAACAAGAGCATCACTCATTATTAAATTTGCTCCCAACATTCACACTGCAGGGAAGACATGCATGTGGGTGGGACAGGGCCATAACTAGTGTGTGCGAGTGGAGTGGTTCCACTGCCCAGGGCCACCTCTATTTGCCCTACACCACGCCGTGCCGCCTGGCACGTCCTTAGGATGCACTGGAACCTCAGCTTCTTCCTGCTCATGACAGCGCCAGCCCATGGACACTGGCGTGCGCAGCACATTTTATTAGGGGGTGCACCGTCGGAGGGGTGTGTCTATCACCGCCTTTTGGGCGTGTTTAGTACCATCTATTGATGGTCAACACATATAAAATATCCATCTTTGTACCAATCCTAATAAAGCAGATACATTGGGGTAAATTTACTAAGATTCGTATTTTCCCGTTTGAGGTCAAAGTTCAATCACGAATGACATCGCAAGTGTAAATTTGCAACTTTTTGAATTTATTACGACTAATTTACTAAGCTGCCGTATTCTGCATTTTCGGTTTTTCCGATGTCGATGTCATTCGTTTTTTTAGGCAGTGTTTTACGTGAGTGACTTGTAAAACACTGCCGACTTTAATACAATGAATCTCGGCCGGATCTGAGAGATCCGTGCTGGGCTTCATTGTGCACCTTGTAAAAAAAAAAAAAAAATGTTTAAACTTAAAAAAAAAATTGCGTGGGGTCCCCCCTCCGAAGCCAAACCAGCCTCGGGCTCTTTGAGACGGTCCTGGTTGCAAAAATATGGGAAAAAAATTGACAGGGGTTCCCCCATATTTAAGCAACCAGCACCGGGGGCTGCGCCTGGTCCTGGTTCCAAAAATACGGGGGACAAAAAGCATAGGGGTCCCCCGTATTTTTGAAACCAGCACCGGGCTCCACTAGCTGGACAGATAACGCCACAGCCGGGGGTCACTTTTATACAGCGCCCTGCGGCCGTGGCATTAAATACCCAACTAGTCACCCCCTGGCCGGGGTACCCTGGAGGAGTGGGAACCCCTTAAATCAAGGGGTCCCCCCCCTCCAGCCACCCAAGGGCCAGGGGTGAAGCCCAAGGCTGCGGATGGGGGGCTGATAGCCTTTGTTGAAAGTGTTGAATATTGTTTTTAGTAGCAGTACTACAAGTCCCAGCAAGCCTCCCCCGCAAGCTGGTACTTGGAGAACCACAAGTACCAGCATGCGGCGGTGTTACAATGTAGCGCCTATGCGCTCCATTGTAACCAATGGTGGGAACTTTGTGGTCAGCAGTTGACCGAAAGTAACCTCACCGCTGACCACAAAGTTCCCACCATTGGTTACAATGGAGCGCATAGGCGCTACATTGTAACACTGCCGTGTGCCACCTGTCAGACAGTACAGGAGCACACAGCCGATCAGGAGGGTGCCACAACGTGGCGCTCCCTGATTGGCTGAAGAAACCCTCTTAGACATAAGTCAGAGGGGGTTTCTGGCATTCGGGGAAAGGGGTCCCATGTGAAAACATGGGGCCCCTTTCAGTTCGAGGTCGGGTGTCCGTTTTTTTATTTTGACAAGTACGTGGATTACAAATGGATTACAAGCAGAAGAGCCTTCTACCCTGGATTTTGTGAGTATAATTTTTTCAACAGGTACACCATGGATTCTACATGGAGAAGAGGACCGACCCTCGTGTGAACATTAGGTAAGTATTGTGTATATGGTGGTGTGGATGTATGTATTAAAGTTATACTTTCAAGGTGTGTGTCTTATGTCTTTATTGGGGTATTTTTTTAGTAGTAGTACTACAGGTACCAGCGGGCCCGTATTTCCGCCGCATGCTGGTACTTGTGGTTCTCCAAGTACCAGCTTGCGGGGGAGGCTTGCTGGGACTTGTAGTACTGCTACTAAAAACAATATTCAACACTTTCAACAAAGGCTATCAGCCCCCCATCCGCAGCCCTTGGATGGGGGGGGGGACAGCCTCGGGCTTCACCCCTGGCCCTTGGGGGGCTGGAGGGGGGGACCCCTTGATTTAAGGGGTTCCCACTCCTCCAGGGTACCCCGGCCAGGGGTGACTAGTTGGGTATTTAATGCCACGGCCGCAGGGCGCTGTATAAAAGTGACCCCCGGCTGTGGCATTATCTGTCCAGCTAGTGGAGCCCGGTGCTGGTTTCAAAAATACGGGGGACCCCTACGCTTTTTGTCCCCCGTATTTTTGGAACCAGGACCAGGCGCAGAGCCCGGTGCTGGTTGCTTAAATATGGGGGAACCCCTGTCAATTTTTTCCCCATATTTTTGCAACCAGGACCGGCTCAAAGAGCCCGAGGCTGGTTTGACTTAGGAGGGGGGACCCCACGCATTTTTTTTGAACAAATTCAAACATTTCCCACCCCTTCCCACTGAAAAACATGCACGGATCTCATGGATCCGTGCATGCCTATCCAATCATGGTAAAAAAAAGCAGGTCTGTTTTTTTTTAGCACTTTTTCACGAATTGTATTTCAGCACGGCAGTGTTTGGCTATTGTCGGCAGTGTTTGTGATTTGCACTTTTTAGTAAACTCCCGATTTCTACCAAATTGCAGGCGTATTTGACCGATGGTGTATTGATTCGTGATTTTTTCCTAGGACTTCCAAAATATTACGAATGCCCTCATCACTGCCGTGATTTTTGCTTAGTAAATTACCGAGATGACACTTTGAAGAAAAAACGGCATCTCGGTCAAAATTGGGAGCTTAGTAAATATACCCCATTGTCAGATGTTGTGGTGTGCACCAAACAAACACCCCTGATGGCACTCACTGCAATTACACTGCTCCTCCTCAGCCTGGTCTTGCTGCCCCTCTCTTTCCCCTGCAAGCTCCTAAGAAGAACGCTGGTTGCATGCTGCTCCTCATCAGTGGCTGGCGTTGGCATAGCATAGAAGAAGAGAGGTGTGTATGTGGCGGGTGTGACGGGTGGGCATGCGAGCAGCATGACGTAATCACATCACATCACACTGTTTTTGTACATGGAGGTGGAGCTGGGAATTTGAAAGCCGGTGTCAGTGGCACCCTTGATTAACCCAGGCATCCGGTCAGTAATACAGTCCTGACAGGGTGCAGCGCAGAGGGGACAGTAATCAGCCTGCTCGGCGATCGCTGCATCAGGCATGTGAGATCGGGGTGCCAGACATTAGGGGATGCCTGTGCGCACCAGGCACCCCCCCTGCGCACACCTATGCCCATGGAGCATAATTGCCATGCTACACCACAGCCCTGGACAGGGCCCTCAAATTAAGGCGGCCCTGCCAAAAATGTGACAGTAGAGGTATGAGTGAGACCCTGCAATTCAGTGCCTCCATTGCACACTCCCATTATAATCCAGAGGATAGTTTAGATTTGTAAAGGGATTTAGGGAAGTGATTTTCTATCTGAATGAAAGGACAGGTTTCACTTTACTATTTACTACACATAATGACAAATAAGCTGACAATGTCCCTGTTTACTCTAAGCGGCTGATACACCATTGTGAGCGTCCATTACTCAGGACTAAATAAACAACTGTCAGTGAGTGGGAGGAAATGAGGACTCTGTGCACCCGAGCATAGACTAGGGATGCAAAATGCTCCTGGAGGTAGATATTATAGTTAGAGATGTGCGACGGACCATTTTTGCTGGTTTTGGTACTAATTTGTCATCCGGCTATGGTTTTGGATTTGGTTTTGAATTGCAGCCGTGACTGGTTTTGGTTGTGGATTTTTCACCCAAAATGTAAAAAAAAAAAGAAGCTAAAACCACATAATTTGGGCCTTTTTTGTTCCTAAAGTATTATTACCCTCAATAACATTCATTTCCTACTCAAGTTTGACTACCTCACAATGTTGTTTTCATCCACTTTAGGCCAAAGGCTGCAGCGAGCTGGCTGGTTACTAAGCGACAGAGCAGCGGGACAAACACAGTTGGCAGTTTATAGCACATGAGCAAGAAGGTATTTTGAAACTGCACATAGGGGTATATTCAATAAGAGTCGGGTCCATTCCGACATGCAGTTGTCGGAATGGACCCGACAACCCCTATTCAAAGAGCGGCCAAATCCGACTGTCGTTTGGCCGTTCCCTGTGTCTTGTCCTGCCGCTGCTGCCAGCGGCTGCCGGGTGCGCTGACAGCAGCGGCAGGGGGAACAGTGAGCTGCGGCCGGCGGGGGGAACAGTGCGGCGGCCGACGGGAGAGCTGAGATCAGCGTCCGGAGCTGGCAGCGGGGGTGATGTCTGCGGCGGCGGGGTAGGCACTGCAGGGAAAGAGGTGCCTGGCCGGGGGACGGCTGTCAAGGTACCTCTCATCCCCGACCCCCGTAGCCCGCCACACTGCTCCCCGTCTCCTCACCTCAATCCGACTTGTTTTCAAGTCGGATTGAGTTTGTCAGAAAGGGGGCCAAAACCTGTCGGATTTGGCCCCGTTTCTGACAGAAACAGGCGGATCGGCTGGTATTCCGCCGATCCACCTGCTTTCCGACAGCATACTTGTCGGGAAAAAATTGCTCATATTGAATAGGTCGGAACCCCTTCCGACCTATTCCAGTCGGAAACTGCCATCTTTCCGAGAAGACAGCAGTTTCTGACTTATTGAATACAGCCCATTATCTATGTTTTTTCAGAACACAATAAATTATGTTCTAAACCAACGTGTGGGCTAACCAAATATGATACAATTAGCTCTTGGTTGGTGATGCTCCCAAATAAATAGTTCAGCAAACTATATGGGTAGAAGATCTGTACATAGACGTAAAGGAGAAAGGACTATGGGGGGTCATTCAGACCTGATCTCATGCTAGCTTTTTTCGCAGCGTTGCGATCAGGTCAGAACTGCGCATGCGTATACCGCAATGCGCAGGCGCGTTGCACCTGGTACAAAGTGGATCATTGCTGTGCAATGGGTTTTACAAAGAATCCATTCACACAGCGGATCGCAAGGAGATTGACAGGGAGAAGGTGTTTGTGGGTGTCAACTGACCGTTTTCTGGGAGTGTTTGGAAAAACGCAGGCGTGTCCAAGCGTTTGCAGGGCGGGTGTCTGACGTCAATTCCAGCCCCGGACTGGCTGTAGTGATCGCAGCGGCTGAGTAAGTTCTGGGCAACTCAGAAACTGCACAAAGTTTTTTTGTACCGCTCGGCTGCACATGCGATCGCACACTTGCACAGCTAAAATACACTCACCTGTAGGCGGCAACTATCTGATCGCAGGATTGCAAAAAACTGCTAGCGAGCGATTAGGTCTGAATGACCCCTACAGGGGGTAAATTTACCAAGGTGGGAGTTTTTATAACTGGTGAAGTTGCCCATAGCAACCAATCAGATTCTATCTATTACCTTCTAGAAGCAGCTAGATAAATTTTAAGTTGAATCCGATTGGTTGCTATAAGCAACATCACCACTTCTAAAAAAAACTCTCACCTTAGTAAATTTACCCGAAGTCTCTTCCGGGACACACTTTTTAAAAATTTTATATATAAAAAATAACTTTTAATGAAACAAGTTAAAAAATAAAGTTTAGGCATAGTGCGACACATAGATAGACAAGTTAAATACAACTCAATGGGGAAAATAGAGCAAAAAATATTTATGGTAATCTCTCTCTTGCGAAAATAGAAAGACAAAACAAAACAAAATAGAAGATCATGAAAATCTGAATTAAATGTCCTCATAAAGCAGTGTTGAGAGATGTGGCTGCTCTACACAACACCACATGAAATGTGCATACAAGTGTAACAAAAATGCTGTTGATTATCTTATTAAACTTGCATCCAACCAAAATGTATGTACTCTATGAAATATATCATATTATCTATTGATTATCAAATTTTTTTAATTTTTTTTTTTAATTTTGCAACCAAATAATGAGGCAGATGTATTAACCTGGAGACAGTATAAGGAAGTGATAAACCAGTGATAAGTGCAAGGTGATAAACGCACTAGCCAATCAGCTCCTAACTGTCAATTTACATATTGGAGCTGATTGGCTGGTGCGTTTATCACCTTGCACTTATCACTGGTTTATCACTTCCTTATGCCTTCTCCAGGTTAACACATCTGCCCCAATGTGCTAGAGGAGTAAAGTTTGCATGAGAGGAGACCCTTTAGTCACTATGCCCACACTCATAAGCTAGACAGGGTGGAGGTGTGTATCATCCAGGAGGTGACCTGTCTACGCATGCACCTCATACAATTATACAGTGAAAAGGGGTCACAGTATAACACTTATTTATCCCATATAAATGCATACCCTTCAACATGACCCATTCCATTAGGTACAAAATGCTCTGGTCCTGGACTTCCTCTCCAGTGGCAGTTACAGAGGTGGGGCTGCAGCACAGTCCAAAATTCAAACAGGGGAGCCACACCAACTGCCTGTGAGTTCCAGCCAGTCATGTGTGGCAGTGTTTGGTGCAGCAGTTGGAGTGTCTCTCCTATTTGAATTTTGGACTGTGCTGCAGCCCCTCCTCTGGAGCCGCTACTGGAGGAAAGTCCAAGAACAGGGCATTTTGTACCCAATGAAATGGGTCATGTTGGAGGGTATGTAAATAACTTAAGTGGTCAGGAAAAGGTTAAATATTCCATAATATATATGCATACATAGTATAACCAGTAGGAGACAGAACTCAGGTTTCTGAGCACACATTCTCCCACATGGTTAAAGTGCCTGACTCTTCTTTCTGGCAGCTGCTCTCTGGTCTCTGTGGTCCAGTGCTAACAGAGCACACAGATCCACACTTCTGCATGGCTGTCCATGCATGAGATGCCATTTGCACTGTTTATGCAGATATGTGAAGTAAATGCATTGTTGGCCCTTTCTTGGATATTCATGTGATGTAAGGACACAAAACAACCAATGCAGAGTTTATACATTTTATATACTTGAAAAGAAAACAATCTCCTATATAATAGCCCAGATCTGTGACTTTGTGACTCATTTGCTAATGCTGGGCGGAGTCACAACACTGGGCGGAGTTAGTCAAATGAGTCACAGATCTGGGCAAATCTATAGGAGACTAGGAGCAGAAGCAGATAGTATGGGCATGGCACAGGCAGGGGTGCACACCTCCCAGCTTTCTTCAGGCAGACAGGGGTGCATACCTCCCAGCTTTCTTCAGGCAGACAGGGGTGCATACCTCCCAGCTTTCTTCAGGCAGAAGGAGGGCACACACACACACACACACACACACACACACACACACACACACACACACACACACACACGGAAAAGGGGGCGTGGCCAATAAAAGGGGGCGTGGCTTTACAGGAGGGCCCCCGTTTTCGTCAGTGAGGGGGCATGTCCAGCGCTCTGTGAGCTGGTGGCATGCCTCCAGGGGCGGATTATGAGTCCGGGGGGCCCAGGGCACTTGAGACAGGGGAGCCCTATCTCATGGCTGTGTCTGCTGTGGGACTGGGGGCGTGGCCTAATAGCGGCCCGCGTGGCCACGCTCCCTTATGCAAATTCAGGGATTTTTTTTTATATGGAATTTTGGCCCCTCAGCTAGGGCTAAAGCCAGAGGAGGTGGTCGCTTCCCCCTACACACCCGCACAGGCAGAAGAAAGCAGGCAACACCACAGACCTGCCAACACGCAGCAGCGTGTGCTGACTGTAGCACAATGCTGCCGCTGTTGCTGGCAGGACGGGGGAGCTTCTGAGCTGGGACAGAGCTACTCCAGCCGGGGGGCCCCTAAAACTGTGGGGCCCACGGTACGTACCCCCTGGACCCCCCCTTAATCTGGCTCTACTGCCGAAACCCCGGGACAGTTGGGAGGTATGGGGGTGTGTGAGGGGGTATGCCGTACAGACAGACGGGCACCGGCTTGCTGTGTGCTTGACCCCCCACATCAGCATACTCAGCAGGGTCTCTCTGGCGCGGAGGAGCGTCACTTTCTAGCACACTCCACGCTTCTTAGCTGCAGTTTTGTGGGGCACCTGCTGCTGTGCAGGTTCCGTACTGCCCCTGTTATCTCCAGCCCCGGCAACCCCACCGCTAGCTGCAGTGCTGCCACCCGCAGTGAGGTGCGCCCAGCTCCTTCACACACTTTAGCCAGCGGGTAGCGCTGCAGAAGTCCGAGCTGCTTGCAGGCTCCGACCCCCTCCTCCCTCCAGCTGCAGCGTCTCCTGGGAGCTAACCAGTCACTCCCAGTCTCCCCTTACCACAGTGCCCAGCAGCTGCGAGGTCCGCGCCGTGTGCATGCTATGACCCCCTCCTCCCTCCAGTCGCAGCGTCTCCTGGGGGCTAACCAGTCACTCCCAGTCTCCCCTTACCAGAGTGCCTGGCAGCTGCGCGAGGTCTGCGGTGTGTGACTGAGGAGGGGGGGAGGGATGATGACGGGCAGAGGAAGCAGGGCTCCAGCCTGAGAGAGTCAGCCATGCCAAGTCTCCACCAGCAGCAGATCCCAACAGGTTGGAGTGGAACAGCAGCAGCCGTGACTCCGGTAAGACACATCTGTCTGTCACCACTGTTTTGTCCCTAATACCAATCTCTCCCGTGCCCTGTGTTCTCTCATGTCCCTGTCACCCCTGGCCTTGCCCTGTCACCCTTATCCTGGCCCTTTCACCCTTATGCTGGCCCTGTTACCCCTATCCTGGCCCTGTCACCCCTGATCTGACCCTGTCACGCCTGTCCTGGCCCTGTTACTGCATGCCCTCCAACTACCTTTTTAGCAGGTACAGTACCCGCAGCGCCTCCAGACCCCTCCTCAATGCACCACACCTCCGCACCTTCCCCTCCACCACATGCGGCATTCCACCCCTCCCCCACACGCTGTGCCTTAAGACCCCCTACACCACCCGTGGCTCCCACTCCTCCGCCCCTCCACCACCCACAGCACCTCCAGACCCCCTCCACCATCCACCCCCCATATATGTCTCCCTCCACACCTGCCCCCCTCCACCCGCAGCATCTGCAGACACCCTCCTCCATCTGCGGTCCCCCCCCACCCCTCCCCCACCCATGGCACCCTCGCACCTACCCCTCCACCACCTGCAGCGCCTCCAGACCCCCTTCCCCATCCGACGTACCACCCGTACCTGGCCCTCCCCTACCCACGGCGCATCCAGACCGTCGCAAGGGGCTATGCCTCCTTCACCATTGCACGCCCTTTCATTGTGCAATATTTAACCACTGACAAAGGAATGCAGGTAATACTCCATATAATACAAATATTGAACCCCAGAAAGGCATGCAAGGGTTAAGGGGGCGTAGCCCCTTGCGACGGTGTGAAGAGCGCCCGTAGGGCGCGATGAAGCACCTAGTATAAAATATGTGTTTAAAGACAATGTGTTGCTTTCTGATTACGCTAACAGTGCACTAGAGCAGCGCTTCTCGTAGTAGCGTATGTATGTGCTTTACTGAGGGGCATGTATATGCCAAGTAGGTGACATGGCTATTTCACACAGATGGCGTGCCATGTTGGAGGGATGTGGGACTCGCCCTTCAGAACCACTAGCTCACCCCTAAGCCCCCATCCTGACAATGTTACATACGCTGATATGCGGAAGGTGTAATGGTTAGCATTACTGCCTCACAGCACTGAGGTCATGTGTTTGATTCCCACCATGACCCTAACTGTGTGGAATTTGTATATTCTCCCTGTACTTGCGTGGGTTTCCTCTGGGTACTCCGGTTTCCTCCCACAATCCAAAAATATACAGGTAGGTTAATTGGCTCCCAACAAAATTAACCCTAGTGTGAATGTGTCTGGGTGTACATGTGATAGGGAATATAGATTGTAAGCTCCACTGGGGCAGGGACTGAGGTGAATGGCCAAATATTCTCTGTACAGTGCTGTGGAATATGTGTGCACTATATAAATAACATAATAATAAATAAATATGCCCTGTGTCCCAATGACACTTACCTATGTTTGTGAAGCAGGAAGAATTTAAGGTAGTACCTTACATTAGGAGTTGTTACCTACAGCAGTGTTACGGCTGGCAGTAACCCTTTCATACATGGGGCGAAGCGAGAGTCAGCCATCCTCACAATTAAACCAAGCTTGTAATGGCAATTGACCTTTTTGTCCATTGATAAATCTATGACAGTGGCCTGCGGCCTGTGGAGGGGAAATGTAAGGGGGGTCAGTATGATATCCCGGCTGTTGGGATCCCGGCAGTCAGGAGCCCGACGCCGAGATCCCGACAGCAGGGTTACTGGCCACGAGCGCAGGATGTCCGCTCGCCACGCTTCGGCCCCCGATGGTGACCACAGGGTTATATTCCACCTCGGGTGGTGGCATGGACCACCACCCAAGTGGGGATTCCAGCCGGCGGTTGGGATTCCGACCACCAGCATTTCACCGGGAGTTGGGATTCCGGTGTCGGTATCCTGACAGTCGGTAAATTGACTGCCTCACCTCCTCCCAGCAGTATGACTCATTGGCTTTTGTGCGGTAAAGCCTATCTACCAAGTATTCATTATGGCATTACTTGCACCTCCATATTACCTGTTGTGTTACCACCAACCTAGGCATTCAGCATGTCCGGTACATGAAGGATTTTTTAAGGTTTATTTCTGCAGTGATAAAGAGAAGATCATCCACAGAAGACAGGGGATGTATTGATAAATCAATGTACAGTATGCAACACCAAGTGCATGCAGGGCCATTGAGACATCCACAGGGGTGGGTACTGGGACGCAAGGCCAAATCTGTGAGGACACACCCCTGCCGGGGGAAAAAACCCAGTGATGCACACACATAGTCTTTTTAACAGGAGGCAGCTATGATTTGCCCAGGTTCTGTGGGCAGACTGTTGAGATGGTAAGACGCTGTATAGAGCTGACGGTATCCGGTCTTTAGGTCGACAACAAGCAGGTCAACACTCATTAGGTCGACCACTATTGGTCGACATGCATTAGGTCGACATGGCAAAGGTCGACGCATGAAAAGGTCGACATGATTTTTTTTTTTTTTTTAAATAAACTTTTTCATAGTTTACGATCCACGTGGACCACGCGGTAGCGGAGCGAGGCGCCTTGCCCGAAGCATGGCGAGTGAAGTGAGTTATGCAAGGGGACACGGTGCACTAACTGGTGTTCCTGGCCACTTTAAGTAGAAAACAACACCAATATTCTTTTTAAATGTCGACCCTTTTCCATCTCGACCATTTTCCATGTTGACCTAATGACCATGTCAACCTTTTTTGGATATCCACCTAGTCACTGTCGACCAATAGTGGTCGACCTAGTTACTGATGACCCAACGATCCACACCCAGAGCTGACATAACTATCTTCCTTTGTCCCAGTCAGCCAAGCATTGGGGTCTATTTACTAAGCCGTGGATGGAGATAAAGTACCAGCCAATCAGCAACTACTTGGCATGTCACAGGCTGCATTTGAAAAATGACAGTTAGGAGCTGGTTGGTTGGGACTTTTTCTCTGTGCACTATGGGGGGTCATTCTGAGTTGATCGCACGCTGACGATTTTCGCAGCGCAGCGATCAGGTAAAAAAACGGCAAAACTGCGCATGCATATGCACCACAATGCGCACGTGCGTCGTACGGGTACAAACAGCATCATTGCTGTGCAATGCTTCTAGCGACGAATCCATTCGCACAGCCGATCGCAAGGAGATTGAGAGGAAAAGAGCGTTTATGGGTGTCAACTGACCGTTTTCTGGGAGTGGTAGGGAAAACGCAGGTGTGACCAGGCGTTTGCAGGGTGGGTATCTGACGTCAATTCCGGGACCTCCAATGCTAGAATCATCGCACAGGATAAGTAACTTCAGGGCTGCTCTTGTTTTGCACAAAATGTTTTTGTACCGCTCGGCTGCACATGCGATCGCACACTTGCAAAGCTAAAATACACTCCTCCGTGGGCGGCGACAATGCGTTTGCACGGCTGCTAAAAGTAGCTAGCGAGCGAACAACTTGGAATGAGGGCCCATATCTCCATCCGAGGCTTAGCAAATACTGTAGAAACCACAGATTCTTACATGCCCCCTTATCAAAAGGGATGAATGGATGACCCTGCTACTGGATCTGCAGGGGCCAATTTAAGGGCTATATTTAGGGGGTGTAGAAAAGTTTGGCAAACCAGCATCAGCTTGTAGAATTGAGCAAAAATAAGAATTTACTTACCGATAATTCTATTTCTCGTAGTCCGTAGTGGATGCTGGGGACTCCGTCAGGACCATGGGGAATAGCGGGCTCCGCAGGAGACAGGGCACATCTAAAAAAGCTTTTAGGTCACATGGTGTATACTGGCTCCTCCCCCTATGACCCCCCTCCAAGCCTCAGTTAGGTACTGTGCCCGGACGAGCGTACACAATAAGGAAGGATCTTGAATCCCGGGTAAGACTCATACCAGCCACACCAATCACACCGTACCACTTGTGATCTGAACCCAGTTAACAGTATGATAACAAAACGAAGTAGCCTCTGAAAAGATGGCTCACAACAAGAATAACCCGATTTTTGTAACAATAACTATGTACAAGCATTGCAGACAAACCGCACTTGGGATGGGCGCCCAGCATCCACTACGGACTACGAGAAATAGAATTATCGGTAAGTAAATTCTTATTTTCTCTAACGTCCTAGTGGATGCTGGGGACTCCGTCAGGACCATGGGGATTATACCAAAGCTCCCAAACGGGCGGGAGAGTGCGGATGACTCTGCAGCACCGAATGAAAGAACTCCAGGTCCTCCTTAGCCAGAGTATCAAATTTGTAAAATTTTACAAACGTGTTCTCCCCTGACCACGTAGCTGCTCGGCAAAGTTGTAATGCCGAGACCCCTTGGGCAGCCGCCCAAGATGCGCCCACTTTCCTAGTGGAGTGGGCCTTTACAGATTTAGGCTGTGGCACGCCTGCCACAGAATGTGCAAGTTGGATTGTGCTACAGATCCAACGTGCAATCGTCTGTTTAGACGCAGGAGCACCCATCTTGTTGGGTGCCATACAATATAAACAGCAAGTCAGACTTTCTGACTCCAGCCGTCCTAAACTATATATATATATATATATATATATATATATTTTTAGGGTCCTGACAACGTCTAGTAACTTGGAGTCCTCCAAGTCCCTAGAAGCCGCAGGCACCATAATAGGTTGTTTCAGGTGAAAAACCTGACACCCCCTTAGGAAGAAAACTGGAGACGAGTCCCAGTTCTGCCCTGTCCGAATGGAAAATTAAATATGGGCTTTTGCAAGACAAAGCCGCCCATTCTGACAAACGCCTGGCCGAGGCCAGGACCAACAGCATGGTCACTGTCCATGTGAGATATTGGTCAACAGCATGTTCACTTTCTATGTGATATATTTCAAATCCACAGATTTGAGCGGTTCAAACCAATATGATTTTAAGGAATCCCAACACTATGTTGAGATCCCACGGTGCCACTAGAGGCACAAAAAGGGGTGTATATGCAATACTCCCTTGACAATCTGGACTTCAGGAACTGAAGTCAATTCTTTTCGGAAGAAATTCTACAGGGCCGAAACTTAAAACCTTAAAGAACCCCAATTTTAGGCTCAAAACACTCCTGTTTTCAGGAAGTGTAGAAATCGACCTAGTTGAATTTTCTTCGTGGGGCCTTCCTGGCCTCACCCACGCAACATATTTTCACCACATGTGGTGATGACGTTGTGCGATCACCTCCTTCCTGGCTTTGACCAGGGTAGGTATGACCTCTTATGGAATGCCTTTTTCCTTCAGGATCCGGCATTCAACCGCCATGCCGTCAAACGCAGCCGCGGTAAGTCTTGGAATAGACATGGTACCTGCTGAAGCAAGTCCCTTCTTAGCTCCCCCGGCCCTTAGTCCTCTTGAAGTTCCGGGTACCAAGTCCCTCTTGGCCAATCCGGAGTCACGAGTATAGTTCATACTCCTCTATGTCTTATAATTCTCAATACCTTGGTTATGAGAAGCAGAGGAGGGAACACATACACCGACTGTTACACCCACGGTGTTACCAGGACATCCACAGCTATCGCCTGAAGGTCTCATGACCTGGCGCAATACCTGTCCCGTTTTTTGTTCGGGCGGGACGCCATCATTTCCACCTTTGGTCTTTGCCAATGGCTCACAATCATGCGGAAAAACTTCCCTATGAAGTTCCCACTCTCCCAGGTGGAGGTCATGCCTGCTGAGGAAGTCTGCTTCCCAGTCGTCCACTCCCGGAGAGAACACTGCTGACAGTGCTATCACATGATTTTCCGCCTAGCGAAAAATCCTTGCAGTGTTTTCACTGCCCTCCAGCTTCTTGTGTCGCCCTTTCTGTTTACGTGGGCGACTGCCGTGATGTTATCCCACTGGATCAATACCGGCTGACCTTGAAGCAGAGGACTTGCTAAGTTTAGAGCCTTATAATTTCGCTCTTAGCTCCCTCTATGTGGAGAGAATTCTCCAGACTTGATCACACTTTCCTGGAAATTTTTTCCCTGTGTGACTGCTCCCCAGCCTCTCAGGCTGGCCTCCGTGGTTACCAGCATCCAATCCTGAATGCTGAATCTGTGGCCCTCTAGAAGATGAGCACTCTGTAATCACCACAGGAGAGACACCCTTGTCCTTGGATATAGGGTTATCCGCTGATGCATCTGAAGATGCGATCCGGACCATTTGTCCAGCAGATCCCACTGAAGAGTTCTTGCGTGAAATCTGCCGAATGGAATTGCTTCGTAATAAGCCACCATTTTTACCAGGACTCTTGTGCAATGATGCACTGACACTTTTCCTGGTTTTAGGAGGATCCCGATTAGCTCGGATAACTCCCTGGCTTTCTCCTCTGGGAGAAACACCTTTTTCTGGACTGTGTCCAGAATCATCCCTAGGAACAGTAGACGTGTCCTCGGAAAAGCTACGATTTTGGAATATTTAGAATCCACTCGTGCTGTCGTAGAACTATTAAAGATAGTGCTACTCCGACCTCCAACTGTTCTCTGGACCTTGCCCTTATCAGGAAAGCGTCCAAGTTTCTTTTAAGAAGAATCATCATTTCGGCCATTACCTTGGTAAAGACCCGGGGCGCCGTGGACAATCCAAACGGCAGCGTCTGAACTGATAGTGACAGTTCTGTACCACGAACCTGAAGTACCCTTGGTGAGAAGGGCAAATTTGGACATGTAGGTAAATGTCCCTGATATCCAGTGACACCATCTCGTCCCCTTCTTCCTGGTTCGCTATCACTGCTCTGAGTGACTCCATCTTGATTTGAACGCTTGTATGTAAGTGTTCAAATATTCCAGATCTCACCAAGCCGTTTGGCTTCAGTACCACAATATAGTGTGGAATAATACCCCCTCCCTTGTTGTAGGAGGGGTACTTTGATTATCACCTGCTGGGAATACAGCCTGTGAATTGTTTCCAATACTGCCTCCCTGTCGGAGGTAGACGTTGGTAAAACAGACTTCCGGAACTTGTGAGGAGGAGACGTCTCGAATTTCCAATGTACACCTGGGATACTACATGTAGGATCCAGGAGTCCCCTTGCGAGTGAGCCCACTGCGTGCTGAAACTCTTGAGATGACCCCCTACCGCACCTGAGTCCACTTGTACTGCCCCAGCGTCATGCTGCGGACTTGGCAGAAGCTGTGAAGGGCTTCTGTTCCTGGGAATGGGCTGCTTGCTGCAGTCTTCTTCCCTTTCCTCTACCCCTGGGCAGATATGACTGGCCTTTGCCCGCCTGCCCGTATGGGGATGAAAGGACTGAGACTGAAAAGACTGTGTCCTTTTCTGCTGAGATGTGACTCGGGGAACAAAAGGTGGATTTTTCAGCTGTCGCCATGGCCACCAGGTCCGATGGACCGCCCCTTTATACGGCAATACTTCCATGTGCCGTCTGGAATCTGCCTCACCTGACCACTGTCGTGTCTTCGTCTGGCAGATATGGACATCACATTTACTCTTGATGCCAGAATGCAAATATCCCTCTGCGCATCACGCATATATAGAAATGCATCCTTAAAATGCTCTATAGACAATAAAATCTTGTCCCTGTCAAGGGTATCAAAATTTTCAGTCAGGAAATCCGACCAAGCCCCCTCAGCGCTGCACATCCAGTCTGAGGCGATTGCTGGTCGTAGTATAACACCAGTATGTGTGTATATACTTCTTAGGCTATTTTTCAGCTTCCTATCAGCTGGCTCCTTGAGGGCGGCCGTATCTGGAGACGGTAACGCCACTTGTTTTTATAAGCGTGTGAGCGCCTTATCCACCCTAAGGTGTGTTTCCCAACTCGCCCTTACTTCTGGCGGGAAAGGGTATACCGCCCATAACTTTCTATCGGAGGAACCCCACGTATCATCACACACTTCATTTAATTTATCTGATTCAGGCAAAACTACAAGTAGTTTATTCACACCCTACAAAATACCCTTATTTGTGGTACTTGTAGTATCAGAAATATGTAACACCTCCTTCATGCCCTTAACATGTAACGTGTGGCCCTAAAGGAAAATACGTTTGTTTCTTCACCGTCGACACTGGAGTCAGTGTCCCTGAGGTAAATGGGCGTTTTTACCAGCCCCTGGCGGTGTCTGAGACGCCTGGACAGGTACTAATTTGTTTGCCGGTCGTCTCATGTCGTCAACCGGCTCGCAGCGTGTTGACATGATCACGTACTTCCACAAGTAAGCCATCCATTCCGGTGTCGACTCCCTAGAGAGTGACATCACCATTACAGGCAATTTGCTCCGCCTCCTCACCAACATTTTCCTCCTACATGTCGACACACACGTACCGACATACAGCACACACACAGGGAATGCTCTGATAGAGGACAGGACCCACTAGCCCTTTGGGGAGACAGAGGGAGAGTTTGCCAGCACACACCAAAATGCTATAATTATACAGGGACAACCTTTATAAAAGTGTTCCTCCCTTATAGCATTTAATATATATTTATATCGCCAAATCAGTGCCCCCCCTCTCTGTTTTAACCCTGTTTCTGTAGTGCAGTGCAGGGGAGAGCATGGGAGCCTTCCCCTCAGCCTTTCTGTGAGGGAAAATGGCGCTGTGTGCTGAGGAGAATAAGCTCCGCCCCTTTTTCGGCAGGTTTTTTCTCCCGGTTTTTAAGAACTGGCCTGGGTTAAAATACATACATATAGCCTTAATGGCTATATGTGATGTATTTATTTTGCCAATAAGGTACTTATATTGCTGCCCAGGGCGCCCCCAGCAGCGTCCTGCACCCTCCGTGACTAGGTCAGTGAGCCGTGTGACAACAATGGCGCACAGCTGCAGTGCTGTGCGCTACCTTCATGAAGACTGTGAAGTCTTCTGCCGCCTGTTTCCGGACCTCCGTTCTGCCGTCTTCTTCAGCGTCTGTAAGGGGGATCGGCGGCGCGGCTCCGGGACGAACCCCAGGCTGACCTGTGTTCCGACTCCCTCTGGAGCTCAGTGTCCAGTAGCCTAAGATCCCAATCCATCCTGCACGCAGGTGAGTTGGAGATCTCTCCCCTAAGTCCCTCGTTGCAGTGATCCTGTTGCCAGCAGGAATCACTGAATGAAACCTAAAAAAAAAAACTTTTCTAAACAGCTCTTTAAGAGAGCCACCTAGATTGCACCCTTCTCGGACGGGCACAAAAACCTAACTGAGGCTTGGAGGGGGGTCATAGGGGGAGGAGCCAGTACACACCATGTGACCTAAAAGCTTTTTTAGATGTGCCCTGTCTCCTGCGGAGCCCGCTATTCCCCATGGTCCTGACGGAGTCCCCAGCATCCACTAGGACGTTAGAGAAAGACCATTGCACGGTACTGTGGGTATTTTCTCTGGAGAGACACGTTTCTATTTACCATCATAGCTTCTTCAGAGTCCCAATAAAAGTTTGTTTATTGTATCGTTCATGATGGGGGTTTATGAAAATCAGGGACCTAGGAGGTTCTCCTTAAAGTAAGCCATAAAACCAAAATATCAGACTGAACAGCCCTGAATGGAAATGTTTCCAAGAATTAAATCCCATCATTGGTTCTCCTTTGAAATGTCTTCAGCTGGATGCTAATAGCTGGCTGACCTCGCTCTGACTGTATAAGCTTTCAGCGGTGGCTTCTTAAGCAGCTTCTTGGCAGCTTATTATCCCTTACTGATAGCATGAATGGAGATGCACTCCTAGATTACACACTATCGTGAGAGATCAGTCACACAGAATGGGAGTGTTACTTACTGATCACTCCGCTCTTTCAGCATGCCAATGTGCTCCGTGCCACACCTGCTCAGATACTCTCTCAAATGCTAACAACACCCAGAAATGAGAGAGGACCGAGTTCCAGTGTAACAGTACTGTAGGAACTCGCTGATACTGTCATTGGTAAAATATGTGTGCACAGCTAATATGCAGATAGCGCTACTATGATGGCACACTTTGTAACAATATACATTGACATAACTATGGATATTTAGAATAGTAAGACTACCATAGAAGAAAAGGCACTTTCTACCTTCTGAAGTATGGATGGGGTTGCAGTGGTTTCTTACCCTGCACATACGTACAGGCAGTGTCGGACTGGGGGATGAAGGGCCCACCTGAGGAATGGAATGGTAGGGGCCCATGTTTAGGGGTGTGGCCAGTCTCCAGAGGGGGTGTGGCCAGCTGCCACAGAGGCATGGCTAACCATTAGCGAGTGCATGGCCTAGGACCTTGCTAAATATATATAGTAAATACTGCTAGTGCATGCATGATAATGTACCAGATTAATAACAGCAATGCACTATAGAAAATACACCACAGTCCTGTGCAGTCTAATGTAACATATGTATAATGATTAATTCAAGTGCACAGTCTGGAACCTGATCCCTAGAGCAGGAGGTGGGATCCCCGGCAGTGGGGCCTACCGGGGCTTTCCCCAGTACCCCTATGGGCCAGTCCAACCCTGCGAACAGATTAGGAATAGAGATGAGCGGTTTCTTTTAATTGAAAATTGAACATACCCAAACTTTTAGGATCCGAGTAGAACCAAGTCCCTGCTTGGAACAATTTTGGTGATCCAAGAGGACCAATTCCTGAATCAGGCCTTTCCTAGAGCTCAGAGCTCAGATTTAAAAAAAATGAATCTTGGGTTTGAATTGAATATAAGTCCCTTCCTAGTGATTTCAGCTGCTAATTCACACAGGAGAGTGTATGATGAGGTGGGAAAATTGACTGGAAATGACTGGAAATGAATGTCATTGATGTTAATAATACTATAGGAAAAAACAGGTCCAAGTTATATGATTTTAGCTGTTTTTATCATTTTTTTTAACGATTGTAAAGCACCTTGAGTCCTGTTGGAGAAAGAGCGCTATATAAATAAAATTATTATTATTATTATTATTATTTTTATAGATTTTTAAAGCAATCCAGATCCAAAAACAAACTCACAACCAAAACACAAAAATGATTTAGGGGCAGATGTACTAAGCCGTGGAGAGTGGTAAAGTGGAGAGAGATAAACTACCAACCAACCAGCTCCTGTCATTTTTCAAACGCAGTCTGTAACATGGCAGTTAGGAACTGATTGGCGTGTACTTTACCTCTCTCCTAAAGGCTTAGTACATCCCGTCCCTAGAACCAAAACACGGCGATCTGTGCACATCTCTAGTTAGGAACAGGTATTGGGAAATGCACTGAGAACAGAAAATAATGCAGCTAGCAGCCAATACAAATAACTCGGTAGGACAGTGGTTCCCAAACTTTGTGCCTAGCACCCTGGGGTGCCTCAGGACACTAGCAGGGGTGCCTTGGATTGGTGGTCCAGGACCAATGCAAACTATTTTTGGTCAAAGTAATAGACAAAACCAGTGCTTGTGGCTGCCAATTATAATATATGAGGACAAACAGAAGCAAATATTGTCCCGCACCACACTAAAGAAACTAAGGATGACACATAAACATCATTTACTTATTGTTATCTAAAATTCTCAAAGAAACTTTTGGCCTAGGGGTGCCGTGAAAAAATTCTGATATTCTAGGGCGACATGATTAAAGTTTGGGAACCACTGCGGTAGGAGATGGGTTGTATTTGTAAAAGTTTAATTTAACAAGTTGCTAAATGGGTGTATTTAAGATTTTTAGAACAAGCGGAGTATTTTTTTTATTTGAAGAATTATTAAATAACCTTGTTTAGTGGAAATCTGCAAAACCCCTTTCCCTCTGCATGGTATTTTTGTTTTGCATATGCGCCAATGCAGACAGACTTACATGTATCTGGCACGTGTGCCTCATTATGACTGAACCTTAAGGAACAGGGGAGGGTTGGACATGTAGATTCAGGCTGAGTATAGTGAGGGTGTAATTACTGAATTGTCACAATGTCAACATTATGGGTCTAGGGTCAGGGTTAGGCTTAAGGTTAGCATTAGGCTGTGATTAGGGTAAAAAAATGTTGCCGACATGCCTATTGACCATGTTGACATTGTGCATGTCAATATGTCACAGATCGACTTAAAGTTCATGTCAACATTCTGGTAGCCACCTTCTGAATGTTGACATTTTGTACCACTACTTCTATAGACGGCACTAATAGGGGACAAGCCAAGCTTCTCTGGCGGTACTGGAGTTCAATATTTCAGAGAAAAAAGAGAGACTCTGTGTTGGGGCACGCTTAAGAAATAAAACTTAACTTATAATTTGAATATATTAAAATTGTGGTACACACACAAACACACACATAATGCTAAATGAGAAGGTTTTAGAGAATTTTAACCTTCCTCTACTTGTATTTTTTGAATCTGAGAACAGATTCTCATTTATCAATAAGAAAAGATTGATGAATAGGAGTATCGGGTCTCCAAATTCTATGGGGTATATGCAATTAGCGGCGAATCGCGGCAATTTTTCGGCCGTTTTTTAATTCGACACAATTCGACCGTCTAATTTCGGCAAGTGGGTGCCGAAATTGACCATATTCAATAAAAAACGGATTCGACAGTCCCGCTGACGAAAAACGGCCGATTTGACGGATTTTGTTCCGATTTTTAAAAAACTGGGAAAAACGGGGAAAAACCCGAAAAAAATTTGCATGGGGTCCCCCCTCTAAAGCATAACCAGCCTCGGGCTCTTCGAGCTGGTCCTGGTTCTAAAAATCCGGGGGGAAAATGGACAGGGGATCCCCCGTATTTTTAAAACCAGCACCGGGCTCTGCGCCTGGTGCTGGTGCAAAAAATACGGGGGACAAAAAGAGTAGGGGTCCCCCGTATTTTTTACACCAGCATCGGGCTCCACTAGCTGGACAGATAATGCCACAGCCGGGGGTCACTTTTATACAGCGCCCTGCGGCCGTGGCATTAAATATCCAACTAGTCACCCCTGGCCGGGGTACCCTGGGGGAGTGGGGACCCCTTCAATCAAGGGGTCCCCCCCCCAGTCACCCAAGGGCCAGGGGTGAAACCCGAGGCTGTCCCCCCCATCCAAGGGCTGCGGATGGGGGGCTGATAGCCTTGAGAAAATGACAAGAATATTGTTTTTCCTGTAGTACTACAAGTCCCATCAAGCCTCCCCCGCAAGCTGGTACTTGGAGAACCACAAGTACCAGCATGCAGGAGAAAAACGGGCCCGCTGGTACCTGTAGTACTACTGGAAAAAAATACCCAAATAAAAACAGGAGACACACCTTGAGAGTAAAACTTTATTTCACACCTGCCGACACTCACATACTTACCTATGTTGACCCGCCGACTGCCACGTCTCCTGATCCGACGATCCGGGGTACCTGTGAATAAAATTATACTCCCCTCAATCCAGTGTCCAGATATAAATCCTCGTACTTGGCAAAAAAAATAAACGAACACCCGACCAACGGACTGAAAGGGGTCCCATGTTTACACATGGGACCCCTTTCCCCGAATGCCGGGACCCCACGTGACTCCTGTCACAGAGGTCCCTTCAGCCAATCAGGAAGCGCTGCTTCGTTGCACTCACCTGATTGGCTGTATGCGCGTCTGAGCTCAGACACCGCATCGCACAGCTCCCTCCATTACTTTTAATGGTGGGAACTTTGCCGTCAGCGGTGGGGTTACCCGCGCTCAGCCGCTGACCGCGGGTGACCTCACCGCTAACCGCAAAGTTCCCACCATTGAGTATAATGGAGAGGCTTTGCGATGCGCTGTCTGACAGCTTAGACGTGCAGCCAATCAGCAGAGTGCCAGGACGTTACGCTCGCTGATTGGCTTAAGAGACCTTTCTGTGACAGCAGTCACGGGGGGGTCTCTGCATTCGGGGAAAGGGGTCCCATGTGTAAACATGGGACCCCTTTCAGTCCGGCTTGGTCGGGTGTTCGTTTATTTTTTTTGCCAAGTACGAGGATTTATATCTGGACACTGGATTGAGGTGAGTCTAATTTTATTCACAGGTACCCTGGATCGTCGGATCAGGAGACGTGGCAGTCGGTGGGTCAACATAGGTAAGTATGTGTGTGTCGGCAGGTGTGAAATAAAGTTTTACTCTCAAGGTGTGTGTCTCCTGTTTTTATTTGGGTATTTTTTTTCCAGTAGTACTACAGGTACCAGCGGGCCCGTTTTTCTCCCGCATGCTGGTACTTGTGGTTCTCCAAGTACCAGCTTGCGGGGGAGGCTTGCTGGGACTTGTAGTACTACAGGAAAAAACAATATTCTTGTCATTTTCTCAAGGCTATCAGCCCCCCATCCGCAGCCCTTGGATGGGGGGGACAGCCTCGCGCTTCACCCCTGGCCCTTGGGTGGCTGGGGGGGGACCCCTTGATTGAAGGGGTTCCCACTCCCACAGGGTACCCCGGCCAGGGGTGACTAGTTGGATATTTAATGCCATGGCCGCAGGGCGCTGTATAAAAGTGACCCCCGGCTGTGGCATTATCTGTCCAGCTAGTGGAGCCCGATGCTGGTGTAAAAAATACGGGGGACCCCTACTCTTTTTGTCCCCCGTATTTTTTGCACCAGCACCAGGCGCAGAGCCCGGTGCTGGTTTTAAAAATACGGGGGATCCCCTGTCATTTCCCCCCCCCGGATTTTTAGAACCAGGACCGGCTCGAAGAGCCCGAGGCTGGTTATGCTTTGGAGGGGGGACCCCACGCCATTTTTTTCCGGGATTTTACCATTCCATCTAAAAAAAATATATATATATATTTTAAAAAATATATAAATAATACTTGTGCCTCCCAAAAAGACAAACCAAGTACCTAATCCCTTCTAATATAAATAGATATGCTATTACCAATAAAAAAAACACAAAAAAAACATGTTTTAAATTTTTTTTATTAGATCACCCACCAAAGTGTGGCGGATTGAAAATGACGAATTTACTGTCTAAAAGCACTGTTGTCGAATTTCCAAACTTCAATTGAATATACTTTTGTCGAATTGCCGCATTTGTACCATTGCAGAAATGTCGAATTTGACAAATGTCGAATTTCAAAAAGTAGAATTTTGAAAGTCCGTTTTTTTTACGGAAAGTACTGAATTGCATTGTCGAATTTTTTTTTTTTGGCGAAAAAGTCCAGTTTTTCAAAAAATTCGGGAATTCGACCGCAATTGCATATACCCCTATAAGTATTTTACGGTGACAGTGACACCCATGATGAAAATATCAGAAATTCAATTTCAACATAATAGGAAAAAAGTTTCCGACATATGACACATAGGCATTTGATATGGCAGTCTAGATTAAGAATTTTCGTCCAATAACCAATGCCTATTATGGTAACATAACCTGGTATCTGATAATCTGCTATTGCTAAATTGCTGGTCAACATGTACAGTGAGAGAAAAATCTCTAAATTTGTCTAAGATCAAATAGACGAATGAAAAAAAGATTGTAGATGTGAAATTGGTAAGGGTCAAAGGTTGCTCCTACACTTCTGCTTTTCACATGGAGACAGAGGTATTTACTACTGCACCTAATATTCCCTAGCAGTCTCCCATCTAGGTACTGATCAGGCTCCTCACTGCTTAGCTTCCAAGATCTGGCGAGATTGGGCGTAGCCAGTGAGATATGGCAGTAATATCACATAGATTGTGAATGAGAGGGTGTCTGGTTATTGGCACATACCAGAAAAGGTACTTCTACTATCCGTCAATGTGCACAGTCTCTCTGTTACTTTTGCATTGCAGAGAAATTTTATGACCGGCATCAGGATGAGAAAGTACTGAAAAAGGTAAGATACAGGAAACGTATAGGTTCAGGGCCCGTCTTCTACTGTCCACCGTCATATGATGATATAGCGGACAGTGGATGAGAGAGGCGGGTTACCTGGGCCTATTGAAAATTAGTGTGAAATTACACAGGTATCTTAAAGTTTCCTATGAAGGTAAAACATCCAAATTCAAAATTTGATTTTAATAATGCCCCCTAAGGGTACAAAAATAGAGAACAAAAAAACCCCTATTGGAAATACTGCATAGTTGTATGTGATCAGAAAATTTTCTGACAAAGTGTTATAGTTTGTAGGTATGAATTAACCATCTATACAGCAAGATTAAAGTTAAAACGTAAACGTAAGACTAAAGAGTAATCACTGAACATGATGGATATTTACACACTGTGGTTAAGTAATAAAATAGCAGATTTAACAAATATTAAATAATTAGATAGTCAAAAAATGTTTTGTCCAATATATGATACCAGTGGATGAGTGGGCTGAACCGTGCACTGTTCAGCACCACTAAACACAGACGGCCGTTTCACCTGAAGGTGGCTTGTTCACTGGAGTTCAGTCAGTATAAACAGCTAGGGGGTCATTCCGAGTTGTTCGCTCTGTATTTTTTTCTCGCAACGGAGCGATTAGTCGCTAATGCGCATGCGAAATGCCCGCAGTGCGACTGCGCCAAGTAAATTTGCTATGCAGTTAGGTATTTTACTCACGGCATTACGAGGTTTTTGCTTCGTTCTGGTGATCGTAATGTGATTGACAGGAAGTGGGTGTTTCTGGGCTGAAACAGGCCGTTTTATGGGTGTGTGCGAAAAAACGCTACCGTTTCTGGGAAAAACGCGGGAGTGGCTGGAGAAACGGAGGAGTGTCTGGGCGAACGCTGGGTGTGTTTGTGACGTCAAACCAGGAACGACAAGCACTGAACTGATCGCAGATGCCGAGTAAGTGTGGAGCTACTCAGAAACTGCTAAGAAGTGTCTATTCGCTATTTTGCTAATCTTTCGTTCGCAATTTTGATAAGCTAAGATTCACTCCCAGTAGGCGGCGGCTTAGCGTGTGCAAAGCTGCTAAAAGCAGCTTGCGAGCGAACAACTCGGAATGACCCCCTATGTGTGGACATTGGCCCTCATTCCGAGTTGTTCGCTCGCTAGCTACTTTTAGCAGAAATGCAAACACAAAGCCGCTGCCCTCTGGGAGTGTATCTTAGCATAGCAGAATTGCTAACGAAAGATTAGCAATTGCTAATGAAAGATTAGCAATTCTGCTATTATTAGCAGAATTGCTAACGAAAGCAATTTCCTTGCAGTTTCTCAGTAGCTCCAGACCTACTCCTAGATTGCGATCACCTCAGTCCGTTTAGTTCCTGGTTTGACGTCACAAACTCGCCCTGCGTTCGGCCAGCCACTCCCCCGTTTCTCCAGCCACTCCTGCGTTTTTACCTGGCACGCCTGCGTTTTTTAGCACACTCCCTGAAAACGGCCAGTTTCCGCCCAGGAACACCCACTTCCTGTCAATCACGCTACGATCAGCAGAGTGATTGAAAAGCTTCGTTCGCCCGTGAGTAAAATAGCATAGTTTTGTGTAAAATTGATTAGCGCGTGCGCCCTGCTGTGCATACGCATGCGCAGAACTGCCGGATTTTTGCCTATTAGCAATTCTGCTAAAATTAGCAGCGAGTGAACAACTCGGAATGAGGGCCATTGAGCGCATGCAGATTTCACCATGACCCATTGCTCACCAGATCAAGACATCCCAGAGGAGTAGGACAGAGCCGCATGTCCCTGGACAGGTGAGTATAGAGGAATACCGAATGTATTACTGTGAGAGCATAGCTACAACGTGGAAGCTACAGTATCGCTGTTTATTAGACTTTATTGAGAAATATACCTCTATATCATTGTGTTGACCCTGTCGACAAAGCTTAGCAGAGTGAACCTCATGGAACTCCAGTTAACCATGTGTCATACTTACCTACTCTCCCGGAAGCTGCGGGAGGCTCCCGTTTTTTGGGGTAGCTCCCCGCACCCCCGGAAGAGTGGGCAGGTCTCCCGCATCCTGCTTGCACCCTACTGATGCGAGCAGGATGGAGAGATAACCTCCCGCATTCGCGGGTTCGTCGGGTGGAGAAGGGGTTAAAATGACGCAAATCGCGTCATTTTAGCCCCGCCCCCTTCCCGCGGACCCGCGAATCGCGGCATTTCCCGATGCGGGGGCGGGGCGTAGTGATGTCACAGTCCGGCCCCGCCCACCGAAGACACCTGCAGCGTCTCCTCTCCGGGCTTCTCCCGGAGAGGAGACTTACAATGTAGGTAAGTATGCCATGTGTAGATAAATAAAGGTAAAGTAGAATCAGGGATACATAAATAATTTCATAGGATTTTTATGGTGGAAAAACAGGCAAAACAAATATACTGTACATTTTTCCTCTATTTTCTATAGTTTTGAAAAGGTTATCGCAACCCCAGAAAAATGACTGCAAAGTAGTAAATGGGCAGCCAGCCCAAGGGCCTTAGTCTGGTTTGTTGGCAAACCAAAAAAGCACACAACTGGGCAAAACCATGCTGCACTGTCGGTGGGGCAGATGTAACATGTGCAGAGAGATTTAAGGGCCCTACACACTATGCGATCCGCCGCCGGCCAACTTGGCGGCAGATCGCATAGTGTGTAGGGCCCTTAACTCTCTCTGCACATGTTATAAATGCCCCACCTGCAGTGCAGCATGGATACGGCCGACGGGCGACCCGGCGGCAGGGGGGCAGTGACGCGGGGAGTGAAGTTTCTTCACTCCCCTCCGTCACCCGGCTTCATAGCAGTTCAGGCAAATATGGACAAGATTGTCCATATTGGCCTGCATGCACAGGCGACGAGGCACCAACGATGAACGAGCGCAGGGCCGCGCATCGTTCATCACTGGTGCCTCCACATTGAAAGATATGAACGGTATCTCGTTCATTAATGAACGAGATCGTTCATATCTTTCAGTAATATCGCCCAGTGTATTGGGCCTATTAGATTTGGGTGGGGTGTGTTCAAACTGAAATCTAAATTGCAGTTTAAAAGCAGCCAGTATTTACCCCATACTTGCCTACTCTCCCGGAAGTTGCAGGAGGCTCATGATTTTTGGGGTAGCCTCCCGCACCACTGGAAGAGCAGGCAGATCTCCCGCATCCTGCCCGCTCCCTAGTGAAGCGGGCAGGGTCTCCTCTGCGGGCTTCTCTTGGAGAGGAGAAATTAAAAGTAGTAAGTATGATTTACCCTGCACAGAAACAATATAACCAAATCTAAATCTCTCCGCACATGTTACATCTGCCCCACCTGCAGTGCAACATGGTTTTGCCCATTAGTGTGCTTTTCTCTAACGTCCTAAGTGGATGCTGGGGACTCCGTAAGGACCATGGGGATTAGCGGCTCCACAGGAGACTGGGCACAACTATAAAGAAAGCTTTTAGACTACCTGGTGTGCACTGGCTCCTCCCTCTATGACCCTCCTCCAGACCTCAGTTAAAATCTTGTGCCCGGCTGAGCTGGATGCACACTAGGGCCTCTCCTGAGCTCCTAGAAAAGAAAGTATATTTTAGGTTTTTTATTTTCAGTGAGATCTGCTGGCAACAGACTCACTGCAGCGAGGGACTAAGGGGAGAAGAAGCGAACCTGCCTAACAGGTGGTAGTTTGGGCTTCTTAGGCTACTGGACACCATTAGCTCCAGAGGGATCGACCGCAGGACCCGACCTTGGTGTTTGTTCCCGGAGCCGCGCCGCCGTCCCCCTTACAGAGCCAGAAGCACGAAGAAGGTCCGGAAAATCGGCGGCAGAAGACTTCAGTCTTCACCAAGGTAGCGCACAGCACTGCAGCTGTGCGCCATTGCTCCGCATGTACACCTTATACTTCGGTCACTGATGGGTGCAGGGCGCTGGGGTGGGGCGCCCTGAGGGCAATAGATAACACCTTGGCTGGCAAAATATACATCATATATAGTCCCAGAGGCTATATAGATGTAAAATCACCCCTGCCAGTATCACAGAAAAAGCGGGAGAAAGTCCGCCGAAAAGGGGGCGGGGCTTCTCCCTCAGCACACTGCGCCATTTTTCCCTCACAGTTCCGCTGGAAGGAAGCTCCCTGGCTCTCCCCTGCTGTCTGAGAATACTACAGAAGGGTAAAAAAGAGAGGGGGGGGGGGGCACTAAATTTAGGCGCAGTATAGATATATATATATATATATATATATATATATATATATATATATATAAAAAAAAAGCAGCTATAGGGAAAACACTCATTGATAGTGGGATCCCAGTGTTATATAGCGCTCTGGTGTGTGCTGGCATACTCTCTCTCTGTCTCCCCAAAGGGCTTTGTGGGGTCCTGTCCTCTGTCAGAGCATTCCCTGTGTGTTTGCGGTGTGTCGGTACGGCTGTGTCGACATGTTTGATGAGGAGGCTTATGTGGAGGCGGAGCAGATGCCTGTAAATGTGATGTCACCCCCTGCGGGGTCGACACCTGAGTGGATGGTGCTGTGGAAGGAATTACGTGATAGTGTCGACTCCTTACATAAAAGGTTTGACGACATACCTAATGTGGGACAGCCGGCTTCTCAGCCTGTGCCTGCCCAGGCGTCTCAAAAACCATCAGGGGCTCTAAAACGCCCGCTACCTCAGATGGTTGACACAGATGTCGACACGGATACTGACTCCAGTGTCGACGACGAAGAGACTAATGTAACTTCCAGTAGGGCCACACGTTACATGATTGAGGCAATGAAAAATGTGTTGCACATTTCTGATGTTAACCCCAGTACCACAAAAAAGGGTATAATGTTTGGAGAGAAAAAACTACCAGTAGCTTTTCCTCCATCTGAAGAGTTAAACGAAGTGTGTGAAGAAGCGTGGGCTTCCCCTGATAAAAAGATGGTAATTTCTAAGAGGTTACTAATCGCGTACCCTTTCCCGCCAGAGGATAGGTCACGCTGGGAAACATCCCCTAGGGTGGATAAAGCGCTCACACGCTTGTCGAAGAAGGTGGCACTACCGTCTCCGGATACGGCCGCCCTGAAGGAATCTGCTGATAGAAAGCAGGAGGCTATACTGAAATCTATATATACACACACAGGTGTGATACTGAGACCGGCTATAGCTTCAGCCTGGATGTGCAGCGCTGCTGCTGCGTGGTCAGATTCCCTGTCAGAAAATATAGATACCCTAGACAGGGACACTATTTTGCTGAACGTAGAGCATATAAAAGACGCACTTTTATACATGAGGGATGCACAGAGGGATATTTGCCGGCTGGCATCCAAAATTAGTGCTATGTCCATTTCTGCCAGGAGAGGGTTATGGACTCGGCAGTGGACAGGTGATGCAGATTCCAAACGACACATGGAAGTTCTGCCTTATAAGGGTGAGAAATTGTTCGGGGATGGTCTCTCGGACCTCGTTTCCACAGCAACAGCTGGGAAGTCTACATTTTTGCCCCATGTTCCCTCACAACCAAAGAAAGCACCGTATTATCAGGTACAGTCCTTTCGGCCCAATAGGGGCAAGCGGGTTAAAGGCGCGTCCTTTCTGCCCAGAGGCAGAGGTAGAGGGAAAAAGCTGCAGCATACAGCCAGTTCCCAGGAGCAAAAGTCCTCCCCCGCTTCCTCTAAGTCCACAGCATGACGCTGGGGCTCCACAGGCAGAGCCAGGTAAGGTGGGGGCCCGTCTCAAGCATTTCAGCAATCAGTGGGCTCGCTCACGGGTGGATCTCTGGATCCTTCAAATAGTATCTCAGGGGTACAAACTGGAATTCGAGACGTCTCCCCCACCGCCGTTTCCTCAAATCTGCCTTGCCAACCACTCCCTCAGGCAGGGAGGCAGTGTTACAGGCAATTCAATAGCTGTATTCACAACAAGTGATAGTAAAGGTGCCCCTACTTCAACAAGGAAGGGGTTACTATTCCACAATGTTTGTGGTACCGAAACCGGACGGTTCGGTGAGACCCATTTTAAATTTGAAATCCTTGAACACATATATCAAAAAATGCAAGTTCAAGATGGAATCGCTCAGGGCGGTTATTGCAAGCCTGGACGAGGGAGATTACATGGTATCGCTGGACATCAAGGATGCTTACCTACATGTCCCCATTTACCATCCTCACGAGGAGTACCTCAGGTTTGTGGTACAAGATTGTCATTACCAATTCCAGACGTTGCCGTTCGGTCTCTCCACGGCTCCGAGGGTCTTTACCAAGGTAATGGCGGAAATGATGATACTCCTTCGAAGGAAGGGAGTTTTAATTATCCCGTACTTGGACGATCTCCTGATAAAGGCGAGGTCCAGAGAGCAGTTGTTGGTAGGGGTAGCAGGGGTGTATCTACCTATTGGCCAGGATGGCACTCGCCAGGGGCGCCAGGCAAGGAGGGGGCGCCGCCTGGAGCACCGCACTTGTATTCAGACTCAAAATAAACTACTGCTCCCAGCAGCAAGAGCTGCTCGGAACTGTAGTTTATTGTGAGTCTGATTACAAGTGCGGTGCCAGGGTCGGACTGGGGCATGCAGGGCCCACCGGGGGAATGCAGTGGTAGGGGCCCATGTTTAGGGGTGTGGCCAGTCTGCAGAGGGGGTGTGGCCTTCCACCTCATTGGTTTGACTAACTATTAGAGAGTGCAACGTCTGGCCCCTTCATAAATATACACAGTAAATTCAGCTGCTGCATGCATGATAATATACCAGATTAATAACAGATTAATAACATCAATGCACTGTAAAAAATACACCATAGTCCAGTATAAGGTAACATATGTATAATGTATAATTCAAGTTCAAAGTCTGGATCCTGATCCTTAGAGGAGGGGGTGGGCCCCCAGTCAGTGGGGCCTACCGGTGGTTTCCCCTGTACCCCTGTGGGCCAGTCCAAGCCTGTGCGGTGCTGCCGGTCACTAGTCTGATCACTAGTGCAGTGCGGTGCTCAGGGGCGGATCCAGAAGAAAATGAAAGGGGGGGTACCATGATAGGGGAACGGTAATAGTTATATTTACATGCACCTAAGGCACGCGTGCTCCCAGATAAGGGATGTGGTATCACAGGGGGTGTGGCCTCACAGAATACGCCATCAGGTAATGATAATGGTAGGAGCGCATCCTGGTTTATTGCCAATGTTTCACCCTGATGAAAAGGCTGATTGGGCCTTGAAATGTTGGTCACCTGTTCCATTAGTTATGAGAGCCTGGAAGGCACCCCAGCACAATATAATTATTCTAGTTTTTAGTTGGTGGTGGCAGGTGCAGCATACCTTGTTTTGGGCATTGCACTGAGACTCAGACTGCAGGACACGAACTGCCCATCTTTGATTAGCAGAAGCAGCCAGCTGGATCTCCAACAAGCAGCATAAGACTTCTGCAGGACAGCCCTGTCACAATCACATGGGCCGCCTTCTCAAAGCTGAGGCTGAGTTTGACTGCACCTAGCATGGTGGTAAAGGAAGTGGAGGAGGTAGCGCTGGGATTATTGTGCGGTGCAGTGAGGGCTGATGAAGCCTTCTGTGCCATCATAAGTAACAGTCTTACTCGATGCTGGCATTTGAACCCCGTGTCTGGCCTGGACTCTGGCCGGCTGGCAGTGGGGGAGGTAGGTTGCGGTGTGAGCACACGGACTTGCTGTTAGAGCTGCGGCGGGTCCTAGTGCCTGCCGGCTCTTTGATCAAATCTGACGGAAATAGCAGTAGTGCTGCTGCTGTTCTCCTTTTGAGAAAAAAGAAGAAGTCAGAAACGACAGGGGGGGCACGGGCCCAAGTGCCCCCCCCCCCGATCCGCCTATGGCGGTGCTGACGGACACCGGAGCAGCGGCGGCAGTAACAGATTCTGACTAGGTACACAGCAATTGTTATATAGCACAGTGCTATAGATCTATTTGTTGTTGAAGATAAAAAAAGTGGCAGTGTTTGGGAGAAGGTACTGTAGTACCTGGAAAACTACACGATTTTCATGCATGTTAGATGTAAGTAAATAGTAAGTAAGTGAAAACTTTAACTTGTTGAGTGTAATAAAGAAAATACATATCTTACCTATTTCAAGGCCATGTTCAAGGAAATGTATATCAGTTAATTGTATAATTGATCATTTTATCTTGGAAGTGATGGCACCCTGATTTTTTTCTAACAGGAAACAAGTTCTACCATCCAACTAATGGTGTTTGGTTAATGGCTGGGTCCATTTGAGGCTCATCTCACAGCAGCTCATTAGCATTTCATTCAGGATACAGTCAAGATGCGGGCGTTTGGCATCCCGGCGGTTGGAAAGCTGACGCCAGCATCCCGAAACTGCTCGGAATGCTGATGCTGGCATCCCAACATAGATAGCGATGCATAATGCCAAAATCCGGATTCAGTTGGGGCCAAAGTCTCCACTGGCAAGCCACGTGGGAGGGTTAGGGTTAGGCTGCGAGGACGGGAGGGCTAGGGTTAGGCTGCAGGGAGGGAGATTAGGAAGGGTGGGTTAGGGTTAGACACCACTGATGAGGCTTTGGGGGGGAGGGGGTTAAGGTCAGGCTGTGAGAAAGGTGGGTTAGAGGTGAGGGATGGTGTAATATGAATATGAGACACTACTGTGCGGTGTAATGTGAATGAGAGACCCTACTGTGTGGCATAATTTGAATTGGAAGTACTATTGTGTTCACGCCCTTCCCCCAAAAGACCATGCCCCATTTCCAATACTCACACCTTTTTCCAAATTAGTGTAGGGGGGGGGGGGGGGCGCCAGCCCCTTACTTTGCCAGGGGCGCTTGGACCCCTAGATACACCCCTGAGGGGTAGCACTATCTCGGGAAGTGCTACAACAGAACGACTGGATTCTAAACATTCCAAAGTCACAGCTGGTCCCTACGACACGCCGGCTGTTCCTAGGGATGGTTCTGGACACAGAACAGAGAAGAGTGTTTCTCCCGGAGGAGAAGGCCAAGGAGCTGTCATCTCTAGTCAGAGGTCTCCTAAAACCAAAACAGGTGTCGGTGCATCACTGCACGCGGATCCTGGGAAAAATGGTAGCTTCCTACGAAGCGATTCCATTCAGCAGGTTTCATGCAAGAACCTTTCAGTGGGACCTGTTGGACAAGTGGTCCGGATCGCATCTTCAGATGCATCGTCTGATAACCCTGTCTCCAAGGACAAGGGTGTCTCTGCTGTGGTGGCTGCAGAGTGCTCATCTTCAAGAGGGCCACAGATTCGGCATACAGGACTGGGTCCTGGTGACCACGGATGCCAGCCTTCGAGGCTGGGGAGCAGTCACACAGGGAAGAAACTTCCAAGGACTATGGTCAAGTCAGGAGACTTCCCTGCACATAAATATTCTGGAACTAAGGGCCATTTACAATGCCCTAAGTCAGGCAAAACCCCTGCTTCAAAACCAGCCGGTACTGATCCAGTCAGAATACATCACGGCAGTCGCCCATGTAAATCGACAGGGCGGCACGAGAAGCAGGACGGCGATGGCAGAAGCCACAAGGATTCTCCGATGGGCGGAAAATCACGTGTTAGCACTGTCAGCAGTGTTCATTCCGGGAGTGGACAACTGGGAAGCAGACTTCCTCAGCAGGCACGACCTCCACCCGGGAGAGTGGGGACTTCATCCAGAAGTCTTTCAAATGATTGTAAACCAGTGGGAAAAACCACAGGTGGACATGATGGCGTCCCGCCTAAACAAAAAGCTAGAAAAATATTGCGCCAGGTCAAGAGACCCGCAGGCGATAGCTGTGGACGCTCTGGTAACACCGTGGGTGTACCGATTGGTTTATGTGTTCCCTCCTCTTCCTCTCATACCAAAGGTACTGAGGATAATAAGGAGAAGAGGAGTAAGAAATATACTCATTGTTCCGGATTGGCCAAGAAGAGCGTGGTATCCGGAACTTCAAGAAATGATGTCAGAGGACCCATGGCCTCTACCGCTCAGACAGGACCTGCTGCAGCAGGGGCCCTGTCTGTTCCAAGACTTACCGCGGCTGCGTTTGACGGCATGGCGGTTGAACACCGGATCCTGAAGGAAAAGGGCATTCCGGAGGAAGTCATTCCTACGCTGATAAAAGCTAGGAAAGAAGTAACCGCGAACCATTATCACTGCATATGGCGAAAATATGTTGCGTGGTGTGAGGCCAGGAAGGCCCTAACGGAAGAATTTCAGCTGGGCCGGTTCCTGCACTTCCTACAGTCAGGGGTGACTATGGGCCTTAAATTGGGTTCCATTAAGGTCCAGATTTCGGCTCTATCGATTTTCTTCCAGAGAGAATTGGCTTCACTACCTGAAGTTCAGACTTTTGTTAAGGGAGTGCTGCATATTCAGCCCCCTTTTGTGCCTCCAGTGGCACCTTGGGATCTCAACGTGGTGTTGGATTTCCTAAAGTCACGTTGGTTTGAGCCACTGAAAACCGTGGATTTAAAATATCTCACGTGGAAAGTGGTCATGTTGTTGGCCTTGGCTCGGCCAGGCGTGTTTCAGAATTGTCGGCTTTGTCATGTAAAAGCCCTTTTCTGATTTTCCATATGGATAGGGCAGAATTGAGGACTCGTCCCCAGTTTCTCCCCAAAGTGGTATCAGCTTTTCATCTGAACCAACCTATCGTGGTGCCTGCGGCTACGAATGACTTGGAGGCTTCCAAGTTGTTGGATGTAGTCAGGGCCCTAAAAATTTATGTTTCCAGGACAGCTGGAGTCAGGAAGACTGACTCGCTTTTTATCCTGTATGCGCCCAACAAGTTGGGTGCACCTGCTTCTAAGCAGACTATTGCTCGCTGGATCTGTAGTACGATTCAGCTTGCACATTCTGCGGCTGGACTGCCCCATCCTAAATCAGTAAAAGCCCATTCCACGAGGAAAGTGGGCTCTTCTTGGGCGTTTGCCCGAGGGGTCTCGGCTTTACAACTTTGCCGAGCTGCTACTTGGTCAGGGGCAAACACGTTTGCTAAATTCTACAAATTTGATACCCTGGCTGAGGAGGACCTTGAGTTCTCTCATTCGGTGCTGCAGAGTCATCCGCACTCTCCCGCCCATTTGGGAGCTTTGGTATAATCCCCATGGTCCTTACGGAGTCCCAAGCATCCACTTAGGACGTTAGAGAAAATAAGAATTTACTCACCGGTAATTCTATTTCTCATAGTCCGTAGTGGATGCTGGGCGCCCATCCCAAGTGCGGATTGTCTGCAATACTTGTATATAGTTATTGCTTAACTAAAGGGTTATTGTTGAGCTATCTGTTGAGAGGCTCAGTTGTTATCATGCTGTTAACTGGGTATTGTATCACGAGTTATACGGTGTGATTGGTGTGGCTGGTATGAGTCTTACCCGGGATTCAAAATCCTTCCTAATTGTGTCAGCTCTTCCGGGCACAGTATCCTAACTGAGGTCTGGAGGAGGGTCTTAGTGGGAGGAGCCAGTGCACACCAGTAGTCTAAAAGCTTTCTTTATAGTTGTGCCCAGTCTCCTGCGGAGCCGCTAATCCCCATGGTCCTTACGGAGTCCCCAGCATCCACTACGGACTATGAGAAATAGAATTACCGGTGAGTAAATTCTTATTTTTTGGTTTGCTAATAAACCTGAATAACCCCCCAAATGTGTCACAGTTGTACAAATTTGGAATAAATACTTTTTATATAATACCAGGTCACTGAACGCCAAGTGACTACTAACATCCTGTGTGTGTTACAGTAGATGCAACACTGTTATTCTTCCTTACATTATAACTAATTGCAGGACTGATATATTGTACCATGTTTCCGGGTCTGGGGCCTGTGACAATAATTACAGAGTTAGACTGCTGATGGTACATTGCTACAGAAATGAATTGCTGACCCTTTCACAAACCTGCTTATGGATGTGAATGCTATTATTTTATTATTCTCTATCTGATACTCGCTTGGACTACGCACATTTACAGGAAGCGGTGGGCGGCCCCTCTGGCCCTGATGACCTGCGCTAGTGTCCATGCCTTTTAATATAAAATGAGTACAGCTATGACAGATGTGGAAATGCATTTCGTAAAGGAACACTGACGCTAAAAGGGGTATGGTATAATAGATCGACAATGTTATGGTCAATAGTCAATATGTTGACACCAAATGGTCGACATGACATATAAAGGTCGTCAGAGGCTAAGGTCGAAAAGTACAAAAGGTCAATAAGGTCAAAAGGACATGTTTTGGGTTTTAAAGTCCAAGGGGTATATACAATTGCGGTTGAATTCCGGCTGGAATTCGACCGTTTTTAAATTCGACACAATTCGACAGTCGAATCCCGGACGCCGGGGCCGGAATTCGACATATTCAATAAAAAACGGATTCGACAGTCCAGCTGTCGAAAAACGGACCAATTGACGGATATGTGCATCCTGGATTCGACTTTTTGGAGGCACAAAAGTGTTTAAAAAACCCCGAAAAAAAATGCGTGGGGTCCCCCCTCCTAAGCATAACCAGCCTCGGGCTCTTTGAGCCGGTCCTGGTTGTAAAAATACGGGGGGAAAATTGACAGGGGATCTCCCGTATTTTTAGAACCAGCACCGGGCTCTGCGTCCGGTCCTGGTGCAAAAAATATGGGGGACAAAAGACGTAGGGGTCCCCCGTATTTTTAACACCAGCACCGGGCTCCACTAGCTGGAGAGATAATGCCACAGCCGGGGGGACACTTTTATTGTTTTTTTGCAGCAGAACTACAAGTCCCAGCAAACCTCCCCCGCAAGCTGGTACTTGGAGAACCACAAGTGCCAGCATGCGGGGTGGAAACGGGCCCGCTGGTACCTGTAGTTCTACTGCAAAAAAAATACCCAAATAAAAACAGTACACGCACACCGTGATTGTAGAACTTTATTACATACATGCCGACACACTTACCTATGTTGACACGATGTTCGGTCCACTTCTCCAAGTAGAATCCACGGTGTACCTGAAAATAAAATTATATTCACCAAAATCCAGTGTAACTTGTGTCCTCTTCTGTTTTGTAATCCACGTACTTGGCAAAAAAAGAAAACGCATTACCCGGACCACGCACTGAAAGCGGTCCCATGTTTACACATGGGACCCCTTTCCCAGAATGCTGAGACCCCCCGTGACTCCTGTCACAGAGGGTCCCTTCAGCCAATCAGGGAGCGCCACGTCGTGGCACTCTCCTGATTGGCTGTGCGCGTCTGAGCTGTCAGACGCGCATAGCACATACCGCTCCATTATCTTCAATGGTGGGAACTTTGCGGCCAGCGGTGAGGTTACCCGCGGTCAGCCGCTGACCGCGGGTGACCTCACCGCTGACCGCAAAGTTCCCACCATTGAAGATAAAGGAGCGGCTGTGTGATGTGCCGTCTGACAGCTCAGACGCGCACAGCCAATCAGGAGAGTGCCACGACGTGACGCTCCCTGATTGGCTGAAGGGACCCTCTGTGACAGGAGTCATGGGGGGTCTCAGCATTCGGGGAAAGGGGTCCCATGTGTAAACATGGGACCCCTTTCTGTGTGTGGTCCGGGTAATGCTGTTTGTTTTTTTGCCAAGTACGTGGATTACAAAAAAGAAGACGAGAGATGCTACACTGGATTTTGGTGAGTATAATTTTATTTTCAGGTACCCCATGGATTCTACTTGGAGAAGTGGACAGAGGTCGGCGTGTGAACATAGGTAAGTATGTGTGTGTCAGCATGTATGTAATAAAGTTATACAATCACGGTGTGCGTGTACTGTTTTTATTTGGGTATTTTTTTGTAGTAGAACTACAGGTACCAGCGGGCCCGTTTCCCCCCCGCATGCTGGTACTTGTGGTTCTCCAAGTACCAGCTTGCGGGGACTTGTAGTTCTGCTGCAAAAACCAATATTCTTTTATTTGACACAAGGCTATCAGACCCCAATCGCAGCCCTTGGATGGGGAGACAGCCTCGGGCTTCACCCCTGGCCCTTGGGTGGCTGGAGGGGGGGTACCCCTTGATTTAAGGGGTCCCCACTTCTCCAGGGTACCCCGGCCAGGGGTGACTAGTTGGGGATTTAATGCCACGGCCTCAGGGACCGATATAAAAGTGTCCCCCGGCTGTGGCATTATCTCTCCAGCTAGTGGAGCCCGGTGCTGGTGTTAAAAATACAGGGGACCCCTACGTCTTTTGTCCCCCGTATTTTTTGCACCAGGACCGGACGCAGAGCCCGGTGCTGGTTCTAAAATTACGGGAGATCCCCTGTCAATTTCCCCCCCGTATTTTTACAACCAGGACCGGCTCAAAGAGCCCGAGGCTGGTTATGCTTAGGAGGGGGGACCCCACGCATTTTTTTCTTGATTTTAACCCATTCCCACCCCTTCCCACTGAAAAACAGGCTCTGATCTCTCCATATTATTTTAGTCAGTAAAAAAAGAAATATTCTTTAAAAAAATATATAAATAATACTTGTGTCTCCTAACAGACAAACCAAGTACATAATTCCTTCTAATATAAACAGATATGCTATTAGCAATAAAAAAAAACACAAAAAAAACATGTTTTTAATTATTTTTATTAGATTCCGCCAGCAAAGTGAGGCGGAATGAAATTGACGAAATTACTGTCGAAAAGCACTGTTGTCGAATCGACATTCTTCAATTGAATATACTTTTGTCGAAAAGCCGCATTTTTACCATTGCAGACATGTCGAATTTTGAAAATGTCGAATTGCAAAAAGTCGAATCTGAAACGGCAGTTTTTTTGTCGAAAAGTACTGTATTGCATTGTCGAATCCAATTCGACAGGTTTTTTTTGTCGAAAATGCCCCGTTTTTCGACATTTTCATGAATTCGACCGCAATTGCATATACCCCCAAATCTTGTATATTCCATGCTATGTGTCCACCATCACTACAAACGTGTATCCTCATGGGATCACTTCATTCGCCATGCTTCGGGCATGGTGGCTCACTCCACTGCTCTCGCCACAGGTTACTATTCCCAACAGATGTCCACGTGGATAGTAAATCAAGAAAATATTGGGAACACATGTGAAACCCCCCAAAATGTGTCGACCATTGTCATATCAACCTTTTGAACCCGTCGACCTTAATCACTGTCGACCGTTTATCTGTTGCCCTTTTGTGCCTGTCAACCTAATGCATCGACCGATTGACTATCGATCAATGCATTGTCGATCTATCATCCAGATACCAGCTATAATACACCTTATATAAAAGAGTTACTAGTATATATGTATATTTCTTATATATGTTGTATGTAAATGTTTTTATACCATGAAGAGATGAGATGCTGGACATTGTATTTGCATTTGATATGCAGCTGAGGTGCTGTGCCTTATGGGCAAGTGGCAACGGCATGTCGGTGAACGTGGCTGCATACACAAGTGCTCACCCGCTCACATAGGAGGACACACTCAGATGGAGAAACTGCGCCTGCCATAGAACTGGTGCGAGCTTCTATGGGGAGACCGATGGTGGAGTCTAAACACGCATTAATTGTTATTACAGCGCCTACGGAGGCT
Source organism: Pseudophryne corroboree (assembly GCF_028390025.1). Taxonomy (NCBI): domain Eukaryota; kingdom Metazoa; phylum Chordata; class Amphibia; order Anura; family Myobatrachidae; genus Pseudophryne; species Pseudophryne corroboree. The sequence goes on from NC_086444.1 coordinate 1,168,781,912, forward strand.
GACAGTGGGTGTCTCAGTCCTGACATATTCGGGCACATGGATGTACACAAAGGAAAGTCACAGACGGGTGACCGCCACTAGGGACAGCTGTGGGCGCCATCTTCAACCACCTCTGTATATCATACCCCTGCTATAAGTTCTAGAGCTATAGGAAGGCACCTCAGTTAGTACTGTGTATTATATTGTTACATAGAATGTAACGGCAGATAAGAACCACTTGGCCCATTTAGTTTGCCCAAAACACACGCACACAATGACACACTAAGGTTAATTATTATTATTCTTTATTAGGAGCCTATTAACCTACCGGTATATTTTTGGAGTGTGGGAGGAAAACGGAACACCCAGGGGAAGCCCATGCAAGTACGGGGAGAATATACAAACTCCACACCGTTAGGGCTGTGATGGGAACCATACCCATGGCCTTAGTGCCATGAGGCAGTATAGCTAACCATTACACCATCCGTGCTCCCCCATAAACATTTAGTTCCCCATATGTGCTAATCAATTGGGTACTACTGGAAAATCCATTTGCATTTCTCTCTGCGATATTAATGCTCATTACCTAAAGAGTTCCTGATCGTAGACAACAAAACCAACACGGCCACAAGTGTAAAATGGATTTACAAGTGATATCTCCTAAAGCTTCTACTTTGTTTCCACTGTAATGGGATCAGAACTCAGGCGGACTAAGGAGTGGACCTTTGTAGTCCGTGTTATCTGAGGCCTGAAAGAAAGGGACCTTTAATTAGTAGTATAATGTTATAATCCTTGTCCTAGAGGCTTCCCGGGGAACATAAGATGAACTAAGAAGGAAATGGATTGTAATCCTCTCACTGAAGAAAAGGGACACAGCACCACGCCACATTAAAGGGAGTTCTATGCAGGGCTAGAATGTCCACGCTTAGTTTTCCCATATTTCTACTCTGTCCCTGTGTTCCAAGTATATATATATATATATATATATATACTCTATCTATAGTAGAGATAGGGTGTTGAGAGAGACCGCTAGTGTCATAAAATTATAAAACTTCTATAAGAATGTGTTTTTTTGTAAATATAAAATATTCATTTATCTAACAATATATAGAGAACCCACTATTAGAATACCGTCGCAAGAAAAAAGCTTTTGGTACAAAAGAGTAAAAAAGGGTAAAATTTGACAAAAAAAGAAATATAAAACACAGCAGGTAAATGAAAAAACTTTTTGGGCATAAGAAAAAAATATGACATAAAAGAGACATATAAGATAAAATACTTATCTTTAGGAGTGAGGTGTATTCAGAGAGTCCCCAATGCATTTTGACCTGTGGGCTCCATCAATCCCCTATCTCTATTAGGATTCAGTATGGGATCCCGGCTGTCAGGAGACCGACACCGGAATCCTGGAAGCAAGCGAAGTGAGTCCCCTCACAGGCTCGCTGCGCTAGACCACCACCCGAAGGGAAATACCAGGCATCTGTCAGGATTCCGGGCGTCCACATTTACATGTCTGTCGGGATTCTGGCGTCAGGATCCTGAACGTCGGGATCCCGACAGGCGGTATATTGACTTCATCCCCTCTATTACTATATCCTTCTTTTTAAGCAACTCACCATCTTTTTGATACTTAGTGTAGAGCAGACTCTCTCTCTTTTCTGAACTATAGGGAGTTTCTTATGAGAGATTTACATATGGATGCAAAAGCCCTCACTCACTCACTCACTGACTCACTCACTCACTCACTCACTCACTCACTCACTCATCGCTAATTCTCTTACTTCCCGATTTGTTAGGAAGATGAAATGTAACATAAGTATTCTTCAGGTGAGAAATAGGGAAACTAAGTATTTAGAATTTTAATAGACTTCCCCCTAAGGGGATGAAAAGGGGGCTGACGTAATGACATCATTACCGATGCGTGGCTTGCATTGCATGAACGATAACGCTTAACGATAACGCTTAAACAGACAGTCGGATCAAAATTTGGATTGCACCTCCAGGGTGTAGAATTCAATAAACTACAAGAATGTGAAATCCCTCCCTCACGCACTCACTGAGACTCACTGACTCACCACTAATTCTCTCACTTCCTGATATGTTAGGAAGATGAAATGTAACATAGGTATTCTGCATGTGAGAGAGAGGAAAACTATGTAATTAGAATTATAATAAAACCTCCCCTAAGGGTATGAAAAGGGGCTTGACATAATGATGCCATTACTGATGCATAAGCCATGCATCAGTAATGGCATCATGGCTGTGTGAACGATAACGCCCAAATGGACAACCGGATCAAAATTTGGATTGTTAGATTAGCTAGTATATATATATATATATATATATATATATACACACACGCATTTATATTATATTATTTTGACCAATCTCTTACCTTCCCCCTCTCTGTATATGTATACACACACACACACACACACACACACACACACACACACACACACACATACACACACACACGCACACACACATTGTATCCATTATTCCTGATGTTTAAGCTGACAGCACTGTGGTAGCTCCCGCTGAGCAGTAGAGGGAATTGCTTGTGATATAAGTACAATATATTTAAATCCCGCTGTTGTTTTTCTTGTATCTTGCTCTTGGGCAAATCATATTCTTATGTTGATGCTGATGCTCGCGCTGGTTTACTATTTAAATCCAACTGTGACACGTGTGTAGAATAAATCATTTATTATAGGAAATAGAATATTCTAATGATACTGTGATAAGACAGCTAACTGACACTACAAAGCACTGGCTCCAGGAACACTCTGCCGGCAGAAAAGTCACATTGGTTGAGCTTTAAAAATTGTTTATCTATGTCTACAGTTTGCAATAAAATAGAAGAGTCTTCAGAATTTCATTATGTGAATAACAATTAAAATAACCGACTTAGCTGTATGACTAAATATTTTATGTTAATTACATTTAATGGGGAAAATCAGTAGGACTCCAGATTTTTTTTCAGCCTTAGTATTATGAGATGTATTATAAATGTAATAAATAACTATAGCTAAAGAATAATAGCACATGAAGATTTACAGTGTATAGAGAATCTCATTTTGCGGTAGCTTAATAATTAAGGGGGTAATTCCAAGTTGATCGCAGCAGGAATTTTGTTAGCAGTTGGGCAAAACCATGTGCACTGCAGGGGGGGGGGGCAGATATAACATGTGTAGAGAGAGTTAGATTTGGGTGGGTTATTTTGTTTCTGTGCGGGGTAAATACTGGCTGCTTCATCTTTACACTGCAATTTAGATTGCAGATTGAACACACCACACCCAAATCAAACTCTCTCTGCACATGTTATATCTGCCCCCCCCACCCCCTGCAGTGCACATGGTTTTGCCCAACTACTAAAAAATTTCCTGCTGCGATCAACTTGGAACTACCTCCTAAGACCTTAACTCATCTACGGTACTGTGCAAACGTTTTAGGCAGGTGTGGAGAATTTGCTGCAATGTAAGAATGTTTTCTAAAATAGAAGTGTTACTAGTTTCTTTTTTTTTATCAGTTAACAAAATGCAAAGTGAATGAACAGATGAGAAGTCTAAATCGAATCAATATTTGTTGTGACCACCTTTTGCCTTCAAAACAGCATCATTTCTTCTAGGTACCCTTGCACACAGTTTTTGAAGGAACTTGGCAGGGAGGTTGTTCCAAACATCTTCAAGAACTAGGAACATCCTGTCCCTAAGGCAAGTTAGTTCAAGCTGCAAAACTATCTTTTGACCTAACAGAGCACAGGGGAGTAACAGTAAATTATTTTCCTTGGGCACCCTGATGTCTTAAATCGACCCTGGTGGCAGAAGTCATCACTGACTACTAATAACCGTATCACTGACAGTTGGGAGTGTGTTGTATTTTGACACAAACTGGTAAATCGGCGTCAGTTTCAAACCGCTGCTCATCTTTGGATGTTTTGTTCTCCAAACCAAAGGATTTACTATTCAGCGGTTTGACTGGTGATTCACCATCTGGCGGCCAAACCGCCGATAGTCAGGTCAAACCCACCAGCAGTTTGGTCAAAACTGCTAGGAAAAACAAAAAAACGCTGTATCTGTTTGGCCAATCAGACGGCGAGGATTCACAGTACATTTATAATGACGGCAATCACTATGGTATATTCAATTGAAGTTGGATCCATTCCGACTGGGGTATTCAAATGACATCTCAACACGACTTTAAAAAAAGTCGAATTGATATGCGGGGGTGAGATGGGGGAGAGCCGCGCGGGGGGGGGGGGTAGAGCAGCGGCTATAGCGCTGCTCTCCCCCTTCTGCCCGCGGCTCTTCCCCGTCTCCCCCCCCAGTCTCTCTGCCTCTCCAGTCCCTCCTCTCTGTCCCTGCATCACAGCCGCCGCTCACGGCAGCGTCCACCCGGCTCCAGCAAGTGAGGTCTCACTTGCTGGAGCCGGGTGGACGCTGCTGTGAGCGGCGGCTGTGATACATCCTCCAGCACTGCTCACCCGGTCCCCGCCTCGGCTCTCCCCGTCCCCGCCTCGGCTCTGCCCGTCCCCGCCTCGGCTCTGCCCGTCCCCGCCTCGGCTCTCCAGTCTCCAGCACTGCTCTCCCCATCTCACTTCTACTTTTTTAAAAGTCGAAGTGAGATGGTCGAAAAGGGGGCCAAAACCTGTCGGTTTTGGCGGTTTTAGCCCCGTTTTCGACACAAGAATGCGGATCGGCAGCTATTCCGCCGATCCACGTGCTTTTCGACAAGTCGAATTCCTCGACTTGTCGAATATATTGAATAGGTTGGAACCCCTTCCAACCTAAAAAAGTTGAAAACTGCCGTCTTTTCGACAGATGGCAGCTTTTGACATCAATTGAATATACCCCAATGTATTGATTAAGGAGGAAAATAACATTATTAATACTTTTATGGTGACAATATTAATTATTTCATATGTGAGGGGTCAAAATTATTGTGTAATTTTATTGAGAGCAATATTATTTATTCATAATAATAATAATATAATAATAATTCATAATAATAATAATAATAATAATAATAATAATTATAATAATAATTATAATTTTAATGATGTGTGTATGTAACTGATGAGCCACAGACAAGTAATCAGGAGCCACGGTTACCACACATGCTCAATTGTAGCTAGATGAACAGTCATTGGCAGCATGTTTACAAGCTGTCAGTGTTTGCATTCCAGTAACTGGCGGGATCCCCACTGATGGAGTACTCATGGGCCCTACACACTCAGTGATGCTTGCAATTTTGACAAAGATCGATCTGATCGATCATCGTCCAAATTGACTTGCATTGCAAAGCGATGGAGAACCAACGATGAATGACTGCGGGGCCGCGCATCTTTCATTGTTGGTGCATACACTCTGAGCGATATGAACGATTTCTCGTTCATTACTGAACGAGAACGTTCAAGTCGCCTGCACACATCGGCAAGTGTGTAGGGCCCATTACTCATGTCCTTTAATTGCAGGGCATAACCAATAGTGTAATTGTTATTAGGGATAGACACTAAGGGGCCCTACACACTCGGCGATGCGCCGCCGAGGTGCCCGACGGCCGATACGGCCGACGAGCAACCCGGCGGCGGGGGGGGGGCAGTGACGGGGGGAGTGAAGTTTCTTCACTCCCCCCGTCACCCGGCTGCATTGAAGTGCAGGCAAATATGGACGAGATCGTCCATATTGGCCTGCATGCACAGCCGACGGGAGATCAGCGATGAACGAGCGCGGGGCCGCGCATCGTTCATCGCTGGAGTCTCCACACTGAAAGATATGAACGAGTTCTCGTTCATTTATGAACGAGATCGTTCATATCTTTCAGAATATCGGCATGTGTGTAGGGCCTATTAGATGTGGACAGATGCTGTTGGCTGGAAAGTTGAGTATATGGAACTGAATATCTTGATATGTTGCTTATGACCTCTGTACTATTACTTCCTGTCCGCCATCTCTCTCACTTCATTATCTGTAGATTCTTTTCCCGACAACATAATTAACATGAATTTCCTTTGTTGGTTTCCAGCCATTCCTTGTGCTTGGATCTTCATCAACCTCTTATATATCCTGGGCTGGTGGACAAGACGTTTTTCTCATGCAACCTGTTATAGTGTATTGCTCTGCTGCCACCTAATGGTGAATGGACAAGCTGCATTCATCAAGGTGCATTGGATCCAGAGCAATGTAAGAACCTCTGGGGCCATATCAGGGCTGCATGCGAGTCCGAAGCAGTTGCCACTGGATCGAGTGCATGTGAACAAATGCAGATATTTGCACATATGCAGCATTCCGCGTCTATGTGGCCACACCACCCCTACTCATCCTCTTCATCATTGTCAGCTCTATAAAGGATACAAGAGACCCATTTGAAATCAGACAAATCTCTGCCTATGCCCGCATAGCCGTCAATCCCGCAATTCTTAGCTTATGTGTATATGCCCCATTCTACCCAGTTAAGCCCATTCAGCCATCAGTGGACATACAACCGAGACTCACTCATAGCTGCGCACACTCGGCCATGGTGTATGCACAGTGTGGACAATGTCATCATTTGCCTGCAACGCTGCTTCAATGATCAAACAAAACAGCAGTTACAGAAGTTCTGGTCATGACAGATGAGATTGTTCACCAAGTATGGAACTTACATAGTCACGGTGGAAATGACTATTGCAGGTCCTGTTGGTTGGTTGGACCATCTATCATTTATCTATTAGCAACTGATATAACTGATATAGATGCCACCCCAGGTGGTTTAGGGTAGGGGATAGGGGAGGAGTAAAATAATTACCAGTCCAGATGCAGTGATATCTGGAGCAAAACTCTGTTCAGGTTCCCCTGTTGCCTAGGTTCACATGCAAAATGTCTATTTGTGCGGTTGAAACATTAACTGAACGAAGTGATGTGTCATCTCAGAGTCTCACCAGCTTCAGGTGGCTGGTCCTGGGGGAAGGATCAGTCACCATAAGCACAGTACCAGTGAGGTTCTGAGCTCAAATATGTCAGCTGTGTGATCTATCCCTGAGCTAAAATAGAGCTGGGTCAGAATTAAGGCAGCATAGATCCCCCCTAGTAGAGGGTAGCCCATGGCCCATGTGTTCCCCAACCTCCTTAATCCAGCTCCAGCATCTGCAGTATTTAAAAAAAGAAAGTATCTTTCTGAGCGCCCTAGGCAGCTACCTAAAGCTGCCTAATGTATGTGCCGACTACCTAAAGCTGCCTAATATATGTGCCGACTATCTAAAGCTGCCTAATGTATGTGCCGACTACCTAAAGCTGCCTAATGTATGTGCCGACTACCTAAAGCTGCCTAATGTATGTGCCGACTCTGGTTAGGGGTTAGGATTAGGGTTCAGCCTCACTCACCATCGGCTCTGCTCAATCACATGCAGAAGTCACTATCGCCTGACAGCCAGACCCAGAAAACATTGCCAGAGCCACCGGAAATCTGCTACCAGGTAAGTCAGCGCTACACTTGGGCATACCGTATTGTAAACAATCTAATCATGTCAACATTTCATCATTGTCGACATTCTGAATGTACAAAAGTGAATAAGAAAATACTTTTTTTGTAGCAGTGCGCCTGGAGTCGAAATATATATCACATACACAATACATAACCTTTCTCGATTTATGAATTAAAAAATACTTTAATTATTGGAAAACCACATTTAAAAAGCGACATATTTAAAATAACAAAAATATTAGTGAAAAAAAAATGAAAAAAAGTGTTTAAATGAGGCTATACACAAAGACAGAAAAGAATTGGACTTGAAGTGGCGCGCTCAAACAATAATTTGAATCATAAAATATAACTTTTATTAGAGTATATTTAAAAGCCTGTAGCTGTGAAATATTAAAACCAAAATCAAAAAAATGACAAGACAAAATGTGATATGTGTGGTTAAAAACACACACTGCGCTAACTGTGTAGTGCTACACATATGCAATAAATTGTAGGTACTATGACCCCTTATTCTAATTGTATACATTGTCAGGCTAAGTGCTCAAATGAATGAATTCTCTTGGCTGTCCTCCCGTATATTCCCACATGGACTTATCTATTTGCCAGTGGGTTATATAATGTGATCTCCAGTGATGCTTGGTATAATTACGCTATGAAGTTACTATGTGATCCTAGACTGAATAAATCAGGCTTATAGTCAGTGGTTATCGGTATAATTGAACCTCCATTGTATACAATGGTTCATATAGGCCAAAATTATGTTTATATTGACTAATAACACAGTGAGTCTGTTAATACAGCAAATAATTATTAAAGTGACAGCTTAATTCAGCACTAGAATTATACATAGGCTAGATTCCCTCAATACTGCTTAAGTTTATTTTCCAGATAATGACCTCATATACATAGGACAATGTGTGGTAGTCATCACTTCTCATTGGCTGTGTAATTATCAGGATACTGGTGTCAGTGTTACCCTCTATTCAAATCCATAGTGAGGATAGATAGATAGTCACAGTAAGTTCTAGTAATGTTGTAGATAAGGAACGTTGTACTGTCCCATTATATGTGTGCACATACAGCTTTCAGCAATATTCGCCGCTGTCATGACACAATATATATAAATGTGACTATAACACTTGGCTCAACTAGGGTACTGCAGATACTGCCACTGTAATTAATGAGTGGGGTACACACTTCAATCTTCCCCCATACTGTGTTATATAAATATTCCTATTTACACCAGCCTTGGATTGTCATGGTCCAAAATTTCATAAATGGATATGTAATAAGTGTCACAACTATGAGGCAAAAGACTTAATGAGCTATGTAGATATTACAATAATGCAGTATATTACAGCGATCCACCAGTTATTATAAATCACTCAGTAATATGATCTGACTGGCTATTTTAGTTGTAATGTAACAGACAGTACTGAGGAAATATCACAAGTGCTGCATTAGACAATGTATCTAAGTCTCGGCTGCAATGTTGCTATCTCATGCAGCTTGCTGGATCACATGTGACTGTATGATTATCTCAACACAGGAGGGATTGTGAGCTCCATCAGTATCATTGAGCCTCACACATAACAGCTCTACTAAAGTACAAATCGCACTAAATTCCTGACAGACAATTAGTTTAGCACATTATAATTATACACAGTAGCGCAGTGTGAATCACCGACGCGCGTTTCACAGTTAAGTTTTTTGAGGGCTAACCAGAATGCCTCCAATAGCCCGGATTTAACAGTGTGGAAGCACCAATATCGGGGGAGATTCCTGATCACGTGACTGTGCCGTCCAATCACGACGCGGCTCCTGTTAATAGAGTTCTGACGATGATCAGTCCGATCACGTGACTCCTGCCAACCTATTAGAGAACCCGAAATACGTACACTGGGGAATAGAGACAGTATTAAATCTGTGTCTCTAGGTAGGACTACAGTTCAAGTCAGCTGACTGGTTAGAGCCAATGGGATCATAATAATAGATTCCTATGAGTAAGCATGAGAGGGATGCTCAATAGGTAGCGTCTAGATTCTCTTCGTGCAGAGGACCTTTCCCATAACCCCCTGGGCCCATGTCACAATCTATTTGGAATAGAAAAGTGTGGCGAGCGGAGCGGAGCGAGTCACCGAGCCTGATGCATGGCGAGCGAAGCGAGCCCGCGAGGGTCCAATCCTGCATAGAAAAAAAAATACCCCAAACGATCGGAGAACGAAGAAAACATTTAGGAGCTGTAAGGGTGGAAGTTCTCTCCTGCCCTCTTGTTTTGTCACGTCCAGGTCCTTTGCACGAAGGCAACATAGACACAACCATGCTCAATATACCCGATGTGGAGAGTAAAATTGTATGTGCATTAATTAATTACTAAATATATATTCTAATAGTGACATATATGATCACACCATGTGAAAAAAAATAATAAACCACTTCATACTGTGCCATGTGAAGAAAAAATAATTAAAAAAAACGTGAATAAAAACATTTCATGCTGTGCAATGTGTGTCAGTGTCTTTATTAATGTGAAGACTTGTTGAATAATATTGAATTGTGATAATAACTAGATTGCTTTGTAATGATCACTGAATACTTATGATCAGAACTTGATAGGTCACCTAGTGAGGCTATGCTGTCGCTATAATGTTTATGCGGGCGACACCATTCCTAATCCTGGCGTCGGGACACCGAATGCTGACATCCTGAAGGTAGTATCGGGGCCACTGTTAGGGTTAGGACCCAGGGGGAGGGGGGTTAACCTTAAGCACCCCCTAAGTCTTAGCCCTAGCTGCCACCCCAGGTGGTTTAGAGTAGGGGATAGGGGAGGAGTAAAATAATTACCCCATCCCATCTGCATTATAATTGTTGGGACATTCGTGTGACCACTGGTATTCCGTCTGCAGGGATCCTGTGTCAGCGTCCGGAGTCTTACCGGTACGCTGGGGCCGCGGGGCTGGCTTCCTTGGCGTTGTGCGGGCAGCGGCGGAGGTGGGCTGCTGCGCCGGATCCGTGGACAGCAGTAGCGAAGGTGAGGGGGACCGCTCGTGGCGGCGGGACGCCGCTACAGCGGGTTGCTCTTGCTGAACCGTTGCTTGGAGACCAGGGGCAGTGAGCAATGTGGCTTTGCAAAAAGGTCTGCATTACTGGGCGCCGCCATGTTGGAGACCAAGTTTTAAGTATAGTTCCTGTTTCCTGTTTCTTCCAGCCAATCCAGGGGAAGCTCTCCCTATAAAAGGGGGCTGGTTTAGGACAGGGATGCCAGTGCTTCAAGTTACAACCCTGTTGTAGGTGCTTTAGCCTGTGCTCCCAGGATTCCTGCTGTATCTTGGTTCCTCCTGATCCTGCTTGGTCGGTTCTCTGTTGCTGCTGCAGCCCTGCCATTTCTTGCCTGCTACTGCCTGTGGAAGCGCTCCTGGAAAACCCGGTCCAGTAAGACTCTTTGGGCACAGTCGGCCCCGGGTCTTCTGCCTCGTCTTTCAAGCCACACTCCACAGATCTCCTTCACCAGCCACGCCTTTGGACCACTGACCACAGCCTGCAGATTATTATCTTCAAGCCTCGTTTACCACAGTCCACAGTCCTTGTCTCCAGCCACGTTTTAAACTACCATCCACAGTTCCACAGTTCATCATCTACAGTCTCGTCTTTCAAATCACAGTCCGCAGTTCTTTACCTCCTGCCACGTCTTTAACCATTGTGCTTCAGCCTCAGTTCCCTACCTCAGCCCTGTACATAATAAATACTTTCCATTGACTCTCAAACCCCGCCTACGTTCTTCATTGCTACGTGTCCCATGCAAAGGAACTATATCCAGCCCCCTCATCTGGTTCATTCATAGCCTGCTACCTCCTCGGGCAAATCTCAGCTGCCGGATCCTCAAACCCTGCCAGACGTGACAGTAAGCACTGGCCCAATGGATTCGACGGGTGATCAGGCCTCAGGAGGGGATTCAACTGCAGATATCTGGTCTCGCTTAAGTAAGCAGGAGGCCACACAATCTCAAATCGTGCAGTTCATGCAGAGTATGTCCGAACGTCTCGATTCTCTCTGTGTTGCCATGACGGCACCTCAAGTATCTACAGCTGCTCCCACATTGGCACCTCCAGTCCTGCTTCCTCCTGTACCAGTACCACTTCCACGTTTGCATTTGCCACCTCCCAGTAAATTTGATGGGAATCCAAAACAATGCTGCGGGTTTCTTAACCAGTGGGAAATCCAGTTCGAACTACAGTCGGCCAACTTCCCATCAGCACGAACCAAAGTAGCCTATATAATTTCTTTACTTACCGGGCAAGCGTTGGAATGGGCTTCACCTTTGTGGGAGAGGATGGATCCCATCTTATCTAATTATCCAGAATTCATGGCCACCTTTCGAAGAATCTTCGACGAACCGGGCAGGACTTCTGCCGCCTCATTGGAGATCCTGCGCCTGCGTCAGGACACGCGTACGGTCAGTCAGTACGTGATCCAGTTTCGCACCCTTTCCTCAGAACTGAACTGGAACGAGGAGGCTCTCATTGCAGCTTTCTGGAGCGGTCTCTCCGAAAAAATCAAAGATGACCTCACAACTCAGGACGTACCTGATAAGTTGGATAAACTAATTTCTTTATGCAATAAGTTTGATCTGAGGTACAGAGAACGCTGTATGGAGAGGTTGCGGTCAGATCGCCCTAAGCCTAGAGTTGTTCTTCCACCAACACCATCATCACCAACTGTGGAAGAACCCATGCAGATTAATCGCTCCCACCTCTCCAATGAAGAACGTCAGAGACGGCGACAAGGGAACCTCTGCCTGTATTGTGGTGCATCTGATCACTTTGTTAAAACTTGCAGTCTACGTCCGGGAAACGCCCGCTCCTAGTTTGTGCTGGAGAGGTCAAGCTAGGAGAATTCTCAGAATTACATACCAAGAAAGAGTCTGTCCTGTTAACCCAACTGGAGCTCCCTTCTTCTCTTCTCATCCCTGCACTACTCGACTCCGGAGCCGCCGAAAGCTCATCCCTGCACTACTCGACTCCGGAGCCGCCGAAAGCTTCAAACGATCTGGAATACAGACGGTTCCTTTGGATCGTACCATTTCTGTTACCGCAGTGGATGGAAGTTATATCCCAGAGGGTATTATATCCTTTCGTACTATTCCTCTCAAGATGAAGGTCGGAGTTCTCCATTCAGAAAAAATCTCTTTCCTTGTAATTCCTAAAGCCTCTGATGAACTAATCCTAGGGTTTCCATGGTTAATCAGACACAATCCCCACATAGATTGGCAAACTATGGATGTTCTCTCTTGGGGACAAGACTGCTTTCAGAACTGTTTACCTTCAGTTATACCTCTCTGTTCTTCCAACCCTTCCAGCCTTCCTGTGGAGTACCAATCTTTTCAAGATGTTTTCAGTAAGCATGGGGCAGACACCTTGCCTCCGCATCGTACTTGGGATTGTCCCATTGAGCTAGTACCCGGTAAGACTCCTCCCCAAGGTCGAATTTACCCTGTCTCACTTCCTGAGACACAGGCCATGTCGGAGTATATACGGGAGAACTTGGAGAAAGGGTTCATCAGGTCTTCTACATCTCCGGCCGGAGCAGGGTTTTTCTTCGTCAAAAAGAAGGATGGGGGGTTGCGGCCCTGTATTGACTATAGAGGTCTCAATGACATAACAATTAAGAACAGATATCCGTTACCTCTGATTCCAGAACTGTTCAACCGTGTTAAAGGAGCTACTGTATTTACTAAGTTGGACTTACGGGGGGCCTACAATCTTATACGTATTCGCCCAGGGGACGAATGGAAGACGGCATTTAATACCCGCAACGGCCATTACGAATACCTGGTAATGCCTTTTGGCCTATGCAACGCCCCAGCCGTCTTTCAAGAGTTCGTTAACGAAATCTTCAGAGATCTCCTCTATGACTGCTTGGTAGTGTATCTGGATGACATCCTCATTTTTTCTAGGGATCTGAAGACCCACCGGGAACAAGTCAAAGAAGTGTTAACTCGTTTACGAAGGAATCAGTTAATCTGTAAGTTAGAGAAGTGCACCTTTGAAGTACCCACGATTCCATTCCTTGGTTACATTCTTTCAGGGCAGAGGTTACAGATGGACCCGCTAAAGTCCAGGCGATTCAGGATTGGGCACTTCCAGCTACCCTTAAAGGAATTCAACGTTTCCTGGGGTTTGCTAACTTCTACCGAAGATTCATTCAAAATTATTCTTCTGTCATAGCTCCTATAACCGCATTAACTAGGAAGGGAGCTGATCCTGCCAAGTGGTCTCCGGAGGCTTTGGAAGCTTTTTCATCTTTAAAGGAGGCCTTCACGACTGCTCCAGTTCTTCGACAATCCGATCTCAGCCGTCCGTTCTTGGTGGAGGTTGATGCCTCTACTGTAGGAGTAGGAGCAGTATTATCCCAGCTTTTCGAGGACAAGAAGGTCCATCCTTGTGCATTCTTCTCGCGAAGATTCTCCCCCGCTGAACAGAATTACGCTATTGGGGAACAGGAATTACTGGCAATTAAGTTGGCCTTTGAGGAGTGGAGGTATTTGTTGGAGGGAGCTCAGCATCCAATTTCGGTGACCACGGATCACAAGAACCTCCTGTATCTACAGTCAGCCCGATGTCTGAACCCACGCCAAGCAAGATGGGCACTCTTCTTTACCCGTTTTAATTAAAAACTCCGTTACAGACCAGGTACCCTCAACAAAAAGGCAGAAAAACCCTCTAACCGTTCAAAAGAGCAATTTATCCTGGAATCCACCTCTTTTTCTGCAACTAATACCTCTCCACTTCCTCCTCCAGGGAAGATCTTCGTTGCACCAAATCTTCGCAAAAAACTTCTTACATGGGCTCACTCCTCCTCCTTCATGGGCCATGCGGGCGGTCATAAGACACTTAAATTCATTCAACGCTCCTACTGGTGGCCTCATCTCAGGACTGACGTTCAGGAATTCGTAGCTGCCTGTCCAAAATGTGCCCAGCATAAAAGTCCCAGAGGTCCACCAGCCGGGTTACTCCATCCTTTGCCGGTACCACTAAGACCATGGACGCATATTTCTATGGACTTTATTACAGATTTACCTATGTCTGGTGGGCGGAACACCGTATGGGTCATAGTTGACCGATTCTCTAAAATGGCACACTTTGTTCCTCTGGTTAATCTTCCATCTGCATCCCAGTTGGCAAAATTTTTATAGCAGAGATCTTTTGACTCCATGGTCTGCCCCAGGAGATCGTGTCTGATAGAGGTCCTCAATTTGTGGCCAGGTTTTGGAGATCCCTATGTTCTGCTCTTGGCGTGAAATTAAACTTCTCCTCAGGATATCATCCTCAAACGGATGGTCAAACAGAGAGAGTGAACCAGGATCTGGAGACTTTTCTGCGTTTATTCATGTCCTCCTCACAGGATGACTGGCTGGACTTCCTCCCGTTCGCAGAATTTGCCCATAACAATCTTTATCACTCTGCCACAAAATCTTCTCCATTCTTCATTAATTATGGTTACCATCCAAGAGTTCCTGACTTCCAACTTCTGCCTACGCTCGAGGTTCCGGCCGCAGAGTCAACACTTCGTCAATTTACTGAAGCCTGGAAACAAGTTCACAAGACTTTGCTCAAGACATCCAAGAGATATAAGACCTATGCAGATCTGAAACGAAAAGCTGTACCAAGCCTTAAGGTAGGAGATCGGGTTTGGGTTTCCACACGTAAGCTAAGATTAAAGGTTCCTACAAAAAAGTTTGCTCCCAGATTTATCGGGCCTTACCCAATCGAAAGAGTGTTGAATCCTGTGCTTACAAAGTGAAATTACCTCCGCAGTTAAGAATTCCTAATGCATTTCATATTTCTCTCTTAAAACCACTGGTACTTAATCGGTTCAGAGCCGCTCTGCCTAAATAACCCAAGATCCAATCAGCACATGGAGATGAATTTGAGATTCACAAGATCCTCGATTCTCGCAGACATTATGGTCGCATCCAGTACCTTGTTGATTGGAAAGGGTATGGGCCAGAGGAGAGATCTTGGGTAGATGCAGAGGATGTCCATGCTCCAAGACTTCTTCGGACATTTCATGCCAAGTTTCCAACTAAACCACATAGGTGTCCGGAGTCCACCCGCAAAAGGGGGGGTACTGTCAGCGTCCGGAGTCTTACCGGTACGCTGGGGCCGCGGGGCTGGCTTCCTTGGCGTTGTGCGGGCAGCGGCGGAGGTGGGCTGCTGCGCCGGATCCGTGGGCAGCAGTAGCAGAGGTGAGGGGGTCCGCTCGTGGCGGTGGGACGCCGCTACAGCGGGTCGCTCTTGCTGAACCGTTGCTTGGAGACCAGGGGCAGTGAGCAATGTGGCTTTGCAAAAAGGTCTGCATTACTGGGCGCCGCCATGTTGGAGACCAAGTTTTAAGCATAGTTCCTGTTTCCTGTTTCTTCCAGCCAATCCAGGGGAAGCTCTCCCTATAAAACGGGGCTGGTTTAGGACAGGGATGCCAGTGCTTCAAGTTACAACCCTGTTGTAGGTGCTTTAGCCTGTGCTCCCAGGATTCCTGCTGTATCTTGGTTCCTCCTGATCCTGCTTGGTCGGTTCTCTGTTGCTGCTGCAGCCCTGCTGTTTCTTGCCTGCTACTGCCTGTGGAAGCGCTCCTGGAAAACCCGGTCCAGTAAGACTCTTTGGGCACAGTCGGCCCCGGGTCTTCTGCCTCGTCTTTCAAGCCACACTCCACAGATCTCCTTCACCAGCCACGCCTTTGTACCACTGACCACAGCCTGCAGATTATTATCTTCAAGCCTCGTTTACCACAGTCCACAGTCCTTGTCTCCAGCCACGTTTTAAACTACCATCCACAGTTCCACAGTTCATCATCTACAGTCTCGTCTTTCAAATCACAGTCCGCAGTTCTTCACCTCCAGCTACGTCTTTAACCATTGTGCTTCAGCCTCAGTTCCCTGCCTCAGCCCTGTACATAATAAAAACTTTCCATTGACTCTCAAACCCCGCCTACGTTCTTCATTGCTCCGTGTCCCATGCGAAGGAACTATATCCAGCCCCCTCATCTGGTTCATTCATAGCCTGCTACCTCCTCGGGCAAATCTCAGCTGCCGGATCCTCAAACCCTGCCAGACGTGACATCCTGTATCACACTCGTTTATGCTATATGAGACATCTTAGCTGCTAAGTAACCTGCAACTTTATCTCACTCCTGCAACAATCTCACCCCTGCAACTTTACTTGCTTATTTGAAATGTGCTAGGTAACCTGCAACATTATTTATAATTAATTATTTCTAGCCACTACTAAAGTAGGAAATCACGGTGTACTAGTGGGGAATGTACTGGTCTGTTGATGTTCACACCTATTGCTAAACTTTTGTTGTGGGTGGAGTCTCAGAGGGTGGGTGTACACATGGCTACAGGCTTGATTGCTTTTATATTTAATCAGTACATATTTGCCTGCAAAGCATCCAGGGCCGTCTTAACAGCAGGCCCTTGGGCACAGGAATGCACTGGGCACCCTACCCATCCTCCAGCGGTAAGGGTGGGGGTGCTGTCAGCGGCAGCTTTGATGTCCCGTGGGCAGTAGGGGATGTTCTGTCTTCCGCTCAGCATGTAGGACCTGGAGCAGTAATTTCTGCTAATTACTCCTTTACTGCACAGATGGGGTTAAACTGTAGAAGGGGGCATTGGGCTGAATGAAGTGTCCCTGGTACATGAATTCCAGGGTGGTAGGGGGTGTTTAATACGTAGGGGAGGAGAGGATAGTGGTGTGGGCTTAATATTTATCATTTTCCTGTGGGAGGGCAGCTTGCTTGACTGCTGATTCTCAAGTTCCTGAAAATATATTTCTTAGCTTTGAATGGGATAAAAATCTAGACAGTCCCGCCTTTCAGGAGGTTCTGGGAACTTGGCGATCAGAGTTCAGGAGCCAGAGCAATTCACCAACAAAAATCTAAAACTGCATATTAGACGCAGTGCCAGATTAAGGACCACATGGGCCTGGAGCTGAAACTTATGAAGGGCCTATTGTGTACCGTCACAGGGGAAGTGACCAGCAACAGCAGGATTGTGACTAGGGGTTGTGTCACGCAGGGCCCGCCACACATTGTCCCTTGAGTCTGCCAATAATTATAGCAGCCAGTCTCAAGCCAACAAGTATAACTGCAGGTACTTTTTGGCTTGAGAGCGGCTACTGTAATTGCTGGTGGTCTTGAAATTGGTCTGGAAGGGGACCGAAGCATTGACAACCATTACTACAGCATGTGATGCAGATTATACTGTTTCTGGTGGTATTACATTTCCATTCTTACTGTTATATCTATCTCTCTCTATATATTAATATATATATATATATACATACACACACATATATATATATATATATATTAGGGTTGGGTATGTGTTACAGGCGTCTGGGATCCCGGCTGCGCTCGCCACAGGTTCTATTTCCACTCTATGGGTGTCGTGGAATAGTCCCTTTTGGTCGATATGCCAACTGTCGGGATTGTCAGGCTTCGAGATGCAGGGGGAGGTATTGTGACCGGCGGTCACATAACTACATCCCATATATATCTATAGCTCTAATTCTATCTATCTATATATACACTGTTATATTTTATTAGTAATAAATCAATACAGTTAAATCAATGTATTGGCCCAGAAGTGAGTATCAAAACAATCTAAAAACCTATTAAGGTTTGTGATATAGGTGCTGGCCAGTGTCGAATAGAAGTGTGTAGAATGTAATGTGTGTACAACACATACAACATGAAATATTTGACAGTATTCACGGTGGATGTGTGAGGGAAGTGTATGAAGACAGATATGGGCATGGGGAGCACCACCGCTAAGTAGAAGTTCACTAGGGGAACACTTGTATAGCACTGTCCTTGAGATAATAGCTAGACGTCTGGCTTTGAGTGTGGGCTTGCGGTGTTGCGGTGCCTTGCTGATGTTATATGCCGGCTGACAGGTGGTATAACTTACGGTTGGTTGGAGGTGCGTGCGTCTCTCTGTGCAGCAGCTATTTATCCCGGCTTCCCTTAGCAATAAGCAGCAGCCAGATAGCTCAGTCACGATCTCCCGGGCCATCTTCACGGAGCCCCTCTTATTCACGTTATGCCAGGTAGAGCCCCTTTTATACATGTTACACCAGGTAGAGCCCCTTTTATACATGTTGCGCCAGGTAGAGCCAGATATACACACTGCGTCAGGTAGAGCCCGTTATACAAACTGCGCCAGGTAGCCTCTTTTACACACTGCACCAGGTAGAGCCCGTTAAACAAACTGCGCCATGTAGCCCCTTTTATACACTGCGCTAGGTTGCCCCTTTTACACATTGTGCCAGGTAACCCATTTTACACACTGTGCCAGGTAGCCCATTATACAAATTGCACCAGCTAGCCGTCACTCACCATCCGGCGCCTGTGGTCCCACGGCTTTATGCTCTCCTCATACTTC
This sequence comes from Pseudophryne corroboree, assembly GCF_028390025.1. Lineage (NCBI taxonomy): Eukaryota > Metazoa > Chordata > Amphibia > Anura > Myobatrachidae > Pseudophryne > Pseudophryne corroboree. The sequence continues at coordinate 1,168,800,795 of NC_086444.1, forward strand.
CGCCCAGTGTGAAGCTGAAGCGTCCAGGAAAGGGGGGTAGCCGGCAGGAGAAAGCGGTGAGGTGCGGGCAGAGTGAAGTGGCCAAGACAGGGCCGGCAGCAGGAAGTGGTGGGGGGTATTGTGATGTAGGCAGCAGAGGGGTGTTGATGGTGCTGGTGGGGTAACTGCCTCAGGCCGCAGCGCCCTGGGTGACCACCCTGCTAACCCGCACCTAAAACCGCCACTGGCGGGATCCCCCGAGCTGGATGACCAGTGACCCTCCCCGCATCCACCCCACTGCAGCCAACACTTCAACATCGACAACAAAGCCCCTCCCAGTGCACATAGTGCAGCCAAATGCACGGGTACAGAGTGTCCACAGACATGCAGATCACCCGCCTGAGCATAACCTCCAATGTAAGCAACCCAGTCTGTGCACTCAACTAATTCCAGCAACATACCCATGTCACCACAGACACACAAAGCCTGCCCCCCCTCCCTTTACACACACAGCCCGTTTCCCCTGTCCCTACACACACCACACACATACAGTACATACATACACACACACACACACACAAAGCCTGTTACACACAGTCACACACACACGCTCCCCTCTGTCCCCTCCAGTCACCATACACACACTCTCTCACCCTGTTCACCCCAGTCCCTACACACACACCCAGCCTGTCCTTTCCAACACAAAGTCCCTGTTCCCCACAGCTGTCTCACTCTCTCTCTCATTTCCCCCAGTCACTGAGCCTTACGGACACAGCAGGAGCGCTAGACAGACTAGGGGCGTGGCCTAATCACGGACCCGTGGTCACGCCCCCTTTGAGGGAAACCCCCCACACACACACACCATTAAGCAAGCATCACTAGAAGGCCCTGCAGAGGGGTCACGGGACCAGACAAGTTGCTAAATCACCCTGCATCCCGGCAAGCAAGGTGAGGAGGAGAGAAATCTTTCAGCACAGGGAGACTTTCTGGTGCTACTGACTTGCTGGAACAGGAAAAACATTTTTCCTGTTTCCAGCAGCAGGGGATGGTGTGGGCCTGTTTTGATGGGGTGGCCTGGAGCTGCAGCTCCATCCGCCCCATTGTTAATCCGGCTCTGACTAGTCGTGTGGAGCTGGAGCAGGAACCAGCTGCTTGAAGGCTGATATCTCTGGTTGCGGGCATAGTAGAGACAAGCTGCCAGTGTCTACCAAACAAAGCTATCAGACCAGGGCCCTTATACTCCTGGGGCCCTTGGGCAAGAGCCCATTGAGCCCATACGAAAAGACGGCCCTGAAAGCATCTTAGCTGCTAAGTATGTTAGTGTTAAGTATGAGGATATGAACTTTGGAGATACTTGGAGATAAACAGGAGAGAAACAGAAGGACAGCAGACTATCTTCCCCACCTCCACAAAAGTACTGCAAACAAAATACTACAGTGAGTTACCTAATCCACTACCACCAACGCCTGCACAGCCTGGACACTGACCTCCCTGCCTGATTAAGTAACAGCCCTACTGCTCTCACACATTGCTTTCTGCTCCTCATTTATACTATCTACAACCACTTCACCGAACTTCACCCATTTTACACGGTTCCGAGGCAGACTCGAATCTTCTCGCCTTGCTCGGATAACCCGAGCGCGCCCGAACGTCATCATCCCGCTGTCGGATTCTCGCGAGATTCGTATTCAATATAAGGAGCCGCGCGTCGCTGCCATTTTCACTCGTGCATTGGAGATGATAGCGAGAGGACGTGGCTGCGTTTTCTCTCAGTTTCTGTGTTCAGTGTGCTGCAAATATCTGTGCTCAGTGTACTGCAAAAATCTGTGCTCAGTGTGCTGCAAATATCTGTGCTCAGTGTGCTGCAAATATCTGTGCTCAGTGTGCTGCAAATATCTGTGCTCAGTGTGCTGCAAATAGCTCTCTGCCTGAAAAACGCTCCATATCTGTGCTGCATTGTAGTATATAGTAGGCGGACAGTGCAGAATTTTGCTGTGATCACCAGTATATATATAGCAGTACGGTACAGTAGTCCATTGCTCTACCTCTGTGTCGTCAAGTATACTATGCATCCATACCTGTGCTGCATTTTAGTTGTGCGCAGTATATAGTAGGAGGACAGTGCAGAATTTTGCTGACCACCAGTATATATATAGCAGTACGGTACAGTAGTCCATTGCTCTACCTCTGTGTCGTCAAGTATACTACAAAAGTTCAGTAAAATGACCCAAAAATCTAAATTAAAAGCGTCTGATGAGAAGCGTAAACTTGCCAATATGCCATTTACGACACGGAGTGGCAAGGAACGGCTGAGGCCCTGGCCTATGTTCATGGCTAGTGGTTCAGATTCACATGAGGATGGAAGCACTCATCCTCTCGCTAGAAAACTGCAGTGCCACTCATAGATGGGCCAGGTGTTTGTGTCAGCCACTTGGGTCGCTTAGCTCAGCCATTCAGCGACCTTGGTGCACCTCTTTTTTTCTTTGCATCATATGCTGTTTGGGGACTATTTTTTAAATCTGCCATCCTGTCTGACACTGCAGTGCCACTCCTAGATGGGCCAGGTGTTTGTGTCGGCCACTTGGGTCACTTAGCTTAGCCATCCAGTGACCTTGGTGCACCTCTTTTTTTCTTTGCATCATGTGCTGTTTGGGGACTATTTTTTTAATCTGCCATCCAGTCTGACACTGCAGTGCCACTCCTAGATGGGCCAGGTGTTTGTGTCAGCCAGTTGTGTCGCTTAGCTTAGCCATCCAGCGACCTTGGTGCACCTCTTTTTTTCTTTGCATCATGTGCTGTTTGGGGACTATTTTTTAAATCTGCCATCCTGTCTGACACTGCAGTGCCACTTCTAGATGGGCCAGGTGTTTGTGTCGGCCACTTGGGTTGCTTAGCTTAGCCATCCAGCGACCTCGGTGCAAATTTTAGGACTAAAAATAATATTGTGAGGTGTGAGGTGTTCACAATAGACTGGAAATGAGTGGAAATTATGGTTATTGAGGTTAATAATACTATGGGATCAAAATGACCCCCAAATTCTATGATTTAAGCTGTTTTTGAGGGTTTTTTGTAAAAAAACACCCGAATCCAAAACACATCCGAATCCGACAAAAAAATTTCAGGGAGGTTTTGCCAAAACGCGTCCGAATCCAAAACACGGCCGCGGAACCGAATCCAAAACCAAAACACAAAACCCGAAAAATTTCCGGTGCACATCACTAGTTATCTTATAGCATTACAGGTGAGGGCTCACTCTTATACTACCATAATGAGGTTCTTAGATTATTATTTAGTAATTTTTTTCTGTTGGTACCTCTCCCTTTTTCAAAAGAGTTGGTGCTTTAAATGTGCTGATTGCACCTTGGGGGTAATTCTGAGTTGATCGCAGCAGCAAGTTTGTTAGCAATTGGGCAAAACCATGGGGGTAATTCCAAGTTGATCGCAGCAGGATTTTTTTTTAGCAATTGGGCAAAACCATGTGCACTGCAGGCAGGGGAGGCAGATATAACATGTGCAGAAAGAGTTAGATTTGGGTGGGTTATTTTGTTTCTGTGCAGGGTAAATACTGGCTGCTTTATTTTTACACTGCAAATTAGATTGCAGATTGAACACACCCCACCCAAATCTAATGCTGCTTTCACATCGCAAAACCTGCTTTTGAAACGGTTCTTTAAACGGTTCTTAAAACGGGTCTGAGCAGTTAAACCCCCTTCACATCGCATGTTGTAACCAGTATATTACCATTTCATTACCGTTTTGGTACCTTTCACACTGAACCCGTTTCACCCATACAAAACAGTGGTTGTCATTTTAAATGTTTATTTCCTGCTGCTGCCTGGTGAGATCACACATGGAGACAGCCTATCACCTTCTGGGGCTTGCAAATACCGTTTCAGACCCTTTCACACTGCACAATTAAACGGGTCTGAAACGGGTAGGACCCTGCTTTTTTACCGTTTCAAAATACCGGTAATTGAAGGTGACCCTTTCACATCGCAGCTCGAACCGTTTAGGAAGCCAGTAAAAACGGCAACTTGCCGGGTACAAGCTGCGGTGTCAAAGGGGTATAACTCTCTCTGCACGTTATATCTGCCTCCCCTGCAGTGCACATGGTTTTGCCCAATTGCTAACAAAAATCCTGCTGCGATCAACTTGGAATTACCCCCATGTGCAATGCAGAGAGAGTTAGATTTGGGTGGATTATTTTGTTTCTGTGCAGGGTAAATACTGGCTGCTTTATTTTTACACTGCAATTTAGATTTCAGTCTGAACATGCCCCACCCAAATCTAACTCTCTCTGCACATGTTATATCTGCCTCCCCTGCAGTGCACATGGTTTTGCCCAACTGCTAACAAATTTGATGCTGCGATCAACTCAGAATTAGGCCCCACATGTAGTTCTCTGATAACGGGAGAGCGACATTCCCTCATCCACATAATGGCAAAGCAGTTTACATTGCAAGTTGGATTATGTAATCTATTTACTGATGTGCCCGTGCGGGCTTGTATATGTTGGATTACCAAAACGTAACTTCTGGAATCGGATGGCGAACCATCGCAGTACAATTAAGGCGGCACTTGAATGTGGAATGTTGATAAACCGGTTGCTAACCATTGGGCAAGGTTTGGCCATTCACTATCTTCTCTCCATTGCAGATCTATTGGCTGGATACCCCCATCTATTAGGGGTGGGGATTGGGAACTTTCTCTAAGGAAACGGGAATGCAAATGGATCCACGGGTTGGATACAATTTCACCACTAGGGCTCAGTGAACGGAATGCCCTTAGTACCTTCCTATTGGGATAACAGGACCCATGGGATGAAGGATGTAACCCAATTCTGCAACAAGCATTTTTTAATACTAATCCATAATATGATATTTTTTTGCAAATATGACCAGCTCCTCCACACCAATATTAGTTTATATGCCATAGCTTTTTTCCTATGGCGTGTTTTTAAATTGTCTGTTATGTGTTATGTGGTTTGATGTTTATAGGGGATCAGTATGAAAAACTGGCAGCCGGGATCCCATCTGTCAGTATACCGACAGCGGAATCCAGGCCACTGGTATGCCGGCAGCGGGTCGAGCGCTAGAAAGCCCCTTGCGGACTTGCTGTGCTTGCCACACTCGTGGGCACCATGGCTCGCTGATCTAGTCCCAGGTTATATTCTCCCTCTATGGGTGCCATGGACACCCATAGAGGGAGAAAAGTCTGTGGCGCTGGTATTTCACCGCTAGTTGGGATTCCGGCGTCGGCATAATGACGTCTGGGATCCTGGCTAGTGGTATTGTAACTGCATCCTGTTTATAGTATGTGCTTAGAATGTGGTCTCTGCTGTGCAGCTTTAATGCCATCAATAGATAGGATATTGAAGTCCAATAATGTAGAAGTGCTATGATGGTAATTGATACACTGTAATTATGGTGTTGATGAATCGTTTTATGCTATTTGTCTACATAACTATGTTGACTTGGTTTGTTGTGATATGCCAGTGATGGCTAACCTTGACACTCCAGCTGTTGTTGAACTACACATCCCAGCATGCCCTGCATCAGTTTTAGCAAGGCCAAATAGCAAAACTGTAGCAGGGCATGCTGGGATGTGTAGTTCAACAACAGCTGGAGTGTCAATGTTAGCCATCACTGTTTTATGCGGTCAGGGTTGCGGTGACAATTGAGGATTGCTACACTAGTAGTTCCTGTGGATGCGGTCTGCGGGCTGTGGAACGCATACCGCAATATTGGTGGTCATTCCCAGTTGATCACAGCCAGCAACTTTTTGCTGCTGCTGCGTACAGCTAGTCCACGCCTATGGGGGAGTGTATTTTAGCTTAGCAGGACTGCGATCGCTTGTGCAGCCCTGCTAAGCTAAAAACATTTCAAGCAAAAGAAGACTAGGCCTATACCTACTTACCCTGTGCGACGATCTCTGCGATGCTGGAGTCGGCTTTGACGTCAGACATCCGCCCTCCGTTCTGCTGGACACGCCTGCGTTTTCCTTACCACTCCCCGAAAACGGCAGCCAGATTGACCACCCGTGAATCCTGGTTAAGCGAATGAAGGGCTCCATCCACAAGTCCCACATGCCTAGCGGAATCGCTCTGTTTTAGCTCCTCCTTCAATGCCTCCAGCTTCTTCTGCAAAAGCCTGATGAGGGGAATGACCTGACTCAGGCTGGCAGTGTCTGAACTGACTTCACGTGTGGCAAGTTCAAAAGGTTGCAGAACCTTGCACAACGTTGAAATCATTCTCCACTGCGCTTGAGACAGGTGCATTCCACCTCCTTTGCCTATATCGTGGCCAGATGTATAGGCTTGAATGGCATTTTGCTGCTCCTCCATCCTCTGAAGCATATGGAGGGTAGAATTCCACCTCGTTACCACCTCTTGCTTCAGATGATGGCAGGGCAGGTTCAGGTGTTTTTGGTGGTGCTCCAGTCTTCTGTACGCGGTGCCTGTACGCCGAAAGTGGCCCGCAATTCTTATGGCCACCGACAGCATCTCTTGCACGCCCCTGTCGTTTTTTAAATAATTCTGCACCACCAAATTCAAGGTATGTGCAAAACATGGTACGTGCTAGAATTTGCCCAGATGTAATGCACGCACAATATTGCTGGCGTTGTCCGATGCCACAAATCCCCAGGAGAGTCCAATTGGGGTAAGCCATTCTGGGATGATCTTCCTCAGTTGCCGTAAGAGGTTTTCAGCTGTGTGCGTATTCTGGAAAGCGGTGATACAAAGCGTAGCCTGCCTAGGAACGAGTTGGCGTTTGCGAGATGCTGCTACTAGTGCCGCCGCTGCTGTTCTTGCAGCGGGAGGCAATACATCTACCCAGTGGGCTGTCACAGTCATATAGTCCTGAGTCTGCCCTGCTCCACTTGTCCACATGTCCGTGGTTAAGTGGACATTGGGTACAACTGCATTTTTTAGGACACTGGTGACTCTTTTTCTGACGTCCGTGTACATTCTCGGTATCGCCTGCCTAGAGAAGTGGAACCTAGATGGTATTTGGTAACGGGGGCACACTACCTCAACAATTCTCTAGTTCCCCGTGAACTAACGGCGGATACTGGACGCACGTCTAACACCAACATAGTTGTCAAGGCCTGAGTTATCCGCTTTGCAACAGGATGACTGCTGTGATATTTCATCTTCCTCGCAAAGGACTGTTGGACAGTCAATTGCTTACTGGAAGTAGTATAAGTGGTCTTCCGACTTCCCCTCTGGGATGACGATCGACTCCCAGCAGCAACAACAGCAGCGCCAGCAGCAGTAGGCGTTACACTCAAGGATGCATCGGAGGAATCCCAGGCAGGAGAGGACTCGTCAGACTTGCCAGTGACATGGCCTGCAGGACTATTGGCTTTCCTGGGTAAGGAGGAAATTGTCACTGAGGGAGTTGGTGGTGTGGTTTGCGGGAACTTGGTTACAAGAGGAAGGGATTTACTGGTCAGTGGACTGCTTCCGCTGTCGCCCAAAGTTTTTGAACTTGTCACTGACTTATTTTGAATGCGCTGCAGGTGACGTATAAGGGAGGATGTTCCGAGGTGGTTAACGTCCTTACCCCTACTTATTACAGCTTGACAAAGGCAACACACGGCTTGACACCAATTGTCCGTATTTCTGTTGAAATAATTCCACACTGAAGAGCTGATTTTTTTTTTTTTGACCAGGCATGTCAATGGCCATATTCCTCCCACGGACAACAGGTGTCTCCCCGGGTGCCTGACTTAAACAAACCACCTCACCATCAGAATCCTCCTGGTCAATTTCCTCCCCAGCGCCAGCAACACCCATATCCTCATCCTGGTGTACTTCAACACTGACATCTTCAATTTGACTATCAGGAACTGAACTGCGGGTGCTCCTTCCAGCACTTGCAGGGGGCGTGCAATTGGTGGAAGGCGCAAGCTCTTCTCGTCCAGTGTTGGGAAGGTCAGGCATCGCAACCGACACAATTGGACTCTCCTTGGGGATTTGTGATTTCGAAGAACGCACAGTTCTTTGCTGTGCTTTTGCCAGCTTAAGTCTTTTCTTTTTTCTAGCGAGAGGATGAGTGCTTCCATCCTCATGTGAAGCTGAACCACTAGCCATGAACATAGGCCAGGGCCTCAGCCGTTCCTTGCCACTCCGTGTCGTAAATGGCATATTGGCAAGTTTACGCTTCTCCTCAGACGCTTTTAATTTTGATTTTTGGGTCTTTTTACTGATCTTTTGTGTTTTGGATTTTACATGCTCTGTTATATGACATTGGGCATCGGCCTTGGCAGACGACGTTGATGGCATTTCATTGTCTCGGCCATGACTAGTGGCAGCAGCTTCAGCACGAGGTGGAAGTGGATCTTGATCTTTCCCTATTTTTTTAACCTCCACATTTTTGTTCTCCATATTTTAATGCGCACAACTAAAAGCCACCACAGGTATGCAATGTAGATGGATGGATAGTATAGTATTATATTACTTATTGAGGACGAGTGCACTGACGACACAGAGGTAGGTACAGCCGTGGCCTACCGTACTGCTATATATATATATATATAATATACTGTATAATAATAACGGACCTGGTGGACACTGTCAGCAGACTGCTAAACTAGTATGAAGAAAAAAAAAACCACCACAGGTATACAATGTAGATGGATGGATAGTATAGTATTATATTACTTATGGACGACGAGTGCACTGACGACACAGAGGTAGGTACAGCCGTGGCCTACCGTACTGCTATATATATATAATATACTCTTATCAACGTTTCGGGTTTATTTCAACCCATCATCAGGATACACATAACAATTAACAAGTGACATAGACATACCTTATATACCCCTCCGTGCAGCCAAACGAGCGCGCCAATCTCAAATCCCAGCCGTCTAATCAGTGTAGCACATCCCTTTTCCGGAAGTCTTAGTACGTGTACAAAGCGCGCCCGGTTGTCATAGCAACTCGTCAATAACTCCTGGGCCATCAATAATGACACGCACCAATAGCGGTGCCTGTCAGCAAACGCTTAACTCAAAGACCAATCAGCAGCTATGCCACATCCCTCTCACGGACCTCACCGGCCGCCGTAGTTGTTGCCTTAGCAACCTAGTAATGCTGACCACGAAGGCCAAGCCAAGCGTCTGGTATCCATGGCAACCCGTTTGGCAACACAGATTTATAGTACCACCACATACCTACAAAGAACAAATATTAACCAAATACAAAAAAACACATACAGAACAAAGTGCTAGTGCATAGAAAATAATAAACAAATTGCAAGTACAGTTTTAGATAAAGTCAATGAAGCCACTGAACCTATATATATGGTTATATAAATGACTATGCCAAATATACCATACAACAAAGTTCCATAAATAGGTCAGAACATAACTCCCACAAGGTTACCAATACATATTGTAAGAGAGGTGATCATTGAGGCCCCTAGGTTTAACAGTATCCAAAACCTGTATCCATTTTGTCTCAATCTGTAACAACCTTTTGTGCCGATCTCCCCCTCTCGGGCTCTCCGGCACATGGTCAATAATAAAATACCTTAGGCTGGATAAAGAATGATTGTTCTCAACAAAATGCCTCGCCACAGGTTGTTTAGATGGCTTGCCCATCAGCGCCGCCCTGATCGACGACCTATGTAGGGTCATCCGCTCCCTGAAAGTACGTATAGTCTTGCCTATATAGCAAGAGCCACAAGGACACTTAATCATATAAACCACAAAGCTCGTTGTACATGTAACTGCTGATCTTATTAAATACCTCTTACCGCTATGTGGGTGGTAAAAACATTTACTAGCGATCATATAACGGCATGTTGTACACCCAGAACACTTATAACAACCCCCACTTTTGATCTGTACTCGAGGATCATACTGCATCTGTTCTGTGATATCTGGGTGTACTACCCAATCTCGAATGTTCTTGCCCCTCTTGAGACAAGACATCACTTGCAAAGGTCTAAACACCTTAGAATCTTTATCACCCTGCACTATAGGCCACAGGGTCCTGACTGCTCTCTCCACAGAATCATGTGAGGTATTAAATCTCCTCACCCAATGTAATTTATCTGGTATCTGTTTTCTATTTGTTTGATTCAATAAGGATTCTCTGGTCATCAAATCAACCTTTCTCCTAGCCTCAGAGAGTACGTTCCTGGGGTAGCCTCGTTCACTAAACTTATCTGATATTCTCTCAAGATCTCGTGCTACCGTCTGCTCATCACTTGTAACCCTTTTAACTCGCAACAACTGTGAGAAAGGTAAGCTCTTTTTCATTGCAACTGGGTGATGACTATTAAAAGATAGCAACGTGTTCCTATCTGTGGGTTTAGAGAAGATGGAAGTGGTAAGTATACCATCCTGGAGTGTAATATTCACATCCAAATAAGAAATACTATCCAAACTACAGGTATACGTGTACTTAATAGGACAATCACGCTCATTGATCGAATCTACCAGTTCTACAAAACTAGTATGATCACCTCTCCAAAACAATATAATGTCATCGATATACCTGTAATAAAACAGAATTTTATCTCTAACATCTCTATTGAAAAAACATTCCTTCTCAATCTTAAACATGTAAGCATTCGCATAGGCTGGTGCGACATGAGAACCCATCGCACAGCCTTTAAGTTGTAAATAATAACCACCATTATGATAGAAATAATTCTTATGCAATACAAAATCAAGGAGAGAGATCAAAAAATCTAAATCAGGACCACTGTAGTCTACATCATCATTTAACAACTCCTTGACCGCTCGAATACCATCACCATGAGGGATATTCGTGTACAAGCTGGTAATGTCTAACGTACACATCCATGTATTATCAGGTATATTTCCAAGTTCCTTAAGTTTTATCAACAGAGATGTAGTATCCTTAATGTAAGTCCGTTGTGATTGTACACTTGGCTGGATGTGATAATCCAAATACTCAGAAATCTTACTACACACTGACTCCCTTGCAGAGATTATGAGACGGCCAGGCGGCCTGTCCAAATTCTTATGAATTTTAGGTAGACTATACAACAGTGGTACCCTAGGACAGTCTACTTTCAAAAAGAGGGAAGTATCTTCATCAATAATCGCCTTATTCACAGCTTCATCTAATAAAGTGTCTAGTGCCAGTTTATACTCATTGGTAGGATCCTGAGTTAGTTTCAAGTAGGTACTAGTATCCGACAACTGCCTCTCAATTTCATTGCAGTAGTCGGTTACATTTTGCACCACTATACCTCCGCCTTTATCTGCGGCCCGAAATACCACATCCTTATAGTTTCCCAAGTCTTTTAATGCCTTATATTCAGAGGGTGTTAAATTGGACCTGCGCAGTGTCTGTTTCCTAGACTGCTCAACAACTTGGCAATCCAATGCCCTCATAAAAGCTATAATGGACGTATTCCTTGAAGATGGATCAAACATCGACTTCCTCTTAAAAATCTTCACTGTCTGAGCATCACCCTTATTATCATTCATTTCACCAAAAAATTCTTTTAATTTAAGCTGACGATGTAAATGCGACTGATCAATTTTCCAATGTAAATCATTGAATGGGACTGTAGGCACAAACCCCAAACCTTTATTCAATACTCTGACTTCAATGTCAGTCAGAGTCCTGGATGACAAATTGAATACCAAATTAATTTCTTGCTCCGTCCCCTTTTGTATGTTCCGGCGGCATTGCCCGCCCCTCCTTGTGGGTCTTTTCCTCGCCCGCGTCCCACGCGGGAACGTGTCACTAAAGGGGGTTTATTGGCAACTGCCCCTCGTACTAAGGTCGAATCATCACCTGATGAGGAGATTGGGTAGTACACCCAGATATCACAGAACAGATGCAGTATGATCCTCGAGTACAGATCAAAAGTGGGGGTTGTTATAAGTGTTCTGGGTGTACAACATGCCGTTATATGATCGCTAGTAAATGTTTTTACCACCCACATAGCGGTAAGAGGTATTTAATAAGATCAGCAGTTACATGTACAACGAGCTTTGTGGTTTTTATATGATTAAGTGTCCCTGTGGCTCTTGCTATATAGGCAAGACTATACGTACTTTCAGGGAGCGGATGACCCTACATAGGTCGTCGATCAGGGCGGCGCTGATGGGCAAGCCATCTGAACAACCTGTGGCGAGGCATTTTGTTGAGAACAATCATTCTTTATCCAGCCTAAGGTATTTTATTATTGACCATGTGCCGGAGAGCCCGAGAGGGGGAGATCGGCACAAAAGGTTGTTACAGATTGAGACAAAATGGATACAGGTTTTGGATACTGTTAAACCTAGGGGCCTCAATGATCACCTCTCTTACAATATGTATTGGTAACCTTGTGGGAGTTATGTTCTGACCTATTTATGGAACTTTGTTGTATGGTATATTTGGCATAGTCATTTATATAACCATATATATAGTAGAGATGAGCGGGTTCGGTTCCTCGGAATCCGAACCCGCCCGAACTTCAGGTTTTTTTACACGGGTCCGAGCGACTCGGATCTTCCCGCCTTGCTCGGTTAACCCGAGCGCGCCCGAACGTCATCATCCCGCTGTCGGATTCTCGCGAGGCTCGGATTCTATCGCGAGACTCGGATTCTATATAAGGAGCCGCGCGTCGCCGCCATCACGTGCATTGAGATTGATAGGGAGAGGACGTGGCTGGCGTCCTCTCCGTTTATAGAGAAGAGAGTGAGACTAGAGTAGAGAGAGACACACTATTTACTTTAGTAATTTTGGGGAGCATTAGGAGGAGTACTACTACTTGCTGAAGTGATAGTGTGACTGTATATCTGACTTGTGGGGGAGACAGTGGGGAGCAGTTAGAGTCTGAGAGCAGGAGTACATATTTTAACGTACAGTGCACACTTTTGCTGCCAGAGTGCCACACTGCCATTGTGACCACACTGACCACCAACATATATTGTGATTGTCTGCTTAGGAGTACTACTTGCAAGTTGCTGATAGTGTGACCAGTGACCTGACCACCAGTTTAATTAATCACCACCAGTTTAATATATATATATATATATATATATAAAATTGTATATAATATATATATAATTGTATACCACCTACCCGTGTTTTTTTTTCTTCTTCTTTCTTCTTGATACATACTACTATAGTAGCTTACTGTAGCAGTCTGCGGTGCTGCTGAGCTGACAGTGTCCAGCAGGTCCGTCATCAGTCATTACATAATAAATATATATACCTGTCCGGCTGCAGTACTAGTGATATTATATATATATATATATTAATTTCATCTCATTATCATCCAGTCTATATTAGCAGCAGACACAGTACGGTAGTCCACGGCTGTAGCTACCTCTGTGTCGGCAGTCGCTGGTCCATCCATAATTGTTTACCACCTACCCGTGTTTTTTTTTTTTTCTTTCTTCTTGATACATACTACTATAGTAGCTTACTGTAGCAGTCTGCGGTGCTGCTGAGCTGACAGTGTCCAGCAGGTCCGTCATCAGTCATTACATAATAAATATATATACCTGTCCGGCTGCAGTACTAGTGATATTATATATATATATATATATTAATTTCATCTCATTATCATCCAGTCTATATTAGCAGCAGACACAGTACGGTAGTCCACGGCTGTAGCTACCTCTGTGTCGGCAGTCGCTGGTCCATCCATAATTGTATACCACCTACCCGTGTTTTTTTTCTTTTCTTTCTTCTTGATACATACTACTATAGTAGCTTACTGTAGCAGTCTGCGGTGCTGCTGAGCTGACAGTGTCCAGCAGGTCCGTCATCAGTCATTACATAATAAATATATATACCTGTCCGGCTGCAGTACTAGTGATATTATATATATATATATATTAATTTCATCTCATTATCATCCAGTCTATATTAGCAGCAGACACAGTACGGTAGTCCACGGCTGTAGCTACCTCTGTGTCGGCAGTCGCTGGTCCATCCATAATTGTTTACCACCTACCCGTGTTTTTTTTTTTTTTCTTTCTTCTTGATACATACTACTATAGTAGCTTACTGTAGCAGTCTGCGGTGCTGCTGAGCTGACAGTGTCCAGCAGGTCCGTCATCAGTCATTACATAATAAATATATATACCTGTCCGGCTGCAGTACTAGTGATATATATATATATATATATATATATATATATATATTTATTAATTTCATCTCATTATCATCCAGTCTATATTAGCAGCAGACACAGTACGGTAGTACACGGCTGTAGCTACCTCTTTGTCGGCAGTCGCTGGTCCATCCATAAGTATACTAGTATCCATCCATCTCCATTGTTTACCTGAGGTGCCTTTTAGTTGTGCCTATTAAAATATGGAGAACAAAAATGTTGAGGTTCCATAATTAGGGAAAGATCAAGATCCACTTCCACCTCGTGCTGAAGCTGCTGCCACTAGTCATGGCTGAGACGATGAAATGCCAGCAACGTCGTCTGCCAAGGCCGATGCCCAATGTCATAGTACAGAGCATGTAAAATCCAAAACACCAAATATCAGTAAAAAAAGGACTCCAAAATCTAAAATAAAATTGTCGGAGGAGAAGCGTAAACTTGCCAATATGCCATTTACCACACGGAGTGGCAAGGAACGGCTGAGGCCCTGGCCTATGTTCATGGCTAGTGGTTCAGCTTCACATGAGGATGGAAGCACTCAGCCTCTCGCTAGAAAAATGAAAAGACTCAAGCTGGCAAAAGCACCGCAAAGAACTGTGCGTTCTTCGAAATCCCAAATCCACAAGGAGAGTCCAATTGTGTCGTTTGCGATGCCTGACCTTCCCAACACTGGACGTGAAGAGCATGCGCCTTCCACCATTTGCACGCCCCCTGCAAGTGCTAGAAGGAGCACCCGCAGTCCAGTTCCTGATAGTCAGATTGAAGATGTCAGTGTTGAAGTACACCAGGATGAGGAGGATATGGGTGTTGCTGGCGCTGGGGAGGAAATTGACCAGGAGGATTCTGATGGTGAGGTGGTTTGTTTAAGTCAGGCACCCGGGGAGACACCTGTTGTCCGTGGGAGGAATAGGGCCGTTGACATGCCTGGTGAAAATACCAAAAAAATCAGCTCTTCGGTGTGGAAGTATTTCAACAGAAATGCGGACAACATTTGTCAAGCCGTGTGTTGCCTTTGTCAAGCTGTAATAAGTAGGGGTAAGGACGTTAACCACCTCGGAACATCCTCCCTTATACGTCACCTGCAGCGCATTCATAATAAGTCAGTGACAAGTTCAAAAACTTTGGGCGACAGCGGAAGCAGTCCACTGACCAGTAAATCCCTTCCTCTTGTAACCAAGTTCCCGCAAACCACACCACCAACTCCCTCAGTGTCAATTTCCTCCTTCCCCAGTAATGCCAATAGTCCTGCAGGCCATGTCACTGGCAATTCTGACGAGTACTCTCCTGCCTGGGATTCCTCCGATGCATCCTTGCGTGTAACGCCTACTGCTGCTGGCGCTGCTGTTGTTGCTGCTGGGAGTCGATGGTCATCCCAGAGGGGAAGTCGTAAGCCCACTTTTACTACTTCCACCAAGCAATTGACTGTCCAACAGTCCTTTGCGAGGAAGATGAAATATCACAGCAGTCATCCTGTAGCAAAGCGGATAACTGAGGCCTTGACAACTATGTTGGTGTTAGACGTGCGTCCGGTATCCGCCGTTAGTTCACAGGGAACTAGACAATTTCTTGAGGTAGTGTGCCCCCGTTACCAAATACCATCTAGGTTCCACTTCTCTAGGCAGGCGATACCGAGAATGTACACGGACGTCAGAAAAAGACTCACCAGTGTCCTAAAAAATGCAGTTGTACCCAATGTCCACTTAACCACGGACATGTGGACAAGTGGAGCAGGGCAGGGTCAGGACTATATGACTGTGACAGCCCACTGGGTAGATGTATGGACTCCCGCCGCAAGAACAGCAGCGGCGGCACCAGTAGCAGCATCTCGCAAACGCCAACTCTTTCCTAGGCAGGCTACGCTTTGTATCACCGGTTTCCAGAATACGCACACAGCTGAAAACCTCTTACAGCAACTGAGGAAGATCATCGCGGAATGGTTTACCCCAATTGGACTCTCCTGTGGATTTGTGGCATCGGACAACGCCAGCAATATTGTGTGTGCATTAAATATGGGAAAATTCCAGCACGTCCCATGTTTTGCACATACCTTGAATTTGGTGGTGCAGAATTTTTTATAAAACGACAGGGGCGTGCAAGAGATGCTGTCGGTGGCAAGAAGAATTGCGGGACACTTTCGGAGGACAGGCACCACGTACAGAAGACTGGAGCACCACCAAAAACGCCTGAACCTGCCCTGCCATCATCTGAAGCAAGAAGTGGTAACGAGGTGGAATTCAACCCTATATATGCTTCAGAGGTTGGAGGAGCAGCAAAAGGCCATTCAAGCCTATACAATTGAGCATGATATAGGAGGTGGAATGTACCAGTCTCAAGCGCAGTGGAGAATGATTTCAACGTTGTGCAAGGTTCTGCAACCTTTTGAACTTGCCACACGTGAAGTCAGTTCAGACACTGCCAGCCTGAGTCAGGTCATTCCCCTCATCAGGCTTTTGCAGAAGAAGCTGGAGGCATTGAAGGAGGAGCTAAAAGGGAGCGATTCCGCTAGGCATGTGGGACTTGTGGATGGAGCCCTTAATTCGCTTAACAAGGATTCACGGGTGGTCAATCTGTTGAAATCAGAGCACTACATTTTGGCCACCGTGCTCGATCCTAGATTTAAAACCTACCTTGGATCTCTCTTTCCGGCAGACACAAGTCTGCTGGGGTTCAAAGACCTGCTGGTGACAAAATTGTCAAGTCAAGCTTAACGCGACCTGTCAACATCTCCTCCTTCACATTCTCCCGCAACTGGGGGTGCGAGGAAAAGGCTCAGAATTCCGAGCCCACCCGCTGGCGGTGATGCAGGGCAGTCTGGAGCGACTGCTGATGCTGACATCTGGTCCGGACTGAAGGACCTGACAACGATTACGGACATGTCGTCTACTGTCACTGCATATGATTCTCTCCCTATTGAAAGAATGGTGGAGGATTATATGAGTGACCGCATCCAAGTAGGCACGTCAGACAGTCCGTACTTATACTGGCAGGAAAAAGAGGCAATTTGGAGGCCCTTGCACAAACTGGCTTTATTCTACCTAAGTTGCCCTCCCACAAGTGTGTACTCCGAAAGAGTGTTTAGTGCCGCCGCTCACCTTGTCAGCAATCAGCGTACGAGGTTACTTCCAGAAAATGTGGAGAAGATGATGTTCATTAAAATGAATTATAATCAATTCCTCCGTGGAGACATTGACCAGCAGCAATTGCCTCCACAAAGTAGTACACAGGGAGCTGAGATGGTGGATTCCAGTGGGGACGAATTGATAATCTGTGAGGAGCGGGATGTACACGGTGATATATCGGAGGATGATGATGAGGTGGACATCTTACCTCTGTAGAGCCAGTTTGTGCAAGGAGAGATTAATTGCTTCTTTTTCGGTGGGGGTCCAAACCAACCCGTCATTTCAGTCACAGTCGTGTGGCAGACCCTGTCACTGAAATGATGGGTTGGTTAAAGTGTGCATGTCCTGTTTATACAACATAAGGGTGGGTGGGAGGGCCCAAGGACAATTCCATCTTGCACCTCTTTTTTCTTTCATTTTTATTTGCGTCGTGCTGTTTGGGGAGTGTTTTTTGGAAGGGCCATCCTGCGTGACACTACAGTGCCACTCCTAGATGGGCCAGGTGTTTGTGTCGGCCACTAGGGTCGCTTAGCTTACTCACACAGCTACCTCATTGCGCCTCTTTTTTTCTTCTTTGCGTCATGTGCTGTTTGGGGAGTGTTTTTTGGAAGGGCCATCCTGCGTGACACTGCAGTGCCACTCCTAGATGGGCCAGGTGTTTGTGTCGGCCACTAGGGTCGCTTAGCTTACTCACACAGCTACCTCACTGCGCCTCTTTTTTTCTTTGCGTCATGTGCTGTTTGGGGAGTGTTTTTTGGAAGGGCCATCCTGCGTGACACTGCAGTGCCACTCCTAGATGGGCCAGGTGTTTGTGTCGGCCACTAGGGTCACTTATCTTACTCACACAGCTACCTCATTGCGCCTCTTTTTTTCTTTGCGTCATGTGCTGTTTGGGGAGTGTTTTTTGGAAGGGCCATCCTGCGTGACACTGCAGTGCCACTCCTAGATGGGCCAGGTGTTTGTGTCGGCCACTAGGGTCGCTTAGCTTACTCACACAGCTACCTCATTGCGCCTCTTTTTTTCTTTGCGTCATGTGCTGTTTGGGGAGTGTTTTTTGGAAGGGCCATCCTGCGTGACACTGCAGTGCCACTCCTAGATGGGCCAGGTGTTTGTGTCGGCCACTAGGGTCGCTTATCTTACTCACACAGCTACCTCATTGCGCCTCTTTTTTTCTTTGCGTCATGTGCTGTTTGGGGAGTGTTTTTTGGAAGGGCCATCCTGCGTGACACTGCAGTGACACTCCTAGATGGGCCAGGTGTTTGTGTCGGCCACTAGGGTCGCTTAGCTTACTCACACAGCTACCTCATTGCGCCTCTTTTTTTCTTTGCGTCATGTGCTGTTTGGGGAGTGTTTTTTGGAAGGGCCATCCTGCGTGACACTGCAGTGCCACTCCTAGATGGGCCAGGTGTTTGTGTCGGCCACTAGGGTCGCTTATCTTACTCACACAGCTACCTCATTGCGCCTCTTTTTTTCTTTGCGTCATGTGCTGTTTGGGGAGTGTTTTTTGGAAGGGCCATCCTGCGTGACACTGCAGTGCCACTCCTAGATGGGCCAGGTGTTTGTGTCGGCCACCAGGGTCGCTTAGCTTACTCACACAGCTACCTCATTGCGCCTCTTTTTTTCTTTGCGTCATGTGCTGTTTGGGGAGTGTTTTTTGGAAGGGCCATCCTGCGTGACACTGCAGTGCCACTCCTAGATGGGCCAGGTGTTTGTGTCGGCCACTAGGGTCGCTTAGCTTAGTCATCCAGCGACCTCGGTGCAAATTTTAGGACTAAAAATAATATTGTGAGGTGTTCAGAATAGACTGAAAATGAGTGGAAATTATGGTTTTTGAGGTCAATAATACTTTGGGATCAAAATGACCCCCAAATTCTATGATTTAAGCTGTTTTTTAGTGTTTTTTGAAAAAAACACCCGAATCCAAAACACACCCGAATCCGACAAAAAAAATTCGGTGAGGTTTTGCCAAAAAGCGGTCGAACCCAAAACACGGCCGCGGAACCGAACCCAAAACCAAAACACAAAACCCGAAAAATTTCAAGTGCACATCTCTAATATATAGGTTCAGTGGCTTCATTGACTTTATCTAAAACTGTACTTGCAATTTGTTTATTATTTTCTATGCACTAGCACTTTGTTCTGTATGTGTTTTTTTGTATTTGGTTAATATTTGTTCTTTGTAGGTATGTGGTGGTACTATAAATCTGTGTTGCCAAACGGGTTGCCATGGATACCAGACGCTTGGCTTGGCCTTCGTGGTCAGCATTACTAGGTTGCTAAGGCAACAACTACGGCGGCCGGTGAGGTCCGTGAGAGGGATGTGGCATAGCTGCTGATTGGTCTTTGAGTTAAGCGTTTGCTGACAGGCACCGCTATTGGTGCGTGTCATTATTGATGGCCCAGGAGTTATTGACGGGTTGCTATGACAACCGGGCGCGCTTTGTACACGTACTAAGACTTCCGGAAAAGGGATGTGCTACACTGATTAGACGGCTGGGATTTGAGATTGGCGCGCTCGTTTGGCTGCACGGAGGGGTATATAAGGTATGTCTATGTCACTTGTTAATTGTTATGTGTATCCTGATGATGGGTTGAAATAAACCCGAAACGTTGATAAGAGGACGTTGTCCAGTTTTTCTTTGTGAGACCAGTGAGTGCCGTCTTTGGGTGTACCTACATGCTTTCTGTCGACGCAGCACCTTGGCAAGCTATACATACGGGACAGACGTGAGTGCCGACCTTTGGAATTTGTTATATATAATATACTGTATAATAATAATAACGGACCTGGTGGACACTGTCAGCAGACTGCTAAACTAGTATGAAGAAAAAAAAAGCCACCACAGGTATACAATGTAGATGGATGGATAGTATAGTATTATATTACTTATGGAGGACGAGTGCACTGACGACACAGAGGTAGGTACAGCCGTGGCCTACCGTACTGCTATATATATATATATATATATATATATATATATAATATACTGTATAATAATAACGGACCTGGTGGACACTGTCAGCAGACTGCTAAACTAGTATGAAGAAAAAAAAAAACACCACAGGTATACAATGTAGATGGATGGATAGCATAGTATTATATTACTTATGGACGACGAGTGCACTGACGACACAGAGGTAGGTACAGCCGTGGCCTACCGTACTGCTATATATATATATATTATATACTGTATAATAATAACGGACCTGGTGGACACTGTCAGCAGACTGCTAAACTAGTATGAAGAAAAAAAAACCACCACAGGTATACAATGTAGATGGATGGATAGTATAGTATTATATTACTTATGGAGGACGAGTGCACTGACGACACAGAGGTAGGTACAGCCGTGGCCTACCGTACTGCTATATATATATATATAATATACTGTATAATAATAACGGACCTGGTGGACACTGTCAGCAGACTGCTAAACTAGTATGAAGAAAAAAAAAACCCACCACAGGTATACAATGAAGATTGATGGATAGTATAGTATTATATTACTTATGGACGACGAGTGCACTGACGACACAGAGGTAGGTACAGCCATGGCCTACCGTACTGCTATATATATATATATATATATACTAGGCGATTCATTGCGCCCTACGGGCGCTCTTCACACCGTCGTTAGGGGCTTCGCCCCTTAACCTCTGCACGGCTTTGCCGCGGGTGGGGGAGGGGGCAGTTAGCCGGGGTGGTGCGGTTGGGGGTGGGTGGGTGTGAGGGTGCTATGGTTGCAGGGGCGGGTGGGGGAGGGGGTGGAGTGCCACGGGTGGTGGGTGGATGCGGTGGGTGCCGCGGGTGTTGGTGCAGCGGGTGGGGTGCCACGGGTGGTGGGTGGATGCGGTGGGTGCCGCGGGTGTTGGTGCTGCGGGTGGGGGAGGGGGTGGAGTGCCACGGGTGGTGCGTGGATGCGGTGGGTGCCGCGGGTAGGTGGCGCGGGTGTTGGTGCTGTGGGTGGGGGAGAGGGTGGGAGTGCCGCGGGTGGGGGGCGAATGCGGTTGGTTGCCGCGGGTGTTGGTGCTACGGGTTGGGGGAGTGGGCGGGAGTTCCGCGGGTGGGTGGCGCGGGTGTTTGTGCTCTGGGTGGGGGAGGGGACGGGAGTGCCGCGGGTGGTGCGCGTGTTTGTGCAGCAGGTGGGGGAGGGGGGGAGTGCCACGGGTGGTGGGTGGATGCGGTGGGTGCCGCGGGTGTTGGTGCTGCGGGTGGGGGAGGGGGTGGAGTGCCACGGGTGGTGGGTGGATGCGGTGGGTGCTGCGGGTAGGTGGCGCGGGTGTTGGTGCTGCAGGTGGGGGAGAGGGTGGGAGTGCAGCGGGTGGGGGGCGAATGCGGTTGGTTACCGCTGGTGTTGGTGCTACGGGTGGGGGAGGGGGCGGTAGTTCTGCGGGTGGGTGGCGCTGGTGTTTGTGCCCTGGGTGGGGGAGGGTACGGGAGTGCCGCGGGTGGTGTGGGTGTTGGTGCAGCGGGTGGGGGAGGGGGTGGAGTGCCACGGGTGGTGGGTGGATGCGGTGGGTGCCGCGGGTGTTGGTGCTGCGGGAGGGGGAGGGGGGGAGTGCCACGGGTGGTGGGTGGATGCGGTGGGTGCCGCGGGTGTTGGTGCTGCGGGTGGGGGAGAGGGTGGGAGTGCCGCGGGTGGAGTGCGAATGCGGTTGCCGCGGGTGTTGGTGCTACGGGTTGGGGGAGGGGGCGGGAGTTCCGCGGGTGGGTGGCGCGGGTGTTTGTGCTCTGGGTGGGGGAGGGGACGGGATTGCCACGGGTGGTGCGCGTGTTGGTGCAGCGGGTGGGGGAGGGGGGGGAGTGCCACGGGTGGTGGGTGGATGCGGTGGGTGCCGCGGGTGTTGGTGCTGCGGGTGGGGGAGAGGGTGGAGTGCCACGGGTGGTGGGTGGATGCGGTGGGTGCTGCGGGTAGGTGGCGCGGGTGTTGATGCTGCGGGTGGGGGAGACGGTGGGAGTGCAGCGGGTGGGGGGCGAAAGCGGTTGGTTACCGCGGGTGTTGGTGCTACGGGTGGGGGAGGGGGCGGGAGTTCCGCGGGTGGGTTGCGTGGGTGTTTGTGCTCTGGGTGGGGGAGGGGACAGGAGTGCCGCAGGTGGTGGGTGGAGACGGTGGGTGTTTGTGCTACGGGTGGGGGAGGGGGAGGAGCAGTGGCGCCACAACGTGGGTGCGGGGAGTGCGGGCCGCACCCGGGTGTTACCCTCTGAGGGGTGACACCAAAGTGCCGGCTCCTGTCACAGCGCAGAAGCCAGCACTGCAGATTCAGCAGTGTCCCCCGAACCACAACGTGACGAAAACGGGGGTCGGGACGCGAAGCCACGCCCCCTTCCGCGAAGCCACGCCCCCTTATCGCCCGCGACCGCAGCTGGTGTTAGAAAAGTGAAGACTCTGGGCGGGAGTGCTGCGGATGTTGGTGCTGCGGGAGGGGGAGGGAACGGGAGTGCCGCGGGAGGGTGGCAGATGCGGGTGGTTGCCGCGGGCGGGGGGGGGGGGGGGGGCGAGTCACTGTTCAGCATGTCTCCCTGACTCAGTGGCAGCCGCAAGACTGTGAGGCGGGTAATGTGAGTTCCGCTCACAGTCAGCGGCTGCGGTGTCACCACTCACCAGGGGCAGTACGGGGAGAAGGGAGACTGGGGACTGGGCGGAGATCGGGAGGGGACTGGGCGGAGAGAGGGAGGGGACTGTTCCTGGCCAGATCTGTGCCTGTGACTCCGCCCAGCGTTACGGCCAGCACAGAGTCACAGACTTGGGCAAATATATAGGAGATATATATATATATATATATATATATATATAGGAGGCGAAATGGATGTATATGCTAGACACTCTTAAACCGAAGAGTTTGAATGATAAGATGCAGTGGAATGTATTCTAGGGGGTATCCATCTTATTGAGGGATCTATATCCACTAGGCGATTGTCCTTCTAAAAAAAAAGGGGGGGGGGCATAGACGGTTTCCCTTCCTTGTGAATTAATATGGTACTATTAACTAGAATTTAGTTTATGGGTTGTGTATCACTGCATATAATAATTACATACCTTGTAGGTCTGCTTACATAGATAAATTTACTATATATATATTTGTGCATTTATGTTTAGGAATGTTATAGCATTAATCGTTTTTATATAGCACCTGTTTGTGAGTATTTTTATGCAGTTTTTAATTGCATGTATGCACTGTTTTTCAACGCAGCACACACGTGGAGTCTACAGTGCCGGGTGCCTGTGTTAGCCGGGTTACCGTGGGAACAACAGACGCCGGGTTGCCATGGAGAAGTGGACGCCGGGACAGCTCAGAGCGACTGGGACCAGGTTGCCAGGGCAGCACAGGTAACCAGAGGCATGGGGGCGGTCCACGTTACGTGCGCGCTGACGTCTCTACACTCTACAACGTGCACTGAGGCAGGGACGAGAGTTGTTGCTTTTCCCGGTCCCGCACTTCGTTTCCCGCCAGCGAGTCTTCTATTTAGGGCACTTTTGTCACATTGTTTTTCACTGTTTTTCAACCTTGACAAAGGGGCGGATGTGCCTCAAAACGTTGGCCTTTTTCCACTGTGTTATGGAATAAATTATACGTTGCTTTCTCACTTAGACAAGTCTCCGAGTGCCGTTGCTTTCTTGGTACACTGTATATATATATATATATATATATATATATCTCAGTGTTCTCCCCACGCTCTAAATTACGGGCGGTCTGCCCGGAAAGCATCCGCTTAGCGCTCGGCAGCCAAGACCCCCTGACGCCAGGCAGCTCTTACGGCCACTGTGTCTGTCCCTGTGGCTCGCCCCACAGCCCCAGTAATGTTCGCTGTTGTTCGCCGGGCATCCTCTCCAAAGTTAACATGTTTTCAGAGGAGAGGAATGCTGAAGACGATGTCACATCCGGAGCTCTGTCCAGCATACCTGTCCATCGGAAACATGTTAACTTTGGAGAGGGTGCCGGGCGAACGACAGCACTAAGCGCTCCATCCGGCAACCGGGGACGCGCATTCTGTGATGTTGATGAAGGGCAGAGATCCCTCCCGCTACTTAAAAGGAAGAGGCACGCTGTCTGGGCGGGAACAGACGCCTGAGCATATTGACGAGAGTGGACATCCAGCGTTCCTTATCACTGTGCTGTATAAAAACAATTTTGTTGATCTAGCAAGTGGGGGCAAAGACTTGAAGTATCTCAGAGCTGTTTGTGGGGGGCGGTCAGTGTTCTAAAAAGCAGTTTAAAAAAACAATTGAGCCAGCAAGTGCCAGTATCTGAAAGCAAATAAAAAAACAATTGTGCCAGCAAGTGGGGCAAAGTCATCTCTTCTTTATTTTTTTGAGAGCAGTTTGTGGGGCAGTCAATATTGTGAAAAGCTGTTTTAAAAAACAATTGTGCCAGCAAGTGTGGCCAGTATCTGAAAGCTGTTTGAAAATGAATTGTGGTGCCAGCAAGTGTGGACAGTATTTGGGAGCTCTTTGAAAAACAATTGTGATGCCAACACCAAGTGAAGACAGTATTTGGGAGCTGTAAAAAAATACATGTGTGTCTAGTCACCTGGTTCCCATAATAAGTAAAAAAGTCAATCAGAAAACAAAAATCTTAAATTTAAAAAAAAAGAAAAGAAAATATGAACACAACAGCAGAAGAGATTTCCAGCAAGGACACTGCAGACGAGACCGGTCCATCTTCTGAATCACCGTCTGTTTCACATCAAAAATGTTTCTCTAGACATCGCACATCTGGAGTAAACAGTGATTGGATTAAAACATTTCAGTGGTTAGTAAAATATAATGGAATGATGTGTTCCACTTGTATAAAATATGGAAAGAGACCAGGTGCAAATAAGGAAGTGACTTGGGTGACTATTCCTTGCAAAAGACTCTGAAAGAAAGTTTAATTGACCATGGGGGTCATTCCGAGTTGTTCGCTCGCAAGCTGCTTTTAGCAGCTTTGCACACGCTAAGCCGCCGCCTACTGGGAGTGAATCTTAGCTTATCAAAATTGCGAACGAAAGATTCGCAATATTGCGAAAAGACTTCTCTGTGCAGTTTCTGAGTAGCTCGAGACTTACTCTGCCAGTGCGATCAGTTCAGTGCTTGTCGTTCCTGGTTTGACGTCACAAACACACCCAGCGTTCGCCCAGACACTCCTCCGTTTCTCCAGCCACTCCCGCGTTTTTCCCAGAAACGGTAGCGTTTTTTCACACACTCCCATAAAACGGCCAGTTTCCGCCCAGAAACACCCACTTCCTGTCAATCACATTACGATCACCAGAACGAAGAAAAAACCTCGTAATGCCGTGAGTAAAATTCCTAACTGCATAGCAAATTTACTTGGCGCAGTCGCACTGCGGACATTGCGCATGCGCATTAGCGACTAATCGCTCCGTTGCGAAAAAAAATAACGAGCGAACAACTCGGAATGACCCCCCATGAGCAAAGTAAATTACACACTGATTTGTGTTCAAATATACCTCAGAAATGTGTTTTTAAAGAAACTGGGATAGGAGAAATTGAACTATCCATTTCAGTTTTGATTAACTTGCAGAGAGATGCTTTTGTGTGAGCTTTAAGAATGATGTATTGGTTGGAGAAAAACGAACTACCACATACTGTACTACATTGTATGTAAATTTACTTGAGCACTGTAAGGCTATGGGTTGTACGTATTTATCCCATCTTGATACTGGAAAAAATGCAAATTACACTTCGGAAAGAATAATGCAAGAACTGATGGACATAGCTTCACAATAAAGATGCAAAACCCTTAATTACATTCAGCAGAATGTTTCAGTGTACTGGGTGATGACACTACAGATCTCTCTCTTTTGAAGCAGCTTATTATATACATTAAATATGTTTGCCAATTTAAAAAAGAGATTACTGTTAGTTTTATATCAATATGTAATATCACTGATGGCAAAGCTGAAACTAGAACTAACAAAATAATTGTAGGGTTGAAAAAAATCTAACTTGGTGGGTCTAGGCTCTGATGAAGCAGCGGTGATGATTGGGAAGCACTAAGGGGTAGCAAAACTATTAAAAGAAGAAACAGTCAGGGTCATGGTCAACTGTCATTGTATAAACCACCGTCTGGCACTTGCCCAAGCAGCTGCTGAGGTGCCTTATTTAGTCAAATTTAATGACATCTTAAGAAACTGTTCTTTTTTCAAAATTCCCCAGTTAGAATGGTTGGGTTAACTGAAATGCAAAATATTCTCAACAGTCCTCACATTAAACTTAAAATGGCTAGTGACACTAGGTGGCTGTTGGCTTTGCTGTACAGTCTTTAAGAGAATCCCTGGTGAGTGTCATTGTTACACTGGAAAGAGAGGCCACTGAGAGAAATTACATCACAGCTGAAGGTTTAAGCAAATATATGAGAACATACAACATGATGCTTTCAGATGTGCTGCCTCATTTGTCTAAAGGGGGGTACACACAGAGAGATCCGTGTTTACAATCTAAGCAATCTCACTAGATTGCTTAGATTTTAAGCAGGGATCTGCTGTGCTGAGCGGGGGGAGAGATGTGTGCTGAGCGGTCTGTGTTAAGATCGCTCAGCACACATCTCTCCCGTCAGTACCCCCTTAAGTTGTATAAAGTTTGGCAAAGTCAAGATATTAATGTAACAGAAATAGACCCTATCTTAAGAGCTACAAAGCTATGCATCATGGAACTGAAAGACATACCTGCTACTCATTTTAAAAACCTCCATCGACAGCTTGCTGGTCAATGGTCAGACCTTCGAGTAAACTATTCCGATGCTAATGCTACTGCTTTTAAGAAAAACCTAGAAGCAAGATTTCCAGATATGCCAATCATATCCTGTTTTTCAAGACTTTTCAATACAGAAAGCCAGGATCAAAATGAGGCTTGTGAGATTCTTTTTGAGCACTAATCTCGGGGATTTCAATGCATGGGTGGATGATGAGCTCTCACGCCTTGGCCAAGACCTCCTGTGCACAGTGAATGGTCTGGGCTTCACACAGGTCATTCCTTCTGCCACACATAAACGAGGTCACACTCTTGATCTTGTCTCTCAGATTGGATAAGAAGTCACTGACCTAAAAATAAACTCAGTCATCTGGTCAGACCACCACTCCCTTTGGTTCTCAGTTGCAACCCCTCAAATTAGATCTTTCCCTGTGGAGTTGGCCAGGTATCGTCCAAGGAGGGGTATGACTCCCCATGCTCTTGCAGCAAATCTGGATCTCTCTGCTGTACTGGGTGCCTGTGAAGATCCCTGCTCCATAGTCCATTATTATAATAGGGATGTTATGGCTGCAGTTGATATTATCACCACTGGGCGTGTAAGACCTCGTAAGCCACAATGTCGAGCTCCCTGGTTCAACAACGGTGTTAGTGAGCTCAAGAAACGGGGGCGTAGACTAACCTAGTGGATGACAAAATAAAACTAATAAAGCATAATGAAGAATATCAATCGACAATCACCCGTAATAAATCACAGTTCCTGTCAAATGAGATCATGGCAGCAAACAATAGGCCAGCTCAACTTTTCTGCACAGTGGAGATGCTTTGCAAGCCAGCATGCCTGTAGACTGATGAAACCCTCTCCCAGGCAAGATGCAATGAGTTTGCAAACTTCTTTGCAGATAAAATATCCATAATCCGGGCTGGACTCTCCACAGTGCCATCAAAGGAGAGCCAAACTACAAAGCCTGCCAATGTAAGCCACCTACCTTCATGGACCCAGTGGATGTAAAGGACATTTCTGAAATTGCTCGGATTTTGTGTCCAACCACCTGTGATCTGGACCCTGCCTCAAACAAGCTTCCAATAGGTTGTATGGATATAATTGGTCCTATCTATGCAAAAATCGTTCAATGCTCTTTGCAACAGGCATTTTTCCTGGAACCCTAAAGGAGTCAATTGTTAGACCTCTTCTTCAAAAACTTAATTTAGATCCCGACTGCATGACCAACTACAGTACAGACCAGTATCAAACCTTTCTTTTCTAGGAAAGGTTACTGAGAAAGTGGTTGCAAATCAACTGGAAACCCACCTGACATGATATTTATGATCCATTCCAATCAGGATTCAGAAGACATAGCACTGAAACAGCCCTGCTGTGTGTGTTAAATGATCTTCTGAGGACAAGAGACAGAGGTGACTGTACAATCTTAATCCTTCTGGATCTCTCTGCAGTATTTGATACCGTGGACTTAGGGCTTCTGATTGAGCGACTGACAATTTTTGTGGACTGGATGGCACAGTCCTAAGCTGGTTCAAATCATTTCTCACAGGCAGTTCACAGAGAGTATCATCTGGAGTATACTCATCACTATCAGTGCCATTGCCATGTGGTATCCCACAAGGTTCTATACTATCCCCCATGCTTTTGCAGTATACATGCTCCCACTGGTTGAAATAATCAGCCGCCATGTCCTGGTCTACTACTGCTATGCAGGTGATACACAGCTGCACTTGTCCTTTGCTCTGGGCACTGATAACCCAATAACAGCCCTAAATGGCTCTCTAGCTGAGCTCCAGGAGTGGATGAGTGCGACTGAACCCGGATTAAACAGAGGTCCTTATGATAGGACCTTAACATCAAAGGACAAGACTGCAGCAAAGCCAACCAACTGGACACTTGGGGATTCAGAATTACAAACCACCTGGCATTGTCCTGGAATCTTGGCATTGTCCTGGATACTGGCTTGACACTCAAACATCAGATATCAGCCACAATCAAATCCTCATTCTTTCACCTGAGGAACATAGCCAGAATCAAGCACTTAATTCCCTCAGATGATCTGCCAAAAGTCATACATGCATTTGTATAATCTCAATTAGACTCTCAGCAAAAGAATTGCACTGCTTACAGCTGGTGCAAAACACAGCTGCCAGGCTGTTAACCAACCAGCCCCATTCTAACCACATAACACCCATCCTCTACTCCTTTCACTGGCTGCCTGTAAGATGGCGAATCATCTTCAAGATTGACTTACTGAGTTTCAAAGAACTGCATGACCAGGGCCCAAGGTACCTGAAGCAGCTTCTGATTCCATACTGCACCGCTCGATTACTGCGATCTGTAGATGAAGGACTTTTAGCAGTACCTAAAATCTCCTGCAATTCATCTGGGGGTCGAGCTTTTAGTCATGTGGCTCCGACTCTATGGAACTCACTTCCCCGCACAGTACGAGAGGCCCCAGCTATAGAATCCTTCAAAAATAGACTCAAGACTTTCCTGTTTACTCAAGCATTTCCATGATTGTCCCTTTAGTATCTCCATATACTTCATTATTTTCTGTACTATATTATGCTATGTATCTGTTAAGCACCTTGAGCCCTATTGGAGAAAGAGTGCTACATAAATAAAATTATTATTATTATTATTATTATTATTCTAAAAATGAAGTCCCGCAATCTTAAATTATGAAAATACTAAATTAGAATGGGCTGTTGCATCAAAATTGTTTGAACTACAGACTTAAAAAAAAATCTAGATTCAATACAAATGATACTTAACAAATCCCCTCTTGCGCTATAAATGATATGGTATGGCTAAGAGTTCAATAAATCAAACTTATTATTCCATATATTTTATATATTTTAATACATAAAAAAAATATATATATATATATATATATTTCACAGATAAACAACTTGACCGGTCAATAAAATCACTAACACTGTATATTCATATATAATATTATAAACTTCCTAAGGAGGTGGATCTAGGCATACTCTGTGCACAGAAAAATATAATGTTATAATGGTAAAGATAAAACTCAGTCCGTATATTGAATTCAAAAAATCAAATACCAGCTGTAATTTGAACCCATGTAACAAATAGTATCCTTGAGAGTTACTTTGTATTGGAGTTCCTCAATGAGTTGCCGCTCAGCAAAGAAGAATAATAATGTTAAAAGAAACCGCTCCACACTGGAGCCTTACGCGTGGCTTCCACCTGTAGTATGATCACGGGAGAATCCCAATGACTGTGGTGCTTGCAGACGGCACATAGAGGTGTGGACTCACAGAGCTTGGAAGTCGGGTAATCAGCACAGCAGGCGCCAGCGCAGGTGCCGGTTCCCGCAGCCCGAGACCGCCTTGTCTGTCATTGGGACTCTCCCGTGCTAATACTACAGGTGGAAGCCACGTAAGGCTCCAGTGTGGAGCGGTTTCTTTTAACATTATTCTTCTTCTTTGCTGTTAAGTGTTCTCTGGTTATTGGTACTTGGGATTTCCAAGTGCCGGTTCTTTTTGACTTGTTCTACCCCAAGTCAAGCTCTCTCCTGCAGCATAAATTTAAAATAATTTTTATTTTTTAATACTAATATTTGATCACCAGGACATGGTGATGATTTACGAGCGCCTGGTTATATTTCTTTTTCAATACAAATGATGCTGAAATTTTCAACGACATCTGTGCTCAGAGAATCCTGTAAGCACAGCTGAATGTGAAAAAGGATTTTCTACTCTAAAACTAATTAAATCCCGTCTAAGGAACCTGATGAAGCAGAGCACCCTAAATAACCTGATGCTTCTTTCACTAGAGTGACCAGATCCTGCAGACTTTAATTATGAAAAAGCTGCAGATGACTGGGCCTCTAAGAAGAAGAGGAGAATTAATATATAAAAATCTCAAGTTTAAATCAATATGGTCATGATTTAAAAATGTTATTATTGTGAAGGTCTCTACCCGGCTACTTCTTGATGCCACCCGGCTGGAAACATTTACTGGGGAGAACACAGGGGGTGATTCCGAGTTGTTCGCTCGCTAGCTGCTTTTAGCAGCATTGCACACGCTAGGCCGCCGCCCCCTGGGAGTGTATCTTCGCTTAGCAGAATTGCGAATAGAAAATTCTTAGCAGTTTCAGAGTAGCTCGAGACTTACTCCTACATTGCGATCAGCTCAGCCCGTTTCGTTCCTGGTTTGACGTCACAAACACGCCCTGCGTTCGGACAGCCACTCCCGAGTTTCTCCAGACACTCCCGCGTTTTTTCCTGGCACGCTTGCGTTTTTCCGCACACTCCCTGAAAACGGTCAGTTTCCGCCCAGAAACACCCTCTTCCTGTCAATCACACTCCGATCACTTCAACGATGAAAGTTCTTCGTTCTGCCGAGAGTAAATCTACTAAGTTTTGAGCTAAAATACTTAGCGCATGCGCACTGCGTACCATGCGCATGCGCATTTTTGCATTAATTGCTCCGTTGCGAAAATCGGCAACGAGCGAACAACTCGGAATAACCCCCACTGTGTATATATATATATATATATATATATATATATATATATATATATGTGTGTGTGTTTTCCCCACTACATTGTGTATATTAATAGAGGTAAAAAGAAGATTATTGCTGGCAGCAATATCTTGCAGTCGGTGACTGATCTTCCTCTCCGCAGTCTGTTATTTTACATCTATGAGGTTTAATAGTCTCTTGGAAAGTGCATTGTCACCTAACGCCTGAAGGAGCCTGAATTATCAGGTATGACTTCCGTTTTAAAACTTGCCGCGTGGAAGTGCGAATGATAAGCATAAGTGCCAGAAGTCTCTGTATGAAGAAACAGGACTTGTTGCTGGAATGGACAAGCTCACACATTGCCTGATGTTACAGCTTGTTCCCCATCAGTAGCTAAGTGGAAAATGCCTGTATACTGGCATTCATCATTCCCTCCCCATATTAGCATCCATAGGCAGTAGCATTACACTTTACACAGTAGTTTAGAGGATGAAAAATACAAGCTACGGTGCATCCGGAAAGTATTCACAGCGCTTCACGATTTCCACATTTTGCTATGTTACAGCCTTATTCCAAAATGGAATAACTTTTTTTTTTCCTCTCAAAATTCTACACACAATACCCCATAATGACAACGAGAAAAAAGTTTTTTTGAGATTTTTGCAAATTTATGAAAAATAAAAAACTAAGAAATCACATGTACATAAGTATTCACAGCCTTTGCTCAGTACTTTGTTGATGCACCTTTGGCAGCAATTACAGCCTCAAGTCTTTTTGAATATGATGCCACAAGCTTGGCACACCTATCTTTGTCCAGTTTCGCCCATTCCTATTTGCAGCACCTCTCAAGCTCCACCAGGTTGGATGGGAAGCGTTGGTGCACAGCCATTTTCAGATCTCTCCAGCGATGTTCAATTGGATTCATGTCTGGGCTCTGGCTGGGCCACTCAAGGACATTCACAGTTGTCCTGAAGCCACTCCTTGCGGAAAAATGTGGAAAAAGTGAAGCGCTGTGAATTCTTTCTGGATGTACTGTACATGGAATGCCTGTTTTGTCTCTTGGGGTGGGAGGTGGGCTTGGGGGTTGCACCTCTCGGTCTGAATAAACTGGTAGGGTAAGCAGTTCAACCAATTAGCCAGACCGTTGCTCTAGATCGCAAAAAATAGAACTAGAGGTTCCTTCATGGAATAAGTTACAAATGTCCGCAAGATGAAGAATTACAGGTTTTTAAATATTGATAGAACATTTTTAGCATCCTCATGATTGTCAATACCTGCTCACAAGAGGATGCAGTTAAAATGCCAGCTGTCGGAATCCCGGCATTCAGGATAGCCTACAATGCCGCCAGGTGGAATCCCGGCGCACCAGGGCTATTCCCACTCATCCTGGACACCCTGGGAATAGATCCTGTGGCGAGCCACTGAGCCCACAGCGCAAGGGCTCGCCCCACTGCCAGCATTCTGGCGGGCAGCATGCCGCCGTCGGGATATTGACAGCTGACATCCATTCCACCGGTATTATGTATGTAATCCCTCACAAGAGTTATTAGCTTTAAGACCACCAACTTGGGGGATGAAGGCTTTCAGTAGGGACCAGGAGGTTAAATATTGAAATGTTTCTGATAAAAGTGAAGCTTATGGTGTGGGACATTATATAGAGATTTGCAGTAATTTGTGAGGGTTTATTTGATAGTGTCAAATTATGTAAGAGAACCCTGGTAAGGTTTATGTAAGAGAACCCTGGTTTATGTAAGAGAACCCTGGTTTAACTGAACAGTCTTCTGCAATTATTCATGTAGGGTTATATCTTTACTTTTTTTTTTAAGACTAAGGGGGAGATTTATCAAATCTTGGAGTGAGATAAAGTGGCGAGAGATAATGTACCAATCAGCTCCTAAGTGCCATATTTACAGGTTGTGTTGTAAAATGACAGCTACTGTAGAAGCACATTGGCTGATACTTTATCTCTCTCTACTTTATCTCTCTCCACACACTATACTTAATGGTTGCCATCATCAGAGCCGGCCTTAGGCATAGGCAAACTAGGCAAATGCCTAGGGCATTTGGTATGCTTAGGGGCACCAGCAGCTTCTGCTGATTAAAATTATATGCGGCATGCCTATATTCTGTGTGTGACTGTGGCTGTATCTGCATACGAAATGCTATGTTACGGTATATTCCTGGAAATCACTGTAATGTATGCAGATGCAGCTGCAGTCACACACAGAATATAGGCATGCTGCATATCATTTTAATCAGCAGAAGCTGTTTGTGCATCCTAGACACATAGTAATGCGAATAATATGATGCATTTTCATAAACAAAAGGCGCCCGACGTTAGCAGAGCTGCCAGCTGACTCATGCCACGAATCTCCTGCAGAACTAGCGGCTGTGCTAGGGGGCACCAGCCAAAATCTTGCCTAGGGCATCATATTGGTTAGGGCCGGCTCTGGCCATCATGGCACATCTCCGACCACTTTGAAGGCAGGTAGGTGCCATTTGTGGGACAATACCCGCTTTCTTGGGAGTCTGTGAGGTGTCACCCTAATTTGGGAACCTATCAGACATTTCTTTTCGTGTAGGAAATGATGGGGGTAATTCGTAGCAGCAAATTTGTTAGCTAATGGGCAAAACCTAGGGGGTCATTTCGACCTGATCGCATGCTAGGATTTTTTGCTGCGCTGCGATCAGGTCACTACTGCGTATGCACCGCAATGCGCAGGCGCGTCATACGGGTACAAAGCGGATCGTTGCTGAGCGATGGATTTAACGAAGAATCCATTCGCACAGCCGATCGCAAGGAGATTGACAGGAAGAGGGCGTTTGTGGGTGTCAACTGTTTTCTGGGAGTGGTTGGAAAAACACAGGCGTGTCCAAGCATTTGCAGGGCGGGTGTCTGACGTCAATTCTGGACAAGAACAGGCTGAAGTGATCGCAGCGGCTGAATAAGTTCTGAGCTACTCAGAAACTGCACAAAACATTTTTGTACCGCTCGGCTGCACATGTGATTGCACACTTGCACAGCAAACATACACTCCCCTATAGGCGGCGTCTATCTGTTCGCAGCGCTGCAAAAAATAGCTAGTGAACGATCAACTCGGAATGACCCCCCATGTGCACTGCAGGAGGGCAGATATAAAATGTGCAGAGAGAGTTATAGGCCCTACACACATGCCGATTTGTTTGAAAGATATGAACGATCTTGTTCATAAATGAACGAGAACTCGTTCATATCTTTCAGTGTGGAGGCTCCAGTGATGAACGATGCGCGGCCCCGCGCTCGTTCATCGCTGGTCCCCCATCGGCTGTGCATGCAGGCCAATCTGGACGATCTCGTCTATATTTGCCTGCACTTCAATGGAGCCGCGTGACGGGGGGAGTGAAGAAACTTCATTCCCCCCGTCACTGCCCCCCCGCCGCCGGGTCGCTCGTCGGCTGTATCCGCCGTCGGGCAGCTCGGCGGCGGATCAGCCAGTGTGTAGGGCCCTTGAGATTTGGGTGGGTTACATTGTTTCTGTGCAGGGTAAATAATGGCTGCTTTATTGTTACACTGCAAATTAGATTTCAGTTTGAACACACCCCACTCAAATCTAACTCTCTCTGCACATGTTATATCTGCCCCACCTGCACTGCACATGGTTTTGCCCAACTGCTAAAAAATTTGCTGCTGCGATCAGGTCTGAATTACCCCCAATGTCATATAGATATATTCAAATTGGTGGAACAATTAAGAACCTCTTATGTCATATTTGTGAAAGAAACATGCTATATTATGAATGTTTTATTATTAATAAATGCATAGCTGTAAAGCAGCATATGACCGTATAGTTATATCCCTCTATCATTCATTATATTTTATTCACGTCTTTTCTAAGATCACTGTCATAGACACATTTTTCAAAGACCTTACCTTTCATCGCACGCTCATAACTCTCAGGTCCCTGTTACGTTCTTACAAAGAATCCAATTTTCTCAAGCAGTTTTACATCTGCAAAATACTTCATGTATAATTACTTAATACCTCTACCTTGTGATGTGATACTTGTATGAAGAGATCTATAGCTCCGAAAAGAAAAGTGCAGAGTTACTAATTAATATGAGTCATGGTGGGTACAGCGGCAACTCAGCACTATAAGCGATAAAAACTTTATACGAGGCAGCCCTTTTATTCCATTGCCGATACTGACAGACACCCTGAGGCTGGAGATTTATGGCTCTTGTGACTTAAAAAGGCCGCAGTGCACAAATAATGCTTCCCACAATATATACGAGTTTGTTTTGTGCCATTTTATTGTGACAGTAAAGCAAGCCGTACACACCAAATGTGCAGGTTCATTACACTAGGTTTCTGCACAGCTATGATCGAAGAGCATTAAATACAGCAACGATTAGTCACATCTGGAGTATGAAACAAAGGGGCAGATGTATTAACCTGGAGAAGGCATAAGGAAGTAATAAACCAGTGATATGTGCAAGGTGATAAAGGTACCAGCCAATCAGCTGCTAACTGTTAATTTACATATTGGAACTGATTGGCTGCTGCCTTTATCACCTTGCACATATCACTGGTTTATCACTTCCTTATGCCTTCTCCAGGTTAATACATCTGCCCCATTGAGTCTTATCTTTTGAGGTTAAAAGTGTAATTATATGATAAAACCTTAATCATGCGCTTGTTATTCCTGAAGCAGCACCTCACAGTAGTACCCCCAGTTAGTGGGTGCCAAACAAAGATGCAGAAACAAAGAACCTGGGACTTTAAATACAAACGTCCAAATAAAAGGTCCATATACTTTTTTTTTTTTATTGAATGCAAACGTCCATAAAGGTATGCAGGACTTGATTTTAATCCAGAGTTATAATGCTCTTCCCTGAAGCTTGGACCACCAATAGCTTTCAAAGGGGGTGATTCTGACCTGTTCGCTGGCTGCTGTTCATTACAGCGCAGCGAACAGGCAAGAAGTGCGCATGCGCCAGCCCCGCAGTGCGCCAGCTGCATACGAGACAGCCGAAAGCTGTTGTTCCATAGCGATCGCCTCTGCCTGATTGACAGGCAGAGGCGGTCGATAAGCGGGAGGTGGCGGAACGGCGGTGTTTGGACGCCGTTTCGTGGGCGTGGTCCGGCCAACGCAGACATGGCCGGACCGTGCGGGGGGCAGCCCGCAGCGGCTGCGTGACATCACAAGCAGCCGCTGCGAGCCGGGTAGCGGCGAGTAGCTCCCGGCCAGCACGCAAAAGCTGCGCTGGCCGGGAGCTACTCCAGAAGTGCAAAAGCATCGCCGCTGTGTGATACTTTTGCACTTCTGCGGGGGGGTGGGGGGGATAAGGCCTGACATGCGGGGTGGACTAGCAGGGCCGGCTCAGGGTCTTTTTGCGCCCCGGGCGGCCATAAGGGACGTGGCTTCACACAGGGGGCGTGGTCAGTTACACCCCCTGTACAGTAGTACGCGTCTAGTTCCCTTCGTGGAGAGGACCTTTGCTGTGCGGTGCGCACCGCACATCATTACAGAAAAGGTCCTCTCCACGAAGGGAAACTAGACGCGTAGCGGGACAGCGGGCAGCGGCAGCGGGGGGCACAGCAGCAGCGGATCTTGCCGCGGTGCGGTGCCCCGGGCAAAAGTCCTGCTTGCCCGTGGCAAGATCCGCTACTGTGGACTAGCCCTGTGCTGGGCGTCCCCCCGCATGTCTGAGTTCCTGATCGTAGCCCTGCATCTTCAGGGGTAAAATCAAAATTAGAGACAGATAACAGATAAAACTGTTCACTGGGAAAATTCCACTGGTGGGTAATATCCCTTAGAGGATCAATAAGGACATGAGACCCTCCTGGGAATGTGTATGTCAGCAGAGCTCCTGCTCCTTCAAAGGCTGCAGTAGAACTGTGGTTGAATACCTGTTGAACTTCCTGGAGATTTGGCTGTTGGAAGGACCACTAGTTACTTTGGGTCCTCTGTGAAGTTTATCCAGTTTTTTGGGTCCATTGTAAGTCTATTCATCTTTTACAAATACCTGCCCAGAACTAAACTGCCCTATAAAGGCTATATAACTCCATTGTCCCTTGATGTACTGTTATATACAGATGCATTGGGCCCATTGTGAAGTTTATCTCTTCTACTCTGTGTACAAACAATTGTTTAGAGTCAAGCTGCTATGTAAAAGTTGCAAGACATCACAGGATTGCCCCTTGATGTGCTGTTATATATGATACTCACCCCTGAGGAAGTCCTTGTTTGGACGAAACGCGTAGGGTTGTATCAGTTCAACGCCCATTGTCCAATCCCGTGAGGATCCCACCTTGAGCTCACACCTTTTTAAGGTGGAGTTGGGGTAAAAACATCATCTTTTGTGAATTGGCCACGATCCGATGACACCGTTCTATTTTAAATATAAGCAACATATGCTAATTTACTGAAAAAAGACTGCTTCTTTTAAAGAATAAAACTTCTGGTATATTTTAATGATTGTCTTTTTTTGGGTGATTTATTTGGTGAGAGGGTATCTCTACAGAATCTATTCCACCTCTAATATTGGACATTAAAGGTGGAATACAGGATAGAATTCAAAAACAGACTAGCGTCCTCTGGAAATTCTTCTCTCTCTCTCTCTCTCTCTCTCTCTCTATATATATATATATATGTATATATTGCTGACATGGTTAACTTGCTTTATTGTGCATTAGTACTGAGGCCCTCATTCCGAGTTGTTCGCTCGCAAGCTGCTTTTAGCAGCTTTGCACCCGCTAAGCCGACGCCTACTGGGAGTGAATCTTAGCTTATCAAAATTGCGAATGAAAGATTAGCAGAATTGCGAATAGACACTTCTTAGCAGTTTCTGAGTAGCTCCAGACTTACTCGGCAACTGCGATCAGTACAGTCAGTTTCGTTCCTGGTTTGACGTCACAAACACACCCAGCGTTCGCCCAGACACTCCCCCGTTTCTTCAGACACTCCCGCGTTTTTCCCAGAAACGGCAGCGTTTTTTCGCACACACCCATAAAACGGCCAGTTTCCGCCCAGAAACACCCACTTCCTGTCAATCACATTACGATCACCAGAACGAAGAAAAAAACCTTGTAATGCCGTGAGTAAAATACCTAACTGCATAGCAAATTTATTTGGCGCAGTCGCAGTGCGAACATTGCGCATGCGCAATTAACGGAAAATCGCTGCGATGCGAAGAAAATTACCGAGCGAACAACTCGGAATGACCACCATTGTCCCTACTGACAGGTGAGTATAAGGAATGGCACACATACGCCTTTGGAAGAAATACTACATTTGTTTATGTAATTTTCAATTCCAGCATTAGTCATTCATGTTTGCGCAGTTTGTTATATTAAAACCCTGTATTTTTAGTAAACCAATTAAGGGGGTTATTCCGACCCGTTCGCACGCTGCTGGTTGTCGTAGCGGTGCGAACGGGTCGGTTATGCGCCTGCACGGCAGCCGCAATGTGCACGCGCATCATTGTCTAGCGACGTATGTCGCCGGGCAACAACCAGAAGAACGAAGAAAGTGATCGCTGGAGCGATCGCAAGAAGATTGACAACAGGAAGGCGTTCCGGGGTAGCAACTCACCGTTTTCTGGGTGTGGTGAGTCCAACACAGGCGTGTCCAGGCGTTTGGAAGGCGGATGTCTGACATCAATTCCGGGACCTGCATCGCTGGATCGATCGCACAGGGTAAGTAACTCATACCCTGGTCTAGTTCTACACAAAACTTTTTTTTGCACAGCAGGGCTGCACAAGCGTTCGCAGCCTTGTTATACAAAAAAGCCCTCCCCCCATGGGTGGCGTCGAGTTGATCACACGGCACGGGCAGCAAAAAGTTGCTACGTGATATCAACTCGGTATGACCCACTAAGTGTATTGTTATAAATACAATCAAATCAGCAACATAATAGAAAATGTATTCTTAATAACATAGAATCGATTAAAAGCGTGGTCCGCATTAATGTTAAAGGGGCCAGGAAAGTATTATTTACATTTCTGCTGCTGTGCATCCAAATGCGTCCTGTCTGTGCACAAACAAAACTACATCGTCCGTCTGCTTGAGTATGGCAATTTGCCTGACTCACGATGAGGCCCACTGTCCTCTAGTTAGGGAAGTACCATCCTCCTAACCTTCTTCAGAGGAGTGAGACAAATCATGGTGGATGTGTGCGTGACGTCACAAGCAGCCGCTCCAATAACAGAAAAACTGACAGCCGACCGCCTGACAGTGCAGACAGGCGGTGCTGACAGGGGTCAACCTTAGTTTGATACATCCGCAGTCTAATTGCGGATGCATCGGGAGTTGGCCTCACACTTGCTGGGCGGCCCCCAGCATGTGAGGAGCCAGATCTGCGTCCATCTCTGAATCGGGTCCAATATGCGTTGCACCAAGTTATTCCTTTCCTGTTCAAAACATCTGTTTGATTTGGGCACTTCTTGTGCCTGAAGAGGGAGTTTGTGGAAGGGGATGGTATCGGGTTCCCGGTGCATGGGATGCCAGCGGTCAGAATACAGACAGCGCCATCCCGGCGCACAGAATCCGACACCTGCTAGGTACAGTAAGTATTCCGACTGCCGGTATCCCAAACGCCGTATGCTAACCAGATCCAGGTGGGTGGAAGGGGGATTATAACACAGGTTGAGCGCACTCACAAACCACTGATTGACTTTGTGACTGACTGATTTCTTTTTTGTGTACAGTTAAGCGATTTTTATGTTTATTTTTTGTACACAATATGGAGAGCTGCACCTGCTGTATTTTATTATAGAAGCCTAATATCAAATAATTGTTTTGCAAGCTATACAAAACATGTGTAAGGTTACTGTATGTGGCATATGCCGGGGGCTTGTACGATGCCGGTAGCGACCTGCACGCAACATGCAACTGTTGCAGTTTTGTAT
The DNA here is from genome assembly GCF_028390025.1 of Pseudophryne corroboree. NCBI lineage: Eukaryota > Metazoa > Chordata > Amphibia > Anura > Myobatrachidae > Pseudophryne > Pseudophryne corroboree. The sequence continues at coordinate 1,168,841,081 of NC_086444.1, forward strand.
ATGTGCACCGCGGTGGCTTTTTTTGCAAGCACAATTTATGCCTGCAATTTGGGGGTAGAATTGTGCCCAGCTCTGCTTCAGGCACCTGGCATTTAATTAAGGTGGCATTTAAATGACCAATGGCATTTCTGTGTCATACCATTAATATGTTAACCGATATTTATAGGATTCTCTTTACATTGCTGCGGGAGCATAGGCCGGCTCATGGAACTGAATACACATAAATCTGATGAGTGGATTTTACAATCTAATCTCTTGTGCCCTGGGGGGATAAGTTACTCAGCCTTGTAACCCAGCACGAGGACCCATTCATTCTCTAGACAAGTATATTATCGCAGCCTTATGATGATCTGTGTAAGCCCTTGAAATATCTTGAAGGATTCTTACAGCTTATTTGTATGGTTATAAAAACTCAGCAATCCTTTTTTCTGTGTGTTGGGAGTCCCTTGCCCGCTGCTCTGTGGGGACCCATACCTAATATCAGGTCATTCTATTTTTTAAGAGCAAAAAGATAAAAGAGGGATTGATAGGTCAGATAGTCCTCAATGAATAAAAGCCTATCAGCTATTATGGAGCACTAATAAAGCAACTGATCTATTATTGGGCGACATTCACTAGACATCAGTATACCTGAGATCATGCAACAATCTGCAACCTTTCATCCTAGGAAAAAATATATTGTTACAAAGTATCATAGACAACTGAAATGTAACAATTGTTATATTCAAATTAGGAAACAGGTTGTCTACAAATGGGCCCATTCATCACCGCAAAGGGGGAGATTTGCTAAAGGGGTGGGGACGGAAACACAGAATGTCGGCAGTAGGATCCGGACAGTGAAAATTACGGCAATCTTTTGTAAGTATTTCACAGCTAACCCTAACCCCAACTCTAATCCACTGTCATCACAGCCTAACCCTAATTGCCCTCCCCGCAGCCTAAACCTAACTGCCGCCCCCGCAGCCTAACCCTAACTGCCCTCCCTGCAGCCTAACCCTAACTGCCCTCCCAGAGCCTAACCCTAACTGCCCTCCCCGAACCTAACCCTAACTGACCTCCACGCAGCCTAACCCTAACTGCCCTCCCCGCAGCCTAAACATAACTACCCTCCCCGCAGCCTAACCCTAACTGCCCTCCCTGCAGCCTAACCATAACTACCCTCCCACAGCCTAACCCTAATTCTCCCCTTCCGCAACCTAACCCTAACTGCCCTCCCCGCAGCCTAAACCTAACTGCCGCCCCTGCAGCGTAACCATAAGTGCCCTCCCTGCAGCCTAACCCTAACTGCCCTTCCCGAGCCTAACCCTAACTGCCCTCCCCGCAGCCTAAACCTAACTGCCGCCCCTGCAGCGTAACCCTAACTGCTCTCCCCTGCAGCCTAACCCTAACTCACTTCCCCGCAGCCTAATCCTAACTGCCCTCCCCTAGCCTAACCATAACTACCCTCCCACAGCCTAAGCCTAATTCTCCCCTTCCGCAACCTAACCCTAACTGCCCTCCCTGCAGCCTAATCCTAACTGCTCTCCCCGAGCCTAACCATAACTACCCTCCCACAGCCTAAACCTAATTCTCCCCTTCCGCAACCTAACCCTAACTGCCCTCCCTGAAGCCTAACCCTAACTGCCCTCCCCTGCAGCCTAACCCTAACTCACTTCCCTGCAGCCTAATCCTAACTGCCCTCCCCGAGCCTAACCATAACTACCCTCCCACAGCCTAAACCTAATTCTCCCCTTCCGCAACCTAACCCTAACTGCCCTCCCTGCAGCCTAATCCTAACTGCCCTCCCCAAGCCTAACTATAACTACCCTCCCACAGCCTAAACCTAATTCTCCCCTTCCGCAACCTAACCATAACTGCCCTCCCTGCAGCCTAACCCTAACTGCCCTCCCCTGCAGCCTAACCCTAACTCACTTCCCTGCAGCCTAATCCTAACTGCCCTCCCCGAGCCTAACCATAACTACCCTCCCACAGCCTAAACCTAATTCTCCCCTTCCGCAACCTAACCCTAACTGCCCTCCCTGCAGCCTAACCCTAACTGCCCTCCCTGCAGCCTAACCCTAACTGCCCTCCCCTGCAGCCTAACCCTAACTCACTTCCCTGCAGCCTAATCCTAACTGCCCTCCCCGAGCCTAACCATAACTACCCTCCCACAGCCTAAACCTAATTTTCCCCTTCCGCAACCTAACCCTAACTGCCCTCCCTGCAGCCTAATCCTAACTGCCCTCCCCGAGCCTAACCATAACTACCCTCCCACAGCCTAAACCTAATTCTCCCCTTCCGCAACCTAACCCTAACTGCCCTCCCTGCAGCCTAACCCTAACTGCCCTCCCTGCAGCCTAACCCTAACTGCCCTCCCTGCAGCCTAAGCCTAACTGCCCTCCTCACAGCCTAACCCTAACTGCCCTCCTCACAGCCTAACCCTAACTGCCCTCCCCTGCAGCCTAACCCTAACTCACTTCCCTGCAGCCTAATCCTAACTGCCCTCCCCGAGCCTAACCATAACTACCCTCCCACAGCCTAAACCTAATTCTCCCCTTCCGCAACCTAACCCTAACTGCCCTCCCTGCAGCCTAACCCTAACTGCCCTCCCCTGCAGCCTAACCCTAACTCACTTCCCTGCAGCCTAATCCTAACTGCCCTCCCCGAGCCTAACCATAACTACCCTCCCACAGCCTAAACCTAATTCTCCCCTTCCGCAACCTAACCCTAACTGCCCTCCCTGCAGCCTAACCCTAACTGCCCTCCCTGCAGCCTAACCCTAACTGCCCTCCCTGCAGCCTAACCATAACTGCCCTCCTCACAGCCTAAGCCTAACTGCCCTCCCTGCAGCCTAACCCTAACTGCCCTCCTCACAGCCTAACCCTAACTGCCCTCCCCTGCAGCCTAACCCTAACTCACTTCCCTGCAGCCTAATCCTAACTGCCCTCCCCGAGCCTAACCATAACTACCCTCCCACAGCCTAAACCTAATTCTCCCCTTCCACAACCTAACCCTAACTGCCCTCCCTGCAGCCTAATCCTAACTGCCCTCCCCGAGCCTAACCATAACTACCCTCCCACAGCCTAAACCTAATTCTCCCCTTCCGCAACCTAACCCTAACTGCCCTCCCTGCAGCCTAACCCTAACTGCCCTCCTCACAGCCTAAGCCTAACTGCCCTCCCTGCAGCCTAACCCTAACTGCCCTCCTCACAGCCTAAGCCTAACTGCCCTCCCTGCAGCCTAACCCTAACTGCCCTCCCTGCAGCCTAACCCTAACTGCCCTCCCTGCAGCCTAACCCTAACCTCCCTCCCTGCAGCCTAACCCTAACCTCCCTCCCTGCAGCCTAACCCTAACTGCCCTCCCTGCAGCCTAACCCTAACTGCCCTCCCTGCAGCCTAACCCTAACTGCCCTCCCTGCAGCCTAAGCCTAACTGCCCTCCTCACAGCCTAACCCTAACTGCCCTCCCTGCAGCCTAACCCTAACTGCCCTCCCTGCAGCCTAACCCTAACTGCCCTCCCTGCAGCCTAACCCTAACTGCCCTCCCTGCAGCCTAACCCTAACTGCCCTCCCTGCAGACTAAGCCTAACTTCCCTCCTCACAGCCTAAGCCTAACTGCCCTCCCCGCAGCCTAAGCCTAACTGCCAGGGCCGGTGCAAGGTCTCTCTGCACCCTAGGCAACGCTTCAGCCTAGCACCCCCTAACCTACAAACAGGGCAGTCGAGAGCCGGGCTGGGCCCAGGTACTTTTCAAGGGGCGTGGCCTAATCACAGGAGGTGTGGTAATGTACCCTTATAAAAAATACTGAAAAATTTGTATTTTAAGTACCTCCATGGCCACACTACAGCCCAGTACACAGCAACGTGTGCTGGGCTGAGGAGAAGAGCTGCAGCTGCTGCTGCCAGGTAAAGGGGAGGGGGCCTGGGCCCCTAATGGACTCTCACTGGGCCCCTCCATCAGACCTGGGCCTCGGTAATTTGTACCCTCCCCCCCCCTCGACACCACTGCCTACAAACCCCACCACCACCTCTCGGAGGAGAGTTGCAGGTGGTCACTAAGTGGACTGGGGTGAATTGCATCATTATACATATACAGAGAAAAGAGACAGCACTCAAGGACTTTTAAAGTGATAAATATATTGTCACAATATAAGGTCACATACGGTCACAAAATTTTGTGACTTGGTTCACAATATACTTTCACTGTAAAAACCTTGAGTGCCATCTATTCTTTATATACTGTATAATACTGTATATGGGGTCTGGTAGGGATATATCTAATTGGGGGTGGGTATGGGATGCCGCCGGTCAGAATACCAACAGCGGCATCCTGACCATTATAATACCGACATTCTGAATGACATTAGTTAACCTTTCCCCTTATCCTTATCCTAACCCTCCCTGCAGCCTAACCCTAACCCTCCCAGGCATATATTCTGGATCTCGGCTGTCAGGATTCTGGCGTCATATATTTGTATGCTCCTTACTCTGTTCCATGCCTTCATCTGAAAGTTCATTACTGACCCGCATACAGTAACATCCTTAATTTTTATGCAAGAATTCAGTGGTGCCCTTCAGTGGCCGGCGCCCCTAGGCAGCCTCCTAAAGCTGCCTAATGGTAGAGCCAGCCCTGCTAACTGCCCTCCTCACAGCCTAACCCTAACTGCCCTCCCTGCAGCCTAACCCTAACTCTCCCCTCCTGCAACCTAACCCTAACCCCAAACGCAGACTGTCACATTCCAAAGTCTTACCTCCGGAGCTTGGCTGAGGGGTTCACCATGTTGGTGGCAGGCGGGTCTGCGGTGACAGAGAGATGCAGCAGCTGGGCCATCAGGCAGAGTATGCGGCGTCCAGGAGCCGGAGGCCAGGGTCTGGGTAATTAGGGTGCAGCAATAGGAAGCTGCTGCAGTGAGTCCCTGGTGTAGTGCTCGGTTGACAGAGCTCATTGTCCAGAGCCCAGTGTGCTGACTATTGAGTGCAGGTGTGTCCTCAGTGCAGGGGGCTGCCATGTTGGAGATCAAAGCCAGGCCAATTGTGTTCACTCTCTGTGTCCAGCCAATCCGTGGCAGTCTTCCCTTATAAAAGGGGGCTGGTTTAGAGTAATGGTGCCAGTGCTTCAAGCTACTTTCACAGGTAAAGGTGCTTAGCTCTGAGTTTCCAGATTACTCATAGTATCGTGTTCTTGTCCGCTATTGCCCAGTGCAGATCCGGCGCTATCTGCTTAGCAAAGGGATGCAAAGCAGGGAGGCGCCAGACTGAAGAGGCACTCTCCCTGCTCTGCATCCCTGCTGATGTCGGGGTGTCGTACGGTATGTCGGCGCTCGGGCTCCCGGCGACCAGCATACCGGTGCCGGGATCCCGACCGCCGGCATACCGACAGCGTGGCGAGCGCAAAGGAGCCCCTTGCGGGCTCGCTGCGCTCGCCACGCTGCGGGCATGGTGGCGCGCTACGCTACGTGCGCCACACTATTTTATTCTCCCTCCAGGGGGGTTGTGGACCCCCACGAGGGAGAATAGTTGTCGGTATGCCGGGTGCCGGGATCCCGACATTCGGCATACAGAAGACCACCCCTGCTGTCGCTGCGCCTGTCATACTGGATGACAGGCAGCGGCGCCGGCAGCGTGTAGCGCACCCTGCGGTTCCCTGTGTCAAGGGGTTTTTTTAAGAGGGAGGAAGATCGGTCTCTGTGTCTGCTGACTGCCGCAGCAACATTCGGATCTGCCGCACATGCGTGGCAGCTCCTTAGTGACAGACAGTCAGAGAGCTCTGACAGATCTCTCATTTGCAATAGAGACGGCGGTCACACGTGGAGTCACCCCTGTACAGACTACAGAGTGACGCAGACACTGGGAGGCGGGTCTTAGTATGGGGGTGGAGCCATTCTCTTTACCATACCACATGAGTTTCATTCGCCCCTTTGTTGCCGCAGTGACATCCACCAGGCCTAGGACGCCCATGTGTCTGCAATCAGCCAATCTGTGCCCCCTGCTTTGCAATAGAGATAGCTGAAGGGAAGATGATGCGTATGCCTAGCATCATCCTCAGTACTGTCTCACACAGGGAGATTAATCGGCCATCACTCACCTCCTCCTTCACCGCCTGGAGCATCTGAAGCAGACATTGGGGTCTATTTACTAAGCCTTGGGTGGAGATAAAGTCGCTGGAGATAAAGTACCAGCCAATCGGCTTCTAACTCCCATGTCACAGGCTGTGTTTGAAAAATGACAGTTAGGAGCTGATTGGCTGGTATTTTATCTCCGGCGACTTTATCTTCATCCAAGGCGTAGTAAATAGACTCCATTGTGGGGTGAGTGCACTACTGATAATGTTGCTAAAGGACATATATGTACATTATATATTATATAGTATATATATAGAAAAATAGATTAAGGCGCCACTGAAGGAACTTGAAAAGAACCACATACCCAAATTCTGGTCCGTTCATCGTTTTATATGGGTGGTATTCATGTGACCGGCGGTCAGGAGACCGACAGTCACATGACCTCCTCCAGCATCCTGACCCCTCACTATCCCGATGGTCGGCATGCCGACCAACAGGGACTATTTCCACTCGTGGGTATCCACGACACCCATACAGTGGGAATAGAACCCATGGGGACTGCAGGTCGCCAGCGAGCCCGCAGCGTGGCATAGAGTGGGAATAGAACCCATGGGGACTGCAGGTCGCCAGCGAGCCCGCAGCGTGGAAAGCGCAGCTAGCCCGCAAGGGGCTTGCTGCACTCGCCCCTCCCTGCCAGGATCCCGGCGTCGGTATGCTGCAGGGATCCCGGTGTCGGTATGCTGACCGGCGGTCTCCTGATCGCCGGTCAGCCATACTACTCCCGTTTTATATATATAGATGAGGAATTGCTGGCACTCTCTTCCAAACTGAGCCAGTAATGCCTTGGTGCGCTTTGTGAGACCATGAGTGTGGCCAATATAACCTGATACATTACAGTGGCACTCTTAGGGCTTTACTACAAGCAGGTATATACAGGTCCTGATGTAAGTTTTTTCAAAATAACACTGAAATGTTGAATTAGCGGTGGGTGTTAGTCACCCGTATTTACCTGCTTGGAGTAAAGCCTTAAGGGTGCTCCTGTACTGTATCTGGGTAAATATATATACATGACTCTTAAGTCTCCAATTCATCGCTGATCTTTCATGTCAGTAACACACTCGCTCCTCTCTCCCCTACCCGCCCCTCCTTTGGACATATGTGTAAGGGGCACAGCTACTGTGGGCATTATGTGTGGCACTACTACTGTGGGAATTATGTGTAAGGGGGACAACTGTGGCATTGTGTATAAGGAGTACTACTGTGTAGCATAACGTGTACAAGGGGCACTACTGTGTGACATCACGTGACTAAAGAGCACTACTGTGTGACGTAACGTGAATCAGGGGCACTACTATGTGGTGTATTATGAATCAGGGGCACTACGTGTGGTGTATATGACTGTGCTACTGTGTGGCGTAATTTGAATTGGGTGTACTATTGTGTGGCTACCCCCCTTCCTTGTGAGATCACACCCTTTTTGCGGTACATGCTCCGTTTTTATGTATGGGAGGGTGCAAATTTATCATGTGCAGGGGGGCGCCAAACACCCTAGCACTGGCCCTGGCCCAGTGGTTACCCCTTCGCTGCAGCAGCCTGTTGCCAACACCCCGTGTCCGCTTGCGGGGCAACCTCGGGGTCCCTCACCATAGAGGGGAACCGGAAACTGTTCAGTATTCTTCAGCCTCGTCTTAAAATCACAGCCTCAGTCTTCAGTTCTTCACTCAGCATTCTTCAGCCTCGTATTAAAGTCACAGCCACAGTCTTCAATTCTTCGAATTCCATGGTAACAAACGTTACATTTTGAAATATATTTCATGTGTAATATTTCTCTTACGTCCTAGAGGATGCTGGGGACTCCGTAAGGACCATGGGGTATAGACGGGCTCCGCAGGAGATAGGGCACCTAAAAAGAACTTTGACTATGGGTGTGCACTGGCTCCTCCCTCTATGCCCCTCCTCCAGACCTCAGTTAGATCTTGTGCCCAGAGGAGAAAGGGTACAATGCAGAGAGCCCTCCAGAGTTTTCTGTTTTAAAGAATTTTGTTAGGTTTTTTATTTTCAGGGAGTCCTGTTGGCAACAGGCTCCCTGCATCGTGGGACTGAGGAGAGAGAAACAGAGCTGGCTTGTCAAGTTGGGCACTGTTTCTGAGGCATACTTACCTACATTCTGGCTGCTCTCTGCGGGAGAGAGCAGCCAGGTCGTCTCAGAAGGCGGGCAGGGGAGGCTGTGACGTGGATGAAGGGGTGGTCCGGAGGCGGGATGGGGGCAGGGCGGGGGCGGAGTCACGATGACACTGCCTTTAAGCCACGCCCCCTACACTGTAATGCCACGATCACCGGCATTACACTGCAGGGGGCGTGGCTATGATGACGCGAGTCAGCAAGAATCGCGTCATCAACTGCCCGGACCGCCCACTTTACACACTAAGTGGGCGGACGGGCAGGGGGACCCCGCGAATCGGGAGACTTGCCTGCTCTTCCGGGGGGCCGGGAGGGTCACCCGATTTTCGGGAGCCTCCCGGCCATTCCGGGAGAGTAGGCAAGTATGTTCTAAGGCTACTGGACACCATTAGCTTCAGAGGGAGTCGGAACACAGGTCTCACCTGGGGTTCGTCCCGGAGCCGCGCCGCCATCTTCCTCACAGATGCCGAAGATAGAAGCCAGGTGAGTATGAGAAGGCAAGAAGACATCAGGTGGCAGAAGACATCAGATCTTCATGAGGTAAGCGCGCAGCAGTAAGCTGCGCGCCATTGCTCCCAGTACTCACACACAAGCAGGCACTGAAGGGTGCAGGGCGCAGGGGGGGCGCCCTGGGCAGCAATATTCCTCATTTGGTGGCAATATAAGCAGGATTAGGCTGTGGCACGGTAAATCCACAAATCCCCCGCCATTTTTTATATAAGTTTACTGGGACCGAAGCCCGCCGTCGGGTGGGCGGGGCTTGATCCTCAGCACTAACCAGCGCCATTTTCTCCACAGAAACTGCACGAGGAAACGCTGGCTCCCTGGTCTCTCCCCTGCTGAACCTTTACAGGCTGGAAAAAAGAGGAGGGGGGCACTTTGGAACGCAGTGAGTGGGAATTAAGGCTATATATATAAAAAGCGCTATCTGGTATATATATTCCAGTGTTTTTAAGCGCTGGTGTGTGCTGGCATACTCTCTCTCTGTCTCTCCTAAGGGCCTGGTTGGGGTTTTGTCCCCTTATAGGTTAATCCAGAGGTTCCCAAACTGTGTGCCGTGGCTCCCTGGGGTGCCTCGGGACACTTGCAGGGGTGCCCTGGGTTGGTAGTCCAGGACCAATTCAAATTATTCATGGTCAATATAATAGGCAAAACCAGTACTGGTGGCTGCCAGTCATAAAATATGTGGCCAAACAGAAGCAAATCTTGTCCCTCACCACACAACTGACCCTAAGGATGACATATAAATGCGATCTACTTAATGTAATATTTCTTTCTAAATTTCTCAATAAGAAATTTTTGGCCTTGGGGTGCCGTGAATTTTTTTTGGATATTCTAGGGCGCCGTGATTCAAAAAAGTTTGGAAACCACTGGGTTAATCCCTGTGTGTGTTGGGTGTCGGTACGTGTGTGTCGACATGTCTGAGGCGGAAGGCTTCTCCAAGGAGGTGGTGGAGCAAATGAGTGGTGTGTCCCCGTCGGTTGTGCCGACTCCGGATTGGATGGACATGTGGCATATGTTGAATGCAAGTGTGGCATCTTTACATAAAAGGCTTGATAAGGCTGAATTAGGGGGGACATCAGGGGGTCAATCCTCGGATTGGACCGACTCACAGGGCCCGTCGGGGTCTCAAAAGCGTCCCTTAACACAAGACACTACTACCGACACGGATTCTGATTCCAGTGTCGACTATGACGAAGTAAAATTGCACCCTAGGGAGTACTACCCTATAAGGGTGATGTATTGTTTGGGGATGGGCTGACGGACCTGGTTTCCACAGCTACAGCAGGTAAATCAAATTTTTTACCATATATTCCCCAACAGCAAAAGAAAGTAACACCCTATCAGATGCAGTCCTTTCGGTCGCACAAGTCCAAAAGAGGTCGGGGATCCTCTTTCCTCGTCAGAGGTAAGGGCAGAGGCAAAAGAGCACCTGCTTCGGCAGGTGCCCAGGAACAAAAGTCCTCCCCGGCTGCTCCAAAACCCACAGCATAACGCTGGGGCTCCCCTGAGGGAGTCCGCACCGGTGGGGGCACGTTTTCGACTTTTCAGTCAGGCCTGGGTCAGATCAGACCTGAATCCCTGGGTGGTGGAAATAGTTTCCCAGGGGTACAATCTGGAATTCGACGAGGTGCCCCCGCGCCAATTTTTCAAATCGGCCCTACCAGCTTCCACATCGGACAGGGATACAGTGTTAGCTGCAATTCAAACGCTGTGTATACAGCAAGTGATAATCAAGGTTCCCCTGCACCAGCACGGAAGAGGTTACTACTCAACCCTATTTGTGGTCCCGAAACCGGACGGTTCGGTCAGACCTATTTTGAATCTGAAATCCCTAAACCTGTACATAAAAAGATTCAAATTCAAAATGGAATCACTCAGAGCGATAATAGCCAACATGGAGGAGGGGGAGTTTATGGTGTCTCTGGACATAAAGGATGCATACCTTCATGTCCCCATATATGCCCCCCATCAGGAATACCTGAGATTCGCTGTACAGGATTGTCATTACCAATTTCAGACGTTGCCGTTTGGACTTTCCACGGCCCCGAGGATTTTCACCAAGATAATGGCGGAAATTATGGTGGTCCTGCGCAAGCATGGAGTCACAATTATCCCATACTTGGACGATCTCCTGATAAAAGCGAGATCAAGGGAAAAATTGCTGAGCAGTGTGCCACTCTCTCTGAGAGTGCTCCAGCAACATGGTTGGATTTTAAATCTACCGAAGTCACAGTTGATTCCGACAACTCGACTACCGTTCCTAGGTATGATACTGGATACGGAACAAATGAAGGTCTTCCTCCCAATAGAGAAAGCCCAGGACATCCAGAACATGGTCAGAGACCTGCTAAAACCGAAAAGGGTGTCAGTTCACCAATGCACTCGAGTTCTGGGAAAAATGGTGGCGGCCTACGAGGCCATTCCCTTCGGAAGGTTCCATGCAAGGACTTTTCAATGGGACCTTCTGGACAAGTGGTCCGGGTCCCATCTGCACTTACATCGGAAAATAACTCTGTCCCCAGGGGCCAGAGTGTCTCTCCTGTGGTGGTTGCAAAGTGCTCACCTGCTGGAGTGTCGCCGGTTCGGACTGGATCCTGGTTACCACGGACGCGAGCCTCCGAGGATGGGGAGCGGTCACACAGGGAAAAAACTTTCAGGGACTTTGGTCAGACCAGGAGTCCTGTCTACACATCAATGTGTTGGAACTCAGGGCCATTTACAACGGCCTTCGACAAGCGGAGAGTCTTCTTCGAAACCTACCGTTTCTGATTCAATCAGACAATGTCACAGCAGTGGCTCATGTGAACCGCCAAGGCGGGACAAGAAGCAGAGTCGCGATGGGGAAAGCCACCAGGATTCTTCGCTGGGCGGAAAATCACGTAAGCGCTCTGTCGGCTGTCTTCATTCCGGGAGTGGACAACTGGGAAGCAGACTTCCTCAGCAGACACTATCTCCATCCAGGAGAGTGGGGACTTCATCAAGAAGTCTTTGCAGACATAACACGTCTTTGGGGAACTCCACAAATAGACATGATGGCGTCACGCCTCTACAAAAAGCTTCGGAGGTATTGTGCCAGGTCTCGGGACCCTCAGGCACTGGCAGTAGATGCTCTGATAACACCGTGGGTGTTAAAATCGGTCTACGTGTTTCCTCCTCTTCCTCTCATCACAAAAGTGTTGAGGATCATAAGGCAAACAAGAGTACAGACGATACTCGTTGTCCCAGACTGGCTTCGAAGGGCCTGGTACTAAGATCTACAAGAGATGCTCACAGGAGATCCCTGGCCTCTTCCTCTGAGGGAAGACCTGTTGCAACAGGGGCCCTGTGTATTTCAGGACTTACCGCGGTTACGTTTGACGGCATGGCGGTTGAACGCCGAATCCTAGCGAAAAAGGGGATTCCGGAAGAGGTCATCCCTACTTTAATAAAGGCTAGGAAGGAGGTGACGGTTAAGCATTATCACCGTATCTGGCGAAAGTATGTGTCTTGGTGTGAGACCAAGAATGCACCTACGGAAGATTTTCATCTGGGTCGTTTTCTCCACTTCCTACAGACAGGAGTGGATATGGGCCTGAAATTAGGCTCTGTTAAGGTTCAGATTTAAGCCCTCTCGATTTTCTATCAGAAGGAATTGGCTTCTCTTCCAGAAGTCCAGACGTTTGTAAAGGGAGTGCTACACATCCAGCCTCCTTTTGTGCCTCCAGTGGCACCGTGGGACCTCAACGTGGTGTTGCAGTTCCTAAAATTACACTGGTTTGAACCGCTTAACAAGGTTGAGTTGAAATTTCTTACTTGGAAGGTGGTCATGTTGTTGGCCTTGGCATCAGCAAGGCGAGTATCAGAATTGGCGGCTTTGTCACACAAAAGCCTCTACTTGATTTTTCATGTGGATCGAGCTGAATTGAGAACACGTCCGCAATTTTTGCCTAAGGTGGTTTCTTCATTCCATGTGAATCAACCTATTGTGTTGCCTGTGGCTACAAGTGACCTGGAGGATTCCAGATCCCTGGACGTAGTCAGGGCTTTAAAGATTTATGTAGCTAGGACGGCTAGAATTAGGAAAACAGAGGCTCTGTTTGTCCTGTATGCGGCCAATAAGATTGGCGCACCTGCTTCGAAGCAGACTATTGCTCGCTGGATCTGTAATACGATTCAGCAGGCTCACTCTACGGCTGGATTGCCGGTACCAAATTCGGTTAAGGCCCATTCCACAAGGAAGGTGGGCTCTTCTTGGGGGCCTGCCCGAGGAGTCTCGGCATTACAACTTTGCCGAGCGGCGACTTGGTCGGGGTCAAACACTTTTGCTAAATTCTACAAGTTTGATACCCTGGCTGATGAGGACCTTGCGTTTGCTCAGTCGGTGCTGCAGAGTCATACGCACTCTCCCGCCCGATTGGATGCTTTGGTATAAACCCCATGGTCCTTACGGAGTCCCCAGCATCCTCTAGGACGTAAGAGAAAATAAGATTTTAAACCTACCGGTAAATCTATTTCTCCTAGTCCGTAGAGGATGCCGGGCGCCCGTCCCAGTGCGGAAACTCTGCAAGACTTGTATATAGTTGTTGCTTACATAAGGGTTATGTTACAGTTGAAATCGGTTTTGGACCGTTACTGTAGTTGTTCATATGGTTAACTGGTTATGTATGATCCCGGTTACATGGTATGATTGGTGTGCGCTGGTATGAATCTTGCCCTTGGATTGCTAAATCCTGCCTTGTATTGTCCATCTCCTCTGGGCACAGTTCTCTAACTGAGGTCTGGAGGAGGGGCATAGAGGGAGGAGCCAGTGCACACCCATAGTCAAAGTTCTTTTTAGGTGCCCTATCTCCTGCGGAGCCCGTCTATACCCCATGGTCCTTACGGAGTCCCCAGCATCCTCTACGGACTAGGAGAAATAGATTTACCGGTAGGTTTAAAATCTTATTTTTTTTTTGAGCATTTGTTTTGAATATTTTGTGCAAAGTAAATGTTGTTTGTGTGGTACATGATGGGGGTCATTCCGAGTTGATCGCTCGCTAGCAGTTTTTAGCAGCCGTGCAAACGCATTGTCGCCGCCCACTGGGGAGTGTATTTTTTGCTTTGCAGAAGTGCGAACGCTTGTGCAGCAGAGCGCCTGCAAAATCTTTTTGTGCAAAACAAGACCAGCCCTGTAGTTACTCTTCTTGTGCATTGATTCTAACAACGGAGGGACGGCTTTTGACGTCACGCACCCGCCCAGCGAACGCCCAGCCACGCCTGCGGTTTTTCTGCTACGTCTGCGTTTTTCTAAGCACTCCCTGAAAACGGTCAGTTGACACCCAGAAACGCCCACTTCATGTCAATCTTCCTGTGTTTGGCCGTGCGACGGGAATGTTCGTTACACTCTGTGCAAACGGGTGTAGTATGGTATGCCGGCGGCCGGGCTCCCGGCGACCAGCATACCGGCGCCGGAAGCCCGACCGCCAGCATACCGACAGCGTGGCGAGCGCAAAGGAGCATTTATTCTCCCTCCAGGGGGGTCGTGGACCCCCACAAGGGAGAATATCTGTCGGTATGCCGGGTGTCGGGATTCCGGCGCCGGTATACTGTGCGCTGGGACCCCGACATTCGGCATACTGAAGACCACCCTGTGCAAACCCATGATGCTCACTGTACCCGTACGACGTGAGTGCGCATTGCAGTGCATACGCATGCGCAGAAATGCTGATTTTTAGCCTGATTGCTGCGATGCGAACAACGGCAGTCAGCGATCAACTCGGAATAACCCCCGATATGCTTTAATTTTGATGCAAAGCTTGTCATGAAAACTGGTAACAAATGTTACATAAAAAGACCATTTTCATGGAATGACCCATTCAGTATTTTTCAGCCTCGTCTTAAAGTCACAGCCTCAGTCTTCAATTCTTCACTCAGCATTCTTCAGCCTCATCTTAAAGTCACAGCCACAGTCTTCAGTTCTCTAATCAGCCATAACTAGACATTTTAGTGCTGTCTGCAAGAAACAGCATTGGCGACCCCCTATATATATATATATATATATATAAACAGGGCCAGTGCACGCCTTAGGTGCACGTCAAAATATAGAGGCGTGGCTTCATGGGAAGAGGTGTGGCCACATAGCTCCCTTTTCCACAGTACGGCAGGTAGAGTCCCCTTTTACACACTAGGCAGGTACTGTAGAGTCCCCGTTTTATACATAAGGCAGGCAGAGTCCCCTTTTTACACATTTGGCAGGCAGAGTCCCCCTTTTTACACATTAGACAGGCAGAGTCCCCCTTTTTACACATTAGGCAGACACAGTCCCCCTTTTTAGACATTCGGCAGACACAGTCCCCCTTTTTACACATTAGACAGGCACAGTGGCCCTTTTTACACATAAGACAGGCAGAGACCACTTTTTACACATTAGGCAGGTACAGTCCCACTTTTTACACATTAGGCAGACACAGTCCCCCTTTTTACACAGTGCCCCTTTTTACACATTAGACAGGCACAGTCCCCCTTTTTACACATTCGGCAGACACAGTCCCCCTTTTTACACATTAGACAGGCACAGTGGCCCTTTTTACACATAAGACAGGCAGAGACCACTTTTTACACATTAGGCAGGTACAGTCCCACTTTTTACACATTTGACAGGCACGGCCCCACTTTTTACACATTAGACAAGCACGGTCCCCCTTTTTACACATTAGACAGGCACGGCCCCCCTTTTTACACATTAGACAGGCACGGCCCCCCTTTTTACACATTAGGCAGGTTTAAGCATTATGGTATATGCATTTCGGTGTTGTCCAAGGACAACCAAGGAGAGCAAAGCACAACACAAATACAGTAAATCAATTAGTTGACGGTATCAAAAGCACAGTTGCCAGTGTAATTTAAGCAAAAGGCAAAAGTACCATAATACTTGAACTTCAAGCATCCTGTTTACCGCTTCAGCAAGCCACAAGGATAAAACAAAATAGACTAAAAAATCCACAAAGAAGACTACCATGAGATACAGTAATGAATGCACATTACAACAAAAGGTACATCCAGCTCCAATGTTTTTACTCACCCTGACTGCCTGTCCCTATGTGCGCTAGCGGAATTAACACATCCTGCTTGACTGTCCTCCCCTAATTAGCAACTCCTCGCACAGTGCTGGTAGGGGCACAGGGCAGTGTAGGAGATTGGGTAAGCCGGGACTGGGAGAGACGTCTGACGTCATCACGTCTCTCCCGAGTTCCCGGGAAGGAAGGAGGGGGTTAGGGCCGGAGTGCGCGTGACCCGGCATCTGGGGCTGGCTCTGACAGGCAATGTCAGAGGAGGCAAAGCCGCAGGGACATCATGTCCTGGGAGCTGGCGGCTGCAGAGGCAGCGGTGGGAGACAGACGGCGGCACCAGCGGGACTAGTGTGAGTAATGACTGCCTGAGATAGCGGCTGTGCGGGGAGAGGTGTGCTGCCAGATGGTGCGCCCTCAGTGCATTTGCGCTGTGGGCCAGGCACCATTGGTACACACCTAGTTACGGCCCTGATCAATGATCTTCAGTCTCATCAACATCATTCTTAAGTTTTGCTATTGGATGACCCCAGTCTTTGTGAATCATCATTATTTCATTAAATCACATAATTATATCTTCCTCATCGACTTGAGTCTTTCCTTGTACTCCCCATCACATGAGACGGAACTACATTCAGCCTCCTCTCCTTTCCCCTCCTCAGGCACCAGTCTCCCAAGCCCAACCTCAGTTGTCGGATTACCAACACCCTCCTTGCATGACTCAGACTAACCCCCTGCCTGCAGCCTAACCCCCCTCTCCTCCTGCAGCCTTACCCTAACACCCCCTCCCAAAGCCTAACGATATTCCTCCCCTCCCGCAGCCTAACCCTAACCCCCCTTCCTGCAGCCCAACGCTAACCCTCCCCTCCCACAGCCTAACCCTCCTTCCCGCAGCCCAACGCTAACCCTCCCCTCCCGCAGCCTAACCCTCCTTCCCGCAGCCCAACGCTAACCCTCCCCTCCCGCAGCCTAACCCTCCTTCCCACAGCCTAACCCTCCTTCCCGCAGCCCAACGCTAACCCTCCCCTCCCGCAGCCTAACCCTAACCCTCCTTCCCGCAGCCCAACGCTAACCCTCCCCTCCTGCAGCCTAACCCTCCTTCCCGCAGCCTAACCCTAACCCTACTTCCCGCAGCCCAACGCTAACCCTCCCCTCCCGCAGCCTAACCCTAACCCTCCCCATGGGTCCCTAACCCTAAACTTCCCTTCAGCCTAACCTTTACCCTCCACTCCTCCCCCAGCGGGCCTAATCCAAATCTCCCCAGGCGGGTAAACTAACCCCTACCCTGGCCAAAAACATAACTGCAGCGCTATACTGATATAAGTCGGGATTCCTACTGTTAGAATTCTGACGTCGGTCTCCTGACCATTTCGGAATTCTGGCGCCGGCACTGTGACCGGTGTCGGTATTCTGTCGTTGGTATTCTGGTAGCCAGGATCCTGTCTGCCGGTAAATTAACTGCACCCCAATTATACTGTAGTGATACAATAGGTTCTAAGAACCATATTAAGTGACTCAGATCATAAACAATTGTGACCTAGAGAGACACAGAACATCTCTGCAACATAGAGATTAATGAACCACAGGCAGGCCACTCATTTTCTAACAGTTTATTGATCAGGATGGCGCACAGCTCATCATCTCATCGCTCAGGCTTTTATTATCGCTGGCTTTAACAAAACAAATAAAAGCACATTTTTATAGTTCTGCTGCTTAATGTGAGTACTTACCTTTCCCCTACATGTGACGGAGATACTTTATTCTTGGGAGAAGCTCTTATAACTTGGATATTGCAAAGCAATAATAAACAAATAGGGAGCAGCATTATTTAAGAGCATTATTGTTTGTTTGAAGCATACTTGCCTACCCTCCCGGAATGGCCGGGAGGCTCCCGAAAAACGGGTGACCCTCCCGGCCCCCCGGAAGAGCAGGCAAGTCTCCCGATATTCGCGGGTCACCCGCTGCCCGCCGCCCACTTAACGAGTAAAGTGGGCGGTCCGGGCAGGCGATGACGCGATTCTTGTTGAATCGCGTCATCGTAACCACGCCCCCTGCTGTATAATGCCGGTAATCGCGGCATTACACAGCGGGGGGCGTGGCTTAAATTACGCGGTCCAGAAGCCACAACCCGTTCCGCCTCTGGCCCGCCTCCGTTCCGCCTTTGGCCCGCCCCCCTGTCACGTCACCTCACTGCCCGCCCCCCCTGCTGAGCCGACGGGCTGCTCTCTCCCGGAGAGAGCAGCCCAGAAGTCGGCAACTATGGTTTGAAGTGGTTTGGTAGATGGGATATATCTGACTGTCCACAATCTGCCGGCTTTCCTCAGTAATCCAACTTGCTCTGCTGCTCGTAATCAATGTATATCCAGCCCAGGAACGGCACTCGGAGAGGAATAGTAGTAAAAAGGTGTATTGGACAAATGTTGTCATGGCATCCGCCCCATCATCAGGACCACACACAATCATTTCTTTATTTATAAAAGTGACCAGAAATATGGAATGCGCCCACCCCCGTAGGGCTTGCACTGACTAGAATGCAGTGACGTGCGGTGAGCTCAGTGGCTGGGGAGGTACTGGCAGCTAACCCCCCCCCCCCTCCCCCTCCCCCGTAGAGGGGAAAAAGAAAAAGTGCAGTCCCCCATACTTCACTAAAACCAGCACCAGGCAGAACCAGCCAGGGGGGATAATGCCATAGTAGGGGAGACGCGCAGTGTGGGGTCCCCCTGCCATAACATTAATCAGCCCCCCAAGCCAGTCAGCCCAGGACTGGAATTCCTCGGAAAGTGAGCCCCCCCCCCCCCCCAAAAAAAAAATGGGGTCCCCCCTCCCAAGCAACAGCCAGCACTGGGCTGATAGCTATGCCCCGCACCCCTGGTGACGGTGGGTGTGGGGTTCATGCTATGATAATATTGTTCTTTACAGGTGCCCTACAGGTCCCAGCAAGCCTGCCCCAGCATGCTAGCACTTGGAGAACCACAAGTGCCAGCATTCCCAGACATAAAGGGCCCACTGGTACCTGTAGTCCACCTGTAAAGAAAATATTAAAATAAAACACCACACTTTTTAAAAAAAAGTTTTATTAGGGTCTTCACCTGGGAGGCGGCGGCCTTTAATCTCTTTTGCATGGACGCCGCCTTCCCAGGGCTTCCCGGTGTCTTCCTCCAGTGTCTTCACCTGGGAGGCGGCGGCCTTTAAGCTCTTTTGCATGGACGCCGCCTTCCCAGGGCTTCCCGGTGTCTTCCTCCAGTGTCTTCACCTGGGAGGAGGCGGCCTTTAAGCTCTTTTGCATGGACGCCGCCTTCCCAGGGCTTCCCGGTGTCTTCCTCCAGTGTCTTCACCTGGGAGGCGGCGGCCTTTAAGCTCTTTTGCATGGACGCCGCCTTCCCAGGGCTTCCCGGTGTCTTCCTCCAGTGTCTTCACCTGGGAGGCGGCGGCCTTTAAGCTCTTTTGCATGGCCACCGCCTTCCCAGGGCTTCCAGCATCTTCACCTGGTGGGCTAGGGCTGTTAAGCTCTTTTGCATAGCCTCTGCCCATCCAGGACTTCCACGGCATCTTCTACCTTCAGCAGCTCTTCACTGCTCCTCCTCCGCCATCGGGCTGACGCCGCTGCCTCACGCTGAGTTATATAAGCCAGCCGGAGGGGGTGGGGCGATGACGCGGCAAGTTCAAAACTAGAATGGCACAGCACAGGCAGGCAATACGCAATGCACTGGCCACTGGCAGCGGAGATCAGCCTGTGGCCAGGCATTTTTTGGAAAACAGACATGGCATGGCAACATTCAAACACAGGATCATTGATCATGTGCCAATGTTGCCTAGGGGTGGTAACCGAGGACAACAGTTATTACGACTAGAGTCCAGGTGGATCCACAGGTTAAACACCTTGAAACCGGGTGGGCTGAACGACAGTCTAGGCCTAATTAATTTTCTGTGAGACTAGTAACAGATATAATGCAACAGAAGCAACTGTCAGTAAATATGCCCCCAGAAAAAAATGATCTGGGGATACATATAAAAAGGGTTTCACATTAGGAGAGAGGGAATGATAAAAGGAGAACAGGCCCAAGCTGATTTGAATTTCCAGCAAGCAGCCAAACATCTGGATCATTAGATTTTAATATATGGAATAGGGGTGTGATCTTATTGTGCACAAATAAATATAACACCCATCCCGACAGCTACTTAATAATAATTATTTAGTAGGAGCACGGGTCTTATTACATGAAAAGTTGATGCACAGTTGGTATTAAAAGGGTTAAGGTGGACACATAGACGGGTTTATGATAAAAGGATTTTTTATTAATTGTATTTATGGCACCCATTTTACGGAGTGTAACGGTGTAGTTTAGCACCAGGTATTATCGGTTTTAGATATGTATTTTAAGTATGTTGTTGATAAGGATATTACATGAAGGGTTAAGTGTTCACTCTTTCTCCTTCCCCTCTAGCGTCGCCATGGTCACGCGGCCCACAACGATACGTCACTTCCGGTATAGACGAAGCATGTTGAACATGGAACAGGAAGTGCGGCAGCGTGTCTGCGGTGGACGCTGGCGGGGACATCAGAAAGAGGAGGGGGGTAAGTGTGTATTTATTGCTCACCATTGTCACTGTGTGTTTGTCCTGAAGACGGGGAGGTGGTCCCCGAAACGTTGACCTCACTAATACAGTTTTTTCACTGCCTTTAAAGACTCCGAGTGCCGCCTCTGATTTTGATTGTTGGTATATATATTAGAGATGAGCGGGTTCGGTTTCTTTGAATCCGAACCCGCACGAACTTCACTTTTTTTTCCACGGGTCCGAGCGACTCGGATCTTCCCGCCTTGCTCGGTTAACCCGAGCGCGCCCGAACGTCATCATGACGCTGTCGGATTCTCGCGAGACTCGGATTCTATATAAGGAGCCGCGCGTCGCCGCCATTTTCACTCGTGCATTGAGATTGATAGGGAGAGGACGTGTCTGGCGTCCTCTCCATTAGAATAGAGATAGATAGATTAGATAGAGAGAGATTGTGCAGAGTCGCAGACAGAGTTAGTTTACCACAGTCAGTGACCAGTGCAGTTGCTAGTTAACTTTTATTTAATATAATATATCCGTTCACTTCTCTCTGCTATATCCGTTCTCTGCCTGAAAAAAAAAACGATACACAGCACAGTCAGTCACACAGTGTGACTCAGTCTGTGTGCACTCAGCTCAGCCCAGTGTGCTGCACAGTCATCAATGTATAAATTAAAAGCTTATAATTAATTGTGGGGGAGACTGGGGAGCACTGCAGGTTGTTAGCAGGAGCCAGGAGTACAATTATATTAATTAACAGTGCACACTTTTGCTGCAGGAGTGGTGACCAGTGCCTGACCACCAGTATAGTATTGTTGTATACTACTAATATCTCTTTAAATATCAACCAGTCTATATTAGCAGCAGACACAGTACAGTGCGGTAGTTCACGGCTGTGGCTACCTCTGTGTCGGCACACGGCAGGCAGTCCGTCCGACCAGAATTGTATTATTTATTATTATATACCTACCACCTAACCGTGGTTTTTTTTTCATTCTTTATACCGTCATAGTGTCATCCTAATTGTTACGAGTATACTACTATCTCTTTATCAACCAGTGTACAGTGCGGTAGTTCACGGCTGTGGCTACCTCTGTGTCGGCACACGGCAGGCAGTCCGTCCGACCAGAATTGTATTATTTATTATTATATACCTACCACCTAACCGTGGTTTTTTTTTCATTCTTTATACCGTCATAGTGTCATCCTAATTGTTACGAGTATACTACTATCTCTTTATCAACCAGTGTACAGTGCGGTAGTTCACGGCTGTGGCTACCTCTGTGTCGGCACACGGCAGGCAGTCCGTCCGACCAGAATTGTATTATTTATTATTATATACCTACCACCTAACCGTGGTTTTTTTTTCATTCTTTATACCGTCATAGTGTCATCCTAATTGTTACGAGTATACTACTATCTCTTTATCAACCAGTGTACAGTGCGGTAGTTCACGGCTGTGGCTACCTCTGTGTCGGCACACGGCAGGCAGTCCGTCCGACCAGAATTGTATTATTTATTATTATATACCTACCACCTAACCGTGTTTTTTTTTTCATTCTTTATACCGTCATAGTGTCATCCTAATTGTTACGAGTATACTACTATCTCTTTATCAACCAGTGTACAGTGCGGTAGTTCACGGCTGTGGCTACCTCTGTGTCGGCACACGGCAGGCAGTCCGTCCGACCAGAATTGTATTATTTATTATTATATACCTACCACCTAACCGTGGTTTTTTTTTCATTCTTTATACCGTCATAGTGTCATCCTAATTGTTACGAGTATACTACTATCTCTTTATCAACCAGTGTACAGTGCGGTAGTTCACGGCTGTGGCTACCTCTGTGTCGGCACACGGCAGGCAGTCCGTCCGACCAGAATTGTATTATTTATTATTATATACCTACCACCTAACCGTGGTTTTTTTTTCATTCTTTAATCTTTATACCGTCATAGTGTCATCCTAATTGTTACGAGTATACTACTATCTCTTTATCAACCAGTGTACAGTGCGGTAGTTCACGGCTGTGGCTACCTCTGTGTCGGCACACGGCAGGCAGTCCGTCCGACCAGAATTGTATTATTTATTATTATATACCTACCACCTAACCGTGGTTTTTTTTTCATTCTTTATACCGTCATAGTGTCATCCTAATTGTTACGAGTATACTACTATCTCTTTATCAACCAGTGTACAGTGCGGTAGTTCACGGCTGTGGCTACCTCTGTGTCGGCAGTCGGCAGGCAGTCCGTCCATCCATAATTGTATTATTATTATAATATATACCACCTAACTGTGGTTTTTTTTGCATTCTTTATACCGTCGTCATAGTGTCATACTAGTTGTTACGAGTATACTACTATCTCTTTATCAACCAGTGTACAGTGCGGTAGTTCACGGCTGTGGCTACCTCTGTGTCGGCAGTCGGCAGGCAGTCCGTCCATCCATAATTGTATTATTATTATAATATATACCACCTAACCGTGGTTTTTTTTGCATTCTTTATACCGTCGTCATAGTGTCATACTAGTTGTTACGAGTATACTACTATCTCTTTATCAACCAGTGTACAGTGCGGTAGTTCACGGCTGTGGCTACCTCTGTGTCGGCAGTCGGCAGGCAGTCCGTCCATCCATAATTGTATTATTATTATAATATATACCACCTAACCGTGGTTTTTTTATACCACCTAACCGTGGCAGTCCGTCCATAATTGTATACTAGTATCCAATCCATCCATCTCCATTGTTTACCTGAGGTGCCTTTTAGTTCTGCCTATAAAATATGGAGAACAAAAAAGTTGAGGTTCCAAAATTAGGGAAAGATCAAGATCCACTTCCACCTCGTGCTGAAGCTGCTGCCACTAGTCATGGCCGAGACGATGAAATGCCAGCAACGTCGTCTGCCAAGGCCGATGCCCAATGTCATAGTACAGAGCATGTCAAATCCAAAACACCAAATATCAGAAAAAAAAAGGACTCCAAAACCTAAAATAAAATTGTCGGAGGAGAAGCGTAAACTTGCCAATATGCCATTTACCACACGGAGTGGCAAGGAACGGCTGAGGCCCTGGCCTATGTTCATGGCTAGTGGTTCAGCTTCACATGAGGATGGAAGCACTCAGCCTCTCGCTAGAAAACTGAAAAGACTCAAGCTGGCAAAAGCACCGCAAAGAACTGTGCGTTCTTTGAAATCCCAAATCCACAAGGAGAGTCCAATTGTGTCGTTTGCGATGCCTGACCTTCCCAACACTG
Source organism: Pseudophryne corroboree (assembly GCF_028390025.1). Classification (NCBI taxonomy): domain Eukaryota; kingdom Metazoa; phylum Chordata; class Amphibia; order Anura; family Myobatrachidae; genus Pseudophryne; species Pseudophryne corroboree. The sequence goes on from NC_086444.1 coordinate 1,168,864,642, forward strand.
GACGTGAAGAGCATGCGCCTTCCACTATTTGCATGCCCCCTGCAAGTGCTGGAAGGAGCACCCGCAGTCCAGTTCCTGATAGTCAGATTGAAGATGTCAGTGTTGAAGTACACCAGGATGAGGAGGATATGGGTGTTGCTGGCGCTGGGGAGGAAATTGACCAGGAGGATTCTGATGGTGAGGTGGTTTGTTTAAGTCAGGCACCCGGGGAGACACCTGTTGTCCGTGGGAGGAATATGGCCGTTGACATGCCAGGTGAAAATACCAAAAAAATCAGCTCTTCGGTGTGGAGGTATTTCACCAGAAATGCGGACAACAGGTGTCAAGCCGTGTGTTCCCTTTGTCAAGCTGTAATAAGTAGGGGTAAGGACGTTAACCACCTCGGAACATCCTCCCTTATACGTCACCTGCAGCGCATTCATAATAAGTCAGTGACAAGTTCAAAAACTTTGGGTGACAGCGGAAGCAGTCCACTGACCAGTAAATCCCTTCCTCTTGTAACCAAGCTCACGCAAACCACCCCACCAACTCCCTCAGTGTCAATTTCCTCCTTCCCCAGGAATGCCAATAGTCCTGCAGGCCATGTCACTGGCAATTCTGACGATTCCTCTCCTGCCTGGGATTCCTCCGATGCATCCTTGCGTGTAACGCCTACTGCTGCTGGCGCTGCTGTTGTTGCCGCTGGGAGTCGATGGTCATCCCAGAGGGGAAGTCGTAAGCCCACTTGTACTACTTCCAGTAAGCAATTGACTGTTCAACAGTCCTTTGCGAGGAAGATGAAATATCACAGCAGTCATCCTACTGCAAAGCGGATAACTGAGTCCTTGACAACTATGTTGGTGTTAGACGTACGTCCGGTATCCGCCGTTAGTTCACAGGGAACTAGACAATTTATTGAGGCAGTGTGCCCCCGTTACCAAATACCATCTAGGTTCCACTTCTCTAGGCAGGCGATACCGAGAATGTACACGGACGTCAGAAAAAGACTCACCAGTGTCCTAAAAAATGCAGTTGTACCCAATGTCCACTTAACCACGGACATGTGGACAAGTGGAGCAGGGCAGGGTCAGGACTATATGACTGTGACAGCCCACTGGGTAGATGTATGGACTCCCGCCGCAAGAACAGCAGCGGCGGCACCAGTAGCAGCATCTCGCAAACGCCAACTCTTTCCTAGGCAGGCTACGCTTTGTATCACCGCTTTCCAGAATACGCACACAGCTGAAAACCTCTTACGGCAACTGAGGAAGATCATCGCGGAATGGCTTACCCCAATTGGACTCTCCTGTGGATTTGTGGCATCGGACAACGCCAGCAATATTGTGTGTGCATTAAATATGGGCAAATTCCAGCACGTCCCATGTTTTGCACATACCTTGAATTTGGTGGTGCAGAATTTTTTAAAAAACGACAGGGGCGTGCAAGAGATGCTGTCGGTGGCCAGAAAAATTGCGGGACACTTTCGGCGTACAGGCACCACGTACAGAAGACTGGAGCACCACCAAAAACTACTGAACCTGCCCTGCCATCATCTGAAGCAAGAAGTGGTAACGAGGTGGAATTCAACCCTCTATATGCTTCAGAGGTTGGAGGAGCAGCAAAAGGCCATTCAAGCCTATACAATTGAGCACGATATAGGAGATGGAATGCACCTGTCTCAAGTGCAGTGGAGAATGATTTCAACGTTGTGCAAGGTTCTGATGCCCTTTGAACTTGCCACACGTGAAGTCAGTTCAGACACTGCCAGCCTGAGTCAGGTCATTCCCCTCATCAGGCTTTTGCAGAAGAAGCTGGAGGCATTGAAGAAGGAGCTAACACGGAGCGATTCCGCTAGGCATGTGGGACTTGTGGATGCAGCCCTTAATTCGCTTAACAAGGATTCACGGGTGGTCAATCTGTTGAAATCAGAGCACTACATTTTGGCCACCGTGCTCGATCCTAGATTTAAAGCCTACCTTGGATCTCTCTTTCCGGCAGACACAGGTCTGCTGGGGTTGAAAGACCTGCTGGTGACAAAATTGTCAAGTCAAGCGGAACGCGACCTGTCAACATCTCCTCCTTCACATTCTCCCGCAACTGGGGGTGCGAGGAAAAGGCTCAGAATTCCGAGCCCACCCGCTGGCGGTGATGCAGGGCAGTCTGGAGCGACTGCTGATGCTGACATCTGGTCCGGACTGAAGGACCTGACAACGATTACGGACATGTCGTCTACTGTCACTGCATATGATTCTCTCAACATTGATAGAATGGTGGAGGATTATATGAGTGACCGCATCCAAGTAGGCACGTCACACAGTCCGTACTTATACTGGCAGGAAAAAGAGGCAATTTGGAGGCCCTTGCACAAACTGGCTTTATTCTACCTAAGTTGCCCTCCCACAAGTGTGTACTCCGAAAGAGTGTTTAGTGCCGCCGCTCACCTTGTCAGCAATCGGCGTACGAGGTTACATCCAGAAAATGTGGAGAAGATGATGTTCATTAAAATGAATTATAATCAATTCCTCCGCGGAGACATTGACCAGCAGCAATTGCCTCCACAAAGTACACAGGGAGCTGAGATGGTGGATTCCAGTGGGGACGAATTGATAATCTGTGAGGAGGGGGATGTACACGGTGATATATCGGAGGGTGAAGATGAGGTGGACATCTTGCCTCTGTAGAGCCAGTTTGTGCAAGGAGAGATTAATTGCTTCTTTTTTGGGGGGGGTCCAAACCAACCCGTCATATCAGTCACAGTCGTGTGGCAGACCCTGTCACTGAAATGATGGGTTGGTTAAAGTGTGCATGTAAGATTCTAGTTAACCTCTTGCGCTATTAAATAAAGGTAACATGACTTGAGGACACTTGATTAATGATTGAAATAAATTTAATATCCGTAAAATAAATTATAAACAATAAACATAAAATTAAATAGTTATGTATGCGCATACACATAAAAAGATAAATACTATACTTTACTAATTGAGCATAAGAGGTGGATCATATAATTAATTGTGACCATATATGACTAATCAATATTCATACTTTGACAGTGTCCATTCTTTGGTATTTTCAGCATGGAACAGTCCCATTAATTTATGCTCATAGAAATGAGATTAGGTGTGTGTCAAGTAGGTAAATCGAACCACTATATCAATTGTAAATGGTCCTTTTATACATGGAGAAATCTCCAAACAGCACGGAGAAGCTAAATGTCACCTGGGGTTAGGTGCACAGCAAGCACCTATGTGAAACTCCCGGTTATCACTGTCCGTGAATGGTATACTCCGTCTTCTGCTGTGTTAGGTCATCACACACACCTTACTTCGCATTAGGGGATGGAGGTTGTATCCGGCTCCCGGGGCTTTGCGCACTGCAGGCGCTGGTATGATGATTCTGCTCCCGTCCTCAAGCCGCCGCATATAGCGCGTCCTCCCGTCTCCCGCTTATCGGTCTCAGGCAGTGTCTGCACATCAATAGGACCTACTGTCAAACGTCCGTTAGGTCACACAGGGCTCCTTCTCTGACGCGTTTCGCTTCTAATTGAAGCTTCCTCATAGAGTAATGATTTTTAGACAATAGAGCCCTTTTTATATATAGCAGCCTCAATTCAATTGGTGTAATCATTCACCTAAAATAGCAACACCTGTCTAAGATCCACCTCCTGATCCACCTCTTAGCTCACCTGTTCTTTAATTAAAAGACTCACATTAACCTTTCATCTGCCCGTCTGTCTATAAACACATCTTTCAGAAATAGCAGGATAATAATCGATATACAATTATATAAATATTATCTCTAAACATAATATAATATCCTATTTTTGTTCAATAATTCATCATAAACATGATAATAGTAAGATATATAAAAAAGAATATATAAACAAGAAAAAATAATAAAAAATTATAAATAATAAAAAAAAAAATATATATATATAAGTCATTCGGGAATCGAACTGGGTACTCTAGCTATAGTAAACCAAGACACTACCTCCAGGCTATGTAGCTACTTGATAGAATGTTACATTTTTATGCATATATAGAGATGGTAAACAATACAACTATGTGGAGAATCTCAAGCAACTATTCCATCTGTCAATGTTTTCATCCTTCAGTCAAATACAATCTTTATTGCGTATACTATAAAAATGCATATATTATATTTGCCTGCACACCAAAAAATATAAATATAAAATATAAAATATGGGGCAATCTCATCACATCACATTAAATCTTATTTCGTCCGGACCTCGAACTAACTGAACTAGTTGGTCTAACTATAGTAAACTGATAATCTACCTCCAGACTATTTTTCTTCTAAATAAATTTCTTCGTTTTTATTAGTAAAGATGATAATGCTTCTATGACCCCAAATTTAAGGAAGCATTCTTATACCCATATTCCATAAGTTTATGATTATATGATGAAACAGAAGTGTTTTTTTTATTCTAATGCAAACTAACCACTCTACTTATTTTAAAACAAGCTCAACACATACTGTCTAATTTTTATTGTTATTATATCTTAATTTACATTTTTATTTTTATTTTTATTTTTATTTTTACTTTATAGATGTCTTCCAATATAAGGATGGTCGGTCTTCTCTTCAAATGTGCACTCTGGGAATGGCCTGTAACTGCTAGACCACCACTCCCAACACATTTCTAAGAGGGTTCCAAACAGTCCTTAATTGGCAAATGATTCAAAATCTATGCACTCATTCAGCCCTGCAGGGGCCAATGTTCTTAATTGGAATATCCATAGGGCTTCTTTCTCGCACAACTTGCGGTACCTGTCACCCCCACGAATGGTGGTCTTCACATGTTGAACCCCTATCATAGTTAACCCATCGATCTTACCTTGATGAACATTAGAAAAGTGTTGAGACACACTATGGTTAGAATATTGTTTGAGAATATTTAATCTGTGTTCTCTAAACCTAGTTTTAATTGAACGAGTAGTGCGACCTACGTACTGCAGGCCACAAGGGCACTGCAGCACGTAGACGCAGTATGTGGTATCACAATTAATAAATTCACGTATCTCGAATTTCTCTTTTGTAGTGTTGGATTCAATATTCTGGACCCTATTGGATATAAACCCACATGTGATACAGCGTTTTTTTCCGCATTTATAGCAACCTAGTATAGGGGTTGTTAACCATGAATTACTAACGGAACCTACTGCTTTGATTTCCTTTTTTCTTTTCAACATACTAGGCGCTAGTAAGTTTTTTAGATTTTTATTTTTCTTAAATATAATTCTAGGGGTCTCTGTAATTGCTGATTGTAATATGGAATCCTGTTGTAAGATTTTAAAATTATTTTTTAATACTTTCTTAATTTCATGTGATTGACTGTTGTATTTCGACAGATAACATATTTTAATTACATCACCCTTATTATTAATATCAGATATATGGGGTTTCTCCTTTAAATTTATTAAATGTCCCCTATCTGTCTTCTCTATTTTTGTATGAGCTGTTTTCACTAGGGCTTTGGGATAGCCTCTATCCATGAAGTCCTTAGCCATATTATCTGCTTGAGTTCTATAATCCCTTACTGAGGAACAATTCCTACGCAATCGACTGAATTGACTGAACGGCACATTTTTTAACCAAGGCTTATAATGGTTACTGGAATAATGTAAAAAATTATTTGTATCAACAGATTTTTTATAATTTTTTGTAATAATCTGTCCGCCCTCAGAGGAGATAGTGAGATCCAAAAAATTAATAGTGTCCCTACTAAATAAATGTGTAAACTTCAAATTATATTCATTATCATTAAGGTGAGTGACAAAATTATGTGCAGAAATCTCATCCCCATCCCAAATAAAAAATAAATCATCAATATAACGGCCATAGAATACTAGGTTCGCGCCGTATGGGCCCCCCCATATATATTGTTCCTCGAACATACCCATATAAATATTAGCAAAACTAGGCGCGAACCTAGTACCCATGGCCGTCCCTAATGTTTGAAGAAAATATTCACCCTCAAATAAAAAATAATTGTGCTCTAAAATAAATGTGATAGAAGAAAGAATAAATTTTTTGAGGTTTCTCGGAAAGCCAACATCTCTACTCAGGCATTGATCCACAGATTGTACTCCTTTCTTATGTGGTATATGCGTATATAACGCCTGAACATCCAATGATATAAATGCATAGTTAGATTTCCATTCCAAATTATCAATGGAATTCAATAATCCAGTTGTATCTCGGATGTGGGATCTCAAAGAGACAACAAAACTTTGTAAAAAATAATCAATATATTGTGATAAATTAGAGGTGAGGGACCCTATACCAGAAATAATAGGTCGGCCAGGAGGTGTAGTGAGGGACTTGTGAATTTTAGGAATGTGATAAAAAATCGGTGTGACAGGGTCCTCTATAAATAAAAATTTATATTCATCTTTGGAAATCACTTCATCTCTGAGGGCCTCATCTAGCAATCTTCGAAGTTGTATTTGAAAATTCAGTGTAGGATCGCGTGGAATTTTTTCATAAAAATTAACATCAGATAATTGGTTATAAGCCTCTGACAGATAATATTCGCGTTCCAACAGGACAACCCCCCCCCCTTTATCAGCACTTCTAATCACGAGTGATTGGTCACTTTCCAGTTCTTTCAATGCCAATCGTTCCTTCCTACTTATATTGGAAAACCTAGATTTTTTAGCACAGATATTTTGAAAATCATCCATAGTTTTTTTATAAAAGTACATTATTGTACTGGATTTATGATTTACCGGGTTAAAGGATGATTTTTTCCTAAAGGGGGTTCCTTTTCTAGTGACACTTTGATTATCTCCTATATCAAACAATTTCATTGGTGTAGTGATATCTTCAACATGACTTTCTTCCCATAGACTCTCTAATTGTATTAGACATTCTACATCCATTTTATCTAGAACTATTGGTGACATTTGATCATCTTTCAATTTCTTAGAGGCAAAATACCTCTTACGACATAAATCGCGTGTAAAATGATTCAATTCGACGAACAGGTCAAATAAATTCGGGCCCTGCGTCGGAGCAAAATTCAGGCCCTTTTTTAGAAGCATGATCTGTTCATCTGATAACTCCCTGTTCGTCAAATTGAATATACCGCGTTTGTCTAATACAGTCTGGCCTTTCTTATATGACTTCCTTCCACCTCTTCTTCCTCTTGGTCTCTTTGTCTTTTGGACGTATCTCTTGTTAGAGGTGTAAACCTGTTGTGTGTCGTGAGTGGCCCCTGTCTTGGGTTTCCCCCTAAAAAATGATGGTCATTTGCATGGTCTTGATATTCTGAGCTATATTGACCTGGTCTTCTTCCACTATATGTCCTATTGGGTATTGGAGTGTCATTCCTAGGAGTGTCTTTTGCTCTAGGGTCACCCCTATAAGCTGGTGACCTACAATGTTGTCCTTTATAGCTTGATTGTTTTCCATTTCTTTCAAACTCCGACTGGGATCCATACACCCCCTGTCGGCCTCTGAAATTCGTGGATGATTGTTGTTTTCTATAGGTGCGGACTCTACCATCTTTATAATCGTTATCATCTCTCAACAGTTTTTTATTTTTAGTTTCTACTAGCTCTTTTTCAAATTGTTCTACTCGTTTATTCGTATTTTTATCTCTTTCTGTAAAAATGGGTAGATCCTTATATTTAATCAATGTACCCTTGATTTCTTCTATTTTCTTCCCAATCTCAATTACTTTTTTCTCTCTATAATTAACTAGTAGTTCAATTAGTTTAAATGAACATTCATCAAGACTACGATCCCAATTTGAAAGTAAGGTTGGATCATCTTGTATCCCTAATGTTTTAAAGATCCTTAATCCTCGTGGGATCTGTTTACTAGTCAAATACTTTTTTAATGAGACACTGTCCCACCAGTGTCTCATTTCATCCTTTAATAATTGCTCCAATTTAAAAAAACCTTTTATCACCTCTCCATCTGAATGATTAATATTTGACATAGGTTCAATTTCTTCATCTACCTGAACGTAGAGTTCTCTTCTAGACAGACGGGCATTAAAACAAGTGAATTCAGCCATGTTTACCTTAATTAAATATAAATATGCGAACATTTTTTGTAACTACAGCAGCCGGACAAAAATAGACTACTCGGGATCAGAACAATCTCGGTTAGTCCTCCACAAACACTCAAAATACTAGTACTGATGTCAGGCGCTATCGGCAATTATAAATAATATATAAATAAATAAATAATTCTCTTACAGCTCATACAATTTAAATAGCCGCAAACAAGGTGAAATGGCCTGTGGAAGTGGCCAACGTAATCACACCTGATTAAAACCAGGTGTAGCAAAAAAGATTCTAGTTAACCTCTTGCGCTATTAAATAAAGGTAACATGACTTGAGGACACTTGATTAATGATTGAAATAAATTTAATATCCGTAAAATAAATTATAAACAATAAACATAAAATTAAATAGTTATGTATGCGCATACACATAAAAAGATAAATACTATACTTTACTAATTGAGCATAAGAGGTGGATCATATAATTAATTGTGACCATATATGACTAATCAATATTCATACTTTGACAGTGTCCATTCTTTGGTATTTTCAGCATGGAACAGTCCCATTAATTTATGCTCATAGAAATGAGATTAGGTGTGTGTCAAGTAGGTAAATCGAACCACTATATCAATTGTAAATGGTCCTTTTATACATGGAGAAATCTCCAAACAGCACGGAGAAGCTAAATGTCACCTGTGCATGTCCTGTTTTGTTTATACAACATAAGGGTGGGTGGGAGGGCCCAAGGATAATTCCATCTTGCACCTCTTTTTTCTTTTCTTTTTCTTTGCATCATGTGCTGATTGGGGAGGGTTTTTTGGAAGGGCCATCCTGCGTGACACTGCAGTGCCACTCCTAGATGGGCCCGGTGTTTGTGTCGGCCACTAGGGTCGCTTATCTTACTCACACAGTCAGCTACCTCATTGCGCCTCTTTTTTTCTTTGCGTCATGTGCTGTTTGGGGAGGGTTTTTTGGAAGGGACATCCTGCGTGACACTGCAGTGCCACTCCTAGATGTGCCCGGTGTTTGTGTCGGCCACTAGGGTCGCTAATCTTACTCACACAGTCAGCTACCTCATTGCGCCTCTTTTTTTCTTTGCGTCATGTGCTGTTTGGGGAGGGTTTTTTGGAAGGGCCATCCTGCGTGACACTGCAGTGCCACTCCTAGATGGGCCCGGTGTTTGTGTCGGCCACTAGGGTCGCTTATCTTACTCACACAGCGACCTCGGTGCAAATTTTAGGACTAAAAATAATATTGTGAGGTGTGATGTGTTCAGAATAGGCTGAAAATGAGTGTAAATTATGTTTTTTGAGGTTAATAATACTTTGGGATCAAAATTACCCCCAAATTCTATGATTTAAGCTGTTTTTTAGGGTTTTTTGAATAAAACACCCGAATCCAAAACACACCCGAATCCGACAAAAAAAATTCGGTGAGGTTTTGCCAAAACGCGGTCGAACCCAAAACACGGCCGCGGAACCGAACCCAAAACCCGAAAAATTTCCGGCGCTCATCTCTAATATATATATATATATATATATATATATATATATATATATATATATATATATAAAATCACTGCCGTATCTATAATGGGTGCAGTGTGGGCGCAGGGGGGCCCACACCGCACATGCTGCATCCATTTTTTTAATACTCACCCCTCTGGAGGCCCGCATTGACATCACCGCAGCTGTTAGAATCCTGTGAAAATGGCGCAGGAAAGCATCCTGCATCTATTCATGGTTGACAGAGGGGCTGGGGGCATGGCTCATGTTTTGTGGCATTCCTGCAAAGCCACACCCCCTTTTACTAAGGCCATTCCCCCTTTTTGGGTGCGCATGGCTTCACCATGGAGAAAGTTTAGAGGTTTGTTTTATCTATCTATATATTAGGTAGCACTGGAAGGTGTATCTAATCTATTATAAAGACATGATTATTATTATTATTATTATTATTATTATTATTATTATTTGGCTAAAAAAAAAAGGTGGGAGCTGTTATTTTAAAAACCTACTGAAAAAAGATATCAGACTAGGGATGGCCATCGGTGTGTTTGCCATCGATGGGAAACAATATATGAACCATCAATGGCATGAAACTATGCTATGTCATACCATCGATGGTTATACCATCATGGTTTCACGTATGCTCGCGGAGTACCGCAATACAGTAGTGAGAGATAAAGTACCAGCCAATCAGCTCCTCACTGCCATGTTACAGGCTATGTTTGAAAAATGACAGGAGCTGATTGGTTGCTAATTTATCTCTCTCCAAATTATCACTCTCCAAGGCTTAGTACATCTGCCCCCTAGTGTATAAACATCAACGTTCCCCTATATCTGTGTGTAGTGCACTTCAAACACGAAGGGGTTACATGAACTCCAAGAACCAGACTGGAGAGGTTTTCGCCTTTAGCAGCAGCTTTTCCCATAGAGATTTAAGCTCTCACAGGTAATTGATAACCCCAGGTCTTATGCTCACAGTAATAGGAGCTTATGTAAAATCCAGTTGGGTTAGAGAGATAAGCTGGAGTGGGTACTGCGGATTGTAGTCAGAGAGGGAATATAATAACCTTGCAGGAACAGCAGGTACAGGCATGTAGGTACTAGCTATACTCAGGAGCATAAAGCTGCTAGTAGAGGCTACGACAGGCACTGAATTGGGAGCAGCAACTGGAATGCAGACTGAAAGGTAGGAGAATATTGCAGCTAACCAGTTCAGGAATCAGGAGCAGCCAGGCTCTTGGTCAGGAAGCTAGATAGCAGGACAGGTCCAGCAGCATGCAGCTTCATGAACAGCACACTATAACTGGCACAGAGGCTAAGCCCTGTCTGCCTTTTATCCCCCCAGAAGCCAATCAATGCTCTACACAGAAAACAAGCTTCCCCTGATATAAGAGGGGCATAGATCGTAAATAAACTGCCTGCGGCTGCAGTGTCCTGGCTGCTTTGCAGCCTGGGCTACCATCAGAAAGGAATACATGCTATTTACTGGTGGACGGGATGTTGGCTGTCAATATAGTCAAAATAGTATGTTGCTTTCATACACAAATTGACATATTCTCTACATATAATACAGATATGACGGGGAGAGGCAGTGGATGACTGGGGAGGCAGTGGTTACAAAGAAAGGCAGTCGGTGGTGGGTGATAGCAGAAGAAGCAGTGGCAGGGGGAGGCAGAGGCTGACAGGTAGAGGCCATGTCTGACAAGGAGAGGCAGTGAGTGGCAGAGAGTGAGATGGAAAGGAAGTGGGTGACATAGTGATAAAGCTAAATATTTATCTTATATAATACCCTTTATGAGGTCTAAGAACACTGTACGCTATCTACGTATGAAGTACCGTAAGGGTACGCACGTTGCGTAACAATCGCTTAGCCGTAGTCGAGACGCTCAAGCGTCACGTTCGCTCACGGCCAAGAGATCACGGGCAGGCACGCTATTGGCTGCTGACTAACTTAATGATTCGCTATAGCGTAGCGGACGCTCGGGACCACGAGGAGATCACCAGCGGCGCTGACGCTCACAATGTTAAACCTTTGTATCTAAACCATAAACAGTGTATTGTGCAGTAAAACCTTAGTGTAATGATAGAGTGTAAATGCAACACAGTATAACCTTATTACCTTTAAAGCTGTTCTAGCGTCACCGACGCTCTGAGAATACTTAACACTATAAGAAATACACAGATACCGTGCTCAGGGTCCAACGCCTAATATATATATTATGAATGATATACTTGCAAAAGAATTAATACAAATACAAATCATACACTACAATATAACATAGACTACCTAACCAGATAACTACACAGGAAATACAATACAATTACTATTTAAGGGAAAATAAGAGAGAAAGAGGAGAAGAGAGAGAGAGAGAGAAATTGGCTCACAATAACAAGAAGATCAATATGGCTGCGGAGAAAAACTTACGCACAAAGGAAACGATCGCATGCGCCTCTGGACATCCAGCTCCCGATTTTCAGCAATGATAACCGTTGAAGAGTGAGAGCTGGATGTGATCGGCCTGTCTATTTATGCCCCACACACAATGCAATTCAATGGTCCCTACAATCTAATTGTTCATTGGACACAGGAATTCCTCCTCGCATTATAACAAAAGGTCATAGGTTGATTCATACAGGTGGGCCGTGACTATTTCCAACAGCTCAGGTGGGAGGGAAACTGGGTTTCCCGCCGCATGGATAAGTAAGTGCAAATACAGTAAATGTTCATAAACTTCTTATGTCCATAACTATTCGCACGAGCGATTAATCTGCTTCAAACCAACACCGGAATATTGCTAATTAAATACTCTTCCGATGGGTACTAAACACCACTGTATTACTCCTGTCTGACCCTTCGTATCAAACAAAGAGGGATTTCTCTGTTCATGAACATTCTATATTAACCAAACTTTCAGAATCTATCAAAGGGACCATGATCTACAAAATACATTATATAGTGAAAATATGTAACGATTGAGTCGCACGCTACGATCACATAAACTCTACCGTAAATACGCATACCGTGCGCCTGCGGGTGCCCGCGACTGTGAGTATGCGCACGTACGGGAGAGCGTACGCATGCGCAGCACGGACCTGTGTGAGGTGCAAATATGGTAGTGTGCATAGAGATATTTTTCTGACTTTGACAGTCCACCCTTTGGCAGTCAACAATAACTGCCACCTTCTAAAACATTTCAAAAAGAGAAAAATATATGTCAGGGGTTAATACATTTACATGGTTGGGTAGGGGAGGAGAGGAGAAGGTAGGAAAAGGGTATGACCTAGTGAGATAGCAGAAGCATGTGTGTATGAATCCGTGCTTGGGGGTCATGTATCATCGTGCCGTACGTGTTTTAAATCAAGCTTCGAGGTATTGCGAAGTACACATTTGAATTCCTTCTTATCCCGTGGTACGGGTCTGTGGATGGGCTGTCAAACTTTACCGAGCTCTTTTCGGCTTTGGTTGTAACAAAATGGGGGAGCACATTTTAGTTGATGATACATGAATGGGGGAGATATGTGATTGCTGATATCTGTGCCTGTATTCCCTATCGACTATGTGTGTCATTACCTGAGGGTTGTAGAAATGAAGAAAAGACATAATTACGGTAAATGCGGTGGTATTCTATGTCAGGTAAATGTACATTCGTCGATTGAGGTCTTGTTTGGTGTCTGTTGAATGCAGTCTTCTTTGTGCTTTTGCCCATAAGGTGCGAGCAAAAGCTGTCAATGTCCATAGATTTACAAAAGTGTTGGGCTAGCGTAATTTAAAAATTTCTAGGGAAACTGGGGATCCATGGCATAGTTCATCAAAAATCTGTGTATCAGGTTGTCAAAACTTCTTCTTTAATCCATCTGTTGTCTGTATATCGGCTCACCAAATTCCTCGTCCAAGTGGGTCTTTTTACCTTGGAGGAAACGGAAAAACAGGTGAAAGAAACGGACCGTAGAAATCGCATTTTCATCACATCATTGTTTCTACATTTGGGTCATAAATCAAATCCATTGGAATTACAGTTTCCTCACTCCTTAAACTCATTACCCTAGTAAGACGATTGCACCTCATTAAAGCCTGACCGCATCTAAATATCAAACCAATCGTTATGATAACACCTAAGATACATAGGAGAAACTTCCCAACATCCATTATGACTCCTTGAGCCCAGTCTCCTAAACCAGAGAACCAATTTCGCGGGTTCAACCATGACACCCAACCAGTCAGCTCATTACCTACAGCAGCAAGAGTGAGATTGTGTCTCCTGCGAAATTCCCACTTCAGTTGGAGAATATCGTCCATCTTTTGGTCTATGACCTCGACCGGGTCCTCGGTGCTATTCGTAATATATGTGCAACATTTCACGCCGTATTGTGTTGCCAGTGTGACACAATATCCGCCTGTCACTGCTGTGAGGTAATTAAGAACCATTCTATGCTGTACCAGTTCTGTTTTATAAGCCTGAAGTTCTCTTCCAGTATACCTAAACGTGTCATCATACATTTCAGTGATATTATCTAACAAATTGGCGAGCGCAGATATGTATTTATAATTCAACACTCCTCTGGCGGTGCGAGTGATGTCTAACGCGATTAGAAACTGAATCCCGGTGGATTCATGGATCATGTCAGAGGCCGGATGCTCTGTTCTTTCTATCAGGTGCCGTTTAACTACGTGCTCGTAATGGGTGTGAGTATAAGGAGTTTGGGCAACACGGTGTATGTCTTTCATTTTGTCATGTGATACAGTCATTACTTCAGGCAGTACTTTTCCAATATAGCACAATCCTTCAGAGTTTGGGGCAAGCCACTTATACGCCTTTCTCCCGCATATGAAATATGCATCATCGGGGAGAACATATGGGACGGAGTAGGACATAACCATATTACACACCTTCCATGTGAAATCTCCTACCCCTAATTCTTCCATCTGCTTAGTACACGTATCAGGTTGTACGATATGTGCACAGTATCCTGGTGATACCTCTCCAACTCTCGTAATCCTATTTCCTAAGGTATACCTATACCGGAAAGATTTTCCTCTACTGGCTATGTGGCGTATAAGCTCTGTATCTGTAGGCATTCTATCTGCTCTATGCGAAAAGGTCATGGTTTGATTACTCCATGACACTTCCCAATTTCCCGGCTTTCGGGGATTGGAGATGTTAAAACATAATAGGGACCTATCCACATGGTATTGGTGGAGCTTCAAACTAGGAGGGCTGGAGATATTAAACCTCCTGTCCACCGGTCTCCCACCACTTAACTCAAGTACCTCCCCTAACGTTAAAGGAAATGGTACTAGCCCTGATTTGCTATGACCTTGAGGTACTTGAGAGCATACCCAACAATCTGTTTTATTTAACACACTACCCACTAAGGAGTGATAGTCACTCAATGGATGCCGGTCCATATGGATATTAAAACTGGATTGGCATTTCTTTATGCCCCCATCCTCAATGACATTGTTACAGAGCCGACAGATACAGTTTTCTTCAGCTAACAATCCTTCACAATTCCTTCTATGGTCAATGCTATCGGATCGTTTTCTGATACTCGCCTTTGCTTGTTGATTATGTTGTTCTTGGAAAACTACGCCTCCATCTCTGTCATCAGAACCCATTCCAGAACCTCTCTCGACCTCCATGGTACTCTCGCCGGAACAGACTGCTCTGGTCAACATCATGGTCAACAGGAAAATCCGGATCACAGTCTCTTGGGGCAAGTCCATCTTGTAGGAGGAAACGGAGAAGAATGAGAAGGAGGAAAAAAATAATTTGAGGGAGAGGGGATGGGAAGTTGGAGAAAAACAATAAAAGGGAACAGGGGATCGACAACTGCTTTTGGTCTTGTGATTTTCAATGCTCAGGTGCCGCCTCAATCCTCCTGGAACAGACACTCCAGTGATACAACCTCTACCGTCTGTTCCTTATCACAGGGCCTCTCTGGATCAGCAACCTTTTTACAGTGGGACGAATGAACCCAAGTCTCTCTCTCAGCAACCTTCAATGCTGTAGTGCTAGTCAATAAGACCTGGTATGGTCCTTCCCATCTGTCAATAAGGCAACCTGAGCGTAGAAAATTCCGTATCATTACATAATCCCCAGGTTCAATGTCATGACAATTACTATCTGGTAAATCAGGAATCACTAACTTCAGATTATCATTTTGATTCCTTAACTGTTTACTCATGTTAATCAAGTATTTTACAGTCACTTCATTGTTACACTTCAAATCATCCTGAGGGTTAATCATAACATGCGGTTGTCGACCAAACAAGATTTCAAAGGGAGACAGATTAAGAGGGGACCTGGGAGTGGTTCTGATGCTGTACAGTACAATGGGTAAAGCTTCTGGCCATGTCAATCCTGTCTCTGCCATCACTTTACTCAGTTTATTTTTAATAGTGCTGTTCACTCTTTCCACTTTCGCACTCGCCTGTGGACGGTATGGAGTGTGCAGCTTGCTATCAATTCCCATCAATTTACACATTCCTTGAAAGACATCACCTGTAAAATGGGTACCCCTATCACTTTCGATAATTCTAGGGATACCATATCTACATACAAATTCCTGCACAATTTTCTTAGCAGTAAACATAGCGGTATTTGTGGCCGCCGGAAATGCTTCGACCCAATTTGAGAAAACATCTATACAAACAAGTACATATTTCAAATTTCGACAAGGGGGTAATTGAATAAAGTCAATCTGTATTACCTGGAAAGGGCCGCCGGCAGGTGGGATATGAGATGGTTCTGTAGGTATTGCCTTTCCGATGTTCTTTCTCAGACAGGTAAGGCATGACATTGCCCTTTTACTCGCATGAGATGAAAATCCTGGGGCACACCAATATGCTCTTACCAACTTGCACATCCCTTCCTTGCCCAGATAAGTCAGCCCGTGGGCTGCCTCAGCTAAACATGGAAGGTATGCTCTGGGGGCCACTGGTTTACCGTGTCCATCCGTCCAGAGTCCTGAGGACTCCTGGCCATATCCTTTTGCCTTCCAGACTGCCTTTTCCTGTGTGGAACACAAATTTTGCATCTCACACAACTTCTGTGTGTTGATGGTATTAAATACCATCAGTTGTGTGGTGTCTGTCTGTCTGGGGGTAGCAGCTGCTAATTTAGCAGCTTCGTCTGCTCGGCTGTTACCAAGTGATACTGGGTCTTGGCTATATGTGTGTGCTTTACATTTGATAACAGCCACTCTGTCGGGTTCCTGTATCGCTGTTAGAAGCCTTTTTATGTGAGCTGCATGCGCTACCGGTGTACCAGCTGCCGTCATGAAATTTCTGAGGCGCCATAGGGCTCCGAAATCATGGACTACCCCGAATGCGTATCTAGAATCGGTGTAGATATTGGCTGATTTGCCCTTAGCCAATTCACATGCTCTGGTTAGGGCGACCAGTTCGGCAACCTGGGCTGAGTGAGGTGGGCCTAGCGGTTCCGCTTCTATGGTGCCTTGGTCATCTACGACTGCGTATCCAGTACACAAGTCTCCCGAGTCTGACTGTCTATGACAACTACCGTCCGTGTAGAACGTAAGTTCTACATCTTCCAGTGGGTTGTCACTGATGTCAGGCCTTGCGGTAAAATTTTGGGTCAAATATTCCATACAATCATGTGTGTCTTCCTTTGTATTAAATTCTCCTTCCCCACCACTCTCATCCTCCACCCTTTGTGACTGTCCAGGCACACCTGGGAGATATGTTGCAGGATTTAATGCACTGCATCTCCTTATGGTGATGTTTACGGGGGCCATTAGTGCCAATTCCCATCTTGTAAACCGCGCTGATGAGACGTGTCTGGTTTGGGCAGAATTTAACAAGGCTGACACTGCATGTGGTGTATGAATTGTGAGGTTGTGACCTAGCACGACGTCTTCGCTTTTCGTTACTAGCAATGCTATCGCGGCAACGCTTCGCAAGCATGTGGGGAGGGATCGCGCTACCGTATCTAGCTGAGCGCTGTAATATGCTACCGGTCTGCTGGCATCACCGTGCTTTTGGGTTAGTACGCCTGCCGCGCAACCAGCACTTTCTGTTCCGTATAGTTCAAAGGGTTTCCCATAGTCTGGCATACCTAATGCTGGTGCCTGCGTTAGGCACTGTTTAAGTCTCTCAAATGCTGTCTCAGACTCGTCTGTATGCGAAATCCGATCAGGTTTGTTTGAGGAGACCATCTCCTGCAAGGGTAACGCTAGAATGGAAAACCCTGGGATCCAGTTACGGCAATACCCACACATTCCTAAAAATGTTCTGATCTGTTGCTGGGTTTGTGGCAGAGTCATGTCTCTAATTGCTTGAATTCTATCAGCGGTCAGGTGTCTCAGTCCTTGTGTTAGACAGTGTCCCAAATATTTTACCTTAGTTTGGCATAATTGCAACTTGTCTTTGGAAACCTTGTGTCCTGTGTCTGAAAGATGAAACAGGAGCTGTTTCGTATCCTTCAGGGATGCTTCCAATGAATCAGAACACAGTAGTAGATCATCCACGTACTGTATTAATACTGATCCACTCACTGGTTGGAAAGACTGTAAACAATCATGCAAAGCCTGGGAAAATATACTTGGGCTATCTATGAATCCTTGTGGTAATCGAGTCCATGTGTATTGGACTCCTCTGTATGTAAATGCAAACAAATATTGACTGTCAGGGTGCAGAGGTACCGAAAAGAAAGCGGAGCAAAGGTCAATAACAGTGAAAAATTTCGCAGTGGGAGGGATTTGCATTAGGATGACAGCTGGATTTGGCACTACGGGGAACTGACTCTCAACTATTTTGTTAATCCCCCTTAGATCCTGCACTAGCCGGTAACCCCTCCCCCCACTCTTTTTAACAGGGAAGATGGGACTATTGGCAGTGCTGGACGTTCTTACCAGAATGCCCTGTTGTAGCAAGCGCTCTATTACGGGATACACTCCTAACTCCACCTCTGGCTTCAGAGGGTACTGTGGGATTTTTGGAGCTATCCTACCATCTTTTACTTGTACAATTACCGGAGCTACGTTTGCCTTTAATCCAGTGTCCTGTCCATCTTTAGTCCAAAGTGACTCTGGTATCTGAGATGTCATTTCTTCTACTTGGGAGGGAGTCCTATTTGTCATAATGGTATGTGACATTAATTTTGATGGGGAGTCTAACATGTCTCGTACTTCCTGAGCGTGATTCTCAGGTATGTCCAAGAATACACCTTCAGGAGTACAATAAATGACGCACCCCATTTTACACAGTAAGTCTCTTCCCAGGAGATTAGTCGGTGCCGATGCAGCCAGCAAAAAGGAATGCTTGGTATGTAAAGGCCCTACTGTAATCTCGGCTGGTTTGCTAACAGGGTAGTGCTGGACTACTCCCGTTACCCCTATGGCTGGAATTGTCTTACCAGTGGTTCTCATGCCCACTGTCGAATTTATCACTGATTTGGCCGCCCCTGTGTCTACAAGAAAGTTTAATGATTTACCAGCTACATTGATTGCAATTTCTGGTTCACTTCCAAGGCTTGCAATCAATTTTACTGGCTACAGATTACAGGTATGGCCACACCCCTATTGGGTATGGTGACCTCCCTGAATCCCGCTGGCAGCAACTACTTGTGATGGAGTTAATTGGGAGCTACCAGAGGCTTGCCAGTCTCTGTTCGGGGGATATCTTTTTGTTTCCCCTGTATGTGGCTCATAACTCCGTTTCTGCGGACCCTGATCCCAATGTCGTGTGTCGTGTCGTTGTCTAGGGGGTTGGTATGAGTTTCGTGAATTCTTCACTCTACAATCTCGTGCCATGTGTCCCTGTTTATGACAAGAATAACAAGTAACCACATTTGACTTACCCACAGGGTTTGGTGATATAAACAAAGGCTGCCTTGTGGTCAGGGCCTGTATACTTACTGCCATTAACTTATCACCTTGTTGTTCCCTGTGTCTGGTGATGTTCCTATCGTGATCAATAGCAGCCTCTCTCAAAGTAGCCACAGACAGACCTCGCCAACATGGTTGTGTGGTCTGTACCCTAGTCTTTAATGATTCTTTTAAACCATCCATCAGTACCGATACTGCTACTTCTCGATGGTTTATGTTTGTTTTAATGTCCTCTATGCCTGTGTATTTTGCCATTTCTGATAATGCTCTGTGAAAATACTCTGCAGCTGTTTCTGACTCCTTCTGTTTAATGGAGAATATTTTGTTCCATTTAACTACGGCTGGGAAATACTCCTTTAACTGTAAACTTATTCTTTTTACATTGTCTTTGTTGTACACTTCTGTAAGAGGTACATCCTGATCTAATCCACAGTCAGCTAAAAATTGAGCTGCGTCGACATTGGAGGGTAAACATGCTCTCAGCAATATCTGCCAGTCTTTATTGTTGGGCTCTACAGTGTTACCTAGGTCTCTGATGTATTTTTGGCTGGCTACTAAGTCTTTTCTAGGGTCAGGGAATTCCGACACTATGGTCCTTAATTCCATTCGGGAAAATGGGCTGTACATGGCAATGTTCCTAACAGGAGTGACTCCTGAAGTGTCTGTTTTCCCATTTGGAACTACTATTACCTTAACAGGATTAACTCTAACAACCTCATTCTGTGTAGATTCTACAGGCTGTGGTGAAATAGTTTCAGCATAGTGTATGGTGCCGTACTTACCCGTTGATACGACCTCACCTATCCCTCCGCTAGGGGCCTTTGTTACTAATCTCGGGGGTGGAGCTGTGCCTACTGTGGTCTCTGCTATGGTGGCTGCTAGAGAGAGCGCTGAAATTGTTGCCGATTCGTCCTCTTGATCACACTCCTGAGGAAAGTTCAAAACAGGGTACAACTTGCACGGGTTAATACTTGCATTGGTTAATTGGTTAACATTATCTTTAACATTTACACAGTTGCTAAGTGTTTGTTTGTTACACCTTAATGCGTCATTCTCCGCAACCAATTTTTCTCCCGATATATATGGTGGCGGTGGGGGCCGTGGCTATCAGTTTTCTGATCGAGCCAGATCCCGCCGCCTGAGCCAATCCTCTCTGTATGTCACCCTCCTGTTGCCACAACTGTAAATAATCATAATGCTTGATTCGTCTCTTTGCTGATTTAATGAGACATATCCTTCTCCTTAAATTCGTTAACACTTCTGTGCTGAAGCTACCTACTCTTGGGAATTTCTCCCCGTCATGTACCGTCATTCTCTCCCATTCATCACATAAAGCTTCTGTGTGACTTCCGTATTTCTCACACATTACGTACCTTGCCGACCCGACTGGTCGGTTCACTGAATCAACCCGAACCGAGGTTGATCGCCCCCTACCTGAACAAGTGGCCCCCATAGTTCGAAGGTGTTGCTTTATTCAGCCAACCCTTACGCAAACCAAAATGTTCAAACTAGGCTGACGGTGGCGGTTTACCGAGTACCCCACTCACTCGCCCACGCCGACCAATACGACCTGATCACACTGATATAGTGCTGGCGTACTCGACCCAGGGCCCCTGCGACCTGAACCTCTATTTACTGGAACCTGCGAGGGTGATCCGAAGAACACTTACTCTTTCCAGTAACTATTGGTTGTTGGATAGTTCCTGAGTGAGCAGCGAACCTCCCTTAAAATAAAAAAAATTACACAAATCACGTTAGAATGTACAAATAGCGTTTATGACCTTCGTACACAAATAGTACCGGTCAGGTTTACTAATGTACACAATTACGTGCGGTACAATCGTTCAGCACATAAGCAACTAATCTTATGTACGGAGCGACCAGTGGAATCGAAAATTACGGCTGCGAATTCCTTCAGCCAGAGCTTGTATGGCCTATATGGGTGTTGCACCAACCCTTTCTTGGTGTTGTGCCTGTGGACTGTATAGCGGACTTCCTTGTCTGCTGTACCTAAACCTGCTGGTCTGCTATGACCTCCTGGTCTGTTACAGTATGACCTCCTGGTCTGCTACACTCTAATGCTCAAATTGTATGTTTTAACCAGGGATGCCTCCCTAGCCACCATGTACGTCACTTACACGCATGTACCTCACGAGAACTCGACTTTTCTTGTGGTTCAACCTCAAAAATTGTAAAAACAAACACTCACTCACCACATATACACTTTTGTTTCTATTTCTATTTCTGCGCAGAAATTTCTCTTTAGACCAGATGTGTTACAAATTAGGAGAAGGATCTGTTAATTTAAATTTCGAATGTTAAAATAGATTTGCGCGATTTATCGCCTTGCGTTATTTACCGCGTTGCGCTATTTATCGCGTTGAAAAAAAAATTAACACTTGTGATTTGAGTTACGTGGGCGTACCCGTACGCTCCGTTGCGTAATATACGCTGCGTGCGTCGGCCCTTGGGTTGCGTACGCAAGTCTCAGTCCTTTGTTAGAGACACGTGTACGCAAAGCAAAGATCCACCGTAACACAATTTATACGTTTATCAATGTAGATGATCCTTTATCATCTACCACGCACCACACTGACTTCGCCTTGTCTCTCAGGCACAGCTGTGTTTGTCTATACTTTAACTATATTACCTTTTTACTCTTAAACTATGAAATAGCGGCAAATCTCTCTTAGCACGTTTATCAACTATAAAACTGGCAAACAGGAGAGTGATATACGAAAATACACAAATGAAAAAAAAAAAATGCAGATATATATGTGTGCGTGCGTGTGTATGCAAGACAGAAAAATAAACAGTTTTAAAAGAGACTAGCGTGTTGTTCTTACCTCCGGTTCCCGGATTCCTTCAGCACCCTTTACTAAGAGAAGCAGACGCTTATCCCGACAGCACTACGAGGAATATAATCTCCCGCCCTTTGCTGCTGGATAATGTCTGCTGAAATTACCTAGTGCAGATGTGTGAAGGACAGGACGAGCCCGCAATTGATAAAGCTAAATATTTATCTTATATAATACCCTTTATGAGGTCTAAGAACACTGTACGCTATCTACGTATGAAGTACCGTAAGGGTACGCACGTTGCGTAACAATCGCTTAGCCGTAGTCGAGACGCTCAAGCGTCACGTTCGCTCACGGCCAAGAGATCACGGGCAGGCACGCTATTGGCTGCTGACTAACTTAATGATTCGCTATAGCGTAGCGGACGCTCGGGACCACGAGGAGATCACCAGCGGCGCTGACGCTCACAATGTTAAACCTTTGTATCTAAACCATAAACAGTGTATTGTGCAGTAAAACCTTAGTGTAATGATAGAGTGTAAATGCAACACAGTATAACCTTATTACCTTTAAAGCTGTTCTAGCGTCACCGACGCTCTGAGAATACTTAACACTATAAGAAATACACAGATACCGTGCTCAGGGTCCAACGCCTAATATATATATATATTATGAATGATATACTTGCAAAAGAATTAATACAAATACAAATCATACACTACAATATAACATAGACTACCTAACCAGATAACTACACAGGAAATACAATACAATTACTATTTAAGGGAAAATAAGAGAGAAAGAGGAGAAGAGAGAGAGAGAGAGAGAGAGAAATTGGCTCACAATAACAAGAAGATCAATATGGCTGCGGAGAAAAACTTACGCACAAAGGAAACGATTGCATGCGCCTCTGGACATCCAGCTCCCGATTTTCAGCAATGATAACCGTTGAAGAGTGAGAGCTGGATGTGATCGGCCTGTCTATTTATGCCCCACACACAATGCAATTCAATGGTCCCTACAATCTCATTGTTCATTGGACACAGGAATTCCTCCTCGCATTATAACAAAAGGTCATAGGTTGATTCATACAGGTGGGCTGTGACTATTTCCAACTGCTCAGGTGGGTGGGAAACTAGGTTTCCCGCCGCATGGATAAGTAAGTGCAAATACAGTAAATGTTCATAAACTTCTTATGTCCATAACTATTCGCACGAGCGATTAATCTGCTTCAAACCAACACCGGAATATTGCTAATTAAATACTCTTCCGATGGGTACTAAACACCACTGTATTACTCCTGTCTGACCCTTCGTATCAAACAAAGAGGGATTTCTCTGTTCATGAACATTCTATATTAACCAAACTTTCAGAATCTATCAAAGGGACCATGATCTACAAAATACATTATATAGTGAAAATATGTAACGATTGAGTCGCACGCTACGATCACATAAACTCTACCGTAAATACGCATACCGTGCGCCTGCGGGTGCCCGCGACTGTGAGTATGCGCACGTACGGGAGAGCGTACGCATGCGCAGCACAGACCTGTGTGAGGTGCAAATATGGTAGTGTGCATAGAGATATTTTTCTGACTTTGACAATAGAGAGGCAGTAGGTTACACAGAGAGGCAATAGGTGGCAGATGGTGAAAGGGATATGCAGTGGGTGACGGGGAGGCAGAGGGTGACTGGGAGAGACAGTAGGTGACAGCTGGAGGCAATCGGTGACAGAATGAAAGGGCGAGGCTAAAGGGGGTTGAAAGAGGATGTGGTTGGCAGGGAGAAGTAGTGTGTGGCAGAGGGTGACAGGTTGAGACAAATGGATGACAGTGGGAGAGTGACTTGGGGACAAGCACACAGTTCAGGGTGGTACAGCCCACATACCTGTTGACAGGAGCTGACCTGGTCTACAAAAGTGCTTTTCCGGGAGTCCTGCGTTTATTGGTAATTACAGGGATGGGAATCTTCCTTACCATGGCTGGCAGTGGCATCAGTGACAGCAGCCTGAGCCTTGCCCTCTATTCCCTCGCCAGAAGATGATGCTCTCAGATCTGTTCTCCTCCTCACTCTCACATTTCCAGTATCTGCCCCAGGATAGCTCCCCCCTCATCCCGGCAGAGGCATGACAGCAGGAAAGCACTAGCAGGACATGTCATCAACTGTAAATTGCTGTTTTCCTGTTTGATTATTTATGTACGCTGTAATTGGGTGCTGCGGAACCCTTGTGGCGCCATATAAATAAAGGATAATAATAATAATGTAACCCTATGTGTAGATTTACATAGTTTGTTAGCCTTAAAACAGCGAGGTGGCAGGTGGTTCTGGAGATGGAAAGCGGGAACATTGGTGGAGCTACAGCGCTTGGAGAATGAAGATAGCCAAGGATATAGGACAGCTAGCGGTGAGGAGCATTTGGGACACCCCGGGCAGAAGAGTCCCCGGTGCATAGATACACCATATGTGATCTGCGTCCTAAGTATCCAGGGACCTTGTCCCTTGTGACCTCCCTATATCTGATTGTGTGTACTGCTTCTCCTGCTGTAAGATCTCTGTAGAAAGCACCTTGAGACTGAGGATTCTTTTTTATGGATTTTATTAGGAATAAAAAGTTGTCTGAATAATTTTAAAGGACTGCCCTTCTCTGGATACCAGTTGTGGATTGAGGCAAAGATATATTTTGATTCATTTGTGGAGATCCTTTCATGAAATATTTTTTTGAGAAGGTGTGCTTATAGAACACACATTAGGAACTGCATTAGACTTATATGTACAGAATATATGGGAACATAAACCACAATATAAGGATTCAAATGCCAAATTTAATTTATTAATATATTATACTATCATGCTATTTTGGATATATGTCTAATGCATCTATTAATTTCAATATGTAAATGGAAAAAAAGGTTTTTTTTATATGTTTTGTGTGATATATGATTGTGCTATTATAAATGTTTTTAAATGTAATAAATATATTAATTGAGCAAGCGCTTTGTCAAAGTCAGAAAAATATCTCTATGCGCACTGCCATATTTGCACCTCGCACTGGTCCGCGCTGCGCATGCGTGCGCTTTCCCGTGATAGCGCATACCCGCTGATGCGTGCACCCGCTCGCATCGGTATGCGTATTTACGGTAAAGAGTATGTAGTCGTAGCGTGCGACCCAATCGTTACATATTTCCACAATTAACGTAGTTTATAGATCATGGTCCTTTTGATAGATTCTGAAAGTTTGGTTAATATAGAATGTCCCTGAACGGAGGAATCCCTCTTTGTATTGTAGGAAGGATCTAACAGGAGTCATACAGCAGTGTTTGGTACCCATCGGAAGAGTATTTAAATAGCAATATTCCGGTGTTGGTTTGGAGCGTATTAATCGCTCGTGCGAATAGTTATGGACATAAGGAGTTTATGTCCATTACTATTATTTACTCTTACTCAGGTATGCGGCGGGAAACCCAGTGTCCCACCCACCTGAGCTGTTTGAAATCGTCACAGCCCACCTGTATGAATCAACCTATGACCTCTTGTTATAGTGCGAAGCCGAATTCCTGTGTCCAATGGACGATAAGATTGTAGGGACCATTGGATTGCATTGTGTGTGGGGCATAAATAGGCAGGCCGACCACATCCAGCTCTCACTCTTCAACGGTTCTCATTGCTGAAAATCGGGTGCTGGATGTCCAGGCGCATGCGATCGTTTCCCCTTGTGCGTAAGTTTTTCTCCGTGATCATATTGTCTTACTGTGAGCCATTTCTCTCATCTCTCTCTCTCTCTCTCTACTCTTTCTCTCGTATTTTCCCTTGATTAGATTGTATTGTATTGTATTGTATTTATAGTGTAGTTATTTGGTTAGGAAGTCTCTGTTATATTGTAGTGTATCATTTGTACTGTGATTCCGTTTTACAAGTATATTAGTTATAATACATTTAATAGGCTTTGGACCCTAAACAAGTATCTGTGTATTTTCTCATAGTGTTAAGTGTTCACAGAGCGTCGGTGACGCTCAAGCAGCTTTGTAGTTAATCAGGTTACACCAGGTTGCACTTACACACTGTCTCTACATAAGGGTATACTGTGTATCTCATGGTTAAAGGTATAATCAAGGTATAGCGTTGTGAGCGTCTGCGCCGCTGGTGATCTCCTCGTGGTCTCGAGCGTCCGCTACGCCATAGCGAATCATTACGTTTGTCTGTAGCCAATAGTGTGCCAGTCTGTGATCTCTGGGCCGTGAGCGAACGCGACGCTTGAGCGTCTCGCCTACGGCTGAGCGATCGTTACGCAAGTAGCGTACCCTTACGGTACTTCTTACGTAGTCAGCGTACAGTGTTCTTAGACCTCTTAAAGGGTAATTTATACGATAAATAGATTCAGCTTTATCAATTGGCGGCTCGTCCTGTCCTTCACATATCTGCACTAGGTAGATCAGCAGACATTATCCCCCAGCAAAGGGTGGGAGGTTGTCTCGCAGTGCTGACGGGATAAGCGTCTGCTTCGCTTAGATAAAGAGTGCTGAAGGAATCCGGGAACCGGAGGTAAGAACAAAACGCTTGTGTCTTTTAAAACTGTTTATTTGTCTTCTGTCTTGCGTACACACGCACGCATACATATATCTGCATTTCTTTTTCATTTTCGTATATCACTATCCTGTTTGCCAATTTTATAGTTGATAGAAAAGTGCTAAAAGAGACTTGCTGTTATTTTATAGTTTAAGAATAGAGGTAATAGTTAAAAGTGTAGAGAAACACACAGGTTTGCCTGGGAGATAAGGCAAAGCCAGTGGGGTACGCGGTAGATGATCAGGGATCGTCTACATTGATAAAAGTATATTGTGTTACGGTGGATCTTTGCATTGCATACACGTGTCTCTAACAAAGACTAGCGTACGCAATCCAAAGGCCGACGCACGCAGCGTACATTACGCAACGGAGCGTCCGGTTACGCCCACGTAGTTCAAATCACGAAAAGTTGAAATTTTAGCGCAAGGCGATAATTAACGCAAAGGCGATGGTTAGCGCTAAGCGGTAAATAGCGCAAAAGGCGATAAATAACGCAAGTCTATTTTTGGAAAATCTGAAATTTAGTTTAACAGATCCTGCTCCTAATTGGTAACACAGCTGGGCTAAAGAAAATTTCTGCGCAGAAATAGATATAGAAACGAAAGTGTACATGTGTTGAGTGAGTGTGTTTTTATCACATAAGAGGTTGAACCAAAAAGAAATCGGGTACTCGTAAGGGACATACGTGTAAGTGACATATACGGTGGCTAGGGAGGCATCCTTGGTTAAACATAATATTTGAGCATTAGAGTATAGCGGACCAGTATAGAACAAGACCAGGAGGTCGTACAGAACAAGACCAGGAGGTCATAACAGACCAGGAGGTCATAAGGAGACAAAGAAGTCCGCTATAAAGGTAGGAGGCACAACCCCGGGGGTTGGTGCAGAACCCATATAGGCCATATAAGCTCTGGCTGAAGGAATTCGCAGCCGAAATTTTCGATTCCATTGATCTCTCAGTACATAACAGGTAGTGCTTATGTACTGAACGATTGTACCGCACGTCATTGTGTGCATTAGTAAACCTGACTAGTATCATTTTGCGTACAAAAGTCATAAACGCTAGTTGTACATTCTGACGTGATTTGTGTAATTTTTTATTTTTGAAGGGAAGTTCGCTGGTCACTCAGGAACTATCTAACAGCCCCACCTTTACTGGAAAGAGTAAGTGTCCTGCGGGTAACCCTCACATGTTCCAGTAAACAGAAGGTTTTTGGTAGGGCCCTGTATCGAGTACGCCAGCACCATATCGGTGTGATCAGGTCGTATTGGTCGAGGTGGGCGAGTGAGTGGGGTACTCGGTAAACCGCCACCGCTGGCCTATTTTGAATAATTTGGTTTGCTGTAAGGGTTCGCTGAAGACCGTGATATAAAGATCAAAGGAGTAGTAAGCAACACCTGCAGATTATGGGGGCCAGTTGTTCAGGTAGGGGGCGATCAACCTCGGTTCGGGTTGATTCAGAGAACCGACCAGTCGGGTCGGCAAGGTACATCATGTGTGAGAAATACGGAAGTCACACAGAGGTTTTATGTGATGAATGGGAGAGAATGACTGTACAAGACAGGGAGAAATTCCCAAGAATAGGTAGCTTCAGTCCAGAAGTGTTACAAAATTTAAGGAGGAGGATATGTCTCATAAAATCAACAAAGAGACGAATCCAGCATCATGATTATTTACAGTTATGGCAACAGGAAGGTGAGATACAGAGAGGTTTGGCTCTGGCGGCGGGATCTGGGGCAGTCAGGAAACTGATAGCCACAGCCCCGCCTCCACCATACATTGCAGGAGAGAAGTTGATTGCGGAGAAAAATGCACTGGGGTGTAAAACACAAACTCTTAGCAACCCTGTAAATGTTAATGATGTTAACCAAGTAACCCATGCAATTATTAACCCGTGCAAGTTGTACCCTGTTCTGAACTTTCCTCAGGAGTATGATCAAGAAGACGATTCGGCAACAATTTCAGCGCTCTCTCTAGCGGCCACCATATCAGAAACCACAGTAGGAACTGCACCACCCACGAGATTAGTGAAGGCCCCTAGCGGAGGGATAGGTGAGGTCGTGTCAACGGGTAAGTACGGCACCATGCATTATACCGAAACAATTTCACCACAAGTTGTAGAATCTACACAGAATGAGGTTGTTAGAGTTAACCCTGTTAGAGTAATAGCAGTTCCCAATGGGAAAACAGATGTATCAGGAGCCACTCCCATAAGAAACATTGCCATGTACACACCATTTTCCCGAATGGAATTAAGAACCATAGTGTCCGAATTTCCTGACCCCAGGAAAGACTTAGTTGCTAGCCAAAAATACATCAGGGATCTAGGGAACACTGTAGAGCCCAACAACAAAGATTGGCAGATACTGCTAAGAGCTTGTTTACCTTCAAATGTCGACTCAGTTCAATTTTTGGCTGATTGTGGACTAGATAAAGATGTACCGCTTTCAGATGTGTACAACAAAGATAACGTAAAAAGGATAAATTTACAGCTAAAGGAGTATTTCCCAGCCGTTGTTAAATGGAACAAAATATTCTCCATTAGACAAAAGGAGTCCGAAACGGCAGCAGAATATTTTCACCGGGCACTATTAGAAATGGCAAAATACACTGGTATAGAAGACATTAGGACCAACCCAAACCATCAAGAAGTAGCAGTATCTGTACTGATGGATGGTTTAAAGGAAACATTAAAGGCTAGGGTACAGACCACGCAACCATGTTGGCGAGATCTGTCAGTGTCCACTTTGAGAGAGGCTGCTATTGATCACGACAGAAACATCACCAGGCACAGAGAATCGCAAAGTGATAAGTTAATGTCAGTAAGTATACAGGCGCTGACCACAAAGCAGCCTGCGTATGTACCATCGAATCCTGTAAGTAAGTCAACTGAAATAACTTGTTATTCCTGTAACAGACAGGGACACTATGCACGAGACTGTAGAATAAAGAGTGTACAAAGATCTTTTCAACCCCCTAGACAACGACACAACACAAGACATTGGGAGCAGGGTCCACAGAGGCGGAGTTTTGAGCCACATACAGGGGAAACAAAAAGATACCCCCCGAACAGAGATTGGCATGCCTCTGGTAGTTCCCAGCTAACTCCCTCACAAGTAGTTGCTGCCAACGGGATTCAGGGAGGTCAGCATACCCAATAGGGGTGTGGCCATACCTGTAATCTGCAGCCAGTTAAATTGATTGCCAGTCTTGGAAGTGAACCAGAGATTGCAATCAATGTAGCTGGTAAAACTTTAAACTTTCTTGTAGACACAGGGGCGGCCAAGTCAGTGATAAATTCGACAGTGGGCATGAGAACCACTGGTAGGACAATTCCAGCCATGGGAGTAACAGGAGAAGTCCAGCACTACCCTGTTAGCAAACCAGCCGAGATTACAATAGGACCTTTGCATACCAAGCATTCCTTTTTGCTGGCTGCATCGGCACCAACCAATCTCCTGGGAAGAGACCTACTATGTAAAATTGGGTGCGTCATTTATTGTACTTCTGAAGGTGTATTCTTGGACATACCTGAGAATCACGCTCAGGAAGTACGAGACATGTTAGACTCCCCATCAAAATTAATGTCACATTCCATTATGACAAATAGGAATCCATCCCAAGTAGAAGAGATGACATCTCAAATACCAGAGTCACTTTGGACAAAAGACGGACAGGACACTGGATTAATGGCAAACGTAGCTCCAGTAGTTGTACAAGTAAAAGATGGTAGGATAGCTCCAAAAATCCCACAGTATCCTCTGAAGCCAGAGGTGGAGTTAGGAGTTTTCCCAGTAATAGAGCGCTTGCTACAACAGGGCATTCTGGTAAGAACGTCCAGCACTGCTAATAGTCCCATCTTCCCTGTTAAGAAGAGTGGGGGGAGGGGTTACAGGCTAGTGCAGGATCTAAGGGGGATTAACAAAATAGTTGAGAGTCAGTTCCCCGTAGTGCCAAATCCAGCTGTCATCCTAATGCAAATCCCTCCCACTGCCAAATTTTTCACTGTTATTGACCTCTGCTCCGCTTTCTTTTCGGTACCTCTGCACCCTGACAGCCAATATTTGTTTGCATTCACATACAGGGGAGTCCAATACACGTGGACTCGATTACCCCAAGGTTTCATAGATAGTCCAAGTATATTTTCTCAGGCTTTGCATGATTGTTTACAGTCTTTTCAACCAGACAGTGGATCAGTATTGATACAGTATGTGGACGATTTATTACTGTGTTCAGATTCACTGGAAGCATCTCTGAAGGATACGAAACAGCTCCTGTTTCATCTTTCAGACACCGGACACAAGGTGTCCAAAGACAAGTTGCAATTATGCCAAACTAAGGTAAAATATTTGGGACACTGTCTAACACAAGGACTGAGACACCTGACCGCTGATAGAATCCAAGCAATTAGAGACATGACCCTACCACAAACCCAGCAACAGATCAGAACGTTTTTAGGAATGTGTGGGTATTGCCGTAATTGGATCCCAGGGTTTTCCATACTGGCGTTACCTTTGCAGGAAATGGTCTCCTCAAACAAACCTGATAGGATTTCGCATACCGACGAATCCGAAACAGCATTTGAGAGACTCAAACAGTGCCTAACGCAGGCGCCAGCACTAGGTATGCCAGACTATGGGAAACCCTTTGAACTATACGGAACAGAAAGTGCTGGTTGCGCAGCAGGTGTACTAACCCAAAAACACGGTGATGCCAGCAGGCCAGTTGCATACTACAGCGCTCAGCTAGACACGGTAGCGCGATCCCTCCCCACATGCTTGCGAAGCGTTGCTGCAATAGCATTGCTAGTAACAAAAAGCGAAGATGTCGTGCTAGGCCACAACCTCACAATCCATACACCACATGCAGTGTCAGCCTTATTGAATTCTGCCCAAACCAGACACGTCTCATCAGCGAGGTTTACAAGATGGGAATTGGCACTAATGGCCCCAGTAAACATCACCATAAGGAGATGCAGTGCATTAAATCCTGCAACATATCTCCCAGGTGTGCCTGGTCAGGCACAAAGGGTGGAAGGTGAGAGTGCTGGGGAAGGAGGATTTAATACAAAGGAAGATACACATGATTGTATGGAATATTTGACCCAAAATTTTACCGCAAGGCCTGACATCAGTGACAATCCACTGGAAGATGCAGAACTCACGTTCTACACGGACGGTAGTTGTCACAGACAGTCAGACTCGGGAGACTTGTGTACTGGATACGCAGTCGTAGATGACCAAGACACCATAGAAGCGGAACCGCTAGGCCCACCTCACTCAGCCCAGGTTGCTGAACTGGTCGCCCTAACCAGAGCATGTGAATTGGCTAAGGGTAAGTCAGCCAATATCTACACCGATTCTAGATACGCATTCGGGGTAGTCCATGATTTCGGAGCCCTATGGCGCCTCAGAAATTTCATGACGGCAGCTGGTACACCGATAGCGCATGCAGCTCACATAAAAAGGCTTCTAGCAGCGATACAGGAACCCGACAGAGTGGCTGTTATCAAATGTAAAGCACATACATATAGTCAAGACCCAGTATCACTTGGTAACAGCCGAGCAGACGAAGCTGCTAAGTTAGCAGCTGCTACCCCCATACCGACAGACACCACACAACTGATGGTATTCAATACCATCAACACACAGAAGTTGTGTGAAATGCAGAATTTGTGTTCCGCACAGGAAAGAGCAGTCTGGAAGGCAAAGGGATATGGCCAGGAGTCCTCAGGGCTCTGGACGGATGGACATGGTAAACCAGTGGCCCCCAGGACATATCTTCCATGTCTGGCTGAAGCAGCTCACGGGCTGACTCATCTAGGCAAGGAGGGGATGTGCAAATTGGTAAGAGCATACTGGTGCGCCCCAGGATTCTCCTCTCATGCGAGTAAAAGAGCAATATCATGCCTTACCTGTCTGAGAAAGAATATTGGAAAGGCAATACCTACAGAACCATCCCATATCCCACCTGCCGGCGGCCCTTTTCAGGTAATACAAATTGACTTCATTCAATTACCCCCATGTCGGAATTTGAAATATGTACTTGTTTGTATAGATGTTTTCTCAAATTGGGTCGAAGCATTTCCAGCGGCTACAAATACCGCTATGTTTACAGCTAAGAAAATTGTGCAGGAATTTGTATGTAGATATGGTATCCCTAGAATAATCGAAAGTGATAGGGGTACCCATTTTACAGGTGATGTCTTTCAAGGAATGTGTAAGTTGATGGGAATTGATAGCAAGCTGCACACTCCGTACCGTCCACAGGCGAGTGCGAAGGTCAAAAGAGTGAACAGCACGATTAAAAATAAATTGAGTAAAGTAATGGCAGAGACAGGATTGACGTGGCCAGAAGCTTTACCCATTGTTTTGTATAGCATCAGAACCACTCCCAGGTCCCCTCTTAATCTGTCCCCCTTTGAAATCTTATTTGGTCGACAACCGCATGTCATGATTAACCCTCAGGATGATTTGAAATGTAACAATGAAGTAACTGTAAAGTACTTAATTAACATGAGTAAACAGTTGAGGAATCAAAATGAAAATCTGAAGTTGGTGATTCCTGATCTACCTGATAGTAATTGTCATGACATTGAACCTGGGGATTATGTAATGATACGAAATTTTCTACGCTCAGGTTGTCTTATTGATAGATGGGAAGGACCATACCAGGTCTTATTGACTAGCACCACAGCATTGAAGGTTGCTGAGAGAGAGACTTGGGTCCATTCATCCCACTGCAAGAAGGTTGCTGATCCAGAGAGGTCCCGTGATAAGGAACAGACGGTAGAGGTTGTATCACTGGAGTGTCTGTTCCAGGAGGACTGAGGCGGCACCTGAGCCTTGAAGACCGAAAGCAGTTGTCGACTCCCCAATCCCTTTTATTGTTTTTTTTCCACTTCCCATCCCCTCTCCCTTGAAATTTTTTTTCCCCCTTCTCATTCTTCTCCATTTCCTCCTCAAAGATGGACTTGCCCCAAGAGACTGTGATCCGGATTTTCCTGTTAACCATGATGTTGACTAGAGCAGTCTGTTCCGGCGAAAGTACCATGGAGGTCGAGAGAGGTTCTGGAATGGGTTCCGATTATGATGATGGAGGCGTAGTTTTCCAAGATCAACCTAACCAACAAGCAAAGGCGAGTATCAGAAAACGATCCGATAGAAGAAATTGTGATGGATTGTTAGCTGAAGAAAACTGTATCTGCAGGCTTTGTAACAATGTCATTGAAGATGGGTGCATAAAGAAATGCCAATCCAGTTTTAATATCCATATGGACCGGCATCCATTGAGTGACTATCACTCCTTAGTGGGTAATGTGTTAAACAAAACAGATTGTTGGGTATGCTCTCAAGTACCTCAGGGTCATAGCAAATCAGGGCTAGTACCATTTCCTTTAACGATAGGGGAGGTACTTGAGTTAAATGGTGGGAGACCGGTGGACAGGAGGTTTAATATCTCCAGCCCTCCTAGTTTGAAGCTCCACCAATACCATGTGGATAGGTCCCTCTTATGTTTCAACATCTCCAATCCCCGACAGCCGGGAAATTGGGAAGTGTCATGGAGCAACCTGACCATGACCTTCTCGCATAGAGCAGATAGAATGCCTACAGATACAGAGCTTGTACGCCACATAGCCAGTAGAGGAAAATCTTTCAGGTATAGATATACCTTAGGAAATAGGATTACTAGAGTTGGAGAAGTATCACCAGGATACTGTGCACATATCGTACAACCTGATACGTGCATTAAGCAGATGGAAGAATTAGGGCTAGGAGATTTCACCTGGAAGGTGTGTAATATGGTAATGTCCTACTCCGTCCCATATGTTCTCCCCGATGATGCATATTTCATATGCGGGAGAAAGGCGTACAAGTGGCTTGCCCCAAACTCTGAAGGATTGTGTTATATTGGAAGAGTATTGCCTGAAGTAATGACTGTAACTCATGATAAAATGAAAGACATACACCGTGGTGCCCAAACTCCTTATACTCACACTCATTACGAGCACCTCGTTAAAAGACAACTGTCAGAAAGGTTAGAGCATCCGGCCTCTGATCTGATCCATGAATCCACCGGGATTCAGGTTCTGGTGGCGTTAGATTTCACTCGCACCGCTCGAGGAGTGATGAATTATAGATACATTTCCGCACTCGCCAATTTGTTAGATAATATCACTGAAATGTATGATGACACGTTTAGATACACTGGAAGAGAACTCCAAGCTTATAAAACAGAACTGGTACAGCATAGAATGGTTCTTAATTACCTCACAGCAGTGACAGGCGGATATTGTGTTACATTGGCAACACAGTACGGCATAAAGTGTTGCACGTATATCACAAATAGCACCGAGGATCCGGTAGAGGTCATAGACCAAAAGATGGACGATATTCTCCAATTGAAGTGGGAATTTCGCCGAAAACACAATCTCACTCTTGCTGCTGTAGGTAATGAGCTGACTGGTTGGGTGTCATGGTTGAACCCGCGAAATTGGTTCTCCGGTTTAGGAGACTGGGCTCAAGGAGTCATAATGGATGTTGGAAAGTTTCTCCTATGTATTTTAGGTGTTGTTATATCTATTGGATTGATATTTAGATGCGGGCAGGCTTTAATGAGGTGCAAACAAAGTACAAGAGTGATGAGTTTGAGGAGTGAGGAAACTGTAATTAACCTGGATTTGATTTATGACCCAATGATAGAAACCAGGATGTGATGAAAATGCGATTATACGGTCCGTTTCTTTCACCTGTTTTTCTGCTTTTCTCCAAGATAAAAAGACCCCCTTGGACGAAGAAGTTGACGAGACGCTATACAGACAACGGATGGACCAAAGAAAGAGTTTTGACCACTTGAGAAATGGACACTTGATGAACTTTGCCATGGATCCCCAGTTTCCCTAGTATTTTTAAACTCACGCTAGCCCAACATTTTTTGTAAATCCGATGGCACTGACAAAGCTTGTTGCTCATGCCTAAGGAGCAAAACAGCGCAAAGAAGACGACTTTCAACTGATACCGAACAAAACTTCAACGACAGATGTACATTTACCTGACATAGAATATCATTGCATTTTCCATAAGTGTTCTTCATCTTCACCTCTACAACCCTCAGGTAATAACACACATAGTATAGGGAATACAGGCACAGATATCAGCAATCACATATTCCCCCATTCGTGTATCATCAACTAAAATGTGCTCCACATTTTGTTCAAAAGCCGAAAAGAGCTCGGTAAAGTTTGACAGCCCATCCACAGACCTGTACCACGGGATAAGAAGGAATTCAAATGTATACTTCGCAATACCTCGAAGCTTGATTTACAACACGTACGGCACGATGATACATGACCCCCCAAACATGGACTCATACACACATGCTTCTGCTATCTCACTAGGTCATACCCTCTTCACACCTACTCCTCTCTCCTCCCCTACCCAACCATGGAAATGAATTAACCCCTGACATATATTTTTCTCTTTTTGAAATGTTTTAGAAGGTGGCAGTTATTATTGACTGCCAAAGGGTGGACTGTCAAAGTCAGAAAAATATCTCTATGCGCACTGCCATATTTGCACCTCGCACTGGTCCGCGCTGCGCATGCGTGCGCTTTCCCGTGATAGCGCATACCTGCTGATGCGTGCACCCGCTCGCATCGGTATGCGTATTTACGGTAAAGAGTATGTAGTCGTAGCGTGCGACCCAATCGTTACATATTTCCACAATTAACGTAGTTTATAGATCATGGTCCTTTTGATAGATTCTGAAAGTTTGGTTAATATAGAATGTCCCTGAACGGAGGAATCCCTCTTTGTATTGTAGGAAGGATCTAACAGGAGTCATACAGCAGTGTTTGGTACCCATCGGAAGAGTATTTAAATAGCAATATTCCGGTGTTGGTTTGGAGCGTATTAATCGCTCGTGCGAATAGTTATGGACATAAGGAGTTTATGTCCATTACTATTATTTACTCTTACTCAGGTATGCGGCGGGAAACCCAGTGTCCCACCCACCTGAGCTGTTTGAAATCGTCACAGCCCACCTGTATGAATCAACCTATGACCTCTTGTTATAGTGCGAAGCCGAATTCCTGTGTCCAATGGACGATAAGATTGTAGGGACCATTGGATTGCATTGTGTGTGGGGCATAAATAGGCAGGCCGACCACATCCAGCTCTCACTCTTCAACGGTTCTCATTGCTGAAAATCGGGTGCTGGATGTCCAGGCGCATGCGATCGTTTCCCCTTGTGCGTAAGTTTTTCTCCGTGATCATATTGTCTTACTGTGAGCCATTTCTCTCATCTCTCTCTCTCTCTCTCTACTCTTTCTCTCGTATTTTCCCTTGATTAGATTGTATTGTATTGTATTGTATTTATAGTGTAGTTATTTGGTTAGGAAGTCTCTGTTATATTGTAGTGTATCATTTGTACTGTGATTCCGTTTTACAAGTATATTAGTTATAATACATTTAATAGGCTTTGGACCCTAAACAAGTATCTGTGTATTTTCTCATAGTGTTAAGTGTTCACAGAGCGTCGGTGACGCTCAAGCAGCTTTGTAGTTAATCAGGTTACACCAGGTTGCACTTACACACTGTCTCTACATAAGGGTATACTGTGTATCTCATGGTTAAAGGTATAATCAAGGTATAGCGTTGTGAGCGTCTGCGCCGCTGGTGATCTCCTCGTGGTCTCGAGCGTCCGCTACGCCATAGCGAATCATTACGTTTGTCTGTAGCCAATAGTGTGCCAGTCTGTGATCTCTGGGCCGTGAGCGAACGCGACGCTTGAGCGTCTCGCCTACGGCTGAGCGATCGTTACGCAAGTAGCGTACCCTTACGGTACTTCTTACGTAGTCAGCGTACAGTGTTCTTAGACCTCTTAAAGGGTAATTTATACGATAAATAGATTCAGCTTTATCAGCTTACTGTGGGATTCATTCTTACAGGTATAGTAAATTTTATTTAACACTCTGTAATATGATTGCAAAGTGTAGTCTTTCGCAGAAAAACCCTGCAACAGCAAGAGAGTTGGAAGTTCTAATGAAGCCTTTGCTGAGGTTATATTTAATAGAGTCACCCATGGCTTTAGACTCAGTGGCTGACAAAGCATATAATGTCCCTTAGGTAATCTGGCCCCAGGAGCTAGATCGATAGTCTTTTCACAGCTTGTTTGGGCAAGTGGGAGCCACATGTCCTTTGCCACCCCAATACAGGAAGATGCCAAGAGAACATCTCCTGGATATCTCTTCTTGCGACACTCTTTAAGTCCCAAGCTGCATAAGACTCAGTAGTATCCATCGCAGAAGAAGAAGCAGTCATAGCAGCTGAGGTGGGAAATGGCAATTCCTTCTTCAACTTCCTCTCTTTGAGGTATCTGTCAGTCTTGATGGAGAGTTGCACAAGCCTCCCCAGGGAATCTGGTACTGGATACTGGAGTAGGGAATCCTTCATTTGCTCTGATAAACTGACACAAAATTGACTACAAAGTGCCAGGTTAGTCCATTCGTTGACAATGGAACAGCATCTGAATTCAGAACATGATTCCTTCACTGTTCTGTGCTCCTGCTTTAGGGAATGCAAATGAGACTTGGTGGGAAGTCACTCGATCTGGGTCATCATAGAGCCTGATGCCCAAACAAATTCATCTACGGTTAGTAGTGGTAGATGATTGGGGCTTAAGCCGAAAGCTCATGTTTCAGGGTCCCCCTGTAGCAAAAAGATTATGATTCCTACTCTAACTTCCGGTCTTCAAAAAAAAAAAAAAAAAATACAATCCTGAAAATGTAATTTAGGCTCGGTTACTAAGGTCTGGGTTACTGGCGTCCATATGCTTAGTAACAACATAGTTATTGCAGACCAATGCGGCTGCCTCGCATTTTCCCAGCTGCTTAGCAAGGGCCGGGGCAGTGTGAGCCACCATGGCTAGCACGGTGGCTCATAAAAGTATAATAACACTATTTACTGTGACAATGCTGTACAAGGAAAGATCAAACGCAGATAAAAAACAAACTGGATTAGACATAAGAACAGATTGGCAGTATACCCTCCAGCAGTGCCGTAACTAGGCATTTTAGCACTGTGTGCAAGAAACGGCATTGGTGCCCCCCCCATGCAAGATTGGGGCAGTGCGCGACGTAGGTGCGCACAAAATATATAGGGCGTGGCTTCATTGGGAAGGGGCGTGGCCACAAAATAATACCAATTAATACTACGGTGCACAGTAGTCTCCATTATTCAAATTACGCTACACAGTAGCGCCGCTACACCAGGTAGAGCCCCTTTTACACATTACAGCAGACAATCCCCCTTTTTACACATTATGGCAGACAGCGTGCCCTTTTTACACATTACGGCAGACAGCGTCCCCTTTTTACACATTACGGCAGACAGTCTCCCCTTTTTACACATTACGGCAGACAGCGTCTCCTTTTTACACATTACGGCAGACAGCGTCCCCCTTTTTTACAAATTATGGCAGACAGCGTCCCCTTTTTACAGATTACGTCAGACAGTGTCCCCCTTTTTACACATTACAGCAGACAACGTCCCCTTTTTTACACATTATGGCAAACAGCGTCCCCCTTTTTACACATAACGGCCGACAGCGTCCCCTTTTTTACTCATTATGGCAGACAGCGTCCCCTTTTTACACATTACGGCAGAGTCCCCTTTTTTACACATTACGGCAGACAGCGTCCCGTTTTTACACATTACAGCAGACAGCGTCCCCCTTTTTACACATTACGGCAGACAGCGTCCCCTTTTACACATTATGGCAGACAACGTCCCCCTTTTTACACATTACGGCAGACAGCGTCCCCTTTGTACACATTACGGCAGACAGCGTCCCCATTTTTACACATTACGGCAGCCAGTCCCCCTTTTTACACATTGCGGCAGACAACGTCCCCCTTTTTACACATTACGGCAGCCAGTCCCCCTTTTTACACATTGCGGCAGACAACGTCTCCCTTTTTACACATTACGGCAGCCAGTCCCCCTTTTTACACATTGCGGCAGCCAGTCCCCCTTTTTACACATTGCGGCAGACAGGATAGAGAAATAAAGAGAGAGAGAGAGAGATATACTTACCATCACTCCCTGCTGGCAGTCAGGCTCCTCGTGCTGGCAGCTCCGGATGCAGGGGAGAAGGAGGAGGAGGGAGGGGGACTGGAGCCACAGCAGCGCTATGTAATTGGTAGTAGCTCCGCTGCAGCTGTCCCCTCTCCTTCGGTATTGGCTGCCCGGCGCTGCTGTGAATGCTGGGATGGAGGAACCGCATCCCAGCATTCACAGCATCGCCGGGCAGCCAATACGGAAGGAGAGGGGACAGCTGTAGCGGCGCTACTACCAATTACATAGCGCTGCTGCGGCTCCAGTCCCCCTCCCTCCTCCTCCTTCTCCACTGTCTCCGGCGCTGCTCTCTCCTCATCAGCGCGGCTGCGGCGCAGACAGCAGAGGCGGAATGTAATGAGTCAGTTTGACTCATTAAATGCCGCTGGCTGTTGCGCCCTCAGGGCAACTGCGCTGTGTGCCAGGCACACCTGGCACACACGTAGTTACGGCCCTGCCCTTCAAATTTACATCCCCACCTTTTATCAAGGTTATCACTATTTTAACCTGGGTGCAGGTTTCCCCATTTACAGTATCTTTAATAATCCCAGTTAGATACAGTAGCTAGTTTTATGGGACCTCTTGTCTGAAAAGGAATACAGGAAAACAGATTTCATTTTAGCTGGCTTTATTTTGGCAGGAAAAAGGATCTTGGTGACACCTATCTGTGTGGGGGAAATTATCCCAGGGGCCTATTGCCCAACTCAATATATACAGCCACCAACCTAGTGCATGAATTAATAGCATCTATTTAAACTGTCCTGCGGTCTAGTGCACAAACCATGAAATGTTCCAACAGGCTTAGTGCCCAATATTAAGTGGGCCGAGCACCCACTGTAATTACTTGGACTCACTAGCACCTGAAGCCTGGTGGTCTACAGATGAATAGAAAAGAGTGTTAATGACCTTAGGTTGCTTACCAGATTCAGCGGAGAGGATGCTGTAGGAAACTTTGGTTCTTTTGCTTTCCTCCACAGGTCTCAGCTGCTGCCATCACCCATGTAGGTGGCCACTTTCCTCAATGCTCTGTCACAATTCCTTGATCTTGTCCAGTTGAACCCACGGTCTTCTTTTTTGATCCAGAGTATTTTGGTGTGGCATGTTTGGGCCCCTTCATAAATATATACAGTAAATTCAGCTGCTGCATGCATGATAATGTACCAGATTAATAACAGATTAATAACAGCAATGCACTGTAGAAAATACCCATAGTCCAATATAAGGTAACATATGTATAATGTATAATTCAAGTGCACAGTCTGGAACCTGATCCTTAGAGCAGGAGGTGTGGCCCCAGGCAGTGGGGCCCACCGGTGGTTTCCCCCTGTACCCCTGTGGGCCAGTCCAAGCGTGAACTACTGTATGCTACACCCAGCGCCGTAACTACCTGTGTGCCAGGGGTGCCTGGCACACAGCGCAGTTGCCCTGAGGGCGCACTGCCAGCGGCTTGTAATGAGTCAAATTGACTCATTACAAGCCTCCTGTTCTGTGCCGTGCACCACGTCGGAGGTAGGGAAGGAGGAGGAGGGAGGGGGAGCAGGGAGCAGCAGCAGCGATATGTAATTGGCAGTAGCGCAGCCGCAGCAGTCCCCTCTCCTTCCGTATTGGCTGCCCAGCGCTGCTATGAATGCTGGGATGCGCTTCCCTCATCCCAGCATTCACAGCGGCGGGCAGTCAATGCGGAAGGAGAGGGACAGCTGCAGCGGCAACACCACCAATTACATAGCGCTGCTGAAGCTCCAGTCCCCCTCCCTCCTTCTCCGCTGCCCGGGATCTGCCAGCGCCGAGGAGCCTGACTGCCAGCGGGGAGAGATGGTAAGTCTCTATCTCTTTCTCTCTCTCTCTTTCGCTTCTGTCTGCCGTAATGTAAAGGGGTACGCTGTCTGCCGTAATGTGTAAAAAGGGAACGCTGTCTACTGTAATGTGTAAAAAGGGGGATGCTGTCTGCTATAATGTGTAATAAGGGGGACGCTGTCTGCCGTAATGTGTAAAAAAGGGGACGCTGTCTGCCGTAATGTGTAAAAAGGGAACGCTGTCTGCCATAATGTGTAGAAAGGGGGACGATGTCTGCCATAATGTGTAAAAGGGGGACGCTGTCTGCCGTAATGTGTAAAAAGGGCACGCTGTCTGCCGTAATGTGTAAAATGGGGGACGCTGTCTGCCGTAATGTGTAAAAAGGGGGACTCTGTCTGCCGCAATGTGTAAAAAGGGGGATGCTGTCTGCCGTAATGTGTAATAAGGGGGATGCTGTATGCCGTAATGTGTAATAAGGGGACGCTGTCTGCCGTAATATGTAAAAAAGGGGATGCTGCCTGCTGTAATGTGTAAAAAGGGGGACTGTCTGCCATAATGTGTAAAAAGGCACGCTGTCTGCCGTATTGTGTAAAAAGGGGGACACTGTCTGCCGTAATGTGTAAAAAGGGGGACGCTGTCTGCCGTAATGGGTAAAAAGGGCACGCTGTCTGCCGTAATGTGTAAAAAGGGGGACGCTGTCTGCCGTAATGTGTAAAAAGGGGATGCTGTCTGCCGTAATGTGTAAAAAGGGGGATGCTGTCTGCCGTAATGTGTAAAAAGGGCACGCTGTCTGCCGTAATGTGTAAAAAGGGCATGCTGTCTGCCATAATGTGTAAAAAGGGCATGCTGTCTGCCATAATGTGTAAAAAGGGGGACGCTGTCTGCCGTAATGTGTAAAAAGGGGGACACTGTCTGCCGTAATGTGTAAAAAGGGGGACGCTGTCTGCCGTAATGTGTAAAAAGGGCACGCTGTCTGCCGTAATGTGTAAAAAGGGGGACGCTGTCTGCCGTAATGTGTAAAAAGGGCATGCTGTCTGCCGTAATGTGTAAAAAGGGGGACGCTGTCTGCCGTAATGTGTAAAAAGGGGGATGCTGTATGCCATAATGTGTAAAAAGGGCACGCTGTCTACCATAATGTGTAAAAAGGGGGACGCTGTCTGCCGAAATGTGTAAAAGGGGGATGCTGTCTGCCATAATGGGTAAAAAGGGCACGCTGTCTGCCGTAATGTGTAAAAAGGGGAACGCTGTCTGCCGTAATGTGTAAAAAGGGGGACGCTGTCTGTCGAAATGTGTAAAAGGGGGATGCTGTCTGCCGTAATGTGTAAAAAGGGCACGCTGTCTGCCGTAATGTGTAAAAAGGGCATGCTGTCTGCCGTAATGTGTAAAAAGGGCACGCTGTCTGCCATAATGGGTAAAAAGGGCACGCTGTCTGCCGTAATGTGTAAAAAGGGGGACGCTGTCTGCCGTAATGTGTAAAAAGGGCATGCTGTCTGCCATAATGGGTAAAAAGGGCACGCTGTCTGCCGTAATGTGTAAAAAGGGGGACGCTGTTTGCCGTAATGTGTAAAAGGGGGATGCTGTCTGCCGTAATGTGTAAAAAGGGCATGCTGTCTGCCGTAATGTGTAAAAAGGGGGACGCTGTCTGCCGTAATGTGTAAAAAGGGGGACGCTGTCTGCCGTAATGTGTAAAAAGGGCATGCTGTCTACCATAATGGGTAAAAAGGGCACACTGTCTGCCGTAATGTGTAAAAAGGGGGACGCTGTCTGCCGTAATGTGTAAAAGGGGGACGCTGTCTGCCGTAATGTGTAAAAAGGGGGACGCTGTATGCCGTAATGTGTAAAAAGGGCACGCTGTCTACCATAATGTGTAAAAAGGGGGACGCTGTCTGCCGTAATGTGTAAAAGGGGGATGCTGTCTGCCATAATGGGTAAAAAGCGCACGCTGTCTGCCGTAATGTGTAAAAAGGGGGACGCTGTCTGCCGTAATGTGTAAAAGGGGGACGCTGTCTGCCGTAATGTGTAAAAAGGGGGATGCTGTCTGCCGTAATGTGTAAAAAGGGCACGCTGTCTACCGTAATGTGCAAAAAGGGGGACGCTGTCTGCCGTAATGTGTAAAAGGGGGACGCTGTCTGCCGTAATGTGTAAAAAGGGGACGCTGCCTGCCGTAATGTGTAAAAAGGGGCTCTACCTGGTGTAGTGGCGTAACTGTGCAGCGTAATTTGAATAATGGAGACTACTGTGCACCGTAGTATGAATTGGTATTATTTTGTGCACATGCCCCTTCCCCATGAAGCCACGCCCCTATATATTTTTTGCACGTCTGCGGCGCTCACTGCCCATGTCTTGCATGGGGGGGCAAAACCATTTCTTGCACACGGCGCTAAAATGCCTAGTTACAGCACTGGCTACACCTGCAGTGCACAGGATACACACAACTACAGTAGCTCCCGGTGACTTCAGTGAAAAATAATGGCATAGTGAGTAAGGCATGCATTTGGTGACAGCAGGTGAGACAAGTAAAGTAAATCCAATATAAACTCAATTTAAAAGCAGAAACAAGTAAAATTAAATTAAATTGTGGGTACAACAAAGGATATTTTAACGAACTGATTCAGGAAACTGTCCTGTAATAAATATAAATATATGTGTCCTTTAGCTGTTTATTACACCAATCAACTTAATTTATATTTATGCTGACAGGTGTATTTTAAATCTGCTACCATTAGAATAGGGG
This sequence comes from Pseudophryne corroboree, assembly GCF_028390025.1. Taxonomy (NCBI): domain Eukaryota; kingdom Metazoa; phylum Chordata; class Amphibia; order Anura; family Myobatrachidae; genus Pseudophryne; species Pseudophryne corroboree. The sequence continues at coordinate 1,168,909,023 of NC_086444.1, forward strand.
CCCATTATATAGGCTTTCCTAGGAAAATCATGTCAGAATTAAAATTACTTTTTCATTCCACTTCCAAAAGCCACACAACCAGTGAGGTACATGCAGAGTGCCCAGACTAGCAAATGTCTGGTGCCCCCCTAGGCGAAGTTGGTCCACTAAGCTCCGGTGTCTGAACATCAGCATCCGGATAGGCCCGAACCGTAGACTGACCACTGCTGTCAATCACACTGCGGCCGCATTTTTCCTGGATGCAGCCGCAATGTGTGAGGTCACGCATGCAGACAATGGCCAGTGCACACGCGCAGACCTCCTGAATGCACGGCTGCATCCAGGTCTGAATAACCCCCACAACACACAGCAAATGTGCATTGTGTTGTAATTCCAAGTGACAGATACTCTTTGAAAGCTGGGCAGGCATCTAATGTTGGGCTAAGGAGGCAGACTAAAGGTGCCCATACAATAGTGCGATTTTGCCCGATTTCATCCGATTCTGACATTTCGGGCTGATAAGTTGGATGAAAACTGGCAAATCAAATGTGCTTTACCACGCGCGGTCCCGTGAGCATCGGATCAGAGCCCCTAGATTAGAAGTACTGCTCTATAGATGTATCGTACCCAGCCTTGGCTGGGGTCGCATATGATACATTGGGGCAGATGTATTAACCTGGAGAAGGCATAAGAAAGTGATAAACCAGTGATAAGTGCAAGGTGATAAATGCAGCAGCCAATCAGCTCCAATGTGTAAATGAACAGTTAGGAGCTGCTTAACTGGTGCCTTTATCACCTTGCACATATCACTGGTTTATCACTTCCTTATGCCTTCTCCAGGTTAATACATCTGCCCCATTGTATGCAAAAGGACTGCATATGATGTATCATATACGATACTGCCGGGCGGTTCAAGGGTAATCGTATGCGATTTCTCCCCTCCGAGAAGTGGCATAAGTGTATGGGCACTATTACTCATCTGCTAAGGTTCTCAGCTGCATTACTCCTAGATAGAAAAGGAAATTCACTTATTACAATAAATTCTATCAAATTACAAAATTGTATACTCCTGAAATATATTTCCATGGGAATGTAACTTTGTCTGCATCTGCCAGTTCCCCTTATTAGCTAAAAAATGCAAAAGGTTGAAAAATATTCATAATGCCATGTAGATGAGTTTATGCAGACATAACATACTGTGACTGATTACTTCATGATTAATGATTTATATGTAAGAGTCAAGTCCATCCCTTTGTCATGTGGTTCCCTTTAATTACTCAGCACGTTAGCCAGTCATTCTTCTGATTCTGATTGTTTATCTCTCTATGATCTCTACAGACAAACTGCCAGACACAGAGATCATCATTCTGCTACCAAGTGGCAACCAAGCTCACTTCCCACTCACTCCTTAAGCTGGGAACACACTAGTGATGTGCACCGCAAATTTTTCGGGTTTTGTGTTTTGGTTTTGGATTCGGTTCCGCGGCCTTGTTTTGGATTCGGACGCGTTTTGGCAAAACCTCCCTGATTTTTTTTGGGGGTGTTTTGGATTCGGGTGTTTTTTTACAAAAACCCTCAAAAACAGCTTAAATCATAGAATTTGGGGGTCATTTTGATCCCATAGTATTATTAACCTCAATAACCATAATTTCCACTCATTTCCAGTCTATTCTAAACACCTCACAATATTATTTTTAGTCCTAAAATTTGCACCGAGGTCGCTGTGTGACTAAGCTAAGCGACACAAGTGGCCGACACAAACACCTGGCCCATCTAGGAGTGGCACTGCAGTGTCAGACAGGATGGCAGATTTAAAAAATTGTCCCCAAACAGCACATGATGCAAAGAAAAAAAGAGGCGCACCAAGGTCGCTGGATGGCTAAACTAAGCGACCTAAGTGGCCTACACAAACACCTGGCCCATCTAGGAGTGGCACCGCAGTGTCAGACAGGATGGCACTTCAAAAAATAGTCCCCAAACAGCACATGACGCAAAGAAAAATGAAAGAAAAAAGAGGTGCAAGATGGAATTGTCCCACCCTTATGTTGTATAAACAGGACATGCACACTTTAACAAACCCATCATTTCAGCGACAGGGTCTGCCACACAACTGTGACTGAAACGACTGGTTGGTTTGGGCCCCCACCAAAAAAGAAGCAATCAATCTCTCCTTGCACAAACTGGCTCTACAGAGGCAAGATGTCCACCTCCTCCTCATCGTCCGATTCCTCACCTCTTTCACTGTGTACATCCCCCTCCTCACAGATTATTAATTCGTCCCCACTGGAATCCACCATCTCAGCTCCCTGTGTACTTTCTGGAGGCAATTGCTGCTGGTGAATGTCTCCACGGAGGAATTGATTATAATTCATTTTGATGAACATCATCTTCTCCACATTTTCTGGAAGTAACCTTGTACGCCGATTGCTGACAAGGTGAGCGGCTGCACTAAACACTCTTTCGGAGTACACACTGGAGAGGGGGCAACTTAGGTAAAATAAAGCCAGTTTGCGAAAGGGCCTCCGAATTGCCTCTTTTTCCTGCCAGTATACGTACGGACTGTCTGACGTGCCTACTTGGATGCGGTCACTCATATAATCCTCCACCATTCTTTCAATGGTGACAGAATCATATGCAGTGACAGTAGACGACATGTCAGTAATCGTTGGCAGGTCCTTCAGTCCGGACCAGATGTCAGCACTCGCTCCAGACTTCCCTGCATCACCGCCAGCGGGTTGGTTTTGGAATTCTTAGCCTTTTCCTCGCAGCCCCAGTTGCGGGAGAATGTGAAGGAGGAGCTGTTGACGGGTCACGTTCCGCTTGACTTGACAATTTTCTCACCAGCAGGTCTTTGAACCTCTGCAGACTTGTGTCTGCCGAAAAGAAAGATACAACGTAGGTTTTAAATCTAGGATCGAGCACGGTGGCCAAAATGTAGTGTTCTGATTTCAACAGATTGACCACCCGTGAATCCTGGTTAAGCGAATTAAGGGCTCCATCCACAAGTCCCACATGCCTAGCGGAATTGCTCTGTTTTTGGCTCCTCATTCAATCTCTCCAGCTTCTTCTGCAATAGCCTGATGAGGGGAATGACCTGACTCAGGCTGGCAGTGTCTGAACTAACTTCACGTGTGGCAAGTTCAAAGGGTTGCAGAACCTTGCACAACGTTGAAATCATTCTCCACTGCGCTTGAGTCAGGTGCATTCCCCCTCCTTTGCCTATATTGTAGGTAGCTGTATAGGCTTGAATGGCCTTTTGCTGCTCCTCCATCCTCTGAAGCATATAGAGGGCTGAATTCCACCTCGTCACCACCTCTTGCTTCAGATGATGGCAGGGCAGGTTCAGGAGTGTTTGCTGGTGCTCCAGTCTTCGGCACGCGGTGGCTGAATGCCGAAAGTGGCCCGCAATTCTTCGGGCCACCAACAGCATCTCTTGCACGCCCCTGTCGTTTTTTAAGTAATTCTGCACCACCAAATTCAATGTATGTGCAAAACATGGGACGTGCTGGAATTTGCCCAGATGTAATGCACGCACAATATTGGTGGCATTGTCCGATGTCGCAAATCCCCAGGAGAGTCCAGTTGGGGTAAGCCATTCTGCGATGATGTTCCTCAGTTTCCGTAAGAGGTTGTCAGCTGTGTGCCTCTTATGGAAAGCGGTGATACAAAGCGTAGCCTGCCTAGGAACGAGTTGGCGTTTGCGAGATGCTGCTACTGGTGCCGCCGCTGCTGTTCTTGCTGCGGGAGGCAATACATCTACCCAGTGGGCTGTCACAGTCATATAGTCCTGAGTCTGCCCTGCTCCACTTGTCCATATGTCCGTGGTTAAGTGGACATTGGGTACAACTGCATTTTTTAGGACACTGGTGACTCTTTTTCTGACGTCTGTGTACATTTTCGGTATCGCCTGCCTAGAGAAATGGAACCTAGATGGTATTTGGTACCGGGGACACAGTACCTCAATCAATTCTCTAGTTCCCTGTGAATTAACAGTGGATACCAGAAACACATTTCTCACCACCCAGGCTGCCAAGGCCTGAGTTATCCGCTTTGCAGCAGGATGACTGCTGTGATATTTCATCTTCCTCGCAAAGGACTGTTGGACAGTCAATTGCTTACTGGAAGTAGTACAAGTGGTCTTCCGACTTCCCCTCTGGGATGACGATCGACTCCCAGCAGCAACAACAGCAGCGCCAGCAGCAGTAGGCGTTACACTCAAGGATGCATTGGAGGAATCCCAGGCAGGAGAGGACTCGTCAGACTTGACAGTGACATGGCCTGCAGGACTATTGGCTTTCCTGTCTAAGGAGGAAATTGACACTGAGGGAGTTGGTGGTGTGGTTTGCAGGAGCTTGGTTACAAGAGGAAGGGATTTAGTTGGCAGCGGACTGCTTCCTCTGTCACCCAAAGTTTTTGAACTTGTCAATGACTTCTGATGAATGCGCTCCAGGTGACGTATAAGGGAGGATGTTCCTAGGTGGTTAACGTCCTTACCCCTTCTTATTACAGCTTGACAAAGGCAACACACGGCTTGACACCAGTTGTCCGCATTTCTGTTGAGGTGATTTTTTTGTATTTTGACCAGGCATGTCAATGGCCATATTCGTCCCACGGACAACAGGTGTCTCCCCGGGTGCCTGACTTAAACAAACCACCTCACCATCAGAATCCTCCTTGTCAATTTCTTCCCCAGCGCCAGCAACACCCATATCCTCATCCTGGTGTACTTCAACAGTGACATCTTCAATTTGACTATCAGGAACTGGACTGCGGGTGCTCCTTCCAGCACTTGCAGGTGGCGTGCAAATGGTGGAAGGCGCCACCTCTTCCCGTCCAGTGTGGGAAGGTCAGGCATCGCAACCAACACAATTGGACTCTCCTTGGGGATTTGTGATTTAGAAGAACGCACAGTTCTTTGCTGTGCTGTTGCCATCTTAAGTCTTTTAAGTTTTCTAGCAGGAGGATGAGTGCTTCCATCCTCATGTGAAGCTGACCCACTAGTCATGAGGAACATAGGAGAGGGCCTCAGACGTTCCTTGCCACTTCGTGTCGTAAATGGCATATTGGCAAGTTTACGCTTCTCCTCAGACGATTTTAATTTTGATTTTTGGGTCATTTTACTGAACTTTTGTTTTTTGGATTTTACATGCTCTCTACTATGACATTGGGCATCGGCCTTGGCAGACGACGTTGATGGCATTTCATCGTCTCTGCCATGACTAGTGGCAGCAGCTTCAGCATGAGGTGGAAGTGGATCTTGATCTTTCCCTATTTTACCTTCCACATTTATCAATAGCAATGGCCTACTACTATATATACTGCGCACAAAAACTGAAATGCACCACAGGTATGGATGGATAGTATACTTGACGACACAGAGGTAGGTAGAGCAGTGGCCTACTGTACCGTACTGCTATGTATTATATACTGGTGGTCAGCAAACTGTGCAAAACTGAAATGCACCACAGGTATGGATGGATAGTATACTTGACGATACAGAGGTAGGTAGAGCAGTGGCCTACTGTACCGTACTGCTATATATTATATATACTGGTGGTCAGCAAACTGTGCAAAACTGAAATGCACCAAAGGTATGGAAGGGATAGTATACTTGACGACACAGAGGTAGAGCAGTGGACTACTGTACCGTACTGCTATATATATAGTTATACTGGTGGTCAGCAAAATTCTGCACTGTCCTCCTACTATATACTACAATGCAGCACAGATATGGAGCGTTTTTCAGGCAGAGAACGTATAATACTGGTGGTCACTGGTCAGCAAAACTCTGCACTGTCCTCCTACTATATGATACTGCTGGTCCCCAGTCCCCACAATAAAGCAATTAGCACACTGAGCACAGATATTTGCAGCACACTGAGCACAGATATGGAGCGTTTTTCAGGCAGAGAACGTAGATATTTGCAGCACACTGAGCACAGTCAGATATGGAGCGTTTTTCAGGCAGAGAACGTAGATATTTGCACTTGCAGCACACTGAGCACAGATATTTGCAGCACACTGAGCACAGATATTTGCAGCCCACTGAACATAGAAATTGAGAGGACGCCAGCCACGTCCTCTCACGATCATCTCCAATGCACGAGTGAAAAATGGCGGTGATGCGCGGCTCCTTATATAGAATACGAATCTCACGAGAATCCGACCGCGGGATGATGACGTTCGGGCGCGCTCGGGTTAACCGAGCAAGGCGGGAGGATCCTTAGTTGCTCGGACCCGTGCAAAAAAAGGTGAAGTTCGGGCAGGTTCGGATCCCGAGGATCCGAACCCGCTCATCACTAGAATACACTATACAATTATCTGGCAGATCTGGCTGTATGGAATGAAAATCAGGCAATGTTTGGGAGAAAATGACAATTGTCCATTTGCTCCAAAACACTGGAAAATGGACAAAACCTGTCTTTCACACACAGGGCCGGTTCTAGACCTTGTGGCGCCCAGGGCGAAAGTTTCCTGTAGCGCCCCCTCAGGTAAAATGATAGTTTGTGCGCGCCAAAGGCGCACGCCCAATAATAGGGGTGTGGCTTCTTCATAGGGAAGGGGCATGGCCACAGTTATCTCCCTGTACTTGTGCCCCCCAGTAGTTGTGCCCCTAGTAGCTGTGAACCCTGTAGCTGTGCCCCCAGTAGTTGTGACCCCTGTAGCTGTGGCCCCAGTAACTGTGCCCCCTGTAGTTGTGCCCCCAGTAGCTGTGAACCCTATAGCTGTGACCCCAGTAGTTGTGACCCCTGTAGCTGTGCCCCCAGTAGATTTGCCCCCTGTAGTTGTGCCCCCTGTAGCTATGCCCCCAGTAGCTGTGCCCCCAGTTGCTGTGGCCCCAGTAACTGTGCCCCCTGTATTTGTGACCCCTGTAGCTGTGCCCCCTGTAGCTGTGTCCCCAGTAGATTTGCCCCCTGTAGCTGTGCCCCCAGTAGCTGTGCCCCCAGTAGCTGTGCCCCCAGTTGCTGTGGCCCCGGTAACTGTGCCCCCTGTAGTTGTGACCCCTGTAGCTGTGCCCCCAGTAGCTGTGAACCATGTAGCTGTGACCCCAGTAGTTGTGACCCCTGTAGCTGTGCCCCCAGTAGCTATGCCCCCAGTAGCTGTGCCCCCTGTAGCTGTGCCCCCAGTAGCTGTGCCCCCAGTAGCTGTGCCCCCAGTAGCTGTGCCCCCAGTAGCTGTGCCCCCAGTAGCTGTGCCCCCAGTTGCTGTGCCCCCAGTTGCTGTGCCCCCAGTAACTGTGCCCCCTGTAGCTGTGACCCCTGTAGCTGTGCCCCAGTTGCGCCGCTTACAAACACACACAAAAACCAAAAACAAACCACACAATTATTTCTTACCAGCCCCGCTCCTGCTTCCCGACCGCTGCTGTGCTGCCCTCCGTCTCTGGCCACGCGCTCCTCTCTATGGGAGGGACGTCATGATGTCTCTCCCATAGCAGCGCCGCACTGACATTAGAAGTCAGTTATGATCTCTAGCATCAGTCAGTGGCGCCTGCTGCAGCCAGGGAGTGGGGAGCGGGGATCAGGATGCGGCTCTTGCCACGGCGGCAGCGGCGCCCTCGGGACAGCAGCGCCCCGAGCAAAAAGCCTGTTTGCCCGTGGCAAGAGCCGCTACTGTTCATAAAAACTGGTTAAACCCATGCGATTTAGATTTCAGCTTGAACGCACCCCACCAAAATCTAACTCTCTCTGCACATGTTACATCTGCCCCACCTGCACTGCAGCATGGGTTTTCCCATTATTGTGCTTTTTTGGTTTGCTAAAAAAAAACCTGAATAAGGCCCATAGTGCTTATTGTTAAGACACTATAAATCAAGTTTTCATTAATGCTCAACCGGATATTATATGTGTATCTGATATCAGCACAATAGAAAGTGAGTGGAATTATTATCGTCTCAGGAGTAGAGGACATAATTAACAGTTTATGTTGAAGATTATGTAATATGCACTTTGGTACCACTATATAATATATAGTTATCATAAATCATTTGACAGTGGGGATAATTCAGAGTTGATCGCAGCAGGAAATTTTTTAGTAGTTGGGCAAAACCATGTGCACTGCAGGGGGGCAGATATAACATGTGCAGAGAGCGTTAGATGTGGGTGGGTTATTTTGTTTCTGTGCAGGGTAAATACTGGCTGCTTTATTTTTACACTGCAAATTAGATTTCAGTTTGAATACACCCCACCCAAATCTAACTCTCTCTGCACATGTTATATCTGCTCCAACTGCAGTGTACATGGTTTTGCCCAGCTGCTAACAAATTTGCTGCTACGATCAGGTCTGAATTAGACCCTGTATTCATTTGTTTGATGCCGGCAGCCAGTAGATGGTACCCAATGGAGCTATTCAATTGCTCCATTCGGGCACGTTTGGCTGCCGGCGATGGCATCTCACCATACCCCCCAGGGATGGTGAGCTGAAATGAGCAAAAAGTGACCTGTTTAAGTGCTCAAACGGGACTTTTCACGTCGCACCCATCAGTCTGTTCAGGTTTAGCCTCGTACCCAACACTTATGGTTGCAATATGCGTGATCAAAAAAGAACAAATAAATATTGCCCCACGATCTTCCTTCCCTTTAGACAGGAGATTGGGCGTGATATAAAAATTGAATAACACACAATGTATCATATAGCATTAGGATCTATGCACAGCATAAATATACTTTAATTCAAATCTGTAAATAACAAATATGCCATAATATTCTCTGGGCCAATAACAGATAACTAATAATATTGTTATCTACAATTTTGTGTATGTTATATGTGATCCAGTGAAATATACTGCGATCTGAGAACAACCATACTTTATGAGTATGTTGTAATGTTATGATAGAGCATTAAGGGCCTAATTCAGCATGAGTTGTAGTTTTGCGAGAAATCGCAAAACTACAACTCATTTCTCTAGCATGTGGGGGGCCGTCCTGCATGTCGCCCCCCCCCCCCCCGCCCCACTGAAATGCGGGTGCATTGCTAAACAGCGATGCGCTCGCATCTTAAGAGTTGCATCGGCTTAGTGTGACGTCACGCAGCCGCAGCAACCCACCTCACAAATGGTCCAGACACACCTCCGTTGTCCAGACCACGGCCCCCAAAACGCTGTGTTACCGCACCCCGCTGGCACTTGGATTGCGATCAGCGGTGTGTGCACATGCGCAAAAGTGCACAAATCCCCAAATAGTGATTTACACACTTTAGCGTTGGATGCTGAATCGGCCCCTATATCACAGTCTTGCGACATAACCATCAGTCTGGATAATTCAAATCTGCCCAATATTATACATGAGACTAATTAAAAACAGGCGGTACATTCCCTAAGAATGTGCATATAAATATTTGATATACAATAACATTGAAATATTCTGGGATCCCAAAAGAAGCCAGAGGGTATATTTACTAAAAGGCCAATTTTCATCGATTTTTGATCGATTTTGTGTTTCAGGGTCTAAATCACACATGATTTAAAGATGATTTTTGACACCCTTTTTAAAAAAAAAATATGTAAAAAAAAAAAATCATCTGTTAGTAAATGGGTGATTTAGACCCTGAAGCATAAAATCGATCAAATATCGACCCAAATAGACTTTTAGTAAATATACCCCCAGAAGTACTACTGGCTTATTTTATGTCAGAAATGCAAAACTTGGAGCATATACTCCTACCTTTATTTTGTGAACATGTTTATGAAAAATATAGGGCAGGATGTATTGCAGTCCGAGTTCAGCAGCCATGTGGGATGCCTGCCGAACTCAGACACTTTTTAAAGGGACACTCATTTACAAGCCATGTTTTAGCCTTGTAAATGAGTTTCTCTTTAAAAAAACATCCGAGCACGGCCGGCATCCCACATGGCCGCTGAACTTGGACTTCCTTACATCATCCCGCCCATATTGGTACTTTGACACGGATACTCTTAATATTATCTACTGTACTTATACATGAGCTTAATAAAATCTTCAAAGAAGCAGCGGTACTTGATATTACTATTAGATCTGGGGATGGAACATCTTGACAACCCGACTTATGACACATTACGCCTTGAAATCTCTGGGTATTTCTCTAACTGTTCAGGTGGATGAAAAATAACCAACTGACACTACCAATTTCAATGATGTAATAATAACATATATATAAAATAAACACAATGGGACTTTTTGGGTTTTAACATCACATTTTTTTTATTTCATTTTGTTCTGTGACACGTCTTTGTTTACTTTGCATTTAATATTTTGCTGTTAAAGTCATAACATTTAATTTATAGTTATATGTAAAGTGCGCCATTGCACGACAACTCTTTTCTCCATTTTGCAAGTATATACTACAGCAATCCAAAATAATAACAAATATGGACAAAATCATTAAAGCCAGCGATAATCACCAATGTGTGTTGTTACACAACAGACCTCACCAGTTGTGCCTTAAATTGCTGCATTTGGGACTTCCGAATAGACATCACGTATGTGAGTTGAATGGATGACATGTACTGATGTTATTACACTTAGGCAATCACTGACATTATTACACCTAGGAAATCAGTGTGAAAGAAGCATACAACAAGATTTGCATCTGTTGTCCTTTTTGTCCTTCCGTGTCTTTCCAATCCTCAGACATGTGTGGACTGTACAAGTTATTTGCTCCTTTTCAAAATGATATCACAGAGCAAAATAAAATGAAAACTCATGTTACGAAATGAAAACAACAATCTAGATTACATTTAGTGCAAACATTCAATCGGATATCTGCCAAGCGCACGGGAAACACATTCATGCCGTCCCTGCAGCATAGCTAGTTTATCTTCCAATGTGTCTGTCCCCAGAGTACGGGTTGGAAACAAACTCCAAAGCCACGATAGTGGAACAAAGCAACAAAAGAGAAAGACTGCATAAATCAGAACTGTGTGTTTCTCGTGGGGAACGAAAACGCCATTCATCTGACCTTTCACTATGTTATTAATATTCGAGTTGAGCAAAACATTTTGAAATTTGATAAGTGTAAGTTTTCTATAGATTAAAGCAGTTGAAATGCTGGGAAATTAAATTCACAACTGAAAAAATACCAGAAGGAAAAAAAGAGAAAAAGGAGATAAGAAAAGAGGAAGAAGATAAGATGAGAAAAAGGAGGAGATGACAAAAGGGTAAAACCAAATCAACAGACCTAATGATTTGCATACAAGTCCAGAGTGCCAATTATAGAATATGACCTATTGGGAGATATGAGTGGGGTTTTGCCCAGTTGTTCCTATTAGAGATGAGCGGGTTCGGTTCCTCGGAATCCGAACCCCCCCGAACTTCACCCATTTTACACGGTTCCGAGGCAGACTCGGATCCTCCCGCCTTGCTTGGTTAACCCGAGCGCGCCCGAACGTCATCATCCCGCTGTCGGATTCTTGCGAGATTCGTATTCCATATAAGGAGCCGCGCGTCGCCGCCATTTTCACTCGTGCATTGGAGATGATAGGGAGAGGACGTGTGCAGCGTTCTTTCAGTTGTGTTCGGTGTGCTGCAAATATCTGTGCTCAGTGTGCTGCAAATATCTGTGCTCAGTGTGCTTGCAAATATCTGTGCTCAGTGTGCTTAAAATATCTACGTTCTCTGCCTGAAAAACGCTCCATATCTGTGCTCAGTGTGCTGCAAATATCTGTGTTCAGTGTGCTTTATTGTGAGGACTGGGGACCACCAGTATTATATAGTAGGAGGACAGTGCAGAGTTTTGCTGACCAGTGACCACCAGTATTATACGTTCTCTGCCTGAAAAACACTCCATATCTGTGCTGCATTGTAGTATATAGTAGGAGGACAGAGCAGAATTTTGCTGACCAGTGACCACCAGTATTATATCAGTACGGTACAGTAGTCCACTGCTCTACCTACCTCTGTGTCGTCAAGTATACTATCCATCCATACCTGTGGTGCATTTTAGTTGTTGTGCGCAGTATAAATAGTAGGAGGACAGTGCATAATTTTGCTGACCACCAATATATAATATATAGCAGTACGGTACAGTAGGCCACTGCTCTACCTACCACTGTGTCGTCAAGTATACTATCCATCCATACCTGTGGTGCATTTTAGTTGTGCGCAGTATATATAGTAGGAGTACAGTGCATAATTTTGCTGACCACCAGTATATAATATATAGTAGTACGGTACAGTAGGCCACTGCTCTACCTACCTCTGTGTCGTCAAGTATACTATCCATCTATACCTGTGGTGCATTTTAGTTGTTGTGCGCAGTATATATAATAGGAGGACAGTGCATAATTTTGCTAACCACAGTATATAATATATAGCAGTACGGTACAGTAGGCCACTGCTCTACCTACCTCTGTGTCGTCAAGTATACTATCCATCCATACCTGTGGTGCATTTTAGTTGTTGTGCGCAGTATATATAGTAGGAGGACAGTGCATAATTTTGCTGACCACCAGTATATAATATATAGCAGTACGGTACAGTAGGCCACTGCCCTACCTACCTCTGTGTCGTCAAGTATACTATCCATCCATACCTGTGGTGCATTTTAGTTAATGTGCGCAGTATATATAGGAGGACAGTGCATAATTTTGCTGACCACCAGTATATAATATATAGCAGGAGAACAAATATGTGGAGGGTAAAATAGGGAAAGATCAAGATCCACTTCCACCTCGTGCTGAAGCTGCTGCCACTAGTCATGGCCGAGACAATGAAATGCCATCAACGTCGTCTGCCAAAGCCGATGCCCAATGTCATAGTAGAGAGCATGTAAAATCCAAAAAATAAAAGTTCAGTAAAATGACCCAAAAATCAAAATTAAAAGCGCCTGATGAGAAGCGTAAACTTGCCAATATGCCATTTACGACACGGAGTGGCAAGGAACGGCTGAGGCACTGGCCTATGTTCATGGCTAGTGGTTCAGATTCACATGAGGATGGAAGTACTCATCCTCTTGCTAGAAAACTGCAGTGCCACTCCTAGATGGGCCAGGTGTTTGTGTCGGCCACTTGGGTCGCTTAGCTTAGCCATACAGCGACCTTGGTGCACCTCTTTTTTTCTTTGCATCATGTGCTGTTTGGGGACTATTTTTTTAAGTGCCATCCTGTCTGACACTGCAGTGCCACTCCTAGATGGACCAGGTGTTTGTGTCGGCCACTTGGGTCGCTTAGCTTAGTCACGCAGCTACCTCATTGTTCTTCTTTTTTCCTTTGCATCATGTGCTGTTTGGGGACTATTTTTTAAATCTGCTATCCTGTCTGACACTGCAGTGCCACTAGATGGGCCAGGTGTTTGTGTCGGCCACTTGGGTCGCTTAGCTTAGTCATCCAACGACCTCGGTGCAAATTTTAGGACTAAAAATAATATTGTGAGGTGTTCAGAATAGACTGGAAATGAGTGGAAATTATGGTTATTGAGGTTAATAATACTATGGGATCAAAATGACCCCCAAATTCTATGAATTAAGCTGTTTTTGAGGGTTTTTTGTAAAAAAACACCCGAATCCAAAACACACCCGAATCCAACAAAAAAATTTCGATGAGGTTTTGCCAAAACGCGTCCGAATCCAAAACACGGCCGCAGAACCGAATACAAAACCAAAACACAAAACCCGAAAAATGTCCGGTGCACATCACTAGTTCCTATGCACAGGACTGTTAAAATGTAAGTATACCTACTTATAGCATTGGAGCGAGTTCTACAGCTTGTACTGAAGAGAAATTTGGTACAACAGGCATTTCTTGAACCAAAAAAAAATATTAGCTACAAATTTTGTCACCAGGGATACAGTTGTTCATTATGTCCTCCATAGTGGTCAATAACAGTTTGCATTCGAAGAACAGCATTCTCTATAGATAATTCATTACAGTGCCCTAAAGGTGAGCAGAAGCTGCTGAGGACAGCACTCAGCACATCTCAACTGAGGCACCCGAAGTGGTTTAAGCTGTCTATAATGTATTGCCTAGCTGGCCCGGGAGCCTACTGTTTTCAGTTTATTGCCTATCTGCTGGCCCCACCAACACAAATTCTTGCAGCACACTGCAAAGGGTCAGTAAAAGAGACTTGTAGCCTACATAATAATAAAAAGCAGAGGACTCAGTTACACACATTTGCAAATATATAAGCCACCAAGCCATGACAAGATTCAGGGAGAGGTTAGTGTAGATAAGGCCTGGCCAACCTGTGGCTCTTCACCTAAAAGTTCTACAAGTCCCAGCATGCCCGGCAACAGTTTTGCCATTAGGGAATGCTAAATCTCTGCCAGGGCATGCTGGAATGTGTAGATTCACTTTGGCCAGGTCTGGTGTAGATTATCCACTTACATGCACATGTTATGGACAAATAATGATTATGAGAAGTATGGGCAGCACAGTCCAAAAGTCAATTAGGGGAGCCACACCAACCTCCACTCCAAACGCTGCCATTCATCACCGGCCAGGACTCACAGTTGGTGTGGGTCCCCGATTTAATTCTGGTGCTGCCACGACTTCCATTATTTGTATCCCTATCTCCTGCATCACAAGCAGGGAATGAGAAAGATCCCAAGTTTGTAGCTGGAAGACAGAGCCTTGTAAAGAATAGGAAGGGACGGAATCTGCAGTGTGACCTGAGGGCGACAATTCACGTTGATGCAGATTGAATGGACTGATGTTCAGGATTGGTAAGGAAACAAAACTACGGGTGTAGTATGGTATGCTGGCGGTCGGGCTCCCGGCGACCAGCATACCGGCGCCGGGAGCCCGACCGCCGGAATACCGAGAGTGTGGCGAGCGCAAATGAGCCCCTTGCGGGCTCGCTGTGCTCGCCACTCTGCGGGCACGGTGGCGCGCTATGTGCGCCACGCTATTTTATTCTCCCTCCAGGGGGGTCGTGGACCCCCACGAGGGAGAATAAGTGTCGGTATGCCGGCTGTCGGGATTCCGGTGCCGGTATACTGTGCGCCGGGATCCCGACAGCCGGCATACTGAAGACCACCCCAAAACTACATGCACCATTAATATCGTTGGCGGGCTCCTTCCCTATTATACCAGACTCAAATATGTTCTTCTGATTACTAAAGTAAAAGAGATACACATTGATCAAAAGTAGTGGGGAGGGGCTTATGTGTGTGATTTTGGTGTTAATTGAATTGCAAACAAAAGTTACCTACTCCCCCCCCCCCCCCCCCAAAAAAAAAAAGAAAAAGAAAAATGCATTCATAAATGGCATAACCTTCTGTGTGTTGTCATTTTATTGGGAAAAGAAAGGGGTGTTGGAATACGGCTTATAGGGATCTATTCAGACCCAGACGCAGCCACGCGTCTGTATGCAGCAGCTACATCCAGAGGATCTGCGCACGTGCACCGGTCGCAGTGCATGTGCGCGACCCTTTGCTATGTGGCCGCATCCCGGAAGGATATGAGCACATAGTAATTGACATATGGGGGGCGGCGTTTAAGGTATCCGGACTCCAGGTCGACAGCACAAAGGTCGACACACCTTAGGTCAACGCCAATTGGTCGACACACCTTAGGTCAACATGGACAAAAGGTCGACAGGAACAAGGTCGACATGGAAAAAGGTCGACATGAGTTTTTCACGAATTTTTTCTTTTTTTGAACCTTTTCATACTTAACGATCCACGTGGACTACGATTGGAACGGTAAAGTGTGCCGAGCGAAGCGGAGGCACCATGCGAGGGGACGCGGTGCACTAATTGGGGTTCCCGGTCACTCTACGAAGAAAACAACACCAAAAAACATAAAAAACTCATGTCGACCTTTTTCCACGTTGACCTTGTTCCTGTCGACCTTTTGTCCATGTCGACATTTTGTCCATGTCGACCTAAGGTGTGTCGACCAATTGGCGTCGACCTAAGGTGTGTCGACCTTTGTGCCGTCGACCCTCAGTCCCAGACCCGCGTTTAAAACGGGGGCATGTTGGGAGTGTTTTTGGGGCGCGTGTAAAAAAAATGGCACCAGACTGCCGTACAGCGCATGTTTACAGGGAAGACATATAGGGGGAATTCAAATGTTTGAAAAGTCGGTTGGGTGTCTGTTTTTGCCTGTCTTTTAGATAGGAAAAAACAGACTCCCAACTGACTTTTCAAACATTTGAATCTCACCCATAGTCTGAAGGACTGTGCACAGGCCCGAGTTCTTAGTAATAATGAATCATGTAAATCAGCCTTGAAGAGCCTATTTGAATAGGTATTGCAACCTATATTCTTATAAATTGGGCTGGAGGTGCGCCAAGAAGCATGGTGCAGTAACTAATTGGAGAATTAGAGAAAAACCGCTAGTGGGTCGTCCTCTAAAGAGGTTGGTCGTCCTCTAAAGAGATTATAGTATCAATGAGATCTTTCCATAATCATATTACGATTGCAAGAAAAACACCCGGATTATAGGCCCTCATTCCGAGTTGATCGCTCGCTGCCGATTTTCGCAGCACAGCGATCAGGTGAAAAAAAGCGGCATTTATGCGCATGCGCATGGTACGCAGCGCGCATGCGCTAAGTACTTTCACACAGAACTTAGTCGTTTTACACAAGCTCGAGCGACGCTTTTCAGTCGCTCGAGTGTTCGTTGTTTGATTGACAGGAAGTGGGTGTTTCTGGGCGGCAACTCAGCATTTTCAGGGAGTGTGCTAAAAAACACAGGCGTGCCTGACAAAAACGCAGGAGTGGCTGGAGAAACGGGGGAGTGGCTGGCCGAACGCAGGGCGTGTTTGTGACGTCAAACCAGGAACTAAATAGACTGAGGTGATCGCAATCTAGGAGTAGGTCTGGAGCTACTCAGAAACTGCAGGAAAAGATTTTCGAGCAGTTCTGCTAATCTTTCGTTCGCACTTCTGCTAAGCTAAAATACAATCCCAGAGGGCGGCTAGCGAGCGATCAACTCGGAATGAGGGCCATAGCCTCTGCAGGGAGAGGCTATAATCCGGGTGTTTTTCTTGAGATCGAAATATGATTATGGAAAGATCTTATTGATTCTATAATAACCCTGAGATTAATTTTTTATTAATTGTTTATATTTTTACTCTTGTCTGATTTGTCGCAACGGTGTATCAGAAATTCCTATTTATAGGTAGTTTATATTTTATCAAGCAACTTTTGATGTGTAGACACACATTTATTGTGACTTTTTCCAGACTAATTGCAGATTACCTTCTGTCTTGTCTGTCTTATTGTCAATATTATTTAAAAATAAATAATAAATGTTAAGTTTTAAATCATACACTAAACAAATACATATTAAAAGAGTGCGCCACAAAGTAAGCCTTCTTTAGAGGACGACCCACTAGCGGTTTTCCTCTAATTCTCCAATTAGTTGCCTTACAGCGCAGCCAGGGGTCAACCTGTAACCGATGCATCCGCAATTTCATCGCAGGGTGACGCCACACACGTGCTGGGTGGTCCTGCCCTGGACGCAGATCTTTTTGCGGGAAGCAAGATCTGCGTTCATCTCTGAATAACCCCCATAGTATTGTATTCAGGGGTTTTTCTCAGCTGACCCCAGGTTAACATTTATGATATTCACTCAACATCTCCAAAACTCAGGTGGAGGCACCATCCAGCTACAACAGATTATTTACCAGTGTGACCGTTCAGCACAAGTCCGTCATATGGTGAGCAGCCATTACTTTTATTTATAGCAGACAGAAGATTTGCACTTCCTCTCTTGAAACACTTGGTTACACAGCCATCACCATAATTATCAGTGTGCAGTAGTAACAGTCCGATGCTTGGTGCGAGGGACCCATCCGAAAACAGATAAATCTCTGCATGTACACAAATATGTATAGTCCAATAATACTGCCAGTGCCAACACACCCTAACTATACGTAGCTTATGTACCAACGCCTCATTACCACCAACTTACTCCCCCCTCCGTCACAAGATCTGATTGAGTTGTTCATGACTTTGAATCACCCGTAGGTGCACACTCAACTAAGCAGCATGCGCAGTGCAAAAACAAGCAAGATCCGCCAGAAAGCGGATATGTATCAAACTCTGCAAGGCCCAAAATCTATTGATTGCAGCTGTCCATCCCTCCCTAGGGCTAGATTAACAATAGGGTGGATGGGACTATAGCTCCAGGCCTCCACATAAAAATAGGCTTTTCCTCATGACAGGATGCCCAGCGATGTTCAGTTGCCCAGCTGGTCACATGGTCAGACATAAATCAGAAGTTATAAAACTGTATTTCTGTCTTTCATGCAAAATGATGTCATTGCTCTACTGTTACGTATATATGCAGATATCCTGCGAGGTAAAGTGCATATAAAAATGGCAAAATTAGGGGTTCACATGAGGGAAAAACCCACTGATTATGCAATTTATTCTGAACAAAAAGCCTATTTAATTAGCCATGGGTGAATACCCCACTGTAAGTGGACCTGCTCAA
This sequence comes from Pseudophryne corroboree, assembly GCF_028390025.1. Classification (NCBI taxonomy): domain Eukaryota; kingdom Metazoa; phylum Chordata; class Amphibia; order Anura; family Myobatrachidae; genus Pseudophryne; species Pseudophryne corroboree. The sequence goes on from NC_086444.1 coordinate 1,168,927,357, forward strand.
CCAGTAAGAACAGTTGCACAATTTGTTAGTGCGGCTTTACCTAGGTTATTACTAGAGATGAGCGGGTTCGGTTCCTCGAGATCCGAACCCCCCCCCCAACTTCACCTATTTTACACGGTTCCGAGGCAGACTCGGATCTTCCCGCCTTGCTCGGTTAACCCGAGCGCGCCCGAACGTCATCATCCCACTCATATTCTCACGAGATTCGTATTCTATATAAGGAGCCGCGCGTCGCCGCCATTTTCACTCGTGCTTTGGAGATGATAGCGAGAGGACGTGGCTGCGTTCTCTCAGTTTCTGTGTTCAGTGTGCTGCAAATATCTGTGCTCAGTGTGCTGTAAATATCTGTGCTCAGTGTGCTGCAAATATCTGTCCTCAGTGTGCTGCAAATATCTACGTTCTCTGCCTGAAAATGCTCCATATCTGTGCTGCATTGTAGGAGGACAGTGCAGAATTTTGCTGTGACAACCAGTATATATATATAGCAGTACGGTACAGTAGGCCATTGCTCTACCTCTGTGTCGTCAAGTATACTATCCATGTCTGTGCTGCATTGTAGTTGTGCGCAGTATATAGTAGGAGGACAGTGCAGAATTTTGCTGACCACCAGTATATATATATATATATATATATATATATATATATATATATATAGCAGTACGGTACAGTAGTCCATTGCTCTACCTTTGTGTCGTCAAGTATACTATCCATATCTGTGCTGCATTGTAGTTGTGCGCAGTATATAGTAGGAGGACAGCGCAGAATTTTGCTGACCACCAGTGTGTGTGTATATATATATATATATATATATATATATATATATATATATATATATATATATATATATAGCAGTACGGTACAGTAGTCCATTGCTCTACCTCTGTGTCGTCAAGTATACTATCCATATCTGTGCTGCATTGTAGTTGTGCTCAGCATATAGTAGGAGGACAGTGCAGAATTTTGTTGACCACCAGTATATATATATATATATATATATATATATATATATATATATATATATATATATATATATAGCAGTACGGTACAGTAGTCCATTGCTCTACCTCTGTGTCGTCAAGTATACTATCCATATCTGTGCTGCATTGTAGTTGTGCGCAGTATATAGTAGGAGGACAGTGCAGAATTTTGAGGACCACCAGTATATATATATATATATATATATATATATATATATATATATATATATAGCAGTACGGTACAGTAGTCCATTGCTCTACCTCTGTGTCGTCAAGTATACTATCCATATCTGGGCTGCATTGTGGTTGTGCGCAGTATATAGTAGGAGGACAGTGCAGAATTTTGCTGACCACCAGTATATATATATATATATATATATATAGCAGTACGGTACAGTAGGCCATTGCTATTAATATATTACTGGCATATAATTCCACACATTAAAAGATGGAGAACAAAAATGTGGAGGGAGGCCGGCCATTTGGGTCGCTTAGCTTAGCCATCCAGCGACCTTGGTGCACCTCTTTTTTTCTTTGCATCATGTGCTGTTTGGGGACAATTTTTTTAAGTGCCATCCTGTCTGACACTGCAGTGCCACTCCTAGATGGGCCAGGTGTTTGTGCCGGCCACTTGGGTCGCTTAGCTTAGCCATCCAGCGACCTTGGTGCACCTCTTTTTTTCTTTGCATCATGTGCTGTTTGGGGACTATTTTTTTAAGTGCCATCCTGTCTGACACTGCAGTGCCACTCCTAGATGGGCCAGGTGTTTGTGCCGGCCACTTGGGTCTCTTAGCTTAGCCATCCAGCGACCTCGGTGCAAATTTTAGGACGAAAAATAATATTGTGAGGTGTTCAGAATGGACTGGAAATGAGTGGAAATTATGGTTATTGAGGTTAATAATACTATGGGATCAAAATGACCCCCAAATTCTATGATTTAAGCTGTTTTTGAGGGTTTTTTGAAAAAAAACACCCGAATCCGACAAAAATTTTTCGGTGAGGTTTTGCCAAAACGCGTCCGAATCCAAAACACGACCGCGGAACCGAATCCAAAACCAAAACCCGAAAAATTTCCGGTGCACATCTCTAGTTATTTACCAGCAGGATGGGTCTGGGTATGAAGCCGCAGTGATCAGCAGAACAGAAATACTGGGTTGACATTAGAGACACAGGGGGTTATTCAGAGTTGTTAGCAAACCAAAAAAGCACACTGATAGGCAAAACCATGTGCATTGCAGGGGGGGGGGGCAGATGTAACATGTGCAGAGAGAGTTAGATTTGGGTGTGGTGTGTTCAAACTGAAATCTAAATTGCAGTGTAAAAATAAAGCAGCCAGTATTTACCCTGCACAGAAGCAATATAACCCACCCAAATCTAACTCTCTCTGCACATGTTGCATCTGCCCCTCCTGCAGTGCACATGGTTTTACCCAGTTGCTTGCTTTTTTGGTTTGCTAACAACTCAAAATAACCAGTGCATTGACTTAAATATGCATGACATTGCAGTAACAGAGTTGTTGAAAGAGTAAGGACACTTACTGAGTGATTACATTATGTGATCACAATGCTATAACCTACCAAAGTACATGTTCCTTCCATACATATATTTTCTACAATAATAATAACAGACCCTCCAACATGACCCGCCCCACTAGGTACAAAATGCTCTGTTCCTGGACTTCCCTCTTAATTTATGATTTCCATCACCTGTGTTGAACTAGTTAAATGATAAGAAAGCTGTTTCTTCACAGGTGATGGCAATAATAAATTAAGAGGGAAGTCCAGAAACAGAGCATTTTGTACCTAGTGGGGCGGATCATGTTGGAGGGTATGTAATAATAAACAAGTGTATTACATTTTTTACTACAACATATTAATGTTACAGGAACATACTATGTAATGTAACTGCATGAGGACATCGAAATCAAGTGGCTAGCCGCAGGATATAGGATGCCAGGGGGAGCAATTGATGTTATTTCCATTCTGCTGGAAAATTCATTTTGTATGTTATGGTGCTGCTTATAGTGGAAATACTGCAAGTCTACACACAGAGAGGTCGTGGCTCGTAACTATAAAGACATCAAGCTTTGGAGCTAGAACTCAATATCTCTTTATCCGTCTATTAATACTCATATACAAACGAGTCTTGTTTAATTACTGTATTTGGCATACTTATTATTATTATTATTATTATTATTATTATAGAACAGTTTCCTTTTTTTCAGTGCTCAGGAGCATCATATATCACATAAACATCACATTCAAGATCTTCGGAATAAATCATCTCACGGAAGAAAAACATGAGCTGCCAATTACTTTATTGTTAGTCTACGAAAAGCACCCAAGAGAACGCCTATTGTGAAGTTGCAACTGATGAAGTTATTATATCAAAAGTATTGTTTGTTGTAGAACTTGTATTAAGTTTGGGCAGCTGGTATGAGAACAGCATTTGATGCGGTGAAACAGAAGATTGTCACGTGCAAAGTGTCAGACCAAGAATACATTTTTATTAGGTGTCTAGGTTATAGTTTATCTTTACCAAGCCACGGAACTAACTAATGCTGCAGAATCTGTTTTGTGTTCTCATCCCCTTATGACCCATCATTCTACTGGAGAGTGGAGACTAGTGAAAACAAACGAGAAAGCAGACAATGATGCTAAAATATACTGCCATAATTATGAGCTAATTAGAGCCCAGTCCACAGATCCTAAAAAAATAAATTTCCTTTGGTTAGGATTAGAAGGAGCATATTTGGAGTCATCAAGTTCAGGGAATAGTCAATATATAAAACATTATGGTTCAAAGCAATATTTCTCAAATATCTTAGAATGAGGCAAATAAAATCTATTAAAAATATATACAGGCCGTGTAAGGAACTTGTTGGAATAATGTACCGTTCCAAAGAATCAATATAACAGACCCTCCAACATGACCCGCCCCACTAGGTACAAAATGCTCTATTCCTGGACTTCCCTCTTAATCTATGATTTCCATCACCTGTGTTGAACTAGTTAAATGATAAGAAAGCTGTTTCTTCACAGGTGATTGCAATAATAAATTAAGAGGGAAGTCCAGAAACAGAGCATTATGTACCTAGTGGGGCGGATCATGTTGGAGGGTATGATATAATGTAATCATGTTTCATATTCATATGTGCGTAAACTGGGTGTAGTATGGTATGCCGGCGCCGGGAGCCCGACCGCCTGCATACCAACAGCGTGGCGAGCGCAAAGGAGCCCCTTGCGAGCTTGCTGCGCTCGCCACGTAGCGGGCACGGTGGCGCGCTACACGCGCCACGCTATTTATTCTCCCTCCAGGGGGGTCGTGGACTCCCACGAGGGAGAATATCTGTCGGTATGCTGGGTGTCGGGATTCCGGCGCCGGTATACTGTGCGCCGGGATCCCGACATTCGGCATACTGAAGACCACCCGCGTAAACTCATACCATGTTTGCTTGACTTATACCCCTTTCACATTGCCAAAATAAATGGGTTATTGCCGGGTCGACTGGAGTTGAGATGCAGCGTGAAAGAACCCAGGTCAAACAACCTGGCATTTCAACATGGGTCAGACCGGGGTCGGTGTGCAGTGTGAAAGGGTCTGACCTCGGTTATTCAACCCGGGACTCAAAAAATGTCATTGAATGGTTGTTTCTGTGTCTCCCTTGATGATGTCAACAATCACAGCCCTGGACACACAGGCAGCACACGGCAGACATCAAGAGAGCAGCATTTTAGAAGTTCAGCAGTGTGAGGGTTAATTGCCATGGCCAATTGAAGTGGCTGTATCAAACAGCAGTACAGAAGAAACAATCATGGACTCTGGGCTACACACGTGCTCCGTCAGCCATGATTGCTGCAATGCTGTGAGCACTCCCCACTCCCTCCTTTTGTTTCCTTTTGACACCTCATCTTTATGAGCCAGAAAAAGTTCATTTTAAATAACATCCATAGAGTTTACATGGGTGACCCAAATTCAGTGTGAAAGGGGCCAACCCGGGAATAACCCAGGTGGAAAGTGCAGTGTGAAAGGGTATGACCCGGGTTGGACCCAGGTTAAAAATCCAGAGTCGGACCCGGGTTTGCGATGTGAAAGTGGTATTAGGGTCTGATTCGTGTTTGTAAGTAAAGCAAAAAAGCAAGCAACTGGGCAAACCATGCAGGGGAGGCAGATGTAACATGTGCAGAGAGAGTTAGATTTGGGTGGGGTGTGTTCAAACTGAAATCTAAACTGCAGTGTAAAAATAAAGCAGCCAGTATTTACCCTGCACAGAAACAATATAACCCACCCAAATCTAACTCTCTCTGCACATGTTACATCTGCCCCACCTGCAGTGCAGAATGGTTTTGCCTAGTTGCTTTCTTTTTTGCTTTACTTACAAACATGAATCAGGCCCTTCATTTCATATATCTGCCAAGTTCTTTAAGAAAAGCATAGTAATCAAGAATCTAGTTCTATAACTTCTTGAGGCAATAAATCAGTTGTAAAACAAATTTGCAGAATAGCACATATTGGCCCTCATTCTGAGTTGTTCGCTCATTATTTTCCTTCGCATCGGTGCGATTTTCCGCTAACTGCGCATGCGCAATGTTCGCACTGCGGCTGCGCCAAGTAAATTTGCTAAGAAGTTTGGTATTTTACTTACGGCATTACGAGGTTTTTTTCTTCGTTCTGGTGATCGTAATGTGATTGACAGGAAGTGGGTGTTTCTGGGTGGAAACTGGCCGTTTTATGGGAGTGTGTGAAAAAACGCTGCCGTTTCTGGGAAAAACGCGGGAGTGTCTGGAGAAACGGGGGAGTGTCTGGGCGAACGCTGGGTGTGTTTGTGACGTCAAACCAGGAACGACAAGCACTGAACTGATCGCACTGGAAGAGTAAGTCTCGAGCTACTCAGAAACTGCAAAGAAAAATCTTTTCGCAATATTGCGAATACTTCGTTCGCAATTCTGCTAAGCTAAGATTCACTCCCAGTGGGCGGCGGCTTAGCGTGTGCACTGCTGCGAAAAGCGGCTAGCGAGCGAACAACTCGGAATGAGGGCCATAGAAGGGATATAAAAGAAGGGGGGTGGACGGGGGAGGCAAGACAGGAAAAGCTTCAAAATGTGATTAAATTATGTTCAAATTGTCATATAATTGGGGCCATTCTTCAAATGATGAATTGCCCATAGCTTCTAATTTCCATTATGCAAAAAAGCATGCATTCTGCGGGAGACGGTTGTTAGGTCGACCGCTGTTGGTTGACATGCATTAGGTCGACAGGGTTGCTAGGTCGACATGGTCTATAGGTTGACATGTGCTAGGTCGACATGAGTTTTTCGCATTTTTTTTTTTTTCATTTTTCCAACTTTTTCATACTTTACGATCCACATGGACCACAACTGGGAATGGTAACCTGTGCCGAGCGCAGCAAGCCATGCGAGGGGACACTGTGCACTTATTGGGGTTCCCGGTCACTCTACAAAGAAAACTACACCTTTTTTTTAAAACTCATGTCGACCTTTTTTCATGTCGACCTATTTATTATTATTTATTTATTTATTAACAGTTTCTTATATAGCGCAGCAAATTCCGTTGCGCTTTACAATTTGAAATAACAATAACAAAATGGGTGATAACAAACAGTCATAGAGGTAGGAAGGCCCTACTCGCAAGCTTGCAATCTGTAGGGAAATAGGCATGTGTACATAAGGAAAGGTGCTATCTATTGCATAGAATGAGAAGACATATGAGGATATGTGTGGACTGTACAGAGTGGATGCAATTTGATAGGAAGGTTTATGAAAGTTATGTGGGCGGTTCTGGAATTTGATACGCTTGCCTGAAGAGGTGAGTTTTCAGGGAACGCTTGAAGGTTTGGAGACTAGAGGAGAGTCTTATTGTGCGTGGTAGGGCATTCCACAGAGTGGGTGCAGCCCGATGAAAGTCCTGCAATCGTGAGTGGGAGCGAGTAATGAGTGTGGATGAGAGACGCAGGTCTTGTGAAGAGCGAAGAGGTCGGGTTGGGAGAAATTTTGAGATAAGCGAAGTGATGTACGTTGGTGTAGTTTGGTTAATGGCCTTGTGTGTGAGTAAAAGTATTTTATATTGAATGCGGTAGAGTACAGGTAACCAATGGAGGGACTGACAGAGTGGATCTGCAGACGATGAACGTCTAGCGAGGAAGATAAGCCTCGCCGCTGCATTCAGAATGGATTGTAGTGGTGAGAGTCTCGTTTTGGGAAGACCAGTTAGGAGACTATTGCAATAATCAATGCGGGAGATAATGAGAGCGTGGATTAGAGTTTTAGCAGTGTCTTGTGTAAGGTATGGTCGTATTTTGGATATGTTTTTTAGATGCATGTAACATGATCTTGAGACAGATTGAATGTGGGGAACAAAGGACAGATCAGAGTCAAGGATGACACCTAGGCAGCGAGCTTGTGGGGTAGGGTAGATAGTTGAGTTTTCAACAGTGATAGAGATATCAGGTTGGTACCTACTATTGGCCGGTGGAAATATAATTTACTCTGTCTTTGAAATATTCAGTTTGAGGTGGCGAGATGTCATCCAGGATGAAATGGCAGAAAGGCATTCAGTAACACGGTCCAGTACAGATAGGGACAAGTCAGGTGAGGATAGGTAGATATGAGTATCATCTGCGTACAGAGGATACTGAAAACCAAAAGAGCTGATTAGTTTACCAAGAGATGAGGTATAGATAGAGAAAAGCAGAGGACCCAAGACTTAGCCTTGCGGTACTCCAACTGAAAGAGGTAGCGAAGAGGAGGTAGATTCAGAGAAGCGAACACTGAAGGAGCGATTAGATAGGTAGGATAGGAACCAAGAAAGGGCTGTGTCTTTAAGACCTAGGGATTGTAGTGTCTGTATGAGAAGAGAGTGGTCTACAGTGTCAAATGCAGCAGATAGATCTAGAAGAATAAGTAGTGAGTAATGGCCTTTAGACTTCGTAGTGACCAAATCATTAACCACTTTAGTCAGTGCTGTCTCTGTGGAGTGTTGGGAACGGAAGCCTGACTGAAGTGGGTCCAATAAAGTGTATGAGTTAAGAAAGTGTGTGAGTCGAGTGTAGGCAAGTCTCTCAAGTAGCTTAGAGAGACAAGGGAGCTGAGAGATAGGGCGGTAGTTTGAGAGAGCATTAGGGTCAGAATTTTGTTTCTTTAAAATGGGAGTAATCACTGCATGCTTGAAGAGTGAAGGAAAAATACCAGTAGAGAAAGAGAGATTACATATGTTAGTTAAGGTAGGGATGAGCACCAGAGACAGAGTTTTACTTATTTGTGAGGGTAAAGGATCAAGAGGAGAGGTAGTGGAGAAGCAGGATGAGAAGAGTGATGATACTTCATCTTCATTTGTGGGATCAAATGAAGAAAGAGTGCCAGAGGGTTCAGGTAAAGAACGGAGCAGGTCACTGGCTGCCGAAGAGCATACCATTTCATTTCGGATCTTATCAATTTTTCTCCTTGAAGTAGGAAGCAAGATCCTGTGCCTTGATAGTGGCTGGTGGGGTAGGTGAGGGAGGATTCAGAAGTGATTTAAATGTATTAAAGAGTCGTTTGGGGTTGGAGGCTTGAGAAGAGATAAGAGTTTGGAAATATGTTTGTTTGGCAGTGTCCAGGGCATTTTTATAAGAATGGTATACAGTCTTATATGTGAGGAAGTCACTTGAAATACGAGATTTAAGCCACTGACGTTCAAGTTTTCGTGTGAGTTTTTGTAGTTGTCTTGTTAGTTTGGAGTGCCATGGTTGACATCTAGGCCTACGTGGAGTGTGATGGGTAGCTGAAGCCACTTCATCAAGGGCTAGTTCTAGAGTCTCATTAAGGTGTGATACAGCCATCTCAGGAGAGGCGAATGCAGAAATAGGTGAAAGCGGTTGTTGGAGTGAAGTGGAAAGTTCTTGAAGATTAATTGTGTTAATATTTCTGCGGGTTTGAGGAAGATTGGAGGACTTCAGCAACACAGTGTTTGAATTAACGAAGGAAAGCATGCAGGTGATAAGGTTGTGATCTGAGAGGGGGAAAGGAGTGTTAGTGAGTTCAGAGATGGAGCATAGTCTGGTGAACACTAGATCAAGGCAGTGGCCTTCCTGATGAGTAGAGGAGTCAGTCCATTGGGAGAGGCCAAGAGAGGAAGTTAGAGAGAGTAGTTTGGAGGCATGAGCAGCAGATTTTGGACAATCAATAGCAATATTGAAATTACCCATGATAATGGTGGAGATGTCAGAGGATAGGAAGTGAGGGAGCCAGGCAGAAAAATCTTCCAAAAATTGTTTTGGATGCCCAGGTGGGCGGTAGATAGCTGCAACACGCAGAGAGAAAGGCGCGTAAACCCTAATGGAATGTACTTCAAATTATGTAAATGTGAGTGATGGAACCTGTGGTAGAACAGTGTATGCAAAAGATTGGGAAAGTAAAAGTCCAACTCATCCTCCTTTATGGTTACTGGGTCTGGAGGTGTGTGTAAAGTGGAGACCACCATGTGCCAGTGCTGCAGGGGAGGCTGTGTCAGATTGTGTGAGCCAGGTTTCTGTTATAGCCAGCAGATTGATGTTGTTGGATATGAAGAGGTCATGGATGGATGTTAATTTGTTACAAACAGAGCGTGCATTCCATAAGGCACATTTTATAGATCTGGAGGGTGATGGAAGACATGTGATGTTTATGAGGTTAGCTGGATTTCTATGTTGCTGTGAATCAGGTGAATGTGAGCGATGCAAGTAGCTGGGTCCTGGATTTGGTGAAATGTCACCAGCTATCAGAAGCAGAAGAGAGAGATAAATGTGGGTGTCAGAGGTTTGTGAAAGTTTTTTATGGTGAGAGGTTGTAGATGTTATTGTCAATGAGTATAGGGAAGTGAAAAGCTCATGAGTGCTAATAAGAGGGGAGTGTAGAATTGAGAGGGCAACATGTACAGAGGGCTGAGTTGCTGGGAGACTGAATGATGCAATGGTCTTTATGAATACTCCATGAAGAGCAATGCAGAAAATCAATTTGTGGAACATAGTTTGTTTGAGATTAAACCAGTGTTATCAGGGCTGAGAATGTATGGTTTCACTTGATCAAGGTAAAAGTTCAGGTGCCTATTTACTGGTGTTGTTCCGCTGTATGTTAGCTGTGCATGATAGAGCAAAGTGACAAACAGGTATGTACAATCACATGTAAATCACAATGTAAATGGTTATTTACAAAATTGGTTGCATTTTGTTCTTAGAGGTCATGAGGATTGGAGTTGGTAATTTATATACATACGCTGAATTGCACAGATGATTGGGAATGAAAGGAAGGGAGGATGGTTTTCTGTTTTGCTGGTGGGATGTTTACCGTCTGTTTTCGTCCTGGGTAAGTCTATATTGTAATATTTTATTAGCCCTTTTATACAGCCCTTCTAAGAAAGCCCTGTTCAGCTGGCTGTTGGTCAGCCAAGCATCTTTCCTTATGAATGGTAAGTATCCATGTGTGTCTAGTAATTGCAATCAAGGCCTAACATCCCACCCCCGTTTACAGAGCATGCCATAAAACTCAACTAAAAACAAACACTAAGATAGCAGTTACCAACTATTTCAAAGCTGCAATAAAGTTTCATCCTAGAATACAATATAGCTTATAATATACACATTGACAGTGTAGATTATCTAGTTATAATAACACTATCACTGATGCATATATATTCTGAGCAGATCCAAAATGCAAATGAGTGTAGATTACCTGCAGAGAAAGGAGAGCAATTGTCATATTAGTCCGGCACAGCCCTTCAGTATATGGCAAACATACAGTCACTATGTAGAAGTCCTGGGTAAGTCTATATTGTAATATTTTCATAACCCTTTTAAATAAGCCCTTATAATAAAGCCCTGTTCAGCTGGCTGTTGTTCAGCCAGGCATCTATCCTTATGAATGGTAAGTATCCATGTGTCTCTAGTAATTGCAATCAAGGCCTAACATCCCACCCCCGTTTACAGAGCATGCCATAAAACTCACCTAAAACAAACACTAAGATAGCAGTTACCAACTATTTCAAAGCTGCAATAGTTTCTTCCTAGAATACAATATACCTTATAATATACAAATTGACAGGGCAGATTACCTAGTTATAATAACTATATCACTGCTGCATATATATTCTGAGCAGATCCAAACTGCAAAGGAGTGTAGATTACCTGCAGAGAAAGGAGACCTATAGACCATGTCGACCTATTCACCCTGTAGACCTACTGCATGTCGACCAATAGTGGTCAACCTAATGACTGTCGACCTAAGTGTGGTCGACCCAATGACCCATACCCCATTCTGCTACCATTTCTTGTTTCTGCTTAATTTGGTTTGAAAGCCGCCATGTACTAATTCCATGAGTTTACCATTAAAATAAATGATTTCACAAAGAAAATAGGTGGTCATTCCAAGTTGTTCGCTCGCTAGCAGTTTTTAGCAGCCGTGCAAACGCTATGCCGCCTCCCACTGGGAGTGTATTTTAGCTTAGCAGAAGTGCGAACGAAAGGATCGCAGAGCGGCGGCAACATTTTTTGGTGCAGTTTCAGAGTAGTGTCAGACCTACTCAGCGCTTGCGATCACTTCAGATTGTTCAGTTCCTGTTTTGACGTCACAAACACGCCCTGCGTTCGCCCAGCCACGCCTACATTTTTCCTGGCACGCCTGCGTTTTTTCGAACACTCCCTGAAAACGGTCAGTTGACACCCAGAAACACCCTCTTCCTGTCAATCACTCTGCGGCATCCAGTGCGACTGAAAAGCATCGCTAGAACTTGTGTGAAACTACATCGTTCGTTGTAATAGTACGTCGCGCGTGCGCATTGCGCCACATAAGCATGCGCAGAAGTGCCGTTTTTTGCCTCATTGCTGCACAGCGAACGAATGCAGCTAGCGATCAACTCGGAATGACCACCATAGGCCTCTGAGGTCACAAAGCATCCCTTGTGCTGCAGGATCACTTCTGTAAATAATTCAATATGTGCAAAATTCAGTAAGTCGAGGGTTCTGTCAGACCCTTTGCGCGTCAGTATGACACAGGTTATATGGGGGTACAACTTCACTTGTTTTTTGGAGATGTGAACAAAATGTGTGAAGCTTTCTTCTAATTACCGTATGCGCAGCCGCACATCGCGCTTAATGTCATCTCACCCGTACAGTCATTTCAAAGCCTTAGGACACACCATCACGACTTGACGGTGGACCCGTCATCGCACCGATAGAGCGGCCGATCCAGGTCAGCATATACACTTACCGATCGGCCGCTCAATGGGGGTCATTCCGAGTTGTTCGCTCGTTGCCGATTTTCGCAACACAGCGAATAGGTGGAAAATGTGCATGCGCATGGTAAGCACAGTGCATGCGCTTAGTAATTTAACTAAGAACTTAGTAGATTTATACAAGCTCGAGCGAAGTTTTTTCAACGCTCGAGTGATCATAGTGTGATTGACAGGAAGTGGGTGTTTCTGTGCGGCAACTCAGCGTTTTCACAGCGTTTGCTAAAAAACGCAGGCGTGCCAGGGAAAAACGCAGGAGTGGCTGGAGAAACGGGGAAGTGGCTGGCCGAACGCAGGGCGTGTTTGTGACGTCAAACCAGGAACGAAACTGACTGAACTGATCGCAATCTGTGAGTAGATCCGGAGCTACTCAGAAACTGTAAAGAATTATTTAGTAGCAGTTCTGCTAATCTTTCGTTCGCTATTCTGCTAAGATACGATACACTCCCAGAGGGCGGCAGCCTAGCGTGTGCAATGCTGCTAAAATAAGCTAGCGAGCAAACAACTCGGAATGAGGGCCATTGTGTCGGTGTCGCATCACACTGGCCCAGCTGTGACGTCAGCCCTCGCAGTAAGTGTATGGGTAGTCAGTGGACTGCTTGTACACACAGCCAGGTGCTGCGCAGCCACGTGATATGTCTGTGAACAACACCGTTCACAGACATATTGTTTGTCTAAACCCCTTGACCTGCTTGCGATATATCGGCCGTGTGTACCCAGCATCACGGTGCAGTAATAGCTGTCCATGGCATATAACAGTACATGTTATTTTACCTGTGGAGAACTTTATGTACTAGTAAGTAAAAGAAAATGACAGTGATGTGAATATATTGTTGCTATGAGATGTCTTCTTTGCTACAATTCAGGAGATTCAGTTCATCAGATAATATGGATATCATTAGTAAGTGTTGGCTCGGAGATGATATTATGTTGTCATTATGCCTCCGGTGTTTATATGTGACCTATCTTTACATCTGGCTGATCTCCTGTCTCTTACCCATATTTTCAGTACACATTCACGTTTAGATGGGATAGTATTAAATACATATATATATCGTTATGAAAGGCTGCCGCAGGAGGCTACTCTGCTAATGGGAAAAAAGATAACAGCAAACACTTGGTATTATCCTATTGTGATTTTTAGATTATCACCATGTCATTTAGTCCCAGCCTCAAACAAGTAATTGAGATTTGCTTCAACGGCTAGTTAAAAAAGAAAAGAAAAAAGTTTTGTTATAAACTAGAGATGAGCGGGTTCAGTTCCTCTGAATCCGAACCCGCCCGAACTTCATGTTTTTTTTCACGGGTCCGAGCGACTCGGATCTTCCCGCCTTGCTCGGTTAACCCGAGCGCGCCCAAACGTCATCATCCCGCTGTCGGATTCTCGCGAGGCTCGGATTCTATCGCGAGACTCGGATTCTATATAAGGAGCCGCGCGTCGCCGCCATTTTCACACGTGCATTGAGAGTCATAGGGAGAGGACGTGGCTGGCGTCCTCTCCGTTTAGAGAAGAGAGAGACACAGTATTTTGGGGAGCATTATTAGGAGGAGTACTACTATACTGTATACTACTATACTACTTGCTGAAGTGATATTTATAGATTAGATAGTGTGACTGTAAGTGTATTATCTGACTTGTGGGGGAGACACTGACAGTGGGGAGCAGTTAGAGTCTGAGAGCAGGACTCAGGAGTACATATAACGTACAGTGCACACTTTTGCTGCCAGAGTCAGTGCCACACTGCCATTGTTGTGACCACACTGACCACCAGTATAATAATATATTTTGTGATTGTCTGCTTAGGACTCGGAGTACTAGTTGCAAGTTGCAACGTGAGTGACCTGACCACCAGTTTAATAATCAATCACCACCAGTTTAATATATATATATATATATATATAATTGTATATAATATATATATATATATATATATATATAATATTGTATACCACATACCCGTGGTTTTTTTTTTTTTTCATTCTTCTTTATACATACTACTATAGTAGCTTACTGTAGCAGTCTGCGGTGCTGCTGACCTGACAGTGTCCAGCAGGTCCGTCATCAGTCATTACATAATAAATATATATAGTACCTGTCCGGATGCAGTACTAGTGATATTATATTGATTTCATCTCATTATCAATAATTTATCATCCAGTCTAGACTCTATATTAGCAGCAGACACAGTACGTTAGTCCACGGCTGTAGCTACCTCTGTGTCGGCACTCGGCAGTCCATCCATAATTGTATACCACCTACCCGTGGTTTTTTTTTTCTTTCTTCTTTGTACATACTACTATAGTATAGTAGCTTACTGTAGCAGTCTGCGGTGCTGCTGAGCTGACAGTGTCCAGCAGGTCCGTCATCAGTCATCATTACCTAATAAATATATTATCTACCTGTCCGGCTGCAGTACTAGTGATATTATATATACATACATATATATATTGATTTCATATCATTATCATCCAGTCTATATTAGCAGCAGACACAGTACGGTAGTCCACGGCTGTAGCTACCTCTGTGTCGGCACTCGGCAGTCCATCCATAATTGTATACCACCTACCTGTGGTTTTTTTTTTCTTTCTTCTTTGTACATACTACTATAGTATAGTAGCTTACTGTAGCAGTCTGCGGTGCTGCTGAGCTGACAGTGTCCAGCAGGTCCGTCATCAGTCATCATTACCTAATAAATATATTATCTACCTGTCCGGCTGCAGTACTAGTGATATTATATATACATACATATATATATTGATTTCATATCATTATCATCCAGTCTATATTAGCAGCAGACACAGTACGGTAGTCCACGGCTGTAGCTACCTCTGTGTCGGCACTCGGCAGTCCATCCATAATTGTATACCACCTACCCGTGGTTTTTTTTTATTTCTTTCTTCTTTGTACATACTACTATAGTATAGTAGCTTACTGTAGCAGTCTGCGGTGCTGCTGAGCTGACAGTGTCCAGCAGGTCCGTCATCAGTCATCATTACCTAATAAATATATTATCTACCTGTCCGGCTGCAGTACTAGTGATATTATATATACATACATATATATATTGATTTCATATCATTATCATCCAGTCTATATTAGCAGCAGACACAGTACGGTAGTCCACGGCTGTAGCTACCTCTGTGTCGGCACTCGGCAGTCCATCCATAAGTATACTAGTATCTATCCATCTCCATTGTTTACCTGAGGTGCCTTTTAGTTGTGCCTATTAAAATATGGAGAACAAAAATGTTGAGGTTCCAAAATTAGGGAAAGATCAAGATCCACTTCCACCTCGTGCTGAAGCTGCTGCCACTAGTCATGGCCGAGACGATGAAATGCCAGCAACGTCGTCTGCCAAGGCCGATGCCCAATGTCATAGTACAGAGCATGTCAAATCCAAAACACCAAATATCAGTAAAAAAAGGACTCCAAAACCTAAAATAAAATTGTCGGAGGAGAAGCGTAAACTTGCCAATATGCCATTTACCACACGGAGTGGCAAGGAACGGCTGAGGCCCTGGCCTATGTTCATGGCTAGTGGTTCAGCTTCACATGAGGATGGAAGCACTCAGCCTCTCGCTAGAAAAATGAAAAGACTCAAGCTGGCAAAAGCAGTAGCACCGCAAAGAACTGTGCGTTCTTCGAAATCCCAAATCCACAAGGAGAGTCCGACTCCAATTGTGTCGGTTGCGATGCCTGACCTTCCCAACACTGGACGTGAAGAGCATGCGCCTTCCACCATTTGCACGCCCCCTGCAAGTGCTGGAAGGAGCACCCGCAGTCCAGTTCCTGATAGTCAGATTGAAGATGTCAGTGTTGAAGTACACCAGGATGAGGAGGATATGGGTGTTGCTGGCGCTGGGGAGGAAATTGACCAGGAGGATTCTGATGGTGAGGTGGTTTGTTTAAGTCAGGCACCCGGGGAGACACCTGTTGTCCGTGGGAGGAATATGGCCACTGACATGCCTGGTGAAAATACCAAAAAAATCAGCTCTTCGGTGTGGAAGTATTTAAACAGAAATGCGGACAACAGGTGTCAAGCCTTGTGTTGCCTTTGTCAAGCTGTAATAAGTAGGGGTAAGGACGTTAACCACCTCGGAACATCCTCCCTTATACGTCACCTGCAGCGCATTCATAATAAGTCAGTGACAAGTTCAAAAACTTTGGGTGACAGCGGAAGCAGTCCACTGACCAGTAAATCCCTTCCTCTTGTAACCAAGCTCACGCAAACCACCCCACCAACTCCCTCAGTGTCAATTTCCTCCTTCCCCAGGAATGCCAATAGTCCTGCAGGCCATGTCACTGGCAATTCTGACGATTCCTCTCCTGCCTGGGATTCCTCCGATGCATCCTTGCGTGTAACGCCTACTGCTGCTGGCGCTGCTGTTGTTGCTGCTGGGAGTCGATGGTCATCCCAGAGGGGAAGTCGTAAGACCACTTTTACTACTTCCACCAAGCAATTGACTGTCCAACAGTCCTTTGCGAGGAAGATGAAATATCACAGCAGTCATCCTACTGCAAAGCGGATAACTGAGGCCTTGGCATCCTGGGTGGTGAGAAACGTGGTTCCGGTATCCATCATTACTGCAGAGCCAACTAGAGACTTGTTGGAGGTACTGTGTCCCCGGTACCAAATACCATCTAGGTTCCATTTCTCTAGGCAGGCGATACTGAAAATGTACACAGACCTCAGAAAAAGAGTCACCAGTGTCCTAAAAAATGCAGCTGTACCCAATGTCCACTTAACCACGGAAATGTGGACAAGTGGAGCAGGGCAGGGTCAGGACTATATGACTGTGACAGCCCACTGGGTAGATGTATGGACTCCCGCCGCAAGAACAGCAGCGGCGGCACCAGTAGCAGCATCTCGCAAACGCCAACTCTTTCCTAGGCAGGCTGCGCTTTGTATCACCGGTTTCCAGAATACGCACACAGCTGAAAACCTCTTACGGCAACTGAGGAAGATCATCGCGGAATGGCTTACCCCAATTGGACTCTCCTGTGGATTTGTGGCATCGGACAACGCCAGCAATATTGTGTGTGCATTAAATATGGGCAAATTCCAGCACGTCCCATGTTTTGCACATACCTTGAATTTGGTGGTGCAGAATTATTTAAAAAACGACAGGGGCGTGCAAGAGATGCTGTCGGTGGCCAGAAGAATTGCGGGACACTTTCGGCGTACAGGCACCACGTACAGAAGACTGGAGCACCACCAAAAACGCCTGAACCTGCCCTGCCATCATCTGAAGCAAGAAGTGGTAACGAGGTGGAATTCAACCCTCTATATGCTTCAGAGGTTGGAGGAGCAGCAAAAGGCCATTCAAGCCTATACAATTGAGCACGATATAGGAGGTGGAATGCACCTGTCTCAAGCGCAGTGGAGAATGATTTCAACGTTGTGCAAGGTTCTGACGCCCTTTGAACTTGCCACACGTGAAGTCAGTTCAGACACTGCCAGCCTGAGTCAGGTCATTCCCCTCATCAGGCTTTTGCAGAAGAAGCTGGAGACATTGAAGGAGGAGCTAACACGGAGCGATTCCGCTAGGCAAGTGGGACTTGTGGATGGAGCCCTTAATTCGCTTAACAAGGATTCACGGGTGGTCAATCTGTTGAAATCAGAGCACTACATTTTGGCCACCGTGCTCGATCCTAGATTTAAAGCCTACCTTGGATCTCTCTTTCCGGCAGACACAAGTCTGCGGGGGTTGAAAGACCTGCTGGTGAGAAAATTGTCAAGTCAAGCGGAACGCGACCTGTCAACATCTCCTCCTTCACATTCTCCCGCAACTGGGGGTGCGAGGAAAAGGCTCAGAATTCCGAGCCCACCCGCTGGCGGTGATGCAGGGCAGTCTGGAGCGACTGCTGATGCTGACATCTGGTCCGGACTGAAGGACCTGACAACGATTACGGACATGTCGTCTACTGTCACTGCATATGATTCTCTCAACATTGAAAGAATGGTGGAGGATTATATGAGTGACCGCATCCAAGTAGGCACGTCACACAGTCCGTACTTATACTGGCAGGAAAAAGAGGCAATTTGGAGGCCCTTGCACAAACTGGCTTTATTCTACCTAAGTTGCCCTCCAACAAGTGTGTACTCCGAAAGAGTGTTTAGTGCCGCCGCTCACCTTGTCAGCAATCGGCGTACAAGGTTACATCCAGAAAATGTGGAGAAGATGATGTTCATTAAAATGAATTATAATCAATTCCTCCGTGGAGACATTGACCAGCAGCAATTGCCTCCACAAAGTACACAGGGAGCTGAGATGGTGGATTCCAGTGGGGACGAATTGATAATCTGTGAGGAGGGGGATGTACACGGTGATATATCGGAGGATGATGATGAGGTGGACATCTTGCCTCTGTAGAGCCAGTTTGTGCAAGGAGAGATTAATTGCTTCTTTTTTGGTGGGGGCACAAACCAACCCGTCATTTCAGTCACAGTCGTGTGGCAGACCCTGTCACTGAAATGATGGGTTGGTTAAAGTGTGCATGTCCTGTTTATACAACATAAGGGTGGGTGGGAGGGCCCAAGGACAATTCCATCTTGCACCTCTTTTTTCTTTAATTTTTCTTTGCGTCATGTGCTGTTTGTGGAATGTTTTTTGGAAGGGCCATCCTGCGTGACACTGCAGTGCCACTCCTAGATGGGCCCGGTGTTTGTTTCGGCCACTAGGGTCGCTTATCTTACTCACACAGCTACCTCATTGCGCCTCTTTTTTTCTTTGCGTCATGTGCTGTTTGGGGAGGGTTTTTTGGAAGGGACATCCTGCGTGACACTGCAGTGCCACTCCTAGATGGGCCCGGTGTTTGTGTCGGCCACTAGGTTCGCTTATCTTACTCACACAGCTACCTCATTGCGCCTCTTTTTTTCTTTGCGTCATGTGCTGTTTGGGGAGGGTTTTTTGGAAGGGACATCCTGCGTGACACTGCAGTGCCACTCCTAGATGGGCCCGGTGTTTGTGTCGGCCACTAGGGTCGCTTATCTTACTCACACAGCTACCTCATTGCGCCTCTTTTTTTCTTTGCGTCATGTGCTGTTTGGGGAGGGTTTTTTGGAAGGGACATCCTGCGTGACACTGCAGTGCCACTCCTAGATGGGCCCGGTGTTTGTGTCGGCCACTAGGGTCGCTTATCTTACTCACACAGCTACCTCATTGCGCCTCTTTTTTTCTTTGCGTCATGTGCTGTTTGGGGAGGGTTTTTTGGAAGGGACATCCTGCGTGACACTGCAGTGCCACTCCTAGATGGGCCCGGTGTTTGTGTCGGCCACTAGGGTCGCTTATCTTACTCACACAGCTACCTCATTGCGCCTCTTTTTTTCTTTGCGTCATGTGCTGTTTGGGGAGGGTTTTTTGGAAGGGACATCCTGCGTGACACTGCAGTGCCACTCCTAGATGGGCCCGGTGTTTGTGTCGGTCACTAGGGTCGCTTATCTTACTCACACAGCTACCTCATTGCGCCTCTTTTTTTCTTTGCGTCATGTGCTGTTTGGGGAGGGTTTTTTGGAAGGGACATCCTGCGTGACACTGCAGTGCCACTCCTAGATGGGCCCGGTGTTTGTGTCGGCCACTAGGGTCGCTTAGCTTAGTCATCCAGCGACCTAGGTGCAAATTTTAGGACTAAAAATAATATTGTGAGGTGTGAGGTATTCAGAATAGACTGAAAATGAGTGTAAATTATGGTTTTTGAGGTTAATAATACTTTGGGATCAAAATGACCCCCAAATCCTATGATTTAAGCTGTTTTTTAGTGTTTTTTAAAAAAAACACCCGAATCCAAAACACACCCGAATCCGACAAAAAAAATTCGGTGAGGTTTTGCCAAAACCCGGTCGAACCCAAAACACGGCCGCGGAACCGAACCCAAAACCAAAACACAAAACCCGAAAAATTTCAAGTGCACATCTCTATTATAAACTAAAAATGCCTTTACTAATTTCAGCCTGTACAAATTTCAGTGTCGGACTGTGGCATGAAGTGCCCACCAGGGGGGGATGTAATAGCAAGATTCCATGTTTAGGGGTGTGGCCATTCAGAGGGGGTGTGGCCACCACCACATTGGCTTGGCTAACCATTAGTGCATGATCTGGGCCCCTTGATTTTACATATATATATTCCCAGGTAGAGCTGCACTCGCAATCTTCCTGATTCACATCTGCTGGGGTGCCAATCCTTCAGAAACGGTACAAACCGGTCCAGTACATACTATAGATGAATGAAGTGCACTTACCAGGCTTTTTCGAATACAAAAATTCACAAATCCTTATTTACGTGTAGTCGACGTTTCGGCAACCATTGCTGGCCTTTGTCAAGACCTCTTAAGCTATATCCAGAAACCTATCACCACTCCAACAAAAAGGAGTGGTGGTAGGTGGTAGGTTTTGTTGGATGCATAATAATGTACCATATTAATAACAGCATTGCACTGTAGAGAATACACCATAGTCCTGTGCAGTAATAATATATAAATCAAGTGCACAGTCTGCAACCAGATCCCTACAGGATGAGGAGGGCCCCAGGCAGTTTCCCCTGTGGGCCAGTCCTATCCTGTGTACAATTTACCTGCCTTATCCAGAGAGGCAGAACTGGCGCTGGAGTGGACAGATGGGTGTGATTGGATGGAAAGTAGTTTTTTTTTATTCTTGGATCGGGGCAGTTTCTTATTCTGTCTTGATTTAAGGTAAAATTTACCAAGGGTGTGATTGGTGACATTTTTTAAACCACCATCCATCGCCGATGGTTTTCACCTTCAAAACGCTGGATGCTTCAGAGAGTGGATTGAAACTCAGCGGCAATGCCCGACAGTTAACAAATGGTCACACTGGAAAACCCTCTATAAGGCCGCTGAAAAGCAACTGAGTCCATGCGGCCAATCAGAAGCTGAGGATTCCCAATACATTTTTAAGTATGCCAACCACTAAGTATTGATGAAGGAAGGAAATAATGTTAACAGTGCTCTTATAGGGACACTAGCAGGGGGGTAACTAGAACTTTGTGGCCACCATAGCAAAATTTTGAAGGTGTCCCCAATGCTTCTGTAGAGGCACCTCTCTGTGCTGTGCTCCATCGGAGTGTATGCGTATACTACCCATGAGGGAGTGCTTTTCCAAGCTTTATTACAAGGTCATCATTATACCCAACATTACTGATCATTCAGATAGAAACTATCATGTGACAGTTAAATGTGTTCCTGTGACTCACATGAAAATACCTGACTATAAATGACCATATATATTATAACTACACTAGTTACTAGCACGTCAAAATGACAGAGCTGCTGGGAGCAGGGGCTGGCAAACGCAGGATTTCTAGAGGGGGGTTTCCAAATACAATCCACAATCTCCCCGCTCTTGGAGCAAGTGTGGGAATCTGGAGGAGAAGTAGAAGAAATTAGTACCGACCCTGGAACAGATATGTACACATTAGTCTTTTTAACCACTAGATAGTGTATGGAATGCAGTATCAATAATACTGTAGATGATATATAGTATAGACTGTATCAAACTTATTTAACTAATATAAATAACATAAGTGGTTAGTAAAAGGTTAAACATACCATAATAAATACACAAACATAACAGAACCAGTAAAGACAGAACTGCACTTTCTAAGCACACATTCTCCCACCTCATGGTAAGGCTCCTGTCTCTTATTTCTGGTAGCTACTCTCTGGTCCAGTGCACTGACTGAGGGCTGAGATACACACACACACACACACACACACACACACACACACACACACACACACACACCAAGCTTTGTAGAAGAAGCTGCTACCTTTGGGCATGTGCAGCAGCTCCGCTCTGTCCACTAAACTGCATGTTGTGGCAGCAGCTCTTGTAATCGTATTACGTGCTATTGTTGTTATAATTTTAGCTGCTGGCCAATAGGAGTGGGGTTTCTGGGTAATAAGTGTTGCCTATTGTGTGTGTGTGTGTGTGTGTGTGTGTGTGTGTGTGTGCGTGCACCCAAACAGAGCAAAATCTGAATTGCTCTGTCGTGCGCCATATAGTGGCCGTCGGTGCATCATAGAAGTGAGGAACAGCGTTAGCCTTTTATTATATAGGATTGTATATTATTTACCACAAAAGGTGCACAATAATATCATGTAGAAAACATATTAATTGCCTAGTAAATGACATAAAAATGTTTTGCTCCCCATTAAAAAAAAAAAAAAAAAAACAGTCGCTGACCAATAGAATGAAGTTGTGGAAAGACAACATACTGTACACAATGAACATATCCACTCTAGAAAATGGCATTAAGATATAGGACACCGTTATTATTATTTTACCTGACAAGCAATATACTGACTAGATACAGTATCATATTGCGCTCGATGGCTTACAATTAATTAATTATTTCATTTGTTTAATTTGCTTTGTGTATGTTCTTTTTATGATAAATTGCATTTTACAATTTAAATAGAATTTTAATTACCACTAACCAAGTTACAAGACTGCGTAGGGCATATAATGTGACCGAGCAGCATAAGCACACCGTCTGGGCTTGCGGAGCGCCTCTCAATGCATCACCTTTGCTTGGAAGGGGTTAATGTTTTGTGGTGGGAGGAACGTAGAGAGAACGTCCAGGAGGCTGATTGGCTGGATTGTGGATAGGGCCTGGCCTGTCATACATATAGGCTGCGGACCTGGTACTTCCTGCCTCTTTCCAGCTCTTCTCGTGAGGCTGCTAAGTACTATTCAATTTATATATCTCCTTATTCTCTCTCATACTCCTATATATATCCCTTTCCACTTATTTCACTGTCTCTCCTCTGTACTTTCCTACTATATCTCCCTCCACTCATCTACTTTTTATTATTCCTTCCTATCCTTCGTGCTTTTGTGTCCTGTGCGTCCCTGAACCCCTCCATGGCCGCCAGAATCAGACCCAGCCGCACCGCTGGCCTCCCCGCCCTGCTCATGGACTCCGCTGATGTCCAGCCAGCCCGAGGAATGCCTGCTGCGGCTGCCGTGCAGGAGACTCGGGGCGCGCGCGGCCGGGCTCTGCTGCCCGCTCGTGCTCCCCCGCGCTTGCGCTCTCCGTCCCCGCTGCTAGCCATGGCGGGGGACGGAGCGCCGGAGGGTAGGGGACGCATTCGGCGGCTTGCCAGGGACGGTGTTCTGCCATCCCTGAGCCCGCCGCTCGTAGCTGCTTGCGGCCGCTCCGATCACGTGGGAGCTCCCGGCCCGCGGATCAGCGGCTCTCTACCGCCAGGGGGGCATCACGCGGGCGGGCAGTGTTCCTTCTAGGGCTAATGGGCAGGCGGGGGGTCGCGCGGCTGCCGGACACGTGCTGTCTGGGCAGCGCGCGCGTGCTGCTGTTCACCCTACCAGCTGGGGGGCCCAGATGAGGCCTGACCCCTCTGGTATGCTCTCCCCTTCGGCCTGTCAGGTACGGCCAGCACCCTCCCGCGACAGGGCGGGGCGTCGCCCCCGCTCTGCTGCTGCAGATCCCCCTTTGCCGGTTGCGGATAGGGCAGGGCCGGTCAGGCGAGGGCGTTCTGCATCCACCCGTGGTGGGGCGGGCCACCTGGCCTCTCCTGCCGTGGATGGCCCCAGAGCGCCTGCCCCTTCCGGGTTGACTCATATGGCGATTAGCACTGCTGCCGCTGCCCGTGGCCATGCGGCTCCTCCCGGGCACAGGCTGGGATCTCTGCCGCCGGTCACTCACCCCATCAGGGGGCGGCATGCGCTGGCAGATGGCGAACGTTCTGCCCCTCCCCGCATCCAGTCGTCTCCTGTCGACGCCGCTGCGGATGGCTCTCATTCCGACGTCGTGCTGCCTCCTTCCAGTAGTGACGACTCTCCGGTTTCTCATCCTGAGGCCAATGCTCGGGATAGGAGGAGGTCGCTGCTCTGGCGATTTGCGCTAGGTTTATCGCAGCGGGACGGCTGTGCCGTGATACCCGACAGTGAGGGATCATCCGGGTCCTTGCTCCCGACGGGAGGTTTGCGAACCTCCTGTGGGGCGCACGACTTGTGTGGCGGCTCTGATCTTCCTACGCCTGCCACTGTGGCTGCACCCTTGGTGGACACCACCGTTCTGTAGAGATGAGCGGGTTCGGTTCCTCGGAATCCGAACCCACTCGAACTTCAGGTTTTTTTACACGGGTCCGAGCGACTCGGATCTTCCCGCCTTGCTCGGTTAACCCGAGCGCGCCCGAACGTCATCATCCCGCTGTCGGATTCTCGCGAGGCTCGGATTCTATCGCGAGACTCGGATTCTATATAAGGAGCCGCGCGTCGCCGCCATTTTCACACGTGCATTGAGATTGATAGGGAGAGGACGTGGCTGGCGTCCTCTCCGTTTATAGAGAAGAGAGTGAGACTAGAGTAGAGAGAGACACAGTATTTACTTTAGTAATTTTGGGGAGCATTAGGAGGAGTACTACTACTTGCTGAAGTGATAGTGTGACTGTATATCTGACTTGTGGGGGAGACAGTGGGGAGCAGTTAGAGTCTGAGAGCAGGAGTACATATTTTAACGTACAGTGCACACTTTTGCTGCCAGAGTGCCACACTGCCATTGTGACCACACTGACCACCAGTATATATTGTGATTGTCTGCTTAGGAGTACTACTTGCAAGTTGCTGATAGTGTGACCAGTGACCTGACCACCAGTTTAATTAATCACCACCAGTTTAATATATATATATATATATATATAATTGTATATAATATATATATAATTGTATACCACCTTCCCGTGTTTTTTTTTTTCTTTCTTCTTGATACATACTACTATAGTAGCTTACTGTAGCAGTCTGCGGTGCTGCTGAGCTGACAGTGTCCAGCAGGTCCGTCATCAGTCATTACATAATAAATATATATTCTTGTCCGGCTGCAGTACTAGTGATATTATATATATATATATTAATTTCATCTCATTATCATCCAGTCTATATTAGCAGCAGACACAGTACGGTAGTCCACGGCTGTAGCTACCTCTGTGTCGGCAGTCGCTGGTCCATCCATAATTGTATACCACCTACCCGTGTTTTTTTTTTTCTTTCTTCTTAAAACATACTACTATAGTAGCTTACTGTAGCAGTCTGCGGTGCTGCTGAGCTGACAGCGTCCAGCAGGTCCATCATCAGTCATTACATAATAAATATATATACCTGTCCGGCTGCAGTACTAGTGATATTATATATATATATATTAATTTCATCTCATTATCATCCAGTCTATATTAGCAGCAGACACAGTACGGTAGTCCACGGCTGTAGCTACCTCTGTGTCGGCAGTCGCTGGTCCATCCATAATTGTATACCACCTACCCGTGGTTTTTATTTCTTTCTTCTTGATACATACTACTATAGTAGCTTACTGTAGCAGTCTGCGGTGCTGCTGAGCTGACAGTGTCCAGCAGGTCCGTCATCAGTCATTACATAATAAATATATATACCTGTCCGGCTGCAGTACTAGTGATATTATATATATATATATATTAATTTCATCTCATTATCATCCAGTCTATATTAGCAGCAGACACAGTACGGTAGTCCACGGCTGTAGCTACCTCTGTGTCGGCAGTCGCTGGTCCATCCATAATTGTATACCACCTACCCGTGGTTTTTTTTTTTCTTTCTTCTTGATACATACTACTATAGTAGCTTACTGTAGCAGTCTGCGGTGCTGCTGAGCTGACAGTGTCCAGCAGGTCCGTCATCAGTCATTACATAATAAATATATATACCTGTCCGGCTGCAGTACTAGTGATATTATATATATATATATATTAATTTCATCTCATTATCATCCAGTCTATATTAGCAGCAGACACAGTACGGTAGTCCACGGCTGTAGCTACCTCTGTGTCGGCAGTCGCTGGTCCATCCATAATTGTATACCACCTACCCGTGTTTTTTTTTCTTCTTTCTTCTTGATACATACTACTATAGTAGCTTACTGTAGCAGTCTGCGGTGCTGGTGAGCTGACAGTGTCCAGCAGGTCCGTCATCAGTCATTACATAATAAATATATATACCTGTCCGGCTGCAGTACTAGTGATATTATATATATATATATATATATATATTAATTTCATCTCATTATCATCCAGTCTATATTAGCAGCAGACACAGTACGGTAGTCCACGGCTGTAGCTACCTCTGTGTCGGCAGTCGCTGGTCCATCCATAATTGTATACCACCTACCCGTGGTTTTTTTTTTCTTTCTTCTTGATACATACTACTATAGTAGCTTACTGTAGCAGTCTGCGGTGCTGCTGAGCTGACAGTGTCCAGCAGGTCCGTCATCAGTCATTACATAATAAATATATATACCTGTCCGGCTGCAGTACTAGTGATATTATATATATATATATATTAATTTCATCTCATTATCATCCAGTCTATATTAGCAGCAGACACAGTACGGTAGTCCACGGCTGTAGCTACCTCTGTGTCGGCAGTCGCTGGTCCATCCATAATTGTATACCACCTACCCGTGGTTTTTTTTTTTTTTTTCATCTTGATACATACTACTATAGTAGCTTACTGTAGCAGTCTGCGGTACTGCTGAGCTGACAGTGTCCAGCAGGTCCGTCATCAGTCATTACATAATAAATATATATACCTGTCCGGCTGCAGTACTAGTGATATTATATATATATATATATATATTAATTTCATCTCATTATCATCCAGTCTATATTAGCAGCAGACACAGTACGGTAGTCCACGGCTGTAGCTACCTCTGTGTCGGCAGTCGCTGGTCCATCCATAAGTATACTAGTATCCATCCATCTCCATTGTTTACCTGAGGTGCCTTTTAGTTGTGCCTATTAAAATATGGAGAACAAAAATGTTGAGGTTCCAAAATTAGGGAAAGATCAAGATCCACTTCCACCTCGTGCTGAAGCTGCTGCCACTAGTCATGGCCGAGACGATGAAATGCCAGCAACGTCGTCTGCCAAGGCCGATGCCCAATGTCATAGTACAGAGCATGTAAAATCCAAAACACCAAATATCAGTAAAAAAAGGACTCCAAAATCTAAAATAAAATTGTCGGAGGAGAAGCGTAAACTTGCCAATATGCCATTTACCACACGGAGTGGCAAGGAACGGCTGAGGCCCTGGCCTATGTTCATGGCTAGTGGTTCAGCTTCACATGAGGATGGAAGCACTCAGCCTCTCGCTAGAAAAATGAAAAGACTCAAGCTGGCAAAAGCACCGCAAAGAACTGTGCGTTCTTCGAAAATCCCAAATCCACAAGGAGAGTCCAATTGTGTCGGTTGCGATGCCTGACCTTCCCAACACTGGACGTGAAGAGCATGCGCCTTCCACCATTTGCACGCCCCCTGCAAGTGCTGGAAGGAGCACCCGCAGTCCAGTTCCTGATAGTCAGATTGAAGATGTCAGTGTTGAAGTACACCAGGATGAGGAGGATATGGGTGTTGCTGGCGCTGGGGAGGAAATTGACAAGGAGGATTCTGATGGTGAGGTGGTTTGTTTAAGTCAGGCACCCGGGGAGACACCTGTTGTCCGTGGGAGGAATAGGGCCGTTGACATGCCTGGTGAAAATACCAAAAAAATCAGCTCTTCGGTGTGGAAGTATTTCAACAGAAATGCGGACAACATTTGTCAAGCCGTGTGTTGCCTTTGTCAAGCTGTAATAAGTAGGGGTAAGGACGTTAACCACCTCGGAACATCCTCCCTTATACGTCACCTGCAGCGCATTCATAATAAGTCAGTGACAAGTTCAAAAACTTTGGGCGACAGCGGAAGCAGTCCACTGACCAGTAAATCCCTTCCTCTTGTAACCAAGCTCACGCAAACCACCCCACCAACTCCCTCAGTGTCAATTTCCTCCTTCCCCAGGAATGCCAATAGTCCTGCAGGCCATGTCACTGGCAATTCTGACGAGTCCTCTCCTGCCTGGGATTCCTCCGATGCATCCTTGAGTGTAACGCCTACTGCTGCTGGCGCTGCTGTTGTTGCTGCTGGGAGTCGATGGTCATCCCAGAGGGGAAGTCGTAAGCCCACTTTTACTACTTCCACCAAGCAATTGACTGTCCAACAGTCCTTTGCGAGGAAGATGAAATATCACAGCAGTCATCCTGTTGCAAAGCGGATAACTGAGGCCTTGACAACTATGTTGGTGTTAGACGTGCGTCCGGTATCCGCCGTTAGTTCACAGGGAACTAGACAATTTCTTGAGGTAGTGTGCCCCCGTTACCAAATACCATCTAGGTTCCACTTCTCTATGCATGCGATACCGAGAATGTACACAGACGTCAGAAAAAGACTCACCAGTGTCCTAAAAAATGCAGTTGTACCCAATGTCCACTTAACCACGGACATGTGGACAAGTGGAGCAGGGCAGGGTCAGGACTATATGACTGTGACAGCCCACTGGGTAGATGTATGGACTCCCGCCGCAAGAACAGCAGCGGCGGCACCAGTAGCAGCATCTCGCAAGCGCCAACTCTTTCCTAGGCAGGCTACGCTTTGTGTCACCGGTTTCCAGAATACGCACACAGCTGAAAACCTCTTACGGCAACTGAGGAAGATCATCGCGGAATGGCTTACCCCAATTGGACTCTCCTGTGGATTTGTGGCATCGGACAACGCCAGCAATATTGTGTGTGCATTAAATATGGGCAAATTCCAGCACGTCCCATGTTTTGCACATACCTTGAATTTGGTGGTGCAGAATTTTTTAAAAAACGACAGGGGCGTGCAAGAGATGCTGTCGGTGGCCAGAAGAATTGCGGGACACTTTCGGCGTACAGGCACCACGTACAGAAGACTGGAGCACCACCAAAAACGCCTGAACCTGCCCTGCCATCATCTGAAGCAAGAAGTGGTAACGAGGTGGAATTCAACCCTATATATGCTTCAGAGGTTGGAGGAGCAGCAAAAGGCCATTCAAGCCTATACAATTGAGCACGATATAGGAGGTGGAATGTACCTGTCTCAAGCGCAGTGGAGAATGATTTCAACGTTGTGCAAGGTTCTGCAACCTTTTGAACTTGCCACACGTGAAGTCAGTTCAGACACTGCCAGCCTGAGTCAGGTCATTCCCCTCATCAGGCTTTTGCAGAAGAAGCTGGAGGCATTGAAGGAGGAGCTAAAAGGGAGCGATTCCGCTAGGCATGTGGGACTTGTGGATGGAGCCCTTAATTCGCTTAACAAGGATTCACGGGTGGTCAATCTGTTGAAATCAGAGCACTACATTTTGGCCACCGTGCTCGATCCTAGATTTAAAACCTACCTTGGATCTCTCTTTCCGGCAGACACAAGTCTGCTGGGGTTCAAAGACCTGCTGGTGACAAAATTGTCAAGTCAAGCGGAACGCGACCTGTCAACATCTCCTCCTTCACATTCTCCCGCAACTGGGGGTGCGAGGAAAAGGCTCAGAATTCCGAGCCCACCCGCTGGCGGTGATGCAGGGCAGTCTGGAGCGACTGCTGATGCTGACATCTGGTCCGGACTGAAGGACCTGACAACGATTACGTACATGTCGTCTACTGTCACTGCATATGATTCTCTCCCCATTGAAAGAATGGTGGAGGATTATATGAGTGACCGCATCCAAGTAGGCACGTCAGACAGTCCGTACTTATACTGGCAGGAAAAAGAGGCAATTTGGAGGCCCTTGCACAAACTGGCTTTATTCTACCTAAGTTGCCCTCCCACAAGTGTGTACTCCGAAAGAGTGTTTAGTGCCGCCGCTCACATTGTCAGCAATCGGCGTACGAGGTTACTTCCAGAAAATGTGGAGAAGATGATGTTCATTAAAATGAATTATAATCAATTCCTCCGTGGAGACATTGACCAGCAGCAATTGCCTCCACAAAGTACACAGGGAGCTGAGATGGTGGATTCCAGTGGGGACGAATTGATAATCTGTGAGGAGCGGGATGTACACGGTGATATATCGGAGGATGATGAT
The DNA here is from genome assembly GCF_028390025.1 of Pseudophryne corroboree. Classification (NCBI taxonomy): domain Eukaryota; kingdom Metazoa; phylum Chordata; class Amphibia; order Anura; family Myobatrachidae; genus Pseudophryne; species Pseudophryne corroboree. Next base: position 1,168,957,509 of record NC_086444.1, read on the forward strand.
GAGGTGGACATCTTGCCTCTGTAGAGCCAGTTTGTGCAAGGAGAGATTAATTGCTTCTTTTTCGGTGGGGGTCCAAACCAACCCGTCATTTCAGTCACAGTCGTGTGGCAGACCCTGTCACTGAAATGATGGGTTGGTTAAAGTGTGCATGTCCTGTTTATACAACATAAGGGTGGGTGGGAGGGCCCAAGGACAATTCCATCTTGCACCTCTTTTTTCTTTCATTTTTATTTGCGTCATGTGCTGTTTGGGGAGTGTTTTTTGGAAGGGCCATCCTGCGTGACACTGCAGTGCCACTCCTAGATGGGCCAGGTGTTTGTGTCGGCCACTAGGGTCGCTTAGCTTACTCACACAGCTACCTCATTGCGCCTCTTTTTTTCTTCTTTGCGTCATGTGCTGTTTGGGGAGTGTTTTTTGGAAGGGCCATCCTGTGTGACACTGCAGTGCCACTCCTAGATGGGCCAGGTGTTTGTGTCGGCCACTAGGGTCGCTTAGCTTACTCACACAGCTACCTCATTGCGCCTCTTTTTTTCTTTGCGTCATGTGCTGTTTGGGAAGTGTTTTTTGGAAGGGCCATCCTGCGTGACACTGCAGTGCCACTCCTAGATGGGCCAGGTGTTTGTGTCGGCCACTAGGGTCGCTTATCTTACTCACACAGCTACCTCATTGCGCCTCTTTTTTTCTTTGCGTCATGTGCTGTTTGGGGAGTGTTTTTTGGAAGGGCCATCCTGCGTGACACTGCAGTGCCACTCCTAGATGGGCCAGGTGTTTGTGTCGGCCACTAGGGTCGCTTAGCTTACTCACACAGCTACCTCATTTCGCCTCTTTTTTTCTTTGCGTCATGTGCTGTTTGGGGAGTGTTTTTTGGAAGGGCCATCCTGCGTGACACTGCAGTGCCACTCCTAGATGGGCCAGGTGTTTGTGTCGGCCACTAGGGTCGCTTATCTTACTCACACAGCTACCTCATTGCGCCTCTTTTTTTCTTTGCGTCATGTGCTGTTTGGGGAGTGTTTTTTGGAAGGGCCATCCTGCGTGACACTGCAGTGCCACTCCTAGATGGGCCAGGTGTTTGTGTCGGCCACTAGGGTCGCTTAGCTTACTCACACAGCTACCTCATTGCGCCTCTTTTTTTCTTCTTTGCGTCATGTGCTGTTTGGGGAGTGTTTTTTGGAAGGGCCATCCTGTGTGACACTGCAGTGCCACTCCTAGATGGGCCAGGTGTTTGTGTCGGCCACTAGGGTCGCTTAGCTTACTCACACAGCTACCTCATTGCGCCTCTTTTTTTCTTTGCGTCATGTGCTGTTTGGGGAGTGTTTTTTGGAAGGGCCATCCTGCGTGACACTGCAGTGCCACTCCTAGATGGGCCAGGTGTTTGTGTCGGCCACTAGGGTCGCTTATCTTACTCACACAGCTTCCTCATTGCGCCTCTTTTTTTCTTTGCGTCATGTGCTGTTTGGGGAGTGTTTTTTGGAAGGGCCATCCTGCGTGACACTGCAGTGCCACTCCTAGATGGGCCAGGTGTTTGTGTCGGCCACTAGGGTCGCTTAGCTTACTCACACAGCTACCTCATTTCGCCTCTTTTTTTCTTTGCGTCATGTGCTGTTTGGGGAGTGTTTTTTGGAAGGGCCATCCTGCGTGACACTGCAGTGCCACTCCTAGATGGGCCAGGTGTTTGTGTCGGCCACTAGGGTCGCTTATCTTACTCACACAGCTACCTCATTGCGCCTCTTTTTTTCTTTGCGTCATGTGCTGTTTGGGGAGTGTTTTTTGGAAGGGCCATCCTGCGTGACACTGCAGTGCCACTCCTAGATGGGCCAGGTGTTTGTTTCGGCCACTAGGGTCGCTTATCTTACTCACACAGCTACCTCATTGCGCCTCTTTTTTTCTTTGCGTCATGTGCTGTTTGGGGAGTGTTTTTTGGAAGGGCCATCCTGCGTGACACTGCAGTGCCACTCCTAGATGGGCCAGGTGTTTGTGTCGGCCACTAGGGTCGCTTATCTTACTCACACAGCTACCTCATTGCGCCTCTTTTTTTCTTTGCGTCATGTGCTGTTTGGGGAGTGTTTTTTGGAAGGGCCATCCTGCGTGACACTGCAGTGCCACTCCTAGATGGGCCAGGTGTTTGTGTCGGCCACTAGGGTCGCTTAGCTTAGTCATCCAGCGACCTCGGTGCAAATTTTAAGACTAAAAATAATATTGTGAGGTGTGAGGTATTCAGAATAGACTGAAAATGAGTGGAAATTATGGTTTTTGAGGTTAATAATACTTTGGGATCAAAATGACCCCCAAATTCTATGATTTAAGCTGTTTTTTAGTGTTTTTTGAAAAAAACACCCGAATCCAAAACACACCCGAATCCGACAAAAAAAATTCGGTGAGGTTTTGCCAAAACGCGGTCGAACCCAAAACACGGCTGCGGAACCGAACCCAAAACCAAAACACAAAACCCGAAAAATTTCAAGTGCACATCTCTACCATTCTGTCCACCATTTGTGCCGCTGTTGTGTCGGCGGTGGCTCCCATGTTATCCTCCGTACCCGGGGGACTGGGGCGGCCCACTGCTTCTTTGGCAGATAGCATTGCGCAATCTCTTACCCCGCTTCTGTCCTCTGGCGCGACGGTTCCCCCGCCTGCCCCACTCCAGGCGGCTGGGGGTCCGGTGGGGGAGCAGGGGAACAATGTCTCTTTTGTCTCCCCAGCCGCGGATGTCGGGTCAGGAATGGAGTCAGTCGGTGCATCCTCGAGTCGTCCGGTGGCCGTTGGGATGCAGGTGAGTCTTCATCGGACCCCGACTGGTCCAGGGGGAGCGCGGTTACACCCCGTAGCGGCTTGGGACTGGGTACTCACTCCAGCTCCTCTAGCATAGGCAGCAGTGCGCGTAGGGTTTCCAGCAAGCGCAGCAGGCGCAGGTGCAGGCGTCGGGGCACGGATTCTTCCCTTGCCTCCACATCATCGGAGGGTCTGTCCTCCGACGACGACGGCTTGCACAGGGTTAAGCGTCGCAGATGGCGCGAGCGTCGGTATTCAACCTCGTCCGCCTCCCAAGTATCGGTGGAATCGGACACCGTGCACTGCGCTAATACGGCTGTGCAACGTGGACTCAGGCCCCTGGTCCGGGACCGGATCCATAAGGGCCAATATGTCAATATTTTTGCTCTTACTAGCGACGATCGAAAAGCCTTACTTTCAGCTAAGAAAAAGGGGCAGGGCAGCGAGGACGCTTTGTGCTCCTACCAGAATTGGGTTCGATGCATATTGATCTTTGCCGCGTGTTACCTAGAGACGCGCCCGGACGAACACATGAACGTTGTGCGATATCAATTCCTCATACACGTGCTGTACCATAAGTACAAAGGGTCGGCCTGGCGTCGTTACAATGAGGATTTCCGGCGCAAACAACACGGGCGGCAACTTCGGTAAAAAAGATGTGGAATTGTGCTAGGAACTGACCCAGGGTTCGGCCGGCACTGAGGAAGGCGGCACGGCGAGACAATGGACAAAACGACCTGCTTCTCGTTCTGCCGGCTTTCGCGGCGGTTCAGGGCGCGCGGGGCATGGCAAATGCTTAGCTTTTAATAATGCCCAATGCGACTTGGGGGGGCGGTGTCATTTTCGTCACTCCTGTATCAGATGTGGCGGGGGCCACGGGATTAAGGACTGCCCCAGTCCAGGGACCGTGGGTGCTTCCAGACCGCAGACCCAGCAGAGTCGCGTTCCCGCGGCCACCGGCGTTGGCCACAGCCCCCACCCCAATTAGACTTCGGGCTCTCATTCCCTGGCTACGACGGTACCCGCGGCCGGTGGACGCCCAATTCTTACACTCGGGTTTCGCGTCGGGCTTCCCCTTGCCGATACATGGACGGGTGAGTCCCGGGACGGGTATGAACCTGCGTTTGGCTCGGGAGTTTCCGGACGTGCTCCGCCAGAAGGTGGAGGCTGAGGTGGCATTAGGGAGAATGATAGGCCCTTTCTGGGAACCCCCCTTGCCAGATTTGGTCTTGTCTCCCGTAGGCATAGTGCCCAAAAAGACCGCAGGCAAATTTCGGCTCATCCAACATCTTTCCTGTCCTCTGGGGTCATCGGTTAATGATGCTATCCCTTATGATCAGTGTAGGGTTGTTTACCTATCCTTTGATTCGGCCATAGACACCATCCGGTCTTTTGGGCCTGGGGCAGTAATGTGTAAATTGGACATCCAGTCAGCGTTCCGTCTCCTTCCGCTGCACCCTTTCGCCTTTCGGTTTATGGGTTTTAAGCTGGACGATGGCTATTACATCGATCGTTGCCTCCCTATGGGCTGTTCTGTCTCTTGCGCCTACTTCAAGAGATTCAGTTCTTTCCTCCACTGGTGTCTCGAGCAGGCGACGGGTGAATGGGGAATTTCGCACTACTTGGACGATTTTCTTTTTATCGGCCCATCAGACTCAGATCGCTGCGTCAACTTGCTGCAGGGGGCACTGGCCCTCTTCGCACACTTCGGGGTTCCGGTTGCACCAGAAAAGACGGAGGATCCCTCCGCCTCCTTGGTTTACCTCGGGATTCAGATTGATACGGTCGGTGGTCTCTCTAGACTCCCTGCGGACAAGGTGTTACGTTTAGACGACGGTATCTTATTTGCGCTAGCTGCGGGCAAGCTCACTCTCAAGCAGGCTCAATCCTTATTGGGCCTGTTTAACTTTGCTTGCAAGGTGATCCCCATGGGCAAGGTTTTCTGTAGAAAATTGTAACGGGCTACCGTGGGGGTTAGACGCCTGCATCATTTTCTTAGGTTGTCCCTCGAAATCCGAAGGGATTTACGTGTTTGGGACGACTTTCTAGTTCGTTGCAACGGCACCTGTATTTGGCAAGAGGCTGTCTTGTCTAGCCCGTCTAGCCCGTCCCTGGAGCTTTTCACGGACGCCTCTGGCACTTTCAGGTTCGGAGCTTATTTCGCTGGCCGATGGTGCGCGTCTCCTTGGCCACGTGCCTGGCTTAGCAAGGGCCTCACGACGAACATGCTGTTGCTGGAAATTTTTCCCATTCTGGTCGCTTTGGAATTGTGGTGCGATGCCCTGCGTAACAAACATGTTATCTTCTGGTGCGACAATTTGGGTGTGGTTTTTGCCATAAACCGCCAAAAATCTTGCGCAGATAGTCTTGCTATGCTTGGTGAACAACATTACGTTGCGAGCCAAGCATGCCCCTGGTGTGCGTAACGAAATTGCGGATGCCCTGTCTCGCGGCGATTGACAGCAGTTTAGGCGCTTGGCTCCTGCAGCTCTAATCCATGGGGAATCATGTCCTGCTTATGTGTGGCAGGTTATCCGCCCGGATTGGAGGAGTTAGCCCACAGGTCATTGGCCCCTGCAACTTTTGCGGCCTATCGGGCCGCCTGGGAGCGGTGGAGTCGCTTCCTCCTGGAGAGAGGCCAGAGTGGTAAGACCTCTCACGACTTACTCTTAGAATACATCTGGATTTTGTACTACGACGGGATTTCGCGGGCGTCTGTTAGCAGGGTTCTGGCGGGTATATCATACTTTCTGTAGCTTCGGGGGGAAGTGGATTTTACGAAGTCTTTTTTCCTCCGGCGGGTGTTGAAAGGTTGGGCTCGGGCGATCCCGCCCCGCCCGGATACTCGCCAGCCGATCACTGGTGCTTTGCTGAGGTGATTTTGGGATCCCCACGGAGTATTTGCTCTTCGGGATACGAGGTTCGCCTCTTCATGGCGGCCTTTATGATGGCCTTCCACGGTGCGTTCAGGGTGGGTGAGCTGGTGTCCGTCTCTCGGACTTCTGCCTCACCCATGCTGGAAGCTCACGTCGTCATACGCCCCGACGGTTTGTGGTGTAGGATTCAGCGCTCCAAGACTGACGTAGTCGGCAGGGGGCAGTGGGTTCGAATGGGTCGGGCTCGTGCGTGGGGCATTTATCCAGTTGCCGCGGCCCATGCTTATGCATCCATACGGCCTCCAACGTCACCGGGTGGCTCGTCCATAGTGACGGTTCCCCGTTGACCAGATATCAATTCCGGTCGGTTTTGGGGCGTTGTATTTTATACCTGGGTCTATCTTTGGCCGACTATGGGACTCACTCTTTCCGCATCGGCGCTGCTTCAGCAGCCGCTGCGGAGGGTTGGTCCGAACTCGAAGTCCGGGCACTGGGTAGGTGGAGGTCTGGTGCAGTCAGATGCTCTATCAGGCCTTTTCCTCCCAGTGCGCCCATTTGAGGACTATCCGCTCGTCGCAGTTGCACTTTGTGATTGCGGGGGCCTTGAGGAATCTTTGTTTTATCATTGGTTTTAATTACGGCTTTTGCCGGCTAACGAAGTTTTGTGTTTTTGCCTCAAGTCAAATTGGGTGGCCCATCCCCCCCATCCCCCGTTAGGGACGCAGTTAGGTTACCCATTTATACATACTACCTTTATTTCATTTATTGACCTTCGTCACACCCTTCTTTTGCAGGATGGCGGTTAGATACGCACTTTATATGGTTTGTCGGCCATTCATATGTCTACTGGCTGTCCGTGTCGGCTCTGGCTTGCGACACAACCCGGTTTCCGGAGCTGCAGGCTGTGCGCTGGTTGGGGCGTAGAGGCCTCCGCTGGGACGGCCTGCGGGACTGGCTTCGGGCGGCAGTTGGCCAATTTGGGTATCCACTGTTTCTGGTCTTGCATCTGGGTGGCAATGATCTGGTGTGCCGCACTGGCCTCGACATTCGCCTCGAGATCAGATGTCAACTGTTGGAACTTATGGCAGACTGGCCGTTTTGCCTGATCCTCTGGTCCAACATCGTCTCTAGGCTGTTAGGTTCCTGGTGCTCAGAACAAGGGAGATGTTGCGTAGTGAGTCCTGAGCACCAGAGCGTGACGCTAAAACGAGGTGTGGTGTGGAAATAGCCCCTAGCACCCTACCTCCATTGTTCACCCATGTGGTCCGTTCACGCCTGAGTGACTATGGTTTCTTGGGCCCACGGCAGCCGCGTTTGAAGGGCGGATTAGGTCTGCCCAACTCCGATGCCCCCAGGTCTTAGATTGAGACAAGGCATGAACCGAGACAGGATAATAACAAGGGGACCTCTAGCTAAAACAAACAGAAGGCTAGGGGCTACTAACAACCCTAAACCTAAATATATGTGCGGTACGCCGCCAAAGGAAAAGAACAACAAAGGAAATGCTGTCCACTCGCCAACACAATACCGTTGTGTACCGGCGGTGACAGCACAAGCAGAACCCTCTGCAAAACACCAGAAACAAATTATAACCAAAGAATACTGCGGCCTGAGCCAACGGACGCGGCAAAGCCGCTACTCACGGAACCGGTATACAAATACTGGCAAACGGACAGGAACCCCCAATGTAGCCGACACAGACTCTCAGAACTGGAGGACAGGCAGAATCCCAAACGACAGACCGGTGGACACCAAGAAGCCAGATATTCGACCAGGCACAGACAAAGCCACAGGACTCCTGGACAGGAAGCTTCACGGCAGGACACAGGATCAGACACTGGAATCGACACTGGAATCGACACAGGAACCGACACTCAAAGCAGCTAGACAGACACTGCTAGACGGGAGCTCAGGAACTAGCAGGGACTAGCTCAGAACTCAAGAACTCTGGAACCCAGGAAACCTGGAAATCTGGAAATATCACCAGCCTCTGTGAATTGCACTGAGCCAGAATATAACAGAGAGTCTTAATTAATTATGTTGTGCGGCTGCCCTGCTGCACAACTGAGAGGTGCAATCAACAGACAGGTGAGGCTGAACACATGGGAACAAGCTGCAATCACACAGACTCACCACTGGCAGCAAACAAGAATCTTCTTAAACCAGAGCAACGGGAAATCCTGGCCTGCAAGACTACTTATAAACATAAAATAGGAATGAACCACTACCTGTGGTTCATAACAGTACCCTCTCTTTAAGGGTGGGCTCCGAACACCCCATGACACCCACGGGGAACAGAAACAGAAGCATAACATAAAATACATAACCAAAAATGCAAAACAGGAATGAGCCACAGCCGTGGCTCATAACATTACCCCCCCTTGAGGAGGGGTCAAAGGACCCCAAAATTCAGACTTTCCAAAACAAGGGATACAATAAAAAACTGACACACTGGTCTAACAGAAACAAGCTGTGACAACAGCTTGTAACGGTGCCCCCCCCCCCCCCCCCCTTGACGGTGGCTGGACACAAGACAAGGAAAGAAAAAAAAAACTTTTTTTTTCTTTCTTTTTTTTAACAAGGCAAGAGTCAATAATCATTTCTTTTTCTTCTTATTATTTTTGCAAAGTTCTTGAGGTCTGACCAAGGTAATTCCCCAAACATTGTCTGAACTGATGGTACCTCCCAGCAAGGCTGGGTTAAAATCAGAGATTGGTTTCTTAACCTTGGGAGCTGAACTTTCAGGCAAAGTACTACTATTAGAAGAAGAGAGAAAAGCACATCCTGCAGTCAAAACAACGGGCTGAGACTCTTGTGCCGAATTTACAGAATACGGTGAACTCTCAGCAGATAAGACGGGTGACCTAGAGGAACCTGAACCAATTTCTTTGGAACCATATCTCTTAATAACTGCATCACTGAATGCCGGGGGATCCTGAAGAATGGGATCTTCAGCTTTCATTAGGCTGGTTGCCCACTCAAAAGGCTCTCCTCTAAAGGAATATATCAGATAGAGCACAAGGTTCTCTGAAGTGATGCCCAGAAATGGTCTAAACAACAAAATGGTGTAATAGTGTTTGTAAAGCGCCAGAAATTGGACTAAGTCCCCATCAAAGATTATAGATGTTGAGATATCAACAGAGTCAGGATCTGCTTCCTTCCCATCTGACTGACTAGAGTGCTTTGCTAGGACCTGGTCACTATTGACCTTACTCGAGGCTAAGACTTTCTGAACCCCACCTGGGGCAGTGACTTTCTGAACCCCACCTGGGGCAGTGACCCTCGGAACCCCACCGGGGCAGTGGCCCTCGGAACCCCACCTGGGGTAGTGACTTTCTGAACCCCACCTGGGGTAGTGACTTTCTGAACCCCACCCGGGGCAGTGACTTTCTGAACCCCACCCGGGGCAGTGACTTTCTGAACCCCACCCGGGGCAGTGACTTTCTGAACCCCACCCGGGGCAGTGACTTTCTGAACCCCACCTGGGGCAGTGACCCTCGGAACCCCACCGGGGCAGTGGCCCTCGGAACCCCACCTGGGGTAGTGACTTTCTGAACCCCACCCGGGGCAGTGACTTTCTGAACCCCAACCGGGGCAGTGACTTTCTGAACCCCACCCGGGGCAGTGACTTTCTGAACCCCACCCGGGGCAGTGGCCTCTGGGAACCCCGCTGGGGCAGTGACCTCCGGGAACCCCGCTGGGGCAGTGGCCTCCGGGAACCCCGCTGGGGCAGTGGCCTTCGGGAACCCCGCTGAGGCCAGCACCTCGGATTCTTTTACTGGGACCAGGCCGTTGGCCTCCCTCACTGGGACCGGGCCGTCGGCCTCCCTCTCTGGGACCGAGCCGTCGGCCTCCCTCTCTGGGACCGAGCCGTCGGCCTCCCTCTCTGGGACCGAGCCGTCGGCCTCCCTCTCTGGGACCGAGCCGTCGGCCTCCCTCTCTGAGTCGATAATTATCGAAACTTCTCCCGGGACTAAGACTTCCGGGACCTTTGCTGAAGCTATAACCTTCAGAACCTCCACTAACGCTATACCTCTTGAGTCCTTTCCTGAGGAAGCGACCTCTAGACCCTTCTTTGGGGCTGCGTCTCTCGAGACCCCACTTGGGGATATTACTTCAAAGATCCCTTCTGGGGTTTTGCTTCTCGAGTTCCCTTCTAGAACTATGGTTTTAGACACCTTCTCTGGAGTTGCGCTTTTCAAGTCTCTACCTGGGGTAACAGCTTCTGAGACCCCTTCTGGTATTGACACCTGAGCAATAATATTCGAAGTCCCTTTATAACCTAGAGCATCGGGTACCGCTCCAGGACTCTGGGCATCGGGCACCGCTCCAGGACTCTGGGCATCGGGCACCGCTTCAGGACTCTGGGCATCGGGCACCGCTCCAGGACCCTGGGCATCAGGCACCGCTCCAGGACCCTGGGCATCGGGCACCGCTTTAGGACCCTGGGCATCGGGCACCGCTCCAGGACCCTGGGCATCGGGCACCACTCCAGGGGTTTGCAACTCTGCTTCCACAGGAAAATCAAGAGAGGAGAGAAACATTCTCCTTTGGTTCCTGAATCTATAATGGGGCTCCCTAGCCCAAGGACCCCAATTATAGGACAGAGTGCTTTTTAGTGTGGGTTGTGTGACAAGTACCTCTGCCACAGTAGAGACAGGAGTAGGTCTTGTATCCTGACTCAACTTGGCCAGAGGGCAGGACTTGTCGCCACACTTTGGCTTGCGCAACTCACAGGTCTGCAGATAGTGGCCTAAACCCCCACAATATAGGCATAAATCTAAGTTTCTGCGACGCAGACGCTCCTCTTCTGAGAGCCTGGGCCGCAGAAAACTTTCAAACTTTTTCTCTCTAATTAAACCTGAGGATTCACTTGTCACCATACTGTGAACAAGAGTCTCTTTAGAGAATGAACTCTCAAGAACTTCTGGCAAAATAAGCAAAATTTTGGTCAGAAGGTTTTGCAGTTGCTTTAAGGATTGCTGCAAAACTTCCAGCCGCTCAGGTTTCAAAGCACTGAAAGCAGAGTTCAGGGCTGAGAGAGACGCCTGCAGGGCTTGCATAGTTGGCATAGGAGGATTTTAAACTAGACAAGACAAGACTAGACTAGACTAGACTAGACAAGACTGGACTGGATTTTTAAACTAGAGAAGACAAGACTGGATTTATAAACACCGGACTGGATTCTGCACACTGAATTCTAGACAGGACTGGATTCTAAACACCGGACTGGATTCTGCACACTGAGTTCTAGACAGGACTGGATTCTAAACACCGGAGTGGATTCTGCACACTGGATTCTAAACAAGACACTGGACTGGGCCAAAAAAGAAAAAGTTTTATTTATTTTTTGTTGTATGGCTGGTGATAATGTTAGGTTCTGGTGCTCAGGACTCACTACGCAACATCTCCCTTGTTCTGAGCACCAGGAACCTAACATAGGCGGTCTTGGCGTGGAGCCTTTAACCCCGGGGCGTCCGGGAACCCCGCTGGGGCAGTGGCCTCCGGGAACCCCGCTGGGGCAGTGGCCTCTGGGAACCCCGCTGGGGCAGTGGCCTCCGGGAATCCCGCTGGGGCAGTGGCCTTCGGGAACCCCGCTGGGGCCAGCACCTCGGATTCTTTTACTGGGACCGGACCGTTGGCATCCCTCACTGGGACCGGGCCGTCGGCCTCCCTCTCTGGGACCGAGCCGTCGGCCTCCCTCTCTGGGACCGAGCCGTCGGCCTCCCTCTCTGGGACCGAGCCGTCGGCCTCCCTCTCTGAGTCGATAATTATCGAAACTTCTCCCGGGACTAAGACTTCCGGGACCTTTGCTGAAGCTATAACCTTCAGAGCCTCCACTAACGCTATACCTCTTGAGTCCTCTCCTGGGGAAGCGACCTCTAGACCCTTCTTTGGGGCTGCGTCTCTCGAGACCCCACTTGGGGATATTACTTCAAAGATCCCTTCTGGGGTTTTGCTTCTCGAGTTCCCTTCTAGAACTATGGTTTTAGACACCTTCTCTGGAGTTGCGCTTTTCAAGTCTCTACCTGGGGTAACAGCTTCTGAGACCCCTTCTGGTATTGACACCTGAGCAATAATATTCGATGTCCCTCTATAACCTAGAGCATCGGGTACCGCTCCAGGACTCTGGGCATCGGGCACCGCTCCAGGACTCTGGGCATCGGGCACTGCTCCAGGACTCTGGGCATCGGGCACCGCTCCAGGAACCTGGGCATCGGGCACCGCTCCAGGACCCTGGGCATCGGGCACCGCTTTAGGACCCTGGGCATCGGGCACCGCTCCAGGACCCTGGGCATCGGGCACCACTCCAGGGGTTTGCAACTCTGCTTCCACAGGAAAATCAAGAGAGGAGAGAAACATTCTCCTTTGGTTCCTGAATCTATAATGGGGCTCCCTAGCCCAAGGACCCCAATTATAGGACAGAGTGCTTTTTAGTGTGGGTTGTGTGACAAGTACCTCTGCCACAGTAGAGACAGGAGTAGGTCTTGTATCCTGACTCAACTTGGCCAGAGGGCAGGACTTGTCGCCACACTTTGGCTTGCGCAACTCACAGGTCTGCAGATAGTGGCCTAAACCCCCACAATATAGGCATAAATCTAAGTTTCTGCGACGCAGACGCTCCTCTTCTGAGAGCCTGGGCCGCAGAAAACTTTCAAACTTTTTCTCTCTAATTAAACCTGCGGATTCACTTGTCACCATACTGTGAACAAGAGTCTCTTTAGAGAATGAACTCTCAAGAACTTCTGGCAAAATAAGCAAAATTTTGGTCAGAAGGTTTTGCAGTTGCTTTAAGGATTGCTGCAAAACTTCCAGCCGCTCAGGTTTCAAAGCACTGAAAGCAGAGTTCAGGGCTGAGAGAGACGCCTGCAGGGCTTGCATAGTTGGCATAGGAGGATTTTAAACTAGACAAGACAAGACTAGACTAGACTAGACTAGACTAGACTAGACAAGACTGGACTGGATTTTTAAACTAGACAAGACAAGACTGGATTTTTAAACACCGGACTGGATTCTGCACACTGAATTCTAGACAGGACTGGATTCTAAACACCGGACTGGATTCTGCACACTGAGTTTTAGACAGGACTGGATTCTAAACACCAGAGTGGATTCCGCACACTGAATTCTAGACAGGACTGGATTCTAGACAAGACACTGGACTGGGCCAAAAAAGAAAAAGTTTTATTTCTTTTTTGTTGTATGGCTGGTGATAATGTTAGGTTCTGGTGCTCAGGACTCACTACGCAACATCTCCCTTGTTCTGAGCACCAGGAACCTAACATAGGCGGTCTTGGCGTGGAGCCTTTAACCCCGGGGCGATTGACCTGATTTGGAGGCGGGTCAATTCGGTTGTCGGTCGTGCTGTCCTCCAGCATGGCGGGCTGGTCATGCCGCACGGTGGTATCTCCTTCCGTGATCCGACGCAGTACTGGTCTGACGGGATGCATTTGTCGCCGGATGGCATGCTGATCTTCTTGGAGGACATTATTCAGGTTCTTAGGTCCCTTTAGATAGTTTTTTCTTTTGATAGTCGATTTGGGTTTTCGTCGCGTTAGTTAGTGTTCTGCTTTCTTAGGTCTCTTTAGTTAGTTTTTTCTGCTTTTTCGTTGTGTGGGTTTTGAGTTCAGTGGCGGTGGCAGGTTGGTAACCTGGCAGTTGGACGGTTTCTGAACGGTTACTTAATTTTAATTAACGGTTACTTAATTTTAATTATGAGTTCAAGGTTAGTAAGTTTGGGTGTACTTTTAGGTAAATTTTATAGTTTTATAATTAGTTTACGGGCATCACTTTACCAAGTGGGTCCATATGATAGATATAAACATATGTGGATGGCGGGGCCGGTGGCCCAGTTTTTACCCCGTAGGGGCGGAGCGTACCTCCATCCCTACAACTGTTGGCGGGCAGGGGTAGTGGCAGAAGGTCGACCCCTGTCCTTGGATTTTTGATTTTCGATGTCTGGGATGGAGGCAGGAGGCCGATCCCGGAACATCTGGGGCAGAAGGCTCCCGCACACATATGTTTTTATTGCTTGTTTTTTCTGTATTATAATGTTGATCACCCATGTTACGTTTATCATGTTTAACCGTCCTTCTCCCCGCCACCTTAGTTAGAGAGGGAAGTCTGCATTTTAGTTTTAGTATTTAATAGGCCTTCCTCTTAGTCAGAAAATAAAAGCTGACCCCTTTCACGCCAATTACAGTTGTTATGTCTTTATTTTATGAGATAAGTGTGCTTGAGTGGCGCGGGGATGCATCTGACGTGTGAGGTGTATGTTCTATAAGCAATGTAGATGCACAAGGGAAATTAGAGAATTAAACACTTATATTGCTACTTACAATTGCTATACCTTCATTGCGAAGTATTTATATTGTGACATAGTGACACTAAAAGCACTATATATTATTGGAATTTGGTAGCACATACAGCCATACTGCCTGGGGTGGGCTGGAATTCCTCACATGTGCTGACACCCTAGCCTTTTATCCCCACCACACTGTTCAATTCCCTGGCCATTATGTAACCACTTGTTACAATAAGTGTATTAGACATTCACGCCCTATGTTAAACACAGTGTGTGTGTATATATATATATATATATATATATATATATAGTGACATATAAAATGTTAATGTATTTTTTAAGGTCTAATGTAATGAGATGTTTTACACTTAGATGTGTTACTTTTATTGCATTGGTGGCAGTGGACTTTACTTCAGTGCATACTTGCTTACTCTACCGGAATAGCCGACAGGCTCACGAAAATCATGTGGCCCTCTCGGCCCCCCGGAATAACAGGCAAGTCTCCCGACTTTGTATGTCCCCGTGCCCGGCCACCCACTTAGTGAGTAAAGTGCGTGGTCCGGCCAGTTGATGACGCGATTATCGCTAAATTGCGTCATTATAGCCACACCTCCTGCAGTATAATGCCAGTAATATCGGCATTACAGAGCAGGGGTGTGGCTACAATGACGCGATCGCAGTAACCACATCCCCGTTCCGCCACTCACCACATCATAGCTCCACTCCACCCCCCTGCTGAGCAGACCATGCTGCTCTCTCTCGCAGAGAGCAGCCAGGATGTCGGCAACTATACTTTAATGCTGCACACTGGACATATACATTTTGACAGACATTCAGTGGCAAACGCAGGATTTGCATGGGGGGTTTCCAGAACTGGGTGGAGCCAAGCACGGGGGTGGGGACTGAGGTGACCCAGTATATGCTGGGTCCGTAAAACTAGTGTGTCTGTGTGTGTGTATATATATATATATATATATATATACACATATATATATATATATACCGTATATACACCTAGCATATTAAACATACATATATATATATATATATATATATATATACATACAGTAAATGTATATATACTAGTGATGAGCGGGTTCGGTTTCTCGGAAACCGAACCCCCCCGAACTTCACCTTGTTTACACGGGTCCGAGGCAGGTTCGAACCTTCCCGCCTTGCTCGGCTAACCCGAGCGCGCCCGAACATCATCATCCCGCTGTCGGATTCTCGCGAGATTCGGATTCTATATAAAAAGCCGCGCGTCGCCGCCATTTTCACTCGTGCATTGGAGATGATAGGGAGAGGACGTGGCTGGCGTCCTCCGTTTATTGTAGAAGACAGTTGATTCATTGGTTGTTTATTGCTTAATTGTGGGGAGGATTGGGGAGCAGCTGTTAGGAGTACAGTGCAGAGTTTTGCTGATAAGTGACCACCAGTTTTTATCCGTTCTCTGCCTGAAAAAAACGCTCCATACCATATCTGTGCTCAGTGTGCTGCATAATATATCTGTGCTGAGTGCTCACACTGCTTAATTGTGGGGACTGGGGAGCAACTATAGCAGGAGTACAGTGCAGAGTTTTGCTGACAGTGACCACCAGTATACATTGTCTGCATGAAAAACACTCCATATCTGTGCTCAGTGTGCTCCTTTATTGTGGGGACTGGGGACCACCAGTATAATTAATATTATATAGGAGGAGGACAGCGCAGAGTGCACTGCTGTGTACCTACCTCTGTGTCGTCATCCATTAAGTATACTATCCATCTACATTCTATACCTGTGGTGCATTTTAGTTTTGCAGTTTGCTGACAGTGTCCACCAGTATACTATATATAGCAGTACGGTAGGCCACTGCTGTACCTACCTCTGTGTCGTCACTCGTCATCCATTAAGTATACTATCCATCTACATTCTATACCTGTGGTGCATTTTAGTTTTGCAGTTTGCTGACAGTGTCCACCAGTATACTATATATAGCAGTACGGTAGGCCACTGCTGTGTACCTACCTCTGTGTCGTCACTCGTCATCCATTAAGTATACTATCCATCTACATTCTATACCTGTGGTGCATTTTAGTTTTGCAGTTTGCTGACAGTATCCACCAGTATACTATATATAGCAGTACGGTAGGCCACTGCTGTGTACCTACCTCTGTGTCGTCACTCGTCATCCATTAAGTATACTATCCATCTACATTCTATACCTGTGGTGCATTTTAGTTTTGCAGTTTGCTGACAGTGTCCACCAGTATACTATATATAGCAGTACGGTAGGAAACTGCTGTACGTACCTCTGTGTCGTCACTCGTCATCCATTAAGTATACTATCCATCTACATTCTATACCTGTGGTGCATTTTAGTTTTGCAGTTTGCTGACAGTGTCCACCAGTATACTATATATAGCAGTACGGTAGGCCACTGCTGTACCTACCTCTTTGTCGTCACTCGTCATCCATTAAGTATACTATCCATCTACATTCTATACCTGTGGTGCATTTTAGTTTTGCAGTTTGCTGACAGTGTCCACCAGTATACTATATATAGCAGTACGGTAGGCCACTGCTGTGTACCTACCTCTGTGTCGTCACTCGTCATCCATTAAGTATACTATCCATCTACATTCTATACCTGTGGTGCATTTTAGTTTTGCAGTTTGCTGACAGTGTCCACCAGTATACTATATATAGCAGTACGGTAGGCCACTGCTGTGTACCTACCTCTGTGTCGTCACTCGTCATCCATTAAGTATACTATCCATCTACATTCTATACCTGTGGTGCATTTTAGTTTTGCAGTTTGCTGACAGTGTCCACCAGTATACTATATATAGCAGTACGGTAGGCCACTGCTGTGTACCTACCTCTGTGTCGTCACTCGTCATCCATTAAGTATACTATCCATCTACATTCTATACCTGTGGTGCATTTTTGTTTTGCAGTTTGCTGACAGTGTCCACCAGTATACTATATATAGCAGTACGGTAGGCCACTGCTGTGTACCTACCTCTGTGTCGTCACTCGTCATCCATTAAGTATACTATCCATCTACATTCTATACCTGTGGTGCATTTTAGTTTTGCAGTTTGCTGACAGTGTCCAC
The DNA here is from genome assembly GCF_028390025.1 of Pseudophryne corroboree. Taxonomy (NCBI): domain Eukaryota; kingdom Metazoa; phylum Chordata; class Amphibia; order Anura; family Myobatrachidae; genus Pseudophryne; species Pseudophryne corroboree. Next base: position 1,168,974,560 of record NC_086444.1, read on the forward strand.
CAGTATACTATATATAGCAGTACGGTAGGCCACTGCTGTACCTACCTCTGTGTCGTCACTCGTCATCCATTAAGTATACTATCCATCTACATTCTATACCTGTGGTGCATTTTAGTTTTGCAGTTTGCTGACAGTGTCCACCAGTATACTATATATAGCAGTACGGTAGGCCACTGCTGTACCTACCTCTGTGTCGTCACTCGTCATCCATTAAGTATACTATCCATCTATATTCTATACCTGTGGTGCATTTTAGTTTTGCAGTTTGCTGACAGTGTCCACCAGTATACTATATATAGCTGTACGGTAGGCCACTGCTGTGTACCTACCTCTGTGTCGTCACTCGTCATCCATTAAGTATACTATCCATCTACATTCTATACCTGTGGTGCATTTTAGTTTTGCAGTTTGCTGACAGTGTCCACCAGTATACTATATATAGCAGTATGGTAGGCCACTGCTGTACCTACCTCTGTGTCGTCACTCGTCATCCATTAAGTATACTATCCATCTACATTCTATACCTGTGGTGCATTTTAGTTTTGCAGTTTGCTGACAGTGTCCACCAGTATACTATATATAGCAGTACGGTAGGCCACTGCTGTACCTACCTCTGTGTCGTCACTCGTCATCCATTAAGTATACTATCCATCTACATTCTATACCTGTGGTGCATTTTAGTTTTGCAGTTTGCTGACAGTGTCCACCAGTATACTATATATAGCAGTACGGTAGGCCACTGCTGTGTACCTACCTCTGTGTCGTCACTCGTCATCCATTAAGTATACTATCCATCTACATTCTATACCTGTGGTGCATTTTAGTTTTGCAGTTTGCTGACAGTGTCCACCAGTATACTATATATAGCAGTATGGTAGGCCACTGCTGTACCTACCTCTGTGTCGTCACTCGTCATCCATTAAGTATACTATCCATCTACATTCTATACCTGTGGTGCATTTTAGTTTTGCAGTTTGCTGACAGTGTCCACCAGTATACTATATATAGCAGTACGGTAGGCCACTGCTGTACCTACCTCTGTGTCGTCACTCGTCATCCATTAAGTATACTATCCATCTACATTCTATACCTGTGGTGCATTTTAGTTTTGCAGTTTGCTGACAGTGTCCACCAGTATACTATATATAGCAGTACGGTAGGCCACTGCTGTGTACCTACCTCTGTGTCGTCACTCGTCATCCATTAAGTATACTATCCATCTACATTCTATACCTGTGGTGCATTTTAGTTTTGCAGTTTGCTGACAGTGTCCACCAGTATACTATATATAGCAGTACGGTAGGCCACTGCTGTGAACCTACCTCTGTGTCGTCACTCGTCATCCATTAAGTATACTATCCATCTTCATTCTATACCTGTGGTGCATTTTAGTTTTGCAGTTTGCTGACAGTGTCCACCAGTATACTATATATAGCAGTACGGTAGGCCACTGCTGTACCTACCTCTGTGTCGTCACTCGTCATCCATTAAGTATACTATCCATCTACATTCTATACCTGTGGTGCATTTTAGTTTTGCAGTTTGCTGACAGTGTCCACCAGTATACTATATATAGCAGTACGGTAGGCCACTGCTGTACCTACCTCTGTGTCGTCACTCGTCATCCATTAAGTATACTATCCATCTACATTCTATACCTGTGGTGCATTTTAGTTTTGCAGTTTGCTGACAGTGTCCACCAGTATACTATATATAGCAGTACGGTAGGCCACTGCTGTACCTACCTCTGTGTCGTCACTCGTCATCCATTAAGTATACTATTCATCTACATTCTATACCTGTGGTGCATTTTAGTTTTGCAGTTTGCTGACAGTGTCCACCAGTATACTATATATAGCAGTACGGTAGGCCACTGCTGTGTACCTACCTCTGTGTCGTCACTCGTCATCCATTAAGTATACTATCCATCTACATTCTATACCTGTGGTGCATTTTAGTTTTGCAGTTTGCTGACAGTGTCCACCAGTATACTATATATAGCAGTACGGTAGGCCACTGCTGTACCTACCTCTGTGTCGTCACTCGTCATCCATTAAGTATACTATCCATCTACATTCTATACCTGTGGTGCATTTTAGTTTTGCAGTTTGCTGACAGTGTCCACCAGTATACTATATATAGCAGTACGGTAGGCCACTGCTGTACCTACCTCTGTGTCGTCACTCGTCATCCATTAAGTATACTATCCATCTATATTCTATACCTGTGGTGCATTTTAGTTTTGCAGTTTGCTGACAGTGTCCACCAGTATACTATATATAGCTGTACGGTAGGCCACTGCTGTGTACCTACCTCTGTGTCGTCACTCGTCATCCATTAAGTATACTATCCATCTACATTCTATACCTGTGGTGCATTTTAGTTTTGCAGTTTGCTGACAGTGTCCACCAGTATACTATATATAGCAGTATGGTAGGCCACTGCTGTACCTACCTCTGTGTCGTCACTCGTCATCCATTAAGTATACTATCCATCTACATTCTATACCTGTGGTGCATTTTAGTTTTGCAGTTTGCTGACAGTGTCCACCAGTATACTATATATAGCAGTACGGTAGGCCACTGCTGTACCTACCTCTGTGTCGTCACTCGTCATCCATTAAGTATACTATCCATCTACATTCTATACCTGTGGTGCATTTTAGTTTTGCAGTTTGCTGACAGTGTCCACCAGTATACTATATATAGCAGTACGGTAGGCCACTGCTGTGTACCTACCTCTGTGTCGTCACTCGTCATCCATTAAGTATACTATCCATCTACATTCTATACCTGTGGTGCATTTTAGTTTTGCAGTTTGCTGACAGTGTCCACCAGTATACTATATATAGCAGTATGGTAGGCCACTGCTGTACCTACCTCTGTGTCGTCACTCGTCATCCATTAAGTATACTATCCATCTACATTCTATACCTGTGGTGCATTTTAGTTTTGCAGTTTGCTGACAGTGTCCACCAGTATACTATATATAGCAGTACGGTAGGCCACTGCTGTACCTACCTCTGTGTCGTCACTCGTCATCCATTAAGTATACTATCCATCTACATTCTATACCTGTGGTGCATTTTAGTTTTGCAGTTTGCTGACAGTGTCCACCAGTATACTATATATAGCAGTACGGTAGGCCACTGCTGTGTACCTACCTCTGTGTCGTCACTCGTCATCCATTAAGTATACTATCCATCTACATTCTATACCTGTGGTGCATTTTAGTTTTGCAGTTTGCTGACAGTGTCCACCAGTATACTATATATAGCAGTACGGTAGGCCACTGCTGTGTACCTACCTCTGTGTCGTCACTCGTCATCCATTAAGTATACTATCCATCTTCATTCTATACCTGTGGTGCATTTTAGTTTTGCAGTTTGCTGACAGTGTCCACCAGTATACTATATATAGCAGTACGGTAGGCCACTGCTGTACCTACCTCTGTGTCGTCACTCGTCATCCATTAAGTATACTATCCATCTACATTCTATACCTGTGGTGCATTTTAGTTTTGCAGTTTGCTGACAGTGTCCACCAGTATACTATATATAGCAGTACGGTAGGCCACTGCTGTACCTACCTCTGTGTCGTCACTCGTCATCCATTAAGTATACTATCCATCTACATTCTATACCTGTGGTGCATTTTAGTTTTGCAGTTTGCTGACAGTGTCCACCAGTATACTATATATAGCAGTACGGTAGGCCACTGCTGTACCTACCTCTGTGTCGTCACTCGTCATCCATTAAGTATACTATTCATCTACATTCTATACCTGTGGTGCATTTTAGTTTTGCAGTTTGCTGACAGTGTCCACCAGTATACTATATATAGCAGTACGGTAGGCCACTGCTGTGTACCTACCTCTGTGTCGTCACTCGTCATCCATTAAGTATACTATCCATCTACATTCTATACCTGTGGTGCATTTTAGTTTTGCGCAGTAAATATAGTAGTAGGCCATTGCTATTGATACTGGCATATAATTCCACAAATTAAAAAATGGAGAACAAAAATGTGGAGGTTAAAGGGAAAGATCAAGATCCACTTCCACCTCGTGCTGAAGCTGCTGCCACTAGTCATGGCCGAGACGATGAAATGCCATCAACGTCGTCTGCCAAGGCCGATGCCCAATGTCATAGTAGAGAGCATGTAAAATCCAAAACACAAAAGTTCAGTAAAATGACCCAAAAATCAAAATTAAAAGCGTCTGAGGAGAAGCGTAAACTTGCCAATATGCCATTTACGACACGGAGTGGCAAGGAACGGCTGAGGCCCTGGCCTATGTTCATGGCTAGTGGTTCAGCTTCACATGAGGATGGAAGCACTCATCCTCTCGCTAGAAAAAAGAAAAGACTTAAGCTGGCAAAAGCACAGCAAAGAACTGTGCGTTCTTCAAAATCACAAATCCCCAAGGAGAGTCCAATTGTGTCGGTTGCGATGCCTGACCTTCCCAACACTGGACGGGAAGAGCTTGCGCCTTCCACCATTTGCACGCCCCCTGCAAGTGCTGGAAGGAGCACCCGCAGTCCAGTTCCTGATAGTCAAATTGAAGATGTCACTGTTGAAGTACACCAGGATGAGGATATGGTTGTTGCTGGCGCTGGGGAGGAAATTGACAAGGAGGATTCTGATGGTGAGGTGGTTTGTTTAAGTCAGGCACCCGGGGAGACACCTGTTGTCCGTGGGAGGAATATGGCCATTGACATGCCTGGTCAAAATACAAAAAAAATCAGCTCTTCGGTGTGGAATTATTTCAACACAAATGCGGACAACAGGTGTCAAGCCGTGTGTTGCCTTTGTCAAGCTGTAATAAGTAGGGGTAAGGACGTTAACCACCTCGGAACATCCTCCCTTATACGTCACCTGCAGCGCATTCATCATAAGTCAGTGACAAGTTCAAAAACTTTGGGTGACAGCGGAAGCAGTCCACTGACCACTAAATCCCTTCCTCTTGTAACCAAGCTCCTGCAAACCACACCATCAACTCCCTCAGTGTCAATTTCCTCCTTACCCAGGAAAGCCAATAGTCCTGCAGGCCATGTCACTGTCAAGTCTGACGAGTCCTCTCCTGCCTGGGATTCCTCCGATGCATCCTTGAGTGTAATGCCTACTGCTGCTGGCGCTGCTGTTGTTGCTGCTGGGAGTCGATCATCATCCAAGAGGGGAAGTCGGAAGACCACTTGTACTACTTCCAGTAAGCAATTGACTGTCCAACAGTCCTTTGCGAGGAAGATGAAATATCACAGCAGTCATCCTGCTGCAAAGCAGATAACTCAGGCCTTGGCAGCCTGGGCGGTGAGAAACGTGGTTCCGGTATCCATCGTTAATTCAGTGGCAACTATAGACTTGATTGAGGTACTGTGTCCCCGGTACCAAATACCATCTAGGTTCTATTTCTTTGGGAAGGCAGGCGATACCGAAAATGTACACAGACCTCAGAAAAAGACTCACCAGTGTCCTAAAAAATGCAGTTGTACCCAATGTCCACTTAACCACGGACATGTGGACAAGTGGAGCAGGGCAGACTCAGGACTATATGACTGTGACAGCCCACTGGGTAGATGTATTGCCTCCCGCAGCAAGAACAGCAGCGGCGGCACCAGTAGCAGCATCTCGCAAACGCCAACTCGTTCCTAGGCAGGCTACGCTTTGTATCACCGCTTTCCAGAATAGGCACACAGCTGACAACCTCTTACGGTAACTGAGGAAGATCATCGCAGAATGGCTTACCCCAATTGGACTCTCCTGGGGATTTGTGACATCGGACAACGCCAGCAATATTGTGCGTGCATTACATCTGGGCAAATTCCAGCACGTCCCATGTTTTGCACATACATTGAATTTGGTGGTGCAGAATGATTTAAAAAACGACAGGGGCGTGCAAGAGATGCTGTCGGTGGCCCGAAGAATTGCGGGCCACTTTCGGCATTCAGGCACCGCGTACAGAAGACTGGAGCACCATCAAACATTCCTGAACCTGCCCTGCCATCATCTGAAGCAAGAGGTGGTAACGAGGTGGAATTCAACCCTCTATATGCTTCAGAGGATGGAGGAGCAGCAAAAGGCCATTCAAGCCTATACATCTGCCCACGATATAGGCAAAGGAGGGGGAATGCACCTGACTCAAGCGCAGTGGAGAATGATTTCAACGTTGTGCAAGGTTCTGCAACCCTTTAAACTTGCCACACGTGAAGTCAGTTCAGACACTGCCAGCCTGAGTCAGGTCATTCCCCTCATCAGGCTTTTGCAGAAGAAGCTGGAGACATTGAAGGAGGAGCTAAAACAGAGCAATTCCGCTAGGCATGTGGGACTTGTGGATGGAGCCCTTAATTCGCTTAACCAGGATTCACGGGTGGTCAATCTGTTGAAATCAGAGCACTACATTTTGGCCACCGTGCTCGATCCTAGATTTAAAACCTACGTTGTATCTCTCTTTCCGGCAGACACAAGTCTGCAGAGGTTCAAAGACCTGCTGGTGAGAAAATTGTCAAGTCAAGCGGAACGTGACCCGTCAAACATCTCCTCCTTCACATTCTCCCGCAACTGGGGGTGCGAGAAAAAGGCTAAGAATTCCTAGCCCACCGCTGGCGGTAATTTAGGGCAGTCTGGAGCGAGTGCTGACATCTGGTCCGGACTGAAGGACCTGCCAATGATTACTGACATGTCGTCTACTGTCACTGCATATGATTCTCTCACCATGGAAAGAATGGTGGAGGATTATATGAGTGACTGCATCCAAGTAGGCAAGTCAGACAGTCCGTACGTATACTGGCAGGAAAAAGAGGCAATTTGGAGGCCCTTGCACAAACTAGCTTTATTCTACCTAAGTTGCCCTCCCTCCAGTGTGTACTCCGAAAGAGTGTTTAGTGCAGCCGCTCACCTTGTCAGCAATCGGCGTACTAGGTTACTTCCAGAAAATGTGGAGAAGATGATGTTCATCAAAATGAATTATAATCAATTCCTCCGTGGAGACATTCACCAGCAGCAATTGCCTCCAGAAAGTACACGGGGACCTGAGATGGTGGATTCCAGTGGGGACGAATTAATAATCTGTGAGGAGGGGGATGTACACAGTGAAAGGGGTGAGGAATCGGAGGATGATGATGAGGTGGACATCTTGCCTCTGTAGAGCCAGTTTGTGCAAGGAGAGATTGATTGCTTCTTTTTTGGTGGGGGCACAAACCAACCAGTCATTTCAGTCACAGTCGTGTGGCAGACCCTGTCGCTGAAATGATGGGTTCGTTAAAGTGTGCATGTCCTGTTTATACAACATAAGGGTGGGTGGGAGGGCCCAAGGACAATTCCATCTTGCACCTCTTTTTTCTTTCATTTTTCTGTGCATCATGTGCTGTTTGGGGACAATTTTTTGGAAGTGCCATCCTGTCTTGATTGACACTGCAGTGCCACTCCTAGATGGGCCAGGTGTTTGTGTCGGCCACTTGTGTCGCTTAGCTTAGTCAAACAGCCACCTTGGTGCGCCTCTTTTTTTCTTTGCATCATGTGCTGTTTGGGGACAATTTTTTGGAAGTGCCATCCTGTCTTGATTGATACTGCAGTGCCACTCCTAGATGGGCCAGGTGTTTGTGTCGGCCACTTGTGTCGCTTAGCTTAGTCAAACAGCCACCTTGGTGCGCCTCTTTTTTCCTTTGCATCATGTGCTGTTTGGGGACAATTTTTTGGAAGTGCCATCCTGTCTTGATTGACACTGCAGTGCCACTCCTAGATGGGCCAGGTGTTTGTGTCGGCCACTTGTGTCGCTTAGCTTAGTCACACAGCCACCTTGGTGCGCCTCTTTTTTTCTTTGCATCATGTGCTGTTTGGGGACAATTTTTTGGAAGGGCCATCCTGCCTGACACTGCAGTGCGACTCCTAGATGGGCCAGGTGTTTGTGTCGGCCACTTGTGTCGCTTAGCTTAGTCACACAGCGACCTTGGTGCGCCTCTTTTTTTCTTTGCATCATGTGCTGTTTGGGGACAATTTTTTGGAAGGGCCATCCTGCCTGACACTGCAGTGCCACTCCTAGATGGGCCAGGTGTTTGTGTCAGCCACTTGTGTCGCTTAGCTTAGTAACACAGCGACCTTGGTGCGCCTCTTTTTTTCTTTGCATTATGTGCTGTTTGGGGACAATTTTTTGGAAGGGCCATCCTACCTGACACTGCAGTGCCACTCCCAGATGGGCCAGGTGTTTGTGTCGGCCACTTGTGTCGCTTAGCTTAGTCACACAGTGACCTTGGTGCGCCTCTTTTTTTCTTTGCATCATGTGCTGATTGGGGACAATTTTTTGGAAGGGCCATCCTACCTGACACTGCAGTGCCACTCCTAGATGGGCCAGGTATTTGTGTCGGCCACTTGTGTCGCTTAGCTTAGCCATCCAGCGACCTCGGTGCAAATTTTAGGACTAAAAATAATATTGTGAGGTGTGAGGTGTTCAGAATAGACTGGAAATGAGTGGAAATTATGGTTATTGAGGTTAATAATACTATGGGATCAAAATGACCCCCAAATTCTATGATTTAAGCTGTTTTTTAGGGTTTTTTGAAAAAAACACCCGAATCCAAAACACACCCGAATCAGACAAAACATTTTCGGTGAGGTTTTGCCAAAACGCGTCCGAATCCAAAACACGGCCGCGTAACCGAACCCAAAACCAAAACACAAAACCCGAAAAATTTCCGGTGCACATCACTAATATATACGCATGTATATATATCATGTGTGTGTGTGTGTGTTTATATGTATGTATATACATGTGTATATACAGTATGTTTGCACATGTATATTTATGTACTATAATTAAAATAAAGTAAACTTTTATTAAGCACTTACAAGTGCCACCAGGAAGACAGCATGCTGCAGAGGACTCTAGACAGCCATTAATAATACTCTTGCAGCTAAAAATAAATAAATACAATTTTTTTTTTTTTTTGGTGGAGGAGGGTTTCTGGGTGCTCGGAAACCCCCCCTGCGTGTGCCACGGACATTGGTGACAGTTGGAGAGTGGGGCGGAGTGATATAGCATGGAGTGATTTGTCCTGTCAGGGAAAGAAGCTTGGTACTCATTGGGGTATCTATAATGGGTGCAGTGTGTGCGGGGCACACTGCACCCATTTGTTTAATACCTCTCTGGAGTCCCCCGTCAGAGCCATCCCTTCTCGGCAGCGCAATAGAGTCTGAACACTAGGGGGAACAAACTCTATTGCGCCTGCTGAAAACTCAGAAAATGTGGCACTGCGGACATTTTTATGGAGTTTTGCGCATTTGGAAAATCTTCTGGAAAATGGCCGCCACGCCACGTTCCTGGAGGCTTGCGCATGTGCAATAGAGTCTGTGCTCCGGAGAGGTAAGTATTAAAACCTTGTAATGCAGAAGGCTGCACACGGGCCTCCTCCTATCTTAAAACACCCCTGTCGGTACTTCATGTTTGTTATTCAAGGGCGGAGCATGCACCATCTGCTCCAGCTCCCCACAGTGTCACCATTAGATGTGGGTGTGTAACATCAGTAGCGCATTTCCAGAGTGTCATTACCTGGGGAGGACTTGTCAGTAGCTCCCTGTCACCACTGACACTGAAGGGCCCAGATCCTCCATTTCGCTGTCCCACTTCAAGGATGTCCCTATCCCCAGATACCTGTCAGCATGTGAGGGAACTGAAGATATAGATGCTGCTGCTGAAGGAGAGTTACCTCAGCATAAGGGCTCCCTGGTATCCATGAACTCAGTGATGGCATGAGAGAGGGCTGACAGGAAAGAGGCCAGTGGCAGCAGCTAATACAAGGGAGCACCATTCTACCAATATACAGAGAGAGGAAGGAGACTAGATAGCGGCTATGACAAAGTAAAATAAAGCACCTTTCAGGGACATCCAGAGTGATCTGTAAAACTGCTGTACACTGCACTGCACACACACACGCATACACACACACACACACACACACACACACACACACACACACACTGAATGAGATTTAGGTAGGAAAACTATACAGCCCCTGCTAATATAAATGTTATACAGCTGGCCAGTCTTCAGTAGCAGGGAAACTCAGCACATTAAACATTACTCTGATTGAAGAGTACAGAGGAGGAACAATAGATGCACTGAGATCTTAACGGCAGCTGCAGGTCTTTCCTGGAACAAATGACGCTCGATTTGCATTTTCTCTGAATAGCGATCCATGTTGAATTAGGCACAGAGTGTGTTCCATACCCAAAGCCCCTTATTGTAACACAAGTGCCGTTGGGAAGAGACATTGCTATTCCTTTGTTAGTTACATTTTCTTTGAGATACAGAACTGTGCCCAATTGACATTTTGACCCCAGGACCCCCCCCCCCCCCCCCAGTAACTGTGTGCCTATTTCCACCTCATGGACATACTGTGGCACAGAAAGTTGTAACAAGAGCTCCAATGATAATTACCGGGTGAAGACACTTGTTACCTTGGCTAGTGAAAGTTAGACGTCAGTAGCTAAAATTCTGGAACGTATATGTCAGGGCTCTGGGGTTTTGTGAATCCAGACTTGAGGTTCGGTATCTGTGGCTTTAGTCAGGATTAGCCGGACAGGCTGACTAAAAGTCTTTTTCATAAGCCCTCTCAGGAGATTCCTCTGATGCTGTAGTTGTACTCGTTTGAGCAAATGAATCAGCAGAACCCATGAGCAAATGCCTGGCGGATTCCCAGATCAGGAGAACTGGAGGCAGGGATCAACTGAGGCTCACTGGGAGAGAAGATGCCCCAGAGGACCGGCAGCAGTCGAGAGGTTATCCGGGTGAATCTCAGGAATCTGGATACTTTGCAAGCAATGCTATGGAGCACAGATTAACTAGCACACACAAAGCTGTGTGAGAGACATTGCACTGGTGATTTCTTACCCAGAAATCCCCATATTTATACCTGCAGCCAGTTTCTCATTGGTTTTGCATACCTTGCAGGTCACTGGATAATTTTGGTCAGCTGCCATCTTGGGATGGGCGCCGCCATCCCAAGATGGCGGCGCCCATCCTGGACCTCTGCAGCTGATAGCTGCACCACACTTGCTGCTGCCCCTGAGTCCTCTCCTCCCAGACATGCCTGCCAGTTGTGCCCATCGCCAGCAGCCAGCGCCAGAGCGTCCGGACAGGTAAGTACCGGCGCTCCCTGAGCCCAACCCGCCAGACCATGACATTACCCCCCCTTTTAGGGATGGCCACTGGACAGCCACTATTTCAGTTTGTTGTTGTCTAGACGTTGGGAGAGAACTGCCCCCACTGCATCAGCATAAACGTCAACCTCCAAAATGAAAGCCTTATTGACATCGGGTTGCCTTAAAACTTGAGCTGTAGTAAATGCCTGCTTTAGACGTTGGAAAGCTGCATATGCAGATGATGACCATTCTCTAGGGTTAGCCTCTTTTTGGGTGAGAGCGTGATAGGAGCCACTATAGAGGAAAACCCCTTGATAAATCTTCGGTAGAAATTTGCGAAGCCCGAAAAACTTTGTATTGCCTTGAGGGTGGTGGGTTTGGGCCATTTAAGAACGGCTTGTACTTTGGCTGGATCCATTTCTAACCCTGACACGGATATGATGTAACCCAAGAAGGCCATAGAGGGTTGTTCACAACATTTTTCCAACTTGCAGTACAGATGATGTTGTCAAAGTATCCGTAGCACCTCTTGAACTTGAGAACGGTGATCCTTCAGATTGGCTGAGAATATTAAAATGTCATCTAGGTAGACAACAACGGACCTATAGAGTAAATCTCTGAAAATTTAATTTACAAAATTTTGGAAAACAGCTGGTGCATTGCTAAGGCCGAAGGGCATAACTAAATACTCAAAGTGCCCATCTCGAGTGTTGAATGCCGTTTTCCATTCATCACCCGCTTTGATTCAAATTAAGTTATATGCTCCCCTGGGGTACAACTTGGTGAAGACAGAAGCTCCTTTAACCCGATCAAATAATTCTGAGATCAAGGGCAATGGGTAACGGTTCTTTATCGTTATGTCGTTCAGACCCCGATAGTCGATGCAGGGACGAAGTCGACCATCCTTTTTCTGGACGAAATAGAAGCCCGCACCAGCTGGGGATGTGGAGGGCCGAATGAATCCTCTAGCTATGTTTTCTCTGATGTACTCCAACATAGACTTAGTTTTGGGAGCTGAAAGAGGATAGATTCGCCCTCTAGGAGGAGTCTTTCCCAGAACCAGATCAATTGGGCAATCCCAAGGTCTGTGGGGCGGTAGGACCTCTGCTGCTTGTTTGCTGAAAACGTCAGAAAAAGAGGAATACTGAGGCGGAACTTGCAGAAGGATTTCCAGTTGGCTTTTATTCACAGGTTTAACACAGGTAAGACAGGACTGGGTACAAGACTCCCCCCAAGCCAGGATTCGCATATTCACCCAATCAATTCTTGGGTTGTGCTTCTGAAGCCAGGGAAGTCCCAAAACATATTTATGAGTAGCCTTCGGAATAACTAAGAAATTAAGTAACTCCTTATGGAGAGCTCCTATACATAACAGAAGAGGAAGGGTCTGATGTGTAACTTCCCCGTTGGAGATTTGACTGCCATCTACAGCGGAGAGGGTAATCGGACGGGAAAGTTAAACTGTAGGAATCCGTAGTTGCTGTACCACATCTGCCGTGATAAAGTTCTCAGTGGCTCTCGAATCTAGGAGAGAGAGAAAATCTTTAGAAACTTGTGGCAGCCCCAAGTAAACCTATAGGACTGGTTCAGTATGGGATGGAGACGAAATCATCACTCCTAACCTAGTGTCACCACTGCTGGTTAGGAGAGTTAGTTTCCCGGACGCTGGGTGCAGGAGGCTACCAAATGTCCAGAAGCTCCACAGTAAAGGCATAAGTTCTCCCTACGCCTCTTCTGACATTCCTCTGGAGTGAGACGAGCCCTACTGATCTGCTAAGGCTCATCCTTAGACACTTCACCTGGAGAACTCAAAAAAGAAGGCAGAGGAGGACGGAACCTTGGACGTTCACCACGATTCTTCTCTGTCTGATGGTCTCTTAATTGGAGATCCACTTTGGTGCAAAGGGAAATCAGGTCATCTAGTTTAGGCGGAAGATCTCGGGTAGCCAATTCGTCCTTGATTTTATCAGACAGGCTGTTCCAGAAGGCAGATACTAGCGCCTCCTCATTCCACCGAATTTCCGAAGCATAGGTCTGGAACAGTATTGCATATTGACCAACCGACCGGTTCCCCTGCTGAAGACACATTATCTTGATTGATGCCGACGTAGATCTTCCGGGCTAATCGAAAATCTTTCGGAAAGTAATGAGGAATTCAGAATAATTGTCGAGTAGAGAGTCGGCTCTCTCCCACAGGAGTGACACCCAATCCAGGGCTGAACTAGCCAGAAGGGAGACGATATATGCTACCTTTGCCTTCTATGACGGGAAGTTAAAGGGCTGTAACGAGAAGTGAACCTTGCATTGGTTCAAGAACCCGCGGCACATCTTCGGATTCCCATCGAATTTGGTGGGCGTCGGTAGATGCAGGGACGAGGGAGAAGCGACCGTAGGAACAGGAACGGATGGCGCTTGCTGAGTCTCGGGACGTCGACCGATGGCAACATTAGCGATATCAACTTGCATAGAATCCTGGCGAGAAGACATCCTCTAAATAAATTGAGCCAATTGGCACTGGGATTCCCCTAGACTCTCCAGGCAGGAAGCTATGCTCTGCAGAAGATCCGTACCGGAACCATGAGCACCCTCTGGATCCATTGGGCCAGTGCAAACTGTCAGGGCTCTGGGGTTTTGTGAATCCGGACTTGCAGTTTGAGGTTCGGTATCGGTGGCTTTAGTCAAGATTAGCCGGGCAGGCTGAATAAAGGTCTTTTTCATAAGTCCTCTCAGGAGATTCCTCTGATGCTGTAGTTGTACTCGTTTGAGCGGATGAATCAGCAGAACCAGTTTTCCTGTGAGCGAACGCCTGGCGGATTCCCGGGTCAGGAGAACTGGAGGCAGGGATCAACTGAGGCTCACTGGGAGAGAAGATGCCCCAGAGGAGCAGTTGAGAGGTTACCCGGGTGAATCTCAGGAATCTGGATACTTTGCAAGCGATGCTGTGGAGCACAGATTAACTAGCACACACAAAGCTGAGTGAGAGACGTTGCACTGGCGGTTTCTTACCCAGAAATCCCCATATTTATACCTGCAGCCAGTTTCTCATTGGTTTTGCATACTGCATACCTTGCAGGTCACTGGATGATTTTGGTCAGCTGACCCCTCCCAAGATGGTGGCGACCATCCCGGACCTGTGCAGCTGAAAGCTGCACCACACTTGCTGCTGCCCCTGAGTCCTCTCCTCCCAGACATGCCTGCCAGTTGTGCCCATCACCAGCAGCCCGCACCCCCACCGGAGGGACCGCGCCAGAGTGTCCGAACAGGTAAGTACTGGTGCTCCCTGAGCCCAACCCGCCAGACCATGACAGTATAAAGCCATCATTCTTCCTAAAATCCAGAGTTCATTGCAGATTAATAAAAAGACTTCCTGTTGGAATTGCAGACTCACTTCTGATTTGTATCAATCTCTCCTACCTCTCTGAGCACAATACTACGAGACAAGGTACGGGGCACAACGCTAAAAGGAGAAAGATCAGTCCCATAGCCACCCAGCATCTGTGATACAATCCGGTACTCTCAATGGGTTGGGTATGCCTTACCGGCGCTGGGGATCCCGTCGGTCAGCAGAATACTGGTGTGGGGGGTGCAATGAATCCCCTTGTGGGCTCGCTGCGCTCTCTACAGGTTCTATTCCCACTCTATGGGTGCCGTGGTAATAGTCCCTGCTAGTCGGCATGCCAACTATTGGAATTTAGAGGGCGGTGAGATGTAAACGTTGGGTTTGTGACCGGCTGTCTCCTGACTGCCGGTCACATAACTACATACCCTCTGAAAAAAATTATTTCCACAGTGACCTTCTGACTACCGGGGTAAATTTAATAAGTTGGGAGTTTTTAGAACTGGTGATGTTGCCTATAGCAACCAATCACTTAACATTTTTCTAACTGCTTCTAGAAGATGATAGAGTCTGATTGGTTGCTATGGGCAAAATCCCCAGTTCTAAAATACTCCTACCTTTGTTAATTTGCCCCCCAGAGTCTCTAGACAGCACTAAAGTGAAGGGTATTGAGAAGAAACACGCTCTGGGGTAAATGTAATAGCCAGTGATTTGCAGGCTTCTGCGAGTTCCCTGTCAGACAAATTAAAAAAAGGATTGCTTTATATGCCCCTGCAATTAGCGGGCAAAATTAGGTCAATCATGATAAGACTTAGGGGTCTTTTTACTAAGCCTTCGATGGAGATAAAGTGGACGGAGATAAAGTACCAGCCAACCAGCTCCTAACTGCCATGTCACAGGCTATGTTTGAAAAATGACAAGTAGGAGCTGATTGGCTGGTACTTTATCTCTGTCCACTTTATCTCCATCCAAGGCTTAGTAAATAGGCACCTTAGAATATACTGGAATGTTTACAGATATAAATATAAATATATATATATATATATATATATATATATATTAGAGATGTGCACCGGACATTTTTCGGGTTTTGTGTTTTGGTTTTGGATTCGGTTCCGCGGCCGTGTTTTGGATTCGGACGCGTTTTGGCAAAACCTCCCTGAACATTTTTTGTCGGATTCGGGTGTGTTTTGGATTCGGGTGTTTTTTTTTACAAAAAACCCTCAAAAACAGCTTAAATCATAGAATTTGGGGGTCATTTTGATCCCATAGTATTATTAACCTCAATAACCATAATTTCCACTCATTTCCAGTCTATTCTGAACACCTCACACCTCACAATATTATTTTTAGTCCTAAAATTTGCACAGAGGTCGCTGGATGGCTAAGCTAAGCGACACAAGTGGCCGACACAAACACCTGGCCCATCTAGGAGTGGCACTGCAGTGTCAGGCAGGATGGCAGATTTAAAAAATAGTCCCCAAACAGCACATGATGCAAAGAAAAATGAAAGAAAAAAGAGGTGCAAGATGGAATTGTCCTTGGGCCCTCCCACCCACCCTTATGTTGTATAAACAGGATATGCACACTTTAACAAACCCATCATTTCAGCGACAGGGTCTGCCACACAACTGTGACTGAAATGACTGGTTGGTTTGGGCCCCCACCAAAAAAGAAGCAATCAATCTCTCCTTGCACAAACTGGCTCTACAGAGGCAAGATGTCCACCTCCTCCTCATCGTCCGATTCCTCACCCCTTTCACTGTGTACATCCCCCTCCTCACAGATTATTAATTCGTCCCCACTGGAATCCACCATCTCAGGTCCCTGTGTACTTTCTGGAGGCAATTGCTAGTGATGAGCGGGTTCGGATCCTCGGAATCCGACCCGCCCGAACTTCACCTTTTTTTTACACGGGTCCGAGCGACTCGGATCCTCCCGCCTTGCTCGGTTAACCCGAGCGCGCCCGAACGTCATCATCCCGCTGTCGGATTCTCGCGAGATTCGTATTCTATATAAGGAGCCGCGCGTCGCCGCCATTTTCACACGTGCATTGAGATTGATAGGGAGAGGACGTGGCTGGCGTCCTCTCCGAGTCCGTTGTATTATATTAGAACTTAGTTAGTTATAATTGTGGGGAGGATTGGGGACGGGGAGCAGCTGTTAGGGAGTACAGTGCAGGGTTTTGAGTTTAATCCGTTGTTTCTCTGCCTGAAAAAAAACGCTCCACCATATCTGTGCTCACTCAGTGTGCTGCACTGCTGCATGATATATCTGTGCTGAGTGCACTGCTCACACTGCCTAATTGTGGGGACTGGGGAGCAGTTATAGCAGGAGTACAGTGCACAGTTTTGCTGACAGTGACCACCAGTCCAGTATACGTTTGTCTGCCTGAAAAACACTGTGGTGTTTTTTTTTTCTTTCTTCGTGCTAGTTTGTTTAGCAGTCTGCTGACACTGCAGTGTCCACCAGGTCCGTTATACAGTATATTATATATATAATTAAGCACTAAGCAGCAGTACGGTAGGCCACGGCTGTACCTACCTCTGTGTCGACTCGTCACTCGTCGTCCATAAGTATAAGTAATACTATCCATCCATCTACATTGTATACCTGTGGTGTTTTTTTTTTTCTTTCTTCATACTAGTTTAGCAGTCTGCTGCTGACACTGTCCACCAGGTCCGTTATACAGTATATTATATTTATATATAAGCACTAAGCAGCAGTACGGTAGGCCACGGCTGTACCTACCTCTGTGTCGTCACTCGTCCATAAGTATAAGTAATACTATACTATCCATCCATCTACATTGTATACCTGTGGTGTTTTTTTTTTTCTTTCTTCATACTAGTTTAGCAGTCTGCTGACACTGTCCACCAGGTCCGTTATACAGTATATTATATTTATATATAAGCACTAAGCAGCAGTACGGTAGGCCACGGCTGTACCTACCTCTGTGTCGTCACTCGTCCATAAGTATAAGTAATACTATACTATCCATCCATCTACATTGTATACCTGTGGTGGTTTTTTTTTCTTTCTTCATACTAGTTTAGCAGTCTGCTGACACTGTCCACCAGGTCCGTTATACAGTATATTATATTTATATATAAGCACTAAGCAGCAGTACGGTAGGCCACGGCTGTACCTACCTCTGTGTCGTCAGTGCACTCGTCGTCCATAAGTATAAGTAATACTATACTATCCATCCATCTACATTGTATACCTGTGGTGGTTTTTTTTTCTTTCTTCATACTAGTTTAGCAGTCTGCTGACACTGTCCACCAGGTCCGTTATACAGTATATTATATTTATATATAAGCACTAAGCAGCAGTACGGTAGGCCACGGCTGTACCTACCTCTGTGTCGTCACTCGTCGTCCATAAGTATAAGTAATACTATACTATCCATCCATCTACATTGTATACCTGTGGTGTTTTTTTTTTCTTTCTTCATACTAGTTTAGCAGTCTGCTGCTGACACTGTCCACCAGGTCCGTTATACAGTTTATTATATTTATATATAAGCACTAAGCAGCAGTACGGTAGGCCACGGCTGTACCTACCTCTGTGTCGTCACTCGTCGTCCATAAGTATAAGTAATACTATACTATCCATCCATCTACATTGTATACCTGTGGTGTTTTTTTTTTTCTTTCTTCATACTAGTTTAGCAGTCTGCTGCTGACACTGTCCACCAGGTCCGTTATACAGTATATTATATTTATATATAAGCACTAAGCAGCAGTACGGTAGGCCACGGCTGTACCTACCTCTGTGTCGTCACTCGTCGTCCATAAGTATAAGTAATACTATACTATCCATCCATCTACATTGTATACCTGTGGTGTTTTTTTTTTTCTTTCTTCATACTAGTTTAGCAGTCTGCTGCTGACACTGTCCACCAGGTCCGTTATACAGTATATTATATTTATATATAAGCACTAAGCAGCAGTATGGTAGGCCACGGCTGTACCTACCTCTGTGTCGTCACTCGTCGTCCATAAGTATAAGTAATACTATACTATCCATCCATCTACATTGTATACCTGTGGTGTTTTTTTTTTTCTTTCTTCATACTAGTTTAGCAGTCTGCTGCTGACACTGTCCACCAGGTCCGTTATACAGTATATTATATTTATATATAAGCACTAAGCAGCAGTACGGTAGGCCACGGCTGTACCTACCTCTGTGTCGTCACTCGTCGTACATAAGTATAAGTAATACTATACTATCCATCCATCTACATTGTATACCTGTGGTGGCTTTTAGTTGTGCGCAAAATATGGAGAACAAAAATGTGGAGGTTAAAAAAATAGGGAAAGATCAAGATCCACTTCCACCTCGTGCTGAAGCTGCTGCCACTAGTCATGGCCGAGATGATGAAATGCCATCAACGTCGTCTGCCAAGGCCGATGCCCAATGTCATAGTACAGAGCATGTAAAATCCAAAACACAAAAGATCAGTAAAAAAATGACCCAAAAATCAAAATTAAAAGCGTCTGAGGAGAAGCGTAAACTTGCCAATATGCCATTTACGACACGGAGTGGCAAGGAACGGCTGAGGCCCTGGCCTATGTTCATGGCTAGTGGTTCAGCTTCACATGAGGATGGAAGCACTCATCCTCTCGCTAGAAAAAAGAAAAGACTTGCGGCAAAAGCACAGCAAAGAACTGTGCGTTCTTCAAAATCACAAATCCCAAAGGAGAGTCCAATTGTGTCGGTTGCGATGCCTGACCTTCCCAACACTGGACGGGAAGAGCTTGCGCCTTCCACCATTTGCACGTGTTGAAAGGAGCACCCGCAGTCCAGTTCCTGATAGTGAAATTGAAGATGTCAGTGTTGAAGTACACCAGGATGAGGATATGGGTGTTGTTGGCGCTGGGGAGGAAATTGACAAGGAGGATTCTGATGGTGAGGTGGTTTGTTTAAGTCAGGCACCCGGGGAGACACCTGTTGTCCGTGGGACGAATATAGCCATTGACATGCCTGGTGAAAATACCAAAAAAATCAGCTCTTCAGTGTGGAAGTATTTCAACAGAAATGCGGACAACAGGTGTCAAGCCGTGTGTTGCCTTTGTCAAGCTGTAATAAGTAGGGGTAAGGACGTTAACCACCTTGGAACATCCTCCCTTATACGTCACCTGCAGCGCATTCATAATAAGTCAGTGACAAGTTCAAAAACTTTGGGCGACAGCGGAAGCAGTCCACTGACCAGTAAATCCCTTCCTCTTGTAACCAAGCTCGCGCAAACCACACCACCAACTCCCTCAGTGTCAATTTCCTCCTTACCCAGGAAAACCAATAGTCCTGCAGGCCATGTCACTGGCAAGTCTGACGAGTCCTCTCCTGCCTGGGATTCCTCCGATGCATCCTTGAGTGTAACGCCTACTGCTGCTGGCGCTGCTGTTGTTGCTGCTGGGAGTCGATCGTCATCCCAGAGGGGAAGTCGGAAGACCACTTGTACTACTTCCAGTAAGCAATTGACTGTCCAACAGTCCTTTGCGAGGAAGATGAAATATCACAGCAGTCATCCTGTTGCAAAGCGGATAACTGAGGCCTTGACAACTATGTTGGTGTTAGACGTGCGTCCGGTATCCGCCGTTAGTTCACAGGGAACTAGACAATTTCTTGAGGTAGTGTGCCCCCGTTACCAAATACCATCTAGGTTCCACTTCTCTAGGCAGGCGATACCGAGAATGTACACGGACGTCAGAAAAAGACTCACCAGTGTCCTAAAAAATGCAGTTGTACCCAATGTCCACTTAACCACGGACATGTGGACAAGTGGAGCAGGGCAGACTCAGGACTACATGACTGTGACAGCCCACTGGGAAGATGTATTGCCTCCCGCTGCAAGAACAGCAGCGGCGGCACCAGTAGCAGCATCTCGCAAACGCCAACTCGTTCCTAGGCAGGCTACGCTTTGTATCACCGCTTTCCAGAATAGGCACACAGCTGAAAACCTCTTACGGCAACTGAGGAAGATCATCGCAGAATGGCTTACCCCAAATGGACTCTCCTGGGGATTTGTGACATCGGACAATGCCAGCAATATTGTGAGTGCATTACATCTGGGCAAATTCCAGCACGTCCCATGTTTTGCACATACCTTGAATTTGGTGGTGCAGAATTATTTAAAAAACGACAGGGGCGTGCAAGAGATGCTGTCGGTGGCCAGAAGAATTGCGGGCCACTTTCGGCGTACAGGCACCGCGTACAAAGACTGGAGCACCACCAAAAACACCTGAACCTGCCCTGCCATCATCTGAAGCAAGAGGTGGTAACGAGGTGGAATTCAACCCTCTATATGCTTCAGAGGATGGAGGAGCAGCAAAAGGCCATTCAAGCCTATACATCTGGCCATGATATAGGCAAAGGAGGTGGAATGCACCTGTCTCAAGCGCAGTGGAGAATGATTTCAACGTTGTGCAAGGTTCTGCAACCTTTTGAACTTGCCACACGTGAAGTCAGTTCAGACACTGCCAGCCTGAGTCAGGTCATTCCCCTCATCAGGTTTTTGCAGAAGAAGCTGGAGGCATTGAAGGAGGAGCTAAAACAGAGCGATTCCGCTAGGCATGTGGGACTTGTGGATGGAGCCCTTCATTCGCTTAACCAGGATTCACGTGTGGTCAATCTGTTGAAATCAGAGCACTACATTTTGGCCACCGTGCTCGATCCTAGATTTAAAACCTACCTTGGATCTCTCTTTACGGCAGACACAAGTCTGCAGAGGTTCAAAGACCTGCTGGTGACAAAATTGTCAAGTCAAGCGGAACGCGACCCATCAACATCTCCTCCTTCACATTCTCCCGCAACTGGGGGTGCGAGGAAAAGGCTACGAATTCCGAGCCCACCCGCTGGCGGTGATGCAGGGCAGTCTGGAGCGACTGCTGATGCTGACATCTGGTCCGGACTGAAGGACCTGCCAACGATTACTGACAAGTCGTCTACTGTCACTGCATATGATTCTCTCACCATTGAAAGAATGGTGGAGGATTATATGAGTGACCGCATCCAAGTAGGCACGTCAGACAGTCCGTACGTATACTGGCAGGAAAAAGAGGCAATTTGGAGGCCCTTGCACAAACTGGCTTTATTCTACCTAAGTTGCCCTCCCTCCAGTGTGTACTCCGAAAGAGTGTTTAGTGCCGCCGCTCACCTTGTCAGCAATCGGCGTACAAGGTTACTTCCAGAAAATGTGGAGAAGATGATGTTCATTAAAATGAATTATAATCAATTCCTCCATGGAGACATTCACCAGCAGCAATTGCCTCCAGAAAGTACACGAGGACCTGAGATGGTGGATTCCAGTGGGGACGAATTAATAATCTGTGAGGAGGGGGATGTACACAGTGAAAGGGGTGATGAATCGGACGATGATGATGAGGTGGACATCTTGCCTCCGTAGAGCCAGTTTGTGCAAGGAAAGATTGATTGCTTCTTTTTTGGTGGGGGCCCAAACCAACCAGTCATTTCAGTCACAGTCGTGTGGCAGACCCTGTCGCTGAAATGATGGGTTCGTTAAAGTGTGCATGTCCTGTTTTTACAACATAAGGGTGGGTGGGAGGGCCCAAGGACAATTCCATCTTGCACCTTTTTTTTCTTTCATTTTTCTTTGCGTCATGTGCTGTTTGTGGAGTATTTTTTTGAAGGGCCATCCTGCGTGACACTGCAGTGCCACTCCTAGATGGGCCAGGTGTTTGTGTCGGCCACTAGGGTCGCTTAGCTTAGTCACACAGCTACCTCATCGCGCCTCTTTTTTTCTTTGCGTCATGTGCTGTTTGGGGAGTATTTTTTTGAAGGGCCATCCTTCGTGACACTGCAGTGCCACTCCTAGATGGGCCAGGTGTTTGTGTCGGCCACTAGGGTCGCTTAGCTTAGCCATCCAGCGACCTCGGTGCAAATTTTAGGACTAAAAATAATATTGTGAGGTGTGAGGTGTTCAGAATAGACTGAAAATTAGTGGAAATTATGGTTATTGAGGTTAATAATACTATGGGATCAAAATGACCCCCAAATTCTATGATTTAAGCTGTTTTTTAGGGTCTTTTGAACAAAACACCCGAATCCAAAACACACCCGAATCCGTCAAAAAATATTCGGTGAGGTTTTGCCAAAACGCGTCCGAACCCAAAACACGGCCACGGAACCGAACCCAAAACCAAAACACAAAACCCGAAAAATTTCAGGTGCACATCACTAGCAATTGCTGGTGAATGTCTCCACGGAGGAATTGATTATAATTCATTTTGATGAACATCATCTTCTCCACATTTTCTGGAAGTAACCTCGTACGCCGATTGCTGACAAGGTGAGCGGCTGCACTAAACACTCTTTCGGAGTACACATTGGAGGGGGGGGGGGCAATTTAGGTAAAATAAAGCCAGTTTTTGCAAGGGCCTCCAAATTGCCTCTTTTTCCTGCCAGTATACGTACGGACTGTCTGACGTACCTACTTGGATGCGGTCACTCATGTAATCCTCCACCATTCTTTCAATGGTGAGAGAATCATATGCAGTGACAGTAGACGACATGTCAGTAATCATTGGCAGGTCCTTCAGTCTGGACCAGATGTCAGCACTTGCTCCAGACTGCCCTGCATCACCGCCAGCGGGTGGGCTCGGAATTCTTAGCCTTTTCATCGCACCCCCAGTTGCGGGAGAATGTGAAGGAGCAGCTGTTGACGGGTCACGTTCCGCTTGACTTGACAATTTTCTCACCAGCAGGTCTTTGAACCTCTGCAGACTTGTGTCTGCCGGAAAGAGAGATACAACGTAGGTTTTAAATCTAGGATCGAGCACGGTGGCCAAAATGTAGTGCTCTGATTTCAACAGATTGACCACCCGTGAATCCTGGTTAAGCGAATTAAGTGCTCCATCCACAAGTCCTACATGCCTAGCGGAATCGCTCTGTTTTAGCTCCTCCTTCAATGTCTCCAGCTTCTTCTGCAAAAGCCTGATGAGGGGAATGACCTGACTCAGGCTGGCAGTGTCTGAACTGACTTCACGTGTGGCAAGTTCAAAGGGTTGCAGAACCTTGCACAACGTTGAAATCATTCTCCACTGCGCTTGAGTCAGGTGCATTCCCCCTCCTTTGCCTATATCGTAGGGAGATGTATAGGCTTGAATAGCCTTTTGCTGCTCCTCCATCCTCTGAAGCATATAGAGGGTTGAATTCCACCTCGTTACCACCTCTTGCTTCAGATGATGACAGGGAAGGTTCAGGACTGTTTGCTGGTGCTCCAGTCTTCGGCAGGCAGTGGCTGAATGCCGAAAGTGGCCCGCAATTCTTTGGGCCACCGACAGAATCTCTTGCACGCCCCTGTCGTTTTTTAAATAATTCTGCACCACCAAATTCAAGGTATGTGCAAAACATGGGACGTGCTGGAATTTGCCCAGATGTAATGCACGCACAATATTGCTGGCGTTGTCCGATGTCACAAATCCCCAGGAGAGTCCATTTGGGGTAAGCCATTCTGCGCTGATGTTCCTCAGTTTCCGTAAGAGGTTGTCAGCTGTGTGCCTCTTCTGGAAAGCGGTGATACAAAGCGTAGCTTCCTTAGGAACGAGTTAGCGTTTGCGAGATGCTGCTACTGGTGCCGCCGCTGCTGTTCTTGCTGCGGGAGGCAATACATCTACCCAGTGGGCTGTCACAGTCATATAGTCCTGAGTCTGCCCTGCTCCACTTGTCCGTGGTTAAGTGGACATTAGGTACAACTGCATGTTTTAGGACATTGGTGACTCTTTTTCTGAGGTCTGTGTACATTTTTGTTATCGCCTGCCTAGAGAAATGGAACCTAGATGGTATTTGGTACCGGGGACACACTACCTCAATCAAGTCTGTAGTTGCCTGTGAATTAACGGTGGATAATGGAAACACGTTTCTCACCGCCCAGGCTGCCAAGGCCTGAGTTATCCGCTTTGCAGCAGGATGACTGCTGTGATATTTCATCTTCCTCGCAAAGGACTGTTGGACAGTCAATTGCTTACTGGAAGTAGTACAAGTGGTCTTCCGACTTCCCCTCTGGGATGACGATTGGCTCCCAGCAGCAACAACAGCAGCGCCAGCAGCAGTAGGCGTTACACTCAAGGATGCATCGGAGGAATCCCAGGCAGGAGAGGACTCGTCAGACTTGACAGTGACATGGCCTGCAGGACTATTGGCTTTCCTGTGTAAGGAGGAAATTGACACTGAGGAAGTTGGTGGTGTGGTTTGCAGGACCTTGGTTACAAGAGGAAGGGATTTAGTGGTCAGTGGACTGCTTCCGCTGTCATCCAAAGTTTTTGAACTTGTCACTGACTTATGATGAATGCGCTGCAGGTGACGTATAAGGGAGGATGTTCCGAGATGGTTAACGTCCTTACCCCTACTTATTACAGCTTGACAAAGGCAACACACGGCTTGACACCTGTTGTCCGCATTTCTGTTAAAATAATTCCACACCGAAGAGGTGATTTTTTTTGTAATTTGACCAGGCATGTCAATGGCCATATTCGTCCCACGGACAACAGGTGTCTCCCCGGGTGCCTGACTTAAACAAACCACCTCACCATCAGAATCCTCCTTGTCAATTTCCTCCTCAGCGCCAGCAACACCCATATCCTCATCCTGGTGTACTTCAACAGTGACATCTTCAATTTGACTATCAGGAACTGGACTGCGGGTGCTCCTTCCAGCACTTGCAGGGGGCGTGCAAATGGTGGAAGGCGCCACCTCTTCCCTTCCAGTGTTGGGAAGGTCAGGCATCGCAGCCGACACAATTGGACTCTCTTTGGGGATTTGTGATTTAGAAGAACGCACAGTTCTTTGCTGTGCTTTTGCCAGCTTAAGTCTTTTCATTTTTCTAGCGAGAGGATGAGTGCCTCCATCCTCATGTGAAGCTGAACCACTAGCCATGAACATAGGCCAGGGCCTCAGCCGTTCCTTGCCACTCCGTGTCGTAAATGGCATATTGGCAAGTTTACGCTTCTCCTCAGACGCTTTTAATTTTGATATTTGGGTCATTTTACTGAACTTTTGTTTTTTGGATTTTACATGCTCTCTACTATGACATTGGGCATCGGCCTTGGCAGACGACGTTGATGGCATTTCATCATCTCGGCCATGACTAGTGGCAGCAGCTTCAGCACGAGATGGAAGTGGATCTTGATCTTTCCCTATTTTACCCTTCACATTTTTGTTCTCCATTTTTTAATGTGTGGAATTATATGCCAGTATCAATAGCAATGGCCTACTACTATATATACTGCGCACAACTGAAATGCACCACAGGTATGGATGGATAGTATACATGATGACACAGAGGTAGGTAGAGCAGTGGCCTACTGTACCGTACTGCTATATATTATATACCGGTGGTCATCAAACTGTGCAAAACTGAAATGCACCACAGGTATGGATGGATAGTATACTTGACGACACAGAGGTAGGTAGAGCAGTTGCCTACTGTACCGTACTGCTATATATTATATACTGGTGGTCAGCAAACTGTGCAAAACTGAAATGCACCACAGGTATGGATGGATAGTATACTTGACGACACAGAGGTAGGTAGAGCAGTGGCCTACTGTACCGTACTGCTATATATTATATACTGGTGGTCAGCAAACTGTGCAAAACTGAAATGCACCACAGGTATGGATGGATAGTATACTTGACGACACAGAGGTAGGTAGAGCTGTACTGTACTGTACCGTACTGCTATATATTATATACTGGTGGTCCACAAACTGTGCAAAACTGAAATGCACCACAGGTATGGATGGATAGTATACTTGACGACACAGAGGTAGGTAGAGCAGTGGCCTACTGTACCGTACTGCTATATATTATATACTGGTGGTCAGCAAACTGTGCAAAACTGAAATGCACCACAGGTATGGATGGATAGTATACTTGACAACACAGAGGTAGGTAGAGCAGTGGCCTTCTGTACCGTACTCCTATATATTATATACTGGTGGTCAGCAAAATTATGCACTGTACTCCTACTATATACTACAATGCAGCACAGATATGGAGCGTTTTTCAGGCAGAGAATGTATAATACTGGTGGTCACTGGTCAGCAAAACTCTGCACTGTACTCCTCCTATATAATACTGCTGGTCCCCAGTCCCCACAATAAAGCAGTGTGAGCACAGATATATGCAGCACACTGAGCACAGATATGGAGCGTTTTGCAGGCAGACAACGTATACTGGTGGTCACTGGTCAGCAAAACTCTGCACTGTACTCCTCCTATATAATACTGCTGGTCCCCAGTCCCCACAATAAAGTAGTGTGAGCACAGATATATGCAGCACACTGAGCACAGATATGGAGCGTTTTCAGGCAGACAACGTATACTGGTGGTCACTGGTCAGCAAAACTCTGCACTGTACTTCTCCTATATAATACTGCTGGTCCCCAGTCCCCACAATAAAGCAGTGTGAGCACAGATATATGCAGCACACTGAGCACAGATATGGAGCGTTTTCAGGCAGACAACGTGCAATACTGGTGGTCACTGGTCAGCAAAACTCTGCACTGTACTCCTCCTATAATACTGCTGGTCCCCAGAATAAAGATATATGCACTGCAGCCCCCTGAAACAAAGTGAGAGGACTCCAGCCACGTCCTCTCACTATCATTTCCAATGCACGAGTGAAAAATGGCAGCGACACGCGGCTCCTTATATAGAATCCGAAACTCGCGAGAATCCGACAGCGGGATGATGACGTTCGGGCGCGCTCGGGTTAACCGAGCCATACGGGAGAATCCGAGTATGCTTCGGACCCGTGTAAAAAGGGTGAAGTTCAGGGGGGTTCGGATTCCGAGAACCCGAACCCGCTCATCACTAATAAACAGGACATGCACACTTTAACAAACCCATCATTTCAGCGACAGGGTCTGCCACACGACTGTGACTGAAATGACTGGTTGGTTTGGGCCCCCACCAAAAAAGAAGCAATCAATCTCTCCTTGCACAAACTGGCTCTACAGAGGCAAGATGTCCACCTCCTCCTCATCGTCCGATTCCTCACCCCTTTCACTGTGTACATCCTCCTCCTCACAGATTAATTCGTCCCCACTGGAATCCACCATCTCAGGTCCCTGTGTACTTTCTGGAGGTAATTGCTGCTGGTGAATGTCTCCACGGAGGAATTGATTATAATTCATTTTGATGAACATCATCTTTTCCACATTTTGTGGAAGTAACCTCGTATGCCGATTGCTGACAAGGTGACCGGCTGCACTAAACACTCTTTCGGAGTACACATTGGAGGGGGGGGGGGGCAACTTAGGTAAAATAAAGCCAGTTTGTGCAAGGGCCTCCAAATTGCCTCTTTTTCCTGCCAGTATACGTATGGACTGTCTGACGTGCCTACTTGGATGCGGTCACTCATATAATCCTCCAGCATTCTTTCAATGGTGACAGAATTATATGCAGTGACAGTAGACGACATGTCAGTAATCATTGGCAGGTCCTTCAGTCCGGACCAGATGTCAGCACTCGCTCCAGACTGTCCTGCATCACCGCCAGCGGGTGGGCTCAGAATTCTTAGCCTTTTCCTCACAGCCCCAGTTGCGGGAGAATGTGAAGGAGCAGCTGTTGACGGGTCACGTTCCGCTTGACTTGACAATTTTCTCACCAGCAGGTCTTTGAACCTCTGCAGACTTGTGTCTGCCGGAAAGAGAGATACAACGTAGGTTTTAAATCTAGGATCAAGCACGGTGGCCAAAATGTAGTGCTCTGATTTCAACAGATTGACCACCCGTGAATCCTGGTTAAGCGAATTAAGGGCTCCATCCACAAGTCCTACATGCCTAGCGGAATCGCTCTGTTTTAGCTCCTCCTTCAATGTCTCCAGCTTCTTCTGCAAAAGCCTGATGAGGGGAATGACCTGACTCAGGCTGGCAGTGTCTGAACTGACTTCACGTGTGGCAAGTTCAAAGGGATGCAGAACCTTGCACAATGTTGAAATCATTCTCCACTGCACTTGAGTCAGGTGCATTCCCCCTCCTTTGCCTATATTGTAGGTAGCTGTATAGGCTTGAATGGCCTTTTGCTGCTCCTCCATCCTCTGAAGCATATAGAGGGTTGAATTCCACCTCGTTATTACCACCTCTTGCTTCAGATGATGGCGGGGCAGGTTTAGGAGTGTTTGCTGGTGCTCCAGTCTTTGTCACGCGGTGGCTGAATGCTGAAAGTGGCCAGCAATTCTTCGGGCCACCGACAGCATCTCTTGCACGCCGCTGTCGTTTTTTAAATAATTCTGCACCACCAAATTCAATGTATGTGCAAAACATGGGACGTGCTGGAATTTGCCCACATGTAATGCACGCACAATATTGGTGGCGTTGTCCGATGTCACAAATCCCCAAGAGAGTACAATTGGGGTAAGCCATTCTGCGATGACGTTCCTCAGTTTCCGTAAGAGGTTGCCAGCTGTGTGCCTCTTATGGAAAGTGGTGATACAAAGCGTAGCCTGCCTAGGAACGAGTTGGCGTTTGCGAGATGCTGCTACTGGTGCCGCCGCTGCTGTTCTTGCTGCGGGAGGCAATACATCTACCCAGTGGGCTGTCACAGTCATATAGTCCTGAGTCTGCCCTGCTCCACTTGTCCACATGTCCGTGTTTAAGTGAACATTGGGTACAACTGCATTTTTTAGGACACTGGTGACTCTTTTTCCGACATCTGTGTACATTCTCGGTATCGCCTGCCTAGAGAAATGGAACCTAGATGGTATTTGGTACCGGGGACACACTACCTCAAGCAATTCTCTAGTTCCCTGTGAATTAACGCTAGATACCGGACACACGTTTAACACCACCGAAGCTGCCAAGACCTGAGTTATCCGCTTTGCAGCAGGATGACTGCTGTGATATTTCATCTTCCTCGCAAAGGACTGTTGGACAGTCAATTGCTTACTGGAAGTAGTACAAGTGGTCTTCCGACTTCCCCTCTGGGATGACGATCAACTCCCAGCAGCAACAACAGCAGCGCCAGCAGCAATAGGCGTTACACTCAAGGATGCATCAGAGGAATCCCAGGCAGGAGAGGACTCGTCAGACTTGACAGTGACATGGCCTGCAGGACTATTGGCTTTCCTGTCTAAGGAGGAAATTGACACTGAGGGAGTTGGTGGTGTGGTTTGCAGGAGCTTGGTTACAAGAGGAAGGGATTTAGTTATCAGTGGACTGCTTCCACTGTCACCCAAAGTTTTTGAACTTGTCAATGACTTATGATGAATGCGCTCCAGGTGACGTATAAGGGAGGATGTTCCTAGGTGGTTAACGTCCTTACCCCTACTTATTACAGCTTGACAAAGGCAACACACGGCTTGACACCTGTTGTCCGCATTTCTGTTAAAATAATTCCACACCGAAGAGGTGATTTTTTTGTAATTTGACCAGGTATGTCAATGGCCTTATTCGTCCCACGGACAACAAGTGTCTCCCCGGGTGCCTGACTTAAACAAACCACCTCACCATCAGAATCCTCCTTGTCAATTTCCTCCTCAGCACCAGCAACACCCATATCCTCATCCTGGTGTACTTCAACAGTGACATCTTCAATTTGACTATCAGGAACTGGACTGCGGGTGCTCCTTCCAGCACTTGCAGGGGGCGTGCAAATGGTGGAAGGCGCCACCTCTTCCCGTCCAGTGTTGGGAAGGTCAGGCATCGCAACCGACACAATTGGACTCTCCTTGGGGATTTGTGATTTAGAAGAACGCACAGTTCTTTGCTGTGCTTTTGCCAGCTTAAGTCTTTTCATTTTTCTAGCGGGAGGATGAGTGCTTCCATCCTCATGTGAAGCTGAACCACTAGCCATGAACATAGGCCAGGGCCTCAGCCGTTCCTTGCCACTCCGTGTCGTAAATGGCATATTGGCAAGTTTACGCTTCTCCTCAGACGCTTTTAATTTTGATTTTTGGGTCATTTTACTGAACTTTTGTTTTTTGGATTTTACATGCTCTCTACTATGACATTGGGCATCGGCCTTGGTAGACGACGTTGATGGCATTTCATCGTCTCGGCCATGACTAGTAGCACTTTTTTGTTCTCCATTTTTTAATGTGTGGAATTATATGCCAGTTATATATCAATAGCAATGGGCTACTGTACCGTACTGCTATATATTATATACTGGTGGTCAGCAAAATTATGCACTGTCCTCCTACTATATTTACTGCGTACAACTAAAATGCACCACAGGTATGGATAGATAGTATACTTGACGACACAGAGGTAGGTAGATCAGTGGCCTACTGTACCGTACTGCTATATATTATATACTGGTGGTCAGCAAAATTCTGCACTGTACTCCTACTATATATACTGCGCACAACTAAAATGCACCACAGGTATGGATGGATAGTATACTTGACGACCCAGAGGTAGGTGAGCAGTGGCCTACTGTACCGTACTGCTATAAATTATATACTGGTGGTCAGCAAAATTATGCACTGTCCTCCTACTATATATACTGCGCACAACAACTAAAATGCACCACAGGTATGGATGGATAGTATACTTGACGACACAGAGGTAGGTAGAGCAGTGGGCTACTGTACCGTACTGCAATATATTATATACTGGTGGTCAGCAAAATTCTGCACTGTCCTCCTACTATATATACTGCGCACAACTAAAATGCACCACAGGTATGGATGGATAGTATACTTGACGACACAGAGGTAGGTAGAGCAGTGGACTACTGTACCGTACTGATATAATACTGGTGGTCACTGGTCAGCAAAATTCTGCACTGTCCTCCTACTATATACTACAATGCAGCACAGATATGGAGCGTTTTTCGGGCAGAGAATGTATAATACTGGTGGTCACTGGTCAGAAAAACTCTGCACTGTCCTTCTACTAAATAATACTGGTGGTCCCCAGTCCCCACAATAAAGCACACTGAGCACAGATATTTGCAGCACACTGAGCACAGATATGGAGCGTTTTTCAGGCAGAGAACGTAGATATTTTCAGGACACTGAGCACAGATATTTGCATGCACACTGAGCACAGATATTTGCAGCACACTGAGCACAGATATTTGCAGCACACTGAACACAACTGAGAGAATGCTGCACGTCCTCTCCCTATCATCTCCAATGCACGAGTGAAAATGGCGGCGACGCGCGGCTCCTTATATAGAATACGAATCTCGCGAGAATACGACAGCGGGATGATGACGTTCGGGCGCGCTCGGGTTAACCGAGCAAGGCGGGAAGATTCGAGTTGCCTCGGAACCGTGTAAAATGGGTGAAGTTCGGGGGGGTTCGGATCCCAAGGAACCGAACCCGCTCATCTCTAATATATATAGTAGGAGTACAGTGCAGAATTTTGCTGACCACCAGTATATTAGAGATGAGCGGGTTCGGTTCTCTGAGAACCGAACCCTTCCGGACTTCACCATTCGAGCCCGGATCCGAGTCAGGCTCAGGTTTTCCTGCCTGACTCGGAAACCAGAACGAGGCAAAACGTCATCATCCCACTGTCGGATTCTCACAGGGTTTGGATTCCATATAAGGAGCCGCGTTTCGCCGCCATTTTCACTCCGGCATTGGAGAGTGTAGAGAGAGGACGTGTCTCAGTTCTCTCAGTGTCCGTGTCTTGTGCTGTATTTGTCCAGTCACAGTGGTTGTGTCCTCTTGCTGCCATATGTCCAGTGCAGCTGTGTAAGTCTGGTCCAGTGGTGCTATGTTGTGCTGCATCAGTTCAGTGGTGGTGTATTGTGCTGCATCAGTCCAGTGGTAGTGTCCTGTGCATCAGCCATCAGTCATTCCAGTGACCAGTCACAGTGGTATACTCTGCTGTTATATGTCCAGTGCTGCTGTATAATTATTAATAACAAGTCCCTTACAATGTTGCTGTGTTGTCCTGCATCAGACCAGTGGTAGCGTCACGTGCATCAGCCATCAGTCATTCCAGTGACCAGGCAGTCACAGTGGTATACGCTGCTGACATATGTCCAGTGCTGCTGTATAATAAATAATAATTAATAACAAGTCCCTTACGGTGTAGCTGTGTTGTCCTGCATCAGACCAGTGGTAGTGTCCTGTGCATCAGCCATCAGTCATTCCAGTGACCAGGCAGTCACATTGGTATACTCTGCAGCCATATGTCCACTGATGCTGTACAATAATAATAATAATAATAATAATAACAACAACAATAAGTCCCTTAGAGTGTTGCTGTGTTGTCCTGCATAAGACCAGTGGTAGTGTCCTGTGCATCGGCCATCAGTCATTCCAGTGACCAGGCAGTCACAGTGGTATACTCTGCAGCCATATGTCCGTCCACTGCTGCCGTATAATAATAAATTATAATAACAACAAGTCCCTTACAGTATTGCTGTGTTGTCCTGCATCAGACCAGTGGTAGTGTCCTGTGCAGCAGCCATCAGTCATTCCAGTGACCAGGCAGTCACAGTGGTATACTCTGCAGCAGAGCCGGCCCTAGGCATAGGCAAACTAGGCAACTGCCTAGGGCATTTGGCTTGCCTAGGGGCACCAGCAGCTTCCGCTGATTAAAATGATATGCGGCATGCCTATATTCTGTATATAGCATTTCGTATGCAGATACAGCCACAGTCGCACACAGTATATAGGCATGCCACATATAATTTTATTCAGCAAAAGCTGCTTGTGCATCCTAGCCATACAGAAATGCAAAGAAGATGCATTTTCATAAAAAAAAGGTGCCCTACGTTAGGAGAGCTGCCAGCTGACTCACACAAGGCATCTCCTGCTGCATGGTGTATTGAGGCAAGATGTATGAGGACACATCTGTATACAAGCAGAGGCAGAGGTCACAGTGTTAGCGGCCATGTAAGTGCTGTGTACAGGTAGGTTGATTGTGCAATAATATTTGGCATAAGAGGCATTATGCGTGTCATGTGTATAAATGCATTAATAATGTACAGCAAATGTGTAAGGGACATTATGTGTATAAGGGCATTAACAAAGGTTGGCAGAATGTGTAAGGCGCATTATGTTTATAAGGACATTAATAATGTGTGTCATATGTGTGAGGGGGCATTATTGTGTGGTATTATGTGTATAAATGCATTACTAATGTGTGGCATTATGTGTATAAAGTGCTCTACTGTGTAGCATAATGTATAGAAAGGGCACTACTGTGTGGTCTAATGTGAAAAAAGAGCAATATGATGTGGTGTAATGTGAATAAGGAGCAATTCAGTGTGGTGTAATGTGAATAAGGGGCACTACTGTGAGGAGTAACGTATATATTGTAAAGTAGTACTACTGTGTGATGTAACGTGAATAAGGGACACTATTGCATAATAAAATGTGAATAAAGTTGCACTACTGTGTGGCATAATTTGAATTGAGGGTACTATTGTGTGCCCATGCCCCTTGCCAGCAAAAACATACCCCTCTTTGGGCTGCGCGCAGAATGTGCACACTGTTCCTATTTTAAATATAGGGGGTAGGAACACAAAAATGAGGACTGCTATGGGTGAGGGGTGATGGTGCTGGAAAAGGGGTACAGGGTCAGAGGCGGAAATAGTGGTGGTGCTAGGGGGCACCAGACAAAATCTTGCCTAGGGCATCATATTGGCTAGGGCCGGCTCTGCTCTGCAGTCATATGTCTACTGCTGCCGTATAATAATAAATCATAATAAAAACAAGTCCCTTACAGTGTTGCTGTGTTGTCCTGTATCAGACCAGTGGTAGTGTCCTGTGCATCAGTCAGTCCAGTGACCATTCACAGTGGTGGTGTCCTCTGCTGCCATATGTCCAGTGCTGCTGTATAAATCCAGTCCATTGCAGTGGTGCTGTGTTGTCCTGCATCAGTCCAGTGGTGCTGACATAAGTTCAGTGGTGCTGTCCTGTGCTG
Source organism: Pseudophryne corroboree (assembly GCF_028390025.1). NCBI lineage: Eukaryota > Metazoa > Chordata > Amphibia > Anura > Myobatrachidae > Pseudophryne > Pseudophryne corroboree. The sequence goes on from NC_086444.1 coordinate 1,169,008,887, forward strand.
TATATTACTTACTCCAAATAAAGGGGTTATTGATATTTAATCCAAATAATTTTTACAGGGTTTGCCCTGTGAGGTGTAGGGGTACGCTCTCCTGTGCCGCATATTGTATTATATAACTCCAGAAAAATAATGGAGAACAAACATTTGGAGGATATAATAGGGAAAGATCAAGAACCACTTCCTCCTAGTGCTGAAACTGCTGCCACTAGTCATGACATAGACGATGAAATGCCATCAAAGTCATCTGCCAAGGCCGATTCCCATTGTGATAGTAGAGGGCATGTAAATTCCAAAAAGCCAAAGTTCAGTAAAAAGACTCCAAAAAAGAAATTTAAATGGTCTGAGGAGAAACATAAACTTGCCAATATGCCATTTACGACACGGAGTGGCAAGGAACGGCTAAGGCCCTGACCTATGTTCATGACTAGTGGTTCAGCTTCACATGACGATGGAAGCCCTCAACCTCCATTTTACCATTTAATTCCAGTGATTTGGACGTATAATACCAGTGATTTTGACGTATAATATCATTGATTTGGACGTATAAATCCAGTGATTTTGCCATTTAATTCCAGTGATTTGGACGTATAATTCCAGTGATTTTGCCATTTAATTCCAGTGATTTGGACGTATAATTCCAGTGGGAATTGTTTGTGTCGCTTGGCTTAGTCATACAGCTACCTCATTGCACTTCTTCGACATCTTTGCATGAGGTGCTGTTTGGGGCCTAGATTTTGAAAAGTGCCATCCTGACTGACACTGCCGTATGAGTCCAGGGGTACTGCTGTATTAGTACAGGGGTACTGCCGTATAAGTCCACCAATTGCAGACTTTTTGAAAAATGACGGGTGTGCAGGAGATGCTGTCAGTGGACCGAACAATTGCGGCCCACTTTCGACATTCAGCCACTGCGTGACACTACTAGATGGGCCAGGTGGTTGTGTCACTTAGCTTAGTCATACAGCAACCTCGGTGCACCTCTTTTTCTTTGTTGCATCATGTACTGTTTGGGGCCTTTTTTTTATATCTGCCCTCCTGTCTGCCACTGCAGAGCCACTCCTAGATGGGCCAATTGTTTGTGTCGCTTAGCTTAGTCATACAGCTACCTCATTGCACCTCTTCTACATCTTTGCATGAGGTGCTGTTTGGAGCCTAGTTTTTGAAAAGTGCCATCCTGTCTGGCACTGCAGTGCCACTCCTGGGCCCTCATTCCGAGTTGTTCGCTCGCAAGCGGATTTTAGCAGATTTGCTCATGCTAAGCCGCCGCCTACTGGGAGTGAATCTTAGCATCTTAAAATAGCGAACGATGTATTCGCAATATTACGATTACACACCTCGTAGCAGTTTATGAGTAGCTCCAGACTTACTCGGCATCTGCGATCAGTTCAGTGCTTGTCGATCCTGGTTTGACGTCACAAACACACCCAGCGTTCGCCCAGACACTCCTCCATTTCTCCGGCCACTCCTGCGTTTTTTCCGGAAACGGTAGCGTTTTTTCCCACACGCCCATAAAACGGCCTGTTTCCGCCCAGTAACACCCATTTCCTGTCAATCACATTACGATCGCCAGAACGATGAAAAAGCCGTGAGTAAAATTCCTAACTACATAGCAAATTTACTTGGCGCAGTCGCAGTGCGGACATTGCGCATGCGCATTAAGCGGAAATTCGCTGCGATGCGAAGATTTTTACCGAGCGAACAACTCGGAATGAGGGCCCTAGATGGGCCAATTGTTTGTATCGCTTGGCTTAGTGATACAGCTACCTCATTGCACCTCTTCTACATCTTTGCATAAGGTGCTGTTTGGGGCCTTTTTTTTTGGATATCTGCCCTCCTGTCTGCCACTGCAGTGCCACTCCTAGATATGCCAATTGTTTGTGTCACTTGGCTTAGTCATACAGCTACCTCATTGCACCTCTTCTACATCTTTGCATGAGGTGCTGTTTGGGGCCTAGTTTTTGAAAAATGCCATCCTGTCTGACACTGCAGTGCCACTCCTAGTTGGGCCAGTTGTTTGTGTCGCTTGGCTTAGTCATACAGCTACCTCATTGCACCTCTTCTACATCTTTGCATGAGGTGCTGTTTGGGGCCTAGTTTTTGAAAAATGCCATCCTGTCTGACACTGCAGTGCCACTCCTAGATGGGCCAGGTGTTTGTGCCGCACACTTGTGTCGTTTAGCTTAGTCATACAGCCACCTCGGTGCAACCTTTTGGCCTAAAAACAATATTGTGAGGTGTTCAGAATAGACTGGAAATGAGTGGAAATGAATGTTATTGAGGTTAATAATACCGTATGATCTATAATGGAATATTAAATGATTGAATATTGAATAATGGAACCCTCTAATTACAGACATGAACAAAATAATTTCTAAAGTGCTGAAAGTGTCTGCATACAAGTTGTTTCAGAAAACAGTATTTATTGTGCTATATAATTACTTATGATAGCAGATAGTATAATAATAGTAGTACACATTTAAGATTACTTTATTGATTACGTTTCTCGGTAGAGTTTGGCGTAGCGAGCAGGCATTACTTGCACACAGGTCCACTGTCCCTGGCTCTAACGTAAACCATTCCGGCTTCATTGAACAAACATTTATAATGCCTCCCCTGGAAATAACAAAAGCTCAATTAAATCAGTGAAATGCAAAGAGCTACAGAGTCCAACGAATTATAACATAATCAATACTGGTTTACTTTAAATTCAAAACACAGTCATAAAGTCCAGCAAAGAGTACAAAATCTGCCTGCTGATTGCTGATATAGACTCTACAAAGAATAAGCCGTCTATTAATTTAATGTGCTTGACATTAACTATAAACTTTAAGCCAGCTTATCAACTAAAATAAAGACACGGACACAACTGCGTTGGATTAAATGGTCATTGAATTTATTAATTGGAATGACCTCACTTGTAGTGGGTGGCCAGGAAGACGCTACCACTAACCAGCTCTAGTCACGATCTTACAAAATGGCGGCGACTAAACGCCCCAACTGTCATGGTTGCGACTGAAACGCCCCATCTATATATATCAGCATAACCTGTGTTGTGAAGGTCTCACCACCCCTTCCTATAGCAGAGTGAGGACGCTCCCCGAGGAAGCGCCCCTCGCCCCCCCACAAGGGCAGGACACACTCGTCGTCCTTCAAAAGGGGTAAGTGCCCCACAACACCACTTATGCTACAAGTGACCGCTGGCCAGTAGCGCCTTCCCGCCCACTAAGTCTGAAAGAAAGATAATAGTAAGCTAAATTGAAAAGAGCCAAATTAGATAGCCAATAGGGCGGGTGGGTGGGCTTCCAACCGACAAGAGGAAGCATATCTGGAAGTTTCTACCCTTCATGCGCTAAATCACCTCCCGTACACTCACCGATAGGCTGGCCCTAACCAATTACAACTCATTCAAAACTCTGATCTGCCTAGCAACAAAGACATCTTCAACCAATCACAAAGATGTAAGACTCTTATATAGATTTCCTGCCTAGCCAGGCACTCTCCTTATCTAGTCTACGTTACAGAACTTACAAGTAAATAAAATAATGCTGTGTAGTTGCTGTTAATAAATAATAAATATGAACATATCGTTTTAGAGTTTTTTCCCCTGGCAGAACTTTGTGCCTCAATGGCCGCACCTACCTTGAAGTGCGCCCCAATTGGATTTGCTAGCAGGGCAAAATAGACATGTCTGTGGAGGGCCAGCAACCAATGGGAGGAGTTTAACACAGTCTTCTATGACCGGTCAAAATCTCTGGGCTGGTGGGAACTGGACCTCATCTTGTACTTATAATGAACCAAATCGTAATAAGACATAGTTCAGTTCACTTCAGCCTGTAATCATTATGTAATACTGATGTTTTCTGTATCATATCGAACCACCACCCATCATATTGATTTAAAGTTGTTTCTTCTTGAATGTTCATTTATCTAACATCCTAAGATCTATTTTAAAATCAAAGGGCTTAGATGCTCCTGACATTAATGGCTAATTTCTAAAATATTAACATGGGTGGGTATATTTTTGGCGACATTCTAATCAAGTCGACATTCAGAATGTTGAGAATAAGAATGTCTAACAAGTAGACATGCTTGGCATTTCCTTATTCATTGTGTCTATGTTGACAAAACAGTGTCCCAGTGCAGTGCTGACTTACCTAGTAGCAGATCTCCAGCGGTTTGGGTGGTGTCTTCTGGGTCTGGTAGTCAGGTAATGGTGACTTCCCACTGTGATGGTTCTTGCTGTGGCTCTGGCCTAATGCTAAACCCATGGTTACCGACTTTCTGGCTGCCCCCTACGGGAGAGGGCAGCCCGCTAGGCGCAGCAGAGGGCGGGGAGGGCGGCCGTAACGTAACATAGGGGGCGTGGTGGTGGTGTGGTTGTGTTTGAAGCAGCACCGGGGACATGGCGCTTGTGATCGCATCACCGTGGCCACACCCCTGCTATACAGTGCCATTATTACAGACACTGTACAGCAAGGGGCGGGGCTATGATGATGCGATTCAGCAGAAACCGCGTCATCGGGTCCCCCTGAGGGGCGGTGCGTGGGAGCTGTGGCATTGTGGGAGGCTTGCCCACCTTCTTGAATGCAGCTGCGAGGCTAATCTTCCTCGCTAGATGTTCATCGTCGGCAGATACGCTCTGTCAGTCCCTCCATTGGTTACCGGTATTCTACCGTATTAAATATAAAATACTTTTACTGACATACAAGGCTATTAACCAAACTGCACCAACATACATCTCTTCACTCATCTCAAAATATCTCCCTACCCGACCTCTCCGCTCTGCACAATATCTACGTCTCTCATCCACACACATTACTTGTTCACACTCAAAATTACAGGACTTTATCCGGGCTTCACCCACTCTGTGGAATGCCCTCCCACGCACAATAAGACTCGCCTCTAGTCTACAAACCTTTAAACGTTTCCTGAAAACTCACCTCTTCAGACAAGCCTATCAAATTCCAGACCCACCTACATAACCTTCAGTGCTTCCCTATCTTTTTACATCCACTCTGTACAGTACACATAACATCACATATCTTGTCTTTCTTTACTCTCACACCCACAGGACACTTGGCCAACATTGTGGGGTGATCATATCATACAACCCAGTAAGAACCTAGCAATCTGATGGACCATTATGCAACAGGTAGCACCTATCCTTGTGTATCAATGCCTATTTCCCTATAGAGTGTAAGCTTGCGAGCAGGGCCTTCCTACCTCTATGTCTGTCTGTTTTGCCCAGTTTTGTTCTATTTCTGTTGTTCTAATTGTTAAGCGCAACGGAATATGCTGCGCTATATAAGAAACTGTTAATAAATAAATAAACAAACATACGTGTATGACTATTTATGTACGTACGTATGTATGCAAACCCTCCCACCATTACAATCTGGGGGGGGGACATTCCTGTTTTTTTAGTAGTATTCCACCCGGGGGCGGGAGGAAAGGTAGGAAGGGCAGCGCAGCAGCTGGTGAAGAAATGTGCACATCCCTAACGTGAAAGTAAATGGGGGTATATTGTGCGGCTACACCCCCTTTTCACATGCGTGCCCTGGCCTTGCGTACAAGAAACCGATATTCATGTCCCAAATGTTTTCCTTTGGGGAAACCTGGCTTTTAAATGCCCCAGGGCACCCAAAATCCAGCTCTGCTCTAACTCTCCCCCTAGTGCCTAACCCTAACCCTCTTTTCCCAAAGGATAACCCTAATTTGCCAGTCCCACAGCCTATCTGTAACCCCCCCACTAGTGCCTAACCCAACCCTCCCTTGTCACAGCCTAACCCTCCCCAAGTGCCTAAACTTTCCCTCCCTCAGCCTAACCCTAACCCTCCCCCTAGTGCCTAACCCTCCCCTCCCACAGCCTATGCGCACCCCCCCCCCCTCCCCCAATGCTAACCATTCTCTCACACAGCCTAACCCTCCCCCTACTGCAGTGGTTCACAAACTTTTTTGAATCATGGCACCCTAGAGTATCAGAATTATTTTCACAGCACACCAGAGGCCAAAAGTTTCTTATTGAGAAATGTAGAAAAAATATATAAAATTAAGTAAATTGTGTTTATATGTCATCTTTAGGTTCAATTGTGTGGTGAGGGACAAGATTTGCTTCTGTTTGTCCACATATTTTAGGATCGGCAGCCACCAGCACTGGTTTTGTCTCTTACATTGACCATAAATAATTTGAATTGATCCTGGACCAGGACCACCAATCCAAGGCACCCCTGCAAGCGTCCGAGGCACCCCAGGGTGCCTAGGCACACAGTTTCAAAACCACTACCCTAGTGTCTAACCCTCCCCTCCCACAACCCTAACCTCCCTTTCCGCAGCCTAACCCTGACGCTCCCCTTAGTGCCTAACGCTCTCCTCCAGAATTCTAACACTAACCCCCCTCCTAGTTCCTAACCTTAACTCTCCGCTCCCTGCAGAATGCTGATATTACACATTGTGACATTCTGCAGCTATCAACATCATAACTGTTGTCATTGTGATGACTGCATCCCTTTTAACACAGGGTCGGGTATGTGTGACCGACGGCGGTATCCCGGCATTTAGATGGCCGGCTAGGGGGAGTGGGGTGGCGAGCACAAGCGAAGCCCCTTGCGGGCTCGGTGGTTAGCTGCACTCGCCACGGGTTCTATTCCCACTCTACGGGTGTCGTGGACACCCACGAGTGGGAATAGTCCCTGTTGGTCGTCATGCCGACAGTCGGGATAGTGAGGGTTCGGGATATAGGTGGCGATATTGTGACCGGCGGTCTCCTAATTGCCAGTCACATGACTACAAAATTAACCCTAACGTGAATGTGTGTGTGTACATGTGGTAGGGAATATAGATTGTAAGCTCCACTGGGGCAGGGACTGATGTGAATGGCCAAATATTCTCTGTAAACCGCTGCGGAATATGTGTGCGCTATATAATTAACTGGTTAGAAATAAATAAATAATACATCCCGTTAACACATGCTATAACAAAGAGAATTAAGTGAACACATTTTTTATTGTGCGTGCGTGTGTGTGCGCGCGTGTGTGTGCGTGTGTGTGTGGGGGGGCGAATTCAACAAGAATCACAGATGAAAATGTATCCTCCCCACACCAATTGCACATGTTTGTTGTCCGTATAACTAACTTTATATTGTACGATATGTTATCGTATTATTAAATGAAATCTTACATATTTTCATTTCTGGGAATGCTGCATTTACTAACATTTTAAGTGGATTATTGGAAAATTTTAACTGGATAGAGCCTCCGTGTTTTGGATATAAAGTTCACAAAGAGCCAGAATACATAATATATAGGTTTTCGTCCTGCTGGCTTCCTCTGGTCAGCACAGCAATACAGAATGAGACAATCTATACATTATACAGTATGACTTCTGCTGCTTATCATACAGTTACCATGACAATCATAATCCAAGTATCGCTCTATAAATTACGTTTTTAAACTCATTTTTAAGATTTGAGTTCCTTTTTATTTTCTCTAAAGCATACATTAGCTAGTTACACACTTTAACCATTGTTTTCAACACAAATGGTAGTGCCATTTATCTGAGACAGCTGTCACAATTCATGAGACTGAAATGCTTGTTTTCTCACTGACATCATTATTGAGGGGAAAACACATAGGCCCTCATTCCGAGTTGTTCGCTCGCTAGCTGCTTTTAGCAGCTTTGCACACGCTAAGCCGCCGCCTACTGGGAGTGAATCTTAGCTTTGCAGAATTGCGAACGAAAGATTCGCATAATTGCGAAAAATAAATTCTTAGCAGTTTCTGAGTAGCTCGAGACTTACTCTGCCACTGCGATCAGTTCAGTCAGTTTCGTTCCTGGTTTAACGTCACAAACACACCCAGCGTTCGCCCAGACACTCCCCTGTTTCTTCAGACACTCCCGCGTTTTTCACAGAAACAGCAGCGTTTTTTCGCACACACCCATAAAACTGCCAGTTTCCGCCCAGAAACACCCACTTCCTGTCAATCACACTCCGATCAACAGAACGAAGAAATTTTCTTCGTTAAGCTGTGAGTAAAATACCAAACTTATTTGCAAATTTACTTGGCGCAGACGCACTGCAAACATTGCGCATGCGCAGTTTGCGACTAATCGCTCCGATGCGAAGAAAAATAACGAGCGAACAACTCGAAATGAGGGCCATAAATGTAGAAATACAGTTTCTTAATTCAGGACTGGATAGCAAAAGTGAAGTCTCCAACACCTCTGTCAAATATGCCATTAGAGGATGCTAATACATTTCTGATGAGCAAAATTCACATTGCTTACTAATGGGATTTTTCAAGAAATTGGTTAGAGAAGTTATTTTTGTGGTTCAGTTTATTTATAAAAAAAATGTGGCATGTGAGATGACAATACGCATTACATTTCATGTAGACATATTAGGCAGTCTCAGTGTACAATAAGTCCTAAATATACAGATTTAGTGGCATTGTTGTTGATATGTAGTTAAATGGTTAATTGCTAAATGCTGTCTGTTAACAGTGTGTTATTGTGCATGATTCATTCAATCTAGATAACATTGCGTGTCTGAGTAAATATTACTTATCAAACTTGAAGGTCAGACTGTCTAGACTCCAGGTGGAGGACTTGCTTACATGTGCACAAGCCTGAAACTGTGTTATTGGAGTATCACAATGCAGTACTGTTGTTCAGTATTTAGCCCAAGAGAGACTGATACCTTATGGTATTGACTGCTGTTTTTCTTCTACCTTGTTTATCCTGTTATATTCAATGAAACCTACTCTGGTTTTGAATCACCGTGTTGACTAACTTCCTTGCACACATCCACTACGCACCTTCTAACTTGTAGGCATCTGCCAATTGGAATGTGGTGGCCCTTTTATCAATTTAGTACTCACAAGATCCAAGTTCTAGGTGTGAATTTGCGTACACGGTGTAGGTGGCCTCGTATTATCCTTTGCGCACACCATGACAGAGAGGCAAGACTGAGGAGGATTGTTTCCATTTTTTGCAGACACAATGATCAACAACTGGCTTTTCTTCGAAAACAGAAATACTTTTTATGGTAAATAAGTTTTCAAGAACAGCATTTACGTTACACAATGCAACTATCAAGAACAAGTCATACACTATTCTCATTATCGGCACGATTAGCAGTAACAGCACATCCTTAATAAAATGTCATTTGACATAACAAGTAACAAAGGATTCAGTATGATTCCCGACAGCAACATCCCGGCCGCCAGAATGCCGGCAGCAGGGCAAGTGCAAAGAGACCCCTTGTGGGCTCACTGCACTCACCGCAGGATCTACTCCCACTCTATGGGTGTTGTGGACACCCACGAGTGGGAATAGTACTGTTGCGCTGGGATTCCGGCTGGTGGCATTGTCGGCTGTCAGGATTCTGGCGTTGGTATCCTGACCGCCAGGATCCAGACAGTCCACAAATTAAATGTATCCCGTAACAACAATGTGAAAGAAGCCTTCCAACAATGCCTGCAACCCCTCCAATTGAAAACAACATATTTCACTGGAAATTTACATAATGGTGGAAGTTACCATACAATGCTTTAAACAGGATCCGGTCTTTAGGTCGACAGTAAGTATGTGAACATGGTTTCTAGGTCGACAGGGACGCTAGGTCGACATGTTCTAGGTCAACATGACAAAAGGTCGACTTGAGGTTTTCACATTTTTTTTTTACTTTTTCATACTGTACGATCCACATGGACTACAATTGGGAACGGTAACCTGTGCCGAGCGCTGCGGTAGTGGAGCGAGGAACCTTGCCCGAAGCATGGCGAGCGAAGGGACACGGTGCACTAATTGGGGTTCCCGGTCACTGTACAGAGAAAACAACACCAAAAAAAGTAAAAAAAACTCATGTCAACCTTTTCTCATGTCGACATAGAGTCCCCGTCAACCAGAAACCATGTCGACCTACTTACTGTCGACCAATAGTGGTCGACCTAGACACTGTCAACCTAAGTCTAATCTACCTAACATACCACTCCTGCTTTAAACAGGGCGCCCAATAGTTCATGAAGAGGAGGAGGTTCTGCAAGCAATCAGCGAGGCTTTACACCAGCTAGAGCACAGGTTCTCAAACTCGGTCTTCAGGACCCCACACGGTGCATGTTTTCCAGGTCTCCTCACAGAATCGCAAGTGAAATAATTAGCTCCACCTGTGGACCTTTTAAATGTGTCAGGGAGTAATTAATTCACCTGCGCACGTGCTGGGTTACCTGCAAAACATGCACTGTGTGGGGTCCTGAGGATTGAGTTTGAGAACCTGTGAGCTAGAGTATTACAGAGCAGAAGATGAATTTATGTAGCAAACAGGACTAACACATCTAATAAGTAAACCCAGGATTCTTAGTTTCTAACTTATTCCAATCCTTTCCAATTACACTCAGAATGTCAGTTTCCTTTTATGTTTTCTGTATCAGGGAATAACATAATTTCTACAGGAAAATGTGTATGGCTAATTGCGCTAATTAACCACTTAAATGACAATATTTCCCTTCAAAACTGTTCATAACGTTGTATTTACAAAATATTTTTTTAATTATTATCGTTTTTTAAACTATAGAAAAGCATATTGACTAGATAGGAGAGGATTAAACCTCAGAGGCTGGAGAGGGCCTTGTATTATGAGCCCAATTCAGACCTGATCGTAGATGTGTGAGAAAATGCACATCTACGATCAATTTCTTTGACATGCTGGGGGATGCACAGCATGCCGGAACCAGCCTTCCCCCTCAGACATGTGAGTGTATAGCACGGCGGCGATGCTTTCGCATGTTTAGGGTAGCCCTCTGCCTGCGCAGCCTAGCTGTGAATGTTAAGGGTCTCAACGGCTGCGTGTTTTGTCATGCAGCCGTCGTGGCCCGCCCCGCAAATGGTCTGGACACGTTTGCATTGTCCGGATTGTGCCCCTAAAGCAGAGCATTGATGCCCACAAAACACGGCATTTACGCCCCCGTTCCTGCCCCCCGCCAGGTCTTAAACTGCGTTCTGAAGAGAATGCAGTTTAGGACCCTTCGCACATACGCGTACCGGCGTACGTGCCTGCGCAGATGTGCAGAAATCGATTCATAGCGATTTTTGCACATCATCGTCAGGGTCTGAATTGGCCCCAATATCAGATGGTAGTTTTAATCCAATAGTGAAGCAAGGAGTCAGATAGTTAATCTTTAGGGCTTATTTGGGGTGGAGTCAGCATCTTTTACTTTTGTCTTCCCACGCTTCCTCCCCTTTTTTGCTGCTGTTGTTTTTGCTTTGATTTAAGTGTTGCGTTACCTGTGGCTGGCATGAAAGAACAGCAGGTTACGTGTTTTACGGCGTTTTTAGATTGGTTTTTGATTGGTTCCTAGTTGTTGGTGTGCTCACCTTTGCTGACTGTTTATATCTGCTGGACCACCCTAACGGGGGCAGCCTCATCACCCATACCGGTGGGTAGTCAAGGTAGAAGATTGTGTGGATACTGCTGTGTATTTAGCTTGTTTGCTTTATGGTTGTGATGATGTCAGTTATTGCGGGTTGTGGAAGGAGTTTAGCCGTTCTTTCTTTATCACCGTTCTTTAATTCGTTTTCCTTACAGCTATTTAAAGTTATAGTTCATTGAAATAAAAAAGCCAAGTTTCTGCCAAATCTAATAACCCCTTTTCCACTAGTAGCACGGGTTGCAGCCGTGTCGCCTGACACGGCTGCGACCCGTGCTATAGCCCCTTTCAGACAGCGCTCCCCAACCCGGCATATTGCCGGGTTGGTGATGCTGCTAGTGACGCGGCAGGGGCGGCACTGGGAGATCACATGATCTCCCAGCGCCGCCCTCCCATACACTGTGAGCGGGAGCTGTGTAGCCTCGAAATGGCTCCCGTTCACACTAGACAGCTAGCCGGGTTGAACCCAGCTAGCTACCCGGGTAGGATTCCCGGATCACTTGATCCAGGAATTTGCAGGGGGGGCCCTTTTCCACTAGGGAAAAACATGGGTAAATGCGCCCCCCCGCGCATTTACCCGTGGTTTAAGGAGCTAGTGGAAAAGGGGTATATGTCTCTGTGTTGTTATTTTATTTAAGGTTAAAGTGTTATCACTGATTCATGCACAGCCATCATCAGCCGTTAGGAGGTTTTTAAATATTATATCATGCATATCTGCAGAACAGAGCTCCTCGTCAAAAACTGGTGGACACAGTGGGGCGGCATGGTCGCATGTGATCTGACCATGCCAGTTAAGTGGTTAAATTAAAAAATTTAAAAAGTGCATATTATATCTAAATAAACATATACAACATTCTTAGTTCGAAACAAATGTATTTTTATTTTCTACACTTTATCTTTATGAAAATAATTTTTACATTTTATTATTAAAAAGTGCAATTTAAACACAGTGGCCACATAATGCTAGAATAATAAGAAAATGCATAAAAACAAATATATACATATTTATACGACAACCAATGTTAAAGAAACATTGGCTTTATATACGCAGTGAAACTAGTTGAAATTTTTTATATATACACTGCTCACAAAAATAAAGGGAACACTTAAACAACACAATGTAACTCCAAGTCAATCACACTTCTGTGAAATCAAACTGTCCACTTAGGAAGCAACACTGATTGACAATCAATTTCACATGCTGTTGTGCAAATGGAATAGACAAGAGGTGGGAATTATAGGCAATTAGCAAGACACCGCCAATAAAGGAGTTGTTCTGCAGGTGGTGACCACAGACCACTTCTCAGCTCCTATGCTTTCTGGCTGATGTTTTGGTCACTTTTGAAAGCTGGCGGTGCTTTCACTCTAGTGGTAGCATGAGACGGAGTCTACAACCCACACAAGAGGCTCAGGTAGTGCAGCTCATCCAGGATGGCACATCAATACGAGCTGTGGCAAGAAGGTTTGCTGTGTCTGTCAGCGTAATGTCCAGAGCATGGAGGCGCTACCAGGAGACAGACCAGTACATCAGGAGACGTGGAGGAGGCCGTAGGAGGGCAACAGCCCAGCAGCAGGACCGCTACCTCCATCTTTGTGCAAGGAGGAACAGGAGGAGCACTACCAGAGCCCTGCAAAATGACCTCCAGCAAGCCACAAATGTGCATGTGTCTACCAAACGATCAGAAACAGACTCCATGAGCGTGGTATGAGGGCCCGACGTCCACAGGTGGGGGTTGTGCTTACAGCCCAACACCGTGCAGGACGTTTGGCATTTGCCAGAGAACACGAAGATTGGCAAATTCGCCACTGGCGCCCTGTGCTCTTCACAGATGAAAGCAGGTTCTCACTGAGCACATGTGACAGACATGACAGAGTCTGGAGACGCCAAGGAGAACGTTCTGCTGCCTACAACATCCTCCAGCATGACCGGTTTGGCAGTGGGTCAGTAATGGTGTGGGGTGGCATTTCGTTGGGGGGCCGCACAGCCCTCCATGTGCTGGCCAGAGGTAGCCTGACTGCCATTAGGTACCGAGATGAGATCCTCAGACCCCTTGTGAGACCATATGCTGGTGCGGTTGGCCCTGGGTTCCTCCTAATGCAAGACAATGCTAGACCTCATGTGGCTGGAGTGTGTCAGCAGTTCCTGCAAGATGAAGGCATTGATGCTATGGACTGGCCCGCCCGTTCCCCAGACCTGAATCCAATTGAGCATATCTGGGACATCATGTCTCGCTCCATCCACCAACACCACGTTGCACCACAGACTGTCCAGGAGTTGGCGGATGCTTTAGTCCAGGTCTGGGAGGAGATCCCTCAGGAGACCATCCGCCACCTCATCAGGAGCATGCCCAGGCATTGTAGGGAGGTCATACAGGCACGTGGAGGCCACACACACTACTGATCCTCATTTTGACTTGTTTTAAGGACATTACATCAAAGTTGGATCAGCCTGTAGTGTGTTTTTCCACTTTAATTTTGACTGTGACTCCAAATCCAGACCTCCATGGGTTAATACATTTGATCTCTATTGATAATTTTTGTGTGATTTTGGTGTCAGCACATTCAACTATGTAAAGAACAAAGTATTTAATAAGAATATTTCATTCATTCAGATCTAGGATGTGTTATTTTAGTGTTCCCTTTATTTTTTTGAGCAGTGTGTATATATATATATATATATATAATAAGTGAATTTTATGGGAGAGTCCAACTGGTTAATCTCATCCATAAATATCACAAATCTCTCCTCACCCCCTGTCCAAGGCATTAAAATGTTGTCTATAACTAAAAAAAGGACTTCCGGTGGGCGGACCTACTGATGGCCGCGTTTTAGCTGAGCTCTCCGTCCCCCCGCTGTATTACAGTTAAATAGCGGGGTGTACACTGCGCCCCGGGCCCGCAAAGTACCCCGGGGCCCAGCGGAGATAGAACTGGGTAAGAGGACATCACCTTCCCGGCTCCCCACCGCCTCCTTCCCCGGATCTCAAGCACCAACTGTGGCGTCTGCTGCCCGCGTCCGCCATATTGTGAGTGGCCGGGCGCCCTGTTCCCCTCCTTTCCCGCCTTACTTGAGACCTGGGACAAGCGGCACTGGTGACCGCAGACGGCTCCCTGCGCTTCTGTACTTCGGCCCGCGGTAGCGGGCGTTGCTGGGTGACGGAAGAGACGCTGCCTAAGGATGGGTGTGAGCGCTGTGCAGGCCCCCCGCAGCGTCTGAGGCCTCTGACTGTCTCTATTCCTCTGGCTAGGCTTGTGCTGTCTGGAGCCGCCGGAGGACTGGCCCCTCACATCACTGGCTGCATACTGCTCCCATATCTTTGCCCTGCTCCCTGAGGTCTGCCCTGATAATATTCCCAGGTCACAGGCACCCATAAGTGACCGCAGCTCTACTAGTTTGCCCCCTCTGTTGGAGAGATGACAATCCTGATCACATAGATACCTGCAAAGAGCGACTACCCTCCATCTGTGATGGCACCTCTACCGACAGGGTGGGTCGAGAGACCGCTGGACTTCATCTATTTGCCGGGGGTTGCTGAGTGCTGACACCATCAGAATCTGTCACATAGTGCTCCATTCTATCGTCTACCGTGGCTACGCGCTCATAACTCAACTGATCCACTACTCCCTGCAGGGCAGGATAACTGATATCACCTACTTCTTTACTGTGACGCAGCACCTTTTCTTTTTATTATCATGGATAAATACGTGGCGAAGCCCCAACGAGGCGGTCGCGGATCCGAACCGGCAAAAACCAAGGACACCAGGGCCTCAGCCTCCGCACACGCTAGCTCTCCACCCTCCTCACATAACGCCAATGTCTTGGACGGCGTGATGGATCCTTCTTGATATACAGTGGACGCGGTGGCCAGGGCGCAGGAAATCTCTGATATTCTCTCACAGCTGTTAGACAAGAAACTCGTTGGACTAAAAGATGCCATTGATTCCACCATGACACAACTAAAGGAACATAGCTCCTGGCTAGACGAGGCCAAACAACGTGTCTCGAACCTGGAAGACGATCTAACTGCGGCCCGCTCCGTCATCAATTCTCAAGTGTCCGCTATTTCTGCAATGCAGGAGAAGCTTGAGGAGTTAGAAAATCGTAATCGGCGAAACAATCTCCGTATGATTGGCCTACCGGAATCTGTTAAGCCTAGGGAACTGCTGTCCCTGGTTTCCACCTGGTTGCCGACTGAGCTAGGCTGCTTGATGGTTGGTGAATCCATGATGATTGAGCGAGCACATCGTATTGGTCCTGACTTTCAAACAGATCGCCACAGACCCGACCAGTTATATTCAAATTCCTTAATTACACGGATAAGGTCAAGGTGATGGAAACGTACCGCAAAGCGCAGGGCCTCGCCTATCACGGCGATAAGCTACTTCTGTTCCAAGACTTTTCGTATAATGTGGCCATGAGAAGAAGGGAATTTTCCCCCACCTGCAAAATCCTGTTCGAAGAGGGAATCCGTTTTGCCCTGCTTTATCCAGCAAAGCTCCGTGCTCAACATAATGGAAAAACGTACCTATTCGACACGTCTTCGGCGGCATTTGCAGAGTCACTATGATGTACGTCCTCACCTGCCTCTAGAGACAAGGACTAATACCGTGATTTCTCATGGACTTAAAGTATAAATCATCCCTCTCATTGATACCATGTTTGGTAATGTATGGTTAATTGCAAGTTACTTTAATGCTATGACTATCGCTGCACTGCATATTTTTGAAACTGACTGTTCTTGGGTATTTCAACCCTTTCCATTTTCCACTCTCATTCTTTTCTTAATCCTATCCCCTTTCTCCCCTCCCTTTCTATATGGATGGTAATACGTTAATGGTTTACGGTGTGTCCTTCGGACCACTGTTCTGGGTTCAAAAAAATTTATTGGAAAATGGACATACTGCAACACATTGTTTACAACAGCTTTTATTACTGATTACATGGTATAGGATTATTATTCTTATCAATAGTTGGGTCTCCCTACTCGCTGGTATGGGGGGAGCCACACGGTTTATTTTCTTAATGTTTTATGTGTCCGTTAGGACAGGCATCGGTTGATTTTTAGTTTGACATGGCTGTATCCTCAGAGACTAAGACAAGCCTAAAGTTCCTCACCTGGAACGTAGAGGGCTTAAATACTCAGATTAAGCGTAGAAAGATATTACAACGATTTAAACGTCTACGGCCAGACATTGCGATGTTGCAGGAGACACACTGGAAATCGGGAGATACTAATGTCCTGAGGGATAATTGGTTCAGCGATTACAAGTCGGCCTCATTTACTTCTAAAAAAAGGGGTGTGGTAATTATATTTCACAAATCTTTCAGATATTCCATATTAGATACTCATGCTGACGAAGAGGGCCGGTTTTTGTTCGTAAAATTACAATTAGATGGGGAGCTCTACACCCTAGTGACCCTCTACGCACCCAATTCAGAACATAATGCCTTCTTCTCAGATATTTATGTCCGACTTCAGGAGTGGGCTGAGGGTAGGCTGATAATTGGGGGAGATTTTAATTCTACACTTCATCCGAACCTAGACAGATCAGACGCATCTAGTGGACGGAACTATTCTGTACCAGTCTCATTACAATTTCTATCATGCTCACTTAACTTGGTAGACCCTTGGCGACACCAACACCCTGTCGTCGGGAATATACGTTCTATTCACATCCACACGCCACCTCCACTCGGATAGACTATTGGCTGCTCCCTGTTATGCTGCTTTCTAGGGTGGGCGACTCCACAGTAGAAAATATAGCCATCTCTGATCACGCGCCCACGTGGTTCACACTTGAGCTGCAGTCTCCCAAAACAACCTCCTTTTATTGGAGATTTCCCTCTTATTTGTATACATCCCCTGAATTTAAGGCCTACTTGGAGACTAACTTCATACACTACACTAAGGACAATGCACAACATGTGGATGACATAAACCTTTTCTGGTCTGCCTCTAAGCCGGTGATGAGGGGTTACTTTATTGCATATGTTGCGAATAAACGTAAGAACCTTAATCAACGATATCGTGATTTGGGCCTAGCACTTACTAACTCGTATGCACAGCTGTTGTCCTCTCCAACAGACGATAACCGTAGAATTTACACTGAAACGAATCACCTCTATGACACTCTTTGCACAGAAAGGGCCCAATACGCTCTGGATTTTCAAAAACACAGATACTTTAAATGGGGTAACAAAGCGGGCAAACTCCTAGCAAATGTGGTTCGCAGCCAGCGTCCCACCCCACATATTTTGTCCCTGCATACTGGCCTTCACCTGTCCTCTGACCCGACAGTCATTGCTGACTCCTTTTTAACTTATTATAAGGAGCTATACACAGCCCCACCGGACGACCCCATTGGAGGCATGGCCTTCCTTCGCTCGGCTGGATCACCTACATTGACTGAGGATGACCGGAATTCCCTCATGGAACCAATCACTGACCTAGAACTATTGACGGTAGTAAAGCAATTAGCTAACGGCAAATCCCCGGGCCCAGACGGATTAAGTGCAGAGTATTATAAAGTATTGCTACCCCATGTCACACCCCACCTCCTGTCCTTAATTAATTCTTTCTTATCTGGAAATGTTGCCCCCCTACTTTTAATCATGCTCGTGTGATAGTGCTACCGAAGCCGGGGAAAGACCCCACCCTAGTTCAATCGTATCGCCCGATATCCCTTTTAAACCAAGACTTTAAAATCCTAACTGCTCTTATGGCAAATAGACTGCAACTGGTACTACCCACGATATTACACTCATCCCAAACTGGCTTCGTAAAGGGGAGAACATCAGTACATAACATTAGACAATTGATAGCAGCACTGACCACATCGGCCCAATCGCCGGGAGGGACATCTCTGCTGGTGAGCTGCGATGCTGATAAAGCATTTGACCGTGTGTCATGGTCGCACCTGCTGAGAGTGCTTCACTGGCAGAGATTTGGAGCTGATTTTGTAAGATTCTTCCGCACTATATGTGCTTCCCCAGCTGCATTCCTCACAGTGAACGGAATGAATACTGACACTTTCACGCTACACAGAGGCACGAGACAGGGGTGCCCATTATCCCCGCTTCTTTTTTACCTCGCTTTAGACCCGCTCATCAGACACTGTCACCTAAATGTCAACTGGAGTGGGATTAAAGTCGGTAACCATGACCTTAAGGTCACGGCCTACGCTGACGATTTACTACTGTACTTCTCGAACCCCCAGGCTGCGTTTCCCAGCTTGTTATCCCTATTGATGACTTTTGAATCAATCTCCGGGTTTAAGGTCAACAAATTAAAAACTGAGGCTTTAGCCCTACACCCTCGTGCAACTCACAATTGGAATGACCAATTCCCCTTTCGATGGGCAAACCAGACAATCACATATTTAGGGCTCCAAATACCCATTAACCCGGCTGATTTATATGGATGTAACTTTCCGCGAGTCATTGCGCGCACCCTAGCTGACTTCCAGGCATGGAAACACCTACCCCTTTCCTACCTAGGAAGATGCCAATTGATCAAAATGATCACCTTCCCGAGATTATTATATCCCATTCAAATGTTACCTTTACTGCTATCTGATACAGACTTGAAGACTCTTAACAGGGCCTTTAGTGAATTTATCTGGGCACGTAAAAAACCCAGAATCTCACTATTTAAGTTATGCCAATCGCAAACGTTAGGTGGTATTAACCTACCTTGCCTCAGAAGTTATATGCTAGCCGCTAATTATCGTTACACTGTTGATTGGATACATGAGACGGACGTCTTCGCCAACACCAGCTTAGAGCAGGCTTTCTGTCCCGAGACCCCACTAGTTAGTTTACTACACACACGTCCGTCCTCCTTTACTCCTCAGATAAAAAACAACATCCTACTAACATCTACTTGCATGGCATCTCTAGCTACAACACAACTTTCCTCCCCATATCTCATAATCAAGATTTCCGTGGGACAACTGTACGAACCACGCTGGCAGCCTTGTCAGCCCAGGGCATCAGATTATCATACCAGTTGATCTGTCGAGACACCTATCAGATGTGCACATACACAAACCTTTGTGAGAGATCTCCACAACTCTCAATCCCACTATTCGTATATTTTCAGATCCGTAGTTATCTCCATAAATCATTGGCCACAATGACAGTAGAAGACAAGTCTAATAACCTAGATGCCATTTTACAAGCAACACCCAGGGTGCACCACTCCACAGCATTCCTTTATACATTTCTCAAGAAAACCATAGACTGGGAGAACACCCAGTCAGGAATGGCCAAATGGTTGTCAGAGTTCCCGACTATCACCACCTCTGCCATGCTTGCTGCGTTTAATAGAATCAACAAAATTCTCATATCGGCGTCATACGCTGAGATGAATTACCAAATCCTACACCGTTCCTATATTACACCGAAATTACAATTCCAAATGGGCACAGCTTCTGATTCTAAATGCTTTAAGTGTGGTGCACCTGGGGCAGATATCTACCACTGTTTATGGAGTTGTCCTGAGGTCAGTAAGTTCTGGGGCTTAATACAAACCTTTTTCTCTAATGTCCTAGTGGATGCTGGGGACTCCGTAAGGACCATGGGGAATAGACGGGCTCCGCAGGAGACTGGGCACTCCAAAGAAAGACTTAGTACTACCTGGTGTGCACTGGCTCCTCCCTCCATGCCCCTCCTCCAGACCCCAGTTAGAATCTGTGCCCGGCCAGAGCTGGGTGCATTTTAGTGAGCTCTCCTGAGATTGCTAATAAGAAAGTATTTTAGTTAGGTTTTTTTATTTTCAGAGAGCTTCTGCTGGCAACAGACTCTCTGCTACGTGGGACTGAGGGGAGAGAAGCAAACCTACTAACTGCGGCTAGGTTGCGCTTCTTAGGCTACTGGACACCATTAGCTCCAGATGGTTCGAACACAGGATCTTAACCTTGGTCGTCCGTTCCCGGAGCCGCGCCGCCGTCCCCCTCGCAGAGCCAGAAGTCAGAAGCTGGCAGAAGCAAGAAGACATCGAAATCGGCGGCAGAAGACTCCTGTCTTCACATGAGGTAGCGCACAGCACTGCAGCTGTGCGCCATTGCGCCCACACTACCCACACACTCCGGTCACTGTAGGGTGCAGGGCGCAGGGGGGGGGGCGCCCTGGGCAGCAATTAGGATACCTCTTGACAAAAGGACACATATATACAGCTGGGCACTGTATATATGTACGAGCCCCCGCCATTTTATTACACAGACCCGGGACAGAAGCCCGCCGCTGAGGGGGCGGGGCCTTCTTCCTCAGCACTAACCAGCGCCATTTTCTCTCCACGGCTCCGCTGAGAGGAAGCTCCCCAGGCTCTCCCCTGCAGTATCAAGGTAGAAAAAGGGTAAAAAGAGAGGGGGGGCACATAAATTTAGGCGCAAATTATCATAAACAGCAGCTACTGGGTAAACACTAAGTTACTGTGTAATCCCTGGGTTATATAGCGCTGGGGTGTGTGCTGGCATACTCTCTCTCTGTCTCCCCAAAAGGCCTTGTGGGGTCCTGTCCTCAATTAGAGCATTCCCTGTGTGTGTGCGGTGTGTCGGTACGTTTGTGTCGACATGTTTGACGAGGGCGGTTACGTGGAGGCAGAACAAGTGCAAGTGAATGTGGTGTCGCCGCCGACGGCGCCGACACCTGATTGGATGGATATGTGGAAGGTGGTAAATGATAACGTAAGCTCCTTGCATACAAGGTTGGATAATCAGTCAGGGTCTCAACCCGTGTCTGATTCTACAGCTCCGAGGCCATCAGGGTCTCAAAAGCGCCCACTATCCCAGTTGGTTGACACAGATGTCGACACGGATTCTGACTCCAGTGTCGATGACGATGAGGCAAAGTTGCAGCCTAAAATGACTAAAGCCATCCGATACATGATTATAGCAATGAAGGATGTATTGCACATATTGGAGGAAAACCCTGTCCCTGACAAGAGGGTTTATATGTTTGGGGAGAAAAAGCAAGAAGTGACTTTTCCCCCTTCACATGAATTAAATGAGTTATGTGAAAAAGCGTGGGATTCCCCTGATAGGAAAGTACTGATTTCCAAAAGATTACTTATGGCGTATACTTTCCCGCCAACGGATAGGTTACGCTGGGAATCCTCCCCTAGGGTGGACAAAGCGTTGACGCGCTTATCTAAGAAGGTGGCCCTGCCGTCACAGGATACGGCCGCCCTAAAGGATCCTGCGGATAGGAAGCAGGAAGGTATCCTGAAGTCTGTTTATAAACATTCTGGTACTCTTCTGAGGCCAGCAATTGCTGCGGCCTGGATGTGTAGTGCTGTTGCAGCATGGACAGATACTCTGTCTGAGGAGTTAGATACCCTGGACAGGGAGACTATTTTACTGACCCTAGGACATATCAAAGACGCTGTCCTATATATGCGGGATGCCCACAGGGACATTTGCCTGCTGGGCTCTAGAATAAACGCAATGTCGATTTCTGCCAGAAGGGTCTTATGGACTCGGCAATGGACAGGTGATGCCGACTCTAAAAAACACATGGAGGTGTTGCCTTATAAGGGTGAGGAATTGTTTTGGGACGGTCTCTCGGACCTAGTTTCCACAGCTACGGCTGGGAAGTCAAATTTTTTGCCATATATTCCCTCACAGCCTAAGAAAGCACCGTATTACCAAATGCAGTCCTTTCGATCACAAAGAAGCAAGAAGGTCCTTTCTTGCCAGAGGCAGGGGTAGAGGAAAGAAGCTGCACCAGACAGCTAGTTCCCAGGAACAGAAGTCCTCCCCGGCTTCCACTAAATCCACCGCATGACGCTGGGGCTCCACAGGTGGAGCCAGGAGCGGTGGGGGCGCGTCTCTGACATTTCATCCACCAGTGGGTTCGCTCACAGGTGGATCCCTGGGCTATACGGATTGTGTCTCAGGGATACAAGCTGGAATTCGAAGTGATGCCCCCTCACCGTTACCTCAAATCGGCCCTGCCAGCTTCCCCCATGGAACGGGAAGTAGTGTTAGCGGCAATTCACAAGTTATATCTCCAGCAGGTGGTGGTAAAGGTTCCCCTCCTTCAACAGGGAAGGGGATACTATTCCACAATATTTGTGGTACCGAAACCGGACGGTTCGGCCAGACCCATATTGAATTTAAAGTCCCTGAACATTTATCTGAAAAGATTCAAGTTCAAAATGGAATCGCTCAGAGCGGTCATTGCAAGCCTGGAAGAGGGGGATTTTATGGTGTCTCTGGACATCAAGGATGCGTACTTGCATGTCCCCATTTATCCACCTCATCAGGAGGACCTCAGGTTTGTGGTACAGGACTGTCATTACCAATTCCAAACGTTGCCGTTTGGCCTGTCCACGGCACCGAGAATATTTACCAAGGTGATGGCGGAAATGATGGTGCTCCTTCGGAAGCAAGGGGTTACAATTATCCCATACTTGGACGATCTCCTCATAAAGGCGAGGTCCAGGGAGCGGTTGCTGATCAGCGTAGCACTCTCTCAGGAAGTGTTGCAACAGCACGACTGGATTCTGAATATTCCAAAGTCGCAGCTGATTCCTACGACGCGTCTGCCCTTCCTGGGCATGATTCTGGACACAAACCAGAAAAAGGTGTTTCTCCCGGAGGAGAAGGCTCAGGAGCTCGTGACTCTGGTCAGAGGCCTCCTAAAACCAAAACAGGTATCGGTGCATCACTGCACGCGAGTCCTGGGAAAGATGGTGGCGTCATACGAAGCCATTCCCTTCGGCAGGTTCCATGCGAGCATCTTTCAGTGGGATCTGTTGGACAAGTGGTCCGGATCGCATCTTCAGATGCATCGGCTGATCTCCCTGTCCCCCAGGGCCAGGGTGTCTCTTCTGTGGTGGCTGCAAAGTGCTCACCTCCTCGAGGGCCGCAGGTTCGGCATACAGGACTGGGTCCTGGTGACCACGGATGCAAGCCTCCGAGGATGGGGGGCAGTCACTCAAGGAAGAAACTTCCAGGGGCTATGGTCAAGTCAGGAGACTTGTCTGCACATCAATATCCTGGAACTAAGGGCCATATACAACGACCTGAGTCAAGCGGAGCATCTGCTTCGAAACCAACCAGTGCTGATTCAGTCAGACAACATCACGGCAGTGGCCCATGTAAACCGCCAGGGCGGCACAAGAAGCAGGGTGGCAATAGCAGAAGCCACCAGGATTCTTCGTTGGGCGGAGTATCACGTACTAGCACTGTCAGCAGTGTTCATTCCGGGAGTGGACAACTGGGAAGCAGACTTCATCAGCAGGCACGACCTCCACCCGGGAGAGTGGGGACTTCATCAAGAAGTCTTCACGCAGATTGCAAATCGATGGGAACTGCCACAGGTGGACATGATGGCGTCCCGTCTCAACAAAAAGCTAAAAAGGTATTGTGTCAGGTCAAGGGACCCTCAGGCGATAGCTGTGGACGCACTAGTAACACCATGGGTGTTCCAGTCGGTCTATGTGTTTCCTCCTCTTCCTCTCATACCAAAGGTGCTGAGAATCGTAAGAAAAAGAGGAGTGAGAACAATACTCATTGTTCCGGATTGGCCAAGAAGGACTTGGTACCCGGAATTGCAAGAAATGCTCACAGAGGACCCGTGGCCTCTGCCTCTCAGACAGGACCTGTTACAACAAGGGCCCTGTCTGTTCCAAGACTTACCGCAGTTTAACGGCATGGCAGTTGAACGCCGGATCCTAGCGGAAAAAGGCATTCCGGATGAAGTTATTCTTACGCTGATAAAGGCTATGAAGGACGTGACAGCAAAGCATTATCACCGTATATGGCGAAAATATGTTGCTTGGTGTGAGGCCAGGAAGGTCCCTACAGAGGAATTCCAGCTGGGTCGATTCCTGCACTTCCTACAGTCAGGAGTGACTATGGGCCTAAAATTAGGGTCCATAAAGGTCCAGATTTCAGCCCTATCCATTTTCTTTCAAAAAGAACTGGCTTCACTGCCTGAGGTTCAGACGTTTGTTAAGGGAGTGCTGCATATTCAGCCCCCTTTTGTGCCACCAGTGGCACCTTGGGATCTTAACGTGGTGTTGAGTTTCCTGAAATCCCACTGGTGTGAGCCACTTAAGACAGTGGGGCTAAAGTATCTCACATGGAAAGTGGTCATGCTGTTGGCCTTAGCTTCGGCTAGGCGTGTGTCAGAATTGGCGGCTTTGTCATGTAAAAGCCCCTATCTGGTTTTCCATATGGATAGGGCAGAATTGCGGACTCGTCCGCAATTTCTGCCAAAGGTGGTGTCATCCTTTCATTTGAGCTAACCTATTGTGGTGTCTGCGGCTACTGGTGACTTGGAGGATTCCAAGTTGCTTGACGTAGTCCGGGCTTTGAAGATTTATGTGACCAGAACGGCTGGAGTCAGGAAGACTGACTCGCTGTTTGTCCTGTATGCATCCAACAAGCTGGGTGCTCCTGTTTCAAAGCAAACTATTGCTCGCTGGATCTGTGGCACGATTCAGCAGGCTCATTCTGCGGCTGGATTGCCACATCCAAAATCAGTGAAAGCCCATTCCACAAGAAAGGTGGGCTCTTCTTGGGCGGCTGCCTGAGGGGTCTCGGCATTACAGCTTTGCCGAGCTGCTACTTGGTCGGGTTCAAACACATTTGCAAAGTTCTACAAGTTTGATACCCTGGCTGAGGAGGACCTTGAGTTTGCCCATTCGGTGCTGCAGAGTCATCCGCACTCTCCCGCCCGTTTGGGAGCTTTGGTATAATCCCCATGGTCCTTACGGAGTCCCCAGCATCCACTAGGACGTTAGAGAAAATAAGATTTTACTCACCGGTAAATCTATTTCTCGTAGTCCGTAGTGGATGCTGGGCGCCCGTTCCAAGTGCGGACTTTCTGCAATACGTGTATATAGTTATTGCTTACTAAAGGGTTATGTTTTGTGGCATCAGTTGAGTGATGCTTGTTTGTTGTTCATACTGTTAACTGGGTAAGTTTATCACGAGTTATACGGTGTGATTGGTGTGGCTGGTATGAGTCTTACCCTGGATTCCAAATCCTTTCCTAGTAATGTCAGCTCTTCCGGGCACAGTTTCCTTAACTGGAGTCTGGAGGAGGGGCATGGAGGGAGGAGCCAGTGCACACCAGGTAGTACTAAGTCTTTCTTTGGAGTGCCCAGTCTCCTGCGGAGCCCGTCTATTCCCCATGGTCCTTACGGAGTCCCCAGCATCCACTACGGACTACGAGAATAGATTTACCGGTGAGTAAAATCTTATTATTAAAGACAAACTACACATTGCCATGGTGGCTTCTCCAGATTGGGCTATCTGGAACATGCACTACAAGTCTCATACACCTAAACCGTCACTTGGCCAGCGCATGCTGTTAACTAAAATAGCGGCTGCTGGCAAAAAAACTATCCTGTCACAATGGGTAGCTACTGATTCATTGTCTCTGGCTTTGTTTTTACCAAGATTATCATACCTATTTCATATGGAGTGCCCTGAAATGATGATTGACAAAGAAAGTAAAATTAAAAGGTTCTTCGATATTTGGCTCCCTTATGTACAGATGCTAGATGATGTCATTAGGATCCCTCTTCGACAAGCTATAGTACACACTACATGGTACACTTTTGAAATGCTTACCCTGGGTCAACCTCCTTTTTAGAAATTAAAAAATTGTTGAGAAACATTTATCACCCTTGCCTAACCAGTGATGTTCATTTCTGTAATATACCATGTTGATTCCTTGTCATTATGATTGCCTACTATATATTGCTATATATGTTTTATGCAGATGTCCAATTAAGTATTATAAAAAAAATAAAAAAATGTTGTCTATATATCTGGTATACCAGAATAAATAGTGGTTGACATTTGAATTATCCAGAAACATTTTATCCTCCTGTGAACACATAAATGTAATCGCATATGAGGGGGCCACGGATGATCCCATGGCACACCCTCACAGCTGTAAACAGAACTGTCCGTCAAACAGGAAATAATTCCTGCATAACGTAAGTTCTTAAAGATGAAGAAACAAGTCATGATTAAATGACGAAATGGGAAGATATTGTTCTAAAAATTCCTTCATAGCTATCATGCCCCCACTGTGAGATATAGACGTATACAAACTTGATACATCAAGACAACACATGAGGGCATTAGAGGGAACATTTTAAGCTCCATTAATCCATTCAAAAAAAGAAGTCATATCTTTAAGTAAGGATTTTTTATTAGGTAATAATGGTTGAACAATACAATCCAGGAACTGAGACACCGACTGAAGCAATGAATTACGGGCTGATATGATGGGACGGCCTGGGGGACTAGTACTATTTTTATGTAATTTTAGAAGTGTTTATAACACAGGAACTACCGGATGTATTACCATAAGAGCATCATAAACCTTTCTAGAAATGAATTCCTTCTCAAATGTCACTTTCAAAACTTGGTTAAGCTCCCTTTGGTAATTCACAGTAGGATCACTGTTTAATTTTTTTATATACATCAGAGTCCCTCAATTGCGACATAATATCAGCCCTATAAATCTCCAGGTCTTAAACTACTATCGCCCCGCCTTTATCCGCGGAGTGAATCACAATGTCCTCATACGAAGAAAGCCACGCCTCCACCCCCCTGCCTCATGCCGTGAACATCTCAGCTTTGCTTGCATACTGCCATCAGGCTACCTCCCGCTTGCCTGCACCTCTTGTCATCTGTCTGTCGCCCCTCCCCACTAGATTGTTAGCTCTTCAGAGCAGGGCCCTCTTTCCACTTGTTATCTAAGCCCTCGTCTCGACACATTTCACTCGCAGCTCTCCCCTACTCAACGACCATCTTTACACTGCTAGTAAAGGCTCCATCTATGGCCACCAGCCCGTAGTAGTACGATGATCACTCCCTCAATACTTACATCTTAGCTGTATTATGTCTTGAGAATGTGTGGTGCTCTATGTTACCTGTACTCTATTCCTGTTATTTATTTACTGTAATGCTATGTTTTGTCTCCCTGTACTGTCCTTTGTACGGCGCTTCGAAACACATGTGGCGCCTTATAAATAAAATGTAATAATAATAATAATAATAATAATCTTGTAAAGCTTGAGTCTCTGCTTTAGATAGATTATAGCAAACTTTTCCTGGTGCAGATGTAAATTTCTTAACAGACTCATCTAGAAGCCTATTAAATGTTTTCAAAGACGCATTGTTCGAGACTGGATCAAAGTTTGACCTTGAAGAAGACCATAAAAACACATCAAACATAGTAGGTACAGCCGGTTGTTATTTATCCTGGAAGAATTCTTTCAATCTGAGTTTTCTTGCGAAATTATGGGAGTCTCGTGTCCAATTAAATACATCATGCTGATTCATCGGCACAAAACTTAATCTTTATTAAGGACCATTATTTCTAGAGGTTTCAAAATCCTCTTCGACAGGTTAAACACTAGGGGGTATATTTACTAAAAAATTTAAAAATATGGAGCCCGATGCTGGTTCAAAAAATACGGGGGACCCCTACGCTTTTTGTCCCCCGTATTTTTTGCACCAGGACCAGGCGCAGAGCCCGGTGCTGGTTGATCAAATATGGGGGAACCCCTGTCATTTTTCCCCCATATTTTTTCAACCAGGACCGGCTCAAAGAGCCCGAGGCTGGTTTTGCTTAGGAGAGGGGACCCCACGCATTTTTTTTCTCCAGATTTTAAACAATTTCCCACCCCTTCCCACTGATAAACATACACAAATCTCATGGATCCGTGCATGCCTATCAGAACACGGTAAAAAAAAGCAGGTCTG
The DNA here is from genome assembly GCF_028390025.1 of Pseudophryne corroboree. Classification (NCBI taxonomy): domain Eukaryota; kingdom Metazoa; phylum Chordata; class Amphibia; order Anura; family Myobatrachidae; genus Pseudophryne; species Pseudophryne corroboree. The sequence goes on from NC_086444.1 coordinate 1,169,037,050, forward strand.
TTTTAAAACTGCTTTTTTTTACGATTTGTATTTTTTCACGGCAGTGTTTGGCTATTGCCGGCAGTGTTTGTGAATTACAATTTTTAGTAAATTACCGAGTTCTATCAAATAACAGGCGTATTTGACCGATTGTGTATTCATTCGTATTTTTTTCTTTGACTTCTAAAAAAATACGAATGCCCTCATCACTGCCGAGATTTGAGTTTAGTAAATTCCCGAGATGACACTTTGAAGAAAAAACACCATCTCGGTCAAAATCGGGAGCTTAGTAAATATACCCCTAGGTCTTTTTCTTGTCTGCCACTTTGCAACCTCTTCTTGTTCTGGCCCCCCCTGCGGGTGGGAGCTCTACCTGGGATACTGCGTTGCCTTTTTTGGCTTTCCCTAAAGGGGCTCCAGGTGTTCTAGATGGATCATCTGACTTTGATATCACAAAGTCACTGTCACTGTTTGATGTCTGAGCATCTGACTTAGGGGCTTGACCCTTTCTCTGCCATGGTCTGCGTCGTCTGTTAGGATTGTACCCCGACGTAGTGTATCTGTGCCTGTCAGCCACTTATAGACATGATTGTCCTCATAGTCATTATCCACAGTATATTTTTTCCCTTTTTTGAATTTAATCAGATTGCGTCTGTATTGCTCACATTGTGCTTCAATTTTATTTAACAAATCTTGGCTATTTTCCTCCTCCAAGGTTTTCATGTTTCTTTTCAAAAGCAACAAATTTCTGCCTAATAATTTGTAACTCCCGATTAGACTCCTCTATAACTGCAATCATTAAGTCAAATGCACACTTGTTAAGAATAGCGATCCATCTAACCAAAAATTCAGGGTTGTTATGTCCAATAGTAGGTACGTTATGTACCCTAAAACCACATGGAATCTTATGTTTCCTGTAATATTCTGAAAGGGATACCCCATGTAGAAAATAATCAATCTCGCAGCGCTTTAATTTCTTCAGTTGTTGGAACACATCCTCAGAATTTGAGATAGGATCAGTCAAAGTAAGTGCATCAGAAAATAAAAAAATTTCAATCTGTCCTGCAGAATAGCTGAACACAGTACCAGAGGCTGGCATAAAAGATATTTCTACATCCAGCAGAATCCTGTGTAGCGGAATCCATAATATCTATAAGCTGCTTGCAACTAGAGATGTGCACCGGAAATTTTTCGGGTTTTGTGTTTTGGTTTTGGGTTCGGTTCCGCGGCCGTGTTTTGGGTTCGAACGCGTTTTGGCAAAACCTCACCGAATTTTTTTTGTCGGATTCGGGTGTGTTTTGGATTCGGGTGTTTTTTTCCAAAAAACCCTAAAAAAACAGCTTAAATCATAGAATTTGGGGGTCATTTTGATCCCAAAGTATTATTAACCTCAATAACCATAATTTCCACTCATTTTCAGTCTATTCTGAACACCTCACACCTCACAATATTATTTTTAGTCCTAAAATTTGCACCGAGGTCGCTGGATGACTAAGCTCAGCGACCCAAGTGGCCGACACAAACACCTGGCCCATCTAGGAATGGCACTGCAGTGTCACGCAGGATGGCCCTTCCAAAAAACACTCCCCAAAAAGCACATGACGCAAAGAAAAAAAGAGGCGCAATGAGGTAGCTGTGTGACTAAGCTCAGCGACCCAAGTGGCCGACACAAACACCTGGCCCATCTAGGAGTGGCACTGCAGTGTCAGGCAGGATGGCCCTTCCAAAAAATACTCCCCAAACCGCACATGACGCAAAGAAGAAAAAAAAGAGGCGCAATGAGGTAGCTGTGTGAGTAAGCTAAGCGACCCTAGTGGCCGACACAAACACCTGGTCCATCTAGGAGTGGCACTGCAGTGTCACGCAGGATGGCCCTTCCAAAAAACACTCCCCAAACAGCACATGACGCAAAGAAAAAAAGAGGCGCAATGAGGTAGCTGTGTGAGTAAGCTCAGCGACCCTAGTGGCAGACACAAACAACTGGCCCATCTAGGAGTGGCACTGCAGTGTCAGGCAGGATGGCCCTTCCAAAAAATACTCCCCAAACAGCCCATGATGCAAAGAAAAAAAGAGGCGCAATGAGGTAGCTGTGTGACTAAGCTCAGCGACCCAAGTGGCCGACACAAACACCTGGCCCATCTAGGAGTGGCACTGCAGTGTCACGCAGGATGGCTCTTCCAAAAAACACTCCCCAAACAGCACATGACGCAAAGAAAAAAAGAGGCGCAATGAGGTAGCTGTGTGACTAAGCTCAGCGACCCAAGTGGCCGACACAAACACCTGGCCCATCTAGGAGTGGCACTGCATTGTCACGCAGGATGGCCCTTCCAAAAAACACTCCCCAAACAGCACATGACGCAAAGAAAAAAAGAGGCGCAATGAGGTAGCTGTGTGACTAAGCTCAGCGACCCTAGTGGCTGACACAAACACCTGGCCCATCTAGGAGTGGCACTGCAGTGTCAGGCAGGCTGGCCCTTCCAAAAAACACTCCCCAAACAGCACATGACGCAAAGAAAAATGAAAGAAAAAAGAGGTGCAAGATGGAATTGTCCTTGGGCCCTCCCACCCACCCTTATGTTGTATAAACAGGACATGCACACTTTAACCAACCCATCATTTCAGTGACAGGGTCTGCCACACGACTGTGACTGAAATGACGGGTTGGTTTGGACCCCCACCAAAAAAGAAGCAATTAATCTCTCCTTGCACAAACTGGCTCTACAGAGGCAAGATGTCCACCTCATCATCATCCTCCGATTCATCACCGTGTACATCCCCCTCCTCACAGATTATCAATTCGTCCCCACTGGAATCCACCATCACAGCTCCCTGTGTACTTTGTGGAGGCAATTGCTGCTGATGAATGTCTCCATGGAGGAATTGATTATAATTCATTTTAATGAACATCATCTTCTCCACATTTTCTGGAAGTAACCTCGTACGCCGATTGCTGACAAGGTGAGCGGCGGCACTAAACACTCTTTCGGAGTACACACTTGTGGAAGGGCAACTTAGGTAGAATAAAGCCAGTTTGTGCAAGGGCCTCCAAATTGCCTCTTTTTCCTGCCAGTATACGTACGGGCTGTCTGACGTGCCTACTTGGATGCGGTCACTCATATAATCCTCCACCATTCTTTCAATGGGGAGAGAATCATATGCAATGACAGTAGACGACATGTCCGTAATCGTTGGCAGGTCCTTCAGTCCGGACCAGATGTCAGCATCAGCAGTCGCTCCAGACTGCCCTGCATCACCGCCAGCGGGTGGGCTCGGAATTCTGAGCCTTTTCCTCGCACCCCCAGTTGCGGGAGAATGTGAAGGAGGAGATGTTGACAGGTCGCGTTCCGCTTGACTTGACAATTTTCTCACCAGCAGTTCTTTGAACCCCTGCAGACTTGTGTCTGCCGGAAAGAGAGATCCAAGGTAGGCTTTAAATCTAGGATCGAGCACGGTGGCCAAAATGTAGTGCTCTGATTTCAACAGATTGACCACCCGTGAATCCTTGTTAAGCGAATTAAGGGCTCCATCCACAAGTCCCACATGCCTAGCAGAATCGCTCTGTGTTAGCTCCTCCTTCAATGTCTCCAGCTTCTTCTGCAAAAGCCTGATGAGGGGAACGACCTGACTCAGGCTGGCAGTGTCTGAACTGACTTCACGTGTGGCAAGTTCAAAAGGTTGCAGAACCTTGCACAACGTTGAAATCATTTTCCACTGCGCTTGAGACAGGTGCATTCCACCTCCTATATCGTGCTCAGTTGTATAGGCTTGAATGGCCTTTTGCTGCTCCTCCAACCTCTGAAGCATTATAGAGGGTTGAATTCCACCTCGTTACCACTTCTTGCTTCAGATGATGGCAGGGCAGGTTCAGGCGTTTTTGGTGTTGCTCCAGTCTTCTGTACGTGGTGCCTGTACGCCGAAAGTGTCCCGCAATTCTTCTGGCCACCGACAGCATCTCTTGCACGCCCCTCTCGTTTTTTAAATAATTCTGCACCACCAAATTCAAGGTATGTGCAAAACATGGGACGTGATGGAATTTGCCCATATTTAATGCACACACAATATTGCTGGCGTTGTCCGATGCCACAAATCCACAGGAGAGTCCAATTGGGGTAAGCCATTCTGCGATGATCTTCCTCAGTTGCCGTAAGAGGTTTTTAGCTGTGTGCGTATTCTGGAAAGCGGTGATACAAAGCGTAGCCTGCCTAGGAAAGAGTTGGCGTTTGCGAGATGCTGCTACTGGTGCCGCCGCTGCTGTTCTTGCGGCGGGAGTCCATACATCTACCCAGTGGGCTGTCACAGTCATATAGTCCTGAGTCTGCCCTGCTCCACTTGTCCACATGTCCGTGGTTAAGTGGACATTGGGTACAACTGCATTTTTTAGGACACTGGTGAGTCTTTTTCTGAGGTCTGTGTACATTTTCGGTATCGCCTGCCTAGAGAAATGGAACCTAGATGGTATTTGGTACCGGGGACACAGTACCTCCAACAAGTCTCTAGTTGGCTCTGCAGTAATGATGGATACCGGAACCACGTTTCTCACCGCCCAGGATGCCAAGGCCTCAGTTATCCGCTTTGCAGCAGGATGACTGCTGTGATATTTCATCTTCCTCGCAAAGGACTGTTGGACAGTCAATTGCTTGGTGGAAGTAGTAAAAGTGGTCTTACGACTTCCCCTCTGGGATGACCATCGACTCCCAGCAGCAACAACAGCAGCGCCAGCAGCAGTAGGCGTTACACGCAAGGATGCATCGGAGGAATCCCAGGCAGGAGAGGACTCGTCAGAATTGCCAGTGACATGGCCTGCAGGATTATTGGCATTCCTGGGGAAGGAGGAAATTGACACTGAGGGAGTTGGTGGGGTGGTTTGCGTGAGCTTGGTTACAAGAGGAAGGGATTTACTGGTCAGTGGACTGCTTCCGCTGTCGCCCAAAGTTTTTGAACTTGTCACTGACTTATGATAAATGCGCTGCAGGTGACGTATAAGGGAGGATGTTCCGAGGTGGTTAACGTCCTTACCCCTACTTATTACAGCTTGACAAAGGCAACACACGGCTTGACAAATGTTGTCCGCATTTCTGTTGAAATACTTCCACACTGAAGAGCTGATTTTTTTGGTATTTTCACCAGGCATGTCAATGGCCATATTCCTCCCACGGACAACAGGTGTCTCCCCGGGTGCCTGACTTAAACAAACCACCTCACCATCAGAATCCTCCTGGTCAATTTCCTCCCCAGCGCCAGCAACACCCATATCCTCCTCATCCTGGTGTACTTCAACACTGACATCTTCAATCTGACTATCAGGAACTGGACTGCGGGTGCTCCTTCCAGCACTTGCAGGGGGCGTGCAAATGGTGGAAGGCGCATGCTCTTCACGTCCAGTGTTGGGAAGGTCAGGCATCGCAACCGACACAATTGGACTCTCCTTGTGGATTTGTGATTTCGAAGAACGCACAGTTCTTTGCTGTGCTTTTGCCAGCTTAAGTCTTTTCATTTTTCTAGCGAGAGGCTGAGTGCTTCCATCCTCATGTGAAGCTGAACCACTAGCCATGAACATAGGCCAGGGCCTCAGCCGTTCCTTGCCACTCCGTGTGGTAAATGGCATATTGGCAAGTTTACGCTTCTCCTCCGACGATTTTATTTTAGATTTTTGAGTCCTTTTTTTATTGATATTTGGTGTTTTGGATTTTACATGCTCTGTACTATGACATTGGGCATCGGCCTTGGCAGACGACGTTGATGGCATTTCATCGTCTCGGCCATGACTAGTGGCAGCAGCTTCAGCACAAGGTGGAAGTGGATCTTGATCTTTCCATATTTTTGGAACCTCAACATTTTTGTTCTCCATATTTTAATAGGCACAACTAAAAGGCACCTCAGGTAAACAATGGAGATGGATGGATACTAGTATACTTATGGATGACGAGCGACTGCCGACACAGAGGTAGCTACAGCCGTGAACTACCGTACTGCGTCTGCTAGTATAGACTGGATGATAATGATATAAAAAATATATATATATCACTACTGCAGGACAGGTATATATTGTATAATGACGGACCTGCTGGACACTGTCAGCACTGCAGACTCCTAAACTACTAGTATGAAGAAGATAGAAAAAAAAAAAACCACCACAGGTAGGTATACAATTATGGATGAGCGACTGCCGACACAGAGGTAGCTACAGCCGTGGACTACCGTACTGCATCTGCTAGTATAGACTGGATGATAATGATATAAAAAATATATATATATCACTACTGCAGGACAGGTATATATTGTATAATGACGGACCTGCTGGACACTGTCAGCACTGCAGACTCCTAAACTACTAGTATGAAGAAGATAGAAATATAATGAATGACGGACCTGCTGGACACTGTCAGCAGAATGCGTTTATAGAATAAAAAAAAAAAACACCACACGAGTGTTTAACTTTTTCAGGCAGACAATATACTGGTGGTCACTGCTGGTCAGTCACACTGGCACTCTGGCAGCAAAAGTGTGCACTGTTAAATATGTACTCCTGCTATAACTGCTCCCCAGTCTCCCCCACAATTAAGCTGTGTGAGCAGTGAGCACTACTCAGCACAGTCAGATATACATAGATGATATTATCATGCAGCACACTGAGGCTGAGCACAGATATGGTATGTGACTGTGTATCGTTTTTTTTCAGGCAGAGAATGGATTATATTAAATAATAAATAAAACTGGTGGTCACCACTAGTATAACTATCAGCAAAACTCTGCACTCTCTGAGTACTCCTAATGCTCCAGTAAATCAAGTGTCTCACTCTCTATCTAAACGGAGAGGACGCCAGCCACGTCCTCTCCCTATCAATCTCAATGCAAGTGTGAAAATGGCGGCGACGCGCGGCTCCTTATATAGAATCCGAGTCTCGCGATAGAATACGAGCCTCGCGAGAATCCGACAGCGGGATGATGACGTTCGGGTGCGCTCGGGTTAGCCGAGCAAGACGGGAAGATCCGAGTCTGCCTCGGACCCGTGTAAAAAGCGTGAAGTTCGGGGGGGTTCGGATTCCGAGGAACCGAACCCGCTCATCTCTACTTGCAACACGCTACGCCACTTCTTTGTGATAATAGAAATCCACACACCAGTCAATTAATATAGTCAAAAATTACTTGCCACTGTATTACTGTGCAAACTTCATGGAAATTCCAAATTTCAATACATATTGTGAGTGCAGGTACTTGGTGAGAAGATCCACATATCAATAATAATTGACAGGCAGAGGCGGTCCTGGGCGGGAGGGGGCAGCACGGCAGTGTTTGGCCGCCGTTTTGTGGGCACGGTCCGGCCAATGCAGGCGTGGCCAGACGTTCAGAGAGCGGGCCACAGCGACTGTGTGACATCACAAGCAGCCGCTGCGAGTCGGTCAGCGACGAGTAGCTCACGGCCAGCACGCAAAAGCTGCACTGGCCGGGAGCTTCTCCTGAAATACAAAAGTATGGCCGTTGTGGCGGCAGGGACTGACATGCTGGGTGGGCTAGCCTTGTGCTGGGCATCCCCCCGCATGTCAGTGTAAGTGATCGTAGCTGTGCTAAATTTAGCACAGCTACGATCAACTCGGAATGACCCCCTGTGAGCGTATTATTTGTGCCAACAGACCCAAAGAAATAGCATTTCTTTGTTGTCCCTTGGTTCACACTAGCACCTCTGAGACTATACAAGACAGACGTGGTTCAACAACATTAGATAGTTTTAGCACAAAAAAACAAAATTGTTTTACCTTTTAGTGATGCGTCTCCACCCTTTGTTGTTAAACCAAAGTCTGTGTAGCTTTGTTAGTCCGCGAGAGTGAGATGAACCGGAGGAGCACCCATCTGTTAAGTTCAGTTTCCTAGTTGCGCTAAAACAAGATGCAAAGTGAAACAATGGACGCTTTGGCTGCATGCTATATCTTAGCCGGCACAATGGACGCACACAGAGTCGGATTAAGGGGGGGCCATGGGGGTAAGTACCCCGCGCCCCCTTTCTAAAAGGGCCCACTGCCATCCACCACAGGTCTGATCTTTACCGATCCAATCTGCAGGGCTCCCGGATCCCCGTAGCACTGGCAGGCAAACTCATAGCTGCCAGCACCACATAGAAGACAGGACGGCTCAGCTGTCCAACAGTGTTTGAAGCAGCATCCTGCGGCTCAGTTATTGGCTGGGCGCGCAGGCTGCAGTGAGGAAGGCGGATCCCATTCCCTGGCAGCGTGGAGACAGCAACACTTGCTCTCCTATGTCTCTGTCACAACTCATAGCAGCCTGAGCAAGTAAGGCTGACTGTATTGTTTTATTCTCTCTGATGGTGTTAATGTAAATTTTAGGCTCTGGGTCAAATATATATGTATTATATATATCAATATATATATATCAATATATATATATATACATATATATGTGTGTGTGTGTGTGTATGTATAGATAGATATATATATGTATGTATATATACATATGTATGTATGTATATATATATATATATATATATATATATTTATAGTGTGTATATATATATATATATATATATATATATATACACGTCAATCTGCGCTCTGCACTCCCGATTCTGCTGCTCATTGCACAGATATCTCCTATATAATAGCCCAGATCTGTGACTTTGTGCTTCATTTGCTAACGCTGGGCGGAGTCAAAACACTGGGCGGAGTTAGTCAAATGAGTCACAGATCTGGGCAAATCTATAGGAGACATGGGGCGGGATGTACTAAGCGGAAAATGCGGTAAACTCCCTGTTTACCGCATTTTCCTGATGTACTAACCCCCGGCCGGCAGGACAGTGCCGCGGCGGGGTACGCCAGCTTTAGCTGGCGTACGTCCATAGAAGCCTATGGGCTTCTCTCCGCGGCGCTGTGTGAGGGATCCGATCGGATCCCTTCCAGCATGCCCTGAGGCCGCCCCCATCACCCCGCGCATGCGCAGACTGACTTCTGGGGCCGAATCCCGGAAGTCAGGCTGCCGCTGCGCATCACGGAGGACAGCTCTTATGGGAACCCAGGTTGCTTTAAGTGCCTAAAATGCATGACCTGCAGAGCCATGGTAACTGGACGGTTCTTCAACCACCCATTGTATGGCACCAGAATTGAGTTACGGCACCACCTAACATGTCTGATGGATCATGTGGTCTATTATCTCACATGCCCCTGTGGGAAAATGTACGTGGGGAAAACCATCAGAACATACCGTGAACGGATCAACCAACACAGATCCTCAATACAGATGGCACTCACCAGCGGCAAGACTGACAAACCTGTGGCATTCCATTTTATGCAGATGAAACATCAAGTAGCCACATTGCGGCATATGATCATCGATTGGATCCCACCACCCCCACGAGGAGGTGATAGAGGCACATTATTACTGAAAAGAGAGGCGTACTGGATACACTACCTGGGCACAGTATCTCCAAGAGGGCTGAATGAACAGAATCATTTAAGTGTTTTTCTTTAAACACAAGAAAATGTGGGTATATTTCGTTGTGGTATTATTCAGCATGGTTTACATTCACGGGTGTCCATCATGGCCATCCAGCTTTTCAGTCCGATCAATAGGTTTTTAATTATGTTGTTTGTTATGTCAGTTATAGTAAGATGTCATAAGCATTGTCTATATAAGTATATATGTTTATATCGGGTTTCTATTATGCGGTACTTGTTCGGTGTGGAGCTTCTAATACCTACCTAAGCTGCCTTACTCTAAATTTTTAGAGTTTATGCCATTATTACATGAACACACATGTTATCATACACCTGTTACTTGATTTTATCCTATATCAATTAAGGATGTCAGTTTTTCTATGTATTAGCGCATTTATGCTGCGCTCTGTGATCCGTTTTTTCTTCCCACAATGACACCACGTCTGGAGGCGGAAGCGCCTTGCGTGTCAGTTGTGATGTGCGTTCCACTGAGTATTCAGTGTGAGACTGCGGGGCCGGAAGTAGCAACTTGTGGTTTAAAGAAGGCGGAAGTTCTATGCGGGTCACTGACGGCATGCGCTCCACCTACGGCACTGACACATGCGGAGAGGGTGAGCGCTTAGACATCATATACCTATACTTCTTATGTGCGATATTGTTGTTGTAAGTTATGTACAAGTATGTACAGTGTTGTGATCCATGTGTGTTTAATGAGGATGTTATCTTATTAAAATTTGAATGACCGTGATTGGTAATTAAATAGATGGGCGGGCTTTGGTTGGGTATTTGTAGTTCCACACTGAGGGTCATTTGATATGTGATTCTGACGATTGTATATACTGGTCTGGAAAAAGGTCCGGCTTGGGACCGAAACGTCGACCAACCATGAATAAGTCGCTGATGTGAAATTTGATAAACGTCTTTTGCATTTTCAATACCAGTCTGGTGAGTGCCTTCTTTACAATTGGATGTATTATGGGACCTTGTGGATACAAGCTACTCCCTGGAACTGTGACACCCCAGCAGTTGGCATCGGTTATATAGTGAGTGCCACTTCACTTACTTTGGAATATTTGATGATATCAATACGATATACTTCTAAGTGAGCACCCTCCATGATTATTTGGACAACTGTTGTTCATTTTTTCTTTTTTGACGACTCTATAGCAGTTTTTTCTCTAAAAAGAAAAAAAATTTTGTTAGTGATATTACTTTTATTCAATCTGTCAGAGATCTCTATCTATTTGACCACATTTGGTTATTTTAATTGCCCTTATTTATGTGTGGACTGAATCGCTGGATGTAATAGTGTTCATACTCTCACCTGGTTTAGGATGTCTCTGAGTGGAGGCATATTAGATGAGAACTCTTTAAGTGAGGCAGAGAATGCGTTTGTTAGCTACACTGATGATGATATTGAAAAAGTCCTATTTAATCAGACAGACTTTGACCAATTACCAGCTCGAACACCTTTAGATCTTTTCCACAAACTTAATAAACTGAAGAAGAGGGAAATAGATTTAACCCTGCGCGGACAGTTTCTGTCCGAATACTATCGGAAGAAGAGAATCCCCAGGGGATTCAGAATTGCCAATACTCCCACCATTGGTAGAAAAAATCCATCTTTTTGTGTAAAGTGGTGTGGAATATTGAACAAATGTTCATCTGATTTACTTGTACTTGTAGTAGAGGAAGTGGGGACAGAACTTAAAAAAGTAAAGAGTGACATCGAAATATTTGAACGGGAACACACCTCCAGTTTGAAGGCTGACAAGTCAGAAAATTGGCTAGATAAGATTAAATTACAAATTGACAAATACCGATCTGACTTGTTAGCATTCAAGAGGAAGAAATGGGAAACTGTGGAAACTGATTACCAACAGCATTCGGTATATAAGTGGTTATCTGGTGACGATCAATCCACCAGATGGCGACGTAACCGACAGAGTAGATATAACCATAGACAGCAAAGGTTTAACTATCCACAGGGGTATTCCTCGTCTGACTCTGAATTCACAGACAGCATACCACCATCCGGGATAGGGGCGTCATCTTCTTTTTTAGGACCAGGCACCAGAGCTCGGAGAGCCAAAGTCGCCACAGGCGACCCCACCCGCGGAGGGGGAGGATCAAAGCCACGGGGACGAGGAGGGAGAGGTTCCCGAACTTAATATTTAATTTATCTACCCATGTGCTATCGGAGGCCGAAACCTCACTGTTAAGTAAGGGTCTTTCTTTTGTCCCTACCTGTCACTTCAAGTCCTTTAATTGGTCCATCGAAAGATATAAGATGGGACGTCAACTACGCCTCAGGGAATTTTTTGATAATAAATTCATCAATAATCAGCCGCAGTGTGAGGTACGGCCACTTGGGATGTTTAGGAATACCAGTAAATTTGATCCTATCTCTAACAACGCCAGTTTAAAAACCTTTCTACAGGTTATTGATAGTGAGGTATTACAAAACAAGGGTGGTAGCAGAGGCTACTCCAATCTATCTAAAATTGAATGGCAAGCATTAAGAGATTTAAAACAAAACACCAATCTGGTAATTAGGAATGCAGATAAGGGAGGAGCGGTAGTCCTTCAGGATTTCGCTGATTATGATCTCGAAATCAAAACACAACTATCTGATAATAACACCTATGCTAAGATCTCTTACAACCCGACCCCTAGATTTAAAAAGGAGGTTGATGACTTGCTGGTTCAGGCACTACAATGTGCATGGATCAATGATGACGTCTATGATTATTTATCAGTGACCTACCCTATCTGTCCCATCATCTACACCCTGCCCAAGGTGCATAAATCCCTAATAAAACCTCCAGGGAGGCCGATAATATCGGCACAAGGATCCTTGCTACAACCGCTGGCACGGTTTGTTGACCATTTCCTCCAACCATGTGTGAGGGTGATGGACAGCTATATTCGTGACACTAGCGACCTCTTGGGAGTATTGGCCCGCATCACTGATGATGTATCCACCTGTTTACTAGCCACCCTAGATGTAACATCATTGTATACGGTTATTCCCCATGAGGAGGGGATTGCTGCTGTAAGGGAGGCGTTGATTAAGGGCCCTTACGAGGGTCCCCCTATTGAATATATTTTGAGTCTGATCAGATTGGTACTTACGTATAATTATTTTCAATACCAGGATGAGTACTATGTACAGTTGGCGGGCACCGCTATGGGCTCTAATTTGGCCCCGGGGTTCGCCAATCTGTACATGGCGAAGTATGAACATGAAAACATTTTGTGCAATTATGCTGAGCACATTGTATGTTACAAGAGATACATTGATGATCTCTTCATTGTTTGGCGGGGCTCCGCCTAACTGTTTTTTGCCATGGTGGATACACTGAATGCTCTCAACAGTCCAATAAAACTAACTGCTACAGTGAGCGAGTCTAATATCAATTTTTTGGACATTACAATATACAAGAATCCGTCTTTACCATCAGTGCTCGAATATACTCTATACCGTAAGCCCACAGACCGGAACACCCTGCTATGGGCGTCTAGTCATCATCCGGATAATTTAAAATCGAACTTACCCGTCTCTCAATTTCTTAGGGTATTAAGAAACAACTCCAATGACACTAATGCCGATATACAACTGCTTGAGTGCAAACAGCGGTTCATTGAACGTGGATACACAGCCGCAGTGGTCGACAAATGTCTGGTTAAAGCACGCAAACTGCACATGAATAAGACCAGCAGTAAAAATAAGAATCGTGATCGCATCATATTTAAGACCAGCTGCAATACTGGTTTACACACTGTGGAAAGAACAATAAAGAAAAATTGGTCCATGATCAGCACCGATCCCAAATTTAAAAAGGTTGGCAGTCGACCACCTCTATTAAGTGTGCAGAGGGGTGCCAACTTGAAGGACATGTTGATGAGACCAACCATGCGACCAACGATGACAACTGGTAACACCTGGTTAAATGTAAACCCAGGTTGCTTTAAGTGCCTAAAATGCATGACCTGCAGAGCCATGGTAACTGGACGGTTCTTCAACCACCCATTGTATGGCACCAGAATTGAGTTACGGCACCACCTAACATGTCTGATGGATCATGTGGTCTATTATCTCACATGCCCCTGTGGGAAAATGTACGTGGGGAAAACCATCAGAACATACCGTGAACGGATCAACCAACACAGATCCTCAATACAGATGGCACTCACCAGCGGCAAGACTGACAAACCTGTGGCATTCCATTTTATGCAGATGAAACATCAAGTAGCCACATTGCGGCATATGATCATCGATTGGATCCCACCACCCCCACGAGGAGGTGATAGAGGCACATTATTACTGAAAAGAGAGGCGTACTGGATACACTACCTGGGCACAGTATCTCCAAGAGGGCTGAATGAACAGAATCATTTAAGTGTTTTTCTTTAAACACAAGAAAATGTGGGTATATTTCGTTGTGGTATTATTCAGCATGGTTTACATTCACGGGTGTCCATCATGGCCATCCAGCTTTTCAGTCCGATCAATAGGTTTTTAATTATGTTGTTTGTTATGTCAGTTATAGTAAGATGTCATAAGCATTGTCTATATATGTATATATGTTTATATCGGGTTTCTATTATGCGGTACTTGTTCGGTGTGGAGCTTCTAATACCTACCTAAGCTGCCTTACTCTAAATTTTTAGAGTTTATGCCATTATTACATGAACACACATGTTATCATACACCTGTTACTTGATTTTATCCTATATCAATTAAGGATGTCAGTTTTTCTATGTATTAGCGCATTTATGCTGCGCTCTGTGATCCGTTTTTTCTTCCCACAATGACACCACGTCTGGAGGCGGAAGCGCCTTGCGTGTCAGTTGTGATGTGCGTTCCACTGAGTATTCAGTGTGAGACTGCGGGGCCGGAAGTAGCAACTTGTGGTTTAAAGAAGGCGGAAGTTCTATGCGGGTCACTGACGGCGTGCGCTCCACCTACGGCACTGACACATGCGGAGAGGGTGAGCGCTTAGACATCATATACCTATACTTCTTATGTGCTATATTGTTGTTGTAAGTTATGTACAAGTATGTACAGTGTTGTGATCCATGTGTGTTTAATGAGGATGTTATCTTATTAAAATTTGAATGACCGTGATTGGTAATTAAATAGATGGGCGGGCTTTGGTTGGGTATTTGTAGTTCCACACTGAGGGTCATTTGATATGTGATTCTGACGATTGTATATACTGGTCTGGAAAAAGGTCCGGCTTGGGACCGAAACGTCGACCAACCATGAATAAGTCGCTGATGTGAAATTTGATAAACGTCTTTTGCATTTTCAATACCAGTCTGGTGAGTGCCTTCTTTACAATTGGATGTATTATGGGACCTTGTGGATACAAGCTACTCCCTGGAACTGTGACACCCCAGCAGTTGGCATCGGTTATATAGTGAGTGCCACTTCACTTACTTTGGTATATATATATATATATATATCTATCTATATGGATATATACATATATTTATATATATGTATATATACATATATCGATGTATACATCCGGCACTCAATATGAAGCAAGGAAATGCCTGGGTGCCTTCCTTAAATTAATGCAGGTAGCATGCCTTTCCCACCTGAGGCTCAGGTATATCTGGAAGGGACAGAGGCGGCACTCCAAGGACTTTGAAAATACTTTATGTGCAAAGCATGGCAAATCCAAAAAAACTGTGCAAGCAATCAAAACATGGAAGTCTTACAACGTTTCAAGGCTAAGCCTTTTCTTCAGGTAAGTTAACCCATGTGGAGCGTGTAGTGAGGAACAGCAAGAACCAAAACATACCAAGAAAAAGACTCACCTTTTAAAGCCGTGCAGAGACAGGTGTTCCCGGCGTCCGTGTTCAGTGCTTCCGGGTGCGGCGCCCGAGTGGCGCATGGATGACGTCATCGTTGCTAAGCAACGTGAATGCGCACCGCCGCCGGGGAGACACGTCATCGTTGCTAAGCAACGTGAATGCGCACAGCAGCCGGGGAGACCAGTCAGATCTAAGAAAAGTGTAAATGGGAGTGATGTTAAATAAGAATGTACGACACCCAGACAGGGTGAATAATGCTAGTGGAAGTGAACAAGCGATTAAAACCAATTAAGAAGTTAAAAACTGAAGCTCCGCTGCAGATACACTAGAGACATGTAGCATGGAAAGGGAATTAAGGAAAAACACCATATGATTAGCCAATGTAAGTACATGCAGAATAATAATGCAATTGGCCCAAAAGGGCTAGCAGACTGTGGTGTATTCAAGGTGGGTCCCCATAGGGCTGTAACACCCAGAATTCGGGAAAACGGGGTGAAGATAGGGGTCATGGAAGGGAATGGGTAGGTATGTCAAAGGGGAGAGAAGGGGG
The DNA here is from genome assembly GCF_028390025.1 of Pseudophryne corroboree. Classification (NCBI taxonomy): domain Eukaryota; kingdom Metazoa; phylum Chordata; class Amphibia; order Anura; family Myobatrachidae; genus Pseudophryne; species Pseudophryne corroboree. The sequence continues at coordinate 1,169,052,851 of NC_086444.1, forward strand.
GGGGGGTTGGGGGTGCGGGGAGAAGATTGGTGCGGGGGGGGAAAAAGGAGAAGGGGAAAGGTAGGAGGGGAATGAAGGGGGGGGGGGGGGGGGAAGAGGGGGGAGGGGGGTGGTTGAGGGGAGGGAGGTAAGGATCAAGATTGGTGGGTGTGGTGTTATGAGAACACCTTTCCGGTGGATTGTTTACAAGAACACATTCCAAGTGAATTTTTCGTTAAGTCCTTTTGGTGACAGAGTGTCCAACAAGAAAATCCACTTCGATTCACATCTGGATAATGCTGTATGGCGGTCACCCCCTCTCACAGGGTTAGGGATGTGGTCGATGATCTTGTATCGCAAGCTGGCAAGTGTATGGCCTTGAGACTTGAAATGGCGTGCAACCGGTTGATCCACAGGTTTGCCCATAAGAGATGCCTTGATGGCCGATCTATGCAATGCCATCCTGTCCCTGAGATTCCGGATTGTCTGTCCAACGTATAGTAAACCACATGGGTAGATGATAATGTATACGATAAACGGTGTCGTACAAGTGACCACGTGTCTGATTTTAAATTGTTTGCCTGTATGTGGGTTATTGAAGGTATGGCCTGTTTCCAGATATTTGCAGGTAGTGCAAGATGCACACTGGTAGCATCCTGGTCTCTTAACTTGCATTGAAGCCTTGGGGGTTGGAGTGATGTTGGTTTTTACTAATAGATCCCTGAGGTTGGGGCCTCTCTTGTAGCTAGGCATCAGAGAGGTATTTCTGAAACAGGGTAGGTCCTTATCTCCAGACACAATGGGCCATAGACCTTTGGTGGCGCGTGGCAGTACTATACTGGCTGTGGAAAACTGGGTGACAAAAGGAATCCGGGATTGTGCTGGCTTTTGAGGAACTTTGTATAGCAATTGTTCTCTAGGGATTTGAAGCACTTCATTCTTGGCCTGTTGGAGCTCCCTTAGTTTATATCCTCTATGGGCGAATTTTAGGATCATCCGTTCCAGGGTGGTAGCTAGAGTGGTGCGGTCACTGGAAATTCTGGCTGCACGGAGCATTTGGGATCTGGGTAATCCACGTTTAAGTGCTGGGGGATGGCAGCTGCTGTGGTGTAAAAGCGTGTTGCGATCCGTAGGTTTGGAAAATAATTGAGTATGGATAGCATTATTCTTGATTTCAATAGTGACGTCCAGATAGTTAATGCTTGTGAAACTGGTCTGATATGTGAATTTGATGGGTGAATTACGTGAGTTGATGTGCTCGATGAGAGTAATGAGTTCAAGTTCAGTTCCCGTCCAGAGGATCAGTAAATCATCAATGTACCGTGAGTAAAGTGCTATTTTATTGGTTATCTCTCGTGATGAGAAAAAGAATTCCTCCTCTTGTAGAAACATGAATACATTAGCGAACGATGGGGCCACTGAGGACCCCATCGCACACCCAGTTGTTTGGATGAAGTACTGTCCATTGTGTAAGAAGTAATTTTGTTTTAAAGTTTTCGACAATAAAGACAGAAACAACGGAATGGGGATGGCATCAAAATGGTGTCTGAACAAGAATAGTTCCATGGCGGCAAGGCCGCTGTCATGTGGAATTACAGTGTAAAGATTCTTGACATCTAGAGTGCATAGCAACAAATTGCTGGGAATGGTTGTGAAATGGTGGAGTTTAGTGAGAAGTTGTTGGTATGTACAGTTGGTTGGGCTGCGTGGAATTTGGTAACTGCTGTATCTAGCAGGCGATTAAATGTCTTCAAAGAGGCATTTGTCGAGACAGGATCGAACTTGGTTTTTTTATGCACTGCCGGTGTTTGGTAAAGGGGCACTTGGTCACGTTGGTGTTGGAAAAATTCTTTGGTTTTTAAAGACCTGTGAAGGCCATATAAATCAATCTTCCAATCTAGATCCCGATGGGGGTGGGTAGGAACAAAGGATAAACCTTTGTTTAGCACATTTAATTCAATGGGTGAAAAGGTGCGAGAAGATAAATTAAAAGTTACTTCCTCCCTCTGTTGATGGGAGGCTTGGAAGATCCTTTGGTTTTGGCCCCCACGTCGCGTTCTTCCTGGTCGCGCATGTCGACTTTTGAACGTGTGGCCCTTGCTAAAGGGACCGTCCGTGTTGTCTGGGGGTCCTCCGAATCAGTGACTAGAAAATCACTGTCACTATTGGATTGTGACCTCTTCCTCCTATTTGGTGGATTTCTATCTTTCCAAGAAATCCGGGATCTAGAACGGGGTGGTGGATCTGTACCGTTCAACCACCGATATACCCTTTGATCTTCATAATCAGCTTGGACCGTTGTAAGTTTCTTCTGTTTGAATTTTACAAGATCTTGTCTGTAGGAATTACACTGTTGTTCCAGTCGGTCCCATTGCGCTTGTAGTTTCTTATCATCTAATTGAGATTTGAATTTCAGGGTAGCCTCCGCAAGTTTAGATCTGGTCTCGGTTAGAATAGTGCGAGCCTCGTCGATGACCAATAGCATTAGATCCGAACTACATTTATTAAGGATGGAGATCCATTTATGGCAGAAATCGGCACTGTTGCGCCCGATGGTTGGCATGTTTCTTATTCTGAAGCCACGTGGAATCATTTTGGCTCGATAGTAGTCGGATAATGATGTGCCGTGTAGGAGATAATCGGTCTCTTTGTTTCGCAATTTAAGGAGTTTTTGGAAGATCTCCTCCGTAGAAAGTGGTTCTGGTTGGACGTTGAGGTCAATACCAAACAGGATTTGCGAGGCTTGTGTTTCATTATAACTAAGTGTCTCTGCCAGATGTTGTTTAAGATCGATAAATGACAGAGATCCCGCTGTGGTGGGTGATGTCATAACGGCCTGTGTGGGGATACCAACTGATTACTGAATGCAGCTGCTAAGTTCACTGCAGCTGGAGCGACCGATTGGTAAAAGTCACTGGTAGGTTCAGTAGTTGCAAAAAAAAAAAAAAAAAAGAACAAAATGATGAACAAAAAATATGAGGGTCTTATATAGTCACCCTGCTTAGGGTGTGACTAAGGTGCCTTGATACTTAGGAAATATAGCCAATTCCCAACATTATATATCGATGTATACATCCGGCACTCAATATGAAGCAAGGAAATGCCTGGGTGCCTTCCTTAAATTAATGCAGGTAGCATGCCTTTCCCACCTGAGGCTCAGGTATATCTGGAAGGGACAGAGGCGGCACTCCAAGGACTTTGAAAATACTTTATGTGCAAAGCATGGCAAATCCAAAAAAACTGTGCAAGCAATCAAAACATGGAAGTCTTACAACGTTTCAAGGCTAAGCCTTTTCTTCAGGTAAGTTAACCCATGTGGAGCGTGTAGTGAGGAACAGCAAGAACCAAAACATACCAAGAAAAAGACTCACCTTTTAAAGCCGTGCAGAGACAGGTGTTCCCGGCGTCCGTGTTCAGTGCTTCCGGGTGCGGCGCCCGAGTGGCGCATGGATGACGTCATCGTTGCTAAGCAACGTGAATGCGCACCGCCGCCGGGGAGACACGTCATCGTTGCTAAGCAACGTGAATGCGCACAGCAGCCGGGGAGACCCGTCAGATCTAAGAAAAGTGTAAATGGGAGTGATGTTAAATAAGAATGTACGACACCCAGACAGGGTGAATAATGCTAGTGGAAGTGAACAAGCGATTAAAACCAATTAAGAAGTTAAAAACTGAAGCTCCGCTGCAGATACACTAGAGACATGTAGCATGGAAAGGGAATTAAGGAAAAACACCATATGATTAGCCAATGTAAGTACATGCAGAATAATAATGCAATTGGCCCAAAAGGGCTAGCAGACTGTGGTGTATTCAAGGTGGGTCCCCATAGGGCTGTAACACCCAGAATTCGGGAAAACGGGGTGAAGATAGGGGTCATGGAAGGGAATGGGTAGGTATGTCAAAGGGGAGAGAAGGGGGGGGGGGGGTTGGGGGGGCGGGGAGAAGATTGGTGCGGGGGGGGGGAAAAAGGAGAATACCTACCCATTCCCTTCCATGACCCCTATCTTCACCCCGTTTTCCCGAATTCTGGGTGTTACAGCCCTATGGGGACCCACCTTGAATACACCACAGTCTGCTAGCCCTTTTGGGCCAATTGCATTATTATTCTGCATGTACTTACATTGGCTAATCATATGGTGTTTTTCCTTAATTCCCTTTCCATGCTACATGTCTCTAGTGTATCTGCAGCGGAGCTTCAGTTTTTAACTTCTTAATTGGTTTTAATCGCTTGTTCACTTCCACTAGCATTATTCACCCTGTCTGGGTGTCGTACATTCTTATTTAACATCACTCCCATTTACACTTTTCTTAGATCTGACGGGTCTCCCCGGCTGCTGTGCGCATTCACGTTGCTTAGCAACGATGACGTGTCTCCCCGGCGGCGGTGCGCATTCACGTTGCTTAGCAACGATGACGTCATCCATGCGCCACTCGGGCGCCGCACCCGGAAGCACTGAACACGGACGCCGGGAACACCTGTCTCTGCACGGCTTTAAAAGGTGAGTCTTTTTCTTGGTATGTTTTGGTTCTTGCTGTTCCTCACTACACGCTCCACATGGGTTAACTTACCTGAAGAAAAGGCTTAGCCTTGAAACGTTGTAAGACTTCCATGTTTTGATTGCTTGCACAGTTTTTTTGGATTTGCCATGCTTTGCACATAAAGTATTTTCAAAGTCCTTGGAGTGCCGCCTCTGTCCCTTCCAGATATACCTGAGCCTCAGGTGGGAAAGGCATGCTACCTGCATTAATTTAAGGAAGGCACCCAGGCATTTCCTTGCTTCATATTGAGTGCCGGATGTATACATCGATATATAATGTTGGGAATTGGCTATATTTCCTAAGTATCAAGGCACCTTAGTCACACCCTAAGCAGGGTGACTATATAAGACCCTCATATTTTTTGTTCATCATTTTGTTCTTTTTTTTTTTTGCAACTACTGAACCTACCAGTGACTTTTACCAATCGGTCGCTCCAGCTGCAGTGAACTTAGCAGCTGCATTCAGTAATCAGTTGGTATCCCCACACAGGCCGTTATGACATCACCCACCACAGCGGGATCTCTGTCATTTATCGATCTTAAACAACATCTGGCAGAGACACTTAGTTATAATGAAACACAAGCCTCGCAGATCCTGTTTGGTATTGACCTCAACGTCCAACCAGAACCACTTTCTACGGAGGAGATCTTCCAAAAACTCCTTAAATTGCGAAACAAAGAGACCGATTATCTCCTACACGGCACATCATTATCCGACTACTATCGAGCCAAAATGATTCCACGTGGCTTCAGAATAAGAAACATGCCAACCATCGGGCGCAACAGTGCCGATTTCTGCCATAAATGGATCTCCATCCTTAATAAATGTAGTTCGGATCTAATGCTATTGGTCATCGACGAGGCTCGCACTATTCTAACCGAGACCAGATCTAAACTTGCGGAGGCTACCCTGAAATTCAAATCTCAATTAGATGATAAGAAACTACAAGCGCAATGGGACCGACTGGAACAACAGTGTAATTCCTACAGACAAGATCTTGTAAAATTCAAACAGAAGAAACTTACAACGGTCCAAGCTGATTATGAAGATCAAAGGGTATATCGGTGGTTGAACGGTACAGATCCACCACCCCGTTCTAGATCCCGGATTTCTTGGAAAGATAGAAATCCACCAAATAGGAGGAAGAGGTCACAATCCAATAGTGACAGTGATTTTCTAGTCACTGATTCGGGGGACCCCCAGACAACACGGACGGTCCCTTTAGCAAGGGCCACACGTTCAAAAGTCGACATGCGCGACCAGGAAGAACGCGACGTGGGGGCCAAAACCAAAGGATCTTCCAAGCCTCCCATCAACAGAGGGAGGAAGTAACTTTTAATTTATCTTCTCGCACCTTTTCACCCATTGAATTAAATGTGCTAAACAAAGGTTTATCCTTTGTTCCTACCCACCCCCATCGGGATCTAGATTGGAAGATTGATTTATATGGCCTTCACAGGTCTTTAAAAACCAAAGAATTTTTCCAACACCAACGTGACCAAGTGCCCCTTTACCAAACACCGGCAGTGCATAAAAAAACCAAGTTCGATCCTGTCTCGACAAATGCCTCTTTGAAGACATTTAATCGCCTGCTAGATACAGCAGTTACCAAATTCCACGCAGCCCAACCAACTGTACATACCAACTTGTCTCGAGCTGAGCAGAAAGCACTTCAGGATCTGTCGAAGTACCAGGATGTCATCTTCCGCCCCGCCGACAAGGGGGGCGGCATCGTTATACAGGACTCTGAAAAATACATTTCCAACATTGACCTTTTATTACAAGATTCCTCCACGTACCATCGGCTCCCCCAGAATCCCACGGAAGGGTTCAAACGAGACCTGGACTCTGCCCTGTTGGAAGCTCACCAAGCTGGACACCTCGATAAGAAAACATATAATTCACTACTTACTCCTTTTCCCATCACTCCGGTTTTATACACTATTCCCAAACTTCACAAAAACCCAGTGGATCCACCCCCCAGACCAATTATTTCAGCACGGGGGTCACTTCTTCAGCCCATTTCACAGTTCCTGGATCAGCTTATCCAACCATACATCATGGATCAGCCGACCTTTCTCAAGGACACTACACAATTTCTCACTAAACTCCACCATTTCACAACCATTCCCAGCAATTTGTTGCTATGCACTCTAGATGTCAAGAATCTTTACACTGTAATTCCACATGACAGCGGCCTTGCCGCCATGGAACTATTCTTGTTCAGACACCATTTTGATGCCATCCCCATTCCGTTGTTTCTGTCTTTATTGTCGAAAACTTTAAAACAAAATTACTTCTTACACAATGGACAGTACTTCATCCAAACAACTGGGTGTGCGATGGGGTCCTCAGTGGCCCCATCGTTCGCTAATGTATTCATGTTTCACTTTCTACAAGAGGAGGAATTCTTTTTCTCATCACGAGAGATAACCAATAAAATAGCACTTTACTCACGGTACATTGATGATTTACTGATCCTCTGGACGGGAACTGAACTTGAACTCATTACTCTCATCGAGCACATCAACTCACGTAATTCACCCATCAAATTCACATATCAGACCAGTTTCACAAGCATTAACTATCTGGACGTCACTATTGAAATCAAGAATAATGCTATCCATACTCAATTATTTTCCAAACCTACGGATCGCAACACGCTTTTACACCACAGCAGCTGCCATCCCCCAGCACTTAAACGTGGATTACCCAGATCCCAAATGCTCCGTGCAGCCAGAATTTCCAGTGACCGCACCACTCTAGCTACCACCCTGGAACGGATGATCCTAAAATTCGCCCATAGAGGATATAAACTAAGGGAGCTCCAACAGGCCAAGAATGAAGTGCTTCAAATCCCTAGAGAACAATTGCTATACAAAGTTCCTCAAAAGCCAGCACAATCCCGGATTCCTTTTGTCACCCAGTTTTCCACAGCCAGTATAGTACTGCCACGCGCCACCAAAGGTCTATGGCCCATTGTGTCTGGAGATAAGGACCTACCCTGTTTCAGAAATACCTCTCTGATGCCTAGCTACAAGAGAGGCCCCAACCTCAGGGATCTATTAGTAAAAACCAACATCACTCCAACCCCCAAGGCTTCAATGCAAGTTAAGAGACCAGGATGCTACCAGTGTGCATCTTGCACTACCTGCAAATATCTGGAAACAGGCCATACCTTCAATAACCCACATACAGGCAAACAATTTAAAATCAGACACGTGGTCACTTGTACGACACCGTTTATCGTATACATTATCATCTGCCCATGTGGTTTACTATACGTTGGACAGACAATCCGGAATCTCAGGGACAGGATGGCATTGCATAGATCGGCCATCAAGGCATCTCTTATGGGCAAACCTGTGGATCAACCGGTTGCACGCCATTTCAAGTCTCAAGGCCATACACTTGCCAGCTTGCGATACAAGATCATCGACCACATCCCTAACCCTGTGAGAGGGGGTGACCGCCATACAGCATTATCCAGATGTGAATCGAAGTGGATTTTCTTGTTGGACACTCTGCCACCAAAAGGACTTAACGAAAAATTCACTTGGAATGTGTTCTTGTAAACAATCCACCGGAAAGGTGTTCTCATAACACCACACCCACCAATCTTGATCCTTACCTCCCTCCCCTCAACCACCCCCCTCCCCCCTCTTCCCTCCCCCCCCCCCCCCCCTTCATTCCCCTCCTACCTTTCCCCTTCTCCTTTTCCCCCCCCCGCACCAATCTTCTCCCCGCACCCCCAACCCCCCCCCCCCTTCTCTCCCCTTTGACATACCTACCCATTCCCTTCCATGACCCCTATCTTCACCCCGTTTTCCCGAATTCTGGGTGTTACAGCCCTATGGGGACCCACCTTGAATACACCACAGTCTGCTAGCCCTTTTGGGCCAATTGCATTATTATTCTGCATGTACTTACATTGGCTAATCATATGGTGTTTTTCCTTAATTCCCTTTCCATGCTACATGTCTCTAGTGTATCTGCAGCGGAGCTTCAGTTTTTAACTTCTTAATTGGTTTTAATCGCTTGTTCACTTCCACTAGCATTATTCACCCTGTCTGGGTGTCGTACATTCTTATTTAACATCACTCCCATTTACACTTTTCTTAGATCTGACGGGTCTCCCCGGCTGCTGTGCGCATTCACGTTGCTTAGCAACGATGACGTGTCTCCCCGGCGGCGGTGCGCATTCACGTTGCTTAGCAACGATGACGTCATCCATGCGCCACTCGGGCGCCGCACCCGGAAGCACTGAACACGGACGCCGGGAACACCTGTCTCTGCACGGCTTTAAAAGGTGAGTCTTTTTCTTGGTATGTTTTGGTTCTTGCTGTTCCTCACTACACGCTCCACATGGGTTAACTTACCTGAAGAAAAGGCTTAGCCTTGAAACGTTGTAAGACTTCCATGTTTTGATTGCTTGCACAGTTTTTTTGGATTTGCCATGCTTTGCACATAAAGTATTTTCAAAGTCCTTGGAGTGCCGCCTCTGTCCCTTCCAGATATACCTGAGCCTCAGGTGGGAAAGGCATGCTACCTGTATATATACATATATATGTGTATGTATGTATGTATATATATATATATATATATATATACTAGAGATGAGCGGGTTCGGTTTCTCTGAATCCGAACCCGCCCGAACTTCATGGTTTTTTTCACGGGTCCGAGCAGACTCGGATCCTCCCGCCTTGCTCGGTTAACCCGAGCGCGCCCGAACGTCATCATGACGCTGTCGGATTCTCGCGAGACTCGGATTCTATATAAGGAGCCGCGCGTCGCCGCCATTTTCACACGTGCATTGAGATTGATAGTGAGAGGACGTGGCTGGCGTCCTCTCCATTTAGATTATAAGAGAGAGAGATTTACTGGAGCTTAGGACTAGGAGGAGTACTGTAGAAGTGTAGAGAGTGCAGAGAGTTTACTAGTGAGTGACCACCAGACAGTGCAGTTTATTTAATATATCCGTTCTCTGCCTGAAAAAAGCGATACACACAGTGACTCAGTCACATACCATATCTGTGTGCACTGCTCAGGCTCAGCCCAGTGTGCTGCATCATCTATATATATTATATATCTGTCTGACTGCTCAGCTCACACAGCTTATAATTGTGGGGGAGACTGGGGAGCACTGCAGTGCCAGTTATAGGTTATAGCAGGAGCCAGGAGTACATAATATTATATAGTGAGTGACCACCAGACAGTGCAGTTTATTTAATATATCCGTTCTCTGCCTGAAAAAAGCGATACACACAGTGACTCGGTCACATACCATATCTGTGTGCACTGTTCAGGCTCAGCCCAGTGTGCTGCATCATCTATATATATTATATATCTGTCTGACTGCTCAGCTCACACAGCTTATAATTGTGGGGGAGACTGGGGAGCACTGCAGTGCCAGTTATAGGTTATAGCAGGAGCCAGGAGTACATAATATTATATTAAAATTAAACAGTGCACACTTTTGCTGCAGGAGTGCCACTGCCAGTGTGACTGACCAGTGACCTGACCACACTGACCACCAGTATAGTTAGTAGTATACTTATATTGTGATTGCCTGAAAAAGTTAAACACTCGTCGTGTGACTTCACTTGTGTGTTGTTTTTTTTTTTATTCTATAAAAATAAAACTCATTCTGCTGACAGACAGTGTCCAGCAGGTCCGTCATTATATAATATATAATATATACCTGTCCGGCTGCAGTAGTGATATATATATATTTTTTATATCATTTATCATCCAGTCGCAGCAGACACAGTACGGTAGTTCACGGCTGTGGCTACCTCTGTGTCTGCACTCGGCAGGCAGTCCGTCCATAATTGTATACCACCTAACCGTGGTTTTTTTTTCTTCTTTATACATACATACTACTACGACATCTCTTTATCAACCAGTCTATATTAGCAGCAGACACAGTACAGTACGGTAGTTCACGGCTGTGGCTACCTCTGTGTCTGCACTCGGCAGGCAGTCCGTCCATAATTGTATACCACCTAACCGTGGTTTTTTTTTCTTTCTTCTTTATACATACATAGTTACATAGACATCTCTTTATCAACCAGTCTATATTAGCAGCAGACACAGTACAGTACGGTAGTTCACGGCTGTGGCTACCTCTGTGTCTGCACTCGGCAGGCAGTCCGTCCATAATTGTATACCACCTAACCGTGGTTTTTTTTTCTTTCTTCTTTATACATACATAGTTACATAGACATCTCTTTATCAACCAGTCTATATTAGCAGCAGACACAGTACAGTACGGTAGTTCACGGCTGTGGCTACCTCTGTGTCTGCACTCGGCAGGCAGTCCGTCCATAATTGTATACCACCTAACCGTGGTTTTTTTTTCTTTCTTCTTTATACATACATAGTTACATAGACATCTCTTTATCAACCAGTCTATATTAGCAGCAGACACAGTACAGTACGGTAGTTCACGGCTGTGGCTACCTCTGTGTCTGCACTCGGCAGGCAGTCCGTCCATAATTGTATACCACCTAACCGTGGTTTTTTTTTCTTTCTTCTTTATACATACATAGTTACATAGACATCTCTTTATCAACCAGTCTATATTAGCAGCAGACACAGTACAGTACGGTAGTTCACGGCTGTGGCTACCTCTGTGTCTGCACTCGGCAGGCAGTCCGTCCATAATTGTATACCACCTAACCGTGGTTTTTTTTTCTTTCTTCTTTATACATACATAGTTACATAGACATCTCTTTATCAACCAGTCTATATTAGCAGCAGACACAGTACAGTACGGTAGTTCACGGCTGTGGCTACCTCTGTGTCTGCACTCGGCAGGCAGTCCGTCCATAATTGTATACCACCTAACCGTGGTTTTTTTTTCTTTCTTCTTTATACATACATACTACTACGACATCTCTTTATCAACCAGTCTATATTATTAGCAGCAGACACAGTACAGTACGGTAGTTCACGGCTGTGGCTACCTCTGTGTCTGCACTCGGCAGGCAGTCCGTCCATAATTGTATACCACCTAACCGTGGTTTTTTTTTCTTTCTTCTTTATACATACATAGTTACATAGACATCTCTTTATCAACCAGTCTATATTAGCAGCAGACACAGTACAGTACGGTAGTTCACGGCTGTGGCTACCTCTGTGTCTGCACTCGGCAGGCAGTCCATAATTGTATACTAGTATCCATCTCCATTGTTTACCTGAGGTGCCTTTTAGTTGTGCCTATTAAAATATGGAGAACAAAAATGTTGAGGTTCCAAAATTAGGGAAAGATCAAGATCCACTTCCACCTCGTGCTGAAGCTGCTGCCACTAGTCATGGCCGAGACGATGAAATGCCAGCAACGTCGTCTGCCAAGGCCGATGCCCAATGTCATAGTACAGAGCATGTCAAATCCAAAACACCAAATATCAGAAAAAAAAGGACTCCAAAACCTAAAATAAAATTGTCGGAGGAGAAGCGTAAACTTGCCAATATGCCATTTACGACACGGAGTGGCAAGGAACGGCTGAGGCCCTGGCCTATGTTCATGGCTAGTGGTTCAGCTTCACATGAGGATGGAAGCACTCAGCCTCTCGCTAGAAAAATGAAAAGACTCAAGCTGGCAAAAGCAGCACAGCAAAGAACTGTGCATTCTTCGAAATCCCAAATCCACAAGGAGAGTCCAATTGTGTCGGTTGCGATGCCTGACCTTCCCAACACTGGACGTAAAGAGCATGCGCCTTCCACCATTTGCACGCCCCCTGCAAGTGCTGGAAGGAGCACCCGCAGTCCAGTTCCTGATAGTCAGATTGAAGATGTCAGTGTTGAAGTACACCAGGATGAGGAGGATATGGGTGTTGCTGGCGCTGGGGAGGAAATTGACCAGGAGGATTCTGATGGTGAGGTGGTTTGTTTAAGTCAGGCACCCGGGGAGACACCTGTTGTCCGTGGGAGGAATATGGCCGTTGACATGCCAGGTGAAAATACCAAAAAAATCAGCTCTTCGGTGTGGAAGTATTTCACCAGAAATGCGGACAACAGGTGTCAAGCCGTGTGTTCCCTTTGTCAAGCTGTAATAAGTAGGGGTAAGGACGTTAACCACCTCGGAACATCCTCCCTTATACGTCACCTGCAGCGCATTCATAATAAGTCAGTGACAAGTTCAAAAACTTTGGGTGACAGCGGAAGCAGTCCACTGACCAGTAAATCCCTTCCTCTTGTAACCAAGCTCACGCAAACCACACCAACTCCCTCAATGTCAATTTCCTCCTTCCCCAGGAATGCCAATAGTCCTGCAGGCCATGTCACTGGCAATTCTGACGATTCCTCTCCTGCCTGGGATTCCTCCGATGCATCCTTGCGTGTAACGCCTACTGCTGCTGGCGTTGCTGTTGTTGCTGCTGGGAGTCGATGGTCATCCCAGAGGGGAAGTCGTAAGACCACTTTTACTACTTCCACCAAGCAATTGACTGTCCAACAGTACTTTGCGAGGAAGATGAAATATCACAGCAGTCATCCTACTGCAAAGCGGATAACTGAGGCCTTGGCATCCTGGGTGGTGAGAAACGTGGTTCCGGTATCCATCATTACTGCAGAGCCAACTAGAGACTTGTTGGAGGTACTGTGTCCCCGGTACCAAATACCATCTAGGTTCCATTTCTCTAGGCAGGCGATACCGAAAATGTACACAGACCTCAGAAAAAGAGTCACCAGTGTCCTAAAAAATGCAGCTGTACCCAATGTCCACTTAACCACGGACATGTGGACAAGTGGAGCAGGGCAGGGTCAGGACTATATGACTGTGACAGCCCACTGGGTAGATGTATGGACTCCCGCCGCAAGAACAGCAGCGGCGGCACCAGTAGCAGCATCTCGCAAACGCCAACTCTTTCCTAGGCAGGCTACGCTTTGTATCACCGCTTTCCAGAATACGCACACAGCTGAAAACCTCTTACGGCAACTGAGGAAGATCATCGCGGAATGGCTTACCCCAATTGGACTCTCCTGTGGATTTGTGGCATCGGACAACGCCAGCAATATTGTGTGTGCATTAAATATGGGCAAATTCCAGCACGTCCCATGTTTTGCACATACCTTGAATTTGGTGGTGCAGAATTTTTTAAAAAACGACAGGGGCGTGCAAGAGATGCTGTCGGTGGCCAGAAGAATTGCGGGACACTTTCGGCGTACAGGCACCACGTACAGAAGACTGGAGCACCACCAAAAACTACTGAACCTGCCCTGCCATCATCTGAAGCAAGAAGTGGTAACGAGGTGGAATTCAACCCTCTATATGCTTCAGAGGTTGGAGGAGCAGCAAAAGGCCATTCAAGCCTATACAATTGAGCACGATATAGTAGGTGGAATGCACCTGTCTCAAGCGCAGTGGAGAATGATTTCAACGTTGTGCAAGGTTCTGATGCCCTTTGAACTTGCCACACGTGAAGTCAGTTCAGACACTGCCAGCCTGAGTCAGGTCATTCCCCTCATCAGGCTTTTGCAGAAGAAGCTGGAGACATTGAAGGAGGAGCTAACACGGAGCGATTCCGCTAGGCATGTGGGACTTGTGGATGGAGCCCTTAATTCGCTTAACAAGGATTCACGGGTGGTCAATCTGTTGAAATCAGAGCACTACATTTTGGCCACCGTGCTCGATCCTAGATTTAAAGCCTACCTTGGATCTCTCTTTCCGGCAGACACAAGTCTGCTGGGGTTGAAAGACCTGCTGGTGACAAAATTGTCAAGTCAAGCGGAACGCGACCTGTCAACATCTCCTCCTTCACATTCTCCCGCAACTGGGGGTGCGAGGAAAAGGCTCAGAATTCCGAGCCCACCCGCTGGCGGTGATGCAGGGCAGTCTGGAGCGACTGCTGATGCTGACATCTGGTCCGGACTGAAGGACCTGACAACGATTACGGACATGTCGTCTACTGTCACTGCATATGATTCTCTCAACATTGATAGAATGGTGGAGGATTATATGAGTGACCGCATCCAAGTAGGCACGTCACACAGTCCGTACTTATACTGGCAGGAAAAAGAGGCAATTTGGAGGCCCTTGCACAAACTGGCTTTATTCTACCTAAGTTGCCCTCCCACAAGTGTGTACTCCGAAAGAGTGTTTAGTGCCGCCGCTCACCTTGTCAGCAATCGGCGTACGAGGTTACATCCAGAAAATGTGGAGAAGATGATGTTCATTAAAATGAATTATAATCAATTCCTCCGCGGAGACATTGACCAGCAGCAATTGCCTCCACAAAGTACACAGGGAGCTGAGATGGTGGATTCCAGTGGGGACGAATTGATAATCTGTGAGGAGGGGGATGTACACGGTGATATATCGGAGGGTGATGATGAGGTGGACATCTTGCCTCTGTAGAGCCAGTTTGTGCAAGGAGAGATTAATTGCTTCTTTTTTGGGGGGGGTCCAAACCAACCCGTCATATCAGTCACAGTCGTGTGGCAGACCCTGTCACTGAAATGATGGGTTGGTTAAAGTGTGCATGTCCTGTTTTGTTTATACAACATAAGGGTGGGTGGGAGGGCCCAAGGACAATTCCATCTTGCACCTCTTTTTTCTTTTCTTTTTCTTTGCATCATGTGCTGATTGGGGAGGGTTTTTTGGAAGGGACATCCTGCGTGACACTGCAGTGCCACTCCTAAATGGGCCCGGTGTTTGTGTCGGCCACTAGGGTCGCTAATCTTACTCACACAGTCAGCTACCTCATTGCGCCTCTTTTTTTCTTTGCGTCATGTGCTGTTTGGGGAGGTTTTTTTGGAAGGGACATCCTGCGTGACACTGCAGTGCCACTCCTAGATGGGCCCGGTGTTTGTGTCGGCCACTAGGGTCGCTAATCTTACTCACACAGCTACCTCATTGCGCCTCTTTTTTTCTTTGCGTCATGTGCTGTTTGGGGAGGGTTTTTTGGAAGGGACATCCTGCGTGACACTGCAGTGCCACTCCTAGATGGGCCCGGTGTTTGTGTCGGCCACTAGGGTCGCTAATCTTACTCACACAGCTACCTCATTGCGCCTCTTTTTTTCTTTGCGTCATGTGCTGTTTGGGGAGGGTTTTTTGGAAGGGCCATCCTGCGTGACACTGCAGTGACACTCCTAGATGGGCCCGGTGTTTGTGTCGGCCACTAGGGTCGCTAATCTTACTCACACAGCTACCTCATTGCGCCTCTTTTTTTCTTTGCGTCATGTGCTGTTTGGGGAGGGTTTTTTGGAAGGGACATCCTGCGTGACACTGCAGTGCCACTCCTAGATGGGCCCGGTGTTTGTGTCGGCCACTAGGGTCGCTTATCTTACTCACACAGCGACCTCGGTGCAAATTTTAGGACTAAAAATAATATTGTGAGGTGTGAGGTATTCAGAATAGACTGAAAATGAGTGTAAATTATGGTTTTTGAGGTTAATAATACTTTGGGATCAAAATGACCCCCAAATTCTATGATTTAAGCTGTTTTTTAGTGTTTTTTGAAAAAAACACCCGAATCCAAAACACACCCGAATCCGACAAAAAAAATTCGGTGAGGTTTTGCCAAAACGCGTTCGAACCCAAAACACGGCCGCGGAACCGAACCCAAAACCAAAACACAAAACCCGAAAAATTTCAGGCGCTCATCTCTAATATATACACACACATATACGCACAGTGGTCGAAGTGGGGCGGTATACAGCGGTATGGTATACCGCCACTTCTTCCACTGACTCGGAAATGAGCCAATGAAAGTGCAGCAGGAGGCGAGGGAAGTGTCCATCCTGCTGCACATGGTGTTCCCCGTCCCTGCGCAGCGGACGGCGGCTGTGTAGAGCACTGTAGTAGCTCAAAGCCGCTCACCGCTGCTTGCTGTCCGCGCACACCGCTCACCAGCCTCCCATCGCCCGACACCAGCCGCCTGGTGCCAGCCACTAGCCGCCCGACGCCGCCAGCAGCCCACAGCTCACTGTTGCCAGCAACAAATGAGGTAATGTTCCCCTGCTGTCACTGTCATCACTCTCCCTGTCGTCACTGTCGTCACTCTCCCTGTCGTCACTCTCTCTCCCCCTGTCGTCACTGTCTCTCTCCCTGTCGTCACTGTCTCTCTCCCTGTCGTCACTCACTCTCCCTGTCGTCACTCTCTCTCTCCCTGCCGTCACTGTCTCTCTCTCCCTGTCGTCTTTGGCTGCCCCTGCTGTCACAATTTCAGCTCATTCAGTGTGTTACAATGTGAATTTCGGCTCATTCAGTGTGCTATAATGTGAATTTCGGCTCGTTCAGTGTGCTACAAGGTGAATTTCGGCTCGTTCAGTGTGCTACAATGTGAATTTCGGCTCATTCAGTGTGCTGCAATGTTAATGTCGGCTCATTCAGTGTGCTACAATGTGAATTTTGGCTCATTCAGTGTGCTACAATGTGAATTTTGGCTCATTCAGTGTGCTACAATGTGAATTTTGGCTCATTCAGTGTGCTACAATGTGAATTTCGGCTCGTTCAGTGTGCTACAAGGTGAATTTCGGCTCATTCAGTGTGCTACAATGTGAATTTCGGCTCATTCAGTGTGCTACAAGGTGAATTTCAGCTCATTCAGTGTGCTATAATGTGAATTTTGTCTCATTACCGTTTGCTATAATGTGAATTTCGACTCATACCAGGTGCTATATTGTTAATTTTGTCTCATTCTGTGTGCTATAATGTGAATTTTGGCTCATACCGTGTGCTATAAAGTGAATTTTGGCTCATTCTGTGTGCTATAATGTGAATTTTGGCTCATACCGTGTGCTATAAAGTGAATTTTGGCTCATTCTGTGTGCTATAATGTGAATTTCGGCTCATTCTGTGTGCTATAATGTGAATTTCGGCTCATTCTTTGTGCTATATTGTGAATTTTGACTCATAACGTGTGCTATAATGTGAATTTCGGCTCATTCTGTGTGCTATAATGTGAATTTCAGCTCATACTGTGTGGTATAATGTGAATTTCCACTCATTCTGTGTGCTATAATGAGAAAGGTGCACTACTACTAGGTAGCATAAGGGGTCCTACTATTGTGGTGCATAATGTGTATAAGGGGTATATGGTGTGGTAAACTACACTGAAGGATACGCTTCCTTTTGAGTGGCCACGTCCCCTTCCCTGGAGGCGCTTGCATAATTGCAACCTTCACTTTTCCATACCCCCACTTCAAAATTTCCGCTTCGACCACTGTACATAGGTAAAATATATATATATATATATATATATATATATACACACACACACGTATATATTATATATACATGCATGTGCTCCCTATATGAAAGATTCTTTCATATTTACCACCAAATTGTAATTTTCTTTGTAGTAATTAAAGATGTTATGATTTTAATTTTAGATTTTAGGGCCCCACTGTCTTAAGTACCCCGGGCCCCCCGAAGCCTTAATCCAGCTCTGCCGCACAGGCAGAAGACAGCAAGGAGGCTGCTGCCTCCCTGCAACACCACAGATCTGCCAACACGCAGCAGCGTGTGCTGACTGTAACACAATGCTGCTGCTGTTGCTGGCAGGACAGGGGAGCTTCAGAGCTGGGACAAAGCTACTCCAGCCGGGGGGGCCCCTAAAACTGTGAGGCCCGGGGTACGTACCCCCTGGGCCCACCCTTAATCCGTACCCCCTGATGCCCCCTCTCCCTCTGTCTCCACTAAATAGATGCTGTGTGCATGCTAAGCAGAACAGCGAGTACAGGAGCTTCCCAACTGCCCCCCCCCTCCCCCACCGCGGAACACTGCGGCCCTCGGGTGGGACAGACCCAAAAAATGGGACTGTCCCGCGAAAATTGGGACAGTTGGGAGGTATGGGGGTGTGTGAGGGGGTATGCCGTACAGACAGACGGGCACCGGCTCACTGTGTGCTTGACCCCCCACATCACCATACTCAGCAGGGTCTCTCTGACGCGGAGAAGCGTCACTTTCTGGCACACTCCACGCTTCTTAGCTGCAGTTTTGTGGGGCACCTGCCGCTGTGCAGGTTCCGTACTTCCTCTGTTATCTCCAGCCCCGGCAACCCCACCGCTAGCTGCAGCGCTGCCGCCCGCAGTGAGGTGCGCCCAGCTCCTTCACACACTTTAGCCGGCGGGCAGCGCGGCAGAAGTCCGCGCTGCTTGCAGGCTCCGACCCCCTCCTCCCTCCAGCCGCAGCGTCTCCTGGGGGCTAACCAGTCACTCCCACTCTCCCCTTACCACAGTGCCCGGCAGCCGCGAGGTCCACGCCGCGTGCAAGCTATGACCCCCTCCTCCTTCCAGCCGCAGCGTCTCCTGGGGGCTAACCAGTTACTCCCAGTCTCCCCTTACCACAGTGCCCGGCAGCCGTGCGAGGTCCGCGGTGTGTGACTGAGGAGTGGGGGGGAGGGATGCGGATGGGCAGAGGAAGCAGGACTCCAGCCTGAGAGAGTCAACCATGCCAAGTCTCCACCAGCAGCAGATCCAAACAGGTTGGAGTGGAACAGCAGCAGCCAGCAGCAGTGACTCCGGTAAGACACATCTGTCTGTCACCACTGTTTTGTCCCTAATACCAATCTCTCCCGTGCCCTGTGTTCTGTCATGTCCCTGTCACCCCTGGCCTTGCCCTGTCACCCCTGGCCTTGCCCTGTCACCCTTATCCTGGCCCTTTCACCCTAATCCTGGCCCTGTCACCCCTATCCTGGCCCTGTCACCCCTATCCTGGCCCTGTCAACTAAATCCTGGTCCTGCCGCCAGTACCCTGGCCCTGTCACCCCTATTCTGTCCCTGTCATTTCTGTCCTGGCCCCGTCACCCCTGTCCTTGCCCTGTCACCCCTGTCCTGGCCCCGTCACCCCTGTCCTGGCCCCGTCACCACTGTCCTGACCCTGTCACCCCTGTCCTGGCCCTGTTACTGCATACCCTCCAACTACCTTTTTGGCAGGTACAGTACCCGCAGCGCCTCCAGACCCCTCCCCAATGCACCACACCTCCGCACCTTCCCCTCCACCACATGTGACACTCCACCCCTCCCCCACATGCTGTGCCTCCAGACCCCCTACACCACCAGTGGCTCCCACTCCCCCACCACCCACAGCACCTCCAGACCCCCTCCACCATCCACCCCCCATATATGTCTCCCCACACACCTGCCCCCCTCCACCCACAGCATCTGCAGACACCCTCCTCCATTCGCGGTCCCCCCCTCACCCACCCACGGCACCTCCGCACCTGCCCCTCCACCACCTGCAGCGCCTCCGGACCACCTTCCCCGTCCGCCGCACCACCCGCACCTGCCTCTCCCCCACCGCGGTGCCTCCGGACCCCCTACCCCACCCCCGGCACCCCCGCCCCTTCCCATCCCACAGCACCTCCGGAACCCTCCACCCATCCGCAACATCCCTGCACCTGCCCCTCCCCCATGGCACCCCTGCCCCTCCCCTACCTGCAGTGCCTCCGGACCCCTCTCCCATCTACAGTCCCCACTCTTCTGTCTCTCCCCCACCCGTAGCACCTCCCAACCCTTCCCCCACGGGCCCCCCGCATCTGCCCCCCCTCCACCTGCAGCATCTACAGACACCCTCCCCCATCCGCAGTCCCCCCCGCACCCGCTCATTCTGTACATCGTGCCCTGCAGGTGCTGTTCACGCCGTCGCAAGGGGCTGCACCTTCTTCACCATCGCACGCCCTTTCATTGTGCAATATTTAACCACTAACAAAGGAATTCAGGTAATACACCATATAATACAAATATTGAACCCCATATAGGCATGCAAGGGTTAAAGAGGCGTAGCCCCTTGCGACGGTGTGAAGAGCGCCCGTAGGGCGCGATGAAGCACCTAGTATATATATATATATATATATATATATATATATTTCATCTGCCTGCCTCTTTATTAGCGGCCCCATTGTCTGAAGTGCCCTGGGCCCCCCATAGCCTCAATCCGGATCTACGCGCACAAAGGACGCCACGTATGGTTCAGTACGCTAACCCAATAGAAAGTGAATGCGACACCAATTGTAGTTATTAATGTTCTGGTCCAACGCATCAACAGTTTGTTTACTAATTCAAGCAAAGGTAAAAAAAATACAATGAAAGCTACAGCCAAGACATACATAAGCAAGTGCTCCTGGATCCAGGCCTCAGTCATCTAGCAAGATGACCTCTGAGAAAGGTGACTGACTGATACCTGGGCCAGGTGCATGTCCTTTTATACAATGTTCCAAAAACAGTACAATGGGGAATGTAATATCTTCTTCCATTGGTCCAGGGGCGGGAAATATTCAGTACACCTTGGGTCGTTGGTCAGTTCGAACACTGTGCGATGCCTAATCTTGGGGTGTGATTACAGTTGTTTACCTCTGAACTCCCGCCTAAAGACCAGTTCAAACTGACCACAGTATCATACAGGAATATACATGTATCCAGTATCGCTAATAACTTGTTGCCGCAATATGTGACAATATCCTCGCAATCACCGGATTACTACTTATGTGACCCTGAACAATTTGATCCCACACACGGTGTCCTTATGCGGTCCCATCCCTGTACTCCACATATGGCTGGATATCTAATGAAACAATACCTTTATATTTATACATATAAACAGTTGACCAGCTGTGTAAAGACTATGTGTAACTCATTGTGTAGGAGACGGGTTAGTACTGTGTAAGACAAAAAGCCAGAATACATAATACATTTGACATATCACTATTAATTCAAATATCAATGTCTGGTCTTTATTATATTGAATACAACTTTTGGTCGCCTGGCTTAGATCACTTAATTACTGCTTTTCTGTTTAATTCTGCATTGTCATAAAATATACAACAGCTGGCTCTGGGGGAGATGTACTAAGCCTGAAAAGTGATAAATATCACTGTGATAAAGCACCAGCCAATCGGCTCCTAACTGCCATATTACAGGCTGTGTTTGAAAAATGACGGTTAGGAGCCGATTGGCTGGTACTTTATCACTTTTCAGGCTTAGTACATCTGGCCCTCTGTCTGGTAAACTCACCAGATGCTGTGAGACCACAGACGGAGTGTGAGCATTCTCCCCCTGTAAAGGTGATGCCTACGGAATATGTTTTCCTGAAAGGTAATGTATCACAGTTAGATGCGTTTCTTTCCAGTTGTGTATTTCAGTTGCAGTATAATCATAAACTATTGCTAAACATATTCCACTGCTGAAAGTCCCATCCTGAGATTATCATTCTATGCCAGGCTTAATGGCTGTACAAAGGGGAGATAACAGATGGGATCCTCCTGGCACATCAGTGTAACATTGATAAGAGAACTATGGATTGTAGTACAGTCCGGGCATGTTAAATAGACAGCATTCTTCTTTATCCAAAGAAAATATTGTGAGTCTTCATTGTTTTGGTTGTTCTCTATTCATTATAAAAGGAGAACAAAATGGGATTTGCCATGAGTTGTGTACAAACATATAAATTCAGAGTTAAATGTCATTGTAATAGTGTATTGGACATATATAGGAAGAGTGCAGTGACCCAGGTATAAACATGCAGGAGAGTCAGGGGCAGATTTATTAAGCTCGGTGAAGTGATAAAGTGGAAGGTGATAAAGGACCAGCCAATCAGATTCTAACTGTCATGTCACAGGCTTGGTTTGAAAAATGACAGGAGCTGATTGGCTGGTCCTTTATCACCTTCCAATTTATCACTTCACCGAGCTTAATAAATCTGCCCCTCAGTGGCATATCTATAATGGGCGCAGTATGTGCGGTACACACATGCCCCGGGGTCTAGGGGGCCCCACACCGCACACCCTGCGTCCATTATTTCAATACTTACCTCTCCATAGTTCCACAGCAGTGACAGTGACTCTGATCTGTAGGTGGTGTGCAGGTCTCTGGGAAAAAGGCCGCCACGGCATTTTCCTAGAGACCTGCGCATCACCTAGTGCTCAGAGTCAATGTCACTGCTGCTGCTTGCTAGAGAGTGGGGGGCCCAGATGGAGATTGCCCATGGCCCTCCTCAGTGGTGTAACTAGCAATTTTTCTCCCCCAAGCCAAAAAATTCTTCGGTGCCCCCCCCCCCCCCCCATCCCCTATAATTGGCACAAGTAAAAGGCCTTCGGCGCGCGTTGCAAAAAAGGGGTGTGGCTTCATTGAAATGGGCGTGGCTTCACAGGAAAGAAAAATAATCCTGATTAATGCCCCTTACATTATTTGTAATTTTTCCTCCTTATAGTAATGCCCAGTATACATTATGCCACATACTGCAATGGCCCTTAGACATTATGCCACACACAATAATGCACATGACACAATATGCACACACCGTAATGCCCCCGACACATTATGCCACACACCGTAATGCCTGTGACACATTATGACAGGAATCACAATGCCCGTTATACATTATGCTACACACTGCAATGCCCCTGATACATTATAGCACATACAATGTCTGTGACACATTATGACACACACCGCAATGACCCTGAGACATTATACCACATACCACAATGCCCGTGATATAGTATACAACACACCATAATGCCTGACACATGACACACACCGCAATGTCCGTGATACATTATGCCACACACTGCAGTGACCCTGAGACATTATACCACATATCACAATGCATGTGATATAGTATACCATACACCGTAATGCCTGTGACACATACCGCAATGCCCATTATACTCTATGTCACACACCACAATGCCCGTTATACATTATGCCAAACTGCAATGCCCCTGAGACATTATACCACATACCACAATGCCCGTGATATAGTATGCCACACACCGTAATGCCTGTGACACATTATGACACACACCGCAATGTCCGTGATACATTATGCCACACACCGTAATGCCCATTACACATTAAGTCCTACAGTAAGGCTTCTAATTACTTTTAAATTACCTGCTCGTTGCCAGGGGTTTCATGCTCTTGGTTCCATGCACGGTGCTAGGGGTTTTCATGCTCAGGGTGTCATGCTCGTTGCCAGGGGTTTCATGCACTGGGTGTTATGATCGTTGCTAGGGGGTAGTGCTTGTTGCTAGGGCTGTGCTCCCAGTGCCAGATATTCCCCCACAGTGCCAGGTACTCACGTCTCCAGTGCCAAATATAGCCCCCCCCATGTGTTAGGTACACATATACCCCCCAGTGCCACATATGCCCCCAGTGCCAGATATTCCCCCACAGTGCCAGGTACTCACATGCCACCAGTGCCAAAAATAGCCCCCCCCCCATGTGCCAGGTACACATATAACCCCCCCAGTTCTACATATGCCCCCAGTGCCAGATATTCCCCCACAGTGCCAGGTACTCACTTGCCCCCAGTGCCAAATATAACCCCCCCCCATGTGCCAGGTACACATACACCCCCCCAGTGCCACATATGCCACCTCAGTGCCACATATGCCCCCAGAAGTGCTCCCACTCCCCGTGCCGAATATGCTCCCCCAGTGCCAGTTAAATCCCCCCCCCCCCACTCTCCCCCGCTGTTTTGTGATGGAGGGACACGGAAGGCACAGCGCGCGCCTCTTCTGTGTCCCTCCTGCGTCTCCGGCGGGTCTGTTAAAGGAAGTGCCGGTTCATGAGCCAATCAGAGATCACGAATGGCAATTAATTTATTAGACCCGCCGGAGACGCAGGAGGGACACAGGAGAGGCGCGCGCTGTGCCCTCCGTGTCCCTCCTTACAGCAGCGGAAGGAAGGAGGGAGAGGAGACAGCAGATTGACAAGCGGACGCTCGTCCGCATGTCAATCTGCGCTAAATCAGTGGCGGCGCCCCCGCAGCCCTGCGCCCCTAAGCCACCGCGAGGGCTGCGGGGGCAGTAGTTACGCCACTGGCCCTCCTCCTCTCTCAATACACCCCGTGGGAGAGTTGTACAGATGGCTGAAGACTGACTGAAGGATGTATTGACAATAGGATAGACAGACAACAAGTGTTACATTTATCAGGAGCACCTTGAATATAATCATGAACATTCCATAATCATATGGTTAACTTCTCCATCAGATGCACAAAGCCACCTAACACTTCTGGAATGGGGGAAGACAAGGCTGTGTTATTGTAATGACATTGATTGACAACACTATCTATTGCCTCCATGATACATCTCTAGCTCAGACACCTCTAGTAACAAAGCCTCAGAATGGAAAAAGAAAAAGAAAAAAGTAATAATGATAACTTAGTCATCTTGTTGAGGTTCGGACAAAATCTATCCAGACTCTGGGCTAGATGCATCATCGATTAGAGAGTGATGAAATGGATAGTGAAAAAGTGCCAGCCAATCAGGTCCTAACTGGCATGTCACAGGCTGTGTTTGAAAAATGACAGGAGCTGATTGGTTGGCACTTTTTCACTTTCCATTTTATCACTTTCCAAGTGATGATGCATCTAGCCCTCTGTCTGGATTCCAGTGGAAAAAGTGTTTGACCAGAAAAACTGGCACCAATTTTCTAATGTGCATGTATCTTAGTTGCACTGTGTGTGAGTCCAGAGTCTGTGAGAAACAGTTGCCATTGAGGAGCATGGTCTCTTAGAAAAGGTATTGAGCGTTCCTAGCTAGTGACGGGGGAGTTGAGTATGCAGATGCACAGAGATTGTCCGTGTTATGGGAGCGTCACTGAAGAAGCTTAATCACTCACACTAGAGGCCGTACTCTGATGGACATTCTGCATCTAGCACGGGGATGTGCAAATTTTGATAATGATAGCTGAATCTGAGAGTCTAAAGACACTTACAGTGGGCGTATCAGTCCTTGCACATTCAGATGCACTGCTGTACACCAGAGCGTGGCTTGTAGCAGTATTTGCATAAAGTCGCAGAAGCAATATGTGCAGAAGACACAGACAGAGACGCTGCAGCACCCAACTCAGATTCAGGCCATAGTTGTTCTAGTTCTACTTGGTGTTGATAGAACTAGCCTGGAATTTTGAAGATTTCTGGATGCCAAGAGAACGGTGTACAGAATTAAGATGTCTATTTCCCACCAGGAGTTTGCTCTTGTGATGTGGATTAACAACTGTCTCCCAATGTTCTCTGAGAGAATGTTCTTATACTTTATCGGGACTGCATAACAAGAGACCTGCAGTGTTCCTGTCCAGAGCTGGATTATAAGGGGTGCCTGACACAAATATTGCCCCAACCTAACTGGCTCCCAGCAGTGTCACAGACACGATGTAATACACTGCCGGTCAGTGCAGTCAAGGTAAGGGGCACCTTGGTACTCACTGATACTGGTATATCAAAAGTCTAAGTGATACCAAAGGCCAAGGATCTTTCTGACATTTGAATTAGCCCAATGCCCCCTTCTACAGTTTAGTGTTCTCCCTCCCGCCCCATCTCCCACCATCTGTGCAGTAAAGGAGTAATTAGCAGAAATAACTGCTCCAGGTCCTACATGCTGAGCGGAAGATAGAACACCCCCTGCCGCCTGCGGAACATCAAAGCTGCTGCTGATAGCACCCCCACACTACTGCTGGAGGATGGGTAGGGGGCCCAGTGCATTGCTGGCCCAGGGGCCTACACTGGTGTTAAGACAGCCCTGGTTGCAGGCAGTTACAGAACATGGCAGCAGCTCCGCTAGCCAGGATTCCTGTGCCCTGGGCCGGCCTCTTCTGGTGCGGTGTGAAGGCCACATGGTACCCATCTGTGGGCCTGGATACTGGGGAGTGCAGTGGCGGTGAGTCTCTCCCCGGGGTAAGAGTGGATTGGTGAGGGGATACTTGGGATGGGGGAGCTGGGAATGCAGCATGGAGTCATTGGGGAGAGGCAGACTGTGGAGTGTCTGGGGGAGGAAGGAGAAAAATACATATTTATATTAGAGATGAGCGGGTTCGGTTAGTTGAGATCCGAACCCCCCCGAACTTCACCTATTTTACACTGGTCCGAGGCAGCCTCGGATCTTCCCGCCTTGCTCGGTTAACCCGAACGCACCCAAACATCATCATCCCGCTGTCGTATTCTATATAAAGAGCCGCACATCGCCGCCATTTTCACTCGTGCATTGGAGATTGTACGGAGAGGACGTGGCTGCGTTCTCTCCCTGAAAAGCTCCGTATTTGTGCTCAGTGTGCTGCAAATATCTGTGCTCAGTGTGCTGCAAATATCTGTGCTCAGTGTGCTGAAAATATTTACGTTCTCTGCCTGAAGACGCTCCATATCTGTGCTCAGTGTGCTGCAAATATCTGTGCTCAGTGTGCTGCATTGTGGGGACCACCAGTATATAATTATAGCAGTACAGTACAGTAGGCCATTGCTGTATCTTGCAGCTCTGTGTCAAGTATACTATCCATATCTGTGCTGCATTATTGTGAGCAGTATATCGTAGGACAGTGCAGCATTTTGGTGACCAGCAGTATACATATACAGTAGTACAGTACAGTAGGCCATTGCTGTATCTTGCAGCTGTGTCAAGTATACTATACATATCTGTGCTGCATTGTTGTGAGCAGTATATAGTAGGACAGTGCAGCATTATGGAGACCAGCAGTATACATATAGTACAGTACAGTAGGCCATTGCTGTATCTTGCAGCTCTGTGTCACTTCTAGTATCCTGATCAGTGCTCAATATCTGCTGCATTGTAGTGACCAGTATGTATACTGTACTGTGCGACGTGTGTTATACACCTGGTGATTTTATACATCTTGTAATCTGTACTGAGCGATGTGTGAGATACACCTGGGGATTATACACCCTGTATACTGTACTGTGCAGCGTGTGATACACCTGGTGATTATACACTTTATATACTGTACTGTGCAACGTTTGTGATACACCTGGTGATTATACACCCTGTATACTATACTGAGCGGTGTGTGAGATACACCTGGGGATTATACACCCTATATACTGTACTGTGTGATGTGTGAGACACACCTGGGGATTATACACCCTATATACTGTACTGTGCGATGTGTGTGATACACCTGGTAATTAATTATACACCCTGTATACTGTACTGTGCGATGTGTGTTATACACCTGGTGATTATACATCCTGCAATCTTTACTGAGCGATGTGTGAGATACACCTGGGGATTATGCACCCTATATACTGTAGTGAGCGATGTGTGAGATACACCTGGTGATTATACATCCTATAATCTGTACTGAGCGATGTGTGAGATACACCTGGGGATTATACATCCTATAATCTGTACTGAGCGATGTGTGAGATACACCTGGGGATTATACACCCTATATACTGTACTGAGCGATGTGTGAGATACACCTGGGGATTATACACCCTATATACTGTACTGAGCGATGTGTGAGATACACCTGGGGATTATACACCCTATATACTGTACTGAGCGATGTGTGAGATACACCTGGGGATTATACATCCTGTAATCTGTGCTGAGCGATGTGTGAGATACACCTGGTAATATCTGTGCTCAGTGTGCTGCATTGTGGTGACCACCAGTATATTATAGTAGTACAGTATAGTAGGCCATTGCTGTATCTTGCAGCTCCGTGTCAGACTCAGTTCTAGTATCCTGATCAGTGCTCAATATCTGATGCATTGTTGTGACCAGTATATAGTAGTACAGTGCAGCATTGTGGTGACCACCAGTATATAGTAGTACAGTACAGTAGGCCATTGCTGTATCTTGCAACTCTGTGTCACTTCTAGTATCCTGATCAGTGCTTAATATCTGTGCTCAGTGTCAGTGCTGCATTGTGGTGACCAGTATACTATAGTACAATAGTCCAGTGCTGTTCTCGCTGCTCAGTGTCAGTTCTCCGTAGTATCATCAGTGATCAGTATAATCAGTTTTCAGTATAATCAGTGAGCTGTTAGACATGTGCCCGTTTTCCGCCATTAGTGCACTGGGATTTAGACAATTGATGAATTATTGTGTCCCCGGTACAAAATCCCATCTAGATTCCACTTCACTAGGCAGGCGATAGCGAGATTTTACCAATTAATATCAGTGATTTATAATTATTAATTACAGTGATCTTGCCAAATAATTCCAGTGATTTTGTCATTTTCTTCCAGTGATTTGGACCAATAATACCATTGATTAGAACGAATAATTCCTGTGATTTTGTCATTTTCTTCCAGTGATTTGGACCAATAATACCATTGATTAAAACAAATAATTCCTGTGATATTGAGGTGTTTGTGTCGCTTAGCTTAGCCATCCAGCGACCACAGTGCACCTCTATTTCTCTTTTCTTTGCATCATGTGCTGTTTGGGGCCAATTTTTTTTAAGTGCCATCCTGTCTGACACTGTAGTGCCACTCCTAGATGGGCCAGGTGTTTGTACCGGCCACTTGGGTCGCTTAGCTTAGTCATCCAGCTACCTCGGTGCAAATTTTAGGACTAAAAATAATATTGTGAGGTGTGAGGTGTTCAGAATAGCCTGGGAATGAGTGGAAATTATGGTTATTGGGGTTAATAATACTATAGGATCAAAATTACCCCCAAATTCTATGATTTAAGCTGTTTTTGAGGGGGTTTTGAAAAAAAACACCCGAATTCAAAACACACCCGAATCCAACAAAAAAATTTCAGGGAGGTTTTGCCAAAACGCATCCAAATCCAAAACACGGCCGCGGAACTGAATCCAAAACCAAAACACAAAACCCGAAAAATTTCCAGTGCACATCTCTAATTTATATATATAGATAGACAGATAGATAGATAGATAGATAAATATATAAATACATATATATATATTTATTTATTTATTCATTTATTAACAGTTTCTTATATAGTGCAGCAAATTCCGCTTTAATATATACTGTGTATATATATATATATATATAGAGAGAGAGAGAGAGAGAGAGAGAGAAAGAGAACTTGGCAGAGGTGCAGCACTTACAAGCATTTGTAAAGTAAACTCACGGACACAGAGGTTTCCTGAAGAAAATCCAGTGTGGATTGAAACATTGAAAAATGACCTCTGTGTCCGTGAATTTACTTTATAAATGTTTCTGAGTGCCGCACCTCTTCTAAGTTCTATCCACTCATTGTGAGGACACCGAAACCAGTTGTGTTCTATAGGTGGAGTGCCGGGTTTTATGTGTTATATATATATATATATATATATATATATATATATATATATATAAAATCTGAGGGGACCCCAGAGATATCACTGTACCGGGCCCCAAGATTTCTGTTGCCGGCCTTGATGGCCAGTTGTCCATGTAGACAAGGTGGCACATCTGAAGGTGTCACAACTATTACCTAGGGATATGTGGGAACATCAGGGAATACTGGTGAGGGGCCGCTGTATTATGTTATGTACAGTATGTGACTTCTCAGTAAGTACAAACAGAAGATTATTTGGGGGTTTCAGCGGACAGAGTGGTGTTCTACAGGCCACTGTATGATACTATTGTGTACTAGAGATGAGCGGGTTCGGTTTCTCTGAATCCGAACCCGCACGAACTTCATGTTTTTTTCACGGGTCCGAGCAGACTCGGATCTTCCCGCCTTGCTCGGTTAACCCGAGCGCGCCCGAACGTCATCATGACGCTGTCGGATTCTCGCGAGACTCGGATTCTATATAAGGAGCCGCGCGTCGCCGCCATTTTCACACGTGCATTGAGATTGATAGGGAGAGGACGTGGCTGGCGTCCTCTCCATTTAGATTAGGGTTGAGAGAGAGAGAGAGAGATTGACCTGAGGCTGTGATACTGTAGAAGAGAGTGCAGAGTTTAGTGACTGACGACCACAGTGACCACCAGACAGTGCAGTTGTTTGTTTTATTTAATATATCCGTTCTCTGCCTGAAAAAAACGATACACACAGTGACTCAGTCACATACCATATCTGTGTGCACTGCTCAGCCCAGTGTGCTGCATCAATGTATATATATATCTGACTGTGCTCAGCTCACACAGCTTATAATTGTGGGGGAGACTGGGGAGCACTGCAGTGCCAGTTATAGGTTATAGCAGGAGCCAGGAGTACATAATATTATATTAAAATTAAACAGTGCACACTTTTGCTGCAGGAGTGCCACTGCCAGTGTGACTAGTGACCAGTGACCTGACCACCAGTATATATAATATTAGTAGTATACTATCTCTTTATCAACCAGTCTATATTAGCAGCAGACACAGTACAGTGCGGTAGTTCACGGCTGTGGCTACCTCTGTGTCGGCACTCGGCAGCCCGTCCATAATTGTATATACCACCTAACCGTGGTTTTTTTTTCTTTCTTTATAGTCATACTAGTTACGAGTATACTATCTCTTTATCAACCAGTCTATATTAGCAGCAGACACATTACAGTGCGGTAGTTCACGGCTGTGGCTACCTCTGTGTCGGCACTCGGCAGCCCGTCCATAATTGTATATACCACCTAACCGTGGTTTTTTTTTCTTTCTTTATACATACATACTAGTTACGAGTATACTATCTCTTTATCAACCAGTCTATATTAGCAGCAGACACAGTACAGTGCGGTAGTTCACGGCTGTGGCTACCTCTGTGTCGGCACTCGGCAGCCCGTCCATAATTGTATATACCACCTAACCGTGGTTTTTTTTTCTTTCTTTATACATACATACTAGTTACGAGTATACTATCTCTTTATCAACCAGTCTATATATTAGCAGCAGACACAGTACAGTGCGGTAGTTCACGGCTGTGGCTACCTCTGTGTCGGCACTCGGCAGCCCGTCCATAATTGTATATACCACCTAACCGTGTTTTTTTTTTCTTTCTTTATAGTCATACTAGTTACGAGTATACTATCTCTTTATCAACCAGTCTATATTAGCAGCAGACACAGTACAGTGCGGTAGTTCACGGCTGTGGCTACCTCTGTGTCGGCACTCGGCAGCCCGTCCATAATTGTATATACCACCTAACCGTGGTTTTTTTTTCTTTCTTTATACATACATACTAGTTACGAGTATACTATCTCTTTATCAACCAGTCTATATTAGCAGCAGACACAGTACAGTGCGGTAGTTCACGGCTGTGGCTACCTCTGTGTCGGCACTCGGCAGCCCGTCCATAATTGTATATACCACCTAACCGTGGTTTTTTTTTCTTTCTTTATACATACATACTAGTTACGAGTATACTATCTCTTTATCAACCAGTCTATATATTAGCAGCAGACACAGTACAGTGCGGTAGTTCACGGCTGTGGCTACCTCTGTGTCGGCACTCGGCAGCCCGTCCATAATTGTATATACCACCTAACCGTGGTTTTTTTTTCTTTCTTTATACATACATACTAGTTACGAGTATACTATCTCTTTATCAACCAGTCTATATATTAGCAGCAGACACAGTACAGTGCGGTAGTTCACGGCTGTGGCTACCTCTGTGTCGGCACTCGGCAGCCCGTCCATAATTGTATATACCACCTAACCGTGGTTTTTTTTTCTTTCTTTATACATACATACTAGTTACGAGTATACTATCTCTTTATCAACCAGTCTATATATTAGCAGCAGACACAGTACAGTGCGGTAGTTCACGGCTGTGGCTACCTCTGTGTCGGCACTCGGCAGCCCGTCCATAATTGTATATACCACCTAACCGTGGTTTTTTTTTCTTTCTTTATACATACATACTAGTTACGAGTATACTATCTCTTTATCAACCAGTCTATATTAGCAGCAGACACAGTACAGTGCGGTAGTTCACGGCTGTGGCTACCTCTGTGTCGGCACTCGGCAGCCCGTCCATAATTGTATATACCACCTAACCGTGGTTTTTTTTTCTTTCTTTATACATACATACTAGTTACGAGTATACTATCTCTTTATCAACCAGTCTATATTAGCAGCAGACACAGTACAGTGCGGTAGTTCACGGCTGTGGCTACCTCTGTGTCGGCACTCGGCAGCCCGTCCATAATTGTATATACCACCTAACCGTGGTTTTTTTTTCTTTCTTTATAGTCATACTAGTTACGAGTATACTATCTCTTTATCAACCAGTCTATATATTAGCAGCAGACACAGTACAGTGCGGTAGTTCACGGCTGTGGCTACCTCTGTGTCGGCACTCGGCAGCCCGTCCATAATTGTATATACCACCTAACCGTGGTTTTTTTTTCTTTCTTTATACATACATACTAGTTACGAGTATACTATCTCTTTATCAACCAGTCTATATATTAGCAGCAGACACAGTACAGTGCGGTAGTTCACGGCTGTGGCTACCTCTGTGTCGGCACTCGGCAGCCCGTCCATAATTGTATATACCACCTAACCGTGGTTTTTTTTTTCTTTCTTTATACATACATACTAGTTACGAGTATACTATCTCTTTATCAACCAGTCTATATTAGCAGCAGACACAGTACAGTGCGGTAGTTCACGGCTGTGGCTACCTCTGTGTCGGCACTCGGCAGCCCGTCCATAATTGTATATACCACCTAACCGTGGTTTTTTTTTCTTTCTTTATACATACATACTAGTTACGAGTATACTATCTCTTTATCAACCAGTCTATATATTAGCAGCAGACACAGTACAGTGCGGTAGTTCACGGCTGTGGCTACCTCTGTGTCGGCACTCGGCAGCCCGTCCATAATTGTATATACCACCTAACCGTGGTTTTTTTTTCTTTCTTTATAGTCATACTAGTTACGAGTATACTATCTCTTTATCAACCAGTCTATATTAGCAGCAGACACAGTACAGTGCGGTAGTTCACGGCTGTGGCTACCTCTGTGTCGGCACTCGGCAGCCCGTCCATAATTGTATATACCACCTAACCGTGGTTTTTTTTTCTTTCTTTATAGTCATACTAGTTACGAGTATACTATCTCTTTATCAACCAGTCTATATTAGCAGCAGACACAGTACAGTGCGGTAGTTCACGGCTGTGGCTACCTCTGTGTCGGCACTCGGCAGCCCGTCCATAATTGTATATACCACCTAACCGTGGTTTTTTTTTCTTTCTTTATACATACATACTAGTTACGAGTATACTATCTCTTTATCAACCAGTCTATATTAGCAGCAGACACAGTACAGTGCGGTAGTTCACGGCTGTGGCTACCTCTGTGTCGGCACTCGGCAGCCCGTCCATAATTGTATATACCACCTAACCGTGGTTTTTTTTTCTTTCTTTATACATACATACTAGTTACGAGTATACTATCTCTTTATCAACCAGTCTATATATTAGCAGCAGACACAGTACAGTGCGGTAGTTCACGGCTGTGGCTACCTCTGTGTCGGCACTCGGCAGCCCGTCCATAATTGTATATACCACCTAACCGTGGTTTTTTTTTTCTTTCTTTATACATACATACTAGTTACGAGTATACTATCTCTTTATCAACCAGTCTATATTAGCAGCAGACACAGTACAGTGCGGTAGTTCACGGCTGTGGCTACCTCTGTGTCGGCACTCGGCAGCCCGTCCATAATTGTATATACCACCTAACCGTGGTTTTTTTTTCTTTCTTTATACATACATACTAGTTACGAGTATACTATCTCTTTATCAACCAGTCTATATATTAGCAGCAGACACAGTACAGTGCGGTAGTTCACGGCTGTGGCTACCTCTGTGTCGGCACTCGGCAGCCCGTCCATAATTGTATATACCACCTAACCGTGGTTTTTTTTTCTTTCTTTATACATACATACTAGTTACGAATATACTATCTCTTTATCAACCAGTCTATATATTAGCAGCAGACACAGTACAGTGCGGTAGTTCACGGCTGTGGCTACCTCTGTGTCGGCACTCGGCAGCCCGTCCATAATTGTATATACCACCTAACCGTGGTTTTTTTTTCTTTCTTTATAGTCATACTAGTTACGAGTATACTATCTCTTTATCAACCAGTCTATATTAGCAGCAGACACAGTACAGTGCGGTAGTTCACGGCTGTGGCTACCTCTGTGTCGGCACTCGGCAGCCCGTCCATAATTGTATATACCACCTAACCGTGGTTTTTTTTTCTTTCTTTATAGTCATACTAGTTACGAGTATACTATCTCTTTATCAACCAGTCTATATTAGCAGCAGACACAGTACAGTGCGGTAGTTCACGGCTGTGGCTACCTCTGTGTCGGCACTCGGCAGCCCGTCCATAATTGTATATACCACCTAACCGTGGTTTTTTTTTCTTTCTTTATACATACATACTAGTTACGAGTATACTATCTCTTTATCAACCAGTCTATATTAGCAGCAGACACAGTACAGTGCGGTAGTTCACGGCTGTGGCTACCTCTGTGTCGGCACTCGGCAGCCCGTCCATAATTGTATATACCACCTAACCGTGGTTTTTTTTTCTTTCTTTATACATACATACTAGTTACGAGTATACTATCTCTTTATCAACCAGTCTATATATTAGCAGCAGACACAGTACAGTGCGGTAGTTCACGGCTGTGGCTACCTCTGTGTCGGCACTCGGCAGCCCGTCCATAATTGTATATACCACCTAACCGTGGTTTTTTTTTCTTTCTTTATACATACATACTAGTTACGAGTATACTATCTCTTTATCAACCAGTCTATATATTAGCAGCAGACACAGTACAGTGCGGTAGTTCACGGCTGTGGCTACCTCTGTGTCGGCACTCGGCAGCCCGTCCATAATTGTATATACCACCTAACCGTGGTTTTTTTTTCTTTCTTTATACATACATACTAGTTACGAGTATACTATCTCTTTATCAACCAGTCTATATTAGCAGCAGACACAGTACAGTGCGGTAGTTCACGGCTGTGGCTACCTCTGTGTCGGCACTCGGCAGCCCGTCCATAATTGTATATACCACCTAACCGTGGTTTTTTTTTCTTTCTTTATACATACATACTAGTTACGAGTATACTATCTCTTTATCAACCAGTCTATATATTAGCAGCAGACACAGTACAGTGCGGTAGTTCACGGCTGTGGCTACCTCTGTGTCGGCACTCGGCAGCCCGTCCATAATTGTATATACCACCTAACCGTGGTTTTTTTTCTTCTTTATACATACATACTAGTTACGAGTATACTATCTCTTTATCAACCAGTCTATATTAGCAGCAGACACAGTACAGTGCGGTAGTTCACGGCTGTGGCTACCTCTGTGTCGGCACTCGGCAGCCCGTCCATAATTGTATATACCACCTAACCGTGGTTTTTTTTTCTTTCTTTATACATACATACTAGTTACGAGTATACTATCTCTTTATCAACCAGTCTATATTAGCAGCAGACACAGTACAGTGCGGTAGTTCACGGCTGTGGCTACCTCTGTGTCGGCACTCGGCAGCCCGTCCATAATTGTATATACCACCTAACCGTGGTTTTTTTTTCTTTCTTTATACATACATACTAGTTACGAGTATACTATCTCTTTATCAACCAGTCTATATATTAGCAGCAGACACAGTACAGTGCGGTAGTTCACGGCTGTGGCTACCTCTGTGTCGGCACTCGGCAGCCCGTCCATAATTGTATATACCACCTAACCGTGGTTTTTTTTTCTTTCTTTATACGTACATACTAGTTACGAGTATACTATCTCTTTATCAACCAGTCTATATATTAGCAGCAGACACAGTACAGTGCGGTAGTTCACGGCTGTGGCTACCTCTGTGTCGGCACTCGGCAGCCCGTCCATAATTGTATATACCACCTAACCGTGGTTTTTTTTTCTTCTTTATACATACATACTACTACGACATCTCTTTATCAACCAGTCTATATTAGCAGCAGACACAGTACAGTACGGTAGTTCACGGCTGTGGCTACCTCTGTATTTGCACTCGGCAGGCAGTCCGTCCATAATTGTATACCACCTAACCGTGGTTTTTTTTTCTTTCTTCTTTATACATACATAGTTACATAGACATCTCTTTATCAACCAGTCTATATTAGCAGCAGACACAGTACAGTACGGTAGTTCACGGCTGTGGCTACCTCTGTGTCTGCACTTGGCAGGCAGTCCGTCCATAATTGTATACCACCTAACCGTGGTTTTTTTTTCTTTCTTCTTTATACATACATAGTTACATAGACATCTCTTTATCAACCAGTCTATATTAGCAGCAGACACAGTACAGTACGGTAGTTCACGGCTGTGGCTACCTCTGTGTCTGCACTCGGCAGGCAGTCCGTCCATAATTGTATACCACCTAACCGTGGTTTTTTTTTCTTTCTTCTTTATACATACATAGTTACATAGACATCTCTTTATCAACCAGTCTATATTAGCAGCAGACACAGTACAGTACGGTAGTTCACGGCTGTGGCTACCTCTGTGTCTGCACTCGGCAGGCAGTCCGTCCATAATTGTATACCACCTAACCGTGGTTTTTTTTTCTTTCTTCTTTATACATACATAGTTACATAGACATCTCTTTATCAACCAGTCTATATTAGCAGCAGACACAGTACAGTACGGTAGTTCACGGCTGTGGCTACCTCTGTGTCTGCACTCGGCAGGCAGTCCATAATTGTATACTAGTATCCATCTCCATTGTTTACCTGAGGTGCCTTTTAGTTGTGCCTATTAAAATATGGAGAACAAAAATGTTGAGGTTCCAAAATTAGGGAAAGATCAAGATCCACTTCCACCTCGTGCTGAAGCTGCTGCCACTAGTCATGGCCGAGACGATGAAATGCCAGCAACGTCGTCTGCCAAGGCCGATGCCCAATGTCATAGTACAGAGCATGTCAAATCCAAAACACCAAATATCAGAAAAAAAAGGACTCCAAAACCTAAAATAAAATTGTCGGAGGAGAAGCGTAAACTTGCCAATATGCCATTTACGACACGGAGTGGCAAGGAACGGCTGAGGCCCTGGCCTATGTTCATGGCTAGTGGTTCAGCTTCACATGAGGATGGAAGCACTCAGCCTCTCGCTAGAAAAATGAAAAGACTCAAGCTGGCAAAAGCAGCACAGCAAAGAACTGTGCATTCTTCGAAATCCCAAATCCACAAGGAGAGTCCAATTGTGTCGGTTGCGATGCCTGACCTTCCCAACACTGGACGTGAAGAGCATGCGCCTTCCACCATTTGCACGCCCCCTGCAAGTGCTGGAAGGAGCACCCGCAGTCCAGTTCCTGATAGTCAGATTGAAGATGTCAGTGTTGAAGTACACCAGGATGAGGAGGATATGGGTGTTGCTGGCGCTGGGGAGGAAATTGAAAACAAATACTCAAAAATAGGCGCTGAGTGTAGTTTCATACAGTTAAAGAAAGTCAATACTTAAAGTCCATATATGTGCTGATGGAAAGAAGAATCCCGCTCCAATATAAACCTCTTGTGGAGATGTTGTATGAATCTTCTAATCCACAGATGTCTCACGATGATATGTAATGGAAAAACAAATAACAATTCATGGTGTAGTATGTCCAATACCACTCTATTCTTTCAATCAATAAAGCCAGATATTCAAGGGTGGCGTACCCCACTCACAATGGAAAGAATATGGCTCCACGCATAAAGGTATCTTTTAAAACTGGATAGCAGAGATATTCAATAACATTGAAAGCGTACCATTACTCACTCAGAATGTGAATTGGATCCTCCCATAACGGTTTCTTTGAATATTCTGCTTCAATCACGGACAAATGAAGTGTGAATAAAAACTAGTTTATTTAAAATATATTAAAACAAGAAAATTAACAGGAGACCACACATATCAACTCAGGGGTAGAGGTGACAAAGCCAGTATTTCACCGCCGGCCGAAAACGGCAAACCCAGCCAGATGTGATGCACGACTACACTCCCAAGTGTATAATATATGTGATACTACCTGTTCTGCACCCTTTCCAACGCGTTTCTCCCCGCAAATGGGGCTTTTTCGCAAATGGGGCTTCTTCCTTGAAAAAGCCCCATTTGCGGGGAGAAACGCGTTGGAAAGGGTGCAGAACAGGTAGTATCACATATATTATACACTTGGGAGTGTAGTCGTGCATCACATCTGGCTGGGTTTGCCGTTTTCGGCCGGCGGTGAAATACTGGCTTTGTCACCTCTACCCCTGAGTTGATATGTGTGGTCTCCTGTTAATTTTCTTGTTTTAATATATTTTAAATAAACTAGTTTTTATTCAGACTTCATTTGTCCGTGATTGAAGCAGAATATTCAAAGAAACCGTTATGGGAGGATCCAATTCACATTCTGAGTGAGTAATGGTACGCTTTCAATGTTATTGAATATCTCTGCTATCCAGTTTTAAAAGATACCTTTATGCGTGGAGCCATATTCTTTCCATTGTGAGTGGGGTACGCCACCCTTGAATATCTGGCTTTATTGATTGAAAGAATAGAGTGGTATTGGACATACTACACCATGAATTGTTATTTGTTTTTCCATTACATATCATCGTGAGACATCTGTGGATTAGAAGATTCATACAACATCTCCACAAGAGGTTTATATTGGAGCGGGATTCTTCTTTCCATCAGCACATATATGGACTTTAAGTATTGACTTTCTTTAACTGTATGAAACTACACTCAGCGCCTATTTTTGAGTATTTGTTTTCTGTATCATTGTGTATTAGGGTAAGGTGGCCCTTTTTTCCTCAAGTGGCTGCACAAGTGTGTTTGCGCCTTGGGTTTCTGGTCATTTGTTTTTTTGCTGGGGAGGAAATTGACCAGGAGGATTCTGATGGTGAGGTGGTTTGTTTAAGTCAGGCACCCGGGGAGACACCTGTTGTCCGTGGGAGGAATATGGCCGTTGACATGCCAGGTGAAAATACCAAAAAAATCAGCTCTTCGGTGTGGAGGTATTTCACCAGAAATGCGGACAACAGGTGTCAAGCCGTGTGTTCCCTTTGTCAAGCTGTAATAAGTAGGGGTAAGGACGTTAACCACCTCGGAACATCCTCCCTTATACGTCACCTGCAGCGCATTCATAATAAGTCAGTGACAAGTTCAAAAACTTTGGGTGACAGCGGAAGCAGTCCACTGACCAGTAAATCCCTTCCTCTTGTAACCAAGCTCACGCAAACCACCCCACCAACTCCCTCAGTGTCAATTTCCTCCTTCCCCAGGAATGCCAATAGTCCTGCAGGACATGTCACTGGCAATTCTGACGAGTCCTCTCCTGCCTGGGATTCCTCCGATGCATCCTTGCGTGTAACGCCTACTGCTGCTGGCGCTGCTGTTGTTGCCGCTGGGAGTCGATGGTCATCCCAGAGGGGAAGTCGTAAGCCCACTTGTACTACTTCCAGTAAGCAATTGACTGTTCAACAGTCCTTTGCGAGGAAGATGAAATATCACAGCAGTCATCCTACTGCAAAGCGGATAACTGAGGCCTTGGCATCCTGGGTGGTGAGAAACGTGGTTCCGGTATCCATCATTACTGCAGAGCCAACTAGAGACTTGTTGGAGGTACTGTGTCCCCGGTACCAAATACCATCTAGGTTCCATTTCTCTAGGCAGGCGATACCGAAAATGTACACAGACCTCAGAAAAAGAGTCACCAGTGTCCTAAAAAATGCAGCTGTACCCAATGTCCACTTAACCACGGACATGTGGACAAGTGGAGCAGGGCAGGGTCAGGACTATATGACTGTGACAGCCCACTGGGTAGATGTATGGACTCCCGCCGCAAGAACAGCAGCGGCGGCACCAGTAGCAGCATCTCGCAAACGCCAACTCTTTCCTAGGCAGGCTACGCTTTGTATCACCGGTTTCCAGAATACGCACACAGCTGAAAACCTCTTACGGCAACTGAGGAAGATCATCGCGGAATGGCTTACCCCAATTGGACTCTCCTGTGGATTTGTGGCATCGGACAACGCCAGCAATATTGTGTGTGCATTAAATATGGGCAAATTCCAGCACGTCCCATGTTTTGCACATACCTTGAATTTGGTGGTGCAGAATTTTAAAAAAAACGACAGGGGCGTGCAAGAGATGCTGTCGGTGGCCAGAAGAATTGCGGGACACTTTCGGCGTACAGGCACCACGTACAGAAGACTGGAGCACCACCAAAAACTACTGAACCTGCCCTGCCATCATCTGAAGCAAGAAGTGGTAACGAGGTGGAATTCAACCCTCTATATGCTTCAGAGGTTGGAGGAGCAGCAAAAGGCCATTCAAGCCTATACAATTGAGCACGATATAGTAGGTGGAATGCACCTGTCTCAAGCGCAGTGGAGAATGATTTCAACGTTGTGCAAGGTTCTGATGCCCTTTGAACTTGCCACACGTGAAGTCAGTTCAGACACTGCCAGCCTGAGTCAGGTCATTCCCCTCATCAGGCTTTTGCAGAAGAAGCTGGAGACATTGAAGGAGGAGCTAACACGGAGCGATTCCGCTAGGCATGTGGGACTTGTGGATGGAGCCCTTAATTCGCTTAACAAGGATTCACGGGTGGTCAATCTGTTGAAATCAGAGCACTACATTTTGGCCACCGTGCTCGATCCTAGATTTAAAGCCTACCTTGGATCTCTCTTTCCGGCAGACACAAGTCTGCTGGGGTTGAAAGACCTGCTGGTGACAAAATTGTCAAGTCAAGCGGAACGCGACCTGTCAACATCTCCTCCTTCACATTCTCCCGCAACTGGGGGTGCGAGGAAAAGGCTCAGAATTCCGAGCCCACCCGCTGGCGGTGATGCAGGGCAGTCTGGAGCGACTGCTGATGCTGACATCTGGTCCGGACTGAAGGACCTGACAACGATTACGGACATGTCGTCTACTGTCACTGCATATGATTCTCTCAACATTGATAGAATGGTGGAGGATTATATGAGTGACCGCATCCAAGTAGGCACGTCACACAGTCCGTACTTATACTGGCAGGAAAAAGAGGCAATTTGGAGGCCCTTGCACAAACTGGCTTTATTCTACCTAAGTTGCCCTCCCACAAGTGTGTACTCCGAAAGAGTGTTTAGTGCCGCCGCTCACCTTGTCAGCAATCGGCGTACGAGGTTACATCCAGAAAATGTGGAGAAGATGATGTTCATTAAAATGAATTATAATCAATTCCTCCGCGGAGACATTGACCAGCAGCAATTGCCTCCACAAAGTACACAGGGAGCTGAGATGGTGGATTCCAGTGGGGACGAATTGATAATCTGTGAGGAGGGGGATGTACACGGTGATATATCGGAGGGTGAAGATGAGGTGGACATCTTGCCTCTGTAGAGCCAGTTTGTGCAAGGAGAGATTAATTGCTTCTTTTTTGGGGGGGGTCCAAACCAACCCATCATATCAGTCACAGTCGTGTGGCAGACCCTGTCACTGAAATGATGGGTTGGTTAAAGTGTGCATGTCCTGTTTATACAACATAAGGGTGGGTGGGAGGGCCCAAGGACAATTCCATCTTGCACCTCTTTTTTCTTTTCTTTTTCTTTGCATCATGTGCTGATTGGGGAGGGTTTTTTGGAAGGGACATCCTGCGTGACACTGCAGTGCCACTCCTAAATGGGCCCGGTGTTTGTGTCGGCCACTAGGGTCGCTAATCTTACTCACACAGTCAGCTACCTCATTGCGCCTCTTTTTTTCTTTGCGTCATGTGCTGTTTGGGGAGGGTTTTTTGGAAGGGACATCCTGCGTGACACTGCAGTGCCACTCCTAGATGGGCCCGGTGTTTGTGTCGGCCACTAGGGTCGCTAATCTTACTCACACAGCTACCTCATTGCGCCTCTTTTTTTCTTTGCGTCATGTGCTGTTTGGGGAGGGTTTTTTGGAAGGGCCATCCTGCGTGACACTGCAGTGCCACTCCTAGATGGGCCCGGTGTTTGTGTCGGCCACTAGGGTCGCTTATCTTACTCACACAGCGACCTCGGTGCAAATTTTAGGACTAAAAATAATATTGTGAGGTGTGAGGTATTCAGAATAGACTGAAAATGAGTGTAAATTATGGTTTTTGAGGTTAATAATACTTTGGGATCAAAATGACCCCCAAATTCTATGATTTAAGCTGTTTTTTAGTGTTTTTTGAAAAAAACACCCGAATCCAAAACACACCCGAATCCGACAAAAAAAATTCGGTGAGGTTTTGCCAAAACGCGTTCGAACCCAAAACACGGCCGCGGAACCGAACCCAAAACCAAAACACAAAACCCGAAAAATTTCAGGCGCTCATCTCTATTGTGTACTTCATATACTGCGTAAATACTGTCTCTTTGGTAAAATGGTTACAGTATTTACTTATTGTATTGCGTTTTAAACCAGTAACATATAATTTCCTTAATCTCACCTTTATGTCATAACTAGTGTTCCACTGGCTGTCACTGTCACCTTGGAGAAGCTTGTTTCATTAGCAGGTTAATTGTAAATGTTCTTTAATATTATAGTAATTACTGCCAGCCATATCTGTCATTCCAAGATGATTTTCCTTGGTAATTAATCGAGAAAAGTGTCTTCCTAGTTGCTGATGATATTTATAATTAAGTGCAAGGATTACAGCTGCACTTACCAACATCGCACAGAATTAAAAGGTTTCTTTATTTTTAAAATTGACTGTATATATTTTATTTATATCAAAAAAGCAAAACTACAAGTGCAAAATGAGACAAGAATACAAATATAAGCTTAATCTTGAAAAAAGCAATAAAGTAACTGCATATCATAAGAGAAGTAGCAATATAACTGGAGAACAACATATAACAGGGAGGGGAGGGAAAAAAGAGAACGAGGGAAAGTACTTACAGTAGGTGTGCAAGTATCAAGAAAAGGGGCAGGAATGGGTTATGCCGAACCTGTAAACGGGAGTCAGGAGGGGGAAAATGTAGCACTTATAGACCCGAAAGGTGAGAGGTGGGGAATTTAGGAGAGGCAGCTAAGACATGACTCATAATGCTGACAAGGAAATCGCAAAAGCCAGCATCCCAATTGTAAAGATGCTGGAGACTCTTAGGGTTAGGCTGTGGGGATGGGGGTTAGGTTTAGGCACCTCTGGTGAGGGTTAGGGTTAGGCACCACTGTGGAGTATTAGGCGGGGGGTGGAGGGGTAGGTTTAGGCTAGGTCAGTAGGTCCATCGAAGCCGGGGTGGTGGCATTGATATGTCAGAGAGTGTCCTCACCTAAATATTCAAGTTAACGGGGTGGAGGTATCTGCTCTTCTGGACACAGGCTCACAG
This sequence comes from Pseudophryne corroboree, assembly GCF_028390025.1. NCBI lineage: Eukaryota > Metazoa > Chordata > Amphibia > Anura > Myobatrachidae > Pseudophryne > Pseudophryne corroboree. The sequence continues at coordinate 1,169,096,295 of NC_086444.1, forward strand.
GTGACGACTATCCAACTTGCAGAGTTTAAGAGACACTGGGAGATAGTAAACCCACTGAATACCTGGTTACACCTATTGGCCAGTAATGGACAGCAAATCAAGTTTCGCGGCTATTGGGAGGCTGACCTTACTATCGGCAAGGCTAACATGGAGCGGCAAGGGTGTCTGGTCAACACTACGTACATTGAATGTTTATCTCTGGTCATCTTAGGGATGAACGTGTTAAAGAACTGTCCGGATGCATTGGTGGAGGCTCCTAAACTGGAAATGCGGTCTGCGGCCCCATTGGAGCGGAGGACTCTTCAGCAGACAGTCAGGTTGCTTGAAAGGCAAAAGAGATTCACCAATACAAGGGGAGAAGTTGGAAAGGCGAGCATCACCGATCGCCAACACGTTATTTTGCAACCAAATTCTTAACACTTAGTGTGGTGCAAGCCCTGGATCAGCCCTGAGGGGGCGTGATTATGAGGCAATACTAGAACCTTGTGACTTCAATGGACAGCAGTTGTTCGTGGTGGCACGAACGCTGGCTCAAGTGACACGTGGGAGAGTACCTGTCCGGATATTAAACCCACATAGCTATCCAGTCCGATTGTTTCGACACTGTCCTGTGGCTAGAGTAATTCTTGTAGACTTTCAAGACGTCCTTGGTGAGGCTCTACCCAAGATTCCCAAGAGAGCGGTGGCTGGACAGACCAGTATGACTACTGGCGGCCCAGATACTTCAGAGAGTCAGCATGAGTGTGTACTTCACATTGTATGCAAGAATGCCAAATCCTTTAGTCAGCACCCGTCAGACTCAGGGCTGGCAAGAAAAATCCTGTGCCCCGGTACAACAACTTTCTGGGCCCCCCTGCCCCCACTGGAGGGGGTGTGACCTCAGCATGCTGAGGACATGGCAACTCTTCTTTGGGGGCATGTCTAGCACATCAGAAACACCCACTCACAGGAGCATGGCATGCCTACCAGCCAGGGCAGTAGAAAGCCTGGCTGGGCCCAGGTACTTTTAAGGGGACATGGCCTAATCAAAGGAGGTGTGGACCTGGGCCCCCACTGGGCACCGCTATCAGACCTGGGCCCAGGTAATTTGTACCCTCCCCCCCCTCTCTCTGCACCACTGGTCAGACTTTGGGAAGGCTGAGGGAGTCCAGCATCACATCTCTACTGGAACTAACCCGCCAGTTAAGGAAAGACACTGGCCTCTACAACCGGCCATGTACCAACCAGTGAGAAATATGATACATGAGATGAAGGAAGCTGATGTGAAACATGAAAGCCATAGTCTATGGGCAGCACCGTTAGTGATTGTGCGAAAGAAAGACGGAAGCCTCAGATTCTGTGTCTACTATCGGAATCTGAATTCGGTGATGCACAAAGATGCTTACCCACTGCCCCGGATAGAGGAATCATTGACAGCACTTAAGACAGCTCAGTACTTCTCAACTCTTGACTTGCTGAGCGGATACTGGCAGATCCCAATTGCTCCAGAAGACCGGGAAAAGACCATGTTCACGACTTCCATGGGTCTGTTCGAGTTTGCCCAAATGCCATACAGGCTCTGCAATGCTCCTGCCACCTTCCAGTGATCCATGGAGCACTGTTTGGGGCACAGGAACTTAGAGATGGTCCTATTATATCTTGATGATATCATATTCTCGAGGTCCTACGACGAGCACTTGAAACATCTGGAGGAAGTCTTCATCCAATTGACCAAATGTGGTCTAAAGTTAAAGCCGTCCAAGTGCCATATTCTGAAACCAAGTGTGCAATATCTGGGCCACGTAGTTAGCTCTGAAGGGGTGAAGCCTGACCCGAGAAGATACGGGTGGTGCGGGATTGGCCTGTACCCCGTACAGTGAAAGGCGTCCACAGCTTTCTCTGCATCGTTGGGTATTACCCACGTTTTATTCAGCATATTGCCAATATGGAGGCACCACTTCATGAATTACTATGTGGCAAGTCAGGTCAAGAGAGTCTAAGTACTGCCCTGGTCACATGGGCAGAGGAGCAACAGAATGCTTTTGAACGTTTGAAGTCATCACTAAATGAAGCCCCACTTCTTGCATATCCAGACTATGAGAAACCTTTCCAGGTCTATACGGACACCAACCACCAAGGATTGGGAGCTATACACTCTCAGATACAAGACGGATGAGAGACAGTTATAGCTTATGCCAGCAGAGGTCTAAGGAAGACCGAAAGAAACAGTGAAAACTACAGCAACTTTAAGCTGGAGCTCCTTGCCCTCATCTGTGCCATCACCGAAAAGTTCAAAAATTATCTAACAGCCACACCCTTCATGATTATCACAGACAATAATCCACTGGCGCACTTGTCCACTGGAGCAGCGATGGATGGCACGTCTTGCTAACTTCAGATATACAGTGTCGTACTGGAGTGGCAAGTCCAATGGAAATGCTGATGCCTTTTCTCACCTCCCTACCACTGATGTCACAGAGGAGGAAAAGGATTGGTCTGAAGACATTGAGACCCCTGTGTTTAAGCCTCCAAACCAAAGGAAACCAATAGTTACTTCTGACCGTGTTACTGGCACTGCAGATCTCACCTCTGAAAATGCTTCGCCAAGTAGTCTTGGGTTCAACTGGCAACAAGTACAGGAAGCGAGTCCTGTATTACAAGACCTAATGGGCCTCATTCGTAGCAAGAGTCATCTTACCAAGTCCCAGAGAGCCGTTGCTGACTCGGAATTGATCAAACTGTTACGTCACCAAGACAGAATCCGCCTACGACAGGGCCTTGTCGTCCGAACCAGTCTTGATCCCGGCACCCACCAACCCATCTCACAAATTGTCATACCTAGACAGCAAGCTGATATGTTGCTTAACGCCTATCACAGTCAGTCGGGGCACTTTGGGACCCAGAAGGCGGGGGCGGTACTCCAACAGAGATTATTTTGGGTCGGGATGAGATCTGATATCGACAAGTGGTGTCGTGATTGCAGGATATGTAATCTGAAGAGACCGGCTGACTCGTCCCAAAAGTATCCTCTACATCCGATCCAGAGTTCCCGTCCACTTGAAATTGTTGCGTTAGATCATGTAAAACTTGAGCATAGCTCCGCTGGGTTCCAGTATGATCTGACCATTATAGATCATTACAGAAAATTCTTTGCGGTGGTGCCAGCACATGACTTGACAGCAAAAACAACGGCTGAGCTGTTCAACAAGCACTTTGTACGCCCTTACGGCTACCTTGACAAAGTTCTAACCAATCAGGGCCCTGCATTCAAGTCACAGTTGTTCCAAGAACTCTGTTCTCTCAGCGGACTATGGCCTGTCAACCGAAAGGGAAATGGCCGTTGTGAGAGAGTTAATCAGATTGTAATTGGAATGCTCCGAAGCCTCTCAGCAGAGAAACGTACCAAGTGGCCTAACCTCCTTCCGGAACGGACCTACCTTTATAACAATACAGAGCACTGGTCCACAGGATTCACCGCGTTTTACTTAATGTTCGGGAGACCAGGAATACTCCCAAAGGACTTAGAGCTGGTGCCAAGTGCAAGAACATCAGCATCGGATGGAAACTGCTCGGCAACTGGTTGGCCAACGGATGGAAATGGCTCATCATCGGCAGGAGAAAAAACTACAATTCGGATGCCCAGCCAACGCCTCTCAAGATCGGAGATAAAGTTTGCAAAACGAAAAATCACCGATCAAGCAAACTGGATGCCATGTGGGAAGATGTTACCTATGTTATTGTCCGAGTTCCAGCTGATGGACTATATACTGTACTTACCAAATCCAGAGACCCGATGGATATTTAAGTTATGTTCCTCGTGACCAAGTGAAGCTCTGCACCGTTGAAGTCCCGGCAGTGGAGAAGAACTCACCTCTGGCAGAAGGGCAGGGGACCCCAGTGGGCATTCCATTCCATGACCCCATAGAGCTCTTACTATTTATGGGTAGCACGACTCCAAGCTCCATGAAATCGGTAACCCCAAGACCCAGGGTAGAAGTACCCACTGAATGTGATGATACGCCTTGTAATGTGTCTGATTAGGCTGAAAGGGTGCTTACTCCAATTCCTAAAAGGCCAGAACGCAGTACAAGAGGTATGCTACCACTAAGATACCGCGATTGAAATGTTTTGATACAACATGTTTCCTTAAGTGCTGTTTCTGTATATGTGTACATATGGAAATGAAAATGTATATAATGCAATCTGTACGTACTTGCCTTGAGTATATTTCTTATGCTCCTTGTGGTTGTACCACATCAAAGACTGGATTGCGGAACTGTTGTTCAGAACTGTTGCCCTTGCCAATGTTGCGTGAGGACACGCATGCTTTTAGCGGGGGATATATGTGACACTCTGAACTGTACCTCCCTAATTTGTGCTACAAAGGTTGTAAAGTGCAGGCACCCATTGTACTGGATAAAACATGTGAGATCCCTAAAACCTCCTAAATGAACCCCTCTTAATGACTCTATGGATGACGTCAACTGCAGCCCAAACAATGAGGACACAGAGACCCAGGGAATTTTAGTTGCAAACTCTGGAGCGCTCAGGCGCTCAAGCAGTGGATTGGATGTTCCTAGGTGGGAGAGGAGAGGGGCGGGGTTCACGCCTGTGGTGAGAAGGAGGAGCCGCGTGAGGTAGAGTGAGCAGCCCGCTGAAGTGACCACTGTGAGGAGCGTGATGGTGAGAGGCCAACGCTGAGAAGTGTCGTGCCAGGGAGAGCCTGCTGAGGTGCCGCTGAGGGGATTACGCACCAGCATCACCGGAGACCTGCGGGAGAATGGTGAGCCGCCACCCGACGACATTACCGGAGCTGGGACCTGTACACCACGGCCAGTTTACTCACCACTGAGGGGAGCACCCAGGAGAGGAAAACGTCAGTGACACTCTGTGCCCTAGCTGGGGAACCGGCCATCGCCACTGCAGCTAACAGGTACTTAATCCAGGCTGCACCCTCAAATCAGTGACGCTTCACACAGCTGAGCAGGGCTCAGAGAGACGTAGAGAGAGTGAATCCAGTGTCGGACTGAGGCATGTAGGGCCCACCGGGGGGATGCAGTGGTGCGGGCCCATGTTTAGGGGTGTGGCCAGTCCACAGAGGGGGTGTGGCCTGCCACCTCATTGGTTTGACTAACCATTAGAGTGTGCAACCCCTTCATAAATATATACAGTAAATTCAGCTGCTGCATGCATGATAATGTACCAGATTAATAACAGATTAATAACAGCAATGCACTGTAGAAATACACCATAGTACAGTATAAGGTAATATCTGGATGATGTATAATTCAAGTGCACAGTCTGGACCCTGATCCTTAGAGCAGGAGTTGGGGACCCAGGCAGTGGGACCCACCAGTGGTTTTCCCTGTACCCCTGTGGGCCAGTCCAAGCCTGAGTGAATCCACATAGTGCAGTGAGACTCAAGAGTGTCTTTATATGTAATTAGCAAGACCCTGCATCATTATGCGAGCCAGCAAGGGAGAGGGATATTTAGAGTCTGTTGAGAGGCTAATAGTGTGCAATACTACAAGGAGGTCCCCCCGCAGCACAAAGATCCGTCCCATTAATGTGCAGGGAGAGCCCTTGACAAAAGCCAGTCAGTGAGAGACAGGTGTGCCTACCTTACGAACTACTGTAAAGTCCTGTGCAACCCCTGCACATTGCTTTTATATTGCTCCAATCAGAGCTCAGGAAACTTAAACTAGTTAATTAAGAGAATACTCCTTACAGCATTAGGGACATTTGCCTAGGATAGTGTGCCAGACAGGTGAGGACCTCTCGTGCACCTCAGGCATTCCACGGCTTGTATTTGTCCGCTGCCCATTTATACCCCTCTTGTTAAAGAACTGCTTTCCTGACTGCACCATACTTAAAACCTGTCACTCGCATGTTGTTACTATTAAGCATGCGCAAGACTTCAACTGCATAGGCTGTTATACTGTCTGCAAGTACTCATCTGCTACTTCAGTTTACAGAAGTGTGCCTCCCGTGCATTGTAATGCTTCACTCTAAAGTATCGCTACGTTAGACTCAAGGAAGAGCCATTGCCGGTTAATGATGTCCTGCATACAAGGGTTCTTTGTTGGATTTGCCAACTTATGCATGCCCTCAGTAGCGGATCTTGCCACAGGCAAGCAGGACTTTTGCCCGGGGCGCCGCCTTCCGGAGGGTGCTGGTGCCATCCGGAGGGCGCCGCACCATGGCAAGATCCGCCACTGCTGTGCCCTCCGCTGCCCGCTGTGTCCCCCGGCTGTGTGGCTGTCGATCTAGAAACCCTGTCGACCTTCAAACCCTGTCGACCTAGTGACTGTTGACCTGTAGTGGCCGACCTAAACATTGTTGACCTAGACACTGTCGATCTTCAGACCGGATCCCCACCATGATATCTCATTATGGTACGCAATTATTCCAAAATATGGAAAGATCCGATATCCAAAATACTTCTGGTCCCAAGCATTTTGGATAAGGGATACTCAACCTGTATTATATGATCTTGTGTCTAAAAAGCAATATTTGAAAATAGAAACTGTAGAAACTGTAAAGCAAGTAGTAAATAACACACTATTTTAGGACCAGATAATTATTTGCATATAGAAAATAGCAGCGACAATTAATCATGTATTTTTGTTCTTATAATAATGTCTAGGCATAGACTGACATGACCCTTGGAGATCGTGGGGATGTGTATCATCCCGAACTTCCCCAAACAGAGTAATGCGATAAAACTCTATTTGCTAATGTTGAGGATAAGGGGAAAATAAATAATGTAGCTGTGATGAATTTTCCCCAGACAGGAGAGATCACTCTCTGGCTTCACTGCTAAGCATAAGCCTGTCGGGCGGCTCTGGTGGATAAAGTTACTAACAAAGTTGCTGGATACCCCAGGGCTGAAAACCCCGGATCCGCCGTCACTGCCCGTGTTGGTGTGGATGCCCCTGGACTGGGACTGCCAGATCTGCCGAGACCGCTGTGATCGGGAAGATACTTTTCACCCGTGTTCTCTGGGCTTGGTCACTTCCTGATTACCTCCTCAGCCGGCGGTGCTAAAATAGCGGTGCCGGAGGAAGAAGTGCTGCTGCTAATTGGTTCGAGTGGGAGGTTGGTGTTTTAACTAGAGATGAGCGCCTGAAATTTTTCGGGTTTTGTGTTTTGGTTTTGGGTTCGGTTCCGCGGCCGTGTTTTGGGTTCGAACGCGTTTTGGCAAAACCTCACCGAATTATTTTTGTCGGATTCGGGTGTTTTTTTCCAAAAACACTAAAAAACAGCTTAAATCATAGAATTTGGGGGTCATTTTGATCCCAAAGTATTATTAACCTCAAAAACCATAATTTACACTCATTTTCAGTCTATTCTGAATACCTCACACCTCACAATATTATTTTTAGTCCTAAAATTTGCACCGAGGTCGCTGTGTGAGTAAGATAAGCGACCCTAGTGGCCGACACAAACACCGGGCCCATCTAGGAGTGGCACTGCAGTGTCACGCAGGATGTCCCTTCCAAAAAACCCTCCCCAAACAGCACATGACGCAAAGAAAAAAAGAGGCGCAATGAGGTAGCTGTGTGAGTAAGATTAGCGACCCTAGTGGCCGACACAAACACCGGGCCCATCTAGGAGTGGCACTGCAGTGTCACGCAGGATGGCCCTTCCAAAAAACCCTCCCCAAACAGCACATGACGCAAAGAAAAAAAGAGGCGCAATGAGGTAGCTGACTGTGTGAGTAAGATTAGCGACCCTAGTGGCCGACACAAACACCGGGCACATCTAGGAGTGGCACTGCAGTGTCACGCAGGATGTCCCTTCCAAAAAACCCTCCCCAAACAGCACATGACGCAAAGAAAAAAAGAGGCGCAATGAGGTAGCTGTGTGAGTAAGATTAGCGACCCTAGTGGCCGACACAAACACCGGGCACATCTAGGAGTGGCACTGCAGTGTCACGCAGGATGTCCCTTCCAAAAAACCCTCCCCAATCAGCACATGGACGGACTGCCACGGTTAGGTGGTATAAAAAAACCACGGTTAGGTGGTATATAATACAATTATGGATGGACGGACTGCCTGCCGAGTGCCGACACAGAGGTAGCCACAGCCGTGAACTACCGCACTGTACACTGGTTGATAAAGAGATAGTAGTATACTCGTAACAACTAGTATGACGACGGTATAAAGAATGAAAAAAAAACCACGGTTAGGTGGTATATAATACAATTATGGTTGGACGGACTGCCTGCCGAGTGCCGACACAGAGGTAGCCACAGCCGTGAACTACCGCACTGTACACTGGTTGATAAAGAGATAGTAGTATACTCGTAACAACTAGTATGACGACGGTATAAAGAATGAAAAAAAAACCACGGTTAGGTGGTATATATTATAATACAATTATGGATGGACGGACTGCCTGCCGAGTGCCGACACAGAGGTAGCCACAGCCGTGAACTACCGCACTGTACACTGGTTGATAAAGAGATAGTAGTATACTCGTAACAACTAGTATGACGACGGTATAAAGAATGAAAAAAAAACCACGGTTAGGTGGTATATAATACAATTATGGTTGGACGGACTGCCTGCCGAGTGCCGACACAGAGGTAGCCACAGCCGTGAACTACCGCACTGTACACTGGTTGATAAAGAGATAGTAGTATACTCGTAACAACTAGTATGACGACGGTATAAAGAATGAAAAAAAAACCACGGTTAGGTGGTATATATTATAATACAATTATGGATGGACGGACTGCCTGCCGAGTGCCGACACAGAGGTAGCCACAGCCGTGAACTACCGCACTGTACACTGGTTGATAAAGAGATAGTAGTATACTCGTAACAACTAGTATGACGACGGTATAAAGAATGAAAAAAAAACCACGGTTAGGTGGTATATAATACAATTATGGTTGGACGGACTGCCTGCCGAGTGCCGACACAGAGGTAGCCACAGCCGTGAACTACCGCACTGTACACTGGTTGATAAAGAGATAGTAGTATACTCGTAACAACTAGTATGACGACGGTATAAAGAATGAAAAAAAAACCACGGTTAGGTGGTATATATTATAATACAATTATGGATGGACGGACTGCCTGCCGAGTGCCGACACAGAGGTAGCCACAGCCGTGAACTACCGCACTGTACTGTGTCTGCTGCTAATATAGACTGGTTGATAAAGAGATAGTATACAATACTACTAATATACTGGTGGTCAGGCACTGGTCACCACTAGTCACACTGGCAGTGGCACTCCTGCAGCAAAAGTGTGCACTGTTTAATTTTAATATAATATTATTTATCATGTACTCCTGGCTCCTGCTATAACAACCTGCAGTGCTCCCCAGTCTCCCCCACAATTATAAGCTTTATATACAATACATTGATGTGCAGCACACTGGGCTGAGCAGTGCACACAGACTGAGTCACTGTGTGACTGTGTATCGTTTTTTTCAGGCAGAGAACGGATATATTAAATAAAACAAACAACTGCACTGTCTCTGGTGGTCACTGGTCACTGTGGTCGTCAGTCACTAAACTCTGTCTGCACTCTCTTCTAATCTACAGTATCACAGCAATCTCTCTCTCTCTCTCTCTTCTAAATCTAATCTAAATGGAGAGGACGCCAGCCACGTCCTCTCCCTATCAATCTCAATGCACGTGTGAAAATGGCGGCGACGCGCGGCTCCTTATATAGAATCCGAGTCTCGCGAGAATCCGACAGCGTCATGATGACGTTCGGGCGCGCTCGGGTTAACCGAGCAAGGCGGGAAGATCCGAGTCGCTCGGACCCGTGAAAAAAAAAGTGAAGTTCGTGCGGGTTCGGATTCAAAGAAACCGAACCCGCTCATCTCTAGTTTTAACACCATCCCATCCATGTAATCTAACAAAAGAAAAAGCTCTCATAGTTTTGCTGTAATGGTGAATTAACCCTTTCTAAAAAGAACCACTTTACAAGATGCTTGTGACCTGAATTTTAGAGGTGATATTGAGATAAGCAAAGGGAATAAAACACGGTATTAGTAAAGAAAATGATCAGTGCAAATCAATGTACTGACAAATAAACTGAAATATTTAAAAAAAAGGAGGAACGAACAATATATGACGTTCAAAAAGACTTGAATTGTTAATAAGATAAACCTAAATTAATGCATGCGTACGCATACAAGGTCATAGGGTAAACATAGTTCTGGGACTATGAAGGAAATTGGTTTGGGGAAGCCCTTGCTTGGAAGTTATTAGAGGGCTAATGACAAAGATAAATAGATTCTTTGGATAGGAGAGTTTTGTGAGGGAATAGGAGGGCAGGTCTACTGCTGAGATGATCCATCCGCAGTCTTTTAAAGACTCTCCGGCCCATTGTCAAATTAATTATAGCATAAAATCAAGATGCTAATCAGCAACAGAAAAATATAGATGAATGAGATATTACATTGGGATAGAAAATCCCTGTCTCTATTACTGTGACAGAATGTATGAGAAGAACAAACAGAGACATTACTAAGTGAGTATTCACATCCCCTTAAAATAGGGTCCTTAAAAGGAATTGTGTGTGTGCAGAGAAAAAATGTGAGGGAATATGCGAGGAGGGCTAACAGAAAAGCCCTGAGTGATATGACTAAGAAGAATACTTCCAAGCTTTAAATGGAGAAATTGGGAACATTTATTTGTGATACTACTTGATCCGTGAAAAACTGGGACACTTCCTAATCTATAAAGTGATAACTATAAAAATATATTTTGACAGGGAAGTACCACTTACTAAGGTGAAGTGACATGACACACAAAAGTGAACAAAAATAAGATTTTACTCACCGGTAAATCTATTTCTCGTAGTCCGTAGTGGATGCTGGGGACTCCGTAAGGACCATGGGGAATAGACGGGCTCCGCAGGAGACTGGGCACTCTAAGAAAGAATTAGTACTACTGGTGTGCACTGGCTCCTCCCTCTATGCCCCTCCTCCAGACCTCAGTTAAGGAAACTGTGCCCGGAAGAGCTGACATTACAAGGAAAGGATTTTGGAATCCAGGGTAAGACTCATACCAGCCACACCAATCACACCGTATAACTTGTGATAAACTTACCCAGTCAACAGTATGAACAACAACAGAGCATCAAACAATGGATGCCAACATAACATAACCCTTTATTAAGCAATAACTATATACACGTATTGCAGAAAGTCCGCACTTGGGACGGGCGCCCAGCATCCACTACGGACTACGAGAAATAGATTTACCGGTGAGTAAAATCTTATTTTCTCTAACGACCTAGTGGATGCTGGGGACTCCGTAAGGACCATGGGGATTATACCAAAGCCCCCAAACGGGCGGGAGAGTGCGGATGACTCTGCAGCACCGAATGGGCAAACACAAGGTCCTCCTCAGCCAGGGTATCAAACTTGTAGAATTTGTTTGAACCTGACCAAGTAGCTGCTCGGCAAAGCTGTAATGCCGAGACCCCTCGGGCAGCCGCCCAAGAAGAGCCCACTTTCCTTGTGGAATGGGCTTTCACTGATTTTGGATGCGGCAATCCAGCCGCAGAATGAGCCTGCTGAATCGTGTTACAGATCCAGCGAGCAATAGTTTGCTTTGAAGCAGGAGCACCCAGCTTGTTGGATGCATACAGGATAAACAGCGAGTCAGTTTTCCTGACTCCAGCCGTCCTGCCTACATAGATCTTCAAAGCCCTGACTACATCAAGCAACTTGGAATCCTCCAAGTCACGAGTAGCCGCAGGCACCACAATAGGTTGGTTCAAATGAAAAGAAGACACCACCTTCGGCAGAAATTGCGGACGAGTCAGTAATTCTGCCCGGTCCATATGGAAAACCAGATAGGGGCTTTTACATGACAAAGCCGCCAATTCTGACACACGCCTAGCCGAGGCTAAGGCCAATAGCATGACCACTTTCCACGTGAGATATTTTAACTCCACGGTCTTAAGTGGCTCAAACCAGTGAGATTTTAGGAAACTCAACACCACGTTAAGATCCCAAGGTGCCACTGGTGGCACAAAAGGGGGCTGGATATGCAGCACTCCCTTAACAAACGTCTGAACCTCAGGAAGTGAAGCCAGTTCCTTTTGAAAGAAAATGGAGAGGGCCGAAATCTGGACCTTTATGGACCCTAATTTTAAGCCCATAGTCACTCCTGACTGTAGGAAGTGCAGGAACCGGCCCAGCTGGAATTCCTCTGTAGGGGCCTTCCTGGCCTCACACCAAGCAACATATTTTCGCCATATACGGTGATAATGTTTTGCTGTCACATCCTTCCTAGCCTTTATTAGCGTAGGAATAACTTCATCTGGAATGCCTTTTTCCGCTAGGATCCGACGTTCAACCACCATGCCGTCAAACGCAGCCGCGGTAAGTCTTGGAACAGACAGGGCCCCTGTTGCAACAGGTCCTGTCTGAGAGGCAGAGGCCATGGGTCCTCTGTGAGCATTTCTTGCAGTTCCGGGTACCAAGTCCTTCTTGGCCAATCCGGGACAATGAGTATTGTTCTCACTCCTCTTTTTCTTACGATTCTCAGCACCTTGGGTATGAGAGGAAGAGGAGGAAACACATAGACTGACTGGAACACCAACGGTGTTACTAGTGCGTCCACAGCTATCGCCTGAGGGTCTCTTGACCTGGCGCAATACCTTTGTAGCTTTTTGTTGAGGCGGGATGCCATCATGTCCACCTGTGGTAGTCCCCATCGATTTGTAATCCGTGTGAAGACTTCTTGATGAAGTCCCCACTCTCCCGGGTGGAGGTCGTGCCTGCTGAGGAAGTCTGCTTCCCAGTTGTCCACTCCCGGAATGAACACTGCTGACAGTGCTTGCACGTGATTCTCCGCCCAACGAAGAATCCTGGTGGCTTCCGCCATCGCCACCCTGCTTCTTGTGCCGCCCTGGCGGTTTACATGAGCCACTGCGGTGATGTTGTCTGACTGAATCAGCACCGGTTGGTTGCGAAGCAGAGGCTCTGCTTGACTCAGGGCGTTGTATATGGCCCTTAGTTCCAGGATATTGATGTGCAGACAAGCCTCCTGACTTGACCACAGCCCTTGGAAGTTTCTTCCCTGAGTGACTGCCCCCCATCCTCGGAGGCTTGCATCCGTGGTCACCAGGACCCAGTCCTGTATGCCGAACCTGCGGCCCTCGAGAAGGTGAGCACTCTGCAGCCACCACAGAAGAGACACCCTGGCCCTGGGGGATAGGGTGATAAGCCGATGCATCTGAAGATGCGATCCGGACCACTTGTCCAACAGATCCCACTGAAAGGTCCTCGCATGGAACCTGCCGAAGGGAATGGCTTCGTATGACGCCACCATCTTTCCCAGGACTCGCGTGCAGTGATGCACCGACACCTGTTTTGGTTTTAAGAGGTCTCTGACCAGAGTCACGAGCTCCTGAGCCTTCTCCGCCGGGAGAAACACCTTCTTCTGGTCCCTGTCCAGAATCATGCCCAGGAAGGGCAGACGAGTCGTAGGGATCAGCTGCGACTTTGGAATATTCAAAATCCAGCCGTGCTGTTGCAACACTTCCTGAGAGTGTGCTACGCTGATCAGCAACTGCTCTCTGGATCTCGCCTTTATGAGGAGATCGTCCAAGTATGGGATAACTGACACCTTGCTTTCGAAGGAGCACCATCATTTCCGCCATTACCTTGGTAAATATTCTCGGTGCCGTGGAGAGACCAAACGGCAACGTCTGGAATTGGTAATGACAGTCCTGTACCACAAATCTGAGGTACTCCTGATGAGGTGGATAAATGGGGACATGCAGGTAAGCATCCTTTATGTCCAGAGACACCATAAAATCCCCCTCTTCCAGGCTTGCAATGACCGCTCTCAGCGATTCCATCTTGAACTTGAACCTTTTCAGGTAAATGTTCAGGGATTTTAAATTCAATATGGGTCTGACCGAACCGTCCGGTTTCGGAACCACAAACATTGTGGAATAGTAACCCCTTCCCTGTTGAGGGAGGGGAACCTGTACCACCACCTGCTGGAGATATAACTTGTGAATTGCCGCTAACACTACTTCCCTTTCTATGGGGGAAGCAGGCAGGGCTGATTTTAGGTAACGGTGAGGGGGCATCACTTTGAATTCCAGCTTGTATCCCTGAGACACAATCTGTATAGCCCAGGGATCCACCTGTGAGTGAACCCACTGGTGGCTGAATTTTCGGAGACGCGCCCCCACCGCTCCCGGCTCCACCTGTGGAGCCCCAGCGTCATGCGGTGGATTTAGTGGAAGCCGGGGAGGACTTCTGTTCCTGGGAACTAGCTGTATGGTGCAGCTTCTTTCCTCTACCCCTGCCTCTGGCAAGAAAGGATGCACCTCTGACTTTCTTGCCTTTTTGTGATCGAAAGGACTGCATTTGATAATACGGTGCTTTCTTAGGCTGTGAGGGAATATATGGCAAAAAATTTGACTTCCCAGCTGTAGCTGTGGAAACTAGGTCTGAGAGACCGTCCCCAAACAATTCCTCACCCTTATAGGGTAAAACCTCCATGTGCTTTTTAGAGTCGGCATCACCTGTCCATTGCCGAGTCCACAGGACCCTTCTGGCAGAAATCGACATTGCATTTATTCTAGAGCCCAGTAGGCAAATGTCCCTCTGGGCATCCCTCATATATAGGACAGCATCTTTTATATGCCCCAGGGTCAGTAAAATAGTATCCTTGTCCAAGGTATCCAGTTCCTCAGACAGAGTATCTGTCCATGCTGCTACAGCACTACACATCCAGGCCGACGCAATTGCCGGCCGCAGTATGGTACCGGAATGTGTATAAACAGACTTCAGGATACCCTCCTACTTCCTATCCGCAGGATCCTTGAGGGAGGCCATATCCTGTGACTGCAGGGCCACCTTCTTAGATAAGCGTGTCAGAGCTTTGTCTACCCTAGGGGAGGATCCCCAGCGCATCCTGTCCGTTGGCGGGAAGGGGTACGCCATAAGTAACCTTTTGGAAATCAGCACTTTCTTATCAGGAGAATCCCAAGCTTTTCACATAACTCATTTAACTCATGTGACGGGGGAAAAGTCACCTCTTGCTTTTTCTCCCCAAACATATAAACCCTTTTGTCAGGGACAGGGTTTACCTCTGATATGTGCAATACATCCTTCATAGCTACAATCATGTAGCGGATGGCTTTAGCCATTTTAGGCTGCAATTTTGCATCATCGCCATCGACACTGGAGTCAGAATCCGTGTCGACATCTGTGTCAACAATATGGGATAGTGGGCGCTTCTGAGACCCTGACGGCCTCTGCGCTGTAGGATCAGGCATGGGTTGAGACCCTGACTGTCCCAAGGCTTCAGCTTTATCCAACCTTTTATGCAAGGAGTTTACATTATCATTTAACACCTTCCACATATCCATCCAATCAGGTGTCGGCGCCGTCGGCGGGGACACCTCATTCATCTGCACCTGCTCTGCCTCCACATAGCCCTCCTCATCAAACATGTCGACACAAGCGTATCGGCACACCACACACACAGGGGATGCTCTATATGAGGACAGGACCCCCACAAGGCCTTTTGGAGAGACAGAGAGAGAGAGAGTATGCCAGCACACACCCCAGCGCTATATGACCCAGGAATCACACAGTAACTTAGTGTTTACCCAGTAGCTGCTGTATATATGATTATTGCGCTAAATTTATGTGCCCCCCCCCCTCTCTTTTTACCCTCTTTCTACCGTGAGTCTGCAGGGGAGAGCCTGGGGAGCTTCCTCTCAGCGGAGCTGTGGAGAGAAAATGGCGCTGGTGAGTGCTGAGGAAGAAGCCCCGCCCCCTCAGCGGCGGGCTTCTGTCCCGCGATTTGGTGTAAAAAATGGCGGGGGCTCATGCATATATACAGTGCCCAGCTGTATATATGCTGCTTTTGCCAGGAGGTATTCAATTGCTGCCCAGGGCGCCCCCCCCCCCCCCCCTGCGCCCTGCACCCTACAGTGTGTGGGTTAGTGTGGGCGCAATGGCGCACAGCTACAGTGCTGTGCGCTACCTCGTGTTAAGACAGGAGTCTTCTGCTGCCGATTTTGACGTCTTCTTGCTTCACCCGCCGGCTTCTGTCTTCTGGCTCTGCGAGGGGGACGGCGGCGCGGCTCCGGGAACGGACGACCAAGGTTAAGAATAAGTTCCTGTGTTCGAACCCTCTGGAGCTAATGGTGTCCAGTAGCCTAAGAAGCGCAACCTAGCCGCAGTTAGTAGGTTTGCTTCTTTCCCCTTAGTCCCACGTAGCAGAGAGTCTGTTGCCAGCAGAAGCTCTCTGAAAATAAAAAACCTAACTAAAATACTTTCTTAATAGCAAGCTCAGGAGAGCTCACTAAAATGCACCCAGCTCCTTCCGTGCACAGATTCTAACTGAGGTCTGGAGGAGGGGCATAGAGGGAGGAGCCAGTGCACACCAGTAGTACTAATTCTTTCTTAGAGTGCCCAGTCTCCTGCGGAGCCCGTCTATTCCCCATGGTCCTTACGGAGTCCCCAGCATCCACTAGGACGTTAGAGAAACTTAAAAATATTGATTAAAAGAGAAAATTAGTGAGAGGGCAAGGTTGTGCAAAAGTGTAAGGGCCTCCCAGGTGCCAGTGAGTGGGCGACCGGAATTTTATACATTATGTGACTGTGCCATGTGAAAGAATGAACTAACTGAAGTTCATTCAGTATGAGTAATAATTTGGCAGCCCAAGCCAGTCAGGGCCAATATGTACAGTAGGAAATAGGAAAAGAGCCTAACATGGCCTTTTCCCTGCGTACCGCAGGTAGCTTCATCATGCGTATGGTAACTCATATGGATGTTGTTATACCTGGCAGACAGAATAAAAAAACTAATAAAGTATAAAGATAGACAAAGGCAACAGGAGCTAGAGCAAGATGCAGAAATGTATGGTTTCATTTAGTCCCTCAGGTTGTACTGCTCCTAGTGGAAAGATCCACTCGCTTTCTTTCTTCAGGAGTGCTTGAGTTAGATCCTCTCCCCTGATTCCTAAGTGAAGGCGTTCCAACCCAAATCTCTTCATATCTTGCGTACAATCCCTATGGGAGGCATGGAAGTGACGAGCTACTGATGTGAGTTTCCTCATCTTGCTAAGGTCCGCTGTGGCATTTCTTATGTTCCCTGCGTGTTCAAGGATTCTGTGTTTGAACGCCCTTGTCGTCATGCCCACATATTTCTTACCGCAGGTGCAGACCAAGCAATAAATGAAACCCACGGTGTTGCAGTTGAAATCATTTTTGATGGTCCAAATTTGCCCATATTTATCCTCCACTGTATTTCTTTGGAGGACATGTGAGCAAGCCTTACACGACCCACAGGGAAATGAGCCAGTTGGGTTATCCGCACTTCTAGGATGTTTGACAAAATGACTCTTTACTAGATGGTCTTGCAGGTTTTTCGATCTGCGCCAGCTCATCTGTATTTTGGGTTATAGATGCGCGGCTATATCAAGGCACTGGGTACACGTGTGGCAACGTACCAGCAGGGTGAGAAGGTGAATCAGTCCGGCTGGAACGGGTGAGACCCTGTGTGGGGTGAGCAGTGCGGTGACCTGGAGGAGAGGTTGGCGCTGTGCCTGCAGATGATGGTGGTGAGGAGGCAGATCATTGGTTTAACTGCCTTATTTTTACTGTGTGCCTGTGTATGGGCAGGGTCCTGTGCTTGCCCCTCCCACAACATGCACAGGCCATGCTCAGACCCCTCCAGCCATCTGCTGGTGGCTACTGGTGTCCTCTACCCCCTGACTGGGCAAGAGCTGTGTGGGGCTAGTGAGCTTACACGTGCCAGTACTGGTGTATATAGTGCAACATAATTATAGCCTACCCATTACAGATATATAGCATATATATATATATATATATAAAAGGCTACACCATCAGCATGACAGAGCCACAGTTCTCAACAGCAGGACTTCCAGAAACCCAGAATCTCCTGTACGAGTAGCGACCCCCTTCTTTCCCCTATAATCCAGCCCTGGTGGCCGTTATTTTGAGGGGCTTTTAACTAGAGATGAGCGGGTTCGGTTCCTCGGAATCCGAACCCCCCCGAACTTCAGCCTTTTTACACGGGTCCGAGGCAGACTCGGATCTTCCCGCCTTGCTCGGCTAACCCGAGCGCGCCCGAACGTCATCATCCCGCTGTCGGATTCTCGCGAGGCTCGTATTCTATCGCGAGACTCGGATTCTATATAAGGAGCCGCGCGTCGCCGCCATTTTCACACGTGCATTGAGATTGATAGGGAGAGGACGTGGCTGGCGTCCTCTCCGTTAGAATAGATAGAGACACTTGAGTTGATTACTTAGTAATTTTGGGGAGCATTAGGAGTACTCAGAGTGCAGAGTTTTGCTGATAGTTAGTTACTAGTGACTGACCACCACCAGTTTTATTTATTATTTAATATAATCCGTTCTCTGCCTGAAAAAAAACGATACACAGTCACATACCATATCTGTGCTCAGCCTCAGTGAGCTGCATGATAATATCATCTATGTATATCTGACTGTGCTGAGTGCTCACTGCTCACACAGCTGAATTGTGGGGGAGACTGGGGTGCAGTTATAGCAGGAGTACAGTGCACACTTTTGCTGCCAGTGTGACTGACCAGTGACCACCAGTATATTGTCTGCCTGAAAAAGTTAAACACTCCTGTGGTGTTTTTTTATTTTATTCTATAAACGCATTCTGCTGACAGTGTCCAGCAGGTCCGTCATTCATTATATTATATAAATATTTACCTGCAGTAGTGTTATATTTTTTTTGTTCATCTCTATCATCTTTATCATCTCTATATTAGCAGACGCAGTACGGTAGTCCACGGCTGTGGCTACCTCTGTGTCGTCAGTGCTCATCCATAATTGTATACCTACCTGTGGTGGGTTTTTTTTTTCTATCTTCTTCATACTAGTAGTTTAGGAGTCTGCTGACAGTGTCCAGCAGGTCCGTCATTATATTATATATACCTGCAGTAGTGATATATATATATTTTTTATATCATTATCATCTCTATACTAGCAGACGCAGTATGGTAGTCCACGGCTGTGGCTACCTCTGTGTCGTCAGTGCTCGTCCATAATTGTATACCTACCTGTGGTGGGGTTTTTTTTCTATCTTCTTCATACTAGTAGTTTAGGAGTCTGCTGACAGTGTCCAGCAGGTCCGTCATTATATTATATATACCTGCAGAAGTGATATATATATATTTTTAATATCATTATCATCTCTATACTAGCAGACGCAGTACGGTAGTCCACGGCTGTAGCTACCTCTGTGTCGTCAGTGCTCGTCCATAATTGTATACCTACCTGTGGTGGTTTTTTTTTTTCTATCTTCTTCATACTAGTAGTTTAGGAGTCTGCTGACAGTGTCCAGCAGGTCCGTCATTATATTATATATACCTGCAGTAGTGATATATATATATTTTTTATATCATTATCATCTCTATACTAGCAGACGCAGTACGGTAGTCCACGGCTGTGGCTACCTCTGTGTCGTCAGTGCTCGTCCATAATTGTATACCTACCTGTGGTGGGGTTTTTTTTTCTATCTTCTTCATACTAGTAGTTTGGGAGTCTGCTGACAGTGTCCAGCAGGTCCGTCATTATATTATATATACCTGCAGTAGTGATATATATATATTTTTTATATCATTATCATCTCTATACTAGCAGACGCAGTACGGTAGTCCACGGCTGTGGCTACCTCTGTGTCGTCAGTGCTCGTCCATAATTGTATACCTACCTGTGGTGGTTTTTTTTTTCTATCTTCTTCATACTAGTAGTTTAGGAGTCTGCTGACAGTGTCCAGCAGGTCCGTCATTATATTATATATACCTGCAGTAGTGATATATATATATTTTTTATATCATTATCATCTCTATACTAGCAGACGCAGTACGGTAGTCCACGGCTGTGGCTACCTCTGTGTCGTCAGTGCTCGTCCATAATTGTATACCTACCTGTGGTGGGGTTTTTTTTTCTATCTTCTTCATACTAGTAGTTTAGGAGTCTGCTGACAGTGTCCAGCAGGTCCGTCATTATATTATATATACCTGCAGTAGTGATATATATATATTTTTTATATCATTATCATCTCTATAAAAGCAGACGCAGTACAGTAGTCCACGGCTGTGGCTACCTCTGTGTCGTCAGTGCTCGTCCATAATTGTATACCTACCTGTGGTGGGTTTTTTT
Source organism: Pseudophryne corroboree (assembly GCF_028390025.1). Lineage (NCBI taxonomy): Eukaryota > Metazoa > Chordata > Amphibia > Anura > Myobatrachidae > Pseudophryne > Pseudophryne corroboree. The sequence goes on from NC_086444.1 coordinate 1,169,116,449, forward strand.
TTTCTATCTTCTTCATACTAGTAGTTTAGGAGTCTGCTGACAGTGTCCAGCAGGTCCGTCATTATATTATATATACCTGCAGTAGTGATATATATATATATATTTTTTATATCATTATCATCTCTATACTAGCAGACGCAGTACGGTAGTCCACGGCTGTAGCTACCTCTGTGTCGTCAGTCACTCGTCATCCATAAGTATACTAGTATCCATCCATCTCCATTGTTTACCTGAAGTGCCTTTTAGTTGTGCCTATTAAAATATGGAGAACAAAAATGTTGAGGTTCCAAAAATAGGGAAAGATCAAGATCCACTTCCACCTCGTGCTGAAGCTGCTGCCACTAGTCATGGCCGAGATGATGAAATTCCATCAACGTCGTCTGCCAAGGCCGATGCCCAATGTCATAGTACAGAGCATGTAAAATCCAAAACACAAAATATCAGTAAAAAAAGGACTCAAAAATCTAAAATAAAATCGTCGGAGGAGAAGCGTAAACTTGCCAATATGCCATTTACCACACGGAGTGGCAAGGAACGGCTGAGGCCCTGGCCTATGTTCATGGTTAGTGGTTCAGCTTCACATGAGGATGGAAGCACTCAGCCTCTCGCTAGAAAAATGAAAAGACTTAAGCTGGCAAAAGCACAGCAAAGAACTGTGCGTTCTTCGAAATCACAAATCCACAAGGAGAGTCCAATTGTGTCGGTTGCGATGCCTGACCTTCCCAACACTGGACGTGAAGAGCATGCGCCTTCCACCATTTGCACGCCCCCTGCAAGTGCTGGAAGGAGCACCCGCAGTCCAGTTCCTGATAGTCAGATTGAAGATGTCAGTGTTGAAGTACACCAGGATGAGGAGGATATGGGTGTTGCTGGCGCTAGGGAGGAAATTGACAAGGAGGATTCTGATGGTGAGGTGGTTTGTTTAAGTCAGGCACCCGGGGAGACACCTGTTGTCCGTGGGAGGAATATGGCCATTGACATGCCTGGTGAAAATACCCAAAAAATCAGCTCTTCGGTGTGGAAGTATTTCAACAGAAATGCGGACAACAGGTGTCAAGCCGTGTGTTGCCTTTGTCAAGCTGTAATAAGTAGGGGTAAGGACGTTAACCACCTCAGAACATCCTCCCTTATACGTCACCTGCAGCGCATTCATCATAAGTCAGTGACAAGTTCAAAAACTTTGGGCGACAGCGGAAGCAGTCCACTGACCAGTAAATCCCTTCCTCTTGTAACCAAGCTCACGCAAACCACCCCACCAACTCCCTCAGTGTCAATTTCCTCCTTCCCCAGGAATGCCAATAGTCCTGCAGGCCATGTCACTGGCAATTCTGACGAGTCCTCTCCTGCCTGGGATTCCTCCGATGCATCCTTGCGTGTAACGCCTACTGCTGCTGGCGCTGCTGTTGTTGCTGCTGGGAGTCGATGGTCATCCCAGAGGGGAAGTCGTAAGACCACTTTTACTACTTCCACCAAGCAATTGACTGTCCAACAGTCCTTTGCGAGGAAGATGAAATATCACAGCAGTCATCCTGCTGCAAAGCGGATAACTGAGGCCTTGGCATCCTGGGCGGTGAGAAACGTGGTTCCGGTATCCATCATTACTGCAGAGCCAACTATAGACTTGATTGAGGTACTGTGTCCCCGGTACCAAATACCATCTAGGTTCCATTTCTCTAGGCAGGCGATACCGAAAATGTACACAGACCTCAGAAAAAGACTCACCAGTGTCCTAAAAAATGCAGTTGTACCCAATGTCCACTTAACCACGGACATGTGGACAAGTGGAGCAGGGCAGACTCAGGACTATATGACTGTGACAGCCCACTGGGTAGATGTATTGACTCCCGCCGCAAGAACAGCAGCGGCGGCACCAGTAGCAGCATCTCGCAAACGCCAACTCTTTTCTAGGCAGGCTACGCTTTGTATCACCGCTTTCCAGAATACGCACACAGCTAAAAACCTCTTACGGCAACTGAGGAAGATCATCGCAGAATGGCTTACCCCAATTGGACTCTCCTGTGGATTTGTGGCATTGGACAACGCCAGCAATATTGTGTGTGCATTAAATATGGGCAAATTCCAGCACGTCCCATGTTTTGCACATACCTTGAATTTGGTGGTGCAGAATTATTTAAAAAACGAGAGGGGCGTGCAAGAGATGCTGTCAGTGGCCAGAAGAATTGCGGGACACTTTCGGCGTACAGGCACCACGTACAGAAGACTGGAGTAACACCAAAAACGCCTGAACCTGCCCTGCCATCATCTGAAGCAAGAAGTGGTAACGAGGTGGAATTCAACCCTCTATATGCTTCAGAGGTTGGAGGAGCAGCAAAAGGCCATTCAAGCCTATACAACTGACCACGATATAGGAGGTGGAATGCACCTGTCTCAAGCGCAGTGGAGAATGATTTCAACGTTGTGCAAGGTTCTGCAACCTTTTGAACTTGCCACACGTGAAGTCAGTTCAGACACTGCCAGCCTGAGTCAGATCATTCCCCTCATCTGGCTTTTGCAGAAGAAGCTGGAGACATTGAAGGAGGAGCTAACACTGAGCGATTCCGCTAGGCATGTGGGACTTGTGGATGGAGCCCTTAATTCGGTTAACAAGGATTCACGGGTGGTCAATCTGTTGAAATCAGAGCACTACATTTTGGCCACCGTGCTCGATCCTAGATTTAAAACCTACGTTGTATCTCTCTTTCCGGCAGACACAAGTCTGCAGGGGTTCAAAGAACTGCTGGTGAGAAAATTGTCAAGTCAAGCGGAACGCGACCTGTCAACATCTCCTCCTTCACATTCTCCCGCAACTGGGGGTGCGAGGAAAAGGCTCAGAATTCTGAGCCCACCCGCTGGCGGTGATGCAGGGCAGTCTGGAGCGACTGCTGATGCTGACATCTGGTCCGGACTGAAGGACCTGACAACGATTACGGACATGTCGTCTACTGTCACTGCATATGATTCTCTCACCATTGAAAGAATGGTGGAGGATTATATGAGTGACCGCATCCAAGTAGGCACGTCAGACAGTCCGTACGTATACTGGCAGGAAAAAGAGGCAATTTGGAGGCCCTTGCACAAACTGGCTTTATTCTACCTAAGTTGCCCTCCCACAAGTGTGTACTCCGAAAGAGTGTTTAGTGCCGCCGCTCACCTTATCAGCAATCGGCGTACGAGGTTACTTCCAGAAAATGTGGAGAAGATGATGTTCATTAAAATGAATTATAATCAATTCCTCCATGGAGACATTCACCAGCAGCAATTGCCTCCACAAAGTACACAGGGAGCTGTGATGGTGGATTCCAGTGGGGACGAATTGATAATCTGTGAGGAGGGGGATGTACACGGTGATGAATCGGAGGATGATGATGAGGTGGACATCTTGCCTCTGTAGAGCCAGTTTGTGCAAGGAGAGATTAATTGCTTCTTTTTTGGTGGGGGTCCAAACCAACCCGTCATTTCAGTCACAGTCGTGTGGCAGACCCTGTCACTGAAATGATGGGTTGGTTAAAGTGTGCATGTCCTGTTTATACAACATAAGGGTGGGTGGGAGGGCCCAAGGACAATTCCATCTTGCACCTCTTTTTTCTTTCATTTTTCTTTGCGTCATGTGCTGTTTGGGGAGTGTTTTTTGGAAGGGCCATCCTGCGTGACACTGCAGTGCCACTCCTAGATGGGCCAGGTGTTTGTGTCGGCCACTAGGGTCGCTTATCTTAGTCACACAGCTACCTCATTGCGCCTCTTTTTTTTCTTCTTTGCGTCATGTGCTGTTTGGGGAGTATTTTTTGGAAGGGCCATCCTGCGTGACACTGCAGTGCCACTCCTAGATGGGCCAGGTGTTTGTGTCGGCCACTAGGGTCACTTATCTTAGTCACACAGCTACCTCATTGCGCCTCATTTTTTTCTTCTTTGCGTCATGTGCTGTTTGGGGAGTATTTTTTGGAAGGGCCATCCGGCCTGACACTGCAGTGCCACTCCTAGATGGGCCAGGTGTTTGTGTCGGCCACTAGGGTCGCTTAGCTTACTCACACAGCTACCTCATTGCGCCTCTTTTTTTCTTTGCATCATGTGCTGTTTGGGGAGTGTTTTTTGGAAGGGCCATCCTGCGTGACACTGCAGTGCCACTCCTAGATGGGCCAGGTGTTTGTGTTGGCCACTTGGGTCGCTGAGCTTAGTCATCCAGCGACCTCGGTGCAAATTTTAGGACTAAAAATAATATTGTGAGGTGTGAGGTGTTCAGAATAGACTGAAAATGAGTGGAAATTATGGTTATTGAGGTTAATAATACTTTGGGATCAAAATGACCCCCAAATTCTATGATTTAAGCTGTTTTTTGAAAAAAACACCCGAATCCAAAACACACCCGAATCCGACAAAAAAAATTCGGTGAGGTTTTGCCAAAACGCGTTCGAACCCAAAACACGGCCACGGAACCGAACCCAAAACCAAAACACAAAACCCGAAAAATTTCCGGTGCACATCTCTACTTTTAACTAGTACTAAATATTAAGAGCTTAGCTGCTAAATGTTCCACTGGGTCTCCTGTGAGTAGAGCATTGCTCAGATCTATTCCAGGATGCTGCCATATGCTCCAATTTGTAGATGCCCAGTGGTGTGTAGAAGAAAATTGTGGCAGTGCTTTCCAATGTTATAGCGGGTCTGTGGCACAGTGGTTAGCATTGCTGCCTTAAAACACCGGGCTCATGAGTTAGAACCTTGACAATGGCTCTATTTGTGTGGAGTTTGTATGTTCTCTCTGTGTTTACGTGGGTTTCCTCCAGGTGCTCCTTTTCCCGCTTAAACTCCAAAACCATACTGGTAGGTTAATTGGCTGGCTAAAACAAAATGCACCCTGGTGGGCTATGTTTGGGAATTAAGGCTGTAGACTACAACTATTCAGGGACTGTGGTATGGCCTGTCCAGCGGCACCATCGCTGCTCCATGGCCCTTCTCTCTGGCTAGCAGGATGTCTGGAATGGCTCTCTGCAGCCAGTATTACTGCTGCAATGCCCCTTCAATGTCTACAGTCTGCAGAGGCTGCTTGGAGCACCCTTAGGACACTCTGGGCAGTGCTACTCTTCCCGGTGCTGGCAGCCCTGCCCCCTCTGTGTGATATCATGATGTCATGCGCTTAGGGAGCGGGGATGACACAGGCAGCAGTGCCGTCCTATTAAGGCGTGTTCAAGCCAAAATATTACAGCTGTGCAACGGTGGAAAGCCCTTCAAACCACAAAACATTTATAATCCAAAAGTTTGCATTCTGGAAACCCTGAAAAACGTTTACAGACTTAGGGTGTAATTCAGACCTGATTGTAGATGTACAAAAAAACGCTCTACGATGATTTTCTCTGACATGCGGGGGGACGCCCAGCTTAGAGCAAGTCTGTCCCGCATGCTGGGTCCTAGCCCTCCCCAGCAGACATGCGAAAGCATCGCACGGCGGTGGTTTTTTCGTACGGTTTGAGTAGACCTCTGCCTGTTTTGGGTTGCAGCAGCTGCGTGTGACATCACGCAGCCACCGCACCACACCAGTAATGGTCTGGAGACACCTCCGTTGTCCGGACCACGCCCCTTAAACCCAACTTTGACGCCCACAAAATGCAGTGTCGACGCCCTGTTCCCACCCCTCCAGGTCTTAAACTGCGTTCTGAGTAGAACACTAGCGACAGGGTCTTAATTAGCGCCTTAACTTTATATGATGACTTCTAAATGTAGCTATTTGTGAATTCTATAGAAGGCAAAATGACTTATTTGAAGATCACAGTGTCGCAGACTGGCTCTCCTGCATTATTTACACTGCGCCATTGCAGGAAGAGAATCCTCCTAATTACTCATCAAGGCATATGAGTCTCTTGGTTGTTGATTTCTTAAGTGTCCTCCTCCACAATCAGACATCTCATATAGTAACTTATTTTCTCTCCCCCTGATTGAGCGGATCATTAACACTCTCTGTATAAAGGAATTCCGGGAACATGAAATAAATCTGGATTGTCCTCTACGCCCTATCCTGCAAAAAGCCATTTGATTAAAGTGATTGCCACTCTGAGCCAGCAATTACCACCGCAAAAGTTCATCAAGAAGAACCATTGTGAGACTGTCTGAAGCTCATTAAATATGTATATATGGCAATAGAAAACAACGTGGTGAAATTATTTGGGGAAGAAGAGAAGGAAACGTGGTTGGATAGGGCATTTATAAAGGGAGCTGGAGGAGAATGGCTTGTTCTAGCATCTAGAAGTAATCTTGTTTAGAAATCTATTGGAAAGTGGAAATAATAATGACACAGATGTCCCTGAATTGTTAGACTGTCACGTCCATGAATTGTATCCTGTCATTTTGTTACGGTGCCGAGCGACATTATACACTGTTTGTGTAGCTGCCAGTTCTTTCCTTTATTTGCTTCTAAGATACTGCGCCTTGTATTGTTTATATTCAGATTGAAGTCTCAGCTCTCGTACACGCAATGATTGGTGTGCTTATTCTACGGGGAAATGATTGAGAGGGTCTATTTCCTTTGATAAAGAGATTGCTAGAATATTTTTCTATAGTGTTTACTAGCAATAAAATAGTCTGTATAATAAATGATGTTTTTCAGGAGTCCCTGTACACAAAGCAACACATGTGCCACCTCTTGTGCTAACCCCACCCCCTCCCGTCTGCAACTTCTACTTGTAATTGTGATGTAGGAAGTGATTTATTGACACCAGGATTAAGAAATCGTCTTCTGTGGCTTTGGACATTCACATGTGACAAATATGTCAAGATGATATTATGACATAAGCATTAGAGATGAGCGGGTTCGGTTCCTCGGAAACCGAACCCGCCCGAACTTCAGGTTTTTTTACACGGGTCCGAGCGACTCGGATCTTCCCGCCTTGCTCGGTTAACCCGAGCGCGCCCGAACGTCATCATCCCGCTGTCGGATTCTCGCGAGGCTCGGATTCTATCGCGAGACTCGGATTCTATATAAGGAGCCGCGCGTCGCCGCCATTTTCACACGTGCATTGAGATTGATAGGGAGAGGACGTGGCTGGCGTCCTCTCCGTTTATAGAGAAGAGAGTGAGACTAGAGTAGAGAGAGACACAGTATTTACTTTAGTAATTTTGGGGAGCATTAGGAGGAGTACTACTACTTGCTGAAGTGATAGTGTGACTGTATATCTGACTTGTGGGGGAGACAGTGGGGAGCAGTTAAGAGTCTGAGAGCAGGAGTACATATTTTAACGTACAGTGCACACTTTTGCTGCCAGAGTGCCACACTGCCATTGTGACCACACTGACCACCAGTATATATTGTGATTGTCTGCTTAGGAGTACTACTTGCAAGTTGCTGATAGTGTGACCAGTGACCTGACCACCAGTTTAATTAATCACCACCAGTTTAATATATATATATATATATATAATTGTATATAATATATATATAATTGTATACCACCTACCCGTGTTTTTTTTTTTTCTTTCTTTCTTCTTGATACATACTACTATAGTAGCTTACTGTAGCAGTCTGCGGTGCTGCTGAGCTGACAGTGTCCAGCAGGTCCGTCATCAGTCATTACATAATAAATATATATACCTGTCCGGCTGCAGTACTAGTGATATTATATATATATATATTAATTTCATCTCATTATCATCCAGTCTATATTAGCAGCAGACACAGTACGGTAGTCCACGGCTGTAGCTACCTCTGTGTCGGCAGTCGCTGGTCCATCAATAATTGTATACCTCCTACCCGTGTTTTTTTTTTTCTCTTTCTTCTTGATACATACTACTATAGTAGCTTACTGTAGCAGTCTGCGGTGCTGCTGAGCTGACAGTGTCCAGCAGGTCCGTCATCAGTCATTACATAATAAATATATATACCTGTCCGGCTGCAGTACTAGTGATATTATATATATATATATATTAATTTCATCTCATTATCATCCAGTCTATATTAGCAGCAGACACAGTACGGTAGTCCACGGCTGTAGCTACCTCTGTGTCGGCAGTCGCTGGTCCATCCATAATTGTATACCACCTACCCGTGGTTTTTTTTTTTCCTTTCTTCTTGATACATACTACTATAGTAGCTTACTGTAGCAGTCTGCGGTGCTGCTGAGCTGACAGTGTCCAGCAGGTCCGTCATCAGTCATTACATAATAAATATATATACCTGTCCGGCTGCAGTACTAGTGATATTATATATATATATATATTAATTTCATCTCATTATCATCCAGTCTATATTAGCAGCAGACACAGTACGGTAGTCCACGGCTGTAGCTACCTCTGTGTCGGCAGTCGCTGGTCCATCCATAATTGTATACCACCTACCCGTGGTTTTTTTTTTCTTTCTTCTTGATACATACTACTATAGTAGCTTACTGTAGCAGTCTGCGGTGCTGCTGAGCTGACAGTGTCCAGCAGGTCCGTCATCAGTCATTACATAATAAATATATATACCTGTCCGGCTTCAGTACTAGTGATATTATATATATATATATATAATAATTTCATCTCATTATCATCCAGTCTATATTAGCAGCAGACACAGTACGGTAGTCCACGGCTGTAGCTACCTCTGTGTCGGCAGTCGCTGGTCCATCCATAATTGTATACCACCTACCCGTGGTTTTTTTTTTTCTTTCTTCTTGATACATACTACTATAGTAGCTTACTGTAGCAGTCTGCGGTACTGCTGAGCTGACAGTGTCCAGCAGGTCCGTCATCAGTCATTACATAATAAATATATATACCTGTCCGGCTGCAGCACTAGTGATATTATATATATATATATATATATATTAATTTCATCTCATTATCATCCAGTCTATATTAGCAGCAGACACAGTACGGTAGTCCACGGCTGTAGCTACCTCTGTGTCGGCAGTCGCTGGTGCATCCATAATTGTATACCACCTACCCGTGTTTTTTTTTTTTTCTCTTTCTTCTTGATACATACTACTACAGTAGCTTACTGTAGCAGTCTGCGGTGCTGCTGAGCTGACAGTGTCCAGCAGGTCCGTCATCAGTCATTACATAATAAATATATATACCTGTCCGGCTGCAGTACTAGTGATATTATATATATATATATATATATTAATTTCATCTCATTATCATCCAGTCTATATTAGCAGCAGACACAGTACGGTAGTCCACGGCTGTAGCTACCTCTGTGTCGGCAGTCGCTGGTCCATCCATAATTGTATACCACCTACCCGTGGTTTTTTTTTCTTTCTTCTTGATACATACTACTATAGTAGCTTACTGTAGCAGTCTGCGGTGCTGCTGAGCTGACAGTGTCCAGCAGGTCCGTCATCAGTCATTACATAATAAATATATATACCTGTCCGGCTGCAGTACTAGTGATATTATATATATATATATATATATATATTAATTTCATCTCATTATCATCCAGTCTATATTAGCAGCAGACACAGTACGGTAGTCCACGGCTGTAGCTAGCTCTGTGTCGGCAGTCGCTGGTCCATCCATAATTGTATACCACCTACCCGTGGTTTTTTTTTTCTTTCTTCTTGATACATACTACTATAGTAGCTTACTGTAGCAGTCTGCGGTGCTGCTGAGCTGACAGTGTCCAGCAGGTCCGTCATCAGTCATTACATAATAAATATATATACCTGTCCGGCTGCAGTACTAGTGATATTATATATATATATATATATTAATTTCATCTCATTATCATCCAGTCTATATTAGCAGCAAACACAGTACGGTAGTCCACGGCTGTAGCTACCTCAGTGTCGGCAGTCGCTCATCCATCCATAAGTATACTAGTATCCATCCATCTCCATTGTTTACCTGAGGTGCCTTTTAGTTGTGCCTATTAAAATATGGAGAACAAAAATGTTGAGGTTCCAAAATTAGGGAAAGATCAAGATCCACTTCCACCTCGTGCTGAAGCTGCTGCCACTAGTCATGGCCGAGACGATGAAATGCCAGCAACGTCGTCTGCCAAGGCCGATGCCCAATGTCATAGTACAGAGCATGTAAAATCCAAAACACCAAATATCAGTAAAAAAAGGACTCCAAAATCTAAAATAAAATTGTCGGAGGAGAAGCGTAAACTTGCCAATATGCCATTTACCACACGGAGTGGCAAGGAACGGCTGAGGCACTGGCCTATGTTCATGGCTAGTGGTTCAGCTTCACATGAGGATGGAAGCACTCAGCCTCTCGCTAGAAAAATGAAAAGACTCAAGCTAGCAAAAGCACCGCAAAGAACTGTGCGTTCTTCGAAATCCCAAATCCACAAGGAGAGTCCAATTGTGTCGGTTGCGATGCCTGACCTTCCCAACACTGGACGTGAAGAGCATGCGCCTTCCACCATTTGCACGCCCCCTGCAAGTGCTGGAAGGAGCACCCGCAGTCCAGTTCCTGATAGTCAGATTGAAGATGTCAGTGTTGAAGTACACCAGGATGAGGAGGATATGGGTGTTGCTGGCGCTGGGGAGGAAATTGACAAGGAGGATTCTGATGGTGAGGTGGTTTGTTTAAGTCAGGCACCCGGGGAGACACCTGTTGTCCGTGGGAGGAATAGGGCCATTGACATGCCTGGTGAAAATACCAAAAAAATCAGCTCTTCGGTGTGGAAGTATTTCAACAGAAATGCGGACAACATTTGTCAAGCCGTGTGTTGCCTTTGTCAAGCTGTAATAAGTAGGGGTAAGGACGTTAACCACCTCGGAACATCCTCCCTTATACGTCACCTGCAGCGCATTCATAATAAGTCAGTGACAAGTTCAAAAACTTTGGGCGACAGCGGAAGCAGTCCACTGACCAGTAAATCCCTTCCTCTTGTAACCAAGCTCACGCAAACCACCCCACCAGCTCCCTCAGTGTCAATTTCCTCCTTCCCCCGGAATGCCAATAGTCCTGCAGGCCATGTCACTGGCAATTCTGACGAGTCCTCTCCTGCCTGGGATTCCTCCGATGCATCCTTGCGTGTAACGCCTACTGCTGCTGGCGCTGCTGTTGTTGCTGCTGGGAGTCGATGGTCATCCCAGAGGGGAAGTCTTAAGCCCACTTTTACTACTTCCACAAAGCAATTGACTGTCCAACAGTCCTTTGCGAGGAAGATGAAATATCACAGCAGTCATCCTGTTGCAAAGCGGATAACTGAGGCCTTGACAACTATGTTGGTGTTAGACGTGCGTCCGGTATCCGCCGTTAGTTCACAGGGAACTAGACAATTTCTTGAGGTAGTGTGCCCCCGTTACCAAATACCATCTAGGTTCCACTTCTCTAGGCAGGTGATACCGAGAATGTACACGGACGTCAGAAAAAGACTCACCAGTGTCCTAAAAAATGCAGTTGTACCCAATGTCCACTTAACCACGGACATGTGGACAAGTGGAGCAGGGCAGGGTCAGGACTATATGACTGTGACAGCCCACTGGGTAGATGTATGGACTCCCGCCGCAAGAACAGCAGCGGCGGCACCAGTAGCAGCATCTCGCAAATGCCAACTCTTTCCTAGGCAGGCTACGCTTTGTATCACCTGTTTCCAGAATACGCACACAGCTGAAAACCTCTTACGGCAACTGAGGAAGATCATCGCGGAGTGGCTTACCCCAATTGGACTCTCCTGTGGATTTGTGGCATCGGACAACGCCAGCAATATTGTGTGTGCATTAAATATGGGCAAATTCCAGCACGTCCCATGTTTTGCACATACCTTGAATTTGGTGGTGCAGAATTTTTTTAAAAACGACAGGGGCGTGCAAGAGATGCTGTCGGTGGCCAGAAGAATTGCGGGACACTTTCGGCGTACAGGCACCACGTACAGAAGACTGGAGCACCACCAAAAACGCCTGAACCTGCCCTGCCATCATCTGAAGCAAGAAGTGGTAACGAGGTGGAATTCAACCCTCTATATGCTTCAGAGGTTGGAGGAGCAGCAAAAGGCCATTCAAGCCTATACAACTGAGCACGATATAGGAGGTGGAATGCACCTGTCTCAAGCGCAGTGGAGAATGATTTCAACGTTGTGCAAGGTTCTGCAACCTTTTGAACTTGCCACACGTGAAGTCAGTTCAGACACTGCCAGCCTGAGTCAGGTCATTCCCCTCATCAGGCTTTTGCAGAAGAAGCTGGAGACATTGAAGGAGGAGCTAACACAGAGCGATTCCGCTAGGCATGTGGGACTTGTGGATGGAGCCCTTAATTCGCTTAACAAGGATTCACGGGTGGTCAATCTGTTGAAATCAGAGCACTACATTTTGGCCACCGTGCTCGATCCTAGATTTAAAACCTACCTTGGATCTCTCTTGCCGGCAGACACAAGTCTGCTGGGGTTCAAAGAACTGCTGGTGACAAAATTGTCAAGTCAAGCGGAACGCGACCTGTCAACATCTCCTCCTTCACATTCTCCCGCAACTGGGGGAGCGAGGAAAAGGCTCAGAATTCCGAGCCCACCCGCTGGCGGTGATGCAGGGCAGTCTGGAGCGACTGCTGATGCAGGGCAGTCTGGAGCGACTGCTGATGCTGACATCTGGTCCGGACTGAAGGACCTGACAACGATTACGGACATGTCGTCTACTGTCACTGCATATGATTCTCTCCCCATTGAAAGAATGGTGGAGGATTATATGAGTGACCGCATCCAAGTAGGCACGTCAGACAGTCCGTACTTATACTGGCAGGAAAAAGAGGCAATTTGGAGGCCCTTGCACAAACTGGCTTTATTCTACCTAAGTTGCCCTCCCACAAGTGTGTACTCCGAAAGAGTGTTTAGTGCCGCCGCTCACCTTGTCAGCAATCGGCGTACGAGGTTACATCCAGAAAATGTGGAGAAGATTCTGTTCATTAAAATGAATTATAATCAATTCCTCCGTGGAGACATTGACCAGCAGCAATTGCCTCCACAAAGTACACAGGGAGCTGAGATGGTGGATTCCAGTGGGGACGAATTGATAATCTGTGAGGAGCGGGATGTACACGGTGATATATCGGAGGATAATGATGAGGTGGACATCTTGCCTCTGTAGAGCCAGTTTGTGCAAGGAGAGATTAATTGCTTCTTTTTCGGTGGGGGTCCAAACCAACCCGTCATTTCAGTCACAGTCGTGTGGCAGACCCTGTCACTGAAATGATGGGTTGGTTAAAGTGTGCATGTCCTGTTTATACAACATAAGGGTGGGTGGGAGGGCCCAAGGACAATTCCATCTTGCACCTCTTTTTTCTTTCATTTTTATTTGCGTCATGTGCTGTTTGGGGAGTGTTTTTTGGAAGGGCCATCCTGCGTGACACTGCAGTGCCACTCCTAGATGGGCCAGGTGTTTGTGTCGGCCACTAGGGTCGCTTATCTTACTCACACAGCTACCTCATTGCGCCTCTTTTTTTCTTTGCGTCATGTGCTGTTTGGGGAGTGTTTTTTGGAAGGGCCATCCTGCGTGACACTGCAGTGCCACTCCTAGATGGGCCAGGTGTTTGTGTCGGCCACTAGGGTCGCTTGTCTTACTCACACAGCTACCTCATTGCGCCTCTTTTTTTCTTTGCGTCATGTGCTGTTTGGGGAGTGTTTTTTAGAAGGGCCATCCTGCGTGACACTGCAGTGCCACTCCTAGATGGGCCAGGTGTTTGTGTCGGCCACTAGGGTCGCTTATCTTACTCACACAGCTACCTCATTGCGCCTCTTTTTTTCTTTGCGTCATGTGCTGTTTGGGGAGTGTTTTTTGGAAGGGCCATCCTGCGTGACACTGCAGTGCCACTCCTAGATGGGCCAGGTGTTTGTGTCGGCCACTAGGGTCGCTTAGCTTACTCACACAGCTACCTCATTGCGCCTCTTTTTTTCTTTGCGTCATGTGCTGTTTGGGGAGTGTTTTTTGGAAGGGCCATCCTGCGTGACACTGCAGTGCCACTCCTAGATGGGCCAGGTGTTTGTGTCGGCCACTAGGGTCGCTTATCTTACTCACACAGCTACCTCATTGCGCCTCTTTTTTTCTTTGCGTCATGTGCTGTTTGGGGAGTGTTTTTTGGAAGGGCCATCCTGCGTGACACTGCAGTGCCACTCCTAGATGGGCCAGGTGTTTGTGTCGGCCACTAGGGTCGCTTATCTTACTCACACAGCTACCTCATTGCGCCTCTTTTTTTCTTTGCGTCATGTGCTGTTTGGGGAGTGTTTTTTGGATGGGCCATCCTGCGTGACACTGCAGTACCTCTCCTAGATGGGCCAGGTGTTTGTGTCGGCCACTAGGGTCGCTTATCTTACTCACACAGCTACCTCATTGCGCCTCTTTTTTTCTTTGCGTCATGTGCTGTTTGGGGAGTGTTTTTTGGAAGGGCCATCCTGCGTGACACTGCAGTGCCACTCCTAGATGGGCCAGGTGTTTGTGTCGGCCACTAGGGTCGCTAATCTTACTCACACAGCTACCTCATTGCGCCTCTTTTTTTCTTTGCGTCATGTGCTGTTTGGGGAGTGTTTTTTGGAAGGGCCATCCTGCGTGACACTGCAGTGCCACTCCTAGATGGGCCAGGTGTTTGTGTCGGCCACTAGGGTCGCTTATCTTACTCACACAGCTACCTCATTGCGCCTCTTTTTTTCTTTGCGTCATGTGCTGTTTGGGGAGTGTTTTTTGGAAGGGCCATCCTGCGTGACACTGCAGTGCCACTCCTAGATGGGCCAGGTGTTTGTGTCGGCCACTAGGGTCGCTTAGCTTACTCACACAGCTACCTCATTGCGCCTCTTTTTTTCTTTGCGTCATGTGCTGTTTGGGGAGTGTTTTTTGGAAGGGCCATCCTGCGTGATACTGCAGTGCCACTCCTAGATGGGCCAGGTGTTTGTGTCGGCCACTAGGGTCGCTTAGCATAGTCATCCAGCGACCTCGGTGCAAATTTTAGAACTAAAAATAATATTGTGAGGTGTGAGGTATTCAGAATAGACTGAAAATGAGTGGAAATTATGGTTTTTGAGGTTAATAATACTTTGGGATCAAAATGACCCCCAAATTCTATGATTTAAGCTGTTTTTTAGTGTTTTTTGAAAAAAACACCCGAATCCAAAACACACCCGAATCCGACAAAAAAAATTCGGTGAGGTTTTGCCAAAACGCGGTCGAACCCAAAACACGGCCGCGGAACCGAACCCAAAACCAAAACACAAAACCCGAAAAATTTCAAGTGCACATCTCTAATAAGCATACCTCCCAACTGTCCCGATTTTAGCGGGACAATCCCATTTGTATTGGGACTGTCCCGCTGTCCCACCCGCGGGCCGCAGTGTCCCGCAGTGGGGGGGAGTTGGGAGGCTGTCAGTGAATAGACACTGTGCGCATGCGCACAGCGTCTATTCACTGGAGACAGAGGGAGAGGGGGCATACCAGCAGCTCACAGGGCGCTGGGCATGCCCCCTCACTGATGACAACAGGGCGTGGCTGTTGATCGATGGCACTGCCGCGACCCCTTTTTATAGGCCACACCCCTTTTATGAGTGCGCAGAAGTCCCTCGTCCTCAACTTCAAATGTTGGGAGGTATGCCTAAGCATTTGAATGTGTTTGCTTACCATGTGTATTACACAGAGACATTTTGTTGCCCTGTGCCAGAAAGAGAATTGGTGCCCCACCCCAATATCCCAGATCCCATTATACACATTACACTAGGTAGAGCACATTATACACATTACGCCAGATAGAGCTTCTTACACACATTATGCCAGGTAGAGCCCCTTACACACATTATGCAAGGTAGAGCCCCTTACACACATTACGCCAGATAGAGCCCCTTACACACATTATGCCAGGTAGAGCACATTATACACATTACGCCAGGTAGAGCCCTTATAAAGCCCCTTACACACTTTATGCAAGGTAGAGCCCCTTACACACATTACGTCAGGTAGAGCCCCTTACACACATTACGCCAGGTAGACTTCCTTACACACATTACGTCAGGTAGAGCCCCTTACACACATTACGCCAGGTAGACATCCTTACACACATTACGTCAGGTAGAGCACCCTTAGGGTGTAGTGTAGTGTACTGTAGTGTAGTGTACTGCAGTGTAGGATAGTATAGTATAGTGTAATATAGTGTAAAGTAGTGTTGTGTGTAGGCACTTACATGATTTCTCCCTTCTCCCTGCACTGTTGCTGGCTCCTAACCCGGAACTCAATCCCTCTGTACACTGCACTGCAGGCCAAGAGAGGGGGCAGGCTGCGGAAGTGCAGCACACAGGAGATTTACTCACTGGCCGGTGCTGCGGCTGACTATATGCAGCGACCAGTGGCAAGGGCTCCCGTTGGTCACAGCTTTGTGCTACGGGCACCAGATGCTGCAGAGCACACAGTGGAATGGGAGCGTGAGGAGCAGCCATCAGTGGAGGAATATGCAGCCACTCGGGGTGTATGTAGAATGTGCACCCACAGGGAGAATGTGCTGTGGGCAAAGCACCTTCTGCACACACCTAGTTACGGCCCTGGTATTAAACTAGTGAGGTGCTGGGGACTAAACTAGTGAGGTGCTGGGAACTCAATCCCTCTGTACACTGCACTGCAGGCCAAGAGAGGGGGCAGGCTGCGGAAGTGCAGCACACAGGAGATTTACTCACTGGCCGGTGCTGCGGCTGACTATATGCAGCGACCAGTGGCAGGGGCTCCCGTTGGTCACAGCTTTGTGCTACGGGCACCAGATGCTGCAGAGCACACAGTGGAATGGGAGCGTGAGGAGCAGCCATCAGTGGAGGAATATGCAGCCACTCGGGGTGTATGTAGAATGTGCACCCACAGGGAGAATGTGCTGTGGGCAAAGCACCTTCTGCACACACCTAGTTACGGCCCTGGTATTAAACTAGTGAGGTGCTGGGGAGGCACTGGCTAGTGTCAGAGCCAGATTTACACACACATATATGATTTGACTATAAAAATTACACAAAGATGATATTAATAACATATTTGGCAACTTTCTGGATATGCTCTGCCCTCCTCCCGGACAGGTCGGCACAACAGGGGGTGTGGCACTGTCATGGGGGGTAGGCGGTCCGAGGGCGTGGAGATGCAATAGCTGCCCGGCTCCCCAATATACAATGCTCACATTGACGGCACTGTAAAGTGGGGGCGTTGCTACGATGATGCGATTCAGCACGGATCGCGCCATCTCCTTACCATTTTCTTTTGTATGTGGCAGTGGCAGGGGTGACTGGGTGGTAGTGGGGGTGTACGGGTGATCGCAGGGAGTAAGCTGGCTTGGGGAGACTTGTCCACTTTTCTGGAGTGCCAACCGATTTATGGGTACCCTCCAGCCATTCCGGGAGATTAGACAAGTAAGTTATAAATATCTTCTTTGTATTATTCGAATCATTTTTATAGTCAAAACTCTGGAATATACTGGAGCATGAAGGGTGAGGATATGGCTCTCCTGCCTAACCTGATATGCACGTCACTGTATTACACCTATTTTACTGTAGCAATTAAGGAGGAGTGGGTGGCGGACAAAGCTCTATTTTTATGACAGTGAGTAAATGTACAAACTCATGCCCCCCATTGGGGGGGGGGGGGAAGGGGGGTGTAATAGGGTGTGAGAATCAGAAAGTGAAAAATTTTAGGAGAATTCTCCTGTTTTTTTAAAGTGGCAATCATTTGCATGGTAAAACCAGGTTGATTTTGCCATGTAAATGATTGCCACTTTAAAAAAACAGGAGAATTCTCCTAAAATCTCTCACTTTCTGATTCTCACACCCTATTACACCCCCCCCCTTACTAGGGACCTAATTCAGATCTGATCACTCGCTAGCTATTTTTTGGAGTGCTGCGATCAGATAGTCGCCGCCCACTGGGGAGTGTAATGTATTTTAGCTGTGCAAGTGTGTGATCGCATGTGCAGCCGCCCTGTACAAAAACAGTTTGTGCAGTTTCTGAGTAGGTCTGACCTTACTCAGCCGCTGCGATCACTTCAGCCTGTTCGTGTCCGGAATTGACGTCAGACACCCGCCCTGCAAACGCTTGGACACGCCTGCATTTTTCCAAACACTCCCAGAAAACGGTCAGTTCCCACCCACAAACGCCTGTCAATCTCCTTGCGATCGGCTGTGCGAATGGATTCTTGGTTAAATCTATCGCAGAGCAACGATCCGCTTTGTGACCGCACGACGCGCCTGCGCATTGCAGTGCATTCGCATGCGCAGTAGTGCCCTGATCGCTGCGCAGCGAAAAACGCCAGCAAATGAACAGATCTGAATTAGGCCCTAGGAGAGCAGGAGTGAAATGGTGGAGAGACAGATTGTAAATATGAGCAGAAAAAAGAGAAGTTACCTCCCAACAAAAGCGCATCCTGTACCATTATTCTTAGCAGCTCCATTACAGCAATGCCCGGATCATACTCTGCTGTGGTGTACACATCTGAAGCTTCCTAAGGAAGTTCCGGGTGGCACTTCAGTAGAGATTCTAGCTGCAGCACCCTGCTAGCCAGATGTAGGGACCACAAGGTACAGTAGCAGCAGTGTCGCCAACAGGACTTGGCACAGCCCGCACACCCCTACTTACAGCCCTGACCTGTAGTTATTAGCAGGCTAGTGCCAGCGGCGGATTGGGACGCCGGACCAGATTCCGTTTGGCTGTTCCCGACGTCCCTCAGTGCCAAGTGTATGATGTGCTCTACCTGGCACAAAGTGTATGATGTGCTCTACCTGGCGCAAAGTGTATGATGTGCTCTACCTGGTGCAATGTGTATAATGTGCTCTACCTGGCGCAAAGTGTATGATGTGCTCTACCTGGCACAAAGTGTATGATGTGCTCTACCTGGCGCAAAGTGTATGATGTGCTCTACCTGGTGCAATGTGTATGATGTGCTCTACCTGGTGCAATGTGTATAATGTGCTCTACCTGGTGAAGTGTGTATAATGTGCTCTACGTGGCACAAAGTGTATGATGTGCTCTACCTGGCGCAAAGTGTATAATGTGCTCTACCTGGCACAAAGTGTATGATGTGCTCTACCTGGTGCAATGTGTATAATGTGCTTTACCTGGTGAAGTGTGTATAATGTGCTCTACCTGGTGAAGTGTGTATAATGTGCTCTACGTGGCACAAAGTGTATGATGTGCTCTACCTGGCGCAAAGTGTATAATGTGCTCTACCTGGCGCAAAGTGTATGATGTGCTCTACCTGGCGCAAAGTGTATGATGTGCTCTACCTGGTGCAAAGTGTATGATGTGCTCTACCTGGTGCAATGTGTATAATGTGCTTTACCTGGTGAAGTGTGTATAATGTGCTCTACGTGGCACAAAGTGTATGATGTGCTCTACCTGGCGCAAAGTGTATGATGTGCTCTACCTGGCGCAAAGTGTATAATGTGCTCTACCTGGCGCAAAGTGTATGATGTGCTCTACCTGGCGCAAAGTGTATGATGTGCTCTACCTGGTGCAAAGTGTATGATGTGCTCTACCTGGCGCAAAGTGTATGATGTGCTCTACCTGGTGCAATGTGTATAATGTGCTTTACCTGGTGAAGTGTGTATAATGTGCTCTACGTGGCACAAAGTGTATGATGTGCTCTACCTGGCGCAAAGTGTATGATGTGCTCTACCTGGCGCAAAGTGTATAATGTGCTCTACCTGGCGCAAAGTGTATGATGTGCTCTACCTGGCGCAAAGTGTATGATGTGCTCTACCTGGTGCAAAGTGTATGATGTGCTCTACCTGGTGCAAAGTGTATGATGTGCTCTACCTGGTGCAATGTGTATAATGTGCTTTACCTGGTGCAAAGTGTATGATGTGCTCTACCTGGTGCAATGTGTATAATCTGCTTTACCTGGTGCAAAGTGTATGATGTGCTCTACCTGGTGCAAAGTGTATGATGTGCTCTACCTGGTGCAAAGTGTATGATGTGCTCTACCTGGTGCAATGTGTATAATCTGCTTTACCCACTGCAATGTGTATAATGTGCTCTACCTGGTGCAGTGTGTATAATGTGCTCTGCCTGGCGCAAAGTGTATAATGTGCTTTATCTGGTGCAGTGTGTATAATGTGCTCTGCCTGGCGCAAAGTGTATACCGTGCTCTACCTGGCGCAAAGTGTAGAATGTGCTCTATCTGGCAGAATATGTATAACGAGCTCAAACTGGCACAGTGTGTATAGGAGGTTCTACCTGGTGCACGGTGTATAAGTGGCAATACTGTGTGGTGTAATGTTGGCACTATTATGTGGCCACACCCCTTTCCCACTAAGCCATGACCCTAAAATTCTGTGGCGCGCATTTTACATGCATTCATGTATGTTGGCCTTCTGAGCAGTAATCCCTCACACTTGACAGACTCCACCCCCTCAACAGTCCGCTACCCCTATTAGGGCTGCTTCAATAAATTTCCCGGGCTGGTTTTGATCCCAATCCGCCCCTGGCTAGTAATGAGTTGAACTTATGCCAGTTTGCATAGCGTGAAATCTTCAAAATCATTCTGCACATGCTGAGAAGAGGCCTAATGCCAGGGATGGACTGGGGGTCTGAAATGGCCCTGGCATTTTAGCGGCATTCTAGCGTCTTTCTGTGTGGCCACGCAGACCACTGGGAGGCGGGGCTGCTCAGCCAGCCCCTGGCTCTCTGTCTGCCATACGAACAGAGCTGATTGGCCAGAGCTGATTGGCCCCTGTCTGCCATACGAGCAGAGCTGATACGAGCAGAGCTGATTGGCCCCTGGCTCTCTGTCTGCCATACGAGCAGAGCTGATTGGCCAGGCTGTTATGCTGGATCGGCACATCAGGCCATCGACCCTTTGTGCCAGATGGCCAGTCCGGCCCTGCTTCATGCATATATGCTGCCTTACATGATTCTGCCATTTGTGCCAGGAGAGGCGGAGACAGGGAAGGGAAGGGGCAGAATGACTTAGGACGCGTACAGTAACGGCATCTTTCTGTTACCTTGGGCAAATCAGCACACAGAGCCGGTTTAAGGAGGGGGGGGGGAAACTGTGGGTACGTATCCCAGGCCCCCCTTTCCAAAAGGGCCCCCTGTCACACCACAGATCAGATATTTTTTCCAATCCGATTCTGATCTGCGGTGCTGCGCTCCCATCCCCACTGCAGCGCCGGCTGCACAGACAGGACAGCTGAGCTTTGCGATGGCTCAGCGGTCCAATAATGTATGAATGAAGCAGCCTGCCCCTGCAGCCTGCGTGCCCAGCCAATGACTGAACCGCAGGCTACTTCATTCATACATTATTGGACAGCTAAGCCATCGCTCAGCTGAGCTGTCCTGTCTGTGCGGTCGACGGTGCAGTGGGGACGGGATCGCAGGGAAGGAGTTCGGCTTTGGCTGGGGAGGCAGGCTGGCTGTATAAAAAGTAGTGATGAGCACCGGAAATTTTTCGGGTTTTGTGTTTTGGTTTTGGGTTCGGTTCCGCGGCCGTGTTTTGGGTTCGAACGCGTTTTGGCAAAACCTCACCGAATTTTTTTTGTCGGATTCGGGTGTGTTTTGGATTCGGGTGTTTTTTTCAAAAAACCCTAAAAAACAGCTTAAATCATAGAATTTGGGGGTCATTTTGATCCCAAAGTATTATTAACCTCAATAACCATAATTTCCACTCATTTTCAGTCTATTCTGAACACCTCACACCTCACAATATTATTTTTAGTCCTAAAATTTGCACCGAGGTCGCTGGATGGCTAAGCTAAGCGACCCAAGTGGCCGACACAAACACCTGGCCCATCTAGGAGTGGCACTGCAGTGTCACGCAGGATGGCCCTTCCAAAAAACACTCCCCAAACAGCACATGACGCAAAGAAAAAAAGAGGCGCAATGAGGTAGCTGTGTGAGTAAGCTAAGCGACCCTAGTGGCCGACACAAACACCTGGCCCATCTAGGAGTGGCACTGCAGTGTCACGCAGGATGGCCCTTCCAAAAAACACCCCCCAAACAGCACATGACGCAAAGAAAAATGAAAGAAAAAAGAGGTGCAAGATGGAATTGTCCTTGGGCCCTCCCACCCACCCTTATGTTGTATAAACAGGACATGCACACTTTAACCAACCCATCATTTCAGTGACAGGGTCTGCCACACGACTGTGACTGAAATGACGGGTTGGTTTGGACCCCCACCAAAAAAGAAGCAATTAATCTCTCCTTGCACAAACTGGCTCTACAGAGGCAAGATGTCCACCTCATCATCATCCTCCGATATATCACCGTGTACATCCTCCTCCTCACAGATTATCAATTCGTCCCCACTGGAATCCATCATCTCAGCTCCCTGTGTACTACTTTGTGGAGGCAATTGCTGCTGGTCAATGTCTCCACGGAGGAATTGATTATAATTCATTTTAATGAACATCATCTTCTCCACATTTTCTGGATGTAACCTCGTACGCCGATTGCTGACAAGGTGAGCGGCGGCACTAAACACTCTTTCGGAGTACACACTTGTGGGAGGGCAACTTAGGTAGAATAAAGCCAGTTTGTGCAAGGGCCTCCAAATTGCCTCTTTTTCCTGCCAGTATAAGTACGGACTGTCTGACGTGCCTACTTGGATGCGGTCACTCATATAATCCTCCACCATTCTTTCAATGGGGAGAGAATCATATGCAGTGACAGTAGACGACATGTCCGTAATCGTTGTCAGGTCCTTCAGTCCGGACCAGATGTCAGCATCAGCAGTCGCTCCAGACTGCCCTGCATCACCGCCAGCGGGTGGGCTCGGAATTCTGAGCCTTTTCCTCGCACCCCCAGTTGCGGGAGAATGTGAAGGAGGAGATGTTGACAGGTCGCGTTCCGCTTGACTTGACAATTTTGTCACCAGCAGTTCTTTGAACCCCAGCAGACTTGTGTCTGCCGGAAAGAGAGATCCAAGGTAGGTTTTAAATCTAGGATCGAGCACGGTGGCCAAAATGTAGTGCTCTGATTTCAACAGATTGACCACCCGTGAATCCTTGTTAAGCGAATTAAGGGCTCCATCCACAAGTCCCACATGCCTAGCGGAATCGCTCTGTGTTAGCTCCTCCTTCAATGTCTCCAGCTTCTTCTGCAAAAGCCTGATGAGGGGAATGACCTGACTCAGGCTGGCAGTGTCTGAACTGACTTCACGTGTGGCAAGTTCAAAAGGTTGCAGAACCTTGCACAACGTTGAAATCATTCTCCACTGCGCTTGAGACAGGTGCATTCCACCTCCTATATCGTGCTCAGTTGTATAGGCTTGAATGGCCTTTTGCTGCTCCTCCAACCTCTGAAGCATATAGAGGGTTGAATTCCACCTCGTTACCACTTCTTGCTTCAGATGATGGCAGGGCAGGTTCAGGCGTTTTTGGTGGTGCTCCAGTCTTCTGTACGTGGTGCCTGTACGCCGAAAGAGTCCCGCAATTCTTCTGGCCACCGACAGCATCTCTTGCACGCCCCTCTCGTTTTTTAAATAATTCTGCACCACCAAATTCAAGGTATGTGCAAAACATGGGACGTGCTGGAATTTGCCCATATTTAATGCACACGCAATATTGCTGGCGTTGTCCGATGCCACAAATCCACAGGAGAGTCCAATTGGGGTAAGCCATTCTGCGATGATCTTCCTCAGTTGCCGTAAGAGGTTTTTAGCTGTGTGCGTATTCTGGAAAGCGGTGATACAAAGCGTAGCCTGCATAGGAAAGAGTTGGCGTTTGCGAGATGCTGCTACTGGTGCCGCCGCTGCTGTTCTTGCGGCGGGAGTCCATACATCTACCCAGTGGGCTGTCACAGTCATATAGTCCTGAGCCTTCCCTGCTCCACTTGTCCACATGTCCGTGGTTAAGTGGACATTGGGTACAACTGCATTTTTTAGGACACTGGTGAGTCTTTTTCTGAGGTCTATGTACATTTTCGGTATCGCCTGCCTAGAGAAATGGAACCTAGATGGTATTTGGTACCGGGGACACAGTACCTCCAACAAGTCTCTAGTTGCCTCTGCAGTAATGATGGATACCGGAACCACGTTTCTCACCGCCCAGGATGCCAAGGCCTCAGTTATCCGCTTTGCAGCAGGATGACTGCTGTGATATTTCATCTTCCTCGCAAAGGACTGTTGGACAGTCAATTGCTTGGTGGAAGTAGTAAAAGTGGGCTTACGAGTACGACTTCCCCTCTGGGATGACCATCGACTCCCAGCAGCAACAACAGCAGCGCCAGCAGCAGTAGGCGTTACACGCAAGGATGCATCGGAGGAATCCCAGGCAGGAGAGGACTCGTCATAATTGCCAGTGACCTGGCCTGCAGGACTATTGGCATTCCTGGGGAAGGAGGAAATTGACACTGAGGGAGTTGGTGGGGTGGTTTGCGTGAGCTTGGTTACAAGAGGAAGGGATTTACTGGTCAGTGGACTGCTTCCGCTGTCGCCCAAAGTTTTTGAACTTGTCACTGACTTATGATGAATGCGCTGCAGGTGACGTATAAGGGAGGATGTTCCGAGGTGGTTAACGTCCTTACCCCTACTTATTACAGCTTGACAAAGGCAACACACGGCTTGACAAATGTTGTCCGCATTTCTGTTGAAATACTTCCACACCGAAGAGCTGATTTTTTTGGTATTTTCACCAGGCATGTCAATGGCCCTATTCCTCCCACGGACAACAGGTGTCTCCCCGGGTGCCTGACTTAAACAAACCACCTCACCATCAGAATCCTCCTGGTCAATTTCCTCCCCAGCGCCAGCAACACCCATATCCTCCTCATCCTGGTGTACTTCAACACTGACATCTTCAATCTGACTATCAGGAACTGGACTGCGGGTGCTCCTTCCAGCACTTGCAGGGGGCGTGCAAATGGTGGAAGGCGCATGCTCTTCACGTCCAGTGTTGGGAAGGTCAGGCATCGCAAACGACACAATTGGACTCTCCTTGTGGATTTGTGATTTCGAAGAACGCACAGTTCTTTGCGGTGCTTTTGCCAGCTTGAGTCTTTTCATTTTTCTAGCGAGAGGCTGAGTGCTTCCATCCTCATGTGAAGCTGAACCACTAGCCATGAACATAGGCCAGGGCCTCAGCCGTTCCTTTCCACTCCGTGTGGTAAATGGCATATTGGCAAGTTTACGCTTCTCCGACGACAATTTTATTTTAGATTTTTGAGTCCTTTTTTTACTGATATTTGGTGTTTTGGATTTTACATGCTCTGTACTATGACATTGGGCATCGGCCTTGGCAGACGACGTTGCTGGCATTTCATCGTCTCGGCCATGACTAGTGGCAGCAGCTTGGAAGTCGATCTTGATCTTTCCTTATTTTTGGAACCTCAACATTTTTGTTCTCCATATTTTAATAGGCACAACTAAAAGGCACCTCAGGTAAACAATGGAGATGGATGGATACTAGTATACTTATGGATTGACGAGCGACTGCCGACACAGAGGTAGCTACAGCCGTGGACTACCGTACTGCGTCTGCTGCTAATATAGACTGGATGATAATGGTATAAAAAATATATATATATATCACTACTGCAGCCGGACAGGTATATATTATATAATGACGGACCTGCTGGACACTGTCAGCTCAGCACTGCAGACTCCTAAAGTAAGCTACTAGTAGTATCAAGAAGATAGAAAAAAAAAAAACACCACAGGTAGGTGGTATACAATTATGGATGGACTAGCGACTGCCGACACAGAGGTAGCTACAGCCGTGGACTACCGTACTGCGTCTGCTGCTAATATAGACTGGATGATAATGATAATAAAAAATATATATATATATATCACTACTGCAGCCGGACAGGTATATATTATATAATGACGGACCTGCTGGACTCTGTCAGCTCAGCACTGCAGACTCCTAAAGTAAGCTACTAGTAGTATCAAGAAGATAGAAAAAAAAAAAACACCACAGGTAGGTGGTATACAATTATGGATGGACTAGCGACTGCCGACACAGAGGTAGCTACAGCCGTGGACTACCGTACTGCGTCTGCTGCTAATATAGACTGGATGATAATGATATAAAAATATATATATATATCACTACTGCAGCCGGACAGGTATATATTATATAATGACGGACCTGCTGGACACTGTCAGCTCAGCACTGCAGACTCCTAAAGTAAGCTACTAGTAGTATCAAGAAGATAGAAAGAAAAAAAAAACACCACAGGTAGGTGGTATACAATTATGGATGGACGAGCGACTGCCGACACAGAGGTAGCTACAGCCGTGGACTACCGTACTGCGTCTGCTGCTAATATAGACTGGATGATAATGATATAAAAAATATATATATATATCACTACTGCAGCAGGACAGGTATATATTATATAATGACGGACCTGCTGGACACTGTCAGCTCAGCACTGCAGACTCCTAAAGTAAGCTACTAGTAGTATCAAGAAGATAGAAAAAAAAAACCACCACGGGTAGGTGGTATACAATTATGGATGGACGAGCGACTGCCGACACAGAGGTAGCTACAGCCGTGGACTACCGTACTGCGTCTGCTGCTAATATAGACTGGATGATAATGATATAAAAAATATATATATATCACTACTGCAGCCGGACAGGTATATATTATATAATGACGGACCTGCTGGACACTGTCAGCAGAATGCGTTTATAGAATAAAAACACCACACGACGAGTGTTTAACTTTTTCAGGCAGACAATCACAATATACTGGTGGTCAGTGGTCACTGGTCAGTCACACTGGCACTGGCAGTGGCACTCTGGCAGCAAAAGTGTGCACTGTTAAAATATGTACTCCTGCTATAACTGCTCCCCAGTCTCCCCCACAATTAAGCTGTGTGAGCAGTGAGCACTCAGCACAGACAGATATACAGTATTACATAGATGATGCAGCACACTGAGGGCACACTGAGGCTGAGCACAGATATGGTATGTGACTGTGTCACACTGTGTATCGTTTTTTTTCAGGCAGAGAACGGATTAATTAAACTGGTGGTCACTGGTCACACTATCAGCAAGTAGTAGTGGTCACTGGTCAGTCACACTGGCACTGGCAGTGGCACTCTGGCAGCAAAAGTGTGCACTGTTAAAATATGTACTCCTGCTATAACTGCTCCCCAGTCTCCCCCACAATTAAGCTGTGTGAGCAGTGAGCACTCAGCACAGTCAGATATACAGTATTACATAGATGATGCAGCACACTGAGGGCACACTGAGGCTGAGCACAGATATGGTATGTGACTGTGTCACACTGTGTATCGTTTTTTTTCAGGCAGAGAACGGATTAAACTGGTGGTCACTGGTCACACTATCAGCAAGTAGTACTCCGTCCTAATATGCTCCCCAAAATGAGTAAATCAAGTGTCTCTACTCTCTCTCTAGTCTACAGTCTAAACGGAGAGGACACCAGCCACGTCCTCTCCCTATCAATCTCAATGCACGTGTGAAAATGGCGGCGACGCGCGGCTCCTTATATAGAATCCGAGTCTCGCGATAGAATACGAGCCTCGCGAGAATCCGACAGCGGGATGATGACGTTCGGGCGCGCTCGGGTTAGCCGAGCAAGGCAGGAAGATCCGAGTCTGCCTCGGACCCATGTAAAAAGGCTGAAGTTCGGGGGGGTTCGGTTTCCGAGAAACCGAACCCGCTCATCTCTAATAAAAACTGATGAGCGGGTTCGGTTCCTCGGAATCCGAACCTGCCCGAACTTCACAATTTTTTGCACGGTTCCGAGCAACTCGAAACCTCCCGCCTTGCTCGGTTAACCCGAGCGCGCCCGAACGTCATCATCCCGCGGTCGGATTCTCGCGAGATTCGTATTCTATATAAGGAGCCGCGCGTCGCCGCCATTTTTCACTCGTGCATTGGAGATGATCGTGAGAGGACGTGGCTGGCGTCCTCTTAGTTTCTATGTTCAGTGGGCTGCAAATATCAGTGCTCAGTGTGCTGCAAATATCTGTGCTCAGTGTGCTGCAAGTGCAAATATCTACGTTCTCTGCCTGAAAAACGCTCCATGTCTGTGCTCAGTGTGCTGCAAATATCTGTGCTCAGTGTGCTAATTGCTTTATTGTGGGGACTGGGGACCAGCAGTATTATATAGTAGGAGGACAGTGCAGAGTTTTGCTGACCAGTGACCACCAGTATTATACGTTCTCTGCCTGAAAAACGCTCCATATCTGTGCTGCATTGTAGAATATAGTAGGAGGACAGTGCAGAATTTTGCTGACCACCGGTATAACTATATATATAGCAGTACGGTAAAGTAGTCCACTGCTCTACCTCTGTGTCGTCAAGTATACTATCCCATCCATACCAGTGGTGCATTTCAGTTTTGCACAGTTTGCTGACCACCAGTATATAATATATAGCAGTACGGTACAGTAGGCCACTGCTCTACCTACCTCTGTGTCGTCAAGTATACTATCCATGCATACCTGTGGTGCATTTCAGTTTTGCACAGTTTGCTGATCACCAGTATATAATATATAGCAGTACGGTACAGAAGGCCACTGCTCTACCTACCTCTGTGTCGTCAAGTATACTATCCATCCATACCTGTGGTGCATTTCAGTTTTGCACAGTTTGCTGACCACCAGTATATAATATATAGCAGTACGGTACAGAAGGCCACTGCTCTACCTACCTCTGTGTCGTCAAGTATACTATCCATCCATACCTGTGGTGCATTTTATCACTGACCTGGGTTGAGGGTGTTGTGAACTCGGGGGTTCTTCCGGTGACCGGGAAGGGGAACCACAGCTGGGCCGAAGTAGAGATGGCCGAATGTAGGTTTTCTAAATGCAGGATTTAGCGTCAGGCAAGGTTCGTGATGGATACTGGAAGCCACCTGAAAGACAAGGACTTTAGAACGGTGCTGGTGAATACTGTGAGAGATGCTGAAGAATCGCTGTGAGTGATGCTGAGGAGCACTGGGGTTGAGGCTAATAAACACAGAGACAGGAATTTAAGGATGATGCTGATAGCACAGTGATTTAGACGGTGACCGATGATTGTGAGCGTTGCTAAAGCACACGGTGACTGATGCTTGTGAGCGTTGCAGAAGCACGCGGTGACTGATGCTTGTGAGCGTTGCAGAAGCACGCGGTGACTGATGCTTGTGAGCGTTGCAGAAGCACGCGGTGACTGATGCTTGTGAGCGTTGCTGAAGCACACAGTGACTGATGATTGTGAGCGTTGCTGAAGCCCAAGGATGCTGGAAGCACAGAGGTCCGTGCAGCAGAGGAGCACGCTGAATGCTGGAGCACAGGATGCTGGGAGCACAGAAGTCCGTGCAGCAGAGGTACACGCTGAATGCTGGAGCACAGGATGCTGGGAGCACAGAAGTCCGTGCAGCAGAGGTAGGAAACACTTAGAACGCTGGAGCACTGGAGTTTTCTCCTCTAAGAAAGAGATGATACTCAGGCGCCGGAGCTCTGCCCGGTGTCTGAATTTGAACTTCCCGGCTCCGTCTGATTGGCGGGGAGCGCCGATGACGTCACCCGCACACACATCCTCCGTGGACGCCGGGCGCACCCGCGGCGCCCGCCCTCCGAACGACCGCCAGGACCAGCGCCAACGGGGCACCGAGACCCGGAGACCACCAGCGGGGACGGCCACCAGGAGACCCAGCGCACCTGTAGGGGTAAGCGCGGCGGACGCGGCGGTGTGACACATTTAAGTTTTGCACAGTTTGCTGACCACCAGTATATAATATATAGCAGTACGGTACAGTAGGCCACTGCTCTACCTAACTCTGTGTCGTCAAATATACTATCCATCCATACCTGTGGTGCATTTCAGTTGTGCGCAGTATATATAGTAGTAAGCCATTGCTATTGATAGATTACTGGCATATAATTCCACACATTAAAAAATGGAGAACAAAAATGTGGAGGGTAAAATAGGGAAAGATCAAGATCCACTTCCACCTCGTGCTGAAGCTGCTGCCACTAGTCATGGCCGAGACGATGAAATGCCATCAACGTCGTCTGCCAAGGCCGATGCCCAATGTCATAGTAGAGAGCATGTAAAATCCAAAAAACAAAAGCTCAGTAAAATGACCCAAAAATCTAAATCAAAATCGTCTGAGGAGAAGCGTAAACTTGCCAATGTGACATTTATGACACGGAGTGGCAAGGAACGGCTGAGGGCCTGACCTATGTTCATGGCTAGTGGTTCAGCTTCACATGAGGATTGAAGCACTCATCCTCCTGCTAGAAAACTTAAAAGAGTTAAGATGGCAAAAGCAAAGCAAAGAACTGTGCGTTCTTCTAAATCACAAATCCCCAAGGAGAGTCCAATTGTGTCGGTTGCGATGCCTGACCTTCCCAACACTGGACGGGAATAGGTGACGCCTTCCACCATTTGCACGCTGTTAGGTTCCTGGTGCTCAGAACAAGGGAGATGTTATGAAGCGAGTCCAGAGCACCAGGACGTAATGCTGGGAAAGGGGAATGGAAAGGGAATAGCCCCTGGCGCCCTATCTCCGTTGTCTCGCCCGTGCTGTCAGTACACTCTTGCGAGACTATGGTTGCTTGAGCCCATGGCAGCCGCGTTTGAAGGGCGGATTACGTCTGCCCAACTTCGATGCCCCCTCAGGTCTTAATGAGAGACAAAGAGTGAACCGAGACAGGGTGATAACAAGGGGCCCTCTGACTAAACAACAAGGCCAGGGGCTACTAACAAACCTAAAACCAAAGTATGTGCGGCTTGCCGCCAAAGGAAAAGAACAACAAAGGAAATGCTGACCACACGCCGACACAATACTTTTGTGTACCGGCGGTGACAGCATAAGCAGAACCCTCTGCAAAACACCAGTGACAGAAATAATAAGGGAATACAGCGGCCTAGGCCGACAGACGTGGCAGTGCCGCTACTCACGGAACCGGTACGAATACTGGCAAACGGACAGGAACTCCCAATGCTGCTGACACAGACTCTCAGAACTGGAGGACAGGCAGAATCCCAAACGACAGACCGGTGGACACCAAGAAGCCAGAAACTTGACCAGGCACAGGCAAAGGTACTGGACCTCAGGACAGGAACGCCTCACGGCAGGACACGGGATCAGACATAGGAATCGACACAGGGACTGACACAGGAATCGACACAGGAAGCTCAGGAACTAGCAGGAACCAAGCTCAGAACTCAAGCAGACTGGAAACGCAGAAATATCACCAGCATCTGTGAACTGCACTGAGCCAGCATATAACAGAGAGGCCTAATTAATAATTTCATGCAGCTGCCCTGTTGCATGACTCCAAACTGACAAGATGCAATTAGCAGCCAGGTGAGGCTGGACACATGGGAACAAGCTGCAATTACACAGACTCACCAGCGGCAGCAACCAAAAGTATTCTAAAACAGAGCAACGGGAAATCCTGGCCTGCAAGACAACTTATAAACATAAAATACATAACTGACATGCAAAACAGGAATGAGCCACAGCCCTGGCTCATAACACACGCCCCCTGCAAGTGCTGGAAGGAGCACCCGCAGTCCAGTTCCTGATAGTCAAATTGAAGATGTCACTGTTGAAGTACACCAGGATTAGGATATGGGTGTTGCTGGCGCTGGGGAGGAAATTGACAAGGAGGATTCTGACGGTGAGGTGGTTTGTTTAAGTCAGGCACCCGGGGAGACACCTGTTGTCCGTGGGACGAATATGGCCATTGACATGCCTGGTCAAATTACAAAAAAAAATCACCTCTTCGGTGTGGAATTATTTTAACACAAATGCGGACAACAGGTGTCAAGCCGTGTGTCGCCTTTGTCAAGCTGTAAAAAGTAGGGGTAAGGACATTAACCACCTCGAAACATCCTCCCTTATACGTCACCTGGACCGCATTCATCAGAAGTCATTGACAAGTTCAAAAACTTTAGGTGACAGTGGAAGCAGTCCACTGACAACTAAATCCGTTCCTCTTGTAACCAAGCTCCTGCAAACCACACCACCAACTCCCTCAGTGTCAATTTCCTCCTTACACAGGAAAGCCAATAGTCCTGCAGGCCATGTTACTGTCAAGTCTGACGAGTCCTCTCCTGCCTGGGATTCCTCCGATGCATCCTTGAGTGTAACGCCTACTGCTGCTGGCGCTGCTGTTGTTGCTGCTGGGAGTCGATCGTCATCCCAGAGGGGAAGTCGGAAGACCACTTGTACTACTTCCAGTAAGCAATTGACTGTCCAACAGTCCTTTGCGAGGAAGATGAAATATCACAGCAGTCATCCTGCTGCAAAGCGGATAACTCAGGCCTTGGCAGCCTGGGTGGTGAGAAACGTGTTTCCGGTATCCACCGTTAATTCACAGGGAACTAGAGAATTGATTGAGGTACTGTGTCCCCGGTACCAAATGCCATCTAGGTTCCATTTCTCTAGGCAGGCGATACCGAAAATGTATACAGACGTCAGAAAAAGAGTCACCAGTGTGCTAAAAAATGCAGTTGCACCCAATGTCCACTTAACCACGGACATGTGGACAAGTGGAGCAGGGCAGACTCAGGACTATATGACTGTGACAGCCCACTGGTTAGATGTATTGCCTCCCGCAGCAAGAACAGCAGCGGCGGCACCAGTAGCAGCAGCTCGCAAACGCCAACTCGTTCCTAGGCAGGCTACGCTTTGTATCACCGCTTTCCAGAATACGCACACAGCTGACAACCTCTTACGGAAACTGAGGAACATCATCGCAGAATGGCTTACCCCAATTGGACTCTCCTGGGGATTTGTGACATCGGACAACGCCACCAATATTGTTACATGTGGGCAAATTCCAGCACATCCCATGTTTTGCACATACATTGAATTTGGTGGTGCAGAATTATTTAAAAAACGACAGGGGCGTGCAAGAGATGCTGTCGGTGGCCCGAAGAATTGCGGGCCACTTTCGGCATTCAGCCACCGCGTGCCGAAGACTGGAGCACCAGCACACAGTCCTGAACCTGCCCTGCCATCATCTGAAGCAAGAGGTGGTAACGAGGTGGAATTCAACCCTCTATATGCTTCAGAGGATGGAGGAGCAGCAAAAGGCCATTCAAGCCTATACATCTGCCTACGATATAGGCAAAGGAGGGGGAATGCACCTGACTCAAGCACAGTGGAGAATGATTTCAACGTTGTGCAAGGTTCTGCAACCCTTTGAACTTGCCACACGTGAAGTCAGTTCAGACACTGCCAGCCTGAGTCAGGTCATTCCCCTCATCAGGCTTTTGCAGAAGAAGCTGGAGACATTGAAGGAGGAGCTAAAACAGAGCGATTCCGCTAGGCATGTGGGACTTGTGGATGGAGCCCTTAATTCGCTTAACCAGGATTCACAGGTGGTCAATCTGTTGAAATCAGAGCACTACATTTTGGCCACCGTGCTCGATCCTAGATTTAAAACCTACGTTGTATCTCTCTTTCCGGCATACACAAGTCTGCAGAGGTTCAAAGACCTGCTGGTGAGAAAATTGTCAAGTCAAGCGGAACGTGACCCGTCAACAGCTCCTCCTTCACATTCTCCCGCAACTGGGGGTAAGAGGAAAAGGCTAAGAATTCCGAGCCCACCCGCTGGCGGTGATGCAGGGCAGTCTGGAGCGAGAGCTGACATCTGGTCCGGACTGAAGGACCTGCCAACGATTACTGACATGTCGTCTACTGTCACTGCATATGATTCTGTCACCATTGAAAGAATGGTGGAGGATTATATGAGTGACCGCATCCAAGTAGGCAGGTCAGATAGTCCGTACGTATACTGGCAGGAAAAAGAGGCAATTTGGAGGCCCTTGCAGAAACTGGCTTTATTTTACCTAAGTTGCCCACCCTCCAGTGTGTACTCCGAAAGAGTGTTTAGTGCAGCCGCTCACCTTGTCAGCAATCGGCGTACGAGGTTACTTCCAGAAAATGTGGAGAAGATGATGTTCATCAAAATGAATTATAATCAATTCCTCCGTGGAGACATTCACCAGCAATTGCCTCCTGAAAGTACACAGGGACCTGAGATGGTGGATTCCAGTGGGGACGAATTAATAATCTGTGAGGAGGGGGATGTACACAGTGAAAGGGGTGAGGAATCGGAGGAAGAGGAGGAGGTGGACATCTTGCCTCTGTAGAGCCAGTTTGTGCAAGGAGAGATTGATTGCTTCTTTTTTGGTGGGGGCCCAAACCAACCAGTCATTTCAGTCACAGTCGTGTGGCAGACCCTGTCGCTGAAATGATGGGTTTGTTAAAGTGTGCATGTCCTGTTTATACAACATAAGGGTGGGTGGGAGGGCCCAAGGACAATTCCATCTTGCACCTCTTTTTTCTTTCATTTTTCTTTGCATCATGTGCTGTTTGGGGACTATTTTTGGAAGTGCCATCCTGTCTGACACTGCAGTGCCACTCCTAGATGGGCCAGGTGTTTGTGTCGGCCACTTGGGTTGCTTAGCTTAGTCACACAGCTACCTCATTGCGCCTCTTTTTTTCTTTGCATCATGTGCTGTTTGGGGACTATTTTTTTGAAGTGCCATCCTGTCTGACACTGCAGTGCCACTCCTAGATGGGCCAGGTGTTTGTGTCGGCCACTTGGGTCGCTAAGCTTAGTCATCCAGCGACCTTGGTGCAAATTTTAGGACTAAAAATAATATTGTGAGGTGTGAGGTGTTCAGAATAGACTGAAAATGAGTGGAAATTATGGTTATTGAGGTTAATAATACTATGGGATCAAAATGACCCCCAAATTCTATGATTTAAGCTGTTTTTGAGTTTTTTTTGTAAAAAAAAACACCCAAATGCAAAACACACCCGAATCCGACAAAAAATTTTCAGGGAGGTTTTGCCAAAACGTGTCCGAATCCAAAACACGGCCGCGGAACCGAATCCAGAATCAAAACCCGAAAAATTTCCGGTGCACATCACTAATAAAAAGTAAGGAGGGGAGCATTATCGTATATATATATATATTGTGAGGTTGTGCCTGTTCCTGTGAAAAAGGAATAGTGCGGTTCAGGATTGGAAATCTCTAAAAGACCCCTTTTTTGGTGATATTTATTGGAGCAGAGGTGGATTGTAGGGTCCCATTCTCCTTGATGAGATTAGGGAACATTACAGCATCTGACTTCAACCTAATTGTTTGTTTTCTATTATGATGAAGTCTATTTAGATACCATATCATTTGAAATGAACGTGTGATTGGATGTAACATTGAGAATCTAAACCAGTCTAAACCAGTGGTAAACCATTTTACTATAAGAACTGATTGTAAACCCCTGATGAAGTCCTAACGGACGAAACGCGTTGGCTTTCGCGATATTGGGTTAATAAAGCTATACCACAAACATCGTGTTGGAGACACATCTCTTTCAAGTTCTGACTGTGATCACCTGATTGTAAATTCCTCACATCAACTGAAAAATGTCCATGTATAAGATTGTTAAATTGTTTTATTGAATTTTTAGAAATTTGTACCAATGACGAATTTTTAGGTTACAAATGTCTTTCGTTTGTGTATGAATAAAAACTTTTAAATATTGTTATACTAAAGGCTTATTGGCTCCCACGAGAATCTTTTCCTATTCCATATATATATATATATATATATATATATATATACACACACACACACACACACACACACACACACACACACACACATATATATATATGTATTTATTAATTGATATAATTCGTCTGCATTCTTTTTATTAGGGCCCCACTGTTTTAAGTGCCCTGGGCCCCCCATAGTATTAATCCGGCTCTGTCAGCACAGGGGTATGCACTTGCAGTACTGATGTCGGCATTTAGCATGGAACTTTCACAAAGTCGACAGCAGAAGGTCAACATTGATGAAGTCGACAAAGTTAAAATGTTGACATCATTAATGCCAACACCTGCAAAAAGTTGACATTGACACAATGTAGACACTCGATATAGGTATGTCGACACTCAAAATGTTGACATCTCTAGAAGGGTTAGGGTTGGCATCAGGGCAGGTGCAAGGTTTCTGGGCACTCTGGGCATAGCTTTGGCCTATCCTCCAGCACCTGATTAAGTCCCAGGAAGCCCTAATTGACTGGTAGAGCATGATGGGACTTATAGTTCTACAAAAAACCAATGAGGGACCATTCTGTAATGCAGTCCTCTCTAAATGAATGAACCCTCTGGAGTAACTGAGCACTACTGGTGGATGTCTACCTGGAAGCAGGAAGGTAAGGCCCCATTCCTGACCGTATAGTCTGCTCTCTTACTTCATCTGGTGGCGACATGTCTCATTTTCCTAAAAAGAGGAGGGATACCAGTGCCGTAACTAGACATTTTAGCGCTGTGTGCAAGAAACGGCATCGAAAATATAGGGGTGTGGCCTCATGGGGAAGGGGTGTGACCACAAAATAATATCAATTCAAATTATGCCGCACAGGTAGCGCCCCCTTTTTCCACATTACGGGAGACAGAGTCCACCTTTTTACACATTATGGTGGACAGTTTCTCCATTTTACACATTACAGCAGACAGCGTCCCCTTTTTCCACATTACGGCATACAGAGTTCAACTTTTACACATTACAGCAGACACCATCCCCTTTTTACACATTACGACAGGCAGAGTCCACCTTTCACACGTTACGGCAGACAGCGTCACCTTTTTACACATTATGACAGGCAGAGTCCCCTTTTTACACATTACGGCAGACAGCGTCCCCTTTTTACACATTACAGCAGACAGAGTTCATCTTTTACACATTACGGCAGACAGCGTCCCCTTTTTACACATTACGATAGGCAGAGTCCCCTTTTTACACATTACGGCAGACAGCATCCCCTTTTTACACATTACGACAGGCAGAGTCCATGTTTTACACATTACGGCAGACAGCGTCCCCTTTTTACACATTATGGCAGACAGAGTCCACCTTTTACACATTACGGCAGACAGCATCCCCCTTTTTACACATTACGGCAGACAGCGTCCCCCTTTTACACATTACGGCAGACAGCGTCCCCCTTTTACACATTACGGCAGACAGCGTCCCCTTTGTACACATTATGACAGACAGAATAGATAGATAGATAGATAGATAGATAGATAGATAGATAGAATAGATGATACTTACTCTATACCCGCTGGCTCAGGCAGTCAGGCTCCTCGGTGCAGCTGCTCGGCGCTTCCCTTATCCCAGCATTCACAGCGACGGCGGCCAGACTATATGGAAGGAGAGAGACAGCTGCAGCGGCACCACCACAAATTACAGTGCGCTGCTGCAGCTCCGAGTCCCCCTCCATTTTCCTCCTTCTCCACTGCTCCCGAAGCTGCTGCTCCTCACCTGGCACACAAAGGCAGCTTGTAATGAGTCAGTTTGACTCATTACAATACGGCCAGTTGCGCCTTCAGGGCGACTGCGCTGTGTGCCTGCCAGGCACACCTGGCACACACGTAGTTACGGCCCTGAAGGATACTGCTGCCTGTCTGCAATGCTAAACCAGCCAGGCACATTCTACATTAATAGAAGTAAGACCAGGGTAAAAGTATGAGTGCAGCAGCTGTCTATATAAGCCACTTCTGTTGTCAGTACTAAGGGGGTAATTCAGATCTGATCACTCGCTAGCGTTTTTTGCAGCGCTGCGATCAGGTCAGAACTGTGCATGTGTATGCACCGCAATGTGCAGGCGTGACGCACGAGTACAAAGCGGATCATTGCTGTGCGATGGGTTTTACGAAGAATCCATTTGCACAGCGGATCACAAGGAGATTGACAGGAAGAAGCCGTTTGTGGGTGTCAACTGACCATTTTCAGGGAGTGGTTAGAAAAACACAGGCGTGTCCAAGCGTTTGCAGGGCAGGTGTCTGACGTCAATTCCGGTCCCGGACAGGCTGAATTGATCGCAATGGCTGAGAAAGTCCTAGGCTACTCAGAAACTGCACAAGATCTTTTTGTACCGCTCGGCTGCACATGCGATCGTACACTTGCACAGCCAAAATACACTCCCCGGTGGGCGTCGACTATGTGAACGCAGGACTGCAAAAAACAGCTAGCGAGCGATCAGGTCTGAATTACCCCCTAAGTTGCTGGCACTCCTAGGCAACTGTCTAAAGCTGCTTAATGGTAGCTCCGGCCCTGGTTGTCATTAGGCTTATGGTTAGGGACAGAATGAGCACAAAACCAGTGTGCACACATTCTAACAATGGCACTCATTCCGAGTTGTTCGCTCGCTAGCTGCTTTTAGCAGCATTGCAAACGCTAGGCCGCCGCCCTCTGGGAGTGTATCTTAGCTTAGCAGAATAGCGAACGAAAGATTAGCAGAATTGCTAATAAATAATTCTTTGTAGTTTCTGAGTAGCTCCGGATCTACTCCTAGATTGCGATCAGTTCAGTCCGTTTAGTTCCTGGTTTGACGTCACAAACACGCCCTGCATTTGGCCAGCCACTCCCCCGTTTCTCCAGACACTCCCGCGTTTTTCCCTGACACGCCTGCGTTTTTTAGCACACTCCCGGAAAACGCTCAGTTACCACCCAGAAACGCCCCTTTCCTGTCAATCATTTACTGATCAGTAGAGCGACTGAAAAGCGCCGCACGAACACCAGCAAATCTGCTAAGTTTTTAGTTAAATAACTAAGCGCATGCGCCCTGCGTACCATGCGCATTTAGCAACAAATCGCAGCATAGCGAAAATCGGCAACGAGCGAACAACTCGGAATGACCCCCAATATCGATATAACTTCCATGTCA
The DNA here is from genome assembly GCF_028390025.1 of Pseudophryne corroboree. Lineage (NCBI taxonomy): Eukaryota > Metazoa > Chordata > Amphibia > Anura > Myobatrachidae > Pseudophryne > Pseudophryne corroboree. The sequence continues at coordinate 1,169,154,966 of NC_086444.1, forward strand.
ACATGGTCAATTTCGTCATTATGACCATGTTGAAGTGATGAATGTTGACATTGTGACTGTCAAAACATATATACAAACCTGGCACAGATGCATATGTCTAGTATATTCCTTTTCCGGTCTAACCAATTTGTTTGGGGTTCTTATAAAGAGAATGAACATATACACAGTGTTTAGCAAACTACGGGCAATGCTCTGCAAGGAAGAACAAATATCTCTGAATAAATGCAATTGGAACTGTTGGCTGCCAATTGAGATATCACCCTTCCGCAGTTCCCGGCGTCTCGGTCACTGTCAGCTGCCAGGATACAGTAGTCAGCGCTAATATCACGTCATGCAGTAACCGCACAAGCATTGATTATCAGACCTGGTAAACAACGGTGACCTTTGTGTGAGCTTCACCAGGTCACGGTGTGCGGGGGTAAATGTCAGCGTACAGTGGGGGTGTGAAGGTCGGCTACATGTGGGTATTAGGAAGCAGCAAATGCTGTTCATTGATTGAACTATCTATAATTTATTCTGTTTTTGTGATTGTCATGGATTTGCTCATAGGTATAAAGACTAATTGTTAGCTTAAAGAGGTAAACAATCTACATTAGGACTTGGCCTGTCCCCTATGGGAAAATGTAATGGCAAAAAAGAACATACAGACCCATCTAGTCTTCCCTTTATTATCTTGTGTTAGTGTGTGTGTGTGTGTGTGTGTGTGTGTGTGTGTGTGTGTGTGTGTGTGTGTGTGTGTGTGTGTGTGTGTGTGGTTGGTGGGGGCATTATTATTATTACTACATAATATTTATCTTTCATTCCACTAGGGCACACTGGAGATGTGCGAGTCTGCTCCCCCTCTACTACCCACCATTCCCTAGTTTGAAAAATGTGCCATATACCCCTTTCAGACGGTATCCGGACTCCAGATCGACAGCAAAAAGGTCGACAAGCCTTAGGTCGACATGGACAAAAGGTCGACAGGAACAAGGTCGACATGGAAAAAGGTCGACATGAGTTTCACAATTTTTTTCTTTTTTGGAACCTTTTCATACTTAACGATCCACGTGGACTACGATTGGAACGGTAATCTGTGCCGAGCGAAGCGGTAGCGGAGCGAAGGCACCATGCCCGAAGCATGGAGAGCGAAGCGAGCTATGCGAGGGGACGCGGTGCACTAATTGGGGTTCCCGGTCACTCTACGAAGAAAACGACACAAAAAAACCCAAAAACTCATGTCGACCTTTTTCCATGTCGACCTTGTTCCTGTCGACCTTTTGTCCATGTCGACCTTTTTTCCATGTCGACCCAAGGTGTGTCGACCAATTGGCGTCGACCTAATGTTTGTCGACCTTTTTGCTGTCGATCCTGAGTCCCAGACCCTTTCAGACATAGGACCCGGGAATTTCCCTGCTTCAGACCCGGGACTTTCACCTCTGAAAAATCCAGCCTACATACACTTCCTATACTCCAATACCCTAGGGCAGCACTCTGCCAGCCTGCATACACTTCCTATACTCCAATACCCTAGGGCAGCACTTTGCCAGCCTGCATACTCTTCATATACTCCAATACCCTAGGGCAGCACTCTGCCAGCCTGCATACAATTCATATACTCCAATACCCTAGGGCAGCACTCTGCCAGCCAACATATACTTCCTATACTCCAATATCCTAGGGCAGCACTCTGCCAGCCTACATACACTTCCTATATTCCAATACCCTAGGGCAGCACTCTGCCAGCCTACATACACTTCCTATATTCCAATACCCTAGGGCAGCACTCTGCCAGCCTACATACTGTACACTTCCTATATGCCAATTCCCTGGTCAGCACTCTGCCAGCCTGCATACACTTCATATACTCCAATACCCTAGGGCAGCTCAATGCCAGCCTGCATACACTTCCTATACTCCAATACCCTAGGTCAGTACTCTGCCAGCCTTCATACTCTTCATATACTCCAATACCCTAGGGCAGCACTCTGCCAGCCTACATACACTACCTATACACCAATACCCTAGGGCAGCACTCTGCCAGCTTACATACACTTCCTATACTCCAATACCCTAGGACAGCACTCTGCCAGCCTGCATACACTTCCTATACTCCAATACCCTAGGTCAGCACTCTGCCAGCCTACATACACTACCTATAGTCCAATACCCTAGGGCAGCACTCTGCCAGCCTACATACACTTCCTATACTCCAATACCCTAGGTCAGCACTCTGCCAGCCTGCATACACTTCCTTTACTCCAATACCCTAGGTCAGCACTCTGCCAGCCTACATACACTACCTATACTCCAATACCCTAGGGCAGCACTCTGCCAGCCTACGTACACTTCCTATACTCCAATACCCTAGGGCAGCACTCTGCCAGCCTGCATACTAGTCATATACTCCAATACCCTAGGTCAGCACTCTGCCAGCCTTCATACTCTTCATATACTCCAATACCCTAGGGCAGCACTCTGCCAGCCTACATACACTTCCTATACTCCAATACCCTAGGTCAGCACTCTGCCAGCCTACATACACTACCTATACTCCAATACCCTAGGGCAGCACTCTGCCAGCCTGCATACACTTCCTATACTCCAATACCCTAGGTCAGCACTCTGCCAGCCTACATACACTACCTATACTCCAATACCCTAGGGCAGCACTCTGCCAGCCTACATACACTTCCTATACTCCAATACCCTAGGGCAGCACTCTGCCAGCCTGCATACACTTCCTATACTCCAATACCCTAGGGCAGCACTCTGCAAGCCTACATACACTTCCTATACTCCAATACCCTAGGTCAGCACTCTGCCAGCCTTCATACTCTTCATATACTCCAATACCCTAGGTCAGCACTCTGCCAGCCTGCATACTCTTCCTATACTCCAATACCCTAGGGCAGCACTCTGCCAGCCTGCATACACTTCCTATATTCCAATACCCTAGGGCAGAGTGGGAATATAACCGAGCCAGCAGGATGGCGAGCGCAGCAAACTCTGCAAGGGACTTTGCTTCGCTCACCTCCCTTTCCCCGCCGGCCATCTGCAAACCGGGATTCCGGCGTTGTCACGCATTCCCAACCCGTGTGTACTATCTGACAGTGAGGATGTTGATGATGAAATGTTTGTATCAGTCAGTCACCAGTGGCTGCAGTTCACCATGATAAAAAGAAAGCCATTGCGATGTCTGGGCATAAGACAAAAAAAGCTACCTCTTGGGTGTGGGATTATTTTTACTCCAATCCTGACAATGTTTATGAAAGCATCTGCTCCATTTGTGAGGCCAAATTTAGTAGAGGTAGGGACATTAGTCATCTAGGCACCAGGGCCGGTTCTGGTCCTTTTTGCGCCCCGGGCGGGAAATAGGGGCGTGGCTTCATACAGGGGGCGTGGTCAGTTACGCCCCCTGTACAGTAGAGTAGCGCACCGCACAACAAAGGTCCTCTCCATGAAGGTAAACTAGACGCGTAGTGTCTAGTTCCCTTCACAGCGGGACCAGCGGGGGGACACAACGGGCAGCGGGGGGCACAGCAGTAGCGGATCTTGCCATGATACGGCACCCTCCAGATGGCGCCGGCGCCCTCCGGAAGGCGGCGCCCCGGGCAAAAGTCCTGCTTGCCCGTGGCAAGATCCGCTACTGCTAGCACCTACACCATGTCACATCATTTGCAGCGAAGACATGACATTTATTGTACAATATTATAATGCAATTAATACTTCATCATCAAGATCCTCGGAGTCCTTCTAAAAAAACATAATCTTTGCGTCATGTGCTCTTTGGAGCATTTTTTGGGCACAGTTTATAAAACTGCCATCCTGTCTGCCACTGCAGTGCCACTGATGGATGTGCCAGCTGTTTGTGTCGCACACTTCTGTCGCTTAGCTTAGTCATCCAGCTATCTTAGTGCAACCTTTTGGCCTAAACTGGATAAAAACAAAGGGGAATTCAGACCTGATTGCAGCAGAAATTTTGTTAGCAGTTTGGCAAAACCATGTGCACTGCAGGGGAGGCAGATGTAACATGTGCAGAGAGAGTTAGATTTGGGTGGGGTGTGTTCAAACTGAAACCTAAATTGCAGTGTAAAAATAAAGCAGGCAGTATTTACTGTGCACAGAAACAAAATAACCCACCCAAATCTAACTTTCTTTGCACGTTATATCTGCCCCACCTGCAGTGCACATGGGGCCTAATCAGACCTGATTGTAGCCGTGCAAAATTTTGCATGGCTACGATCAGCCACCCTGACATGCGGGGGGACACCCAGCACAGGGCTAGTCCATCCCGCATGTCTGGCCCTCCCCCCGCTGCACAGGTACAAAAGCATCACACGGCGGTGATGCTTTTGTACCTGAAGAGTAGCTCCCTGCCAGCGCAGCTCCAGCGCGGTGGTAGGGAGCTACGCATCGCTCTCCGGGTCGCAGCGGCTGAGTGAGACATCATGCAGCCGCTGCGGCCCGCCCCCTCCCCCCCGCACAGTCCGGGCACGCCTGCGTTGTCTGGACCGCGCCCCCAAATCTACCAGCCCGCCTCCTCTCGCCCAGTGAATGCCTCTGCCTGTCAATCAGACAGAGGCGATCGCCGGACTGAGATGCTCATAGAATCTCTGACATGCGGTGACATGCGGTGCACTGCGGCGCCTACACATGCGCAGTTCAGACCTGATCGCCCGCTGTGTGAAAACGTACAGCAGCGACCAGGTCTGAATTAGGCCCCCGGTTTTGCCCAACTGCTAACAAATTTGCTGCTACTATCAGGTCTGAATTACCCCCAATATTGTGAGGTGTTCAAAATAGCCTGGAAATGAGAGGAAATGCAAATGAATGTTATTGAGGTTAATAATACTGTAGGAGCAAAAACACCCCCAACATCTGTGATTTTAGCTGTTTCTATGTTTTTTTTTTTAAATTAGAAACAAAACACACACACAAAAAAAGCCAAAACCAAAACCTGAAAAAGTGTCCAGGCGCACAGCTCTACAAATAACATACCTGCATTCTCTGAAAATCCACTTTTGAACATCAGCAATTATAGATCTTTCAATATTCATCAATGACTAGTAATTGCATTAGGGAAAACCCCTGCTTGGGAATAGGTGTTTATCAGGTACAGTACACATTTCAATTAGAGCATTGTTCAATCTGGTTTTCCCCAGATATTGACTGAGAAAGTCAACAGTCTCTCTGTAATGTTTATCAATGACTTCCTGGGGCCTCGTAAAGGATGAATGTGGTGTTTGTGCATTGTTGTCAGTTACTAATGCCACGTTCTTACATGCTTCAGGCTTACAGTGTTTATTACTTCATGTTACTGCATTGCAGCTCAGATTGTTAAAAGCAACACTTCATTCTATAGCTAGCAGCTTCTCTATGACTCCTTTACTTTTACTTTTTAGATAACTCAATGAAAGTTTATATAGCACTCCCCAATAAATGAGAGGACAGTCCTATTTTTACTGAAAATGTATCATTTGGAAAAATACTGTAAGTCCCTAGTATTCAGATTTCACATACCAGTATAAGGAGGACAGAAACTTTATAATAACTCGCGTGACCTCATCTCATCACTAACACCGCACTTTAAATGGGTGTGGATCATATGGTCGACAGTAACTAGGTCGACAGTCATTAGGTCAACCACTATTGGTCGACAGTGACTAGGTCGACACCTTAAATAGGTCGACATGGCAATTGTGTCGACATAAACAAGGTCGACGTGAGTTTTTCAAATTTTTTTGCTCTTCTTTCCTTCGTAAAATGATTGGGATCCCCAATTAGTGCACCGTATCCCCTCACATGGCGAGCGAGCTTTGGGCACCTTGTTCATGTCGACCTAGTGACCATGTCGGCATATAGACCATGTGGACGACCTAGTGAGTGTTGACCTAAGTGCAGTCGACCTAAAGACTGGATCCCCTTTATATACTATACTTTATGCTGTTGGGATCCCAGCTGTCAGGATACCGATGCCGAAATCCCGACCTGGTGAAATACCTGTGGTTGGAATGCGGACTGTCGGCTGAAATTCCCACTCGGGTGGTGGTCCACACCACTGCCCGAGGAGGAATATAGCCCTGTGGCGATCAAAGGTTGCTACCGGTGCCCGAAGCGTGGTGAGTGCAGCAAACCCATGAGGGGACATGCTGCGCACGGCGCCGGTATTCCGGCATATCATACTGATACCCTGCTGAAGTCTGTACCATGCGTCTTAGGAGTCAATCCAGTTAGGTGCGAGTTTGCAAACGCGAGTTTGTTTAATGAAACTCGCAGACTTCGCACAAATGCACGCGCCCGAGAAATGCAAAGTCGCATTAGCAATGTCTGTTTGCGGCACTCACAGCAAGGGGCCGGGGGTGCAAAGTTTCGACAAAATGCAATCTGGGAGAACTGCATGAAAAAGTGAGAAACCTTCCTGTACCCTTAAGAAATGACAATTCCATTAGCAGAATCATATGGAAGGCTGTTAGTGGGCATCAGGAAAGTACTGGATGCTCTTAAAAGGTATCAAGTGGCTGATTTGTGCATTTAAAAAAAAAACTTAAAAAAAGATTTAATAAGCTTACAAAATTAGTTTCATTACAATGGAATTAAATGATTTTTTTTTTTAAAACAAGTAGAAATAAAAATGCTTTTGGGGTTATTTGAGGTGAGTAAATGTAAAAAAAAAATGACCAAAAGCATTTTTTTTGTTGAAATAAATACTTTAATTAAATTTGCGGTGCATAATCTAATGCAAAAGTTAATTTTGGTGTAATACGATGCCATTTATTATTAAACCCCATAAATTACATTTAATTATTTTTAGAGATGAGCGGGTGCGGTTCTCTGAGAACTGGACCCACCTGAATTTTGCATTCCAAGTCTGGATCCGAGTCCAACTCCGGACTTCCCGCCTTACTCGGCTCCCAAAACGAGGCCAATCTTCATCATCCCGCTGTTGGATTCTTGCGGTTTTTTTATTTTATAAAGGTCCCCGGTGATTGGCGCCATCTTCACTCCGGCTGTAGAGAGTGTACTGGATGGACATGTCCGTCTCAGTACTGTGTAGTCTGGCGTGGGACGGGTGCTCTCTCCGCTGTATATGAAAGGGGTGCTCTGTCTGCTTTATCTGAAAGGGGTGCTCTGCTGTATCAGTCCAGGTGGGGTGCTCTGTCTGCTGTATCTGAAAGGGGTGATCTGTGCGTCCATTCAGGGGCTCTGCCGCAGACCGCAGTATATTATTATTTCATACTCATACACGTATTGTGCAACACTGTTGGTGAAGGTCAACCACAGTGTTCGATTACTATTTCTGATGGACATACATATTGTGTGACACTGTGGGTAAAGGTGGTACCACAGTAGTATATTTTGTTTCTTACTCATACACGTATTGTGCGATACTGTTGGTGAAGGTCAACCGCAGTGTTCGATCAATATTTCTGATGCACACACGTATTGTGTGACACTGTGGGTGAAGGTTGTACCACATTAATATATTTTATTTCCTACTCATACACGTATTGTGCGACACTGTTGGTGAAATTCATCTGAAGTGTTTAATTACTATTCCTGGTAGGTGGGAGGTCTCAAGGACAATTCCATCTTGGACCTCTTTGCATTATGTGCTGCTTGGAGCATTGCTGACTGTAATGACAAACATGTGTATAGTTTATTAATCTTCCACCCTGTCTGCCACTGCAGTGCCATTCTGTTTCCTAGATGTGCCATGTTGAAAGTTTAAGTGCCACATGTTTATGCCGCCCACTGCTGTCGCCTAGCTTAGTCATCCAGCTACCTCAGTGCAACCTTTTGGTCTTAGCTGGATGAAAACAATATTGTGAGCTGTGAGGTGATCAAAATTGACTGGAAATGAGTGGATATTTATGTTATTGAGGTTAATAAAATTGTAGGAACAAAAACACACCCAAATTCTGTGATTTTAGCTGTTTTTATGATTTAAAAAAAATACAGATCCAAAACATGAAGTAGAAACAGATCCAAAACAAGAGCTCAAAACTCGAGATTTGGGAAGGCGCACATCCCTAATTATTTTCCCAATGAAGCTAATTGAAAACTTTCAAATACCTAACTAGTCATTACGGGGAATGTGCAAGGGCTTCTGAAGCAAGTCCTGATATTTTAAATTTAGAATAAAGATTTTCCCTGCTCAGTGATGTGCACATTTGTCAAAGTCAAATTACATATTTACAAATTTAGAATACACTATGGCATTTACTAATGGATGCGTCTACGATGCATTCATCAAATACGCATGCTATCGGCTAATACGATAGGGCGCGAATGACCGTAACGGCAAGTTACTGTGCACATTACGGCAGAAGACGCATTTGTTAATAAATATCATACTGTAACAAAATAGCAAATATTTCTTACATACACTCAAATGTAAAACAGCCAGAAATACAAATTCCTATAGTGTCCTAAAACATACAGTATCAGATTGCTCTTTCCAAACATGCATTGTGTCCATGGAAGATAGACCTTTGACTGATTGAATGAGTAAATACTAGTGATGTGCACCGGACATTTTTCGGGTTTTGTGTTTTGGTTTTGGATTCGGTTCCACGGCCGTGTTTTGGATTCGGACGCATTTTGGCAAAACCTCCATGAAATTTTTTTGTCGGATTCGGGTGTGTTTTGGATTCGGGTGTTTTTTTACAAAAAATCCTCAAAAATAGCTTAAATCATAGAATTTGGGGGTCATTTTGATCCCATAGTATTATTAACCTCAATAACCATAATTTCCACTCATTTCCAGTCTATTCTGAACACCTCACACCTCACAATATTATTTTTAGTCCTAAAATTTGCACCGAGGTCGCTGGATGACTAAGCTAAGCGACCCAAGTGGCCGACACAAACACCTGGCCCATCTAGGAGTGGCACTGCAGTGTCAGACAGGATGGCAGATTTCAAAAATAGTCCCCAAACAGCACATGATGCAAAGAAAAAAAAAGGTGCACCAAGGTCTCTGGATGGCTAAGCTAAGCGACCCAAGTGGCCGACACAAACACCTGGCCCATCTAGGAGTGGCACTGCAGTGTCAGACAGGATGGCAGATTTAAAAAATAGTCCCCAAACAGCACATGATGCAAAGAAAAAAAGAGGTGCAATGAGGTAGCTGTGTAACTATGCTAAGTGACCCAAGTGGCTGACACAAACACCTGGCCCATCTAGGAGTGGCACTGCAGTGTCAGACAGGATGGCAGATTTAAAAAATAGTCCCCAAACAGCACATGATGCAAAGAAAAAAAGAGGTGCACCAAGGTCGCTGGATGGCTAAGCTAAGCTAAGCTACACAAGTGGCCGACACAAACACCTGGTCCATCTAGGAGTGGCACTGCAGTGTCAGACAGGATGGCAGATTTAAAAAATAGTCCCCAAACAGCACATGATGCAAGAAAAAAAGAGGTGCACCAAGGTCGCTGGATGGCTAAGCTAAGCGACCCAAGTGGCCGACACAAACACCTGGCCCATCTAGGAGTGGCACTGCAGTTTTCTAGCGAGAGGATGAGTGCTTCCATCCTCACGTGAATCTGAACTACTAGCCATGAACATAGGCCAGGGCCTCAGCCGTTCCTTGCCACTCCGTGTCGTAAATGGCATATTGGCAAGTTTACGCTTCTCATCAGACGCTTTTAAAAAATTTTTGGGTCATTTTACTGAACTTTTGTAGTATACTTGACGACACAGAGGTAGAGCAGTGGACTACTGTACCGTACTGCTATATATATATACTGGTGGTCACAGCAACATTCTGCACTTTCCCCTCCTACTATATACTGCGCACAACTAAAATGCAGCACAGGTATGGATGGATAGTATACTTAACGACACAGAGGTAGGTAGAGCAGTGGCCTACTTTACCGTACTGCTATATATTATATACTGGTGGTCAGCAAAATTCTGCACTGTACTCCTACTATATATACTGCACACAACTAAAATGCACCACAGGCATGGATGGATAGTATACTTGATGACACAGAGGTAGGTAGAGCAGTGGACTACTGTACCGTACTGCTATATATTATATACTGGTGGTCAGCAAAATTCTGCACTGTCCTACTACTATATATACTGCACACAACTAAAATGCACCACAGGTATGGATGGATAGTATACTTGATGACACAGAGGTAGGTAGAGCAGTGGACTACTGTACCGTACTGCTATATATTATATACTGGTGGTCAGCAAAATTCTGCACTGTCCTCCTACTATACTGCGCACAACTAAAATGCACCACAGGTATGGATGAATAGTATACTTGACAACACAGAGGTAGGTAGAGCAGTGGACTACTTTACCGCACTGCTATATAAACTGGTGGTCAGCAAAATTCTGCACTGTCCTCCTACAATGCAGAACAGATATGGAGCGTTTTCCAGGCAGAGAACGTAGATATTTGCAGCACACTAAGCACAGATATTTGCAGCACACTGAGCACAGATATTTGCAGAACACTGAGCACAGATATTTGCAGCACACTGTACAAAGAAAGAACTGAGAGGACGCAGACACGTCCTCTCGTTGTCATCTCCAAAGCACGAGTGAAAATGGCGGCGATGCGCGGCTCCTTATATAGAATACGAATCTCGCGAGAATCCGACAGCGGGATGATGACGTTCGGGCGCGCTCGGGAGGATCTGAGTCTGCCTCGGAATCGTGTAAAATGGGTGAAGTTTGGGGGGGTTCGGATTCCGAGGAACCGAACCCGCTCATCACTAGTAAATACCACTGTTTGCCTCAATTGTTAACAGGAACAATGGAGGCTTGGTAATGATCCCATTGATCCCGTGTTGTCATTGTCTCTTACAAACAAGTAGCCAGATACGATACAATAGCTAAAGATATGCAGATTCTTGATTGTGTGCTTAAACACACATTCATGCACATCAGAATCCTGTGTGTTTATATTCAATAAAATATAGACCAGATATTGATACTTGAATTAATAGTGATATGTAGTGATGAGCGGGTTCGGATCCTCGGAATCCGACCCGCCCGAACTTCACCTTTTTTTTACACGGGTCCGAGCGACTCGGATCCTCCCGCCTTGCTCGGTTAACCCGAGCGCGCCCGAACGTCATCATCCCGCTGTCGGATTCTCGCGAGACTCGGATTCTATATAAGGAGCCGCGCGTCGCCGCCATTTTCACACGTGCATTGAGATTGATAGGGAGAGGACGTGGCTGGCGTCCTCTCCGTTATAGTAGAACACAGAGTGACTTAGTTAGTTATAATTGTGGGGAGGATTGGGGACGGGGAGCAGCTGTTAGGGAGTACAGTGCAGGGTTTTGATTATACCACCAGTGAGTTTAATACTTTGTTTCTCTGCCTGAAAAAAACGCTCCGACCACCATATCTGTGCTCACTCAGTGTGCTGCACTGCTGCATGATATATCTGTGCTGAGTGCACTGCTCTGCTCACACTGCCTAATTGTGGGGACTGGGGAGCAGTTATAGCAGGAGTACAGTGCACAGTTTTGCTGACAGTGACCACCAGTCCAGTATACGTTTGTCTGCCTGAAAAACACTCCTGTGTTTTTCTTTTCTTTCTTCATACTAGTTTAGCAGTCTGCTGACAGTGTCCACCAGGTCCGTTATACAGTATATTATATATATAAGCAGCAGTACGGTAGGCCACGGCTGTACCTACCTCTGTGTCGTCAGTGCACTTGTCGTCCATAAGTAATATAATACTATACTATCCATCCATCTACATTGTATACCTGTGTTGTTGTTTTTTTCTTCATACTAGTTTAGCAGTCTGCTGACAGTGTCCACCAGGTCCGTTATACAGTATATTATATATATAAGCAGCAGTACGGTAGGCCACGGCTGTACCTACCTCTGTCGTCAGTGCACTCGTCGTCCATAAGTAATATAATACTATACTATCCATCCATCTACATTGTATACCTGTGGTGTTTTTTTTTTCTTCATACTAGTTTAGCAGTCTGCTGACAGTGTCCACCAGGTCCGTTATACAGTATATTATATATATAAGCAGCAGTACGGTAGGCCACGGCTGTACCTACCTCTGTGTCATCAGTGCACTCGTCGTCCATAAGTAATATAATACTATACTATCCATCCATCTACATTGTATACCTGTGGTGTGTTTTTTTTCTTCATACTAGTTTAGCAGTCTGCTTACAGTGTCCACCAGGTCCGTTATACAGTATATTATATATATAAGCAGCAGTACGGTAGGCCACGGCTGTACCTACCTCTGTGTCGTCAGTGCACTCGTCGTCCATAAGTAATATAATACTATACTATCCATCTACATTGTATACCTGTGGTGTTTTTTTTTTCTTCATACTAGTTTAGCAGTCTGCTGACAGTGTCCACCAGGTCCGTTATACAGTATATTATATATATAAGCAGCAGTACGGTAGGCCACGGCTGTACCTACCTCTGTGTCGTCAGTGCACTCGTCATCCATAAGTAATATAATACTATACTATCCATCCATCTACATTGTATACCTGTGGTGTTTTTTTTTTCTTCATACTAGTTTAGCAGTCTGCTGACAGTGTCCACCAGGTCCGTTATACAGTATATTATATATATAAGCAGCAGTACGGTAGGCCACGGCTGTACCTACCTCTGTGTCGTCAGTGCACTCGTCGTCCATAAGTAATATAATACTATACTATCCATCCATCTACATTGTATACCTGTTGTTGTTTTTTTCTTCATACTAGTTTAGCAGTCTGCTGACAGTGTCCACCAGGTCCGTTATACAGTATATTATATATATAAGCAGCTGTACGGTAGGCCACGGCTGTACCTACCTCTGTGTCATCAGTGCACTCGTCGTCCATAAGTAATATAATACTATACTATCCATCCATCTACATTGTATACCTGTGGTGTGTTTTTTTTCTTCATACTAGTTTAGCAGTCTGCTGACAGTGTCCACCAGGTCCGTTATACAGTATATTATATATATAAGCAGCAGTACGGTAGGCCACGGCTGTACCTACCTCTGTGTCGTCAGTGCACTCGTCGTCCATAAGTAATATAATACTATACTATCCATCTACATTGTATACCTGTGGTGTTTTTTTTTTCTTCATACTAGTTTAGCAGTCTGCTGACAGTATCCACCAGGTCCGTTATACAGTATATTATATATATAAGCAGCAGTACGGTAGGCCACGGCTGTACCTACCTCTGTGTCGTCAGTGCACTCGTCATCCATAAGTAATATAATACTATACTATCCATCCATCTACATTGTATACCTGTGGTGTTTTTTTTTCTTCATACTAGTTTAGCAGTCTGCTGACAGTGTCCACCAGGTCCGTTATACAGTATATTATATATATAAGCAGCAGTACGGTAGGCCACGGCTGTACCTACCTCTGTGTCGTCAGTGCACTCGTCGTCCATAAGTAATATAATACTATACTATCCATCCATCTACATTGTATACCTGTGTTGTTGTTTTTTTCTTCATACTAGTTTAGCAGTCTGCTGACAGTGTCCACCAGGTCCGTTATACAGTATATTATATATATAAGCAGCAGTACGGTAGGCCACGGCTGTACCTACCTCTGTGTCGTCAGTGTACTCGTCGTCCATAAGTAATATAATACTATACTATCCATCCATCTACATTGTATACCTGTGGTGTTTTTTTTTTCTTCATACTAGTTTAGCAGTCTGCTGACAGTGTCCACCAGGTCCGTTATACAGTATATTATATATATAAGCAGCAGTACGGTAGGCCACGGCTGTACCTACCTCTGTGTCGTCAGTGCACTCGTCGTCCATAAGTAATATAATACTATACTATCCATCCATCTACATTGTATACCTGTGGTGTTTTTTTTTTCTTCATACTAGTTTAGCAGTCTGCTGACAGTGTCCACCAGGTCCGTTATTATTATTCTGTATATATTATATATATAGCAGTACGGTAGGCCACGGCTGTACCTACCTCTGTGTCGTCACACGTCGTCCTTAAGTATAAGTAATAATAGTATACTATCCACCCATCTACATTGTATACCTGTGGTGGCTTTTAGTTGTGCGCAAAATCTGGAGAACAAAAATGTGGAGGTTAAAAAAATAGGGAAAGATCAATATCCACTTCCACCTCGTGCTGAAGCTGCTGCCACTAGTCATGGCTGAGACGATGAAATGCCATCAACGTCGTCTGCCAAGGCCGATGCCCAATGTCATAGTACAGAGCATGTAAAATCCAAAACACAAAAGATCAGTAAAAAAAATGACCCAAAAATCAAAATTAAAAGCGTCTGAGGAGTAGCGTAAACTTGCCAATATGCCATTTACGACACGGAGTGGCAAGGAACGGCTGAGGCCCTTGCCTATGTTCATGGCTAGTGGTTCAGCTTCACATGAGGATGGAAGCACTCATCCTCTCGCTAGAAAAAAGAAAAGACTTGCGGCAAAAGCACAGCAAAGAACTGTGCGTTCTTCGAAATCACAAATCCCAAAGGAGAGTCCAATTGTGTCAGTTGCGATTCCTGACCTTCCCAACACTGGACGGGAAGAGCTTGCGCCTTCCACCATTTGCACACCCCCTGCAAGTGTTGAAAGGAGCACCCGCAGTCCAGTTCCTGATAGTGAAATTGAAGATGTCAGTGTTGAAGTACACCAGGATGAGGATATGGGTGTTGCTGGCGCTGGGGAGGAAATTGACAAGGAGGATTCTGATGGTGAGGTGGTTTGTTTAAGTCAGGCACCGGGGGAGACACCTGTTGTCCGTGGGAGGAATATGGCCATTGACATGCCTGGTGAAAATACCAAAAAAATCAGCTCTTCAGTGTGGAAGTATTTCAACAGAAATGCGGACAACAGGTGTCAAGCCGTGTGTTGCCTTTGTCAAGCTGTAATAAGTAGGGGTAAGGACGTTAACCACCTCGGAACATCCTCCCTTATACGTCACCTGCAGCGCATTCATAATAAGTCAGTGACAAGTTCAAAAACTTTGGGCGACAGCGGAAGCAGTCCACTGACCAGTAAATCCCTTCCTCTTGTAACCAAGCTCGCGCAAACCACACCACCAACTCCCTCAGTGTCAATTTCCTCCTTACCCAGGAAAGCCAATAGTCCTGCAGGCCATGTCACTGGCAAGTCTGACGAGTCCTCTCCTGCCTGGGATTCCTCCGATGCTTTCTTGAGTGTAACACCTACTGCTGCTGGCGCTGCTGTTGTTGCTGCTGGGAGTCGATCGTCATCCCAGAGGGGAAGTCGGAAGACCACTTGTACTACTTCCAGTAAGCAATTGACTGTCCAACAGTCCTTTGCGAGGAAGATGAAATATCACAGCAGTCATCCTGTTGCAAAGCGGATAACTGAGGCCTTGACAACTATGTTGGTGTTAGACGTGCGTCCAGTATCCGCCGTTAGTTCACGGGGAACTAGACAATTGCTTGAGGTAGTGTGCCCCCGTTACCAAATACCATCTAGGTTCCACTTCTCTAGGCAGGCGATACCGAGAATGTACACGGACGTCAGAAAAAGACTCACCAGTGTCCTAAAAAATGCAGTTGTACCCAATGTCCACTTAACCACGGACATGTGGACAAGTGGAGCAGGGCAGACTCAGGACTACATGACTGTGACAGCCCACTGGGTAGATGTATTGCCTCCCGCTGCAAGAACAGCAGCGGGGGCACCAGTAGCAGCATCTCGCAAACGCCAACTCGTTCCTAGGCAGGCTACGCTTTGTATCACAGCTTTCCAGAATACGCACACAGCTGAAAACCTCTTACGGCAACTGAGGAAGATCATCGCAGAATGGCTTACCCCAATTGGACTCTCCTGGGGATTTGTGGCATCGGACAACGCCAGCAATATTGTGCGTGCATTACATCTGGGCAAATTCCAGCACGTCCCATGTTTTGCACATACCTTGAATTTGGTGGTGCAGAATTATTTAAAAAACGACAGGGGCATGCAAGAGATGCTGTCGGTGGCCAGAAGAATTGCGGGCCACTTTCGGCGTACAGGCACCGCGTACAGAAGACTGGAGCACCACCAAAAACACCTGAACCTGCCCTGCCATCATCTGAAGCAAGAGGTGGCAACGAGGTGGAATTCAACCCTCTATATGCTTCAGAGGATGGAGGAGCAGCAAAAAGCCATTCAAGCCTATACATGTGGCCACGATATAGGCAAAGGAGGTGGAATGCACCTGTCTCAAGCGCAGTGGAGAATGATTTCAACGTTGTGCAAGGTTCTGCAACCTTTTGAACTTGCCACACGTGAAGTCAGTTCAGACACTGCCAGCCTGAGTCAGGTCATTCCCCTCATCAGGCTTTTGCAGAAGAAGCTGGAGACATTGAAGGAGGAGCTAAAACAGAGCGATTCCGCTAGGCATGTGGGACTTGTGGATGGAGCCCTTCATTCGCTTAACCAGGATTCACGGGTGGTCAATCTGTTGAAATCAGAGCACTACATTTTGGCCACCGTGCTCGATCCTAGTTTTAAAACCTACGTTGGATCTCTCTTTCCGGCAGAGGTTCAAAGAACTGCTGGTGAGAAAATTGTCAAGTCAAGCGGAACGCGACCCGTCAACATCTCCTCCTTCACATTTTCCCGCAACTGGGGGAGCGAGGAAAAGGCTACGAATTCCGAGCCCACCCACTGGCGGTGATGCAGGGCAGTCTGGCGCTACTGCTGATGCTGACATCTGGTCCGGACTGAAGGACCTGCCAACGATTACTGACATGTCGTCTACTGTCACTGCATATGATTCTCTCACCATTGAAAGAATGGTGGAGGATTATATGAGTGACCGCATCCAAGTAGGCACGTCAGACAGTCCGTACGTATACTGGCAGGAAAAAGAGGCAATTTGGAGGCCCTTGCACAAACTGGCTTTATTCTACCTAAGTTGCCCTCCCTCCAGTGTGTACTCCGAAAGAGTGTTTAGTGCCGCCGCTCACCTTGTCAGCAATCGGCGTACGAGGTTACTTCCAGAAAATGTGGAGAAGATGATGTTCATTAAAATGAATTATAATCAATTCCTCCTTGGAGACATTCACCAGCAGCAATTGCCTCCAGAAAGTACACGGGGACCTGAGATGGTGGATTCCAGTGGGGACGAATTAATAATCTGTGAGGAGGGGGATGTACACAGTGAAAGGGGTGATGAATCGGACGATGATGATGAGGTGGACATCTTGCCTCTGTAGAGCCAGTTTGTGCAAGGAGAGATTGATTGCTTCTTTTTTGGTGGGGGCCCAAACCAACCAGTCATTTCAGTCACAGTCGTGTGGCAGACCCTGTCGCTGAAATGATGGGTTCGTTAAAGTGTGCATGTCCTGTTTTTACAACATAAGGGTGGGTAGGAGGTCCCAAGGACAATTCCATCTTGCACCTCTTTTTTCTTTCTTTTTTCTTTGCGTCATGTGCTGTTTGTGGAGTATTTTTTTGAAGGGCCATCCTGCGTGACACTGCAGTGCCACTCCTAGATGGGCCAGGTGTTTGTGTCGGCCACTAGGGTCGCTTAGCTTAGTCGTCACACAGCTACCTCATTGCGCCTCTTTTTTTCTTTGCGTCATGTGCTGTTTGGGGAGTATTTTTTGGAAGGGCCATCCTGCGTGACACTGCAGTGCCACTCCTAGATGGGCCAGGTGTTTGTGTCGGCCACTAGGGTCGCTTAGCTTAGTCGTCACACAGCTACCTCATTGCGCCTCTTTTTTTCTTTGCGTCATGTGCTGTTTGGGGAGTATTTTTTGGAAGGGCCATCCTGCGTGACACTGCAGTGCCACTCCTAGATGGGCCAGGTGTTTGTGTCGGCTACTAGGGTCGCTTAGCTTAGTCGTCACACAGCTACCTCATTGCGCCTCTTTTTTTCTTTGCGTCATGTGCTGTTTGGGGAGTATTTTTTGGAAGGGCCATCCTGCGTGACACTGCAGTGCCACTCCTAGATGGGCCAGGTGTTTGTGTCGGCCACTAGGGTCGCTTAGCTTAGTCGTCACACAGCTACCTCATTTCGCCTCTTTTTTTTTTCTTTGCGTCATGTGCTGTTTGGGGAGTATTTTTTGGAAGGGACATCCTGCGTGACACTGCAGTGCCACTCCTAGATGGGCCAGGTGT
The DNA here is from genome assembly GCF_028390025.1 of Pseudophryne corroboree. Classification (NCBI taxonomy): domain Eukaryota; kingdom Metazoa; phylum Chordata; class Amphibia; order Anura; family Myobatrachidae; genus Pseudophryne; species Pseudophryne corroboree. The sequence goes on from NC_086444.1 coordinate 1,169,173,047, forward strand.
TTGTGTCGGCCACTTGGGTCGCTTAGCTTAGTCACACAACGACTTTGGTGCAGCTCTTTTTTTCTTTGCATCATGTGCTGTTTGGGGACTATTTTTTTTAAGTGCCATCCTGTCGGACACTGCAGTGCCACTCCTAGATGGGCCAGGTGTTTGTGTCGGCCACTTGTGTCGCTTAGCTTAGTCACACAGCGACCTTGGTGCGCCTCTTTTTTTCTTTGCATCATGTGCTGTTTGGGGACTATTTTTTTGAAGTGCCATCCTGCCTGACACTGCAGTGCCACTCCTAGATGGGCCAGGTGTTTGTGTCGGCCACTTGTGTCGCTGAGCTTAGCCATCCAGCGACCTCGGTGCAAATTTTAGGACTAAAAATAATATTGTGAGGTGTGAGGTGTTCAGAATAGACTGAAAATGAGTGGAAATTATGGTTATTGAGGTTAATAATACTATGGGATCAAAATGACCCCCAAATTCTATGATTTAAGCTGTTTTTTAGGGTTTTTTGTAAAAAAACACCCGAATCCAAAACACACCCGAATCCGACAAAAAAAATTCGGTGAGGTTTTGCCAAAACGCGTTCGAACCCAAAACATGGCCACGGAACCGAACCCAAAACCAAAACACAAAACCCGAAAAATTTCAGGTGCACATCACTAGTGATATGTCATATGTATTATGTAGTCTGGCTTTATGGGTTACACAGCACTGACCTGTTTCCTACACAATGAGTTCTACATAGCCTTTACACAACTGGTCAACTGTATATATGTGTGTATATATATATATATATATATATATATATAAAGGTATTGCTCCATTAAATATCAAGCCATGGCCCTCATTCCGAGTTGTTCGCTCTCAAGGCGATTTTAGCAGAGTTACACACGCTAAGCCGCCGCCTACTGGGAGTGAATCTTAGCTTCTTAAAATTGCGAACGATGTATTCGCAATATTGCGATTACAAACTACTTAGCAGTTTCAGAGTTGCTTCAGACTTACTCGGCATCTGCGATCAGTTCAGTGCTTGTCGTTCCTGGTTTGACGTCACAAACACACTCAGCATTCGCCCAGACACTCCTCCGTTTCTCCAGCCACTCCTGCGTTTTTTCCGGAAACGGTAGCGTTTTCATCCACACGCCCATAAAACGCCGTGTTTCCGCCCAGTAACACCCATTTCCTGTCAATCACATTACGTTCGCCGGAGCGAAGAAAAAGCCGTGAGTAAAAAAACTATCTTCATAGCAAAATTACTTGGCGCAGTCGCAGTGCGAACATTGCGCATGCGTACTAAGCAGAAAAACGCTGCGATGCGAAGAAAATTACCGAGCGAACGACTCGGAATGAGGGCCCATATGTGTAGTATAGAGACGGAACTGCAAGGACACTGTGTGTGGGATCAAATTGTTCAGGATCACATAAGTAATAATTTGGTGGTTGTGAGGATATTGTCACCTATTGCGGCAACAAGTTATTAGCGATACCGGATTAATGTATATTGCTGTATGATATTGTGGTCGGTTTGAACTGGTCTTTAGGTGGGAGCCCAGAGGTAAACAACTGTAATCACATTACATTATTATTGTATCTTTGAATTGTATTGTGTTGCTACAGTGTAGCATTGTTATCCCCTTGTGTCCGCTAGGGTTTAATATATGTGGTTATTGGGTTGGATTTTTAATCCAAATTTACCCCTCTGTCTTGGCTAAATTATTTTGTTAATCTGGCGAAGCGTCAGGGACGCTTCCGACACTATACTAAGGTTTAAGTGTGTTATATTGCTGTATCCATATATATTCACCAAGGTGTTACCAGAGTGTCACAATGCTCAAAATGTACACTAAGTGGCGCTACGCACAGGTACGCCCGTAGCTAGGAATAAAGTGTAACAGTTAGCGTAACATTGAGGAAACTGCGCAAAAGATTTATTGTCCATCGGTTTACTTTAAAAACAGTTTATCACACATTCCTCTGGGAAAGCAATGCTAGTTTTAGAAGTGAATTGCAGATTCACAGTGAAAATTTCCTGTGAAAACAGCTTGCACAGTACGACTCGCACCTAATTGGATTGACCCCTCGGAGTCATGTGAGGTCAAATACACTGCTCATCCCAGTCCCCAGTAGCACTTCATGTAAATCAGTGTGGTCCATATACTGCAATATACATTAGGATGGAGAGTTATATGAAAGACCTTCCTTTAAGGTCCATACGAGTTGTTCGCTCGCTAGCAGTTTTTAGCAGCCGTGCAGACGCTAAGCCGCCGCCCACTGGGAGTGTATTTTAGCTTAGCAGAAGTGCGAACGAAAGGATCGCAGAGCGGCTACAAAGTTTTTTTGTGCAGTTTCAGAGTAGCTCTAAACCTTCTCAGCGCTTGCAATGACTTCAGACTGTTCAGTTCCTGTTTTGACGTCACAAACAGGACCTGCGTTCGCCCAGCCACGCCTGCGTTTTTCCTGGCACGCCTGCGTTTTTCCGAATACTCCCTGAAAATGGTCAGTTGACACCCAGAAACGCCCTGTTCCTGTCAATCACTCTGCGGCCAGCAGTGCGACAGAAAGTATCGCTAGACCCTGTCTACATCGTTCGTTGTAATAGTACGCCACACGTGCGCATTGCGCCGCATACGCATGCGCAGAAGTGCCATTTTTTTTGCCTCATTGCTGCACAGCGAACGAATGCAGCTAGCGATCAACTTGGAATGACCCCCACAGTCTTTACACTATTCAATTTGTGTTTTACATAGCGTCACTCCCTGCTGCGCTGTCATGTCATGGTGTGAGCTACATGTTGGTAATGTATGTATTCTAATTGTTCTTAGTAATACAATTTTCAGATCATAGCAGTGATTTTCCTAAAAGGTCAAGATGATTAAATAAAGCTTCTAAAAATACATTTCCACAAGTTACAAGCCAGTGCCTCATTTGTATTCAGTACTCGGCTTGTATAGTAATGCGGATTCCCGCTGGTGAATAATAAAGCTAAACCTACTTTCATTCCATGGCTTCCACCTTCTGCTGTTACTGCAGTACTGAAACTGTTCTGCATTCATATCACAAAAACCAAATTGAGAGCGCCTGTAGTCTCATGGAATTTGCCTAACTGCTTTAAATTGCCACCGCCAAACGGCTTAGGTAACGTTTGTTTGGAATAAAAAATATAAACTTTATCCCCAGTGAAACTGGCTGATCGCCAGATGATGAAAATCGCACTGGTCATTACGTTGTGTGAACTCCTCCGTCATTAACCCTGTAGCTGCCAAGACCATTTGAGCTGGCTGCATTCCAATGTCAATATCAGAAATGTTTTTATCCTGTAGACACAGACATGCCTTGCTTTCTCAGGAGACTTGGGCCTATATTTACTAAAAATTCGAGTTTGTCCGATTTGTGTTTTTCTTTCTAAGTCCCAACACGGGAATTCACTAAGCACAAATCTCTGCAGTGTTTGGCCTATTCGTAATGGTTTGATTGGCAAAGTTCAGAAATACGAATGAATAGACCATCGGTCAAACACGGCTGTTATTTCATACAACACGGGTATTCACTATTCATTCGTATTTGGGTGTTAGTCTCTGAGTGCTCAAGTGCGGGTGTATTTTTTTGCGTATCGTTAAAAAAAGCATCAAAAAAATAGACCTGCTTTTTCCAGTCGAGTTTGGATAACCATGGTGGTCATTCCGAGTTGTTCGCTTGGTAATTTTCTTCGCATCGCAGCGATTTTCCGCTAACTGCGCATGCGCAATGTTCGCACTGCGACTGCGCCAAGTAAATTTGCTATGCAGTTAGGAATTTTACTCACGGCATTACGAGGTTTTTTCTTCGTTCTGGTGATCGCAATGTGATTGACAGGAAGTGGGTGTTTCTGGGCGGAAACTGGCCGTTTTATGGGAGTGTTTGAAAAAATGCTACCGTTTCTGGGAAAAACGCGGGAGTGGCTGGAGAAACGGAGGAGTGTCTGGGCGAACGCTGGGTGTGTTTGTGGCGTCAAACCAGGAACGACAAGCACTGAACTGATCGCACTGGAAGAGTAAGTCTCGAGCTACTCAGAAACTGCACAGAGAAGTCTTTTCGCAATATTGCGAATCTTTAATTCGCAATTTTGATAAGCTAAGATTCACTCCCAGTAGGCGGCGGCTTAGCGTGTGCAAAGCTGCTAAAAGCAGCTTGCGAGCGAACAACTCGGAATGAGGGCCCATGCACGGATCAGTGAGATCTGTGCATGGTTATCTATGGGAAAGGGTCTGTTTACTGTAAAAAGTAAAACTGGGGAAAAAAATTGTGTGGGGTCCCCCCTCCTAAGCATAACCAGCCTCGGGCTCTTTGAGCCGGTCATGGTTGAAAAAATATGGGGAAAAAAATGACAGGGGTTCCCCCATATTTGATCAACCAGCACCGGGCTCTGCGCCTGGTCCTGGTGCCAAAAATACGGGGGGCAAAAAGCGTAAGGGTCCCCCGTATTTTTGGAACCAGCACCGGGCTCCACTAGTCAGAGAGATAATGCCACAGCCGGGGGACACTTTTATCTTGGTCCCTGCGGCCCTGGCATTAAATCACTAACTAGTCACCCCTGGCCGGGGTACCCTGGAGGAGTGGGGACCCCTTAAATCAAGGGGTCACCCCCCTCCAGCCACCCAAGGGCCAGGGGTGAAACCCGAGGCTGCCCCCCCCCCCCATCCAAGGGTGGCGGATGGGGGGCTGATAGCCTTGTGAAAAAAATAGAATATTGTTTTTTGTAGCAGTACTACAAGTCCCAGCAAGCCTCCCACGCAAGCTGGTACGTCGAGAATCACAAGTACCAGCATGCGGGGAAAAAACGGGTTCGCTGGTACCTGTAGTACTAATACAAAAAAAATACCCAACAAAAAACAGGACACACACACCGTGACAGTAAAACTTTATTACATACATGCACACCTACATACATACATACTTACATATGTTCACACGAGGCTCGGTCCACTTCTCCACGTAGACTCCACGGGGTACCTGTGAATAAAATTATACTCACATAATCCAGGGTAGCTTCTGTCCTCTTTGTAATCCACGTACTTGGCAAAAAAACAAACCGAAAAAGTCAAACCACGCACTGCAAGGGGTACCATGTTTACACATGGGACCCCTTTCCCCGACTGCTGGGACCCCCCCTGACTCTTGTCAAAGAAGGTCCCTTCAGCCAATCAGGGAGCGCCACGTCGTGGCACTCTCCTGATTGGCTGTGCGCTCCTGTAGTGTGATTGAGGCTGCGCACTGAAGATACAATGTAGCGCATAGGCGCTCCATTTTATCCAATGGTGGGAACTTTGCGGTCAGCGGTTGAGGTTACTCGCGGTCAACCGCTGACCGCAAAGTTCCCACCATTGGATACAATGGAGGGCCTATGCGCTACATTGTATCTTCAGTGCGCAGCCTCAATCACCCTACAGGAGCGCACAGCCAATCAGGAGAGTGCCACGACGTGGTGCTCCCTGATTGGCTGAAGGGACCCTCTTTGACAGGAGTCAGGGGGGGTTCCAGCAGTCGGGGAGAGGGGTCCCATGTGTAAACATGGGACCCCTTTCAGTGCGTGGTTCGGCTTTTTCGGTTTGTTTTTTTGCCAAGTACGTGGATTACAAAGAGGACAGAAGCTACCCTGGATTATGTGAGTATAATTTTATTCACAGGTACCCCGTGGAGTCTACATGGAGAAGTGGACCGAGCCTCGTGTGAACATAGGTAAGTATGTATGTATGTAGGTGTGCATGTATGTAATAAAGTTTTACTGTCACGGTGTGTGTGTCCTGTTTTTTGTTGGGTATTTTTATGTATTAGTACTAGAGATGAGCGGGTTCGGTTTCTCTGAATCCGAACCCGCACGAACTTCATGTTTTTTTTCACGGGTCCGAGCGACTCGGATCTTCCCGCCTTGCTCGGTTAACCCGAGCGCGCCCGAACGTCATCATGACGCTGTCGGATTCTCGCGAGGCTCGGATTCTATCGCGAGACTCGGATTCTATATAAGGAGCCGCGCGTCGCCGCCATTTTCACACGTGCATTGAGATTGATAGGGAGAGGACGTGGCTGGCGTCCTCTCCATTTAGATTATAAGAGAGAGAGATTTACTGGAGCTTAGGACTAGGAGGAGTACTGTAGAAGTGTAGAGAGTGCAGAGAGTTTACTAGTGAGTGACCACCAGACAGTGCAGTTTATTTAATATATCCGTTCTCTGCCTGAAAAAAGCGATACACACAGTGACTCAGTCACATACCATATCTGTGTGCACTGCTCAGGCTCAGCCCAGTGTGCTGCATCATCTATATATATTATATATCTGTCTGACTGCTCAGCTCACACAGCTTATAATTGTGGGGGAGACTGGGGAGCACTGCAGTGCCAGTTATAGGTTATAGCAGGAGCCAGGAGTACATAATATTATATAGTGAGTGACCACCAGACAGTGCAGTTTATTTAATATATCCGTTCTCTGCCTGAAAAAAGTGATACACACAGTGACTCAGTCACATACCATATCTGTGTGCACTGCTCAGGCTCAGCCCAGTGTGCTGCATCATCTATATATATATTATATATCTGTCTGACTGCTCAGCTCACACAGCTTATAATTGTGGGGGAGACTGGGGAGCACTGCAGTGCCAGTTATAGGTTATAGCAGGAGCCAGGAGTACATAATATTATATTAAAATTAAACAGTGCACACTTTTGCTGCAGGAGTGCCACTGCCAGTGTGACTGACCAGTGACCTGACCACACTGACCACCAGTATAGTTAGTAGTATACTTATATTGTGATTGCCTGAAAAAGTTAAACACTCGTCGTGTGACTTCACTTGTGTGTTGTTGTTTTTTTTATTCTATAAAAATAAAACTCATTCTGCTGACAGACAGTGTCCAGCAGGTCCGTCATTATATAATATATAATATATACCTGTCCGGCTGCAGTAGTGATATATATATATTTTTTATATCATTTATCATCCAGTCGCAGCAGACACAGTACGGTAGTTCACGGCTGTGGCTACCTCTGTGTCTGCACTCGGCAGGCAGTCCGTCCATAATTGTATACCACCTAACCGTGGTTTTTTTTTCTTCTTTATACATACATACTACTACGACATCTCTTTATCAACCAGTCTATATTAGCAGCAGACACAGTACAGTACGGTAGTTCACGGCTGTGGCTACCTCTGTGTCTGCACTCGGCAGGCAGTCCGTCCATAATTGTATACCACCTAACCGTGTTTTTTTTTTCTTTCTTCTTTATACATACATAGTTACATAGACATCTCTTTATCAACCAGTCTATATTAGCAGCAGACACAGTACAGTACGGTAGTTCACGGCTGTGGCTACCTCTGTGTCTGCACTCGGCAGGCAGTCCGTCCATAATTGTATACCACCTAACCGTGGTTTTTTTTTCTTTCTTCTTTATACATACATAGTTACATAGACATCTCTTTATCAACCAGTCTATATTAGCAGCAGACACAGTACAGTACGGTAGTTCACGGCTGTGGCTACCTCTGTGTCTGCACTCGGCAGGCAGTCCGTCCATAATTGTATACCACCTAACCGTGGTTTTTTTTTCTTCTTTATACATACATACTACTACGACATCTCTTTATCAACCAGTCTATATTAGCAGCAGACACAGTACAGTACGGTAGTTCACGGCTGTGGCTACCTCTGTGTCTGCACTCGGCAGGCAGTCCGTCCATAATTGTATACCACCTAACCGTGGTTTTTTTTTTCTTTCTTCTTTATACATACATAGTTACATAGACATCTCTTTATCAACCAGTCTATATTAGCAGCAGACACAGTACAGTACGGTAGTTCACGGCTGTGGCTACCTCTGTGTCTGCACTCGGCAGGCAGTCCGTCCATAATTGTATACCACCTAACCGTGGTTTTTTTTTCTTTCTTCTTTATACATACATAGTTACATAGACATCTCTTTATCAACCAGTCTATATTAGCAGCAGACACAGTACAGTACGGTAGTTCACGGCTGTGGCTACCTCTGTGTCTGCACTCGGCAGGCAGTCCGTCCATAATTGTATACCACCTAACCGTGGTTTTTTTTTCTTTCTTCTTTATACATACATAGTTACATAGACATCTCTTTATCAACCAGTCTATATTAGCAGCAGACACAGTACGGTAGTTCACGGCTGTGGCTACCTCTGTGTCTGCACTCGGCAGGCAGTCCATAATTGTATACTAGTATCCATCTCCATTGTTTACCTGAGGTGCCTTTTAGTTGTGCCTATTAAAATATGGAGAACAAAAATGTTGAGGTTCCAAAATTAGGGAAAGATCAAGATCCACTTCCACCTCGTGCTGAAGCTGCTGCCACTAGTCATGGCCGAGATGATGAAATGCCAGCAACGTCGTCTGCCAAGGCCGATGCCCAATGTCATAGTACAGAGCATGTCAAATCCAAAACACCAAATATCAGAAAAAAAAGGACTCCAAAACCTAAAATAAAATTGTCGGAGGAGAAGCGTAAACTTGCCAATATGCCATTTACGACACGGAGTGGCAAGGAACGGCTGAGGCCCTGGCCTATGTTCATGGCTAGTGGTTCAGCTTCACATGAGGATGGAAGCACTCAGCCTCTCGCTAGAAAAATGAAAAGACTCAAGCTGGCAAAAGCAGCACAGCAAAGAACTGTGCATTCTTCGAAATCCCAAATCCACAAGGAGAGTCCAATTGTGTCGGTTGCGATGCCTGACCTTCCCAACACTGGACGTGAAGAGCATGCGCCTTCCACCATTTGCACGCCCCCTGCAAGTGCTGGAAGGAGCACCCGCAGTCCAGTTCCTGATAGTCAGATTGAAGATGTCAGTGTTGAAGTACACCAGGATGAGGAGGATATGGGTGTTGCTGGCGCTGGGGAGGAAATTGACCAGGAGGATTCTGATGGTGAGGTGGTTTGTTTAAGTCAGGCACCCGGGGAGACACCTGTTGTCCGTGGGAGGAATATGGCCGTTGACATGCCAGGTGAAAATACCAAAAAAATCAGCTCTTCGGTGTGGAGGTATTTCACCAGAAATGCGGACAACAGGTGTCAAGCCGTGTGTTCCCTTTGTCAAGCTGTAATAAGTAGGGGTAAGGACGTTAACCACCTCGGAACATCCTCCCTTATACGTCACCTGCAGCGCATTCATAATAAGTCAGTGACAAGTTCAAAAACTTTGGGTGACAGCGGAAGCAGTCCACTGACCAGTAAATCCCTTCCTCTTGTAACCAAGCTCACGCAAACCACCCCACCAACTCCCTCAGTGTCAATTTCCTCCTTCCCCAGGAATGCCAATAGTCCTGCAGGCCATGTCACTGGCAATTCTGACGATTCCTCTCCTGCCTGGGATTCCTCCGATGCATCCTTGCGTGTAACGCCTACTGCTGCTGGCGCTGCTGTTGTTGCTGCTGGGAGTCGATGGTCATCCCAGAGGGGAAGTCGTAAGCCCACTTGTACTACTTCCAGTAAGCAATTGACTGTTCAACAGTCCTTTGCGAGGAAGATGAAATATCACAGCAGTCATCCTGCTGCAAAGCGGATAACTGAGGCCTTGACAACTATGTTGGTGTTAGACGTGCGTCCGGTATCCGCCGTTAGTTCACAGGGAACTAGACAATTTATTGAGGCAGTGTGCCCCCGTTACCAAATACCATCTAGGTTCCACTTCTCTAGGCTGGCGACACCGAGAATGTACACGGACGTCAGAAAAAGACTCACCAGTGTCCTAAAAAATGCAGTTGTACCCAATGTCCACTTAACCACGGACATGTGGACAAGTGGAGCAGGGCAGGGTCAGGACTATATGACTGTGACAGCCCACTGGGTAGATGTATGGACTCCCGCCGCAAGAACAGCAGCGGTGGCACCAGTAGCAGCATCTCGCAAACGCCAACTCTTTCCTAGGCAGGCTACGCTTTGTATCACCGCTTTCCAGAATACGCACACAGCTGAAAACCTCTTACGGCAACTGAGGAAGATCATCGCGGAATGGCTTACCCCAATTGGACTCTCCTGTGGATTTGTGGCATCGGACAACGCCAGCAATATTGTGTGTGCATTAAATATGGGCAAATTCCAGCACGTCCCATGTTTTGCACATACCTTGAATTTGGTGGTGCAGAATTTTTTAAAAAACGACAGGGGCGTGCAAGAGATGCTGTCGGTGGCCAGAAGAATTGCGGGACACTTTCGGCGTACAGGCACCACGTACAGAAGACTGGAGCACCACCAAAAACTACTGAACCTGCCCTGCCATCATCTGAAGCAAGAAGTGGTAACGAGGTGGAATTCAACCCTCTATATGCTTCAGAGGTTGGAGGAGCAGCAAAAGGCCATTCAAGCCTATACAATTGAGCACGATATAGTAGGTGGAATGCACCTGTCTCAAGCGCAGTGGAGAATGATTTCAACGTTGTGCAAGGTTCTGATGCCCTTTGAACTTGCCACACGTGAAGTCAGTTCAGACACTGCCAGCCTGAGTCAGGTCATTCCCCTCATCAGGCTTTTGCAGAAGAAGCTGGAGACATTGAAGGAGGAGCTAACACGGAGCGATTCCGCTAGGCATGTGGGACTTGTGGATGGAGCCCTTAATTCGCTTAACAAGGATTCACGGGTGGTCAATCTGTTGAAATCAGAGCACTACATTTTGGCCACCGTGCTCGATCCTAGATTTAAAGCCTACCTTGGATCTCTCTTTCCGGCAGACACAAGTCTGCTGGGGTTGAAAGACCTGCTGGTGACAAAATTGTCAAGTCAAGCGGAACGCGACCTGTCAACATCTCCTCCTTCACATTCTCCCGCAACTGGAGGTGCGAGGAAAAGGCTCAGAATTCCGAGCCCACCCGCTGGCGGTGATGCAGGGCAGTCTGGAGCGACTGCTGATGCTGACATCTGGTCCGGACTGAAGGACCTGACAACGATTACGGACATGTCGTCTACTGTCACTGCATATGATTCTCTCAACATTGATAGAATGGTGGAGGATTATATGAGTGACCGCATCCAAGTAGGCACGTCACACAGTCCGTACTTATACTGGCAGGAAAAAGAGGCAATTTGGAGGCCCTTGCACAAACTGGCTTTATTCTACCTAAGTTGCCCTCCCACAAGTGTGTACTCCGAAAGAGTGTTTAGTGCCGCCGCTCACCTTGTCAGCAATCGGCGTACGAGGTTACATCCAGAAAATGTGGAGAAGATGATGTTCATTAAAATGAATTATAATCAATTCCTCCGCGGAGACATTGACCAGCAGCAATTGCCTCCACAAAGTACACAGGGAGCTGAGATGGTGGATTCCAGTGGGGACGAATTGATAATCTGTGAGGAGGGGGATGTACACGGTGATATATCGGAGGGTGATGATGAGGTGGACATCTTGCCTCTGTAGAGCCAGTTTGTGCAAGGAGAGATTAATTGCTTCTTTTTTGGGGGGGGTCCAAACCAACCCGTCATATCAGTCACAGTCGTGTGGCAGACCCTGTCACTGAAATGATGGGTTGGTTAAAGTGTGCATGTCCTGTTTTGTTTATACAACATAAGGGTGGGTGGGAGGGCCCAAGGACAATTCCATCTTGCACCTCTTTTTTCTTTTCTTTTTCTTTGCATCATGTGCTGATTGGGGAGGGTTTTTTGGAAGGGACATCCTGCGTGACACTGCAGTGCCACTCCTAAATGGGCCCGGTGTTTGTGTCGGCCACTAGGGTCGCTAATCTTACTCACACAGTCAGCTACCTCATTGCGCCTCTTTTTTTCTTTGCGTCATGTGCTGTTTGGGGAGGGTTTTTTGGAAGGGACATCCTGCGTGACACTGCAGTGCCACTCCTAGATGGGCCCGGTGTTTGTGTCGGCCACTAGGGTCGCTAATCTTACTCACACAGCTACCTCATTGCGCCTCTTTTTTTCTTTGCGTCATGTGCTGTTTGGGGAGGGTTTTTTGGAAGGGACATCCTGCGTGACACTGCAGTGCCACTCCTAGATGGGCCCGGTGTTTGTGTCGGCCACTAGGGTCGCTAATCTTACTCACACAGCTACCTCATTGCGCCTCTTTTTTTCTTTGCGTCATGTGCTGTTTGGGGAGGGTTTTTTGGAAGGGCCATCCTGCGTGACACTGCAGTGCCACTCCTAGATGGGCCCGGTGTTTGTGTCGGCCACTAGGGTCGCTAATCTTACTCACATAGCTACCTCATTGCGCCTCTTTTTTTCTTTGCGTCATGTGCTGTTTGGGGAGGGTTTTTTGGAAGGGACATCCTGCGTGACACTGCAGTGCCACTCCTAGATGGGCCCGGTGTTTGTGTCGGCCACTAGGGTCGCTTATCTTACTCACACAGCGACCTCGGTGCAAATTTTAGGACTAAAAATAATATTGTGAGGTGTGAGGTATTCAGAATAGACTGAAAATGAGTGTAAATTATGGTTTTTGAGGTTAATAATACTTTGGGATCAAAATGACCCCCAAATTCTATGATTTAAGCTGTTTTTTAGTGTTTTTTGAAAAAAACACCCGAATCCAAAACACACCCGAATCCGACAAAAAAAATTCGGTGAGGTTTTGCCAAAACGCGTTCGAACCCAAAACACGGCCGCGGAACCGAACCCAAAACCAAAACACAAAACCCGAAAAATTTCAGGCGCTCATCTCTAATTAGTACTACAGGTACCAGCGAACCCGTTTTTCCCCGCATGCTGGTACTTGTGGTTCTCCAAGTACCAGCTTGTCGGGGAGGCTTGCTGGGACTTGTAGTACTGCTACAAAAAACAATATTCTATTTTTTCACAAGGCTATCAGCCCCCCATCCCCCACCCTTGGATGGGGGGGACAGCCTCGGGCTTCACCTCTGGCCCTTGGGTGGCTGGAGGGGGGACCCCTTGATTTAAGGGGTTCCCACTCCTCCAGGGTACCCCGGCCAGGGATGACTAGTTAGTGATTTAATGCCAGGGCCGCAGGGACCAAGATAAAAGTGTCCCCCGGCTGTGGCATTATCTCATTGACTAGTGGAGCCCGGTGCTGGTTCCAAAAATACGGGGGACCCCTACGCTTTTTGTACCCCGTATTTTTGGCACCAGAACCAGGCGCAGAGCCCGGTGCTGGTTGATCAAATATGGGGGAACACCTGTCATTTTCCCCCCCATATTTTTTCAACCAGGACCGGCTCAAAGAGCCCGAGGCTGGTTATGCTTAGGAGGGGGGACCCCACACAATTTTTTTCAGATTTTAAAACAATTTAAACACCTTTTTAAAGTACTCAATGAAGCCCTGCACGGATCTCACAGATCCGGCCGGGATTCCTTGTGTTTTGTCAGGCAGTGTTTTACTCATCACTCCCGTAAAACACTGCCTGACATTACGAATCACATCGACATCGGATAATACGAATTTGGAAAAATCGGCAGCTTAAAGGGGGTACACACGGAGAGATCCGTGCTTAAAATCTAAGCAATCTTGCTAGATTGCTTAGATTTTAAGCACGGATCTGCCGTGTGTATGCCCTCCATCGATAGCGATGCGCGGCCCCGCGCATCGCTATCGCCGGTGCTAGATTGAGCCTGCATGCAGGCTCAATCTAGCGGGTCGCTCACTTCACCATTGTGTGAAGTGAGCGGCCCCCCGTCGGCTTTTCCCCTCGCTCAGCACATCGCGCTGTGCTGAGCGGGGTGAGAGATGTGTGCTGAGCGGTCTGTGTTAAGATCGCTCAGCACACATCTCTCCCGTGAGTACCCCCCTTTAGTGAATGACCGTATCAGGATTCAAAAAGTTGCAGTAAAATGCACCCGATACCATTCGAGATCAAACACCCTTAAAAACGGCAAATACACGAATCTTTGTAAATATACCCCTTGGAGTCCTCTGAAAAATTAATAATCTGTTTTCTCCTACTAACACGGCAAATAAAATCTATACAAACCGTGTTTGGGGGGGTGTTATTGAAAATGCAAGAAAAGTGAAGGCATCAGACTGTGGTGGAGTTTTATCAAAGCTTGGAGAAAGATAAAGTAGAGAGAGGTGAACTACCAACCAACCAGCTCCTAACTGTCATTTTTCAAACACAGCCTGTAACATGGCCATTAGGAGCTGGTTGGTTGGTACTTTATCTCTCTCCCCTTTATTACAATCCAAAGTTTGATACATCTCCCCCATTAACTGCTAAAGGGGCAAAATGCATGTCAGAGAAGACGCCCCTCTTTTAAATAAGGGTGCCAGCATGGGGGAGATAGGACACATGGGGCCTGTTTCTGAGTTGGATGAAGCATCGTTCGTTTATTTCTGTTGCTGCAGTTGGGTCCGTGGGGGTAATTCAGATCTGATCGTAGCAGCAAATTTGTTAGCAGTTTGGCAAAACCATGTGCACTGCAGGGGGGGCAGATATAACATTTGCAGAGAGAGATAGATCTGGGTGGGTTATTTTGTTTCTGTGTAGGGTAAATACTGGCTGCTTTATTTTTACACTGCAATTTAGATTTCAGAGTGAACGCACCCCACACAAATCTAATGGCCCTACACACTGGCAGATCCGCTGCTGAGCTGCCCGACGGCGGAGACGGCTGACAGGCGACCCGGCGGAGGGGGGAGGTGATGGGGGAGTGAAGTTTCTTCACTCCCCCCGTCACCCGGCTCCATGGCACTGCATGCTAATACGGACAATCTCGTCCATATTGGCCTGCATGTGCATGCATAAGAGACGGGGCACCGACGATTAATGAGTGTTGGGCCGCGCAGCGTTAATCGTTGGTGCGTACACACTGCACAATATGAACGAGTTCTCGTTCATTAATGAACGAGAACGTTCATATCGTACAGTATTATCTGCCACTGTGTAGGGCCTTTAACTCTCATTGCACATGTTATATATGCCCCCCCCCACACCCCCACCCCCTGCAGTGCACATGGTTTTGCCCATCTGCCAACAAATTTGCTGCTACGATCAGGCCCGAATTAGGCCCTGTGCAGGGCCGTCTTTTCGTATGGGCTCAATGGGCTCTTGCCCAAGGGCCCCAAGAGAATAAGGGCCCTAGGCTGATAGCTGAGGGTCTCCTCTTTCCAGGGGTACCAGATTTTTGAAAATCGGCCCTGGGGAACCGGAGACAGAGCCGGACATAGGCATAGGCAAACTAGGCAATTGTCTAGGGCATTTGATATGCCTAGGGGCATCATCAGCTTCTGCTGATTAAAATGATATGCGGCATGCCTATATTCTGTATGTAGCATTTCATATGCAGATACAGCCACAGTCTCACACAGTATATAGGCATGCTGCATATCAGTTTAATCAGCAGAAGCTGCTTGTGCATCCTAGCCATATAGCAATGCAAATAAGATGCATTTTCATTAAAAAAAAGGTACCCGACGTTAGCATTGATGCAAGATTGGTGAGGACACATCTGTATCCAAGCAGAGGCAGAGGTCACAGTGTTAGTGGAAGTGTGAGTGCTGTGTGCATGTGAGTGGGTTGGTTGTGCAGTAGTGTTCGGAATATGTCTAAGGAGCATTATGTGTGTCATGTAAAAATGCATTAATAATGTGCAACATATGTGTAAAGGGCCACTATGTGTGTCATTATGTGTATAAGGGCATTAATAATGTGCAGCATATGTGTAACAGGGTACTACTGTATGTGTGTCATTATGTGTATAGGGGCACTAATAATGTGCAGCAAATGTGTAGGGGGCACTATGTGTGTCATTATGTGTATAAGGGCATTAATCATGTGCAGCATATGTGTAAGGGACATTATGTGTAAAAGGGCATTAATAAAGGTTGTCATAATGTGTAAGGTGCATTATGTTTATAAGGACATTAATGTGTCTCATAAGTGTAAGGGGCATTACTGTGTGGAATTGTGTATAAATGCATTACTAATGTGTGGCATTATGTGTATAAGGTGCTCTACTATGTGGCGTTGCATATAGAAAGGGCACTACTGTGTCATCTAATGTGAATAAAGAGCAATAAGGTGTGGTGTAATGTGAATAATGTCATGATCCGGGTATCTGGACGCCATTACTTACCCTTCAGATGCCTCCTAAGGCTGGCTCAGCGTTCCAGGACCGGATCCCATCTGTTATACTGATGTCCACATTCCTGCCTCCTCTCCTGTCACTCTGAGACGCGGTCACCGCAACGCCTGTTACATCCGGAATGGCGTCTCCCGCGGCCTCCGCCGCTGTTCCTGAGTTTCTACATGTAGAATGTCAGAGTGGTGATTACGTCAGCCGCGGCCTCCGCTGTGCCCGCGTGGTTAGGTGTGCACTTATCAGTCTGGCGTCTCCTGTCTCCTGTGGCCGGCACCGCCATTACTGTTTTAATTCCCACATGGATTACAAACCAAACTTCCCTCCAAGTGTCTGCATGGGCGCAGCCATCTTGGATTCTGTCATCTGTTCATTTCCACCAATCTGCTGTTTGCAATGTTAATCTGCATAATTGCCTAGCCAATCCCTTCCTTGCTGCAGGTATAAGTAATCTGTGCCTGAGCAAGGAAGGCGTCAGTGCTTTGGTTGTCAAACCTAGTTCCAGTTTGTCTCTCTCCTGTGGTTGTTTTCCAGGTTCCAGCTCCTATCTCCACACTTCCACTAAAGAGACCCGCACCAGCATTTCCACCTGCGGTGTAGCCTGACTCTCCTATCCATTTGGATTCATCTACTTTCAGCTACAGATCCACCTGCTTACAGCAATCAGCTTCCAGCAGAGATCAGCTCTTCTTAAAGTGCCGGTACCCTTTTCTGCAGATTACCATTTATCACCGGTATTATTATTTCACCGCTCTCAAGCTCCATATATCATTTCATATTTCATCGCTCTCAAGCTACATTTATTATTTAACTGGTTCCAGCCAGTATCCACTCCGTGCCAACATCAGTCTGGTTCCAGCCAGTATCCACAGCAGCCGTTTTATCCACAGCAGCCCAGCTTTTCCTGGAACACCAGCTGGTACGATCCTGGGCTAATTCCATTGCTACAGTTGGGCCTGGTAAGGACTTTCCAACTAGAAGATTATAAGAACTATCTCACACTACCAGAGCCCTGTGGTCCTTGCCACCCTGTAGTACCCAGGAACTGTATTTATCCTCTGCTGATTTTATGTTTTCTTTTACTGCTGCTGTGTTACGGAGTATGTCATAATAAACATCATTGACTTTTACTTTGGTTGTCGTGGTCACGCCTTCGGGCAATTCTTCTACATGTAACTTACATGTTCCTTTACACCTCAGCCCCTACAACTGAGGCTGCCTCCTGTCAGCTCAGGCCCTCAGTTGTGACAGTAAGCACTGACCAAATGAATCCAGCCGGAGACCAGGATCAAGCGGCCAGGCCGATGCAAGAACTGGCAGCCCGACTTGAACATCAGGAGGCTGCACAGGGCCACATCATCCGCTGTCTCCAGGATCTCTCTACTCGGCTGGATGGGATTCAGACAACTCTCCGTGGATCAGACGTGTCCGGTGCGTCAACCACAGTAACTCCAGCTATGACCCCACCCACCTTACCCATTTCTGCTCCACGTCTTCATCTTCCAACGCCAGCAAAATTTGACGGATCTCCAAGATTCTGCAGGGGATTTCTCAACCAGTGTGAGATTCAGTTTGAGCTACAACCTGGCAATTTTCCCAGTGACCGTACAAAAATTGCCTACATTATCTCTCTTCTCAGTGGCTCAGCCCTTGATTGGGCATCACCGTTATGGGAGAGGTCCGACACCCTGCTATCCTCCTACACTGCATTTGTGTCAACATTCAGGCGTATCTTCGATGAGCTCGGCCGGGTAACTTCAGCCTCATCTGAGATTCTCCGTTTACGCCAGGGATCACGTACTGTAGGACAATATCTTATACAGTTCCAGATCCTGGCATCCGAACTGGCATGGAACGACGAGGCCCTGTATGCTGCATTCTGGCATGGCTTATCTGAGCGTATTAAAGATGAGTTAGCTACCAGAGACTTACGTTCCAAGTTAGATGAGCTAATCTCACTCTGCACGAAAGTTGATTTACGTTTCAGAGAAAGAGCAACTGAGCGTGGAAGATCATCTGCTCCAAAATCTTCTGCTCCTCCTCCTCGCCAACTGTCACCATCTAAAGATGAGCCCATGCAACTTGGCCGTTCTCGTCTAACTCCTGCTGAGCGCCGAAGACGTCTCTCTGAGTCTCTTTGTCTTTATTGTGCAGCTCCGTCTCACACCATCAATGCCTGTCCCAACCGTCCGGGAAAACTCCAAATCCTAGCTCGCCAAGGAGAGGGCCGGCTAGGAGTAATGATCTCCTCTCCATCTCCTCACGATTGTAATCTCCCAGTCTCGCTTCAAGTTGCTCAATGTTATCGGAACGTCATTGCCCTCCTTGATTCCGGAGCAGCTGGGAACTTTATTACCGAAGCCTATGTTAAACGGTGGTCCCTACCCACCGAGAGACTTCCTTCGTCCATCTCCTTAACTGCCGTGGATGGCAGCAAGATTTTTGATGCAGTTATTTCTCTAAGGACTCTACCAGTTCGTCTGAGAGTGGGAGTTCTTCATTCCGAATTTATTTCTTTTTTAGTGATTCCAAGAGCCACACATCCTGTGGTCCTGGGCCTTCCATGGCTCCGTCTTCACAATCCATCTATTGATTGGACGACTACGCAGATTCTGGCATGGGGTCCCTCCTGTGCTGAGACATGTTTGTTTAAAGTATTGCCTGTCTGTTCTTCCTCCCCCAGGTCGTCTGATGTTCCACCTGCTCCATATCAAAATTTCACGGATGTGTTCAGTAAGGCTTCTGCTGATATCCTTCCTCCTCATAGAGAATGGGACTGTCCGATTGATCTCGTTCCAGGGAAGGTTCCACCTCGAGGCCGAACTTACCCGTTGTCTCTGCCTGAGACGCATTCTATGGAGGAATACATTAAAGAGAACCTAGCAAAAGGGTTCATTCGACCTTCCTCTTCTCCAGCCGGCGCAGGCTTCTTTTTCGTAAAGAAAAAAGATGGTGGTCTGCGGCTGTGCATCGACTACAGAGGTCTGAACGACATTACCATCAAGAACCGCTATCCACTACCCCTGATTACTGAGCTCTTTGATAGAGTTAGCGGAGCTACCATCTTCACAAAGCTGGACTTGAGAGGTGCATACAATCTCATCCGGATCCGTGAGGGTGACGAGTGGAAGACCGCCTTTAACACCCGTGACGGACATTATGAGTACCTCGTCATGCCCTTCGGATTGAGCAATGCTCCAGCTGTCTTCCAGCATTTTGTCAATGAGATCTTCAGAGACATTTTATACCGTCATGTCGTGGTCTATCTAGATGATATCCTCATTTTTGCCAACAATTTAGAGGAACATCGTTTTTGGGTAAAAGAGGTTCTGTCCCGTCTCCGTGTCAATCATCTCTATTGCAAATTAGAGAAATGCGTCTTTGAAGTCAAGTCCATTCCGTTTCTAGGTTACATTGTGTCCGGTTCCGGACTAGAGATGGATCCTGAGAAACTACAAGCAATCCAGAATTGGCCGATACCCTTAACCCTCAAAGGGGTCCAGAGGTTCTTAGGGTTCGCCAATTATTACAGAAAGTTTATACGAGACTTTTCCACCATTGTGGCGCCTATTACTGCTTTAACTAAGAAGGGTGCTAACCCGTCCAAGTGGTCTGAAGAAGCTACGCAAGCTTTTCATCTCTTAAAACAATGGTTCATCTCTGCACCAGTTCTGAAACAGCCCGACATCGACTCTCCTTTCATCTTAGAGGTGGATGCCTCCTCCGTTGGAGTAGGAGCGGTGTTATCTCAGAGGGCTAAAGATGGCCATTTACATCCTTGCAGTTTCTTCTCCCGGAAGTTCTCCCCAGCGGAGCGCAACTATGCCATTGGCGACCAGGAGTTGCTAGCCATCAAGCTCGCTCTAGAGGAGTGGAGATATCTGTTGGAGGGAGCTTCTCATTCAATCACCATACTTACAGACCACAAGAACCTTTTATATCTGAAAGGCGCACAATGTCTCAACCCTCGTCAGGCCAGATGGGCACTTTTCTTTTCCAGGTTCGACTTTAAACTCCAGTTCTGTCCGGGCTCTCAGAATCGCAAGGCCGATGCCCTTTCCCGCTCATGGGAGCAAGAAAATGAGTCAGAGTCTTCAGACAAGCATCCTATTATCAATCCGTTGGCATTCTCCATGGTAGGGATGGACTCTACGCCCCCACTAGGGAAAAGTTTTGTGAAGCCGGTACTGAGGAAGAAGCTCATGCATTGGGCCCATGCTTCCCGTTTTGCCGGACATACAGGTATCCAAAAAACCCTGGAGTTTATCTCTAGGTCCTATTGGTGGCCAACTCTGAAAAAGGACGTCACTGAGTTTATTGCATCTTGCCCAAAGTGTGCCCAACATAAAGTATCCCGCCAGTCGCCTGCGGGGCAACTGGTTCCACTATCCGTTCCCCGTCGACCATGGACCCATCTGTCGATGGATTTCATTTCAGACTTACCCATGTGTAACAAGTTCAATACCATCTGGGTGGTAGTTGACCGGTTCACCAAGATGGCACACTTCATTCCTCTCACCGGTCTTCCGTCAGCTTCCAAGTTGGCTCAAGTGTTCATACAAGAGATCTTCCGACTCCACGGTCTGCCTGAAGAAATTATCTCAGATCGAGGAGTTCAATTCACAGCCAAATTCTGGCGAAGTTTATGTCAAGTCCTCCAAGTCAAACTAAAGTTTTCCACGGCTTACCATCCTCAGACCAATGGTCAAACTGAGAGGGTGAATCAGTACTCGGAGGCCTTCCTCCGCATCTATGTGTCTTCCTCTCAAGATGACTGGGTTCAATTACTTCCCTGGGCCGAGTTCTGTCATAACAATCAGTATCATTCCTCATCTTCTTCAACACCATTCTTCACCAACTTTGGATTCCACCCTAAAGTCCCTGAATTCCAACCGCTCCCAGCAACTTCTGTTCCAGCAGTGGATATCACCTTGCATCAGTTTGCAAACAACTGGAGGAGTGTACGAGCAGCTCTGCTCAAGGCATCGTTCAGGTATAAGAAGTTTGCGGACAAGAAGCGTAGAGCGGTTCCTGCTCTCAAGGTGGGTGATCGGGTATGGTTATCCACGAAGAATTTGAGGTTAAGAGTTCCCAGTATGAAGTTTGCACCTCGCTACATTGGTCCTTTCAAAATTGAGCAAGTCATCAATCCTGTTGCTTACAGACTTCAGTTACCTCCCTTCTTAAAAATACCCAGGACATTCCATGTTTCCCTGTTGAAACCGCTGATCCTGAATCGGTTTCATTCTTCACTTCTTCCAACTCCGAAAGTCCAAACTCAACGAGGCGTTGAGTATGAAGTGGCCAAGATCCTGGACTCACGTCACCGTTACGGTCAACTACAGTATCTTATTGACTGGAAAGGTTACGGCCCTGAGGAACGCTCATGGATCAATGCTTCTGATGTCCATGCTCCTGCCTTGGTCCGGAGATTCCATTCCAAGTTTCCTCAAAAGCCAAAGAAGTGTCCTGGGGCCACTCCTAAAGGGGGGGGGGGGTGCTGTCACGACCCGGGTATCTGGACGCCATTACTTACCCTTCAGATGCCTCCTAAGGCTGGCTCAGCGTTCCAGGACCGGATCCCATCTGTTATACTGATGTCCACATTCCTGCCTCCTCTCCTGTCACTCTGAGACGCGGTCACCGCAACGCCTGTTACATCCGGAATGGCGTCTCCCGCGGCCTCCGCCGCTGTTCCTGAGTTTCTACATGTAGAATGTCAGAGTGGTGATTACGTCAGCCGCGGCCTCCGCTGTGCCCGCGTGGTTAGGTGTGCACTTATCAGTCTGGCGTCTCCTGTCTCCTGTGGCCGGCGCCTCCATTACTGTTTTAATTCCCACATGGATTACAAACCAAACTTCCCTCCAAGTGTCTGCATGGGCGCAGCCATCTTGGATTCTGTCATCTGTTCATGTCCACCAATCTGCTGTTTGCAATGTTAATCTGCATAATTGCCTAGCCAATCCCTTCCTTGCTGCAGGTATAAGTAATCTGTGCCTGAGCAAGGAAGGCGTCAGTGCTTTGGTTGTCAAACCTAGTTCCAGTTTGTCTCTCTCCTGTGGTTGTTTTCCAGGTTCCAGCTCCTATCTCCACACTTCCACTAAAGAGACCCGCACCAGCATTTCCACCTGCGGTGTAGCCTGACTCTCCTATCCATTTGGATTCATCTACTTTCAGCTACAGATCCACCTGCTTACAGCAATCAGCTTCCAGCAGAGATCAGCTCTTCTTAAAGTGCCGGTACCCTTTTCTGCAGATTACCATTTATCACCGGTATTATTATTTCACCGCTCTCAAGCTCCATATATCATTTCATATTTCATCGCTCTCAAGCTACATTTATTATTTAACTGGTTCCAGCCAGTATCCACTCCGTGCCAACATCAGTCTGGTTCCAGCCAGTATCCACAGCAGCCGTTTTATCCACAGCAGCCCAGCTTTTCCTGGAACACCAGCTGGTACGATCCTGGGCTAATTCCATTGCTACAGTTGGGCCTGGTAAGGACTTTCCAACTAGAAGATTATAAGAACTATCTCACACTACCAGAGCCCTGTGGTCCTTGCCACCCTGTAGTACCCAGGAACTGTATTTATCCTCTGCTGATTTTATGTTTTCTTTTACTGCTGCTGTGTTACGGAGTATGTCATAATAAACATCATTGACTTTTACTTTGGTTGTCGTGGTCACGCCTTCGGGCAATTCTTCTACGTGTAACTTACATGTTCCTTTACACCTCAGCCCCTACAACTGAGGCTGCCTCCCGTCAGCTCATGCCCTCAGTTGTGACAAATAAGGAGCAATTCAGTGTGATGTAATGTGAATAACAGGCTCTACTGTGAGGAGTAACGTTTATAAGGTAAAGTGATACTACTGTGGGATGTAATATGAATTATGGACACTATCGCAAGATAAAATGTGAATAAAGTTGCAGTACTGTGTGGCGTAATTGGAATTGGGGTTACTATTGTGTGGCCATGCCCCTTCCCAGCAAGAAGATGCCCCTTTTTGGGCTGTGCGTCAAATGTGCGAACTGTTCCTATGTAAAATATAGGGGGTACAAGGACTACTATGGGTGAGGGGTGATGGTGCTGGGAAAGAGGTGCAAGGTCAGAGGCAGAACCAGCGGTGGTGCTAGGGGGCACCAGCCAAAATCTTGCCTAGGGCATCATATTGGTTAGGGCCTGCTCTGACCGGAGATATCCGACTTGAAAGCAGTGGTCCCCATCCAAGCCTATTAATTGCTCTTCCCAGCCTGATATCTCGGGTTCTGTCTGACTTAGAGTATTTCTGAGGGTATAAAACAAAAGCTGTGGCTCTCCCCTTTTGGTGGACACTGGCAGCTTGTCTCTACTATGCCCAGAACCAGAGATATCAGCCTTCAAGTAGCTAGTCCCTGCTCCAGCTCCACACGCCTGGTATGCAGTTTTATATTTTCGTTGGTGGATTGCTCTGGCTCCTGAACTCTGATCCCCAAGTCCCCAGAACCATCTGAAAGGTGGGCCTCTCTTGTTTCTTATCCCATTCAAAGCTAAGAAATATATTTTCAGGAACTTGAGATATCTGCAGTCAAGCAAGCTGACCTCCCACCGGAAAATTATAAATATTAAGCCCACTCCACTATCCACCCCTCCCCTACGTATTAAACACCCCCTATCACCCTGGAAGTCATGTACCAGGGCTTCTTCATTCAGCCCAATGCCCCCTTCTACAGTTTAGCTCCATCTGTGCAGTAAAGGAGTAATTAGAGAAATTACTGCTCCAGGTCCTACATGCTGAGCGGAAGATAGAACACCCCCTACCGCCCGCAGGACATCAAAGCTGCCGCTGACAGCTCCCCCACCCCTACCACTGGAGGATGGGTAGGGGGCCCAGTGCATTGCTGTGCCCAGGGGCCTACACTGCTGTTAAGACGGCTCTGGCCCTGTGACTTTATGCTAGTGCCGATACAAGCCCTTCTCTGATGTGCAAGGACCGAGACACCCACTTCAAGAATCTCCAGATTCTACAGTCATACAGTACTTGGTGCGTCTTTAAACGCCACTATCAGTCACACCATGGAAAGTTGAACCAGCCATATGGCTGCTGCAGATTCTCTGAGGTAAATTTACTAAGATGGGAGTTCTATTTAAGATGGGATGTTGCCCATAGCAACCAATTACATTCCAGGTATTATCTTCTAGAAGGTGCTAGATAAATGAGAAGTAGAATCTGATTGGTTGCTATGGGCGACATCGCATCTTAAATAGAACTCCTATCTTAGTAAATTTACCCCTCTGTCTGAGTATGACCTCCAATCAGTGCCGTAACTAGGCATTTTAGCGCTGTGTGCAAGAAACGACAGTGGCGCCCCCCCATGTAAGATAGGGGCAGAGCGCGTCGTAGGCGCGCAAAAAATTTCTAGGGGCGTGGCTTCACGGGGAAGGGGCGTGGTCACAAAATAATAGCAATTCATACTACGGTGCACAGTAGTCTACATTATTCAAATTACGCTGCACAATAGCGCCACTACACCAGGTAGAGCCCCTTTTATACATTACAGCAGACAGTGTCCCCCTTTTTACACATTGCGGCAGCCAGTCCCCCTTTTTACACATTGCGGCAGATAGACCCTTTTTACACATTGCGGCAGCCAGTCCCCCTTTTTACACATTACAGCAGCCAGTCTCCCTTTTAACACATTGCGGCAGCCGGTCCTTCTTTTTACACATTGCGGCAGACAGCGTCCCTTTTTTACAATTACAGCAGACAGCGTCCCCGTTTTTACACATTACGGCAGACGGTGTCCCCCTTTATACACATTGCGGCAGCCAGTCCCCCTTTTTACACATTGCGGCAGCCAGGACCTCTTTTTACACATTGCGGCAGCCAGTCCCATTTTACACATTGCGGCAGCCAGGACCCCATTTTACACATTGCGGCAGCCAGTCCCCATTTTTTACACATTGCAGCAGCCAGTCCCATTTTACACATTGCCGCAGCCAGTTCCGTTTTTTACACATTGCGGCAGCCATCCCCATTTTTTACACATTGCGGCAGCCAGTCCCATTTTTTACACATTGCGGCAGCCAGTCCCATTTTTTACACATTGCGGCAGCCAGTCCCATTTTTTACACATTGCGGCAGCCAGTCCCATTTTTTACACATTGCGGCAGCCATCCCCATTTTTTACACATTGCGGCAGCCAGTCCCATTTTTTACACATTGCGGCAGCCAGTCCCATTTTTTACACATTGCGGCAGCCATCCCCATTTTTTACACATTGCGGCAGCCAGTCCCATTTTTTACACATTGCGGCAGCCAGTCCCATTTTTTACACATTGCGGCAGCCAGTCCCATTTTTTACACATTGCGGCAGGTGGTGTCCGAGAGAGAGACAGAGAGAGAGAGAGAGACAGAGAGAGAGAGAGAGGGGGGGGGGAATATACTTACCTTCTCCCTGCTGACAGGCTCCTCGTGCTGCTCCCTCGGTGCAGGCAGTGAGATGAGGAGGAGGAGGGAGGGGGAGCAGGGAGCCGCAGCAGCGCTATGTTATTGGTAGTAAGCGCCGCTGCAGCATCCCCCTCTCCTTCTGTATTGGCTGCCGGGCAGCCAATACGGAAGGAGAGGGGGATGCTGCAGCGGCGCTTACTACCAATAACATAGCGCTGCTGCGGCTCCCTGCTCCCCCTCCCTCCTTGTCCGCTGCCTCCGGCGCTGGTCTCTCTCCTCCAGCGCGGCGCACGGCGCACACAGAGGCGGCATGTAATGAGTCAATTTGACTCATTACATGCCGCTGGCCGTGCGCCCCCAGGGCAACTGCGCTGTGTGCCAAGCCCCCTTGGCACACACGTAGTTACGGCTCTGCCTCCAATGTCAGTGACAAGTGTCTGTGTACTCAACCACTTTAGTAACACATCCGTGGCCGTGACATTCCAATAACACTCCCACAACACAGACCATCTCCGTGTGTCTGAATAGTCACCAACCAGTCACTACCCAGAAATGCCTAATACATTATTAATGCATTTCTGTATGCATTCGTCTGAAATCACTACTGCGACTCTGTACAAACACAATCCGGATGCCTGCACGGTACGACTTAAACGAATATGCATAATGGGCCTAATTCAGACCTGATTGCTGCTGTGCGTTATCGCATGTCAGGTAAGCTGATCGTAGATGTGCTAAATTTAGCTCATCTACGATCAGGTCTGAATTAGACCCAGTGTGCCCCCAGCCATTCTCTTGAAAATGCATTGTTTTCTGCAGTGAATACTGTTATTGCATAGTCACCTACTAAAGGGCCACATAATTTGAAACGGGACTCCCATTTTCTAAATGAGTTTGTGGCCCTGATTTAGAGCCCTATGCAATAAGACAAAAGCCATCTAGCAAGTGTGTAAGTTCACACTAGGCACCTGGAGGTGAAACAGAGCGTGGTTACTCCTCTCCCTCTGGTTACTTCAGCCTGTACATGTAACAATGTCTATTGGTGCATGCACAGTAGCACAGCTGAGGGGGCAAAGGAGGAAGTAAAGTGATTCCGGCTACTCACCAATAGTACTGTGCATCTGAGTAAATAATTATCCCTTATTGGGGGTAATTCCAAGTTGATCGCAGCAGGAAATTTTTCAGCAGTTTGGCAAAACCATGTGCACTGCAGGGGAGGCAGATTTAACATGTGCAGAGAGAGTTAGATTTGGGGAGGTCATTCCGAGTTGGTCGCTCGGTAAAAATCTTCGCATCGCAGCGATTTTCCGCTTAATGCGCATGCGCAATGTCCGCACTGCGACTGCGCCAAGTAAATTTGCTATGCAGTTAGGAATTTTACTCACGGCTTTTTCATCGTTCTGGTGATCGTAATGTGATTGACAGGAAATGGGTGTTACTGGGCGGAAACAGGCCGTTTTATGGGCGTGTGGGAAAAAACGCTACCGTTTCCGGAAAAAACGCAGGAGTGGCCGGAGAAACGGAGGAGTGTCTGGGCGAACGCTGGGTGTGTTTGTGACGTCAAACCAGGAACGACAAGCACTGAAATGATCGCAGATGCCGAGTAAGTCTGGAGCTACTCAGAAACTGCTACGAGGTGTGTAATTGCAATATTGCGAATACATCGTTCGTAATTTTAAGATGCTAAGATTCACTCCCAGTAGGCGGCGGCTTAGCATGAGCAAATCTGCTAAAATCCGCTTGCGAGCGAACAACTCGGAATGACCCCCTGGGTGTGGTGTGTTCAATCTGCAATCTAATTTGCAGTGTAAAAATAAAGCAGCCAGTATTTACCCTGCACAGAAACAAAATAACCCACCCAAAACTAACTCTCTCTGCAAATGTTATATCTGCCCCCCCTGCAGTGCACATGGTTTTGCCCAACTGCTAAAAAATGTCCTGCTGCGATCAACTTGGAATTACCCCCATTGCAATGATAAGAAACCTTTAAGACACTGTGATGTGCCCTGCCCTGCTGCTGTCACACATTCCAGGACTCTTCAGCTAAATGCCCTGCTGGGAGGCCACAAAAGGGTACTGCTGAGCAAAGACATCAGTGACTGTAGCGTATCACTTCTGAAATGTTTGAAGAGAAGTCTGTTTTTGTTCAGCAGCTCTCTTGAAGGTCCATCTCTGCTTCTTCCTATCCTCATATTGTCCCCCTGACAACTGGTGCCCTGGAGGCCAATGCTTCCACTGCCTCTGGGAGTTCTGCTACTGCCATGCCACGTAGGGCCTAATGCGTAATAGGCCATGAGCCTAGTGCCTACCTAATTAAGAAGGAAACACCATGATAGTCTAGGGCTACAAGTACATAAGAGATGCCCCACAGAGGCCTTACCTCATCTAGCCAGCCTTGGTGGGAACAATGGAGAACCACTTTTGCCAGCACTTCCCTGCAAAAGTCAAGACTGCTCCTCTACTTGATACTCTCTTTACAGCTGGCTCTGATTAGTCGGCAGATTGAGAGCCTTGATTAATGGGAGGTGCCATTTTCAAAATGCCGCAATTCCATTAGCTGAACTTTAATGTTTCTAAATATAAGCTTGCCAAGACCAGAGCTCTCTGGAAATGTACTGGTCTGAATGCAAAGGATGGCTGTGTTGTCCAGAATGGAACCAGGGACTGGCAGCAGCACCTTTTCTGGTTAGTACCTCCTTCCTTAGCCAGTACAGCTCCATCTTCTAGTTCAAAGCTAGTCATGCTCCTTTAGTTACAGCACTGGTATTTTCTGGGCACCCTGCTACCCCTGAATTTATTTATTGGTGTAAAGCAATATAGTTTTAAAAATGGGACTCCCCTCTTTCAAACGAGGGTATCCCCAAAATTTGAATATACAGGTTGAGTATCCCATATCCAAATATTCCGAAATACGGAATATTCCGAAATACGGACTTTTTTAAGTGAGAGTGAGATAGTGAAACCTTTGTTTTTTGATGGTTCAAGGTACACAAACTTTGTTTAATACACAAAGTTATTAAAAATATTGTATTAAATGACCTGCAGGCTGTGTGTATAAGGTGTATATGAAACATAAATGAATTGTGTGAATGTACACACACTTTGTTTAATGCACAAAGTTATAAAAAAATATTGGCTAAAATGACCTTCAGGCTGTGTGTATAAGGTGTATATGTAACATAAATACATTCTGTGCTTAGATTTAGGCCCCATCACCATGATATCTCATTATGGTATGCAATTATTCCAAAATACGGAAAAATCCGATATCCAAAATACCTCTGGTCCCAAGCATTTTGGATAAGGGAGACTCAACCTGTACCAGGATCCTGTATCCCCTGTATATAAACATCTGTTATTACAATCTTCCGTCTGTGACATCAATGGTCATCACTAATTTGTGCTTCAGTAAGTTACCCACTACTTTATTTCTTCATTTATCTATTACTGCATCTACAGTAAGAGCCCATTCACATGTGAATAAATTTATACATGTACAGAAAAAAATGCTCATTGAAAATTATGTGCAATTATTAACACGAGTAAACATTATAACTGATGTAGAGATGCTTGATTTGTTAATGGCAAATGTGGGAAATTGCTATTATTAGCTAGGCATTCAGAGCCAGCAGTAATCAATTTGATGCCCTAGGCAAGACTTTGGCTGGTGCTCACTAGCATCGCTGCTAGTTCCGCCTCTCACCCTGCACCCCTTTCCCAGCACCATCACCCCTCAGACATAGCAGTCCTCATTTTGGTGCTCCTACACCATATATTTTAGATAAGAACAGTGCGCACATTGGCACGCAGCCCAAAAAGGGGCATGTTCTTGCTGGGAAGGGGCATGGCCACAAAATTGTACCCCCAATTCAAATTACGCCACACAGTAGTGCAACTTTATTCACATATCATTCGATAGTGCCTCTTATTCACATTACCTCACACAGTAGTACCACTTTACCTTATATACATTGCTAATCACAGTAGTGTCCCTTATTCACAATACATCACACTGAATTGATCCTTATTCACATTATACCACACCATATTGCTCTTTATTTATATTAGACCACGCAGTAGTGCCTTTTCTATACATTACGCCACACAGTAGAGCACCTTATACACATAATATTACACATTAGTAATGCATTTATACACATAATACCACAAAGTAATGCCCCTTACACATATGAGACACATTATTAATGTCCTTATAAACATAATGCACCTTACATATTATCAACCTTTATTAATGCCCTTATACACATAATGACTAACATAGTGCCCCTTACACATATGCCACACATTATTAATGCATTTATACACATGACCCACATAGTGCCCCTTACACATATGCCGAACACTATTGCACAATGAACCTACCCATACACAGCCCTCACATGGCCGCTAACACTGTGACCTCTGCTTGGGTACAAATGTATCCTCATACATCTTATCTCAATACGCCATGCAGCAGGAGTCAGCTGGCAGCTCTGCTAATGTCAGGCACTTTTTTTTGCAGAAAATGCATCTTATTTTTATTGCTATGTGACTAGGACGCACAAGCAGCTTCTGCTGATTAAAATGATAATTAGTATGCCTATATTCTGTGTGCGACTGTGGCTGCACCTTCATACGAAATGCTAAGTTACAGTGATTTCCAGGAATACACTGTAACGTAGCATTTCATATGCAGATACAGCTGCAGTCACACACAGAATATAGGCATGACACATCATTTTGCTCAGCAGAATCTGCTTGTGCCCCTAGACATTCCAAATGCCACAGGCATTTGCCTAGTTTGCCAATGCCTAGGTCCGACTCTGTAGGCATTACACTAAAATATCACCTTTGTGTGACCCCTCTGGTGCTATGACAGGACATATGAGTATTTGGGGTAAGAGAGTGTCTGACTTCTGCTCCGGCTATGGCATGGCATCTGGAATCCAAGAATACTCAGCTGCATAGTGCATAAACACTATGGAATAGACAGGTGTAGCAGCAGTTGTGGCATGTGTTAAAACAAGAACATAACTTTGGCATACAGTATGCAATGAAGGATACACTAGATTGATGCTTGGTTGCAGTATCTTCAGCATGTAGTTATATATATGAAAACAACATAGAGAGACAATGGGGGTCATTCCGAGTTGATCGCTAGCTGCCGTTCGCAGCGCAGCGATCAGGCTAAAAATCAGCATTTTTGCGCATGCGTATGCATCGCAATGCGCAGGCACGTCGTACAGGTACAATGAGCATCGTGGGTTTGTACAGAGTCTAACGAAGATTCCAGTCGCACGGCCGAATGCAGGATTGACATGAAGTGGGTGTTTCTGGGTGTCAACTGACCGTTTTCAGTGAGTGCTTAGAAAAACGCAGGTGTGCCTGGAAAAACGCAGTCGTGGCTGGGCGGGTGTGTGATGTCAAAAACCGTCCCTCCGTCGTTAGAATCAACGCACACGAAGAGTAACTACAGGGCTGGTCTTGTTTTGCACAAAATGATTTTGCAAGCGCTCTGCTGCACAAGCGTTTGCACTTCTGCAAAGCAAAAATACACTCCCCAGTGGGCGGCGACTATGCGTTTGCACGGCTGCTAAAAGTAGCCAGCGAGCGATCAACTCGGAATGAGGGCCCATATTCATAGCACATTCAAATACAAGAACGATGCCATCTAAATAGGGACTTAGGGTCTAATTCAGCATGGATCGTAGATGTGCGAAAAAACGCACAACTACGATCTAATATTTTGAAATGCGGTGGGACGCCGAGTAAAGGGGCTGTCCGCCACGCAGGCCGGATCCAGCCACCACCCCCCCTGCAAACACGCAAAAGCATTGCACGACGGGATGCTTTTGTGGAGATGTTCCCTGTATTGAAGGGCACATCGTGGCAGCAGAGTGCAGGGCAGTGGCGTGCGGTGAGGTCAGTGGCTGGTGAGGCATGTCCGCTACCACCGCCGCTATGGCCACTGCCAGTGCCCGCTACTGTACTGCCGCCCATGCCAGCTGCCAATGCCTGCTAAAGTTGCCCCAACAGCTAATTCCCAGTCCGATGCCGCCGCCAATGCCAGCGAAGTCTGGGAAGCAGCAGCAGCCAGGGCCGGTTAAGGAGAGCAATGGAGGGTATGCCTGGAAGCGGGATTACAGCTGCAGGCCGGTTGATAAAGACAGTGGTAGTAATCGTCCCCCTCTCTTTATACCCGACACACACACAGTAATTACCCCCCCATCTCTTATACCCCAACACACACAGTAATCACCCCCCCTCCTCTTATACCCCAACACACAGTAATCACCCCCCCTCCCCTTATGCCCCAGCACATATCCAGTAATCACCACCCCCCTCCCCTTATGCCCCAGCACATATCTAGTAATCACCCCCCCCCTTTATGCCCCAGCATATATCCAGTAATGACGACCCCCCACCCCTCCCCTTTTACCCTGGCACATATGGTGTAATTGCCTGCCCCCCCCCCCTCCTCCTCTTTTCCCCTGGCACATATGGTGTAATTGCCTGCCCCCCCCTCCTCCTCTTTTCCCCTGGCACATATGGTCTAATTGCCTGCCCCTCCCCCCCCCTCCTCTTTTAGCCTGGCACATATGGTGTGACAATGCTAAATTCCTTTGTCGTATAAACAACCCTTATGAAGCTAAGAACACTGTACGCTGTTTACTTAAGAAGTACCGTAATGGTACGCTATCTGCGTAGCGATCGCTCAGCCGTAGGCGAGACGCTCAAGCGTCACGTTCGCTCACGGCCCAGTGATCACAGGACACGTTATTGGTTATGTCTAGGGGAATGATTCGCTGTAGCGTAGCATACGCTCGAGACCACGAGGAGGTCACCAGCGATGCAGACGCTTACAACACTATACCTTTATGTTAAAACCTTATACCAATGAAATACACTGAATACCTTAATGTGAGTACAGGGTGTAAGTGCAACCTTGTGTAACCTGACTATCTACAAAGCTGCATGAGCGTCACCGACGCTCAAATGAACACTTATCACTATAGGAAATACACAGATACTGGTTTAGGTTTCCAAGGCCTATTAACTGTATTATGTCTAATATACTTGTAAAAGGGGATAACAGTACATATGATACACTACAATATAACAGAGACTTCCTAACCACAGAACTAAACAATAAATACAAAAAGACAATACTACACTGACCTAAATGCAATACGATACAATACTATAATACTATAAGGTATTTAAGAGAAAAAGAGGAGAGAGAGAGATAGAGAGAGAGAGAGAGATAGAGAGAGAGAGAGAGAGAGATTGGCTCGCAGAAAGACAATGATTATGGAGAGAACTTACGCACAAAGGGTATGATCGCCAGCGCCTCGATATCCAGCTCCCGATTATCAGCAGATAACCGTTGATGAGAGAGTGAGAGCTGGATGTGGTCGGTCTGCCTATTTATGCCCCACACACAATGCAATCTCCTAGTCCCTACAATCCTACAGTTTATTGGACACAGGAATTCGGCCCTGTACTGTAACCAAAGGTCATAGGTTGATTCATACAGGTGGGCTGTGCTGATTTCCAACAGCTCAGGTGGGTGGGAAACTGGGTTTCCCGCCGCATACCTGAGTATGTGCAAATCATAGAAATGGACATAAACTTCTTATGTCCATAACTATTCGCACGAGCGATTAATACGCTCCAAACCAACACCGGAATATTGCTAATTAAATACTCTTCCGATGGGTATCAAACACTGCTGTATGACTCCTGTTAGACCCTTCGTGCAATACAAAGAGGGATTCCTCCGCTCAGGGACATTCTATCTAAACCAAACTTACAGAAACTATTGAGGGGAACATGATCTATAAACTACATTAATTGTGAACATTTGTAACTAATGAGTCGCACGCTACGATCACATAAACTCTACCGTAAATGCGCATACTGCGCGTGCGAGTGCACGCTATTGCGGGTATGCGCTTCCACGGGAGAGCGTACGCATGCGCAGCACGGACCAGTGTGCGGTGCAAATATGGCAACGTGCATTGAGACATTTTTCTGACTTTGACAGTCCACCCTTTGGCAGTCAATAATAACTGCCACAAAATATTTAAGGAGAAAAATGTAAGTCAGGGGTTAATTGATTTCCATGGTTGGGTAGGGGAGGAGAGAGGAGAAGGTGTGAAGAGGGTATGACCTAGTGAGAAAGCAGGAGCATGTGTGTATGAGTCCATGTTTGGAGGGTCATGTATCATCGTGCCGTACGTGTGGTAAATCAAGCTTCGAGGTATTGCGAAGTATACATTTGAATTCCTTCTTATCCTGTGGTACAGGTCTGTGGATGGGCTGTCAAACTCTACCGAGCTCATTTCGGCTGTGGTTGTAACACAATGGGGATGCACATTTTAGTTGATGATACATGAATTGGGGGGGTATGTGGTTGCTGCTATCTGTGCCTGTATTCCCTATCGACTATGTGTGTTATTACCTGAGGGTTGCAGAGATGAAGATAAAGAACACTTACGAAAAATGCAATGATATTCTATGTCAGGTTAATGTACGTTCGTCGATTGGGGTCTTGATTGGTGTCGGTTGATTGGAGTCTTCTTCTTTGTGCTTTTGCTCATAAATCGTGAGTAAAGCATACAACGTCCATGGATTTACAAAAAATGTTGGGCTAGCGTGATTTTAAAGTTCCTAGGGAAACTGGGGTACCCATGGCATTGTCCATCAAAATCTTGTTTATCAGGTCGTCTGCTCTTCTTCTTTCCATCTTTCCGTTGTCGGCCCCTTGGCTCATCAAATCCTTCGTCTACGTGGGTCTTTGTACCTCGGAGGAAAACATAGAAATGGGTGAAAGGCGGACCGTATACTCATTACATCATTACGTCATGGTTTCTAGCATTGGGTCATAAATCAAATCCAGGTTAATTACAGTTTCCTCACTCCTTAAGCTCATCACTTTCGTACTTTGCTTGCACCTCATCAAAGCCTGCCCGCATCTAAATATCAA
Organism: Pseudophryne corroboree; assembly: GCF_028390025.1. Taxonomy (NCBI): domain Eukaryota; kingdom Metazoa; phylum Chordata; class Amphibia; order Anura; family Myobatrachidae; genus Pseudophryne; species Pseudophryne corroboree. The sequence goes on from NC_086444.1 coordinate 1,169,207,483, forward strand.
TCCAATAGATATAACGACACCCAAAATACATAGGAGAAACTTTCCAACATCCATTATGACTCCTTGAGCCCAGTCTCCTAAACCGGAGAACCAATTTCGCGGGTTCAACCATGACACCCAACCAGTCAGCTCATTACCTACAGCAGCAAGGGTGAGATTGTGTTTTCGACGAAATTCCCACTTTAATTGCAGAATATCGTCCATCTTTTGGTCTATGACCTCTACCGGATCCTCGGTGCTATTTGTGATATACGTGCAACACTTTATGCCGTACTGTGTTGCCAATGTAACACAATATCCGCCTGTTACTGCTGTAAGATAATTAAGAACCATCCTATGCTGAACTAGTTCTGTTTTGTAAGCTTGAAGTTCTCTTCCAGTGTATCTAAACGTGTCATCATACATTTCAGTGATATTATCTAACAAATTGGCGAGTGCGGAAATGTATCTATAATTCATCACACCTCGAGCGGTGCGAGTGAAATCTAACGCTACCAGAACCTGAATCCCGGTGGATTCATGGATAAGATCAGAGGCCGGATGCTCTAACCTTTCTGACAGTTGTCTTTTAACAAGGTGCTCGTAGTGAGTGTGAGTATAAGGAGTTTGGGCACCACGGTGTATGTCCTTCATTTTGTCATGTGTAACAGTCATTACTTCAGGCAATACTTTTCCAATATAACACAATCCTTCAGAGTTTGGGGCAAGCCACTTGTACGCCTTTCTCCCGCATATGAAATATGCATCATCGGGGAGAACATATGGGACGGAGAAGGACATGACCATGTTACAAACCTTCCAGGTGAAATCTCCTGACCCTAATTCTTCCATCTGTCTAATGCACGTATCAGTTTGTACGATATGTGCACAGTATCCTGGTGATACCTCTCCAACTTTAGTAATCCTATTTCCTAAGGTATATTGATACCGGAAAGATTTTCCTCTACTGGCTATGTGGCGTACGAGCTCTGTATCTGTAGGCATTCTATCTGCTCTGTGTGAAAAGGTCATGGTAAGGTTGCTCCATGACACTTCCCAATTTCCCGGTTTTCTGGGATTGGAGATGTTAAAACATATGAGGGACCTATCCACATGGTATTGGTGGAGCTTCAAACTAGGAGGGCTGGAGATGTTAAACCTCCGGTCCACCGGTCTCCCACCACTTAGCTCAAGTACCTCCCCTAACGTTAAAGGAAATGGTACTAGCCCTGATTTGCTGTGACCCTGAGGTACTTGAGAGCATACCCAACAATCTGTTTGGTTCAACACGTTACCCACTAGAGAGTGATAGTCACTCAATGGATGCCGGTCCATATGGATATTAAACTGGATTGGCATTACTTTGTTACAGAGCCTACAGATACAACTTTCTTTTTGAACTAACATTCCTTCACAGTTGTTTACAAATAACATGGTTGTTAGATCGTGCCCGGTACTCGCCTTTGCTTGGTGATTGGGTTGCTATTGGAAATTTACACCTCCGTCTCAGTCATCAGGACCTTTCTGGATCCTTTCTCGACCTCACTGGTACTCTCACCGAAACAGACTGCTCTGGTCAACATCATGGTTAACGGGAAAAATCCATATCACAGTCTCTTGGGGCAAGTCCATCTTACAGGAGGAGAAAAGAAGAAATTTGTAAAGGGGGTATAAGAAAATCAGTTTGAGGGGGAGAGAACTCGTTACGATAATAAGTTCTCTCGTTTTGTTGTTCTTTTTGTTCTGCTGTCCTCTCAAAAGGTGCTGTCTCTCAGTCTTCAAAAACAATCATTCTGGTGACGCAATATTCCTTCCTAACCGACGATCTTTCTGTAAGGAGCAAAAATCTGGCATTATCATTGGTCCAACTGAGGGGTGACATAGCATCTTTAAATCATGGAAACATGAGTGAGAAGAGAGAGAAAATAAAAAAAAACAAAAGAGATAGAGAACAATTCATGTGCATATATACATCACATAACTCGACAATAACCATCAATAAGAAAAGAGAAACAAAGCATTTTTAAACATTGTAAGAAAACATTGTTAGTATTAGAAAAACATTGTCAGACTTATTAGGCTGTCGTATCTACGTGTCTAATGGTCTCCTTGAGCAGTCCCTCCCCACCAGCACTTGCATTATTCCACTGTCTGTATCTGGCCAGAATACATTGTGGTGGATAGGTCATGCTGGGGTTTGGTAGACTTCTGCAAGGACCAAGCGAATATGCAATGTTTGAATTCTTACCAATAATCGTCAGAGATGGGGATAGAGAGAGAAAGAAAAAACATTTTTCACAAATACATTTACAACGTTTAACCTGGTCATTCCTGTGTCTTCAGTGAATGACCTCCCAATTTATTAACCGTTACCTCAGGCTTGCCTCCATTCCTAATAATCACCTTTCCTAACTATATATTATGGGTGTGGCCCAAAATTCTTCCTATATGATCCCTGCTTGTAATTTGGTGTGTCATAACTTTTGCTCATTTTCATGTCTAGGGGGTCTAACTTTTATGTGGGTTATTGCAGTTCTCTTTTGCACAGATCACAACTCCTTAAGTTCCTCCATGTGCCAATGGCCTGGGGTTTTGGTTGATTTGATGCCTCCTCAAACGTTTGGATGCTCATCACCCTCAACCGCTTTCCCTGTACCTACCTGGTTCCTTGGTTTTTATGATTATGGTGTGGTCTTTCTCGTGATCTACAATCTCTTGCAATGTGTCCCTTTCTATGACAATGGTAACAGACTACCATATCTGGATTTCTCGCAGGGGTGTGGGGCTTTTGTTGGGGTGGTCTTGTGGTTTGGGCCTGTATTTTTGCTGCCATTAACTTATCTCTTTGTGACTCTCTGTATCTGGTGATATTCTGATCCTGATTGATGACGGCCTCTCTTAGTGCAGTCACCGAGATATCTCTCCAGTTTGGGTTGGTGGTCTGTACCCTTGTTTTTAATTCATCTTTTAAACCATTCATTAATACCTTAACCGCTATTCTTCTATGTTGTGCATTTGTCTTGATGTCCGTGATCCCAGTGTTTCCAGCCATTATTTGCAGTGCTCGATTGAAATAATTAGAAACATTTTCCCTTTCGTTTTGTCTTATGGAGAAAATTTCATTCCACTTGACAGCAGCTGGGAAATATATTCCTAACTGTCGGTTAATCTGCCTAATACATTCCTGATTGTGTTCCTCCGTACAAGGTACCTCTGTGTTTAATTTACAATCAGCAATGAACTTTTCAGGGTCAACCCTGGAGGGCAAACATGCCCTCAGCACTGTCCGCCACTCTTTGTTGGTGGGTTCTGTGGCGTTTCCTAGTTCTTTTATAAACCTTTGACATTTGGCTAGATTTTTCCTAGGATCAGGAAATTCAGACACAATTGATCTCAATTCGGTCCGGGACAAGAGACAGCGCATTGCACTGTCCTTGACGGGAATGATTCCCTGATCGTCAGTCTTCCCATTGGGGACTGAGATCACCCTGGCCAGATTGAGCTCAGTTCCATCATCTTGTGTTGGCCTTACAATATGGGGTACATCTGTTTGTGCGTGATATGAAACATTGTACGTACCTGTGGACACGACCTCACCTGACCCTCCGTTAGGGGGTTTGATTATTGCCTTTACCCATTTGGTCGTGTCCACCTGGATGGCTTCTGTGATGGTTGTTGGAAGAGGTGCTGACATCGTTCTGGGCTCACTGTCTTGTTTGTATTCCTGAGGGAGGTTTGACATGGGGTGCAACTGGCACAGGTTAATAGTTGTACATTCAACAGTATTACAATAATCATTGTTACATTTATTACACTTATTCTTATAATCTATATTACAGTTGCTAAGAGCGTTTTTATTGTTCCACCCTTGTGCTTTTCTCTCCGCAATCAACTCCTCTCCCGATGCCATGTCTCTCCTCTCAAGATAAGAGTCAGAAAAGTCAATAGACTCTCTTTGTAATTCACTTTCCTGTTGCCATAACTGTAAATATTCATAATGTTTATTTTGTCTCTTCGTTAGTTCAACGAGACTTATCCTCCTCCTTAAATTTTGTAACACCTCTGGACTGAAGCTACCTATTCTTGGGAACTTGTCCCTGTCTTGTACAGTCATTCTCTCCCATTCATCACAAAAAACTTCAGCGTGATTTCCATATTTCTTACACATCACATATCGTGCCGACCCGATTGGTCGGTCCTCCGAATCAACCTGAACCTGGGTTGATCGCCCCCTACCGGAACAAATGGCCCCCATAATCTGTAGGCGTTGCTTATTCCTCCTTGGATCTTTTATCTCAAGGTTTTCAGCGAACCCTTACAAACAAACCAAGATGTCCTTGGGCAGGCCGGCGGTGGTGGTTTATCAAGTACCCCACTTACTTCTCGCCCACGTTGGCCTGTGCCGCAATCACTGTAAACCAGAGCTGTGGTACCCAACCCAGGGCCCCTGTGAACCTTTAGTTTACTGGAACATATGAGGGTTACCCGCAGGACACTTACTCTTTCCAGTAAAGTTGGGGTTGTTAGATAGTTCCTGAGTGACCAGCGAACTTCCCTTCCAAAAATAAAAAATTACACAAATCACGTCAGAATGTACAGATAGCGTTTGTGACCACTTTACTCTAATGGTATTTAGGTCAGATTACTAACTACTGCACACAATAACGTGCGGTCCAATCGTTCAGTATACGAGCACTACTTGTCATGTACTGAAAGATCAATGGAATCGATGTTTTCGGCTGCGATTCCTTCAACCAGAGCTTATGGCCTATATGGGTTCTGCACCAACACCCCAGGCGTTGTGCCACTGGACTATTATAGCGGACCTTTTACCTTACGACCTCCTGGTCTTGTTCCTTATGACCTCCTGGTCTTGTTCCTTATGACCTCCTGGTCTTGTTACCTTATGGTCCGCTATACTCTAATGCTCAAATATTATTTAACCAGAGATGCCTCCCTGGCCACCGTATATGTCACTTACACGTATGTTCCTTAACGAGTACCCGACTTTCCTTTTGGTTCCACCTTAAAGTTATATAAACTTTTGTATACAAAACACACTCACTCAACACATGTACACTTTTGTTTCTATATCTATTTCTGCGCAGAAATTGTCTTCAGGCCAAAAGTGTTACCAATTAGGAGCAGGATCTGTTAAACTAAATTTCAGATTTTCTAAAAACAGATTTGCGTTATTTACCGCTTCGCGTTATCTACCGCTGTGCGATACTTGTCGCCTTGCGCTAATTATCGCTTTGCGCTAATTCAACTTTTTCGTGACTTGGGCTACGTGGGCGTAACCAGACGCTACGTTGCGTAGTGTACGCTGCGTGCGTCTGCCTTTTGGATTGCGTACGCTAGTCTTTGTTAGCGACACGTGTACGCAATGCAAAGGATCCACCGTAACACAATATATTTATTTATCAATGTAGGTGATCCCTGATCATCTACCGCAATCCACACTGACTGCCTTGTATCTCAGACAAACCGTGTGTTTGTTCTATACTTTAACTATTACCTCTACTATTAAATAACAGCAAATCTCCTTTTAGCCCTTTCTATCAACTATAAAATTTGGCAAACAGGAATAGTGATATACGAAATTTGAAAAAGAAATGCAGATAAATGTATGCGTACGCAAGACAAAAGAAAAATAAACAGTTTTAAAAGACACAAGCGTTTTGTTCTTACTTCCGGTTACCGGATTCCTTCAGCACTCTTTGTCTAAGCGAAGCAGACGCTTATCCCGTCAGCAACTGCGAGATAACCTCCCACCCTTTTGCTGGGGGATAATGTCTGCTGATCTACCTAGTGCAGATGTGAAAAGGACCGGACGAGCCCGCAATTGACAATGCTAAATTCCTTTGTCGTATAAACAACCCTTATGAAGCTAAGAACACTGTACGCTGTTTACTTAAGAAGTACCGTAATGGTACGCTATCTGCGTAGCGATCGCTCAGCCGTAGGCGAGACGCTCAAGCGTCACGTTCGCTCACGGCCCAGTGATCACAGGACACGTTATTGGTTATGTCTAGGGGAATGATTCGCTGTAGCGTAGCATACGCTCGAGACCACGAGGAGGTCACCAGCGATGCAGACGCTTACAACACTATACCTTTATGTTAAAACCTTATACCAATGAAATACACTGAATACCTTAATGTGAGTACAGGGTGTAAGTGCAACCTTGTGTAACCTGACTATCTACAAAGCTGCATGAGCGTCACCGACGCTCAAATGAACACTTATCACTATAGGAAATACACAGATACTGGTTTAGGTTTCCAAGGCCTATTAACTGTATTATGTCTAATATACTTGTAAAAGGGGATAACAGTACATATGATACACTACAATATAACAGAGACTTCCTAACCACAGAACTAAACAATAAATACAAAAAGACAATACTACACTGACCTAAATGCAATACGATACAATACTATAATACTATAAGGTATTTAAGAGAAAAAGAGGAGAGAGAGAGATAGAGAGAGAGAGAGAGATAGAGAGAGAGAGAGAGAGAGATTGGCTCGCAGAAAGACAATGATTATGGAGAGAACTTACGCACAAAGGGTATGATCGCCAGCGCCTCGATATCCAGCTCCCGATTATCAGCAGATAACCGTTGATGAGAGAGTGAGAGCTGGATGTGGTCGGTCTGCCTATTTATGCCCCACACACAATGCAATCTCCTAGTCCCTACAATCCTACAGTTTATTGGACACAGGAATTCGGCCCTGTACTGTAACCAAAGGTCATAGGTTGATTCATACAGGTGGGCTGTGCTGATTTCCAACAGCTCAGGTGGGTGGGAAACTGGGTTTCCCGCCGCATACCTGAGTATGTGCAAATCATAGAAATGGACATAAACTTCTTATGTCCATAACTATTCGCACGAGCGATTAATACGCTCCAAACCAACACCGGAATATTGCTAATTAAATACTCTTCCGATGGGTATCAAACACTGCTGTATGACTCCTGTTAGACCCTTCGTGCAATACAAAGAGGGATTCCTCCGCTCAGGGACATTCTATCTAAACCAAACTTACAGAAACTATTGAGGGGAACATGATCTATAAACTACATTAATTGTGAACATTTGTAACTAATGAGTCGCACGCTACGATCACATAAACTCTACCGTAAATGCGCATACTGCGCGTGCGAGTGCACGCTATTGCGGGTATGCGCTTCCACGGGAGAGCGTACGCATGCGCAGCACGGACCAGTGTGCGGTGCAAATATGGCAACGTGCATTGAGACATTTTTCTGACTTTGACAGGTGTAATTGCCTGCCCCCCCCTCCTCTTTTCCCCTGGCACATATGGTGTAATTGCCTGCTGCCCCCCCTCCCCCCATACCCTGGCACAGTGCGCACATCTCCGTGCTGAGCGCTGCTGTGTACGGTCCATGTGCTGCCCTGCTATCTGAAACACAGAGCGCAGGGCAGTCTATGGTCTGTACACAGCAGCGCTCAGCACGGACACGGGAGATGGCGGGACATCCGGCTCTCTAAAGCGGCTTTCTACAGCGGCGCGGACACGGACATGTGGAGGGGCGGAGGATGGTGGAGTATGTCGGGCGGCGGTGCCCCTGACGCTGGCCCTTACCTGGAGCAATAGTCAATCCCGGCGGCAGTGAGAACGGGACCCGGCAATCAATGAGAGGTGAGCAGACCATTGGAACAGGTGCTCTGGTGCAGGAGCCTCTCTCAGGGTGGAGGGTGGGCTGGATCCCAGGGGGGAGCTGTCATTCTGGTGCCCAATCATATCTGCCTCAGTGACAGGGGTGTGCTTTGACATGGGCTGCAAGCACGCCCCTGTCACTGAGGCACTCACACTAGTGCCGCTTACAGCGCTTTTTAAATGGGCTTTTTACTGCCCATTTCTTAGCCCCGCCCCCCGCTTCCAATCCTTTATAATTGTCCGCGGGAGGCACCGCTCTCGGTGCCTCCTTCACTAATTTAAACCTGTTTTTACAATGAAAACATGAATACATTAATATAAAGCATTTACTTATGACACAGAATGTGTCATAAGTATCTTTGTATTATTGTAATCATTAATGACAGGGGAGGCACTGCCTCCCTTGCCTCCCCTGACTGCACGTCCCTGGTGCAGGGGACCCGTGTCCCCTACAGGACACAGCAGCAGACATTAGTAAGTCAGTGTGTCTGTCCCTGGCGCTGGTGGACCGGCGGGACATGACGGCGGACAGCACTGTGATCAAGTGTCTGATCCCAGCACTGGTGAGGCGGAAGCAGCAGGATTATTAATCCGGCGCCCTCTGTGAGCCAATCATGGCCAATAGGAAGCAGCCACGGTGAGCCAATCGGAGCTTGCTGCACCACACCTGACCCCCCCCTCCCCAGTGTCTGACATCAGATGCTGCCGGGGAATTGAAGAAGCAGGCCGCAGAGGGCGTTCCAGAGGCCGCAGAAGAGGTCAGAAGACACCAGGCTCCAGAAAGTAGATGTTCAGTGGTGGCTGGACGCGGAAAAGAAGAGGCGGCGCCGCTGGCCAGGACTGTCACAGGCCACCAGGTGGTGAAGTGGCAGCATTTTATTATCACCAATAAGGTGACACTGCTGTCGGGTGAAACGGATTAGTAGGGTAGAATTGAAATTAAGCAATGCCACCATATATAAGAATAGATCTATATGCAAAAGATCAGCAGTTCGAGATCATATGGTATCACAGGCAATATAGTCAAGCATTAAACATTTTAGTTACATAAAACAAGTTCAAGGCTTTTAGGAGAACTCTCAATTACAAGTATTTCTTTAATACACTTGTCGTAAACAAACTTCTCACAATTTATTTATCGTATACTATTACGTCACTATTAACCATAACCTTAAATGTCTACCAATTGACTGGCAGCAAGTAACCGGGGGGGGTCATTCCGACCCGTTCGCTCACTGCGTTTTAACGCAGCAGAGCCAATGGGTCCCGACAGCGCCGTAGTGCGCCTGCGGGACGGCCAAAGGCCGTAGCAGGACAGCGATCGCCTCTGCCTGATTGACAGAGACGATCGATGGGTGGGAGGGGGCAAAACGGCTGCGTTTGGCCGCCGTTTTGTAGGCGTGGTCTGGCCAAAGCAAGCGTAGCTGGACCGAACTGGGGGCAGGCTGCAGCAGCTGCGTGACATCATACGCAGCTGCTGCAGGCCGGGGAGCAAGGAGTAGCTCCCAGCCAGCACGCTAAAGCTGTGCTGGCCAGGAGTTACTCCTGAAGTGCAAAGGCATCGCCGCTGTGCGATGCCTTTGCACTTCTGCGAGGGGGGCCGGACTGACATGCGGTGCGGACTAGCCCTGTGCAGGGCGTCCCCCCGAATGTGCGGAAAAATTTAGCACAGCTACGATCAACTCGGAATGACCCCCCCAGGAACGGTGTTCAAATTAGTGTCTCAAGTGTCCACACGGTGGCTGTAGAATTACTATTAACCGTAGTGCTCCTTACAGTATCTCAAGTGTCCACTAGAGGGCATAGGAGTACAATCCGGCAGTAACTAGTAACTGGGTTTTGTGTATTGTCTCAGATATCCTATAGGAAGGCTTTCAGTACAAATCCTGAGGTAAATAGATAACTGGATACAGGTGGTCATTCCGAGTTGTTCGCTATTTTTTACGTACGCAAATGGCATACGTAAAACTGCAAACACATCATACAAATGAGAACATACGCCCACTATGCAGTATTGCAAACACATACGTACCAATACACAAAGTAGGCGTATATCAAAAAGCATTGCAGGAATGCGATCGGATCGCATGGCTACAAAATGCATTGCAAAAACCACAACTCATCGTATATGTGCACAGCCTTCGCAAAAGTGGACATGCTATGTACTTTTGCTATAAATCGCACAGCAATGTTTTTGTTTTCCCCTTTGTGTTCAAACTCTTCAACCCTTCCTCAATTAAGATACTAATTAGTGTAATGATTTCTAATGGTATTGAACAATTAAGTCTTCAAAGAATTCCAGCAGAACACTCTGTTGCCATAATTGCCCATTAACACTTGTTAAATTGTTATAGATGTATAAACTATGTATTATCCATGCCTGCTCTAATGTTAACTACCTGCTTTTTGTGTTGAGGTGTAGTGTGTGTAAATAAATGTGTTTAGTGACATCAAAAAGCAATCAGCACCTAACTGTAGTGTTTAAGTGTTTTTTCTTAGTATTCTTAAGTAATATTGTAAAAATGTTTAAGGTACCCATTTTCCTGACGCAAATCCGCTGTACCTTTCTTGCAATAAAAAACACAATACACACTCAAACCCAAAAAAACATGTTGAGCTTGTGACCTGTCGACCTAGCACATGTCGACCTAGAAAGCCTGTCGATCTTCCAAAGCTGTCGACATACTGAATGTCTACCTATAGTGGTTTCCCGAAACATTCCCAACCTATACACTGTCAAATTAAAATCCGGATTCCATAACATGATTTAAAAACAAAGCATTTCTCCAGGGCCCCAGAATGGACCCAGTACAACACTGCGTGTAGGTCTTTTTAGATTTAAACTAGGTTAGAAATAAAATTTTTACTTCTAAATAACTTATGATCTCCTGCCGGATGGCCAGCACCCTCCTCCTCGGGTGCCTCTGCGGCCCACTCGAATGTGGGGGAAGGAGGATGGATGGGGGAAGGAGGTTGGATGGGGGAAGGAGGTTGGATGGGGGAAGGAGCTTGGATGGGGGAAGGAGGATGGATGGGGGAAGGAGGATGGATGGGGGAAGGAGCTTGGATGGGGGAAGGAGGATGGATGGGTGAGGTGGTTTGAGAGGGTGGGTCAGATTGAGAGGGGGAGGGGGGTTGACAGGGTGGACAGATTGAGAGGGTGAGGGGTGTTGAGAGGGGGGTCAGATTGAGAGGGTGATGGGGGTTGAGAGTGAGGTTGGGAAAGAGAGGAGGAGGGGGGTTGAGAGGGAGGTTGGGAAAGAGATGGGGGTGGGGTTTGTGAGTGAGGTTGGGAAAGAGAGGGGGAGGGGGGTTTGAGATGGAGTTTCTGAAAGAGAGGGGGATGGGGGTTGAGAGGGAGGTTGGGAAAGAGAGGAGGAGGGGAGTTGAAAGGGAGGTTGAAAGGGAGGTTGGGAAAGAGAGGGGGAGGGGGTTTGAGAGGGAGTTTGTGAAAGAGAGGGGAATGGGGTTTGAGAGTGAGGTTGGGAAAGGGGGAGAGGGGGGTTGAGAGGGAGGTTGGGAAAGAGAGGGGGAGGAGGCTGAGGAGAAAGCGGATGTGGGATTTTGGGGGTAGGGTTGTTAGGGGGTGAGGGATTTTGGGGTGGAGAGGAGGATGGAGGTGAGGCTGCCTGTGGCCTCGCTGGTGGTGCCGCTCCCCTCTGCCTTTGTGCTTGCCCTAGAAACACATTAAAAATAAAGGAAAATAAGGTAATTTTCATGTGCATGATAAATTTTCATTGTTATGTTCATTTTATTTTAGAAATACAAAGTGCTTTATGTCTCCAGCCTACAGCCTGTGTGCTAACAACACCCCTACATATTATCCCCTAACCACTCTGGTCCCCAGTGTGTCCTGCAAGCCCTAAGCACACACAGTCTGTAAACTGACAAAGTTATATATGTCATGTTTAATCAACTTTATTAATATGGAATGCTAATAATCTCACTTAATCTCACTCATGCAAACAAACACTTTAATGCGTTTTACTTACTGCGTCGGATTTGCTGGTGCAGACGCGCCAGCAACTCAGGCTGCCGGCGGCGGAGGTCGGACCACCGCCGCTCTAATAGCACGAAGGTCCGCCTTGTGCGGACCCTCGCCCGCAGGATGCGGCGTACCTCTGCGTAGGCCGCACGCTTCACCCTATTTGGGACGTATGGTCCATGACTGCGGTAAGCACCCGCAGCTCACAGTGTGTGAAGGCGGATGCTCGCATGGTGCCTATGGCGTTTTCCTTACATGGGCATACATTTATAGTGTGTGCTAGCATTTCATTGGTCCAAATGTTATGGTGTCATCTTTATTGATAAACTTCTCCTATATAATAGCCCAGATCTGTGATTTTGTGATTCATTTGCTAACGCTGGGCGGAGTCACAACAGTGGGCGGAGTTAGTCAAATGAGTCACAGATCTGGCCAAATCTACAGGACACTAGGAGCAGCTGCAGAAGCAGATAGTATGGACATGGCACAGGCAGGGGTGCATACCTCCCAGCTTTCTTCATGAGCTTTCTTCAGGCAGAAGGAGACACACACACACACACACACACACACACACACACACACACACAGAGCGAAAAGGGGGCGTGGCTTCACTGGAGGGCCCCCGTTTTCGTCAGTGAGGGGGCTTGCCCAGCGCTCTGTGAGCTGCTGGCATGCACCCAGGGGCTGATTATGAGTCCAGGGGACACAGGGTACTTGAGACAGGGGAGCCCTATCTCATTGCTGTGCCTGCTGTGGTGTTGGGGCGTGGCCTAATCGCGCCCGCGAGGCCACGCCCCCTTATGCAAATTCCGGGATTTTTTTTTTTTTTAATGGAATTTTGGCCCCTCAGCTAGGGCTACATCCAGAGGAGGTGGTCGCTCCCCCCTACACACCCGCACAGGCAGAAGAAAGCAGGGAGACTGCTGCCTCCCTGCAACACCACAGACCTGCCAATACGCAGCAGCGTGTGCTGACTGTAGCACAATGCTGCCGTTGTTGCTGGGGGAGCTTCTGAGCTGGGACAGAGCTACTCGAGCCGGGGGGACCCCTAAAACTGTCGGGCCAACGGTACGTACCGCCGCCCCCCCCCCCCCCCCTTAATCCGGCTTTGCTGCTGGAACCCCTCCTTAATCCGTACCCCCTGATGCCCCCTCTCCGTCTGTCTCCACTATTCACCGCTGCTCTACTAAGCAGTACAGCGAGTACAGGAGCTTTCAACTGCCCCCCCCCCCACCGCAGGACACTGCGACCCGCGGGTGGGACAGCGGGGCAGACCCCAAAAAATGGGACTGTCCCGCGAAAATTGGGACATTTGGGAGGTATGGGGGTGTGTGAGGGGGTATGCCATACTTGACCCCCACATCAGCATACTCAGCAGGGTCTCTCTGGCGGGGAGGAGCGTCACTTTCTGGCACACTCCACGCTTCTTAGCTGTAGTTTTGTGGGTCACCAGCCGCTGTGCACTTTCCGTACTGCCTCTGTTATCTCCAGCCCCGGCAACCCCACCGCTAGCTGCAGCGCTGCCACCCGCAGTGAGGTGCGCCCAGCTCCTTCACACACTTTAGCCGGCGGGTAGCGCTGCAGAAGTCCGCGCTGCTTGCAGGCTCTGACCCCCTCCTCCCTCCAGCAGCAGCGTCTCCTGGGAGCTAACCAGTCACTCCCAGTCTCCCCTTACCATAGTGCCCAGCAGCCGTGAGGTCCACGCCACGTGCATGCTATGACCCCCTCCTCCCTCCAGCCGCAGCATCTCCTGGGGGCTAACCAGTCACTCCCAGTCTCACCTTACCACAGTGCCCGCCAGCTGCGCGAGGTCTGCGGTGTGTGACTGAGGAGGGGGGAGTGATGAGGACGGGCAGAGGAAGCAGGACTACAGCCTAAGAGAGTCAGCCATGCCAAGTCTCCACCAGCAGCAGATCCCAACAGGTTGGAGTGGAACAGCAGCAGCCAGCAGCAGTGAATCCGGTAAGACACATCTGTCTGTCACCACTGTTCTGTCCCTAATACCAATCTCTCCCGTGCCCTGTGTTCTGTCATGTCCCTGTCACCCCTGGCCTTGACCTGCCACCCTTATCCTGGCCCTTTCACCCTTATCCTGGCCCTTTCACCTTTATCCTGGCCCTGTCACCCTTATGCTGGCCCTGCTACCCCTATCCTGGCCCTGTCACCCCTGTGCTTGCCCTGTCAACCCTATACTGGCCCTGTCACCTCTGTCCTGGTCCTGCCGCCCCTACACTGACCCTGTCACCCCTATCCTGTCCCTGTAATTTCTGTCCTGGCCCCGTCGCCCGTGTCCTGGCCCCGTCACCCCTGTCCTGGCCCCGTCACCCCTGTTCTGACCCTGTCACCCCTGTCCTGGCCCAGTCAACCCTGTTCTGACCCTGTCACCCCTGTCCTGGCCCTGTTACTGCATACCCTCCAACTACCTTTTTGGCAGGTACAGAACCCGCAGCACCTCCAGACCTCTCCCCAATGCACCACATCTCCGCACCTTCCCCTCCACCACATGCGGCACTCCACCCCTCCCCCACATGCTGTGCCTCCAGACCCCCTACACCACCCGCGGCTCCCACTCCTGGCCCCTTCACCACCCCCAGCAATCTCCAGGCCCCCTCCACCATTCACCCCCCTTATATGTCTCCCCCACACCTGCCCCCCTCCACCCGCAGCATCTGCAGACACCCTCCTCCATCCGCGGTCCCCCCCTCACCCACCCCTCCCCCACCAATGGCACCCCCGCACCTGCCCCTCCACCACCTGCAGCACCTCCGGACCTCCTTCCCCATCCACCGCAACACCCGTACCTGCCCCTCCCCTACCCATGGCGCCTGCGGACCCCTACCCCACCAGCAGCACTCCCGCCCCTTCCCATCCCACAGCACCTCCGGAACCCTTCACCCATCTGCAACATCCCCACACCTGCCCCTCCCCACCCATGGCACCCCTGCCCCTCCCCCACCTGCAGTGCCTCCGGACCCCTCCCCCATCTGCATCCCCCACTCCTCTGCCCCTCCCCCACCCGCAGCACCTCCTAACCTTTCCCCATCCGGGCCCCACCCCCACTTCCGCCCCCCCTCCATCCGCAGCATCTACAGACACCATCCGCAGTACCCCCCACACCCGCTACATTCTGTACATTGTGGCCTGCAGGTGCTGTTCATGCCGTCGCAAGGGGCTGCGCCTCCTTCACCATCGCACACCCTTTCATTGTGCAATATTTAACCACTAACAAAGGAATGCAGGTGATACTCCATATAACACAAATATTGAACCCCAGAAAGGCATGCAAGGGTTAAGGGGGCGTAGCCCCTTGCGACGGTGTGAAGAGCGCCCGTAGGGCGCGATGAAGCACCTAGTTATTAATATGTGTACAGCATCATTTTTGGAACATTCTTTCATGTGCTCCCTTGAGGTCGCATCAGCGAATATTCGCAGCTGTCCCAGCAACAAACAAAAAAAAACCAACACACATAAAAGACTTGTTTGAAATATTATCACTAGTTAGCCTTCATTAAGAATCACATAAATATTGTTCTTACATTTTAGTGCAACAACTTTATATATCTCCAAAACTAAATCTCTCTCTCTCTCTCTCTCTCTCTCTCTCTCTATATATATATATATATATATATATATTTAAATATATCACTATATATAGTATATATAGAGACACACACACACACACACACAGAAAGAGATAATGCGAGAGACAGAGATAGATTGAGGCACTTAACTTAACTCACCACATTTGGCTGGACCAATCAGCTACACAAAGTCACAATGTAGAGTTTTGGGGGTCAGATGGTTTTGGATTTTGAATGTAAACATATCAGATAAAATGGTGGATTAAAAAAAAACGTTGAGAAGGGTGGTGACAAAATTGACATTATAAAAAAAAACTAACCAAAAAAAGTATAGTTTATTGTCCAAAATGCATATAACCAAGCCTAATGTAACACAAATCACAAGGATCTGTAAATGCCCATCTAATGGGGTAATTCCAAGTTGATCGTAGCAGGAATTTTGTTAGCAGTTGGGCAAAACCATGTGCACTTCAGGGGAGGCAGATATAACATGTGCAGAGAGAGTTAGATTTGGGTGGGTTATTTTGTTTCTGTGCAGGGTAAATACTGGCTGCTTTATTTTTACACTGCAAATTAGATTGCAGATTGAACACACCACACCCAAATCTAACTCTCTTCGCACATGTTATATCTGCCTCCCCTGCACTGCACATGGTTTTTCCCAACTGCTAAAAAAAATCCTGCTGCAATCAACTTGGAATTACCCCCTAAATACAGATGTTAGTGGTAAAATTACAGACAATTCATCTTCACAGGCACTTAGTAAACTACTCAAAACACATAAACCACACACTTGAAAAAAAAACATGTTACTGAAATGATCGTCAATTTGAATTAGGAATTGTCTCACCTCTAACCTACACGTAAACACAGGTAACACAATATATGCTGAATGTTATCTATAGTGGTATCATACCATAAGCATACCTGAAATACTCCTGCACGATTCGTGCCCTTAATGCGTGTCCTCGCTGATAATCGGTCCCACCACGGAATCTCCGCATAACCCCTGGCTCCTCATCCTCACTTGGCAATTCCTCCGATTTGGGAAGCTCCAGGCGACTCCGTACAGCAGGCATGTCAAAACTGCGGCCCTCCAGCTGTTGAGAAACTACACATCCCAGTATGCCCTGACACAGCTTTAGCATTCTCTGACAGCAAAACTGTGTCAGGGCATGCTGGGATATGTAGTTTCACAACAGCTGGAGGGCCGCAGTTTGGACATGCCTGCCTTACAGCAATATTATGCAGGATGGCACACAGGACCGCCGTATCGGTGGTCGGACAGCTCGGTGGCACATCGCCGAGTGTGTAGGGCGCATAAATAAGATCAAGATAGATTGGCCTTGTGGTTGCTCATCCTGGACTGTATCTCAGTGACTTTTAAAACAAATCACTGTGTAAAATACAGTGTAAAGATTTGTAAAAAAAAAAAACTTCCAAAAACTGCACATACATTAATCTGTGTGTGTATATGTATGTATATATATATATATATATATATATATATATATATATAAAGTACTACTGTCTTAGTGTTCACTCTAGGCTGTTTTAGTAGGGCGCCGCGCCCTGCCCGATTTTTTAAGGGCAAAACCCGCCCTGCCCTTTCTGCGGCGCCCTGCTAAAACAGCCCCTCTCAGAGAGCTTGGGGGAAGCACAGCACTTCCGTAGGTGCTGGGCACACCCCCAACAGTGACGGCGCCGTCTGCCCACGCCCCCGTCTGTGTACTGACCCGCCCACTTGCAGTACGTGCAAGTGGGCACGCCCCCTATTTCCATAGCCATGCCCCCTTTTGGCGCGCGCTTGTGCCCCTAACGGACGCGCGCCCTGCCCGTCCGCTGGAGTGAACACTACTGTCTGTGACTATCGGACGCTGCCATGCTGTGTAATGTGACTGATGGACACTACCGTGCTGTGTAATGTGACCAACTGACGCTACCGTGCTGTGTAATGTGGCCGACGGACGCTGACATGCTGTGTAATGTGACTGATGGACACTACCGTGCTGTGTAATGTGACCAACTGATGCTACCGTGCTGTGTAATGTGGCCGACGGACGCTGACATGCTGTGTAATGTGACCGACTGATGCTACCGTGCTGTGTAATATGGCCGATGGACGCTACCGTGCTGTGTAATATGGACGACTGACGCTACCGTGCTGTGTAATGTGACTGACGGACGCTGCCATGCTGTATAATGTGGCCGATGGATGCTACCATGCTGTATAATGTGGCCGATGGATGCTACCCGGTTACCGTGCTGTGTAATGTGCCCGACGGACGCTGCCGTGCTGTTTAATGTGACTGATGGACGCTACCGCGCTGTGTAATGCAATTGACTGAAGCTATCGCACTGTGTATTGCGACTAATGGACGCCACCGCTCTGCGTAACGTGACTAATAGATGCCACCAGGCTGCATAACGTGACTAATGGACACTATCATGCTGCGTAATGTGACTAATGGACGCTACTGTGTGGTGTAATGTGACTAATGGACGCTACCGTGTGGTGTAATGTGACTAATGGACGCTACCGTGTGGTGTAATGTGGCTAATGGGCGCTACCATGCAGAGTGATGTGAGTAACAGACACTACTGTGCGGTGTAGTGTGAGTAACAGGCGCTACTGTGCGGTGTTATGTGACGAATAGATGCTCCATGAAGCCACACCCCTATTTTTTGATGCCCGTAACTAGCGGTGTGTGATGGATGGGGCGGGGGGGGGAGGGGCTCCAATGCTGTTTCTTCCACACAGTGCTAAAATGTCTAGTTACGGCACTGGATAAAATACATAGAGGCAATAAAAACATGGGTGCTGCGGCAAAAGACCGCATCTAGCGAGACATTACGGATCGCATAAATGTAGTCGGCCCAATTGTCCAGACCCCACAGGAAGTTCGAAGATGGTAAGTGCATATTGCCACACAATTGCAGTTTTATATAAAAAAAAAAAAAAGCTTGGCTATATGTGATTTTGCCTATAGCAACCAAATACATATCATGTGTACAACAAGTAAGCAAAACATGTATTTATAATATTTCTCTTCCTTTCCCCTAATTCAAATCACATATGTAGTTGGGCCGACTTCAAGTCCCACCTGAAGGCCAAGAGGTCTGGGGAGTGGAATTCCTCGAGGGCAACAGGGGGAGGACCCGCTGACACTGTGGAGTATAGCGACCTAGAGGAGCTGGCAATGAACTGTGTGAGCTACGAGGAGATGGGTGGGGTGTCAAGGATGGACACGGACCTGCCTGAGATTGTCAACATACATGACTTGCCCGGTAAGTTTATAGACATATAGAGTGATCTGTTGTAATAGATTTTTTTTTAAGTTGTGACTAATTTTTATTAAAAAATGTTCTCTCCTTTTGTCTCACATTATATTTGCTTTTTATATAACACAGCACAGGAGGGTGAGCTTGGTGAGTCAGAGGAGGGGCATCTGGCGGTGACTGAGGTGGGGGGACCTAGTGAGTCCTCCAGTATGGGTCCGCCGATTCCACCTGGCCAGACACACACTGCCCCCCCCCCACCCAACCCTCTCTCCTGGCGATTATCACTGAAATTGGCAGTCATGGTGAGAGGCTGAGTCAATTTCAGGACGTGATGACCCGGGAGGTACGCCAGATATCTGTTCGGCTCACTGAGCATACCACCTGTGTTGGGCAAGGTGTGGCTCAACTCTGCCAAGGTGTAGCAGAACTCAGGCAAGGCCAATCCGAACTCATCTCCTCTGTACAACAATTCTCTAGCTCAGTTGTACAACCTCTACAGGACATCGCTGGCCTTCTTTCCCACAGTGGTAGGGAGCCTGCAACACCTGCTCCTTCCCCTACCCCTGCCCAGGAAAAATATCCCACTGGGCAGGGCCCTCGAAGGTCACTTCGCAGACCTACCAGTGACCAACCACGTCAGGCGGGGCGAAAGAAGAAAAAGTAATGTCTCTCCAGATGCGGCAACATTGCCCAGCACCCATGTTTTCCATGTTGCCTTTATGTATTTTGTATGGCTTGTGGGGCCAGAATAGACAACTCCCTCATGCTGGAAGGGGGTTGATGAGTTCTCTTTTTGTTAGTAGCCTGTGAGTTTTTTCCTGTACACTTGATCCATCTTCTTCTTCCTAGCGTGCTATCTGTTTGGGTTTGTGTATTGTGGCCAAAATCTACCGTAGTTTGACCAACAGGATCCTCTGGCTGGGGGTTCACACCAGTTTTTTTTTTGTTTTGTTTCTTTGGCTTCTGTGATCTGAAATTCACCACTGGCAGGTGTTTGTTGCTATGTAAGCTACACATTTTTCAAAATAATTTACAGACATATGTAAATGAAGATGTATCATGCTTTTTAATTCCTGCCATGATGGCTTATTGTATTGTTTTCATTTATTAACTTAATTTTTTTGAAAAAAATAAAAAAATGTGTTCGTGTGTATATTGTGTGTTTATTTGTAGTTTATGCATTATAGAAAAATGTGTACTGTAAACTTTTACACAGCATATTTTGTTTTGTGGACAAAGGGCACAAACATTGCATATTCATAAATTCAATTTGGTTTGCTTTGACAACAGTTGACTGTGCCTCTAAACATAAGATATTCTTACAGACCACTTGGGTTACTAGGGGCAACATGCCATAGTATTAGAAATGGTCAAGTGTACCAAAACAATAATAACACTGTGTGATGCACATCAGTAAGCGTAGGCTGCATTATGTGGCTCATGTTGTTATGTATGTCCAAAGGAAGGATGGAATCTGGAAAACATGGCATGTTTGTGTTAAGCAGATGTAGTTTGCAAGTTGCCTTATACACACTTGCTCAATGGCAATATTTTGACAACAAACCAGACATATGCTTTTAAGAGCAAACTAAATGAATTTAGCTGAAAAACACATGTCAAATACTTGTCAGTGTGTCAGATTTGTACATGGTACAATAAATGGTAAATTTGTATGTTTAAAAGCACTTACTGGCTGTAAGAGTCAGTTGCAACTGCAGTGTTTAGCAATTACCTGCTCAGCAGCTGCTTTAGGTTGCCAATTATCAGCTAAATATGCCCTGACACACACTTGTTGCAGGAGATCGCTAGGTCTGAGTAGCTCCAGACTTATAGGCCATACACACTTGTAGATAATACTGCACGATTTG
Organism: Pseudophryne corroboree; assembly: GCF_028390025.1. Classification (NCBI taxonomy): domain Eukaryota; kingdom Metazoa; phylum Chordata; class Amphibia; order Anura; family Myobatrachidae; genus Pseudophryne; species Pseudophryne corroboree. The sequence goes on from NC_086444.1 coordinate 1,169,227,869, forward strand.
AACGATCTCGTTCATTAATGAACGAGAACTCGTTCAAATCATGCAGTGTGTATATACCAACGATGAACGATGCGCGGCCTCGCGCTCGTTCATCGCTGGTCTATCATCGCTGATACATGCCAGTCAATTTGAACGATACCAACATATACAATGTGCGGTATTGTTCATTGTGTATGTATCAGCGATGAACGATACTCACAATGCTGACGATCTTCCGCCCCGCCGCCTGCACGCCACGCCCGGCCGTCATCAGACGAACACTCCGTCACTGAAGAGGAGCGCAGCTGCTGCACAGCCGCAGTATCGTGGAACAAGAGGAGCAGCGCGTCTTTGGTAAGTATAGCACAGTGTTCCCACTGGCCACCAATGTATAAAACACTGGCCACCAATGACACACTGGCCACCAATTAATTTACTAAAATCCACTGGCCACCACTGTATTATGTCCCCCGGCAGTGTGCATGAAGCACACCCGTGGATTCTATGTGGACAAGGGGACCGAGCCTCGTGTCAACATAGGTAAGTATGTATCAATGTAAGTGTGCATGTATGTAATAAAGTTGTACTGTCACGGTGTGTGTACTGTTTTTATTTGGGTATTTTTTTTGTAGTAAAACTACAGGTACCAGCGGGCCCGTTTCCCCCCCCCCCCGCATGCTGGTACTTGTGGTTCTCCAAGTACCAGCTTGCGGGGAAGGCTTGCTGGGACTTGTAGTTCTGCTACAAAAAAAACAATATTCGTTTTTCTGACACATGGCTATCAGCCCCCCATCCACCGCCCTTGGATGGGGGGGACAGCCTCGGGCTTCACCCCTGGCCCTTGGGTGGCTGGAGGGGGGGGGACACCTTGATTTAAGGGGTCCCCACTCCTCCAGGGTACCCCGGCCAGGGGTGACTAGTTAGTGATTTAATGCTAGGGCCGCAGGGACCGATATAAAAGGATCCCCCGGCTGTGGCATTATCTCTCTGACTAGTGGAGCCCTGTGCTGGTGTTAAAAATACGGGGGACCCCTACATGTTTTGTCCCCCGTATTTTTGGCACCAGGACCAGACGCAGAGCCCGGTGCTGGTTGTTAAAATACGGGTGATCCCATGTCATTTTTCCCCCCGTATTTTTACAACCAGGACCGGCTCAAAGAGCCCGAGGCTGGTTATGCTTAGGAGGAGGGGGACCCCACGCAAGTTTTTTTAGTTTTTTTTTCTTTTAACTTTTGTGTCATCCATGAAGTCGAATCCAGGACGCACACTATCGTCAATTGGTCCGTTTTTCGACAGCGGGACTGTCGAATCCGTTTTTTATTGAATATGTTGAATTCGGGTCCCGGCGGGAGGGTGTGTGACTGTCGAATTGTGTCAAATTAAAAAACGGTCGAATTCCGGCAATTGCATATACCCCTTAAAGGCAGAAGCATGCACAGATATTACTGGTCTGTGCATGCTTAACCAAAAATCGCCACTATAAACCTGGTCTATTATTCTGGCGATTTTTGGTAAGGTTTTCTGTGAAGTGTCAAAATCGCATCCTATTACATTTGCGATTTTCAGTATTTTCACTTGGAAAACATCTGTATGCGATTTTGACACTTGCTATTTTTGGATTAAGTAAAAAACGAGTTTTATGGTAAGAACTTACCTTTGTTAAAACTCTTTCTGCGAGGTACACTGGGCTCCACAAGGAATAGACATAGGGGTGTAGAGTAGGATCTTGATCCGAGGCACGAACAGGCTCAAAAGCTTTGACTGTTCCCATAATGCACAGCGCCGCCTCCTCTATAACCCCGCCTCCCTGCACAGGAGCTCAGTTTTTTAGTTAACCAGCCCAATGCAGTAGCAGGAAAAGAGACGACAACGGTTAGTAGCCACATACACCACACTCTCACGACAGGAGAAGTGTCAGCGGCTAATGCCATACCAACCCAAAGAAGCTAAGTGCGTCAGGATGGGCGCCTTGTGGAGCCCAGTGTACCACGCAGAAAGTTTTAACAAAGGTAAGTTCTTACCATAAAACTCGTTTTCTGCTGCGGGGTACACTGGGCTCCACAAGGAATAAACATAGGGGATGTCCTAAAGCAGTTCCTTATGGGAGGGGATGCACTGTAGCGGGCACAAGAACCCGGCGTCCAAAGGAAGCATCCTGGGAAGCGGCAGTATTGAAGGCATAGAACCTTATAAACGTGTTCACAGAGGACCACGTAGCCGACTTGCACAATTGTTCAAGGGTCGCACCACGGCGGGCCGCCCAAGAAGGTCCAACAGACCGAGTAGAATGGGCCGTAATGTGAGCAGGAGCTGAAAGACCAGCCCTCACATAATCATGTGCAATCACCATTCTAATCCATCTGGCCAAAGTTTGCTTGTGAGCAGGCCAGCCCCATTTGTGAAATCCAAACAGCACAAAGAGAGAATCAGATTTCCTAATAGAAGCAGTTCTCTTCACATAGATACGGAGAGCCCGTACCACATCCAAAAAACGCTCTTTGGGAGACAGATCAGGAGAAACAAGTGCAGGAACCACAATCTCCTGGTTAAGGTGGAACGAAGAAACCACCTTAGGTAAATATCCGGGACGAGTCCTAAGAACCGCCCGGTCACGGTGAAATATCAGATATGGGGAACTACAGGACAAGGCACCCAAATCCGACACTCTTCTAGCTGAAGCAATAGCCAGCAGAAACACCACCTTAAGGGAAAGCCACTTAAGGTCAGCTGAACCAAGAGGTTCAAACGGAGACTCTTGTAACGCCTCCAAAACCAACGACAAGTCCCAAGGAGCCACAGGCGGGACATAGGTAGGCTGGATACGCAACACGCCCTGAGTAAAGGTATGCACATCAGGTAAGGTCGCAATTTTTCTCTGAAACCACACCGACAAGGCAGATATTTGAACCTTGAGGGAGGCCAGACGCAGGCCTAAGTCCAGGCCCTGCTGAAGAAAAGCCAACAACTTGGCTATACTAAACTTGGAAGCGTCATAATTGTTAGATGCGCACCAAACAAGTTGAAACACTTCTGGATGGAGGCCCCACTCGCCGGCATGTACGTCCTGACGACTGAGAAAGTCCGTTTCCCAATTCAGGACTCCCGGAATGAATATTGCCGATATGGCCGGTAGATGGCGTTCTGCCCAATGTAGAATCCGTGAGACTTCCTTCATTGCTAAATGGCTTCAAGTGCCGCCTTGATGATTTATGTAAGCCACTGTGGTGGCATTATCCGACTGCACTTGAACAGGACGGTTTTGAATTAAATGCTGGGCTAGGTTCAATGCATTGAAGACCGCCCGCAATTCCAGAATATTGATTGAGAGGAGGGACTCCTCCTTTTGTCCACCGACCCTGAAGGGAGTGTTGCTCCAGCACCACACCCCAACCTCTTAGACTGGCATCTGTCGTCAACAGGACCCAGTTAGATATCCAGAAGGGACGGCCCCTGCACAATTGTTGGTCCCGGAGCCACCATAGCAGCGACAGACGGACCTCCGGAGTCAATGAGATAATTTGAGACCTGATCCGGTGAGGCAGGCCATACCACTTGGCTAGAATCAGCCTCTGGAGGGGACGAGAATGGAATTGAGCATACTCCACCATGTCGAATGCTGATACCATGAGGCCCAGCACCTGCATCGCCGAATGTATCGACACTTGCGGACGAGAAAGGAAGCAACGAATCCTGTCCTGAAGCTTCAGGACTTTCTCCTGACACAAGAACAAGCTCTGATTGCGAGTGTCCAATAGCGCTCCCAGATGCACCATGCTCTGAGCAGGGACCAGGGAGGATTTCTTCTAGTTAATGAGCCATCCGTGGGCTTGTAGAAACCGGACCGTCATATCCAGATGACGCAGGAGAAGTTCTGGGGAATTTGCCAGGATTAACAAGTCGTCCAGATACAGCAGTATCCTGACCCCTTGACGGCAGAGTACCACCGTCATCACCGCCAGAACTTTTGTGAAGACTCGCGGAGCCGTTGTTAAACCGAAAGGTAACGCCCGAAACTGGTAATGGAGGTTGCCAATAGCAAACCTCAGGTATTGCTGATGTGACGCTGCTATAGGAATATGCAGGTAAGCATCCTGTATGTCCAGGGAGACCATGTAGTCCCCAGGTTCCAAGGCCAGAACTATAGAGCGAAGGGTTTCCATACGGAACTTGGAAACCTTCACAAACCTGTTCAATGCCTTGAGGTTGAGAATGGGCTGGGAAGACCCATTCGGTTTCAGGACTAGAAACAGCGGAGAATAGTTCTCCCAGCCCCTCTGCGCAAGAGGCACCTGTACTACGACTCCTGTATCCAGGAGGGTCTGCACCACTGATTGCAGAGTGTTTGCCTTTGTCTGGTCCAACGGGACATCTGTCTGGCAAAATCGATGAGGGGATCGGTTTTTGAAGGCTATGACGTAACCTCGAGTGACGACTTCCCGTACCCAGGCATCTGAAGTGGTCTTCAACCATTCCTGGGTATACCCTAGAAGCCGGCCCCCCACCCTGGGATCCACCAGGTGGAGGCGCGCCCCATCATGCGGCAGGCTTATCGGCCTTGAAAGCTGGCTGACGGGCCGCCCAGGCTCTTTTTGGCTTTGGCTTACCAGGTTTGGAAGTGCGGACCTGCTTGTTGTACGCCTGACCTTTTGCTTTACCTGAAGGATGAAAGGGGCGAAAGGAAGTACCTTTAGCCTTCGACACAGAAGGAGCGGTACTTGGCAGACAGGCAGTTTTGGCAGTAGCCAAGTCAGCCACTATCTTATTTAAGTCCTCCCCAAACAGAATATCTCCCTTGAAAGGGAGTACCTCCAGGGTTTTTCTAGAGTCCAGATCCACAGACCAGGATCTCAACCACAATATCCGGCAAGCCAGGACTGACGTAGTAGAGGCATTGGCTGCTAGGATACCGACATCAGTAGTTGCCTCTTTAATATAGCGAGAAGCTGTGACAATATATGAAAAGCATTGTCTAGCATGGTCAGAAGAGTGCAGCACCCGTGAGGGTGTAGATCGCTTTAAGACAACCCTCCACACGTTTATCCGTAGGCTCTTTTAGAGACGTGACGGTAGTGACAGGCAGAACTGAGGAAACCACCATCCTAGCCACATGTGAGTCTACTGGAGGAGGCGTTTCCCAATTCTTAGACAGCTCTGGCGCGAGGGGATAGCGAGCCAGCATATTCTTTTGAGGCACAAACTTCGTACCCGGGTTTTCCCAGGGTTCCTGACGTATATCCACTAGGTGATCAGAGTGAGGTAAAACTTGTTTAACCACCTTCTGACGCTTGAACCTATCTGGTTTCTTAGGAGGGACGGATGGCCCGGGATCATCCGTAATCTGTAGAATTAACTTAATAGCCTCCAAAAGATCAGGAACATCCACATGTGAACTACCCTCCCCATCAGCAGTATCTGAGTCAGAACCTGTGGGGTCAGTGTAAGTGCCGTCTTCATCAGACGAGGTGTCAGTGACAGCAGTGGATTGTGAGGAGACAAGCGCTCGCTTAGAGGACCTCTTGGACTTAGGCGAGCGATGGTCAGACTTTCTTGTAGTCAGGGACTGGTTCAACTTCTTCAATTGAGCAGATAAATCATCCGCCCACGGCGGGTTAGCTGCAGGGACCACATACGGTTGTACCGGCATTGGGGGTCCCATAGGGGGTGTTAGTTTATGAACTAGCGTATGCAGAAGCGTGGAAAAATCGGCCCACGGTGGGTCATTATGTACCTCCGTTTCCACAGTCCCACTGGGGGGCAAGGAGCCCCCAGAACCAGAGCCCACAGCTGCTATATTTCCCTCATAGTGATCTGTGGCTTCAGCAACACCGGCAGTGTGTTCAGCCCCAGAACCGTTACCCTCAGAAGCAGACATGATATAACTTGCAGTATCAGGTAACACAGTACAATTGGCAGCAGCACAATGCCTCTTACCCAAGCCCCTGCGCAGTGTAGTCAGCACTAGCAGAGATAAAGGAGAGATATGGTGACTAAATCACAGAGAAAAATACGTATACAGGTTGAGTATCCCATATCCAAATATCCGAAATACGGAATATTCCGAAATACGGACTGTTTTGAGCGAGAGTGAGATAGTGAAACGCTTGTTTTCTGATGGCTCAATGTACACAAACTTTGTTTAATACACACAGTTATTAAAAATATTGTATTAAATGACCTTCAGACTGTGTATATAAGGTGTATATGAAACATAAATGAATTGTGTGAATGTAGACACACTTTGTTTAATGCACAAAGTTATAAAAAATATTGGCTAAAATTACCTTCAGGCTGTGTGTATAAGGTGTATATGTAACATAAATGCATTCTGTGCTTAAATTTAGGTCCCATTGCCATGATATCTCATTATGGTATGCAATTATTCCAAAATACGGAAAAATCCGATATCCAAAATACCTCTGGTCCCAAGCATTTTGGATAAGGGATACTCAACCTGTATCTTTGTGAAAATCCTATATAAATATAAAACCTGACTCACCAAGCCCCCTCAGGTTATAGAATATAGGGATAGCAAGTTGAGTGAAAGACACGAAATGGACACCACTCAGCTATCTAATGCACACACATATAGTCACAGTTTGTACAATGCAGAGGTTATTTACTAACAATAATACTGCACTGGACTAGCTTATATATATAGCTATATAGTCAATAGATATAACACTACACAGTAAGAACTGGATGTATATCACAGGGTGATTGTACTAGAAAACCCTGACTAAATGCACTCTTTCTTAACTAGCACTGTCTAAAAAGGCAGGTAGAATACTTAAGTGTCATATAAAGTCACAGCACTGACAACCAGGCGGCTTTACACAGGAGGATTTGCCCAAGCAGTCCCAGGAACAGTGAAGCTAAGGGATAATGGCGCCCAGACACTGACAGGGAGTGAGGGAGAGACAGACATGCAGCTCCAGGGCGGGAACATTTGCGGGAAATGGCACCCTGGGGCTGGGTGAGGGGCTTCAGGTCTCAGCCTTATCCCCCTGCTGGCAAAACCACGGGGTACTGTGGGCTACTGAAAATGGTTTAGACAGTGGCGTAACTAGAAATTTTTCTCCCCCAAGCCAAAAAACTCTTCGGCGCCCCCCCCCCCCTCATTCCCCATAATTGGTACTATAAAAAGGGATAAATATGCGCGTGCCGAAGGCGCGCGCGCGCCGCAGAAAGGGGGCGTGGCTTCGTTGGAATGGGCGTGGCTTCACATGAGGGGGCGTGGCATTGCAGGAAAAGACTGCGTTATACCCCAGTTTTGCAACCTGCACGCCCATACGTTAGCCACCACGGGAAAGAAAAATAATCCTGATTCATGCCCCTTACATTATTTGCCATTTTTCCTCCTTATCGTAATGCCCAGTATACATTATGCCACATACTGCAATGGCCCTTAGACATTATGCCACACACAATAATGCCCCCGACACATTAGGCCACACACCGTAATGCCCCCGACACATTATGCCACACACCTTAATGCCCCCGACACATTATGACAGGAATCGCAATGCCCGTTATACATTATGCTACACACTGCAATGCCCCTGATACATTATAGCACACACAATGCCTGTGACACATTATGCCACACACTGCAATGACCCTGAGACATTAAACCACAATGCCCGTGATATAGTATACAACACACCGTAATGCCTGACACATTATGACACACACCGCAATGTCCGTGATACATTATGCCACACACTGCAATGACCCTGAGACATTATACCACATATCACAATGCCCGTGATATAGTATACCATACACCGTAATGCCTGTGACACATACCGCAATGCCCGTTATACCCTATGCCACACACCGCAATGCCCATTATACATTATGCCACACTGCAATGCCCCTGAGACATTATACCACATACCACAATGCCCGTGATATAGTATGCCACACACCGTAATACCAGTGGTGTAACTACTGCCCCCGCAGCCCTCGCGTTGGCTTGGGGGTGAGGGCGCCACTGATTTAGCGCAGATTGACATGCGGACGAGCGTCCGCATGTCAGTCTGCGGTCTCCTTCCCTCCGCTGCTGGCCGCTGCTGTAAGGAGGGACACGGAGGGCACAGCGCGCGCCTCTCCTGTGTCCCTCCTGGGTCTCCGGCGGCTGCAGGTCTAATAAAGGAAGTGCCGTTCATGAGCTCTGATTGGCTCACGAACCGGCACTTCCTTTATTAGACCCGCGGCCGCCGGAGACCCAGGAGGGACACAGGAGAGGCGCGCGCTGTGCCCTCCAACACGAAGCAACTGGGGAGCGGCGGCGGGGGGTGGGGGGCTCGCACTGAGGGGGCATATGTGGCACTGGGGGGCGATATCTGGCACTGGGGGGGCGATATCTGGCACTGGGGGGGAATATCTGGCACTGGGGGGTGGATATCTGGCACTATGGGGGGATATCTGGCACGGGGGGGATATATGGCACTGGGGGGGATATCTGGCACTGGGGGGGGGATATATGGCACTGGGGGGGGATATATGGCACTGGGGGGGATATATGGCACTGGGGGGGGATATATGTGGCACTGGTGGGGAATATCTGGCACTGGGGGGGGGATATCTGGCACTGGGGGGGGGATATCTGGCACTGGGGGGGGGATATCTGGCACTGGGGGGGGATATCTGGCACTGGGGGGGGATATGTGTACCTGGCACATGGGGGGGGGGTTATATTTGGCACTGGGGGCATGTGAGTACCTGGCACTGTGGGGGAATATCTGGCACTGGGGGTGCATATGTCACCACCAGCCTGGCAAGTCAGCTCCTCACATAAACGCCTCTGAGGCTGAGCTCTATGTCTGTCACCAGCACAGCACTGTCACCGGGCTCATGGGCTGACAGGAGACAGTCAGTGTGGGCAGGCGGACGGGAGGCTTCCCAAGCGGCGCGGGGCGGCGGGACGGACCGACTATCACTTACTAAGACAGCGGGCGGGCAACAATAAGGGGCAGGCAGCCGGGAGTGACGACGATGTCTTCCCAGGCGGCCCAGATTAGGCCGCAGTGACAGCCGCACGCAGCCGCGCACTTACCAAGAGAGCTGGCGGGAGGCAATAATGGGCATGGATGGCAGCAACCGCAGGCGGCAATGAACTCCCGGCTGGCCTCCACTGCTTCCAGACCCTCCGGCAACAGTAGGACTCGGAGGACCCTGCACAAACACTCAGCGTCGCCAGCCTCTCCTCACTCGGTCTTCCCACGTGCAGGGGGTGTACACAGCTGACCTGACCCTCCCTCCTCAGTCACATATATATAAATAAAACCGCCCACCCTACAAACCGCTCCTCCCTCACCTCTGTGTAATTGGCTGGCCACTCTGTCTGTCAGCCTAGCTGACAGCCAAAGCTAGTCACTCAAAGTGGCGTCGCCCCCACGCCATGGCGGGGTCTGCGGGGGCAGTAGTTACGCCAGTGGGTTTAGAGAGAAAACCTGACCTGCACCCATGCCCTGGTGATCTAGTAGGATCGCCTGTACTGCCACAGTGTCCACCGCCAGCGCGCGCGGCCCACCTCTCACTGACAGCGCCGGATCACGATAAAGACCGAGTCCCACAAGCGGGACCCACTCACCACCTCCCGAAGCACGGCCACACGATCCCGGCGAGCCCCAGTCGTGTGTGCCTGACGTGAAGAAAACTGGAGCCTCCTGCTGTAGTTACCCGGCAACCAGGGCTCGGGGGTGTACAGCGCCGCTGGGGAGAGCTGGAGCTGCAGCAGTGAATGTCTTCTGACATTTACCACCGCTGCTGCCCTTGAAGTCTTCTTAGGGTTGCCTGGAGCAGCCCCTCTGTTATGTGCCTGCTTACTGCAGCACCAACTACAAAACTGAGCTCCTGTGCAGGGAGGCCGGGTTATAGAGGAGGCGGCGCTTTGCATTCTGGGAACAGTCAAAGCTTTGAGCCTGTTGGTGCCTCGGATCAAGATCCTACTCTACACCCCTATGTCTATTCCTTGTGGAGCCCAGTGTACCCCGCAGCAGAAAGATGCGATTTTGTGCAAAATCACATCTTATTACATGCGTATTGGTGTAATCAATGCGTGTAATCATGGTGTAAATGGTGTAATCAATTGGTGTAAAGATGCCTCTATTGGTGTAATCCCTGCTGTCATGGCACTCATTGGCTCAAAAATCAATGAATCCAGGCCAGAATGTTTCTAATTTTTTATTTTTCTAAAATTTATAATTAAAAATTGTTACTAAAAATTGTGTGGAGTCTTTATTTATGGGTAGTGCTAAAAGGTTTACCAGGTATACACTGCATCAAACTACAGAGCAGATATGCAATGATTTTAAATGGATGCTGTTATTTATTGTACAAAGAAGACCTGCCCACCTTCCTAAAACCATGCCCAGTATTTAAATGAAGCAGGATCTTTCAAATCTTTCTAATCTTTCAAATCTTTCATCAGACATTGGGGGTCATTCCGAGTTGTTCGCTCGTTGCCGATTTTCGCAACGGATCGATTAAGGCAAAAATGTGCATGCGCATGGTACGCAGTGCGCATGCGCCAAGTATTTTAGCTCAAAACTTAGTAGATTTGCTCACGTCCGAATGAAGATTTTTCATCGTTGAAGTGATCGGAGTGTGATTGACAGGAAGTGGGTGTTTCTGGGCGGAAACTGACCGTTTTCTGGGAGTGTGCGGAAAAACTCAGGCGTGCCAGGATAAAACGCGGGAGTGTCTGGAGAAACGGGGGAGTGGCTGTCCGAACGCAGGGCGCGTTTGTGACGTCAAACCAGGAACGAAACGGCCTGAGCTGATCGCAGTGTAGGAGTAAGTCTCGAGCTACTCAGAGACTGCTAAGAATTTTCTATTCGCAATTCTGCTAATCTTTCGTTCGCAATTTTACTATGCTAAGATTCACTCCCAGAGGGCGGCGGCCTAGCGTGTGCAATGCTGCTAAAAGCAGCTAGCGAGCGAACAACTCGGAATCACCCCCTGTGTTCAGTGTGTATGCACATAATCGTTGATGGGAAATCTTTCATCTATCATATCTTTCATCTTTTAAATCTTTTGAATCTACAAGTGTGTAGGGCCCATTACTCCTATGCTGCATTCGTCTTGCGAACATGTTTTGTGTACCTACAACCATCAACTACGCATTACTGCAAAAAACACGCCTACTGCCCTTTGCATACTCCCACACTAGCCGCCCACTTTCACGCCCATTTCGTTAGCTAGCGAAGCCAAGCCTCTGCACCGCCTCCGACATACCCCTTTATCGTTGGAGTAGTGCGTTCTGGAAAAGCGTTTGTACTTTTGCACATTCATCGTACGGAAGTCTTTGCGCACGCACATTATAGCTGTTGCGCGTGCGCAGTTTGCATATTTCCTTGTTCCTTGAATGCAACACTGTCGCTATCACTGGGTTACCTTGCCCAGACATTAGCATCAAATTCTCTCCCTGGGCTCTGCCTGCCGGGCAAGGCTGTGCTGCCACTGTACTGGCTGGCTGACAGGTGTCATATATCTCAGGGCTCACAGTTGAGAAAGTCTCTTCCCCTCTCTGTCTGTATTAACAAAGGGGAGTTATTGCTGCATGAGGGAAGCACCTGGCTGAGTTGGCAAGGGTTGGCTGGCTACCACACTGAGCTGCTGCTGAAATGGCCTCACTGACTGACACCGCCTCCAACTGTCTGTCTGACCCTGTCAGTCTCAGGTGATGGGTGACGGGGGTCTTAGGCTGTGCTGACAGACTTAAACAGGGCTGACTGGAGGATGACACAAAAAGGGGTCCCGTCTGTCACTGGGTTATGGCTGGCTGTGCTGTTCTCCGCAGCTGCACTCCATCCACTGACTGTCGGGCAACCTCTTCAGTGCTTCCCGGCTGTGGTGACAGGGACTCCTTGCGGCTTGCACGCTGACCTGATTCCTGTCAGCGTTTCTCTCTCAGAGGCTGCGACGCTTCCGTCCCTGGCGTCTCATTCCACTGTCGGGCGCAGGCGTCTCCACATGCGACCACTCACCCTTCTCCGCTGGTCACCCCTTCAGGGCTCTCTGGACGACGGCTCTCCATGCTGCAGCCTCACACACTCTCCTCAGAGCAGTAACCCGCCTCCTCAGCTTCCCGCTCTCCATACGGCCGATCCGAAGGGCCGTTCCTTCCCGCTCTGTAAATGTCAGGGGTTCAGCCAATCGCAGGGTAATTTTCTTCCTGCTCTCTGGCTGTGACAATTGGGCTCCTCTGATTCTAGGCTTCACTCCCCTGGGTCTAGTACCCTCCATGTCAGCTCCTGCTGACATCACTAAAAGTTAGGTGATAGTTAACCTATGCAGTGCTGCGTTGCGAGGCATCAGTATGCATGGGCTGCAGTGGGGCACCACAGGATAGAAACATAGAAACATAGAATTTGACGGCAGATAAGAACCACTTGGCCCATCTAGTCTGCCCATATTACTATCAACCCTTAGATATCAGAAAAGACTCCTACAGTATGCCAGTAAAGTCTGTTTATAAGGGATGGTGACCATGGGATCCGGTCTGAAGATCGACAGTGTCTAGGTCGACAATGTTTAGGTCGACCACTATAGGTCGACAGTCACTAGGTCGACATGGATGGAAGGTCGACAGGATTTATAGGTCGACATGTGCTAGGTCGACAGGTCTAAAGGTCGACATGAGTTTTTCACATTTTTTTCTTTTTTTGAATTTTTTCATACTTAACGATCCACGTGGACTACGATTGGAACGGTAAAGTGTGCCGAGCGAAGTGGTAGCGGAGCGAAGGCACCATGCCCGAAGCATGGCGAGCGAAGCGATCCATGCGAGGGGACGCGGTGCACTAATTTGGGATCCCGGTCACTCTACGAAGAAAACGACAAAAAAAAAAAAAAAACCATCATGTCGACCTTTAGACCTGTCGACCTAGCACATGTCGACCTAGAAACCCTGTCGACCTTCCATCCATGTCGACCTAGTGACTGTCGACCTATTGTGGTCGACCTAAACATTGTCGACCTAGACACTGTCGATTTGATGAACCACACCCGGTGACCATACATGATACATTTTCAACCAATGTATTAACATAGGGCCTAATTCAGACCTGATCGCTAGCAAATGATTTTTTCACTGCTGTGATCAGATAGTCACCGCCTACAGGGGAGTGTATTTTAGCTGTGCAAGTGTGCGAACGCATGTGTAGCAGAGCTGTGCAAACAGATCTTGTGCAGTCTCCGAGTAGCCCAGGACTTACTCAGCCGCTGCGATCACTTCAGCCTGTCCGGGACCGGAATTGATGTCAGGAATCCTCCCTGCAAACGCATGGACACGCCTGCGTTTTTCCAGACACTCCCTGAAAACGGTCAGTTGACACCCACAAGCGCCTTCTTCCTGTCAATCTCCTTACGATTGCCCGTGCGAACGGATCCATTGCACAAACCCATCGCTGAGCGGCAATCCGCTTAATACCCGTGCGACGTGCCTGCGCATTGTGGTGCATACGCATGCGCAGTTTGGATCTGATCGCCCGCTGTGATCAAGTCTGAATTACCCCTTAAATCTGAATTGTGCTGCAGATAAGTGCAGGCCATCAATAATCAAAATTTGTCTTGTTAAACTTATTAACCTTATTCTACCTCATTATGTGGATTTGCTGCAATCGATGGGACTCTGAGATGCTTTCCCGGCTCCCTCAGCTTATGCACGTTCTGTAACACTGTGGCTGGATGGTAATTGTATTTTTATCTCAACCAAAATATCTAACAAATTATATTTTCAAGTATGCTCTCAGGAACCGGCGCTGAAGGACACGGCTGGAAATCATTGCATAATTACCCTCTTAAACTCTACCTCTGGCTATGCTTCAGTGTTTTTCTTATTCTGGCTTCCATAAAGATCCCATGAGCACATGATTTAATAAATTGAAGAAATAAACATTATCGGTGACAGGGGAACATGCCGCATATCAAAGTGTAATTGAAATAATTGCATTACAAGCCATTGTACGCTACTGTGAGGTTAAACTGGATTGTGTCTCATGATCTCCTATAAATAACATAGAGAATGTGGGGGAGATCTATCAAACCTTTGAGAGTCTGTACTTATGCCATGTATCTGAAATAAAGCATTTCTGATCACTGAATGTGAGGCTGCCTCTACACTTTTTCCATGGAGGCTGAAGTGAGTGTTCTTTAAATATGTAAATGTATATAAGAGAATCTGGAATCAGTACGAGATCCCATCGCATGGGATCCTGGTGCCGTAATACCGACGCCAGGATCCCAATGTGGAAGAAGCCGACAGGGGTGAGTAAGGGGTGTCCTCCCCTCTCTCCAACACCCTCCCTATCCACAGCCTAACCCTAACCTCTCCCCTTGGTGCCTAACTCTAATCAACCCCCGGTGGTGCCTAAACCTAACCCCCTGTCCCCGTAGCCTAACCCTAACCCTCAGAGGGGGGTGTCTAACCCTATCCCCCCTCCATGCTGCTACCTGTGGTGCGCCGCGGTCTGTCTTTGTTCAGCGTCCCAGCTGTCGGTATTCCAGCGCCATGATAGTGCACCCTTTTCTGGATGCCAGTGTCGGCATTCAGAATAGGGTCAGTATTCTGACGTCGGTATTCTAACTGCAGGGATACTGACAACCAAGATCCTGACTGGTTCCCAAGAATCTATATAGATACAAACTGCATTAGACAGAGCAACATAGACATGTTAGAAGCTCCTTTAGGATGATTTTCTCACAGTCACTGGTCTGAGGAGCATAGGTAGTGCAACATTCTATACCTTACCCAAGGCCCGATTCAGACCTGATCAATGCTGTGCGAATTCGCATGGCGGTCTATTATCAATCCACTGCGCAAGGGTACGGATCGTAGTTCACATGCGCGAGGCCACATTAAGAAAAAAAATCCAGCATTTTTGATTGCTAGGCGAACGCAGGCTGATTGACAGGAAGCGGGTGTTTGGGGGTGGTAACTGGACGTTTTCTGGGTGTATCAGGAAAAACACAGGCGTTCCCAAGCGTTTTCTGGGAGGGTGTGTGACGTCAACTCCTATCCCAATCAGCCTGATTCTATGGCGCTGTAGGAGTAAGTCCTGGGCTATGTACAAGTCCAGTGCAGTGGTGGTGTCCTGTGCTGCCATAAGTCCAGTGGTGGTGTCCTGTGCTGCCATAAGTCCAGTGGTGGTGTCCTGTGCTGCCGTATAAGTCCAGTGCTGCTGCCGTATAAGTCCAGTGGTACTGCCGTATAAGTCCAGTCCAGTGATACTGCCGTATAAGTCCAGTGGTACTGCCGTATAAGTCGATTGATACTGCCATTTAAGTACAGTGATACTGCCGTATAAGTCAAGTGGTACTGTCATATTAGTCCAGTGGTACTGCCATATTAGTCCAGTCCAGTAGTACTGCTGTATAAGCCCAGTGGTACTGCCGTATAAGTCAAGTCCATTGGTACTGCCGTATAAGTCGAGTGGTACTGCCGTATAAGTCGAGTGGTACCGCCGTATAAGTCCAGTCCACTGGTACTGCCATATAATTCCAGTGGTACTGCCATTTAAGTCCATTGATACTGCCATATAAGTCCAGTGGCACTGCCGTATAAGTCCAGTGGTACTGCCGTATAAGTCCAAAGAAACTGCCGTATAAGTCCAGTGGTACTGCCGCATAAGTCCAGTGGTACTGCCATATAAGTCCAGTGGTACTGCCATATAAGTCCAGTGGTGCTGTCCTGTGCTGTATATTATTTACTCCAAATAAAGGGGGTTATTAATATTTAATCCAAATAATTTTTACAGGGTTTGCCCTGTGTGGTGTAGGGGTACAAAAATTTGGAGGATAAAATAGGGAAAGATCAAGAACCACTTTCCTCCTAGTGCTGAATCTGTTTCCACTAGTCATGACATAGACGATGACTCAACGTCGTCTGCCAAGGCCGGAGCCCAGTGTCATAGTAGAGGGCATGTAAAATCCTAAAAGCAATAGTTCAGTAAAATGACAACAACAAAAAAAGAAATTTAAATGATCTGAGGAAAAACGTAAACTTGCCAATATGCCATTTACAACACAGAGTGGCAAGGAACGGCTAAGGCCCTGGCCTATGTTCATGACTAGTGGTTCAGCTTCACATGACAATGGAAGCCCTCATCCTCCCGCTTGAAAAATAATAAAAGTTAAGATGGCAAAAGCACAGCAAAGAACTGTGCGTTCTAATTAAGATGGTATCACAAATCCCCAAGGAGAGTCTGAGTGTGTCGGTGGTTGAGATGCCTGGCCTTTCCAACACTGGATGGGAAGAAGTGGCTCCTTCAACCATTTGCATGCCCTGTGCAAGTGCTGGAAGGAGTACCCACAGTCCAGTTTCTGATATTCAAATTAAAGATGGAAGAGGAAGTTGACGAGGAGGATTCTGAAGGTGATGTTTGTTTAAATCAGGCATTGCGGGAGACACCTGTTGTCCGTGGGATGAATAAGCCCATTGTCATGCCTGGGCAAAATACAAAAAAAGCCACCTTTTCAGTGTGGAATTATTTCTCCACCTAGGAACATCCTCCCTTATACGTCACCTGCAGCGCATTCCTCAGAAGTCATTGTCAAGTTCAGAAACTTTGGGTAAGAGCGTAAGCAGTCTACTGACACCTAAATTCCTTCTTCCTCTTGTACCCAAGCTCCTGCAAGCCACACGACCAACTCCCTCAATGTCAATTTCCTCCTCAGTCAGGAACGTCAGTAGTCCTGCAGGCCACTGGCATGACTGACGAGTCCTCTCCTAAATTGGTTTCCTCCGGAGGATCCTTGAGTGGTACGCCTACTGCTGCCGCTGCTGTTGTTGCTGCTGGGAGTCGATCATCATCCCAGAGGGATAGTCGGAAGACCACTTGTACTACTTCAACTAAGCAATTGACTGTCCAACAGTCCTTTCCGAGGAAGATGAAATATGACAGCAGTCATCCTGTTGCAATGCGTATAACTGAGGCCTTGACAGCTATGTTGGTGTTAGATGAGCATCCGGTATCCGCCATTGGTGCAGTGGGATTTAGACAATTGATGGAGGTAGTGTGTACCAAATCCCATCTAGACTCCACCTTACTAGGAAAGCGATTCCCGGACTGTACAGGGACATTAAGAAAAGTGTCCTCAGTGTCCTTAACAATGCGGCTGTACCCACTGTCCACTTAACCACGGACATGTGGACAGTTGGAGCAGGGCAAACTAAGGACTACATGACTGTGACAGCCCAAAGGGTAGATGTACTGCCTCCCACAGCAACAACAGCAGCAGCACCAGTAGCAGCATCTCACAAACGCCAGCTCGTTCCTAGGCAGGCTACACTGTGTATCACCGGTTTCCATAAAAGGCACACCGCTGACAACCTCTTACGGAAACTGAGGGACATCATCGTACAATGGCTTACCCCACTTAGACTCTCCTGGGGATTTGTGATATCGGACAACGCCACCAATGTTGTGTGTGCATTACATCTGGGCAAATTCCAGCACGTCCCATGTTTTGCACATACAATTAATTTGGTGGTGCAGAATTTTTTGAAAAATGACAGGGACGTGCAGGAGATGCTGTCAGTGGCTCAAAAAATTGCAGGCCACTTTCGGAATTCAGCCACCGTGTGCCAAAGACTGGAGCGCCAGCAAACACTCCTGAACCTGCCCTGCCATCATCTGAAGCAAGAGGTGGTAACGAGGTGGAATTCAACCCTGTATATGCTTCAGAGGATGGAGGAGCAGCAAAAGGCCATTCAAGCCTATACATCCACCTACGATATAGGCAAAGTAGGGGGAATGCACCTGACCAAAGCGCAGTGGAGAATGATTTCCATCTTGTGCAAGGTTCTCCAACCCTTCAAACTTGCCACATATGAAGTCAGTTCAGACACTGCCAGCTTGAGTCAGGTTATTCCCTTCATCAGGCTTTTGCAGAAGCAGTTGGAGAAATTGAAGGAGGAGCTAAGATGGAGCGATTCTGCTAAGTATGTGGAACTTGTGGATGGAGCCCTTCATTCTCTTTGCCAGGATTCAAGGGTGGTCAATCTGTTGAAATCAGAGCACTACACTTTTGCCACCGTGTTCGATCCTAGGATTAAAGTCTACATTGTATCTCTCTTTCCGCAGACACAAGTCTGCAGAGGTTCAAAGACCTGCTGGTGAGACAATTGTCAACATAAGTGGAAAGTGACACATCAACAGCTCCACCTTCATTTTCTCCCGCAACTGGGGCTGCGAGGAAAAGGATAACATTTCCAAGCCCCCCCCCCCCCCCCTGCTGACCTTTACCAGTAATTGCCTCCAGAAAGTACACAGGGACCTGTGATTCTGGATTCCAGTGGGGATGAATTAATACTCTGTGAGGAGGAGGGTGTACATGCTGAAAGGGGTGAGGAATTTGAGGATAAGGACAACATTATGCCTCTGTAGAGCCGGTTTGTGCAAGGAGAGATAAATTGCTTCTTTTTTGGTGGGGGGATTACGGTAATTGCTTCTTTTTTTGTGGTGGCCCAAACAAACCAGTAATTTCAGCAACAGTCATGTGGCAGACCCTGTCGCTGAAATAAATAGTTTGTTAAAGTGTGCATGTCTTGTTTATACAACATAAGGGTGGGTGGGAGGGCCCAAGAACAATTCCATCTTGCACCTCTTTTTTTTCTTTGCATTATGTGCTGTTTGGAGCCTACTTTTTAAAAGTGTCATCCTGTCTGACACTGCAGTGCCACTCCTAGATGGGCCAGGTGTTTGTGCCGCACACTTGGGTCGCTTAGCTTAGTCATCCAGCGACCTCATTGCACCTCTTTTTCTGCTTTGCATTATGTGCTCTTTGGGGTCTAGTTTTTAAAAATGCCATCCTGTCTGACACTGCAGTGCCACTCCTAGATGGGCCAGGTGTTTGTGCCACACACTTGTGTCGCTTAGCAATGTCATCCAGCTACCTCAGTGCAACCTTTTGGCCTAAAAACAATATTGTGAGGTGTGAGGTGTTCAGAACAGGAACTGGAAATGAGTGGAAATTAATGTTAGACTGGAAATGAGTGGAAATGAATGTTATAGAGGTTAATAATACTGTAGGATCAAAATTACCCCCAAATTATGTGATTTTAGCTATTTTTGTGTTGTTGTTTTTTTAAATCATCCAGATCCAAAACCAAAACCCGAAAGGGTGGTTTTGGCAAAACGAATCCAGATCCAAAAACAAGTGAGGATCCAGATCCAAAACCAAAACACGAAAAGTGCCCGCCGCACATCTCCACTTCTTATATATAAAATTAATTGGTCTGTTTGTCTTTCCAATTAGGCATTCAAAAACCCCTGCACTGATTGGAATGAAATCAATGTGAGGTGGTCCAGTTGGATCCTGGTCAAGTTTTAGGGGTGTTGGGGTCCCGGTCGGACCTCAGGGTGGAGTGCGCTGGGCTGAACCTTCTGGACCTTTCATTGGATGGATTGTGTTGAGGTCCTGGTGAGGGGCTTCATACCGGCCACTTTTGACCAGTTTCAATTTGCATATAGGGCAAATAGATCTACCGACGATGCTGCCCTTACTCTACTTCATCATGTGCTAACTCATCTGGATAATAGGGATTTTATTTTATATGTAGACTACAGTTCGGCTTTTAACACCGTTATTTCTACTTCTTTGTTAACAAACCGACCCAGTTAGGTGTGGACAGTTTTGTCTGCAGATGGATCTTTGATTTTTTTTAACCAATAGGCCTCGGGTAGTCAGGATTAACAATAAAATTACAAATGAGGTAATGTTTAGTACAGGTGTACCACAGGGATGCGTGTTGAGTCCGTTACTTTATTCCTTGTTTACCTATGATTGTGTTTCCAAATCAGACACGATGCATATAATTAAATTTGCAGACGATATTGCCATCGTAGGTCTTATTAGTGGTAACGACTCAGAATTTATATCTGAAGTATGTAGGCTGGAGAAATGGAGTCAAGATAATCATCTAATTCTTAATGTTACAAAGACCAAAGAGTTGATTTTGGATTTTAGGACAATATATCGGTATACTTACAGTCCTTTGGTCCTGGATAAGCAAGAGGTGGAGATAGTAACATCTTAGAAATTCTTGTGCATGACTATATCTAACGATTTGTCATGGAATTCCCATACTGACACTGTCATAAAGAAAGCCCAACAGCGTTTATATTTTCTTCGAAAAATGCGATCAGCAGGAATATCTGAGCCAATTTTAGTTAATTTTTACTCTTGTATTATTGAGAGTGTGCTTACTTATGGTATTTTCATATGGTATGGAAATTGTAATGTAGCAGAGCGTAAGTCGCTTGATAGAATTGTTAAAACCGCTGGAAGAATAGTAGGTTTACAATTGCCCAATATCCAGTCTATTTATAAAAAGAGGCTCCTTACAAAGGCTAGGAGTATATTGAGTGATAAGACCCACCCTAATTTTATTGGGTATTCACCTTGCTTCCTTCCAACTCACGTTATAGATCTCTGCTGTGCAAGACCAGCTAGCTAAAATAAAATAAAAATCCTAAGGCAATTTATATGCTTAATGGTCTTAAGGGTAGATAAGCCTGTGGTATCTGCTTATGTGTTTACTTGTGTTCTTATGGCTTTAAAAATATTTTATTGTGCTTTATTGGTATTTGCACTTCTGTGGTATCTGTTTCGCTCATACTGAAACTTCATTGTTTGTTCCCATGTTGAATATTTAATGATAATAAACTAAACTCAAGCTCAAACATGTGTACACCATACAGAACTGGATAGCTTTGGATGGAAACCTTAATGAACTGTAATAATTTCAGTTAACTAAAAGAATGGACAGAAATAAAGGTGGAAAGACAATAACTATTGTGTACCCAAAAGCCTTGGAATATCAACACTGATAACAAAAGGAAAATTTTAAACCCATTTCGCAATGTAAACACTGAACAGAAAGGATAGCTGGCTATTAGGGATACTGGCAATACCCCAAGAAACAAAAACGACGATGGGCAGCCACCTCATGGGTGTGTTGCAGGAGCTGCTAAGCTGCTAATAATTTTTAAAATGTTGATTGTTACATCTAACTCATTAATAACTTAATAACTTGAACATTTAAACACAGGCCCTTGACCCTACTACCTCCTGTTACCTCTCTTCTTTTGATTGTTCCTATCTTGTCCATACGCTCAACCAACTGTATAAAAGCTAAGCTGCCTAGCCGGTCACTCAGTCTCTCTCTGAAGGTCATCTTGCAGATTGACTGAGCACCGGACCGTGTGGCGCTGGTGAAACAAAACGTTTGTACCATTGTATTGTAGCCTCTTTTCTCTTATTGTAATTGTATATCTGTAACCCCCTTTTATCAATTATATGTTGGCGGGTTGGATCCCAACATCTTAAATACAATTGGTGTCGTGTCTCTTTTCCTGCTATGGTTTTAAATGTATTTCAGCAACACGTGAAGTTGCATTGTGCTCTCAGCGTGTCGGTGTGTGTGTATGCACTGCGTGTACTTTGTACGTCCGTCGCAGCGTGTGTACACAAACTGCGTGCACGGTACGGGCCTTTGTACGCTAACTAAGTAAAAAGTATGTAGGTTAAGGATTGAATACAGCGGCCACAGCGGCTCGATCTTAAAGTGTATT
This sequence comes from Pseudophryne corroboree, assembly GCF_028390025.1. Lineage (NCBI taxonomy): Eukaryota > Metazoa > Chordata > Amphibia > Anura > Myobatrachidae > Pseudophryne > Pseudophryne corroboree. The sequence goes on from NC_086444.1 coordinate 1,169,249,432, forward strand.
GAGTGTATTAAAGTAATGCTTTTAGTCCTGTTATTAAATCAGCATTTACAATTGGGGGCTCGATCTGGTTTTTCACACGCTCATAGACTAGCAGATCATAGCAGACTTTAATCTATCAGCAAAGGGTGGAGATAAATCTTTAAGTAAAACCTTTTCCTGGTTGCTTGGATGTTTTGAAACCCTATTTTTGTGCTGTTAGATTGCGTCTGCTCTGTCTGGTCTGCAGAGGTGCTGATAGAACCCGGAGGTAAACAGGAAAAAAGCTATTTCAAAATCGGTGTCATTTTTTTGGCGCCAAAAGCGTACACAAAGGGTACCGATATTTTGCATACTCTCCCACATATTGTTGCCATAGGTTATTAGTTATTATAGATCTGTGTGAAATCGGATACATTTGTTTGCTATATAGATAAATTTGAAATAAATGTATTAAGGGTGTAATTATAAAACACAAAACGCAGTTCCGGCCTGGTCACTCAGGTTTATGCGGAAAAACAGTGGGTTATGTTTGTGAACGATAGTAGCTTTTATCGTTCACATTTATAGAGATTGTGTGGTTTGTTTTATTGCGGACGTACATTTGTACACGTGGCATGGACAAAGTACAGGGTCACACATGCGGCGTAAAAGGCACGCACGGTAGCGTGTGTACGCAAGGTTGCATAGGAGTACAGACGCTAAGTACAAATCACACGATAGTTGTTCAATTAAAGGCGGGATAGTATACATTTAATACAATAGCACATAACTATCCGATTTTAAAAGCAGGTTACCTTAAATATTTAGTTTAAAAAAAACTGTAAGTACCTCTGGGGTAAAGTAAACAAATAAGGGAGTGGAAATTTTCTGTACAGAAAAGAAAAACAAGGTGTATTTGAGTGAGTGAAAGCGGAGTGAGTGGAGCTGAACCCCGGAAATTCGGGTCCCGTGGGAACACTGGGTTAGTAGAGGCCCGGTGGCGTAAGGACTGCTACCTTACGTGAACATATTGTGGAAATACGCAAGTCGTGAGGAGACTTGCACAGGAGCGTGGTAAGGAATTGTGAATTGAGAATTGTGAACCCATATAGTTTTTGTTACGCTCCGGCTGAGGATCGCAGCTTGTGAATTTGACTCCCGCGATCGTAGGGCATATAGATAACTAGTATCTATAGGCTGTGCGATTGAACCGCACGTCCGTGTGTTCTACACAGCACAACGTGATACCATTGTGTCATATGCGCAGTGGAAAAGCATATGCAGACGTGATTGTGTAAACAAAGGGGTTTTTCTTTGATAACGTCGGGAAATCTCCCTGGTGGACTTCCATTGGAAAAAGTGAAGCAATAGTTATTAGGCAACTGTTTTTTTCACCCTACAAAAATTCCAGTGGAAAGATACCGAAAATGAATTTTTCGCTGCCTCTCTCAGGAAAATATTCCAACAGAACCTCCACCGAAAGAAATTACGGTGCTGTAAGGTCTTATAGGAGCCCTAAGTTGGGTACATTGCGATCCACTATCGACAGTGTATCATTGTACTGGCCAGCATGGGCGAGAGCGAGTGAAAGGCGCTCGAGTAACTTTCACCGTCTGCTTGCATTGAGTATTTTGGTGTTTGTGGGAACGGCCGAGAGGGCAAGACCCACTATTATGGGAGCCAGTTGCTCAAGTGACAGACATTCAGCATGCAGGGTTCAGGCTGGAGAATTGCGGCCGAGAGGGTCAGCAAGGTTTATTATGTGTGGGAAATATGGTCCACACACGGAAGCTTATTGCAATGAATGGGAACGTATGACTGCTGAAGATAGGGCCGCATTCCCCAGGGTGGGTAACTTTGAACCAGAGGTACTGCAGAATGTAGGTATTAGAATATGTCTGATCAAATCTAGAAAACAAAGGATCAGACATAACGATTGTTTAAATCTGTGGCAACAAGAGGGGGAGTTGCAAAGGGAACAAACTCGCAAAGAAAGTTCCAAACCTGGCAGGAATGTGAGTATTAGCACACCATTACGGACACAAGTCGAAGGGGAGGAAATGGCTACAATCAATGGTACATCTGTAAATGATAGTAGAATGCAGAAGCAATGTGTTAACCCTAACCCTTGCAAGTTGTATCCTGTTTTGAATTATCTCCAAGGTTATAGATCACAGGAAGATGAAGGACCCAGCCTAATCGCAGCTCTCATTCAGGCAGTCACCTTACAGGAAACACAGGTGGGGCCTGTCCAACCAGTAAGAGCAGTAACAGTGTCTCCCACTGAAAGGACTGGTGAGATCACAGACATCGGTAAGTGTGAGACTGTTCATTACACAGAGACATTAATACCTCACAGTGAGCAAATTAAGAATGGAATGGTAGGGTAACATCCTGTCTTGGAAATAGTAACTCCCAATGGGAGAACTGATAGTCAGGGAATAACCCTCACCAGGAATAATGCAATGTATTGCCCGTGGACCAGATCAGAACTGCGGTCAATCATTTCAGAATTCCCCGATCCCCGGAAGCATTTAGCCAGATGTCAGAAGTTTGTCAAGGATCTGGGTAATACCCATGAACCTGCAAACAAAGATTGGCGGACATTCTTGAAAGCGTGCTACCCCCTAATATTGACACCCAAAAATTTATTACGGATTGCAAATTAGAGTCAGATGGTCCTCTGACTGACGAACACAATCAGGAGAACGTGGAGCGAATTAACATACAACTAGGATTGTATTTCCAAACTGCTGTTAAGTGGAGCAAAATTTTCTCCATCAGACAGAAGGACAGTGAAATGACATCTGAATATTTCCATAGGGCTTTGCAAATAATGGCTAGATACACTGGGGTATCAGATATAGGGAACGATGAGAAAAACAGGGAGGTAGCTGCCTCTGTGCTAATGGACGGGCTCAATAAGGCATTGAAGGTCAGGGTGCAAACATCTTTGCCAAATTGGAGAGGGGTCACAGTAGCTAATCTTAGAAAGTGCGCTATTGAACATCACAAGAATATTGCTAGGCACAGAGAACAACAGGAGGAGAGGTTGAGGACGGTAAGTATACAGACACATACAAGAAAGCCCCATCAGCCTAAACCCCAGACCCCTGATGGTACATTACGACCAAGAATATGTTATAATTGTAAAAAGGAAGGACATTTTGCAAGGGATTGTAGGAGTAATGGGACATATAGTAAATATAGACCCCCTAGACAGAAAACATGAGCCACATTATTAAACACATAGACAGGACCAAGGGACATATAGTAAGGTATCACAAGCCATATAGAAAAGACAAATTCGGCTAATGGGAAGAACAAAATAAATGCAACATTACCCTTTGACAAAACTTGCTGGGGTTAAGATGGGGCCTCTAAACTTTTGCTTCTTTTTCTAGCAGAAACGGCCCCTGATTAACTTAACAGGAGCTTTGTTAGATATGATATACATATAATGTACTCCCACTCAGGAAGTACAAAGTATGTTAGACACCCACGAAGACTAATGTTACATTTCACTGTTCTAGATTTATGTCCATCACAGGTAGAGGAAATTATCTCACAGATACCGGGTTCCCTATGAATTTAGGATTAGTGATGAGCGGGTTCGGTTTCTCGGAAACCGAACCCCCCCGAACTTCACGCTTTTTACACAGATCCGAGGCAGACTCGGATCTTCCCGCCTTGCTCGGCTAACCCGAGCGCGCCCGAACGTCATCATCCCGCTGTCGGATTCTCGCGAGGCTCGTATTCTATCGCGAGACTCGGATTCTATATAAGGAGCCGCGCGTCGCCGCCATTTTCACACCTGCATTGAGATTGATAGGGAGAGGACGTGGCTGGCGTCCTCTCCGTTTAGAATAGAAATAGATAGTGAGAGTGAGACACTTGATTTACTGGAGCTTAGGAGTACTCAGAGAGTGCAGAGTTTACTAGTGACTGACCAGTGACCACCAGTGCAGTTTTATTATTATTTAATATAATCCGTTCTCTGCCTGAAAAAAAACGATACACAGTGACACAGTATACCATATCTGTGCTCAGCCTCAGTGTGCTGCATCATCTATGTATATCTGACTGTGCTGAGTGCTCACTGCTCACACAGCTTAATTGTGGGGGAGACTGGGGAGCAGTTATAGCAGGAGTACATATATTTAACAGTGCACACTTTTGCTGCCAGAGTGCCACTGCCAGTGTGACTGACCAGTGACCAGTGACCACCAGTATATTGTGATTGTCTGCCTGAAAAAGTTAAACACTCGTCGTGTGGTGTTTTTATTCTATAAACGCATTCTGCTGACAGTGTCCAGCAGGTCCGTCATTATATAATATATACCTGTCCTGCAGTAGTGATATATATATATTTTTTATATCATTATCATCCAGTCTATACTAGCAGCAGACGCAGTACGGTAGTCCACGGCTGTAGCTACCTCTGTGTCGGCAGTCGCTCGTCCATAATTGTATACCTACCTGTGGTGGTTTTTTTTTTCTATCTTCTTCATACTAGTAGTTAACTTTAGGAGTCTGCAGTGCTGACAGTGTCCAGCAGGTCCGTCATTATATAATATATACCTGTCCGGCTGCAGTAGTGATATATATATATATATATTTTTTATATCATTATCATCCAGTCTATATTAGCAGCAGACGCAGTACGGTAGTCCACGGCTGTAGCTACCTCTGTGTCGGCAGTCGCTCGTCCATCCATAATTGTATACCATCTACCTGTTGTGTTTTTTTTTTCTATCTTCTTGATACTAGTAGCTTACTTTAGGAGTCTGCAGTGCTGACAGTGTCCAGCAGGTCCGTCATTATATAATATATACCTGTCCGGCTGCAGTAGTGATATATATATTTTTTATATCATTATCATCCAGTCTATATTAGCAGCAGACGCAGTACGGTAGTCCACGGCTGTAGCTACCTCTGTGTCGGCAGTCGCTCGTCCATCCATAATTGTATACCACCTACCTGTTGTGTTTTTTTTTTTCTATCTTCTTGATACTAGTAGCTTACTTTAGGAGTCTGCAGTGCTGACAGTGTCCAGCAGGTCCGTCATTATATAATATATACCTGTCCGGCTGCAGTAGTGATATATATTTTTTATATCATTATCATTCAGTCTATATTAGCAGCAGACGCAGTATGGTAGTCCACGGCTGTAGCTACCTCTGTGTCGGCAGTCGCTCGTCCATCCATAATTGTATACCACCTACCTGTTGTGTTTTTTTTTTCTATCTTCTTGATACTAGTAGCTTACTTTAGGAGTCTGCAGTGCTGACAGTGTCCAGCAGGTCCGTCATTATATAATATATACCTGTCCAGCTGCAGTAGTGATATATATATATTTTTTATATCATTATCATCCAGTCTATATCAGCAGCAGACGCAGTACGGTAGTCCACGGCTGTAGCTACCTCTGTGTCGGCAGTCGCTCGTCCATCCATAAGTATACTAGTATCCATCCATCTCCATTGTTTACCTGAGGTGCCTTTTAGTTGTGCCTATTAAAATATGGAGAACAAAAATGTTGAGGTTCCAAAAATAGGGAAAGATCAAGATCGACTTCCACCTCGTGCTGAAGCTGCTGCCACTAGTCATGGCCGAAACGATGAAATGCCATCAAAGTCGTCTGCCAAGGCCAATGCCCAATGTCATAGTACAGAGCATGTAAAATCCAAAACACCAAATATCAGTAAAAAAAGGACTCAAAAATCTAAAATAAAATTGTCAGAGGTGAAGTGTAAACTTGCCAATATGCCATTTACCACACGGAGTGGCAAGGAACGGCTGAGGCCCTGGCCTATGTTCATGGCTAGTGGTTCAGCTTCACATGAGGATGGAAGCACTCAGCCTCTCGCTAGAAAAATGAAAAGACTCAAGCTGGCAAAAGCACAGCAAAGAACTGTGCGTTTTTCGAAATGACAAATCCACAAGGAGAGTCCAATTGTGTCGTTTGCGATGCCTGACCTTCCCAACACTGGACGTGAAGAGCATGCGCCTTCCACCATTTGCACGCCCCCTGCAAGTGCTGGAAGGAGCACCCGCAGTCCAGTTCCTGATAGTCAGATTGAAGATGTCAGTGTTGAAGTACACCAGGATGAGGAGGATATGGGTGTTGCTGGTGCTGGGGAGGAAATTGACCAGGAGGATTCTGATGGTGAGGTGGTTTGTTTAAGTCAGGCACCCGGGGAGACACCTGTTGTCCGTGGGAGGAATAGGGCCATTGACATGCCTGGTGAAAATACCAAAAAAATCAGCTCTTCGGTGTGGAAGTATTTCAACAGAAATGCGGACAACATTTGTCAAGCTGTAATAAGTAGGGGTAAGGACGTTAACCACCTCGGAACATCCTCCCTTATACGTCACCTGCAGCGCATTCATCATAAGTCAGTGACAAGTTCAAAAACTTTGGGCGACAGCGGAAGCAGTCCACTGACCAGTAAATCCCTTCCTCTTGTAACCAAGCTCACGCAAACCACCCCACCAACTCCCTCAGTGTCAATTTCCTCCTTCCCCAGGAATGCCAATAGTCCTGCAGGCCATGTCACTGGCAATTCTGACGAGTCCTCTCCTGCCTGGGATTCCTCCGATGCATCCTTGCGTGTAACGCCTACTGCTGCTGGCGCTGCTGTTGTTGCTGCTGGGAGTCGATGGTCATCCCAGAGGGGAAGTCGTACTCGTAAGACCACTTTACTACTTCCACCAAGCAATTGACTGTCCAACAGTCCTTTGCGAGGAAGATGAAATATCACAGCAGTCATCCTGCTGCAAAGCGGATAACTGAGGCCTTGGCATCCTGGGTGGTGAGAAACGTGGTTCCGGTATCCATCATTACTGCAGAGCCAACTAGAGACTTGTTGGAGGTACTGTGTCCCCGGTACCAAATACCATCTAGGTTCCATTTCTCTAGGCAGGCGATACCGAAAATGTACACGGACGTCAGAAAAAGACTCACCAGTGTCCTAAAAAATGCAGTTGTACCCAATGTCCACTTAACCACGGACATGTGGACAAGTGGAGCAGGGCAGGCTCAGGACTATATGACTGTGACAGCCCACTGGGTAGATGTATGGACTCCCGCTGCAAGAACAGCAGCGGCGGCACCAGTAGCAGCATCTCGCAAATGCCAACTCTTTCCTAGGCAGGCTACGCTTTGTATCACCGCTTTCCAGAATACGCACACAGCTAAAAACCTCTTACGGCAACTGAGGAAGATCATCGCGGAATGGCTTACCCCAATTGGACTCTCCTGTGGATTTGTGGCACCGGACAACGCCAGCAATATTGTGTGTGCATTAAATATGGGCAAATTCCAGCACGTCCCATGTTTTGCACATACCTTGAATTTGGTGGTGCAGAATTATTTAAAAAACGAGAGGGGCGTGCAAGAGATGCTGTCGGTGGCCAGAAGAATTGCGGGAAACTTTCGGCGTACAGGCACCACGTACAGAAGACTGGAGCACCACCAAAAACGCCTGAACCTGCCCTGCCATCATCTGAAGCAAGAAGTGGTAACGAGGTGGAATTCAACCCTCTATATGCTTCAGAAGTTGGAGGAGCAGCAAAAGGCCATTCAAGCCTATACAACTGAGCACGATATAGGAGGTGGAATGCACCTGTCTCAAGCGCAGTGGAGAATGATTTCAACGTTGTGCAAGGTTCTGCAACCTTTTGAACTTGCCACACGTGAAGTCAGTTCAGACACTGCCAGCCTGAGTCAGGTCATTCCCCTCATCAGGCTTTTGCAGAAGAAGCTGGAGACATTGAAGGAGGAGCTAACACTGAGCGATTCCGCTAGGCATGTGGGACTTGTGGATGGAGCCCTTAATTCGCTTAACAAGGATTCACGGGTGGTCAATCTGTTGAAATCAGAGCACTACATTTTGGCCACCGTGCTCGATCCTAGATTTAAAACCTACCTTCGATCTCTCTTTCCGGCAGACACAAGTCTGCAGGGGTTCAAAGAACTGCTGGTGACAAAATTGTCAAGTCAAGCGGAACGCGACCTGTCAACTTCTCCTCCTTCACATTCTCCCGCAACTGGGGGTGCGAGGAAAAGGCTCAGAATTCCGAGCCTACCCGCTGGCGGTGATGCAGGGCAGTCTGGAGCGACTGCTGATGCTGACATCTGGTCCGGACTGAAGGACCTGACAACGATTACGGACATGTCGTCTACTGTCACTGCATATGATTCTCTCCCCATTGAAAGAATGGTGGAGGATTATATGAGTGACCGCATCCAAGTAGGCACGTCAGACAGTCCGTACTTATACTGGCAGGAAAAAGAGGCAATTTGGAGGCCCTTGCACAAACTGGCTTTATTCTACCTAAGTTGCCCTCCCACAAGTGTGTACTCCAAAAGAGTGTTTAGTGCCGCCTCTCACCTTGTCAGCAATCGGCGTACGAGGTTACATCCAGAAAATGTGGAGAAGATGATGTTCATTAAAATGAATTATAATCAATTCCTCCGTGGAGACATTGACCAGCAGCAATTGCCTCCACAAAGTACACAGGGAGCTGAGATGGTGGATTCCAGTGGGGACGAATTGATAATCTGTGAGGAGGGGGATGTACACGGTGATATATCGGAGGATGATGATGAGGTGGACATCTTGCCTCTGTAGAGCCAGTTTGTGCAAGGAGAGATTAATTGCTTCTTTTTTGGTGGGGGTCCAAACCAACCCGTCATTTCAGTCACAGTCGTGTGGCAGACCCTGTCACTGAAATGATGGGTTGGTTAAAGTGTGCATGTCCTGTTTATACAACATAAGGGTGGGTGGGAGGGCCCAAGGACAATTCCATCTTGCACCTCTTTTTTCTTTCATTTTCTTTGCGTCATGTGCTGTTTGTGGAGTAGTTTTTGGAAGGGCCATCCTGCGTGACACTGCAGTGCCACTCCTAGATGGGCCAGGTGTTTGTGTCGGCCACTTGGGTCGCTTATCTTAGTCACACAGCTACCTCATTGCGCCTATTTTTTTCTTTGCGTCATGTGCTGTTTGGGGGGTGTTTTTTGGAAGGGCCATCGTGCGTGACACTGCAGTGCCACTCCTAGATGGGCCAGGTGTTTGTGTCGGCCACTAGGGTCGCTTATCTTAGTCCAACAGCTACCTCATTGCGCCTCTTTTTTTTTTGCGTCATGTGCTGTTTGGGGGGTGTTTTTTGGAAGGGCCATCCTGCGTGACACTGCAGTGCCACTCCTAGATGGGCCAGGTGTTTGTGTCGGCCACTAGGGTCGCTTATCTTAGTCACACAGCTACCTCATTGCGCCTCTTTTTTTTCTTCTTTGCGTCATGTGCTGTTTGGGGAGTAGTTTTTTGAAGGGCCATCGTGCGTGACACTGCAGTGCCACTCCTAGATGGGCCAGGTGTTTGTGTCGGCCACTTGGGTCGCTGAGCTTAGTCATCCAGCGACCTCGGTGCAAATTTTAGGACTAAAAATAATATTGTGAGGTGTGAGGTGTTCAGAATAGACTGAAAATTAGTGGAAATTATGGTTATTGAGGTTAATAATACTTTGGGATCAAAATGACCCCCAAATTCTATGATTTAAGCTGTTTTTTAGGTTTTTTTGAAAAAACACCCGAATCCAAAACACACCCGAATCCGACAAAAAAAATTCGGTGAGGTTTTGCCAAAACGCGTTCGAACCCAAAACACGGCCGCGGAACCGAACCCAAAACCAAAACACAAAATCCGAAAAATTTCCGGTGCTCATCACTACTTAGGATAGACAGGACACTGGATTGATTGCTGGGATAGTCCCAGTAGAGATACAACACTCATAGAATTTTTTTTAATGGGAGTAGACCAAGTAGAGAATCACTTCCCCGTAGTGCCCAATCCAGTTGTCAAATTTTATAAAATCTTCTTTACCTCTACAAACTTATCTGTCACCAACTTCTATTCTGTTTCTCCACAATTGCCTCTTCATCTTTTTCGTTCACACAGGGTGGTCCAATACATGGACCCAATTACAGTTCAAACACCACATGCCTACTCGGTCCTTCAGAGTTCTGCCCAAACCCAGTATATCTCATCAGCAGGATGACACCAGTATTACTGCAGTGTGCCTGGTCATGCACAAAGGGTGGAGAATGGGAATACTGGTGAAGGGACATTGTGTACAGACACTGACATGCATGATGGTGTGATGGCCTGTTGGTAAATGGCAAACCTGACATTTTCATTTTCATTTTCCCTCTCTGCTCTCATCCAGAGATGTATTTACTTCACACAACTGATAACATGAAATAATAAAAAAAAAATTGAAATCCAAAATTTGTGTTCCCTACAGGAAAAGGCAGTCTGGAAGGCAAAGGGATATGGTCAGGAGTCCTCAGGACTTTGGACAGATGGACATGGTAAGCCAGTGGCCCCCAGAACATATCTCCCAAGTCTAGCTGAGGCGGCACACGGTCTGACTCATCTGGGCAAGGAGGGTAGGTGCAAGCTGGTAAGAGCCTACTGGAGTGCACCAGGATTCTCTTCTCATGCAGGTAAGAAAGCAATGACATGTCTTACTTGCTTGAGGAAGAATATTGGTAAGGCAATACCAACGGAGCCATCCCATATCCCTCCTACGGACGGACCTTTTCAGAAACATCCAACCGGAAGAGACGTAAACCCTACCCAATGTTTATGTGGATGTATTTTTATACATGTGTCTTATCTTCATCTCTGCAATCCTCAGTTAATGGCACACATAGTCGACAGGTGTTATACACATATAGTAGCAGTCACATATATTCCCCCTCCATGTATAATCAACTAAATGTGCTCCCCATTTGTTGGAGTAAGAAGCCGAAAAGAGCTCGGTAGTGTTTGTTTTCCCACTTACAGACCCTTAATACGGGATGAGAAGGATTTAATGTATACTTCGCAATACCTCAAAGCTTACTTAGAACATATACGGCACGATGATACATGCCCCTCAGACATTGATTCATACATACATGCTTTTACTATCCCACTAGGCTATACATTTCCCACCTACAACTCTCCCCCGATCATCCAAGCTTGTATATAAATTGTATAGGTAATATTTTTAGTTTATTAGTTAAGAGTGGCAGTTATTGATGACTGCCAAAGGGTGGACTGTCGAAGTCGGAAAATATTACAGTACACACATCACGTACAAATTCCACACAGATGGCTTCCGTGCGCGTACTTGTACTGCTGTGCGTGCACATATTCGCAAGTTGCATATGACCGCTCACGCGGTCCTGCGTAATAGCGCGTGGAATGGGTAATTACAGTAGCATTGGTACTCGCATGGAAAAGCCACAAAGACATATCTCATATTTAATCCACATAGTGCACAATGTACACATAGCCCACATGCACCACACCAGCAAGTTATACTTGTTTAAAAGGTACAACAACAAAGGGATTCACCTTTACAGGATATGAGGGTACAGCATTAGGTTATGAGGTGGTGTTTGGTATCCAACTGGTGGGTATTTAAAGGGCAACATTCCAGTAGCAGTTTGCAGAAGATAGCACGCTCCTGCGCATAGTTATGCGCAGGAACAGGATATTAATATTTTACTGTGTTTACTGTACTCTGATATTTGGCGGGAACCCAGTGGAGACCAACTGCAAGCACACCTGGAACAGACATCGCCCACCTATTCAAACCAACCTATGACCCCTCCTGTACTGTAAATGACCAGCCCTTTGACCTATGGATGAAGAGGTTACAGTTTCCATTGTATTGTGTTTTTACCAACTGTATAGAAGCTAAGCTGCCTAGCCGGTCACTCAGTCTCTCTCTGAAGGTCATCTTGCAGATTGACTGAGCACCGGACCATGTGGCGCTGGCTAAACAAAACGTATGTACCATTGTATTGTAGCCTCTTTTCTCTTATTGTAATTGTATATTTGTTGTAACCCCCTTTTATCAATTATATGTTGGCGGGTCGGATCCCAACATCTTAAATACAATTGGTGTCGTGTCTCGTTTCCTGCTAAGGTTTTAAATGTATTTCAGCCACACATGAAGCTGCATTGTGCTCTCAGCGTGTCGGTGTGTGTGTATGCACTGCGTGTACTTTGTACGTCCGTTGCGGCGTGTGTACACAAAGTGCGCGTACGGTACAGGCCTTTGTATGCTGAGTAAAAAGTACGTAGGTTAAGGATTGAATACAGCGGCCGCAGGGGCTTGATTTTAAAGTGTATTGAGTGTATTAAAGTAATGCTTTTAGTCCTGTAAGTAAATCAGCATTTACAATACTCAAATCTACCTTTCCTCCACTGACCTCTCCCCTGCTTTCCTCACTTGTATCTCCATTTGTCTCTCTGCTATTTCTTCCTGGATGTCCAAGCAATTTCTTAAACTTAGCATGTCTAAGACTGAGCTGATCATCTTCCCCCCCTCCCACATAACCCCACCTCCCACAATTTCATTATCCATTGATGGCACTACTATCTCCTCTAGCCCCCAAGTGCCCTGTCTTGAATTAATCCTTGACTCCTCCTTATCCTTCAAACCACAAATTCACTACCTCTCACAAACCTGCTATTTCCATCTCAAAAACGTCTCCAGGATCAGACTCTTTCTCACCCAGGATGCTACTAATCCACTCACTGGTCATCTCCAGATTGGACTACTGTAATCTCCACCTATCTGGCCTCCCTGACAAACTTCTCCCTTCACTCCAATCTGTCGTCAGTGCTGTGTCATGACTGTGGTTTTGTGAACCTGGTGTTAGTGAAGTCTGTGTGGGCAACTGGAGGACTATGTGAATATTAGGCTAGTCTGTAGGAATCAGTGAGAAGAAGGAGCAATCCCTGACCGGGGATCGAACCCGGGCCTCGGCAGAGGAAGCCGTATCCTGACCACTGGATCACCAGGGACTTTGATAGCAGGATGATGAATGTAAAGGCGAGACTGTACTGGATATAGAGTCACAGGAGTAGGTGCTTATGTACTCAAGATTACTGGCAGGATAGTAAGACGGACTGGTTACTGGTGAGACTGGGATGCAACTGTAATGCGGGCTGGTACCGGATATAACTGGAAACGCAACTGAAAGTAGAACGATGACTGTGGCTATAACTCTAGTACGAGGCTAAAGAACCCTGCGGCTGTGATGGTAGAATACTGCAGCTGTGGTTTTCAGTTGAGACTGTGGAATACTGCGACTATGCCTTTAAGATGAAACACTGCAATTGTGCCTTTAAGTTGAGACTGTGGAATACTGTACTGTGCCTTTAAGATGAAACACTGCAACTATGCCTTTAAGTTGAGACTTGTGAAAATACTGGATATCAATGGTAACACAAATGTAATCCAAACTGGGAAACAAAGGAACAGAGTTTTTACAGGAACTGAAGTACAAGGGTACCTTTAGGGAGCTCAGCTTCAAAGCTCACACAGAGCTGTGTGTGACACGAGGAACTGGCCCAGTTTCTAACTCAGTCTCCCGACTTATACTTCCTGGTCCTTGGTGATTGGTGAGCAGTGTCAGGTGATGCAGAGAGTCTCAGGCTGGCAGAGGATTGGACAGCTCTGGGTCAGGTGAACAGTCACTGTCATGTGAGTACTCTAGACTAGGCTGTGATGTGGAGTGAGGCCTACCAGGCCGAGAGAACACTGAAGCCTGAACTTCTGCAAACAGAGGATGCTGGCTTTTAGGCCTAAACTTCAGATTGCTGAATTCAGACTCACACAGAAAATCACCACAGGTGGAGCTCGTTAACTATTACCTTCCAGGCAGAGAACTCAGGAAACTCATGGTGCTGACAAGCTGTTTATCTCAGTGAGCAAAAAGGCACAGGATCCAGGACAGATGGCAGGGGTAAGTCACCAAATACGAGAACTACAGTCAGGATCGTGACATGCTGCTGCTCATCTCATCTTCCTCACCAAACGTACTACATCCACTTCTCTTGCCTTACCTTCAATAGCTCCCATTCAAGCTTCTCACTCACCTACAAAGCCCTCACCCACTCTTCTCCCTCTTATATCTCTGACCTTATTTCTCTTTACACTCCCATTCATCTTCTTTGCTCTGCTTATGCATGCCGCCTCTCCAACTCCTCCTCCCAGTCCTACCTACAAGATTTTGCACATGCTTCTACCTATCTCTTGAATTCTCTACCTCTCCCCATCTGACTCTCCATCTCTCTACAAAACTTCAAATGGTATTTTTTCACCAAACATAACCCTCTTGACTCACTGTCTACCCCTTCTGTGTCACCCCGATCTGTCAGCCTTTCACCTTTTAGATTGCAGGATCGCAAGAGCAGGGCCTTCTCCCCTAATGTGCCTTTCCTTCTCTTACTTACACTATCTTATACTCCATACTCCCTTGGCACCTAACCTCTGGTTTTCCGTACTTGTCCTATAATTGTCATGAACTGTAAGTGCTGTTTTGTTCATTTGTTTATGTACTCTGTAATGGGTGCTGCGGATCCTTCTTGGCGCAAAAGCTTGCATAACCCTATAGAAGCCTATGGGCTTCTTTCTGCGTTGGTGCTGTCAGAGGGATCTGCTCAGATCCCTTCCCATAAACCCGAAAGTTCTGGGACCGGCGGCCGTCACAAAGGGCAGCACTTATCAGGAGAGCTGCCCTATTCTATACTAATTGCATATGTTAGTAGATATGCGATTAGTATCGGCGCAGTAAGTGGCAGGATGTACCTTGCAAGGTTGGTACATTCCACCCACTGTGAGAAACAATATCCTATTCATTTGAATCCGTGCAAAAGCAATTATAAGCACTTGTCTGGCAGGATATATTTGTAGGCAAACTGTACTTTTTAGATCTGGATAGGTCTTATGTGTAGTATTTGACATACTGATATAATTTGTTTGAATTGTGCTGTATACCGGAAATCATTATTGGGACTTGGTCCCATTTATTTAACAGAATTGTTTGGTCAGAAAGGAGTTGTCCCAGGAGAGAGAGAGAGAGAGAGAGAGAGAGAGAGAGAGAGAGAGAGAAGATGTGACAAGGTGAAAGAACAGAGAGGAGGGGTCCCAGGAGAGAGAGAGAGAGAGAGAGAGAGAGAGAGAGAGAGAGAGAGAGATGGGACAAGGTGAAAGAGCAGAGAGGAGGGGTCCCAGGTGAGAGAGAGAGAGAGCAGATGGGACAAGGTGGAAGAGCAGAAAGGAGGGGTCACAGGAGAGAGGGAACAGATGAGACAAGGTGGAAGAGCAGAGAGGAGGACTCCCAGGAGAGAGAGAGAGCAGATGGGACAAGGTGGAAGAGCATAGAGGAGGGGGTCACAGGAGAGACAAAGCGCAGATGGGACAAGGTGGAAGAGTAAGGAGGAGGAGTCCCAGGAGAGAGAGAAAGTGCAGATGGTACATGATGGAAGAGTAGAGTGGAGGGGTCCTAGGAGAGAGAGAGCACAGATGGGACAAGCTGGAAGAGCATAGAGGAGGGGGTCACAGGAGAGACAAAGCGCAGATGGGACAAGGTGGAAGAGTAAGGAGGAGGAGTCCCAGGAGAGAGAGAAAGTGCAGATGGTACATGATGGAAGAGTAGAGTGGAGGGGTCCTAGGAGAGAGAGAGCACAGATGGGACAAGGTGGAAGAGCAGAAAGGAGGGGTCACAGGAGAGAGAGAACAGATGAGACAAGGTGGAAGAGCAGAGAGGAGGACTCCCAGGAGAGAGAGAGAGAGCAGATGGGACAAGGTGGAAGAGCATAGAGGAGGGGGTCACAGGAGAGACAAAGCACAGATAGGACAAGGTGGAAGAGTAAGGAGGAGGAGTCCCAGGAGAGAGAGAAAGTGCAGATGGTACATGATGGAAGAGTAGAGTGGAGGGGTTCTAGGAGAGAGAGAGCACAGATGGGACAAGCTGGAAGAGCAGAGAGGAGGGGTCACAGGAGAGAGAGAGCACAGATGGTACATGATGGAAGAGTAGAGAGGAGGGGGTCACAGGAGAGAGAGAGAGCGCAGATGGGACAAGGTGGAAGAGCAGAGAGGAGACCTAGGAGAGAGGAGAGAGAGGAGACAGAACAAGGTTCCAGATTGGCACATTATTCAAACTGTGTCTTTATATATCCAGTGTGTGTAGCCATGTACAAATATATATGTGAGGATATTAGATAGACCGCTTGCATAATTACATCACTTCTAGTGATTAATTCTATTTATAATGAATAGCAACTTTAATCATCACCTCTAATCTTATCTCATTGATTGAATTCCAGGTTAGCTAACTCCTGATGCCAATTAGCTTTTTGTCATTAGCCTAGGAGTTCACATACTTCTTCAAACCTATACTATGCTTATGGGAGGAAATGATCCGTTGTCACTTACCAGATACATTACCAGACTTGCATTCCAACCAGCTAGATTGGACAGATAATTGTATAGTGTTTACCTAGCTTTCGTCTTCTATCAGAATGAACTATTAGGATCTCACTTATTCCTGCTTAGGTACACAACTCACTCCCCCACCTCCGAATCACTGTTCTCATTTGGAGTGTACCACAATCCTTCCTGACCCCCTGCAGAGAGTCTATAGCACTTCTTCGACACGGGCTCTTGAGTGGGGGGAAATGGGATTACAATTGAGTTTCTTCTATACAGCTCCAAGAATTGGCATAGCGTTATTCCCATAGCTGTTATTCAACTTTCTGGGTTCTTCTTTGTAGGTGTCTTCTCCAACCTATGGGCAGGGCTCATGTACTCCAGGTTGTTTATAGGGAAAATATTCCAAAGCTTGTTCTGGACTACTTATCTGCTTCTTCTGGAACATTTACTTCTAGAGAAAGCACATTAATATGTTGTGTTTTATAAATGCACAGTTACAACAGGCTCACTTCCCAATTGCTAAGAGTGAGGCCGCTCAGTGCTTCTTTATTTGTGCCTACTGTCTTGCCTGCGGAAGCACCCTTCATAAAATCAACCACTGCCTGCACTCTAGGTACTGATACGCAAGAGATGTGCACATGATGGAAGCAATAAAAACATCCCATCAAAGCCCAACCTTCTATTTGCCTCATGTATGTCTTAACTTGATCAGAAGTGAGGAGACGTCAGGACTGTCTATATCATATTTGTCACTTTGAAACATTTGTAGGTGTTGAGCAGAGCAGTTGAACAGAGCAGTAATACATCCAGGTCCGTCCCCACCGCCATCCGTCCACCTGCTCCTGTAATGGCATGATGTCATGAGAGGGGGACCAGGGAGCTGAGCAGCAGGTATATCCTAAGGATGCTACCAGATGGCTCTCCAGCCTGCAAGGTGCCATTCCAGGAATCCCGTAGGACAATACAGGTGCCACTGAGGGGACAGCCTTGGTTGTCACCCCCTTACCACCCAGGGCTGTGGTACTGCCCACACACCATTAATTACAGTCCTGGGGCAAAGTGCGGCTAGAAATGCTTTCCTATGGCAGTGCAATTGGAAGGTGGGAAATAGGTCTAATTAAGTTTTCTGCCTATTTCTAACCTCCTTTTTGGGAGAGAGACTGGGCACCTACTGATAAACCAGATAGTGTGGCTGAATTGGGAGTAAAGTAAGTTTGCACCTTGGTAAAACCATGTTGCACTGCAGATGGAGGAGATGTAAAATGTGCCGAGTTTTAGGGGGCTATTCAATTAGACATCAAAAAATTTTTGCCCGATTCAATTATAGCCTAATTTTCTCCTGAAAAATAACCTGTTTTTGCATGAAAACACATAGAATCTGGGATAAGTTCCTGGTCCTACAGTATGTTTTCAAAGCAACAATCGCAAAAATAGGCATTTTATCTGGGATATTTTATTCGCCTACCTCAAGCATGTGAAATAATATCTTGATCAGTGCCGGCATCGGGGACAACTGAATATTCCCGGTGGGGTCAATTAGCCGTGCTAAATGACTGTGGATAATTGAATATCCCCCTTAGATGTGAAAAGGGCTGTGACGCAAAGACCATTTGGCACTGTGGGATAGCACTTTCGCATGTTCATAATAGTTCCTAATAGTTAATTCAGATAGATGACAAAAGCTAGGTAAACACTATACAATTATCTGTCCAATCTAGCTGGTTGGAATGAAAATCTGGTAATGTACAGTATCTGGCAAGTGATGAGGAAAAAAATATTTCCATCTACAATAACTAGTGGGAAAAAAGTCACAAAATCGCCCAGAATATAAATATCTAGATATTCTTAGATACAGCAGATACAGAAACCCCCCCAGTAAATTCTCAAAAGTGAGACATTGAGGCACAATTTCATAGAGAAAATAGAAGCAAAAATAATATATCTGAAACTCTGACTAGAGGATAATAACTGTGAATTAGGTGTAAAATTGAGAAACGGATAAATAAGTTACACTTGAGAGAGAAATGGAGAGGCAGGAATGGGAGCTTAATCTTTTATTTCCCAGTGTACCGCTGTTCAGACAGAAACACATTAGCACAGCTCATTCAGGCTGAAAATAAGTTTTATTTTATTTTTTATCTTAAACTAATATTCTTTGCATACATTTTACTGGAATTGCTTGTGATTTGGATGATTGCATAATAGGGTATCTTTGCCGCAATGTGTAAAAAGGGTGAATCTGCCTGCCGTAATGTGTAAAAAGGGGGATGCTGTCTGCTGTAATGTGTAACAAGGGCACGCTGTCTGCCGTAATGTGTAAAAAGGGGACTCTGTCTGCCGTTATGTGTAAAAAGGGCACGCTGTCTGCCGTTATGTGTAAAAAGTGTACGCTGTCTGACGCTATGTGTAAACAGGGCACGCTGTCTGCCGCTATATGTAAAAAGGGCACGCTGTCTGCCATTATGTGAAAAAAGGGGAACACTGTCTGCCGTAATGTGTAAAAAGGGGACACTGTCTGCTGTAATGTGTAAAAAGGGGAATCTGTCCGCCGTAAGGTGTAAAAGGGTCTCTACCTGGTGTAGTGGTACTACGGTGCGGCGTAATTTGAATAATGGAGACTACTGTGCACCGTTTTATGAATTGGTATTATTTTGTGGCCACACCCCTTCCCCACGAAGCCAAGCCACTATGTATTTTTGCGCGCGCCCGCGGCGCGCACTGCCCCTGTTTTGCATGCAGGGGTGGGGCTTTGATGCCGTTTCTTGCACACAGTGCTAAAATGTCTAGTTTCTTCGGCACTGTTGCTAGGTATCCATTTCTCTGGCCCTGAGCAGGTCCCCCTCACCAGATCCTCTCCAGGGGTGAGGGGGTGAACTTGGATGGGATGGGGGGCCCAAAGCATTTTGTCGCACCTGGGCCCACCGCTCGCTAGTTCCGCCACTGTATGAGGCAATGTGTGTACAAATAAAATTGAGGCTTACAGTTATTATGCTGACAGAGGGGATCCGGAAGTCAAATACCAATGCCAGAATCCCGACACTGCTCGGAATGCTGGCGCCGGCATTCCAACTAGGATCACAAGCCCGGTGCTGGAATCCCGACAGAGTGTTTGGTGGGCTGCCGGAGTGGTAAGCCATGAGGTGTGTGTGTGTGTGTGTGTGTGTGTGTGTGTGTGAATTGCGGGCAGTGTGCAGCATATAATGTGAATTGTGGGCAGTGTGCAGCATATACTGTGAATTGGGGGCACTGTGTGGCACTGGCATAGCATATAATATGAAATGGGGCCACTGTGAGGTATGTAATGTGAATTGGGTTCACTGTGTGGCACTGGCATAGCATATAATATGAATTGGGGGCACTGTGAGGTATGTAATGTGAATTGGGGGCACTGTGTGACATATAATGTGCCTGCAGTGCTGGCTATGTTTGTTTGTTTTTTTGTCATGTGTCGGTCAATGTGTTTTTTCACGTGAGGACAAGAGTGTTTTTTTTTTAATCTGTCGGTGCCAATGGGAGAGGGGGCTTTCAAGATTTTGCTATGGGACCCACAAAGTTCTAGTTAATCCCCTGACTGGGGGCACTGTAATGTGGCACAATATGAAGAGGAGGCACTGTAGTGTGGCCTAATATGAACTGGGGGCATTGCAATGCGGCACAATATGAAGAGGGGCACTGTATGTTATAATGTGAATTGGGGATATTGTGTTACATAATGTGTACTAGTAGCCCCACGATGTGACATAATGTGAAATAAGGCATTACCATGGTTCTTACAATGACCTAGGGCACTATCATGGGGCATAAAATGAACAACTAATGCAGAGAGGTGTTTCTCCAGATGCATTGGGACAGGGGCCCATTTGAAATGTTGCTATGGGGCCAGCATATTTCTGGCTCCCCCCCCCCCCCCCCCCCCGTGACACCAGGCAGTGCAGCACTGCCCAGGAGCTCCTGAAGATGCTCTGAGTGGCTGTACAGACTGCAGGGTGCAAGCCTACAGCACTTCAGCCATGCTGGCTGCGTGTAGCCATTCCAGGCATGCTGCTAGCCAAAAGAGCAAGGGCTCTGTGCAACAGCACCTGTCGCACACTTCTAGCTACAGCACTAGGTTTTCCGGGAGGAACTGGGCATAAGAGAAGCAGTTCCTGGGTAGTGTTTCCCGGGTGTGTTGGTAGAGTTGACATGCTGAGTGGTACGTATGCAGTGTGTATGCTGTATCTTCTGCACCCAGCAGAGGGTAGGTGTAATTGGCGATGATAGTGATGACATTGCTGCTGGGACATCACATACACATAGATGGATGCAGCTCCGAATACTGAATACATACACATGTATATGTGATGCATAATGCACCTGTCTTGTGAGACACTATGAAAGCAGGCTCCAGGTCCCCGCTTCCTCCTGATGTCAGAGCCACAGGGAATAGGCATCAGAATGCCTGCTGATTAAAGTCATTTGACTGTGGAAGACCTAGGTATAGAGATGTGCCCGGTGGGAACATCAGAGGTGCTGTCCCTGGCTGTGGACAGCGCTGGGGCAGCTTGTCTGTCCCCAGCGCTGGGTGTGCGGCGGCGGGTGTCTGGTGCAGGGATCGGATGTTTCCCTGCACCAGGCTGTCGGCGGGTAGCGGCGCGGCGGCGGCACTTTAAACTTGGCGCCGTTCTGGCCGCCAATCAAAAGCGCCGCCCGCGGCTTTTCGAATCCAGCGCCGTCCGCGAGCCAATCGCGGCTCGTGGGGCGCCGGCCAATCAGAAGCGGGCACGGCAAGCCAATCGGCGCTCGCCGCGTCACAGGCCCCGCCCCCGGCGTCTGATGTCAGACGCCGGGCGGGAGCCGAAGGAGAAGACCGCGCGGAGCGCGGAGCAAGCAGAGGACGCCGGGCGGGAGCCGAGGACGGAGGGCGCGTGGAAGAGCGCTGAAGAGCTCCGGTGGCCGCGGAAGAGGCCAGAAGACTCCAGGCTCTGGGAAGAAGATGTCCAGCGGCGGCTGGACGCGGCGAGGCGACGGCGGCGCCGCTGGCCAGGATGGGCCAGCGGCCGAAGAGTGAAGGGGAGCGCCGGAGAGGCCACCAGGGGTGGGAAGGAAGAGAGCTGACGAAGCTCCCCCCTGGTGCCTCTCCCACCGGGTCAGGTAGGCCCTTATCAGGTGCCCCTGTACCCTCTCTCTCCTCCCTAGACCACTGGGTGTTCGGGCATTAGGCCCGTGGGCAGAGTCAGGCCCTCCCGGCCTGTGGGCAATCAGTCGGGCCCTCCCGGCCCGTGGGCACAATCAGGCCCTTCCGGCCTGCGGGCACCTTTAGTCGGGCCCTCCAGGTCCGTGGCCACGCGCAGTCGGGGTTCCACCCGGCCCGTGGCCCTGCTAAAGGTTTAGGGGGTCACCATCAGGTTGGTGGTTTGGGCGTTATGCCCAAGCCACCGAATGGCGCAGTAGGCAGGCATTAGGCCCGAGCAGCAATCCAGGCAATAGGCCTGTGGGGGCATTAGAGGGCATTAGGCCCTAGTCCAGTTGGCGGCCACTAGGAACATAAGGTGACCCTGGGCACTAGGCCCAGGTCACCCAACGGGCAACAAGTTAGGCGGGCGATAGGCCCGTGGGTGAAGTCAGGCCTCCGGCCTGTGCGCAGTCAGGGGGCGCTAGGCCCAGTGAGTAAGTGCCCCCCAAGGTGAATAAAGGTGGCACTGGGCACTAGGCCCGGGCCACCCTGAGGTGTTTAGGTGGGCAGGCTGTGTGGCGCCCACCCCCTTCCAGCTGTAGGTAGGGATTTAAAGGGACAGCACCGTGGGATCTTGTAATCCGATATTGTGATGTATGTTGTTACCGTGCAGGGCAAAGTGTCTGTTTGTTTTAAGTTTGTGCATAGTTGTGTTGCACCACCCACACGAGCTAGTTTGAGGGCTCTGTTTATGTAGCTAGTGTAGCGGACGCACACTAGGGTAGTTCTTGGCCCTGTATGGCTGTTTTCTCTTTACCTCCTTACAGGGACTTGTAAGTGGAGAAGATCGGAGTGCAAGACTTGTAACGGTGAGTAGCATCTGTGTACGTTTGTCCCTTGTCTGTCCCCGAGCGCCGGAATAGGGATTGCTCATGGATGTGAGAATCCCCTTCATCACACTACGCGCGAGAGTGCGAGTGTGTGAAACCTGGGTGGCTGAGGCTTTGTGCCAGTGATGACCTTTCACCCAACCGGTGAAGGTCGCCGTCACCCCTGGGGTATCCCCTTTTCCGGTGGAAGAAGGGTTGATACCCCCCCCTTAAGGTAAACTATTTTCTCCTCAGCTCGGTCGTCGGTCAGCTCCGAGAGGGAATCGTCGTGTCCGGATCCGACTGAAGATTGCCAGGTCCGTTGAAGGTTCCGGTACCTGAAGGTGAGAGCGAGCGGCGCCTGGTGAGTACCGAAGCTACACCTGCACGGCAGCAGGCACCACCACACGCACCGCCGCACCTCTTACATTTTGGCGTAGTCGGCCGGATCAAGGATACAGGATCACGGACACGATGTGGAACGTCACCAAGACCTCCCTGCGGATGGCTCCGGAACAGACCCACCCCCGGATGTGTGCAGACCAGAGCGACTGGGTGACGGTGTCTGGGGCAGACCTCCTGAAGATGGTGCAGCGGTCGGTCCAGCGTGAAAAGGAAGAGCGCCGGGAGAAGGGGCGCAAGAAGGCCGCTGTGACGCCCTGCAAGATATGTCGGCAAACGGGGCACTTTGCCGACGAGTGTACTTGGCGAGAAACGTCCCCAAAGAAGGTGGTCCAGGAAGCGGATCGAAGACGTCAGAAGGGCCAAGCGAAGAAGGAGTCCTGGTGTTTGCTCTGCGGAAACTACGGGCATGAGCATAACCGTTGTCCCTGGGATGAAGAGTGGAGTCAAGACGAGGTTGATTTCCAGTGTGAAAGCTGTGGAGATCCCCGACATAGACTCCCGGAGTGTCCATGGACTGAAGACAGGATGGACTACAAGGCCACAGTGAAGCAGCTAACGGAGTCTCGTCAGCAACTTCGGAACCGGGTGGCTGCAGAGCCCGTGTGTGCGCTCTGCGAGGCGAGAGGACATGCGCTTCCCGATTGTCCGTGGAATGAAGACCGGATGATTGCGGATGGTCGTGCCCAGAGATGGGAGGAGGAAACCAGGGAAATGGAGCAGAAGACCCTGCTTGAAGGTAGTTCGCAGGTGTCCATTTCCTCTGAGCCGGAACCAACGGGTGAAGATCCCTCAGTGAAGGAGGTGGACAAGGAACCCGTCTTGGAGAAGGTGGCAGTGGCCCTCCCTTGTTGGAAGTGTTGGCGACCAGGACATGCGGCCAGTGAGTGCCCCTGGGAAGATGCCGCGGACCTACTCTGTCCCAAGAAAGTGACCCCAGTAAGGCAGAATTCTTTCCCGCATAAGGCGGAGGTGGACGACTGGGAGGTGAAGAGACCACGCTGCGAAGAAAAGCGTGAAGACCCAGTGACGGAGACGTCCGGAATCTTCCCGCAATGGAACCGTCCACGACCAGGACGTGCGGAACAGGTGTGTCCTGGGTACCTAGAGATGCCAGCGGAAAAGGAGTACGCTGAGGAAGTAAAGTTGCCAGCGGAAGCGAAGGAGTACGCTGAGGAAGTAAAGATGCCAGTGGAAGCGAAGGAGTACGCTGAGGAAGCAGAGGTGCCAGCAGAAGAGACTAAGTACGCTAAGGAGGAAAATAATACCCCAGTCCAGATATCGGAGGAGGACTCGGACTATGGTGAGCTGTCCGCCGACGAATCCCTCCAAGAACAGATGGAGGACGACTCTGGCATCGGAAGCGCCGATGAGAGTGACTGGCAGGATCGGGTGGAGTTGTGCTCCCAGTTGAATGTCCTCCGTGAAGAGGAGGAGGTAGTCCTGGAGCAAGAATACCTGCCGGAAGTGCCGAAATGGACGGACGTACGGGGAGAGGATCGTGATGCCGTGGGAGGACCCGTTCCAGAGGAAGACATGGGACCTTTGGAGATGCCCCACGAGGAGATGCGACAGATGGTGGTTGTTGCCCGGGAGGAAACGGATGCCCCGGAGGATTCCGCTGTTGGGTGGTGGTCGGTACCACACCCTGAAGACAGGGACGATGCCACAGACGACATGGGAGGTCAAGAGTGGTTGACTGTTGTCCCCGTGGAGGAAGATTCCCCTTGGTGGCCAACATCGAGCGACCGTGAGGAGATGCCACTACCCCAGAGGATCCGCCGATGGAGGTCAGGAGGTAAGAAGAGGAACCCGGAGCTGGAGGTGGAAGGATGTGGGGTCACGGTCTGTCCGGGCTGGACCCTCGCACACAACCTCGCCGGAGGGACCTCGGAATTCCCTGACCCGCGGACGAGGGACATCGTGAGGAACTTTGTAGGGACTACAAAGGAAAAAGGGGGGGGAAATGTAGAGATGTGCCCGGTGGGCACATCAGAGGTGCTGTCCCTGGCCGTGGACAGCGCTGGGGCAGCTTGTCTGTCCCCAGCGCTGGGTGTGCGGCGGCGGGTGTCTGGTGCAGGGATCGGATGTTTCCCTGCACCAGGCTGTCGGTGGGTTTAAACTTGGCGCCGTTCTGGCCGCCAATCAGAAGCGCCGCCCGCGGCTTTTTGAATCTGGCGCCGTCCTCGAGCCAATCGCGGCTCGCGGGGCGCCGGCCAATCAGAAGCGGGCGCAGCGAGCCAATCGGCGCTCGCCGCGTCTCAGGCCCCGCCCCCGGCGTCTGACGTCAGACACCGGGCGGGAGCCGAAGGAGAAGACCGCGCGCGGGAGCGCGGAGCAAGCAGAGGATGCCGGGCGGGAGCCGAGGACGGAGGGCGCGTGGAAGAGCGCTGAAGAGCTCCGGGGGCCGTGGAAGAGGCCAGAAGACTCCAGGCTCTGGGAAGAAGATGTCCAGTGGCGGCTGGACGCGGCGAGGCGACGGCGGCGCCGCTGGCCAGGATGGGCCAGCGGCCGAAGAGTGATGGGGAGCGCCGGAGAGGCCACCAGGGGTGGGAAGGAAGAGAGCTGACGAAGCTCCCCCCTGGTGCCTCTCCCACCGGGTCAGGTAGGCCCTTATCAGGTGCCCCTGTACCCTCTCTCTCCTCCCTAGACCACTGGGTTTTTCGGGCATTAGGCCCGTGGGCAATCAGTCGGGCCCTCCCGGCCCGTGGGCACAATCAGGCCTTTCCGGCCTGCGGGCACCTTTAGTCGGGCCCTCCAGGTCCGTGGCCACGCGCAGTCGGGGTTCCACCTGGCCCGTGGCCCTGCTAAAGGTTTGGGGGGTCACCATCAGGTTGGTGGTTTGGGCGTTAGGCCCAAGCCTCCCAAATGGCGCAGTAGGCAGGCATTAGGCCCGAGCAGCAATCCAGGCAATAGGCCTGTGGGGGCATTAGAGGGCATTAGGCCCTAGTCCAGTTGGCGGCCACTAGGAACATAAGGTGACCCTGGGCACTAGGCCCAGGTCACCCAACGGGCAACAAGTAAGGCGGGCGATAGGCCCGTGGGTGAAGTCAGGCCTCCGGCCTGTGCGCAGTCAGGGGGCGCTAGGCCCAGTGAGTAAGTGCCCCCCAAGGTGAATAAAGGTGGCACTGGGCACTAGGCCCGGGCCACCCTGAGGTGTTTAGGTGGGCAGGCTGTGTGGCGCCCACCCCCTTCCAGCGGTAGGTAGGGATTTAAAGGGACAGCACCGTGGGATCTTGTAATCCGATATTGTGATGTATGTTGTTACCGTGCAGGGCAAAGTGTCTGTTTGTTTTAAGTTTGTGCATAGTTGTGTTGCACCACCCACACGAGCTAGTTTGAGGGCTCTGTTTATGTAGCTAGTGTAGCGGACGCACACTAGGGTAGTTCTTGGCCCTGCACGGCTGTTTTCTCTTTACCTCCTTACAGGGACCTGTAAGTGGAGAAGATCGGAGTGCAAGACTTGTAACGGTGAGTAGCATCTGTGTACGTTTGTCCCTTGTCTGTCCCCGAGCGCCGGAATAGGGATTGCTCACGGACGTGAGAATCCCCTTCATCACACTACGCGCGAGAGTGCGAGTGTGTGAAACCTGGGTGGCTAAGGCTTTGTGCCAGTGATGACCTTTCACCCAACCGGTGAAGGTCGCCGTCACCCCTGGGGTATCCCCTTTTCTGGTGGAAGAAGGGTTGATACCCCCCCCCCCCCCCCTAAGGTAAACTATTTTCTCCTCAGCTCGGTCGTCGGTCAGCTCCGAGAGGGAATCGTCGTGTCCGGATCCGACTGAAAATTGCCAGGTCCGTTGAAGGTTCCGGTACCTGAAGGTGAGAGAGAGCGGCGCCTGGTGAGTACCGAAGCTACACCTGCACGGCAGCAGGCACCACCACACGCACCGCCGCACCTCTTACATAGGCACAGCATTGCCCTTTATCCAGTGGGAAAGCAGTTTGACACCACTGACTGAAGCAGACGAGATCAGACACGTGTGGAGAAACAGACCGTGGTGCATTGGCTGCTCTGGATGAGCTAAGAAAGGAACATTTCCTAAATTCCAGCAGAAGCGCATTGTAATCTGCTGCATAATGTAATGTATTCTCCTCGCTGCTCATGGGCCTAGCTTCATAGCAGCTTTTTATTGCTAATCATTTATCTTTTATGGTGGCTCACTTGCTGTTCTTTTATTTCTTTACATATACTGTATAATAGGCAGCCTGTGAATTGGAACATGATCTTTCTGCGTGTTCTATTGCCGAGATAAAAAGTCAGCCCAGGTGAAGGAGATCATCATTTGCTCATTTCACCTGAAATATGCAGTATCTATTCACAAAACACTATGAGAAAAGGTAGGCTCCGGTCATTTATTTAAACATTGAATGAAATCATAATAGTTAGTACTGACTGCAGTCAGAGTGAAAGAACTCAGGGCCTTGGGGCCTAATAATTGAGAAAATTTGTTAGCAAATGGTCAAAACCATGGGGGTCATTCCGAGTTGATCGCTCGCTAGCTAGTTTTAGCAGCAGTGCAAACGCTATGCCGCCGCCCACTGGGGAGTGTATTTTAGCTTAGCAGAAGTGTGAACGCCTGTGCAGCCGAGCTCTGCAAAAACAGTTTGTGCAGTTTCTGAGTAGCACTTCAGCATATTCGTGTCCGGATTTGACGTCATACACCCGCCCAGCGAACGCCCAGCCACGCCTGTGTTTTTTCAGACACATCTGCGTTTTTGCAAACCCTCCCTGAAAACGGTCAGTTGACACCCAGAAATTCCCCCTTCCTGTCAATCTTCTTGCGACCGGCAGTGCGCTTGAAAACTTCGCTAGAACCTGTGCAATACAACAAATGCCTTTGTACCCGTACGTCGCACGTGTGCATTGCGGTGCATATGCAAGTGCAGAAATGCCAATTTTTAGCCTGATCACTGCGCTGCGTACAACGGCAGCTAGTGATCAACTCGGAATGACCCCCCATGTGCACTGCAGGGTGGGGGGGGGGCAGATATAAAATGTGCGGAGAGAGTTAGATTTGAGTGGGTAATATTGTTTCTGTGCAGGGTAAATACTGTCTGCTTTATTTTTACACTGCAATTTAGATTTCAGTTTAACACACCCCACCCAGATCTAACTCTCTCTGCACATGTTATATCTGCCCCGCCAGTGCACATAGTTTTGCCCATTAGCTAATACATTTGCTGCTGCGATCAGATCTGAATTAGGCACTTGATTCTCAGTGGCAGAAGCAGTGTGTTGGTCCCATTTTGCGCTGCATCTATGTAGCACTGCACATGCGTCTTTATAGCGTGCAATTGAGGCACATATAGCGAGCGTTCCTTGGCAGTGACAGGGAAGTGGCTTAGCGGATGCACAGGGATCTTAAGTCTTATGGGTGTTTTACGGAGTGTCGCAGGTGTGTCTCTGAAAATGCATGCATACACAGAGGCTCAGATGCTCAAATAGCAGTCCATACACATTTATATTAAATCATATTTGCCTTTAAGCACATAGGGGCCCATTTATCAACATGTTTTAGCTATTTAAAACTCATTGTGTATGATAATGCTGCTCCAGCCAATCAGCTCCCAACTGTCATTTTTCAAACACATGACAGGAGATGATTGGCTGGAGCACCATTTATCATATGCACTGAGTTATAAATAGCTAAAACTCATTGATAAATGGGCCCCAAAGTTCTAACTTGTACACAGCCCTCATAGATACACTTGAACAGCGCTGGTTTAGAAGATGTAGGGGGGAATTCAATTAGCAGGGGTAATTTACCACGGGTGAAAAAAGGTGGTAGCCTCTGGCTTTAATGCCCAGGGCTATTCATCTACAGCTCCTTTTTCCCTGGCCGGTAAATTACCCTGTTAACCCGCATTAGCCCATAGAATCTGGGATAAGTTCTCGGACCTGTGGGTTAACATGTTCGTGGCACCCAGAAAGCGGGCCATTTAACTGCAGGCGGCTCTAATTGAATAGCCCCGCTGCTTCAATTAGCCTGCTGTAAATTAAGGCGGCTAATTGAATTTCCCCCATGCAGTGATTCTGTCACTGGATTTAAAGCAGCATTTTTTTAAATTATAGGCAAAGCCAACACTTTTGTAAACTCACTCCCTACTACACTCGGAATCCGGTCTCTAGGTCAACAGTAACTAGGTCGACCACTATTGGTTGACAGTAAGCAGGTCGACAGGGTTTCTAGGTTGACACGGTCTCTAGGTCAACATGTTCAAGGTTGACAGGTCAAAAGGTCGACATGAGTTTTTAAAAAAAAATTCTTTTTTTTTCTTTTTCATACTTAATCCACGCGGACTATGATTGGGAATAATAACCTGTACCGAGCGCAGCGGTAGCGGAGCGAGACACCTTGTCCGAAGCGAGGGGATATGGTGCACTAAATGGGGTTCCCGGTCACTGTACGGAGAAAACTACACCAAAACCACATAAAAAACTCATGTCGACCGTTTGACCTGTTGACCTAGACCATGTCGTCCTACAGATCCTGTCGACCTAGCATCCCTATCGACCTGGTTACTGTGATCGACCTAGACACTGTCAACCTAGTTACTGACGACCCTCCATACCACACCCACTACACCCCCCCCCCCCTTCTCCACAGTGATATCGACAAATAGTTTCCAAACTAATGGTCCCTACACATTTGGCGATCTGCCGCCGAGCTGCCCGATGGCGGATACGGCCGACGGGTGACCCGACGGCGGGGGGCATTGACGGGGGGAGGGAAGTTTCTTCACTTCCCCGTCACCCGGCTCCATAGCAGTGCATGCTAATATGGACAATCTCGTCCATAATGGCCTGCATGCATATGCGACCCAGCACCAACGATGAATAAGAGCGGGGACGCACATTGTCCATCGTTGGTTCCTACACTCTAAACGATATGAACGCGTTCTCATTCATTAATGAACGAGACCGTTCATATCGTTTATTAAAATCTATTAGTGTGTAGGGCCCTTAAGATAAACACAGAAGCTTAAATCTAAAAATAGGAAGTAACAGTTCTGTGTATGATTGGAACGTGTAACAGCTTATAGTGAGTCAGCTTCCACTATCTTTTATATGTATTTATGGCTAAGTAAAAAAAAAAAAGCTAGCACATTCCATACATTATTTGAACACATATTAAAAGGCTATTCTAACACGAAGAATTAGTTTCTCATACAGTGGAACATCTCTCTTAATGGATGTTCTCATCATGCGTCTTATATTCTATAACCTTGATAGTGTTCTAAGTCAAAGCCTGGCTTCTAATTTCAGAAAACCTGAATTTAATGCACTAGTGGCCTAAAAACTAATTATTTTGTCTTGTGTCTGATGCATCTGTGGAGAGAACTAACCGAGAACTTGATTATTTCAGGAAAAATGACGATACTTTAGATATATGTAATTTGTGGAGGCGACCAGTGAGAGAGAGGTGGTGAGTACAGGCTGAGTGCAACACATCCAATTGTAATTACTGTGCATTTATTCATCTCTTTATGTTGCAGTATGCTAAAAGTCTAAATAACTCTACATCACCATGCTGAAAGCAGACTTCGTGCCTTCAGAAATACTAACATGTAAATATAAAAAACATTCCAAGATGCAAATTATGCAACAAATGGGTGTAATTCCGACAAAATCCCGACAGGGGGGCCAGCGCAACGCAGCACACTGACACCCAGATAGGTACGGTACGATATTGTCATCCCTGTTGATTGAGCTGGGATACCTTTGAGTCACGGACCGCTTCAGTGCTGAGCAAATTCGCGGCTAATTTAGCCGATACAGGAGCGACTATTCCCTGTATGCTGAGATGGGTTACATGTGCAGCAGCTGTTAGTGGAAATGAGGTTCCACAATACTGTACCTATCTGGGTGTCAGTGTGCTGAAAGTGACGGCTAACTGCAGTTAACATCATCGCTGCGGGTGTCTCCAACGGGAGAAAGGTGTGCTATCCATCCCGCATCGGATTCTAACAACTAAACCATTACCAGCGGCTTCTGTGGAGTGCACACACAGGGTGAGCATATACTGGACATTTGTGTCATAATCAGGAGCGGTTCTTGGTGCGGGCAAGCAGTGCCTGCACCCAGGGTGCTGCGGCCTGGGGGCACGGCTGCAGGCACCGGCGCCTACCTGCACCCCGCTGCCCGGCTGCAGCAGACGCCGTGGGCTGTGAGGGCGTCCGCTGCAGCCAGCTCCACTGACAGACACTAGAGGTCATTATTGACCTCTAGTGTCTGTGCGGCGCTGCTATCGGAGAGACGTCATGACGTCTCTCCCGTAGAGAGGAGCTGTGGCGGGCAAACGGAGCAGCAGCAGCAGCGGTCGGGACTCGGGAAGCAGGAGCGGGGCAGTGGTAAGTATTGTGGGGGGGGGGGGTTGTGTGTGTTTGACAGCGCAGGGGACACAGCAGCAGAGGGCACAACTACTGGGGGCACAGCAGCAGAGGGCACAACTACTGGGGGCACAGCGACAGAGGGCACAACTACTAGGGCTAATCTACTGGGGGCACAACTACTGGGCAAATCTACTGGAGGCAAAGCAACAGAGGGCTCAACTACTGGGGAAAAAGCAACAGGGGGCACAACTACTGGGCAAAGCAACAGGGGGCACAGCAACAGAGGGCACAACTACTGGAGGCACAGCAACAGGGGGCACAGCGACAGGGCACAGCTACTGGAGGCACAACTACTTGGGGCAAATCTGGGGGCATAACTGTGGCCATGCCCCTCCCATACGAAGCCACGCCCCTATTTTTGCCACGCGCATCCGGGGGGGGGGGGGCGCCGCCAGTGGAAACGTTCGCACTGGGCGCCACAAGGTGTAGAACCGTCCCTGGTCATAATCTCTGATATTATTCATAATCCCGCTGGATCGGGTAAATGCATGGGATGCCGGTGGCAGGTGAACTATCACTGCTATTTATTGAATATATTGCAGGATTCCAGCATTTCACTCTGTGTGTGTGCACACTGGGGGTAATTCATAGTTGATCGCAGCAGGACATTTTTTAGCAGTTGGGCAAAACCATGTGTACTGCGGGGGGGGGGGGGGGGATATAACATTTGCAGAGAGAGTTAGATTTGGGTGGGTTATTTTGTTTCTGTGCAGGGTAAATACTGGCTGCTTTATTTTTACACTGCAATTTAGATTGCAGATTGAACTCACCACACCCAAATCTAACTCTCTCTGCACATGTTTTTTTTTTTTTAATTCAACAATTTTATTAGATTTTTTATAGAAATACAAGAACAGGGAAGACCTTCATGATACAGACATACCAAAAACCGGAGAGAAACCGGTATAGTTACAATAATCCATCGTAAGGTGCTTTTAAGCCACCTCAGTGAAACCACAGATACATAGTCGGTACTTGTAGGCTTGAGTAAGAGGTAAAGGATAAACAATCTTAACCTACATGAGGTCTAGGAAATGATGAAAACATTACCGACGTGCGTCTTAGCATAAGAAATCACCATATACCTAAGGCTAAGCATACAATTCTACCTGAGGATTCACAGGACATCAGTATACCCGAGAGGTCAGTAAAGAAGACAGACAGGAGGGGGGGGGGGGGGGGGGGGAACAAATGGGGAAAACAAATACAAGTATAATCATATCATGAATGAGTAGCGGCCAAAGAAGTCCTAAGTAAAAATATTAAAGAAGTAATTCAGGCATGGTTAGCCATTCTAACCAAAGAGCAGGTTCAGTACCCATATGGCATCAGACTAAACATACACCGTGGGGGTATTAAAATTAATATAATTGCATTTCCAAAGAAAACATCAGGGGTTCCCAAAGGAACAGTACCTGGGCCTAGGTTGTCAAGAGGCCCTATCGATTTGTCTATATAGATACCACGTTGTGGTCTCAAAAAGTTTATAGATGAAGGACTGTACATCCGGGTCTAGAGTATCAATATACCTCTCCCACTTCTTGGCAAACCGCCTGACCCCCAATTCAATATCAGGAAGAGTAGCACGCCTCTCAAAATAAATAATCCGGAGGGTCATGTGTTTCACAGCCATCAAAGAAGGGGTAGACGGTTTGATCCAATTATTAAGTATTTGTTTCTTGGCAATTGTCAGGATAACAGAGAGTACCGGAACAATGTCTCTATCTTCAGGCCCAAGAGACCACTCCCTAAAATCAAGTAGCAAACAAGCCCTCGGGCGTTTTATTAACCGTAAGTTAAATACTGTGTTGAGATAAGCGACCACCTTGTACCAAAACTTAGATATTTTCCGGCAAGACCACATATTGTGGTACAAGGTGGCACTCTGCGCAGTATATTTGATGCAACAGCCAGTGTCGTCTGGGACCATGTGTGCCCTCTGATTAGGCGCTATATATACCCTCAGGAGTGTCTTCAAGTGAACCTCTTGCAAAGAGGCAGAGTATAAGAACCTAAAAGTGGGTAAAATGTTATCTAACAATTCAGCGCACGATCCCATATTGGGGATATCTCTGGTCCATGAAGACAACGCGGAATCCCAGAGCCGGTCTCTATATGAGACCCTAAAGGTGTTTCTGAAGTAACTAAGATGGTAAGGACAATCTTTAGTAAGCACCATTAAGGTGCGCAGCGGGTCTGTGGTAGCCTCAGAAATCATTGGGTGAGACTGGGATTGAGCAAAGTGTCTAGCCTGCAGGTACATAAAAAATTCCCGGTGGGAAATACCAAATTTTATCTTGATATCAGAGAAAGAAAGCACTGCGTTGCCTCCTGGGTCGTATATGTCTCTAATAGCTGCGATCCCCTTTTCTCTCCAACTCAAAAAATGTGCGTTATCAAGGTCAGGAAGGAAACATGGGTTACCCCAAAACGTAGTGTGAAGAGAGGTGTCAGGTTTTCTCTGGGCTTTAGTGTGAGTGGCCTGCCATGCTCGATATGTATGCCAAAATAAAATATTATGTTTTATCTCAGATGGGAGACGGGAGTTTGGAGTGTGTAAGAGTGCAGCAGGGGAGAAAGGATGGAATACGGCCAGTTCAAGTGGCAAGTTCGTAAATACTGATCTGCCCCAAAGCCAGTCTGTGATATACCGGTACATCGCTGCTCTACTAAATAGAACAGGATCCGGGATTTCCATACCTCCCTCTTCACGTAATATCTGCAACCTAGCGTAGGGGACTCTTGGTCGTTTACCTGCCCATAGAAATCTAGTGAAACACTGTTTAAGAAAAAGGACATCTTTCTCAACAAGGGCAATAGGGAGCATAAGAAGAAAATAAGCAATCTTGGGAAAAACAACAGATTTAATAATTTCTGCGCGACCCATAAGAGACAAGGGCAGAGACGCCCAGTCTGTAAGGATTTTAGACACCTTGGACAAAATAGGACCAAAATTAACCGCATATAGATCCGGGAGGGAAGTAGGGATCTGAACTCCTAAATATCTAAGACTATCTCGAGCCACTGGGAATCGGGACAGGACCGGGTGTAATGGAAAGAGGGAAGAGTCTCCTGAAAGGAGGAGAAGCTCGGATTTAGATATATTAATTTTATATCCCGCAAAGGAACCAAATTGTTCAATCAGGGAGACAATCGCAGGGATGGACGTATCAGGCTGAGAAATAAATAGAAGCATGTCGTCAGCATACAGTGATAATTTTACCATGGTGTCCATTATTTTTATGCCTGTAAATCTGGGAGAATTTCTCAGGGAAACAGCTAGGGGTTCTAAAGCTAAGGCAAATAATAAAGGTGACAAGGGACAGCCCTGACGTGTGCCACTCTGGATAAGAAAAGGGGATGAGAGGATACCATTCTCCAAAACTTGAGTGGAGGGAGATTCATATAATCGGGAAATAAGAGAGACAAAGTCCTCAGGTGCACCAAAGCGGTGAAGCGTTTCATACAGATGGTCCCAGGTGACCAAGTCGAACGCCTTTTCGGCATCAAGTGACAATAATACATTAGTGTCAGTGGGTTTGGAAAGCTGAAAGGCCTGCATAACAGTCAAGACCTTTCGGATATTGCTCACTGATTGCCGACCCCAGACAAATCCAGTCTGGTCTGTATGAACTATATCAGGGACTATGAATTTGAGTCTATTCGAGAGGATTTTAGTGAACAATTTATAATCCGTGTTTAGAAGGGAGATCGGACGATAAGAACTGGGAGACTCAGGATCCCGGCCAGGCTTCGGGATAACCTTTATGACCGCGGAATTAAAATATTGGGGCAAGGAAGCACCCTGCATAAAAGAATTAAATAAGACAGAAAGAGGTTCGCACAGTCTAGTAGATAGAATTTTATAGTAGTCATTGGCAAAACCGTCAGGGCCCGGAGTCTTCCCAGTCTTCAGTCCAGCTATTGCTAAAGAAACTTCCTCAGTGGTGATAGGTGCAAGAAGAGAGGTACAGTGCGACTCTGACATTTGAGGCAGATCAGTAGAAGACCAAAAGCTAGACTTGTGGGTCTGGTTAATAACAGGACGTGCATAAAGAGTGGTATAAAAAGACTGTAGCACCTCAGCAATCTCGGCCAAGGTCCGTACTCTATCCCCACCTTGGGTGAGCAGAGAGTGAATGACCACTTTAGGGTGTCTGCCTTTTAACAAACGGGATAACAGTTTGCCAGACTTATTGCCATATCTGTAAATGCCACAGTCTCTTGAAAATGAATATTTAGCTTCCATTTGAGAAAGGAGGGTATCAAACAGTGTTTTTTGTGTAAGGTACCGTTCCCTAGTAGAAGGGGAGGGGGAGGATTTAAATTCCTGAAAAGAGTGAGTAAGAGCCGCCTGGGCTTCCAAATATTGTGAGTTTAAATCTAAATCCCTTTTTTTTACTATAGGACATAATGTGCCCCCGAATAACTGATTTTGACGCCTGCCAGAAAAGAGCAGGATCATCGCTCAGGGTTTCTCCATTGTGCGAATGATAATCCAGCCATGCTGCAGCTAATGAGGAGCGGAATTTCAGAGAGCCACTTAAATGAGAGGGGAAGTGCCAGGAGCGAAAAGGGGATTTTTCTGAGAGGAGCATCAATTTCATCCAGCATAAAGCATGGTCCGAAATAAAGATATCCTCAATTTTAGAGTCAGCCACTTTTGAGAAAAAGGAGTCAGATAACAGCAGATAATCAATCCTCGAGAACGTGTGGTGCGCAGCTGAGAGGCATGTAAATTCCCTTTCTAATGGGTAGCATGCGCGCCACACATCCACTAAGGACAACTGCAAGCAAATATAGGGGATACCAATACGTGGTAACGAGGGGGGAGCGCGAGGGGGGGGGGGGGGGGATTTATCCAAGGTTGGAGAAGAATATAAATTAAAATCTCCACCCAAGATTATAGGAATTTCAGAGTAGCTTAGTGACCTTGTTCGTGTAAAATTGCTTAGAGTACTGATTGGGAGCATAGATATTACAAAGTAGGAACCTGGATGCATACAATGTGACATCTGCCAGTACATACCTACCCTGAGTGTCATCTAAAATCGCATGGACAGAGATAGGGACCGTGTGCCGTGCTAAAATAATCACTCCCCTAGCCTTAGAAGAGAAGGAGGAAGAGGCTACCACAGACCAACCCATAGTGTTCAGTTTTACCACCTCATTTGGCATAAGGTGAGATTCCTGAATGAAAACAACATCCATCCCCACCTTTCGAAGATAGAGCAAAATCTTTCTGCGTTTAGCTGGGGAGTTGATCCCACCCACATTCCATGTGCCGACACTCAAACTAGCCATGCATCAAATGAACTGGGAAAACCTGAAAACCTGTGCAGTAATCATGATATCTACAGCCGCTGAAAAACAGATACAAATCATACTGGGGTGGACACATTAGGAGGAGAAGGGGAGGGGGAGAAGAAAAGAGGGACAGAAACATAGAAAACACACAAAATAAAACATTAACATTGTGAAAGAAAGTCCTGCTAAGGACAATCATAACTTCAGAAAACGAGAACAACCGGTTCAAGCAAGCACAGAGGCCATCTTAGACCGCCAATGAGCCAGCCAGAATTATGAAAACCTGAGGAAAAAATGAGGGAGGGGGCGCCCTTACCCACCCTCGGCAACATAATATATGAAAATATACATAGGAAAAATAACAAGAAAATATCAGAGCACACAGAGCATGTTACAGAAAAAGAAAAACGCAGCCTGTCACATAAGAAGTAGGGGGAGATATCTCCGCTAAGCATATATAACCATTCTAGAAAGATTACATAGCCACAAAAAGACAACAGATGAATAAGAAAAATCTAAAACAGAAAATAAGGCAAAAAGGTTCAGCCCGCTGTATAAGATCAAAGTCTCTTTTGGGGGAAAAAACACCTGCAGCAGATTCTACAGCAATAATTAAATTGGCAGACATAACCGGAAACAGAGAAGTCCAGGAGCAATACTCAGCCATCTCGATCCAGGGTGTCATCCGCCTGAGAGGAGTCGTCATCTGCCTTGGATGCCTCAGAAACATAAGCCTCTGCATCTGCAAGATTTGTAAAGTCCCGGAAAGAATTTCCATCAAACAGGCGTAGTCTTGCAGGGAAGAGCAAAGCAAATTTTTTATTCGCATTTACCAAACGGGAGCAAAGTGGGGTAAATTCCCGACGTGCCCGGGATACCTCCGCGGATTAGTCCTGGAAAATGGCCAAACAAGCTCCCTCCCATTGTAAATTCCTATGCCTCCTGGATGCCGTCCATATTGCCTCCTTATGGAGAAAGTTCAGACATTTAAATATAACCACACGTGGTCTGCTATTAGGTGAAGAACGTGGGGGACTCAGTCTGTGGGCTCTCTCGATAACTAAGCCAGTGCATTCATCTTGGATATGCAACAAATCAAGGAGGGACGTTTGTAAAAAAAAGAGTCAAATCAGGACCTTTCAGTGACTCAGGGAGCCCCAGCACCCGAAGATTCGATCTCCTCGATCTATTTTCAAGATCGTCAACCTTGTTCAGCAGCTGGAAGTGAGATTTCTGGAGCTCATCATATCTGTGCTTAAGATCCCCAACATCCTGAAAAGTCTCCCCCAGCCTTTGTTCATTTGTAAGAACAGTCTTAGATAACTGCTTGATTTGGGATTTTAGGTCTTTTACTGCCTGCTGCATTTTAGCAGCATGTGCATCCATGATAGGCTCCATGGCATCCCTAACAGCTCTCACTACATTAGCATAAGTCACTGGAGAGGCAGGGGAACAGTCAGGCTCACCTGAGGGAGAAATGTGTTTTGCAGAAGCCTGTTTAATGCTGCCAGCAGCCTGCAGACTCGTTTGTGAGCTAGGTGCGGTGGCCATCTTGGATTCACCCGGCCGTTTTTCAGACCTCGATCTCTGGGCTTTAGGGGGCATGGGGGAGGACAGAAACCTTTCCATCCAATCCCCAGCACCTTCCCACAGGTAGTGTGCGCCAGGTGCGGAGAAAAGCCGCGAACGGGAGGCGCTGTGTGCTCCGGTTACCGAGGGTGCAGGAGAGCTGCAGCAATCAGCTTCTCCTCACATGGGCGCCGGAACCGGAAGTTATTCTCTCTGCACATGTTATATCTGCCCCCCCTGCAGTGCACATGGTTTTGCCCAACTGCTAACAAACTTGCTGCTGCGATCAACTTGGAATTGCCCCCACTATTTATAACAATACTACCTTTCTATTATTAATATGTGGTTGCCTCTACTGAAAGGAAACACATTGTTGCTATTTAGCAATTAACGTGTAGAGCCTGCTTAGGCTTGGGTCCAGAACTGACAATTGATATCCAGCTTTTTTCTGATTTTTAAATATATTCTATTTGTGATTTTATGTCATTATAAATGTTGTTATAATTGTTATTTCAAAGTGCATTTAAAAGAATACAGTAAAAACTTTTTTATTCAAAGCAAGTTTCTCTTTTATTTAATGAATCCAAGCATATTTCTATACATAGAGTAAAAATTGGCATTATTGTCAGTACATCAAGCGCAATTAATTTCCTGGTTTTGTATTTGTTTCTTTCTGGGGCTCCGCAAAAGCTCTCAATTACTTGCAGCTGATGAACATCTGACTTTGGTAATTATTCAGTACAATTGCGCCGGGAGTCAGGGTGGTTTCTCACCTTATACAATGAGCCATGGATATACCTAAAACCTGGACTGTTGGGGTGCCTTGAGGACAGCGTTTGGGAACCTCTGACATAGCAGTTTATTCGGAAGAATACTGCACTGTTTGCCCCCCAGATTGTGAGGGTGTAGTATGAATTGCCGGCACTTGGGATCCCGACCGCCGGAATGCCGGCAGTGGTGTGAGCGCAAAAGAGCCCCTTTGCGGTCTTGCTACGCTCGCCACGCTGCAGCCACGTTATTTATTCTCCCTCCAGGGGTGTCGTGGACACCCCAAGAGGGAGATTAGTTGTCAGCATACCGGCGCCGAAATCCCGACGGCCGGTATATCAAGTACCACCCGATTGTGACTCCCCCAGGTGCTGGAACTAAGCTGGGGAACCAAGTAAGGAAACTAATCAGATTTTTTTGGTTTACCTTTTTGTTTAACTGTTCAGAAAAACATTGCAAAGGTCCTCAGTGCAGAACATCATCATTAGCAGCACAGATATCAGCATCAGCAGCCCTCCAGGCATCTGCACCAAATATGTCTACTGATAGGTGTTTCTGAGTAAGTTTGCTGGCTGCATCTTGATATATTTGTGTGAGGACACCTATTCCCTTCCCTGCGCCACCTCTTTAGGCAAGAAAGCTAGTGCAAAAACATGCACATACTGTATTCCCGAAATCATAATACTATAATATAGTCTGTCACAAATCATGCCAAAATTGGAGTCATGAATCTTATGAAAATGAAGTAATCTTTATTACACTTGAAACAGTAGAGGAATGAAGCATGGTTTGGGGGTACTTAGGCAAGAGAGATATATTGGGATTGCAAATGGGTAGCAGGGTTTCAGGAACACAGTATTGCACATGGGTAGCAGAGTGTTCATTAATGAAGTTAAATTAATGAAGTTGAGTGTTCATTCATGAAGCAGTGAAAAGAGTGGGAAAGTGAACCAGTGGAGGAGTCACCCATTCCAACCAATCAGCTGCTCTGTATATTGTTATAGTATGCAAGTTATAAATGTTACCTCAATGTTGATTGGTTGTCATGGGCAACTTCTCCACTGACTCAATTCTCCATACTTTTCACTGCTTCATGAATAGAACTGAGAACTAAGGATAGCATGCTTATAATACAGTGCCAGGAAGACAGGAATTCAGAATACCAAGTTCATGTTAACAGGAACTCCGGATAACAGGAACAGAATCAGGATCAGTACTGAATCGTAACTGTGACATATAAATGATATAAGCTCACCAATGTTCTGCCTATAATTCAATATGTTTAGTTTATGGTCAGACCTTCTCTCTGTGCAGTTAACATTCATTGTCTCACATGTAGCAGTGGCCTTGTTTCTTTTTTCAAAAAAGTCAAATAAAAACTTGGTTAAAAAAACAACCAAAAACAAAAACAAAAACATACTTTTAGTGAAATGGAGCAATACGTCCATGATATAAAAAACCCTCAAAAACAGCATTTGTCAACAATTTTGCATGTTTGTAATGGTCTCTTTCTCAGAGAATTAGTTGCTGATGCACCACAGTTTGCTAGACATAAAGAAGGACACAGACTTATAAGGAACGACTGTATATTGATTTGTTGTTCAGCCAAAAAATGTCATTCATTATTTTACCCACTGTCCTGCTGGATGGCAGAGAGACCAGACCGCACAATGGGGGTTATTGAGGTTTGTTAGCAAACCAAAAAAGTTAGCAATTGGGCAAAACCATGTTGCGCTGCAGTTCGGGCAGATGTAACATGTGCAGAGAGAGTTAGAACCTGCAGTGTAGTGTGGTTTTGCCCAATTGCTACCTTTTTTGGTTTGATAACAAATCTGAATAAGGCCCAATGCACACACTTGACACTTATACAAAGGCTGAAATGATATTTACATTTTACAGTATATACAGTTTTTTCAGCCTGAATTGTCACCCATTAAAGCATCACTGCCAAAGTCAAACATGTGACTTTTTCCCTGTTATTATTCCATTCTATTTGCAGCACGGATCACCAGCACAATGATACACGGCTTCCTACTCCCTGCGGGAAAAACAGACACATATTGCAGTTTAGTGCTAAGCGAAGACTTGGAGCTTATTCTGTGGATGGCTTTTAAACTCCTCCAGTCATTTTTTATTATAGCTTTGTGATTTATCTTCATTAAGTGGCAAATCTTCTATTCCTGGCATTCGGCATCCTGCAGGTTATCATTGTGTACGTATTATTACTCTTGCATTAGCCATTATAATATGAAGTGGTAAGTGGCTAGCTTTATGTATAAGCACATATATTATACATGTAATCCATTGGCCATTATCAGCAATCCAGGGACCTTGGCCAAGTTCTAGGGAACAAATTGTATCCTGCCAGCACATGATGCTGTCTTTTCCTAGAACGGAAGATAATGGAATATGTAGTACTGTAATACATGGCTGTATGGTAATTGTATGCTTCATGCTGATTCTTGGTGCTGAGTGACACGGCTCATTTTATATTACAAAGCACCTTTAGAAGTTATGAGAAATACATACAAACCCTTATATAATTGTCCTACTTTCCAGCAACTTTCTCTGCCTCCCCTGCTACCAGTACCTGTCAGGACTAATGTGTGGATGGAATCAGTATGTTATACTGCTGCATACTGAGCGGTAGAATGCCGGCAGAGGGGAGAGCAATACCATGTGATGTGGATACCCAATTTATTTATGGCCTGTTGGTCTGGCATCAAGTCCGACTTGCCTTGACAAAGGCATGTGTTTATA
The DNA here is from genome assembly GCF_028390025.1 of Pseudophryne corroboree. NCBI lineage: Eukaryota > Metazoa > Chordata > Amphibia > Anura > Myobatrachidae > Pseudophryne > Pseudophryne corroboree. The sequence goes on from NC_086444.1 coordinate 1,169,290,895, forward strand.
GCAGAGGCGTCACTAGGGTTGGTGTCACCCGGTGTGGTAACTCACGGTGTCACCCCCCATGGACAACACCCTCCCGTATCACAATACACGGAACCCTTAGTTATGTTTTTGTACTAGTTTTCACATTATAACACACAGAATGAGTCGAAAATCACATTATAGCACACAGAATAAGCCGAAATTCACAATATAGCACACGGTACGAGCCAAAATTCACATTATAGCACACGGCATGAGCCGAAATTCACATTATAGCACACTGCATAAGCCGAAATTCACATTATAGCACACTGAATGAGCCAAAATTCACATTATAGCACACGGCATAAGCCGAAATTCACATTATAGCACACGGTATGAGCCGAAATTCACATTATAGCACACGGTATCAGCCGAAATTCACATTACAGCACACTATATGAGCCGAAATTCACATTACAGTACACTGAATGAGCCGAAATTCACATTATAGCACACTGTATGACACAAAATTCAGGGAGAGTGACAGCAGGGACAGGGACAGAGAGACAAGGAAAGTGACAGCAGGGGCAGGGAGAGTGACAGCAGGGACATAAGGACCGGGAGAGTGACAGGGAAAGTGACCGCAGGGGCAGGGAGAGTGACAGCAGGGACATAGGAACAGGGAGAGTGACAGATGGACAGGGAAAGTGACAACAGGGACAGGGCGAGTGACAGATGGACAGGGAAAGTGACAGCAGGGACATAGGGACAGAGAGAGGGACAGCAAGGGCACATAGTAGGGACTAGGGCGAGAGAAAGGCAGCAGGGTAAGATTACCTATTTAGCAGCGGCGGTGCTGAGGATGCTGTGATCTGCGGGGCGGTGGATGAGATGGCTGTGATTGGCATGGTGCGGAGGAGGCGGAGGTGCCGAGAAGGACTGAGGGCAACGGTGGGGTGGCTGAGGGCAGCGCCGGTGTAGTGGAGGAGGAGGCAGAGGGCGGCGGCGGTGCAAGGAGGAGGAAGCTGTGGTCGGCAGCACTGCAGCTCCTATGACCGCGGCGCTACTATTTTGCGGACTGGCAGCCAATCAGGAGCGGCCGCGTGGCAAGAGCGCAATGTGGCGGCGGAGGTATTCAGACTCATATATATATATATACACACACACACTCCCTGCACAGTCCTCCCTGCACAGCAAAGTCTCCTCCCATTCTCCCTCCCAGCAAGGCATGCGGTGCAGGCGTGCGTATGACGTCACTCGTGACGTACAGCATCCGGCAACAGTTTATAGCTCATCACCATGGTGATAGTAGTACGGACCCGGTGGCGCCGCGGCGGTGTACAGGCGGGCCGGTGTGTATATCACCGCTGTCCGGTGATGAAGTCGGCGGGGGTGCGGTGCTGGGGAGGAGTAAGTGTGGGTGCAGCCGCAGACGTATCTGTGGATGGGTGTGCGGGTGTGCAGCTCTTTTTGGTGTCACCCCATTGAAGGGTGACACCAGGGTGCGGGCCGCACCCCCCGCACTCCCCTCATGACGCCTCTGGTTTATAGCAACATGGAATCCTGGCACCTTATAGGTTCACAGATTACACACTATCCTTATTACACAGCACACAAGTAACAGGGTACCGTAAACAGTAACTTGTTAGAGGCTAAAAAGTATATAAGAATATTTACAATCCTATATAATAAAAGGTTAATGCTGCTCCTCACCTCTATGGGGAGTATTCAAGTGTTTTGCGCGCTGACAGCCAATATATGGTGCCTGGCGGAGAAATTCAAGTGTTGCTTCATTGAGGCATGCACAGCCGCAGGGGCTAACATTACTGTTATGTTGTTCTGTCATTTTGACTAGCTGGTAACTAGTACTATATAAATGACATATTGTATCAATCACACCCAAAAGTGTCCCCCATCCTTTAACAGTTTGTGAGTTCTCTTTTACACCGTAGTGTGAGCAGAGTTTTCATATTTCTCTTACGTCCTAGAGGATGCTGGGGACTCCGTAAGGACCATGGGGTATAGACGGGCTCCGCAGGAGACATGGGCACTTTAAGACCTTTAATGGGCGTGAACTGGCTCCTCCCTCTATGCCCCTCCTCCAGACTCCAGTTAGATCCTGTGCCCAGAGGAGACTGGCCACACACTAGGGGAGCTCTACCGAGTTTCTCTAGAAAATAGACTTTGTTAGGTTTTTTATGTTCAGGGAGCACTGCTGGCAAAAGACTCCCTGCTTCGTGGGACTGAGGGGAGAGAAGCAGACCCACTTTCCTGGACTGATGGGCTCTGCTTCTTAGGCTACTGAGGGGAGAGAAGCAGACCCACTTTCCTGGACTGATGGGCTCTGCTTCTTATGCTACTGGACACCATTAGCTCCAGAGGGTCTGAACACTGGTGTCGTCTAGCTGTTCGTTCCCGGAGCCGCGCCGCCGTCCTCCTCACAGAGCCGGAAGATAGAAGCTGGGTGAGTATAGGAAGCAAGAAGACTTCACAGGCGGCAGAAGACATCAGAGCTTCGGAAGGTACCGCGCAGCGGTCGCGCTGCGCGCCTTTGCTCCCGTACACACACTAGGCACTGCAAGGGTGCAGGGCGCAGGGGGGGGCACCCTGGGCGGCAAGGATTACCTCATAAAAACGACTGGCAAGCTATATACACAGGGTATTTAAAACCCCCGCCAGTATAAATATTAGCGGGACCGAAGCCCGCCATCGAGGGGGTGGGGCTTCGTCCCTCAGCTCTAACCAGCGCCATTTTCTCCACAGCTTGGCTGCAGAGACGCTGCTCCCGGACCCTGCCCTGATATCTACAAGTAACAGGCCGCAAAACGAGGGGGAGCACAATATTTAGTGCTGATTTGATATATATATTATAAATAAAACGCGCTATACAGGTCTGGGGTATTGTTATATTTCAGACTGTGGCGGCGTTGGGTGTGAGCTGGCAAACTTCCTCTCTGTCTCTCCAAAGGACCTCCTTATGGGTCTGTCCCCTATAATTCAGTGTGTGTGGGGGTGTCAGTACGCGTGTGTCGACATGTCTGAGGCGAAAGGCTATTCGAGGGAGGAAGAGGAGCAAAATGTGATAGTGACTGCGTCGGCACCGCCGACTGCTGATTGGGTAGACATGTGGAATGTTTTGAATGCAAGTGTGGCTTTATTGCATAAAAGGTTGGACAAAGCTGAGTCTCAGAACCAAGCATGGAGTCAATCCATGGATATTGCTGTGTCTCAGAACCCATCAGGGTCCCAGAAACGTTCCTTTACCCAGATAGCAGACACTGATACCGACACGGATTCCGACTCCAGTGTCGACTATGATGAGGTGAGGTTACACCCACGGGTGGCCAAGAGTATTCAGTACATGATTGTAGCAATAAAGGATGTATTACATATCACAGAGGACCCTTCTGTCCCTGACACAAGGGTTTGTATGTTTAAAGGGAAGAAACGTGAGGTAACGTTTCCCCCATCTCATGAACTGAACGCTCTATTTGAAAAGGCTTGGGAAACTCCAGACAAGAGGCTGCAGGTTCCCAAGAGAATTATTATGGCGTATCCTTTCCCCTCACAGGACAGGTTACGGTGGGAATCCTCTCCCTCGGTGGATAAAGCCTTGACGCGGTTATCCAAAAAAGTGGCCCTACCGTCTCCGGACATGGCGACCCTAAAGGATCCTGCGGACCGTAAGCAGGAAACCACTTTAAAATCAATTTATGTGACTACGGGAGCCCTCCTCAGACCGGCAGTTGCGTCGGCATGGGTGGGTAGTGCAATTGCAAGTTGGGCAGTTAACTTGTCATCTGAAATGGACACCCTAGACAGGGATACTGTTCTGTTAACTTTGGGTCACATCAAGGACACAGCATTATACCTGAGGGAGGCTGTGAGAGATATTGGCCTCTTGGGATCCAGGTCCAATGCCATGGCTATTTCAGCTAGGAGGTCGCTGTGGACCCGTCAGTGGACTGGTGATGCTGACTCCAAGTGACTTATGGAGGCTTTGCCTTACAAGGGTGAAGTTTTGTTTGGAGAGGGCCTCGCGGACCTTGTTTCCACAGCTACCGCGGGTAAGTCTTCCTTTTTGCCTTTTGTTCCTCCACAGCAATAGAAACCGTCTCAATACCAGATGCAGTCCTTTCGGTCTCATAAATTCAGAAAGGGACGTGGATCATCTTTCCTCGCCAGAGGTAGAGGAAGGGGGAAAAGAACACCAGCTACGGCTAGTTCCCAGGAGCAAAAGTCCTCTCTGGCTTCTGCCAAATCCACCGCATGACGCTGGGGCTCCCCTGCGGAGTCCGCGCCGGTGGGGGCACGTCTTCACCTCTTCAGCCAGGTCTGGGTTCAGTCGGACCTGGATCCTTGGGTGCTAGGAATTGTGACCCAAGGGTACAAACTAGAGTTCGAGGACGTCCCTCCGCACCGATTTTTCAAATCGGCCTTACCAGCTTCTCTCCCAGAGAGAACAATAGTTTCAGCGGCAATACAAATGCTGTGTTAACAGCAAGTGATTATCATGGTTCCCCGGTTACAACAGGGGAAGGGGTTTATTCAACTCTATTCGTGGTCCCGAACCGGACGGCTCGGTCAGACCGATTCTAAACCTAAAATCCCTAAACCTGTATTTGAGGAGATTCAAATTCAAGATGGAATCTCTCCGAGCAGTGATCTCCAGTCTGTACGGGGGGGATTTTATGGTCTCACTAGACATAAAGGATGCATACCTTCATGTCCCCATATACCCTCCTCATCAGGCGTTCCTGAGATTCGCTGTGCAGGATTGTCATTACCAATTTCAGATGTTGCCGTTTGGGCTTTCCACGGCCCCGAGGATTTTCACCAAGGTAATGGCAGAAATGATGGTGCTCCTGCGCAAGCAGGGGGTCACAATTATCCCGTACTTGGACAATCTCCTGATAAAAGCAAGATCAAGAGAACAATTACTGAAAAACGTGGAGCTCTCTCTGAGGGTGCTACAACAACATGGCTGGCTTCTAAATTTGCTAAAGTCGCAGTTGGTTCCGACAACTCGGCTGTCGTTCTTGAGCATGATTCTGGATACGGAAAGACAGAGGGTTTTTCTTCCAGTGGACAAAGCTCAGGAAATCCAGAACATGGTCAAGGATCTGCTAAAACCAAAAAGAGTATCAATTCATCAATGCACTCGAGTGTTGGGAAAGATGGTGGAGGCCTACGAGGCCATTCCGTTTGGCAGGTTTCATGCAAGAACTTTTCAGTGGGACCTACTGAACAAGTGGTCAGGGTCCCATCTCCAAATGCATCGGTTGATATGCCTGTCCCCCAGGGCCAGGATCTCTCTCCTGTGGTGGCTCCAGGGGGCTCACCTTCTAGAGGGTCGCAGGTTCGGAATTCAGGATTGGGTTCTCGTGACCACGTACGCGAGCTTCCAAGGATGGGGAGCGGTCACACAGGGAATAAACTTTCAGGGAATATGGTCAAGCCAGGAATGTGCTGGAATTAAGGGCCATATACAACGGCCTGAAACAGGCGGAGCATCTTCTTCGCAACCTACCGGTTCTAATCCAGTCAGACAACGTTACAGCCGTGGCGCATGTAAACCGACAAGGCAGAACAAGGAGCAGAGCAGCAATGGCAGAGGCCACCAGGATTCTTCGCTGGGCGGAAAATCACGTGAGCGCCCTGTCAGCAGTATTCATTCCAGGAGTGGACAACTGAGAAGCAGACTTCCTCAGCAGACACGATCTCCATCCAGGAGAGTGGGGACTTCATCAAGAGGTCTTTGCAGAAGTGACAAGTTGCTGGGGACTCCCTCAAATAGACATGATGGCGTCACGCCTCAACAAGAAGCTTCGGACGTATTGTTGAAGGTCTAGGGACCCTCAGGCGATAGCGGTGGACGCGCTGGTAACACCATGAGTGTATCAGGCGGTCTATGTGTTCCCTCCACTTCCACTCATCTCAAAAATATTGAGAATCATAAGAAGAACAAAGGTTCAGACAATACTCATTGTTCCAGATTGGCCTCGAAGGGCCTGGTATCCAGATCTTCAGGAAATGCTCACGGAAGATCCTTGGCCTCTTCTTCTCAGAGAGGACCTGTTACAACAGGGGCCGTGTGTGTTCCAGGACTTACCGTGATTACGTTTGACGGCATGTAGGTTGAACACCAGATCCTAGTCATCCCTACTCTACTTAAAGCTAGGAAGGAGGTAACGGCGAAGCACTATCACCGTATCTGGAGGAAGTATGTGTCTTGGTGTGAATCCAAGAATGCTCCTACGGAGGATTTCCAGCTGGGTCGTTTTCTCCATTTTCTACAGACAGGAGTGGATATGGGCCTAAAATTAGGCTCCATTAAGGTGCAGATTTCGACCTTATCAATATTCTTTCAGAAGGAATTGGCTTCTCTTCCAGAAGTGCAGACTTTTGTGAAGGGAGTACTGCACATCCAACCTCCTTTTGTGCCCCCAGTGGCACCGTGGGACCTTAACGTGGTGTTACAGTTCCTTAAATCACATTGGTTTGAACCACTTCAAACTGTTGACTTGAAATTTCTCACTTGGAAAGTGGTCATGTTATTGGCCTTGGCTTCGGCAAGGCGGGTGTCAGAATTGGCGGCCTTGTCTCACAAGAGCCCCTATCTGATTTTCCATGCAGATAGAGCGGAATTGAGAACTCGTCCTCGATTTCTACCCAAGGTGGTTTCGTCGTTTCACATGAACCAACCTATTGTGGTGCCGGTGGCTACGGATGTCTTGGAGGATTCCAAGTCCCTTAATGTGGTCAGGGCTTTAAAAATCTATGTAGCCAGAACGGCTCGTATTAGGAAAACAGAGGCACTGTTTGTCCTGTATGCGGCCATCAAGATTGGCGCGCCTGCTTCCAAGCAGACTATTGCACGCTGGATCTGTAACACGATTCAGCAGGCTCATTCTACGGCTGGATTGCCGTTACCAAAATCGGTAAAGGCCCATTCCACTAGGAAGGTGGGTTCTTCTTGGGCGGCTGCCCGTGGTGTCTCGGCATTACAGCTTTGCCGAGCGGCTACTTGGTCGGGTTCAAACACTTTTGCAAAATTCTATAAGTTTGATACCCTGGCTGATGAGGACCTCATGTTTGCTCAATTGGTGCTGCAGAGTCATCCGCACTCTCCCGCCCGGTCTGGAGCTTTGGTATAAACCCCATGGTCCTTACGGAATCCCCAGCATCCTCTAGGACGTAAGAGAAAATAAGATTTTAAGCCTACCGGTAAATCTTTTTCTCCTAGTCCGTAGAGGATGCTGGGCGCCCGTCCCAGTGCGGACTGAAATCTGCAATAATTGTACATAGTTATTGATAAGGTTACACACATGTTGTGTTACGGTTGAAATCAGGCTGTTGCTGTTTTCTGTTGTTGTTCATACTGTTAACTGATTTACTTATATACCATGTTGTACGGTGTGTTTGTGGTGTGAGCTGGTATGTGTCTCACCCTTGATTAACAAAATCCTTTTCCTCGAAATGTCCGTCCCCTCTGGGCACAGTTCCTATAACTGGAGTCTGGAGGAGGGGCATAGAGGGAGGAGCCAGTTCACGCCCATTAAAGGTCTTAAAGTGCCCATGTCTCCTGCGGAGCCCGTCTATACTCCATGGTCCTTACGGAGTCCCCAGCATCCTCTACGGACTAGGAGAAAAAGATTTACCGGTAGGTTTAAAATCCTATTATTACCAGTACCAGCTGGGTACCAGTCTTCATAATGAGGACCGGACAGCTTTCAAGAACGTGGCAGAAGCGAATACTCCAGTCCTTTCCAAATGTTCATTATACAGGTGCTCCCTGTGCAGCGTCTTTTGTAACCTTCTTTCTTCTTCTTTTTTTTTTTTACTAGGATCATCTTTCGCAAGTAAATATTCCACCTGGAATAGTTCCCTATAGTTAGGATAGCTAAAGCACAGAACAATCAGCTCCCAGTTGTCATTTTTCAAACATACCTGTAACTTGGCAGTTAGGTGCTTGGTACTTTACAGTATCTCTTTCCACTTTATCTCTCAACAAAGCTTGATACATCTCACCAATATTCTCTCTCCACGTTATCTTACTCCAGTGTTTGATACATCTATTCCTAATGTGTGCTTGACCTCCCAGAGAAGGGGTTAGTCAGCCAGCTTCCAAGACTGATTAGCCTGCCGCATGGTACGGGAAGTCGTCACTCGAGGTTATGCCATAGCCGGACAGTTGGACCAGACAAAGGCAAACCCTTTACATTCGGTGGTACAGACCCTCCTGGATACAGGAGTCGTAGTACAGGTGCCTCTTGCTCAGCGGGGCCGGGGGTACTATTCTCCGCTGTTTCTGGTCCCGAAACCGAATGGGTCTTCCATCAGACCTGGGCCCAGTTAATTGGCTAACGAACCTGATTGGCTCACGAACCGGCGGCTGGTTTGAGGTCCTACCCGCCGCCGCCCGACATAGCCGTGCTCTCCTCCCTGTCCTGACACCCGAGACACACCGCCCCGCCGGATGGAGCAGCGGTAAGCAGTACAGTGGGGTGGGGGGCACTGTGGGGGAATTTGTGGATCTGGCACTGTGGGGGCATTTGTGGATCTGGCACTGTGGGGGCATTTGTATACCTGGCACTGTGGGGGCATTTGTATACCTGGCACTGTGGGAAAATTTGTATACCTGCACTGTGGGGACATTTGTGGATTCGGCACCGTGGGGGCATTTTTATACCTGGCACTGTGGGGGCATATGTGGATTTGGCACTGTGGGGGCATTTGTATACCTAGCACTGTGGGGGCATTTGTATACCTGACACTGTGGGGGCATTTGTATACCTGGCACTGTGGGGGCATTTGTGGATCTGGCACTGTGGGGGCATTTGTATACCTGGCACTGTGGGGGCAATTGTGGATCTGGCACTGTGGGGGCAATTGTGGATCTGGCACTGCACTATTGGGGGCATATGTGTATCACGTCCCATGTTAATTGGCCACACCCATTTTTTGGCACACGCGCACACAGTACCTCTAAGGGGCATATCTACTGGGGGGCAGGGTCATTTTTTAAGTTGAGAATTTTTGTATGGCCCCCTGAAGGATTTTATAAATATCCAAATGGCCCTTGGTAGAAAAAAGGTTCCCTACCCCTGATCTAACGGAACATATTCCAGATGCCTTGAGTCCTTTCGGAGAAAAGTGCTACAGTATACAAATAACAGCAGTGATGCACAAACACTTCATTCATTTATTTCAGCATGTAATCACATTTATTCTGTTAATTGCAATTATGCATCTATTCTTGGCTGTACTTACTTCTAGTTATGTATTCTGATTTCATGTTTGTCAGCTGTGATTTGTCCTACCCTGTTTCTACGTTCTAGTAATGTTTTGTACATATGCCATATACTGACACTGTGGTTAGCTGTTGTGTATTGTGCTTATGCTGTGTTACTGTTATTTTTCAATGTTTTTATGTTTGCTTTGGATGGCGGCCATTAGGTCGACATGGCCATTAGGTTGACATGTACTAGGTCAACATGGAAAAAAGGTCGACATGCGTTTTGCAAAAATGTTTTCATTTTTTTACCTTTTTCATACTCAACAATCCACGTGGACCACAATTAGGAACGGTAACCTGTGCAGAGCGCAGCGGTAGCGGTGCGAGGCACCGTGCCTGAATGGGAGAGGACACGGTGCACTAATTGGGGTTCACCGTCACTTTTTGAAGAAAGCAACACCCAAAAAAGTAAAAAAAAACTCATGTCGTCATTTTTCCACGTCGACCTAGCACATGTCGACCTAATGACCATGTCAACCTAGTGATCATGTCGACCTAATGCATGATGACCAAACGTGGTCAACCCAATGTATGTCGACCTAACTCATGTCGACCTAATGAACCACACCCCTTGCTTTGACTACCTACTCAGGCCTGACCTCTGGCTTTCGTTGACTATAAGCATGCCAGAATCTTTGGTCCAGGTTTATAACTTCAGTCAGTCATTTAATAATAATGTGTATATTTTTATCCTGTAAACTCTGGTTTCTTTGGCAATACATATCTGAAAGCAAAGATGGACTGAGGCTGTTATTTGGTCCCAGCATATCATACTCAGATGTTTTTTTTAAAAGTGGCAATCATTTGCAAGGCAAAACCATGCCTTGTAAACGATTGCCGCTTTAAAAAAACATCTGACTTCAGCTGGGAACCCGCACCTCCGGCCAACTCGGTCGTCATTACATCTGGCATGATGTTGTGTTTCCAGGGCTAAAAATACATTTACTAACATTTAAAAATGAAAATAAAAAATGTAATCTGTTAGTAAATGTGTTTTAACCCCTGAAAACACATCAGACCTGGGTGGTCATTCCGAGTTGATCGCTCGTTATTTTTTTTCGCAACGGAGCGATTAGTCGCTAATGCGCATGCGCAATGTCCGCAGTGCGACTGCGCCAAGTAAATTTGCTATTAAGTTTGGTATTTTACTCACGGCATTACAAGGTTTTTTCTTCGTTCTGGTGTTCGTAGTGTGATTGACAGGAAGTGGGTGTTTCTGGGCGGAAACTGGCCGTTTTATGGGTGTGTGCGAAAAAATGCTACCGTTTCTGGGAAAAACGCGGGAGTGGCTGGAGAAACGGGGGAGTATCTGGGTGAACGCTGGGTGTGTTTGTGACGTCAAACCAGGAACGAAACTGACTGAACTGATCGCAGTTGCCGAGTAAGTCTCAAGCTACTCAGAAACTGCTAAGAACTGTCTTCGCAAATCTGCTAATCTTTCGTTCGCAAATCTACTATGCTAAGATTCACTCCCAGTAGGCGGCGGCTTAGCGTGTGCAAAGCTGCTAAAAGCAGCTTGCGAGCGAACAACTCGGAATGAGGGCCCTGATCACTGTTGTGCGACAATTGCATAGCAGCCGATTATCGAATGACTGCGTATGCGTACAGATCATAATGCGCAGGCGTGAGGCCAGACTGTGAAACAATACTGTGTCTTTTTTGATCAGTATGCGAACGCAAGCTGATTGACAGGAATCGGACGTTTGGGGGTGGTAACTGGCCGTTTTCTGGGAGTGTCTGGAAAAACACAGGCGTTCCCAAGCGTTTTCAGGGCGGGTGTGTGATTAATTATTTTTAATTATGCAGTTGCATATCTATAACAGGTGCACCCATTTCTCCTCTATATTTACTTACCGGTGTCTAGCGCCTGCAGCCTCAGCGCTGACTCAGTAGGAAAATGGTGTGATGGACATTTTCCTGGCAGTTTGCATATGCGTAGTAGGGAAATCACTGGGAAACTGTCCGCCATGCCATTTCGTCAGAGACCTGTACGTGCGCGGCAGACTGTACATGAATTTGTAGAGACAGGTTCAAATGACGATTGATGGGTTAATTTGTTGAGCTGTACGGGTAAATTCGGCAGGGCTGGCTGGTCCACTTGAGGGGATTGTTTACTAAAAAAGAAATCGATCTCCCTCTTTTTCAATTTATACAAATCCCTGTCTTCACTCGCGGTACCACTATCAGATTCATACACTGGGTGTATATAGAACATATTCTCAGCCTCAGAAAAGATCAGAGTATCAGAATTGTCACATTGTAAAAAGAATGTAGCAGCATCCGCTGCCTCTCCACTGGTATTCCACATAATTGGCAATGTCACTTAATGAAGACTGCAACTAGTGCAAATGGGAGGCAGTCATGTGACCAGCGGACAATACTGATGCCGGAATCCTGCCCCCTTACAGTCCCAACAGTCGGCATGCTGACTAACAGGGACTATTCCCACTCGTGGGTGTCCACAACCCCCATAGAGTGGGAATATAACCTGTGGTGAGCACCGGTCACCCTTTACCAACCTGATATTTTAGTGGAAAGCGCTAATTAAATAAAAAAAATTTATGAGTGATTTATGGGTGAATGATATTGAGACTAAAAAAAAATATGTAAAAGTAAAACAAGCGGTACCTGTGGAAAAAAGGGTGTTGGTAAAATAATGTTTACACTCTTTTGAGTGAATTGGTAAGGAATGGCCCGTGCACAGTTGTTAATAGTCCCGGTTGTCCTACCTGTCCCTGCGCTATGTTGTTCCGGAGCTGCTGGTGAGCACAGCGGCTCTGATCCTGAGTGCAGTGGATGGTGAAGCTGGCGGCGCTGGGTCCCGCTGCGTCCAGCGGGCTGTATGCGCAGTGATGTTTTCCGGCTCCCGTCACCGCTGCTGACAGCGGGTCATGTTGCGGCCGATGTCCTGGCCGTGCGGTGGGCTTTCTTTCTCCTTAGTAGACGATCACCAACGCGTTTCATGCGGTTTGCACTTTTTCGAGGAGGGAATGAAAAGATCTTTATTTAGGCTTCCAATTTATATTAAAAGATACCGGAACTTCCGCCCGGAAGTGACCTCATTTTTGGTGGGACCCATATGTCAGGTTTTCCACATAGAGGAAATGTTATAAAACGTCAAATGTGAATAGTGAAGAAAAATTAAAAAAATAGAAAAATGTTTTTGGGTACCGCTATGTTTATTGGTTAGGACTGTAAAGTATATTTATTTTTTTATTTTTATTTTTTTGGTTGTCTGATTAATGCTGGCTATTTTGTTAATTTTTTGATTTTTGATAAAAATTATTTTTTTCGTCGAAAAAAATAACAAAATAGCCAGCATTAATCAGACAACCATATGTGGAAAACCTGACATATGGTTCCCACATCCTGACATATGGTTCCCACCAAAAATGAGGTCACTTCCGGGCGGAAGTTCCGGTATCTTTTAATATAAATTGGAAGCCTAAATAAAGATCTTTTCATTCCCTCCTCGAAAAAGTGCAAACCGCATGAAACGCGTTGGTGATCGTCTACTAAGGAGAAAGAAAGCCCACTGCACGGCCAGGACATCAGCCGCAACACAACCCGCTGTCAGCAGCGGTGATGGGAGCCGGAAAACATCACTGCGCATATAGCCCGCTGGACGCAGTGGGACCCAGCGCCGCCAGCCTCACCATCCACTGCACTCAGGATCAGAGCCGCTGTGCTCACCAGCAGCTCCGGAACAACATAGCGCAGGGACAGGTAGGACAACCGGGACTATTAACAACTGTGCACGGGCCACTCCTTACCAATTCACTAAAAAGAGTGTAAACATTATTTTACCAACACCCTTTTTTCCACAGGTACCGCTTGTTTTACTTTTACATATTTTTTTTTAGTCTCAATATCATTCACCCATAAATCACTCATAACATTTTTTAATTTAATTAGCGCTTTTCACTAAAATATCAAATCCACCTTCTAAGAAAGCAGCTTTTCATTCAAGCGCAGCAATTTAACATATTTTTAACCCTTTACCAACCTGTCTCAGACCGCCTCCTTGCTATATAATACTTGCTCTGGTGCCTTCCTCGCTGGAGTATCAACCCCCATACAGAAAATGTGTATAAATACTAGAGATGAGCAGGTTCGGTTTCTCTGAATCCGAACCCGCCAGAACTTCATGTTTTTTTTCACGGGTCCGAGCGACTCGGATCTTCCCGCCTTGCTCGGTTAACCCGAGCGCGCCCGAACGTCATCATGATGCTGTCGGATTCTCGCGAGGCTCGGATTCTATCGCGAGACTCGGATTCTATATAAGGAGCCGCGCGTCGCCGCCATTTTCACACGTGCATTGAGATTGATAGGGAGAGGACGTGGCTGGCGTCCTCTCCGTTTAGAATAGATTAGAGAGACACTTGATTTACTAATTTTGGGGAGCATTAGGAGTACTCACTACTCAGTACAGTGCAGAGTTTTGCTGATAGTGACCAGTGACCACCAGTTTTATTTATAATCCGTTCTCTGCCTGAAAAAAGCGATACACAGCACACAGTGACTCAGTCACATACCATATCTGTGTGCACTGCTCAGGCTCAGGCCAGTGTGCTGCATCATCTATATATATAATATTATATATATCTGTCTGACTGCTCAGCTCACACAGCTTATAATTGTGGGGGAGACTGGGGAGCACTACTGCAGTGCCAGTTATAGGTTATAGCAGGAGCCAGGAGTACATAATATATTATATAGTGAGTGACCACCAGACACACAGTGCAGTTTATTTAATATATCCGTTCTCTGCCTGAAAAAAGCGATACACACAGTGACTCAGTCAGTCACATACCATATCTGTGTGCACTGCTCAGGCTCAGGCCAGTGTGCTGCATCATCTATATATATTATATATCTGTCTGACTGCTCAGCTCACACAGCTTATAATTGTGGGGGAGACTGGGGAGCACTACTGCAGTGCCAGTTATAGGTTATAGCAGGAGCCAGGAGTACATAATATTATATTAAAATTAAACAGTGCACACTTTTGCTGCAGGAGTGCCACTGCCAGTGTGACTAGTGACCAGTGACCTGACCACCAGTATATATAATATTAGTAGTATACTATCTCTTTATCAACCAGTCTATATATTAGCAGCAGACACAGTACAGTGCGGTAGTTCACGGCTGTGGCTACCTCTGTGTCGGCACTCGGCAGCCCGTCCATAATTGTATATACCACCTAACCGTGGTTTTTTTTTCTTTCTTTATACATACATACTAGTTACGAGTATACTATCTCTTTATCAACCAGTCTATATATTAGCAGCAGACACAGTACAGTGCGGTAGTTCACGGCTGTGGCTACCTCTGTGTCGGCACTCGGCAGCCCGTCCATAATTGTATATACCACCTAACCGTGGTTTTTTTTTCTTTCTTTATACATACATACTAGTTACGAGTATACTATCTCTTTATCAACCAGTCTATATATTAGCAGCAGACACAGTACAGTGCGGTAGTTCACGGCTGTGGCTACCTCTGTGTCGGCACTCGGCAGCCCGTCCATAATTGTATATACCACCTAACCGTGGTTTTTTTTTCTTTCTTTATACATACATACTAGTTACGAGTATACTATCTCTTTATCAACCAGTCTATATATTAGCAGCAGACACAGTACAGTGCGGTAGTTCACGGCTGTGGCTACCTCTGTGTCGGCACTCGGCAGCCCGTCCATAATTGTATATACCACCTAACCGTGGTTTTTTTTTCTTTCTTTATACATACATACTAGTTACGAGTATACTATCTCTTTATCAACCAGTCTATATATTAGCAGCAGACACAGTACAGTGCGGTAGTTCACGGCTGTGGCTACCTCTGTGTCGGCACTCGGCAGCCCGTCCATAATTGTATATACCACCTAACCGTGGTTTTTCTTTCTTTCTTTATACATACATACTAGTTACGAGTATACTATCTCTTTATCAACCAGTCTATATATTAGCAGCAGACACAGTACAGTGCGGTAGTTCACGGCTGTGGCTACCTCTGTGTCGGCACTCGGCAGCCCGTCCATAATTGTATATACCACCTAACCGTGGTTTTTTTTTCTTTCTTTATACATACATACTAGTTACGAGTATACTATCTCTTTATCAACCAGTCTATATTAGCAGCAGACACAGTACAGTGCGGTAGTTCACGGCTGTGGCTACCTCTGTGTCGGCACTCGGCAGCCCGTCCATAATTGTATATACCACCTAACCGTGGTTTTTTTTTCTTTCTTTATACATACATACTAGTTACGAGTATACTATCTCTTTATCAACCAGTCTATATATTAGCAGCAGACACAGTACAGTGCGGTAGTTCACGGCTGTGGCTACCTCTGTGTCGGCACTCGGCAGCCCGTCCATAATTGTATATACCACCTAACCGTGGTTTTTTTTTCTTTCTTTATACATACATACTAGTTACGAGTATACTATCTCTTTATCAACCAGTCTATATATTAGCAGCAGACACAGTACAGTGCGGTAGTTCACGGCTGTGGCTACCTCTGTGTCGGCACTCGGCAGCCCGTCCATAATTGTATATACCACCTAACCGTGGTTTTTTTTTCTTTCTTTATACATACATACTAGTTACGAGTATACTATCTCTTTATCAACCAGTCTATATATTAGCAGCAGACACAGTACAGTGCGGTAGTTCACGGCTGTGGCTACCTCTGTGTCGGCACTCGGCAGCCCGTCCATAATTGTATACTAGTATCCAATCCATCCATCTCCATTGTTTACCTGAGGTGCCTTTTAGTTGTGCCTATTAAAATATGGAGAACAAAAATGTTGAGGTTCCAAAATTAGGGAAAGATCAAGATCCACTTCCACCTCGTGCTGAAGCTGCTGCCACTAGTCATGGCCGAGACGATGAAATGCCAGCAACGTCGTCTGCCAAGGCCGATGCCCAATGGCATAGTACAGAGCATGTCAAAACCAAAACACCAAATATCAGTAAAAAAAGGACTCCAAAACCTAAAATAAAATTGTCGGAGGAGAAGCGTAAACTTGCCAATATGCCATTTACCACACGGAGTGGCAAGGAACGGCTGAGGCCCTGGCCTATGTTCATGGCTAGTGGTTCAGCTTCACATGAGGATGGAAGCACTCAGCCTCTCGCTAGAAAACTGAAAAGACTCAAGCTGGCAAAAGCACCGCAAAGAACTGTGCGTTCTTTGAAATCCCAAATCCACAAGGAGAGTCCAATTGTGTCGGTTGCGATGCCTGACCTTCCCAACACTGGACGTGAAGAGCATGCGCCTTCCACCATTTGCACGCCCCCTGCAAGTGCTGGAAGGAGCACCCGCAGTCCAGTTCCTGATAGTCAGATTGAAGATGTCAGTGTTGAAGTACACCAGGATGAGGAGGATATGGGTGTTGCTGGCGCTGGGGAGGAAATTGACCAGGAGGATTCTGATGGTGAGGTGGTTTGTTTAAGTCAGGCACCCGGGGAGACACCTGTTGTCCGTGGGAGGAATATGGCCGTTGACATGCCAGGTGAAAATACCAAAAAAATCAGCTCTTCGGTGTGGAGGTATTTCACCAGAAATGCGGACAACAGGTGTCAAGCCGTGTGTTCCCTTTGTCAAGCTGTAATAAGTAGGGGTAAGGACGTTAACCACCTCGGAACATCCTCCCTTATACGTCACCTGCAGCGCATTCATAATAAGTCAGTGACAAGTTCAAAAACTTTGGGTGACAGCGGAAGCAGTCCACTGACCAGTAAATCCCTTCCTCTTGTAACCAAGCTCACGCAAACCACCCCACCAACTCCCTCAGTGTCAATTTCCTCCTTCCCCAGGAATGCCAATAGTCCTGCAGGCCATGTCACTGGCAATTCTGACGAGTCCTCTCCTGCCTGGGATTCCTCCGATGCATCCTTGCGTGTAACGCCTACTGCTGCTGGCGCTGCTGTTGTTGCCGCTGGGAGTCGATGGTCATCCCAGAGGGGAAGTCGTAAGCCCACTTGTACTACTTCCAGTAAGCAATTGACTGTTCAACAGTCCTTTGCGAGGAAGATGAAATATCACAGCAGTCATCCTACTGCAAAGCGGATAACTGAGTCCTTGACAACTATGTTGGTGTTAGACGTGCGTCCGGTATCCGCCGTTAGTTCACAGGGAACTAGACAATTTATTGAGGCAGTGTGCCCCCGTTACCAAATACCATCTAGGTTCCACTTCTCTAGGCAGGCGATACCGAGAATGTACACGGACGTCAGAAAAAGACTCACCAGTGTCCTAAAAAATGCAGTTGTACCCAATGTCCACTTAACCACGGACATGTGGACAAGTGGAGCAGGGCAGGGTCAGGACTATATGACTGTGACAGCCCACTGGGTAGATGTATGGACTCCCGCCGCAAGAACAGCAGCGGCGGCACCAGTAGCAGCATCTCGCAAACGCCAACTCTTTCCTAGGCAGGCTACGCTTTGTATCACCGCTTTCCAGAATACGCACACAGCTGAAAACCTCTTACGGCAACTGAGGAAGATCATCGCGGAATGGCTTACCCCAATTGGACTCTCCTGTGGATTTGTGGCATCGGACAACGCCAGCAATATTGTGTGTGCATTAAATATGGGCAAATTCCAGCACGTCCCATGTTTTGCACATACCTTGAATTTGGTGGTGCAGAATTTTTTAAAAAACGACAGGGGCGTGCAAGAGATGCTGTCGGTGGCCAGAAAAATTGCGGGACACTTTCGGCGTACAGGCACCACGTACAGAAGACTGGAGCACCACCAAAAACTACTGAACCTGCCCTGCCATCATCTGAAGCAAGAAGTGGTAACGAGGTGGAATTCAACCCTCTATATGCTTCAGAGGTTGGAGGAGCAGCAAAAGGCCATTCAAGCCTATACAATTGAGCACGATATAGTAGGTGGAATGCACCTGTCTCAAGTGCAGTGGAGAATGATTTCAACGTTGTGCAAGGTTCAGATGCCCTTTGAACTTGCCACACGTGAAGTCAGTTCAGACACTGCCAGCCTGAGTCAGGTCATTCCCCTCATCAGGCTTTTGCAGAAGAAGCTGGAGGCATTGAAGAAGGAGCTAAAAGGGAGCGATTCCGCTAGGCATGTGGGACTTGTGGATGCAGCCCTTAATTCGCTTAACAAGGATTCACGGGTGGTCAATCTGTTGAAATCAGAGCACTACATTTTGGCCACCGTGCTCGATCCTAGATTTAAAGCCTGCCTTGGATCTCTCTTTCCGGCAGACACAGGTCTGCTGGGGTTGAAAGACCTGCTGGTGAGAAAATTGTCAAGTCAAGCGGAACGCGACCTGTCAACATCTCCTCCTTCACATTCTCCCGCAACTGGGGGTGCGAGGAAAAGGCTCAGAATTCCGAGCCCACCCGCTGGCGGTGATGCAGGGCAGTCTGGAGCGACTGCTGATGCTGACATCTGGTCCGGACTGAAGGACCTGACAACGATTACGGACATGTCGTCTACTGTCACTGCATATGATTCTCTCAACATTGATAGAATGGTGGAGGATTATATGAGTGACCGCATCCAAGTAGGCACGTCACACAGTCCGTACTTATACTGGCAGGAAAAAGAGGCAATTTGGAGGCCCTTGCACAAACTGGCTTTATTCTACCTAAGTTGCCCTCCCACAAGTGTGTACTCCGAAAGAGTGTTTAGTGCCGCCGCTCACCTTGTCAGCAATCGGCGTACGAGGTTACATCCAGAAAATGTGGAGAAGATGATGTTCATTAAAATGAATTATAATCAATTACTCCGCGGAGACATTGACCAGCAGCAATTGCCTCCACAAAGTACACAGGGAGCTGAGATGGTGGATTCCAGTGGGGACGAATTGATAATCTGTGAGGAGGGGGATGTACACGGTGATATATCGGAGGGTGAAGATGAGGTGGACATCTTGCCTCTGTAGAGCCAGTTTGTGCAAGGAGAGATTAATTGCTTCTTTTTTGGGGGGGGTCCAAACCAACCCGTCATATCAGTCACAGTCGTGTGGCAGACCCTGTCACTGAAATGATGGGTTGGTTAAAGTGTGCATGTCCTGTTTTGTTTATACAACATAAGGGTGGGTGGGAGGGCCCAAGGACAATTCCATCTTGCACCTCTTTTTTCTTTTCTTTTTCTTTGCATCATGTGCTGATTGGGGAGGGTTTTTTGGAAGGGACATCCTGCGTGACACTGCAGTGCCACTCCTAGATGGGCCCGGTGTTTGTGTCGGCCACTAGGGTCGCTAATCTTACTCACACAGTCAGCTACCTCATTGCGCCTCTTTTTTTCTTTGCGTCATGTGCTGTTTGGGGAGGGTTTTTTGGAAGGGACATCCTGCGTGACACTGCAGTGCCACTCCTAGATGGGCCCGGTGTTTGTGTCGGCCACTAGGGTCGCTAATCTTACTCACACAGTCAGCTACCTCATTGCGCCTCTTTTTTTCTTTGCGTCATGTGCTGTTTGGGGAGGGTTTTTTGGAAGGGACATCCTGCGTGACACTGCAGTGCCACTCCTAGATGGGCCCGGTGTTTGTGTCGGCCACTAGGGTCGCTAATCTTACTCACACAGCTACCTCATTGCGCCTCTTTTTTTCTTTGCGTCATGTGCTGTTTGGGGAGGGTTTTTTGGAAGGGACATCCTGCGTGACACTGCAGTGCCACTCCTAGATGGGCCCGGTGTTTGTGTCGGCCACTAGGGTCGCTAATCTTACTCACACAGCTACCTCATTGCGCCTCTTTTTTTCTTTGCGTCATGTGCTGTTTGGGGAGGGTTTTTTGGAAGGGACATCCTGCGTGACACTGCAGTGCCACTCCTAGATGGGCCCGGTGTTTGTGTCGGCCACTAGGGTCGCTAATCTTACTCACACAGTCAGCTACCTCATTGCGCCTCTTTTTTTCTTTGCGTCATGTGCTGTTTGGGGAGGGTTTTTTGGAAGGGACATCCTGCGTGACACTGCAGTGCCACTCCTAGATGGGCCCGGTGTTTGTGTCGGCCACTAGGGTCGCTAATCTTACTCACACAGCTACCTCATTGCGCCTCTTTTTTTCTTTGCGTCATGTGCTGTTTGGGGAGGGTTTTTTGGAAGGGACATCCTGCGTGACACTGCAGTGCCACTCCTAGATGGGCCCGGTGTTTGTTTCGGCCACTAGGGTCGCTAATCTTACTCACACAGCTACCTCATTGCGCCTCTTTTTTTCTTTGCGTCATGTGCTGTTTGGGGAGGGTTTTTTGGAAGGGACATCCTGCGTGACACTGCAGTGCCACTCCTAGATGGGCCCGGTGTTTGTGTCGGCCACTAGGGTCGCTAATCTTACTCACACAGCTACCTCATTGCGCCTCTTTTTTTCTTTGCATCATGTGCTGTTTGGGGAGGGTTTTTTGGAAGGGCCATCCTGCGTGACACTGCAGTGCCACTCCTAGATGGGCCCGGTGTTTGTGTCGGCCACTAGGGTCGCTAATCTTACTCACACAGCTACCTCATTGCGCCTCTTTTTTTCTTTGCGTCATGTGCTGTTTGGGGAGGGTTTTTTGGAAGGGACATCCTGCGTGACACTGCAGTGCCACTCCTAGATGGGCCCGGTTTTGTGTCGGCCACTAGGGTCGCTTATCTTACTCACACAGCGACCTCGGTGCAAATTTTAGGACTAAAAATAATATTGTGAGGTGTGAGGTATTCAGAATAGACTGAAAATGAGTGTAAATTATGGTTTTTGAGGTTAATAATACTTTGGGATCAAAATGACCCCCAAATTCTATGATTTAAGCTGTTTTTTAGTGTTTTTTGAAAAAAACACCCGAATCCAAAACACACCCGAATCCGACAAAAAAAATTCGGTGAGGTTTTGCCAAAACGCGTTCGAACCCAAAACACGGCCGCGGAACCGAACCCAAAACCAAAACACAAAACCCGAAAAATTTCAGGCGCTCATC
This sequence comes from Pseudophryne corroboree, assembly GCF_028390025.1. Lineage (NCBI taxonomy): Eukaryota > Metazoa > Chordata > Amphibia > Anura > Myobatrachidae > Pseudophryne > Pseudophryne corroboree. The sequence continues at coordinate 1,169,312,088 of NC_086444.1, forward strand.
TCTAATAAATACCTTGTCAGGAGGTCACCCCAGCCGCCACCATCCATGCTGCCCAGTTTCTGGCTGTGTCACTTCCTGTCCCGCCAGATGTCATTTGACAGGAAGTGACAAAACTCCGGTCCGACCTGCATACGTGTGGGCGCTGTAGCACAGTAACCATAGTAACCATAAACATACTATAAAATATTTAGTACAATGAGCACCGTGCATAATACCAAGAGGTTAAAACCTAACCATATAAAAATGTACTAGAATAAATATAGCAAGTAAAGAGTAAAATAATTATCATCTATCATCTACCCAAAAATGTCTGATCAAAACAAATATAAACATTGTACATGCATATCTCATCAGTAAAAGGTTATGTACAGTATATATAATGTAACAATTATGGAACTGATCAGCTCATTTCATATAACAAGAAACATATTAAACTCAATGTTTCATTTAACCCTTTCGGGCGAAAGGTACCCAGCATGTACGTAGCTAGAACTTTGTGGGCACAAAAGCAACATTTTAAAGGGGGCCCGGTCCTAATGCCTCTAGAGAGAGAACTCTCTGCAGCAGTTTGTTAATGTTATGCCCCATAATAGTGTCCTAGTTCATTGTCTGATCCATAGTAGTGTCTTAGTTCACGTTATGTCACATTGCAGGACTGCCAGTACACATTACGCCACACAGTACCCCCAATTCACATTATGACATACAGTGTCCCCAGTTCATATTATGTCACATTACGGTGCTGCCCCCAGTTCATATTAAGCTACACTACAGTGCCTCAAGTTCATTTTATGCCACATTATAATGAGATGGTCTAGGGGCATAACTAGATATATTGTAGGCCCCAAGGCAAAAATTAGTAAGGGCCCTTGTGTATCACCCAATGGTGAAATATGTATATAACATGTACCTGTGACAGGGAAGGTGGGCCCTCTCAGCTCTGGGCCCAAGTAGCAGCTGCACTGCATGCACCTATGGTAGCTACACCCTTGCAGTGACGTGAGGTGGGGTGAAGCAGAGCCTTTCTTGTCATACTAACGTTTGTGCCGAGTTTTGAATATATAAAGTATATGAAAAATACAAAGAATATCTTTAAAATATCTTCTTTGCATTATTGTAATCATTTATATAGCCAAAACTCTGGAGTAAAAAGTCTATGGCAGGTGAGGCAGTGCCCCCACTGTCTATCTTTGCTGCACATCTCAGATCAAAACTCACCAAATTTCCAGGGGTTTATACTACTGCACCTGTGTATAATGCCTACATGTATATACTGCTGAACCTGTATATAATGCTTACATGTATATACTGCTGCACCTGTGTATAATGCCCACATGTATATACTGCTGCACCTGTGTATAATGCCTACATGTATGTACTGCTGCACCTGTGTATAATGCCCACATGTATATACTACTGCACCTGTGTATACTGCCCACATGTATATACTGCTGAACCTGTGTATAATGCTCACATGTATATACTGCTGCACCTGTGTATAATGCCCACATGCATATACTGCTGCACCTGTGTATAATGCCTACATGTATGTACTGCTGCACCTGTGTATAATGCCCACATGTATATACTGCTGCACCTGTGTTTAATGCCTACATGTATATACTACTGCACCTGTGTATAATGCCCACATGATTGTATATACTGCTGAACCTGTGTATAATGCTCACATGTATATACTGCTGCACCTGTGTATAATTCCCACATGTATATACTGCTGCACCTGTGTATAATGCCTACATGTATGTACTGCTGCACCTGTGTATAATGCCCACATGTACATACTGCTGCACCTGTGTATAATGCCTACATGTATATACTACTGCACCTGTGTATACTGCCCACATGTATATACTGCTGAACCTGTGTATAATGCTCACATGTATATACTGCTGCACCTGTGTATAATGCCCACATGTATATACTGCTGCACCTGTGTATAATGCCTACATGTATGTACTGCTACACCTGTGTATAATGCCCACATGTATATACTGCTGCACCTGTGTACAATGCCAGATGTACAGTATATACTGCTGCACCTGTGTATACTGCCCACAAGTATATACTGCTGCACCTGTGTATAATGCCCAGATGTACCCTCTGGCTCATATATTGCATGTAAATCTGGCTCTGGTTGAAGCCAGTGCATCCTGAGCCATTTAACTCACAGCACGTCCCTACACCCTTGTATTTGGATTCCAGTTGTAATAATTTCTTTGATAGGTCGCCCCCCATTAAAGATCGGAGGACACAATCTATAATTTTATATTGCAGGGCAGCCATCCTGTGTTTGGCACTCGCAAAGTGCTGAGCCACTGGCTGCTCACTGGGACCTGATTTAACAGCTTCACGGATGGCATAATGATGTTGAGCCATTCATTCCTTGAGCTGACAATCAGTTTTGTCAACATACATAAGTCCACAAGAACGTGTCAGTAAATATATAAAAAAAACATGAGCTACAAGTTACAGGATATCTTATAGGGTTGGGCATGGGATGCCAGTGGTCAGGATGCTGTCAGTCAGAATACCGACCCTGGCATCCCGACTGCCTGAAATCTTGACAGGAGAAGTGGAGATAATTATCCATAATTCTAACCCTCCCTCCCGTAGCCTAACCATAACCCTCCCTCCAGCAGCCTAACTCTAGCTCTCCCTCCCCGCAGCCTAGCACTAACCTCTCCTCCCCACAGTCTAACCCTCCCTCCCGCAGCCTAACCCTAACTCTCCCTCCCGCAGCCTAACCCTAACTCTCCCTCCCGCAGCCTAACCCTAACTCTCCCTCCCCGCAGCATAGCCCTAACCTCTCCTCCCCGCAGTTTAACTCTAACCCTCCCTCCCGCAGCCTAACCCTAACCTTTCCTCCCCACAGTCTAACCCTAATGCTCCCTCCCGCAGCCTAACCCTAACTCTCCCTCCCTGCAGCCTAACCCTAACCTTTCCTCCCAGCAGTCTAACCCTAATGCTCCCTCCCGCAGCCTAACCCTAACTCTCCCTCCCTGCAGCCTAGCCCTAAACTATCCTCCCCGCAGTCTAACCCTAACTTTCCCTCCCGCGGCTTAACCCTAGCTCTCGCTCCCCGCAGCATAGCCCTAACCTCTCCTCCCTGCAGTCTAACCCTAACCCTCCCTCCCTGCAGCCTCACCCTAACCCCGCAGTCTAACCCTCCCTCCCCACAGTCTAACCCTAACCCTCTGTCACACAGCCTAATCCTAACCCTCCCTGAAGCCTAGACCCTTCCTCCCCGCAGCATAACCCTAACCCTCCCTCCCTGCAGCATAGCCCTAACCCCTCCTCCCCGCAGTCTAACCCTAACCCTCCCTCCCCGCAGCCTAATCCTAACCCTCCCTGAAGCCTAACCCTCCCTTCATGCAGCATAGCCCTAACCTCTCCTCCCCGCAGTCTAACCCTCCTTCCCCGCAGCCTAATCCTTACCCTCCCCACAGCCTAACCCTCCCTGCAGCCTAACCCTCCCTCCCCACAGCATAGCCCCAACCTCTCCTCCCCACAGCCTAACCCACCCCGCAGTCTAACCTTCTCTCCCTGCAGCCTAACCCTAACCTCTCCTCCCCGCAGCATAATCCTAACCCTCCCTTCCCGTAGCCTAACCATAAACCTTCCTCCTCACAGCATAACTTTAACCCTCCCTGCAGTCTAACCCTAATCCTTCCTCCCCGCAGCCTAACCCTCCCTCCCCGCAGCCTAGTCCTAATCCTCCCTACCCGCAGCCTAACCCTCCCTCCCCGCAGCCTAACTCTAACCTCTCCTCACCACAGCCTAACCCTCCCTCCCCGCAGCCTAACCCTAACCTTCCCTCCCCACAGCATAGCCCTAACCCTCCCTCCCCGCAGCCTAACCCTTCCTCCCCACAGCATAACTCTAACCCTCCCTCCCTGCAGTCTAACCCAAACCCTCCCTCCCCGCAGCCTAGCCCTCCCTCTGTGCAGCATAACCCTAACCCTCCCATCCTACAGCCTAAACCTAACCATTTTCTCCATCAGCCTGTACCTAACCCTCCTCCTGCAGCCTAACCCTAACCTCCCCAGTATACTTAGGTTCGAGATTCCTGCATTGGCATTCTGACAGATGTTGTAATTAAGGTGCAGGTATTCCAAATGCTGAGATCCCAACTACATCTCATCTGATAATGTATTTCTTCCCGGTATGGGGATGTAGGAACAAATCACTGGGTGTTAGATACTGTAACTACAGGTTAAGCAACAACTGCATCTATAGTAGTGATGAGCGGGTTCGGTTCCGAGCGCGCCCAAACGTCATCATCCCGCTGTCGGATTCTCGCGAGATTCGTATTCTATATAAGGAGCCGCGCGTCGCCGCCATTTTCACTCGTGCATTGGAGATGATAGGGAGAGAACGTGTGCAGCGTTCTCTCAGTTGTGTTCAGTGTGCTGCAAATATCTGTGCTCTTTGTGCTGCAAATATCTGTGCTCTTTGTGCTGCAAATATCTGTGCTCAGTGTGCTTGCAAATATCTGTGCTCCAGGGACGTGCAGTCAGGGGAGGCAGGGGAGGCAGTGCCTCCCCTGTCATAATGATTAAAATAATAAAAAGAAGATATTTATAACACAGTCTGTTATAAATATCTTTTTTAATCATTTTAATAATTCTCCCCCCCTGTGGCTGCTTGTGAGGGACAGCTGGGAGGCAGCGGGAGAGGTGCCTCCCGCTGCTAACACTAAAAGTCCGGGCAGCGGGGGGCGGGCAGGTGGCGGGGTGCAGCAATGGGCTGTGAAAGCCCATTGAAAATGAATGGGGAAGCGGCACCTATACTGGTGCCGCAATGACAGGGTCGTGCATTCAGCCCCGATGAATGCACGCCCCTGTCAGTGCCCCAGATGTGATTGGCCCAGCGGATCCAGTGCTGGATCCGCTGTCCAATCACTAGCGAGCCCCCTTCCCGGCTGCAGCAGGCGCCGTGGGCTGTGTGGGCTCCCGCTGCAGCAAGCGCCACTGACTGACACCAGAGGTCATAATTGACCCCTGGTGTCTGAGCGGCGCAACTATGGGAGAGACGTCATGAGTCATGACGTCTCTCCCATAGTACAGCAGAGACGAGCCGGCGGACGGAGAAGGAGGACAGCGCTGCAGGAGCGGTAAGTATGTGTGTGTGTGTTTTTTTTTAATGTGTTTGTGTTGGGGGCAGAGCAACAGGAGCACAGCAACTGGGGGGCACAACAACAAGGGGCACAGCAACAGGGGCACAACTATAAGGGGCACAGCAACAGGGGCACAACTATAAGGGGCACAGCAACAGGGGCACAACTACAAGGGGAACAGCAACAGGGGCACAGCAACTGGGGGGCACAACAACAAGGAGCACAGCAACAGGGGCACAATTATAAGGGGCACAGCAACTGGGGGGCACAACAACAAGGGGCACAGCAACAGGGGCACAACTATAAGGGGCACAGCAAAAGGGGCACAACTACAAGGGGCACAGCAACTGGGGGGCACAACTACAAGGGGCACAGCAACTGGGGGGCACAACTACAAGGGGCACAGCAACTGGGGGGCACAACTACAAGGGGCACAATTACAAGGGGCACAGCAACTGGAGGGCACAACTACAAGGGGCACAGCAACTGGGGGCACAATTACAGGGGTCACAGCTACTGGGGGCAAAGCTACAGGGGGAACAGCGACAGGGGGCACAACTACTCGGGGCACAGCTAGGGGAACAGCTATTGGGGGCAAAGCTACAAGGGGCACAGCGACTGGGGGCAAAGCTACAGGGTGCACAGCGACTGGGGTCACAGCTACTGGGGGCAAAGCTACAGGGGGCACAGCGACAGGGGGAACAACTACTCGGGGCACAGCTAGGGGGCACAGCTATTGGGGGCAAAGCTACAAGGGGCACAGCGACTGGGGTCACAACTACTGGGGGCACAGCGACTGGGGGCAAAGCTACAGGGTGCACAGCGACTGGGGGCACAACTACTCAGGGCACTGCTACAAGGGGCACAGCTACAATGGGTACAGCTACAGGGGTCACAACTACTGGGGGCACAGCCACAAGGGGCAAAGCTACAGGGGGCACAGCTACAAGGGGCACAGCGACTGGGGGCACAACTACAGGGGTCACAACTACTTGGGGCACTGCTGCTGGGGGCAAAGCTACTAGGGGTATAGCTACTAGGCTCACAACTATCGGGGGCGCCTGCTCCATCATCCCAGTTAGCAGCAGCACTCTCCCCTGTCTGTGCTAACGTCCTCCCGCGTCAGCGAGTGTATAATATTCATTAATTTCTCTCTCTCCTCCTGTGGATTACTTTGTTTGTAAGTATAATTTCCATTTTTACAGGTACCGGCCCTGTTGGATTCTACTGGACAAGTGGACGTGACCGGCGTGGGATGTAGGTAAGTATGTGTGAGTGTGTAAGTGTGTTTTGATAAATGTTTACTTTCACGGTGTGTGTGTGTTGTGTTTTTATTTGGGTATTTTTGTTGTTGTAGAACTACAGGTACCAGCGGGCCCGTTATTTCCCCGCATGCTGGTACTTGAGGTTCTCCAAGTACCAGCAAGCGGGGGAGGCTTGCTGGGCCTTGTAGTTCCACAACAAAAAACAATATTCTTTTTTATACACACTTATGGCTATCAGCCCGGCACCCACCGCCCAGGGGTGCTGGGGACAGCCTCGGGCTTCGCCCCTGGCTCTTGGGTGCCTGGAGGGGGGGTACCTCTTGATTTAAGGGGTCCCCACTCCTCCAGGGAACCCCAGCCAGGGGTGACTAGTTGGGGGGGTAATGCCACGGCCGCAGGGACCTACATAAATGTGTCCCCCGGCTGTGGCATTATGTCCCCTACATCTTTTGCCCCCGGTATTTTTGGAACCAAGACCGGTCTAAGAGCCCGGTGCTGGTTGTCTAAATACGGGGAACCCCTGTCCAATTTTTTTCCCAGTATTTAAACAACCAGGACCGGCTTAAAGAGCCCGAAGCTGGTTATACTTAGGAAGGGGGACCTCACGCATTTTTTTTTTACATTTTTTAACCCATTCAGACCCTTCTCCATTAAGTTAATGGAAGCTCTGGACAACAAAATTGCATTCATGTCCTCCTCCCACTCCCTTCCCAAACACTAATTTTTATTTTTTTTCTATAAAAATGTACAATATATCACAAGTATGATGAGCAGGCAGGCAGAGGGTATTGGCAGCATCGGATTGAGATGCAAATTAGTGGCGGAGGGCTGGGTCAGTTGATTGTGGGAAAGTTTGTAAGCCATTGGCGGTGGCAGCAGGCATCGGCTCAGAGGCAGTAGCGGGCATTGGCTCAGCGGTGGTAGGGGTCATCGGCAGGATTCGGCGGACATTATGGCTGTAGTGCCTCACCAGCCTCTGACCTCACCGCACGCCACTGCTGTGCTCAGTGTGCTGCAAATATCTATGTTCTCTGCCTGAAAAACGCTCCATATCTGTGCTCAGTGTGCTGCAAATATCTGTGCTCAGTGTGCTTTATTGTGGGGACTGGGGACCACCAGTATTATAGAAGGAGGACAGTGCAGAGTTTTGCTGACCAGTGACCAGTGACCACCAGTATTATACTTTCTCTGCCTGAAAAACGCTCCATATCTGTGCTGCATTGTAGTATATAGTAGGAGGACAGTGCAGAATGTTGCTGACCAGTGAACATCAGAATTATATCAGTACGGTACAGTAGTCCACTGCTATACCTACCTCTGTGTCGTCTAGTGATGTGCACCGGACATTAGTCGGGTTTTGTGTTTTGGTTTTGGATTCGGTTCCGCGCCCGTGTTTTGGATTCGGACGCGTTTTGGCAAAACCTGCCTGAAATTTTTTTGTCGGATTCGGGTGTGTTTTGGATTCGGTTGTTTCATTTACAAAAAACCCTCAAAAACAGCTTAAATCATAGAATTTGGGGGTCATTTTGATCCCATAGTATTATTAACCTCAATAACCATAATTTCCACTCATTTCCAGTCTATTCTGAACACCTCACACCTCACAATATTATTTTTAGTCCTAAAATTTGCACCGTGGTCGCTGGATGACTAAGCTAAGTGACCCAAGTGGCCGACACAAACACCTGGCCCATCTAGGAGTGGCACTGCAGTGTCAGACAGGATGGCACTTCAAAAAAATAGTCCCCAAACAGCACATGATGCAAAGAAAAAAAGAGGCGCACCAAGGTCGCTGGATGGCTAAGCTAAGCGACACAAGTGGCCGACACAAACACCTGGCACACCTAGGAGTGGCACTGCAGTGTCAGACAGGATGGCGCTTCAAAAAAATAGTCCCCAAACAGCACATGATGCAAAGAAAAAAAGAGGCGCACCAAGGTCGCTGGATGGCTAAGCTAAGCGACACAAGTGGCCGACACAAACACCTGGCCCATCTAGGAGTGGCACTGCAGTGTCAGACAGGATGACACTTCAAAAAAATAGTCCCCAAACAGCACATGATGCAAAGAAAAAAAGAGGCGCAATGAGGTAGCTGTGTGACTAAGCTAAGCGACCCAAGTGGCCGACACAAACACCTGGCCCATCTAGGAGTGGCACTGCAGTGTCAGACAGGATGGCACTTCAAATAAATAGTCCCCAAACAGCACATGATGAAAAGAAAAAAAGAGGCGCACCAAGGTCGCTGGATGGCTAAGCTAAGCGACACAAGTGGCCGACACAAACACCTGGCCCATCTAGGAGTGGAACTGCAGTCTCAGACAGGATGGCACTTCAAAAAATAGTCCCCAAACAGCACATGATGCAAAGAAAAAAAGAGGCGCACCAAGGTCGCTGGATGGCTAAGCTAAGTGACACAAGTGGCCGACACAAACACCTGGCCCATCTAGGAGTGGCACTGCAGTGTCAGACAGGATTGCACCTCAAAAAAATAGTCCCCAAACAGCACATGTTGCAAAGAAAAAAAGAGGTGCAATGAGGTAGCTGTGTGACTAAGCTAAGCGACACAAGTGGCCGACACAAACACCTGGCCAATCTAGGAGTGGCACTGCAGTTTTCTAGCGAGAGGATGAGTGCTTCCATTCTCATGTGAATCTGAACCACTAGCCATGAACATAGGCCAGGGTCTCAGCCGTTCCTTGTCACTCCGTGTCGTAAATGGCATATTGGCAAGTTTACGCTTCTCATCAGACGCTTTTAATTTTGATTTTTGGGTCATTTTACTGAACTTTTGTTTTTTGGATTTTACATGCTCTATACTATGACATTGGGCATCGGCCTTGGCAGATGACGTTGATGGCATTTCATCGTCTCGGCCATGACTAGTGGCAGCAGCTTCAGCACTGTTAGGATCTCCTATTCTGTGCTGCCACGTCGCCATGGCAACCGGGAGGCAAGTGTTAGCGAAGTAACCTGAGCGCAGCTGATACTCCGGTCCGGGTTTTTACTGTGTAGTGGTTACAGGCTCTGTGCACGGCAGGGAATCTGGCGCTGGTTTTGTGCTCACAGTCTGTGAGGTCTGAGTGGGGCGTGGACAGCACCTGCTATATAAACCATCCTCTCAGACTAGGCAAATGCTGCTGAATCTTTGTTTGTTTGTTTGTTTGTTTGTTAGTCAGTTCCAGAGAGTTAGCTAGTACTGTGTGACTTTGCTTACTGCGAATAGGCCTTGGGATTCGGTACTTCATTCTGCCAATCCGGACCTAGCAGTAAGACTGGAGTCAGTTGTTTAACCTGCTGGGGTTCTTTTGCTATTCTGTGAACCCAGCAGGTTTGCGGCTGTACTCTCAGACCTACTTGCTTAATCCTCCCTCACTGTGCAGGGCGTCCAGGTGTCAGTTTAGTGGCAGTAAGCTGAACCTGTGCCCTGCAAGTGGGGGTTAGGATTGTGGATACTCTCCTTGTGTCTATATTTCTATCTCTGACCAAGGAGTTTATTTCCACACCCGTTGGTAACCCTTTGGGGTTTTTTCTGTTGCTCTTAGCAACATCATTTCGGGTGCTCCACATGTTAAATCACTACATATCGCTTCATTGTCCGCTCTATTCCATCTGAGCATTCCTGACACTAGGGAGACACCCAATTCCTGAGCCTTTGGGCTTCTCCGTTCACTTTGTGTTTATTAGTTATTCCATCACCTCCTGTGTATGTTGTGTTATACTGTCTGTGAGTTCGTTTGTTTCACATCCCTCTCTGTTCATACACCGGTATACTCCTGTTAGCACTGGTGTGCGTAACAAGCACGAGATGGAAGTGGATCTTGATCTTTCCCTATTTTACCCTCCACATGTTTGTTCTCCATTTTTTAATGTGTGGAATTAAATGCCAGTAATATATCAATAGCAATGGCCTACTACTATATATGCTGCGCACAACTTAAATGCACCACAGGTATGGATGGGATAGTATACTTGACGACACAGAGGTAGGTAGAGCAGTGGCCTACTGTACGGTACTGCTATATATTATATACTGGTGGTCAGCAAAATTATGCACTGTCCTACTACTATATATACTGCGCAAAACTTAAATGCACCACAGGTATGGATGGGATAGTATACTTGACGACACAGAGGTAGGTAGAGCAGTGACCTACTGTACCGTACTGCTATATATTTAATACTGGTGGTCAGCAAAATTATGCACTGTCCTACTACTATATATATACTGCGCACAAAAACTTAAATGCACCACAGGTAGGGATGGATAGTATACTTGACGACACAGAGGTAGGTAGAGCAGTGGCCTACTGTACCGTACTGCTATATATTATATACTGGTGGTCAGCAAAATGATGCACTGTCCTACTACTATATATATACTGCGCAAAACTTAAATGCACCACAGGTATGGATGGGATAGTATACTTGACGACACAGAGGTAGGTAGAGCAGTGGACTACTGTACCGTACTGCTATATATTATATACTAGTGGTCAGCAAAATTATGCACTGTCCTCCTACTATATATATACTGCGCAAAACTTAAATGCACCACAGGTGTGGATGGGATAGTATACTTGACGACACAGAGGTAGTTAGAGCAGTGGCCTATTGTACCGTACTGCTATATATTATATACTGGTGGTCAACAAAATTATGCACTGTCCTACTACTATATATATATACTTTGCACAAAAACTTAAATGCACCACAGGTATGGATGGATAGTATACTTGACGACACAGAGGTAGGTAGAGCAGTGGCCTACTGTGCCGTACTGCTATATATTATATACTGGTGGTCAGCAAAATGACGCACTGTCCTACTACTATATATACTGCGCAAAACTTAAATGCACCACAGGTATGGATGGGATTGTATACTTGATGACACAGAGGTAGGTAGAGCAGTGGCCTACTGTACCGTACTGCTATATATTATATACTGGTGGTCAGCAAAATTATGCACTGTCCTCCTACTATATATATACTGCGCAAAACTTAAATCCACCACAGGTATGGATGGGATAGTATACTAGACGACACAGAGGTAGGTAGAGTAGTGGCCTACTGTACCGTACTGCTATATATTATATACTGGTGGTCAGCAAAATTATGCACTGTCTTACTCTACCTACACCTCTGTGTCGTCAAGTATACTATCCATCCATACCTGTGGTGCATTTAAGTTTTGCGCAGTATATATATAGTAGGAGGACAGTGCATAATTTTGCTGACCACCAGTATATAATATATAGTAGTACGGTACAGTAGTCCACTGCTCTACCTACCTCTGTGTCGTCAAGTATACTATCCATCCATACCTGTGGTGCATTTAAGTTTTGTGCAGTATTTATATAGTAGGAGGACAGTGCATAATTTTGCTGACCACCAGTATATAATATATAACAGTACGATACAGTAGTCCACTGCTCTACTTACCTCTGTGTCGTCAAGTATACTATCCATCCATACCTGTGGTGCATTTAAGTTTTGCGCAGTATATATATAGTAGGAGGACAGTGCCTAATTTTGCTGACCACCAGTATATAATATATAGCAGTACGGTACAGTAGTCCACTGCTCTACCTACCTCTGTGTCGTCAAGAATACTATCCATCCATACCTGTGGTGCATTTAAGTTTTGCGCAGTATATATATATAGTAGGAGCACAGTGCATAATTTTGCTGACCACCAGTATATAATATATAGCAGTACGGTACAGTAGTCCACTGCTCTACCTACCTCTGTGTCGTCAAGCATACTATCCATCCATACCTGTGGTGCATTTAAGTTTTGCACAGTATATATATAGTAGGAGGACAGTGCATAATTTTGCTGACCACCAGTATATAATATATAGCAGTACGGTACAGTAGTCCACTGCTCTACCTACCTCTGTGTCGTCAAGTATACTATCCATCCATACCTGTGGTGCATTTAAGTTTTGCACAGTGTATATATAGTAGGAGGACAGTGCATAATTTTGCTGACCACCAGTATATAATATATAGCAGTACGGTACAGTAGGCCATTGCTATTGATATATTACTGGCATATAATTCCACACATTAAAAAATGGAGAACAAAAATGTGGAGGGTAAAATAGGGAAAGATCAAGATCCACTTTCACCTCGTGCTGAAGCTGCTGCGACTACTCATGGCCGAGATGATGAAATGCCATCAACGTCGTCTGCCAAGGCCGATACCCAATGTCATAGTAGAGAGCATGTAAAATCCAAAAAACAAAAGTTCAGTAAAATGACCCAAAAAGCAAAATTAAAATCGTCCGAGGAGAAGCGTAAACTTGCCAATGTGTCATTTACGACACGGAGTGGCAAGGAACGGCTGAGGCCCTCTCCTATGTTCCTCATGACTAGTGGGTCAGCTTCACATGAGGATGGAAGCACTCATCCTCTCGCTAGAAAAAGGAAAAGACTTAAGCTGGCAAAAGCACAGCAAAGAACTGTGCGTTCTTCTAAATCACAAATCCCCAAGGAGAGTCCAATTGTGTTGGTTGCGATGCCTGACCTTACCAACACTGGACGTGAAGAGGTGGCACCTTCCACCATTTGCACACCCCCTGCAAGTGCTGGAAGGAGCACCTGCTGTCCAGTTCCTGATAGTCAAATTGAAGATGTCACTCTTGAAGTACACCAGGATGAGGATATGGGTGTTGCTGGCGCTGAGGAGGAAATTGACAAGGAGGATTCTGATGGTGAGGTGGTTTGCTTAAGTCAGGCACCCGGGGAGACACCTGTTGTCCGTGGGACGAAAATGGCCATTGACATGCCTGGTCAAATTACAAAAAAAATCACCTCTTCAGTGTGGAATTATTTTAACAGATATGCGGACAACAGGTGTCAAGCCGTGTGTCGCCTTTGTCAAGCTGTAATAAGTAGGGGTAAGGACGTTAACCACCTCGGAACATCCTCCCTTATACGTCACCTGGAGCGCATTCATCAGAAGTCATTGACAAGTTCAAAAACTTTGGGTGACAGCGGAAGCAGTCCACTGCCAACTAAATCCCTTCCTCTTGTAACCAAGCTCCTGCAAACCACACCACCAACTCCCTCAGTGTCAATTTCCTCCTTAGACAGGAAAGCCAATAGTCCTGCAGGCCATGTCACTGTCAAGTCTGACGAGTCCTCTCCTGCCTGGGATTCCTCCGATGCATCCTTGAGTGTAACGCCTACTGCTGCTGGCGCTGCTGTTGTTCCTGCTGGGAGTCGATCGTCATCCCAGAGGGGAAGTCGGAAGACCACTTGTACTACTTCCAGTAAGCAATTGACTGTCCAACAGACCTTTGCGAGGAAGATGAAATATCACAGCAGTCATCCTGCTGCAAAGCGGATAACTCAGGCCTTGGCAGCCTGGGCAGTGTTAAACGTGTTTCCGATATCCACCGTTAATTCACAGGAAACTAGAGATTTGCTTGAGGTACTGTGTCCCCGGTACCAAATACCATCTAGGTTCCATTTCTCTAGGCAGGCAATACCGAGAATGTACACAGACGTCAGAAAAAGAGTCACCAGTGTCCTAAAAAACGCAATTGTACCCAATGTCCACTTAACCACGGACATGTGAACAAGTGGAGCAGGGCAGACTAAGGACTATATGACTGTGACAGCCCACTGGGTAGATGTATTGCCTCCCGCAACAAGAACAGCAGCGGCGGCACCAGTAGCAGCATCTCGCAAACGCCAACTCGTTCCTAGGCAGGCTACGCTTTGTATCACCACTTTCCATAAGAGGCACACAGCTGACAACCTCTTACAGAAACTGAGGAACATCATTGCAGAATGGCTTACCCCAATTGGACTCTCCTGGAGATTTGTGACATTGGACAACGCCACCAATATTGTGCGTGCATTACATGTGGGCAAATTCCAGCACGTCCCATGTTTTGCACATACATTGAATTTGGTGGTGCAGAATTATTTATAAAATGACAGGGGCGTGCAAGAGATGCTGTCGGTGGCCCGAAGAATTGAGGGCCACTTTCGGCATTCAGCCACCGCGTGCCGAAGACAGGAGCACCAGCAAACACTCCTGAACCTGCCCTGCCATCATCTGAAGCAAGAGGTGGTAATGGAGGAGCAGCAAAAGGCCATTAAAGCCTATACAGCTACCTACGATATAGACAAAGGAGGGGGAATGCATCTGACTCAAGCGCAGTGGAGAATGATTTCAACGTTGTGCAAGGTTCTGCAACCCTTTGAACTTGCCACACGTGAAGTCAGTTCAGACACTGCCAGCCTGAGTCAGGTCATTCCCCTCATCAGGCTTTTGCAGAAGAAGCTGGAGGGATTGAAGGAGGAGCTAAAACGGAGCGATTCCGCTAGGCATGTGGGACTTGTGGATGGAGCCCTTAATTCGCTTAACCAGGATTCACGGGTGGTCAATCTGTTGAAATCAGAGCACTACATTTTGGCCACCCTGCTCAATCCTAGGTTTAAAGCCTTCGTTGGATCTCTCTTTCCGGCAGACACAAGTCTGCAGAGGTTCAAAGACCTGCTGGTGAGACACTTGTCAAGTCAAGCGGAACGTGACCCGCCAACAGCTCCTCCTTCACATTCTTCCGCAAGATTGATTGCTTCTTTTTTGGTGGGGGCCCAAACCAACCAGTCATTTCAGTCACAGTCGTGTGGCAGACCCTGTCGCTGAAATGATGGGTTTGTTAAATTGTGCATGTCCTGTTTATACAACATAAGGGTGGGTGGGAGGGCCCAAGGACAATTCCATCTTGCACCTCTTTTTTCTTTCATTTTTCTTTGCATCATGTGCTGTTTGGGGACTATTTTTTCAATCTGCCATCCTGTCTGACACTGCAGTGCCTCTCCTAGATAGGCCAGGTGTTTGTGTCGGCCACTTGGGCCGCTTAGCTTAGCCATCCAGCGACCTTGGTGCACCTCTTTTTTTCTTTGCATCATGTGCTGTTTGGGGACTATTTTTTGAAGTGCCATCCTGTCTGACACTGCAGTGCCACTCCTACATGGGCCAGGTGTTTGTTTCGGCCACTTGGGTCGCTTAGCTTAGCCATCCAGCGACCTTGGTGCACCTCTTTTTTTCTTTGCATCATGTGCTGTTTGGGGTCTATTTTTTGAAGTGCCATCCTGTCTGACACTGCAGTGCCAGTCCTAGATGGGCCAGGTGTTTGTGTTGGCCACTTGGGTCGCTTAGCTTAGCCATCCAGCAACCTTGGTGCACCTCTTTTTTTCTTTGCATCATGTGCTGTTTGGGGACTATTTTTTGAAGTGCCATCCTGCCTGACACTGCAGTGCCACTCCTAGATGGGCCAGGTGTTTGTGTCGGCCACTTGGGTCGCTTAGCTTAGCCATCCAGCGACCTCGGTGCAAATTTTAGGACTAAAAATAATATTGTGAGGTGTTCAGAATAGACTGGAAATGAATGGAAATTATGGTTATTGAGGTTAATAATACTATGGGATCAAAATGACCCCCAAATTTGACAAAAAAATTTCAGGGAGGTTTTGCCAAAACGCGTCCGAATCCAAAACACGGCCGCGGAACCGAATCCAAAACCAAAACACAAATCCTGAAAAATGTCCGGTGCACATCACTAATCTATAGCATCCATTTCTTTGCTGTAGGAAATTTTGCTTAGGAGTGTTAAATTTAAAAATGTCAGTCTTTGCTACCATGGCCCTAATATTGCGACATCTGGAATAACTGGGTCATAATTTGGACTGATATACAGTACCATGTCTACTAGTGCTAGAGTTGCACTACTGGCTAGAGAGGAGGGGCTGGCCCTGTACAGAAACTGCACATGGGCCCCCTCCTCTCTTGATATGCCCCTGTAATTATGTATACATATGTACCATGGGGGTGATACAGACCTGATTGCTGGGCTGCTAATTTTGCTGTCCTGCGATCAGATAGTCGCCGCCCAAGGGGAGTGTAAATTTGCCCAGTGCAAGCATGCGATAGCATGTGTATGCTGTGTGAAAATGTCCCTCAGTCAGCGGACAGCTGCAAATCTGTTCGCAATTCACTCACCATCAAATGATTTTTCCACTGTTTGCAGTCTGTGCTCAGCCCAGGACTTACTCCTACAGTACAAAGAGAACAGACTGATCGGGTCCGGAGCTGACGTTACACACCCTCCCTGAAACACTTGGGAACGCCTGTGTTTTCCCTGTTACTCCCAGAAAACAGGCAGTTACCACCCACAAACGGCCTCTTTCTGTCAATCAGCTTGCGAATGGCTGTGCGATCAAAAATTCTGCACCAGCTTGTCGCTGTTTGGCGATGCCTGTTGTTGTTTGTCGACACGTGGGCGCAATGCGGTGCATACGCATGCGCAGTCAATTGATAATCGCCCGCTGTGGAAAAACGCACAGCAGCGATCAGGTCTGAATCGGGCCCTAAGCAGGTAAGGGGTTAGTTTTCTGCCTTCACTATGGTGTTTCTTTTAACCAAATTCAGACAGACAGCATAATCACCTCTACTTTTCAATAATCTCAATCAGATGTGGCAATCTGAAGTATGGTGTGTATTATGTAATAGAGGAAACTGGTAAAAATAAAAATAAATGCAATTACAATATGCAAAGAAAGGATGCAATGCAAACATAACGTGGAAAGCAGAAACATGAACTACCGTAACTACTTTATGCAGACAACATGAATTTACATATGCAAAGTATTGTCTACAGTGTAAAACACTATGCTGACATACATAACTGTCAGCAGATGGCAGAATTAAGGGTCAGTGGGGGTCATTCCAAGTTGATCGCTCGCTAGCTACTTTTAGCAGCCGTGCAAATGCATTGTCGCCACCCACCGGGGAGTGCATTTTCGCTTTGCAGAAGCGCAAACCCTTGTGCAACAGAGCGCCTGCAAAATAATTTTGTGCAAAACAAGACCAGCCCTGTAGTTACTCTTCATGTGCGTTGATTCTAACGACGGAGGGACGGCTTTTGACGTCTCCCACCCAGCGTTCGCCCAGCCATGCCTGCCTTTTCCCCGACACGCCTGCGTTATTCTAAGCACTCCCTGAAAACGGTCGGTTGACACCCACAAATGCCCACTTCATGTCAATCTGCCAGCATTCGGCCGTGCGACTGAAAGCTTTGCTAGAACCTGTGCAAAACCACAAAGGACTTTGTAACCGTACGCCGCGCATGCGCATTGCGGTGCATACGTATACACAGATTAGACGTTTTTTCAACTGATCGCTGCGCTGCGAACAAGTGAGCACATATGATGTCTGGCTGGGACCATGAGGGAAGTAGAAAATGTATGCCTCCAGGGAATTACCCAGAAAACACTGAGAACCTTGCTATGGTGGACTGTGAGGATCACAATTGAGCTACAGCAATTCTGTGCTGACCACTAGATGGGCTGATAACATAAATGAATATAAATAGAAGTAAGATATATATGCTGAAGGCATGAAACACAGAAATAAGACATATATAACAGATATATGCTGAAGGCATAACAGTTAGCTTAAGTATGTACTACCCATCCAAGGGCAAACAGGATTTCTGGAGGGGGATTCCAAATGTTTGACCAATTGTCTCCAGCTCCCGAAGGATACATAATTAGCATGTAACAAGCTATAGTCTTGGGCCGCCGCTTCCTCCCTCCCTATGCTGTTGCTCACTGCGCTGCTGCTGCCTTAGGGGAGGAGAGCGCAGCATGTGCCTCTCCTGCCCCTCAGTGTCTACCTTCAATTCGGCGCCAATCAGAGCTCGCGGACCGGCACCCAAGGCTCCTGATTGGCTGCTGGACCGCGAGCTTTGATTGGCTCACAGATTGAAGGTAGACACCCGCACTGCTGTTGGAGACAGAGGGGCAGGAGAGGCACACGCTGCGCTCTCCTCCCCTCACACACAGGACAGCAACACGGTAAGCAGCAGGGGGAGGGCACTGTAAGGACATGTGTACCTGGCACTGGGGGCATATCTGGCACTGGGGGCATCTCTGTATCTGGCACTAGGGGCATATCTGGCACTGGGGGGCATTTCTGTATCTGGCACTGGGGGCATATCTGGCACTGGGGGCATCTCTGTATCTGGCACTGGGGGGCAATGTATATCTGACACAGTGGGGCATTTGTGTATCTGGCACTGTGAGGCAATGTATATATGGCACTCTGGGGGCATTTGTGTATCTGGCAGTGTGGGGCAATGTGTATCTGGCACTGTGAGGCAATGTATATCTGGCACTCTGGGGGCATATGTGTATCTGGCACTGTGGGGCAATGTGTATCTGGTACTGTGGAGCAATGTGTATCTGGCACTGCGGGGCAATGTATAGCTGGCACTGTGGGGCAATGTATATCTGCCACTGTGGGGCAACGTGTTTCTGGCACTATTGGGGTCATATGTGTATCTGCCCCCCATATGTGTATCACGCCCCCATTTTCACTGGCCATGCCCCATGTGGCATTTGGCCACACCCATTTTTTTTGGAGCACGCACACAGTACCTGTAAGACATTTTTCTACTTGCACCACTGAGTTTATGTAATACAGTGCTTCAGACAAGCCCAATGATCACAATGAGAAACTGCAGATTCTCTCTCCTGTGCAATGATTGAGCACTCAGATTTGGTTGGAAAATCTGCTGCCACTGGATATGCGGAGCAGCTCCCTTCCATCCTTCATACTGCGTATAGTGGCAGCTGGCCAGTCTCTGTGGAAAGGTTTTTTTCATGCAATTGGAAACCTATTTGCCGATGCCATCCACACTCCATTCAATAACATGTGCTGTACAGAACAATGGTAATATTATGTAGTTACTGGTAAATTTCTGACTGATTGCAATAAAACAATCATCCAAGTACTGCCCACAGCAAGTGGCACCCCCAGGCACATGCCCCAGGTGCCTAATGAAAAATGTATCATGGGTAGTGTGATGGATTACAAATAGCACAATAAAGCAATCCTTGGTATATGTTCCACCTTGTCTTAAATAACACTATCCAACATTATTTTAAAAATAATAATAGAAAGGGCTTAATAGGTTGTTTTCTACAAATGTTATATTTTTAGCAAAGAAACTCTTTTAGTAAAAAAAAACAATTAAATATATATGTATTCAGTTTCCATTTTACATATGTAATGTTTTCTCATCTTAACTTTGTAATGCTTTCACTCTTATCTAAAAATTGCCTTACTCCAATGGGATACCGAAACGGCACCCCAAAGCTTGGTGTAGTACTGGTGGATTCATAGGGGTACATTTACTAAGATGGGAGTTCTTTTTAAGATGGGATGTTGAACAATAGCAACCAATCAGATTCTACTTCTCATTTATCTAGCAAATTCTAGAAGATAATACCTGGATTCTGATTGGTTGCTGTGGGCAACATTATGTCTTAAATAGAACTACCATCTTAGTAAATTTATCCCAATATGTCGACATGCACATGTCAACATGATCATAATGTTGACATGCCGCACATTGATATGTTTGGCAGGTCATCAACATTGACCAATGGTGGCATTCATCCTGTTGACAATGATGACATGTCAAAATTATTAGAATGTTGAGAACACGTCCCTGATGGCCTAGTGGTGACTTACCTGGTACAACGGGTTCAGCTGTGTCTTCCGAGCCTGGCGGTCAGGTGATGATGACTTACGGCAGAACCAGCAGCACATACGGTGTTGAATATATTGCTAATCCTAGCCCGTTTCACATGTCGTCATTGTGTATGTCAACATTCTTCACATTGTGATATCGACATTCTGAATGTCAACGCTATAAATATCGTTGTTATGACTTCACCCCGCTGCCCCCTCTAACTGGGAAGTAAAACTTTGTGCAAGGAAGCAAAATAGCAACAACATTACCGGGAAATAAGAGGGCATGAAGACCAGCTGAAGCAGATCCCAATCAGACGGTTTGATTAATAGAAAGCCACAAGTTTAACCTACTGGTTCCCTGTCTTGAATCCATCTGTCTATATACCTAGACCTATCCAGCTCTTATCAACAGGATTTATCCAGCCAATATCCTCACCAGAAACCTGGGCGCTTATATGCTGCCATACCAATGCCGCTCTCTGTTACATTTTTTCTAATATTATTGGTGAAGCATTTCCACTCCCAACTATTATAACCGCCTAATATTATTTGTTCTGCAGTTGACCATTCCGCCTCTGTCAGTGGGCATTATTGCAGTGGTGGAAAGACTCTGGGTTCTGAACGCCTATATTACACAATAGCATAATAATTAGAATAAAATCAGTTGTTAGAGTGGAACTGCCTCAGGTTGTGGAGTCCTTGGATTTGAAGATAACCAGTGGCGGTTCTTGCCACGAGCAAGCGGTGGTTTTGCCTGGGGTGCCGCCTTCCGGAGGGCGCCGGCGCCATCCGGAGGGCGCCGCACCAGGGCAAGATCCGCCACTGTGCCCCCCGCAGTGCCCTGCTGTGCCCCCCCCCCACTTTGAAGGGAACCAGATGCGTAGCGTCTAGTTTCCCTTCATTGAGAGGACCTTTGCTGTGCAATGCGCGATTACGTCATCGCGCACCGCACAGCATAGTGGCACAGACACTAGGGGTCATAATTGACCTCTAGTGTCTATGCTGTTCTATGGGAGAGACGTAATAACGTCTCTCCCATAGATCGAAGAGAAGAGAGAGGGGAGAAGAGCGGTGCCGCCGGCGGAGGGGGTCTAGATCAGGAACGGGGATGGTAAGTATTCTTTTTATTTATTTATTTATTTTCTTGCAGCGTCGTGACCACGCCCCCAATTGAAGCCACGCCCCCATATTTTGCCCGGGCGCCACAAGTCTTAGAACCGGCCCTGAAGATAACCTTGCCCTAATGGTGCAGTTGACTAACCAGTGGCGGCTCTAGAGGTGGGGCTGCAGCACAGTCCAAAATTCAAATAGGGGAGCCACACCAACTGCCGCCCCAAACATCGCCGTCCAGGACTCACTGGCAGTTGGTGTGGCTCCCCTATTTGAATATTGGACTGTGCTGCAGCCCCAACTCTGGAGCCGCCGCTAGTGCTAACCTCTTCCCTACTGTTTTGGTATTGGCTGTGCCAGATGAGAGACTGCCAATCCCATAATAGTAACGCGGCAGGCAGTGTTTTCAGTAACACCAGGGAGTCAGCTGTCATGGATGGCTTAGCGAAAAATGAGATGAGCAGAGCCTGGCTTTAAGCAAAATATATAATTGATACACAATTTCTTCTTTTGCTACCACGCTGCAAATTTGACAGTCATTTTTTAGGATTTGCAGCCAAGTAGCTCAGTGGGTGTAATAAGCACAGTCTTTAAATAATGAACAACAGCTCATGGAATTTTTAACGAGTTGTGTACTTAAATATTTATCCTCCTTTGATTAACGGAACTTAGCATATTTAGGGGCTGCAAGTGTGTGTGTGTGTGTGTGTGTGTGTGTGTGTGTGTGTGTGTGTTAATGTGTCACATCGATCCAACTAGAAATAATGTCACTTCAATCCAGCAAAGCAGCTTATACCCATTCTTGCACACATGTATGGGAAAATCAATGAGGGCTATCTTGAGACAGCAGTACTCAGTGAGCTAAGTGACAGTGTAAGCGAGACTGAAACAGAAAACACGCATTATTTATATTTGATCAAAATTTGTTTTTGAAATGCAAACCAGTGACGTGCGGTGAGGTAAATGGCTCAGGAGGCACTGGCTAGTATCAGAGACAGATTTACACACACATATATGAACCCGAGGGTACATGTGGGCATTATACAGAGGTGTAGCAGTATATATACATGTGGGCATTATACACAGGTGCAGCAGTATATACATGTGGTCATTATACACAGGTGCAGCAGTCAGAGGCGTAACTAGGGTTTTTGGAGCCCAGGCCAGGGCAAGATCAGAAACGGTGGCGCCCCCCCCCCCCCCCCACACACACACACACACACACCCCACCCCACCCCACCAACACACGCAGATTTTTTTTTTTCTATAAAAGTATGATAGAAAATTAGAAATCTTATAAACTGTAGATACATAATCTAGTGTTCCTGCTAGAATGAGGGCTGGGCAGAGCTTCATTGAGTGTGCCATGCATTCCCAAAAAGGGGGTGTGGCTGACTGGGAAGGAGCCATGGCTCCACGCTTTTTAAATAAATAAGAATGGCCTGGCTCTCTTTTTTTATATTTCTTCAGCAAGACCTGGTGCATTTTTTTTATTATTTAAGAAAGGGGTGGCCCCAGGGTGGCTTTTTAAAAATTATAAACATGCCACACAGTAGTAGTACCCAATATACACGTTACACCACAGAGTAGTTGAGCCCATTATACACATTATGACACACATTAGTAGTACCAATTATACACATTATGCCAAAAAGTAGTAATGCCCATTATACACCTGCCCCACTCTAGTAGTACCCATTATACACATCAAGCCACATGCTAGTAGTACCCCATATGTTACGCCACACAGTAGTAGTACCCCATGTACACGGTACGCCACAGAGTAGTAGTGCCCATTATACCACACAGTAGTAATACCAATTATACACATTATGCCAAAACAGTAGTAGTGTTCATTATGCCACACTATAGTAGTACCCATTATACACATGCCACACCATAGTAGAATCCATTATGCCACACAGTAGTCGTACCCATTATGCACATCATGCCACATGGTAGTAGTACCCCATACACACGTTACGCAACAGGAAAGTAGTACTGTAGCACCCCATGTACACTTTACGCCACAGAGTATTTTTGGCCATTACACATGCCACACAGTAGTAGTGCCCATTTTGCCCACCATCCACCTTAAGGTCCTTAACATAGATGAGACTGGAGACAGAGACAGGCAAATCAATTATACTCATCTGTGCACTGCACAGTTTACTTACAGCTGCCCTCCAGGGCCAGGCTCCTTAGAGTAGACAGACATTGCAATATAAAATCCTAGGGAGGCAGACACAACAGTTGAGATGAGAGTCTCTGGATCCTCCTACTCCTCAGTCTCGGAGTCCTCCTCACTGCGGCCCCCAGTTTTGTGCACTTGTCATGCCACCTATCAGCCCCGCTAGGGCACCAACCATGCAGATTCTGTTTGGGATTTTGAAACCTATGATGGCTTCTCGACACCCCGCCCACCCAATGAGGCTATCTCCGGCTGGCGGCTGTATCCCGAATCCCTGCCCCATCTTGCTCCTATTGGCCGGTCGGATGCTACCTCCTGCCTCCTTATAAAATCCCTTCTCTTATTGGCCCGGCGGCATCTACCCATAGCCACGTACCCAGGGCTGGTTCTAGGGTGTTTGGTGCCCCCTGCAAACTATACATTTTTGCCCTTCTACAAATGGGAGAGGCAATGGGTGACACTGGGGAGAGGCAGTGGGTGACACAGTGGGAGATGCTGGGGAGAGACAGTGGGTGACAGGCAGTAGGTGACACTGGGGAGAGGCAGTGGGTGACGCACAGTAGGTGATGCTGGGGAGAGGCAGTGGGTGATGCTGGGGAGAGGCAGTGGGTGACAGACAGTCAGTAGGTGACACTTGGGAGAGGAAGTGGGTTACCACAGATTGTGACGCTAGGGAGAGGTAGTGGGTGATGCTGGGGAGAGGCAGTGGGTGACACAGTGGGAGATGCTGGGGAGAGACAGTGGGTGACAGGCAGTAGGTGACACTGGGGAGAGGCAGTGGGTCATGCTGGGGAGAGGCAGTGGGTGACAGTCAGTAGGTGACGCTTGGGAGAGACAGTGGGTGACCGCAGTATGTGATGCTAGGAAGAGGCAGTGGGTGACGCTCGGGAGAGGCAGTGGGTGACATAGTGGGAGATGCTGGGGAGAGACAGTGGGTGACAGGCAGTAGGTGACACTGGGTAGAGGCAGTGGGTGACACGCAGTAGGTGATGCTTGGGAGAGGCAGTGGGTGACTGCAGTATGTGACACTAGGGAGATGCAGTGGGTTATGCTGGGGAAAGTCAGTGGGTGACACAGTAGGAGGTGCTGTACAGAGGCAGTGGGGTACGCTGGGGAGAGGCAGTGGATGGCAGCAGTAGGTGAGGATGGAAAGAGGCAGTAGGTGACAGCAGTAGGTGACGCTGGGGAGAGGCAGTGGATGACAGCAGTAGGTGAGGATGGAAAGAGGCAGTGGGTGACAGCAGTAGGTGACGCTGTGGAGAGACAGTGGGTGGCAGCAGTGGCTGACGCTGGGGAGCATAGTACAGTATAGGGCAATATAATAGTGATTAGTGTGCACATGTGAGCGAGGGGTAATCTGTGTCTGTTTCGCGCGCATGTGGGGGGGGGTTTCTCAGTATCCGGAAAACCCCCTTGCCTGCTGATCCATCGTTGCAGCCACACCATGTTTTTTTTTTTCCCCTGTGAGCCGGAACTCCATTGGAGTTCTCACAGGAGCTCCGACATGATGTCACTGAAGGGAGCTGCTGCACATGTGAGTGTGTGTGCGGAGTGGGAGGCCCAGACACCAATAGTGTCACGGGGTTGGGACAGGGTGGGAAGCTGTTTGCCATGCATCGCTACTGCGCAGTGTCGGTGTCTGAGACGCAGGCTGACCCAAGCGGCATGGAGGGGAAGGGGTAAGGCACCTGTACCTGCACACCAGCAGGAGACCGGAGGTAGGAGACCGTAATGTACCACCGAAACAGAACAAGCTACAGCTGCTGCTGGTCAATGGGGAAGCTGCATTCAACAGGTTGCAGGGAATCAAGCGGAGGGTGGCACAGTGGCAGGGAAAGCACCTCGGGGAGGTTTGACAAAGTAACTTGGAAAGAAGACAGGGTGAGGGCTGACAGTAACTAGAACAGAACACAAGGGGGTGACACAGTGACTGGGACAGAACATGGGGGGCGGTGGTGACACAGTAATTGGCACAGAATACAGAGGGTGTGTGTGTGACTGTGACACAGTGACCAGGAGAGAGCACAGAAAAGGGGGGGGGGGGTATGACAGTGACTGAGATAGGACACAGAGGAGGGGGGTGACGCAAGGGGGGGGGGGACACAGTGGCTGGGAGAGAACTCTAAATTAATCGGAAACCCCCCTTTAAAAATCCTGTGTTTGCCCCTGGGCACCTGTGATCGCAAGAAGGAAGGGGGGGACGTTGTGCATACAGGAGCAGTGGGAGAGGGGGGCACACCTGTGAGCATAGGGTGGGGACGCTGTGCACCTATGAGCAGGGGGAGGGGGGGCACACGCGATCGTGGGAGGGTTTCTGTGCACCCATAAACAGGGGTGGGGGGGTGCACTTGGCGCACATGAATAGGGGGGAGGCGGGTGACATGCAACAGCTGTCACAGAGGAAGTCAGCACATATGAAAATATAGTTTCCATACATTTGTAAAGGTCCTATACACCTACCAGGTGGATTGAAGGAGCAGTAAAGTTAAGGAATCCACGGGGGGGGGTGGGGGGTGACGCTGTGCACCTGGGATCAGGGGAGGGGGGCACTGTGCACTCACAATCGTGTGAGGGGGAGGAAACTGTGCACCCAATGTGAGGGGGGATTGAGGTGCGCTGAAGCATCAGCGATCGTGAGAGGACACCCATGAGCAGGAAGGGACACCTGCGATCGCGGGAGTGGGGGGGGAAGCTATGCACCCATAACGACCAGAGGAGTGGCACCCACGATCACAGGTGGGGGGAGGGGTTCCCTGTGCACCCGCGGTCACAGGAGGTGAGGGGGGTGGGTGCGCTGTGCACCTGCGATCGCGG
Source organism: Pseudophryne corroboree (assembly GCF_028390025.1). Taxonomy (NCBI): domain Eukaryota; kingdom Metazoa; phylum Chordata; class Amphibia; order Anura; family Myobatrachidae; genus Pseudophryne; species Pseudophryne corroboree. The sequence continues at coordinate 1,169,338,167 of NC_086444.1, forward strand.
GAGTGGGGGGGAAAGCTATGCACCCATAACGACCAGAGGAGTGGCACCCACGATCACAGGTGGGGGGAGGGGTTCCCTGTGCACCCGCGGTCACAGGAGGTGAGGGGGGTGGGTGCGCTGTGCACCTGCGATCACAGGACGGGGGGGAAGGGGGTGTGCGCTGTGCACCCCGCGATCACAGGGGGAGGGGGGTTGCGATGTGCACCCGCGATCCCAGGAGGTGGAGGACGTGCTGTGCACCCTTGAGCTAGGGAGGGGAGGGGAGGGGGGGGAGGGACGACTCTGTACAGTTCACCCGTGAGCAGATGGAGGGGGAGCACCAGCGGTAGGGGGATGGATGATGTATACACATTAGGGATCGGCGCTGCATAGCCTTGAGTGATAGTCGCAGCAACAGAGTGGACAGCAGTGGAGCATAGATGGCGCCTCTCCTGCCCGGTGCTACCCTCATTGTATTGCTCACCTAGCTGACCGCTTAGCGCTGGCCCTGCACGCACCCCTGCATACACTCCACTGCAGTGTCGTAACTAGACATTTCAGTGCTGTGTGCAAGAAACAGCACCGGTGCGCCCCCCCTTCACAGGGCAGGGTAGCCTTAGAGGGCAGGGTTTGCAGCAGAAGGGCATCAGAAAACAAGAAAAAACTATGTCTGTCGCCAATCTGCGTTGCGATTCTTCTGCCACTTCCGAATTCCTGAGCAGGCCCTGGATGTATAATACCGCACCACGCTGCTCCTGCTGCACAGAGGGTCCTTGCCGATCCTATCTGGCAGCTGTTTTGTTCATATGTTTGTAAATCCAGTCATAAAGACACGGAGACATGTGAGTTCACTGCTGTGCTTTTTTTTTTTTTTACATCACCAACTTCAGGCACACTGCACACTGGACCACCCACTTCCCAGCATCCCCCTGGTCCCAGGGACCATCACTGAAGATTCAGGCTTACACATATTACTAAGGGAGTGTCTACAAATATTAAGCATTCTAATACACTAACATCACATCCTCTTTTCTTTAAAGATAAGCCCTGTACGCTTCAATGCAACAATTAACAACTTCATATTAAGAACATCGTCTAACATGTTTCAATGAGTCTCTCAGGTCTGCGTATTTCCCTTTTGGGTCTGTCAGTCTGTGTTTCATCTACCATGTTGGACCTTTCTAGAATCGTGGTTTGTTCACCATTATGAGGATCATCATACATGTCAGAGGAAGGGTATTCTTCAGTCATGTTGTCTTCATTATGGTTAGGTTGAGATCTTAAATCCACCCGATTTCTTCTTACTTCCGTTCCATGCTCTGTACATATAGTATAAGATCTTGGTGCTACTTGTGCTTGCACAATACCTTTCTGGACCCAAATACCTTTCTCGTGATCTCTGAGACGGACTTGGTCACCCGATTTTAGATCAGATAAGCTTTTTGCTCACCTGTCATGGAACAGTTTCTGTTTCGTCTGTTGACGTTCCTTACTCAGTCTGACCAACGCTGAGTTATGTGTATTAAGCAGTTCATCATGTATCGGGAGATTTGCTCTAATCCTCCTTCCCATCAGCATTTGTGCAGGAGAAAGTCCATTCTGTAAAGGTGTACTGCGGTAGATTAAAAGACTTTTGTAGAAATCTTCTTTACCTTCTTGAGCTTTTTTCATGAGACTCTTTACAGTTTTTACTGAACTTTCCACCAACCCATTTGAGCGTGGACAGTGGGGACTTGACGTAGTATGGACAAATTCCCACTCATCAGCAAATTGTCTAAATTCAGCACTGGAAAACTGAGGACCATTGTCAATGAACACTTCCATAGGAACACCAAGCCTTGCAAAGATTGACTTCATGCAATTGATTACGGCTTTACTAGTAGTTGTATGTAGTGTCTTCACCTCAGGGTAGTTAGAGTAATAAGCAGTCACAACAATGTACGTTTTCCCATTACAATCAAACAAATCTGCGCCAACTTTCTGGTACGGTCTCTCTGGCACTGCGTGAGGACTCAGTGGCTCAACTTGTAGTTTCGGTCTATACGTAAGACATAATTCACATGTAGCTGTAGTCTGTGCTATGTCTTGGTTCATTCTTGGCCAATACATAACGTCACGCGCTCTCCGCTTACATTTTTCTTCTCCTAAGTGGCCTTCATGTGTCTTGCACAGCATAGTTTTTCTAAGTCGTGCAGGTATTACAAACCTATTGCCTTTGTAAATAGTACAGTCGACAACTGTAAGGTCACTGCGGTACATCCAATAATCATGGATAGACAGCGGACACGCATGTTTTTCTGCTGGCCAACCTTTCAGAATGATATCTTTCAACGCTTTCATTGTGTCATCTGTCTCAGTTTCTTTCCTAATCTGTTCTTGTCTTGCAAGAGACACTGGTAGAGAAGCTACGATCAAATTAACATAGGCTTCTATCTCTTCATCCATCAGACTTTTGGAACCTTCACTTTTGTCCACAGCACGAGAAAGTGTATCAGCAATGTACATGTATTTGCCGGGACAGTACAGCAAGTGTACATCATATTACTGTAGTCTGATAAGCATTCGTTGAATTCTCATGGGACAGTCATGTAATGATTTAGTCATGATAGCTACCAATGGCTTGTGGTCAGTTTCCACTGTAAATGTTTGACCATACACAAACTGATGAAATCGCTCACATGCATATGTGATCGCTAGATTTCTTTTTCTATCTGAGCATACCTTGTTTCAGCACTTGTCAGTGCTCTTGATGCATAGATTACTGGTTGCCATGTATCCTCATGTTCTTGTAAGAGCACTGAGCCTAGGCCAAATTGCGAAGCATCTGCTGAAATTCTTATTCTTTTCGCAGGATCAAAGAATTTTAGCACTGGTTGCTCTGTAATGATCTGTTTCAAGTTTTGCCAACTTTGTTCTTGTTCATGTGACCATAGCCACTCGTTATCTTTGTCCAACAACCATCTAAGAGAGGCTGTTCATTCAGAGAGTTGAGAAATAAACTTTCCTAAGTAAGTAATCATCCCTAGGAATCTTCTGACGTCGTCTTTGTTGTTGGGACATTCCATGTTCACTATGGCTGATATTTTCCTTGGGTCTGGTTTTACACCTTGATCCGAGACCACGTCGCCCATAAAGGTAAGTGTATTCATGCCAAATTCACATTTGTCCTTGTTTAGCTTTAGATTCACTTTCTTGACAAGTTCCATTACTTGTCTCAATCTAGAATCATGTTCTTCCTTTGTAGATCCCCAGACAATAATGTCATCCATCATTGTTTCAACTAGAGATGAGCGGGTTCGGTTTCTCTGAATCCGAACCCGCCCGAACTTCATGTTTTTTTTCACGGGTCCGAGCAGACTCGGATCCTCCCGCCTTGCTCGGTTAACCCGAGCGCGCCCGAACGTCATCATGACGCTGTCGGATTCTCGCGAGACTCGGATTCTATATAAGGAGCCGCGCGTCGCCGCCATTTTCACACGTGCATTGAGATTGATAGTGAGAGGACGTGGCTGGCGTCCTCTCCATTTAGATTATAAGAGAGAGAGATTTACTGGAGCTTAGGACTAGGAGGAGTACTGTAGAAGTGTAGAGAGTGCAGAGAGTTTACTAGTGAGTGACCACCAGACAGTGCAGTTTATTTAATATATCCGTTCTCTGCCTGAAAAAAGCGATACACACAGTGACTCAGTCACATACCATATCTGTGTGCACTGCTCAGGCTCAGCCCAGTGTGCTGCATCATCTATATATATTATATATCTGTCTGACTGCTCAGCTCACACAGCTTATAATTGTGGGGGAGACTGGGGAGCACTGCAGTGCCAGTTATAGGTTATAGCAGGAGCCAGGAGTACATAATATTATATAGTGAGTGACCACCAGACAGTGCAGTTTATTTAATATATCCGTTCTCTGCCTGAAAAAAGCGATACACACAGTGACTCAGTCACATACCATATCTGTGTGCACTGCTCAGGCTCAGCCCAGTGTGCTGCATCATCTATATATATTATATATCTGTCTGACTGCTCAGCTCACACAGCTTATAATTGTGGGGGAGACTGGGGAGCACTGCAGTGCCAGTTATAGGTTATAGCAGGAGCCAGGAGTACATAATATTATATTAAAATTAAACAGTGCACACTTTTGCTGCAGGAGTGCCACTGCCAGTGTGACTGACCAGTGACCTGACCACACTGACCACCAGTATAGTTAGTAGTATACTTATATTGTGATTGCCTGAAAAAGTTAAACACTCGTCGTGTGACTTCACTTGTGTGTTGTTGTTTTTTTTATTCTATAAAAATAAAACTCATTCTGCTGACAGACAGTGTCCAGCAGGTCCGTCATTATATAATATATAATATATACCTGTCCGGCTGCAGTAGTGATATATATATATTTTTTATATCATTTATCATCCAGTCGCAGCAGACACAGTACGGTAGTTCACGGCTGTGGCTACCTCTGTGTCTGCACTCGGCAGGCAGTCCGTCCATAATTGTATACCACCTAACCGTGGTTTTTTTTTCTTCTTTATACATACATACTACTACGACATCTCTTTATCAACCAGTCTATATTAGCAGCAGACACAGTACAGTACGGTAGTTCACGGCTGTGGCTACCTCTGTGTCTGCACTCGGCAGGCAGTCCGTCCATAATTGTATACCACCTAACCGTGGTTTTTTTTTCTTTCTTCTTTATACATACATAGTTACATAGACATCTCTTTATCAACCAGTCTATATTAGCAGCAGACACAGTACAGTATGGTAGTTCACGGCTGTGGCTACCTCTGTGTCTGCACTCGGCAGGCAGTCCGTCCATAATTGTATACCACCTAACCGTGGTTTTTTTTTCTTTCTTCTTTATACATACATAGTTACATAGACATCTCTTTATCAACCAGTCTATATTAGCAGCAGACACAGTACAGTACGGTAGTTCACGGCTGTGGCTACCTCTGTGTCTGCACTCGGCAGGCAGTCCGTCCATAATTGTATACCACCTAACCGTGGTTTTTTTTTCTTTCTTCTTTATACATACATAGTTACATAGACATCTCTTTATCAACCAGTCTATATTAGCAGCAGACACAGTACAGTACGGTAGTTCACGGCTGTGGCTACCTCTGTGTCTGCACTCGGCAGGCAGTCCGTCCATAATTGTATACCACCTAACCGTGGTTTTTTTTTTCTTTCTTCTTTATACATACATAGTTACATAGACATCTCTTTATCAACCAGTCTATATTAGCAGCAGACACAGTACAGTACGGTAGTTCACGGCTGTGGCTACCTCTGTGTCTGCACTCGGCAGGCAGTCCGTTCATAATTGTATACCACCTAACCGTGGTTTTTTTTTCTTTCTTCTTTATACATACATAGTTACATAGACATCTCTTTATCAACCAGTCTATATTAGCAGCAGACACAGTACAGTACGGTAGTTCACGGCTGTGGCTACCTCTGTGTCTGCACTCGGCAGGCAGTCCGTCCATAATTGTATACCACCTAACCGTGGTTTTTTTTTTCTTTCTTCTTTATACATACATACTACTACGACATCTCTTTATCAACCAGTCTATATTATTAGCAGCAGACACAGTACAGTACGGTAGTTCACGGCTGTGGCTACCTCTGTGTCTGCACTCGGCAGGCAGTCCGTCCATAATTGTATACCACCTAACCGTGGTTTTTTTTTCTTTCTTCTTTATACATACATAGTTACATAGACATCTCTTTATCAACCAGTCTATATTAGCAGCAGACACAGTACAGTACGGTAGTTCACGGCTGTGGCTACCTCTGTGTCTGCACTCGGCAGGCAGTCCATAATTGTATACTAGTATCCATCTCCATTGTTTACCTGAGGTGCCTTTTAGTTGTGCCTATTAAAATATGGAGAACAAAAATGTTGAGGTTCCAAAATTAGGGAAAGATCAAGATCCACTTCCACCTCGTGCTGAAGCTGCTGCCACTAGTCATGGCCGAGACGATGAAATGCCAGCAACGTCGTCTGCCAAGGCCGATGCCCAATGTCATAGTACAGAGCATGTCAAATCCAAAACACCAAATATCAGAAAAAAAAGGACTCCAAAACCTAAAATAAAATTGTCGGAGGAGAAGCGTAAACTTGCCAATATGCCATTTACGACACGGAGTGGCAAGGAACGGCTGAGGCCCTGGCCTATGTTCATGGCTAGTGGTTCAGCTTCACATGAGGATGGAAGCACTCAGCCTCTCGCTAGAAAAATGAAAAGACTCAAGCTGGCAAAAGCAGCACAGCAAAGAACTGTGCATTCTTCGAAATCCCAAATCCACAAGGAGAGTCCAATTGTGTCGGTTGCGATGCCTGACCTTCCCAACACTGGACGTGAAGAGCATGCGCCTTCCACCATTTGCACGCCCCCTGCAAGTGCTGGAAGGAGCACCCGCAGTCCAGTTCCTGATAGTCAGATTGAAGATGTCAGTGTTGAAGTACACCAGGATGAGGAGGATATGGGTGTTGCTGGCGCTGGGGAGGAAATTGACCAGGAGGATTCTGATGGTGAGGTGGTTTGTTTAAGTCAGGCACCCGGGGAGACACCTGTTGTCCGTGGGAGGAATATGGCCGTTGACATGCCAGGTGAAAATACCAAAAAAATCAGCTCTTCGGTGTGGAGGTATTTCACCAGAAATGCGGACAACAGTTGTCAAGCCGTGTGTTCCCTTTGTCAAGCTGTAATAAGTAGGGGTAAGGACGTTAACCACCTCGGAACATCCTCCCTTATACGTCACCTGCAGCGCATTCATAATAAGTCAGTGACAAGTTCAAAAACTTTGGGTGACAGCGGAAGCAGTCCACTGACCAGTAAATCCCTTCCTCTTGTAACCAAGCTCACGCAAACCACCCCACCAACTCCCTCAGTGTCAATTTCCTCCTTCCCCAGGAATGCCAATAGTCCTGCAGGCCATGTCACTGGCAATTCTGACGATTCCTCTCCTGCCTGGGATTCCTCCGATGCATCCTTGCGTGTAACGCCTACTGCTGCTGGCGCTGCTGTTGTTGCTGCTGGGAGTCGATGGTCATCCCAGAGGGGAAGTCGTAAGCCCACTTGTACTACTTCCAGTAAGCAATTGACTGTTCAACAGTCCTTTGCGAGGAAGATGAAATATCACAGCAGTCATCCTGCTGCAAAGCGGATAACTGAGGCCTTGACAACTATGTTGGTGTTAGACGTGCGTCCGGTATCCGCCGTTAGTTCACAGGGAACTAGACAATTTATTGAGGCAGTGTGCCCCCGTTACCAAATACCATCTAGGTTCCACTTCTCTAGGCAGGCGATACCGAGAATGTACACGGACGTCAGAAAAAGACTCACCGGTGTCCTAAAAAATGCAGTTGTACCCAATGTCCACTTAACCACGGACATGTGGACAAGTGGAGCAGGGCAGGGTCAGGACTATATGACTGTGACAGCCCACTGGGTAGATGTATGGACTCCCGCCGCAAGAACAGCACCAGTAGCAGCATCTCGCAAACGCCAACTCTTTTTACTAGGCAGGCTACGCTTTGTATCACCGCTTTCCAGAATACGCACACAGCTGAAAACCTCTTACGGCAACTGAGGAAGATCATCGCGGAATGGCTTACCCCAATTGGACTCTCCTGTGGATTTGTGGCATCGGACAACGCCAGCAATATTGTGTGTGCATTAAATATGGGCAAATTCCAGCACGTCCCATGTTTTGCACATACCTTGAATTTGGTGGTGCAGAATTTTTTAAAAAACGACAGGGGTGTGCAAGAGATGCTGTCGGTGGCCAGAAGAATTGCGGGACACTTTCGGCGTACAGGCACCACGTACAGAAGACTGGAGCACCACCAAAAACTACTGAACCTGCCCTGCCATCATCTGAAGCAAGAAGTGGTAACGAGGTGGAATTCAACCCTCTATATGCTTCAGAGGTTGGAGGAGCAGCAAAAGGCCATTCAAGCCTATACAATTGAGCACGATATAGTAGGTGGAATGCACCTGTCTCAAGCGCAGTGGAGAATGATTTCAACGTTGTGCAAGGTTCTGATGCCCTTTGAACTTGCCACACGTGAAGTCAGTTCAGACACTGCCAGCCTGAGTCAGGTCATTCCCCTCATCAGGCTTTTGCAGAAGAAGCTGGAGACATTGAAGGAGGAGCTAACACGGAGCGATTCCGCTAGGCATGTGGGACTTGTGGATGGAGCCCTTAATTCGCTTAACAAGGATTCACGGGTGGTCAATCTGTTGAAATCAGAGCACTACATTTTGGCCACCGTGCTCGATCCTAGATTTAAAGCCTACCTTGGATCTCTCTTTCCGGCAGACACAAGTCTGCTGGGGTTGAAAGACCTGCTGGTGACAAAATTGTCAAGTCAAGCGGAACGCGACCTGTCAACATCTCCTCCTTCACATTCTCCCGCAACTGGGGGTGCGAGGAAAAGGCTCAGAATTCCGAGCCCACCCGCTGGCGGTGATGCAGTGCAGTCTGGAGCGACTGCTGATGCTGACATCTGGTCCGGACTGAAGGACCTGACAACGATTACGGACATGTCGTCTACTGTCACTGCATATGATTCTCTCAACATTGATAGAATGGTGGAGGATTATATGAGTGACCGCATCCAAGTAGGCACGTCACACAGTCCGTACTTATACTGGCAGGAAAAAGAGGCAATTTGGAGGCCCTTGCACAAACTGGCTTTATTCTACCCAAGTTGCCCTCCCACAAGTGTGTACTCCGAAAGAGTGTTTAGTGCCGCCGCTCACCTTGTCAGCAATCGGCGTACGAGGTTACATCCAGAAAATGTGGAGAAGATGATGTTCATTAAAATGAATTATAATCAATTCCTCCGCGGAGACATTGACCAGCAGCAATTGCCTCCACAAAGTACACAGGGAGCTGAGATGGTGGATTCCAGTGGGGACGAATTGATAATCTGTGAGGAGGGGGATGTACACGGTGATATATCGGAGGGTGATGATGAGGTGGACATCTTGCCTCTGTAGAGCCAGTTTGTGCAAGGAGAGATTAATTGCTTCTTTTTTGGGGGGGGTCCAAACCAACCCGTCATATCAGTCACAGTCGTGTGGCAGACCCTGTCACTGAAATGATGGGTTGGTTAAAGTGTGCATGTCCTGTTTTGTTTATACAACATAAGGGTGGGTGGGAGGGCCCAAGGACAATTCCATCTTGCACCTCTTTTTTCTTTTCTTTTTCTTTGCATCATGTGCTGATTGGGGAGGGTTTTTTGGAAGGGACATCCTGCGTGACACTGCAGTGCCACTCCTAAATGGGCCCGGTGTTTGTGTCGGCCACTAGGGTCGCTAATCTTACTCACACAGTCAGCTACCTCATTGCGCCTCTTTTTTTCTTTGCGTCATGTGCTGTTTGGGGAGGGTTTTTTGGAAGGGACATCCTGCGTGACACTGCAGTGCCACTCCTAGATGGGCCCGGTGTTTGTGTCGGCCACTAGGGTCGCTAATCTTACTCACACAGCTACCTCATTGCGCCTCTTTTTTTCTTTGCGTCATGTGCTGTTTGGGGAGGGTTTTTTGGAAGGGACATCCTGCGTGACACTGCAGTGCCACTCCTAGATGGGCCCGGTGTTTGTGTCGGCCACTAGGGTCGCTAATCTTACTCACACAGCTACCTCATTGCGCCTCTTTTTTTCTTTGCGTCATGTGCTGTTTGGGGAGGGTTTTTTGGAAGGGCCATCCTGCGTGACACTGCAGTGCCACTCCTAGATGGGCCCGGTGTTTGTGTCGGCCACTAGGGTCGCTAATCTTACTCACACAGCTACCTCATTGCGCCTCTTTTTTTCTTTGCGTCATGTGCTGTTTGGGGAGGGTTTTTTGGAAGGGACATCCTGCGTGACACTGCAGTGCCACTCCTAGATGGGCCCGGTGTTTGTGTCGGCCACTAGGGTCGCTTATCTTACTCACACAGCGACCTCGGTGCAAATTTTAGGACTAAAAATAATATTGTGAGGTGTGAGGTATTCAGAATAGACTGAAAATGAGTGTAAATTATGGTTTTTGAGGTTAATAATACTTTGGGATCAAAATGACCCCCAAATTCTATGATTTAAGCTGTTTTTTAGTGTTCTTTGAAAAAAACACCCGAATCCAAAACACACCCGAATCCGACAAAAAAAATTCGGTGAGGTTTTGCCAAAACGCGTTCGAACCCAAAACACGGCCGCGGAACCGAACCCAAAACCAAAACACAAAACCCGAAAAATTTCAGGCGCTCATCTCTAGTTTCAACACCTGGAATATGTTCAAAAATCATGTGTATCTTTTTGTGATACACTTCTGGAGCAGACAATATTCCATATGGTAGCAAGAGAGATGAAGTTCCCAACAGTGCGCAAAAGGCAGCTAGTAATACAGTGCGCCACAGGAGACTTTTCCCACCTCCTACATGGAATACAAACAGAATATATACGATACGTGGTATACCGTTCAACCAGCGCCTTACTAAACATCAACAGCTTTTGTGTTCCATTTATCAGAATTCCTGCACCTCCTTTAAACCTTCCCGTATGTAGAGAGGTTTTCAAACCTCAATCACGTGATCAATACCGGAAAGAAAAATAAGTGCATAATAGTGTAATACTGTTAAAAAGTTTTATGACACACAATGACTTAAAACAAATTAAGAACAAATTAACCACACATGTGGTAAGCAAGCATATGGGTTAACACTCTGGGTCTCGACAGAAGGTAGGCTAATTACCGGCTCATGGAAAGAAACAAGCTCATCTAGATGTAAATGGATGCAAGTCCAAACATGGTATATCACCAGGCTGCAGCACCGGGATTCCTCAATGGCAAGGTTCTCACGTCAGCCGTGTCAGTCTCCTCTCCTTGTCGTCCACACCAGGCATAAGTCCCAAATAGAGCACCCACGCGTTACGACCCTCCACGGGTCTTTCTCAAGGTCAGCTCAAATTGTAAATGTCTCCCAAATTCGTCCGTCCGGATTTAAAAAGTCCCGCACTCGAATCCTATTGGTCCCAGCACAGCTGATCCCTATACATACTCCAACTATGAGTCCATGGATACAAGTGCTAGGACCACCTCTCATTACCCTATGGAGTCCATGGCAACTCCAATCCCATTTCATCTATCGGGTGACGCGACCTTCCGGTTCCGCCTCACCATGGTTACCACGATGCCGTGCAATAGCCTGCGTCATGCGTTCCACCAGCCTCTTCCGTTTCAGCTGTGTCTACGTTGGGGATCTCGTCACGGAACATTATTGCGGCTGTTATCGGAGTCTCCTCCTAAGTTGCTGGTCACATGATCTTTTACTCTTTCCGGTCGCTTAATAACCAAAGGGTTAGACGCGTCATCCGTTGTCATAGTGACAAATTTATAATCACTCAGGCTGGGATAACATATCGTGCAGATGGAATACTGGCATCCATGTAACTTGTTTTCATAAAAACATGTAAAAATACACACTCATTTTTACATGTTTTTATGAAAACAAGTTACATGTGTTTTTAATGTGCCCTATTAGGTTAGATATTATGACCATGGATGCCAGTATTCCATCTGCACGATATGTTATCCCAGCCTGAGTGATTATAAATTTGTCACTATGACAACGGATGACGCGTCTAACCCTTTGGTTATTAAGCGACCGGAAAGAGTAAAAGATCATGTGACCAGCAACTTAGGAGGAGACTCCGATAACAGCCGCAATAATGTTCCGTGACGAGATCCCCAACGTAGACACAGCTGAAACGGAAGAGGCTGGTGGAACGCATGACGCAGGCTATTGCACGGCATCGTGGTAACCATGGTGAGGCGGAACCGGAAGGTCGCGTCACCCGATAGATGAAATGGGATTGGAGTTGCCATGGACTCCATAGGGTAATGAGAGGTGGTCCTAGCACTTGTATCCATGGACTCATAGTTGGAGTATGTATAGGGATCAGCTGTGCTGGGACCAATAGGATTCGAGTGCGGGACTTTTTAAATCCGGACGGACGAATTTGGGAGACATTTACAATTTGAGCTGACCTTGAGAAAGACCCGTGGGGGGTCGTAACGCGTGGGTGCTCTATTTGGGACTTATGCCTGGTGTGGACGACAAGGAGAGGAGACTGACACGGCTGACGTGAGAACCTTGCCATTGAGGAATCCCGGTGCTGCAGCCTGGTGATATACCATGTTTGGACTTGCATCCATTTACATCTAGATGAGCTTGTTTCTTTCCATGAGCCGGTAATTAGCCTACCTTCTGTCGAGACCCAGAGTGTTAACCCATATGCTTGCTTACCACATGTGTGGTTAATTTGTTCTTAATTTGTTTTAAGTCATTGTGTGTCATAAAACTTTTTAACAGTATTACACTATTATGCACTTATTTTTCTTTCCGGTATTGATCACGTGATTGAGGTTTGAAAACCTCTCTACATATGGGAAGGTTTAAAGGAGGTGCAGGAATTCTGATAAATGGAACACAAAAGCTGTTGATGTTTAGTAAGGCGCTGGTTGAACGGTATACCACGTATCGTAAATATTCCATATGGTAGTCGAAGAAATCTGTATCTACCTTCTGGTGTATTAAATGTACAAAGCTTTGAGCTGGCCTCATCTAGCTTCATTTGCCAGAATCCTGAAGATGCGTCCAATTTACTGAACCATTTTGCTCCCGCAAATTGCGACATGATTTCATCTCTGGTTGGTAGTTTGAAATGTTCTCGTTTAATAGCTTTGTTTAAATATCTGGGGTCTAGACATATTCTGAGTTGGCCATTTTTCTTTTCAACAATTACTAAGGAGCTTACCCATTCAGTAGGCTCATCAACTTTCTGTATCACACCCAAGGCTTCCATGCGATTTAACTCTTGTTTCAGTTTTTCTCTCAGCGCAAACGGCACTTTTCTACAGGGGTGTATCACTGAAGAAACTTGCGTGTCTATATTTATTTTATGCTCTCCAGGCAAACAACCTAGACCTTCAAACAAGTCTCTGTATTCTGTAAACATCGATTTACAGTCATCTTCTACTTGTGATGTCACCATAAAAACTTTCTTTAGCAAGCTTAGTTTCTCACAGGAACTTAATCCTAGAATCGGTTGTACATTTTTATCCACAATCAGTAGAGATGTTTTAAACTGTTGTCCCTTATATTTCAGTGTCACTAAGCATGTACCTTTCACAGGAATTTCCTCCCCAGTGTATCCTGTAACTTTCACTTTGGCTGGATGAATTTTAGGTTTTACTCTAAAAGTTTTATAGTCTTGAAATTATATTAAATTCACCTGCGTGCCAGTATCAAGCTTAAAGGGAATGACAATCACGTTCACAGTTAAAGGGACAATCCATTCTTTCTTATCTGCACTGCAAAGTTCAATGCAATCCACAAAGAATTCCACTGTTTGTTTAACAGCATGCACGTTGGTTGTTTCACTTTTCATTTTACAGCATTTGGCAAAGTGATTTAGTCTACCACATTTCATGCAGGTTTTACCATAAGCTGGGCACATTTTAGGATTGTGAGCATTTCCACATCTACTACACATTTCCTTATTAGACTGTGGCTTAGACTGCTTCATTCATGAGAATGGAGGTTTGCTTGGCTCTGTTTTCTGCACTACATATACATCAGCGTCCTTGTGTAACTTTTTGGCTTGAAATCTAGTTATTTCTGCAGATCTACACATAGTCACTGCCTTTTCTAGTGTTAGGTCTTGCTCTCTCAGCAATCTCTCTCTGAGTCCATTATCAGGTATTCTACAGACAATACGATCTCTAATCAGTCAATCCTTTAAGTCACCAAACTCACAGGTTTTACTGAGTGATTGCAGCTCTGTAACATACTGATCAAATCCATCTCCAGACTTCTGATCACATGTGAAAAACTTATATCTTTCATATGTCACATTTTTCCTTGGCACAAAGTAATCTACAAACTTTTGCATTATAGAAGATAGCACCATATTCTGCCCCTCAGCAAACTGAAAACTACTCTAAATGTCCAGCACATCCTCTCCTATCACATGGAGGAAAATGGATACCTTAGTTTTGTCAGCCTTTGTATCAGCTCCACATGCAGCAAGATATATATTAAACCTTTCCTTAAATCTTTTCCAGTTTTCAGGCAAGTTACCAGACATCAGCATGCCAGTTGGAGGAGCCAGTTTATCCATGGTTACTCACTGTTTGAAGAGAGGAGCACACGGCAGGCTTTGCAGACACTGAGTATTACAGCCACAGACTGCTGCAGGATTCTTTCACACTCTGAGAGCACTAACAGTCCAAGTTAAACTTCTTCTGACACCATGTTTTGTTCATATGTTTGTAAATCTAGTCATAAGGACACGGAGACATGTGAGTTCACTGCTGTGCTGTTTATTCCATCACCAACTCCAGGCACACTGCACACTGGACCACCCACTTCCCAGCATCCCCCTGGTCCCAGGGACCATCACTGAAGATTCAGGCTTACACATATTACTAAGGGAGTGTCTACAAATATTAAGCATTCTAATACACTAACATCACAGCAGCTGGCACGACTCCTCCAATTTCAACTTCCACCGGAGTGCTCCTATTGCCCTCTCTCCAGGGGTCCTCTGTAAGATGTTCTTCAGGCCGAGTCCTCACTATAAGAAAGAGAGTGAAAGAGGTGAGACAAAAGCGGAGGTGTGAGAGAGAGGGGTCGGGGGAAGAAAGAGAACAGAGGAGAGAAAGAAAGAGAGAAGGGGATGAGAGAGGGGACAGGCAGGTGGTGAGAAAGAGGGAGGGGGAAGAAAGAGAGAGAAAGAAAGAAAGAAAGAAAGAAAGAAAGAAAGAAAGAAAGAAAGAAAGAAAGAAAGAAAGAAAGAAAGAAAGAAGTGAGACAGAGTGGGGATAAGAGTGAGAGAAAGGGGAGGGAACGAGAGTGTGAGAGCAGTGACAGACAGCAGGGAAGAGAAAGCAGTGTGAGAGAGGAGAGAGAGAAGCATGAGGGGGAGATAGATAGAGGAGGATAGAGAGAAAAAGAGAGAGGGTTGATAGAGTGGGGGAGCAGAGTGAGGGAGATTAGAGAGAGTGTGAGGGAGATGAGAGAAAGAGGGAAGGAGAGAAAGAAAAGGAGAACGCAAAAGAAAGAGGGAGTGATGAGGAGAAAGAGGGTTCAAGAGAGAGAAAGAAAGAGAGCGAGAGGTGAGACAGAGAGGGTGAGAGAGTTGAGAGAGAGAGAGAGAATAAGAGGTGAAAGAGATGGAGGATGAGAGAAAAAGTTAAGTGAGACAGGGGGTGAGAGAGAGGGTTGAAAGAGGGAGAGGGGGTCGGAGGAGTGAGAACATGGCAGAGATAGGAGGGGGCAGAGAAAGAGAAAAAGTAAAAGAACGAGAATGAAAACTAGAAAAAAGAAAGAGAGTTAGAGAGTTAGAAAGAAAGATGAGATTTGGTGAGAGAGGGAGATGGAGGGGATCGAAAGCAGGAGAGAGACGGGGAGAGAGAGAAAGAAAGAGAAACGGAGAGAAAGGGGGAGAGAGAGAAATGGGGAGAGAAGTGAAAGAGGAGGGGGAGTGAGAGAGAGGGGAGGGGTACATGTGGCACTGTGTACCTCGCTCTGTCCCCCTAGCCCTGATACAAGTGTCACTGTGTGTCATCATCCCCTTAAGTACAATCAGCACTGTGTACCTCAGGCAGCAGGGGCTCCACCTTCTCATCAGTGCCAGTAGTAGCGGGTCCTCCTTTCAGCAGCAGCAGCAGCAGGTCCCCTCTTCTAGTTTTTGTGGAATTGTGATGTCGTGCAACAGCGGCAGAGAGGGGAAGAAATGGTGAGAGGAGGGTCTGGATTAGCTGGACCGCCTCCTCCTCTGAGTACTGCGCTGACAATGCTGCTGCGTGCCCCTTTATTGCACAAACTGCCGTAGGTCCCTGTTTAAAAAGAAAAAAAAAAGTGGCAGAAACAACATGGGGTGGGAACGTGCCCTTGTGCCTCCCCCTCTCCCTGATTCGACAGTGCCTCCAGTAATCACATACACAGCCTGTTCCCCCCGCTCAAAACACACACACACACACACACACACACACACACACACACACACACACACACACACACACACAGCCTGGTGTCTCTAATCACTATACACACAGGGGATGCAGTTATGTGACCGGCGGTCAGGAGACAGCCGGTCACAATACCGACGCCAGGATCCCGAAACCTCAATATCCCGCCGGTCGGCATGCCGACCAACAGGGACTATTCCCACTCGTGGGTGTCCACGACACCCATAGAGTGGGAATAAAAACTGTAGCGAGCGCAACGAGTCACCAAGCCCACTACGCAGCGAGCCCGCAAGAGGCTTTGTTGCGCTCGCTCCCTGCCGGCCATCTAAAAGCCGGGATCCCGGTATCGTGACCGATGGTCTCCTGACCGCCAGTCACACATACCCAACCCACACACACACAGCATGTTATCCCCCAGTTGCCACACACACACACAAACAGCCTGTCCCCTCCAGTCACCCCACCTCCCCCACACGGACACATACATGCATGCATACATACATACATACATACATACATACATACATACTGTATGTATGTATGTACATACATTCATGTATGTTACCTCCATGTCCCCACAGATGTAGCAGGCAGGGCTGGGCCACACACAGCTTGTCCCCTCCAGTCTCCTGCCCCCCCCCCCCCCCCCCCGCCACACACACACGCAACATACATGTTACCTGCATGTCCCGCAGACGTAGCAGGCAGGGCTGGGCCACACAATACCTGTCCCCGCCAGTCTCCCTACCCTTCCCCCGCACCACATACACACACACCCACACATACATACATGTTGCCTGCAGGTCCTGCAGAGGTAGCAGGCAGGGCTGGGCCACACACAACCTGTCCCCTCCAGTCTCCCTACCCTTCCCCCGCACCACATACACAGACACACACACCCACACATACATACATGTTGCCTGCAGGTCCTGCAGAGGTAGCAGGCAGGGCTGGGCCACACACAACCTGTCCCCTCCAGTCTCCCTACCCTTCCCCCGCACCACATACACAGACACACACACCCACACATACATAAATGTTGCCTGCAGGTCCCGCAGAGGTAGCAGACAGGGCTGGGCCGCACACAGATAATCACCGAGGGCCAGGCAAAAGTCAGGGGTGTGGCCTAATCACGGACCTCCGTGACCACGCCCCTTTAAAAAAAACACAATCGCATGCAGCAGGGGCACCTGGGCTGGAGGTGGAGCTGTCCCGGGAGAGGAGGAGGAGGCACTGGAGTCGGGGTCTGCTGCCCTGCACCAGCGGCAGAAGTCAGGTGCCTGCAGCAGGTAATCCCGCAGTGCCAAACAGCTCTGCATCTGCTAGGGCAGCCGATCGGGAGCACACAGCACAAATGCGCTCCCAGTGCAAGTGCGCTGTGTGCCAGGCACACTAAGCACACACCTAGTTACGGCCCTGCTCCACTGCATAGTACATACATTCCCCTGCCTGGCGGCGCCCCTCTCTGCTGAACCTGTCACGGCGCCCAGGGCACATGCCCTGCTCGCCCTGCCCTTGTTACGCCTCTGGCAGCAGTATATATATGTGGGCATCACAGCAGTATATACATGTGGGCATTATACACAGGTGCAGCAGTATATACATGTGGGCATTATACACAGGTGCAGCAGTATATATATGTGGTCATTATACACAGGTGCAGCAGTAAATACATGTGGGCATTATACACAGGTACAGCAGTATATACATGTGGGCATTATACACAGGTGCAGCAGTATATACATCTGGACATTATGGTGGTCATTCCAAATTGTTCGCTCACTAGCAGTTTTTTGCAGCCGTGCAAACGCTATGCCGCCACCCACTGGGAGTGTATTTTAGCTTAGCAGAAGTGAGAACGAAAGGATCGCAGAGACGCTACAAAATATTTTTGTGTAGCTTCAGACCTACTCAGCGCTTGCGATCACTTAAGACTATTCAGTTCCTGTTTTGACGTCACGAACACGCCCTGCGTTCTCCCAGCCACGCCTGCGTTTTTCCTGGCACGCCTGGGTTTTTTTCGAACACTGAAAACAGTCAGTTGACACCCAGAAACGCCCTCTTCCTGTCAATCACTCTGCGGCCAGCAGTGTGACTGAAATGCTTCGCTAGACCTTGTGCGAAACGACATAGTTCGTTGTAATAGTACAACGCGTGTGTGCATTGCGCCGCATACGCATGTACAGAAGTGCCTTTTTTTGCCTGATCGCTGCGCAGCGAATGAAAGCAGCTAGCGATCAACTCAGAATGACCCCCAATATACAGGTGCAGCAGTACATACATGTGGGCATGATACACAGGTGCAGCAGTATATACATGTGGGCATTATACACAGGTGCAGCAGTATATATATGTGGGTACTATACACATATGCAGCAGTATATATATGTGGGCATAACATACAGGTGCAGCAGTACATACATGTGGACAGTATACACAGGTACAGCAGTATATACATGTGGGCATTACACACAGGTGCAGCAGTATATACATGTTGGCATTATACACAGGTGCAGCAGTATATACATGTGGGCATTACACACAGGTGCAGCAGTATATACATGTGGGCATTATACATAGGTGCAGCAGTATATACTTGTGGGCATTATACACAGGTGCAGCAGTATATATATGTGGGCATAATACACAGTTGCAGCAGTTTATACATGTGGGCATGATACACAGGTGCAGCAGTATATACATGTGGGCAGTATACACAGGTGCAGCAGTTTATACATGTGGGCATTATACACAGGTGCAGCAGTATATACATGTGGACAGTATACACAGGTGCAGCAGTACATACATGTGGACAGTATACACAGGTACAGTAGTATATACATGTGGGCATTACACACAGGTGCAGCAGTATATACATTTTGGCACTATACACAGGTACAGCAGTATATACATGTGGGCATTACACACAGGTGCAGCAGTATATATATGTGAGCAGTATACACAGGTGCAGCAATATATACATGTCGGCATTATACACAAGTGCAGCAGTGTATACATGTGGACATTATACACAGTTGCAGCAGTTTATACATGTGGGCACGATACACAGGTTCAGCAGTATATACATGTGGGCAGTATACACAGGTGCAGCAGTTTATACATGTGGTCATTATACACAGGTGCAGCAGTATATATATGTGGGCAGTATACACAGGTGCAGCAGTACATACATGTGGACAGTATACACAGGTGCAGCAGTATATAGATGTGGGCATTACACACAGGTGCAGCAGTATATACATGTTGGCATTATACACAGGTGCAGCAGTATATACATGTGGGCATTACACAGGTGCAGCAGTACATACATGTGGGCATTATACATAGGTGCAGCAGTATATACTTGTGGACATTATACACAGGTGCAGCAGTATATATATGTGGGCATAATACACAGGTGCAGCAGTTTATACATGTGGGCATTATACACAGGTGCCGCAGTATATACATGTAGGCATTATACATAAGTGCAGCAGAATATACATGTGGGCAGTATACACAGGTGCAGCAGTTTATACATGTGGGCATTATACACAGGTGCAGCAGTATATATATGTGGGCATTACACAGGTGCAGCAGTACATACATGTGGACAGTATACACAGGTACAGCAGTATATAGATGTGGGCATTACACACAGGTGCAGCAGAATATACATGTTGGCATTATACACAGGTGCAGCAGTATATACATGTGGGCATTACACAGGTGCAGCAGTACATACATGTGGACATTATACATAGGTGCAGCAGTATATACTTGTGGGCATTATACACAGGTGCAGCAATATATACATGTGGGCATTATACACAGGTGCAGCAGGGTATACATGTGGACATTATACACAGGTGCAGCAGTTTATACATGTGGGCATGATACACAGGTGCAGCAGTATATACATGTGGGCAGTATACACAGGTGCAGCAGTTTATACATGTGGGCATTATACACAGGTGCAGCAGTATATATATGTGGGCAATATACACAGGTGCAGCAGTATATACTGCTGGAAATTCGCTGAGGTTTGATCAGTGATGTGCAGACATGGTAGACAGAGGACATAGACCAGTATACTCTGGAGTTTTGACTATAAAAATTATTAGATTAATATAAAGAAGATATTTATAATAAATTATTTGTATTTGTATTATTTGCACTCCTGCAAAGCAATAATACACTCTCCTGTGGGCGGCGACTATGCGTTTGCATGGCTGCTAAAAACTGCTAGCGAGCGATCAACTCGGAATGACCCCCTAGATCACAGCTGATGGCATAAACATTATTCTAATAATGTCAATCATTTATCAGTGTCAATTTAATGAATGTTGACATGATTAGTGTTGACATGCCACACTTGTTGACATCTGGGTACATTTATGCTCAATATTACTTAGGGGTTTATGTACTAAGCCTTGGAGAGAGAGAAAGTGGAGAGAGATAAAATACCAACCAATCAACTCCTAACTGTCATGTTATAGGCTGTGTTTTAAAAAAAAATGGCAGTTAGGAGCTTTATCACTCCCCAGAGCTTAGTACATAAACCCCCCTATCACTCTCCAAGGCTTAGTACATAGACCCCTCTATCACTCTCCAAGGCTTAGTACATAGACCCCTCTATCACTCTCCAAGGCTTAGTACATAGACCCCTCTATCACTCTCCAAGGCTTAGTACATAGACCCCTCTATCACTCTCTAAGGCTTAGTACATAGACCCCTCTATCACTCTCCAAGGCTTAGTACATAGACCCCTCTATCACTCTCCAAAGCTTAGTACATAGACCCCTCTATCACTCTCCAAGGCTTAGTACATAGACCCCTCTATCACTCTCTAAGGCTTAGTACATAGACCCCTCTATCACTCTCCAAGGCTTAGTACATAGACCCCTCTATCACTCTCCAAGGCTTAGTACATAGACCCCTCTATCACTCTCCAAGGCTTAGTACATAGATCCCTATATCACTCTCCAAGGCTTAGTACATAGACCCCTATATCACTCTCCAAGGCTTAGTACATAGACCCCTCTATCACTCTCCAAGGCTTAGTACATAGACCCCTCTATCACTCTCCAAGGCTTAGTACATAGACCCCTCTATCACTCTCTAAGGCTTAGTACATAGACCCCTCTATCACTCTCTAAGGCTTAGTACATAGACCCCTCTATCACTCTCTAAGGCTTAGTACATAGACCCCTCTATCACTCTCCAAGGCTTAGTACATAGACCCCTCTATCACTCTCCAAGGCTTAGTACATAGACCCCTCTATCACTCTCTAAGGCTTAGTACATAGACCCCTCTATCACTCTCTAAGGCTTAGTACATAGACCCCTCTATCACTCTCTAAGGCTTAGTACATAGACCCCTCTATCACTCTCTAAGGCTTAGTACATAGACCCCTCTATCACTCTCTAAGACTTAGTACATAGACCCCTCTATCACTCTCCAAGGCTTAGTACATAGACCCCTCTATCACTCTCTAAGACTTAGTACATAGACCCCTCTATCACTCTCCAAGGCTTAGTACATAGACCCCTCTATCACTCTCCAAGACTTAGTACATAGACCCCTCTATCACTCTCTAAGGCTTAGTACATAGACCCCTCTATCACTCTCTAAGGCTTAGTACATAGACCCCTCTATCACTCTCCAAGACTTAGTACATAGACCCCTCTATCACTCTCTAAGGCTTAGTACATAGACCCCTCTATCACTCTCTAAGGCTTAGTACATAGACCCCTCTATCACTCTCCAAGGCTTAGTACATAGACCCCTCTATCACTCTCCAAGGCTTAGTACATAGACCCCTCTATCACTCTCTAAGGCTTAGTACATAGACCCCTCTATCACTCTCCAAGGCTTAGTACATAGACCCCTCTATCACTCTCCAAGACTTAGTACATAGACCCCTCTATCACTCTCTAAGGCTTAGTACATAGACCCCTCTATCACTCTCTAAGGCTTAGTACATAGAGTGACCCCTATATCACTCTCCAAGACTTAGTACATAGACCCCTCTATCACTCTCTAAGGCTTAGTACATACAGGGGCGGATCCAGAATAAAATGGCAGGGGGGGCACCATTACAGGGAAAGAGGGGGTTGGGGTATTCTTTTATGTGCGCCAAAGGCACGCGCGCTCCTGGAAAAGTGGGTGTGGATCCGCAACAAGGGTCATGGCCTCAAAAGCAATGCCCTATCCACAAGCCATGCCCCCATTTTCATCACACCTTCTAACCCTTCCTCATCCATTCCAAAGCTCATGCCTACCTTTTCCTCCACAGTCCTCGCCCACATAGCCGGCCATAGGCATAGGCAAACTAGGCAATTGCCTAGGGCATTTGATATGCCTAGGGGCATCAGCAGCTTCTGCTGATTAAAATGATATGCAGCATGCCTATATTCTGTGTGTAGCATTTCATATGCAGATACAGCCACAGTCTCACACAGTATATAGGCATGCTGCATATCATTTCAATCAGCAGAAGCTGCTTGTGCATCCTAGCCACATAGCAATGCAAATAAGATGCATTTTCATAAAAAAGGTGCCCGACGTTAGCATTGATGCAAGATTTATGAGGACACATCTGTATCCAAGCAGAGGCAGAGGTCACAGGGTTAGTGGCAGTGTGAGTGCTGTGTGCATGTGAGTGGGTTGGTTGTGCAGTAGTGTTCGGAATATGTGTAACGAGCATTATGTGTGTCATGTAAAAATGCATTAATAATGTGCAACATATGTGTAAGGGGCACTATGTGTGTTATTATGTGTATAGGGGCACTAATAATGTGCAGCAAATGTGTAGTGGGCACTAGGTGTGTCATTATGTGTATAAGGGCATTAATAATGTGCGGCATATGTGTAAGGGACATTATGTGTAAAAGGGCATTAATAAAGGTTGTCATAATGTGTAAGGCGCATTATGTTTATAAGGACATTAATAAGGTGTCTCATATGTGTAAGGGACATTACTGTGTGGAATTAGGTGTATAAATGCATTACTAATGTGTGGCATTATGTGTATAAGGTGCTCTACTATGTGGCGTTGCATATAGAAAAGGCGCTACTGTGTCATTTAATGTGAATATAGAGCAATAGAATGTGGTGTAATGTGAATAAGGAGCAATTCAGTGTGATGTAATGTGAATAAGGGGCTCTACTGTGAGGAGTAACGTTTATAAGGTAAAGTGATACTACTGTGGGATGTAATATGAATTATGGACACTATCGCAAGATAAAGTGTGAATAAAGTTGCAGTACTGTGTGGCGTAATTGGAATTGGTGTTAATATTGTGTGGCCATGCCCCTTGCAAGCAAAAACACCCCCCTTTTTGGGCTGTGTGCCAAATATGCGAACTGTTCCTATTTAAAATATAGGGAGTACAAACCCCAAAATAAGGACTGCTATAGGTGAGGGGTGATGGTGCTGGGAAAAAGGTGCAAGGTCAGAGGCGGAACCAGCGGTGGTGCTAGGGGGCACCAGCCAAAATTTTGCCTAGGGCATCAAATTGGTTAGGGCCGGCTCTGCTCGCCCAGTCCCCTCACCAGTCACAGCCAGGCTCCCCTTCCCAGCCTCTAGACTCCGAGTAACCGTCCTCTCTTCCACCTCCTGACCCCTTTTCCCACACCCACCACTGCTCAGCTCCTCACCTCAATCTCAGACTGCTGTTCTGTATACATGGAGAGGCAGTGGGCGACTTTGAGTACGATGGAGAGAGGCAGTGGGTGACAGGAAGAGGGTGGCAGAAGGGAAAGGTGACAAGGAGAAATAGTGGGAGATGGAGAGGCAGCGGATGATAGGAAAGGGTGACGGCAAAAGACAGTGGGTGACAGGGAGGTGACGGGGAGAGGCAGTAAGTGACAGGGAGAGGCAGTGGGTACCAAGGTAAAGCAGAGGGTGACGGGGAGAGGGTGATGCCTTGCAGAGGCAGAGGATGACAGGAGAGGCTGACAGGGATATAGTGACTCAGGGGAGAAGCAGAGGGTGAGGGTACGGGGAGAGACATAGAGGCAGTGGGTGACAGGGAGAGGCAGTGGATAGAACCCCTTTTCCCAGCTATTCTGTCCTTGTACATGCACTATTATACACTACAGTTCATTTTTGTCACAAGCCAATTTATTAACCAGTATATTTTTGGATTGTGGGAGAAAACCAGAGTACCCGGAGGATACCCACGCAAGTACGGGGAGAATATACAAGCTCCACACAGGGAATGGAACCCAAGTGCTCAGAGGCAGTAATGCTAACCACTACACCATCTGTACTGCCCGATGCAGTGAGCACATTACTATCCCCAGTACGTTACCCCCCCCCCCCCTTCAAGGAGTGCAGCAAGCACATACCCCTCACTAGTAGACCAGTAAGTATGTCCACACCCAGAGCAGCACTGTAAATGTCGATTTACTTACAGGACTAAAAGCAACACTTTAAAAATACATTAAATACACTTTAAAATGGAGCCGCTGCGGCCGCTGTGATCAAACCTTAGCCTACGTACTTTTTTACACCATTTGCATACAAAACCCCATACCGTGTACGCACTTTGCGTACAAACGCCGTGCTGGTCGTACAAAGTACACGCAGTGCATACCCACACACCAACACGCTGAGAGCACAATGCAGCTTCACGTGTGGTCTGAAATACACTTATAACCTTAGCAGGGAAAAGAAACACGACACCAGATTGTATTTAAAATGCTGGGCTCCGACACACCAACATATAATTGCTGAAAGGGGGTTACAATAACAACAATACACTACAATATGAAAATGGCTACAGTCAATGGTACATACGTTTGGTTTCGCCTGCGCTTCCCGGCCCGGTCCTCAATTATCAAGGTAGATGACCTTCAGAGTCTGTGTGGGACCGGGCATGCAGCTGGCTTTTTATACAATAGTCCAAAACCTAACACAATGGAAACTGTAATCTCTTTGTCCATTGGACACAGGGATGGTCATTTACAGTACAGGAGAGGTCATAGGTCGGTTTGAATAGGTGGGCGATGTCTGTTCCAGGTGCACTTGCAGATGTTCTCCTTTGGGTTCCTGCTGCATATCAAGAGTACAGTAATTACAGTTAATATTTCTATTCTACTCCTGCGCATAACTATTCGCAGAAGCGTGCAATCTTCTGCAAACCAACACCGGAAAATTGCTCTTAACATACCCTACAGCTGGATACCAAACACCACCTTATAACCTAGTTCTGTCCCCTCCTATCCTGTAAAGGTGAAACCCTTTGTTCTTATACCATTTAAACATGTGTAACTCGCTGGTGTGGTGCAGGGAGACTATGTGTACAATGTGCACTATTTGGATTAAATATGTAATGTGTTTTTATGGCTTTTCCATGCGATTACAAACACTACCGAAATTACTCATACCACGCGCGAATACGCAGAACCGCGGGAGCGACCATACGCAAATTGCGAATATGCGCACGCACGACAGAATAAGTATGCGCACGGAGGCCATCTGTGTGTAGTTTGTACGTGATGTGTGTACTGCAATATGTTTTTACTTCGACAGTCCACTCTTTGGCAGTCATCAATAATGCCACTAACTAATCAATAAACAGAAAAATATTATCTATACAATATATACAAAAGCTTGGATGATCGGGGGAGAGTTGTAGGTGGGAAATGTATGACCTAGTGGGATAGTAAAAAGCACGTATGTTTGAATCCATGTCTGAGGGGCATGTATCATCGTGCTGTATATGTTCTAAATAAGCTTTGAGGTATTGCGAAGTATACATTAAATCCTTCTCATCCCGTATTAAGGGTCTGTAAATGGGCCAACAAACACTACCGAGCTCTTTTCGGCTTCTAATACCAACAAATGGGGTGCACATTTAATTGATGATACATGGAGGGGGAACATATGTGAATGCTACTATATGTGTATAACACCTGTCGACTATGTATGCCATGAACTGGAGGTTGCAGAAATGAATAGAAGACACATATATAAAAATACATTCACATAAACATTTTGGGTAGGGCTGACATCTTTTCCGGTTGGATGTATCTGGGTAAGGGGGAAACAGAGAAACACAGGTGAAAGAAACAGGCCATGAAATTCATTTGCAATCCTTATCCTATCTCTATGGATGGATCATAAATTAAATCTGCTGCTGTAACAGCGCCCTCGCTCCTTAGACTCATCAAATTTGTGCTGTGATTGCGCCGCGTTAAAATTTGAACACACCTAAATATCAAACTAATAATTATGATGACTCCCATGATACAAAGGAGAATCTTCCCCACACTCATAATGACATTTTGAGCCCACTCTCCTAACCCTGAGAACCATTTGCGTGGGTTCAACCATGAGACCCAGCCGGTCAGTTCATTACCCACAGTCGCTAAGGTAAGGCTGTGCTTCCTCCTGAACTCCCACTTCAACTGTAAGATCTCATCCATCTTCTGATCGATGATCTCCGTGGGGTCGTCAGTGCTGTTCGTAATATATGTACAGCACTTCACACCATATTGAGTTGCCAGAGTAACACAGTACCCACCTGTCACGGCTGTAACATAATTAAGGACCATCCTGTGCTGGATCAGTTCCTTCTTGTAAGCTTGTAACTCCCATCCCGTATACCTGAAGGTGTCATCATACATCTCAGTGATATTATCTATCAAGTTCGCTAGCGCATGGATATACCTATAATTTATAGTTCCTCTGGCAGTATGGGTGATATCTAATGCGAGAAGGAACTGAATCCCGGTGGATTCATGGATCAAATCAGAGGCTGCGTGCTCTGCCCTATATATGAGGTGTCTCTTGATGATGTGTTCATAATGAGTATGAGCATAAGGAGTCTGAGCGCTGCGGTGAACGTCTTTCATTTTATCGTGGGTTATGGTCATGACCTCTAGTAGTACCCTTCCAATTTAACACAATCCCTCAGAGCTCGGAGTAAGCCACTTGTACGCTTTCCTCCCATATATGAAATAGGCATCATCTGGGAGAACATAGGGGACAAAATGTAACATCACCATATTGCAAACTTTCCACGTAAAGAAACCAATCCCTAGTTCTCTCATTTGTTCAGTACAAGTATCGGGCTGGATGATAGGGGCACAATACCCTGACGATACTTTTCCAACCCACATGGTCTTGCTTCCACGTGTATACCTATACCGAAAATACCTCCCACTGTTGGCTATCTTGCGTACAAGTTCAGAGTCAATAGGAATCCTATCAGCTCTGTGCGAAAAGGTCATTGTCTGGTTATCCCACGTCACTTCCCAATTTCCTGGTTTTCGGTAATTGGAAATATTAAAACACAACAGGGACTTATCTACGTTGTACTGGTGGAGCTTCAAGCTAGGGGGCCTAGATATATTGAATTTCTTGTTCACCGGTCTCCCACCCCATAATTCGAGTACCTCATCTATTGCTAAAGGGTATGGTACAAATCCTGACTTACTCTGACCTTGAGGTACCTGTGAGCACACCCAGCATTCTGTCTGGTTTAAGACCTTACCCACTAATGAGTGGTAATCACTCAACGGATGTCGGTCCATGTCGATATTAATGTTGGACTGACATCTCTGGATTCACCCATCTTCGACTATGTTTTCACAATTTCTACAAATACAGTATTCATCAGACAATAACCCTTCACATTGCCTCCGAGCTCCATGACTACCAGAGCGCTTACTGATACCAGCCTTTACTAGAGTGATGTTCTGCTCCTGAGATCCTACAAATTCGTACTCGCCATCAGTACCCATTCCAGATCCTTGCTCGACCTCTCTGGGACCCTAACCAAAACAAATTGTCCTGATCAAAAACAGAATTACTAGTAGAACCCGAAACGCAGTCTCTTGTGATAGATCCATTTCGTTAGGGGAAAGAGGGAAAATAAGAAGGAGAAAAGAAGGAAAATTCAGGGGGGGGTGAAAAAAAGAAAATGGTGCGACAACCGTCCTTGATCTTGTTGCTCTCCGTGCTCAGGTGCCTTTCAACAGTCCTGCCTCTCAACTTTCCCGGAACAAATACTCTAGTGATACGAGGTTCTCTTCACCTTGCTCTTTGTCACGAGTTTTCTCCGGGTCAGCGACCTTCTTGCAGTGAGACGAGAGGACCCAAGTCTCTCTTTCGACGACCTTTAATGCTGTTATGCTGGTTAACAAGACTTGGTACGGTCCTTCCCACCTGTCAATGAGGCAACCTGAGCGTAGAAAATTTTGTATCATCACATAATCCCCAGGCTCAATGTCATGACAATTACTGTTCGGTAGGTCAGGAATCACCAGCTTTAGATTTCTTTGTTGATTTCTCAGCTGCTGGCTCATCCTAACCAAATATTTCACAGTCACTTCATTATTGCATTTCAAATCATCCTGGAGGTCTATCATTACATGAGGTTGTCGACCAAAAAGTTTCAAAGGGTGATAAGTTAAGCGGAGACCTGGGAGTGGTTCTGATGCTGTACAACACTAATGGCAAAGCTTCTGGCCACAGCAATCCAGTTTCAGCCATCACTTTGCTCAGCTTGTTCTTAATAGTGCTGTTCACTCTCTCTACCTTCGCACTCGCCTGTGGTCGGTATGGAGTATGTAGCTTGCTATTCCCATCAGTTTGCACATGACCTGAAAGGACTTCACCTGTAGAATGGGTACCCCTATCACTTTCAATCATTCTAGGGATACCATATCTACACACTAATTCCTGCACAATTTTCTTTGCAGTGAACGTAGCAGTATTTGTGGCAGCAGGGAACGCTTCTACCCAGTTGGAAAACACATTGATACATACTAACACATATTTCAAATTCCTACAGGGTGGTAACAGTATGAAGTCGATTTATATTACCTGAAAAGGTCCATCTGTAGGAGGGATATGGGATGGCTCTGTTGGTATTGTCTTTCCAATATTCTTCCTCAAGCAAGTAAAACATGTCATTGCTCTCTTACCTGCATGAGAAGAGAATCCTGGCGCACACCAGTAGGCTCTTACCAGCTTGCACATACCCTCTTTGCCCAGATGAGTCAGACCGCGTGCCGCCTCAGCAATACTTGGAAGATATGCTCTGGGGGCTACTGGCTTACCGTGTCCACCTGTCCAAAGTCCTGAGGACTCCTGACCATACCCCTTCGAGTTCCAGACCGCCTTTTCCTGTAGGGAACACAAATTTTGCATTTCAATTTACTGTTGTGTGTTATCAGTTGTGTGAAGTAGAACATCTGTGGAAAGCAAAAAGATAGGGGAAATAATAAAAAGAAAATTGTCAGGTTTGCGTTCACCATCAGGTCATCACACCATCATGCATATTGGTGTCTGTACACATTCTCCCTTCACCAGCATTCTCATTCTCCACCCTTTGTGCATGAACAGGCACACTGCATTAATACTGGTGTCCTTGTGCTGGTGAGATATACTGGATTTGGGCAGAACTCTAAAGGACCGAGTAGGCATGTGGCGTTTGAACTGTAATCGGGTCCATGTATTGTACCCTCCTTTCGGTGAACGTAAGAGATGAGGAGGAAACTTTGAATAAAAATTACATAGAGGTTAGTAACAGATAAGTTTGTAGAGGCAAAGAGGATTTTATAAAATTTGACAACTGGATTGGGCACTATGGGGAATGACTTTCTACTCGGTCTGCTCCCCTTAAAAAAAAATTATATGTGTGTTATATCTCTACTGGGACTATCCAAGCCATCAATCCAGTGTCCTGTCCATCCTAAGTTCATAGGGAACCCAGTATTTGTGAGATCATTTCCTCTACCTGTGATGGACATGAATCTAGAACAGTGAAAATGCATCATTAATCTTCGTGGGTATCCAACATACTTTGCACTTCCTGAGCGGGAGCACATTATATGTATACTGTATCTAACAAAATTCCTGTTAAATTAATCAGGGGCCATTTCTGCTAGAATAAAGAAGCAAAAGTTTAAAGGCCCCATCTTAACCCCAGCAAGTTTTGTCAAAGGGTAATGTTGCATTTATTTTGTTCTTCCCATTAGCCGAATCTGTGTTTTCTATATGGCTTGTGATTCCTTACTATATGTCCCTTGATCCCGTCTATGTGTTTAATAATGTGGCTTGTTTTCTCTGTCTAGGGGTCTATATTGACTATGTGTTCTACTACTGCTACAATCTTTGGCAAAATGCCCTTCCTTTTTACAAATGTAACATATTCTCTGTCTTTTCCAAGCAGCAGGGGTCTGGGGTTTAGGCAGATGGGACTTTGCTGCAAGAGCCTGTAGACTTACTATCATCAGCTTCTCCTCTCTGCGCCTAGCAATATTCTTGTGGTGTTAAATTGCGCACTCTCTAAGAAAAGCTACTGTGACCCTTCTCCAATTAGGCAAAGAGGTTTGAACCCTGTCCCTTACTGTCTTATTGAGCCGTCCATTAGCACAGAGACAGCCACTTCCGTGTAATTCGCATCGTTCCCTATATCCGATATCCCAACGTATCTGTCCATTATTTGCAGAGCCCGATGGAAATATTCAGATGCCATTTCATTTTCTCTCTGTTTTATGGAGAAAATTCTTCTCCGCTTAACAGTAGTGGGGAAATACAACTCTAGTTGCCTATTAATTCGTTCCACGTTCTCCTGATTGTGTTCGTCAGTCATAGGACCATCCGACACTAATCTACAATCAGTGATACATTTTTGGGTGTCAATATTAGGGGGTAGGCACACTTTCAAAAGTATCTGCCAATCTTTGTTTGCTGGTTCATGGGCATTACCCAGAGCCTTTATATACTTCTGACATCTGGCTAAATGCTTCCGGGGATCGGGGAATTCTGAAATGATTGACCGCAGCTCAGATCTGGACCACGGGCAATACAGTGCATTATTCCTGGTGAGGGTTACTCCCTGACTATCGGTCCTCCTGTTGGGAGTTACGATTTCCAAGACAGGATGTAATCCTACCATTCCGTTCCTAATCTGTTTACTGTGAGGTGTTGTTGTCTCTGTGCAATGAACCGTCTCACACTTACTGGTAGCTGTGACCTCACCAGTTCTTTCAGTGGGGAATACTGTTACTGCTCTTACTGGTTGGACAGGCCCCACCTGAGTTTCCTGCAAGGCGACTGCCTGAATGAGAGCTGCGATTTGGCTGGGTCCTTCATCTTCCTGTGACCTATAACCTTGGAGAGACTTCAAAGCAGGATACAACTTGCAAAAGTTAGGGTTAATACATTGCTTTTGCATACTACTATCATTTACATATGTATCATTGACTGCAGCCATCTTTTTCCCTTCGACCTGTGTCGGTAATGGTGTGTTTGTGTCCTCATTCCTGCTAGGTCAGGAATTTTCTTTGCGAGTTTGTTCCCTTTGCACCTCCCCCTCTTGCTGCCACAAGTTTAAACAATCATTATGTCTGATCCTTTGTTTTCTAGATTTGATCAGGCACATTTTACTACCTACATTCTGCAGTACCTCTGGTTCAAAGCTACCCACCCTAGGGAATGATACCCTATCTTTGTCAGTCATACGTACCCATTCGTCACAATAAACTTCAGCGTGTGGACCATATTTCCCACACATTATAAACCTCGCTGACCCCTTGGGCCGCGGCTCTCCAGCCTGAACCCTGGCTACCATACGTTTCTTACTTGAGCAACTGGCTCCCATAATTGTGGGCCTTTTCCCACAAACACCAAAATACTCAATGTAAGCAGACGGTGAAAGTTCTCCGAGCGCTCTTCACCCGCTCTCGCCCACGTTGGCCAGTACTACAATACACTGTTGATAGCGGAAGGCAATGTACCCAACTTAGGGCCCCTAACTGGCTTCTATTTACTGGAAGTTTTTTTTAGGAGTGACTTACCTTTTCTAGAAAATATCTGCCGTTGGAGATTTTCCTGAGAGAGACGAGCGAAAACTCCCTATACACTTGTACACAAATCACGCTTGCGTATGCTCTACACAGCGCTGATGATACCACGATTTTACGCAAAAGCTTGTAAAGGGGTTTCAAGTTGCACTATGTATCGCACCCACAAACATGCGGTCCAATCGCACAGCGTATAGGTACTTGTTACCTATCTGCCCTACGACCACTGGAATCGAATCACAAGCTGCGAAACCTCAGCCGGAGCGTATCAAAAAAACTATATGGGTCACAACACAATTCCCTACCACGCTCCTGTGCAAGTCTCCTCATGGCTTGCGTACTTTACTATACTAACATGAGTCAGCCGCCTCACGCCGCCAAGCCTCCACTCACTTGGTGTACCAAACGACGGGATCCCAAATTCACGGGGTTCAACCCACTCACTCCTGCTTTCAGCTCACACAAATACACAGCGTTTTTCTATACAGAAAATTTCCACTCATTCTGATCGGCAGCTTTTACCCCAGAGGCAATACAGTTTAAACAAAAGTCATACTAATCTGCTTTTGAAACCGGATAGTTATGTGCTATTGTATTTAAGGTAAACTACCCCACCTTTTAATTGAATGAACTATCGTGTAATTTGTACTTAGCGTCCGTACTCTTACGCACTTTGCGTAAACACGCGACCGTGCGTGCCTTTTACGCTGCGTGCCCGGTCCTGTACTTTGTCTGAGCCATGTGTACAAAACGTGCGTACGCAATAAAACAAATCACACAACGTCTATAAAAGTGAGCAATACAAACTATAATCACTCACAAGCACAACCCACACTTGTTCTGTGTAACCCTTTTACGACTGGGCCAGAACTGCGTTTTGTGTTTTTATTATTACTCCCTTAAATATATTTGTTCAAATTTATCTATATAGCAACAAATGTATCCGATTTCACACAGATCTAAGCTGGTCTAGCAATCTATACCTTGTGGCAACAATATGTGAGAGGGTATGCAAAGTATCAGTGCCCTTTGTGTACGCTTTTGGCGCCAAAACAAATGACACAGATTTTTTTAAATAGCTTTTTTCCTGTTTACCTACGGGTTCTATCAGCACCTCTGCAGACCAGACAGAGCAGACGCAATCTAACAGCACACAAATAGGGTTTTTAGAACATCCACCAACCAGAAAAAGGTTTAACGTAGATAACTTTTCGCCCTTTGCTGATAGATTAAAGTCTGCTATGACCTGCTAGCCTGTGAGCATGTGAAAACCGGATCGAGCCCCCAATTGTAAATGTTGATTTACTTACAGGACTAAAAGCAACACTTTAAAAATACATTAAATACACTTTAATTTGGAGCCGCTGCAGCCGCTGTGATCAAACCTTAGCCTACGTACTTTTTACACCGTTAGCGTACAAAGCCCCGTACCGTGTACGCACTTTGCGTACAAGCGCCGCGCTTGTCGTACAAAGTACACGCAGTGCATACCCACACACCAACACGCTGAGAGCACAATGCAGCTTCACATGTGGTCTGAAATACACTTATAACCTTAGCAGGTAAAAGAGACACGACACCAGATTGTATTTAAAATGCTGGGCTCCGACACACCAACATATAATTGCTGAAAGGGGGTTACAATAACAACAATACACTACAATAAGAAAATGGCTACAGTCAATGGTACATACGTTTGGTTTCGCCTTGGACACAGGGATGGTCATTTACAGTACTGGAGAGGTCATAGGTCGGTTTGAATAGGTGGGCGATGTCTGTTCCAGGTGCACTTGCAGATGTTCTCCTCTGGGTTCCCGCCGCATATCAAGAGTACAGTAATTACAGTTAATATTTATATTCTGCTCCTGCACATGACTATTCACAGGAGCGTGCGATCTTCTGCAAACCAACACCGGAATATTGCTCTTAACATACCCTACAGCTGGATACCAAACACCACCTTATAACCTAGTTCTGTCCCCTCCTATCCTGTAAAGGTGAAACCCTTTGTTCTTATACCATTTAAACATGTGTAACTCGCTGGTGTGGTGCAGGGAGACTATGGCCCTCATTCCGAGTTGATCGGTCGCAAGGCGAATTTAGCAGAGTTACACACGCTAAGCCGCCGCCTACTGGGAGTGAATCTTAGCTTCTTAAAATTGCGACCGATGTATTCGCAATATTGCGATTACTAACTACTTAGCAGTTTCAGAGTAGCTCCAGACTTACTCTGCCTGTGCGATCAGTTCAGTGCTTGTCGTTCCTGGTTGACGTCACAAACACACCCAGCGTTCGCCCAGGCACTCCCACCGTTTCTCCAGCCACTCCTGCGTTTTTTCCGGAAACGGTAGCGTTTTCAGCCACACGCCCCTAAAACGCCGTGTTTCCACCCAGTAACACCCATTTCCTGTCAATCACATTACGATCGCCGGAGCGAAGAAAAAGCCGTGAGTAAAAATACTTTCTTCATAGTAAAGTTACTTGGCGCAGTCGCAGTGCGAACTTTGCGCATGCGTACTAAGCGGATTTTCACTGCGATGCGATGAAAAAGAACGAGCGAACAACTCGGAATGAGGGCCTATGTGTACATTGTGCACTATTTGGATTAAATATGTAATGTGTTTTATGGCTTTTCCATGCGATTACAAACACTACCGTAATTACTCATAAAACGCGCGAATATGCAGGACCGCGGGAGCGACCATACACAAATTGCGAATATGCGCACGCACGGCAGAATAAGTACGCGCACAGAGGCCATCTGTGTGTAGTTTGTACGTGATGTGTGTACTGCAATATTTTTCGACTTCGACAGCACAGTGAGCACATACCCCCAACCCAGTAAAGGAGGAACGTGCCCCCATTCAGGTGCTGCAGCTAAAAAAAAATAAAACATTTTTATGTATATATATATATATATATATATATACACACACACACATACACGTATACATATATATATATATATATACACACATATATATACACACACACACATATATATATATATTTATATATCTATCCTGTCACACTGAGGGGGAGTGAGCAGCAGTTAGATTGGAGAAACACACGGCCTCCCCTGCCATCCCCTGGTCCGGTGCACTGCACACCCCCAGCGCAGCAGCACCTGCACCCGCACCCCGGTCACCTCACCTTGAGTATGATTACAGTTATGGCAGCGGCGGCAGTGATCTCCAGGCACGGTTGAGACTGGTGGCCGCTCAGATGCCTGAGTTTCCGGAAGTGCCTCTCACTGCTCCATGAGGGTGCCCGCCGAGGCGCTGTGTCGTGACAGTGAATGTCAGAGCGCAGCCGCGGCAGCAGCCAGCCGCACAAACCAATGGACCACCAAGGTAGATGCGGCCGGGGGAGCATTATTTGATTTATCTTTTTAAAACAATCTCCTAAACGACAGGGGGGGGCACGTGCCTTGGTGCCCCCCCGCTGAATCCGCCACTGAGTACATAGACCCCTCTATCACTCTCTAAGGCTTAGTACATAGACCCCTCTATCACTCTCTAAGGCTTAGTACATAGACCCCTCTATCACTCTCTAAGGCTTAGTACATAGACCCCTCTATCACTCTCTAAGGCTTAGTACATAGACCCCTCTATCACTCTCCTAGGCTTAGTACATAGACCCCTCTATCCCTCTCCAAGGCTTAGTACATAGACCCCTCTATCACTCTCCAAGGCTTAGTACATAGACCCCTCTATCACTCTCCAAGGCTTAGTACATAGACCCCTCTATCACTCTCCAAGGCTTAGTACATAGACCCCTATATCACTCTCTAAGGCAGGCTTTTTCAACCAGTGTGCCGTGGCACACTAGTGTGCCGCGACCAGTTGCAAGGTGTGCCGCGGAGCCAGAGCAGTTTCCTGCACCTTCAGACAGAACTGTTGGCCAGGGCTCTTCTTAGAGGATCAGTCGTGCTCTGGCCATGACCTATGCCTTGAAGACGCGGCGGTGTGATATCATAGGTCACGGCCGCCGTGTCTCACCACCCAGCCAGCCCACCCGCCTGCATACACATCTTCCAGTTCCCGCCTGCATCCACAGCTTTCCTTGCCCACCCACATCCACACCTGCCCGACCGCCCGCTGCTCAGTATTCTCAGCACTCCACTATGAACAGCGCCCGCCACTGAGGGACAGGGTGGAGGACAGCTGACCAGTAGGGGTTAATATTTGTTATTTTATTTCTCCTGTGGGGAACAATAGGATTTATGTGGGGAGAATATGGATTTATGGGGGAAACAATGTGAATAATTCATGTGGGGAGCAGAATGATTTATGTGGGGAGCAATGTAATTGTTTTTTCTGTGTAGGCCAATGTATGTGTGGATTTTTTTTTTACTGTGACGGCCAATGAGTGTTTTTTGGCCCTCATTCCGAGTTGTTCGCTCGCAAGGCGAATGTAGCAGAGTTACACACGCTAAGCCGCCGCCTACTGGGAGTGAATCTTAGCTTCTTAAAATTGCGACCGACGTACGCGCAATATTGCGAATACAAACGAGTTAGCAGTTTCAGAGTAGCTCCAGACTTACTCTGCCTGTGCGATCATTTCAGTGCTTGTCGTTCCTGGTTGACGTCACAAACACACCCAGCGTTCGCCCAGGCACTCCCACCGTTTCCCCGGCCACTCCTGCGTTTTTTCCGGAAACGGTAGCGTTTTCAGCCACACGCCCCTGAAACGCCGTGTATCCGCCCAGTAACACCCATTTCCTGTCAATCACATTACGATCGCCGGAGCGAAGAAAAAGCCGTGAGTAAAAATACTTTCTTCATAGTAAAGTTACTTGGCGCAGTCGCAGTGCGAACATTGCGCATGCGTACTAAGCGGATTTTCACTGCGATGCGATGAAAAATACCGAGCGAACAACTCGGAATGAGGGCCTTTGTTTTTTTCTGTGTGGGAACTGATGGTGTGCCTTGGCAATTTTAAAATATTGGTTTGTGTGCCGCGGGTAAAAAAGGTTGAAAATCACTGCTCTAAGGCTTAGTACATAGACCCCTCTATCACTCTCCAAGGCTTAGTACATAGACCCCTATATCACTCTCTAAGGCTTAGTACATAGACCCCTATATCACTCTCTAAGGCTTAGTACATAGACCCCTCTAGCACTCTCCAAGGCTTAGTACATAGACCCCTCTATCACTCTCTAAGGCTTAGTACATAGACCCCTCTATCACTCTCCAAGGCTTAGTACATAGACCCCTATATCACTCTCTAAGGCTTAGTACATAGACCCCTCTATCACTCTCCAAGGCTTAGTACATAGACCCCTCTATCACTCTCTAAGGCTTAGTACATAGACCCCTCTATCACTCTCCAAGGCTTAGTACATAGACCCCTCTATCACTCTCTAAGGCTTAGTACATAGACCCCTCTATCACTCTCTAAGACTTAGTACATAGACCCCTCTATCACTCTCTAAGGCTTAGTACATAGACCCCTCTATCACTCTCTAAGGCTTAGTACATAGACCCCTCTATCACTCTCTAAGGCTTAGTACATAGACCCCTCTATCACTCTCTAAGGCTTAGTACATAGACCCCTCTATCACTCTCTAAGACTTAGTACATAGACCCCTCTATCACTCTCTAAGGCTTAGTACATAGACCCCTCTATCACTCTCTAATGCTTAGTACATAGACCCCTCTATCACTCTCTAAGGCTTAGTACATAGACCCCTCTATCACTCTCTAAGACTTAGTACATAGACCCCTCTATCACTCTCTAAGACTTAGTACATAGATCCCTCTATCACTCTCTAAGGCTTAGTACATAGACCCCTCTATCACTCTCTAAGGCTTAGTACATAGACCCCTCTATCACTCTCTAATGCTTAGTACATAGACCCCTCTATCACTCTCTAAGGCTTAGTACATAGACCCCTCTATCACTCTCTAAGGCTTAGTACATAGACCCCTCTATCACTCTCCAAGGCTTAGTACATCTGCCCATTAGGGTGTACATTTTTATTTTGTTATTTTTGCAGATATATAGTAAACCTGTACATATATGTCCAAAGTAGTTCACTGCTTGTGGGAATATATATTTATATATATAATATACAGTGTCATATATTAAATCATTATATTAAGGGTTACTGCCTCTCATTGTGACATCACCCCTTCAGAGTGTATCATATAATCAGGGGCAGATTGGCCCACCATGACACCATATATGTAGTGTGTGCTCCCTCCCTGTACTGTACTGTGCTGTGCTGTATGTAGTGTGTGCTCCCTCCCTGTGCTGTGCTGTATGTAGTGTGTGCTCCCTCCCTGTACTGTTCTGTATGTAGTGTGTGCTCCCCCTCCCTGTACTGTGCTGTATGTAGTGTGTTCTCCCTCCCTGTACTGTGCTGTATGTAGTGTGTGCTCCCTCCCTGTACTGTGCTGTATGTAGTGTGTGCTCCCTCCCTGTACTGCGCTGTATGTAGTGTGTGCTCCCTCCCTGTACTGTGCTGTATGTAGTGTGTGCTCTCTCCCTGTACTGTGCTGTATGTAGTGTGTGCTCCCTCCCTGTACTGTTCTGTATGTAGTGTGTGCTCCCCCTCCCTGTACTGTGCTGTATGTAGTGTGTGCTCCTCCTCCCTGTACTGTGCTGTATGTAGTGTGTGCTCTCTCCCTGTACTGTGCTGTATGTAGTGTGTGCTCCCTCCCTGTACTGTTCTGTATGTAGTGTGTCCTCCCCCTCCCTGTACTGTGCTGTATGTAGTGTGTGCTCCTCCTCCCTGTACTGTGCTGTATGTAGTGTGTGCTCCCTCCCTGTACTGTGCTGTATGTAGTGTGTGCTCCCCCTCCCTGTACTGTGCTGTATGTAGTGTGTGCTCCCTCCCTGTACTGTGCTGTATGTAGTGTGTGCTCCCTCCCTGTACTGTGCTGTATGTAGTGTGTGCTCCCTCTCCCTGTACTGTGCTGTATGTAGTGTGTGCTCCCTCCCTGTACTGTGCTGTATGTATTATGTGCTCCCTCCCTGTACTGTGCAGTATGTAGTGTGTGCTCCCTCCCTGTACTGTGCTGTATGTAGTATGTGCTCCCTGTACTGTACTGTGCTGTATGTAGTGTGTGCTCCCCCTCCCTGTACTGTGTTGTATGTAGTGTCTGCTCCCTCTCCCTGTACTGTGCTGTATGTAGTGTGTGCTCCCTCCCTGTACTGTGCTGTATGTAGTGTGTGCTCCCCCTCCCTGTACTGTGCTGTATGTAGTGTGTGCTCCCTCCCTGTACTGTGCTGTATGTAGTGTGTGCTCCCTCCCTGTACTGTGCTGTATGTAGTGTGTGCTCCCTCTCCCTGTACTGTGCTGTATGTAGTGTGTGCTCCCTCCCTGTACTGTGCTGTATGTAGTATGTGCTCCCTCCCTGTACTGTGCAGTATGTAGTGTGTGCTCCCTCCCTGTACTGTGCTGTATGTAGTATGTGCTCCCTGTACTGTACTGTGCTGTATGTAGTGTGTGCTCCCCCTCCCTGTACTGTGTTGTATGTAGTGTCTGCTCCCTCTCCCTGTACTGTGCTGTATGTAGTGTGTGCTCCCTCCCTGTACTGTGCTGTATGTAGTGTGTGCTCCCCCTCCCTGTACTGTGCTGTATGTAGTGTGTGCTCCCTCCCTGTACTGTTCTGTATGTAGTGTGTGCTCCCCCTCCCTGTACTGTGCTGTATGTAGTGTGTGCTTCCCCTCCCTGTACTGTATGTATGTAGTGTGTATGTAGTGTGTGCTCCCTCCCTGTACTGTGCTGTATGTAGTGTGTGCTCCCCCTCCCTGTACTGTGCTGTATGTAGTGTGTGCTCCCTCCCTGTACTGTGCTGTATGTAGTGTGTGCTCCCTCTCCCTGTACTGTGCAGTATGTAGTGTGTGCTCCCTCCCTGTACTGTGCTGTATGTAGTATGTGCTCCCTCCCTGTACTGTGCAGTATGTAGTGTGTGCTCCCTCCCTGTACTGTGCTGTATGTAGTATGTGCTCCCTGTACTGTACTGTGCTGTATGTAGTGTGTGCTCCCCCTCCCTGTACTGTGTTGTATGTAGTGTCTGCTCCCTCTCCCTGTACTGTGCTGTATGTAGTGTGTGCTCCCTCCCTGTACTGTGCTGTATGTAGTGTGTGCTACCCCTCCCTGTACTGTGCTGTATGTAGTGTGTGCTCCCTCCCTGTACTGTTCTGTATGTAGTGTGTGCTCCCCCTCCCTGTACTGTGCTGTATGTAGTGTGTGCTTCCCCTCCCTGTACTGTGTTGTATGTAGTGTGTGCTCCCTCTCCCTGTACTGTGCTGTATGTAGTGTGTGCTCCCTCCCTGTACTGTGCTGTATGTAGTGTGTGCTCCCCCTCCCTGTACTGTGCTGTATGTAGTGTGTGCTCCCTCCATGTACTGTTCTGTATGTAGTGTGTGCTCCCCCTCCCTGTACTGTGCTGTATGTAGTGTGTGCTCCCCCTCCCTGTACTGTGTTGTATGTAGTGTGTGCTCCCTCTCCCTGTACTGTGCTGTATGTAGTGTGTGCTCCCTCCCTGTACTGTACTGTGCTGTATGTAGTGTGTGCTCCCCCTCCCTGTACTGTGCTGTATGTAGTGTGTGCTCCCTCCCTGTACTGTGCTGTATGTAGTGTGTGCTCCCTCCCTATACTGTGCTGTATGTAGTGTGTGTTCCCTCCCTGTACTGTGCTGTATGTAGTGTGTGCCCCCCCTCCCTGTACTGTGCTGTATGTAGTGTGTGCTCCCCCTCCCTGTATTGTGCTGTATGTAGTGTGTGTTCCCTCCCTGTACTGTGCTGTATGTAGTGTGTGACCCCCTCCCTGTACTGTGCTGTATGTAGTGTGTGTTCCCTCCCTGTACTGTGCTGTATGTAGTGTGCTCCCCCTCCCTGTACTGTGCTGTATGTAGTATGTGCTCCCTCCCTGTACTGTGCTGTATGTAGTGTGTGCTCCCTCCCTGTACTGTGCTGTATGTAGTGTGTGCTCCCTCCCTGTACTGTGCTGTATGTAGTGTGTGCTCCCTCCCTGTGCTGTGCTGTATGTAGTGTATGCTCCCTCCCAGTACTGTGCTGTATGTAGTGTGTGCTTCCTCCCTGTACTGTGCTGTATGTAGTGTGTGCTCCCTCCCTGTACTGTGCTGTATGTAGTGTGTACTCCCCCTCCCTGTACTGTGCTGTATGTAGTATGTGCTCCCTCCCTGTACTGTGCTGTATGTAGTGTGTGCTCCCTCCCTGTACTGTGCTGTGCTGTATGTAGTGTGTGCTCCCTCCCTGTACTGTTCTGTATGTAGTGTGTGCTCCCCCTCCCTGTACTGTGCTGTATGTAGTGTGTGCTCCCTCCCTGTACTGTGCTGTATGTAGTGTGTGCTCCCTCCCTGTACTGCGCTGTATGTAGTGTGTGCTCCCTCCCTGTACTGTGCTGTGCTGTATGTAGTGTGTGCTCTCTCCCTGTACTGTGCTGTATGTAGTGTGTGCTCCCTCCCTGTACTGTTCTGTATGTAGTGTGTGCTCCCCCTCCCTGTACTGTGCTGTATGTAGTGTGTGCTCCTCCTCCCTGTACTGTGCTGTATGTAGTGTGTGCTCCCTCCCTGTACTGTGTTGTATGTAGTGTGTGCTCCCTCCCTGTACTGTGCTGTATGTAGTGTGTGCTCCCTCCCTGTACTGTGCTGTATGTAGTGTGTGCTCCCTCCCTGTACTGTGCAGTATGTAGTGTGTGCTCCCTCCCTGTACTGTGCTGTATGTAGTATGTGCTCCCTGTACTGTACTGTGCTGTATGTAGTGTGTGCTCCCCCTCCCTGTACTGTGTTGTATGTAGTGTGTGCTCCCTCTCCCTGTACTGTGCTGTATGTAGTGTATGCTCCCTCCCTGTACTGTGCTGTATGTAGTGTGTGCTCCCCCTCCCTGTACTGTGCTGTATGTAGTGTGTGCTCCCTCCCTGTACTGTTCTGTATGTAGTGTGTGCTCCCCCTCCCTGTACTGTGCTGTATGTAGTGTGTGCTCCCACTCCCTGTACTGTGTTGTATGTAGTGTGTGCTCCCTCTTCCTGTACTGTGCTGTATGTAGTGTGTGCTCCCTCCCTGTACTGTGCTGTATGTAGTGTGTGCTCCCCCTCCCTGTACTGTACTGTATGTAGTGTGTGATCCCTCCCTGTACTGTTCTGTATGTAGTGTGTGCTCCCCCTCCCTGTATTGTGCTGTATATAGTGTGTGTTCCCTTCCTGTACTGTGCTGTATGTAGTGTGTGCCCCCTCCCTGTACTGTGCTGTATGTAGTGTGTGCTCCCTCCCTGTACTGTGCTGTATGTAGTGTGTGCTCCCTCCCTATACTGTGCTGTATGTAGTGTGCTCCCCCACCCTGTACTGTGCTGTATGTAGTGTGTGCTCCCTCCCTATACTGTGCTGTATGTAGTGTGCTCCCCCACCCTGTACTGTGCTGTATGTAGTGTGTGTTACCTTCCTGTACTGTGCTGTATGTAGTGTGTGCCCTCCCTCCCTGTACTGTGCTGTATGTAGTGTGTGCTTCCCCTCCCTGTACTGTGCTGTATGTAGTGTATACTCCCTCCCTGTACTGTGCTGTATGTAGTGTGTGC
This sequence comes from Pseudophryne corroboree, assembly GCF_028390025.1. Lineage (NCBI taxonomy): Eukaryota > Metazoa > Chordata > Amphibia > Anura > Myobatrachidae > Pseudophryne > Pseudophryne corroboree. Next base: position 1,169,380,565 of record NC_086444.1, read on the forward strand.
TCCCTCCCTGTACTGTGCTGTATGTAGTGTGTCCTCCCTCCCTGTACTATGTTGTATGTAGTGTGTGCTCCCTCTCCCTGTACTGTGCTGTATGTAGTGTGTGCTCCCCCTCCCTGTACTGTGTTGTATGTAGTGTGTGCTCCCTCTCCCTGTACTGTGCTGTATGTAGTGTGTGCTCCCTCCCTGTACTGTACTGTGCTGTATGTATTGTGTGCTCCCCCTCCCTGTACTGTGCTGTATGTAGTGTGTGCTCCCTCCTTGTACTGTGCTGTATGTAGTGTGTGCTCCCTCCCTATACTGTGCTGTATGTAGTGTGTGCTTCCCCTCCCTGTACTGTGCTGTATGTAGTGTATACTCCCTCCCTGTACTGTGCTGTATGTAGTGTGTGCTCCCTCCCTGTACTGTGCTGTATGTAGTGTGTCCTCCCTCCCTGTACTATGTTGTATGTAGTGTGTGCTCCCTCTCCCTGTACTGTGCTGTATGTAGTGTGTGCTCCCCCTCCCTGTACTGTGTTGTATGTAGTGTGTGCTCCCTCTCCCTGTACTGTGCTGTATGTAGTGTGTGCTCCCTCCCTGTACTGTACTGTGCTGTATGTAGTGTGTGCTCCCCCTCCCTGTACTGTGCTGTATGTAGTGTGTGCTCCCTCCCTGTACTGTGCTGTATGTAGTGTGTGCTCCCTCCCTATACTGTGCTGTATGTAGTGTGTGTTCCCTCCCTGTACTGTGCTGTATGTAGTGTGTGCCCCCCCCTCCCTGTACTGTGCTGTATGTAGTGTGTGCTCCCCCTCCCTGTACTGTGCTGTATGTAGTGTGTGTTCCCTCCCTGTACTGTGCTGTATGTAGTGTGTGACCCCCTCCCTGTACTGTGCTGTATGTAGTGTGTGTTCCCTCCCTGTACTGTGCTGTATGTAGTGTGCTCCCCCTCCCTGTACTGTGCTGTATGTAGTATGTGCTCCCTCCCTGTACTGTGCTGTATGTAGTGTGTGCTCCCTCCCTGTACTGTGCTGTATGTAGTGTGTGCTCCCTCCCTGTACTGTGCTGTATGTAGTGTGTGCTCCCTCCCTGTGCTGTGCTGTATGTAGTGTATGCTCCCTCCCTGTACTGTGCTGTATGTAGTGTGTGCTCCCTCCCTGTACTGTGCTGTATGTAGTGTGTGCTCCCTCCCTGTACTGTGCTGTATGTAGTGTGTACTCCCCCTCCCTGTACTGTATGTAGTATGTGCTCCCTCCCTGTACTGTGCTGTATGTAGTGTGTGCTCCCTCCCTGTACTGTGCTGTGCTGTATGTAGTGTGTGCTCCCTCCCTGTACTGTTCTGTATGTAGTGTGTGCTCCCCCTCCCTGTACTGTGCTGTATGTAGTGTGTGCTCCCTCCCTGTACTGTGCTGTATGTAGTGTGTGCTCCCTCCCTGTACTGCGCTGTATGTAGTGTGTGCTCCCTCCCTGTACTGTGCTGTGCTGTATGTAGTGTGTGCTCTCTCCCTGTACTGTGCTGTATGTAGTGTGTGCTCCCTCCCTGTACTGTTCTGTATGTAGTGTGTGCTCCCCCTCCCTGTACTGTGCTGTATGTAGTGTGTGCTCCTCCTCCCTGTACTGTGCTGTATGTAGTGTGTGCTCAATCCCTGTACTGTGTTGTATGTAGTGTGTGCTCCCTCCCTGTACTGTGCTGTATGTAGTGTGTGCTCCCTCCCTGTACTGTGCTGTATGTAGTGTGTGCTCCCTCCCTGTACTGTGCAGTATGTAGTGTGTGCTCCCTCCCTGTACTGTGCTGTATGTAGTATGTGCTCCCTGTACTGTACTGTGCTGTATGTAGTGTGTGCTCCCCCTCCCTGTACTGTGTTGTATGTAGTGTGTGCTCCCTCTCCCTGTACTGTGCTGTATGTAGTGTATGCTCCCTCCCTGTACTGTGCTGTATGTAGTGTGTGCTCCCCCTCCCTGTACTGTGCTGTATGTAGTGTGTGCTCCCTCCCTGTACTGTTCTGTATGTAGTGTGTGCTCCCCCTCCCTGTACTGTGCTGTATGTAGTGTGTGCTCCCACTCCCTGTACTGTGTTGTATGTAGTGTGTGCTCCCTCTTCCTGTACTGTGCTGTATGTAGTGTGTGCTCCCTCCCTGTACTGTGCTGTATGTAGTGTGTGCTCCCCCTCCCTGTACTGTGCTGTATGTAGTGTGTGATCCCTCCCTGTACTGTTCTGTATGTAGTGTGTGCTCCCCCTCCCTGTATTGTGCTGTATATAGTGTGTGTTCCCTTCCTGTACTGTGCTGTATGTAGTGTGTGCCCCCTCCCTGTACTGTGCTGTATGTAGTGTGTGCTCCCTCCCTGTACTGTGCTGTATGTAGTGTGTGCTCCCTCCCTATACTGTGCTGTATGTAGTGTGCTCCCCCACCCTGTACTGTGCTGTATGTAGTGTGTGCTCCCTCCCTATACTGTGCTGTATGTAGTGTGCTCCCCCACCCTGTATTGTGCTGTATGTAGTGTGTGTTACCTTCCTGTACTGTGCTGTATGTAGTGTGTGCCCTCCCTCCCTGTACTGTGCTGTATGTAGTGTGTGCTTCCCCTCCCTGTACTGTGCTGTATGTAGTGTATACTCCCTCCCTGTACTGTGCTGTATGTAGTGTGTGCTCCCTCCCTGTACTGTGCTGTATGTAGTGTGTCCTCCCTCCCTGTACTATGTTGTATGTAGTGTGTGCTCCCTCTCCCTGTACTGTGCTGTATGTAGTGTGTGCTCCCTCCCTGTACTGTGCTGTATGTAGTGTGTGCTCCCCCTCCCTGTACTGTGCTGTATGTAGTGTGTGCTCCCTCCCTGTACTGTTCTGTATGTAGTGTGTGCTCCCCCTCCCTGTACTGTGCTGTATGTTGTGTGTGCTCCCCCTCCCTGTACTGTGCTGTATGTAGTGTGTGCTCCCTCCCTGTACTGTTCTGTATGTAGTGTGTGCTCCCCTCCCTGTACTGTGCTGTATGTAGTGTGTGCTCCCCCTCCCTGTACTGTGTTGTATGTAGTGTGTGCTCCCTCCCTGTACTGTACTGTGCTGTATGTAGTGTGTGCTCCCCCTCCCTGTACTGTGCTGTATGTAGTGTGTGCTCCCTCCCTGTACTGTATGTAGTGTGTGCTCCCTCCCTATACTGTGCTTTATGTAGTGTGTGTTCCCTCCCTGTACTGTGCTGTATGTAGTGTGTGCTCCCCCTCCCTGTACTGTGCTGTATGTAGTGTGTGTTCCCTCCCTGTACTGTGCTGTATGTACTGTAGTGTATGCCCCCCCTCCCTGTACTGTGCTGTATGTAGTGTGTGTTCCCTCCCTGTACTGTGCTGTATGTAGTGTGTACTCCCCCTCCCTGTACTGTGCTGTATGTAGTATGTGCTCCCTCCCTGTACTGTGCTGTATGTAGTGTGTGCTCCCTCCCTATACTGTGCTGTATGTAGTGTGTACTCCCCCTCCCTGTACTGTGCTGTATGTAGTGTGTACTCCCCCTCCCTGTACTGTGCTGTATGTAGTGTGCTCCCCCACCCTGTACTGTGCTGTATATAGTGTGTGTTCCCTTCCTGTACTGTGCTGTATGTAGTGTGTGCCCCCTCCCTGTACTGTGCTGTATGTAGTGTGTGCTCCCTCCCTGTACTGTGCTGTATGTAGTGTGTGCTCCCTCCCTATACTGTGCTTTATGTAGTGTGTGTTCCCTCCCTGTACTGTGCTGTATGTAGTGTGTGCTCCCCCTCCCTGTACTGTGCTGTATGTAGTGTGTGTTCCCTCCCTGTATTGTGCTGTATGTACTGTAGTGTGTGCCCCCCCTCCCTGTACTGTGCTGTATGTAGTGTGTGTTCCCTCCCTGTACTGTGCTGTATGTAGTGTGTACTCCCCCTCCCTGTACTGTGCTGTATGTAGTATGTGCTCCCTCCCTGTACTGTGCTGTATGTAGTGTGTGCTCCCTCCCTATACTGTGCTGTATGTAGTGTGCTCCCCCACCCTGTACTGTGCTGTATATAGTGTGTGTTCCCTTCCTGTACTGTGCTGTATGTAGTGTGTGCCCCCTCCCTGTACTGTGCTGTATGTAGTATGTGCTCCCTCCCTGTACTGTGCTGTATGTAGTGTGTGCTCCCTCCCTATACTGTGCTGTATGTAGTGTGCTCCCCCACCCTGTACTGTGCTGTATATAGTGTGTGTTCCCTTCCTGTACTGTGCTGTATGTAGTGTGTGCCCCCTCCCTGTACTGTGCTGTATGTAGTGTGTGCTCCCTCCCTGTACTGTGCTGTATGTAGTGTGTGCTCCCTCCCTATACTTTGCTGTATGTCGTGTGCTCCCCCACCCTGTACTGTGCTGTATGCAGTGTGTGCTCCCTCCCTATACTGTGCTGTATGTAGTGTGCTCCCCCACCCTGTACTGTGCTGTATATAGTGTGTGTTCCCTTCCTGTACTGTGCTGTATGTAGTGTGTGCCCCCTCCCTGTACTGTGCTGTATATAGTGTGTGTTCCCTTCCTGTACTGTGCTGTATGTAGTGTGTGCCCCCTCCCTGTACTGTGCTGTATGTAGTGTGTACTCCCCCTCCCTGCACTGTGCTCTATGTAGTATGTGCTCATTCCCTGTACTGTGCTGTATGTAGTGTGTGCTCCCTCCCTATACTGTGCAGTATGTAGTGTGTACTCCCCCTCCCTGTACTGTGCTGTATGTAGTGTGTACTCCCCCTCCCTGTACTGTGCTGTATGTAGTGTGCTCCCCCACCCTGTACTGTGCTGTATATAGTGTGTGTTCCCTTCCTGTACTGTGCTGTATGTAGTGTGTGCCCCCTCCCTGTACTGTGCTGTATGTAGTGTGTGCTCCCTCCCTGTACTGTGCTGTATGTAGTGTGTGCTCCCTCCCTATACTGTGCTTTATGTAGTGTGTGTTCCCTCCCTGTACTGTGCTGTTTGTAGTGTGTGCTCCCCCTCCCTGTACTGTGCTGTATGTAGTGTGTGTTCCCTCCCTGTACTGTGCTGTATGTACTGTAGTGTGTGCCCCCCTCCCTGTACTGTGCTGTATGTAGTGTGTGTTCCCTCCCTGTACTGTGCTGTATGTAGTATGTACTCCCCCTCCCTGTACTGTGCTGTATGTAGTATGTGCTCCCTCCCTGTACTGTGCTGTATGTAGTGTGTGCTCCCTCCCTATACTGTGCTGTATGTAGTGTGCTCCCCCACCCTGTACTGTGCTGTATATAGTGTGTGTTCCCTTCCTGTACTGTGCTGTATGTAGTGTGTGCCCCCTCCCTGTACTGTGCTGTATGTAGTATGTGCTCCCTCCCTGTACTGTGCTGTATGTAGTGTGTGCTCCCTCCCTATACTGTGCTGTATGTAGTGTGCTCCCCCACCCTGTACTGTGCTGTATATAGTGTGTGTTCCCTTCCTGTACTGTGCTGTATGTAGTGTGTGCCCCCTCCCTGTACTGTGCTGTATGTAGTGTGTGCTCCCTCCCTGTACTGTGCTGTATGTAGTGTGTGCTCCCCCTCCCTGTACTGTGCTGTATGTAGTGTGTGCTCCCTCCCTGTACTGTGCTGTATGTAGTGTGTGCTCCCTCCCTGTACTGTGCTGTATGTAGTGTGTGCTCCCTCCCTATACTGTGCTGTATGTAGTGTGCTCCCCCACCCTGTACTGTGCTGTATGCAGTGCGTGCTCCCTCCCTATACTGTGCTGTATGTAGTGTGCTCCCCCACCCTGTACTGTGCTGTATATAGTGTGTGTTCCCTTCCTGTACTGTGCTGTATGTAGTGTGTGCCCCCTCCCTGTACTGTGCTGTATATAGTGTGTGTTCCCTTCCTGTACTGTGCTGTATGTAGTGTGTGCTCCCTCCCTGTACTGTGTTGTATGTAGTGTGTGCTCCCTCCCAATACTGTGCTGTATGTAGTGTGCTCCCCTCCCTGTACTGTGCTGTATGTAGTGTGTGTTCCCTTCCTGTACTGTGCTGTATGTAGTGTGTGCCCTCCCTCCCTGTACTGTGCTGTATGTAGTGTGTGCTCCCCCTCCCTGTACTGTGCTGTATGTAGTGTATACTCCCTCCCTGTACTGTGCTGTATGTAGTGTGTGCTCCCTCCCTGTACTGTGCTGTATGTAGTGTGTCCTCCCTCCCTGTACTATGTTGTATGTAGTGTGTGCTCCCTCTCCCTGTACTGTGCTGTATGTAGTGTGTGCTCCCTCCCTGGTCTGTGCTGTATGTAGTGTGTGCTCCCCCTCCCTGTACTGTGCTGTATGTAGTGTGTGCTCCCTCCCTGTACTGTGCTGTATGTAGTGTGTGCTCCCCCTCCCTGTACTGTGCTGTATGTAGTGTGTGCTCCCTCCCTGTACTGTTCTGTATGCAGTGTGTGCTCCCCCTCCCTGTACTGTGCTGTATGTAGTGTGTGCTCCCCCTCCCTGTACTGTGTTGTATGTAGTGTGTGCTCCCTCCCTGTACTGTGCTGTATGTAGTGTGTGCTCCCTCCCTGTACTGTGCTGTATGTAGTATGTGCTCCCTCCCTGTACTGTGCTGTATGTAGTGTGTGCTCCCTCCCTGTACTGTACTGTACTGTGCTGTATGTAGTGTGTGCTCCCCCTCCCTGTACTGTGTTGTATGTAGTGTGTGCTCCCTCTCCCTGTACTGTGCTGTATGTAGTGTGTGCTCCCTCCCTGTACTGTACTGTGCTGTATGTAGTGTGTGCTCCCCCTCCCTGTACTGTGCTGTATGTAGTGTGTGCTCCCTCCCTGTACTGTGCTGTATGTAGTGTGTGCTCCCTCCCTATACTGTGCTGTATGTAGTGTGTGTTCCCTCCCTGTACTGTGCTGTATGTAGTGTGTGCCCCCCCTCCCTGTACTGTGCTGTATGTAGTGTGTGCTCCCCCTCCCTGTATTGTGCTGTATGTAGTGTGTGTTCCCTCCCTGTACTGTGCTGTATGTAGTGTGTGACCCCCTCCCTGTACTGTGCTGTATGTAGTGTGTGTTCCCTCCCTGTACTGTGCTGTATGTAGTGTGCTCCCCCTCCCTGTACTGTGCTGTATGTAGTATGTGCTCCCTCCCTGTACTGTGCTGTATGTAGTGTGTGCTCCCTCCCTGTACTGTGCTGTATGTAGTGTGTGCTCCCTCCCTGTACTGTGCTGTATGTAGTGTGTGCTCCCTCCCTGTGCTGTGCTGTATGTAGTGTATGCTCCCTCCCAGTACTGTGCTGTATGTAGTGTGTGCTTCCTCCCTGTACTGTGCTGTATGTAGTGTGTGCTCCCTCCCTGTACTGTGCTGTATGTAGTGTGTACTCCCCCTCCCTGTACTGTGCTGTATGTAGTATGTGCTCCCTCCCTGTACTGTGCTGTATGTAGTGTGTGCTCCCTCCCTGTACTGTGCTGTGCTGTATGTAGTGTGTGCTCCCTCCCTGTACTGTTCTGTATGTAGTGTGTGCTCCCCCTCCCTGTACTGTGCTGTATGTAGTGTGTGCTCCCTCCCTGTACTGTGCTGTATGTAGTGTGTGCTCCCTCCCTGTACTGCGCTGTATGTAGTGTGTGCTCCCTCCCTGTACTGTGCTGTGCTGTATGTAGTGTGTGCTCTCTCCCTGTACTGTGCTGTATGTAGTGTGTGCTCCCTCCCTGTACTGTTCTGTATGTAGTGTGTGCTCCCCCTCCCTGTACTGTGCTGTATGTAGTGTGTGCTCCTCCTCCCTGTACTGTGCTGTATGTAGTGTGTGCTCCCTCCCTGTACTGTGTTGTATGTAGTGTGTGCTCCCTCCCTGTACTGTGCTGTATGTAGTGTGTGCTCCCTCCCTGTACTGTGCTGTATGTAGTGTGTGCTCCCTCCCTGTACTGTGCAGTATGTAGTGTGTGCTCCCTCCCTGTACTGTGCTGTATGTAGTATGTGCTCCCTGTACTGTACTGTGCTGTATGTAGTGTGTGCTCCCCCTCCCTGTACTGTGTTGTATGTAGTGTGTGCTCCCTCTCCCTGTACTGTGCTGTATGTAGTGTATGCTCCCTCCCTGTACTGTGCTGTATGTAGTGTGTGCTCCCCCTCCCTGTACTGTGCTGTATGTAGTGTGTGCTCCCTCCCTGTACTGTTCTGTATGTAGTGTGTGCTCCCCCTCCCTGTACTGTGCTGTATGTAGTGTGTGCTCCCACTCCCTGTACTGTGTTGTATGTAGTGTGTGCTCCCTCTTCCTGTACTGTGCTGTATGTAGTGTGTGCTCCCTCCCTGTACTGTGCTGTATGTAGTGTGTGCTCCCCCTCCCTGTACTGTACTGTATGTAGTGTGTGATCCCTCCCTGTACTGTTCTGTATGTAGTGTGTGCTCCCCCTCCCTGTATTGTGCTGTATATAGTGTGTGTTCCCTTCCTGTACTGTGCTGTATGTAGTGTGTGCCCCCTCCCTGTACTGTGCTGTATGTAGTGTGTGCTCCCTCCCTGTACTGTGCTGTATGTAGTGTGTGCTCCCTCCCTATACTGTGCTGTATGTAGTGTGCTCCCCCACCCTGTACTGTGCTGTATGTAGTGTGTGCTCCCTCCCTATACTGTGCTGTATGTAGTGTGCTCCCCCACCCTGTACTGTGCTGTATGTAGTGTGTGTTACCTTCCTGTACTGTGCTGTATGTAGTGTGTGCCCTCCCTCCCTGTACTGTGCTGTATGTAGTGTGTGCTTCCCCTCCCTGTACTGTGCTGTATGTAGTGTATACTCCCTCCCTGTACTGTGCTGTATGTAGTGTGTGCTCCCTCCCTGTACTGTGCTGTATGTAGTGTGTCCTCCCTCCCTGTACTATGTTGTATGTAGTGTGTGCTCCCTCTCCCTGTACTGTGCTGTATGTAGTGTGTGCTCCCCCTCCCTGTACTGTGTTGTATGTAGTGTGTGCTCCCTCTCCCTGTACTGTGCTGTATGTAGTGTGTGCTCCCTCCCTGTACTGTACTGTGCTGTATGTATTGTGTGCTCCCCCTCCCTGTACTGTGCTGTATGTAGTGTGTGCTCCCTCCTTGTACTGTGCTGTATGTAGTGTGTGCTCCCTCCCTATACTGTGCTGTATGTAGTGTGTGCTTCCCCTCCCTGTACTGTGCTGTATGTAGTGTATACTCCCTCCCTGTACTGTGCTGTATGTAGTGTGTGCTCCCTCCCTGTACTGTGCTGTATGTAGTGTGTCCTCCCTCCCTGTACTATGTTGTATGTAGTGTGTGCTCCCTCTCCCTGTACTGTGCTGTATGTAGTGTGTGCTCCCCCTCCCTGTACTGTGTTGTATGTAGTGTGTGCTCCCTCTCCCTGTACTGTGCTGTATGTAGTGTGTGCTCCCTCCCTGTACTGTACTGTGCTGTATGTAGTGTGTGCTCCCCCTCCCTGTACTGTGCTGTATGTAGTGTGTGCTCCCTCCCTGTACTGTGCTGTATGTAGTGTGTGCTCCCTCCCTATACTGTGCTGTATGTAGTGTGTGTTCCCTCCCTGTACTGTGCTGTATGTAGTGTGTGCCCCCCCCTCCCTGTACTGTGCTGTATGTAGTGTGTGCTCCCCCTCCCTGTACTGTGCTGTATGTAGTGTGTGTTCCCTCCCTGTACTGTGCTGTATGTAGTGTGTGACCCCCTCCCTGTACTGTGCTGTATGTAGTGTGTGTTCCCTCCCTGTACTGTGCTGTATGTAGTGTGCTCCCCCTCCCTGTACTGTGCTGTATGTAGTATGTGCTCCCTCCCTGTACTGTGCTGTATGTAGTGTGTGCTCCCTCCCTGTACTGTGCTGTATGTAGTGTGTGCTCCCTCCCTGTACTGTGCTGTATGTAGTGTGTGCTCCCTCCCTGTGCTGTGCTGTATGTAGTGTATGCTCCCTCCCTGTACTGTGCTGTATGTAGTGTGTGCTCCCTCCCTGTACTGTGCTGTATGTAGTGTGTGCTCCCTCCCTGTACTGTGCTGTATGTAGTGTGTACTCCCCCTCCCTGTACTGTATGTAGTATGTGCTCCCTCCCTGTACTGTGCTGTATGTAGTGTGTGCTCCCTCCCTGTACTGTGCTGTGCTGTATGTAGTGTGTGCTCCCTCCCTGTACTGTTCTGTATGTAGTGTGTGCTCCCCCTCCCTGTACTGTGCTGTATGTAGTGTGTGCTCCCTCCCTGTACTGTGCTGTATGTAGTGTGTGCTCCCTCCCTGTACTGCGCTGTATGTAGTGTGTGCTCCCTCCCTGTACTGTGCTGTGCTGTATGTAGTGTGTGCTCTCTCCCTGTACTGTGCTGTATGTAGTGTGTGCTCCCTCCCTGTACTGTTCTGTATGTAGTGTGTGCTCCCCCTCCCTGTACTGTGCTGTATGTAGTGTGTGCTCCTCCTCCCTGTACTGTGCTGTATGTAGTGTGTGCTCAATCCCTGTACTGTGTTGTATGTAGTGTGTGCTCCCTCCCTGTACTGTGCTGTATGTAGTGTGTGCTCCCTCCCTGTACTGTGCTGTATGTAGTGTGTGCTCCCTCCCTGTACTGTGCAGTATGTAGTGTGTGCTCCCTCCCTGTACTGTGCTGTATGTAGTATGTGCTCCCTGTACTGTACTGTGCTGTATGTAGTGTGTGCTCCCCCTCCCTGTACTGTGTTGTATGTAGTGTGTGCTCCCTCTCCCTGTACTGTGCTGTATGTAGTGTATGCTCCCTCCCTGTACTGTGCTGTATGTAGTGTGTGCTCCCCCTCCCTGTACTGTGCTGTATGTAGTGTGTGCTCCCTCCCTGTACTGTTCTGTATGTAGTGTGTGCTCCCCCCTCCCTGTACTGTGCTGTATGTAGTGTGTGCTCCCACTCCCTGTACTGTGTTGTATGTAGTGTGTGCTCCCTCTTCCTGTACTGTGCTGTATGTAGTGTGTGCTCCCTCCCTGTACTGTGCTGTATGTAGTGTGTGCTCCCCCTCCCTGTACTGTGCTGTATGTAGTGTGTGATCCCTCCCTGTACTGTTCTGTATGTAGTGTGTGCTCCCCCTCCCTGTATTGTGCTGTATATAGTGTGTGTTCCCTTCCTGTACTGTGCTGTATGTAGTGTGTGCCCCCTCCCTGTACTGTGCTGTATGTAGTGTGTGCTCCCTCCCTGTACTGTGCTGTATGTAGTGTGTGCTCCCTCCCTATACTGTGCTGTATGTAGTGTGCTCCCCCACCCTGTACTGTGCTGTATGTAGTGTGTGCTCCCTCCCTATACTGTGCTGTATGTAGTGTGCTCCCCCACCCTGTATTGTGCTGTATGTAGTGTGTGTTACCTTCCTGTACTGTGCTGTATGTAGTGTGTGCCCTCCCTCCCTGTACTGTGCTGTATGTAGTGTGTGCTTCCCCTCCCTGTACTGTGCTGTATGTAGTGTATACTCCCTCCCTGTACTGTGCTGTATGTAGTGTGTGCTCCCTCCCTGTACTGTGCTGTATGTAGTGTGTCCTCCCTCCCTGTACTATGTTGTATGTAGTGTGTGCTCCCTCTCCCTGTACTGTGCTGTATGTAGTGTGTGCTCCCTCCCTGTACTGTGCTGTATGTAGTGTGTGCTCCCCCTCCCTGTACTGTGCTGTATGTAGTGTGTGCTCCCTCCCTGTACTGTTCTGTATGTAGTGTGTGCTCCCCCTCCCTGTACTGTGCTGTATGTTGTGTGTGCTCCCCCTCCCTGTACTGTGCTGTATGTAGTGTGTGCTCCCTCCCTGTACTGTTCTGTATGTAGTGTGTGCTCCCCTCCCTGTACTGTGCTGTATGTAGTGTGTGCTCCCCCTCCCTGTACTGTGTTGTATGTAGTGTGTGCTCCCTCCCTGTACTGTACTGTGCTGTATGTAGTGTGTGCTCCCCCTCCCTGTACTGTGCTGTATGTAGTGTGTGCTCCCTCCCTGTACTGTATGTAGTGTGTGCTCCCTCCCTATACTGTGCTTTATGTAGTGTGTGTTCCCTCCCTGTACTGTGCTGTATGTAGTGTGTGCTCCCCCTCCCTGTACTGTGCTGTATGTAGTGTGTGTTCCCTCCCTGTACTGTGCTGTATGTACTGTAGTGTATGCCCCCCCTCCCTGTACTGTGCTGTATGTAGTGTGTGTTCCCTCCCTGTACTGTGCTGTATGTAGTGTGTACTCCCCCTCCCTGTACTGTGCTGTATGTAGTATGTGCTCCCTCCCTGTACTGTGCTGTATGTAGTGTGTGCTCCCTCCCTATACTGTGCTGTATGTAGTGTGTACTCCCCCTCCCTGTACTGTGCTGTATGTAGTGTGTACTCCCCCTCCCTGTACTGTGCTGTATGTAGTGTGCTCCCCCACCCTGTACTGTGCTGTATATAGTGTGTGTTCCCTTCCTGTACTGTGCTGTATGTAGTGTGTGCCCCCTCCCTGTACTGTGCTGTATGTAGTGTGTGCTCCCTCCCTGTACTGTGCTGTATGTAGTGTGTGCTCCCTCCCTATACTGTGCTTTATGTAGTGTGTGTTCCCTCCCTGTACTGTGCTGTATGTAGTGTGTGCTCCCCCTCCCTGTACTGTGCTGTATGTAGTGTGTGTTCCCTCCCTGTATTGTGCTGTATGTACTGTAGTGTGTGCCCCCCCTCCCTGTACTGTGCTGTATGTAGTGTGTGTTCCCTCCCTGTACTGTGCTGTATGTAGTGTGTACTCCCCCTCCCTGTACTGTGCTGTATGTAGTATGTGCTCCCTCCCTGTACTGTGCTGTATGTAGTGTGTGCTCCCTCCCTATACTGTGCTGTATGTAGTGTGCTCCCCCACCCTGTACTGTGCTGTATATAGTGTGTGTTCCCTTCCTGTACTGTGCTGTATGTAGTGTGTGCCCCCTCCCTGTACTGTGCTGTATGTAGTATGTGCTCCCTCCCTGTACTGTGCTGTATGTAGTGTGTGCTCCCTCCCTATACTGTGCTGTATGTAGTGTGCTCCCCCACCCTGTACTGTGCTGTATATAGTGTGTGTTCCCTTCCTGTACTGTGCTGTATGTAGTGTGTGCCCCCTCCCTGTACTGTGCTGTATGTAGTGTGTGCTCCCTCCCTGTACTGTGCTGTATGTAGTGTGTGCTCCCTCCCTATACTTTGCTGTATGTCGTGTGCTCCCCCACCCTGTACTGTGCTGTATGCAGTGTGTGCTCCCTCCCTATACTGTGCTGTATGTAGTGTGCTCCCCCACCCTGTACTGTGCTGTATATAGTGTGTGTTCCCTTCCTGTACTGTGCTGTATGTAGTGTGTGCCCCCTCCCTGTACTGTGCTGTATATAGTGTGTGTTCCCTTCCTGTACTGTGCTGTATGTAGTGTGTGCCCCCCTCCCTGTACTGTGCTGTATGTAGTGTGTACTCCCCCTCCCTGCACTGTGCTCTATGTAGTATGTGCTCATTCCCTGTACTGTGCTGTATGTAGTGTGTGCTCCCTCCCTATACTGTGCAGTATGTAGTGTGTACTCCCCCTCCCTGTACTGTGCTGTATGTAGTGTGTACTCCCCCTCCCTGTACTGTGCTGTATGTAGTGTGCTCCCCCACCCTGTACTGTGCTGTATATAGTGTGTGTTCCCTTCCTGTACTGTGCTGTATGTAGTGTGTGCCCCCTCCCTGTACTGTGCTGTATGTAGTGTGTGCTCCCTCCCTGTACTGTGCTGTATGTAGTGTGTGCTCCCTCCCTATACTTGCTTTATGTAGTGTGTGTTCCCTCCCTGTACTGTGCTGTTTGTAGTGTGTGCTCCCCCTCCCTGTACTGTGCTGTATGTAGTGTGTGTTCCCTCCCTGTACTGTGCTGTATGTACTGTAGTGTGTGCCCCCCTCCCTGTACTGTGCTGTATGTAGTGTGTGTTCCCTCCCTGTACTGTGCTGTATGTAGTATGTACTCCCCCTCCCTGTACTGTGCTGTATGTAGTATGTGCTCCCTCCCTGTACTGTGCTGTATGTAGTGTGTGCTCCCTCCCTATACTGTGCTGTATGTAGTGTGCTCCCCCACCCTGTACTGTGCTGTATATAGTGTGTGTTCCCTTCCTGTACTGTGCTGTATGTAGTGTGTGCCCCCTCCCTGTACTGTGCTGTATGTAGTATGTGCTCCCTCCCTGTACTGTGCTGTATGTAGTGTGTGCTCCCTCCCTATACTGTGCTGTATGTAGTGTGCTCCCCCACCCTGTACTGTGCTGTATATAGTGTGTGTTCCCTTCCTGTACTGTGCTGTATGTAGTGTGTGCCCCCTCCCTGTACTGTGCTGTATGTAGTGTGTGCTCCCTCCCTGTACTGTGCTGTATGTAGTGTGTGCTCCCCCTCCCTGTACTGTGCTGTATGTAGTGTGTGCTCCCTCCCTGTACTGTGCTGTATGTAGTGTGTGCTCCCTCCCTGTACTGTGCTGTATGTAGTGTGTGCTCCCTCCCTATACTGTGCTGTATGTAGTGTGCTCCCCCACCCTGTACTGTGCTGTATGCAGTGCGTGCTCCCTCCCTATACTGTGCTGTATGTAGTGTGCTCCCCCACCCTGTACTGTGCTGTATATAGTGTGTGTTCCCTTCCTGTACTGTGCTGTATGTAGTGTGTGCCCCCTCCCTGTACTGTGCTGTATATAGTGTGTGTTCCCTTCCTGTACTGTGCTGTATGTAGTGTGTGCTCCCTCCCTGTACTGTGTTGTATGTAGTGTGTGCTCCCTCCCAATACTGTGCTGTATGTAGTGTGCTCCCCTCCCTGTACTGTGCTGTATGTAGTGTGTGTTCCCTTCCTGTACTGTGCTGTATGTAGTGTGTGCCCTCCCTCCCTGTACTGTGCTGTATGTAGTGTGTGCTCCCCCTCCCTGTACTGTGCTGTATGTAGTGTATACTCCCTCCCTGTACTGTGCTGTATGTAGTGTGTGCTCCCTCCCTGTACTGTGCTGTATGTAGTGTGTCCTCCCTCCCTGTACTATGTTGTATGTAGTGTGTGCTCCCTCTCCCTGTACTGTGCTGTATGTAGTGTGTGCTCCCTCCCTGGTCTGTGCTGTATGTAGTGTGTGCTCCCCCTCCCTGTACTGTGCTGTATGTAGTGTGTGCTCCCTCCCTGTACTGTGCTGTATGTAGTGTGTGCTCCCCCTCCCTGTACTGTGCTGTATGTAGTGTGTGCTCCCTCCCTGTACTGTTCTGTATGCAGTGTGTGCTCCCCCTCCCTGTACTGTGCTGTATGTAGTGTGTGCTCCCCCTCCCTGTACTGTGTTGTATGTAGTGTGTGCTCCCTCCCTGTACTGTGCTGTATGTAGTGTGTGCTCCCTCCCTGTACTGTGCTGTATGTAGTATGTGCTCCCTCCCTGTACTGTGCTGTATGTAGTGTGTGCTCCCTCCCTGTACTGTACTGTACTGTGCTGTATGTAGTGTGTGCTCCCCCTCCCTGTACTGTGTTGTATGTAGTGTGTGCTCCCTCTCCCTGTACTGTGCTGTATGTAGTGTGTGCTCCCTCCCTGTACTGTACTGTGCTGTATGTAGTGTGTGCTCCCCCTCCCTGTACTGTGCTGTATGTAGTGTGTGCTCCCTCCCTGTACTGTGCTGTATGTAGTGTGTGCTCCCTCCCTATACTGTGCTGTATGTAGTGTGTGTTCCCTCCCTGTACTGTGCTGTATGTAGTGTGTGCCCCCCCTCCCTGTACTGTGCTGTATGTAGTGTGTGCTCCCCCTCCCTGTATTGTGCTGTATGTAGTGTGTGTTCCCTCCCTGTACTGTGCTGTATGTAGTGTGTGACCCCCTCCCTGTACTGTGCTGTATGTAGTGTGTGTTCCCTCCCTGTACTGTGCTGTATGTAGTGTGCTCCCCCTCCCTGTACTGTGCTGTATGTAGTATGTGCTCCCTCCCTGTACTGTGCTGTATGTAGTGTGTGCTCCCTCCCTGTACTGTGCTGTATGTAGTGTGTGCTCCCTCCCTGTACTGTGCTGTATGTAGTGTGTGCTCCCTCCCTGTGCTGTGCTGTATGTAGTGTATGCTCCCTCCCAGTACTGTGCTGTATGTAGTGTGTGCTTCCTCCCTGTACTGTGCTGTATGTAGTGTGTGCTCCCTCCCTGTACTGTGCTGTATGTAGTGTGTACTCCCCCTCCCTGTACTGTGCTGTATGTAGTATGTGCTCCCTCCCTGTACTGTGCTGTATGTAGTGTGTGCTCCCTCCCTGTACTGTGCTGTGCTGTATGTAGTGTGTGCTCCCTCCCTGTACTGTTCTGTATGTAGTGTGTGCTCCCCCTCCCTGTACTGTGCTGTATGTAGTGTGTGCTCCCTCCCTGTACTGTGCTGTATGTAGTGTGTGCTCCCTCCCTGTACTGCGCTGTATGTAGTGTGTGCTCCCTCCCTGTACTGTGCTGTGCTGTATGTAGTGTGTGCTCTCTCCCTGTACTGTGCTGTATGTAGTGTGTGCTCCCTCCCTGTACTGTTCTGTATGTAGTGTGTGCTCCCCCTCCCTGTACTGTGCTGTATGTAGTGTGTGCTCCTCCTCCCTGTACTGTGCTGTATGTAGTGTGTGCTCCCTCCCTGTACTGTGTTGTATGTAGTGTGTGCTCCCTCCCTGTACTGTGCTGTATGTAGTGTGTGCTCCCTCCCTGTACTGTGCTGTATGTAGTGTGTGCTCCCTCCCTGTACTGTGCAGTATGTAGTGTGTGCTCCCTCCCTGTACTGTGCTGTATGTAGTATGTGCTCCCTGTACTGTACTGTGCTGTATGTAGTGTGTGCTCCCCCTCCCTGTACTGTGTTGTATGTAGTGTGTGCTCCCTCTCCCTGTACTGTGCTGTATGTAGTGTATGCTCCCTCCCTGTACTGTGCTGTATGTAGTGTGTGCTCCCCCTCCCTGTACTGTGCTGTATGTAGTGTGTGCTCCCTCCCTGTACTGTTCTGTATGTAGTGTGTGCTCCCCCTCCCTGTACTGTGCTGTATGTAGTGTGTGCTCCCACTCCCTGTACTGTGTTGTATGTAGTGTGTGCTCCCTCTTCCTGTACTGTGCTGTATGTAGTGTGTGCTCCCTCCCTGTACTGTGCTGTATGTAGTGTGTGCTCCCCCTCCCTGTACTGTACTGTATGTAGTGTGTGATCCCTCCCTGTACTGTTCTGTATGTAGTGTGTGCTCCCCCTCCCTGTATTGTGCTGTATATAGTGTGTGTTCCCTTCCTGTACTGTGCTGTATGTAGTGTGTGCCCCCTCCCTGTACTGTGCTGTATGTAGTGTGTGCTCCCTCCCTGTACTGTGCTGTATGTAGTGTGTGCTCCCTCCCTATACTGTGCTGTATGTAGTGTGCTCCCCCACCCTGTACTGTGCTGTATGTAGTGTGTGCTCCCTCCCTATACTGTGCTGTATGTAGTGTGCTCCCCCACCCTGTACTGTGCTGTATGTAGTGTGTGTTACCTTCCTGTACTGTGCTGTATGTAGTGTGTGCCCTCCCTCCCTGTACTGTGCTGTATGTAGTGTGTGCTTCCCCTCCCTGTACTGTGCTGTATGTAGTGTATACTCCCTCCCTGTACTGTGCTGTATGTAGTGTGTGCTCCCTCCCTGTACTGTGCTGTATGTAGTGTGTCCTCCCTCCCTGTACTATGTTGTATGTAGTGTGTGCTCCCTCTCCCTGTACTGTGCTGTATGTAGTGTGTGCTCCCCCTCCCTGTACTGTGTTGTATGTAGTGTGTGCTCCCTCTCCCTGTACTGTGCTGTATGTAGTGTGTGCTCCCTCCCTGTACTGTACTGTGCTGTATGTATTGTGTGCTCCCCCTCCCTGTACTGTGCTGTATGTAGTGTGTGCTCCCTCCTTGTACTGTGCTGTATGTAGTGTGTGCTCCCTCCCTATACTGTGCTGTATGTAGTGTGTGCTTCCCCTCCCTGTACTGTGCTGTATGTAGTGTATACTCCCTCCCTGTACTGTGCTGTATGTAGTGTGTGCTCCCTCCCTGTACTGTGCTGTATGTAGTGTGTCCTCCCTCCCTGTACTATGTTGTATGTAGTGTGTGCTCCCTCTCCCTGTACTGTGCTGTATGTAGTGTGTGCTCCCCCTCCCTGTACTGTGTTGTATGTAGTGTGTGCTCCCTCTCCCTGTACTGTGCTGTATGTAGTGTGTGCTCCCTCCCTGTACTGTACTGTGCTGTATGTAGTGTGTGCTCCCCCTCCCTGTACTGTGCTGTATGTAGTGTGTGCTCCCTCCCTGTACTGTGCTGTATGTAGTGTGTGCTCCCTCCCTATACTGTGCTGTATGTAGTGTGTGTTCCCTCCCTGTACTGTGCTGTATGTAGTGTGTGCCCCCCCCCTCCCTGTACTGTGCTGTATGTAGTGTGTGCTCCCCCTCCCTGTACTGTGCTGTATGTAGTGTGTGTTCCCTCCCTGTACTGTGCTGTATGTAGTGTGTGACCCCCTCCCTGTACTGTGCTGTATGTAGTGTGTGTTCCCTCCCTGTACTGTGCTGTATGTAGTGTGCTCCCCCTCCCTGTACTGTGCTGTATGTAGTATGTGCTCCCTCCCTGTACTGTGCTGTATGTAGTGTGTGCTCCCTCCCTGTACTGTGCTGTATGTAGTGTGTGCTCCCTCCCTGTACTGTGCTGTATGTAGTGTGTGCTCCCTCCCTGTGCTGTGCTGTATGTAGTGTATGCTCCCTCCCTGTACTGTGCTGTATGTAGTGTGTGCTCCCTCCCTGTACTGTGCTGTATGTAGTGTGTGCTCCCTCCCTGTACTGTGCTGTATGTAGTGTGTACTCCCCCTCCCTGTACTGTATGTAGTATGTGCTCCCTCCCTGTACTGTGCTGTATGTAGTGTGTGCTCCCTCCCTGTACTGTGCTGTGCTGTATGTAGTGTGTGCTCCCTCCCTGTACTGTTCTGTATGTAGTGTGTGCTCCCCCTCCCTGTACTGTGCTGTATGTAGTGTGTGCTCCCTCCCTGTACTGTGCTGTATGTAGTGTGTGCTCCCTCCCTGTACTGCGCTGTATGTAGTGTGTGCTCCCTCCCTGTACTGTGCTGTGCTGTATGTAGTGTGTGCTCTCTCCCTGTACTGTGCTGTATGTAGTGTGTGCTCCCTCCCTGTACTGTTCTGTATGTAGTGTGTGCTCCCCCTCCCTGTACTGTGCTGTATGTAGTGTGTGCTCCTCCTCCCTGTACTGTGCTGTATGTAGTGTGTGCTCAATCCCTGTACTGTGTTGTATGTAGTGTGTGCTCCCTCCCTGTACTGTGCTGTATGTAGTGTGTGCTCCCTCCCTGTACTGTGCTGTATGTAGTGTGTGCTCCCTCCCTGTACTGTGCAGTATGTAGTGTGTGCTCCCTCCCTGTACTGTGCTGTATGTAGTATGTGCTCCCTGTACTGTACTGTGCTGTATGTAGTGTGTGCTCCCCCTCCCTGTACTGTGTTGTATGTAGTGTGTGCTCCCTCTCCCTGTACTGTGCTGTATGTAGTGTATGCTCCCTCCCTGTACTGTGCTGTATGTAGTGTGTGCTCCCCCTCCCTGTACTGTGCTGTATGTAGTGTGTGCTCCCTCCCTGTACTGTTCTGTATGTAGTGTGTGCTCCCCCTCCCTGTACTGTGCTGTATGTAGTGTGTGCTCCCACTCCCTGTACTGTGTTGTATGTAGTGTGTGCTCCCTCTTCCTGTACTGTGCTGTATGTAGTGTGTGCTCCCTCCCTGTACTGTGCTGTATGTAGTGTGTGCTCCCCCTCCCTGTACTGTACTGTATGTAGTGTGTGATCCCTCCCTGTACTGTTCTGTATGTAGTGTGTGCTCCCCCTCCCTGTATTGTGCTGTATATAGTGTGTGTTCCCTTCCTGTACTGTGCTGTATGTAGTGTGTGCCCCCTCCCTGTACTGTGCTGTATGTAGTGTGTGCTCCCTCCCTGTACTGTGCTGTATGTAGTGTGTGCTCCCTCCCTATACTGTGCTGTATGTAGTGTGCTCCCCCACCCTGTACTGTGCTGTATGTAGTGTGTGCTCCCTCCCTATACTGTGCTGTATGTAGTGTGCTCCCCCACCCTGTACTGTGCTGTATGTAGTGTGTGTTACCTTCCTGTACTGTGCTGTATGTAGTGTGTGCCCTCCCTCCCTGTACTGTGCTGTATGTAGTGTGTGCTTCCCCTCCCTGTACTGTGCTGTATGTAGTGTATACTCCCTCCCTGTACTGTGCTGTATGTAGTGTGTGCTCCCTCCCTGTACTGTGCTGTATGTAGTGTGTCCTCCCTCCCTGTACTATGTTGTATGTAGTGTGTGCTCCCTCTCCCTGTACTGTGCTGTATGTAGTGTGTGCTCCCCCTCCCTGTACTGTGTTGTATGTAGTGTGTGCTCCCTCTCCCTGTACTGTGCTGTATGTAGTGTGTGCTCCCTCCCTGTACTGTACTGTGCTGTATGTATTGTGTGCTCCCCCTCCCTGTACTGTGCTGTATGTAGTGTGTGCTCCCTCCTTGTACTGTGCTGTATGTAGTGTGTGCTCCCTCCCTATACTGTGCTGTATGTAGTGTGTGCTTCCCCTCCCTGTACTGTGCTGTATGTAGTGTATACTCCCTCCCTGTACTGTGCTGTATGTAGTGTGTGCTCCCTCCCTGTACTGTGCTGTATGTAGTGTGTCCTCCCTCCCTGTACTATGTTGTATGTAGTGTGTGCTCCCTCTCCCTGTACTGTGCTGTATGTAGTGTGTGCTCCCCCTCCCTGTACTGTGTTGTATGTAGTGTGTGCTCCCTCTCCCTGTACTGTGCTGTATGTAGTGTGTGCTCCCTCCCTGTACTGTACTGTGCTGTATGTAGTGTGTGCTCCCCCTCCCTGTACTGTGCTGTATGTAGTGTGTGCTCCCTCCCTGTACTGTGCTGTATGTAGTGTGTGCTCCCTCCCTATACTGTGCTGTATGTAGTGTGTGTTCCCTCCCTGTACTGTGCTGTATGTAGTGTGTGCCCCCCCCCTCCCTGTACTGTGCTGTATGTAGTGTGTGCTCCCCCTCCCTGTACTGTGCTGTATGTAGTGTGTGTTCCCTCCCTGTACTGTGCTGTATGTAGTGTGTGACCCCCTCCCTGTACTGTGCTGTATGTAGTGTGTGTTCCCTCCCTGTACTGTGCTGTATGTAGTGTGCTCCCCCTCCCTGTACTGTGCTGTATGTAGTATGTGCTCCCTCCCTGTACTGTGCTGTATGTAGTGTGTGCTCCCTCCCTGTACTGTGCTGTATGTAGTGTGTGCTCCCTCCCTGTACTGTGCTGTATGTAGTGTGTGCTCCCTCCCTGTGCTGTGCTGTATGTAGTGTATGCTCCCTCCCTGTACTGTGCTGTATGTAGTGTGTGCTCCCTCCCTGTACTGTGCTGTATGTAGTGTGTGCTCCCTCCCTGTACTGTGCTGTATGTAGTGTGTACTCCCCCTCCCTGTACTGTATGTAGTATGTGCTCCCTCCCTGTACTGTGCTGTATGTAGTGTGTGCTCCCTCCCTGTACTGTGCTGTGCTGTATGTAGTGTGTGCTCCCTCCCTGTACTGTTCTGTATGTAGTGTGTGCTCCCCCTCCCTGTACTGTGCTGTATGTAGTGTGTGCTCCCTCCCTGTACTGTGCTGTATGTAGTGTGTGCTCCCTCCCTGTACTGCGCTGTATGTAGTGTGTGCTCCCTCCCTGTACTGTGCTGTGCTGTATGTAGTGTGTGCTCTCTCCCTGTACTGTGCTGTATGTAGTGTGTGCTCCCTCCCTGTACTGTTCTGTATGTAGTGTGTGCTCCCCCTCCCTGTACTGTGCTGTATGTAGTGTGTGCTCCTCCTCCCTGTACTGTGCTGTATGTAGTGTGTGCTCAATCCCTGTACTGTGTTGTATGTAGTGTGTGCTCCCTCCCTGTACTGTGCTGTATGTAGTGTGTGCTCCCTCCCTGTACTGTGCTGTATGTAGTGTGTGCTCCCTCCCTGTACTGTGCAGTATGTAGTGTGTGCTCCCTCCCTGTACTGTGCTGTATGTAGTATGTGCTCCCTGTACTGTACTGTGCTGTATGTAGTGTGTGCTCCCCCTCCCTGTACTGTGTTGTATGTAGTGTGTGCTCCCTCTCCCTGTACTGTGCTGTATGTAGTGTATGCTCCCTCCCTGTACTGTGCTGTATGTAGTGTGTGCTCCCCCTCCCTGTACTGTGCTGTATGTAGTGTGTGCTCCCTCCCTGTACTGTTCTGTATGTAGTGTGTGCTCCCCCTCCCTGTACTGTGCTGTATGTAGTGTGTGCTCCCACTCCCTGTACTGTGTTGTATGTAGTGTGTGCTCCCTCTTCCTGTACTGTGCTGTATGTAGTGTGTGCTCCCTCCCTGTACTGTGCTGTATGTAGTGTGTGCTCCCCCTCCCTGTACTGTGCTGTATGTAGTGTGTGATCCCTCCCTGTACTGTTCTGTATGTAGTGTGTGCTCCCCCTCCCTGTATTGTGCTGTATATAGTGTGTGTTCCCTTCCTGTACTGTGCTGTATGTAGTGTGTGCCCCCTCCCTGTACTGTGCTGTATGTAGTGTGTGCTCCCTCCCTGTACTGTGCTGTATGTAGTGTGTGCTCCCTCCCTATACTGTGCTGTATGTAGTGTGCTCCCCCACCCTGTACTGTGCTGTATGTAGTGTGTGCTCCCTCCCTATACTGTGCTGTATGTAGTGTGCTCCCCCACCCTGTATTGTGCTGTATGTAGTGTGTGTTACCTTCCTGTACTGTGCTGTATGTAGTGTGTGCCCTCCCTCCCTGTACTGTGCTGTATGTAGTGTGTGCTTCCCCTCCCTGTACTGTGCTGTATGTAGTGTATACTCCCTCCCTGTACTGTGCTGTATGTAGTGTGTGCTCCCTCCCTGTACTGTGCTGTATGTAGTGTGTCCTCCCTCCCTGTACTATGTTGTATGTAGTGTGTGCTCCCTCTCCCTGTACTGTGCTGTATGTAGTGTGTGCTCCCTCCCTGTACTGTGCTGTATGTAGTGTGTGCTCCCCCTCCCTGTACTGTGCTGTATGTAGTGTGTGCTCCCTCCCTGTACTGTTCTGTATGTAGTGTGTGCTCCCCCTCCCTGTACTGTGCTGTATGTTGTGTGTGCTCCCCCTCCCTGTACTGTGCTGTATGTAGTGTGTGCTCCCTCCCTGTACTGTTCTGTATGTAGTGTGTGCTCCCCTCCCTGTACTGTGCTGTATGTAGTGTGTGCTCCCCCTCCCTGTACTGTGTTGTATGTAGTGTGTGCTCCCTCCCTGTACTGTACTGTGCTGTATGTAGTGTGTGCTCCCCCTCCCTGTACTGTGCTGTATGTAGTGTGTGCTCCCTCCCTGTACTGTATGTAGTGTGTGCTCCCTCCCTATACTGTGCTTTATGTAGTGTGTGTTCCCTCCCTGTACTGTGCTGTATGTAGTGTGTGCTCCCCCTCCCTGTACTGTGCTGTATGTAGTGTGTGTTCCCTCCCTGTACTGTGCTGTATGTATTGTAGTGTATGCCCCCCCTCCCTGTACTGTGCTGTATGTAGTGTGTGTTCCCTCCCTGTACTGTGCTGTATGTAGTGTGTACTCCCCCTCCCTGTACTGTGCTGTATGTAGTATGTGCTCCCTCCCTGTACTGTGCTGTATGTAGTGTGTGCTCCCTCCCTATACTGTGCTGTATGTAGTGTGTACTCCCCCTCCCTGTACTGTGCTGTATGTAGTGTGTACTCCCCCTCCCTGTACTGTGCTGTATGTAGTGTGCTCCCCCACCCTGTACTGTGCTGTATATAGTGTGTGTTCCCTTCCTGTACTGTGCTGTATGTAGTGTGTGCCCCCTCCCTGTACTGTGCTGTATGTAGTGTGTGCTCCCTCCCTGTACTGTGCTGTATGTAGTGTGTGCTCCCTCCCTATACTGTGCTTTATGTAGTGTGTGTTCCCTCCCTGTACTGTGCTGTATGTAGTGTGTGCTCCCCCTCCCTGTACTGTGCTGTATGTAGTGTGTGTTCCCTCCCTGTATTGTGCTGTATGTACTGTAGTGTGTGCCCCCCCTCCCTGTACTGTGCTGTATGTAGTGTGTGTTCCCTCCCTGTACTGTGCTGTATGTAGTGTGTACTCCCCCTCCCTGTACTGTGCTGTATGTAGTATGTGCTCCCTCCCTGTACTGTGCTGTATGTAGTGTGTGCTCCCTCCCTATACTGTGCTGTATGTAGTGTGCTCCCCCACCCTGTACTGTGCTGTATATAGTGTGTGTTCCCTTCCTGTACTGTGCTGTATGTAGTGTGTGCCCCCTCCCTGTACTGTGCTGTATGTAGTATGTGCTCCCTCCCTGTACTGTGCTGTATGTAGTGTGTGCTCCCTCCCTATACTGTGCTGTATGTAGTGTGCTCCCCCACCCTGTACTGTGCTGTATATAGTGTGTGTTCCCTTCCTGTACTGTGCTGTATGTAGTGTGTGCCCCCTCCCTGTACTGTGCTGTATGTAGTGTGTGCTCCCTCCCTGTACTGTGCTGTATGTAGTGTGTGCTCCCTCCCTATACTTTGCTGTATGTCGTGTGCTCCCCCACCCTGTACTGTGCTGTATGCAGTGTGTGCTCCCTCCCTATACTGTGCTGTATGTAGTGTGCTCCCCCACCCTGTACTGTGCTGTATATAGTGTGTGTTCCCTTCCTGTACTGTGCTGTATGTAGTGTGTGCCCCCTCCCTGTACTGTGCTGTATATAGTGTGTGTTCCCTTCCTGTACTGTGCTGTATGTAGTGTGTGCCCCCTCCCTGTACTGTGCTGTATGTAGTGTGTACTCCCCCTCCCTGCACTGTGCTCTATGTAGTATGTGCTCCCTCCCTGTACTGTGCTGTATGTAGTGTGTGCTCCCTCCCTATACTGTGCAGTATGTAGTGTGTACTCCCCCTCCCTGTACTGTGCTGTATGTAGTGTGTACTCCCCCTCCCTGTACTGTGCTGTATGTAGTGTGCTCCCCCACCCTGTACTGTGCTGTATATAGTGTGTGTTCCCTTCCTGTACTGTGCTGTATGTAGTGTGTGCCCCCTCCCTGTACTGTGCTGTATGTAGTGTGTGCTCCCTCCCTGTACTGTGCTGTATGTAGTGTGTGCTCCCTCCCTATACTGTGCTTTATGTAGCGTGTGTTCCCTCCCTGTACTGTGCTGTTTGTAGTGTGTGCTCCCCCTCCCTGTACTGTGCTGTATGTAGTGTGTGTTCCCTCCCTGTACTGTGCTGTATGTACTGTAGTGTGTGCCCCCCCTCCCTGTACTGTGCTGTATGTAGTGTGTGTTCCCTCCCTGTACTGTGCTGTATGTAGTATGTACTCCCCCTCCCTGTACTGTGCTGTATGTAGTATGTGCTCCCTCCCTGTACTGTGCTGTATGTAGTGTGTGCTCCCTCCCTATACTGTGCTGTATGTAGTGTGCTCCCCCACCCTGTACTGTGCTGTATATAGTGTGTGTTCCCTTCCTGTACTGTGCTGTATGTAGTGTGTGCCCCCTCCCTGTACTGTGCTGTATGTAGTATGTGCTCCCTCCCTGTACTGTGCTGTATGTAGTGTGTGCTCCCTCCCTATACTGTGCTGTATGTAGTGTGCTCCCCCACCCTGTACTGTGCTGTATATAGTGTGTGTTCCCTTCCTGTACTGTGCTGTATGTAGTGTGTGCCCCCTCCCTGTACTGTGCTGTATGTAGTGTGTGCTCCCTCCCTGTACTGTGCTGTATGTAGTGTGTGCTCCCCCTCCCTGTACTGTGCTGTATGTAGTGTGTGCTCCCTCCCTGTACTGTGCTGTATGTAGTGTGTGCTCCCTCCCTGTACTGTGCTGTATGTAGTGTGTGCTCCCTCCCTATACTGTGCTGTATGTAGTGTGCTCCCCCACCCTGTACTGTGCTGTATGCAGTGCGTGCTCCCTCCCTATACTGTGCTGTATGTAGTGTGCTCCCCCACCCTGTACTGTGCTGTATATAGTGTGTGTTCCCTTCCTGTACTGTGCTGTATGTAGTGTGTGCCCCCTCCCTGTACTGTGCTGTATATAGTGTGTGTTCCCTTCCTGTACTGTGCTGTATGTAGTGTGTGCTCCCTCCCTGTACTGTGTTGTATGTAGTGTGTGCTCCCTCCCAATACTGTGCTGTATGTAGTGTGCTCCCCTCCCTGTACTGTGCTGTATGTAGTGTGTGTTCCCTTCCTGTACTGTGCTGTATGTAGTGTGTGCCCTCCCTCCCTGTACTGTGCTGTATGTAGTGTGTGCTCCCCCTCCCTGTACTGTGCTGTATGTAGTGTATACTCCCTCCCTGTACTGTGCTGTATGTAGTGTGTGCTCCCTCCCTGTACTGTGCTGTATGTAGTGTGTCCTCCCTCCCTGTACTATGTTGTATGTAGTGTGTGCTCCCTCTCCCTGTACTGTGCTGTATGTAGTGTGTGCTCCCTCCCTGGTCTGTGCTGTATGTAGTGTGTGCTCCCCCTCCCTGTACTGTGCTGTATGTAGTGTGTGCTCCCTCCCTGTACTGTGCTGTATGTAGTGTGTGCTCCCCCTCCCTGTACTGTGCTGTATGTAGTGTGTGCTCCCTCCCTGTACTGTTCTGTATGCAGTGTGTGCTCCCCCTCCCTGTACTGTGCTGTATGTAGTGTGTGCTCCCCCTCCCTGTACTGTGTTGTATGTAGTGTGTGCTCCCTCCCTGTACTGTGCTGTATGTAGTGTGTGCTCCCTCCCTGTACTGTGCTGTATGTAGTATGTGCTCCCTCCCTGTACTGTGCTGTATGTAGTGTGTGCTCCCTCCCTGTACTGTACTGTACTGTGCTGTATGTAGTGTGTGCTCCCCCTCCCTGTACTGTGCTGTATGTAGTGTGTGCTCCCTCCCTGTACTGTGCTGTATGTAGTGTGTGCTCCCTCCCTATACTGTGCTTTATGTAGTGTGTTTTCCCTCCCTGTACTGTGCTGTATGTACTGTAGTGTGTGCCCCCCCTCCCTGTACTGTGCTGTATGTAGTGTGTGTTCCCTCCCTGTACTGTGCTGTATGTAGTGTGTACTCCCCCTCCCTGTACTGTGCTGTATGTAGTATGTGCTCCCTCCCTGTACTGTGCTGTATGTAGTGTGTGCTCCCTCCCTATACTGTGCTGTATGTAGTGTGCTCCCCCACCCTGTACTGTGCTGTATATAGTGTGTGTTCCCTTCCTGTACTGTGCTTTATGTAGTGTGTGCCCCCTCCCTGTACTGTACTGTGCTGTATGTAGTATGTGCTCCCTCCCTGTACTGTGCTGTATGTAGTGTGTGCTCCCTCCCTATACTGTGCTGTATGTAGTGTGCTCCCCCTTCCTGTACTGTGCTGTATGTAGTGTGTGCCCCCTCCCTGTACTGTGCTGTATGTAGTGTGTGCTCCCTCCCTGTACTGTGCTGTATGTAGTATGTGCTCCCCCTCCCTGTACTGTGCTGTATGTAGTGTGTGCTCCCTCCCTGTACTGTGCTGTATGTAGTGTGTGCTCCCTCCCTGTACTGTGCTGTTTGTAGTATGTGCTCCCTCCCTGTACTGTGCTGTATGTAGTGTGTGCTCCCTCCCTGTACTGTGCTGTATGTAGTGTATGCTCCCTCCCTGTACTGTGCTGTATGTAGTATGTGCTCCCTCCCTGTACTGTGCTGTATGAAGTGTGTGCGCCCTCCCTGTACTGTGCTGTATGTAGTGTGTGCTCCCTCCCTGTACTGTGCTGTATGTAGTATGTGCTCCCTCCCTGTACTGTGCTGTATGTAGTGTGCGCTCCCTCCCTGTACTGTGCTGTATGTAGTGTGCTCCCTCCCTGTAATGTGCTGTATGTAGTGTGTGCTCCCTCCCTGTACTGTGCTGTATGTAGTGTGTGCTCCCTCCCTATACTGTGCTGTATGTAGTGTGTGTTCCCTCCCTGTACTGTGCTGTATGTAGTGTGTGTTCCCTTCCTGTACTGTGCTGTATGTAGTGTGTGTTCCCTCCCTGTACTGTGCTGTATGTAGTGTGTGCTCCCTCCCTGTACTGTGCTGTGCTGTGCTGTATGTAGTGTGTGCTCCCTCCCTGTACTGTGCTGTATGTAGTGTGCTCCCTCCCTGTACTGTGCTGTATGTAGTGTGTGTTCCCTCCCTGTATTGTGCTGTATGTAGTGTGTGCTCCCTCCCTGTACTGTGCTGTGCTGTATGTAGTGTGTGTTCCCTCCTTGTACTGTGCTGTATGTAGTGTGTGCTCCCTCCCTAGACTGTGCTGTATGTAGTGTGCTCCCCCTCCCTGTACTTTGAAACATATAAAGTTAAAAAAGGGGTTTGTAGAATGAAAAATCAAAAACATCAGAAGTAGATTAAAGGCATGACTGCCGTGTCAGTAGACAATGAAAGTGAGCATATCAGTCCTTGTATATTCAGACATACAGATGTACATCAGGGAAGGGCATTGTAGCAGAAAATGCATAAAGTCGCAGGTAAACATTAGCATAACGTAAAGCAAAGGAGGCCCCAACTGTGTATATCGCAGAATCAGGACCTCTGAGGAGTGACCCCCACCCTCTTGCCAGACCCCTCCTCCTCAACAGACTTCGTCCCCATTAGGGCTGCTTCCATAAATTTCCTGGGCTGGTGTTCGATCCCAATCCGCCCCTGCATATAATCATACTGTATAATCATTTCCAATAGATAACTGTCAAACACTAAGGGGCTTATTCTGAGTCGCACAGATCGCTCTTCATGGATGCAAAAGGCGATAAAAAAAAAACAGCGCAGTTTTGTGTATACCCGTGCCATTTTGAGTTGGACGCAACTCGGTTGGGTCTTTTTGTTAAAAAGCGTTTCATGGCATTAAATAGGCGGTAGCAAAGCGATCACATGGAACCACCCTGACTCGTGGGCGTGTCATGGGCATGCACCAATAGCATACTGGGTTGGGAAGCCTGTATCTGACAGATCTCTTGCATCTAGGATGGGACTGGTACGAGCACAGTCAGATACTAATATGATGTTCGCAGGAACCGGTGTAAAATCAGTGGGCGGCACACGCACAATCACCCGCATTAGTTAAATGTAGTAAATCAGTACTCGGCTGCTTCCCGCAGCTACAGCCACTGTGGGTGCTACCCCGAATCAGCCTCTAAAACAGGTGCTGCTAGTAATGCCAGATGTACAGAAGAAGCGTGAACCAAAAGTTATAATAGTTATAAACTCTATAGCGAAACCTACATTTCAGGTGTGCTGGCAATAGTTCAGCCAGACAATTCTCCTGGTTCTCAAATCTTAGCTAGGCTGTCAGTGAACTGAAGCATGGAACATCAATTTCTGCTTTTTATGTTTACCTCAATTTATATAACAGCAAAGTTTCACATAATTGTGCATTATTCCACTCAATTAACTGTACAGCAATTTTCCTGATGAAGCTTTGTAACAAAGACCACATCACTAATCATCCCCTGGTGCTATAGCCCGTTACTGGACCTGTGCACTATTGAGCAGATGTTTTAAACTTACTGGTCCTTTGTGTACAAATCTAACTCTCTCTGCACATGTTATATCTGACCCCCTGCAGTGCACATGGTTTTGCCCAACTGCTAAAAAATTTCCTGCTGCGATCAACTTGGAATTACCCCCCAAGGCAGCACATATACACTAATTCCCCAGCATCACTTTGTAATTACATCAATTAAGGGGGTAATTCCAAGTTGATCGCAGCAGGAATTCTGTTAGCAATTGGGCAAAACCATGTGCACTGCAGGGGAGGCAGATATAACATGTGCAGAGAGAGTTAGATTTGGGTGTGGTGTGTTCAATCTGCAATCTAATTTGCAGTGTAAAAATAGAGCAGCCAGTATTTACCTTGCACAGAAATAAAATAACCCACCCAAATCTATCTCTCTCTGCACATGTTATATCTGCCACACCTGCAGTGCACATGCTTTTGCCCAACTGCTAAAAAATTTCCTGCTGCGATCAACTTGGAATTACCCCCTAAATCCTTCCCAGTTTAGATGGGAAAATCAGTACAATGGTGGTCATTCCGAGTTGTTCACTCGCTAGCTGCTTTTAGCAGCATTGCACACGCTAGGCCTTCGCCCTCTGGGAGTGTATCTTAGTTTAGCAGAATAGCGAACGAGAGATTAGCAGAACTGCTACTAAATAATTCCTTGCAGTTTCTGAGTAGCTCCAGACCTACTCCTAGATTACGATCACCTCGGTCCGTTTAGTTCCTGGTTTGACGTCAGAAACACGCCCTGCGTTCGGCCAGCCACTCCCCCGTTTCTCCAGCCACTCCTGCGTTTTTTCCTGGCACGCCTGCGTTTTTTAGCACACTCCCTGAAAACGCCAAGTTGCCGCCCAGAAACACCCACTTCCTGTCAATCACACTACGATCACTCGAGCGTTGAAAAAACGTCGCTCGAGCTTGTGCAAATCTCCAAAGTTTTGTGTTAAATTACTAAGCGCATGC
Source organism: Pseudophryne corroboree (assembly GCF_028390025.1). NCBI lineage: Eukaryota > Metazoa > Chordata > Amphibia > Anura > Myobatrachidae > Pseudophryne > Pseudophryne corroboree. The sequence continues at coordinate 1,169,410,676 of NC_086444.1, forward strand.
GCGCTGCGTACCATGCGCATGCACATTTTCCACCTAATCGCTGCGTTGCCAAAAACGGCAACGAGCGAACAACTCGGAATGACCGCCAATGACTTTACATTACATAGGCAAACGCAGGGGGGGGGTTTCCGGTTGCCTGGAAACCCCCCCCCCCCCCTCCTCTTGGCCAGTGGCTCAAATTATGACAATAGCAATAGTATATAATACGACTACTAGAGCTGCTGCCACATCATTAAGTATAAGGGACAGAGCAGAGCTGCTGCATATGCCCAGTGGTAGCAGCTTATTCTACCTAGTTTGCAATGTGTGGATCTGAGTCCTCGATCAGTACACTGGACAAGAGAGTAACTACCAGGAAGAAGAGACAGGAGCCTTACCATGAGGTGGGAAAAATGTGTTCTTAGAAAGTGCAGTACTGGTTCTATTATGTTTGTGTATTTATGTATTATTTAAATATGTTTTCTACAGCCTATACTAGTGTGTTAGATATTAATAATGTATTCCATAGAGTATCCAGTGTATAAAAAGACCAATGTTTACATTAATATCCATGGGCGTTACTAGGATCTTCTACCACTTTCCCAGGCTCCCACACTTGCTCCAGTGTTCCGCAGAGTGGGAAATTGTAGATTGCATTTGGAAACCCCCCTCTAGAAATCCTGCGTTTGCCACTGCATTATGACACCTAAAATAAGTAAAACTGCATGATGTGATTCAGGTAGTATGTGCCACTGTAGGCCAAAGGCTTTTGTATTTGTGTTTAAAAACTATTTCACTTTTATTATTTTTGTTTGTTTAGGTTCCGGATGCTTCTCTTTTAACAGGAATAGTAGTAACACACTGTTCTACATATTTTACTAATTTGAGTATTTTTAGCTCTCCTTTACCATGGCAGCCCTCCTTTTTCAAGGCAGCAGTCCTCTTCCAGAGCAACATTCCTCTTACAAGGCAGCAGTCCTCCTCCAAGGCAGCGGTCCTCTTCTGTGGCAGCAGTCCTCATCCATTGCAGCACTTCCTCTTCCATGGCAGCACTCCTCTTCCATGGCAGCACTTCCTCTTGCATGGCAGCAGTCCTCTTCTAAAGCAGCTCTACTCTTCCATGGCAGCACTCCTTTACCATGGCAGCACTCCTTTACCATGGCAGCTGTCCTTTTCCATGACAGCTCTCCTCTTCCATGGCAGCTTTCCTCTAACATACTATACATCAGCCATATAGTACCAGTTAACATATAACACTTTAGCCTTTAAATCTCCTATCTCTATTTTTCAGGCTTCAGTAGACTCTAGTGTACTTGTGCTTTCCGATTATGCTAACATCTTGATATACAGTACTGCCGACACTGAACTCTGATGGTGGAATTATAAATATGGCAGAATGGTATCTAATAATATACAGTGTTATTATTATAGTATTATATACTCATGACATGACATAAAGGTGATGAATACATATGACACGAGTTAAACAAGACCAACAAATATGTTAGTCTTGTTTACATCATGTCATATGTATTAGTCACCTCTATGTCATGTCAGGTGTGTCAGTCACCTTTATGTCATGTGTGTTGGCTACCGTTACATAATTTCATGTGTGTTAGTGTGCACTAGAGATGAGCGCCGGAAATTTTTCGGGTTTTGTGTTTTGGTTTTGGGTTCGGTTCCGCGGCCGTGTTTTGGGTTCGAACGCGTTTTGGCAAAACCTCACCGAATTTTTTTTGTCGGATTCGGGTGTGTTTTGGATTCGGGTGTTTTTTTTAAAAAAACACTAAAAAACAGCTTAAATCATAGAATTTGGGGGTCATTTTGATCCCAAAGTATTATTAACCTCAAAAACCATAATTTACACTCATTTTCAGTCTATTCTGAATACCTCACACCTCACAATATTATTTTTAGTCCTAAAATTTGCACCTAGGTCGCTGGATGACTAAGCTGGGCGACCCTAGTGGCCGACACAAACACCGGGCCCATCTAGGAGTGGCACTGCAGTGTCACGCAGGATGTCCCTTCCAAAAAACCCTCCCCAAACAGCACATGACACAAAGAAAAAAAGAGGCGCAATGAGGTAGCTGACTGTGTGAGTAAGATAAGCGACCCTAGTGGCCGACACAAACACCGGGCCCATCTAGGAGTGGCACTGCAGTGTCACGCAGGATGTCCCTTCCAAAAAACCCTCCCCAAACAGCACATGACGCAAAGAAAAAAAGAGGCGCAATGAGGTAGCTGACTGTGTGAGTAAGATAAGCGACCCTAGTGGCCGACACAAACACCGGGCCCATCTAGGAGTGGCACTGCAGTGTCACGCAGGATGTCCCTTCCAAAAAACCCTCCCCAAACAGCACATGACGCAAAGAAAAAAAGAGGCGCAATGAGGTAGCTGACTGTGTGAGTAAGATAAGCGACCCTAGTGGCCGACACAAACACCGGGCCCATCTAGGAGTGGCACTGCAGTGTCACGCAGGATGTCCCTTCCAAAAAACCCTCCCCAAACAGCACATGACGCAAAGAAAAAAAGAGGCGCAATGAGGTAGCTGACTGTGTGAGTAAGATAAGCGACCCTAGTGGCCGACACAAACACCGGGCCCATCTAGGAGTGGCACTGCAGTGTCACGCAGGATGTCCCTTCCAAAAAACCCTCCCCAAACAGCACATGACGCAAAGAAAAAAAGAGGCGCAATGAGGTAGCTGACTGTGTGAGTAAGATAAGCGACCCTAGTGGCCGACACAAACACCGGGCCCATCTAGGAGTGGCACTGCAGTGTCACGCAGGATGTCCCTTCCAAAAAACCCTCCCCAAACAGCACATGACGCAAAGAAAAAAAGAGGCGCAATGAGGTAGCTGACCGTGTGAGTAAGATAAGCGACCCTAGTGGCCGACACAAACACCGGGCCCATCTAGGAGTGGCACTGCAGTGTCACGCAGGATGTCCCTTCCAAAAAACCCTCCCCAAACAGCACATGACGCAAAGAAAAATTAAAGAAAAAAGAGGTGCAAGATGGAATTGTCCTTGGGCCCTCCCACCCACCCTTATGTTGTATAAACAGGACATGCACACTTTAACCAACCCATCATTTCAGTGACAGGGTCTGCCACACGACTGTGACTGATATGACGGGTTGGTTTGGACCCCCACCAAAAAAGAAGCAATTAATCTCTCCTTGCACAAACTGGCTCTACAGAGGCAAGATGTCCACCTCATCATCATCCTCCGATATATCACCGTGTACATCCCCCTCCTCACAGATTATCAATTCGTCCCCACTGGAATCCACCATCTCAGCTCCCTGTGTACTTTGCGGAGGCAATTGCTGCTGGTCAATGTCTCCGCAGAGGAATTGATTATAATTCATTTTAATGAACATCATCTTCTCCACATTTTCTGGATGTAACCTCGTACGCCGATTGCTGACAAGGTGAGCGGCGGCACTAAACACTCTTTCGGAGTACACACTTGTGGGAGGGCAACTTAGGTAGAATAAAGCCAGTTTGTGCAAGGGCCTCCAAATTGCCTCTTTTTCCTGCCAGTATAAGTACGGACTGTGTGACGTGCTGTTAGGGTCTCCTGCCCTGTGCTGCCACGTCGTCATGGCAACCGGGAGACAAGTGCTAGTGGAGTAACCTGAGCGCAGCTGATACTCCGGTTCGGGTCTTTTGCTGTGCAGTGGTTATAGGCTCTGTGCACGGCAGGGGATCCGGTGCTGGTTTTTGTGCTCACAGTCTGTGAGGTCTGAGTGGGGCGTGGACAGCACCTGCTTTATAAGGCCTCTTTTCAGGGTAAGCAGATGCTGCTGAATCTTTGTTGGTTAGTCAGTTCATGAAAGTTAGCCAGTACTGTGTAGCTTTGTATTTGTTTGTTGCTTACTGCAAATAGGCCTGGGGATTTGGTATTACACTCTGCCAGTCCAGACCTAGCAGTAAGACTGGAGTCAGTCGTTTAGCTTGCTGGGGTTCTGTTGCTACTCTGTGAACCTAGCAAGTTTGCGGCTGTATTCTAAGACTTGCCTGTCTAATCCTGTCTCACTGTGCTAGGTGTCAGGGGTCAGTTTAGTGGCAGTAAGCTAAAACCTGTGCACTGCAAGTGAGAAATAGGATTGTGGAGACTCTCCTTGTGTCTATCATTCCATCTCTGACCAAGGAGTTTACTGCCACACCCGTTGGTAACCCTTTAGGGTTTTGCTGTTGCCCTTAGCAACAGCATTTCAGGTTCTCTACGTATTAGAACACAACATCTTGCTTTTTACATCTGAGCAGTTCTAATACAAGGGAGATACCCAGTTCCTTAGCCTCTGGGCTTCTCTGTTCACTTTGTGTGTATTTTGTTACCCTATCACCTTCTGTGTACGTTATGTCATATTCCCCAGTTTGTCTGTGAGTCCATTTGTTTTGCATAACAGTTCAAACACCAGTACATTCCTGCAGACACTGGAGTGCATAACAGTTCTGACACCAGTACTTTCCTGCAGGCACTGGTGTGCATAACATATTCAGCAGCCTAATACTCCTGTTGAAATTTTGTGGGAATATGGAGCATACCCCTCAAAATACGTTGCAACAGGTGGTCGATCAGGTGCAGGTCCTGACTCGACAATTTAATGATTTGTCCATTAAAATGCACACCTCCCAGGCTGCTGGCGGATCTCCCGCAGCAGCAGCACCTGCAGGGGTTAAGGAGCCGAAAGTAAATCTCCCGGATCGTTTTTCTGGAGATCGCTCGCAGTTCTTTTGTTTCAAGGAGAGCTGCAAGCTATACTTCCGGCTTAGGCCTCAGTCTTCTGGGTCGGAGATTCAGCGGGTGGGCATAGTGATTTCCTTGCTACAAGGAGACCCACAGGTCTGGGCATATGGGTTGCAGCCTGACTGTCCGTCGCTTAAAAGTGTTGATGCTTTTTTTACGGCACTGGGCATGTTGTATGATGACCCTGACAAGACGGCCTCAGCCGAGGCTCAGATTTCGATCCTTAAGCAAGGGCGAAGGCCAGTTAAGGTTTACTGTACGGAGTTTCGGAGGTTGGCCCATGATACCCAGTGGAATGACCCAGCCCTGAGACACCAGTACCGAAGAGGTCTTTCTAACCAGATAAAGGACCAACTGGTACAATATCCCTTGCCTGATAGCTTGGATCAGCTCATGCAGTTATCCATCCGGGTGGATAGACGGCTGAGAGAGCGTAGGCTTGAAAGGGAGACTGAGATTTCCTTCCTTCCCAAGGGAACCTCAGACTCTGAGGAATTTTCTGAGGAGCCTATGCAGATTGGGGCTACCCGCCTCTCCTCGCGTGAGAAGACGCGGAGGAGACAGCAGGGGTTGTGTTTGTACTGTGGGAATAAAGGTCATGTGGTAGTATCATGCCCAGAAAAGCCGGAAAACTTCAGGGCCTGAGGGTGATGGGAAATATCCTGTCAGGCCAGAAGTCAGAATTTCCCAAGAAGACTTTTATCATTCCGGTGACCTTGAAGATCCTCGGTCAAACTGTCAAGACTGAGGCCTTTGTGGACAGTGGGGCCGACGGGGTTTTTATGGACCGCCAATTCGCCCTGAAACACTCTGTTCCCTTAGTACCCTTGGCATCGGAAATTGAGATTTGTGGGTTAAACGGGGAACCATTATCCCAAGGTAAAATTACCTCTTGCACTAGCCAGATTTCTTTGTTTATTGGAGCCACACACTCTGAAAAATTGTCCTTTTATGTGACTGTCTGTACTTTTGCCCCATTGGTGTTGGGGTTACCCTGGTTAAGGGCCCACAATCCTCAATTTGACTGGGTCTCTGGGGAGATTCTTAGTTGGGGTACTGATTGTTTCAGGAGTTGCTTGAGCCTTCCAGTCAGGCTCTCGCAGCTAAGTTTGCCAGGATTGCCAGGGTGTTATGCAGATTTTGCGGACGTGTTCTCCATAAAAGTTGCAGAGGTACTACCTCCCCATCGCCCCTATGACTGTGCCATTGATTTGTTGCCAAATGCTAAGCTTCCCAAGAGCAGGTTGTACTCCCTGTCACGTCCTGAGACTCAGGCTATGGCAGAGTACATTCAGGAGAACTTGGCTAAGGGATTTATCAGACCTTCACAGTCTCCAGTTGGGTCGGGGTTCTTCTTCGTGGGTAAAAAGGACGGTTCGTTGCGACCCTGCATCGACTTCAGGGAATTGAACCGTATCACGATTAAAAACTCATACCCACTGCCTCTCATTTCGGTCTTGTTTGACCAGCTTCGTACTGCCACCATTTTTTCTAAGATTGACCTACGCGGTGCGTACAATCTAATCCGAATAAGAGAGGGGGATGAATGGAAGACTGCCTTTAATACCCACTCAGGGCATTATGAATATTTGGTGATGCCTTTTGGGCTCTGTAATGCCCCGGCAGTCTTCCAGGATTTCATGAATGATGTGCTCAGGGAATATTTGGATAGATTCTTAGTTGTATACTTAGATGACATCCTAATCTTCTCCCATTCCCTGGAGGAACATCGGAAGCATGTACGCTTAGTCCTCCAGAAACTCAGAGACCACCGGCTTGGGGCGAAGCTGGAGAAGTGCGAATTTGAAGTTCAGCAAATCGCATTTCTAGGATATATTATCTCCCCAGAAGGTTTCCAAATGGAGGGTTCCAAGGTACAGGCAGTCCTGGATTGGGTGCAGCCCACTAGTTTGAAGGCGCTTCAGCGTTTCCTGGGCTTTGCGAATTTTTATAGACGATTTATCGCTGGATTTTCGTCTATAGTGGCGCCCTTGGTGGCACTCACTAAGAAAGGGGCGGATGTTGCTCACTGGTCTTGTGAGGCTAAAGCGGCTTTTGCCCGTCTCAAAAGGGCATTTGTTTCGGCCAAGGTGCTGCGACACCCAGATCCAGAGCGTCCTTTTGTGGTGGAGGTGGATGCCTCTGAGATGGGTATTGGGGCAGTGCTTTCTCAGATGGGAGTGTCTGATAATCGCCTTCATCCCTGTGCTTACTTTTCCCGTAAATTTTCGCCTGCCGAGATGAATTATGACGTGGGTAACCGGGAATTGTTGGCTATTAAGGATGCACTGGAGGAGTGGAGACACTGGCTTGAGGGGGCTAAGTTTGTGGTCTCAATTCTCACTGACCATAAGAATCTGGCATATTTAGAGTCAGCGAAGCGTCTCAATGCCAGGCAGGCACGATGGGCTTTGTTTTTTGCTCGCTTTAATTTTTTTATAACATATCGCCCTGGGTCAAAAAACATCAAGGCTGATGCGCTCTCGCGGAGTTTTGCTCCAATCCAGGAGACCACCGAGGAGCCGTTGCCCATTGTTTCCCCATCATGTATTAAAGTGGGCATTACCCAGGACCTCTTATCATTAGTCCTTAGAGCACAGGAGCAGGCTCCTCCAGACCTTCCGGTAGGTCTTTTGTTTGTGCCTCCTAGGTTAAGACAGCGAGTGTTCCTGGAATTCCATGCCAAGAAGTCGGCAGGTCACCCGGGTATTGCCAGAACTCGGGAGTTGCTATCTAGGGCGGTGTGGTGGCCCTCGGTGGCTAAGGATGTGGATCAGTGGGTTCGGGCATGTGACATCTGTGCCCGAAATAAGACTCCTAGAGGGGTTCCTGTTGGCCCATTACATCCACTCTCTATCCCATCTAAGCCATGGACCCACATTTCAATGGATTTTGTGGTGGACTTGCCCAAATCCTCGGGGATGACAGCCATCTGGGTTGTCGTTGACAGGTTTTCGAAGATGGCGCACTTCGTTCCACTGGTTGGGCTGCCATCAGCCAGATGCCTGTCTGAATTATTTATGCTGCATGTTGTGCGTCTCCACGGGTTGCCACTTGATGTGGTCTCTGACCGCGGATCCCAGTTTGTGGCCAAATTCTGGAGGGCATTTTGTTCCGATCTCCAGATTTCTGTCAGCTTGTCGTCAGGCTACCATCCGCAGTCTAATGGGCAGACTGAAAGGGTGAACCAGTCCTTGGAGCAGTTCCTCAGGTGTTATGTCTCCAAGTGTCAGACTGACTGGGTTGCTCATCTGTCCATGGCGGAGTTTGCCTATAACAACGCGGCTCACTCTGCTACAGGGATCTCTCCCTTCCTTTGTGTGTATGGGCATCATCCTAAGGCCAATTCTTTTGACCCCCTGGACTCCACGCCTGGTGGTTCCTCTGTGGTTTCGGTCCTTAGAGGTATTTGGCGGAAAGTGAAGAAAGCCCTTGTGTCTGTGTCATTAGTGACCAAAAGGGTTTTTGATAAGCGGAAAAGACCCTGCAGCTTCAAATTAGGAGACTTCGTCTGGTTGTCTACCAAGAATTTGAAGTTGAGACAGCCATCTCATAAGTTAGGGCCCCGGTTCATCGGCCCTTATAAGATCACCAGGGTTATCAATCCGGTGGCATTTCAGTTAGATCTGCCCCGTTCTTTGGGTATCAATAAAACATTTAATTGTTCCCTTTTAAAACGGGCGATTAGTAATCCTTCTTCCAGTGGAAGACCTTCCCCTCTTCTGATACGTGGCCAGAGGGAGTTTGTTGTTGAAAGGATTCTTGACTCCAAGGTGGTTCGGGGTCGGCTGTCATTTTTGGTGCACTGGAAGGGGTATGGCCCGGAGGAGCGGTCGTGGGTGCGCAGTTGTGATCTTCATGCCCCCAGACTGATACGCTCTTTCTTCTCGCAGTTCCCCGATAAACCCGGTGGTAGGGGTTCTTTGACCCCTCGTCAGAGGGGGGGTACTGTTAGGGTCTCCTGCCCTGTGCTGCCACGTCGTCATGGCAACCGGGAGACAAGTGCTAGTGGAGTAACCTGAGCGCAGCTGATACTCCGGTTCGGGTCTTTTGCTGTGCAGTGGTTATAGGCTCTGTGCACGGCAGGGGATCCGGTGCTGGTTTTTGTGCTCACAGTCTGTGAGGTCTGAGTGGGGCGTGGACAGCACCTGCTTTATAAGGCCTCTTTTCAGGGTAAGCAGATGCTGCTGAATCTTTGTTGGTTAGTCAGTTCATGAAAGTTAGCCAGTACTGTGAAGCTTTGTATTTGTTTGTTGCTTACTGCAAATAGGCCTGGGGATTTGGTATTACACTCTGCCAGTCCAGACCTAGCAGTAAGACTGGAGTCAGTCGTTTAGCTTGCTGGGGTTCTGTTGCTACTCTGTGAACCTAGCAAGTTTGCGGCTGTATTCTAAGACTTGCCTGTCTAATCCTGTCTCACTGTGCTAGGTGTCAGGGGTCAGTTTAGTGGCAGTAAGCTAAAACCTGTGCACTGCAAGTGAGAAATAGGATTGTGGAGACTCTCCTTGTGTCTATCATTCCATCTCTGACCAAGGAGTTTACTGCCACACCCGTTGGTAACCCTTTAGGGTTTTGCTGTTGCCCTTAGCAACAGCATTTCAGGTTCTCTACGTATTAGAACACAACATCTTGCTTTTTACATCTGAGCAGTTCTAATACAAGGGAGATACCCAGTTCCTTAGCCTCTGGGCTTCTCTGTTCACTTTGTGTGTATTTTGTTACCCTATCACCTTCTGTGTACGTTATGTCATATTCCCCAGTTTGTCTGTGAGTCCATTTGTTTTGCATAACAGTTCAAACACCAGTACATTCCTGCAGACACTGGAGTGCATAACAGTTCTGACACCAGTACTTTCCTGCAGGCACTGGTGTGCATAACACGTGCCTACTTGGATGCGGTCACTCATATAATCCTCCACCATTCTTTCAATGGTGAGAGAATCATATGCAGTGACAGTAGACGACATGTCCGTAATTGTTGTCAGGTCCTTCAGTCCGGACCAGATGTCAGCATCAGCAGTCGCTCCAGACTGCCCTGCATCACCGCCAGCGGGTGGGCTCGGAATTCTGAGCCTTTTCCTCGCACCCCCAGTTGCGGGAGAATGTGAAGGAGGAGATGTTGACAGGTCGCGTTCCGCTTGACTTGACAATTTTCTCACCAGCAGGTCTTTCAACCTCAGCAGACTTGTGTCTGCCGGAAAGAGAGATCCAAGGTAGGTTTTAAATCTAGGATCGAGCACGGTGGCCAAAATGTAGTGCTCTGATTTCAACAGATTGACCACCTGTGAATCCTGGTTAAGCGAATTAAGGGCTGCATCCACAAGTCCCACATGCCTAGCGGAATCGCTCCGTGTTAGCTCCTCCTTCAATGTCTCCAGCTTCTTCTGCAAAAGCCTGATGAGGGGAATGACCTGACTCAGGCTGGCAGTGTCTGAACTGACTTCACGTGTGGCAAGTTCAAAGGGCAGCAGAACCTTGCACAACGTTGAAATCATTCTCCACTGCGCTTGAGACAGGTGCATTCCACCTCCTATATCGTGGTCAGATGTATAGGCTTGAATGGCCTTTTGCTGCTCCTCCAACCTCTGAAGCATATAGAGGGTTGAATTCCACCTCGTTACCACTTCTTGCTTCAGATGATGGCAGGGCAGGTTCAGGCGTTTTTGGTGTTGCTCCAGTCTTCTGTACGTGGTGCCTGTACGCCGAAAGTGTCCCGCAATTCTTCTGGCCACCGACAGCATCTCTTGCACGCCCCTGTCGTTTTTTTAAAAATTCTGCACCACCAAATTCAAGGTATGTGCAAAACATGGGACGTGCTGGAATTTGCCCATATTTAATGCACACACAATATTGCTGGCGTTGTCCGATGCCACAAATCCACAGGAGAGTCCAATTGGGGTAAGCCATTCCGCGATGATCTTCCTCAGTTGCCGTAAGAGGTTTTCAGCTGTGTGCGTATTCTGGAAACCGGTGATACAAAGCGTAGCCTGCCTAGGAAAGAGTTGGCGTTTGCGAGATCCTGCTACTGGTGCCGCTGCTGCTGTTCTTGCGGCGGGAGTCCATACATCTACCCAGTGGGCTGTCACAGTCATATAGTCCTGACCCTGCCCTGCTCCACTTGTCCACATGTCCGTGGTTAAGTGGACATTGGGTACAGCTGCATTTTTTAGGACACTGGTGACTCTTTTTCTGAGGTCTGTGTACATTTTCGGTATCGCCTGCCTAGAGAAATGGAACCTAGATGGTATTTGGTACCGGGGACACAGTACCTCCAACAAGTCTCTAGTTGGCTCTGCAGTAATGATGGATACCGGAACCACGTTTCTCACCACCCAGGATGCCAAGGCCTCAGTTATCCGCTTTGCAGTAGGATGACTGCTGTGATATTTCATCTTCCTCGCAAAGGACTGTTGAACAGTCAATTGCTTACTGGAAGTAGTACAAGTGGGCTTACGACTTCCCCTCTGGGATGACCATCGACTCCCAGCAGCAACAACAGCAGCGCCAGCAGCAGTAGGCGTTACACGCAAGGATGCATCGGAGGAATCCCAGGCAGGAGAGGAATCGTCAGAATTGCCAGTGACATGGCCTGCAGGACTATTGGCATTCCTGGGGAAGGAGGAAATTGACACTGAGGGAGTTGGTGGGGTGGTTTGCGGGAGCTTGGTTACAAGAGGAAGGGATTTACTGGTCAGTGGACTGCTTCCGCTGTCACCCAAAGTTTTTGAACTTGTCACTGACTTATTATGAATGCGCTGCAGGTGACGTATAAGGGAGGATGTTCCGAGGTGGTTAACGTCCTTACCCCTACTTATTACAGCTTGACAAAGGCAACACACGGCTTGACACCTGTTGTCCGCATTTCTGTTGAAATACCTCCACACCGAAGAGCTGATTTTTTTGGTATTTTCACCAGGCATGTCAATGGCCATATTCCTCCCACGGACAACAGGTGTCTCCCCGGGTGCCTGACTTAAACAAACCACCTCACCATCAGAATCCTCCTGGTCAATTTCCTCCCCAGCGCCAGCAACACCCATATCCTCCTCATCCTGGTGTACTTCAACACTGACATCTTCAATCTGACTATCAGGAACTGGACTGCGGGTGCTCCTTCCAGCACTTGCAGGGGGCGTGCAAATGGTGGAAGGCGCATGCTCTTCACGTCCAGTGTTGGGAAGGTCAGGCATCGCAACCGACACAATTGGACTCTCCTTGTGGATTTGGGATTTCGAAGAACGCACAGTTCTTTGCGGTGCTACTGCTTTTGCCAGCTTGAGTCTTTTCATTTTTCTAGCGGGAGGCTGAGTGCTTCCATCCTCATGTGAAGCTGAACCACTAGCCATGAACATAGGCCAGGGCCTCAGCCGTTCCTTGCCACTCCGTGTGGTAAATGGCATATTGGCAAGTTTACGCTTCTCCTCCGACAATTTTATTTTAGGTTTTGGAGTCCTTTTTTTACTGATATTTGGTGTTTTGGATTTGACATGCTCTGTACTATGCCATTGGGCATCGGCCTTGGCAGACGACGTTGCTGGCATTTCATCGTCTCGGCCATGACTAGTGGCAGCAGCTTCAGCACGAGGTGGAAGTGGATCTTGATCTTTCCCTAATTTTGGAACCTCAACATTTTTGTTCTCCATATTTTAATAGGCACAACTAAAAGGCACCTCAGGTAAACAATGGAGATGGATGGATACTAGTACTAGTGTCACAACTGAGGGCCTGAGCTGACGGGAGGCAGCCTCAGTTGTAGGGGCTGAAATGTACCGGAACCTGGGAGGTTGTATTAGACCCCTGGACATGTAAGTAACATGAATAATAACTGCCCGAAGGCGTGACCACGACAACTTGGATAAAAGTCAATGATGTTTATTATGACAACTCCGCAACACAGCAGCAGTAAAAGAAAACGTAAAAGTCAGCAAAGAATAAATACAGTTCCTGGGTACTACAGGATGGCAGGAGCCACAGGGCACTGGTAGTGTGAGATAGTTCTTATAATCTTCTAGATGGAAAGTCCTTACCAGGCCCGACTGTAGCAATGGAGATAACCCAGGATTGTACCAGCTGGTGTTCCAGGAAAAGCTGGGTTGCTGAAGATAAAACGGCTGCTGTGGATACTGGCTGGAACCAGACTGTTGTTAGCACGGAGTGGATACTGGCTGGAACCAGTTAAATAATAAATGAACTTGGGAGCGATGAAATATGAACTGAAATGTAGAACTTGAGAGCGGAGAAATAATAATACCGGTGGAGAGTGGTAAAGTGTAGAAAGGACACCGGCCCTTTAAGAGAAGCTGTACTCTGCTGGAAACAGGTAATGTTGTAGCTGGAAACAGATGAATCCACAATGGATTGGAGAGTCAGGCTACACCGCAGGTGGAATGCTGGTGCGGGTCTCTATGGTGGAAGTCTTGAGACAGGAGCTGGAACCTGGAAGACAATCACAGGAGAGAGACAAACAGGAACTAGGTTTGACAACCAAAGCACTGACGCCTTCCTTGCTCAGGCACAGTGTATTTATACCTGCAGCAAGGAAGGGATTGGCTAGGCAATTATGCAGATTAACAATACTGATAACAGATTGGAGGAAATGATCAGCTGACAGAATCCAAGATGGCTGCGCCCATGCAGACACTTGGAGGGAAGTTTGGTTTGTAATCCATGTGGTAATGAAAACAGTAATGGCGGCGCCGGCCACTGGAGACAGGAGACGCCAGGCTGACAAGTGCACATCCAACCACGCGGACACAGCGGAGGCCGCGGCTGACGTAATCGCCACTCTGACACTCTGCATGCAGAAGCTCAGGGACGGCGGCGGAGGCCGCGGGAGACGCCATGCCAGATGTAATAAGGCGTTACTGTGACAGCGTCTCAGAGAGACAGGAGAGGATGCAGGAATGTGAACATTAGGATAACAGATGGGATCCGGTCCTGGAGCGCTGAGCCAGCCTTAGGAGACATCTGATGGGTAAGAAATGGCATCCAGATACCCGGATCGTGACAGCACCCCCCCCTTTAGGAGTGGCCCCAGGACACTTCTTTGGCTTTTGAGGAAACTTGGAATGGAATCTCCGGACCAAGGCAGGAGCATGGACATCAGAAGCATTGGTCCATGAACGTTCCTCAGGGCCGTAACCCTTCCAGTCAATAAGATACTGTAGTTGACCGTAACGGTGACGTGAGTCCAGGATCTTGGCCACTTCATACTCAACGCCTCGTTGAGTTTGGACTTTCGGAGTTGGAGGAAGTGAGGAATGAAACCGATTCAAGATCAGCGGTTTCAACAGGGAAACATGGAATGTCCTGGGTATTTTTAAGAAGGGAGGCAACTGAAGTCTGTAAGCAACAGGATTGATGACTTGTTCAATCTTGAAAGGACCGATATAGCGAGGTGCAAACTTCATACTGGGAACTCTTAACCTCAAATTCTTCGTGGATAACCATACCCGATCACCCACCTTGAGAGCAGGAACTGCTCGACGCTTCTTATCCGCAAACTTCTTGTTCCTGAACGATGCCTTGAGCAGAGCTGATCGTACGCTCTTCCAGATATTGGCAAACTGATGCAAGGTGATATCCACTGCGGGAACAGAAGTTGCTGGAAGCGGTTGGAACTCAGGGACTTTAGGGTGGAATCCAAAGTTAGTGAAGAATGGTGTTGAAGCAGATGAAGAATGATACTGGTTGTTATGACAGAACTCGGCCCAGGGAAGTAATTGAACCCAGTCATCTTGAGAGGAGGACACATAGATGCGGAGGAAGGCCTCCAAGTCCTGATTCACCCTCTCGGTTTGACCATTGGTCTGAGGATGGTAAGCCGTGGAAAACTTTAGCTTGACTTGAAGGACTTGACATAAACTTCGCCAGAATTTGGCTGTGAATTGAACTCCTCGATCTGAGATAATTTCTTCAGGAAGACCGTGGAGTCGGAAGATCTCTTGTATGAATACTTGAGCCAACTTGGAAGCTGACGGAAGACCGGTGAGAGGAATGAAGTGTGCCATCTTGGTGAACCGGTCAACTACCACCCAGATGGTATTGAACTTGTTGCACATGGGTAAATCTGTAATAAAATCCATCGACAAATGGGTCCAAGGTCGACGGGGAACAGATAGTGGAACCAGTTGCCCCGCAGGCGACTGGCGGGATACCTTATGTTGAGCACACTTTGGGCAAGATGCAATAAACTCCAAGACGTCCTTTTTCAGAGTTGGCCACCAATAGGACCTAGAGATAAACTCCAGGGTTTTTTGGATACCTGTATGTCCGGCAAAACGGGAAGCATGGGCCCAATGCATGAGCTTCTTCCTTAGCATCGGTTTCACAAAACTTTTCCCTGATGGGGGCGTAGAGTCCATCCCTACCGTGGAGAATGCCAACGGATTTATAATAGGATGCTTGTCTGAAGACTCTGACTCATTTTCTTGCTCCCATGAGCGGGAAAGGGCATCGGCCTTGCGATTCTGAGAGCCCGGACAGAACTGGAGTTTAAAGTCGAACCTGGAAAAGAAAAGTGCCCATCTGGCCTGACGAGGGTTGAGACATTGTGCGCCTTTCAGATATAAAAGGTTCTTGTGGTCTGTAAGTATGGTGATTGAATGAGAAGCTCCCTCCAACAGATACCTCCACTCTTCTAGAGCGAGCTTGATGGCTAGCAACTCCTGGTCGCCAATGGCATAGTTGCGCTCAGCTGGGGAGAACTTCCGGGAGAAGAAACTGCAAGGGTGTAAATGGCCATCTTTAGCCCTCTGAGATAACACCGCTCCTACTCCAACGGAGGAGGCATCCACCTCTAAGATGAAAGGAGAGTCGATGTCAGGCTGTTTCAGAACAGGCGCAGAGATGAACCTTTGTTTTAAAAGATGAAATGCTTGCATGGCTTCTTCAGACCACTTGGACGGGTTAGCACCCTTCTTAGTGAAAGCAGTAATAGGCGCCACAATGGTGGAAAAGTCTCGTATAAACTTTCGGTAATAGTTGGCGAACCCCAAGAACCTCTGGACCCCTTTGAGGGTTAAGGGTATCGGCCAATTTTGGATTGCTTGTAGTTTCTCAGGATCCATCTCTAGTCCGGAACCGGACACAATGTACCCTAGAAACGGAATGGACTTGACTTCAAAGACGCATTTCTCTAATTTGCAATAGAGATGATTGACACGGAGACGGGACAGAACCTCTTTAACCCAAAAACGATGTTCCTCTAAATCGTTGGCAAAAATGAGGATATCGTCTAGATAGACCACGACATGACGGTATAGAATGTCTCTGAAGATCTCATTGACAAAATGCTGGAAGACAGCTGGAGCATTACTCAATCCGAAGGGCATGACGAGGTACTCATAATGTCCGTCACGGGTGTTAAAGGCGGTCTTCCACTCGTCACCCTCACGGATCCGGATGAGATTGTATGCACCTCTCAAGTCCAGCTTTGTAAAGATGGTAGCTCCGCTAACTCTGTCAAAGAGCTCAGTAATCAGGGGTAAAGGATAACGGTTCTTGATGGTAATGTCGTTCAAACCTCTGTAGTCGATGCACGGCCGCAGACCACCATCTTTCTTTTTTACAAAAAAGAAGCCTGCGCCGGCTGGGGAAGAAGAAGGTCGAATGAACCCCTTTGCTAGGTTCTCTTTAATGTATTCCTCCATAGAATGCGTCTCAGGCAGAGACAACGGATAAGTTCGGCCTCGAGGTGGAACCTTCCCTGGAACGAGATCAATCGGGCAGTCCCATTCTCTATGAGGAGGAAGGATATCAGCAGAAGCTTTACTGAACACATCCGTGAAATCTTGATATGGAGGAGGTGGAACATCAGACGACCTGGGGGAGGAAGAACAGACAGGCAATACTTTAAACAAACATGTCTCAGCACAGGAGGAACCCCATGCCAGGATTTGCGTAGTCGTCCAATCAATTGTAGGATTGTGAAGACGGAGCCATGGAAGGCCCAGGACCACAGGATGTGTGGCTCTTGGAATCACTAAAAAAGAAATAAGTTCGGAATGAAGAACTCCCACTCTCAGACGAACTGGTAGAGTCCTTAAAGAAATAACTGCATCAAAAATTTTGCTGCCATCCACGGCAGTTAAAGAAATGGACGAAGGAAGTCTCTCGGTGGGTAGGGACCACCGTTTAACATAGGCTTCGGTAATAAAGTTCCCAGCTGCTCCGGAATCAAGGAGGGCAATGACGTTCCGATAACGTTGAGCAACTTGAAGCGAGACTGGGAGATTACAATCTTGAGGAGATGGAGAGGAGATCATTACTCCTAGCCGGCCCTCTCCTTGGCGAGCTAGGATTTGGAGTTTCCCGGACGTTTGGGACAGGCATTAATGGTGTGAGACGGAGCTGCACAATAGAGACAGAGAGACTCGGAGAGACGTCTTCGGCGCTCAGCAGGAGTTAAACGGGAACGGCCAAGTTGCATGGGCTCATCTTTAGATGGTGACAGTTGACGAGGAGGAGGAGCAGAAGATTTTGGAGCAGATGATCTTCCACGCTCAGTTGCTCTCTCTCTGAAACGTAAATCAACTTTCGTGCAGAGTGAGATTAGCTCATCTAACTTAGAAGGTAAGTCTCTGGTAGCTAACTCATCTTTAATACGCTCAGATAAGCCATGCCAGAATGCAGCATACAGGACCTCGTCGTTCCATGCCAGTTCGGATGCCAGGATCTGGAACTGTATCAGATATTGTCCTACAGTACGTGACCCCTGGCGTAAACGGAGAATCTCGGATGAAGCTGAGGTTACCCGGCCTGGCTCGTCGAAGATGTGCCTGAATGTTGACACGAAGGCAGTGTAGGAAGATAGCAGGGTGTCGGACCTCTCCCATAACGGTGATGCCCAATCAAGGGCTGAGCCACTGAGAAGAGAAATAATGTAGGCAATTTTTGTACGGTCATTGGGAAAATTGCCAGGTTGTAGCTCAAACTGAATCTCACACTGGTTGAGAAATCCCCTGCAGAATCTTGGAGATCCATCAAATTTTGCTGGCGTTGGAAGATGAAGACGTGGAGCAGAAATGGGTAAGGTGGGTGGGGTTATAGCTGGAGTCACTGTGGTTGACGCACCAGACGCGCCTGATCCACGGAGAGTTGTCTGAATCCCATCCAGCCGAGTAGAGAAATCCTGGAGACAGCGGATGATGTGGCCCTGTGCAGCCTCCTGATGTTCTAGTCGGGCTGCCAGTTCTTGCATCGGCCTGGCCGCTTGATCCTGGTCTCCGGCTGGATTCATTAGGTCAGTGCTTACTGTCACAACTCTGGGCCTGAGCTGACGGGAGGCAGCCTCAGTTGTAGGGGCTGAGATGTACCGGAACCTGGGAGGTTGTATCAGACCCCTGGACATGTAAGTAACATGAATAATAACTGCCCGAAGGCGTGACCACGACAACTTGGATAAAAGTCAATGATGTTTATTATGACAACTCCGCAACACAGCAGCAGTAAAAGAAAACGTAAAAGTCAGCAAAGAATAAATACAGTTCCTGGGTACTACAGGATGGCAGGAGCCACAGGGCACTGGTAGTGTGAGATAGTTCTTATAATCTTCTAGATGGAAAGTCCTTACCAGGCCTGACTGTAGCAATGGAGATAACCCAGGATTGTACCAGCTGGTGTTCCAGGAAAAGCTGGGTTGCTGAAGATAAAACGGCTGCTGTGGATACTGGCTGGAACCAGACTGTTGTTAGCACGGAGTGGATACTGGCTGGAACCAGTTAAATAATAAATGAACTTGGGAGCGATGAAATATGAACTGAAATGTAGAACTTGAGAGCGGAGAAATAATAATACCGGTGGAGAGTGGTAAAGTGTAGAAAGGACACCGGCCCTTTAAGAGAAGCTGTACTCTGCTGGAAGCAGGTAATGTTGTAGCTGGAAACAGATGAATCCACAATGGATTGGAGAGTCAGGCTACACCGCAGGTGGAATGCTGGTGCGGGTCTCTATGGTGGAAGTCTTGAGACAGGAGCTGGAACCTGGAAGACAATCACAGGAGAGAGACAAACAGGAACTAGGTTTGACAACCAAAGCACTGACGCCTTCCTTGCTCAGGCACAGTGTATTTATACCTGCAGCAAGGAAGGGATTGGCTAGGCAATTATGCAGATTAACAATACTGATAACAGATTGGAGGAAATGATCAGCTGACAGAATCCAAGATGGCTGCGCCCATGCAGACACTTGGAGGGAAGTTTGGTTTGTAATCCATGTGGTAATGAAAACAGTAATGGCGGCGCCGGCCACTGGAGACAGGAGACGCCATGCTGACAAGTGCACATCCAACCACGCGGACACAGCGGAGGCCGCGGCTGACGTAATCGCCACTCTGACACTCTGCATGCAGAAGCTCAGGGACGGCGGCGGAGGCCGCGGGAGACGCCATGCCAGATGTAATAAGGCGTTACTGTGACAGCGTCTCAGAGAGACAGGAGAGGATGCAGGAAAGTGAACATTAGGATAACAGATGGGATCCGGTCCTGGAGCGCTGAGCCAGCCTTAGGAGACATCTGATGGGTAAGAAATGGCGTCCAGATACCCGGATCGTGACAACTAGCTAAATTTACTAGTACTAATACTAGCTAATAATAATAGTACTAGCTAATAATACTAGCTAGATACTAGCTGCTAATATAGACTGGTTGATAATGAGATGTAGTATGTATAAAGAAGAAAGAAAAAAAAAACCACGGGTAGGTGGTATACAATTATGGATGGACTGCCGAGTGCCGACACAGAGGTAGCTACAGCCGTGAACTACCGTACTGTGTCTGCTGCTAGTATAGACTGGATGATAAATAATGATATAAAAAAATATATCACTACTGCAGCCGGACAGGTATATAATATTATATAATGACGGACCTGCTGGACACTGTCTGTCAGCAGAATGAGTTTTTTATAGAAGAAAAAAACACCACACAAGTCACACGAGTCCACGACGAGTGTACTTTTTCAGGCAGACAATCAATAAATATAGTACTATAGTACTGGTGGTCAGTGTGGTCAGGTCACTGGTCACAGTGGTCAGTCACACTGGCAGTGGCACTAGTCTCTCTCTGGCAGCAAAAGTGTGCACTGTTTAATATGTACTCCTGGCTCCTGCTATAACCTATAACTGCTCCCCAGTCTCCCCCACAATTAAGCTGTGTGAGCACAGTCAGATATTAATGACGGACCTGCTGGACACTGTCTGTCAGCAGAATGAGTTTTTTAAAGAAGAAAAAAACACCACACAAGTCACACGAGTCCACGACGAGTGTACTTTTTCAGGCAGACAATCAATAAATATAGTACTATAGTACTGGTGGTCAGTGTGGTCAGGTCACTGGTCACAGTGGTCAGTCACACTGGCAGTGGCACTAGTCTCTCTCTGGCAGCAAAAGTGTGCACTGTTTAATATGTACTCCTGGCTCCTGCTATAACCTATAACTGCTCCCCAGTCTCCCCCACAATTAAGCTGTGTGAGCACAGTCAGATATTAATGACGGACCTGCTGGACACTGTCTGTCAGCAGAATGAGTTTTTTAAAGAAGAAAAAAACACCACACAAGTCACACGAGTCCACGACGAGTGTACTTTTTCAGGCAGACAATCAATAAATATAGTACTATAGTACTGGTGGTCAGTGTGGTCAGGTCACTGGTCACAGTGGTCAGTCACACTGGCAGTGGCACTAGTCTCTCTCTGGCAGCAAAAGTGTGCACTGTTTAATATGTACTCCTGGCTTCTGCTATAACCTATAACTGCTCCCCAGTCTCCCCCACAATTAAGCTGTGTATCGTTTTTTTCAGGCAGAGAACAAGAACAGAACGGATTATTATTTAAATATTAATAAATTATAAAACTGCACTGGTGGTCAGGTCACTGGTCATCAGTCACTAGTAGTATAATATAATAACTCCTCCTATGCTCCAGTAAGTATAGTAATGAACGTGTCTCACTCTCACTCTCCTATTTTAATTTCTAAACGGAGAGGACGCCAGCCACGTCCTCTCCCTATCAATCTCAATGCACGTGTGAAAATGGCGGCGACGCGCGGCTCCTTATATAGAATCCGAGTCTCGCGATAGAATCCGAGCCTCGCGAGAATCCGACAGTGTGATGATGACGTTCGTGCGCGCTCGGGTTAACCGAGCAAGGCGGGAAGATCCGAGTCGCTCGGCCCCGTGTAAAAAAAACTGAAGAACGGGCGGGTTCGGATTCAGAGGAACCGAACCCGCTCATCTCTAGTGTGCACCAATATGCAAGTCACTCACCAGGTGTTACTGACACAAATTTGGAGGAGAAAGAAACAGATGAGAGAGTGATAAGACGTTGCATACAGTAGATAGGGCATTTTCCTGGTCTCAAATGCTATCAATGTTGCTATGAATGGGAGCTTCCTGAGTATTGCTGCTAGTAATGGGTGTATTACTTTGCAGTGTGACTAACGAGCAGCATCCTGAGTATCTTTGCTACTTATTTCCATCTTACCTGACATTGCAATTAATATACAGCTCACTTGACATTATCACTGTCCTGGTAAATCTTGTTGATATTATCAAACGCGTAGCATTGTATTTGGCACTACATATCTTGCTTGATCACTGGCAGATTAGATCTTGCTGCCCATTAATATTGGCATACAGTGCTGTAATGTGGTTTTATATAGTGACTGGCATGTTAGGCATTACCACTGGTATATTTTATCCTTCCGGATATAGGTGGTCATTCCGAGTTGATCGCTCGCTAGCCGTTTTTAGCAGCCGTGCAAACGCTATGCCGCCGCCCACTGGGAGTGTATTTTAGCTTAGCAGAAGTGCGAACGAAAGGATCGCAGAGTGGCTACAAAATAATTTTGTGCAGTTTCAAAGTAGTTTCAGACCTACTCAGCGATTGCGATCACTTCAGACTGTTCCGTTCCTGTTTTGACATCACAAACACGCCCTGCGTTCGCCCAGCCACGTCTGCGTTTTTTTTCTGGCACGCCTGCGTATTTTCCAAACACTCCCTGAAAACGGTCAGTTGACACCCAGAAACGCCCCCGTCATGTCAATCACTCTGTGGTCTGCAGTGCGACTGTAAGTTTCGCTAGACCCTGTGTGAAAATACATCGTTCTTTGTAATAGTACGATGCGCGTACGCATTGCGCTGCATACGCATGCGCGGAAGTGCCGTTTTTTGCCTCATCGCTGCGCAGCGAACGAATGCAGCTAGCGATCAACTCGGAATGACCCCCATAGACTGTATTATCACATGCAAAAAGGTCTTCCTGTGAACTATAATCCCCATATTACATCTTGCTGGGCACTGTCATTGTTGTATTAGATTTGCAGGTTTTATGGCAGGCATATTCAGTCTTGATTTGCATTATCAGTCACATATTAGATTATATGTTCTGTGGCCACAGGATTGCTAGAAGTCTTCCCTGGTTGCAGCTAGCAAATCTCCTCTGTCATATGTTCTAGATATCTGAGGCTTTTGGCATAGTCTGGATTGTCATTTTTATTATTATTTAAACCCTTGATACAAATCTCTTTGCAAGAAGAAATGAGTACCTGGAAATACTGTCTATAACATTCATGCATTTTACAGCTGTTTAATAAATCAAGCGTTCAATCAGTGATATAAAAAGGATGGCACCACCCACTGTACCAGCCACTAACCATGAACGAAGGATGTCATGCCAAGGGGGTGGGGCCGCCAGCGCTGGGAAGCTCAGGATGCTCCGGGGGCTGTACAGACTGCAGTGTGCATGTCTGGGGCGTCCAAAGTACACTCCAGGTGGTGCTGCAGCAGCGATACTGGCTGCAGGGTACTGTTACAGGAAGGGGCCGCGGAGCAGCGACTGTCAAAGTCGAAAAATATTGCAGTACACACATCACGTACAAACTACACACAGATGGCCTCTGCGCGTGCACTTGTTCTGTCGTGCGTGCACATATTCGCAATTTGCGTATGGTCGCTCCCGCGGTCCTGCGCATCAGCGCGTGGTATGGGTATTTACGGTAGAGTTTGCGAACGCATGGAGAGCTATCAAAACACATCACATATTTAATCCAAATAGTGCACAATGTACACATAGTCTCCTTGCACCACATCAGAAAGTAACAGCAGTTTAAATGGTTTCAGAACAAAGGCATTCACCTTTACAGAATAGGAGGGGACAGAACAAAGTTATAAAGTGATGTTTGGTATCCAGCTGTAGGGTATTTTAAGGGTAACATTCCGGTGTTGGTCTGCTGAAAATCGCATGTTCCTGTGGATAGTTAGGTGCAGAAGCAGAATATAGATATAAACTGTATTTACTGTACATTATATATGCGGCGGGAATCCAGAGGAGACCACCCACAAGTGCAGTTGGAACAGACATCGCCCACCAATTCAAATGACCTCTCCTGTACTGTAAAAGTGCATTCCTGTGTCCAATGGACAAAGGGATTACAGTATCCATTTTATTGCTTTTAGAAGAATTGTATAAATAAAGCCTGCGGCAGGCCTGGTCTGGCACAAGACTCACAAAGTTATCTATTTGATGAACGAGGACCGGACCGGGAAGCGCACGTGAATATACTCACGTATGTACCATTGACTGTAGCCATTATTCTGTTATATTGTCTTATATTGTATTTTATATATTGTAACTCCCTTTCAGCAATATTACGCTGTGGTGTCGGAACCCAGTGATTTAACTACAAATCTGTGTTGTGTCTTCCTTTCCCTGCTAAGGTTTAAAAGTGTATTAGTAACGCATTGCATTGCTGTATAAGGTTTAAAGCGTATTCATTGGGTGTGTACGCGCTGTGGGTGCATTGTACCATCAGTGCGGCGTTTGTACACAGAGTCCGTACATCGTACAGGACTCTGTACGCTAATAGCGTAAAAAGTACGTAGCGTGTGTACCAAGTATAGCGGCCTCAGCGGCTAAAGGTTTAAAGTGTGTTTAGAGTGTATAGAAGGTGTAGCTTTTTAATCCTGTATATAAATCGACATTATCAATTGGGGGCATCGTCCGGTTTTCCACATATCCACAGCCTAACAGGTCACAGCAGACTTAACCTATCAGCAAAAGGGTGGACAGGTATCCTACGTATCCTTTTCTTGGTCGGTGGATGCACTGAGAAACCCTATTTATTTGCTGATTAGATGACGTCTGCTCTGTATGGTTTGTAGGGATGCTGGTAGAACTTGTAAGGTAAACAGGAAAAAAGCTATTTAAAATCTGTGCATTTATTTTTGGCGCCAAATGCGTACACAACAAAAGCGTACACCCATATTCTTTGTACACCCGCTCACATTGTTGCCATAGGACTGATTGCTAGATTCATAAAATAAATATTAAGGAAGTAAGTGTAAAACACAAACGCAGTCTGGCCTAGTTATAAAGGTTATACAGAAAGAAACTGTGTGGCGTGTTAAGTGAGCGATTATAGTTAATATTGCTCACATTTATAGAAATTGTGTGAGTTGTTTTATTGCGTACGCACATTGGTACACGTGGTACGGAACGTGAGGACAGCGTACACAAAACGTGCACGTGGCGCAAGGCCGCACACGTGGCATAGAGGTACGCATGGTTGCGTAATTATGCAAGCTTGCGTAGCGTTGTGAATAAAACCACATGATAGTTCGTTTAGTTTAAAGGTGGGACAGTAGCCACGCTACAATAGCACAAAATTGCCCAGTTTCCAAAGTTTAGTATAAAACTCTTATTTACTGTATTGCCTCTGGGAGTAAAACTGCTTATCTGAATGAATGATAATTTTCTGTACAGAAAAACCAAAGTGTATTTGAGTGAGCGAACTTAGGAGCGAGTGGAAATTTGAACCCCGGAATTCGGGATCCCGTCGCGCGGTACATCAAGTGAGTGGAGACTTGGTGGCGTGAGGCGGCTGACTCACGTTAGTATAAGGTTTAATACGCAAATCGTGAGGTGATTTGTAAAGGAGCGTGATAGTGCATTGTATTGCGAAGTATTGAAGTAAAAAGGGTTTTTTGGTATTACGCTCCAGACTGAGGCTCCCAGTTTGTACAACGACCCGTGATCGCATGGCAGATAGGTAACAAGTATCTATATGCTGTGCGATTGTACCGTGTATTTGTGGATGCGATATATATAGCGCAACTGGATACTCCTTTACGTGCTTTGCGTAAAATCGCGGTACCATTAGCACTGTATAGAGCATATGCAAGTGTGATTTGTGTATAAGTGTATAGGGAGTTTTCGCTGGTCTCTCTCAGGATAATCTCCAGCGGTGTATATTTACTGGAATAGGTAAGTCACTCCTAAACACTTCCAGTGAATAGAAATCAGATGGGGACCTCACTGGGTACGCGGTGGTCATTATTGGAGTGAGTCGTGGTACCCGGCGGAGAAGGAGTGGGTGAAAGCGCTTTAAGAACTTTCACAGTCTATTTGTATTGTGCATTGGGGATTGCGAAATAGGATAAAGTCCGCAATGGGATCCAATTGCACAAGCGGTGGACATTTAACCAGGGTTCAGGTTGAGGTGCCGCGGCCCAAGGGGTCAGCGAGGTTTGTAATGTGTGGTAAATATGGATCACACACTGAAGACTTTTTGTCTGAATGGCTACGTATGACTGACAAAGATAGGGTACCATTCCCTAAAGTGGGCAGTTTTGAACCAGAGGTATTGCAGAATTTAAGGATAAGGATATGTTTAATAAAATCCAGAAAACAAAGGATTAGACATACAGATTGTTTAAATTTATGGCAGCAAGAGGGGGATATACAAAGAGAATTAGCTCGCGCAGCAGGTTCCAAACCTAGCGGGAAAATTATGGCGACCGCACCACCATCACCACCGTATATAGTGGGGGAGAAAGTGGCTACAGACAATGGCACATTGGTACAAGATAAGAGTGTAATTTATAAATGTACTAATGCTAACCCTTGCCAGTTGTATCCCATTTTAAAATTTCCCCAGGACTGTGAGCAGGAAGATGAGCCCAGTACGATATCGGCACTCTCTCTAGCAGCCACCATACAAGACACTCAGGTGGGCACGGCCCAACCAACAAGAGCAGTGTCACAACTGAGGGCCTGAGCTGACGGGAGGCAGCCTCAGTTGTAGGGGCTGAGATGTACCGGAACCTGGGAGGTTGTATCAGACCCCTGGACATGTAAGTAACATGAATAATAACTGCCCGAAGGCGTGACCACGACAACTTGGATAAAAGTCAATGATGTTTATTATGACAACTCCGCAACACAGCAGCAGTAAAAGAAAATGTAAAAGTCAGCAAAGAATAAATACAGTTCCTGGGAACTACAGGATGGCAGGAGCCACAGGGCACTGGTAGTGTGAGATAGTTCTTATAATCTTCTAGATGGAAAGTCCTTACCAGGCCCGACTGTAGCAATGGAGATAACCCAGGATTGTACCAGCTGGTGTTCCAGGAAAAGCTGGGTTGCTGAAGATAAAACGGCTGCTGTGGATACTGGCTGGAACCAGACTGTTGTTAGCACGGAGTGGATACTGGCTGGAACCAGTTAAATAATAAATGAACTTGGGAGCGATGAAATATAAACTGAAATGTAGAACTTGAGAGCGGAGAAATAATAATACCGGTGGAGAGTGGTAAAGTGTAGAAAGGACACCGGCCCTTTAAGAGAAGCTGTACTCTGCTGGAAGCTGGGCTGGAAGCAGGTAATGTTGTAGCTGGAAACAGATGAATCCACAATGGATTGGAGAGTCAGGCTACACCGCAGGTGGAATGCTGGTGCGGGTCTCTATGGTGGAAGTCTTGAGACAGGAGCTGGAACCTGGAAGACAATCACAGGAGAGAGACAAACAGGAACTAGGTTTGACAACCAAAGCACTGACGCCTTCCTTGCTCAGGCACAGTGTATTTATACCTGCAGCAAGGAAGGGATTGGCTTGGCAATTATGCAGATTAACAATACTGACAACAGATTGGAGGAAATGATCAGCTGACAGAATCCAAGATGGCTGCGCCCATGCAGACACTTGGAGGGAAGTTTGGTTTGTAATCCATGTGGTAATGAAAACAGTAATGGCAGCGCCGGCCACTGGAGACAGGAGACGCCAGGCTGACAAGTGCACATCCAACCACGCGGACACAGCGGAGGCCGCGGCTGACGTAATCGCCACTCTGACACTCTGCATGCAGAAGCTCAGGGACGGCGGCGGAGGCCGCGGGAGACGCCATGCCAGATGTAATATGGCGTGACTGTGACAGCGTCTCAGGGAGACAGGAGAGGATGCAGGAATGTGAACATCAGGATAACAGATGGGATCCGGTCCTGGAGCGCTGAGCCAGCCTTAGGAGGCATCTGATGGGTAAGAAATGGCGTCCAGATACCCGGATCGTGACAAGCAGTAGTCAGGCCCCCTAGCGGAGGGATAAGTGAGGTCGTGTCCACAGGTAAGTACGGTACCGTACATTATGCAGAAACCATAGCACCCCACATTGTAGAATCAAACCAGAATGATGTAATTGAATTAAATCCTGTCAGGGTGATTGCAGTCCCCAATGGGAAGACTGACGCTCAGGGAATAACTCCCATCAGGAACATTGCCATGCATTGTCCCTGGTCCCAGACAGAATTAAGGTCAATTATGTCAGAATTTCCTGATCCCAGAAAAGATCTAGTCGCATGCCAGAGGTTCATTAAAGAGTTAGGTAACGCCACCGAACCCACAAACAAAGATTGGCGAACAGTGCTACGGGTATGTTTACCCTCCAATATTGACCCCGCGAAGTTCATAACTGATTGTAACTTAGACGCAGAGGTACCTCTCACTGATGAGTACACTCAGGAGAATGTGCTGCAAATCAATCTGCAATTAGGAGTATATTTCCCTACTGTTGTCAAATGGAATAAAATCTTTTCCATAAGACAAAAGGAAGGTGAAATGGCATCTGAATATTTCCATCGAGCACTGCAGGAAATGGCTAAATACACTGGGATTGAGGACATTAGGGACAATGCACATCACAGGCAGGTAGCCGTTTCTGTATTAATGGACGGGTTGAAGGAGACACTGAGGACAAGGGTACAGACCTCTCTACCAAACTGGAGAGGTATCTCAGTGGCTGCATTGAGAGAGTCCGCTATCGAGCATGATAGGAACATCGTTAAAAACAGGGAGTCACAGGGGGAAAAACTGATGACTGTAAGTATAGGTGCACTTACCACAAAGCGACATCAGCCGAAACCCCAGACCCCTGATGGTAAGTCACGTGAAGCAACATGCTATAATTGTTACAAGGTAGGACATTACTCGAGGGAATGTAGATATAAAGGTTCACATAATGTATACCGACCCCTAGACTAGGATATGAACCACACTACAATACACATAATTGGGATCAGGGACCGCATAGGAGAAGTTACGAGCCACACGCAGGGGAAACAAGGAGGTACCCACCTAGGAGGGACTGGCAGACCTCTGAAAATTCTCAGCTACCCCGCTCACATATTGTAGCTGCCAGTGCGCTGCCGGAGGGTCTCACCACACAATAGGGGTTGGGCCACACCTGTAGTCTGCAGCCAGTGAAGTTGATTGCTAGCCTTGGTAGTGAACCTGAGGTCACGGTTGATGTAGCTGGTATACCATTACCTTTACTTGTAGACACAGGGGCGGCCAGGTCAGTGTTAAATTCGACTGTAGGTATAAAAACCACGGGTAAAACAATTTCGGCAATGGGAGTAACAGGAACAGTGCAACACTACCCTTTGAGTAGACCTGCAGAGATTACGATAGGGCCCTTGCCAATCAAGCATTCTTTTTTGCTGGCTGCAGCGGCTCCGACTAACCTGCTTGGAAGAGATTTATTGTGTAAAATGCGGTGTGTCATATACTGTACTCATGAGGGTGTCTTCTTGGATATACCTGAGAACCACATTCAGGAAGTGCAAGATATATTAGACACCCCTCAAAGGCTAATGTCGCATTCTGCTGTTATAGACAAGTGTCCAGCAAAGTTAGAGGAAATGATCTCACAAATACCGGGTTCCCTTTGGACCAAAGATGGACAAGACACTGGATTGATGGCGAATGTAGCTCCGGTAGTAGTGCAAGTAAAAGACGGTAGGATAGCTCCAAAAATCCCTCAGTACCCTATGAAGCCAGAGGTAGAATTAGGAGTGTACCCCGTCATAGAGCGGTTGCTACAACAGGGCATACTAGTCAGGACGTCCAGCACTGCCAATAGTCCCATCTTCCCTGTGAAAAAGAGTGGGGGGAGGGGTTACAGGCTAGTGCAGGATCTAAGGGGGATAAACAAGATAGTTGAGAGCCAATTCCCCGTAGTGCCCAATCCAGCTGTCATCCTCATGCAAATTCCCCCTACTGCTAAATTTTTCACTGTCATTGACCTCTGTTCTGCCTTCTTTTCTGTCCCTCTGCACCCTGACAGGGGAGTACAGTACACCTGGACTCTTCTCCCCCAAGGTTTCATTGACAGCCCAAGTATTTTCTCCCAAGCTTTGCATGACTGTTTTCAATCCTTTCAACCTGAGAGTGGATCAGTGCTAATACAGTATGTCGATGACTTATTGTTGTGTTCTGATTCACTCGAATCGTCCTTGAAAGACACGAAACAACTTCTGTTTCATCTTTCCCATACAGGACACAAGGTTTCAAAAGATAAGTTGTAGTTGTGTCAGACCAGGGTAAAATATTTGGGACATTGCTTGACTCAAGGACTTAGACATCTCACCGCTGATAGAATACAGGCGATTCACGACATGACTCTGCCACAAACCCAGCAACAGATCCGCACTTTCCTTGGAATGTGTGGGTACTGCCAAAACTGGATCCCAGGGTTCTCCGTGCTGGCTTTACCTTTGCAAGAGATGGTCTCTTCGAACAAACCAGATCGGATCTCGCACACAGATGAGTCCGAGCTGGCATTTGAGAGACTCAAACAGTGCCTATCACAGGCACCTGCATTAGGTATGCCAGATTATGGGAAATCCTTCGAATTGTACGGTACAGAAAGTGCTGGGTGTGCGGCAGGTGTCTTAACACAGAAACATGGTGATGCCAGCAGACCAGTAGCCTACTACAGTGCACAACTGGACACCGTAGCACGGTCTCTCCCCACATGCTTGCGAAGTGTTGCAGCGATAGCTTTACTAGTAAATAAAAGCGAAGACGTAGTGTTAGGACACAACCTGACCATCCATACACCTCATGCAGTATCAGCCTTACTAAACTCCGCCCAAACCAGACTTGTCTCATCGGCACGGTTTACAAGGTGGGAATTATCACTGATGGCCCCTGTAAACATCACCATTAAGAGATGCAGCGCACTAAATCCTGCAACTTACTTACCAAGTGTGCCTGGACAGGCACAAAGGGTGGAGGATGAGAATGATGGTGAAGGAGGATTTAGTGCAGACACTGATACGCATGATTGTATGGAATACCTGAACCAGACTTTCACTGCGAGACCTGACATCAGTGACAACCCACTGGAAGGGGTAGACTTTACCTTCTACACTGACGGTAGTTGCCACAGACAGACGGACTCGGGAGACCTGTGCACTGGATATGCAGTTGTAGACGACAGAGGTATCATAGAAGCTGAACCCCTGGGCCCACCGCACTCAGCACAAGTTGCTGAGCTGGTCGCCCTAACCAGAGCGTGTGAATTGGCCAAGGGTAAGTCAGCTAATATATACACAGATTCTAGGTATGCCTTTGGAGTGGTGCATGATTTCTGGGCCCTATGGCGCCTCAGAAATTTCATGACGGCAGCTGGCACACCTGTAGCGCATGCGTCCCACATAAAAAGGCTTCTAACAGCGATACAAGAACCAGACAGAGTGGCTGTTATCAAGTGCAAAGCACACACTTACAACCAAGACCCAATTTCACTTGGTAACAGCCGGGCAGACGAAGCTGCTAAATCAGCAGCCAGCACCCCCATACAAACGAACATCACATCACTGATGACATTCAACACAATCAACACACAAAAATTTATTGAAATGCAAAATTTGTGTTCTTCACAGGAAAAGACGGTCTGGAGGTCAAAGGGGTATGGCCAGGAGTCCTCAGGACTCTGGACAGGTGGACACGGTAAGCCAGTGGCCCCCTGAGCATATCTTCCAGGTCTAGCTGAGGTGGCACACGGTCTGACTCACCTAGGCAAAGAGGGTATGTGCAAGCTAGTGAGAGCCTACTGGTGTGCGCCAGGATTCTCTTCTCATGCAGGTAAGAGAGCAATGACATGCCTTACTTGCTTGAGGAAGAATATTGGAAAGTCAATAGCCATCCCATATCCCTCCGACAGATGGACCTTTTCAGGTAATACAAATTGATTTCATACAGTTACCACCCTGTAGGAATTTAAAATATATGTTAGTCTGTATTGATGTATTTTCCAATTGGGTAGAAGCATTCCCTGCTGCCACAAATACTGCTACGTTCACTGCAAAGAAAATTGTGCAGGAATTTGTGTGTAGATATGGTATCCCTAGAATAATTGAAAGCGATAGGGGTACCCATTTTACAGGTGAAGTCTTTCAGGTTATGTGCAAACTGATGGGAATTAATAGCAAGCTGCATACTCCGTACTGACCACAGGCGAGTGCGAAGGTGGAGAGAATGAACAGCACTATTAATAACAAGCTGAGCAAAGTGATGGCTGAGACTGGATTGTTGTGGCCAGAAGCTTTGCCACTAGTATTGTACAGCATCAGAACCACTCCCAGGTCCCCCCTTAACCTATCACCCTTTGAGATTCTTTTTGGCCGACAACCTCATGTAATGATAGACCCCCAGGATGATTTGAAATGCAATAATGAAGTGACTGTGAAATATTTGGTTGGGATGAGCCAGCAGCTGAGAAATTAAAATAGAAATCTAAAGCTGGTGATTCCTGACCTACCGAACAGTTTTTGTCATGACATTGAACCTGGGGATTATGTAATGATTCGAAATTTTCTACGCTCAGGTTGCCTCATTGACAGGTGTGAAGGACCGTACCAAGTCTTGCTAACCAGCACGACAGCATTAAAGGTTGCCGAAAGAGAGACTTGGGTCCACTCATCCCACTGCAAGAAGGTCGCTGACCCGGAGAAAACTCGTGACAAAGAGCAGAGTGGAGAGAACCTCGTATCACTAGAGTGTTTGTTCCGGGAAAGCTGAGAGGCAGGACTGTTGAGACGGCACCTGAGCGCGGAGAACAACAAGACCAGAGGCGGTTGTCGCACCAGTTTTTCTTTTTCCACCTCCCACTACCCTCCTTCTCTTCTTCTCTTTCTCCCCCCTTCTTGTCTCCCTTCTCTTCCCTTAACAAGATGGATCTACCCCAAGAGACTGCGTTTCGGGTTTTCCTGTTAATCCTGTGGTTGACCAGGACAGTCTGTTTCGGTGAGGGTCCCAGAGAGGTCGAGCAAGGATCTGGAATGGGTTCTGATGGCGAGGATGGATTTGTAGAATCTCAGGAGCAACACATCACTCGAGCAAAGGCGGGTATCAGAAAGCGCTCTGGTAGTCAGGGAGCTCGGAGGCACTGTGAAGGGTTATTGTCTGAGAAAAATTGTGTGAACATAGTCGAGGATGGGTGCATCCAGAGATGTCAGTCCAGCCCAAATATCGACATGGACCGTCATCCATTGAGTGATTACCACTCACTAGTGGGTAAGGTCTTAAACCAGACAGAATGCTGGGTGTGCTCACAAGTACCTCAAGGTCAGAGCAAGTCAGGATTAGTACCGTACCCTTTAGCAATAGATGAGGTACTCGAATTACGGGGTGGGAGACCGGTGAACAAGAAATTCAATGTTTCTAGGCCCCCAAGTTTGAAGCTCCACCAGTATCATGTAGATAGATCCTTATTATGTTTCAATATTTCCAATTACCAAAAACCGGGAAATTGGGAAGTGACGTGGAATAACCAGACAATTACCTTTTCACACAGAGCTGATAGGATACCCATAGACTCTGAACTTGTACGCCAAATAGCCAACAGTGGGAGGTATTTTCGGTATAGGTATACTCGTGGAAGCAAGACCATGTGGGTTGGAAAAGTATCACCAGGATACTGTGCTCATATCATCCAGCACAATACTTGTACTGAGCAGATGGGAGAACTAGGGATTGGTTTCTTCACTTGGAAAGTTTGTAATATGGTGATGTCATATTTTGTCCCCTATGTTCTCCCAGATGATGCCTATTTCATATGTGGGAGGAAGGCGTTCAAGTGGCTTGCCCCAAGTTCAGAGGGATTGTGTTATATTGGGACAGTACTGCCAGAGGTCATGACCATAACCCATGATAAGATGAAAGATGTTCACCGCAGTGCTCAGGCTCCTTATACTCATACTCACTATGAACACATCGTCAAGAGACACCTCATAGACAGTACAGAGCACGCAGCCTCTGATTTGATCCACGAATCCACGGGGATTCAATTCCTTCTCGCATTAGACATCACCCGTACTGCCAGAGGAATTATAAATTATAGGTATATCCATGAGCTAGCGAACTTGATAGATAATATCACTGAGATGTATGACGACACCTTCAGGTATACGGGAAGGGAGTTACAAGCTTACAAGAAGGAACTGATCCAGCACAGGATGGTCCTAAATTATATCACAGCCGTGACGGGTGGCTACTTTGTCACTTTAGCAACTCAATATGGTGTGAAGTGCTGCACGTATATTACAAACAGCACTGATGACCCAACCGAGATTATCGATCAAAAGATGGACAATATCTTGCAGTTGAAGTGGGAGTTCCGGAGGAGACACAACCTTACCCTGACGGCTGTGGGTAATGAGCTGACCGGCTGGGTCTCATGGTTGAACCCACGAAATTGGTTCTCAGGATTAGGAGAGTGGGCTCAAAATGTTAATATGAGTGTAGGGAAGTTTCTCCTTTGTATCCTGGGAGTCGTCATAATTATTAGCTTGATATTTAGGTGTGTTCGAATTTTGACGTGGCGCAAGCACGGCACAAAGTTGATGAGTCTAAGGAGCGAGGGCATTGTTATAGCAGCAGATTTAATTTACGACCCATCCATAGAGACAGTGTTATGATAAGGATTGCAAATGAATTCCATGGCCTGTTTCTTTCACCCGTTTTTCTTTTGTCTCCCCCTCTGCCCAGATACACCAATCCGGAAAAGACATCAGCCCTACCCAAGAATGTTTATGTAAATGTTTATGTGAATGTATTTTAGATATGTGTCTTATCTTTATCTCTACAACCTTCAGTTAATGACACACATAGTCGACAGGTGATATCCACATATACTAGCACTCACATATGTCCCCCCTCCATGTATCATCAACTAAATGTGCACCCCATTTGTTGGAACAAGAAGCCGAAAAGAGCTCGGTAGTGTTTGTTGGCCCACTTACAGACCCTTAATACGGGATAAGAAGGATTTAATGTATACTTCGCAATACCTCGAAGCTTATCTAGAACATATACGGCACGATGATACATGCCCCTCACACATGGATTCATACATACATGCTTTTTACTATCCCACTAGGTCATACATTTCCTACCTACCACTCTCTCCCGACCATCCAAACTTCTGTAAATATTGTGTAGATATTTTTCAGTTTAGTGATTAGATAGTGGCAGTTATTGGTGACTGCCAAAGGGTGGACTGTCAAAGTCGAAAAATATTGCAGTACACACATCACGTACAAACTACACACAGATAGCCGCTGCGCGTGCACTTGTTCTGTCATGCGTGCACATATTCGCAATTTGCGTATGGTCGCTCCCGCGGTCCTGCGCATCAGCGCGTGGTATGGGTATTTACGATAGAGTTTGTGAACGCATGGAGAGCTATCAAAACACATTACATATTTAATCCAAATATTGCACAATGTACACATTGCCTCCCTGCACCACATCAAAAAGTAACAGCAGTTTAAATGGTTTCAGAACAAAGAGTTTCACCTTTACAGAATAGGAGGGGACAGAACAAGGTCATAAGGTGGTGTTTGGTATCCAGCTGTAGGGTATTTTAAGGGTAACATTCCGGTGTTGAGCTGCGGAAGATCGCATGTTCCTGCGGATAGTTAGGTGCAGAAGCAGAATATAGATATAAACTGTATTTACTGTACATTATGTATGCAGTGGGAATCCAGAGGAGACCACCCACAAGAACAGTTGGAACAGACATCGCCCACCAATTCAAATCAACCTATGACCGCTCCTGTACTGTAAAAGTGCATTCCTGTGTCCAATGGACAAAGGGATTACAGTATCCATTGTATTGCTTTTGGAAGAATTGTATAAATAAAGCCTGCGGCAGGCCTGGTCTGGCACAAGACTCACAAAGTTATCTATTTGATGACCGAGGACCGGACCGGGAAGCGCACGCGAATATACTCACGTATGAACCATTGACTGTAGCCATTATTCTGTTATATTGTCTTATATTGTATTGTATATATTGTAACCCCCTTTCAGCAATATTACGCTGTGGTGTCGGAACCCAGTGATTTAACTACAAATCGGTGTTGTGTCTTCCTTTCCCTGCTAAGGTTTAAAAGTGTATTAGTAACGAATTGCATTGCTGTATAAGGTTTAAAGTGTATTCATTGGGTGTGTACGCGCTGTGGGTGCATTGTACCGTCAGCGCGGCGTTTGTACACAGAGTCCGTACATCATACGGGACTCTGTACGCTAATAGCGTAAAAAGTACGTAGCGAGTGTACCAAGTATAGCGGCCGCAGCGGCTAAAGGTTTAAAGTGCGTTTAGAGTGTATAGAAGGTATAGCTTTTTAATCCTGTATATAAATCGACATTATCCCGACAGACCCACTCACACACCCCTACCAATGGCTATGCGTTGTACATTCTTGGGGTCTAGCTAACATCGGGATTGGAATGTTGGAATGGTGATTATACAAAAGTACTTGTCTTCAGGGGTGGATATGTGTAATCTTCTAGCTATCATATATAGATATATCTATAGATTTTTGACAAAAATAAAGAAATTGATTACTTGTGCCTTATTTTCCCAGTATACAACCAACTTGTGCTCCATTCCCTTAGTATAGTGAGAGGGGGACACAACATATTTATCCTAACATATCGCCAAATGTTCCGCTGCTATGAAACTGGAATGGACACATGCCGTCCCCATTGTCCTGTATTGACCTCAGTCACCTTAGCCTGGAGCTGGGGTGGCTTCCCCTCCATGCTGTAACCAGTGGTGCCGAGAGAGGGGGTGTGAGGGTACAAATTACCCGGGCCCAGGTCTGATGGAGGGGCCCAGTGGGGGCCCCGGGCTTCCTCCCCCTTAACTGGCAGCAGCAGCTACAGCTCTTCTCCTAAGCCCAGCACACGCTGCTGAGTCTGACTGCTGGGCTGGAGTGTGGCCATGATGGTGCTTAAAATAAAATTTTGCGGGTATTTTTTCAAAAGGTGTATGACTACGCCTCCTGTGAATAGGCCACGCCCCTGAAAAGTACCTGGGCCCAGACATACTATCTAACTATAAACAGTATGTACGTGTGTGTGTGTGTGTGTGTGTGTGTGTGTGTGTGTGTGTGTGTGTGTGTGTGTATCTCTATATCTATATATATCATACCTAGGTGCCCTTAGAGGGATGACAGGTAGTATAAGAAGAAATACTGTGGCACTTCCGGAACTTACTAATGTAACAATATATTCTGGTGATGACCACTAATGTGGTGTGTGTGTGTGTGTGTGTGTGTGTGTGTGTGTGTGTGTGTGTGTGTGTGTGTGTGTGTGTGTGTGTGTGTACTCAGTGCCAGATTAAGGTTCACATAGGCCTGGAGCTGAAATTTATGAAGGGCCTATTGTGTGCCTCTGATGGAGGTGTGACAGTCGCTGCGGTGGTGTGACTAGTGATGTGACCAGTGTGGTGTGTTCTAAATAGGGGGTGTGGCCATCTCCATGAAGATCATAGCTAGTGTTTACCTTTAACCACTTAATAGTGAACTATAACAATAAAAAGTTTGTGACCACCATATAATACAGAACATCCGTGACCACAATATCAAGCATGGAGCATCACAGTGACCTCCATATAATACAGAGAGTTGTATCAACATGCAAAGAAGGATGAAGGGCAATGATGGGGCAAAACAGAGCAGATGTGGAAAGATTACAAAAGATGGGGGCAATACAGACAGGGAACTGAGGGCTCCTGGGACACACTTACCGACACAGACGACACTTACTGACATAAACCCCCTACTGACACAAACACACTTCTATAGACACGCACACACACACACCACTTATTCACACACACCACTGACACATACTGACACACGTAACTGACAAACACCTACTGATACACACATTTGTTGATTCAGACACCACTTACTGACAGATACCCATTACGAACACAGACATCACTTATTGGCACATACTTAATGACAGACACCCCTTACTGACACAGATACAACTTACTGACACAAACACACCTTACTGACAGATGGCACTTACTTACACAGATACCCCTTACTGACACAGATACAACTTACACAAACACACCTTACTGACAGATGGCACTTACTTACACAGATACCCCTTACTGACACAGATACAACTTACTGACACAAACACACCTTACTGACAGATGGCACTTACTTACACAGATACCCCTTACTGACACAGATACAACTTACACAAACACACCTTACTGACAGATGGCACTTACTTACACAGATACCCCTTACTGACACAGATACAACTTACTGACACAAACACACCTTACTGACAGATGGCACTTACTTACACAGACACCCCTTAATAAAACAGATTCCACTTACTGACGTGGTACACTGATACAGACACACTTACTGGCACAGATACACTAAAGGTGCATACACACGGAGAGATTTTGACTATGAGAGATTGTGACTGAGCGTTATGCACTTTCTGAGAAAATTTGACTATATAGTCAAAATCGCTTAGCTATATCGCTCCGTGTGTATGGACATTTACTGACAAACACACTTACTGACAACTACATTTACTGACACAAACACCCTTTACGGATACCACTTACTAACACAGACACCCTTTACTGACACAGATTCCACCTACTGACAAACATACTGATAGTCAAACTTACTGACAGACTGATGCACACACTTATTGATGCAGATACCCCTTACTGACATATACCACTTACTGACACACATACCACTTACTGACACACACGACAGATACCACTTACTGACACATATACCATTTACTGAGACATAGACCACTTAATGATCGATACCGCTTACTGACACACACATACTGACTCAGATACCACTTACTGACACAAAAAATACAGATAAACTTACTGACAAATAAACCACTTAAATATGGGAGAGGAGACCCCCAAGCCTGGTGTGTTCTGCAACTCGCCGGGTTTTGCATGCCAGCTCTGCTCTGACATCCATGGAAGCATGGGCGATCCAACGCGCAGTTTTCCAATGGACGGTAAACTGCGCATGTGCAGAACAGGTCCTGCAATCGCATCGTAGGGATGCTAACGTCTCTGCCTGATTGACAGGCAGATGCATTCAGAGAGAGGGGCAGGGCAAGCCAACGTTTATGGAAACGGGAGTGGCGAGGCCTTGGCCACGCAAGCCGCACAGTGACTGCTAGTCTGAGTAAACTCAGGCTTACTAGCCTGCAATCACAGATGAACATCGCGACCGATGGTTGCTATGTTCATCCAGAACTGCGATTGCATTACAGTTTAGAGATCGCAAATGCAGGAAGGCGGTGGTATGCACCTCCACCTGCAATTGCATTGCTAAGTTTTGCATTTGCAAAGCCCTATGTTCCCTACCACATGTACACGCACACACTTACACACTAGAGTTAATTTATGTCAAGAACCAATTAACCTGTGGGAGGAAACCAGAGCACCTGGAAAAAACCCACACAAGTATGGGGAGAATATACAAACTCCACACAGAGCCATTGTGGAAATCAAACCCACAACCTCAGTGCTGTGAATAAATGGAGTCATCTGTAACTTTATTATACATAAATGACCTTTAATATGAGAGAACTCCGCCCCTCTATAATACACTTTCAGATTATCGACACATGTTCCATTCTATGACAATACCAAGCACATCCTACATTAAGTTAGACCCATACCAAAATTCTGAAAATACTTGGGGTTAAATAACATGAACCAATTTCATTTTTGTGCAATTACCCTATAAAAAAATATGTATACAGTATTTAATTCTTATATGCCTCCTGCCTTCACTCCTTATATAGGCACGGATTCAGCTTGTGTTTAGGGAGGCCAATCCCGGGGCATTTTTTCAATCCCGGGAATCGGGATTGAAAAATGCTCAATCCCAGGATTCCCGGGATCCCAGGATTGAACCGTGATTCAATTTTTCTCCCACCCAAGCCCCGCCCATTTCAAATTTAGATTAATAAATAAATAAATAACATACTCACTACAGGCATGAGCACAGTCTGGCGGCGTCCTCCTCCATTTAAGGTCAAAGAAGGCGGGCTGGAGGGCAGCCACGATGCAGACCAGATGCGGCGGTCCGCCGGAGGGAAGGTGTGCGGATGCGCAGTGTGACCTCGCTGACGTCACGCCGTGCACAGACGGGAAGCCGGGGCCGGCCTCCTCCACTGATCAGGTGGGCTGGAAGGCAGCTGAAGAGTAGATGCTGCGGGCCACCGGAGGAAAGGTGTGAGATGCGCACGCCACGCACAGCCAGGGCCGGGCAGCGTCTGAGGCTGAGCCGAGCGCTAGTGCTCAGCAGCGCTGCCCGGACAAGAAAACCAAAATGCGCATGTGCAGTTTAATCCCGTGAATCCCGGGATTGGAGGCTCCAATCCCGGGATTCAAATCCCGGCATTTTTGGCCTCAAATCCTGGGATCCTGCTGATCCCAGGATTGGCCACCCTACTTATGTTGTAGTCTTGCGAAAAATCGCAAAACTAAAACTCCTTTCTCTAGCATGCCGGGTCCTTCACTAATTGCATTTTAAGGGAAGCCCCTTGTCAGTTGCCGGGCCGACATGTTTTGGATCGCAGTGGCTGCAATGAATGTTACGCAGCCTGCCCCACAAACGGTCCGGACACACCTCCGTTGCCCGGACTGCACCCCTGCATCACTGAATCCAAAACGCCGCCCACACCGGGACTTACACTGCGTGCAATCACAATCTTAGACTTCACGCATGCCGCAGCGGTGTGCATGCTCAGAAGTGCGGAATTCTCTTCTGCTAACGATACTGAATCGGGCCCGTAACGTCTCATTAATGTGTGCAACCTGTTCTCTTTTATGCTTAATTTTAATGTGTACTTTATTTAAGTCACGTGCTCTCCCCTCACATATATATATTTAAGTTGTACCCCCGGTCTCCTCTTAAATAATCAATTTGTGTCCCCTGCCCAGCCTTATATATTTATCTTGTGCTTCCAGTTCTCCCTTATATAGTTAACATATGCCACTGTCCCAGCGTTAGATAATATTGTTCTGCCACCTACACCCCACATTTATATTTAACTTGTGCCAATCCTTCCCTTATATATTTAAATTGTGCCGCTATCTAATCTTAAATAATATATTAATGTATGATTTTATTAATTTATGTCACATGCCCCCATACATATTTAATTATATTGTCACTTGTCCCGTGATATGTATTTCGTTTGTACCCACATCCCCCCTTTTATATTTAAGTTGCGCCTCCTGAGTGACCCCGTTTATATTAAAATTGTGGCCCTTTTCCTCCTTATATTTAACTTATGCCCACTAACCCCCCTTTTATATATTTGTATAACTTTAGCTTCCTGTCCCCCCTTTTACAATATCATTATTTAACTTATGCCCCGTTCTCTAATATATGTACTGATGTTATGACACCTACCTTGCTCTTCTGCTGTGCTGTAACTTGTATTTATTATGTGCAGCCCCACACCATACAGGGTAAACTGTAGAGGCTAACTGTATGTGCTGCCAGTGCCACAAGCCACATCGAGTGCGGGGGCGGAGCTTTGGGCGGTCTGGGGGCGGAGCCTCGGACGTGACTGGGGGCGGAGCCTCAGGCATATATGGCAGGGGTCGGAAGCAGCCCGTTCTCGACAGGCTTTGGGGTAGTCAGAAGTCGGACTTTAGCCAGCCGATCAGGGGTGGAGGTGAGTGTGCTGCTGCTGGTGATGACAGGATTTTTTTTTCTCCTGTCAACACTGGCTGCACTAGAGGGAGCCTGTGGCATACCTCCCAACATGACCCTCTCCAGGAGGGACACAATGCTCTGATTCTGGACTTTTCTCTTAATCTATGATTGCCAGCACCTGCTTTGAACAGGTTACTGGATAAGAAAGGTGTTTCAGCACAGGTGATGGCAATCATACATTAAGAGGGAAGTCCAGGAGCAGAGCATTCTGTCCCTCCTGGAGAGGGTCATGTTGGGAGGTATGCTGTGGGCCTATTTTCAATGGGGGGCCTGGAGCTGCAGCTCCATCCGCCCCATTGTTAATCCGGCCCTGTGTGTACTCAGTGATTGCACTTACACGCAAAGGGCATCTTTTATCCTAAAAAATTACAATGGAGGATCCATTTTCACAAACTGATGGTGTTCCAGGGAATGCGCTCTGCAACCAGTGCAGCTTTTATGTGACTGTCCCACCATCCTAATAGTGAACACTTTTGCCCCAACTGCTGGGAGGTATGTCATGCTCCTGTGAGTATATACCTCCCAACATGACCCTCTCCAGGAGGGACAGAATGCTCTGCTCCTGGACTTCCCTCTTACTGTATGATTGCCATCACCTGTGCTAACACACCTTTCTTATCCATTACCTCTTCAACACAGATGCCGGCAATCATAAATGAAGAGAAAAGTCCAGAAGCAGAGCATTGTGTCCCTCCTGGAGAGAGTCATGTTGGGAGGTATGTGTCACGATCCGGGTATCTGGACGCCATTTCTTACCCATCAGATGCCTCCTAAGGCTGGCTCAGCGCTCCAGGACCGGATCCCATCTGTTATCCTGATGTGTACATTCCTGTATCCTCTCCTGTCACTCTGGGACGCTGTCACAGTAAACGCCATATTACACCTGGCATGGCGTCTCCCGCGGCCTCCGCCGCCGTCCCTGAACTTCTGCATGCAGAGTGTCTGAGTGGCGATTACGTCAGCCGCGGCCTCCGCTGTGTCCGCGTGGTTGGATCTGCATCTGTCAGCCTGGCGCCTCCTGTCTCCGGTGGCCGGCGCCGCCATTACTGTTTTCATTACCACATGGATTACAAACCAAACTTCCCTCCAAGTGTCTGCATGGGCGCAGCCATCTTGGATTCTGTCAGCTGATCATTTCCACCAATCTGTTCTCAGTATTGATAATCTGCATAATTGCCTAGCCAATCCCTTCCTTGCTGCAGGTATAAATACACTGTGCCTGAGCAAGGAAGGCGTCAGTGCTTTGGTTGTCAAACCTAGTTCCTGTTTGTCTCTCTCCTGTGATTGTCTTCCAGGTTCCAGCTCCTGTCTCAAGACTTCCACCATAGAGACCCGCACCAGCATTCCACCTGCGGTGTAGCCTGACTCTCCAATCCATTGTGGATTCATCTGTTTCCAGCTACAACATTACCTGCTTCCAGCTCAGCTTCCAGCAGAGTACAGCTTCCCTTAAAGGGCCGGTGTCCTTTCTACACTTTACCACTCTCCACCGGTATTATTATTTCTCCGCTCTCAAGTTCTACATTTCAGTTCATATTTCATTGCTCCCAAGTTCATTTATTATTTAACTGGTTCCAGCCAGTATCCACTCCGTGCTAACAACAGTCTGGTTCCAGCCAGTATCCACAGCAGCTGTTTTATCTTCAGCAACCCAGCTTTTCCTGGAACACCAGCTGGCACAATCCTGGGTTATCTCCATTGCTACAGTCGGGCCTGGTAAGGACTTTCCATCTAGAAGATCATAAGAACTATCTCACACTACCAGTGCCCTGTGGCTCCTGCCATCCTGTAGTACCCAGGAACTGTATTTATTCTTTGCTGACTTTTACGTTTTCTTTTACTGCTGCTGTGTTGCGGAGTTGTCATAATAAACATCATTGACTTTTATCCAAGTTGTCGTGGTCACGCCTTCGGGCAGTTATTATTCATGTTACTTACATGTCCAGGGGTCTGATACAACCTCCCAGGTTCCGGTACATCTCAGCCCCTACAACTGAGGCTGCCTCCCGTCAGCTCAGGCCCTCAGTTGTGACAGTAAGCACTGTCCTAATGAATCCAGCCGGAGACCAGAATCAAGCGGCCAGGCCGATGCAAGAACTGGCAGCCCGACTAGAACATCAGGAGGCTGCACAGGGCCACATCATCCGCTGTCTCCAGGATCTCTCTACTCGGCTGGATGGGATTCAGACAACTCTCCGTGGATCAGGCGCGTCTGGTGCGTCAACCACAGTGACTCCAGCTATAACCCCACCCACCTTACCCATTTCTGCTCCACGTCTTCATCTTCCAACGCCAGCAAAATTTGACGGATCTCCAAGATTCTGCAGGGGATTTCTCAACCAGTGTGAGATTCAGTTTGAGCTACAACCTGGCAATTTTCCCAGTGACCGTACAAAAATTGCCTACATTATTTCTCTTCTCAGTGGCTCAGCCCTTGATTGGGCATCACCGTTATGGGAGAGGTCCGACACCCTGCTATCTTCCTACACTGCCTTCGTGTCAACATTCAGGCGCATCTTCGACGAGCCAGGCCGGGTAACCTCAGCTTCATCCGAGATTCTCCGTTTACGCCAGGGGTCACGTACTGTAGGACAATATCTGATACAGTTCCAGATCCTGGCATCCGAACTGGCATGGAACGACGAGGCCCTGTATGCTGCATTCTGGCATGGCTTATCTGAGCGTATTAAAGATGAGTTAGCTACCAGAGACTTACCTTCTAAGTTAGATGAGCTAATCTCACTCTGCACGAAAGTTGATTTACGTTTCAGAGAGAGAGCAACTGAGCGTGGAAGATCATCTTCTCCAAAATCTTCTGCTCCTCCTCCTCATCAACTGTCACCATCTAAAGATGAGCCCATGCAACTTGGCCGTTCCCGTTTAACTCCTGCTGAGCGCCGAAGACGTCTCTCCGAGTCTCTCTGTCTCTATTGTGCAGCTCCGTCTCACACCATTAATGCCTGTCCCAAACGTCCGGGAAACTCCAAATCCTAGCTCGCCAAGGAGAGGGCCGGCTAGGAGTAATGATCTCCTCTCCATCTCCTCAAGATTGTAATCTCCCAGTCTCGCTTCAAGTTGCTCAACGTTATCGGAACGTCATTGCCCTCCTTGATTCCGGAGCAGCTGGGAACTTTATTACCGAAGCCTATGTTAAACGGTGGTCCCTACCCACCGAGAGACTTCCTTCGTCCATTTCTTTAACTGCCGTGGATGGCAGCAAAATTTTTGATGCAGTTATTTCTTTAAGGACTCTACCAGTTCGTCTGAGAGTGGGAGTTCTTCATTCCGAACTTATTTCTTTTTTAGTGATTCCAAGAGCCACACATCCTGTGGTCCTGGGCCTTCCATGGCTCCGTCTTCACAATCCTACAATTGATTGGACGACTACGCAAATCCTGGCATGGGGTTCCTCCTGTGCTGAGACATGTTTGTTTAAAGTATTGCCTGTCTGTTCTTCCTCCCCCAGGTCGTCTGATGTTCCACCTCCTCCATATCAAGATTTCACGGATGTGTTCAGTAAAGCTTCTGCTGATATCCTTCCTCCTCATAGAGAATGGGACTGCC
Organism: Pseudophryne corroboree; assembly: GCF_028390025.1. Classification (NCBI taxonomy): domain Eukaryota; kingdom Metazoa; phylum Chordata; class Amphibia; order Anura; family Myobatrachidae; genus Pseudophryne; species Pseudophryne corroboree. The sequence goes on from NC_086444.1 coordinate 1,169,455,133, forward strand.
CGATTGATCTCGTTCCAGGGAAGGTTCCACCTCGAGGCCGAACTTATCCGTTGTCTCTGCCTGAGGCGCATTCTATGGAGGAATATATTAAAGAGAACCTAGCAAAGGGGTTCATTCGACCTTCTTCTTCTCCAGCCGGCGCAGGCTTCTTTTTTGTAAAAAAGAAAGATGGTGGTCTGCGGCCGTGCATTGACTACAGAGGTTTGAACGACATTACCATCAAGAACCGTTATCCTTTACCCCTGATTACTGAGCTCTTTGACAGAGTTAGCGGAGCTACCATCTTTACAAAGCTGGACTTGAGAGGTGCATACAATCTCATCCGGATCCGTGAGGGTGACGAGTGGAAGACCGCCTTTAACACCCGTGACGGACATTATGAGTACCTCGTCATGCCCTTCGGATTGAGCAATGCTCCAGCTGTCTTCCAGCATTTTGTCAATGAGATCTTCAGAGACATTCTATACCGTCATGTCGTGGTCTATCTAGACGATATCCTCATTTTTGCCAACGATTTAGAGGAACATCATTTTTGGGTTAAAGAGGTTCTGTCCCGTCTCCGTGTCAATCATCTCTATTGCAAATTAGAAAAATGCGTCTTTGAAGTCAAGTCCATTCCGTTTCTAGGGTACATTGTGTCCGGTTCCGGACTAGAGATGGATCCTGAGAAACTACAAGCAATCCAAAATTGGCCGGTACCCTTAACCCTCAAAGGAGTCCAGAGGTTCTTAGGGTTCGCCAACTATTACCGAAAGTTTATACGAGACTTTTCCACCATTGTGGCGCCTATTACTGCTTTCACTAAGAAGGGTGCTAACCCGTCCAAGTGGTCTGAAGAAGCCATGCAAGCATTTCATCTGTTAAAACAAAGGTTCATCTCTGCGCCTGTTCTGAAATAGCCTGACATCGACTCTCCTTTCATCTTAGAGGTGGATGCCTCCTCCGTTGGAGTAGGAGCGGTGTTATCTCAGAGGGCTAAAGATGGCCATTTACACCCTTGCAGTTTCTTCTCCCGGAAGTTCTCCCCAGCTGAGCGCAACTATGCCATTGGCGACCAGGAGTTGCTAGCCATCAAGCTCGCTCTAGAAGAGTGGAGGTATCTGTTGGAGGGAGCTTCTCATTCAATCACCATACTTACAGACCACAAGAACCTTTTATATCTGAAAGGCGCACAATGTCTCAACCCTCGTCAGGCCAGATGGGCACTTTTCTTTTCCAGGTTCGACTTTAAACTCCAGTTCTGTCCGGGCTCTCAGAATCGCAAGGCCGATGCCCTTTCCCGCTCATGGGAGCAAGAAAATGAGTCAGAGTCTTCAGACAAGCATCCTATTATAAATCCGTTGGCATTCTCCACGGTAGGGATGGACTCTACGCCCCCATCAGGGAAAAGTTTTGTGAAACCGATGCTAAGGAAGAAGCTCATGCATTGGGCCCATGCTTCCCGTTTTGCCGGACATACAGGTATCCAAAAAACCCTGGAGTTTATCTCTAGGTCCTATTGGTGGCCAACTCTGAAAAAGGACGTCTTGGAGTTTATTGCATCTTGCCCAAAGTGTGCTCAACATAAGGTATCCCGCCAGTCGCCTGCGGGGCAACTGGTTCCACTATCTGTTCCCCGTCGACCTTGGACCCATTTGTCGATGGATTTTATTACAGATTTACCCATGTGCAACAAGTTCAATACCATCTGGGTGGTAGTTGACCGGTTCACCAAGATGGCACACTTCATTCCTCTCACCGGTCTTCCGTCAGCTTCCAAGTTGGCTCAAGTATTCATACAAGAGATCTTCCGACTCCACGGTCTTCCTGAAGAAATTATCTCAGATCGAGGAGTTCAATTCACAGCCAAATTCTGGCGAAGTTTATGTCAAGTCCTCCAAGTCAAGCTAAAGTTTTCCACGGCTTACCATCCTCAGACCAATGGTCAAACCGAGAGGGTGAATCAGGACTTGGAGGCCTTCCTCCGCATCTATGTGTCCTCCTCTCAAGATGACTGGGTTCAATTACTTCCCTGGGCCGAGTTCTGTCATAACAACCAGTATCATTCTTCATCTGCTTCAACACCATTCTTCACTAACTTTGGATTCCACCCTAAAGTCCCTGAGTTCCAACCGCTTCCAGCAACTTCTGTTCCCGCAGTGGATATCACCTTGCATCAGTTTGCCAATATCTGGAAGAGCGTACGATCAGCTCTGCTCAAGGCATCGTTCAGGTACAAGAAGTTTGCAGATAAGAAGCGTCGAGCAGTTCCTGCTCTCAAGGTGGGTGATCGGGTATGGTTATCCACGAAGAATTTGAGGTTAAGAGTTCCCAGTATGAAGTTTGCACCTCGCTATATCGGTCCTTTCAAGATTGAACAAGTCATCAATCCTGTTGCTTACAGACTCCAGTTGCCTCCCTTCTTAAAAATACCCAGGACATTCCATGTTTCCCTGTTGAAACCGCTGATCTTGAATCGGTTTCATTCCTCACTTCCTCCAACTCCGAAAGTCCAAACTCAACGAGGCGTTGAGTATGAAGTGGCCAAGATCCTGGACTCACGTCACCGTTACGGTCAACTACAATATCTTATTGACTGGAAGGGTTATGGTCCTGAGGAACGTTCATGGACCAATGCTTCTGATGTCCATGCTCCTGCCTTGGTCCGGAGATTCCATTCCAAGTTTCCTCAAAAGCCAAAGAAGTGTCCTGGGGCCACTCCTAAAGGGGGGGGGGGTGCTGTCACGATCCGGGTATCTGGACGCCATTTCTTACCCATCAGATGCCTCCTAAGGCTGGCTCAGCGCTCCAGGACCGGATCCCATCTGTTATCCTGATGTGTACATTCCTGTATCCTCTCCTGTCACTCTGGGACGCTGTCACAGTAAACGCCATATTACACCTGGCATGGCGTCTCCCGCGGCCTCCGCCGCCGTCCCTGAACTTCTGCATGCAGAGTGTCTGAGTGGCGATTACGTCAGCCGCGGCCTCCGCTGTGTCCGCGTGGTTGGATCTGCATCTGTCAGCCTGGCGCCTCCTGTCTCCGGTGGCCGGCGCCGCCATTACTGTTTTCATTACCACATGGATTACAAACCAAACTTCCCTCCAAGTGTCTGCATGGGCGCAGCCATCTTGGATTCTGTCAGCTGATCATTTCCACCAATCTGTTCTCAGTATTGATAATCTGCTAATTGCCTAGCCAATCCCTTCCTTGCTGCAGGTATAAATACACTGTGCCTGAGCAAGGAAGGCGTCAGTGCTTTGGTTGTCAAACCTAGTTCCTGTTTGTCTCTCTCCTGTGATTGTCTTCCAGGTTCCAGCTCCTGTCTCAAGACTTCCACCATAGAGACCCGCACCAGCATTCCACCTGCGGTGTAGCCTGACTCTCCAATCCATTGTGGATTCATCTGTTTCCAGCTACAACATTACCTGCTTCCAGCTCAGCTTCCAGCAGAGTACAGCTTCCCTTAAAGGGCCGGTGTCCTTTCTACACTTTACCACTCTCCACCGGTATTATTATTTCTCCGCTCTCAAGTTCTACATTTCAGTTCATATTTCATCGCTCCCAAGTTCATTTATTATTTAACTGGTTCCAGCCAGTATCCACTCCGTGCTAACAACAGTCTGGTTCCAGCCAGTATCCACAGCAGCTGTTTTATCTTCAGCAACCCAGCTTTTCCTGGAACACCAGCTGGCACAATCCTGGGTTATCTCCATTGCTACAGTCGGGCCTGGTAAGGACTTTCCATCTAGAAGATCATAAGAACTATCTCACACTACCAGTGCCCTGTGGCTCCTGCCATCCTGTAGTACCCAGGAACTGTATTTATTCTTTGCTGACTTTTACGTTTTCTTTTACTGCTGCTGTGTTGCGGAGTTGTCATAATAAATATCATTGACTTTTATCCAAGTTGTCGTGGTCACGCCTTCGGGCAGTTATTATTCATGTTACTTACATGTCCAGGGGTCTGATACAACCTCCCAGGTTCCGGTACATCTCAGCCCCTACAACTGAGGCTGCCTCCCGTCAGCTCAGGCCCTCAGTTGTGACAGTATGTGAGTGGGGACATTTTCAGACCCTCCAACATGACCCGCCCCACTACGTACAAAATGCTCTGTTTCTGGACTTCCCTCTTAATTTATGATTTCCATCACCTGTGTTGAACTAGTTAAATGATAAGAAAGCTGTTTCTTCACAGGTGATGGCAATAATAAATTAAGAGGGAAGTCCAGAAACAGAGCATTTTGTACCTAGTGGGGCGGGTCATGTTGGAGGGTATGCATTTTGTGTACTAGGCATGCCTCTAGAGTGGTGCAGCCATGCAACTAACAGGGTGTGGCCACACCCCTTGCAGGGGCCCCCCCGGAAGGTTACTGTACCAGGGCCCAGGATTTCTCTTGGCAGCCCTGCCTGCCTGTGTCTGATTATGCCGAAAAAATTAATCTGTTTAGTCACGTAAATATCTTGAAATTGCTGCATTCTGTTCTTCAGAGCTGTCTTGTGCATTCCCCGAGAACGGTTCCTGCACGGGGGGCCATGCTGACTGACAGAAGGTGTGATACCTCTAGAATATAGCCTGACCTTTATCGAGATGCGCACAGTCTAACAGCCAAGCGCTGCTCATTAGTAGGGATGGCAAGTAAAATACTCCAGGATGCATGTTCTAGTCCTAGTCACAGCATTTCAGCAGCTGATATCACAGGAAATGTAGTTTATCCCCGATAGTGGAAATATTACACGTTCTTTTTTTCTAGTTGTGTCACTTATATAATAATAATTATTGGGTGTAAGGAAAATGCTATATGTAGAATGTCCACTTTTTGTGTTTGTCCCATATTTCTTCACCTTGTCCCAAACCCTCTCAGTCTTGGTCCATGTGATTGTCTCCTCATTATACAATGGCTACTGTGTCCTAGTGACAGGAGTGAGTGTAATATTATTAGGAGCTCCTCACACCTAAAGGGCCCCATACATTAGAACGATAATGCCCGATTTCATCCAATTTCGGGCATTCGGGACGATATATCGGGTGAAATCGGGCATTTTGAATGTGTTTCCGATCCGATCCGCATTCCCGTGGGGGTCGGATCGGCTCCCCTAGATTGTTAGTGCTGCACTCGTGATATGTCGCTTCCCACAGGCAAGGCTGGGATCACATACGATATATCGCATGCAAAATGTACCAAATCGTATGGAATCGTATAGAACCACTCCCGGGAAGCTCCCAAGGGAGAGTTCAAGGGAAATCGCTTCCGACTTCCGCCTCAGACATATCGTTCTAGTGTATGGGGCCCTTAATAATGTTAAACCCACTCCTGCCACTAGGACACAGCCAGCAGCTGGCAGATAAATGTTGAACGAAGACAAAGGGTATAAATCCATGTGCACGTATATCCTGTATCATCAACAACCAATCCTCTTACAGATAGATATACAGGAACACTATTTATATAGTAACCTGTATAGATAACTGACATAGGCATACAAATAAAGCATAATAGCACCTACAGGGATAGGCGCAGGTTATTAATTACAGTATGGATCCAGGCATGTGAGTGAGCAGATAGCAGAGCAGTCAGCCTGACCATAGGGTTATGTGAGGGACACAGGATAAAGAGAACGCTGTCCGTGAGAGCTTACAGCAGCAGCTGATGCTGTTTAATTGATTGGTCGCATCCTGTGTGACCAGGTCAGATAAATCACTTGCTGGTGTAGTGGCATCTGATGCGCCCATGCCAGGCAAGTGGTTAATTAGAGGTATCTGAGGTAGTGCCATAAACAGTGTTTTGCCTTAATTGAGGTTATCCCTGATATATACTAGAGATGAGCGGGTTCGGTTTCTCTGAATCCGAACCCGCCAGAACTTCATGTTTTTTTTCACGGGTCCGAGCGACTCGGATCTTCCCGCCTTGCTCGGTTAACCCGAGCGCGCCCGAACGTCATCATGACGCTGTCGGATTCTCGCGAGGCTCGGATTCTATCGCGAGACTCGGATTCTATATAAGGAGCCGCGCGTCGCCGCCATTTTCACACGTGCATTGAGATTGATAGGGAGAGGACGTGGCTGGCGTCCTCTCCGTTTAGAATAGATTAGAGAGACACTTGATTTACGAATTTTGGGGAGCATTAGGAGTACTCAGTACAGTGCAGAGTTTTGCTGATAGTGACCAGTGACCACCAGTTTTATTTATAATCCGTTCTCTGCCTGAAAAAAGCGATACACAGCACACAGTGACTCAGTCACATACCATATCTGTGTGCACTGCTCAGGCTCAGGCCAGTGTGCTGCATCATCTATTATCTATATATAATATTATATATATCTGTCTGACTGCTCAGCTCACACAGCTTATAATTGTGGGGGAGACTGGGGAGCACTACTGCAGTGCCAGTTATAGGTTATAGCAGGAGCCAGGAGTACATAATATATTATATAGTGAGTGACCACCAGACACACAGTGCAGTTTATTTAATATATCCGTTCTCTGCCTGAAAAAAGCGATACACACAGTGACTCAGTCAGTCACATACCATATCTGTGTGCACTGCTCAGGCTCAGGCCAGTGTGCTGCATCATCTATATATATTATATATCCGTTTGACTGCTCAGCTCACACAGCTTATAATTGTGGGGGAGACTGGGGAGCACTACTGCAGTGCCAGTTATAGGTTATAGCAGGAGCCAGGAGTACATAATATTATATTAAAATTAAACAGTGCACACTTTTGCTGCAGGAGTGCCACTGCCAGTGTGACTAGTGACCAGTGACCTGACCACCAGTATATATAATATTAGTAGTATACTATCTCTTTATCAACCAGTCTATATTAGCAGCAGACACAGTACAGTGCGGTAGTTCACGGCTGTGGCTACCTCTGTGTCGGCACTCGGCAGCCCGTCCATAATTGTATATACCACCTAACCGTGGTTTTTTTTCCTTTCTTTATACATACATACTAGTTACGAGTATACTATCTCTTTATCAACCAGTCTATATATTAGCAGCAGACACAGTACAGTGCGGTAGTTCACGGCTGTGGCTACCTCTGTGTCGGCACTCGGCAGCCCGTCCATAATTGTATATACCACCTAACCGTGTTTTTTTTTTCTTTCTTTATACATACATACTAGTTACGAGTATACTATCTCTTTATCAACCAGTCTATATATTAGCAGCAGACACAGTACAGTGCGGTAGTTCACGGCTGTGGCTACCTCTGTGTCGGCACTCGGCAGCCCGTCCATAATTGTATATACCACCTAACCGTGGTTTTTTTTTCTTTCTTTATACATACATACTAGTTACGAGTATACTATCTCTTTATCAACCAGTCTATATATTAGCAGCAGACACAGTACAGTGCGGTAGTTCACGGCTGTGGCTACCTCTGTGTCGGCACTCGGCAGCCCGTCCATAATTGTATATACCACCTAACCGTGGTTTTTTTTTCTTTCTTTATACATACATACTAGTTACGAGTATACTATCTCTTTATCAACCAGTCTATATATTAGCAGCAGACACAGTACAGTGCGGTAGTTCACGGCTGTGGCTACCTCTGTGTCGGCACTCGGCAGCCCGTCCATAATTGTATATACCACCTAACCGTGGTTTTTTTTTCTTTCTTTATACATACATACTAGTTACGAGTATACTATCTCTTTATCAACCAGTCTATATTAGCAGCAGACACAGTACAGTGCGGTAGTTCACGGCTGTGGCTACCTCTGTGTCGGCACTCGGCAGCCCGTCCATAATTGTATATACCACCTAACCGTGGTTTTTTTTTCTTTCTTTATACATACATACTAGTTACGAGTATACTATCTCTTTATCAACCAGTCTATATATTAGCAGCAGACACAGTACAGTGCGGTAGTTCACGGCTGTGGCTACCTCTGTGTCGGCACTCGGCAGCCCGTCCATAATTGTATATACCACCTAACCGTGGTTTTTTTTTCTTTCTTTATACATACATACTAGTTACGAGTATACTATCTCTTTATCAACCAGTCTATATATTAGCAGCAGACACAGTACAGTGCGGTAGTTCACGGCTGTGGCTACCTCTGTGTCGGCACTCGGCAGCCCGTCCATAATTGTATATACCACCTAACCGTGGTTTTTTTTTCTTTCTTTATACATACATACTAGTTACGAGTATACTATCTCTTTATCAACCAGTCTATATATTAGCAGCAGACACAGTACAGTGCGGTAGTTCATGGCTGTGGCTACCTCTGTGTCGGCACTCGGCAGCCCGTCCATAATTGTATACTAGTATCCAATCCATCCATCTCCATTGTTTACCTGAGGTGCCTTTTAGTTGTGCCTATTAAAATATGGAGAACAAAAATGTTGAGGTTCCAAAATTAGGGAAAGATCAAGATCCACTTCCACCTCGTGCTGAAGCTGCTGCCACTAGTCATGGCCGAGACGATGAAATGCCAGCAACGTCGTCTGCCAAGGCCGATGCCCAATGGCATAGTACAGAGCATGTCAAAACCAAAACACCAAATATCAGTAAAAAAAGGACTCCAAAACCTAAAATAAAATTGTCGGAGGAGAAGCGTAAACTTGCCAATATGCCATTTACCACACGGAGTGGCAAGGAACGGCTGAGGCCCTGGCCTATGTTCATGGCTAGTGGTTCAGCTTCACATGAGGATGGAAGCACTCAGCCTCTCGCTAGAAAACTGAAAAGACTCAAGCTGGCAAAAGCACCGCAAAGAACTGTGCGTTCTTTGAAATCCCAAATCCACAAGGAGAGTCCAATTGTGTCGGTTGCGATGCCTGACCTTCCCAACACTGGACGTGAAGAGCATGCGCCTTCCACCATTTGCACGCCCCCTGCAAGTGCTGGAAGGAGCACCCGCAGTCCAGTTCCTGATAGTCAGATTGAAGATGTCAGTGTTGAAGTACACCAGGATGAGGAGGATATGGGTGTTGCTGGCGCTGGGGAGGAAATTGACCAGGAGGATTCTGATGGTGAGGTGGTTTGTTTAAGTCAGGCACCCGGGGAGACACCTGTTGTCCGTGGGAGGAATATGGCCGTTGACATGCCAGGTGAAAATACCAAAAAAATCAGCTCTTCGGTGTGGAGGTATTTCACCAGAAATGCGGACAACAGGTGTCAAGCCGTGTGTTCCCTTTGTCAAGCTGTAATAAGTAGGGGTAAGGACGTTAACCACCTCGGAACATCCTCCCTTATACGTCACCTGCAGCGCATTCATAATAAGTCAGTGACAAGTTCAAAAACTTTGGGTGACAGCGGAAGCAGTCCACTGACCAGTAAATCCCTTCCTCTTGTAACCAAGCTCACGCAAACCACCCCACCAACTCCCTCAGTGTCAATTTCCTCCTTCCCCAGGAATGCCAATAGTCCTGCAGGCCATGTCACTGGCAATTCTGACGAGTCCTCTCCTGCCTGGGATTCCTCCGATGCATCCTTGCGTGTAACGCCTACTGCTGCTGGCGCTGCTGTTGTTGCCGCTGGGAGTCGATGGTCATCCCAGAGGGGAAGTCGTAAGCCCACTTGTACTACTTCCAGTAAGCAATTGACTGTTCAACAGTCCTTTGCGAGGAAGTTGAAATATCACAGCAGTCATCCTACTGCAAAGCGGATAACTGAGTCCTTGACAACTATGTTGGTGTTAGACGTGCGTCCGGTATCCGCCGTTAGTTCACAGGGAACTAGACAATTTATTGAGGCAGTGTGCCCCCGTTACCAAATACCATCTAGGTTCCACTTCTCTAGGCAGGCGATACCGAGAATGTACATGGACGTCAGAAAAAGACTCACCAGTGTCCTAAAAAATGCAGTTGTACCCAATGTCCACTTAACCACGGACATGTGGACAAGTGGAGCAGGGCAGGGTCAGGACTATATGACTGTGACAGCCCACTGGGTAGATGTATGGACTCCCGCCGCAAGAACAGCAGCGGCGGCACCAGTAGCAGCATCTCGCAAACGCCAACTCTTTCCTAGGCAGGCTACGCTTTGTATCACCGCTTTCCAGAATACGCACACAGCTGAAAACCTCTTACGGCAACTGAGGAAGATCATCGCGGAATGGCTTACCCCAATTGGACTCTCCTGTGGATTTGTGGCATCGGACAACGCCAGCAATATTGTGTGTGCATTAAATATGGGCAAATTCCAGCACGTCCCATGTTTTGCACATACCTTGAATTTGGTGGTGCAGAATTTTTTAAAAAATGACAGGGGCGTGCAAGAGATGCTGTCGGTGGCCAGAAAAATTGCGGGACACTTTCGGCGTACAGGCACCACGTACAGAAGACTGGAGCACCACCAAAAACTACTGAACCTGCCCTGCCATCATCTGAAGCAAGAAGTGGTAACGAGGTGGAATTCAACCCTCTATATGCTTCAGAGGTTGGAGGAGCAGCAAAAGGCCATTCAAGCCTATACAATTGAGCACGATATAGTAGGTGGAATGCACCTGTCTCAAGTGCAGTGGAGAATGATTTCAACGTTGTGCAAGGTTCTGATGCCCTTTGAACTTGCCACACGTGAAGTCAGTTCAGACACTGCCAGCCTGAGTCAGGTCATTCCCCTCATCAGGCTTTTGCAGAAGAAGCTGGAGGCATTGAAGAAGGAGCTAAAAGGGAGCGATTCCGCTAGGCATGTGGGACTTGTGGATGCAGCCCTTAATTCGCTTAACAAGGATTCACGGGTGGTCAATCTGTTGAAATCAGAGCACTACATTTTGGCCACCGTGCTCGATCCTAGATTTAAAGCCTACCTTGGATCTCTCTTTCCGGCAGACACAGGTCTGCTGGGGTTGAAAGACCTGCTGGTGACAAAATTGTCAAGTCAAGCGGAACGCGACCTGTCAACATCTCCTCCTTCACATTCTCCCGCAACTGGGGGTGCGAGGAAAAGGCTCAGAATTCCGAGCCCACCCGCTGGCGGTGATGCAGGGCAGTCTGGAGCGACTGCTGATGCTGACATCTGGTCCGGACGAAAAACCTGACAACGATTACGGACATGTCGTCTACTGTCACTGCATATGATTCTCTCAACATTGATAGAATGGTGGAGGATTATATGAGTGACCGCATCCAAGTAGGCACGTCACACAGTCCGTACTTATACTGGCAGGAAAAAGAGGCAATTTGGAGGCCCTTGCACAAACTGGCTTTATTCTACCTAAGTTGCCCTCCCACAAGTGTGTACTCCGAAAGAGTGTTTAGTGCCGCCGCTCACCTTGTCAGCAATCGGCGTACGAGGTTACATCCAGAAAATGTGGAGAAGATGATGTTCATTAAAATGAATTATAATCAATTCCTCCGCGGAGACATTGACCAGCAGCAATTGCCTCCACAAAGTACACAGGGAGCTGAGATGGTGGATTCCAGTGGGGACGAATTGATAATCTGTGAGGAGGGGGATGTACACGGTGATATATCGGAGGGTGAAGATGAGGTGGACATCTTGCCTCTGTAGAGCCAGTTTGTGCAAGGAGAGATTAATTGCTTCTTTTTTGGGGGGGGTCCAAACCAACCCATCATATCAGTCACAGTCGTGTGGCAGACCCTGTCACTGAAATGATGGGTTGGTTAAAGTGTGCATGTCCTGTTTTGTTTATACAACATAAGGGTGGGTGGGAGGGCCCAAGGACAATTCCATCTTGCACCTCTTTTTTCTTTTCTTTTTCTTTGCATCATGTGCTGATTGGGGAGGGTTTTTTGGAAGGGACATCCTGCGTGACACTGCAGTGCCACTCCTAGATGGGCCCGGTGTTTGTGTCGGCCACTAGGGTCGCTAATCTTACTCACACAGTCAGCTACCTCATTGCGCCTCTTTTTTTCTTTGCGTCATGTGCTGTTTGGGGAGGGTTTTTTGGAAGGGACATCCTGCGTGACACTGCAGTGCCACTCCTAGATGGGCCCGGTGTTTGTGTCGGCCACTAGGGTCGCTAATCTTACTCACACAGTCAGCTACCTCATTGCGCCTCTTTTTTTCTTTGCGTCATGTGCTGTTTGGGGAGGGTTTTTTGGAAGGGCCATCCTGCGTGACACTGCAGTGCCACTCCTAGATGGGCCCGGTGTTTGTGTCGGCCACTAGGGTCGCTAATCTTACTCACACAGCTACCTCATTGCGCCTCTTTTTTTCTTTGCGTCATGTGCTGTTTGGGGAGGGTTTTTTGGAAGGGCCATCCTGCGTGACACTGCAGTGCCACTCCTAGATGGGCCCGGTGTTTGTGTCGGCCACTAGGGTCGCTAATCTTACTCACACAGCTACCTCATTGCGCCTCTTTTTTTCTTTGCGTCATGTGCTGTTTGGGGAGGGTTTTTTGGAAGGGACATCCTGCGTGACACTGCAGTGCCACTCCTAGATGGGCCCGGTGTTTGTGTCGGCCACTAGGGTCGCTTATCTTACTCACACAGCGACCTCGGTGCAAATTTTAGGACTAAAAATAATATTGTGAGGTGTGAGGTATTCAGAATAGACTGAAAATGAGTGTAAATTATGGTTTTTGAGGTTAATAATACTTTGGGATCAAAATGACCCCCAAATTCTATGATTTAAGCTGTTTTTTAGTGTTTTTTGAAAAAAACACCCGAATCCAAAACACACCCGAATCCGACAAAAAAAATTCGGTGAGGTTTTGCCAAAACGCGTTCGAACCCAAAACACGGCCGCGGAACCGAACCCAAAACCAAAACACAAAACCCTCATCTCTAATATATACTGCAAGAGTAAAAAACAACAGTGGAAGCTGAGTTCATACAAAGCCTTACATAGCCAAAGATAAATAGGGGAACCCCACAGTAAAAGTCTATACATATAATAAAACTGGGAGGGTTGTGTCTGTACATAGAATATTTTGGGGGGAATTATACTTCCCTTCTAGGGACTGTTTCTGGACTATCGAGATGAAAAAAACACTACTGTGTGAATTTGGATTGCGTTTTCACTACTGTATAGCTTAGTGACCTAGAAAGAAACTGAGGTATGTACTGTATGATCTCGATGTGACATCAGGGTGAGCAGCAATAAAGGAAAAACCAGACACTTTACATTTGGCGCGTGAAGTGTGCAGGCTCCTCCAAAATGACTATACAGCATGTGTGGAAGTTTGGAACTCGCTTAGTGCAGCTGGACTTCCAGCACACAGCACTGCACTGAAAGTTGATGTTCCGTTCATGCTTCTGCCCAAGTTATGCAACAGAACTAGAGATGTGCACATGAAATTTTTCGGGTTTTGTGTTTTGGTTTTGGGTTCGGTTCCGCGGCCGTGTTTTCGGTTCAACCGCGTTTTGGCAAAACCTCACCAAATTTTTTTTTGTCGGATTCGGGTGTGTTTTGGATTTGGGTGTTTTTTTTCAAAAAACACTAAAAAACAGCTTAAATCATAGAATTTGGGGGTCATTTTGATCCCAAAGTATTATTAACCTCAAAAACCATAATTTCCACTCATTTTCAGTCTATTCTGAACACCTCACACCTCACAATATTATTTTTAGTCCTAAAATTTGCACCGAGGTCGCTGGATGACTAAGCTAAGCGACCCTAGTGGCCGACACAAACACCTGGCCCATCTAGGAGTGTCACTGCAGTGTCACGCAGGATGGCCCTTCCAAAAAACACTCCCCAAACAGCACATGACGCAAAGAAAAAAAGAGGCGCAATGAGTAGCTGTGTGAGTAAGATAAGCGACCCTAGTGGCCGACACAAACACCTGGCCCATCTAGGAGTGGCACTGCAGTGTCACGCAGGATGGCCCTTCCAAAAAACACTCCCCAAACAGCACATGACGCAAAGAAAAAAAGAGGCGCAATGAGGTAGCTGTGTGAGTAAGCTAAGCGACCCTAGTGGCCGACACAAACACCTGGCCCATCTAGGAGTGGCACTGCAGTGTCACGCAGGATGGCCCTTCCAAAAAACACTCCCCAAACAGCACATGACGCAAAGAAAAAAAGAGGCGCAATGAGGTATCTGTGTGAGTAAGATAAGCGACCCTAGTGGCCGACACAAACACCTGGCCCATCTAGGAGTGGCACTGCAGTGTCACGCAGGATGGCCCTTCCAAAAAACACTCCCCAAACAGCACATGACGCAAAGAAAAAAAGAGGCGCAATGAGTAGCTGTGTGAGTAAGATAAGCGACCCTAGTGGCCGACACAAACACCTGGCCCATCTAGGAGTGGCACTGCAGTGTCACGCAGGATGGCCCTTCCAAAAAACACTCCCCAAACAGCACATGACGCAAAGAAAAAAAGAGGCGCAATGAGGTAGCTGTGTGAGTAAGCTAAGCGACCCTAGTGGCCGACACAAACACCTGGCCCATCTAGGAGTGGCACTGCAGTGTCACGCAGGATGGCCCTTCCAAAAAACAATCCCCAAACAGCACATGACGCAAAGAAAAAAAGAGGCGCAATGAGGTAGCTGTGTGAGTAAGATAAGCGACCCTAGTGGCCGACACAAACACCTGGCCCATCTAGGAGTGGCACTGCAGTGTCACGCAGGATGGCCCTTCCAAAAAACACTCCCCAAACAGCACATGACGCAAAGAAAAAAAGAGGCGCAATGAGGTAGCTGTGTGAGTAAGATAAGCGACCCTAGTGGCCGACACAAACACCTGGCCCATCTAGGAGTGGCACTGCAGTGTCACGCAGGATGGCCCTTCCAAAAAACACTCCCCAAACAGCACATGACGCAAAGAAAAAAAGAGGCGCAATGAGGTAGCTGTGTGAGTAAGCTAAGCGACCCTAGTGGCCGACACAAACACCTGGCCCATCTAGGAGTGGCACTGCAGTGTCACGCAGGATGGCCCTTCCAAAAAACACTCCCCAAACAGCACATGACGCAAAGAAAAAAAGAGGCGCAATGAGGTAGCTGTGTGAGTAAGATAAGCGACCCTAGTGGCCGACACAAACACCTGGCCTATCTAGGAGTGGCACTGCAGTGTCACGCAGGATGGCCCTTCCAAAAAACACTCCCCAAACAGCACATGACGCAAAGAAAAAAAGAGGCGCAATGAGGTAGCTGTGTGAGTAAGCTAAGCGACCCTAGTGGCCGACACAAACACCGGGCCCATCTAGGAGTGGCACTGCAGTGTCACGCAGGATGGCCCTTCCAAAAAACACTCCCCAAACAGCACATGACGCAAAGAAAAAAAGAGGCGCAATGAGGTAGCTGTGTGAGTAAGATAAGCGACCCTAGTGGCCGACACAAACACCTGGCCCATCTAGGAGTGGCACTGCAGTGTCACGCAGGATGGCCCTTCCAAAAAACACTCCCCAAACAGCACATGACGCAAAGAAAAATTAAAGAAAAAAGAGGTGCAAGATGGAATTGTCCTTGGGCCCTCCCACCCACCCTTATGTTGTATAAACAGGACATGCACACTTTAACCAACCCATCATTTCAGTGACAGGGTCTGCCACACGACTGTGACTGAAATGACGGGTTGGTTTGGACCCCCACCAAAAAAGAAGCAATTAATCTCTCCTTGCACAAACTGGCTCTACAGAGGCAAGATGTCCACCTCATCATCATCCTCCGATATATCACCGTGTACATCCCCCTCCTCACAGATTATCAATTCGTCCCCACTGGAATCCACCATCTCAGCTCCCTGTGTACTTTGTGGAGGCAATTGCTGCTGGTCAATGTCTCCACGAAGGAATTGATTATAATTCATTTTAATGAACATCATCTTCTCCACATTTTCTGGAAGTAACCTCGTACGCCGATTGCTGACAAGGTGAGCGGCGGCACTAAACACTCTTTCGGAGTACACACTTGTGGTAGGGCAACTTAGGTAGAATAAAGCCAGTTTGTGCAAGGGCCTCCAAATTGCCTCTTTTTCCTGCCAGTATAAGTACGGACTGTGTGACGTGCCTACTTGGATGCGGTCACTCATATAATCCTCCACCATTCTTTCAATGGGGAGAGAATCATATGCAGTGACAGTAGACGACATGTCAGTAATCGTTGGCAGGTCCTTCAGTCCGGACCAGATGTCAGCATCAGCAGTCGCTCCAGACTGCCCTGCATCACCGCCAGTGGGTGGGCTCGGAATTCTGAGCCTTTTCCTCGCACCCCCAGTTGCGGGAGAATGTGAAGGAGGAGATGTTGACAGGTCGCGTTCCGCTTGACTTGACAATTTTCTCACCAGCAGGTCTTTGAACCCCAGCAGACTTGTGTCTGCCGGAAAGAGAGATCCAAGGTAGGTTTTAAATCTAGGATCGAGCACGGTGGCCAAAATGTAGTGCTCTGATTTCAACAGATTGACCACCCGTGAATCCTTGTTAAGCGAATTAAGGGCTCCATCCACAAGTCCCACATGCCTAGCGGAATCGCTCCGTGTTAGCTCCTCCTTCAATGTCTCCAGCTTCTTCTGCAAAAGCCTGATGAGGGGAATGACCTGACTCAGGCTGGCAGTGTCTGAACTGACTTCACGTGTGGCAAGTTCAAAGGGCAGCAGAACCTTGCACAACGTTGAAATCATTCTCCACTGCGCTTGAGACAGGTGCATTCCACCTCCTATATCGTGCTGAATTGTATAGGCTTGAATGGCCTTTTGCTGCTCCTCCAACCTCTGAAGCATATATAGGGTTGAATTCCACCTCGTTACCACTTCTTGCTTCAGATGATGGCAGGGCAGGTTCAGGCGTTTTTGGTGTTGCTCCAGTCTTCTGTACGTGGTGCCTGTACGCCGAAAGTGTCCCGCAATTCTTCTGGCCACCGACAGCATCTCTTGCACACCCCTGTCGTTTTTAAAAAAATTCTGCACCACCAAATTCAAGGTATGTGCAAAACATGGGACGTGCTGGAATTTGCCCATATTTAATGCACACACAATATTGCTGGCGTTGTCCGATGCCACAAATCCACAGGAGAGTCCAATTGGGGTAAGCCATTCCGCGATGATCTTCCTCAGCTGCCGTAAGAGGTTTTCAGCTGTGTGCGTATTCTGGAAAGCGGTGATACAAAGCGTAGCCTGCCTAGGAAAGAGTTGGCGTTTGCGAGATGCTGCTACTGGTGCCGCCGCTGCTGTTCTTGCGGCGGGAGTCCATACATCTACCCAGTGGGCTGTCACAGTCATATAGTCCTGACCCTGCCCTGCTCCACTTGTCCACATGTCCGTGGTTAAGTGGACATTGGGTACAACTGCATTTTTTAGGACACTGGTGAGTCTTTTTCTGACGTCCGTGTACATTCTCGGTATCGCCTGCCTAGAGAAGTGGAACCTAGATGGTATTTGGTAACGGGGGCACACTACCTCAAGAAATTGTCTAGTTCCCTGTGAACTAACGGCGGATACCGGACGCACGTCTAACACCAACATAGTTGTCAAGGCCTCAGTTATCCGCTTTGCAACAGGATGACTGCTGTGATATTTCATCTTCATCGCAAAGGACTGTTGGACAGTCAATTGCTTACTGGAAGTAGTACAAGTTGGCTTACGACTTCCCCTCTGGGATGACCATCGACTCCCAGCAGCAACAACAGCAGCGCCAGCAGCAGTAGGCGTTACACGCAAGGATGCATCGGAGGAATCCCAGGCAGGAGAGGAATCGTCAGAATTGCCAGTGACATGGCCTGCAGGACTATTGGCATTCCTGGGGAAGGAGGAAATTGACACTGAGGGAGTTGGTGGGGTGGTTTGCGTGAGCTTGGTTACAAGAGGAAGGGATTTACTGGTCAGTGGACTGCTTCCGCTGTCACCCAAAGTTTTTGAACTTGTCACTGACTTATTATGAATGCGCTGCAGGTGACGTATAAGGGAGGATGTTCCGAGGTGGTTAACGTCCTTACCCCTACTTATTACAGCTTGACAAAGGCAACACACGGCTTGACACCTGTTGTCCGCATTTCTGTTGAAATACTTCCACACCGAAGAGCTGATTTTTTTGGTATTTTCACCAGGCATGTCAACGGCCCTATTCCTCCCACAGACAACAGGTGTCTCCCCGGGTGCCTGACTTAAACAAACCACCTCACCATCAGAATCCTCCTGGTCAATTTCCTCCCCAGCGCCAGCAACACCCATATCCTCCTTATCCTGGTGTACTTCAACACTGACATCTTCAATCTGACTATCAGGAACTGGACTGCGGGTGCTCCTTCCAGCACTTGCAGGGGGCGTGCAAATGGTGGAAGGCGCATGCTCTTCACGTCCAGTGTTGGGAAGGTCAGGCATCGCAACCGACACAATTGGACTCTCCTTGTGGATTTGGGATTTCGAAGAACGCACAGTTCTTTGCGGTGCTTTTGCCAGCTTGAGTCTTTTCATTTTTCTAGCGAGAGGCTGAGTGCTTCCATCCTCATGTGAAGCTGAACCACTAGCCATGAACATAGGCCAGGGCCTCAGCCGTTCCTTGCCACTCCGTGTGGTAAATGGCATATTGGCAAGTTTACGCTTCTCCTCCGACAATTTTATTTTAGATTTTAGAGTCCTTTTTTTACTGATATTTGGTGTTTTGGATTTTACATGCTCTGTACTATGACATTGGGCATCGGCCTTGGCAGACGACGTTGCTGGCATTTCATCGTCTCGGCCATGACTAGTGGCAGCAGCTTCAGCACGAGGTGGAAGTGGATCTTGATCTTTCCCTAATTTTGGAACCTCAACATTTTTGTTCTCCATATTTTAATAGGCACAACTAAAAGGCACCTCAGGTAAACAATGGAGATGGATGGATACTAGTATACTTATGGATGGACGAGCGACTGCCGACACAGAGGTAGCTACAGCCGTGGACTACCGTACTGTGTCTGCTGCTAATATAGACTGGATGATAATGAGATGAAATCAATATATATATATATAATATCACTAGTACTGCAGCCGGACAGGTATATATATTTATTATGTAATGACTGATGACGGACCTGCTGGACACTGTCAGCTCAGCAGCACCGCAGACTGCTACAGTAAGCTACTATAGTAGTATGTATAAAGAAGAAAGGAAAAAAAAAAAAAACACGGGTAGGTGGTATACAATTATGGATGGACGAGCGACTGCCGACACAGAGGTAGCTACAGCCGTGGACTACCGTACTGTGTCTGCTGCTAATATAGACTGGATGATAATGAGATGAAATCAATATATATATATATATATATATATATATATATAATATCACTAGTACTGCAGCCGGACAGGTATATATATTTATTATGTAATGACTGATGACGGACCTGCTGGACACTGTCAGCTCAGCAGCACCGCAGACTGCTACAGTAAGCTACTATAGTAGTATGTATAAAGAAGAAAGGTAAAAAAAAACACGGGTAGGTGGTATACAATATTATATATATATTATATACAATTATATATATATATATATATATATATTAAACTGGTGGTGATTATTAAACTGGTGGTCAGGTCACTGGTCACACTCAGCAACTTGCAAGTAGTACTCCTAAGCAGACAATCACAATATATATTATACTGGTGGTCAGTGTGGTCACAATGGCAGTGTGGCACTCTGGCAGCAAAAGTGTGCACTGTACATTATATGTACTCCTGAGTCCTGCTCTCAGACTCTAACTGCTCCCCACTGTCAGTGTCTCCCCCACAAGTCAGATATACACGTCACACTATCTATCACTTCAGCAAGTAGTAGTACTCCTCCTAATGCTCCCCAAAATTACTACTGTGTCTCTCTCTAGTAGTCTCACTCTCTTCTCTATAAACGGAGAGGACGCCAGCCACGTCCTCTCCCTATGAATCTCAATGCACGTGTGAAAATGGCGGCGACGCGCGGCTCCTTATATAGAATCCGAGTCTCGCGATAGAATCCGAGCCTCGCGAGAATCCGACAGCGGGATGATGACGTTCGGGCGCGCTCGGGTTAACCGAGCAAGGCGGGAAGATCCGAGTCGCTCGGCCCCGTGTAAAAAAAAATGAAGTTCGGGCGGGTTCGGATTCCGAGGAACCGAACCCGCTCATCTCTAAACAGAACCCGACGTAAAGTGATTGTTCTGCAGAGGAACCTAATTGAGTCAGAGATTCTAATGGGATGTGGTGCAGACAAGACTGTGCTTATACCACGTATACCCCGTATCCCCAGCAACTTTTATTAATCTTTTTGTGTTAGTCCCTGAAGGAAAACTGCAGACATTTTGTTTACAATTAAATTTTGTGATCAATGTGTACAATGTAAAATATTCACCACGATATTAAATTGCACTACTGTCTTTGTAAAATTATTTCCTCTGAGCAATAACAGACATTCACGCGTCCGAAGTCGCGGGGAAATGCTGGTAATTATATTCTGATGTGAGTATAATAGTT
This sequence comes from Pseudophryne corroboree, assembly GCF_028390025.1. Lineage (NCBI taxonomy): Eukaryota > Metazoa > Chordata > Amphibia > Anura > Myobatrachidae > Pseudophryne > Pseudophryne corroboree. The sequence continues at coordinate 1,169,475,397 of NC_086444.1, forward strand.
TTAAACAATAAGTTAAATCACACTTCCCCAAGGTCAGTCATGCAAAAGACAACAGGGGCCCCAAACCAGAAATAACCAGTCTTGGCCGGTCTGGTGGGCTTTGTGAGGTCATGCTGTGATGTCATAATGGATACTGCCTATATCAAGGCTGTGCTATTACTGTCTCTTGCCATTACCTCCAGAGGCCTGGCACAGGACAGCTTACTGGCAGAAGAAGATACTTGCATAAGGTTAGTGACTGGACAAACTTAAAGGCAGCTTAGTTCGAAGCTTCGGCAGAATTTTAGCATGACTGCTAATATATGACTCGGGGACAGCATAGTATTGGATAAAAACAAAATCTGACACCTGCTGGGACAGTGCCGTTACTTAACAACCACAAGCGGCTGCAACTGGGTCACTGGAGATGTTTGAAGAGCACTGTCTAGCTGGGCCTATAATGTACCTACAGTAATTAATCCTTTTTGTGCGTCTGCACATATGACATCTCCTTGGAGTTGTTTGGTGAGCCTGTAATGTTGCAAATTAAATCCTTATATGCTCTCTCTGTCTGCCTAAATCCCAGTATGCCAGTATTGCAGGCGTTTCTATTTTACCTAATGTGCAGAGGTGTAAGAGAATTATATTGTGCTTTAGTGATTACGTTTGTTTTTATCCAATACTATATATAGCTTGCAGCTGTAACCCTTATACGCATCGGAAATAAGTGCTAAAGTGGTTTTGACTGGTTCTTAAATAGAGCCCTAAATACTGACAGAATGCTAGGGCTTTGCCGCTTTTCCCTCCGTTTTTCCCTTTTTCCCTATTTTGTCTCTCTCTCTCTCTCTCTCTCTCTCTCTCTCTCTCTCAGCCCCTTCCCCACCCAACCTCACCCTGTCTCTCGCTTTCGTTTTCTCTCACTCTCACCATCGACATGTAGATGCAGTTTTCACCAACCGAGGCTTACACCAGCTTATTCCTCTTTTACGACAATTTTGTAAGAATTCTGGACCAATCTTGGTCTGGAATTCCCTATTTTTTAATGCAGAGTAAATAATACTACTAATAATAATTTAAAATAATAAGAAGAAGAAGAAGAAAAAGACAGAAGGGATGACTAGTTAGTGGGTGGGCTGATTGTCTGGACAAACTCTGCATAGTCTCTTAATGCCTAGAGGGACAGGCAGTCCTTCAGCCATGGGTCCCCAGAGGTTTCCTCCACAAGGGGGTTTTTCCTCTCCTTAGTGTTGAAGGATGACTCTTTGTGAGTCATGAGGCTTAAACCATCTTGTTCCTCTTATAGGACAAGTTTTAAAGAATTCTGGACCAATCTTGGACCGGAATTCCCTATTTTTTAATGCAGAGATGTATAATAATAATAATAATAATAATAATAATAAAAAATTATTTAAAATATAAGAAAAAGAACATGTAGAAGAAGACGACAGAAGGGATGACTGGGTATGTGGGTGGGTGGATTGTCTGGGCAAAATCTGCATAGTCTCTATCCCTAGAGGGACAGGCAGTCCTTCAGCCATGGGTCCCCAGAGATTTCCTCCACAAGGGTTTTTTTCCCTCTCCTTAGTGTTGAAGGTTGACTATTCGTGAGTCATGAGGCTTCCGCCATTTTGTTCCTCTTATAGGACAAGTTTTTAAGAATTCTGGACCAATCTTGGTCCGGAATTCCCTATTTTTCAATGCAGAGTAAATAATAATTTAAAAAATATAACAAAATAGAAGAAAGAAGGAATGTCTGGGTTATGCAAAGTTAGTAAGTGTGTGGTCTGGGGAAACTCTGCAGAGTCTCTTAATGCCTAGAGTAGGGGTGGGCAAAATACGGCCCACGGGTCGGATGCGGCCTGCAAACCGATCCTGCCTGGCTCACTGCCTCCCACCAGCAAGCAGTGACAAGCGTCCCGACCGGCTGAGCTGCTTGTCATTGCTCTGCAGTACCTCCAAGCTGCCTGCGGCACCTGTCTCCCCTGCTGCTGCACGTCGCCTGTGTTGTAGCAGCCTCCTCCTCCCGCCTCCAGAGTCCCCAGTGACAACAGCAGTGTTCAGCCAAAAGGGGGGGCGGAACAAAGTGCCAATGAGGGGACGGGGCTACACGGGACCTCAGGGGGCGGAGCTACACAGGACAAGAGCCTGACTGCTACAGATCAATCCTTCCTGCACTGCCAGCCAGCCAGATCAGTGAGTTAATGGAAAAAGTGAGTGAAAGAAAGAAAGTGTATTTGTGTTTGTTTGTTTGTGTGTGTGTGTGTGTGTGTGTGTGTGTGTGTGTGTGTGTGTGTGTGTGTGTATATATGTGAGAGTGTGTGTGTTAGTGTGTGTATATTTGTGTGTGCGGCCAGTGGCGTCAGGCTGTTTTTAGGTTGAGGGTAGAGATCTTTAGCTCTCGCTGTACCAACCCCTCCCGTGTTCTGTCACCGTGTCACACCCCAGTGGTCTGTCACGGTGTCACACCCCAGTGTTCTGTCACGGTGTCACACCCCAGTGTTCTGTCACGGTGTCACACCCCTGTGTTCTGTCACGGTGTCACACCCCAGTGTTCTGTCACGGTGTCACACCCCAGTGTTCTGTCACGGTGTCACACCCCTGTGTTCTGTCACGGTGTCACACCCCCGGTGTTCTGTCACTGTGTCACCCCGTGTTCTGTCACCGTGTCACACCCCAGTGTTCTGTCACCGTGTCACACCCCAGTGTTCTGTCACCGTGTCACTGCCCCGTGTTCTGTCACTGTCACCCCCAGTGTTCTGTCACTGTGTCACCCCGTGTTCTGTCACCGTGTCACACCCCAGTGTTCTGTAACCATGTCACACCCCAGTGTTCTGTCACCGTGTCACACCCCAGTGTTCTGTCACCATGTCAACCCCCGTGTTCTGTCACTGTCACCCCCCGTGTTCTGTCACTGTGTCACCCCATGTTCTGTAACCATGTCACCCCCGTGTTCTGTCACCGTGTCACCCCCCATGTTCTGTCACCATGTCACCCCCGGGTTCTGTCACCGTGTCACACCCCCGTGCTCTGTCACCGTGTCACACCCCCGTGTTCTGTCACTGTGTCACCCCCTCCGTGTTCTGTCACTGTCACCCCAGTGTTCTGTCAGCGTGTCACCTCCCCCCCCCCCCATGTTCTGTCACTGTGTCACACCCCTGTGTTCTATCACTGTCACACCTTTCCCCAGGGGCCATAAGACACTGGATAATTTGCTTGCTGCGCAATGATTATCCCAAATAAAATGTTAATGTGTAAAAGGGGGCTCTACCTGCTGTAATGTGTAAAAGGGAGCTCTACCTTGCATACTGTGTAAAAAGGGGGCTCTACCATCCATACTGTATATAAGGGAGCTATACCTGCCATAATGTGTGTAAATGGGGCTTTACCTGGTGTAATGTGTGTAAGTGGCGCTACTGTGTGGGTGTGACACATTTTGAATAATGGAGACTATTGAGCAGCCTAATATGAATCTGTATTATTTTTTGCCCATGCCCCTTCCACATGAAGCCACGTCCCTATGTTTTTAGCACGTGAGGGGGGGGGTAGAAGCTATTTTATGTGTGGCCCTCGGATACTGACAAGAAAGTGTCAAGTGGCCCCTCAGCTGAAATAATTGCCCACCCCTGGCCTAGAGGGACGGGTAATCCTTCAGCCATGGGTCCCCATAGGTTTCCTCCCCGAGGGGGTGTTTCCTCTCCTCAGTGCTGAATGATGACTAACTCTTAATGAGTCATGAGGCTTCTTCCATCTTGTTCCTCTTATAGGACAAATGTTTAAGAATTCTGGACCAATCTTGGTCCGGAATTCCCTATTTTTAATGCAGCGTAAATAATACTAATAATAATTTAAAAAAAATAAGACAAAAAAGAAGACAGAAGTGATGACTGGGTTATGCAAAGTTAGTGACTGGGTGGTCTGGGAAAACTCTGCAGTCTCTTAATGCCTAGAGGGACAGGTAATTCTTCAGCCATGGGTCCCCAGAGGTTTACTCCCTGAGGGGGTGTTTCCTCTCCTCAGTGCTGCATGATGACTAACTCTTAATGAGTCATGAGGTTTCCACCATCTTGTTCGTCTTATAGGACAAGTTTTTAAGAATTCTGGACCAATCTTGGTCCGGAATTCCCTATTTTTTAATGCAGCGTAAATAATACTAATAATAATTTAAAAAAATAAGACAAAAAAGAAGAAAGAAGGGATGACTGGGTTATGCAAAGTTAGTGGTTGGGTGGGCTGTGAAAACTCTGCAGAGTCTCTTAATGCCTAGAGGGATGGGTAATCCTTCAGCCATGGGTCCCCAGGGGTTTTCTCCACAAGGTTTTTTTTCTCTCCTCAGTGCTGAATGATGACTAACTCTTAATGAGTCATGAGGCTTCCGCCATCTTGTTCCTCATATAGGACAAATTTTTAAGAATTCTGGACCAATCTTGGTCTGGAATTCCCTATTTTTTAGTGCAGAATAAATAATAATAATTTTTAAAAAATCGGTCAAAAAGCAAGACAGAAGGGATGACTGGGTTATGCAAAGTTAGTGGGTGGGTGGTCTGGGAAAACTCTGCAGAGTCTCTTAATGCCTAGAAGGACAGGTAATCTTTCAGCCATGAGTCCCCAGAGGTTTATACCCTGAGGGGGTGTTTCCTCTCCACAGTGCTGAATGATGACTAACTCTTAATGAGTCATAAGGCTTCCACCATCTTGTTCCTCTTATAGGACAAGTTTTTAAGAATTCTGGACCAATCTTGGTCCGGAATTCCCTATTTCTAAATGCAGAGTAAATAATAATTTAAAAAAATAAGACAAAAAAGGAGACAGAAGGTATGACTGGGTTATGCAAAGTTAGTGGGTGGGTAGTCTGGGAAAACTCTGCAGAGTCTCTTAATACCTAGAGGGAAGTGCAATCCTTCAGCCATGGGTCCCCAGAGGTTTCCTCCACAAGGGGGGTTTTCCTTTCCTTAGTGCTGAATGATGACTCCTCATGAGTCCTGAGTTTTCCACCATCTTGTTCCTCTTATAGGACAAGTTTGTAATATTTCTGGACCAATCTTGGTCAGGAATTTCCTCTTCTTTAAATACACAGTAAATACTACTACTACTACTACTACTACTACTACTATCTACTACTACTATTACTAATAATAATAATAATAATAATAATAATAAACATTAGAAGAACACGAAGAAGAAGAACTACATTTAACTTGAAATAAAAATGGACATTTTTACATATATTTTGCTTGAAGTTGTCTTTATGTTTATCAATAAATCCTCTCAAAAGGTGAAGAGATGACACATATTTGGGGAGACAATAATATTAGGAGAGTTCAGAACCATGCATTTTTTATTCTGCACAAGAGAGTACCCGATGAGGCAGCCATGTTGGGCACACTACATAGTGTACACTGTGCAATTAGCAAAACATGGCTGTAAAGCATACAAGGGTAAATCAAAAGCAACTAAGAGGAGTTCCAGTTCCTCAGCTTACACAGTAAGGAATATGGTCTTGCTCTGTAATTTGCTTTTTTCCACTCTTTTCCTTTATAAAAATTTAACAGTGAGCTGAGGAGAAAATAACAAGAGGGCCGTGTTACAGTTTAAGATAATTTATAAAAAAATTATCTGACCAAAAAAAAAAAAGTTCTATTAATTATCTGACACTCAGAAGATGGTACACTTATATTGTGAGTTGCATAAAATATTTATATGCAGCCTACATGGATTACTGACACCTCAGGAGTGATGTGATAACTTTGGGCTGTGGTAAGGGTTCTAATCACACAGACTTTGTTTCAGTGCAAAATAGACAAATGCAAGTGCTATGAGAACACCTAAATATAAATACATTGCTAAAATTCTAAATAACTAGAGTGGAGATAATAGCATACAGGTTTAATCTAGTTTTCACTTAAAAACCACTATCAGTAAAAATAAAATGCTGAATGAGTGCTGGATGTGATCTGCAGTACAGAGCCCCTGACCTGCTTCATAGGACTGGACCAACAACTGACCTGCGGGGGAGTCCTGAGAGCAGCGGCACATGACTGGACCAAAAAAGAAGATGGCTCTAAAGTCCTGGAACAGCAGAGGGCTAATCGCAAAATGAGCTTCATACAAACATCTATTCCCTAAGGTAGCGATTCCCAAACTGGGATGCAGGGGTGCCCTGGGTTGGTTGCCCAGGATGTATTCACATTATTTATGGCCAATGTAATAGGTAAAACCAGTGCTGGTGGATTCCCATCATAACATATGTGGACAGACAAGCAAATTCTGTCCCTCACCACATGACTGACCCTAAGGATGATCTTTAATCACAATTTAATTAAATTAATGTTTTTCTAAATTTCATGTTAAGAAAATTTTGATGTAGAGGTGCCGTGAAGAAAATTCTGATACTCTATGGCGCAGTGACTCAATATTATTTGGGAACCACATGTAGTGGGAAACACTACACGTTTCTGCTTGTGAATTCGGTCACCAGTATTACACTATGGGCCCGATCAGTAAGGATTGCAGATTCTGCTAATTATCACAATTTGCAATCCTTGTGAACGCATGCTGGGGGCCGCCCATCGCAGGACAAGGCCGCGCAGCATGCTGACCGCCGCCTCCCCCCCTGATCAAGCACAAATTGGGATCGCATCGCATTTTCGGCTTGATAGCAGAAATTAAGCTGTGCCGTTAGGAGGCCCGCCGCCATCTTTCTGATGACGTCACATGCAGCTGCTGCGATCACACCAACACCACGCCCCCTGTTTCCATGACGCCACCTCCGCCCCCGCAACTCTCCCTCTCCACCTACGAAATGGAGCGTTGACAGGCATCTGCTGCCGCCCCTTTCTGAAAATGCGGGCACATGCGCAGGACGGGCGCTGCACATTTACACCACATCTTTTTTGTAATTTCTGCGATCCAACCTGAATCAGTCCCTATGTTTGTGCATTTGTTTTGTTTTCTCTGAGGTACTGAATATCAACTGATACAGAGTGAACTCCAATGAGGAATATTCTATGAATCTGTATTCTAAGCATGTGTGTGTGCACTTTTTGTGTGGTGGATCTCTCTTTTAAAAAAAAACAGTTTCTTCAGTCTGGGTGACTCTTTCCACTGTGACGATCAGCAGCCTCTTAGTGAACCTGCGGTATTCACCCTTTGTGGTTGCAATATCAAACATTAATAAGTATACCCCTGGTAGGATGATTCTATTGTGCTTGGCACCTCCTGTTGGCCGTCGGGTGTCTGACGGAGCAATTCAATTGTTTCTCTGTTTGGGCTCCCATTAGTATTTAACGTACAGTACCTGATAGCACTGGGTTTAGCCACGCAAACCAGCTAAACCCATCTAAAGTTCTTGTTTGGGCGTCCAAACTATGGACTTTTCACTTTTTTTTTTCTCGCTCCTCCCAAAGCTTCAAGAAAAAATACTTCTGCCGTGGCTAGTGGGCGTCTGAGCAGAGCAACAATTGAATTGCTCCGTCACAATGGATGTCCATAAAAAAACAATCACATATGTTAACTTTTTTCCTCCTAGTCTGTATATGTTCTAGAGATGAGCGGGTTCGGTTCTCCGAGAACCAAACTCCCCCGAACTTCACGTGGTTTACACGTGTCCGAGGCAGCCTCGGTTCTTCCCGCCTGACTCGGAAAACCCGAACGAGGCAAAACGTCATCATCCCGCTGTCGGATTCTTGTGAGATTCGGATTCCATATAAAAAGCCGTGCGTCGCCGCCATTTTCACTCGTGCATTGTCGAGAGAGCGAGAGGACGTGGCTACATTCTCTCAGTGGAAAGCTCTATATCAGCTCAATATCAGTGCTCAGTATCTGTGCTGCATTGTGGTGACCAGTATACCACAGTACAATAGTACAGTGCTGCATCTCGCTGCTCAGTGTCAGTTCTAGTATCCTCATCAGTGCTCAGGATCACTGCTCATTGTCTTGTGCTGCATTGTCGTGACCAGTATACTACAGTACAATAGTCCAGTGCTGCATCTCGCTGCCCAGTGTCAGTTCTAGTATCCTCATCAGTGCTCAGGATCACTGCTCATTGTCTTGTGCTGCATTGTCGTGTCCAGTATACTACAGTACAATAGTCCAGTGCTGCATCTTGCTGCCCAGGGTCAGTTCTAGTTAGGGAGGCCAATCCCGGGATCGGGATCGGCGGGATACCGGGATTTGGGCCCAAAAATGCTGGGATTTGAATCCCGGGATTGGAGCATCCAATCCCGGGATTCACGGGATTACACTGCGCATGTGCGGGAGGGAGTGTGTGTAAGTAATACTACTTACAATTAGGCGGGCGGCAGCCATAGACGAACGCTGAATGCGGCGGCACTTCAAATGTGGCGCCGGCTGCCAGCCAATCAGAGCTGGCGGACCGGCAGCCAATCAGGGAAGCTGCCGCGGCAGCCAATCAGGAGCGACTGCTGCGGCCGCTTCCCTGATTGGCTGCTGGTCCGCCAGCTCTGGTTGGCTGGCGGCCGGCGCTTCATTTGAAATGCCGCCGCGTTCAGTGTGTCCATGGCTGGCGCCCACCTAATAGTAAGTGGTACTTACACCCACCCTCCCTCCCGCGCCGCTACCAACCCTCCCCGCTACCTACTGTACATCCTCCCGCCAAGCTACCTACACCCTCCCGCCCCGCTACCTACACCCTCCTGCACTGCTACCTACACCCTCCCTCCCTTCCCCGCCGCTACCTACACCCTCCCGCACCGCTACCTACCCTCCAGCGCTGCTCCCTACACCCTTCTTCACTGATCCCTACTGCAATCCCGGGATACCGGGAATCCCGGGATTGATCGTTTTTCAATCCCGAATCCCGGGATTGAAAAAACGGCCCGGGATTGGCCTCCCTAGTTCTAGTATCCTCATCAGTGCTCAGGATCAGTGCTCATTGTCTTGTGCTGCATTGTGGTGACCAGTATACTACAGTACAATAGTCCAGTGCTGCATTTCGCTGCTCAGTGTCAGTTCTAGTATTCTCATCAGTGCTCAGGATCACTACTCATTGTCTTGTGCTGCATTGTGGTGACCAGTATACTACAGTACATTACTAAAAGTACTAAAGTACTAAAAGGGTTGAGATTACCTTAAGGATAAAAAAAAAAAAGGGCAGACTAGATGGGCCAAGTGGTTCTTATCTGCCGCCAAATTCTATGTTTCTATGTTTCTATGTTAAAAGTCCAGTGTCTTGTGCTGCATCTTGCTGCTGTAGGGTGCTGTGGTAGTGTCCTGTCACTGTGCATAGGTCATCATCATTCCAGTCACAGTGGTATCTGGTATCTATCTAGTAGTATCTAATTTCAGACATTACTGCCGTCTAATTCCAGACATATTACTGGCATATAATTCCACACATTAAAAAATGGAGAACAAAAATTTGGAGTGTAAAATAGGGAAAGATCAAGATCCACTTCCACCTAGTGCTGAAGCTGCTGCCACTAGTCATGGCAGAGACAATGAAATGCCATCAACATCGTCTGCCAAGGCCGATGCCCAATTTCATAGTAGAGAGCATGTAAAATCCAAAAAACAAAAGTTCAGTAAAATGACCCAAAAATCTAAATTAAAATCGTCTGAGGAGAAGCGTAAAGTTGCCAATATGCCATTTATGACACGGAGTGGCAAGGAACGGCTGAGGCCCTGGCCTATGTTCATGGCTAGTGGTTCAGCTTCACATGAGGATGGAAGCACTTATCCTCCCGCTAGAAAAATGAAGAGTTAAGCTGGCAAAAGCACAGCAAAGAACTGTGCGTTCTTCTAAATCACAAATCCCCAAGGAGAGTCCAATTGTGTCGGTTGCGATGCCTGACCTTCCCAACACTGGACGGGAAGAGGTGGCTCCTTCCACCATTTGCATGCCCCCTGCAAGTGCTGGAAGGAGCACCCACAGTCCAGTTCCTGATATTCAAATTGAAGATGTCACTGTGGAAGTACACCAGGATGAGGATATGGGTGTTGCTGGCGCTGAGGAGGAAATTGACAAGGAGGATTCTGATGGTGAGGTGGTTTGTTTAAGTCAGGCACCCGGGGAGACACCTGTTGTCCGTGGAATGAATAAGGCCATTGACATGCCTGGTCAAAATACCAAAAAAATCACCTCTTCGGTGTGGAATTATTTTTACAGAAATGCGGACAACAGGTGTCAAGCCGTGTGTTGCCTTTGTCAAGCTGTAATAAGTAGGGGTAAGGACGTTAACCACCTAGGAACATCCTCCCTTATACGTCACCTGGAGCGCATTCATCAGAAGTCATTGACAAGTTCAAAAACTTTGGGTGACAGCGGAAGCAGTACACTGACAACTAAATCCCTTCTTCCTCTTGTACCCAAGCTCCTGCAAACCACCCCACCAACTACCTCAATGTCAATTTCCAACTTAGACAGGAACGCCAATAGTCCTGCAGGCCATGTCACTGGCAAGTCTGACGAGTCCTCTCCTAACTGGGATTCCTCCGATGGATCCTTGAGTGTAACGCCTACTGCTGCTGTTGGTGCTGACGCTGCTGTTGTTGCTGCTGGGAGTCGATCGTCATCCCAGAAGGGAAGTCGGAAGACCACTTGTACTACTTCCAGTAAGCAATTGACTGTCCAACAGTCCTTTGCGAGGAAGATGAAATATCACAGCAGTCATCCTGTTGCAAAGCGGATAACTCAGGCCTTGACAACTATGTTGGTGTTAGACGTGCGTCTGGTATCCGCCATTAGTTCACAGAGACTTAGGGAATTGCTTGAGGTACTGTGTTCCCGGGACCAAATACCATCTAGGTTCCACTTCTCTAGGCAGGCGATACAGAGAATATACACAGACGTCAGAAAAAGAGTCACCAGTGTCCTAAAAAATGCAGTTGTACCCACTGTCCACTTAACCACGGACATGTGGACAAGTGGAGCAGGGCAGACTAAGGACTATATGACTGTGACAGCCCACTGGGTAGATGTATGGCCTCCCGCAGCAACAACAGCAGCAGCAGCGGCATCAGTAGCAGCATCTCACAAACGCCAACTCGTTCCTAGGCAGGCTACGCTGTGTATCACCGCTTTCCATAAGAGGCACACAGCTGACAACCTCTTACGGAAACTGAGGAACATCATCGCAGATTGGCTTACCCCATTGGACTCTCCTGCGGATTTGTGACATCGGACAACGCCACCAATATTGTGCGTGCATTACATGTGGGCAAATTCCAGCACGTCCCATGTTTTGCACATACAATGAATTTGGTGGTGCAGAATTTTTAAAAAAATGACAGGTGCGTGCAGGAGATGCTGTCGGTGGCCCGAAGAATTGCAGGCCACTTTCGGCTTTCAGCCACCGCGTGCCGAAGACTGGAGCACCAGCAAACACTCCTGAACATGCCCTGCCATCAGCTGAAGCAAGAGGTGGTAACGAGGTGGAATTCAACTCTCTATATGCTTCAGAGGATGGAGGAGCAGCAAAAGGCCATTCAAGCCTATACATCTGCCTATGATATAGGCAAAGGAGGGGGAATGCACCTGACTCAAGCGCAGTGGAGAATGATTTCAACGTTGTGCAAGGTTCTCCAACCCTTCGACCTTGCCACATGTGAAGTCAGTTCAGACACTCCCAGCCTAAGTCAGGTCATTCCCCTCATCAGGCTTTTTGAAGGAGGAGCTAAAATGGAGCGAATCCTCTAGGCATGTGGGACTTGTGGATGGAGCCCTTCATTCGCTTAACCAGGATTCATGGGGGGTCAATCTGTTGAAATCAGAGCACTACACTTTGGCCACTGTGCTCGATCCTAGGTGTAAAGCCTACGTTGTATCTCTCTTTCCAGCATACACAAGTGTGCAGATGTTCAAAGACCTGCTGGTGAGACACTTGTCAAGTCAAGCGGAACGTGACCCACCAACAGCTCAGCCTTCATTTTCTACCGCCACTGGAGCTGCCAGGAAAAGGATCAGATTTCCAAAACCACCCGCTGGCGGTGATGCAGGGCAGTCAGGAGCAAGTGCTGACATCTGGTCCGGACTGAAGGACCTGCCAACGATCACTGACATGTCATCTACTGTCACTGCATATGATTCTGTCACCATTGAAAGAATGGTGGAGGATTATATGAGTGACAGCATCCAAGTAGGCATGTCCTATACTGTCATCAATTGTAAGTTGCTGTTTTCCTGTTTGATTATTTGTTTATGTACTCTGTAATTGGGCGCTGCGGAACCCTTGTGGCGCCATATAAATAAGGGATATTAATAATAATAATAATAATGTCAGACAGTCTGTACGTATACTGGCAAGAAAAAGAGGCAATTTGGAGGCCCTTGCACAAATTGGCTTTATTTTAGTTAAGTTGCCCCCATCCAGTGTGTACTCCGAAAGAGTGTTTAGTGCAGCCGGTAACCTTGTCAGCGATCGGCGTAGGAGGTTACTTCCACAAAATGTGGAGAAGATGATGTTCATCAAAATGAATTATAATCAATTCCTCCATGGAGACATTCACCAGCAATTGTCTCCAGAAATTACACAGGGACCTGTGATGGTGGATTCCAGTGGGGACGAATTAATACTCTGTGAGGAGGGGGATGTACACAGTGAAATGGGTGAGGAATCGGACGATGAGGAGGAGGTGGACATCCTGCCTCTGTAGAGCCAGTTTGTGCAAGGAGAGATTGATTGCTTCTTTTTTGGTGGGGGCCTAAACCAACCAGTCATTTCAGTCACAGTCGTGTGGCAGACCCTGTCGCTGAAATGATGGGTTGGTTAAAGTGTGCATGTCCTGTTTATACAACATAAGGGTGGGTGGGAGGGCCCAAGGACAATTCCATCTTGCACCTCTTTTTTTTTATTTATCTTTGTATCATGTGCTGTTTGGGGACTTTTTTTGAAGTGCCATCCTGTCTGACACTGCAGTGCCACTCCTAGATGGGCCAGGTGTTTGTGACGCCCACTTGGGTCACTTAGCTTAGTCATCCAGCGACCTCGGTGCAAATTTTAGGACTAAAAATAATATTGTGAAGTGTGAGGTGTTCAGAATAGACTGGAAATGAGTGGAAATTATGGTTATTGAGGTTAATAATACTATAGGATCAAAATTACCCCCAAATTCTATGATTTAAGCTGTTTTTGAGATTTATTTATTTTTAAAAACACCCGAGTCCAAAACGCACCTGAATCCGACAAAAATTCTTAAGGGAGGTTTTGCCAAAACGTGTCCGAATCCAAAACACGACCGCGGAACTTAATCCAAAACACAAAACCCGAAAAATGCCTGCTGCACATCTCTAATATGTTCATAGCTTTTCTTTTTTTATTCCCCCTAAAGAAAAAAATATTTTTATGCAAAGATCTGTGCATCTGTTTTGTTTGTATGCACATCAGGACAGAGCAATCTGAAACGTGTAGGAGGAGCCGGTTTATTGAGAATATAATGACAGGTTGTCACATCCAGGACCTTTAGGCGTAGCCTGCCTGCAGTGGTGCTGAGAGAGGGGGGGAGCGGGTACAAATTACCTGGGCCCAGATCTGATGGAGGGGCCCAGTGGGGGCCCCGGGCTTCCTCCCCCTTAACTGGCAGCAGCAGCTCTTCTCCTAAGCTCAGGACACGCTGCTGAATGCTGGGCTGGAGTGTGGCCATGGTGGTGCTTAAAATAACATTTTTGGGGTATTTTTTTAAAAGGTGCATGACTACACCTCCTGTGAATAGGCCATGGCCCCTGAAAAGTACCTGGGCCCAGACATACTATCTATCCATATCAGGGACGTGCAGTCAGGGGAGGCAGTGCCTCCCCTGTCATTACTGATTAAAATAATATAAAGAAGATACTTATGACACATATTCTGTGTCATAAGTATTTGCTTTATATTATCCTAATCATCCGAGTCCTGTGTAAAAGTGTTTGGGAGGCACCGATCGTGGTGCCTCCCTATCAGATAGGGAAAGGTATGGGGAGCGGGGGGCGGCCGTGGGCGGGGCCTAGCAATGGGCATTAAAAGCCCATTGAAAAATCATGGGAAAGCGGCACCATTAGTGGTGCCGCTTTCACACAGGGACATGCTTTCAACCCATGAAAGCACGCCCCTGTCAGTGAGGCCACAGTGATTGGCCAGCGGATCAGCGGTGCGGGCGGCGATGTGGGCGGCGTGGGTGCGGCGGTGCGGGCGGCATGAGTGCGGGCGGCGGTTCAGAGTTTGAGCAGCGGAGCGGTAACCCATTTCAAAAATGGCTCCTCAGCGTCATTTTTTAAATTGTAGATGACCGCCGCGAGCCAATCACGGCTCGCTGCGTCATCGCTCCGCCCCCTCTGGCTGACTTATATAAGTCAGCGCGAGGGAGCGGCTGTCAGTCTGATGGCGGATGAGGAGCGGAGAAGAGCTCCTGAAGGTTGAAGATGCCGGAAGTCCCGGATGGGCTGCGGCTATGCAAAAGAGCTTAGCAGCTGCCGCCCACCAGGTGAAGACGCTGAAAGCCCTGGGGAAGGCGGCGGCCATGCAAAAGAGCTTTAAGGCCGCCGCCTCCCAGGTGAAGACGTCAGAGGAAGACGCTGGAAGCCCTGGGGAGGTGGCGCCCCCCCCTAGGTGAAGACGCCTGAAGCCCTGGGGAAGCGGCGGCCATGCAAAAGAGCTTAAAGGCCGCCGCCCCCAGGTGAAGACCCTGTGCAATAAAACTTATTTTTTAAGACTGTGTGGTGTTTTTATTTTAATATTTTCTTTACAGGTGGGCAACAGGTGCCAGCAGGCCATTTATGTCCGGGCATGCTGGCACTTGTGGTTCTCCAAGTGCCAGCAAGCTGGGGCAGGCTTGCTGGGACCTGTAGGCTGACTGTAAAGAACAATATTACTATTCTTTACAGGTGGACTACAGGTGCCAGCGGGCCCATTATGTCCGGGCATGCTGGCACTTGTGGTTCTCCAAGTGCCAGCATGCTGGGGCAGGCTTGCTGGGATCTGTAGTCCACCTGTAAAGAACAATTTTAACAATGAACCCCGCACCCACCGCCACCAGGGGTGCGGGGCATAGCACTGGGCTATCAGCCTAGTGCTGGTTATTGCTCGGGAGGGGGACCCCATGTTTATTTTTTGGGGTCCCCACTTCCGAGGAATTCCAGCCCTGTGCTGACTAGTTGGGGGGGAGGGGGTAGATTAATGCTATGGCAGGGGGACCCCATACCGAGTGTCTCCCCTGCTATGGCATACCCCCCCCCCCCCCCCGGCTGGTTCTGCCTGGTGCTGGTTTTACGAAGGGGGGGGGGGGGGGCTACGCTTTTTTCCCCCCTCTATGGGGGGGGGGGGATGTTAGCTGTTTGTGCCTCCCCAGCCACTGACCTCACCGCACGCCACTGATCCATATACCTATCTATCTATCATGGCTGGCACTCTGTCCAAAATACTGTGCAATTTCCCGGGTTCCCTTAGTGGGATGACAGGTAGTATAAGCAGAAATACTGTGGCACTCTCGGAACTTACTAATGTAACAATATAAGATAGCAATGGTTTATATCAATTACTCTGTGTGCAAAAACACTGCTGCCAGCTCACATAGACTCCTACGAGGTTTCCTTCACCCCTCACCAAAGTGACACAATGAAAAAAAGAATTGGAGAATAGGACTTAGCCGGCGCTATCAGAATGTGGTTCTTATCGTGACAACTTCCTCAAACTTCCATTTTCATGACACTCGGTTTCACCATAGGGAAATGAAACAAAGGTGGCAATAGTGAAGTTTGTTTAATACACGAATGAACATAAAATAAACTCAACAAAATAAATACAAAATATGTCAAATATTCCACCAATCAGGTAACATGTAAATTCGGGGTAATTACCGGAAAACAATGGAACCGTGGCCAAACAGTTCCAAACAGCGCATGAATGAATGATGGAAACTGGAATAGGTTCAATCAATATCCACACCGGTCACCGGCAGCAAACTCTGCGTTCCCTATTGCCACAGAAGTGGTATATTTGACATATTTTGTTGTGTTTATTTTATGTTCATTCGTGTATTAAACAAACTTCACTATTGCCACCTTTGTTTCATTTCCCTATGGTGAAACCGAGTGTCATGAAAATGGAAGTTTGAGGACACCCTGCAACCAGTGCAGCTTTTATGTCACTGTCCCACCATCCTAATAGTGAACACTTTTGTCCCAACTGCTGGGAGGTATGTCATGCTCCTGTGAGTACATAGTATCATACCTCCCAACATGACCCTCTCCAGGAGGGACAGAATGCTCTGCTTCTGGACTTCCCTCTTACTATATGATTGCCATCACCTGTGCTGAAACACCTTTCTTATCCATTACCTGTTCAACACAGGTGCCAGCAATCATAAATGAAGAGAAAAGTCCAGAAGTAGAGCATTGTGTCCCTCCTGGAGAGGGTCATGTTGGGAGGTATGTGAGTGGGGACATCTCGTGTGCTAGACATGCCCCATAGAGCAGTGGTTCTCAAACTCGGTCCTCAGGACCCCACACAGTGCATGTTTTGCAGGTAACCCAGCAAGTGCACAGGTGTACTAATTACGCACTGACACATTTTAAAAGGTCCACAGGTGGAGCTAATTATGTCACTTGTGATTCTGTGAGGAGACCTGCAAAACATGCACTGTGTGGGGTCCTGAGGACCGAGTTTGAGAACCTCTGCCCTAGAGTGGTGCAGCCATGCAACTAATAGGATGTGGCCACACCTCCTGCAGAAGCCCCCCCGGGAGGTTACTGCACCGGGGCTCAGGATTTCTCTTGGCAGCCCTGCCTTATGTCATTTGCATACCCTCCAACATGACCCGCCCCACTAGGTACAAAATGCTCTGTTTCTGGACTTCCCTCTTAATTTATTATTGCCATCACCTGTGAAGAAACAGCTTTCTTATCATTTAACTAGTTCAACACAGGTGATGGAAATCCTAAATTAAGAGGGAAGTCCAGAAACAGAGCATTTTGTACCTAGTGGGCGGGTCATGTTGGAGGGTCTGCATTTGTAACACTTGCACATCACCAATGTTTACCACAGCACCAGTGAGACAGGGCCCTTACTATAGTCAATGATACTTTTATCAACACCTAACCAAATATGGGACAGCCAGCACTCAACCTCCATTAGGGAGGTGTTATTTGTATGTAAATGGCTGTTCATCTGCCAGTATACAATCATGGAATATGGCATGGTGCATCGGCTTTAAATATTCATGCTAACCCCATACCATACTTGCCTACCTGACCCTCTCCATGAGGGAGAAAATGCTCTGTTCCTGGACTTTCCTGGTAATGTATGATTGCCATCACCTGTGGTGAAACACCGTTCTTATCAATTAACTAGCTCACCACATGTGATGGCAATCATACATTACCAGGAAAGTCCAGGAACAGAGCATTTTCTCCCTCATGGAGAGGGTCAGGTAGGCAAGTATGCCCCATACTTTTCAACCTTAACTTTTTTACTGGATGGCTGGTTGGAACGAAAATCTGGTAACGAGCAAATGACAGTCGACGTTTGCTCTCAAATATTGGGAAACAGACGGAAATGGACGCTCGGGCACGTTGGCTAAATCCAGTAGCGCTAACGAGTTTGTCTGAATGAGTTTATGTCCACAAATGGCTTAATGTCCTTTGCTCCCATACATTGCCAGATTTTCATCCCAAAATATTGCTGGTCCAGTTAGGTGGATGCCCCAGTTTTAGATTCTTACAGTAGAAAGGTGAAGTAGTGACCTATATTGTAAGAGCTAGAAGCTATCCGGGTTTTATTTGCTCTCAGTTAATAATGACCTTGGAACGTGGCGAGTCTGTGTGCTGATGTGTAATGCTTTATAAAAGCACGAAGCTTCACTATATAGACATTTATTGAATATACATATATATTTTTGACGGTCATGAAAAAATGAAATTTGCATTAGTCGTATTAAACTGCAGGCTGTAGAACCATGTGCAAATCATAGGAAAAAAGCATGAAAGTCATGCATGAAAACACAGCAAGTACACATACACACTCACTGTGCCATGGCAACAAAGAAGCTTTACTGAGATATTTAGGAGGGAGGGCAATCCTCCCACAAATCCCAGACAGGGGACAGCAAAGGAACACTAACCCTTATTTTGTTTTCATTATAATGACCATGGGCCTTCTGTAGTCTGTCTTTACAAAATATTTCAGTTCAATGTAGGGAAAGATGCAGGCATGAAACTACAGTAAGTAGTACGCAAATTGGGCAGTACGATTGGCAGGACTGAGGATGAAACTAACAGGTAGCAAATATGGGGAGCGCTGGATGAATTAGGAGTAGAATAACCATAATCAGTCTCTGAAGTGGGAAGCCCCTTGTCCATAATTAAGATACCTATGCCCTTATTTATCAATGAGTGATAAATTGCACCAGATAATCCTCTCCTGTCATTTTTCAAACTCATACCCTTATTTATCAATGAGTGATAAATTTCACTGTGAGTGATAAATTGCACCAGCCAATCCGATCCTGTCATTTTTCAAACCCAGCCTGTGACATGGAAGTTAGGAGCTGATTAGCTGGTGCATTGTATCACTCACAGTGAAATCTATTACTCGTTGATAAATAAGGGCACAGGTATTAAATGTTTCCTCTCTGTTTGGCCATTGGGCTGATAGTGGTAGCCTGCAGAGCAATGAGGATCAGTCTGGATGGAGGAGGTTATAGAACACATGGCAACAATGAAAAGTGAACTGAGGTGGTCATTCCGAGTTGATCGCAGCCAGCAACTTTTAGCTGCTGCTGCGATCAATAGTCCACGCCTATGGGGGAGTGTATTTTAGCTTAGCAGGGCTGCGATCGCTTGAACAGCCCTGCTAAGCTAAAAAAAAATTCACGCAGAAGTAGACTAGGGCTGGACATACTTACCCTGTGCGATGGATCCAGCGATGATGGGCCTGGCTTTGACGTCACTCCTCTGCCCTCTGTTGTCCTGGACACGCCTGCGTTTTACTCACCACTCCCCGAAAACGCTCTCCAACGGTCCGGAGCCGCCCATCCACGCCTCCTTCCTGTCAATCTTCTTAGCGGTCACCGCTGTGACCACTTCCGTCGGTAGCCGCGACTTAACCCGGCGACCCCTGTCGCCGGACGTCGCGCACTCCGCACCCATTTGCATTGCAGCGAAAAACCGCTGCGTGCGAACGGGTCGGAATGAGCCCCTGAAACCTCTTCAATCTTCATGACATCCAAAAATGAACCAACCTCGCAGAGCCCATCAATAAAAGGAAAAAACTTTTTTTCAGTTATTTCTAAAAGATTCTGTAATTTAGGTTAAAAAAAAAAAAACAACAACAATAGATATATGCTCTGAGTTGTTTGTATTAGTTAAAAACAAACAAACAACAACCTAATTCAAATACTACACAGAACCATTAGATATAATCAATATATATTTATTTTTCATTAAAAAAATATATATATATATAAAAATAATTACGGCATGTGTAAAGTGATCTCTCCAACTTTTCTTCCATCTATTCAATATTGGCCTGTTTCAGAAATCGACGCAAACCCGTTTTTCTCGCAGTTGAGCGTTTGTCATCCGACTGTGCACGGATCCGAGTTGCACTGCGTATGTGCCGTGGTAATCATGTGACAGCGCTCGTAGAGAGGATTTATTCTTACAATAACTGACAGTCAGGGAGTGATTGTGGGAGGTAACAGGGTAGTGGTGGCAAAAACACAGGCGTATTGGGACTGTTTTCATGGCGTGACGTGACCTGCGTTTGCGATCTCATACACCATGCCTCTCCTTCCCCTTCCTAAAGGACCAACACATTTGACTTAGGTGGAGACAGCTTTGTCTGTGTGGCAGGTGTTTGGAGGTATAACATTCTTTAGCTCAGCGGTTGTGTCAAATCTTTATACCTGTAGATACTGATCATGTCACTGATCTTAGGTAGAAGTGTAGACGTGATGCTGGATAATTTGCGGTACATACATATAAGGATAAAATATACCTAAATAGTGTAATGCCAGAATTTTTTTTAATCGTAATATATAAAAGGTAAAATCCATATAAATCAGAAGGGAGAGCTCTGTGTGCTCGGTATACAAGAAGATGGCCACCAAGGAGCTGTGCTAGTCGCAGACGCATCTCCCATGGGCCTTTGCAGAGCTCTAGTGTCGGCTCATTTCTCAGTGAGCATGCAGCAGCAGTCAGGAGGTAAGTGAACTGGCTGCAGAAATGAGACTGGCTGATAATACACTGACACTAGGAGAAGTACCAGCAGTAAGTGTAGCCGGTGCACTTTTTGTTGTAAGACTAAATTAAACTACTTTGGAGGTAATGTTCTTTAGATCGATGTTAAATCAATTTTAGTTGATGCTGGGCTTCCAGGGATAAAACACACATTTACGAACATTTAAAAATGAATATCAAAAAAGCATCTGCTAGTAAATGTGTTTTACCCTGGAAGCCCAACATCGATTAAAATCTATTTAACTTTGATCTAAAATCGAACAAAACCAAACAAAATCAACCTTTAGTATATATCCGCAGGTGGTATTCTTGATAAGGGATTGGATGGAACAAACAGAGATTAACGAGCTGGTGGTTTTCGCCAGGGACTACGACAAAGGAATTCGGACTCCGTTGTACCCAGCATGAAGGCCGCTGTCTGGGTATCTCGGGAGGCAGGCTGGCATGTGGTAGATTCAGGGAACAGATAGACGCTAACAGTGGCGGAACTAGCAAGCGGTGGGCCCAGGTGCAACAAAATGCTTTGCCCCCCACCCCTCATCTCGTCCAAGTCTACCCCCTCACCCCTGGAGAGGATCTGGTGAGGGGGACCTGCTCAGGGCCAGGGAAATGGATACTTAGCAACAGTGCCGTAACTAGACATTTTAGCGCTGTATGCAAGAAACGGCATCGGAGCCCCCCACCCCTCTATGTAAAACAGGGGCAGTGCTCGCAAAAAATATAGGGGCGTGGCTTCACGGGGAAGGGGTGTGGCCACAAAATAATACCAATTCATATAACGGTGCACAGTAGTCTCCATTATTCAAATTACGCCACACAGTAGCACCACTACACCAGGTAGAGCCCCTTTTACACATTATGGCAGACAGATTCCCCTTTTTGCACATTATGGCAGATAGCGTCCCATTTTTAAACATTACGGCAGACAGAGTCCCCTTTTTTACACAGTACAGCAGACAACGTCCCCTTTTTTACACAGTACGGCAGACAGCGTCCCCTTTTTACACATTACGGCAGACAGCGTCCCCATTTTTACTCATTAAGGCAGGCAGACAGAATATATAAATAGATAGATAGATAGATAGATAGATAGATAGATAGATAGATAGATAGATAGATAGATAGAAAGAATAGATTATACAGTACTTACTGTCTCCGCTGGCAGTCAGGCTCCTCGGTGCAGCAGCTTCTGGCAGATCCCGGGCAGGGGAGAAGAAGGAGGAGGGAGGGGGGACTCGGGAGCCGCAGCAGCGCAGTGTAATAGGTGGAGGGCTGGAGGCACCATTGCAGCTGTCCCTCTCCTTCCACACAGGCTGTCCTCCGCTGCTGTGGTGAGGGAAGTGCATCCCAGCATTCACAGCGGTGGCCAGCCTATGTGGAAGAAGAGGGACAGCTGCAGCAGCGCCTCCACCAATTACACTGCACTGCTGCGGCTCACTCCTCCACCTCCCTCCTCCTCCTTCCCCCCTGTGGCCTCTGCGTCCCCGTGCTCTTCTCCTCGGCGGTGGCGGCCGCGGTGGCCGCAGCACACAGTGGCAGGCGGCATGTAATGAGTCAGTTTGACTTACATGCCGCGCTGGCTTTGGGCCCCTTGACAGAGGCGGGCCCCAATGCAAGGCACCGCTTGCACTGGTGGTAGTTCTGCCACTGGACGCTAAGCCGCAGTGCGGATGAACTGTGACATAACATTACCAAAATCTCTCCAGGCCTCCCTTAGGGGATCTGGTCTCTAGGTCAACAGTAACTAGGTTGACAGTAACTAGGTCGACCACTATTGGTCGACAGTAAGTAGGTCGACAGGGTCTCTAGGTCGACAGGTCAAAAGGTTGATATGTTTTTCACAATTTTTTTCTTTTTTTGACCTTTTCATACTTAATGATCCACGCGGACTACGATTGGGAATAGTAACCTCGAGCCATGCGAGGGGACACGGTGCACTAATTGGGGTTCCTGGTTACTGTACGGAGAAAAAAACACCCCAAAAAAATAAAAAACCTCATGTCGACCTTTTGACCTGTTGTCCCACACCATGTCGACCTAGAGACCCTGTGGACATAGAGGCCCTGTCGACCAATAGTGGTCGACCTACTTACTGCCGACCTAGTTACTGTCGACCTTGCATACCACACCCCTCACTTAGGTAGTATCTAGCTTTATCCCAATCTGTATTCCCTTTAAAATGTCTGTGTCCAGTAGCATAGCGATAGGTGTGAATAACTATACCCATCCACCATTGGTCACATCTGCCACAAGTGAACGGTCTGTATACTGCGAATACATATCTTCACGTGTCTGGCCACGGAATGGACTTCAAGGTTTCTAATGTCTTCACTCATATGTTTAATAAAGCTGTGGCCATTATTTTAATTAACACCTGGCTGTTATACACATTCTGAATGGCACACAGGTCTGTATGCGGCCACATTAATGGTGAGATGTATCAAGCCTTGGAGAGAGATAAATTGGAAAAGTTGCCCAAAGGATCCTATCCATACTGCCATTTCATAGACAGCTAGATAAATGACAGAAGATTGGCGGTTTTGTGCAGCTTAACTTTACCTCTCTCCAAGGCTTTGACACGTCTCCCTGCTAGCGAGTATGCGCAAACCATGGATGCGCTATAGTAAACATACACATTTTGGTGCATGGTCTACAGCACAAAACTCACCTGAAATGACTAAAAGATCTTAATATGTATAGTTTGAAGCAGAGAAGGGAAAGGGGGGACATGATAGAAACTTTCAAATATATCAAAGGTTTTAACAAGGTACAGGATTGGGGTTCCGTGTCGGATGGGTTGCGTCTGGTTCTCCATCCTTTAAATGGGAATTACTGGGTGCATACATGGAAGAGCATAGTAGGCATGCAGCCAGAGTGGCACCATATTAAGAGTTGTGCGTATGCCAAGGGGATGCCTACATCAGACAGATCTCTTGTCAGTGCGGGTAATAGTGATGGCGGCTACCCTGCGGATGAAGAGCTGACGGCATCTCAGAATACTAACATTAGCCTTCCCATCGCATAAGGCGTGCAGATACTTTGTACAACTCAGCTGGAATCAGACCATGCAGCTGCCTCCGCCTATGGCTATACCTTGTATGCAGCGTTCCCCTCTGCACTACCACGTTGCATAAAAACAAGCACACAAAAGAATAAAATACAACAATACAGAAAGAATACAATAACAACTCATCACCAATAAACACTCAGCAACTGCAGCGATGATAATAAACACACAGCAACTCTTTGAAGTTTTCTTTCTTTATTTAATAATGAAAATACCTTGCACTCGGTCTTCCCCACCACCACACAACGTCCTCATGACCCACTCCCAAGGACTGAAGCCCCTCACCCTGTGGCCATTGGAAATGCCACCGCCTCTACAGCCTCTTGCAGCGTAATGTTAAACAAATCCGTTGCAACATCCGATAGATGAGCCCCGTCCTCCCAATAATATCCTGTGCAATTTCCCTTAATGACAGTGTGCTGAATGCAGCGCACACCTAACTGGGGGATAACTTTGGCCATGGCTGCATTTATCTTCTTACGTGCCCTCTCCACTCCTGCTCCCCGACTGACTCCCTCCCACACCATACGGGGAATAATGTTTGACCGAATAACGATGGCCATCCTCCAGTGATCGACCACCCACTGCATGTCTTGATGTATGCACCTGATTAAATCTAGTGATTTTGTCTTACCCAAGTCACCTCCCCCAAGGTGCGTGATTAACACGTCAGGTTTGCCGTGCCGCATTTCTGCTTTCAGCAATTTGCCCCTAATGTTCTCCCACACCATGGCAATCTTACCCAGCCAAGTCAGCTTCGCTGCCTCGTGCGGTATACCTAATTGGGCCCCGTAATTCCGGGCCACTGCCTGCTTCTCCGCCCAATAGACATAGAAGTGTCCGACAATCCACACTTGTTTTACTTCACTTTTAACTGCAAATGAATGTATATAACGTTAGCCTTCTGCACAGCCCAGCCCATACTCACATGATCATGCGAAAAATGAGAGCTTTTGTTAGCTCAGCCTCGTCACTTAGCTTTAAGAAAAAGGAAATAACTGCCGATTGGGTACGATATCCCGGCAGTGACCACCTAGATGGTCACAATACTGGTGGCAGATTCCTTACAAATTTTGGTAAGTATTCTAACCCTAACCATCCCCTCCTGTAGCCTAACCCTAACCATCCCCTCCTGTAGCCTAACCCTAACCATCCCCTCCCGTAGCCTAACCCTAAACCATCCCCTCTCGTAGCCTAATCCTAACCTCCCCCTCCCGTAGCCTAACCCTAACCCCCCCTCCCGTAGCCTAACCCTAACCCCCCCCTCCCGTAGCCTAACCCTAACCCCCCCTCCCGTAGCCTATCCCTAACCATCCCCTCCCGTAGCCTAAACCTAACCTCCCCCTCCCGTAGCCTAACCCTAACCCCCCCTCCCGTAGCCTAACCCTAACCATCCCCTCCCGTAGCCTAACCCTAACCATCCCCTCCCGTAGCCTAATCCTAACCTCCCCCTCCCGTAGCCTAACCCTAACCTCCCCCTCCCGTGGCCTAACCCTAACCCCCCCTCCCGTAGCCTAACCCTAACCCCCTCTCCCATAGCCTAACCCTAACCCCCCCCTCCCGTAGCCTAACCCTAACCCCCCCCTCCCGTAGCCTATCCCTAACCATCCCCTCCCGTAGCCTAAACCTAACCTCCCCCTCCCGTAGCCTAACCCTAACCCCCCCCCTCCCGTAGCCTAACCCTAACCCCCCCTCCCATAGCCTAACCCTAGAATAGAACCTGTTGCGAGCCCGCAAGGGGCTTCATTACGCCCAAACCCCCCGCCGGCATTTTGCGGCTGGAAACACCAGCGTGAGGATGCTGACCGCCAGGATCCTGGCCGCCGGTAAAACATACCCAACCCGTCTCAGCTGATGCACATAAGACAATTTTGTGTTGCAGGGGCTCTTTACTCTGGGACGATCTTATTGCTAAGAATGTCATCCATTTCTCCCAGGCTGCACTATCGGACCTTCATGTTTTTGGGGCCAGGGACTTTGCCACCATATCGCCTACACCGGAGGGTCCTGCTGTGAGCACACCAGTCTACATGTAAGAACCCCCCAAAAACCCTTTGCTCCTGCTGTGTCTGTGAAAAACTGCAGCATTTTGTTAGAACGTGCTTTGCTGAGCTTTCTGAGCTCTCTGCTAATGCCAAACACCTGAAGTTTTTTTTTTTTTTATTATTATAATTGGGTTTTTTTCTCCTACCTTGGCATTTTCCATGCACCTTAGGAAATTCTCTCTGCGTGCAAATCTGAGTAAGTCAAAAAATGACGGCATCTGACCTGGCGTCACCTTTGCCAATGCACAATTGCTCACAACACCTGAAAGCTTTGCCACTTCTCAGCTAGAGGTCTACCTTTCTGCTCAGACATATTGGTTTCTATACCAACTACTAGGCCCTCTATTGTGTGCTCGGGGGACGGGCAAAAAATTCTGTGCAGCATTTTTTATTTTTTTTTCTAGATCTTATCCTGCACTCTGCCTGGCTGCCATGCGCAATTAATGGACTTCAAGTTCCAATGCACACTGTTTTCAATTGGAATTCTAACACCGTCCGTCTCCAAAACCTACATTCAGTAAAGTGGCTTCCTAAGGCATCAGATATTTAGCCAATCACTCTAGCATACGAACGAGCTACACTGGGCTACTTGCCTTTGGGTCTGATTCGGATTTCTACGCCAACCCAATGGTTTATATACAAAACAGACGTTGGGTGATCACGCTTGCAGTGCCCGACAGCCGCAGCCCCACAGGCTGCGGTCGCTTGACGGTAAGGGGGAGGGGAGTTGCACCAGCAAGCGTCCCAGAAAACTGGCGTCCCAAGGCAAGGGTCTGCATCTGCCAAGACAGATTTCCTGGCCTTGCTGACAGAGATGCAGCAGCCAATCTGAGTAACCTGAAGGTTACTTAGCTGGCAGATGGTCCCGCAGAGGCGGCTATTTACACCAGATGCCTCCTGCTACATTAGCATATGCTAGCATTGCTGCTGCAGGCAAAGATACACCAGTGAAGCTATTCCAGGGAAAGTGTCTAAATAACTACCCGTGTACACAAACATCCCAATCAGTAAATTATCCATTGTCTTATAGAATTCAGCATGCGCCATCCCTTCTCCTTAGCCCTTTCCCTGTCCAGAAAATCTGCCTACATTAAGGTAAAAATAATCTAAAAAACGTTCCCTTCTTTATGTCTCTCTTGGGCAGGTGCATGACCAAGACGCCTGAATCGCCTGTAACAAATGTTCATAGCCCCTGTGGCTAACCAGCCTGAAGCAGAGAACGGAAAAACAGCATTGAGCACTGTATTCACATACAGCACCTTATCATAGATTCCCTACATATTGTAGGTGTAAAAATATAACTGTAAAAGGTAAGAAGACAGTTTGGAACCAGTGTAAGACTGGGACATGAAGGGCCCAACGGGGGAATGCAGTGGTACGGGCCCATGCTGAAGGGTGTAACCAGTCTCCAGTGGGGCAGTGGCCAGACATCCCAGAGGTTTGGCTAACCATTGGAGAGAGCATGGTCTGGGCCCCTTGATAAATATATATATAGTAAACTCTGCTAGTGCATGCATGAAAAATGTACCACATTAATAACGCACTATAGAAAATACATTATAGTTCTGTGCAGTAAAATGTACCTTATGTATAATTTATCATTCAAGTGCATTAGGATAGAGTCTGGAACCTGGTCCCTAGAAGAGCAGGTGAGCCCACAGGCAGTGGGGCCCACCTGGGGTTTCCCCTGTTCGCCTGGGGGCCAGTCCAACCCTGTTTGGGACATTGCAGAACCCAGAAACATGTAGAGCGAGACTCACAGACGTGGATTTGCTGTGCATTTCCTAAGATTTACAGAATTAATTACCCGAGCAACAGAAGGGGCATTAACATTCTGTTCAGGTGCAGCTGTCAATCACAGACTGTTAAGTTTGGGTGATTGCTGGTGGTGATACAATCTTATCATACATCACAGGTAAGCCTTAGTGTTCCTGTGATGAGGGAAGGCGCGAGAATTAGCAAGAGGCTAGGATAGATCTCTGCCTCCTATTTTTATAACCTTTTCTCCTGGGATGAGCAGCTGGCTCAGAGGCTAACAGCTCCCATTGCAGAGAGGAGAATGACTAACTGTTTCTGGGTCATGCACAGATCTGCACATCATACAACGACTACACAAATAACAGACCCCTGGCAGAGAGTATCCATACAAGGGGAAATGGGTTGGTTAAATGTATCATGTCTTCCGCACTTAAGTATCACACTGATCTAGTAAATGTCAGTAGACTTGCTGTAGAATATATTTTTTTACAGTTCAATAGATTCAATAGGTTTTGCGGGGAAAGTTATTCTACAGTGCAAACTCCACAAATAAATACAGGAAGCTAAAATTACAAATACAATGAAATAAATGATAATCAAAAACAAGGCTAGTATAGCAACAGAAACGTTACCCAGTGAGAACAACAAAAAGAATGGGATTCTGGGATTCAGAGTTAGGAAGCGGCTGTGCAATACCATTAAGCTCATATGCAAATGCACCAGGAGGCGTGTAGTTTAAATAGACACCTCCTGCCTGCTTCCGTGATCTGCTGCTGCATCTCAAGACACACCATCAGATCACCCTGCTTGACCATCAGTAATATGAGCAGCCATTGGGTTACTCAGATTTCGGTCTCAGGTCCACAGCCAAGGTCGGTAAATCTAACCTTGGCATTCCTACAAAATGGAGGCAACACGCCTCTGTTTTGAAGGACGGACCCAGTCACCGCCCCCTACCCACTTCCAAATGCCCTCAGCCTGTCAATCCAGATGCAGGACCCACTCTGCGCTGGGTCCCCACCATCGGACTTGTACGCTAACCATTGGGTTTGCATACAAGTCTGAATTACAGTAGGCCCAAAAAAGTGTCAAAGTGAGCGAGCAAATCACATATTAGGAACTTTTCAAGGAACATTGACTAGAATTGTCTGAAATGTTGATATTTTCCCAATTGACCAACCATGAACATTTTACAGGTTGCTACAGTAAAGCTAAAAGCAAGAAATGTTTGTGCAACATGGAGTAGATTGAAGTGAGGTGGTGGTGGTGTTGAACCTGGAAAGCACTATGGCTGAGGAGAAGCATCAATTCCTTTACCAAGCATCAATTCCTTTACCAAGATGGCCACCATTTGGTTTTATGCACCCGCCCCTCCCCCACCCGGAGCACTCCCACACCTGCCCCTCCCCCCACCCGCGACAAGGGTTAAGGTTGCTTAGCCCCTTGCGACGGTGTAAAGAGCGCCCGTAGGGCGCGATGAATCACCTAGTGTTTATATATATATATATATATATATATATACATACACACACTGCTCAAAAAAATAAAGGGAACACTTAAACAACACATCCTAGATCTGAATTACTTAAATATTCTTTTTTTTTTTTTTTTTTTAATAATTTGTTTATTGATCAGCCAAAAATACATGAAGTAAAACATATAGGCATCTGAAGAATACAGAAATGGATATTAACACGGAATAAAGATACAATACAGATCCTGAGTTTGATATAATATGCAAAGTGGCTGACCTATTTTCTTTTTTTTGAATATGTAAGTCAAGGGAAAAGAATAAAAAGATCAGAAATGAGAAGGGGGGGGGGGAAAGAGAAGGTGTGCAAGGGAAATAGAGAAGAAAAGGGGGAAAAAGAGGGTACGGGGGTGGAGGGTGCTGGGATAGGGAGCTGGAGCATCACATAATACAATAGCCCTAAAGACATGTCGGTATCTCCCAGCAATGGTGAAAGAACAACTCTGTTGAACTACAACTGTAAACTTCAAGAAGAAGAAGACATCTGTTCACACCTGGGAACAGGATCAAAAAGGCTATGTAACTGATCTTGGGTATGTAAAGACATATTACCTAAAACTAGGCCCCACTTCTTGCGAAAAAGGCTAATACCGTTAGTAGTAAGTACAGTCGCTGTTCGGCGTTCATGGTAGATAACTTCTAATATAGCAGATTCCCATTCTTGTATAGTTGGAGCCGTCGGGTGAATCCAGTGGGAAAGTATCAATTGCTTTGCCACGGTTACCATAACCGTCAAGGCCGGAACCATAGAAGAAAAACCAGGAATCCCCAACCAATCTGAAAAATCAGCAAATAACATTGCTCGGATATTTAACGGCAATTTCAAAAGAAACACTTTGTTAAAATAGGTACAGATTTTGTGCCAAAATTTCTTAATTTTACAACAGGACCAGAAGTTATGAGTGAAATTGGCATCTAGCATGGAGCACTTGACACATAACCCTAACTCTGAAGGATTAAAATGTTTCCTCTGTGCCGGTGAGACATACATTCTATTAATAGTTCTGATATGAATCTCTTGTAGTTTAGCCGGCTTCAAATGTTTAAGAGCATGTTTCGTGTTATGCAGTATGTGTGTCACAACTGAGGGCCTGAGCTGACGGGAGGCAGCCTCAGTTGTAGGGGCTGAGATGTAACGGAACCTGGGAGGTTGTATCAGACCCCTAGACATGTAAGTAACATGTAGAATAACTGCCCGAAGGCGTGACCACGACAACCAGGATAAAAGTCAATGATGTTTATTATGACAAACTCCGTAACACAGCAGCAGTAAAAGGAAACATAAAAGTCAACAGAGGATAAATACAATTCCTGGGTACTACAGGGTGGCAAGGGCCACAGGCACTGGTAGTGTGAGACAGTTCTTATAATCTTCTAGTTGGAAAGTCCTTACCAGGCCTGACTGTAGCAATGGAGAGAACCCAGGATCGTACCAGCTGATGTTCCAGGAAAGGCTGGGCTGCTGAAGGTAAAACGGCTGCTGTGGATACTGGCTGGAACCAGACTGTTGTTGGTACGGAGTGGATACTGGCTGGAACCAGTTAAATAATAAACGAACTTGAGAGCGATGAAATAATAATGAAGTTTGGAGTTTGAGAGCGGTGAAATAATAATACCGGTGGAGAGTGGTAAACTGCAGAAAAGGACACCGGCCCTTTAAGAGAAGCTATACACTGCTGGAAGCTGGGCTGGAAGCAGGTGATTGTTTGAGAGCGGTGAAATAATAATACCGGTGGAGAGTGGTAAACTGCAGAAAGGACACCGGCCCTTTAAGAGAAGCTGTACACTGCTGGAAGCTGGGCTGGAAGCAGGTGATTGTTTGAGAGCGGTGAAATAATAATACCGGTGGAGAGTGGTAAACTGCAGAAAGGACACCGGCCCTTTAAGAGAAGCTGTACACTGCTGGAAGCTGGGCTGGAAGCAGGTGATTGTTGTAGCTGGAAACAGGTGAGTCCAGAATGGATCGGAGAGTCAGGCTACACCGCAGATGGAATGCTGGTGCGGGTCTCTATAGCAGAAGTCTGGAGACAGGAGCTGGAACCTGGAAGACAACCACAGGAGAGAGACAAACTGGAACTAGGTTAGACAACCAAAGCACTGACGCCTTCCTTGCTCAGGCACAGCATACTTATACCTGCAGCAAGGAAGGGGTTGGCTAGGCAATTATGCAAATCAACAATACAGACAGCAGATTGGTGGAAATAATCAGATGACAAAATCCAAGATGGCTGCGCCCATGCAGACACTTGGAGGGAAGTTTGGTTTGTAATCCATGTGAGAATTGAAACAGTAATGGCGACGCCGGCCACAGGAGACAGGAGACGCCAGACTGACAAGCGCACATTTAACCACGCGGGCACAGCGGAGGCCGCGGCTGATGAAATCACCACTCTGACATTCTGCATGTGGAAACTCAGGAACAGCGGGATCCAGTCCTGGAACGCTGAGCCAGCCTTAGGAGGCATCTGAAGGGTAAGTAATGGCGTCCAGATACCCGGATCGTGACAGCACCCCCCCCTTTAGGAGTGGCCCCAGGACACTTCTTAGGCTTTAAAGGAAACTTTGCGTGGAAATTTCGGACCAAGGCAGGAGCATGGACGTCTGAGGCATTGGTCCAAGAGCGTTCTTCAGGACCATAGCCCTTCCAGTCAATGAGGTATTGTAACTGACCGTAACGGAAACGTGAGTCCAAAATCTTGGCCACCTCGTACTCGACTCCCCGTTGAGTCTGAACTTTGGGAGCTGGAGGAAGTGCGGAATGAAACCGATTCAGGATCAGCGGTTTCAACAAAGAAACATGAAATGTCCTGGGTATTTTCAAGAAGGATGGTAACTGTAACCTGTAGGCAACAGGATTGATGACTTGTTCAATCTTGAAGGGTCCGATGTAGCGAGGTGCAAATTTCATGCTGGGAACTCTCAACCTCAAATTCTTCGTGGACAGCCACACACGATCACCCACCTTGAGAGCAGGAACCGCTCTACGCTTCCTATCGGCAAACTTCTTATACCTGAATGAGGCTTTAAGCAGGGCTGCGCGGACGTTCCTCCAGTTATTTGAAAACTGACGCAAGGTGACATCCACTGCTGGAACAGAAGTTGCGGGAAGCGGTTGGAATTCTGGGACTTTAGGGTGGAATCCATAATTAATGAAGAAAGGTGTAGAAGAAGATGAGGAATGGTATTGATTGTTGTGGCTGAACTCGGCCCAAGGAAGGAGTTGAACCCAGTCATCTTGAGAGGAAGACACATATATACGGAGGAAGGCCTCCAAGTCCTGATTCACCCTCTCGGTTTGACCATTGGTCTGAGGATGGTAAGCCGTGGAAAACTTTAACTTGACTTGGAGGGCTTGACACAAACTTCGCCAAAATTTGGCTACAAATTGTACTCCACGATCCGAGATGATCTCTTCAGGAAGACCGTGAAGTTGGAAGATCTCTTGTATAAACACTTGAGCCAACTTGGAAGCTGACGGAAGACCGGTGAGAGGGATGAAATGTGCCATCTTGGTGAACCGGTCAACTACCACCCAGATGGTATTAAACTTGTTGCAGATAGGTAGATCGGAAACAAAGTCCATCGACAAATGGGTCCAAGGTCGACGGGGAACAGATAATGGAACCAGTTGCCCCGCAGGCGACTGGCGGGAGACTTTGTGTTGGGCACACTTTGGGCAGGAGGCAATAAATTCCATAACGTCCTTCTTCAGAGTTGGCCACCAGTAGGACCTAGAAATGAATTCAAGGGTTTTCTGAATGCCTGTATGTCCAGCAAAACGGGAAGCATGGGCCCAATGCATGAGCTTCTTCCTTAGAACTGGCTTAACAAAACTTTTCCCTGGTGGAGGCGTAGAGTCCATCCCTACCGTGGAGAATGCCAACGGATTAATAATAGGATGCTTGTCTGCAGACTCTGACTCATTTTCTTGCTCCCATGAGCGGGAAAGGGCATCGGCCTTACGATTCTGAGAACCCGGACAGAACTGGAGTTTGAAGTCAAACCTAGAGAAGAAAAGTGCCCATCTGGCCTGACGAGGATTCAGACATTGTGCGCCTTTGAGATATAAAAGATTTTTGTGGTCGGTAAGTATGGTGATTGAGTGGGAAGCTCCCTCCAACAGGTATCTCCACTCCTCCAAAGCGAGCTTGATGGCTAGCAACTCCTGATCGCCAATGGCATAGTTGCGCTCAGCTGGGGAGAACTTCCGGGAGAAGAAACTGCAAGGATGTAGATGTCCATCTTTGGCCCTCTGGGATAACACTGCTCCTACTCCAACGGAGGAGGCATCTACCTCTAAGATAAAAGGAGAGTCGGTGTCGGGCTGTTTCAGAACTGGTGCAGAGATGAACCATTGCTTCAGAAGGTGAAAGGCCTGTGTAGCTTCCTCGGACCACTTGGACGGATTAGCACCTTTCTTGGTTAATGCAGTGATAGGCGCCACGATGGTGGAAAAGTCTCGTATAAATTTTCTATAATAATTGGCGAACCCTAAGAACCTCTGGACCCCTTTGAGGCTTAAGGGTATAGGCCAATTCTGGATTGCTTGGAGTTTCTCAGGATCCATCTCTAGTCCGGAACCGGACACAATGTAACCTAGAAACTAGAGATGAGCGGGTTCGGTTTCTCTGAATCCGAACCAGCCAGAACTTTATGTTTTTTTTCACGGGTCCGAGCGACTCGGATCTTCCCGCCTTGCTCGGTTAACCCGAGCGCGCCCGAACGTCATCATGACGCTGTCGGATTCTCGCGAGGCTCGGATTCTATCGCGAGACTCGGATTCTATATAAGGAGCCGCGCGTCGCCGCCATTTTCACACGTGCATTGAGATTGATAGGGAGAGGACGTGGCTGGCGTCCTCTCCGTTTAGAATAGATTAGAGAGACACTTGATTTACTAATTTTGGGGAGCATTAGGAGTACTCAGTACAGTGCAGAGTTTTGCTGATAGTGACCAGTGACCACCAGTTTTATTTATAATCCGTTCTCTGCCTGAAAAAAGCGATACACAGCACACAGTGACTCAGTCACATACCATATCTGTGTGCACTGCTCAGGCTCAGGCCAGTGTGCTGCATCATCTATTATCTATATATAATATTATATATATCTGTCTGACTGCTCAGCTCACACAGCTTATAATTGTGGGGGAGACTGGGGAGCACTACTGCAGTGCCAGTTATAGGTTATAGCAGGAGCCAGGAGTACATAATATATTATATAGTGAGTGACCACCAGACACACAGTGCAGTTTATTTAATATATCCGTTCTCTGCCTGAAAAAAGCGATACACACAGTGACTCAGTCAGTCACATACCATATCTGTGTGCACTGCTCAGGCTCAGGCCAGTGTGCTGCATCATCTATATATATTATATATCTGTCTGACTGCTCAGCTCACACAGCTTATAATTGTGGGGGAGACTGGGGAGCACTACTGCAGTGCCAGTTATAGGTTATAGCAGGAGCCAGGAGTACATAATATTATATTAAAATTAAACAGTGCACACTTTTGCTGCAGGAGTGCCACTGCCAGTGTGACTAGTGACCAGTGACCTGACCACCAGTATATATAATATTAGTAGTATACTATCTCTTTATCAACCAGTCTATATTAGCAGCAGACACAGTACAGTGCGGTAGTTCACGGCTGTGGCTACCTCTGTGTCGGCACTCGGCAGCCCGTCCATAATTGTATATACCACCTAACCGTGGTTTTTTTTTCTTTCTTTATACATACATACTAGTTACGAGTATACTATCTCTTTATCAACCAGTCTATATATTAGCAGCAGACACAGTACAGTGCGGTAGTTCACGGCTGTGGCTACCTCTGTGTCGGCACTCGGCAGCCCGTCCATAATTGTATATACCACCTAACCGTGGTTTTTTTTTCTTTCTTTATACATACATACTAGTTACGAGTATACTATCTCTTTATCAACCAGTCTATATATTAGCAGCAGACACAGTACAGTGCGGTAGTTCACGGCTGTGGCTACCTCTGTGTCGGCACTCGGCAGCCCGTCCATAATTGTATATACCACCTAACCGTGGTTTTTTTTTCTTTCTTTATACATACATACTAGTTACGAGTATACTATCTCTTTATCAACCAGTCTATATATTAGCAGCAGACACAGTACAGTGCGGTAGTTCACGGCTGTGGCTACCTCTGTGTCGGCACTCGGCAGCCCGTCCATAATTGTATATACCACCTAACCGTGGTTTTTTTTTCTTTCTTTATACATACATACTAGTTACGAGTATACTATCTCTTTATCAACCAGTCTATATATTAGCAGCAGACACAGTACAGTGCGGTAGTTCACGGCTGTGGCTACCTCTGTGTCGGCACTCGGCAGCCCGTCCATAATTGTATATACCACCTAACCGTGTTTTTTTTTTCTTTCTTTATACATACATACTAGTTACGAGTATACTATCTCTTTATCAACCAGTCTATATATTAGCAGCAGACACAGTACAGTGCGGTAGTTCACGGCTGTGGCTACCTCTGTGTCGGCACTCGGCAGCCCGTCCATAATTGTATATACCACCTAACCGTGGTTTTTTTTTCTTTCTTTATACATACATACTAGTTACGAGTATACTATCTCTTTATCAACCAGTCTATATATTAGCAGCAGACACAGTACGGTGCGGTAGTTCACGGCTGTGGCTACCTCTGTGTCGGCACTCGGCAGCCCGTCCATAATTGTATATACCACCTAACCGTGGTTTTTTTTTCTTTCTTTATACATACATACTAGTTACGAGTATACTATCTCTTTATCAACCAGTCTATATATTAGCAGCAGACACAGTACAGTGCGGTAGTTCACGGCTGTGGCTACCTCTGTGTCGGCACTCGGCAGCCCGTCCATAATTGTATATACCACCTAACCGTGGTTTTTCTTTCTTTCTTTATACATACATACTAGTTACGAGTATACTATCTCTTTATCAACCAGTCTATATTAGCAGCAGACACAGTACAGTGCGGTAGTTCACGGCTGTGGCTACCTCTGTGTCGGCACTCGGCAGCCCGTCCATAATTGTATATACCACCTAACCGTGGTTTTTTTTTCTTTCTTTATACATACATACTAGTTACGAGTATACTATCTCTTTATCAACCAGTCTATATATTAGCAGCAGACACAGTACAGTGCGGTAGTTCACGGCTGTGGCTACCTCTGTGTCGGCACTCGGCAGCCCGTCCATAATTGTATATACCACCTAACCGTAGTTTTTTTTTCTTTCTTTATACATACATACTAGTTACGAGTATACTATCTCTTTATCAACCAGTCTATATATTAGCAGCAGACACAGTACAGTGCGGTAGTTCACGGCTGTGGCTACCTCTGTGTCGGCACTCGGCAGCCCGTCCATAATTGTATACTAGTATCCAATCCATCCATCTCCATTGTTTACCTGAGGTGCCTTTTAGTTGTGCCTATTAAAATATGGAGAACAAAAATGTTGAGGTTCCAAAATTAGGGAAAGATCAAGATCCACTTCCACCTCGTGCTGAAGCTGCTGCCACTAGTCATGGCCGAGACGATGAAATGCCAGCAACGTCGTCTGCCAAGGCCGATGCCCAATGTCATAGTACAGAGCATGTCAAATCCAAAACACCAAATATCAGTAAAAAAAGGACTCCAAAACCTAAAATAAAATTGTCGGAGGAGAAGCGTAAACTTGCCAATATGCCATTTACCACACGGAGTGGCAAGGAACGGCTGAGGCCCTGGCCTATGTTCATGGCTAGTGGTTCAGCTTCACATGAGGATGGAAGCACTCAGCCTCTCGCTAGAAAAATGAAAAGACTCAAGCTGGCAAAAGCAGCACAGCAAAGAACTGTGCATTCTTCGAAATCCCAAATCCACAAGGAGAGTCCAATTGTGTCGGTTGCGATGCCTGACCTTCCCAACACTGGACGTGAAGAGCATGCGCCTTCCACCATTTGCACGCCCCCTGCAAGTGCTGGAAGGAGCACCCGCAGTCCAGTTCCTGATAGTCAGATTGAAGATGTCAGTGTTGAAGTACACCAGGATGAGGAGGATATGGGTGTTGCTGGCGCTGGGGAGGAAATTGACCAGGAGGATTCTGATGGTGAGGTGGTTTGTTTAAGTCAGGCACCCGGGGAGACACCTGTTGTCCGTGGGAGGAATATGGCCGTTGACATGCCAGGTGAAAATACCAAAAAAATCAGCTCTTCGGTGTGGAGGTATTTCACCAGAAATGCGGACAACAGGTGTCAAGCCGTGTGTTCCCTTTGTCAAGCTGTAATAAGTAGGGGTAAGGACGTTAACCACCTCGGAACATCCTCCCTTATACGTCACCTGCAGCGCATTCATAATAAGTCAGTGACAAGTTCAAAAACTTTGGGTGACAGCGGAAGCAGTCCACTGACCAGTAAATCCCTTCCTCTTGTAACCAAGCTCACGCAAACCACCCCACCAACTACCTCAGTGTCAATTTCCTCCTTCCCCAGGAATGCCAATAGTCCTGCAGGCCATGTCACTGGCAATTCTGACGAGTCCTCTCCTGCCTGGGATTCCTCCGATGCATCCTTGCGTGTAACGCCTACTGCTGCTGGCGCTGCTGTTGTTGCCGCTGGGAGTCGATGGTCATCCCAGAGGGGAAGTCGTAAGCCCACTTGTACTACTTCCAGTAAGCAATTGACTGTTCAACAGTCCTTTGCGAGGAAGATGAAATATCACAGCAGTCATCCTACTGCAAAGCGGATAACTGAGTCCTTGACAACTATGTTGGTGTTAGACGTGCGTCCGGTATCCGCCGTTAGTTCACAGGGAACTAGACAATTTATTGAGGCAGTGTGCCCCCGTTACCAAATACCATCTAGGTTCCACTTCTCTAGGCAGGCGATACCGAGAATGTACACGGACGTCAGAAAAAGACTCACCAGTGTCCTAAAAAATGCAGTTGTACCCAATGTCCACTTAACCACGGACATGTGGACAAGTGGAGCAGGGCAGGGTCAGGACTATATGACTGTGACAGCCCACTGGGTAGATGTATGGACTCCCGCCGCAAGAACAGCAGCGGCGGCACCAGTAGCAGCATCTCGCAAACGCCAACTCTTTCCTAGGCAGGCTACGCTTTGTATCACCGCTTTCCAGAATACGCACACAGCTGAAAACCTCTTACGGCAACTGAGGAAGATCATCGCGGAATGGCTTACCCCAATTGGACTCTCCTGTGGATTTGTGGCATCGGACAACGCCAGCAATATTGTGTGTGCATTAAATATGGGCAAATTCCAGCACGTCCCATGTTTTGCACATACCTTGAATTTGGTGGTGCAGAATTTTTTAAAAAACGACAGGGGCGTGCAAGAGATGCTGTCGGTGGCCAGAAAAATTGCGGGACACTTTCGGCGTACAGGCACCACGTACAGAAGACTGGAGCACCACCAAAAACTACTGAACCTGCCCTGCCATCATCTGAAGCAAGAAGTGGTAACGAGGTGGAATTCAACCCTCTATATGCTTCAGAGGTTGGAGGAGCAGCAAAAGGCCATTCAAGCCTATACAATTGAGCACGATATAGTAGGTGGAATGCACCTGTCTCAAGTGCAGTGGAGAATGATTTCAACGTTGTGCAAGGTTCTGATGCCCTTTGAACTTGCCACACGTGAAGTCAGTTCAGACACTGCCAGCCTGAGTCAGGTCATTCCCCTCATCAGGCTTTTGCAGAAGAAGCTGGAGGCATTGAAGAAGGAGCTAAAAGGGAGCGATTCCGCTAGGCATGTGGGACTTGTGGATGCAGCCCTTAATTCGCTTAACAAGGATTCACGGGTGGTCAATCTGTTGAAATCAGAGCACTACATTTTGGCCACCGTGCTCGATCCTAGATTTAAAGCCTACCTTGGATCTCTCTTTCCGGCAGACACAGGTCTGCTGGGGTTGAAAGACCTGCTGGTGACAAAATTGTCAAGTCAAGCGGAACGCGACCTGTCAACATCTCCTCCTTCACATTCTCCCGCAACTGGGGGTGCGAGGAAAAGGCTCAGAATTCCGAGCCCACCCGCTGGCGGTGATGCAGGGCAGTCTGGAGCGACTGCTGATGCTGACATCTGGTCCGGACTGAAGGACCTGACAACGATTACGGACATGTCGTCTACTGTCACTGCATATGATTCTCTCAACATTGATAGAATGGTGGAGGATTATATGAGTGACCGCATCCAAGTAGGCACGTCACACAGTCCGTACTTATACTGGCAGGAAAAAGAGGCAATTTGGAGGCCCTTGCACAAACTGGCTTTATTCTACCTAAGTTGCCCTCCCACAAGTGTGTACTCCGAAAGAGTGTTTAGTGCCACCGCTCACCTTGTCAGCAATCGGCGTACGAGGTTACATCCAGAAAATGTGGAGAAGATGATGTTCATTAAAATGAATTATAATCAATTCCTCCGCGGAGACATTGACCAGCAGCAATTGCCTCCACAAAGTACACAGGGAGCTGAGATGGTGGATTCCAGTGGGGACGAATTGATAATCTGTGAGGAGGGGGATGTACACGGTGATATATCGGAGGGTGAAGATGAGGTGGACATCTTGCCTCTGTAGAGCCAGTTTGTGCAAGGAGAGATTAATTGCTTCTTTTTTGGGGGGGGTCCAAACCAACCCGTCATATCAGTCACAGTCGTGTGGCAGACCCTGTCACTGAAATGATGGGTTGGTTAAAGTGTGCATGTCCTGTTTTGTTTATACAACATAAGGGTGGGTGGGAGGGCCCAAGGACAATTCCATCTTGCACCTCTTTTTTCTTTTCTTTTTCTTTGCATCATGTGCTGATTGGGGAGGGTTTTTTGGAAGGGACATCCTGCGTGACACTGCAGTGCCACTCCTAGATGGGCCCGGTGTTTGTGTCGGCCACTAGGGTCGCTAATCTTACTCACACAGTCAGCTACCTCATTGCGCCTCTTTTTTTCTTTGCGTCATGTGCTGTTTGGGGAGGGTTTTTTGGAAGGGACATCCTGCGTGACACTGCAGTGCCACTCCTAGATGGGCCCGGTGTTTGTGTCGGCCACTAGGGTCGCTAATCTTACTCACACAGCTACCTCATTGCGCCTCTTTTTTTCTTTGCGTCATGTGCTGTTTGGGGAGGGTTTTTTGGAAGGGCCATCCTGCGTGACACTGCAGTGCCACTCCTAGATGGGCCCGGTGTTTGTGTCGGCCACTAGGGTCGCTAATCTTACTCACACAGCTACCTCATTGCGCCTCTTTTTTTCTTTGCGTCATGTGCTGTTTGGGGAGGGTTTTTTGGAAGGGACATCCTGCGTGACACTGCAGTGCCACTCCTAGATGGGCCCGGTGTTTGTGTCGGCCACTAGGGTCGCTAATCTTACTCACACAGCTACCTCATTGCGCCTCTTTTTTTCTTTGCATCATGTGCTGTTTGGGGAGGGTTTTTTGGAAGGGCCATCCTGCGTGACACTGCAGTGCCACTCCTAGATGGGCCCGGTGTTTGTGTCGGCCACTAGGGTCGCTAATCTTACTCACACAGCTACCTCATTGCGCCTCTTTTTTTCTTTGCGTCATGTGCTGTTTGGGGAGGGTTTTTTGGAAGGGCCATCCTGCGTGACACTGCAGTGCCACTCCTAGATGGGCCCGGTGTTTGTGTCGGCCACTAGGGTCGCTAATCTTACTCACACAGCTACCTCATTGCGCCTCTTTTTTTCTTTGCGTCATGTGCTGTTTGGGGAGGGTTTTTTGGAAGGGACATCCTGCGTGACACTGCAGTGCCACTCCTAGATGGGCCCGGTGTTTGTGTCGGCCACTAG
Organism: Pseudophryne corroboree; assembly: GCF_028390025.1. Taxonomy (NCBI): domain Eukaryota; kingdom Metazoa; phylum Chordata; class Amphibia; order Anura; family Myobatrachidae; genus Pseudophryne; species Pseudophryne corroboree. The sequence continues at coordinate 1,169,515,762 of NC_086444.1, forward strand.
GGTCGCTTATCTTACTCACACAGCGACCTCGGTGCAAATTTTAGGACTAAAAATAAAATTGTGAGGTGTGAGGTATTCAGAATAGACTGAAAATGAGTGTAAATTATGGTTTTTGAGGTTAATAATACTTTGGGATCAAAATGACCCCCAAATTCTATGATTTAAGCTGTTTTTTAGTGTTTTTTGAAAAAAACACCCGAATCCAAAACACACCCGAATCCGACAAAAAAAATTCGGTGAGGTTTTGCCAAAACGCGTTCGAACCCAAAACACGGCCGCGGAACCGAACCCAAAACCAAAACACAAAACCCGAAAAATTTCAGGCGCTCATCTCTACTAGAAACGGAATGGTTTTAACTTCAAACACACACTTCTCCAATTTACAATAGAGGTGATTGACACGGAGACGGGAAAGAACCTCTTTTACCCAGAAACGATGATCTTCGAGATTATTAGCAAAGATGAGGATGTCGTCTAGATAAACCACGACATGGCGGTACAAGATGTCCCTGAAAATCTCATTCACGAAGTGCTGGAAGACTGCTGGAGCGTTGCTCAATCCGAAGGGCATGACGAGGTACTCATAATGTCCGTCACGGGTGTTAAAGGCGGTCTTCCATTCGTCACCCTCACGGATTCGGATGAGATTGTAGGCACCCCTCAAGTCCAGCTTTGTGAAAATAGTTGCACCACTAACTCTATCAAAGAGCTCGGTAATCAGGGGTAAAGGGTATCGGTTCTTGACGGTAATGTCGTTCAGACCTCTGTAGTCGATGCACGGACGCAGACCACCGTCTTTCTTCTTAACGAAGAAGAAGCCTGCGCCGGCTGGAGAAGAAGATGGTCGGATGAAACCCTTCGCCAGGTTCTCTTTGATGTACTCTTCCATGGAGTGTGTCTCAGGCAGAGACAACGGATAAGTTCGGCCTCGCGGTGGAACCTTCCCTGGAATGAGGTCGATTGGGCAGTCCCATTCTCTATGAGGAGGAAGGATATCAGCAGAGGCTTTACTGAACACGTCCGTGAAGTCTTGATATGGAGGAGGCGGAACATCAGATGACCTGGGGAAGGAAGAACAAACAGGAAGAACTTTGGCTAAACAAGTCTCAGCACAGGAGGGACCCCATGCCAGTATTTGCGTAGTCGTCCAGTCAATTGATGGGTTGTGGAGACGGAGCCATGGAAGGCCTAAAACCACTGGATGTGTGGCTCTTGGAATCACTAAAAAAGAAATATACTCAGAATGAAGAACTCCCACTCTCAGACGAACTGGAAGAGTCCTTAAGGAAATGACTGCGTCAAAAATCTTGCTGCCATCCACGGCAGTCAAAGAGATGGATGAGGACAGTCTCTCGGTGGGTAGGGACCACCGTTTAACATAAGCTTCGGTTATGAAATTCCCAGCTGCTCCGGAATCAAGGAGGGCAATGACGTTCCTGTAACGTTGAGCAATTTGGAGCGACACTGGGAGGTTACAGTCATGAGGAGATGGAGAGGAGATCATTACTCCTAGCCGGCCCTCTCCTTGGCGAGCTAGGATCTGGAGTTTCCCGGACGTTTGGGACAGGCATTGATAGTGTGCGACGGAGCTGCACAGTAGAGACAGAGAGACTCAGAGAGACGTCTTCGGCGCTCAGCGGGAGATAGACGGGAACGACTAATTTGCATAGGCTCATCCTTGGATGGAGATGGTTGACGAGGAGGAGGAGCAGAAGATTTAGGAGTAGATGATCTTCCTCGCTCGGTTGCTCTCTCTCTGAAACGTAGATCAACCTTCGTGCAAAGAGAAATTAGCTCATCCAACTTAGAGGGCAAGTCTCTGGTAGCTAACTCATCCTTGATGCGTTCTGATAAGCCATGCCAGAATGCAGCATACAGGGCCTCGTCGTTCCATGCCAGTTCGGATGCCAGGATTTTAAACTGTATAAGATACTGTCCCACAGTACGTGTTCCCTGGCGTAAACGGAGAATCTCAGATGAAGCAGATGTTATCCGGCCTGGCTCGTCGAAGATGCGCCTGAATGTAGCTACAAAGTCAGTATAGGAGGATAGCAGGGGATCAGACTTCTCCCATAAAGGTGATGCCCAGTCAAGGGCTGAGCCACTGAGAAGGGAGATGATATAGGCAATTTTGGTACGGTCACTGAAGAAATTGCCAGGTAGAAGCTCAAAGTGGATTTCACATTGATTGAGAAATCCCCTGCAGAACCTTGGAGATCCATCAAATTTTGCTGGCGTTGGAAGATGAAGATGTGGACTGGAAATGGGTAAGGTGGGTGGGGTTACAGCTGGTGTTACTGTAGTGGACGCACCGGACGTGCCAGGTCCACGGAGGGTCGTTTGAATCCCATCCAGCCGTGTAGAGAGATCCTGGAGACAGCGGATGATGTGGCCCTGTGCAGCCTCCTGATGTTCAAGTCGGGCTGCCAGTTCTTGCATCGGCCTGGCCGCTTGATCCTGGTCTCCGGCTGGATTCATTAGGTCAGTGCTTACTGTCACAACTGAGGGCCTGAGCTGACGGGAGGCAGCCTCAGTTGTAGGGGCTGAGATGTAACGGAACCTGGGAGGTTGTATCAGACCCCTAGACATGTAAGTAACATGTAGAATAACTGCCCGAAGGCGTGACCACGACAACCAGGATAAAAGTCAATGATGTTTATTATGACAAACTCCGTAACACAGCAGCAGTAAAAGGAAACATAAAAGTCAACAGAGGATAAATACAATTCCTGGGTACTACAGGGTGGCAAGGGCCACAGGCACTGGTAGTGTGAGACAGTTCTTATAATCTTCTAGTTGGAAAGTCCTTACCAGGCCTGACTGTAGCAATGGAGAGAACCCAGGATCGTACCAGCTGATGTTCCAGGAAAGGCTGGGCTGCTGAAGGTAAAACGGCTGCTGTGGATACTGGCTGGAACCAGACTGTTGTTGGTACGGAGTGGATACTGGCTGGAACCAGTTAAATAATAAACGAACTTGAGAGTGATGAAATAATAATGAAGTTTGGAGTTTGAGAGCGGTGAAATAATAATACCGGTGGAGAGTGGTAAACTGCAGAAAAGGACACCGGCCCTTTAAGAGAAGCTATACACTGCTGGAAGCAGGTGATTGTTTGAGAGCGGTGAAATAATAATACCGGTGGAGAGTGGTAAACTGCAGAAAGGACACCGGCCCTTTAAGAGAAGCTGTACACTGCTGGAAGATGGGCTGGAAGCAGGTGATTGTTGTAGCTGGAAACAGGTGAGTCCAGAATGGATCGGAGAGTCAGGCTACACCGCAGATGGAATGCTGGTGCGGGTCTCTATAGCAGAAGTCTGGAGACAGGAGCTGGAACCTGGAAGACAACCACAGGAGAGAGACAAACTGGAACTAGGTTAGACAACCAAAGCACTGACGCCTTCCTTGCTCAGGCACAGCATACTTATACCTGCAGCAAGGAAGGGGTTGGCTAGGCAATTATGCAAATCAACAATACAGACAGCAGATTGGTGGAAATAATCAGATGACAAAATCCAAGATGGCTGCGCCCATGCAGACACTTGGAGGGAAGTTTGGTTTGTAATCCATGTGAGAATTGAAACAGTAATGGCGACGCCGGCCACAGGAGACAGGAGACGCCAGACTGACAAGCGCACATTTAACCACGCGGGCACAGCGGAGGCCGCGGCTGATGAAATCACCACTCTGACATTCTGCATGTGGAAACTCAGGAACAGCGGGATCCGGTCCTGGAACGCTGAGCCAGCCTTAGGAGGCATCTGAAGGGTAAGTAATGGCGTCCAGATACCCGGATCGTGACAGCGTGTGTGATGTCTGGGAGATCTGAAACCTCCCTCCTCCAAGCCAAGGAGAGGGGGAGCCATGAGGGAGTGTTTGCATCAATTAGATCAGCATATAAATATTTGATTTTGAATGGATGAGAACAGCAAAAAACTAGGACTTTCAATATTACATGGGAAGAGGGGGACATACAGACAGGGCCCTTAAGAGCTGTAATATAGTGTCTAAGTTGGAGATACATGAAGAATTGTTTCTGTGGCAGAGAGAATTTGACTTGTAATTGGGAAAAGGAGAGAAACTGTCCGCCAGGATCAAAGACATCTTTGATTGCAGAGATGCCTTGCATTTTCCATGTGTAGAACATTTTGTTGTGTAATGATGGGAGGAAGTTAGGGTTTCCCCAGATAGGGATAAAAGGAGTGACATATGGATCAGACTGTAAATTTTTATGAATAGATACCCAGGCCTTATAAGTGTCATGGAATAAGATATTGGACCTAATCTCTCTCGGGATATCTCTCAGGCGGGTATGTAAGAGAGCAGCCGGAGAATATGGGGAGAAAAGCGCTTCCTCCAGGAGGAGGTTGACATAAGATGTTTGGTTGAGGATCCAATCCGAAGCATATCGGAATAAGGCTGCTCTAGCAAATAATTGGACATTAGGGACGCTAAGTCCTCCCTTATGCTTAGGAAGGAATGTACGAGATTTTGGCATGCGTGGTCTTCCATTCTTCCAAATAAATTTGGAAAAGGTTCTGGAGCATATTAATGCGTCTAATCTAGATATTGTTACAGGCAGCATTTGGAGTAGATATGATAATTTTGGGAAGGTCACTGATTTCACCACTACTATCCTACCCAGGACGGAGAGGGGGAGGTCAATCCAATTTTCCAACTGACGCTTAATTTTCTGGATGATTGGCGTAAAATTACAAGTATAAATTTGAGAGGTTTGTGTGGGGATATTGATTCCTAAATATTTTAATGAAACCATATTAAGTTTGAGACGAGGTGCAAGGTTCGTGAGATCCAGTGAAGCCGATTGGGGACCTATGGGGAGCAGGTCGGATTTGCTAACATTCACTCTGTATCCTGCAAACGATCCGAATTTAGCTATAGTGTCGAATATGGCTGGGATAGATGTTAGTGGGTCTCGTACAAATAAAAGCATATCGTCAGCGAATAAACTTAATTTATTATGTATATCGCCCACTACAACACCTGAGAAGGAACGAAGATGTCGGAGCGCGATGGCCAGGGGTTCCAGAGCTAGCGCAAATAGGAGGGGAGATAGTGGGCAACCCTGTCTTGTACCTCTTTGAGTAAAGAAGGAAGCGGACAGGAATTTATTAGTGAAGATTTGAGTAAGGGGTTCGTGATAAAGGGCCTGCAGCGTGGAAATAAAAGTAGGGGGGAAACCGAACCTCCGGAGAGTCTCGAACAGGTGGTCCCACGTAACCAAATCAAAGGCCTTCTCGGCATCTAGTGAACGCAAGAAAGCGGGACCATTCACCCGAGAGGACTCCAGGGCCTGCATAATAGTAAAGACTTTCCTAATATTTGTTACTGAATGCCTCCCCCACACAAAACCAGTTTGGTCTTCATGAATAAGCTGTGGAATCATTGTTTTTATCCTATCTGACAAAAGTTTAGTAAAGATTTTATAATCGACGTTAAGTAATGCTATAGGTCTGTACGAGGAAGGCAGCAGCGGGTCTCGCCCTGGTTTGGGCAGTACTCTAATAGAGGCCGAATTAAAATATTGTGGGATCTTGTGAAGGGAGTAAATGGAGTTGTACAAAGATGCTAAGGGGGTGCTAATTCTTGTCTCAAGAATCTTATAGAATTCTGCAGACAATCCGTCAGGGTGTGGAGATTTAAGATTTTTAAGAGAATGAATGGTGTCCTGTACTTCCTGTACGGTGATAGGGGCCACGAGTGATTCTGAGTGTGTGTGACTGAGTTGGGGCAACTCCATCTCCATCCAAAAGTTTTGTTTAGCCGCAATGTCAATTGGGTCTTGGGAGTACAGATTTTTATAAAAGGTGTGTAAAATGTCGGATATCTTGTTTCCCTGAAAATGACATTTCCCCTCTTCATCCTTCAAGGCCGCTATGTGGCGTGGGCCAGTATCCACCCTAAGAAGACTAGACAATAGTTTTCCGGATTTATTGCCAAAACGGAATATATTATGTCTACCTGCCCCTAGAAACTTGTTAGATATTTGCGTAAGGACTTGATCAAAATGTTGTTTAGCCTTAGTGTAAATTATTTTTCTATCCAATGTAGGGGATGCTTTAAGGTCCTGAAAGGAGGAGGTAAGCTTGGATTGAGCAGTACGATATGTGGAGTTCATTTCTTTTTTAAATTTGGCAACAAACGCTATAATCTCTCCCCTCAGCACCGCCTTGGCCGTTTGCCAAAACAGGGCCGGGTTAGATTCATGTGCAGAATTATTAAGGCAATAGGAATCCCAGGCGGCAATCAACTTGTCTTGGAAGTGTTGGGATCCTGCCAGACGGGCGGGAAACCTCCACTGAGAGGAGGCACCCAGTACATATTTAGTTTGAAGTGTAATGGAGATAGGTGCATGATCTGAGATTAATATTGGTTCTATACTAGTATCTGTGACTTTGTCTGATAATGTGTCGGAAACAAAAAAGTAGTCTAAGCGAGAGAAGGAATTGAAGGTAGCGGAATAGTATGTGTAATCAAGTTCTATAGGGTTATGAAGTCTCCAAATGTCAACAAGACCCAGCTGATTAGACAAGTATGTCAGATTGGTCTTTGGAAGGGTATATTTGCAGGAAGAAGCTGTTTTCCTATCTAGCACTACAGACGAGACTAGATTCATGTCGCCTCCTAGAATAATAGGAGTGTCCGTGTGAGGCCTCAATAGGTTGATGAGTTTTACGTAGAACGACTTATCATAATTAGTGGGGGCATAGACGTTACAAAGAATGTATCTAGATCCTTCCAACGTAATGTCTAAAATGATAAATCTACCTTGCGTGTCAATTTTCTGACTATGTATCTCATAAGAGATCCCTTTGCGGATGAGGATAGCTACCCCCCTCGCTTTTGATGTGTAGGAAGACGAAGCAACCATCTTCTGGCGGAGCATGGAAAGCTTTAAGTGTTCATCTGGGGTCAGATGTGTCTCCTGTAACAGGATTATATCAGCCTTCACTTTGTTCATGTAAGTAAGTATTCGTCTACGTTTGACAGGGGAATGTATACCTCTCACATTCCATGAGTAAATTTTAAGATGGTCAGCCATGATCAAAGAAAGGAGGTGGAAGGAGCATCACATAAATTGAAAGGCCACATTTGTAGTGTAAATCATCAATAAAGAACATTGGCATATACATACTTAACGGTGTCAACAGTAGAATGATAATGGGTATATTCCTCCAGCTCCCTAGAGGGAAAGGGGTAAAAAAGACAGGGAAGGGGAAAAGGAAGAGATAAACAGAGTAGAGAACATAGAAAAATATGGAAGAAACGAAACGGCGGTGAAACAGCTGCATCACAACCATAACAGAATTAGCTGCAGCAACCGTGGACATTCCCCAGTCACAGGAGTGGGAGATACAAGAAACAAGCAGTGTGACCTCACCTACCTCTAATTCTAATAGGAACCTCAATATCCAGATACATTATCAGGGGAAGGTGTAGGCCCAGCAAGGATTAACTAAAAAATACGCCTAAGGATATTACATAGTAAATTCTATGTGAGCAATCAGATATCCATAGCAACAAGAGAACATAATATGTAAGCCTAAAACATAATAGCAATAACACAGCCTATGTAACCGGGTATAGGCCAACAGCATGGGGAAGTGGAGGAGTGAACCCCCAGGACTATACTAAATCGCGATAGCCAGACCATTAACCCACTCAATGGGTCCTAAGGGTCTTAATGAGCTTTGACCTCCTAATTATCTAATACATGCTACGACATATATCAAAAGAGGACATGACTCTGGACTATGAGGTGGAAATCAGAAGCTAGCATCCTGAGCAAGTAATCATTCGTTGTCGTCCATCGCGCTGGATTCCGGGGGATCCATTTCCCTTAATACAAATGCTTTTGCGTCGTCTACATTTGTAAAGTCCTTCGGACCTTGAGATGAGAATATACGTAGGCGGGCCGGATAGAGTAGTGCAAACTTCGTGCCCGATTGTATCAGTTGTGAGCAGACAGCAGACATTTCGCGACGGGCTCTGGACACTTCCGCAGAATAGTCTTGAAAAAGGAATATTCTTTGGTCTTCCCATTTTAGTGTGCCCCTGGATCTTGCCGCGGACCAAAGTAGTTCCTTGTGGCGGAAATTTAAACACCGAAATATTACTGGGCGGGGTCGTGCCTGATTGGATTCCCTCGGTGGTCCCAGACGATGTGCCCTCTCTATTTCTAAGGAGGATAATTCTTCCGGAATTCCAAGTAGGACAGGTAGATCTGAAAGCAGAAATTTTAGTAGTTCGGGGCCTTTAACGGATTCTCTGAGGCCCACTATCCTCAAATTATTTCACCTCGAACGATTTTCGAGATCATCTAGTTTGGACATCATATGCTGCCGAGATGATGACAATTGCGACACTTGTTGTTTCAGGTCTGCGATCTCCTGAAAGTTAGCTCCTATGCGGTTTTCATTAATAGAAATTTTTCTCGACATGGAATTTAACTCTGATTTAATGTCGGAGACTGCCGACATAAGCTTGTCGGCTTGTGTCTGAAGTAAAGGTTCCACTGTTTCCTTGATAGCTTTTACAATCTCCGCGTAAGAGGGAGGAGTGGGGGGAGCTTTTGGTGGCATGGTGTCCAACACTTCAGATTGTAGTACAGAAATGTCACAAGGTTCCGGAGGGGAGGGTAAATCTGGAGAATGAGCAAATCTCTTAGTACCGCCCCTGAGACGTTGAGGTTGAGGAGCCGACAAGGTAATGAATTTGTCCATAACACATCCAGGGAGCTCAGTGAACTACAGTCTGGTAGGTCGGAAAACGGTCGGTATCACTCCCCGCAAGAGAGACATCCACGGCTACCGCTAGGTGGAAGACATCACTCCATATATATCACATCAGGGTGAGGGGAGGGATACATAACGTATACACCACTGTGTGCAGGACAATGTGATAGAGCACATATAGCTACAAGGGCAGCGACCCTTCCAGCAGTGCCGCTTCAGACCCAGGGAGACAAATATACTCTTAACTTGGGAGGAGATATAGCACAAAACAGGGTGGGTGGGGGGTGTGTGAGGGTGGTATCACACTATGGTGTACGGCTGGCATCAGCTAAAGCTGCACGAAGTAAATTAAAGTCGTTTATGAGATGGCAGGCTCAGTGCAATCTATTAAGACACCTCTGTTATTAATATAATTGACCTGGGGGTCAGAGAGCCAGTAGCATCAGACAGAGAAAAATAAAAGATATATTTAAATGGGTTTATGTATTTTTGTAGCCTGGAGGTAGGTTAGGTTAGGGGGGAGAATGCAGCTACCCAGAGAGCGTCCTGTCAGCCAGACAGAGTCTCTAGACGCTGGGCTTGTAATGCTGTCTCACACTGCAGTGAGCAAAATGTCTGCCTCCTCCGTGTACTCACAGCTAGAGGACTCGGCCGTTCGGCTCCCGTTGTTCTCAGCCGCCAGGAGAAGGTCCGGGTAGGGCAGAGGATCAGTGCAGGGAGCCCAGGTTGTCAGCCTGTCCTTGCAGGTGAGCTCTGTGACCCGTGCGCGGTCTCGGCGTCTGGCCCGGGATGTCTCTAAAATCGAGGTCCCGGCTTTATACAGAAGGGAGGGCCGCAACCCGCAGACTCGGACAGAGCCTCGTCCCGATTCCGCAGCGCACTCCCTTCAACACTGGAGCTCAGGATGAGGAGCTGGGGCTCTGATATTCGCGTTAGAGAGGGGTAGATAGGGGTAAAACGTCTCCGTTTGATTGTCCAGGCCGGAGCTCATGCAGAAAGCCGCCCGCTCGGATGCCAGCCAGGCCACGCCCCTACTTAAATATTCTTATTAAATACTTTGTTCTTTACATAGTTAAATGTGCTGACAACAAAATCACACAAATATTATCAATGGAAATCAAAATTTATTAACCCATGGAGGTCTGGATTTGGAGTCACACTCAAAATTAAAGTGGAAAAACACACTACAGGCTGATCCAACTTTGATGTAATGTCCTTAAAACAAGTCAAAATGAGGCTCAGTAGTGTGTGGCCTCCACGTGCCTGTATGACCTCCCTACAACGCCTGGGCATGCTCCTGATGAGGTGGCGGATGGTTTCCTGAGGGATCTCCTCCCAGACCTGGACTAAAGCATCTGCCAACTCCAGGACAGTCTGTGGTGCAACGTGGCATTGGTGGATGGAGCGAGACATGATGTCCCAGATGTGCTCAATTGGGTTCAGGCCTGGGGAACGGGAGGGCAAGTCCATAGCATCAATGCCTTCGTCTTGCAGGAACTGCTGACACACTCCATCCACATGAGGTCTAGCATTGTCTTGCATTAGGAGGAACCCAGGGCCAACCGCACTAGCATATGGTCTCACAAGGGGTCTGAGGATCTCATCTCGGTATGTAATAGCAGTCAGGCTACCTCTGGCGAGCACATGGAGGGCTGTGCGGCCCCCCAAAGAAATGCCACCCAACACCATTACGGACCCACTGCCAAACCGGTCATGCTGGAGGATGTTGCAGGCAGCAGAATGTTCTCCTTGGCGTCTCCAGACTCTGTCATGTCTGTCACATGTGCTCAGTGAGAACCTGCTTTCATCTGTGAAGAGCACAGGGCGCCAGTGGCGAATTTGCCAATCTTGGTGTTCTCTGGCAAATGCCAAACGTCCTGCACGGTGTTGGGCTGTAAGCACAACCTCCACCTGTGGACGTCGGGGCCCTCATAACACCCTCATGGAGTCTGTTTCTGATCGTTTGAGTAGACACATGCACATTTGTGGCTTGCTGGAGGTCATTTTTCAGGGCTCTGGCAGTGCTCCTCCTGTTCCTCCCTGCACAAAGGCGGAGGTAGCGGTCCTGCTGCTGGGTTGTTGCCCTCCTACGGCCTCCTCCACGTCTCCTGATGTACTGGCCTGTCTCCTGGTAGCACCTCCATGCTCTGGACACTATGCTGACAGACACAGCAAACCTTCTTGCCACAGCTCGCATTGATGTGCCATCCTGGATGAGCTGAACTACCTGAGCCACTTGTGTGGGTTGTAGACTCCGTCTCATGCTACCACTAGAGTGAAAGCACCGCCAGCTTTCAAAAGTGACCAAAACATCAGCCAGAAAGCATAGGAGCTGAGAAGTGGTCTGTGGTCACCACCTGCAGAACAACTCCTTTATCGGGGGTGTCTTGCTAATTGACTATAATTTCCACCTGTTCTCTATTCCATTTGCACAACAGCATGTGAAATTGATTGTCAATCAGTGTTGCTTCCTAAGTGGACAGTTTGATTTCACAGAAGTGTGATTGACTTGGAGTTACATTGTGTTGTTTAAGTGTTCCTTTTATTTTTTTGAGCAGTGTATATATATACACATATACACAGTATATATACACACACAGGTTGAGTATCCCTTATCCAAAATGCTGGGGACCAGAAGTATTTTGGATTTCGGATTTTTCTGTATTTTGGAATAACTGCATACCATAATGAGATATCATGGTGATGGGACCTAAGTATAAGCACAGAATGCATTTATGTTTCATATACACCTGATACACACAGCCTGAAGGTAATGCTAGCCAATATTTTTAATAACTTTGTGCATTAAACAAAGTGTGTGTACATTCACACAATTCATTTATGTTTCATATACACCTTATACACACAGCCTGAAGGTCATTTAATACAATATGTTTAATAACTTTGTGTATTAAACAAAGTTTGTGTACATTGAGCCATCAGAAAATAAAAGGTTTCACTATCTCAGTCTCACTCAAAAAATTCTGTATTTCGGAGTATTTGGATATGGGATACTCAACCTGTATATATTAAAAAACATTTATTTATTTTTTATTTATTTTTGTGGTCAGGGGCTGCCTATTTTGTCAGTCCTGGGCCCCACAATTTCTGATGGCAGCCCTAGTTCCACTTGGCTCAGTGAGACCCTGCAATTACTGCATTCCACACTACTTAAAGCCACTTGGATCCTGCACTTCTACCTCCATACAGTCACTAGCTGGTGTCTGTATGTTCCACTAAAGTTCTGCTCCATACTGAGAGTATGTTACATGATTAACTGTGAGCATTGCTCTACTTCCAGATTACTGCTGGATAAACCTTTCCACTGGTTAAGCATTGGGCTGCCCTTTAATCTGGATGCTCCACCAGTAAATACTATAATTATTTTACTTACCTCCCAAAGCAAAGCTCATTGTGTCTGATTTAGGTACTGTCCTTACCTCTCTGCCAGGGTGTGGTACAGCATGAGAGTATCTCGGGTGATAAGATGACCAAGAGCCGGGTACTTCCAAGTTGTATGCAGCACACTCATTGCACCTTCACCACATTGGAGTATTTATTTATTAACAGTTTCTTATGTAGCGCAGCAAATTCCGTTGCACTTTACAATTGGATACAATGATAAAACAAAACTGGGTAATAACAAACAGTCATAGAGGTAGGAAGGCCATGCTCGCAAGCTTACAATCTATAGGGATATAGGTATTGATACACAAGGATAGGTGCTATTTATTGCATAGTTCAGTGCCGTTACTAGACATTTCAGCGCTGTGTGCAAGAAACAGCATCAGCACCCCCCCCCCCCCCCATATACAAAAACAGGACCAGTGCGCTCAAAATATAGGGGGCGTGGCTTCATGGGGAAGGAGCATGGCCGCAGAGCTCCCTTTTACACATTACGGCAGGTATAGTACCCTTTTTATACATTACGGCAGGCAGAGTCCCCGTTTTACACATTACGGCAGCAGAGTCCCCCTTTTACACATTGAGGCAGCAGTCCCCTTTTTACACATTACGGGAGATACAAGGAGGGTGAGGATAAGGGTGCCGAGGGGGAGGTACAGGGAGGGTGAGGATCAGGGTGTTGAGGGGGAGACACAGGGAGGGTGAGGAACAGGGTGCTGAGGGGGAAACACAGGGAGGGTGAGGATAAGGGTGCTGAGGGGGAGACACAAGGAGGGTGAGTATCAGGGTGCTGAGGGGGAGGTACAGGGAGGGTGAGGATCAGGGTGTTGAGGGGGAGACACAGGGAGGGTGAGGATCAGGGTGCTGAGGGGTAGACACAGGGAGGGTGAGGATAAGGGTGCTGAGGGGGAGGTAAAGGGAGGGTGAGGATCAGGGTGTTGAGGGGGAGACAAAGGGAGGGTGAGGATAAGGGTGCTGAGGGGGAGACAAAGGGAGGGTGAGGATAAGGGTGCTGAGGGGGAGACACAGGGAGGATGAGGATCAGGGTGCTGAGGGGGAGACACAAGGTGGGTGAGGATCTGGGTGCTGAGGGGGAGACACAAGGTGGGTGAGGATCTCAGTGCTGAGGGGGAGACAAAGGGAGGATGAGGATCAGGGTGCTGAGGGGGAGACACAAGGTGGGTGAGGATCTGGGTGCTGCGGGGGATACAAAGGGACGGTGAGGATCAGGGTGCTGAGGGGGAGACACAGGGAGGGTGAGGATCAGGGTGCTAAGGGGGAGACACAAGGTGGGTGAAGATCTGGGTGCTGAGGGGGAGACAAAGGGAGGATGAGGATCAGGGTGCTGAGGGGGAGAAATAAGGTGCGTGAGGATCTGGGTGCTGCGGGGGATACACAGGGAGGGTGAGGATCAGGGTGCTGAGGGGGAGACACAGGGAGGGTGAGGATAAGGGTGCTGAGGGGGAGACACAGGGAGGGTGAGTATCAGGGTGCTGAGGGGGAGACACAGGGAGGGTGAGGATAAGGGTGTTGAGGGGGATACACAGGGAGGGTGAGGATCAGGGTGCTGAGGGGGAGGTACAGGGAGGGTGAGGATCAGGGTGCTGAGGGGGAGACACAAGGAGGGTGAGGATCAGGGTGCTGAGGGGGAGACACAGGGAGGGTGAGGATCAGGCTGTTGAGGGGGATACACAGGGAGGGTGAGGATCAGGGTGCTGAGGGGGAGGTACAGGGAGGTTGAGGATCAGGGTGCTTAGGGGGAGACACAGGGAGGGTGAGGATCAGGGTGTTGAAGGGGATACACAGGGAGGGTGAGGATCAGGGTGCTGAGGGGGAGACACAGGGAGGGTGAGGATCAGGGTGCTGAGGGGGAGACACAGGGAGGGTGAGGATCAGGGTGCTGAGGGGGAGACACAGGGAGGGTGAGGATCAGGGTGCTGAGGGGGAGACACAGGGAGGGTGAGGATCAGGGTGCTGAGGGGGAGACACAGGGAGGGTGAGGATCAGGGTGCTTAGGGGGAGACACAGGGAGGGTGAGGATCAGGGTGTTGAAGGGGATACACAGGGAGGGTGAGGATCAGGGTGCTGAGGGGGAGACACAGGAAGGGTGAGGATCAGGGTGCTAAGGGGGAGACACAGGGAGGGTGAGGATCAGGGTGCTGAGGGGGAGACACAGGGAGGGTGAGGATCAGGGTGCTGAGGGGGAGACACAGGGAGGGTGAGGATCAGGGTGCTGAGGGGGAGACACGGAAGGTGAGGATCAGGGTGCTGAGGGGGAGACACAGGGTGGGTGAGGATCAGGGTGCTGAGGGGGAGACAAAGGGAGGGTGAGGATAAGGGTTCTGAGGGGGAGACACAGGGAGGGTGAGGATCAGGGTGCTGAGGGGGAGACACGGAGGGTGAGGATCAGGGTGCTGAGGGGGAGACACAGGGTGGGTGAGGATCAGGGTGCTGAGGGGGAGACAAAGGAAGGGTGAGGATAAGGGTTCTGAGGAGGAGACACAGGGAGGGTGAGGATAAGGGTGCTGAGGGGGAGACACATGGAGGGTGAGGATAAGGGTGCTGAGGGGGAGATACAAGGAGGTTGAGGATCAGGGTGCTGAGGGAGAGGTACAGGGAGGGTGAGGATCAGGGTGTTGAGGGGGAGACACAGGGAGGGTGAGGATCAGGGTGCTGAGGGGGAGACAGGGAGGGTGAGGATAAGGGTGCTGAGGGGGAGGTACAGGGAGGGGGAGGATCAGGGTGTTAAGGGGGAGACATAGGGAGGGTGAGGATAAGAATGCTGAGGGGGAAACAAAGGGAGGGTTAGGATAAGGGTGCAGAGGGGGAGACAAAGGGAGGGTGAGGATAAGGGTGCTGAGGGGGAGACACAAGGTGGGTGAGGATCTGGGTGCTGAGGGGGAGGTACAGGGAGGGTGAGGATCAGGGTGCTGAGGGGGAGACACAGGGAGGGTGAGGATCAGGGTGCTGAGGGGGAGACACAGGGAGGGTGAGGATCAGGTTGCTGAGGGGGAGACACAGGGAGGGTGAGGATAAGGGTGCTGAGGGGGATACACAGGGAGGGTGAGGATCAGGGTGCTGAGGGGGAGGTACTGGGAGGGTGATGATCAGGGTGCTGAGGGTGAGACACATGGAGGGTGAGGATCATGGTGTTGAGGGGGAGACACAGGGAGGGTGAGGATCATGGTGCTGAGGGGGAGGTACAGGGAGGGTGAGGATCAGGGTGCTGATGGGGAGACACAAGGAGGGTGAGGATCAGGGTGCTGAGGGGGAGACACAGGGAGGGTGAGGATCAGGGTGCTGAGGGGGAGACAAAGGGAGGGTAAGGATCAGGGTGCTGAGGGGGAGACACAGGGAGGGTGAGGATAAGGGTACAGAGGGGGAGACAAAGGGAGGGTGAGGATAAGGGTGCTGAGGGGGAGACAAAGGGAGGGTGAGGATAAGGGTGCTGAGGGGGAGACACAGGGAGGGTGAGGATCAGGGTGCTGATGGGGAGACACAGGGAGGGTGAGGATCAGGGTGCTGAGGGGGAGACACAGGGAGGGTGAGGATAAGGGTGCTGAGGGGGAGGTACAGGGAGGGGGAGGATCAGGGTGTTGAGGGGGAGACAAAGGGAGGGTGAGGATAAGGGTGCTGAGGGGGAGACAAAGGGAGGGTGAGGATAAGGGTGCAGAGGGGGAGACAAAGGGAGGGTGAGGATAAGGGTGCTGAGGGGGATACACAGGGAGGGTGAGGATCAGGGTGTTGAGGGGAAGGTACAGGAGGGTGAGGATCAGGGTGCTGAGGGGGAGACACAAGGTGGGTGAGGATCAGGGTGTTGAGGGGGATACACAGGGAGGGTGAGGATCAGGGTGCTGAGGGGGAGACACAAGGAGGGTGAGGATCAGGGTGCTGAGGGGGAGACACAGGGAGGGTGAGGATCAGGGTGCTGAGGGGGAGACACAGGGAGGGTGAGGCTAAGGGTGCTGAGGGGGATACACAGGGAGGGTGAGGATCAGGGTGTTGAGGGGAAGGTACAGGAGGGTGAGGATCAGGGTGCTGAGGGGGAGACACAAGGTGGGTGAGGATCAGGGTGTTGAGGGGGATACACAAGGAGGGTGAGGATCAGGGTGCTGAGGGGGAGACACAAGGAGGGTGAGGATCAGGGTGCTGAGGGGGAGACACAGGGAGGGTGAGGATCAGGGTGCTGAGGGGGAGACACAGGGAGGGTGAGGCTAAGGGTGCTGACGGGGATACACAGGGAGGGTGAGGATCAGGGTGTTGAGGGGAAGGTACAGGAGGGTGAGGATCAGGGTGCTGAGGGGGAGACACAAGGTGGGTGAGGATCAGGGTGTTGAGGGGGATACACAGTGAGGGTGAGGATCAGGGTGCTGAGGGGGAGACACAAGGAGGGTGAGGATCAGGGTGCTGAGGGAGAGACACAGGGAGGGTGAGGATCAGGGTACTGAGGGGGAGACACAGGGAGGGTGAGGATCAGGGTGCTGAAGGGGAGACACAGGGAGTGTGAGGATAAGGGTGCTGAGGGGGAGGTAAAGGGAGGGTGAGGATCAGGGTGCTGAGGGGGAGACACAGGGAGGGTGAGGATCAGGGTGCTGAGGGGGAGACACAGGGAGGGTGAGGATCAGGGTGCTGAGGGGGAAACACAAGGACGGTGAGGATCAGGGTGCTGAGGGGGAAACACAAGGAGGGTGAGGATCAGGGTGCTGAGGGGGATACACAGGGATGGTGAGGATCAGGGTGCTGCGGGGGAGACACAGGGAGGGTGAGGATAAGGGTGCTGAGGGGGAGACAAAGGGAGGGTGAGGATAAGGGTGCTGAGGGGGAAACAAAGGGACGGTGAGGATAAGGGTGCTGAGGGGGAGACAAAGGGAGGGTGAGGATCAGGGTGCTGAGGGGGAAACACAGGGAGGGTGAGGATCAGGGTGCTGAGGGGGAAACACAGGGAGGGTGAGGATAAGGGTGCTGAGGGGGAGACACAGGGAGGGTGAGGATCAGGGTGCTGAGGGGGAGACAAAGGGAGGGTGAGGATAAGGGTGCTGAGGGGGAGACACAGGGAGGGTGAGGATAAGGGTGCTGAGGGGGAGATACAAGGAGGGTGAGGATCAGGGTGCTGAGGGGGCGGTACAGGGAGGGTGAGGATCAGATTGTTGAGGGGGAGACACAGGGAGGGTGAGGATCAGGGTGCTAAGGGGGAGACACAAGGTGGGTGAGGATCTGGGTGCTGAGGGGGAGACAAAGGGAGGGCGAGGATAAGGGTGCTGAGGGGGAGACACAGGGAGGATGAGGATTAGGGTGCTGAGGGGGAGACACAGGGAGGGTGAGGATCAGGTTGCTGAGGGGGAGACACAGGGAGGGTGAGGATCAGGGTGCTGAGGGGGAGACACAGGGTGGGTGAGAATCAGGGTGCTGAGGGGGAGACACAGGGAGGGTGAGGATCAGGGTGCTGAGGGGGAGACACAGGGAGGGTGAGGATCAGGGTGCTGAGGGGGAGACACAGGGAGGGTGAGGATCAGGGTGCTGAGGGGGAAACACAAGGAGGGTGAGGATCAGGGTGCTGAGGGGGAAACAAAGGGACGGTGAGGATAAGGGTGCTGAGGGGGAGACAAAGGGAGGGTGAGGATCAGGGTGCTGAGGGGGAAACACAGGCAGGGTGAGGATCAGGGTGCTGAGGGGGAAACACAGGGAGGGTGAGGATAAGGGTGCTGAGGGGGAGACACAGGGAGGGTGAGGATCAGGTTGCTGAGGGGGAGACAAAGGGAGGGTGAGGATAAGGGTGCTGAGGGGGAGACACAGGGAGGGTGAGGATAAGGGTGCTGAGGGGGAGATACAAGGAGGGTGAGGATCAGGGTGCTGAGGGGGCGGTACAGGGAGGGTGAGGATCAGATTGTTGAGGGGGAGACACAGGGAGGGTGAGGATCAGGGTGCTGAGGGGGAGACACAGGGAGGGTGAGGATAAGGGTGCTGAGGGGGAGGTATAGGGAGGGGGAGGATCAGGGTTTTGAGGGGGAGACAAAGGGAGGGTTAGGATAAGGGTGCTGAGGGGGAGACAAAGGGAGGGTGAGGATAAGGGTGCAGAGGGGGAGACAAAGGGAGGGTGAGGATAAGGGTGCTGAGGGGGAGACACAAGGTGGGTGAGGATCTGGGTGCTGAGGGGGAGGTACAGAGAGGGTGAGGAGCAGGGTGCTGAAGGGGAGACACAGGGAGGGTGTGGATCAGGGTGCTGAGGGGGAGACACAGGGAGGGTGAGGATAAGGGTGCTGAGGGGGAGACACAAGGAGGGTGAGGATCAGGGTGCTGAGGGGGAGACACAGGGAGGGTGAGGATCAGGGTGTTGAAGGGGATACACAGGGAGGGTGAGGATCAGGGTGCTGAGGGGGAGGTACAGGGAGGGTGAGGATCAGGGTGCTGGGGGGGAGACACAAGGAGGGTGAGGATAAGGGTGCTGAGGGGGAGACACAGGGAGGGTGAGAATCAGGGTGCTGAGGGGGAGACACAGGGAGGGTGAGGATCAGGGTGCTGAGGGGGGAGACACAGGGAGGGTGAGGATAAGGGTGCAGAGGAGGAGACAAAGGGAGGGTGAGGATCAGGGTGCAGAGGGGGAGACAAAGGGAGGGTGAGGATAAGGGTGCAGAGTGGGAGACACAGGGAGGGTGAGGATAAGGGTGCTTAGGGGGAGACACGGGGAGGGTGAGGATCAGGGTGCTGAGGGGGAGACAAAGGGAGGGTGAGGATCAGGGTGCTGAGGGGGAGACACAGGGAGGGTGAGGATCAGGGTGCTGATGGGGAGACACAGGGAGGGTGAGGATCAGGGTGCTGAGGGGGAGACACAAGGAGGGTGAGGATCAGGGTGCTGAGGGGGAGACACAGGGAGGGTGAGGATCAGGGTGCTGCGGGGGAGACACAGGGAGGGTGAGGATAAGGGTGCTGAGAGGAAGACAAAGGGAGGGTGAGGATAAGGGTGCTGAGGGGGAGACACAGGGAGGGTGAGGATAAGGGTGCTGAGGAGGAGACACAGGGTGGGTGAGGATAAGGGTGCTGAGGGGGAGACACAGGCAGGATGAGGATCAGGGTGCTGAGAGGGAGACACAGGGAGGGTGTGGATCAGGGTGCTGAGGGGGAGACAAAGGGAGGGTGAGGATAAGGGTGCTCAGGGGGAGACAAAGGGAAGGTGAGGATAAGGGTGCTGAGGGGGAGACAAAGGGAGGGTGAGGATCAGGGTGCTGAGGGGGAAACACAGGGAGGGTGAGGATAAGGGTGCTGAGGGGGAGACACAGGGAGGGTGAGGATCAGGGTGCTGAGGGGGAGACACAGGGAGGGTGAGGATCAGGGTGCTGAGGGGGAGACAAAGGGAGGGTGAGGATAAGGGTGCTGAGGGGGAGACACAGGGAGGGTGAGGATCAGGGTGCAGAGGGGGAGACAAATGGAGGGTGAGGATCAGGGTGCTGAGGGGGAGGTACAGGGAGGGTGAGGATCAGGGTGCTGAGGGGGAGGTACAGGGAGGGTGAGGATCAGGGTGCTGAGGGGGAGACAAAGGGAGGGTGAGGATAAGGGTGCAGAGTGGGAGACAAAGGGAGGGTGAGGATAAGGGTGCAGAGGGGGAGACAAAGGGAGGGTGAGGATAAGGGTGCTGAGGGGAAGACACAGGGAGGGTGAGGATCAGGGTGCTGAGGGGGAGACTATGAATGCCATTTTTAGATTTCTCACAAATATTTAAGATGCCCGCTCTAATATATATATATTGTAAATGCCTGCACATCTTATTACCAAATCCCATAAATGTGTGCTTACATCGCACAACACCTCATAAGCATACCACAGCATCCCATAAGAGAAAACGATACACCCACACATTATCTGAGTTCCAAAGCTCAATGAAGTATATATTTCTTGTTAAAAGGATATGGATACAATATATATTACAAAGTACAGTATACCTATAGTTACATGATTACACTCACACAGAAAACAGTTAGAACATAGTTAAAACACAGTTACATATAGTTATAGTTAAATGTCAGCGATACAATTACCAGATCTTTCTCATTATTAGTTTGTCCCTCCATATGACTCTGTCTTTCTCTCTTTCCTCTGTAAAATCATGCAAGACCTCCATCTCCCTCTGAGACCACAAGCAACTGAACTCTGAGCCCCCCCTAGCCAGGAACTACTTTCCTGTGTGACTAGTTCCTGGGGGAGGGGTCTCTCTCTCCTTCACGATTGAGTCACTATTTTCTTTGTATATGCTGCTCAGGTTGTCTATGAAAACTGCCAAAAGGGTTGGCTTGAGTTCCCTGTTCACTGTATCATTCATTGTTCTAACAAAGTGATTTTAGCTTTTATACATATAATCATAACTATCTGCTGCAATGTCCCACAACTTCACAACAAGTATCAAATTAATCTACACACCAATCTGCTTGTTTTAATAGTAAACATGACAGGTGTATCTGGTTCCATTCAAATAATACACATTCATGACATTAATTCATTAGGTAATCTTAAATCACCATGATGTCTGGTGCTTGATATTATTATAATTATGTACTGTATGAAATAAGTGTCGAATCCATCTCTGTGGCATGTCCGTGTAAATGCGTGAGTTACCATATATTGCTGTGCTCGCTGCGCATATTTGCAAGTATAGCGACCTATATGTGTGTAGTTTGTATGTTCTCTTTATGTAATATTTTGACTTTGACAGTCCACCCTTTGGCAGTCAACAATAACTGCCACTATCTAAATAATCCAAACAGAAAAATATATGTTATCATGAAATTCCTCATTATGATTGGGAGTAGGGAGGAGAGGAGAAGGTGGGAAAGATATGACCCAGTGAGATAGTAAAAGCATGTGTGTATGGAATCCATGTCTGAGGGGTCATGTATCATCGTGCCGTACGTGTTTTAAATCAAGCTTCGAGGTATTGCGAAGTATACATTGAATCCTTCTTATCCCGTATCAAGGGTCTGTGGATGGGCTGTCAAACTCTACCGAGCTCTTTTCGGCTTTTGGTTACTACAAATGGGGTGCACATTAGTTGATGATACATGAAGGGGGAGAATATGTGAGTGCTGATATATGGGTCTATATTCCCTGTCGCCTATGTGTGTTATTACCTGAAGATAGTAGAGATGAAGATAAGAAACATGCGTTATAAATGCATTCGTATAATTTTATGTAAGATTTAGTATACAGTCGCCGATTGGGGTCTTGTTGATGTCTTGTCTGATGTCTTGTCGGGATCGTCGTGTCTTTACTGTAGCTTTGAGGTTTATTGGCAAACAAAAAGCTTCTTCAAGTGTCCATAAAAAGAATTACAGTCTCTAAAAGCTCATCAGGTGTCAAAAAGAAATTTCAGTCTCTAAAAAGCTCATCAAGTGTTTGTGACACAGTTCATCATTGGTCTTGTATAAATGGTCATCAAATTCTTCTTCCAGGTGGATCTCTTGGTACCTCTGAGAAAATCAAAGGAGAAACGGGTGAAAGAAACGGACCATGGAATCACATTTTATCACAACATTGTCTCGATTGACGGGTCATAAATTCACTTCAGGCAACACTTTTCCAATGTAACACAATCCCTCTGAGTTTGGGGCAAGGAACCTATACGCCTTTCTCCCACATATGAAATATGCGTCATCGGGGAGAACATATGGGATGGAAAATGACATAACCATATTACAAACCTTCCATGAAAACAGTCCTATCCCTAACTCTCTCATCTGTCTAGTACACGTATCAGGCTGTATGACATGTGCACAGTATCCTGGTGATACTTCTCCAACTCGCATGATCCTACTTCCTAGGGTGTACCTATACTGGAAATATTTTCCACTGTTGGCTATTTGGCGTATAAGTTCTGAGTCTAGGGGCATTCTGTCGGCTCTGTGTAAGAATGTCATGGTTTGGTTGTTCCATGACACTTCCCAATTTCCTGACTTTCGGGGATGGAAATGTTAAAACATATTAGGGACCTATCTACATGGTATTGGTGGAGCTTCAAACTAGGAGGACTAGAAATATTAAATCTCTTGTCCACCGGTCTCCCACCCTTTAACTCAAGTACCTCATCTACCGTTAAAGGATATGGCACTAGTCATGACTTACTATGACCTTGAGGTACTTGTGAGCACACCCAACAGTCTGTCTGGTTTAACACTTTACCCACCAATGAGTGATAGTCACTCAATGGATGCCGGTCCATATTGATATTGAAACTGGACTGACATTCCTTGATGCAACCGTCCTCAACTATGTTGTCACAATTCCTACAGATACAATTCTCTTCAGCTAACAATCCTTCACAATGTCTATTAATAACATGGCTACCAGATCGTTTTCTGATACTCGCCTTTTCTCGGTGATTGTGTTGCTCTTGGAATTCTACGCCTCCATCCTGATCATCAGAATCCATTCCAGATCCTTTCTCGACCTCACTGGTACTCTCACCGAAACAGACTGCTCTGGTCAACAACAGGGTCAACAGGAAAACACAGACTGCAGTCTCTTGGGGCGAGTCCATCTTGCAGGAGGAGAAAGAGATAGTTGTAATGGGGGTACAGAAAATAATTGAAGGGGGAAAAACTTGTTACGATATTTTGTCCTCTGGTCTTGTTGTTCTTCTTGCTCAGATGTCATCTCAAAGGTGCTATCTCTCAGTCTTCCCAAAACGAACACTCCGGTGATACAATATTCTTTCCAAATCAGCGATCTTTCTGTAAGGAGCATAAATCTTGCATTACCATTTGTATAACTTTTGTGTGACATACCATCCGTAAAACATGAAAGAACAAAAAGAGAGAGAACAATTTGAAAAGGAAAAACATTATCAGATTTTCATCAACAGGCTGTCACATCAACATGTCCACCAGTATCTCTGCATAATGTCCCCCCACCAGTATTTCCCCTCTCCACCCTTTGTGTCTGGCCAAACACAACGATGTTGGTAAGACAAACTGGGGTTAGGTAGACCTCTGAAAAAGACCAAGTAGTCATGTGACGTTTGAGTTCTGTTGGTGAAAGTTACAGATGAGAAGAAAACATTTAAAGATAAATTACAAAGTTTACCCGGCCGTCCCTGTGTCTTACAAGGAACTGACCTCCCAATTACATTAACTGTAACCTCAGGCTTACTGTCAAGGCTAATGATCAATTTTACTGGCTGCAAATTACAGGTGCGGCCCAAAATTCTTCCTATATGATCCCTGATTACAATTTCGTGTGTCATAACTTTGCTCGTGTTCTTGTCTAGGGGGTCTGACTTTATGTGGGCTATTACAGTTGCTGGCATAATGCCCTTCTCTTTTACAAAGATAACAAACCCTTGGCTTTCTCCATGTGCCAGGGGCCTGGGGTTTTGGTCGATTTGATGCCTCTTCTAGTGCTTGGATGCTCATCACCATCAACCGCTCTCCCTGTGCTTCCCTGGTTCTTTGGATATTACGGTCATGCTCGATAGTGGACTCTCTTAATGCAGCCACCGAGATACCTCTCCAGTGAGGTAGAGAGGTTTGTACCCTGATTCTTAGTGTGTATTTTAGGCCGTCCATTAATACGGACACAGCTACCTCCCTATGATGTACATTATCCTCAATGTCCGTGATCCCAGTGTATCTAGATATTTCCTGCAGTGCTCGATGGAAATATTCCGCTGCCATTTCACCTTCTTTTTGTCTAATGGAGAAAAGTTTGTTCCACTCGACAATAGTTGGGAAATATACTCCTAATTGCAGATTGATTTGTCGTACATTCTCCTGGGTTTATTCCTCAGTGAGGGGTACGTCTGCGTCTAAT
Organism: Pseudophryne corroboree; assembly: GCF_028390025.1. Lineage (NCBI taxonomy): Eukaryota > Metazoa > Chordata > Amphibia > Anura > Myobatrachidae > Pseudophryne > Pseudophryne corroboree. The sequence continues at coordinate 1,169,539,713 of NC_086444.1, forward strand.
CTACAATCAGTGATGAATTTTGCAGGATCAATGTTGGAAGGTAAACATACTCGTAGCACTGTTCACCAATCTTTGTTTGTGGGTTCTGCGGCGTTACCTAATTCTTTAATAAACCTCTGACATGCGGCTAAATCTCTCCTGGGATCAGGAAATTCAGACATAATTGTCCTCAATTCCATCCGGGACCAGGGACAATGCAATGTCTCTGACGGGAGTGACTCCCTGAGCGTCAGTCCTCCCATTGGGGACTGTGATCACCCTGACAGGATTTAGTTCAATTACACCATCTTGTGTTGATTCTACAATGTGAGGTGCAATTGTCTGTGCATGATATACAATACCATACTTACCTGTGGACACGACCTCACCTGACCCTCCGTTAGGGGGTTTGACTATTGCCTTTACCGATTGGGTCGTGCCCACCTGGGTGTCTCGTATGGTGGCTGCTGGAAAAGGTGCCGACATCTTCCTGGGCTCACTTTCTTGCTTGTAATCCTGAGGGAAGTTTAACATGGAGTGCAACTTGCACGGGTTAGAATTTGTACATTTATCAGTTTTCCTTCTATCATTATTATATTTATTACAATTATTACATTTATCACATTTACTCTTATCATTAATAATACAGTTACTAAGTGCACAATTATCATCATATCCCAGTATGTCATTCTCTGCAGCCATTTGTTCTCCAGTTGCCATATGTTTCCTGCTAAGGTGAGAACCAGCTGTGTAAGCTAATTCCCTTTGTATCTCACCTTCCTGTTGCCATATCTGTAAGTAATCATAATGTCTAATTCTTCGCTTCCCGGACTTTATTAGACATATCCTTCTTCTTAAATTGTGCAACACCTTGGGATTAAAACTGCCCACCCTGGGGAACTTTTCCCCATCATTCACAGTCATACGTTCCCATTCATTGCATAAAACCTCGGCGTGTGAACCATATTTCTCACACATTATGTACCTGGCCGACCCAGCAGGTCGGGGTACTGAATCAACCTGAACCTTGGTTGATCGCCCCTTACTTGAGCAACTGGCCCCCATTATTTTGCAGGTATTTCTTTTTCAGCAAATTTCCTACAAAAACAACCAAGTTCCCAGAGGTAAGGCGACGGTGAAAGTTCAACGAGTGCCTTCACCCACTCTCACCCACGTCGACCAATACGCCCACACGTTCTGACGTAACGCTGGCGTACTCAACCTAGGGCCCCTGCAACCTGAACCTCTATTTACTGGAGCGTGTGGGAGTGATCCGCAGAGCAATTTCCCTCACCAGTAAATATTAGTTGCTGGAGAATTCCTGTGTGATCAGCGAACCTCCCTTAAAATAAAAAAAAAACCTACACAAATCACGTTAGAATGTACAAGTAGCGTTTATGATCCCACAGTAAATCTTAGTGGGTATCAAGGTAACAAACTAATGCACACAATTACGTGCGGTACAGTCGTACTGTGTATAAATAACTATTATTTATACGCCTTACGACCAGCGGAATCGATTGTTTAGGCTGCGAAACCTTCAGCCAGAGCTTTATTCTTAACACGGGCCTATATGGGTTTTGCGCCAACCTCTCTGTGGGTTGCGCCCACTGCCTCTGACCTTTCTTAAGTCAGGGTCTTTAAACTTTAGCGACATTCTGGTCTGCTTTAACACTAATTGCTCCTTTTACCTTAAATCACTTTTAACGTGAGATGGCCTTCTCCCACGCCACCACGTGTTCACTTCACGGGTGTACTTCTATGAGATCTCGAATTTTCTCAAGGTTCACCCCAAAGAAAAAATTACTTTCATACACACGCTTCTATCACTTCATATATACTTTGATTTTTCTGTACAGAAAATTACTTGCATTCAGGTAACACAGGTTAATCCCAGAGGAGATGCAGCAATAGAAGGAACCTTTTAAAACTAGTTTTGGGAACTGAAAGAACTTGTGCTATTATCACGTGGCTACTATACCGCCAACACTAAAACAATGTTATCTTGTGATTTGTATCTAGTTGGCGTATCTGTATGCAAGTTGCGTAATATACGCTCCTTGTGTACGCTTTTGCGTCACGTACGCTTGACTCGCACTCGGTGAGAGACACGTGTACACAGCTTGGATACGCCCGCAGTGACACAAATAGCACACTTCTATAAATGTAAACGATATTTAGCTATAATCGCTTACCGACCACCACACAGTTTCCGCTATGCTGTGTGCATGCCTCTTATAATTACTCCTTTAAATATTACTGTTTTACTTTTAACTAAAATAGCAGCAAATTTTCTCAGTACGTTATCAATGCAAATGGCAAACAGGAAGGTAGATAGATTAATTTAGAATTGTATTGTATCTGTGTATTTTCACCTAATAACATACATTGATGTAAGCAAACATATATAGTATTACATCTATGTACTAATCACTATTACATCTATAAGACCCATTCACTTCTCTAAAACCTGCTCCAGAGCGCTCTTGACCTCAGACTGGGGCGACGGTTCACCTTTCAGCAGGACAACGACCCTAAGCACACAGCCAAGATATTAAAGGAGTGGCTTCAGGACACCTCTGTGAATGTCCTTGAGTGGCCCAGCCAGAGCCCAGACTTGAATCCGATTGAACATCTCTGGATAGATCTGAAAATGGCTGTGCACTGATGCTTCACATCAAACCTGATGGCGCTTGAGAGGTGCTGCAAAGAGGAATGGTGAAACTGCCCAAAGATAGGTGTGCCAAGATTGTGGCATCATATTCAAAAATATTTGAGGCTGTAATTGCTGCCAAAGGTGACTCAACAAAGTATTGAGCAAAGGATGTGAATACTTATGTACATGTGATTTCTTAAGTTTTATTATTTTTAATACATTCGCGAAAATCTCAAAAAAACTTTTTTCACATTGTCATTATGGGGTATTGTGTGTAGAATTTTGAGGACAAAAATGAATTCATTCCATTTTGGAGTAAGGCTGTAACATAACAAAATGTGGAAAAAGTGAAGCGCTGTGAATACTTTTCGGATGCACTGTACATTGGTGTAGTTTGCTTAGTGGCCTTGTGTGTGAGTAAATGTATTTTATATTGAATACAGTAGAATACAGGTAACCAATGGAGGGACTGACAGAGTGGATCTGCAGCTGATGATGATCTAGCAAGGAAGGTTAGCCGTGCAGAATGGACTGTAGTGGTGAGAGTCTCTTTTTATAAGACCAGTAAGAAGACTATTGCAATAATCAATGCAGGAGATAATGAGAGCATGAATCAGAGTCTTGTGTAAGGTATGGTCGTATTTTGGATATGTTTTTTAGACACATGTGTCATGATTTTGAGATAGATTGAATGTGGGGAGCAAAGGACAGTTTTGAGTCAAGAATGACACCTAGGCAGTGAGCTTGTGGGGTAGAATTGATTGTTGAGTTCTCAACAATGATAGAGATTGTCTGATTTTGGGTTTCGGATGTCTCCGGACTGGTGTCAGAGATACTGGTCCTCTTGTGGTATTGTTGTGTTGGAAGCTGAGAAGACAGAGATAGTGCTTTCGAATAGAATGAAAAGTCCTTGGTGATTACTGGAATATGGGAAAAATTAGGACCAGGAGGTTTATGAGACCCAGAACAGGGGCTCGGAGTCTTACACCACCGGTGGTCTTCACCAGGAAGCCCAGCGAGAAACTTTGGGCTCCGCTGCACCCAGTGAGCCGGTCGCAGCCCCCTGCCTGGGTTACCTGTTCTAGATGTTCAGGAGAGGTTTGGCTTTAGGCTGGTGGTCTGACCAGCTGGTAAAGGACTGGAATGCTGACCAAACTGGTACCGGAATGATGATACTGGATCTGCAGCCCGACTGGAACTGGACTAGAACTGGACTGGATTGCAACCAGACTGGAGCCGGACTGGAACCAGACTGAAGTGCAAATGGACTGGAGCCGGACTGAAGTGGAACCGGACTGGAGCCAGACTGGAGTGGAACCGGACTGGAATAATTCTTGTATAGCAAAGTTTCCACAGTGATACTCAGAACCGAGGCTAGAGTCTCACTAATGGAGCACAGCTGCAATGCTCACACTACTGTGTGACTATGGAACTGGCAACAGAGTCCTAAAAAGCAGGAAGCTTTACACCCTCAAGTGAATCCGGATTGGCTGCAGGAATCAGCTGACTCACAACCTGACCAGGATTGGACTGATCCTGGTCAGGTGACCTGTAGCAAGATGGCACAGTCCACACCACATGTACCGACAGGCCAGAGTCACGGGGATCGCTGCAGCAGCATGACACAGTCTCCTCTCTGCCCTCTGCCCTGCCACCGACCACCTCTGGGGACAGTGACGTGACAGTCGGACAGACAGATAAATGCCGAGGCCTAGGCCGGGATTCGCTGGTAGCCGACACAGAGATATCAGATTGGTAACTGCTGTTGGCCGGTGGAAATATAATTAACTCTGTTTTGGAAATATTAACTTTGATGTGGCGAGATGACAGACAAGATAAAAATGGCAGAAAGGTATTCAGTAACACGGACAAATACAGATGGTGACAAATCTGGGGAGGGAGGATAGATAGATTTGAGTATCATCTGTATACAGATGAATCTGAAATCCAAAAGAGCTGATTAGTTTACCAAGAGATGAGGTATAGATTGAGAAAAGTAGAGGAAGTAAGACCGAGCCTTGTGATACTCCAACTAAAAGAGGTAGTGGAGAGGAGGTGGATTAAGAGAAGCGACCACTGAAGGAGCAATTAGATAGGCAGGATAGGAACCAAGAGAGGGCTGTGTCTTGAAGACCTAGGGATTGTAGTATTTGTATTAGAAGAGAATGGTCAACAGTGTCAGAAGAAGCAGAGAGATCTAAAAGAATAAGAAGTGAGTAATGGCCTTTAGACTTCGCAGTGACTAGAACATTTACTACTTTAGTCAGTGTTGTCTCTGTGGACTGTTGGGAACGAAAGCCTGACTGAAGTGGGTCTGTTAAGATGTGTGAAGTAAGAAAGTGTGTGAGGCGAGTGTAAACAAGTTTCTGAAGTAGCTTGGAGAAGCAAGGGAGCTGAGAGATGGGACGGTAGTTTGAGACAGAGTTAGGGTAAGAATTTTGTTTTTTCAGAAAAGGAGTAATCACTGCATGCTTGAGCAATTAAGGAAAGATACCAGTACAGAGAGAGAGAGAGATCACAGATGTTAGGATGAGCACAGGAGACATAGCTTTACTTACTTGTGAGGGTATAGGCTCAAGAGGAGAGGTAGTAGAGTAGCAGGATGAGAAGAGTGTTAACACTTCATCTTCATTTTGTGGGATCAAATGAAGAGAGAGGTCCAGAGGGTTTAGGTAGAGAATTTAGCAGGTCACTGGCTGAGGAAGAGCATACCATTATATCTTGGATCTTATCAATGTTGTCCTTGAAGTAGGAAGCAAGATCTGCGACTTGATAGTGGCTGGTAGGTTGGGTGAGGGAGGGTTACAAAGTGATTTAAATGTATTAAAAAGTCGTTTGGGGTTAGAGGCTTGGGCAGAGTTGAGATTTGGGAAATATGTTTGTTTGGCAGTGTCCAGAGCATCACGAAAAGAGTGGTAGACAGTACCACATAAGCATTAATAATAATGAAAGTTAACACAATTTTGATAAACTGTACAGTCAACATGGAGAAAAAATAGGTTCTTAGCACGTTTGGACCATGGCAAGATGAACCCCATCAGATGGGTCACTAACATAATTAAAATATGTTCACTGCTGTCTGAGACTGGGAGAGAGCAGGTGGAGGCAGGGCTTCTGCAGTGCAGACAGCCCAGACTGTTAGGCGATCCTATTAGGATTGCCAATCACAGCCACACCCTGGCAGTAACTATAGCTGGTGGAGAGAAGGGCTTCCCTGAGCCCCCAAAACCTAAGCTTCAGGAAGTCTGTCTTCCCACAGCAGCAAGTGGCCAATCCTTTAAGGATCACCCCATTCTGGTAGGAGGAGGCCTCCTATGCATGCACCCGTGTGTGCATTGGAAACGCAGCTGCTTGTATTGACACGCCTGACTTGAGCCGGATTAAGGGGGGGGGTCACATCTGTGTCTAAGGGGGCCGCACGATCACAGATGCACTGTTCCTGCTCTTATGCTACAGCGCAGTTTTTGCAGGCACGATTCTGTCTCTTGCGTGCAGCACCACAGAAGCTCTGAATACTGCGGTAGTTAGGACCCAGAGGAAGCACTACACAGCTTCCTTCAGCACTTCAGAGAGGGTTGTGTCTATGTTGCCTTCGTGCAAAGGACCTGGACGTGACAAAACGAGAGGGCAGGAGAGAACTTCCACCCTTACAGCCCATAAATGTTTTCTTCGTTCTCCGATCGTTTGGGGTATTTTCTTTTTCTATGCAGGATTGGACCCTCGCGGGCTCGCTTCGCTCGCCATGCATCGGGCTCGGTGTCTCGCTCCGCTCCTCTATGCTCGCCACACTTTTCTATTCCAAATAGATTGTAACATGGACCCAGGGGGTTATGGGAAAGGTCCTCTGCACGAAGAGAATCTAGATGCTACTCTTCAGAGAGAGGACGCCGCATTCTGATAAACGGACTCTCCCAGAAAGTCATTCCACATTCCACAGGCAGGCATGCATTCATTTATTTTTTTAATATCATTTATTATATTATAATATAATATAATATGTCATCTGGACTAGGGGGGTTATGCTGCCACATTAAAAAATATATTTTTGGGTGGGGGGTATATATTATTAATAATAAAAAAATATATAGTGACACATGGGTAAGGGGGAGGGGGGGGGGGTACATAATTGGTGCCCACTGACACCGGGGGTAAGAGTGGGGGCTCTGCCAGGGGATATGTTACCACCGGTGGGTGTGAAGGTTTATAATTCAGGGGATCTTATGCTACTAGAGGAAAAATTTGTGATGGGGGAGGGAAGTAAAATTACAATAGGGGACTATGGACACAGGGGCCAGTATTTATTAAAAATTCGAGTTTGTCCGATTTGTGTTTTTTTTTCTAAATCCCAATCCGGGAATTCACTAAGCGACTAATCTCGGCAGTGTCTGGTCTATTCGTAATGGTTTGAATGACAACGTTCCGAAATACGAATGAATAGACCATCGGTCAAACGCGGCTGTTATTTCATAGAATACGGCCATTCACTATTCATTCGTATTTGGGTGTTAGTTTCTGAGTGGTCAAGTGCGGGTCTGTTTTTTTTCGATTCGAAAAAAGCAGCAAAAAAATAGACCTGCTTTTTCCAGTCGAGTTTGGATAACCATACACGGATCAGTGAGATCTGTGCATGGTTATCTATGGGAAAGGGTCTGTTTAGGGTAAAAACAGAAAAAAAAATTGCGTGGGGTCCCCCCTCCTAAGCATAACCAGCCTCGGGCTCTTTGAGGCGGTCCTGGTTGAAAAAATATGGTGAAAAAAATGACAGGGGTTCCCCCATATTTAATCAACCAGCACCGGGCTCTGCGCCTGGTCCTGGTTCCAAAAATACGGGGGACAAAAAGCGTAGAGGTCCCCCGTATTTTTAAAACCAGCACCGGGCTCCACTAGCCAGGTACATAATGCCACAGCCGGGGGACACTTTTATACTGGTCCCTGCGGCCCTGGCATTACATACCCAACTAGTCACCCCTGGCCGGGATACCCTGGAGGAGTGGGGACCCCTTCAATCAAGGGTTCCCCCCCCTCCAGCCACCCAAGGGCCAGGGGTGAAGCCCGAGGCTGTCCCCCCCATCCAAGGGCGGCGGATGGGGGGCTGATAGCCTTCTGATAATTTGTGAATATTGTTTTTAGTAGCAGTACTACAAGTCCCAGCAAGCCTCCCCCGCAAGCTGGTACTTGGAGAACCACAAGTACCAGCATGCGGTGGAAAACCGGGCCTGCTGGTACCTGTAGTACTACTACTAAAAAAATACCCCAATAAAAACAGGACACACACACCGTGACAGTACAACTTTATTACATACATGCACACCAACATGCACACATACTTACCTATGTTCCCACGAGGCTCGGTCCTCTTCTCCATGTAGAATCCTTGGGGTACCTGTGAAAAAAATTATACTCACATAATCCAGTGAAAAATCCGACCTTTGAATAATCCACGTACTTGGCAAAAAAATAAAACGGAAACCCGACCACGCACTGAAAGGGGTCCCATGTTTACACATGGGACCCCTTTCCCCGACTGCCAGGACCCCCCCCTGACTCCTGTCAAAGAGGGTCCCTTCAGCCAATCAGGGAGCGCCACGTCGTGGCACCCTCCTGATTGGCTGTGTGCTCCTGTAGTGTCTGTCAGGCAGCACACGGCAGTGATACAATGTAGCGCCTATGCGCTCCATTGTAGCCAATGGTGGGAACTTTGCGGTCAGCGGTTGACCGAAAGTAACCTCACCGCTGACCGCAAAGTTCCCACCATTGGCTACAATGGAGCGCATAGGCGCTACATTGTATCACTGCTGTGTGCTGCCTGACAGACACTACAGGAGCACACAGCCAATCAGGAGGGTGCCACGACGTGGCGCTCCCTGATTGGCTGAAGGGACCCTCTTTGACAGGAGTCAGGGGGGGTCCTGGCAGTCGGGGGAAAGGGGTCCCATGTGTAAACATGGGACCCCTTTCAGTGCGTGGTCGGGTTTCCGTTTTATTTTTTTGCCAAGTACGTGGATTATTCAAAGGTCGGATTCTTCACTGGATTATGTGAGTATAATTTTTTTCACAGGTACCCCAAGGATTCTACATGGAGAAAAGAACCGAGCCTCGTGGGAACATAGGTAAGTATGTGTGTATGTTGGTGTGCATGTATGTAATAAAGTTGTACTGTCACGGTGTGTGTGTCCTGTTTTTATTGGGGTATTTTTTTAGTAGTAGTACTACAGGTACCAGCGGGCCTGGTTTTCCACCGCATGCTGGTACTTGTGGTTCTCCAAGTACCAGCTTGCGGGGGAGGCTTGCTGGGACTTGTAGTACTGCTACTAAAAACAATATTCACAAATTTTCAGAAGGCTATCAGCCCCCCATCCGCCGCCCTTGGATGGGGGGGACAGCCTCAGGCTTCACCCCTGGCCCTTGGGGCTTCACCCCTGGCCCTTGGGGGGCTGGAGGGGGGGGACCCCTTGATTGAAGGGGTCCCCACTCCTCCAGGGTACCCCGGCCAGGGGTGACTAGTTGGGTATGTAATGCCAGGGCCGCAGGGACCAGTATAAAAGTGTCCCCCGGCTGTGGCATTATGTACCTGGCTAGTGGAGCCCGGTGCTGGTTCCAAAAATACGGGGGACCCCTACGCTTTTTGTCCCCCGTATTTTTGGAACCAGGACCAGGCACAGAGCCCGGTGCTGGTTGATTAAATATGGGGGAACCCCTGTCATTTTTTTCACCATATTTTTTCAACCAGGACCGGCTCAAAGAGCCCGAGGCTGGTTGTGCTTAGGAGGGGGGACCCCACGCAATTTTTTACAGATTTTTTAAGACTTTAGTCAACTTTTTAAGGTACACAATGAAGCCCTGCACAGATCTCACAGATCCGGCCGGGATTCCTTGTGTTTTTTCAGGCAGTGTTTTACTCATCACTCCCGTATAAAACTGCCTGATATTACGAATCACATCGACATCGGAAAAAACGATTGTGCAAAACTCGGCAGCTTAGTGAATGACCGTATCAGGATTCAAAAAGTTGCAGTAAAATGCACCCGATACCATTCGAGTTCAAACACCCTTCAAAACGGCCAAAACACGAATATTAGTAAATAAACCCCAGGGTTGGGGAGTTGGATATATATTTTTTTAAATAAAATATTTAACTATATCTTTAAAAATACTTTTTAAACTTTATTACATTTTTGGGAAAAAGTGTGTCAGTTATGTGGTTGAATGTATGAAAATTCTCGTGCAGGGAGAGCTTGTGAGAAAGCTCAGTCCCTGCGATCCCCTTCCATACACTTCTCATAGTATTTGTCATTTGTCATGTGCCCCCCTCTACTGTTGCCTGGCTTTGCTAACACTCCCTCGCCACCTGTCGACACTGCCCCCCGGGATGTCAGTTACGGCAGTATTTTGGGGTTTTACTTTTTTTTTTTTTTTTTTATTCTATTTTTATTTACAGTGCTCAGCTTGTGATCACAGGGGCCGGCTCCCAGCTCTGCTCTAAAAATGTGTAGGGGTGTGATACGTGAAGGCGCTAACCTGTTGCTATATCTGAGATGTAGAAAACCGATATATGCCGTATGAGGGTAAATACATATATTTAATTAATATTAAATGAATAGCTTACAGAAATCGACAATGATATAAGCGATAAAATATGTAGATAAAACGAGCAGTTACACTGCTATAAAATTATACAAGTGAATAAAAGTTAAAAAAAATGCATTCAATTAGCACAGGTGCAATGTAACATATTGTAACATAGTAACATAGTAACTAAGGTTGAAAAAAGACAATTGTCCATCGAGTTCAACCTATTTGTGGTCTCCTATGCAGTCTTATTATAGGACTAGTTATTTTTATGTTAGGACTAGTTAAATTAACTATAATGCGTGCCTACGCACCATAAACCCTGAATATCTGTATCCAATAGGAATTTATCTAACCCATTCTTAAAGGTGTTGACTGAGTCCGCAGTTACTACTCTCTCAGGCAGGGAATTCCAAACACGTATTGTCCTTACTGTGAAAAAACCTTTTCGCCTCAATGGGGGTGATTCCGAGTTGTTCGCTCGCTAGCTGCTTATAGCAGCATTGCACACGCTAAGCCGCCGCCTACTGGGAGTGTATCTTAGCATAGCAGAATTGCAAACGAAAGCTTTGCTAATTTTCTCGTAACGATTACCCTGCAGTTTCTGAGTAGCTCCAGACTTACTCAGCCATTGCGGCCAGCTCAGTCCTTTTCGTTCCTGGTTTGACGTCACAAACACACCCAGCGTTTGCCCAGCCACTCCCCCATTTCTCCAGCCACTCCTGCGTTTTCAACTAGCACGCCTGCGTTTTTCCGCACACTCCCAGGAAACGGCCAGTTTCCGCCCAGAAACACCCAATTCCTGTCAATCACACTCCGATCACTTCAACGATGAAAATTCTTTGTTCTGCCGTGAGTAAATCTACTAAGTTTTGAGCTGAAATACTTAGCACATGTGCACTGCGTACCATACGCATGCGCATTTTCGCATTAATCACTCCGTTGCGAAAATCGGCAACGAGCGAACAACTCGGAATGACCCCCAATGTGCGTAAACTCCTCTAACCTAAGCGAGTAACCACGTGTTCTCTGTGCTGATCTTATAGAAAACAGGTCCCTCCCAAGCTCTGTGTATTAACCCCTTATATATTTGTAGATGTTGATCATGTCCCCTCTTAGTCTCCTTTTTTCCAATGTAAACATGCCTATCCTTGCAAGCCTTTCCTCTTATTCCAGCGTCTCCATGCCCTTGATTAGTTTGGTTGCCCGCCTCTGAACCTTTTCTAGCTCCAGGATATAATATGGTGCCCAAAATTGCACACAGTATTCAAGATGTGTTAACAATAATAATGACCGGATGAGAGACCGTGCTCATTTGTCTTAATTACTTTAGTAGCAGTCTGGAGTCCTACCAGGGTTGGGTGTAGGTGCCGCAGATCTCAAGGAGTGCAAGGTACTCCGGACATACCCTGCACTTGGCTCCCAGATCTAATGTCCTCCTCCTGGTTTAGGAATCTCCTCTGGTGTCCTGCAGATGGTGGGTAGCAATGGGTGCTGAGCGCCGACGCGTTTTAGGACATTAATGGTCCCTTTTTCAAGGCTGTATAGCTTTCCCATGCTCTGGTGCTCTTTTTAAAGCAAAGGGAACCGGAACTGACGTCATCGGAGCTGGAAGTCAGGTGAAATTACAAAAAAAATGTCATTAGAGAATAGAAGGCAGCAAACAGATTACGAATACCATTACATGTAGTTTTAAAACAGTATTAATAAATATTGCCGGATATTTTTAAAACAAATGCTTCAATGTTGTCATCTGTAGTCTTTTTTTTAATGTGAGAAAATAAAGAGCATGGTAATGTAATCACTTACTGTAAGACATATAGGGCGGGATGTACTAAGGGGGAAAATGCAGTAAAACCCCCATTTTTGGGGGTTTTACCGCATTTTCGAATGTTCTAAGACCCGGACGCCAGGTTTTCGCCGCCCAGGTATCGCCATCTTTGAATGGCGATACCCTATAGAAGCCTATGGGCTTCTTATGTCATCCACCACAACCTGCTGCCAGTGCCGTACCTAGGTATTTTGGCGCTGTGTGCAAGAAATGGTATTGGCGCCCCCCCTACGCAAGCCAGGAGCAAAAATATATAGGGGCGTGGCTTCATGTGGAAGGGGCGTGGCCACAAAATAATGTTAATTCATACTACGGTGCATAGTAGTCTCCATTATTCAAATTACACTGCACAGTAGAGCCACTACAACGGGTAGAGCCCCTTTCTACAAATTACGGCAGAAGGCGTGCTTTTTACACATTACGGCAGACAGCGTCGCCCTTTTTAAACATTATGGCAGACAGCGTCCCCCTTTTTAAACAGTACGGCAGACAGTCCCCCTTATTACACATTACGACAGACGGCATCCCATTTTTTACACATTACGGCAGACAACGTCCCCCATATTACACATTACGACAGACAGCATCCCCCTTTTTACACATTACGGCAGACAGTCCCCCTTATTACACATTACGGCAGATGGCATCCCCTTTTTTACACATTACGGCAGACAACGTCCCCCTTATTATACATTACGGCAGACAGAGTCCCCCTTATTACACATTACGGCAGACGGCATCCCCTTTTTTAAACATTACGGCAGACAACGTCCCCCTTATTACACATTACGGCAGACAGCGTCCCCCTTATTACACATTACGGCAGACAGCGTCCCCCTTATTACACATTACGGCAGACAGCGCCCCCTTTTTGTACACATTACGGCAGACAGCGTCCCCCTTTTTACACATTACAGCTGCCAGTCCCATTTTTTACACACTGCGGCAGCCAGTCCCCCTTTTTACACATTGCGGCAGCCAGTCCCCCTTTTTACACATTGCGGCAGACAGACACCAGAGAGAGAGAGAGAAAAAGAGAGAGAGAAAGAGAGAGACAGAAAGAGAGAGAGAGCTATATACTTACCATCTATCAGGCTCCTCGTGCTGGCAGAGATCCCGGGCAGCCGCAGTGGAGAAGGAGGAGGAGGGAGGGGGACTTGAGCCGCAGCAGCGCTATGTCATTGGTAGCGGCGCCGCTGCAGCACTCCCCTCTCCTTCCGTATTGGCTGGCTGCTGCTGAGAATGCTGGGATGAGGGAACCGCATCCCAGCATTCACAGCAGCGCTGGGCAGCCAGTACAGAAGGAGAGGGGAGTGCTGCAGCGGCGCCGCTATCAATGAAATAGCGCTGCTGCGGCTCAAGTCCCCCTCCCTCCTCCTCTTTGTCTTCCTCCGGCGCTGCTCTCCCTCCAGCGCGGCGCACGTCACCCAGCAGAGGCGGCATTTAATGAGTCAATTTTACTCATTACATGCCGCTCGCCGTGCGCCCTCAGTGTAACTGCGCTGTGTGCCAGGCACACCTGGCACATAGGTAGTTATGGCGCTGCCTGCTGCCTCCCCTCCCCCCCGCCGCAGACGCCAACCCCCCTTCCCCTGGCATACCTTTCTCCAGGAAGCCTGGACCCGGAAGGTAAACTCCTCCTCCCCCTACCAACACAGCCAGAGGTCCTTCTGGCTGCAGGGGGAGGAGGAAGCGCCGGGAACAGCATTTTCGTGGGTTTTACCGCATTTTCAAATATACTAAGACCCGGACACCAGGTTTTCGCCGCCCTGGTATCGCCATCTTTGGATGGCGCTACCCTATAGAAGCCTAGGGGCTTCTTATCGCCATCCGCTGCAACCTGCTGCCTCTGCCACCCCCCCGCCGCAGACGCCGACCCCCCTCCCCCCGGCATACCTTCCTCCAGGAAGCCTGGACCCGGAAGTTAAACTCCTTCTCTCCCTAGCAACACAGCCAGAGGTCCTTCCCGGCGTGGGAGGAGGGTGGGGAGCCCAGGGAGGTGATGGAGACCCTCTGCACACCACATCAAAAAGGGAAGGGGGGCAGGAGAGTGTTCCTTCGGATCTGTGTGTGCTCTGTGCTGTACAAAAAAAAGCTATGTGCTGTTACACACAGGGAAGGGGGACAGGACAGAGAGTGTTCCTTCTCTGTGTGCTGTTAAGGGAAGGGGGGCAGGACAGAGTTATTGTGGAGCAGAGGGGTTGTTGTTTTGCAGGAGGCAGGAGAGTTCAGTTGATCTGTGGCATTGTGTGTAGGTGTGCTCAGGGCCGGCCCAAGCCTACATTTTTTGGTAAGCAAATATAGATTGTGGCGCCCCCCCCAATGGATGATGGAAGATATTATACACATAAAAGCATAAACCGCATTAAGCGAAATATCAGTGTAATCAACTGTCTACCATAAAGTTAAAAACAGGATTTTAATACCTACCGGTAAATCCTTTTCTATAAGTCCGTAGAGGATGTTGGGGACACCAAAAGAACCATGGGATATAGACGGATCCGCAGGAGACATGGGCACTTTAAGACTTTCAAAGGGGGCGTGACCTGGCTCCTCCCTCTATATCCCTCCCCAGACTCAGTTTAGAACTGTGCCCGGAGAGATGGACATTTTGAGGAAAGGAATTAACAACAAGGTGAGCATCATACCAGCTCTTGCCATAAACATTCAACTGAACACATGCCAACGGACATGAACAAAATTCAGCAACAAGCTGAAGAAACCATAACACAACCTGTGTGTAACTAGAACTAAACTGCAGATACAGTACGCACTGGGACGGGCGCCCAACATACTCTACGGACTTATAGAAAAGGATTTACCGGTAGGTATTAAAATCCTGTTTTCTATTACGTCCTTGAGGATGTTGGGGAAACCATGGGATTATACCAAAGCTCTATAACGGGCGGGAGAGTGCGGATGACTCTGCAGCACCGATTGACCAAACTTTAGGTCTTCATCGGCCAAGGTATCAAACTTGTAAAACTCAGCAAACGTGTTTGACCCCGACCAAGTAGCAGCTCGGCAAAGTTGTAATGCCGAGACACCCCGGGCAGCTGCCCAGGACGAGCCCACCTTCCTAGTGGAATGGGCTTTTACCGATTTAGGTAACGGCAAACTTGCCGTGGAATGAGCCTGCTGAATCATGTGACATATCCAGCGGGCAATGGTCTGCTTGGAAGCAGGATACCCAAGTTTATTGGGAGCATATAGCACAAACAGAGACTCTGTTTTTCTAACTGGAGCCGTTCTGGCAACGTAAATTTTCAAAGCTCTGACGACATCCAGAGACTTTTCCTCAGCCAAAGTGCCAGTAGCCACTGGCACCAGAATAGGTATGAAAAGAGGAAACCACCTTTGGCAGAAATTGTTGCTGAGTTCTCAATTCTGCCCTATCTTCATGGAAGATCAAATAAGGGCTCTTGTGAGACAAGGCCGCCAATTCAGACACACGTCTTGTGTATGCCAATGCTAACAAAATGACAACCTTCCAAGTGAGGAATTTCAACTCCACTTTACTTAAAGGTTCAAACCAATGTGATTTTAGGAATGTCAAAACCACATTAAGATCCCAAGGTGCCACAGGTGGCACAAAAGGAGGTTGGATGTGCAGGACCCCTTTTACAAAGGTCTGCACCTCAGGAAGTGAGGCCAATTGTTTCTGAAAGAAAATTGACAAAGCAGAAATCTGCACTTTTATGGAGCCTAATTTAAGGCCCGCAATGGAAAATGGATTAAACGTCCAAGGTCAAACTTCTCCACTGGAGCTTTCTTGGACTCGCACCAGGAAATATATTTCCTCCAAATACGGTGATAGTGTTTCGACATCACACCCTTCCTAGCAAGGATAAGAGTGGGGATGACTTCATCGGGAATACCCTTACGGGCTGAAATCTGGCGTTCAACCGCCATGCCGTCAAACGTAGCCGCTGTAAGTCTTGATAGACGAACGGCCCCTCCGCAGCAGATCCTCGCGAAGAGGAAGAGGCCATGGATCTTCGACTAACAACTTCTGAAGATCCGGGTACCAAATTCTCCTTAGCCAGTCTGGAACTACAAGAAGCGCTGGAATCTGTGATTTTCTTAGGATTCTCAGAACCTTTGGAATGAGAGGAAGCGGAGGGAAAACGTGCACCGACGGATACACCCAAGGTGACGTCAGTGCATCCACTGCCGCCGCCTGAGGGTCCCTGGACCAGGAACAATACTTTAGTCGTTTTTTGTTGTGGCGGGACGCCATCATGTCTATGTGGGGAACCCCCCATAGATTTGTTAGTAGGGAGAAGACCTCCTGATGGAGGCTCCACTCTCCTGGATGTAGATCGTGTCTGCTGAGGAAGTCTGCTTCCCAGTTGTCCACTCCCGGAAGGAAAATCGCCGACAGAGCGCTTACCCGAGTCTCTGCCCAGCGAAGAATCCTTGTGACTTCTGCCATTGCTGTTCTGCTCTTTGTGCCGCCTTGGCGGTTTATGTACGCTACTGCTGTCACATTGTCCCATTGGATCAGGACAGGCCGGTTTCGAAGAAGATGCTCCGCTTGTAGAAGGCCGTTGTAAATGGCCCTCAACTCCAGCACGTTTATGTGAAGAAGAGTTTCCTGACTTGACCATCTTCCTTGGAAGGTCACCCCTTGTGTGACTGCTCCCCAACCCCGGAGACATGCATTCGTGGTCACTAGGATCCAGTCGTGGATCCCAAATCTGCATCCTTCTAAGAGGTGAGAGCTGTGTAGCCACCACAGGAGTGAGATTCTGGTGTTGGGGGATAGAACTATCCTCCAGTGCATATGAAGGTGGGATCCGGACCATTTGTCCAACAGGTCCCACTGAAACACTCTGGCATGGAACCTCCCGAATTGGAGGGCCTCGTATGCCGCCACCTTCTTCCCCAGCAATCGAATGCATTGATGAATGGAGACAGTTGGTGGTTTCAGAATGAGTTTTACCAAACTCTGAATTTCCAGTGCTTTCTCAGGAGGGAGGAACACTCTTAGCTGGACCGTGTCTAGAATCATACCCAAAAACGCCAACCGGGTTGTTGGAATTAAGTGTGATTTCGGCAGGTTCAAGAGCAAGCCGTGCTGTTGTAGAAGCGACAGAGACAGTGCAATGTCCTGTACCAGTTTTTCCTTGGACCTCGCCTTTATCAGGAGATTGTCCAAGTACGGGATAATTGTAACTCCTCTTTTTCTGAGGAGAACCATCATTTCTACCATGACTTTTGTGAAAATCCTCGGAGCCGTGGCCAGGCCAAACGGCAACGTCTGAAATTGGTAATGAGTATCCTGGATTGCAAACCGGAGATAACTCTGATGAGGGGGATAAATGGGAACATGAAGGTTGGCATCCTTTATGTCCAAAGACACCATGAATTCCCCCTCCTCCAGGCTGGAGATCACCGCTCGGAGAGACTCCATCTTGAATTTGAATTTCTTCAGGAAAAAATTTAGAGATTTTAGGTTGAGGATAGGTCGTACCGAGCCATCCGGCTTCTGCACTACAAATAGGCTTGAATAAAACCCTTCCCCTTGTTGCGCCCGGGGGACCGGGATCACAACCTGATTTTGACATAATTTTTGTATTGCTCCACAGACTAGAACTCTGTCTGGAAGTGAAACTGGTAAGGGTGATTTGAAAAAACGGCGAGGGGGAACGTCTTGGAATTCCAGTTTGTACCGTTGGGTCACAATTTGTAACATCCAAGGGTCCAGGTCCGAGCGTACCCAAACCTGACCTGCCCCCACCGGTGCGGTCTCCTGTAAGGGAGACCCGGCGTCTTGCGGTGGATTTGGCGGAAGCCGGGGAGGACTTCTGCTCTTGTGAACTCGAGGAGGCGGAAGTTCTCTTGCCCCTTCCTCTACCTCTGGTAGTGAGGAAGAAGTTACCTCGGCCGTTTCTATATTTATTGGGCCGAAAGGACTGCATTTGATAGTGCGGTTTCTTCTGTTGCGCAGGCGCATTAGGTAAATAAGTAGATTTACCCGCTGTGGCCGCTGATACTAAATCAGTAAGGCCGTCACCAAACAGTTCCCCAGTTAAAGGGAAGGGACTCCATATTTTTCTTGGAATCAGCGTCAGCATTCCATTGATGAGTCCATAGCGCACGCCTAGCCGCAATTGACATAGCATTAGCCTTAGCCCCCAGGAGGCCAGCATCTCTTGCAGCCTCTTTCAAGTACGCAGCCGCGTCCCTGATATAACCAAGCGTCACTAGGATGCTATCCCTATCCAGAGTATCTAAATCCGCAGATAAACTTTCAGCCCATTTTTCAATGGCGCTACTAACCCACGCTGACGCAATAAGCGGTCTAAGCTGCGTCCCCGTGGTAGTAAAAATAGCTTTTAAAGTAGCCTCCTGCTTACGATCAGCCGGCTCCTTAAGAGTAGTCGACTGAGCCGCAGGGAGCGCTACCTGTTTAGACAAGCGTGCTAGGGCTTTGTCTACTGTGGGTGGTATTTCCCACTTATCCCTATCCGCTGCGGGAAAGGGGTATGCCACCTTGATCCTATTAGGAATGAGAAATTTCTTATCAGGTGTATTCCAAATGCCATCAAAAAGGTAATTTAGTTCAAAACAAGGAGGAAAAGAAACCAAGCGTCTCTTTTCTTTGTAAATAAGGACCCTCGTTTTTGGTGTAAAGGGGTCCTCATCAATACGTAATATGTCTTTGACAGCCACAATCATATATTGAATACTCTTAGCCAATTTAGGATCTAATCTAGAATCAGCATAATCGGCACCGGTATCAGAGTCCGTGTCGGTATCTGTGTCATCTAATTGGTCAACACCACGTTTTAGTGACCCTTGTCATAAAGCGTCATCTACTGATCCCTTCCAAATCTGCAGTTGAGAGTCAGATTCAGTAAACTTTTGATTTAATAGAGTAACATTAGCATTTAAAGCATTTAAAGCAGTTAACCAATCAGCAGTCGGCGGTGCCGACAGGACCCCCAAAACATTTGGTGTCCCCAATAAATTATCCCCCTGAGAGGAAAATTCTGCCTCAGACATGTTGTCTCCCTAACAGCACCCAAAAAAAAGCCTGTGAGGGAACAAAAGGAAAGGAGCCAGCTCACACCCCAGCGCCAAAGTGCAGGTCTGAAAAACACCCTCAAGTGTCACAGAGCTGCAGCGCTATAATATGTATGTAAATAATCTGCCCCCCTCGTTTTATAGCCCCTGGTACTTGCTGCTGTGAGGAAGGACCAGCGCTGCTGCTTGGAGGAGGAAATGGCGCCGAGTGAGCCTGGGGGAAGAAGCCCCGCCCCCAACATGGCGCGCTTCTTCCCGCTTATTTTTACATGTTTATCCTGGCGGGGGTTTGCGGGCAGTGCCAGGGCACTGTACAGATATGCCAGCCTTATTTATGAGGTATTTTTAGCTGCCCAGGGCGCCCCCCCCCCAGCGCCCTGCACCCAGCGGTGTGTACAGTCCGTGAGCCTGGCGCGCGCTGAGCAAATCATGCTGCGCGGTACCTCTATATGCCATCTTTGTTGAAGAGAAGATGTCTTTTCCTCACATACTCACCTGTCTTCTGACTTCTGGCTTGAAGAGGGGGGACGGCAAGCTGTGGGAGCGAGCATCCAGGAGAGCCCGGCATTCATCTCCCCTCAGGAGCTGAAGGCATCCTGTCAGCAGCAGCAGAGCCCTGAAACTCATCAGAAGTGGGTCTAGACTGCTCTCCCCTCTTTCCCACGAAGCAGGGAGTCTGTAGCCAGCAGATCTCCCCAAAATAAAAAACCTAACATTAAGTCTTTTCAGAAAAACTCTAAGAGCTCCCCCAAGTGCCTCCATCTCGCAGGGCACATTTTCTAAACTGAGTCTGGGGAGGGATATAGAGGGAGGAGCCAGGTCACGCCCCCTTTGAAAGTCTTAAAGTGCCCATGTCTCCTGCGGATCCGTCTATATCCCATGGTTCTTTTGGTGTCCCCAACATCCTCAAGGACGTAATAGAAACTTTGCTAGATATTCAATAATCTGATCTCAACCCACTCAGGCATGCATTTCACTTGCCGAAAACAAAGATAAATGCAAGACACAAAAACCAACAACTGAAAACAGCTGCAAAGCATAACAAAGGAGAAAACACGGCATTTGGTGATTCTCAGCAAAGTATTACAAATGAATGTAGGGAACTTTGCATAAAAACGGCTGCAATTTGGATGAACATGCTGACCGACCAGCCAGGGGATGATGGAACAACCCCACCAACATGGGGACTGTTGTGAAGTATATGCAAGTGAATATTTAAAAAAAAAATAATAATAAAAAAGATAATAATAATAATAATAATAATAAATATATATATATATATACACACACATACATACATACATACATACATACACACACACACACACACACACACACATACATACACACACACACAGTGGTTGAAGTAGAAATTTTGAAGTGGGGGTATGGAAAAGTTAAGGATGCAATTATGCTACGCTCCAGAGAAGGGGACGTGGCCACTCAAAGGGGGCGTGTACCGTGTATTAGAACCCCTTATACTATCTAGTACTGGTGCCTCTTTCACCTTATAGCACACGGTACAAGCCGAAATTTACAATATAGAACACAGTACGAGCTGAAATTCACATTATAGCACACTGAGTAAGCCAAAATTCACATTATAGCACACTGAATGAGCCGAAATTCACATTGTAGCACACTGAATGAGCCGAAATTCACATTGTAGCACACTGAATGAGCCGAAATTCACATTGTAGCACACTGAATGAGCCGAAATTCACATTGTAGCACACTGAATGAGCCGAAATTCACATTATAGCACACAGAATGAGCTGAAATTGTGACAGCAGCATACCTCCCAACTTTTACCCTACCTGAAGAGGGACACATGCGCGGCGAAGCCGCGCGCGCTCCCGAAAAGGGGGTGTGACCTACGAAAAGGGGGCGTGGCTTAGCGGAGGACCCGCGATCGCAAGTCACGCCCCCGTTTTCGTCACTGAAGGGGCATGCCCAGCGCTCTGTGAGCTGCTGGCATGCCCCCTCTCCCTCTGTCTCCAATGAATAGATGCTGTGCGCATGCGCACAGCGTCTATTCACCCCTGCTCTGCTAAGCAGGGCAGCGAGAGACAGAACCTCCCAACTGCCCCCCCCACCGCGGGACACTGCGGCCCGCGGGTGGGACAGCGGGACAGTCCCCCAAAAACGGGACTGTCCCGTGAAAATCGGGACAGTTGGGAGGTATGCAGCAGGGACAGCCAGAGTGACAGCAGGGACAGGGGGAGAGAGAGTGTGTGACGACAGGGAGAGAGAGTGACGAGAGAGACAGCAGGGAGAGAGAGAGAGTGACGAGAGTGACAGTAATGACAGGGAGAGAGGGTGACAGCAGGGGTATATTACCTGACTTGGTGCGGTGAGGTCCATCTGACCGCCATTTATTGAGGGTGAGCGGATGGCGGCGGTGAGTGGATGGTGGCGGTGAGCGGTGAGGGGCTGGCGGCCAGGGGCGTACTGTAACTTGACCTTTATGGGCCCCATAACAAATTTTAAAAGGGCCCCCGTGTGCTTCGCAAGAGCACCGTGAATTGGGAGAAGTATGGGAGTGGAGGACAGGGCAGGCTACAGCATCATGTAACTTATTATATAGACTAGTCTATAATTATTACAGAAGGTGCAGTCTTTTGCAGATGTTTGCTGTTGCAATTTTTTCAGTGGGCAGGGGGGTCAAAACTTGCAGATGGCCACCTCATTAATTATAATTCTACTGTGGCATTATACTTAATGATGGGGCCACTATGCCATCTGCAATTTTGAGCCCCCTGCCCACTGAAAAAATTGCAACAGCAAACATCTGCAGAAGACTGCACCCTCTGTAATAATTATAGACTAGTCTGTCTATATATATAAAATACATCCATACAAGTGAATAAATATTTACATAAGGCCGGCCCTGCCTGAGCCTGCCAGCCCAGAGTCTCTACCTCTTCTCTCCGGCAGCGGCAGCCAGGGAAGCGAGCAGCGTGGCCTGTGCGCGGGAGGGACCCGCTCAAAGAGGTCTCCTCCGGACTCCGGCGGTCGGCCAAGCAGCACGCACCACCTTCCGCACCAGGCGCCGCGGCAATGGCGCTGTGGCCGGCGACGGTCGTCCTCCCCAAGCACAGGATGTGCATGTTGTAATGTGCGGTGGGACGTCATGACGTCCCGCCGCTCATTACAGATTAGTCATGGGCAAAGTGATTCACTGAACTGAGTTGAGACCAGAGGCGGAACTACCGGCAGTGCAGGCAGTGCACTGCACTGGGGCCCGCCTCTGTCCAGGGGCCCAAGCATGTAATGAGTCAAACTGACTCATTAGATGCCGCTGTGCGCTGCAGGCAACCGCTGCCCGCAGCGCACAGCCGCCCGGAGATAGGAGCTGAGCAGCGGTACAGACGGGGGAAGGAGGAGGGAGCCGGAGGACGGAGCCGCAGCAGCGCTTTGTTACTGGTGGAGGCGCTGCTGCTGCTGCTCCTCTGCTTCCCTATAGGCTGTCTTCCGAGAACAGCCTATAGGGAAGCAGAGGGGCAGCAGCAGCAGCGCCTCCACCAGTAACAAAGCGCTGCTGCGGCTCCGTCCTCCGGCTCCCTCCTCCTCATTCTCTACTGCCCGGGAATCGTCGTCTGACGCAGCTGCACCGAGGAGCCTGAGGGTAAGTATAATTCTTCTTTCTTTCTTTCTTTCTTTCTTTCTTTCTTTCTTTCTTTCTTTCTTTCTTTCTTTCTTTCTTTTTCTTTCCTTCTTTCTTTCTTGTGCCTGCCTGCCGCAATGTGTAAAAAGGGGGGACTACCTGCCGCAATGTGTAAAAAGGGGGGACTGCCTGCCGCACCGTGTAAAAAGGGGGGACTGCCTGCTGCAATGTGTAAAAAGGGGGGACTACCTGCGGCAATGTGTAAAAAGGGGGGACTGCCTGCCGCAATGTGTAAAAAGGGGGGACTACCTGCCGCAATGTGTAAAAAGGGGGGACTGCCTGCCGCAATGTGTAAAAAGGGGGGACTGCCTGCCGCACTGTGTAAAAATGGGGAATCTGCCTGCCGTAATGTGTAAAAAAGGGGGGCTGCCTGACGCTATGTGTAAAAATGGGGAATCTGCCTGCTGCTATGTGTAAAAAGGAGGAATCTGCCTGCCGTAATGTGTAAAAATGGGGACGCTGTCTGCCGTAATGTGTAACAAGGGCACGCTGTCTGCCGTAATGTGTAACAAGGGCACGCTGTCTGCCGTAATGTGTAAAAAGGGCACGCTGTCTGCCGTAATGTGCAACAAGGGCACGCGGTCTGCCGTTATGTGTAAAAAGGGCACGCTGTCTGCCGTTATGTGTAAAAAGGGCACGCTGTCTGCTGTAATGTGTAAAAAGAGGAATCTGTTCGCTGTAAGGTGTAAAAGGGTCTCTACCTGGTGTAGTGGTGCTACTGTGCGGCGTAATTTGAATAATGGAGACTACTGTGTTGGTATTATTTTGTGGCCACACCCCTTCCCTACGAAGCCACGCCACTATGTATTTTTGAGCGCGCCTACGGCGCGCACTGCCCCCGGGGTGGACTTGGATGGGGGGGGGGCCCAAAGCATTTTGTCGCACCTGGGCCCACCGCTTGCTTGTTCCGCCACTGGTTGAGACACATGACTCAGTTCAGTGAAGTGTCTCGAGTCAGTGTCTCGACACATGATGAGTCATGACTCATTTGTACTGGAATGTATTGCAGAGACTGCACATGAATCAGTGAGTTTCCAGTGCTGGAGGATCAGTGCTGGACTCATGGAGGGAGTTATTCAGCTGCAGTGATTGTGCAGTGTATCTGGGGGAGGCAGCTGCTTATGCACTGATTGTTAATAATATATTAACATTAGAGATGAGCGCCTGAAATTTTTCGGGTTTTGTGTTTTGGTTTTGGGTTCGGTTCCGCGGCCGTGTTTTGGGTTCGAACGCGTTTTGGCAAAACCTCACCGAATTTTTTTTGTCGGATTCGGGTGTGTTTTGGATTCGGGTGTTTTTTTCAAAAACACTAAAAAACAGCTTAAATCATAGAATTTGGGGGTCATTTTGATCCCAAAGTATTATTAACCTCAAAAACCATAATTTACACTCATTTTCAGTCTATTCTGAATACCTCACACCTCACAATATTATTTTTAGTCCTAAAATTTGCACCGAGGTCGCTGTGTGAGTAAGATAAGCGACCCTAGTGGCCGACACAAACACCGGGCCCATCTAGGAGTGGCACTGCAGTGTCACGCAGGATGTCCCTTCCAAAAAACCCTCCCCAAACAGCACATGACGCAAAGAAAAAAAGAGGCGCAATGAGGTAGCTGTGTGAGTAAAATTAGCGACCCTAGTGGCCGACACAAACACCGGGCCCATCTAGGAGTGGCACTGCAGTGTCACGCAGGATGGCCCTTCCAAAAAACCCTCCCCAAACAGCACATGACGCAAAGAAAAAAAGAGGCGCAATGAGGTAGCTGACTGTGTGAGTAAGATTAGCGACCCTAGTGGCCGACACAAACACCGGGCCCATCTAGGAGTGGCACTGCAGTGTCACGCAGGATGTCCCTTCCAAAAAACCCTCCCCAAACAGCACATGACGCAAAGAAAAAAAGAGGCGCAATGAGGTAGCTGTGTGAGTAAGATTAGCAACCCTAGTGGCCGACACAAACACCGGGCCCATCTAGGAGTGGCACTGCAGTGTCACGCAGGATGTCCCTTCCAAAAAACCCTCCCCAAACAGCACATGACGCAAAGAAAAAAAGAGGCGCAATGAGGTAGCTGACTGTGTGAGTAAGATTAGCGACCCTAGTGGCCGACACAAACACCGGGCCCATCTAGGAGTGGCACTGCAGTGTCACGCAGGATGTCCCTTCCAAAAAACCCTCCCCAATCAGCACATGATGCAAAGAAAAAGAAAAGAAAAAAGAGGTGCAAGATGGAATTGTCCTTGGGCCCTCCCACCCACCCTTATGTTGTATAAACAAAACAGGACATGCACACTTTAACCAACCCATCATTTCAGTGACAGGGTCTGCCACACGACTGTGACTGATATGACGGGTTGGTTTGGACCCCCCCCCAAAAAGAAGCAATTAATCTCTCCTTGCACAAACTGGCTCTACAGAGGCAAGATGTCCACCTCATCTTCACCCTCCGATATATCACCGTGTACATCCCCCTCCTCACAGATTATCAATTCGTCCCCACTGGAATCCACCATCTCAGCTCCCTGTGTACTTTGTGGAGGCAATTGCTGCTGGTCAATGTCTCCGCGGAGGAATTGATTATAATTCATTTTAATGAACATCATCTTCTCCACATTTTCTGGATGTAACCTCGTACGCCGATTGCTGACAAGGTGAGCGGCGGCACTAAACACTCTTTCGGAGCACACACTTGTGGGAGGGCAACTTAGGTAGAATAAAGCCAGTTTGTGCAAGGGCCTCCAAATTGCCTCTTTTTCCTGCCAGTATAAGTACGGACTGTGTGACGTGCCTACTTGGATGCGGTCACTCATATAATCCTCCACCATTCTATCAATGTTGAGAGAATCATATGCAGTGACAGTAGACGACATGTCCGTAATCGTTGTCAGGTCCTTCAGTCCGGACCAGATGTCAGCATCAGCAGTCGCTCCAGACTGCCCTGCATCACCGCCAGCGGGTGGGCTCGGAATTCTGAGCCTTTTCCTCGCACCCCCAGTTGCGGGAGAATGTGAAGGAGGAGATGTTGACAGGTCGCGTTCCGCTTGACTTGACAATTTTGTCACCAGCAGGTCTTTCAACCCCAGCAGACCTGTGTCTGCCGGAAAGAGAGATCCAAGGTAGGCTTTAAATCTAGGATCGAGCACGGTGGCCAAAATGTAGTGCTCTGATTTCAACAGATTGACCACCCGTGAATCCTTGTTAAGCGAATTAAGGGCTGCATCCACAAGTCCCACATGCCTAGCGGAATCGCTCCCTTTTAGCTCCTTCTTCAATGCCTCCAGCTTCTTCTGCAAAAGCCTGATGAGGGGAATGACCTGACTCAGGCTGGCAGTGTCTGAACTGACTTCACGTGTGGCAAGTTCAAAGGGCATCAGAACCTTGCACAACGTTGAAATCATTCTCCACTGCGCCTGAGACAGGTGCATTCCACCTACTATATCGTGCTCAATTGTATAGGCTTGAATGGCCTTTTGCTGCTCCTCCAACCTCTGAAGCATATAGAGGGTTGAATTCCACCTCGTTACCACTTCTTGCTTCAGATGATGGCAGGGCAGGTTCAGTAGTTTTTGGTGGTGCTCCAGTCTTCTGTACGTGGTGCCTGTACGCCGAAAGTGTCCCGCAATTCTTCTGGCCACCGACAGCATCTCTTGCACGCCCCTGTCGTTTTTTAAAAAATTCTGCACCACCAAATTCAAGGTATGTGCAAAACATGGGACGTGCTGGAATTTGCCCATATTTAATGCACACACAATATTGCTGGCGTTGTCCGATGCCACAAATCCACAGGAGAGTCCAATTGGGGTAAGCCATTCCGCGATGATCTTCCTCAGTTGCCGTAAGAGGTTTTCAGCTGTGTGCGTATTCTGGAAACCGGTGATACAAAGCGTAGCCTGCCTAGGAAAGAGTTGGCGTTTGCGAGATGCTGCTACTGGTGCCGCCGCTGCTGTTCTTGCGGCGGGAGTCCATACATCTACCCAGTGGGCTGTCACAGTCATATAGTCCTGACCCTGCCCTGCTCCACTTGTCCACATGTCCGTGGTTAAGTGGACATTGGGTACAGCTGCATTTTTTAGGACACTGGTGACTCTTTTTCTGAGGTCTGTGTACATTTTCGGTATCGCCTGCCTAGAGAAATGGAACCTAGATGGTATTTGGTACCGGGGACACAGTACCTCCAACAAGTCTCTAGTTGGCTCTGCAGTAATGATGGATACCGGAACCACGTTTCTCACCACCCAGGATGCCAAGGCCTCAGTTATCCGCTTTGCAGTAGGATGACTGCTGTGATATTTAATCTTCCTCGCAAAGGACTGTTGAACAGTCAATTGCTTACTGGAAGTAGTACAAGTGGGCTTACGACTTCCCCTCTGGGATGACCATCGACTCCCAGCGGCAACAACAGCAGCGCCAGCAGCAGTAGGCGTTACACGCAAGGATGCATCGGAGGAATCCCAGGCAGGAGAGGACTCGTCAGAATTGCCAGTGACATGGCCTGCAGGACTATTGGCATTCCTGGGGAAGGAGGAAATTGACACTGAGGGAGTTGGTGGGGTGGTTTGCGTGAGCTTGGTTACAAGAGGAAGGGATTTACTGGTCAGTGGACTGCTTCCGCTGTCACCCAAAGTTTTTGAACTTGTCACTGACTTATTATGAATGCGCTGCAGGTGACGTATAAGGGAGGATGTTCCGAGGTGGTTAACGTCCTTACCCCTACTTATTACAGCTTGACAAAGGGAACACACGGCTTGACACCTGTTGTCCGCATTTCTGGTGAAATACCTCCACACCGAAGAGCTGATTTTTTTGGTATTTTCACCTGGCATGTCAACGGCCATATTCCTCCCACGGACAACAGGTGTCTCCCCGGGTGCCTGACTTAAACAAACCACCTCACCATCAGAATCCTCCTGGTCAATTTCCTCCCCAGCGCCAGCAACACCCATATCCTCATCCTGGTGTACTTCAACACTGACATCTTCAATCTGACTATCAGGAACTGGACTGCGGGTGCTCCTTCCAGCACTTGCAGGGGGCGTGCAAATGGTGGAAGGCGCATGCTCTTCACGTCCAGTGTTGGGAAGGTCAGGCATCGCAACCGACACAATTGGACTCTCCTTGTGGATTTGGGATTTCGAAGAATGCACAGTTCTTTGCTGTGCTGCTTTTGCCAGCTTGAGTCTTTTCATTTTTCTAGCGAGAGGCTGAGTGCTTCCATCCTCATGTGAAGCTGAACCACTAGCCATGAACATAGGCCAGGGCCTCAGCCGTTCCTTGCCACTCCGTGTGGTAAATGGCATATTGGCAAGTTTACGCTTCTCCTCCGACAATTTTATTTTAGGTTTTGGAGTCCTTTTTTTACTGATATTTGGTGTTTTGGATTTGACATGCTCTGTACTATGACATTGGGCATCGGCCTTGGCAGACGACGTTGCTGGCATTTCATCGTCTCGGCCATGACTAGTGGCAGCAGCTTCAGCACGAGGTGGAAGTGGATCTTGATCTTTCCCTAATTTTGGAACCTCAACATTTTTGTTCTCCATATTTTAATAGGCACAACTAAAAGGCACCTCAGGTAAACAATGGAGATGGATGGATTGGATACTAGTATACAATTATGGACGGGCTGCCGAGTGCCGACACAGAGGTAGCCACAGCCGTGAACTACCGCACTGTACTGTGTCTGCTGCTAATATATAGACTGGTTGATAAAGAGATAGTATACTCGTAACTAGTATGTATGTATAAAGAAAGAAAAAAAAACCACGGTTAGGTGGTATATACAATTATGGACGGGCTGCCGAGTGCCGACACAGAGGTAGCCACAGCCGTGAACTACCGCACTGTACTGTGTCTGCTGCTAATATATAGACTGGTTGATAAAGAGATAGTATACTCGTAACTAGTATGTATGTATAAAGAAAGAAAAAAAAACCACGGTTAGGTGGTATATACAATTATGGACGGGCTGCCGAGTGCCGACACAGAGGTAGCCACAGCCGTGAACTACCGCACTGTACTGTGTCTGCTGCTAATATAGACTGGTTGATAAAGAGATAGTATACTCGTAACTAGTATGTATGTATAAAGAAAGAAAAAAAAACCACGGTTAGGTGGTATATACAATTATGGACGGGCTGCCGAGTGCCGACACAGAGGTAGCCACAGCCGTGAACTACCGCACTGTACTGTGTCTGCTGCTAATATATAGACTGGTTGATAAAGAGATAGTATACTCGTAACTAGTATGTATGTATAAAGAAAGAAAAAAAAACCACGGTTAGGTGGTATATACAATTATGGACGGGCTGCCGAGTGCCGACACAGAGGTAGCCACAGCCGTGAACTACCGCACTGTACTGTGTCTGCTGCTAATATATAGACTGGTTGATAAAGAGATAGTATACTCGTAACTAGTATGTATGTATAAAGAAAGAAAAAAAAACCACGGTTAGGTGGTATATACAATTATGGACGGGCTGCCGAGTGCCGACACAGAGGTAGCCACAGCCGTGAACTACCGCACTGTACTGTGTCTGCTGCTAATATAGACTGGTTGATAAAGAGATAGTATACTCGTAACTAGTATGTATGTATAAAGAAAGAAAAAAAAACCACGGTTAGGTGGTATATACAATTATGGACGGGCTGCCGAGTGCCGACACAGAGGTAGCCACAGCCGTGAACTACCGCACTGTACTGTGTCTGCTGCTAATATATAGACTGGTTGATAAAGAGATAGTATACTCGTAACTAGTATGTATGTATAAAGAAAGAAAAAAAAACCACGGTTAGGTGGTATATACAATTATGGACGGGCTGCCGAGTGCCGACACAGAGGTAGCCACAGCCGTGAACTACCGCACTGTACTGTGTCTGCTGCTAATATAGACTGGTTGATAAAGAGATAGTATACTCGTAACTAGTATGTATGTATAAAGAAAGAAAAAAAAACCACGGTTAGGTGGTATATACAATTATGGACGGGCTGCCGAGTGCCGACACAGAGGTAGCCACAGCCGTGAACTACCGCACTGTACTGTGTCTGCTGCTAATATAGACTGGTTGATAAAGAGATAGTATACTCGTAACTAGTATGTATGTATAAAGAAAGAAAAAAAAACCACGGTTAGGTGGTATATACAATTATGGACGGGCTGCCGAGTGCCGACACAGAGGTAGCCACAGCCGTGAACTACCGCACTGTACTGTGTCTGCTGCTAATATATAGACTGGTTGATAAAGAGATAGTATACTCGTAACTAGTATGTATGTATAAAGAAAGAAAAAAAAACCACGGTTAGGTGGTATATACAATTATGGACGGGCTGCCGAGTGCCGACACAGAGGTAGCCACAGCCGTGAACTACCGCACTGTACTGTGTCTGCTGCTAATATAGACTGGTTGATAAAGAGATAGTATACTCGTAACTAGTATGTATGTATAAAGAAAGAAAAAAAAACCACGGTTAGGTGGTATATACAATTATGGACGGGCTGCCGAGTGCCGACACAGAGGTAGCCACAGCCGTGAACTACCGCACTGTACTGTGTCTGCTGCTAATATATAGACTGGTTGATAAAGAGATAGTATACTACTAATATTATATATACTGGTGGTCAGGTCACTGGTCACTAGTCACACTGGCAGTGGCACTCCTGCAGCAAAAGTGTGCACTGTTTAATTTTAATATAATATTATGTACTCCTGGCTCCTGCTATAACCTATAACTGGCACTGCAGTAGTGCTCCCCAGTCTCCCCCACAATTATAAGCTGTGTGAGCTGAGCAGTCAGACAGATATATAATATATATAGATGATGCAGCACACTGGCCTGAGCCTGAGCAGTGCACACAGATATGGTATGTGACTGACTGAGTCACTGTGTGTATCGCTTATTTCAGGCAGAGAACGGATATATTAAATAAACTGCACTGTGTGTCTGGTGGTCACTCACTATATAATATATTATGTACTCCTGGCTCCTGCTATAACCTATAACTGGCACTGCAGTAGTGCTCCCCAGTCTCCCCCACAATTATAAGCTGTGTGAGCTGAGCAGTCAGACAGATATATATAATATTATATATAGATAATAGATGATGCAGCACACTGGCCTGAGCCTGAGCAGTGCACACAGATATGGTATGTGACTGAGTCACTGTGTGCTGTGTATCGCTTTTTTCAGGCAGAGAACGGATTATAAATAAAACTGGTGGTCACTGGTCACTATCAGCAAAACTCTGCACTGTACTGAGTACTCCTAATGCTCCCCAAAATTAGTAAATCAAGTGTCTCTCTAATCTATTCTAAACGGAGAGGACGCCAGCCACGTCCTCTCCCTATCAATCTCAATGCACGTGTGAAAATGGCGGCGACGCGCGGCTCCTTATATAGAATCCGAGTCTCGCGATAGAATCCGAGCCTCGCGAGAATCCGACAGCGTCATGATGACGTTCGGGCGCGCTCGGGTTAACCGAGCAAGGCGGGAAGATCCGAGTCGCTCGGACCCGTGAAAAAAAACATGAAGTTCTGGCGGGTTCGGATTCAGAGAAACCGAACCCGCTCATCTCTAATTAACATAGATTCAGTGTTATGTTGATATATTATTAATAACCACTTATTGCACACTAGTTACAGAATATGCACATTACTTCTGGCTGAGGAGAGAAAGCTTAACAGCCATGAAACACATCATTCAGTCTGTAACTAAACCAAATAAAAAATAAAAAATATTTTATTTTGCATACTTTGCTAATTGGATGATTTTAGGTGGGCTTTTGTTTTAGGTGGACTTGGATTTATTATATTATCCACTATCTAGCCTCCAGGGAGTTTGCCACCCACAATCACACTGAGCAGGATCAGTGAGCACTGAGCTGAGAGCCCTGTACCACAGGGGCTCCACCTCCTGCAGGCTTATGCTGCATGAATCAGATCCATCCACTGAGTCACTGAGTCTACACAGTGTACAACTGTCTCACCTCACTGGCAGACTCAGGATGAATCATGATTCATGACATGACTCAGGCACAGCTGCACAGCACTCACTGACTGGTGAGTCGTGACTGCTCCCTCCCCCCTCCCACTGGGTGTCACCTGGTATAGCCACTGGCCAATCACAGCTAAAGACACTCAGCAGAACACACTGACTGAACGACACACTGAGTTTCCTCCCTCTGTCTGAGAGAGGCTGCTGCTGCAG
Source organism: Pseudophryne corroboree (assembly GCF_028390025.1). Taxonomy (NCBI): domain Eukaryota; kingdom Metazoa; phylum Chordata; class Amphibia; order Anura; family Myobatrachidae; genus Pseudophryne; species Pseudophryne corroboree. Next base: position 1,169,571,646 of record NC_086444.1, read on the forward strand.
CTGTCTCGACTCATTAAACAGTGAGTGACTCGAATCATTCACACTTCCTGATGATTCGAGTTACTGTGTTGAGACAGTGAGTCAGTAGCCATCTCTATTACAGATATGCACACTGCACACAGGGAGGAGGAGCCGCGTACCCCGAGCAACCATCCGCAGCAGCACAATGAGTAATTCAGTCACTGGGCTGTGCTGAGCGGTGCTTTGTTGTTCATTGACGGCAGACTGAGTAAGCGCCCTCTATGTGCGTCGCCTTACTCATCTGCGTAGTGTGCGTAATCATAGGGCCGGCCCTGAGTGTGCTGCTGTGTAAGGGCTCTGCATACTAGTGCACTGCATATAGTATACTGTGGCTGTGTATAGGTCAGGAGTCAGGACCAGGTGTTCTCTGTCTATAAGGGGCTGTGTGACTGTGTACAGTCGTGCGTCACACTATTGCTAATATCCTGTGTGTGTGATACAGAGAAATAAATATATTACATTTCTATTTGTGCATCACTCAGTGACTACTAGTACTGCGGCTGCCGTATACGACTGGTATATACAGCATATCCTCTGTGTATGATACAGAGAAATAAATATATTTCTAATTGGTGCGTCAGTCAGTGACTACTAATAATACCACACACTACTGCTAATATCCTCTGTGTGTGATCTAAAGTTAAAATATACTTCTATTGGAGCATCACTCTGACTACTAGTGCTGCGGCGGCCGTATACTACTGCTGTATATATTTGTGTGTGATTCAAAGCAAAAAATATAATTCTATTGGTGCGTTACTCTGACTACTTGTGCAGCGGCTGCCGTATACTACTGCTCAATGGCGGATCCAGCAGGGGGCGATGAGGGCGATCGCCCCCCGTAACACACCGACCCAGCCCCGCACACTTGTTGTTCCTGCAGGCAGCAGCACCTGCGCCAGAGGTTAGGGGAGCTGTGTGTGACGGCCGGGACCTTCGCGCGCTGGCCACATTCATGCAGTGCAGCTGAGACTGCGCCGTGTGGGACCAACTCTCTGTACGCCGCGGAGGAGCTGCCGCCACCATGTCTGACTACCCCGGAGCCCAGCCCCAGACCGGGAACCACATGGATGCGACTCCATACCGAGGGCCGACAGGTGAGGGGCATGGAGACGACAGGAGGCGAGTGGGTGGTGATGAGAGAGCGGCCGGTGTGCTGTGCTGGTGAGAGACAGGGGACCCGTTCCGGCAGATGGAGGAGGAGAGCTGGTTGGTTGGGACTGTTTGTCCAGGCCGTTCTTTCACTTCTTCAACAGTGCATACTGAAACAGCTTGATTCGGACATATGACCTCCTAACCTGACGCGGCGCTAATGTCTGTGACTTCTGTCAAAACACAATGTGGGCTCTGTTCAGTGGGACAGTGAAATGCAGATTTTGCTCAATATTATTCTACATAAACTACTCTGGTTGTGCTGTTCTTCTGTTTATGGCCCTCATTCCGAGTTGTTCGCTCGGTATTTTTCATCGCATCGCAGTGAAAATCCGCTTAGTACGCATGCGCAATGTTCGCACTGCGACTGCGCCAAGTAACTTTACTATGAAGAAAGTATTTTTACTCACGGCTTTTTCTTCGCTCCGGCGATCGTAATGTGATTGACAGGAAATGGGTGTTACTGGGCGGATACACGGCGTTTCAGGGGCGTGTGGCTGAAAACGCTACCGTTTCCGGAAAAAACGCAGGAGTGGCCGGGGAAACGGTGGGAGTGCCTGGGCGAACGCTGGGTGTGTTTGTGACGTCAACCAGGAACGACAAGCACTGAAATGATCGCACAGGCAGAGTAAGTCTGGAGCTACTCTGAAACTGCTAACTCGTTTGTAATCGCAATATTGCGCGTACGTCGGTCGCAATTTTAAGAAGCTAAGATTCACTCCCAGTAGGCGGCGGCTTAGCGTGTGTAACTCTGCTACATTCGCCTTGCGAGCGAACAACTCGGAATGAGGGCCTATATGCAGTGATACATGCTATAGGCTTCATCCTATGGTCCCTTAGACTATCATTGCTGGTGTTAATTTATGTCATAGAGGTTCTTATTCATATAGAGAGCTTCTGTTTAGTGATATTCTGCAATGTTTTTTTTTCTCCATTTTTTAAAATATATTTAAAACTGTTTTTGTTAATATGTGATATATTTTTGTCTCTCTCTCTCTCTCTCTCTCTCTCTCTCACCCCCACGTCTCGCTCACTCACCCCCATGTATCTTACTCACTCCCATGTGTCTCGCTCTCTCTTACCCCCACGTCTCGCTCACTCACCCCCATGTATCTTGCTCTCTCACCCCCACCTATCTCTCTCTCTCTCACCCCCATGTATCCTGCTCTCTCACCCCACGTGTCTCTCTCTCTCGCCCTTATATATCTCTCTACCCCTATATATCTCTCTCCTCCCATCTTTCTCTCTCATTCTCTCTCTCTCTCTCCCCCACCATTGTCTCTCTTTCAATGTCAGTGTGTACTAACCTACTGTAGCAATCATGGTCACAGCAACCTGGTCCTCCTCCAGTCACACTTTAGTCTGACCATGTATCACAGACCCGACCCCTATACTAATTAGTGATGAGCACCGGAATTTTTTTGGGTTTTGTGTTTTGGTTTTGGGTTCGGTTCCGCGGCCGTGTTTTGGGTTCGAACGCGTTTTGGCAAAACCTCACTGAATTTTTTTTGTCGGATTCGGGTGTGTTTTGGATTCTGGTGTTTTTTTTAAAAAACCCTAAAAAACAGCTTAAATCATAGAATTTGGGGGTCATTTTGATCCCAAAGTATTTTCTCTATCGTCCTAGTGGATGCTGGGGTTCCTGAAAGGACCATGGGGAATAGCGGCTCCGCAGGAGACAGGGCACAAAAAGTAAAGCTTTAGGATCAGGTGGTGTGCACTGGCTCCTCCCCCTATGACCCTCCTCCAAGCCTCAGTTAGATTTTTGTGCCCGGCCGAGAAGGGTGCAATCTAGGTGGCATTACTTCTGGCTGAGGAGAGAAAGCTTAACAGCCATGAAACACATCATTCAGTCTGTAACTAAACCAAATAAAAAATAAAAAATATTTTATTTTGCATACTTTGCTAATTGGATGATTTTAGGTGGGCTTTTGTTTTAGGTGGACTTGGATTTATTATATTATCCACTATCTAGCCTCCAGGGAGTTTGCCACCCACAATCACACTGAGCAGGATCAGTGAGCACTGAGCTGAGAGCCCTGTACCACAGGGGCTCCACCTCCTGCAGGCTTATGCTGCATGAATCAGATCCATCCACTGAGTCACTGAGTCTACACAGTGTACAACTGTCTCACCTCACTGGCAGACTCAGGATGAATCATGATTCATGACATGACTCAGGCACAGCTGCACAGCACTCACTGACTGGTGAGTCGTGACTGCTCCCTCCCCCCTCCCACTGGGTGTCACCTGGTATAGCCACTGGCCAATCACAGCTAAAGACACTCAGCAGAACACACTGACTGAACGACACACTGAGTTTCCTCCCTCTGTCTGAGAGAGGCTGCTGCTGCAGCTGTCTCGACTCATTAAACAGTGAGTGACTCGAATCATTCACACTTCCTGATGATTCGAGTTACTGTGTTGAGACAGTGAGTCAGTAGCCATCTCTATTACAGATATGCACACTGCACACAGGGAGGAGGAGCCGCGTACCCCGAGCAACCATCCGCAGCAGCACAATGAGTAATTCAGTCACTGGGCTGTGCTGAGCGGTGCTTTGTTGTTCATTGACGGCAGACTGAGTAAGCGCCCTCTATGTGCGTCGCCTTACTCATCTGCGTAGTGTGCGTAATCATAGGGCCGGCCCTGAGTGTGCTGCTGTGTAAGGGCTCTGCATACTAGTGCACTGCATATAGTATACTGTGGCTGTGTATAGGTCAGGAGTCAGGACCAGGTGTTCTCTGTCTATAAGGGGCTGTGTGACTGTGTACAGTCGTGCGTCACACTATTGCTAATATCCTGTGTGTGTGATACAGAGAAATAAATATATTACATTTCTATTTGTGCATCACTCAGTGACTACTAGTACTGCGGCTGCCGTATACGACTGGTATATACAGCATATCCTCTGTGTATGATACAGAGAAATAAATATATTTCTAATTGGTGCGTCAGTCAGTGACTACTAATAATACCACACACTACTGCTAATATCCTCTGTGTGTGATCTAAAGTTAAAATATACTTCTATTGGAGCATCACTCTGACTACTAGTGCTGCGGCGGCCGTATACTACTGCTGTATATATCTGTGTGTGATTCAAAGCAAAAAATATAATTCTATTGGTGCGTTACTCTGACTACTTGTGCAGCGGCTGCCGTATACTACTGCTCAATGGCGGATCCAGCAGGGGGCGATGAGGGCGATCGCCCCCCGTAACACACCGACCCAGCCCCGCACACTTGTTGTTCCTGCAGGCAGCAGCACCTGCGCCAGAGGTTAGGGGAGCTGTGTGTGACGGCCGGGACCTTCGCGCGCTGGCCACATTCATGCAGTGCAGCTGAGACTGCGCCGTGTGGGACCAACTCTCTGTACGCCGCGGAGGAGCTGCCGCCACCATGTCTGACTACCCCGGAGCCCAGCCCCAGACCGGGAACCACATGGATGCGACTCCATACCGAGGGCCGACAGGTGAGGGGCATGGAGACGACAGGAGGCGAGTGGGTGGTGATGAGAGAGCGGCCGGTGTGCTGTGCTGGTGAGAGACAGGGGACCCGTTCCGGCAGATGGAGGAGGAGAGCTGGTTGGTTGGGACTGTTTGTCCAGGCCGTTCTTTCACTTCTTCAACAGTGCATACTGAAACAGCTTGATTCGGACATATGACCTCCTAACCTGACGCGGCGCTAATGTCTGTGACTTCTGTCAAAACACAATGTGGGCTCTGTTCAGTGGGACAGTGAAATGCAGATTTTGCTCAATATTATTCTACATAAACTACTCTGGTTGTGCTGTTCTTCTGTTTATATGCAGTGATACATGCTATAGGCTTCATCCTATGGTCCCTTAGACTATCATTGCTGGTGTTAATTTATGTCATAGAGGTTCTTATTCATATAGAGAGCTTCTGTTTAGTGATATTCTGCAATGTTTTTTTTTCTCCATTTTTTAAAATATATTTAAAACTGTTTTTGTTAATATGTGATATATTTTTGTCTCTCTCTCTCTCTCTCTCTCTCTCTCTCTCTCTCTCTCTCTCTCTCTCACCCCCACGTCTCGCTCACTCACCCCCATGTATCTTACTCACTCCCATGTGTCTCGCTCTCTCTTACCCCCACGTCTCGCTCACTCACCCCCATGTATCTTGCTCTCTCACCCCCACCTATCTCTCTCTCTCTCACCCCCATGTATCCTGCTCTCTCACCCCACGTGTCTCTCTCTCTCGCCCTTATATATCTCTCTACCCCTATATATCTCTCTCCTCCCATCTTTCTCTCTCATTCTCTCTCTCTCTCTCCCCCACCATTGTCTCTCTTTCAATGTCAGTGTGTACTAACCTACTGTAGCAATCATGGTCACAGCAACCTGGTCCTCCTCCAGTCACACTTTAGTCTGACCATGTATCACAGACCCGACCCCTATACTAATTAGTGATGAGCACCGGAATTTTTTTGGGTTTTGTGTTTTGGTTTTGGGTTCGGTTCCGCGGCCGTGTTTTGGGTTCGAACGCGTTTTGGCAAAACCTCACTGAATTTTTTTTGTCGGATTCGGGTGTGTTTTGGATTCTGGTGTTTTTTTTAAAAAACCCTAAAAAACAGCTTAAATCATAGAATTTGGGGGTCATTTTGATCCCAAAGTATTTTCTCTATCGTCCTAGTGGATGCTGGGGTTCCTGAAAGGACCATGGGGAATAGCGGCTCCGCAGGAGACAGGGCACAAAAAGTAAAGCTTTAGGATCAGGTGGTGTGCACTGGCTCCTCCCCCTATGACCCTCCTCCAAGCCTCAGTTAGATTTTTGTGCCCGGCCGAGAAGGGTGCAATCTAGGTGGCTCTCCTAAAGAGCTGCTTAGAAAAGTTTAGCTTAGGTTTTTTATTTTACAGTGAGTCCTGCTGGCAACAGGATCACTGCAACGAGGGACTTAGGGGAGAAGAAGTGAACTCACCTGCGTGCAGGATGGATTGGCTTCTTGGCTACTGGACATTAGCTCCAGAGGGACGATCACAGGTACAGCCTGGATGGTCACCGGAGCCTCGCCGCCGGCCCCCTTGCAGATGCTGAAACGAGAAGAGGTCCAGAATCGGCGGCAGAAGACTCCTCAGTCTTCTTAAGGTAGCGCACAGCACTGCAGCTGTGCGCCATTTTCCTCTCAGCACACTTCACACGGCAGTCACTGAGGGTGCAGGGCGCTGGGAGGGGGGCGCCCTGGGAGGCAAATGAAAACCTTTTTTGGCTAAAAATACCTCACATATAGCCTCCGGGGGCTATATGGAGATATTTAACCCCTGCCAGAATCCGTTAAGAGCGGGAGACGAGGCCGCCGAAAAAGGGGCGGGGCCTATCTCCTCAGCACACAGCGCCATTTTCCCTCACAGAAAGGCTGGAGGGAAGGCTCCCAGGCTCTCCCCTGCACTGCACTACAGAAACAGGGTTAAAACAGAGAGGGGGGGCACTAATTTGGCGTTAGAAATATATAAAAAAGATGCTATAAGGGAAAACACTTATATAAGGTTGTCCCTATATAATTATAGCGTTTTTGGTGTGTGCTGGCAAACTCTCCCTCTGTCTCTCCAAAGGGCTAGTGGGTCCTGTCCTCTATCAGAGCATTCCCTGTGTGTGTGCTGTGTGTCGGTACGTGTGTGTCGACATGTATGAGGACGATGTTGGTGAGGAGGCGGAGCAATTGCCTGTAATGGTGATGTCACTCTCTAGGGAGTCGACACCGGAATGGATGGCTTATTTAGGGAATTACGTGATAATGTCAACACGCGCCAAGGTCGGTTGACGACATGAGACGGCCGACAAACAATTAGTACCGGTCCAGACGTCTCAAAAACACCGTCAGGGGTTTTAAAACGCCCGTTTACTTTAGTCGGTCGACACAGACACAGACAGGGACACTGAATCCAGTGTCGACGGTGAATAAACAAACGTATTCCTTATTAGGGCCACACGTTAAGGGCAATGAAGGAGGTGTTACATATTTCTGATACTACAAGTACCACAAAAGAGGGTATTATGTGGGATGTGAAAAAACTACCGTAGTTTTTCCTGAATCAGATAAATTAAATGAAGTGTGTGATGATGCGTGGGTTCCCCCCGATAGAAAATATGGGCGGTATACCCTTTCCAGCCAGAAGTTAGGGCGCGTTGGGAAACACCCCTTAGGGTGGATAAGGCGCTCACACGCTTATCAGAACAAGTGGCGGTACCGTCTATAGATAGGGCCGTCCTCAAGGAGCCAGCTGACAGGAGGCTGGAAAAAAAAAAAAAAAAAAAATATCATAAAAAGTATATACACACATACTGGTGTTATACTGCGACCAGCGATCGCCTCAGCCTGGATGTGCAGAGCTGGGGTGGCTTGGTCGGATTCCCTGACTAAAAATATTGATACCCTTGACAGGGACAGTATTTTATAGTGATGAGCGGATTCAGTTTTACTCGGTTTTACTCGGTTTTACTCGGTTCTCAAAACGGCATCTTATTGGCTCAGGGATGTCACGTGTTTTGGATAGCCAATAAGATGCCGTTTTGAGAACCGAGTAAAACCGAGTAAAACCGAACCTCGCTCATCACTAGTATTGACTATAGAGCATTTAAAGGATGTATTTCTATATATGCGAGATGCACAGAGGGATATTTGCACTCTGGCATCAAGAGTAAGTGCGATGTCCATATCTGCCAGAAGATGTTTATGGACACGACAGTGGTCAGGTAATGCAGATTCCAAACGGCACAAAGGTGTATTGCCGTATAAAGGAAGAGGAGTTATTTGGGGTCGGTCCATCGGACCTGGTGGCCACGGCAACTGCTGGAAAATCCACCGTTTTTACCCTAAGTCACATCTCTGCAGAAAAAGACACCGTCTTTTCAGCTTCAGTCCTTTCGTCCCTATAAGAGTCATATCTGCCCAGGGATAGAGGAAAGGGAAGAAGACTGCAGCAGGCAGCCCATTCCCAGGAACAGAAGCGTTCCACCGCTTCTGACAAGCTCTCAGCATGACGCTGAGACCGTACAGGACCCCTGGATCCTACAAGTAGTATCCCAGGGGTACAGTTTGGAATGTCGAGACGTTTCCCCTGCGCAGGCTCCTGAAGTCTGCTTTACCAAGGTCTCCCTCCGACAAGGAGGCAGTATGGGAAAAAATTCACGAGCTGTATTCCCAGCAGGTGATAATTAAATTACCCCTCCTACAACAAGAAAAGGGGGTATTATTCCACACTATATTGTGGTACTGAAGCCAGAAGGCTAGGTGAGACCTATTCTAAATCTAAAAAAATTTGAACACTTACAAAGGTTCAAATCAAGATGGAGTCACTCAGAGCAGTGATAACGAACCGGGAAGAAGGGGACTATCTGGTGTCCCGAGACATCAGGGATGCTTACCTCCATGTCCCAAATTTGCCCTTATCACTAAGGGTACCTCAGGTTCGTGGTACAGAACTGTCACTATCAGTTTCAGACGCTGCCGTTTGGATTGTCTACGGCACCCCGGGTCTTTACCAAGGTAATGGCCGAAATGATGGTTCTTCTTCGAAGAAAAGGCGTCTTAATTATCCCTTACTTGGACGATCTCCTGATAAGGGCAAAGTCCAGGGAACAGTTGGAGGTCGGAGTAGCACTATCTCGGATACTGTTACAACAGCAGGGGTGGATTCTAAATATTCCAAAATCGCAGCTGATCCCGACAACAAGTCTCCTGTGCTTAGGGATGATTCTGGACACAGTCCAGAAAAAGGTGTTTCTCCCGGAGGAGAAAGCCAGGGAGTTATCCGAGCTAGTCAGGAACCTCCTAAAATCAGTGCATCATTGCACAAGGGCCATGGTAAAAAAATGGTGACTTCCTTCGAAGCAATTCCAGTCGGCAGATTTCATGCAAGAACTTTTCAGTGGGATCTGCTGGACAAATGGTCCGGATCGCATCTTCAGATGCATCAGCGGATAACCCTATATCCAAGGACAAGGGTGTCTCTCCTGTGGTGGTTACAGAGTGCTCATCTTCTAGAGGGCCGCAGATTCGGCATTCAGTTTTGGATGTTGGTGACCACGGAGGCCAGCCCGAGAGGCTGGGGAGCAGTCACACAAGGAAAAAATTTCCAGGGAGTGTGATCAAGTCTGGAGATTTTTCTCCACATAAATATAGCTAAGGGTAAATTTATAATGCTCTAAGCTTAGCAAGACCTCTGCTTCAAGGTCAGCCGGTATTGATCCAGTGGGATAAAACATCACGGCAGTCGCCCACGTAATTAGACAGGGCGGCACAAGAAGCAGGAGGGCAGTGGCAAAAACTGCAAGGACTTTTCGCTGGGCGGAAAATCATGTGATAGCACTGTCAGCAGTGTTTCATTCCGGGAATGGAAACTGGGAAGCAGACTTCCTCAGTAGGCACGACCTCCACCCGGCAGAGTGGGAACTTCATGGGGAAGTTTTCCACATAATTGTAAACCGTTGGGAATTACCAAAGGTGGACATGATGGCGTCCCGTCTGAACAAAAAACGGGACAGGTATTGCGCCAGGTTAAGAGACCCTCAGGCAATAGCTGTGGACGTTCTGGTAACACCGTGGGTGTACCAGTCGGTGTATGTGTTCCATCCTCTGCTTTTCATACCTAAGGTACTGAGAATTAGAAGACGTAGAGGAGTAAGAACTATACTCATGGCTCCGGATTGGCCAAGAAGGACTTGGTACCCGGAACTTCAAGAGATGCTCACAGAGGACTTATGGCCTCTGCCGCTAAGAAGGGACTTGTTTCAGCAAGTACCATGTCTGTTCCAAGACTTACCGCAGCTGCGTTTGACGGCATGGCGGTGGAACGCCGGATCCTAAGGGAAAAGGCATTCAGGAAGAGGTCATTCCTACCCTGGTCAAAGCCAGAAAGGAGGTGACCGCACAACATTATCACCACATGTGGCGAAAATATGTTGCGTGGTGTGAGGCCAGGAAGGCCCCACGAAGAAATTTCAACTCGGTCGATTCCTGCATTTCTTGCACACAGGAGTGTCTGTGGGCCTCAAATTGGGGTCCATTAAGGTTAAAATTTCGGCCCTGTCGATTTTTCTTCCAGAAAGAATTGGCTTCAGTTCCTGAAGTCCAGAAGTTTGTCAAGGGAGTATTGCATATACAACCCCCTTTTGTGCCTCCAGTGGCACTGTGGGATCTCAACGTAGTTCTGGGATTCCTCAAAACACATTGGTTTAAAACCAGTCAAATCTGTGGATTTGAAGCATCTCACATGAAAAGTGAACATGCTCTTGGACCTGGCCAGGACCAGGCGAGTGTCAAATTGGTGGTTTTTTTCTCAAAAAAGCCCATATCTGTTTGTCCATTCGGACAGGGCAGAGCTGCGGACTCGTCCCCAGTTCTCTCCCTAAGGTGGTGTCAGTGTTTCACCTGAACCAGCTTATTGTGGTGTCTTGCGCCTACTAGGGACTTGGAGGACTCCAAGTTGCTAGATGTGGTCAGGGCCCTGAAAATATAGGTTCCAGGACGGCTGGAGTCAGGAAAACTGACTTGCTGTTATCCTGTATGCACCCAACAAACTGGGTGCTCTTGCTTTTAAGCAGACTTTTGCTAGTTGGATGTGTAATACAATTCAGCTTGCACATTCTGTGGCAGGCCTGCCACAGCCAAAATATGTAAATGCCCATTCCACAAGGAAGGTGGGCTCATCTTGGGCGGCTGCCCGAGGGGTCTCGGCTTTACAATTTTTGCCGAGCGGCTATTTAGTCAGGGGCAAACACGTTTGTAAAATCCTACAAATTTGATACCCTGGCTAAGGAGGACCTGGAGTTCTCTCATTCGGTGCTGCAGAGTCATCCGCACTCTCCCGCCCGTTTGGGAGCTTTGGTATAATCCCCATGGTCCTTTCAGGAACCCCAGCATCCACTAGGACGATAGAGAAAATAAGAATTTACTTACCGATAATTCTATTTCTCGGAGTCCGTAGTGGATGCTGGGCGCCCATCCCAAGTGCGGATTATCTGCATTACTTGTACATAGTTACAAAAATCGGGTTATTATTGTTGTGAGCCATCTTTTCAGAGGCTCCGCTGTTATCATACTGTTAACTGGGTTCAGATCACAGGTTGTACAGTGTGATTGGTGTGGCTGGTATGAGTCTTACCCGGGATTCATAAATCCTTCCTTATTGTGTACGCTCGTCCGGGCACAGTACCTAACTGAGGCTTTGAGGAGGGTCATAGGGGGAGGAGCCAGTGCACACCACCTGATCCTAAAGCTTTACTTTTTGTGCCCTGTCTCCTGCGGAGCCGCTATTCCCCATGGTCCTTTCAGGAACCCCAGCATCCACTACGGACTCCGAGAAATAGAATTATTGGTAAGTAAATTCTTATTATTAACCTCAATAACCATAATTTCCACTCATTTTCAGTCAATTCTGAACACCTCACACCTCACAATATTATTTTTAGTCCTAAAATTTGCACCGAGGTCGCTGGATGACTAAGCTCAGCGACCCAAGTGGCCGACACAAACACCTGGCCCATCTAGGAGTGGCACTGCAGTGTCACGCAGGATGGCCCTTCAAAAAACTACTCCCCAAACAGCACATGACGCAAAGAAGAAAAAAAAGAGGCGCAATGAGGTAGCTGTGTGACTAAGATAAGCGACCCTAGTGGCCGACACAAACACCTGGCCCATCTAGGAGTGGCACTGCAGTGTCACGCAGGATGGCCCTTCCAAAAAACACCCCCCAAACAGCACATGACGCAAAGAAAAAAAGAGGCGCAATGAGGTAGCTGTGTGAGTAAGATAAGCGACCCAAGTGGCCGACACAAACACCTGGCCCATCTAGGAGTGGCACTGCAGTGTCACGCAGGATGGCCCTTCCAAAAAACACCCCCCAAACAGCACATGACGCAAAGAAAAAAAGAGGCGCAATGAGGTAGCTGTGTGACTAAGATAAGCGACCCAAGTGGCCGACACAAACACCTGGCCCATCTAGGAGTGGCACTGCAGTGTCACGCAGGATGGCCCTTCCAAAAAACACCCCCCAAACAGCACATGACGCAAAGAAAAAAAGAGGCGCAATGAGGTAGCTGTGTGACTAAGATAAGCGACCCAAGTGGCCGACACAAACACCTGGCCCATCTAGGAGTGGCACTGCAGTGTCACGCAGGATGGCCCTTCCAAAAACTACTCCCCAAACAGCACATGACGCAAAGAAAAATGAAAGAAAAAAGTGGTGCAAGATGGAATTGTCCTTGGGCCCTCCCACCCACCCTTATGTTGTATAAACAGGACATGCACACTTTAACCAACCCATCATTTCAGTGACAGGGTCTGCCACACGAGTGTGACTGAAATGACGGGTTGGTTTGGACCCCCACCAAAAAAGAAGCAATTAATCTCTCCTTGCACAAACTGGCTCTACAGAGGCAAGATGTCCACCTCATCATCATCCTCCGATATATCACCGTGTACATCCCCCTCCTCACAGATTATCAATTCGTCCCCACTGGAATCCACCATCTCAGCTCCCTGTGTACTTTGTGGAGGCAATTGCTGCTGGTCAATGTCTCCACGGAGGAATTGATTATAATTCATTTTAATGAACATCATCTTCTCCACATTTTCTGGATGTAACCTCGTACGCCGATTGCTGACAAGGTGAGCGGCGGCACTAAACACTCTTTCGGAGTACACACTTGTGGGAGGGCAACTTAGGTAGAATAAAGCCAGTTTGTGCAAGGGCCTCCAAATTGCCTCTTTTTCCTGCCAGTATAAGTACGGACTGTCTGACGTGCCTACTTGGATGCGGTCACTCATATAATCCTCCACCATTCTTTCAATGGGGAGAGAATCATATGCAGTGACAGTAGACGACATGTCCGTAATCGTTGTCAGGTCCTTCAGTCCGGACCAGATGTCAGCATCAGCAGTCGCTCCAGACTGCCCTGTATCACCGCCAGCGGGTGGGCTCGGAATTCTGAGCCTTTTCCTCGCACCCCCAGTTGCGGGAGAATGTGAAGGAGGAGATGTTGACAGGTCGCGTTCCGCTTGACTTGACAATTTTGTCACCAGCAGTTCTTTGAACCCCAGCAGACTTGTGTCTGCCGGAAAGAGAGATCCAAGGTAGGTTTTAAATCTAGGATCGAGCACGGTGGACAAAATGTAGTGCTCTGATTTCAACAGATTGACCACCCGTGAATCCTTGTTAAGCGAATTAAGGGCTCCATCCACAAGTCCCACATGCCTAGCGGAATCGCTCTGTGTTAGCTCCTCCTTCAATGTCTCCAGCTTCTTCTGCAAAAGCCTGATGAGGGGAATGACCTGACTCAGGCTGGCAGTGTCTGAACTGACTTCACGTGTGGCAAGTTCAAAAGGTTGCAGAACCTTGCACAACGTTGAAATCATTCTCCACTGCGCTTGAGACAGGTGCATTCCACCTGCTATATCGTGCTCAGTTGTATAGGCTTGAATGGCCTTTTGCTGCTCCTCCAACCTCTGAAGCATATAGAGGGTTGAATTCCACCTCGTTACCACTTCTTGCTTCAGATGATGGCAGGGCAGGTTCAGGCGTTTTTGGTGGTGCTCCAGTCTTCTGTACGTGGTGCCTGTACGCCGAAAGTGTCCCGCAATTCTTCTGGCCACCGACAGCATCTCTTGCACGCCCCTCTCGTTTTTTAAATAATTCTGCACCACCAAATTCAAGGTATGTGCAAAACATGGGACGTGCTGGAATTTGCCCATATTTAAGGCACACACAATATTGCTGGCGTTGTCCGATGCCACAAATCCACAGGAGAGTCCAATTGGGTTAAGCCATTCTGCGATGATCTTCCTCAGTTGCCGTAAGAGGTTTTTAGCTGTGTGCGTATTCTGGAAAGCGGTGATACAAAGCGTAGCCTGCCTAGGAAAGAGTTGGCGTTTGCGAGATGCTGCTACTGGTGCCGCCGCTGCTGTTCTTGCGGCGGGAGTCCATACATCTACCCAGTGGGCTGTCACAGTCATATAGTCCTGAGCCTGCCCTGCTCCACTTGTCCACATGTCCGTGGTTAAGTGGACATTGGGTACAACTGCATTTTTTAGGACACTGGTGAGTCTTTTTCTGAGGTCTGTGTACATTTTCGGTATCGCCTGCCTAGAGAAATGGAACCTAGATGGTATTTGGTACCGGGGACACAGTACCTCCAACAAGTCTCTAGTTGGCTCTGCAGTAATGATGGATACCGGAACCACGTTTCTCACCGCCCAGGATGCCAAGGCCTCAGTGATCCGCTTTGCAGCAGGATGACTGCTGTGATATTTCATCTTCCTCGCAAAGGACTGTTGGACAGTCAATTGCTTGGTGGAAGTAGTAAAAGTGGTCTTACGAGTACGACTTCCTCTCTGGGATGACCATCGACTCCCAGCAGCAACAACAGCAGCGCCAGCAGCAGTAGGCGTTACACGCAAGGATGCATCGGAGGAATCCCAGGCAGGAGAGGACTCGTCAGAATTGCCAGTGACATGGCCTGCAGGACTATTGGCATTCCTGGGGAAGGAGGAAATTGACACTGAGGGAGTTGGTGGGGTGGTTTGCGTGAGCTTGGTTACAAGAGGAAGGGATTTACTGGTCAGTGGACTGCTTCCGCTGTCGCCCAAAGTTTTTGAACTTGTCACTGACTTATGATGAATGCGCTGCAGGTGACGTATAAGGGAGGATGTTCCGAGGTGGTTAACGTCCTTACCCCTACTTATTACAGCTTGACAAAGGCAACACACGGCTTGACAAATGTTGTCCGCATTTCTGTTGAAATACTTCCACACCGAAGAGCTGATTTTTTTGGTATTTTCACCAGGCATGTCAATGGCCCTATTCCTCCCACGGACAACAGGTGTCTCCCCGGGTGCCTGACTTAAACAAACCACCTCACTATCAGAATCCTCCTGGTCAATTTCCTCCCCAGCGCCAGCAACACCCATATCCTCCTCATCCTGGTGTACTTCAACACTGACATCATCAATCTGACTATCAGGAACTGGACTGCGGGTGCTCCTTCCAGCACTTGCAGGGGGCGTGCAAATGGTGGAAGGCGCATGCTCTTCACGTCCAGTGTTGGGAAGGTCAGGCATCGCAAACGACACAATTGGACTCTCCTTGTGGATTTGTGATTTCGAAAAACGCACAGTTCTTTGCTGTGCTTTTGCCAGCTTGAGTCTTTTCATTTTTCTAGCGAGAGGCTGAGTGCTTCCATCCTCATGTGAAGCTGAACCACTAGCCATGAACATAGGCCAGGGCCTCAGCCGTTCCTTGCCACTCCGTGTGGTAAATGGCATATTGGCAAGTTTACGCTTCTCCTCCGACAATTTTATTTTAGATTTTTGAGTCCTTTTTTTACTGATATTTGGTGTTTTGGATTTTACATGCTCTGTACTATGACATTGGGCATCGGCCTTGGCAGACGACTTTGATGGCATTTCATCGTCTCGGCCATGACTAGTGGCAGCAGCTTCAGCATGAGGTGGAAGTCGATCTTGATCTTTCCCTATTTTTGGAACCTCAACATTTTTGTTCTCCATATTTTAATAGGCACAACTAAAAGGCACCTCAGGTAAACAATGGAGATGGATGGATACTAGTATACTTATGGATGGACGAGCGACTGCCGACACAGAGGTAGCTACAGCCGTGGACTACCGTACTGCGTCTGCTGCTAATATAGACTGGATGATAATGATATAAAAAATATATATATATCACTACTGCAGCCGTACAGGTATATATTATATAATGACGGACCTGCTGGACACTGTCAGCACTGCAGACTCCTAAAGTAAGCTACTAGTATCAAGAAGATAGAAAAAAAAAAACACAACAGGTAGGTGGTATACAATTATGGATGGACGAGCGACTGCCGACACAGAGGTAGCTACAGCCGTGGACTACCGTACTGCGTCTGCTGCTAATATAGACTGGATGATAATGATATAAAAAATATATATATATATATCATTACTGCAGCCGGACAGGTATATATTATATAATGACGGACCTGCTGGACACTGTCAGCACTGCAGACTCCTAAAGTAAGCTACTAGTATCAAGAAGATAGAAAGAAAAAAAAAACACCACAGGTAGGTGGTATACAATTATGGATGGACGAGCGACTGCCGACACAGAGGTAGCTACAGCCGTGGACTACCGTACTGCATCTGCTGCTAATATAGACTGGATGATAATGATATAAAAAATATATATATATCACTACTGCAGCCAGACAGGTATATATTATATAATGACGGACCTGCTGGACACTGTCAGCACTGCAGACTCCTAAAGTAAGCTACTAGTATCAAGAAGATAGAAAAAAAAAAAACACCACAGGTAGGTGGTATACAATTATGGATGGACGAGCGACTGCCAACACAGAGGTAGCTACAGCCGTGGACTACCGTACTGCATCTGCTGCTAATATAGACTGGATGATAATGATATAAAAAATATATATATATCACTACTGCAGCCGGACAGGTATATATTATATAATGACGGACCTGCTGGACACTGTCAGCACTGCAGACTCCTAAAGTAAGCTACTAGTATCAAGAAGATAGAAAGAAAAAAAAACACAACAGGTAGGTGGTATACAATTATGGATGGACGAGCGACTGCCGACACAGAGGTAGCTACAGCCGTGGACTACCGTACTGCGTCTGCTGCTAATATAGACTGGATGATAATGATATAAAAAATATATATATATATCACTACTGCAGCCGGACAGGTATATATTATATAATGACGGACCTGCTGGACACTGTCAGCACTGCAGACTCCTAAAGTTAACTACTAGTATGAAGAAGATAGAAAAAAAAAAAACCACCACAGGTAGGTATACAATTATGGACGAGCGACTGCCGACACAGAGGTAGCTACAGCCGTGGACTACCGTACTGCGTCTGCTGCTAGTATAGACTGGATGATAATGATATAAAAAATATATATATATCACTACTGCAGGACAGGTATATATTATATAATGACGGACCTGCTGGACACTGTCAGCAGAATGCGTTTATAGAATAAAAACACCACACGACGAGTGTTTAACTTTTTCAGGCAGACAATCACAATATACTGGTAGTCACTGGTCACTGGTCAGTCACACTGGCAGTGGCACTCTGGCAGCAAAAGTGTGCACTGTTAAATATATGTACTCCTGCTATAACTGCTCCCCAGTCTCCCCCACAATTAAGCTGTGTGAGCAGTGAGCACTCAGCACAGTCAGATATACATAGATGATGCAGCACACTGAGGCTGAGCACAGATATGGTATACTGTGTCACTGTGTATCGTTTTTTTTCAGGCAGAGAACGGATTATATTAAATAATAATAAAACTGCACTGGTGGTCACTGGTCAGTCACTAGTAAACTCTGCACTCTCTGAGTACTCCTAAGCTCCAGTAAATAAAGTGTCTCACTCTCACTATCTATTTCTATTCTAAACGGAGAGGACGCCAGCCACGTCCTCTCCCTATCAATCTCAATGCACGTGTGAAAATGGCGGCATAGAATCCGAGTCTCGCGAGAATCCGACAGCGGGATGATGACGTTCGGGCGCGCTCGGGTTAGCCGAGCAAGGCGGGAAGATCCGAGTCTGCCTCGGACCCGTGTAAAAAGCGTGAAGTTCGGGGGGGTTCGGTTTCCGAGAAACCGAACCCGCTCATCACTAATACTAATTAAAGTTATAGGGGAAATTCAATTGGCCGCAGGGTTTATCCTGCGACTAATTGCCACGATGGAGGTATTCAATTAGCAGGTAACACCCCGTGCATGAGTCAACGCAGTCAGACTAAACTATGATGTGCGAGTTAAAATCCGTGGGAAAAAAACAAAATCGGGTTTGCGCACAGGGAAAAAAACATTGTTTATGCAGAATCAGTAGGTTTCCATGCGTGAATCTGATTTTTTTTGTTGTAGGAAAAAGGCTTTTCAATTGATTACCCTTTCCAGGGATTTTAGCTGGAAATTATTTGCGTAAACCCCACAGCTAATTGAATACCCCCCATAGACAGAAAAAAAAATTAATAACATCCTATATCAATATAGCAATCCTATACTATTAATATAAGATAGTATAGGAAATTCTTACAAATTTCCTCCCTATAACTCTGACTACATCAGGTACAACACATATAAGGCGCTTTAGTTGTAATCCCCAATTTATGGTTTACATTGTCATTTAAGATTGTGAGGGGCTTGAGGGGGCTAGGTGTATGCAGTATAGGGGAGGTTAGGGTTAGGCTGCAGTGGTGGGTGTTAGTGTTAGTCTGCGGGGAGGGATGGTTAGGCCTAGCGGACTGGAAGGGGGAGGAGTCCAGATTAATTTTAAAACCGCCCCCCCTACAGGAGAAGTCTAGATCCGCCCCTGCTACTGCTATATAGCCTCTGTGTGTGATCCAAAGCCAAAAATATATTTCTATTGGTGCGTCACTCAATGACGACTACCAGTACTGCCATACACTACTGCTGTATATCCTCTTTGTGTGATACAGAGCAAAATATATATTTCTATTGGTGCGTGACTCTGACTACTAGTACAGCGGCTGCCGTATACTACTGCTATATATCCTCTGTGTGTGATCCAAAGCCAAAAATATATTTCTATTATATATTTGAAAGGGGTGCTCTGCTGTATCTGAAAGGGGTGATCTGTTCATCCATCCAGGGGCTCCGCCCCAGTGTAAAATTGAAATAATAAAAGCTAAAAACAAAAAGCCTAAAATTATAATTATTAAAAAAAATATCTAATTTTTTGTTTCTTCTTACCCCAGTGTACTATACAATTTTTATTTTATTTTCATAAGTACTGTGACACTGCCGATCAGACCGCAATATAATATTTCCTACTCATAAATGCATTGTGTGACGCTGTCGGTGTAGCCAACCGCAGTGTGTAATTATTATATGTATTTCTGACTCAGTTGTGCAACACTGTAACCGCCGATGTGTGATATAAAAAATACTTCTACATATTTTTTACTCATTTGTGCGACACCGTAACTGCAGTGTGTGATATAAAAAAATAATATATATATTTTGATTTAAATTAATATTTTGTGCTGTGTCCAGGGACTGCAGCTGCTCCGTCCATGTAGGGGTGTTCTGTCAGTCCAATCAAAACAAAATAAATCTTTTTATTTTATTTATATATATATATATATATATATATATATATATATATATATATAGAAAACAGCTGTTACCCGGCACTCCACTAAAGGGATATGGAGATTACTTGCTGCGGTGCCCTCCGTAGGTTAGTAGCACTAACCCCATGTAGTGTGCAAAGTTCGGCGGCACTCCAGCAGACTTTCATTGCGTTTTAAAATGTCATAATTTTATTGTTCCAACGGCGTTTCGGGGATATACCCCGTCGTCAGGGACAGTACATCACACACAGACAATTCAAATACAACACTTATATAGCAAGATAATCCTAACTACAATTGATTGATCATACTCACCTGTCCCACGCCGCTGACCGCCCGCTACCCACTACCGGCATTCCCTATATGTAAAGCCGACAGATAGGAACTCATTACTGGCACACGATAGTTTTCACCCCCTCCCATTAAGGAAGGGGTTGCCTTACTCCCAGTTCCTTAGAGCCCGTAGGATTACTTCAGACCCAGAGGATACTGAAGTAGCTATTGACACAATGATCAATAAATTCATGGATAGGGGTTACCCTAAAAAGGACTTACTTAAAGCCAAGAAGAAGGTGTTAGATATCCCTAGGGAAGTAGCGTTAAAAGGCAAATCCTGTAACACCAAGTCCTTACACTCTAAATCTGTTGTCACCATTCCATGAGTTAATAAGTATACTGTTACAGGTTGAGTATCCCATATCCAAATATTCCGAAATACGGAATATTCCGAAATACTGACTTTTTTGAGTGAGAGTGAGATAGTGAAACCTTTGTTTTTTGATGGCTCAATGTACACAAACTTTGTTTAATACACAAAGTTATTAAAAATATTGTATTAAATGACCTTCAGGCTGTGTGTATAAGGTGTATATGAAACATAAATGAATTGTGTGAATGTAGACACACTTTGTTTAATGCACAAAGTTCTAAAAAATATTGGCTAAAATTACCTTCAGGCTGTGTGTATAAGGTGTCAATGTAACATAAATGCATTCTGTGCTTAGATTTAGGTCCCATCACCATGATATCTCATTATGGTATGCACTTATTCCAAAATACGGAAAAATCCCATAACCAAAATACCTCTGGTCCCAAGCATTTTGGATAAGGGAGACTCAACCTGTAATACAGACTATACCACCAAAAAAGTCAAAAAACTATGGCCGATAATCTCTACGGACACCGATTTACCAGCTTTAAATAATAGTCGCATACTCCCCAGTTACACCAGGGGCAGCAATTTGGCAGACAAAATAGTCAAATTGGATGTTTTTCCTTTAACTAAGATAGAGCAGACGCACTTTTTGAGACCCAAATTGGGTTGCTATCGGTGCTTAGGTTGCTCCACGTGCAATACACTTATGACTGGACCTTTGTTCCATCATCCCTCCACGGGCAGACAATTTAAGATCAATCATCGACTCACCTGCACCACTACACATGTCATATATATGCTAAAGTGTCCTTGTGGACTTGCATATATAGGTAAAACTCCAAGGCAATTCCGGGACCGGATGGCCGGACATCGTAGTGTGATTAAACAGGCATTGGAAAAGGGTATCAGCGACCAGCCGGTGGCTCGCCACTGGCTGACAGCTCGACATAGCCAGACAAGCATCAGAGCTATGTTGATTGATCATGTCCCTGCCTCACATAGAGGTGGTAATAGGGGGAGAACCCTTTTACAGTTAGAGACCAAATGGATATTTAAGTTAAATACCATAGCACCAGGTGGGTTGAACGAGAATTTAGGCATACAATGTTTGTTTTGATATGGGATATTTATTATTGAGTATGTGCATTAAGTTCCGTTTATGTACACGTTATATCTGAATTTACATGTGACATGTATTTTAACATTTAGTTTGTAGTCTGGTGTTGGTGATCACTTCTTTTTTCTTTTTTCCTTTTGTTATTATATTGAGGAAATGTATTAATATACATACTCGAGCAAATAACTTTCTGTATTGTTTTGTTAGACTACATCACCATGACAACCAACGTCATGACGTAATTCCGCCTGTCCGGCGCCGTTTGATTACGTCATCCAGAAGCTCCCACTATGCCGGAAGTGGGTAGCGGGCGGTCAGCGGCGTGGGACAGGTGAGTATGATCAATCAATTGTAGTTAGGATTGTCTTGCTATATAAGTGTTGTATTTGAATTGTCTATGTGTGATGTACTGTCCCTGACGACGGGGTATTTCCCCGAAACGCCGTTGGAACAATAAAATTATGACATTTTAAAACGCATTGAAAGTCTGCTGGAGTGCCGCCGAACTTTGCACACTATATATATATTTTTATATATAAATATATATATATATATATATATATATATATATTTTAGTGATGTGCACCGGAAATTTTTGGGGTTTTGTGTTTTGGTTTTGGATTCGGTTCCGCGGCCGTGTTTTGGATTTAGACGTGTTTTGGCAAAACCTCTCTGAAAATTTTTTGTCGGATTCGGGTGTGTTTTGGATTCGGGTGGTTTTTTACAAAAACCCCTCAAAAACAGCTTAAATCATAGAATTTGGGGGTCATTTTGATCCCATAGTATTATTAACCTCAATAACCATAAATTCCACTCATTTCCAGATTATTCTGAACACCTCACACCTCACAATATTATTTTTAGTCCTAAAATTTGCACCGAGATTGCTGGATGGCTAAGCACATGCTTAACCCAAGTGGCCGACACAAACACCTGGCCCATCTAGGAGTGGCACTGCAGTGTCAGACAGGATGGCAGATTTAAAAAATAGTCACCAAACAGCACACGATGCAAAGAAAAAAAGAGGTGCACCAAGGTCGCTGGATGGCTAAGCTAAGCGACCCAAGTGGCCGACACAAACACCTGGCCCATCTAGGAGTGGCACTGCAGTGTCAGACAGGATGGCAGATTTAAGAAATAGTCCCCAAACAGCACATGATGCAAAGAAAAAAAGAGGTGCAATGAGGTACTAATACTAATGTCAGGCGCTACTAATATTGGTTAAATTTGAACAGTTGCGGATGGGTGTCTATATCTGTAATCACACTCACTCCCCACAGAAATCTGAACTTGCTCTCGCAACTCATGCAATCTAGATAGCCGCAAGCAGGGTATAATGGCCTGTGGATATGGCCAACACAATCTCACCTGATTGAAACCAGGTGTACCAAAAACAAACTGAATAACCCCTTGCGCTATTTAATTAGAGGCAACATGACATGAATACACTCAATAGAATAATTATAAGATAATTTTAATATCTATAAAATCATGTATAGGTTACATAGACATAATCATAAAAAATTGAGTTAATTAGTATGCGCATACAAGTAAAAAAGCTGAATGCTAAACCTACTAATTGAGCATAAGAGGTGGATCATATAGCTACTAGTGACCACATAGGGCTAATTCAATAATCATAAGTTGACAATGTCCTTATTTTTGTTCTCAGAATAGGACAGTCCCATTAGATGTGCTCATAGATATTTCATGATTAAATATCATGTGGTGTGATAAAAATAAATATGGAGCCTTTGTTTAGGTATATACCAAAAAGTGAGTTTAACCAATTGCTCATATATATGAATAGTTCTTTACATGTGGAAAAGCTTATCCAGAATACATGGAGGAAATTTGTATATCACCCGGGGCTTGGTGCACAACAAGCACCTGTAGAAGAAAGCTCCCGTCTTCCACAGTCCGTATGTGGCGTCCTCCGTCTCCCACTGTGTCTGGCTCTCGTGCACACACCTTTGATCGATTTGAGAGAGAGAGGTTGGTCCGGCTCCCGGAGCTCTGCGCACTGCAGGCGCTGATCAATTGATTTTGCTCCCGTCTTCAAGCCGCCGCATATAGCGTCCTCCCGTCTCCCGCTTGTCAATCTCGAGCAGCGCTGCACATCAATGTGGACCTATAAGCAATGTCCACTGGGTCACATAGGGCACCTTCTCTGTGTGACTAAGCTAAGCGACCCAAGTGGCCGACACAAACACCTGGCCCATCTAGGAGTGGCACTGCAGTGTCAGACAGGATGGCAGATTTAAAAAATAGTCCCCAAACAGCACATGATGCAAAGAAAAAAAGAGGTGCAATGAGGTAGCTGTGTGACTAAGCTAAGCGACCCAAGTGGCCGCCACAAACACCTGGCCCATCTAGGAGTGGCACTGCAGTGTCAGACAGGATGGCAGATTTAAAAAATAGTCCCCAAACAGCACATGACGCAAAGAAAAAAAGAGGTGCACCAAGGTCGCTGGATGGCTAAGCTAAGCGACCCAAGTGGCCGACACAAACACCTGGCCCATCTAGGAGTGGCACTGCAGTGTCAGACAGGATGGCAGATTTGAAAAATAGTCCCCAAACAGCACATGATGCAAAGAAAAAAAAAGGTGCAATAAGGTAGCTGTGTGACTATGCTAAGCGACCCAAGTGGCTGACACAAACACCTGGCCTATCTAGGAGTGGCACTGCAGTTTTCTAGCGAGAGGATGAGTGCTTCCATCCTCATGTGAATCTGAACCACTAGCCATGAACATAGGCCAGGGCCTCAGCCGTTCCTAGCCACTCCGTGTCGTAAATTACATATTGGCAAGTTTACGCTTCTCAGACGCTTTTAATTTTGGATATATCAGGATATATATAGCAGTACGGTACAGTAGTCCACTGCTCTACCTCTGTGTCGTCAAGTATACTATGCATCCATACCTGTGCTGCATTTTAGTTGTGCACAGTATATAGTAGGAGGGGACAGTGCAGAATGTTGCTTTGACCACCAGTATATATATAGCAGTATGGTACAGTAGTCCACTGCTCTACCTCTGTGTCGTCAAGTATACTACAAAAGTTCAGTAAAATGACCCAAAAATCAAAATTAAAAGCGTCTGATGAGAAGTGTAAACTTGCCAATATGCCATTTACGACACGGAGTGGCAAGGAACGGCTGATGCCCTGGCCTATGTTCATGGCTAGTGGTTCAGATTCACATGAGGATGGAAGCACTCATCCTCTCGCTAGAAAACTGCAGTGCCACTCCTAGATGGGCCAGGTGTTTGTGTCGGCCACTTGGGTCGCTTAGCTTAGTCACAAAGCTACCTCATTGCACCTCTTTTTTCTTTGCATCATGTGCTGTTTGGGGACTATTTTTTAAATCTGCCATCCTGTCTGACACTGCAGTGCCACTCCTAGATGGGCCAGGTGTTTGTGTCGGCCAATTGGGTCGCTTAGCTTAGCCATCCAGCGACCTCGGTGCAAATTTTAGGACTAAAAATAATATCTGCCTCTCAACCATGTATAATGGGTGAAATTCGGAGGGGTTCAGATCCCGAGGAACCGAAACCGCTCATCACTAATATATATATATATATTTTGTGCTGTATCCTCCCAGAATACATCCAGGCGTGCTCCGTCCATTTCAGGGTGTGGTGTCTGTAGCTTATATTCTTATTTTAACTTATTGTCCTATTTTCATAACTCTTCTTATCACCACATTGTAATTAATTCAAATTAATATTATTAATAATAATTATAAATTAGATACAAATTTTAAATTAAATGAATATAAATAAACTCTTCACACTCATATAGTGAACTTTCTGCATATTGAAGATATTTTGGAGGAAATGAAGAATTTGATTCTAATAAATTAAATTAAATTACATTGAAATTAAAATAAATTAAATAAATTAAATCTAAAATATTGTCTTTCTTTATTCTTCTTTGCCTCAATCATCTTTTTGTGAACCGAAATATTTGTCCTTGCCTAATGCGTCTTTTTTTAAATACATTATTTTTTAAAATATTTTTTCCTCCCAGTGTATACATCCAAGGGCTGCTGCTGCTTCGTCCAGCTACCTCGGTGTAACCTTTTGGCCTAAACTGGAAAACACAATATTGTGAGCTGTGAGGTGTTCAGAATAGTCTGGAAATGAGTAGAAATTAATGTTATTGAGGTTAATAGAAACATAGAATTTGACGGTCGATTAGAACCACTTTGCCCATCTAGTCTGCCCCTTCTTTTTATCCTTTAGGCAATCTCAACCCTTTTTGAACCTAAATTCTTTGTAAGATTATTCATATGCCTATCCCAAGCATGTTTAAATTGCTGTACAGTGTTAACCTCTACCACTTCTGATGGGAGGCTATTCCACTTATCCACTACCCTTTCTGTGAAGTCATTTTTCCTTAAATTTCCCCTGAACCTGCCTCCCTCCAGGTTCAGTGTATGTCCTTGAGTTCTAATACTCCTCTTCCTTTGAAGAATGTTTCCTTCCTGAACTTTGTTAAAACCCTTGGTATATTTGAAAGTTTCTATCATGTCCCCCTTTCCCTTCTCTCCTCCAAACTATACATGTTAAGATATTTTAGCCTTTCTGGGTAAGTTTTGTGATCTAGGCCATGCACCATTTTAGTTGCCCTTCTTTGTACACTGTCTAATGTATTTATACTGTATCCTTCTAGAGATATGGTCTCCAGAACTGGACACAGTATTCCAGATGAGGCCATTCCAATGACCTATACAGTGGCATTATTACTTCTTTTTTCCTACTACTGATTGCTCTCACTATGAAACCAAGCATCTGACTTGTCTTTCTCATTGCTTTGTTGCATTGCTTCCTGCCTTTAAGTCACTTGAAATAGTGGCTCCTAAATCCCTTACTATATTTAGCCTTTGGGTTTTTGAGACCCAAGTGCATGATTTAGCATTTTTTAGCATTAAACTGTAGTTGCCATGTTCTTGACCATTTCTCAAGCCTAGCTAGGTCATCAATCATTTGTTTTACCCCTCCTCTTGTGTCTACCCTGTGGCAAATCTTTGTATCATCTGCAAAAAGGCAAACTTTCCCTTCAATACCATTTGCAATGTCATCAACAAAGATATTAAAGATAACTGGTCCCAGTACAGATCCCTGGGGTACTCCACTGGTAACATTTCCCTCCATAGATTGCACTCCATTAACTACAACTGTCTGTTTCCTATCCTGCAACCAGGTTCTTATCCATTTAACTGTTTTGTAATCCACCCCCACGCTTTCAAGTTTATTTAGCAGTCTGCAATGTGGGACAGTGTCAAATGCCTTATTAAAGTCTTGATATGCTACATCTACAGCTCCCCCTTGATCTATTATTTTCATCACAGAGTCAAAAAAGTAAATTAGATTTGTTTGGCATGATCTCCACCAGTAAATCCATGCTGTTTTGGATCCTGTAAGTTGTTTGATTTAAGATATTCCACAACTCTTTCTTTTAATAGTTTTTCCATTACTTTCCCTACTACTGATGTAAGGCTTACTGGTCTGTAGTTACTTACTTCTTCCTTGCTTCTACTTTTGTTCAGTGGAACTACATTCGCTCTTTTCCAGTCCTCTAGAATGGCACCTGTATTTAGTTACTGGTTAAATAACTCTGTTAATGGTGCCACCAGCACATCTTTTAGCTCTTTTAGTATCCTTGGGTGTATCCCATCTGGCCCCATTGATTTATCCACTTTTAGTTTTGAAAGTTCTGTTAGGACCTTCTCCTCTGTAAATGTACTTTCATCCACCTTATTCTTATGAATGTTCTTGCAACTTAACTGTGGCCCCTTTCCTTCTCCTTCTGTTGTAAATACTGAGCAAAAATAATTATTTAGGTGATCTGCTATTGCCTTGTCTCCCCTCCACCAAATTCTCACTCTCGGGGGGATACTCAATTGTTTGAAAAGTTAGTTGGTTGTCTGTTTTTTCCTATCTAATAGGAAAAAAACAAGCACCCAACCGACTTTTTAAACATTTGAATTCCCCCCTCTGTCTTAAGTCTTATTATTCTTCCATTTGATTTTCTCCTTTCATTTATATACTTAAAAAAAGTTTTGCCATGACCGCGAGGCCTACATTGCTGACATCACTGACACCCCTCCTTGAACCTTTCCGTCCCCAGAACTGTCTCTATGTGGTTTAAAAACCCGCTTTTTTCCAGTTACTATGTGATACATAATTACATCCACCATTTATTACTCTAGCCCCTTCTCTCCCCCTCCCCCTTTTTATTTTTTTTGTGTTTAGATATGGTCCTTCTTATAATCTCACCCTTAATTCAATTTGACATAGAGATTATAGTTCTCCTCAACATTGTTGTTAAGGTCCATTACATTAGCCCTTCTTACAGGGTCCCTGAGCACCTGCCATGCTCCGGTATCTACAGTTCTCTAGTGCTATCCCACTATATGGGATTAGACCACAGTTATATCTATTGTTACATTTGCGGAATGTCATTTTTGTCCTTTGGACACCTAGGATTTTGAAACTCCAAATGCTGAAATGGAAAGTCCTGGCCTCCGCCCCCTATAACTCCAAATCCAGAGGTATTGTAATTCTAAGCTCCAAGACCTTACCTATAGAAATACTCTCCTCTTACTCTGACCCTGACGGTAGGATATTAATACTCTCTTTCTCATTATTCAACGCAAAGTATACTCTTGCCTCTATCTACGCACCCAATGTCTATTCTAGAGCCTTCCTCCAGAAGCTCATCAAATTACTCCTCCCACATATGTCTGCCCCTATTATTCTCTGTGGCGACTTCAATCTGACTGCTCACCCTACACTAGATAGATCCTCCACACGAAGAATACGTACCCCGCCCCCCTCCCTGGGGATACCCTCACTGTTAAAAACTCTCCAATTAATAGACGTATGAAGAGCCCTACACCCAACCCAGAGAGAATTTACTTGCCTATCTGCAGCGCACCACACTCTGTCTCGCATAGATTTTATTTTCCCCTCTTCCTCTCTATTCCCCCTAGTCCAAGATACAACCATACACCCTATCATACTTTCTGACCATGCTCTTGTCACTTATCATTCTACACAAAAAAAGAGCTATCTCCATATAGAACATGGAGATTCCCAGCCTACCTCCTTAGCTCCCTGAAATTTAGAGAACACTTAGACCAGACATGGACTGATTTTACTATCCATAATAAAGATACTCTAGCCACAGACCCCCCACTCTATTGGATGACGGCCAAATCAGTACTGCGAGGTTCTATTTTAGCCTTCGAGGTGTCCTTACGAAAACGACTCTCCCACTCTTATACCACCCTCCAAGAATCATTGACGGAAGCCTGTGCTTCTTATATCCAGACACCCACCACTACTACACGATCCAAATATCTTTCTGCCAAGTCCCTTCTTGAAGAATTGCTTCAATCTATGTAGGGTATTCAATTATCCGCAAATTCGCGGCAATTTTTCGGCCGAAAATTTTTCGCGGCAATCGGCCGAAAATTGCCGCGAAAACGCTCCGTTTTTCAATTTTTCGCAAATTCGCGGCAATTTTTCGCCCGAAAATTTTTCGCGGCAATCGGCCGAAAATTGCCGCGAAAACGCTCCATTTTTTGACCTATTCAATTCCGAACGGGTTTCACGTGAAAATTCTTGCAGTGAAAAGTGCAGGTGAAAATGGGGAAATCAGCCTGTACCCCAAAAAATGCTAAACTAACATAGGAAAACAGAAGAGAAGTGTGTTAGAGATCACATTAGAGAGTTTTTGGGGACTTAAATTGTGTGAAATGGCGGTTATATGCATTTTTTTTTAAATGCAAAAAAATGATAGAAAGCAAGTTTTTTTGAGCAAAATAAATGCTCTCATTAAATTTGGGGTACATGAAAATGGGTATAAGTATATATTTGGGTCATTTTAGGGTACTTTAAAAAAAAGTGGAAACAGACCGATTACTCCCATCTGCAAGCCTAAAAAACACCTGTCCCACTCATAAAGCACCCCAATATACCTGTCCCATACCTTGAACCCCAATTTCCATCACTTTTTACTTTTTCACCCCAAAAATGACATGTCATTATTGGCCAATTAAAAATAATTAAAAACTTCAACGTGCCTAATTAGTCATAAAGGGGGGTGTCCCAGGAGTTCTGTACCATATCCAAACATTTTTACCTTAAAATAGTGACTTTTCCCAACTTTTCACCTGCTTCAGAGAAGGTGAAGTGAAATTAGTGAAAACATGATCACCGATAAATTTTCCAGGATAATTGAATAGGCTGTAATTGCATTTCACGTGAAAAGTCCGGTTTTTCACCCGAAAACCGGACTTTTCACGTGAAAAGTCCGTTATCACTGCTAATTGAATATGGCCCTATGTCTGACAAGATGACTTTCTCTTCTCATTACCGCTATCATAAATTCGGTAATAAGACGAGTAAATTACTTACCAACATCCTCAATGGAACTAGGACACCGATGATAGTCCACCCCCTCAAACTACAAGATGGCTCCCTCACCAAAACCACTGCGCAAATTTTTTAGATTATGACAACCTTCTATACAGACATTTATGCCCCCCCTAAGCCTACGCCTACCATCCCACCTATAACTTCGCCTGTAATGGACGAGCGTAAGCTGACCAATACCTGGTCCCAACTCACTTATCCACAATTACCAAGGGAATTCGCAGACTCCCTCACTGCCCCTATTTCCACTCTTGAAATAAGCAAGGCTATCAAATCACTCAAACCTGCCAAGGCTCCTGGTCCTGATGGATTTTCTGGGGAATTTTACAGTTTTTTCCTTGATAAAGTAACCCCAGTTCTTGAATCGGTATTTAACCATATTTTAATTAACCAAAATATCCCTACATACTTTAATTCTGCCATCATCAAAGTGATTCCTAAACCGGGCAGGGATCTCTCCAATCCTGGCTCTTATCGCCCCATTTCACTATTGAATTGCGATTATAAAATCCTAACCAAGATCTTGGCGGAACGTCTTAATCCCCTCTTCCCTCACATAATCCATCAGGACCAGACCGGCTTTATTAAGGGCAGGCACTCAGTACGCAATGTCCGCAAAGTTATGGCGGCTACCCAACAGCTAACCTCAGTGACGTCTACTGATTTCCCCAATCTTATCTTATCAATTGACGCCGAGAAGGCTTTTGATCTCGTCCATTGGCCACATCTATTTGACACTATGACCAAATTTAGAATCCCTGATCAATACATATCCTTTATTCGGACTTTATATACCAATTCCTCATCCCAAATTGCCTGTAATGGATACTTATCCCCACCCTTCCCGATCAAAAAAGGCACACGACAAGGTTGTCCCCTCTCTCCCCTCCTCTTTGCCATCGCCCTAGAACCCCTAGCACTTGCTCTTCGGTCATCTACTGATTTCTCTGGTATCCCCCTAGCAAATACTGAATTGAAACTTGCACTCTACGCAGATGACATGCTGCTCTTTGTATCCAATCCTCTAGTCTCTATATCGGTAATCATAGACATAGTAGCCTCCTTTGGACCCATTTCCGGGTATAAAATCAATGTCCACAAATCAGAAATTCTCCCTATCACTCCTTTAGCACCGTTCTTGGCCACTAACCCCATTTTAGCACAATTCACAATTCAGCCCTCCCATATCAAATATTTAGGTATCCTCATCACTCGAGACCCCCTTCAGATGTATAAGGCAAATTTCTTGCCTCTATTCTCCAAGATTAAAACCCAACTGAATTCATGGACCAAACTCCCCCTATCTTTACTAGGCAGAGCTGCTGTAATCAAGACTATAATATTTCTAAAAATCTTTTACTGCTTCCAAATGATACCTTCCCCTCTGCCAAAGTCGGATATACGAATGTTAAATTCACTGATCTCCTCGTTTCTGTGGTCTGGTAAGAGACCCAGGATGAGACTATCTAAGCTAACATATCCGACTAGATTGGGGGGACTGGGCATCCCGGATTTCACTCTCTACCACCTATCAATACATTTTAGGTATATCTCGGACTGGCTCTTTAATAAATCTACATACACAGATCGCTCTCTAGATGATGCTATTTTCTCCCCACTTTCACCTAGTGCCCTATTACATACCCCACTACACCTCCTCCCACGCCATATTCTGAATCATATTTTATTTAGGGGGACATATGACGCCTGGATACATATAAATAAACTCCTGAATAGAAAGCATACAATTTCACCTTACATTCCTCTCTGGGGCAACCCTAATTTCCCCCCTTCACTGCACAATTCCTCCTTCTCAAACTGGCACACAAGAGGACTAGACCTTGCCACCAAGCTATTTGATCCTGGAGGGCGAATACTTACCTTTACCTCACTACGAGAGACTTATGATATCCCACACTCCAACTTCTACATGTACCTCCAAGCGCGACATTATGTTGACACCATTAAATCAGTTATCCTCTCATTCTCTCCCCCAGACCCTTTACTCTCACTTTTCTTGACTTTACATAACGGAAAATATAAAACAGCCTTTCTATATAAACTACTTCTTGACATCAATGACAAAGATCCGCTTACCTCTCTCCTTACGTCTTGGTCCACGGATTGTCCGGAAATTACTTCTACCCAGGTATTAATTTCTCATTATCATACCACTATGAAAATTCTCCAATCAGCCTACCTCCAAGAAGTTCATTTTAACACTTTACATCGACTCTATATTACCCCGGCCCAGAGAAAATATATGCATCCCTCTGAGACGGGTGAATGCTCCAAATGCAAAATTGCCAATGCTAAATTTTTTCATTGCTTCTGGTCATGCTCAAAAATACTCAGATTCTGGAGGAAGGTAGTAGTCTTTATCAATAACCTATTTTCTACCTCATTGGTTGCTGACCCTCTTGCTTGTCTCTGTATGAATTTTAGAAACTGGACGCTCCCGGTAACCTCATCATCGATTATACCTCTACTCACAATCATACTGACCATGTCCAAAAAACTGATTTTAACACACTGGACAGTACGCTCAGCTCCGACCCTATACGAACTGAAGAATAGAATACTGCAACTACTCCTTTTTGACAGACGCTCTTTGGCACTAGATCTCTCTCTTTCCTATGATAAATTTATCTCTAAATGGAAGTTCTATCTATCTACTCTTGACCTGACACAACAGTCCCTGTTATTCTAAACACCTCTACTTACATAAGCATGGTTTAGCCCCTATTTCAATACTGTTACTATTATCAGGATAAGACGTCGAGTTCTATTACTGAAACGAGAATTTTTTTTTTCCTGATTTCTGTTACTAACGCCACCCACTATGAAGCTCTATACCACCTGATTGTATATTGTTAGTTCAACTTATTCTTCTCCTCTGTTTTAACTTTGATTGTCACATACTACAAGGTGTTCCGATTAGATATTCCCTATATATACTTCCCCTCCTTATCCTGTCTCGTCTTTGTTTGTCTCCGCCCCCCCCCCTCCCGGTTATTTTATTAAGGTTTAACTTTGTACAAATATAATAAGTCTTTGACATACCATCCTTTAAACTCAGAAATGTAATGTTTCTTCACTACGAGACCTGGTGAATACAACAGGATCCCTTTATGGAATCTCTTCTCTCTGTTATATTGCTTGTTACATTCATTCTATTGTTGATTTTCTATATTTGAAATGTACAAAACCCTATTTCAATAAAAAATGATTGAACCAAAAAAAGTTTTGCCTCATTTATCTACTAACTGGGCCATTTTCTCCTCAGCTTCTGCCTTTGCACGTCTAATCACTTTCTTAGCATCCTTCCGTCTGTCAAGATCCACCTCTTTGTCATTATTATTTTGAGTCTGTTTGTATTTCCTAAAAGCCATCTTTTTTTGCTTTCACACTAGTTGATACTTCTTTTGTGAACCACACTGGCTTCCTTTTCCTGGTGCTTTTCCTAACCCTTTTGATACAAAGGTCTGTTGCCCTTAGTATTGCACTTTTCAGTTTTTCCCACTTCTGCACTCCTTCCAAGTTCCCCCAGTCCGCCAATGAATCACTTAAACATCTCCCCATTTTTGCAAAGTCAGAATTTCTAAAATCCATCACCTTTGTTTTTGTGTGACAGGAATTGGATCCTGTCTTGATAATACTGTAGAAACAAAAACACCCTCAAATTCTGTTATTTTAGCTGTTTTGATGATTTTTCCCTAAAAAAATCCAGATCCAAAACCAAAACCCGCAAGTGTGGTTTTGGCAAAACCAATCCAGATCCAAAACACGAAGGAGATCCAGATCTAAAACCAAAACACAATCCTGAAAAATTTTATTTGACATTAAAAATTGTACTAGTTAATTCATGAATGCTAGAAAAATAATAACTCACATAGTATAATACAATTAATGGAGAGTGAATGTGGATGACTCAATAATGCACCCAAAACTGACACATTTCTTCATCATGGCCACTGTCGGTGACACGGACACTTTAAAGGGTGTGTAGTCATTAAGTCGACATTTGCAAATACATAATGACGACGGAGGAAATTTTGACATTGGGAAAATGTCGGCATTGGGGTTAGGGGTTAGTGTTAAGGTTAGGCTTACTTTGTACAAGCTTTGACAACATTATAACCATGTTGCCATTCTCATGTCGGCGTTATGGCTGTCAACATAATATGCCAAACCCTTTTAAAGTAATGCTACAGTAATTACTTCAACTTCATTCTCAGAATCTTCAGGGAAGGCAGCCTGGGAAGCTACAGAATATGATTTGGACCAATCACAAATTAAAAAAACATATTCTAGTCATGTTCTTGCATCATATTCATAAAAATACGTCAAGGTATGAATAGACACCATGGTGCCTTAATATGTACCGGGA
Source organism: Pseudophryne corroboree (assembly GCF_028390025.1). Classification (NCBI taxonomy): domain Eukaryota; kingdom Metazoa; phylum Chordata; class Amphibia; order Anura; family Myobatrachidae; genus Pseudophryne; species Pseudophryne corroboree. The sequence goes on from NC_086444.1 coordinate 1,169,605,584, forward strand.
GGAGAGGAATAATTGCAGGACATGTATAAGGCAGATGGAACTTCATGAAACTGCAGCACAGCAGTATATACATGACTGTATTCAGGAAAGATTTAATAGGCATTATGGAGGAAGAACACTGCTCCCTGCAGGAACACTCTCTGATTTCCATGCAGCCAACACTACGGATGAGAGAGAGAAACAACACTTGGGGACATGGTCATATAGAGAAACAAACAACAAACAACAGTGTGAGGTCTTAGAAGAGCTCCTATGAAAATGCAAACACTAAGATCATAGCTGACAGCTCTCAGCCTGGGGGTGTGCACAGGAAGTGCCCCATGACACCACAGTGTGATGTTAGTGTATTAGAATGTTTAATATTTTTAGATGCTCCCTTACTGATGTGTGTGGGCCTAGGTCTTCAGTGATGGTCCCTCGGACCAGGGGGATGCTGGGAAGTGGGTGGTCCAGTGTGCAGTGTGTCTGGAGTTGGTGATTGAATAAAAACAACACAGCAGTGAACTCACATGTCTCTGTGTCCTGATGACTGGATTTACAAACATATGAACAAAACATGGTGTCAGAAGAAGTTTAACTTGGACTGCTAGTGCTCTCAGAGTGTAAAAGAATCTTGCAGAAGGCTGTGATACTCAGTGTCTGCAAAGCCTGCCGTGTGCTCCTCTCTTCAAACAGTGAGTAACCATGGATAAACTAGCTCCTCCAACCGGCATGCTGATATCTGGTAATTTGTCTGAAAACTGGAAAAGATTTACGCAAAGTTTTAATATATATCTTGCTGCATGTGGAGCTGATGCAGAGGCTGACAAAACTAAGGCATCCATTTTCCTCCATGTGATAGGAGAGGATGTGCTGGACATTTATAATAGTTTTCAGTTTGCGGAGGAGCAGAATATGGTGCTATCTTCTATAATGCAAAAGTTTGAAGATTACTTTGTGGCAAGGAAAAATGTGACATATGAAAGATATGTTTTTCACATGTGATCAGAAGTCTGGAGATGGATTTGATCAGTATGTTACAGAGCTGCAATCACTCAGTAAAACCTGTGAGTTTAGTGATTTAAAGGATTCACTGATTAGAGATCATATTGTCTGTGGAATACCTGATAATGGACTCAGAGAGATTGCTGAGAGAGCCAGACCTAATATTAGAAAAGGCAGTGACTATGTGCAGATCTGCAGAAATAACTAGATTTCAAGCTAAAAAGTTACACAAGGAAGCTGATGTAGTGCAGAAAACAGAGTCAAGCAAATCTGTAGTGCATGTAGTGCAGAAAACAGAGCCAAGCAAACCTCCATTCTCAAGAATGAAGCAGGAAGCCGTCTAAGCCACAGTCTAATAAGGAAATGTGTAGTAGATGTGGAAATGCTCACAATCCTAAAATGTGCCCGGCTTATGGTAAAACCTGCATGAAATGTGGTAGACTTAATCACTTTGCCAAATGCTGTAAAATGAAAAGTGAAACAACCATTGTGCATGCTGTTAAACAAACAGAGGAATTCTTTGTGGATTGCATTGAACTTTGCAGTGCAGATAAGAAAGAATGGATTGTCCCTTTAACTGTGAACGAGATTTTCATTCCCTTTAAGCTTGATACTGGCGCGCAGGTGAATTTAATATCGTTTCAAGACTATAAAACTTTTAGAGTAAAACCTAAAATTCATCCAGCCAAAGTGAAAGTTACAGGGTACACTGGGGAGGAAATTCCTGTGAAAGGTACATGCTTAATGACAATGACACTGAAATATAAGGGACAACAGTTTAAAACATCTCTACTGATTGTGGATAAAAATGTACAACCGATTCTATGATTAAGTTCCTGTGAGAAACTAAGCTTGCTAAAGAAAGTTTTTATGGTGACATCACAAGTAGAAGATAACTGCAAATCGATGTTTACAGAATACAGAGACTTGTTTGAAGGTCTAGGTTGTTTGCCTGGAGAGCATAAAATAAATATAGACACGCAAGTTTCTTCAGTGATACACCCCGGTAGAAAAGTGCCATTTGCACTGAGAGAAAAACTGAAACAAGAGTTAAATCGCATGGAAGCCTTGGGTGTGATACAGAAAGTTGATGAGCCTACTGAATGGGTAAGCGACTTAGTAATTGTTGAAAAGAAAAACAGACAACTCAGAATATGTCTAGACCCCAGAGATTTAAACAAAGCTATTAAACGAGAACATTTCAAACTACCAACCAGAGATGAAATCATGTCGCAATTTGCGGGAGCAAAATGGTTCAGTAAATTGGACGCATCTTTAGGATTCTGGCAAATGAAGCTAGGTGAGGCCAGCTCAAAGCTTTGTACATTTAATACACCAGAAGGTAGATATAGATTTCTTCGACTACCATATGGAATATTGTCTGCTCCAGAAGTATATCACAAAAAGATACACATGATTTTTGAACATATTCCAGGTGTTAAAACAATGATGGATGATATTATTGTCTGGGGATCTACAAAGGTAGAACATGATTCTAGATTGAGACAAGTAATGGAACTTGTCAAGAAAGTGAATCTAAAGCTAAACAAGGACAAATGTGAATTTGGCGTGAATACACTTACCTTTATGGGCGTCGTGGTCTTGGATCAAGGTGTAAAACCAGACCCATGGAAAATATCAGCCATAGTAAACATGGAACGTCCTAACAACAAAGACGACGTCAGAAGATTCCTAGGAATGATTACTTACATAGGTAAGTTTATTTCTCAACTCTCTGAATGAACAGCCTCTCTTAGATGGTTGTTGGACAAAGATAACGAATGGATGTGGTCACATGAACAAGAAGAAAGTTGGCAAAACTTGAAACAGATCATTACAGAGCAACCAGTGCTAAAATTCTTTGATCCTGCGAAAAGAATAAGAATTTCAGCAGATGCTTCGCAATTTGGCCTAGGCTCAGTGCTGTTACAAGAACATGAGGATACATGGCAATCAGTAATCTATGCATCAAGAGCACTGACAAGTGCTGAAACAAGGTATGCTCAGATAGAAAAAGAACTTCTAGCGATCACATATGCATGTGAGCGGTTTCATCAGTTTGTGTATGGTCAAACATTTACAGTGGAAACTGACCACAAGCCATTGGTAGCTATCATGACTAAATCATTACATGACTGTCCCATGAGAATTCAACGAATGCTTATCAGACTACAGAAATATGATGTACACTTCCTGTACTGTCCCGGCAAATACATGTACATTGCTGATACTCTTTCTCGTGCTGTGGACAAAAGTGAAGGTTCCAAAAGTATGATGGATGAAGAGATAGAAGCCTATGTTAATTTGATCGTAGCTTCTCTACCAGTGTCTCTTGCAAGACAAGAACAGATTAGGAAAGAAACTGAGACAGATTACACAATGAAAGTGTTGAAAGATATCATTCTGAAAGGTTGGCCAGCAGAAAAACATGCGTGCCCGCTGTCTATCCATGATTATTGGATGTACCGCAGTGACCTACAGTCGTCGATGGTATTATTTACAAAGGCAATAGGTTTGTCATACCTGCACGACTAAGAAAATCTATGCTGTGCAAGATACATGAAGGCCACTTAGGAGAAGAAAAATGTAAGCGGGGAGCGCATGAAGTTATGTATTGGCCAAGAATGAACCAAGACATAGCACAGACTACAGCTACATGTGAATCATGTCTTATGTATAGACCGAAACAACAAGTTGAGCTATTGACTACTCACGCAGTGCCAGAGAGACCATACCAGAAAGTTGGCGCAGATTTGTTTGATTGTAATGGGAAAATGTACATTGTTGTGACTGATTATTACTCTAACTACCCTGAGGTAAAGACACTACATACAACTGCTAGTAAAGCCGTAATCAATTGCATGAAGTCAATCTTTGCAAGGCATGGTGTTCCTATGGAAGTGTTCACTGACAATGGTTCTCTGTTTTCCAGTGCTGAATTTAGACAATTTGCTGATGAGTGGGAATTTGTCCATACTACGTCAAGTCCCCACTATCCACGCTCAAATGGGTTGGTGGAAAGTTCAGTAAAAACTGTAAAGAGTCTCATGAAAAAAGCTCAAGAAGGTAAAGAAGATTTCTACAAAAGTCTTTTAATCTACCGCAGTACACCTTTACAGAATTGACTTTCTCCTGCACAAATGCTGATGGGAAGGAGGATTAGAGCAAATCTCCCGATACATGATGAACTGCTTAATACACATAACTCAGCGTTGGTCAGACTGAGTAAGGAACGTCAACAGGCGAAACAGAAACTGTTCCATGACAGGCGAGCAAAAAGCTTATCTGATCTAAAATCGGGTGACCAAGTCCGTCTCAGAGATCACGAGAAAGGTATTTGGGTGCAGAAAGGTAGCACAAGTAGCACCAAGATCTTATACTATACGTACAGAGCATGGAACGGAAGTAAGAAGAAATCGGGTGGATTTAAGATCTCAACCTAACCATAATGAAGACAACATGACAGAAGAATACCCTTCATCTCACATGTATGATGATCCTGATAATGGTGAACAAACCACGATTCTAGAAAGGTCCAACATGGTAGATGAAACACAGACTGTGTATGAAAGACCCAAAAGGGAAATACGCAGACCTGAGAGACTCATTAAAACGTGTTAGATGATGTTCTTAATATGATGTTGTTAATTGTTGCATTGAAGCGTACAGGGCTTATCTTTAAAGAAAAGAGGATGTGATGTTAGTGTATTAGAATGCTTAATATTTGTAGACACTCCCTTACTGATGTGTGTGGGCCTGGGTCTTCAGTGATGGTCCCTGGGACCAGGGGGATGCTGGGAAGTGGGTGGTCCAGTGTGCAGTGTGTCTGGAGTTGGTGATGGAATAAAAACAGCACAGCAGTGAACTCACATGTCTCTGTGTCCTGATGACTGGATTTACAAGCATATGAACAAAACATACATCTTTCCAATAACAGGCTACAATGGAACAATGCCCTGGAGAAGATGTGTGGTTATAGCTAACTCTTCTCTGTTAGAGACGTCAGAATTCCTGCTGTTTCTATCAGGGACGTGCAGTGCCTCCCCTGTGATTAATTATTAAAATAATATAAAAAAGATACTTATGACACATATTCTGTGTCATAAGTATCTTCTTTATTTAATTCTAATAATTTTCCTGGCTTAAATGTGTTTGGGAGGCACTGATAGCAGTGCCTCCCATACATAATGGAAACGGGGACAGAGCGGGGGGCGGGGCCAAGCACTAGGCTGTAAAAGCCCATTCAAAAAGATGATGAAAGCGGCACTGAAAAAAGTGCCTCGCTGACAGGGACACCACCCCCATGTCAGCGAGGCACCTGTGATTGGACAGCGGATCCAGTGCTGGATCCGCTGTCCAATCACACACACGCGGCGCTGGAGGCGGCGTGTCCCGGCGGTGAGTGGCGTTGGAGGTAGCTGGGATGGCCCTGCAGTGTGTGCGGCTCTCCCCCCGTCCTCCTCCGCCGTCTCCGTCCTTCCGCTGACAGGAGAAGCGGTGTGCGGCTCTCCCCTGTGCGGCTCTCCCCCAACCTCCTCCGCCGGCTCCGTCCGCTGACAGGAGCAGCAGTGTGCGGCTCTCCCCCGACCTCCTCCACCAGCTCCGTCCTCCCACTGACAGGAGCAGTGGTGTGCGACTCTCCCCCGACCTCCACCGCCGGCTCCGTCCTCGCGCTCACAGCAGCAGGTTAGTGTGTGTGTGTCTCTCTCTCTCCTCTCCCCCCCCCCCGCCTCCTGTGGCTTGAAGTTTGTAAGTATAATGTTCATTTTTACAGGTATCCCTATTGGATTCTACTGGAGAAGTGGATGTGACCAGGGTGGGATATAGGTAAGTATGTGTGAGTGTGTAAGTGTGTTTTAATAAATTTTTACTTTCACGGGGGTATATTTACAAAAAATCGTATTTGTGCCGATTTGGAGGGAGATTAAATATGAATGACATCGAATGTGTGAATTTGCAACTTTTTGAATTTTTTACGCCAGATTTACTATTCTGTCGTATTCTGCATTTTCGTTTTTTCCGATGTCGATGTCATTCGGAATTTCTGGCAGTGTTTTACAGGAGTGATTAGTAAAACACTGCCGACATTAACACAATGATTCTCGGACGGATCTGTGAGATCTGTGCAGGGCTTCATTGTGCACCTTTCATAAAAAAAATAAAGTGTTACAAATCCTGAAAAAAATTGCATGGGGTCCCCCCTCCTAAGCAAAACCAGCCTCGGGCTCTTTGAGCCGGTCCTGGTTGTAAAAATATGGGGGGGAAATTGACAGGGGTTTCCCCATATTTGAACAACCAGCACCGGGCTCTGCGCCTGGTCCTGGTGCAAAAAATACGGGGGACAAAAAGCGTAGGGGTCCCCCGTATTTTTTGAACCAGCACCGGGCTCCACTAGTCAGAGAGATAATGCCACAGCCGGGGGACACTTTTATATAGGTCCCTGCGACCCTGGCATTAAATCACTAACTAGTCACCCCTGGCCGGGGTACCCTGGAGGAGTGGGGACCCCATAAATCAAGGGGTCCCCCCTCCAGCCACCCAAGGGCCAGGGGTGAAGCCTGAGGTTGTCCCTCCATCCAAGGGCGGCGGATGGGGGGGCTGATAGCCAAGTGAAAAAAGAAGAATATTGTTTTTTGTAGCAGTACTACAAGTCCCAGCAAGCCTCCCCCGCAAGCTGGTACTTGGAGAACCACAAGTACCAGCATGCAGTGGAAAAACGGGCCCGCTGGTACCTGTAGTACTATTACAAAAAAATACCCCAGAAAAAACAGGACACACACACCGTGACAGTAAAACTTTATTACATACATGCACACCTACATACATAGATACTTACCTTGGTTCACACGAGGCTCGGTCCTCTTCTCCATGTAGAATCCACGGGGTACCTGTGAAAAAAATTATACTCACATAATCCAGTGTAGCTTCTATCCTCTTTATAATCCACGTACTTGGCAAAAAAACAAACCGGAAACCCGAACCACGCACTGAAAGGGGTCCCATGTTTACACATGGGACCCCTTTCCCCGACTGGCGGGACCGCCCGTGACTCCTGTCAAAGAGGGTCCCTTCAGCCAATCAGGGAGCGCCACATCGTGGCACTCTCCTGATTGGCTGTGCGCTCCTGAGCTGTCAGTCAGGCTGCGCACGGCAGAGATACAATGTTGCGCAAAGGCGCTCCATTGTATCCAATGGTGGGAACTTTGCGGTCAGCGGTTGAGGTTACTCGCGGTCAACCGCTGACCGCAAAGTTCCTACCATTGGATACAATGGAGCGCCTATGCCAGGCCTGGCTAACCTGTGGCTCTCCAGCTGTTGTAAAACTACAAGTTCCATCATGCTTTGCCACAGTTTTGCTGTTAGTGAATGATAACACTGTGGCAGGGCATGCTGGTATGTGTAGTTTCACAACATCTGGAGAGCCACAGGTTGGCCAGGCCTGGCCTATGCGCTACATTGTATCTCTGCCGTGCGCAGCCTGACTGACAGCTCAGGAGCGCACAGCCAATCAGGAGAGTGCCACGACGTGGCGCTCCCTGATTGGCTGAAGGGACCCTCTTTGACAGGAGTCATGGGGGGTCCCGGCAGTTGGGGAAAGGGGTCCCATGTGTAAACATGGGACCCCTTTCAGTGCGTGGTTCGGGTTTCCGGTTTGTTTTTTTGCCAAGTACGTGGATTATAAAGAGGACACAAGCTACACTGGATTATGTGAGTATAATTTTTTTCAAAGGTACCCCGTGGAGTCTACATGGAGAAGTGGACCGAGCCTCGTGTGAACATAGGTAAGTATGTATGTATATAGGTGTGCATGTATGTAATAAAGTTTTACTGTCACGGTGTGTGTGTCCTGTTTTTTGGGGGGTATTTTTTTGTAGTAGTACTACAGGTACCAGCGGGCCCGTTTTTCCACCGCATGCTGGTACTTGTGGTTCTCCAAGTACCAGCTTGCGGGGAAGGCTTGCTGGGACTTGTAGTACTGCTACAAAAACAATATTCTTCTTTTTTCACTTGGCTATCAGCCCCCCATCCGCCGCCCTTGGATGGGGGGGACAGCCTCGTGCTTCACCCCTGGCCCTTGGGTGACTGGAGGGGGGACCCCTTGATTTATGGGGTCCCCACTCCTCCAGGGTACCCTGGCCAGGGGTGACTAGTTAGTGATTTAATGCCAGGGCCGCAGGGACCTATATAAAAGTGTCCCCCGGCTGTAGCATTATCTCTCTGACTAGTGGAGCCCGGTGCTGGTTCAAAAAATACGGGGGACCCCTACGCTTTTTGTCCCCCGTATTTTTTGCACCAGGACCGGGCGCAGAGCCCGGTGCTGGTTGTTCAAATATGGGGACACCCCTGTCAATTTCCCCCCCATATTTTTACAACCAGGACCGGCTCAAAGAGCCCGAGGCTGGTTATGCTTAGGAGGGGGGACCCCACACATTTTTTTTCAAAAATTTTAACACTTTCCCACCCCTTCCCACTGATAAACATGCACGGATCTCACAGATCCGTGCATGCCTATCAGAACACGGTAAAAAAAAGCAGGTCTATTTTAAAACTGCTTTTTTTTACGAATTGTATTTTTTCACGGCAGTGTTTGGCTATTGCCGCCAGTGTTTGTGAAATGGAATTTTTAGTAAATTACCGCGTGGTATCAAATAACAGGCGTATTTGACCGATGGTGTATTCATTCGTAATTTTTTTCTTTGACTTCAAAAAAAATACGAATGCCCTCATCACTGCCGAGATTTTTGTTTAGTAAATTCCCGAGATGACACTTTGAACAAAAAACACCAAATCGGTCAAAACCGTAAAAAATCGTGAGCTTAGTAAATATACCCCACGGTGTGTGAGTTGTGTTTTTATTTGGGTATTTTTTGTTGTTGTAGAACTACAGGTACCAGCGGGCCCATTATTCCCCGCATGCTGGTACTTGAGGTTCTTCAAGTACCAGCAAGTGGGGGAGGCCTGCTGGGCCTTGTAGTTCCACAACAAAAAACAATATATATTTTTTTACACACATGGCTATAAGCCCGGCACCCACCCACCCACTATCCAGGGACATAATGCCCGGCTGTGGCATTATGTCCCTGGCTAGTGGAGCCCGGTGCTGGTTTTAAAAATACAGGGGACCCCTACATCTTTTGTCCCACGTATTTCTGGAACCAGGACCGGACTAAGAGCCCGGTGCTGGTTGTCTAAATACGGGGAACCCCTGTCCAATTTTTTTCCCAGTATTTAAACAACCAGGACCGGCTCAAAGAGCCCAAGGCTGGTTATACTTAGTAGGGGGGACCTCACGCATTTTTTAATTTTTTTTTAACCCATTCAGACCCTTCTTCATTAAGTTAATGGAAGCCCTGGACAACAAAATTGCATTCATGTCCTCCTCCCACTCCCTTCCCAGTCCCAAACATAAATTTTTAGTTATTTTTTCTATAAAAATGTACAATATATCACAAGTATGATGAGCAGGCAGGCAGCGGGCATTGGCGGCATCGGACTGAGATGCAAATTAGTGGCGGAGGGCTGGTTCAGTTGATTGTGGGTGAGTTTGTAAGCCATTGGCGGTGGCAGCGGGCATCGGCTCAGGGGCAGTAGCGGGCATTGGCTCGGTGGCGGTAGGGGTCATCGGCAGGATTCGGCGGACATTATGGCTGTAGTGCCTCACCGCACGCCACTGACCTCACCGCACGCCACTGGTTTCTATGGGTTGGTGGATCTCAGCTAAGAGCTATATTTACACTACCTGTTATATAAAGTGACGGACAGACACCCTGCAAGCCAATGCAGGGACAGCGACGGTGCCGGCCCCATGGCTCTGCACCCCGTGCGATGGCATCGCTCGCAGAACTACTCCCAATGGTCCTGGACTCTGTTCTATGTACTAGGCATTGGAGAGAGATAAAGTGGACAGAGATAAAGTACCAGTCAACCAGCTCCTAACTGTTATTTTCAAACACAGTTATTTTCAAACATGACAGCTAGGAGCTGATTGGCTGGCACTTTATCTCTGTCCACTTTATTTCTCTCCGGGGGGGGGGGGGGGGGGGGGATTGGATTTATTAACCTGCGAGAAGCAGGAAGTGTGAGACTTTGTGTGAGTTCTCTTGGTTTTAGAAAGCGCCAATCATTTGCAACGTAACACTAAGTCTCAGCATTGGCTGCTTCCTGTACATCTGGCCACAGCCATTTTGTCCTGGCTTGGCTGCCACAACTTCACATACACAGTGTCAGAGTTTTATGATCCTCCCTGCGGGTTTGAATTCCGGCGTCCTAGCACCCACTGGCCTCCAGCCACACTGGGCTCCTTGGCAGCCACAGTCCCACCTGGACTATTGCCACAGGGCAGCCCATAGGTGTGGTCACACCTCTTTTTTCTTCCTTGTGTGGACGGATCCCACCAGACCCACACAAAATCCATGGTCAAGTTCACAAAGAATCCTATGGGAGCTGCTTCTGCAAATGAAAACGGGGACTGAGGCAGGCATCAGAGATATCCTGGGGGGAATACATACGTGTTACCGGTAGAGATGAGCGGGTTCGGTTTCTCTGAATCCGAACCCGCCCGAACTTCATGGTTTTTTTCACGGGTCCGAGCAGACTCGGATCCTCCCGCCTTGCTCGGTTAACCCGAGCGCGCCCGAACGTCATCATGACGCTGTCGGATTCTCGCGAGACTCGGATTCTATATAAGGAGCCGCGCGTCGCCGCCATTTTCACACGTGCATTGAGATTGATAGGGAGAGGACGTGGCTGGCGTCCTCTCCATTTAGATTATAAGAGAAAGAGATTTACTGGAGCTTAGGACTAGGAGGAGTACTGTAGAAGTGTAGAGAGTGCAGAGAGTTTACTAGTGAGTGACCACCAGACAGTGCAGTTTATTTAATATATCCGTTCTCTGCCTGAAAAAAGCGATACACACAGTGACTCAGTCACATACCATATCTGTGTGCACTGCTCAGGCTCAGCCCAGTGTGCTGCATCATCTATATATATTATATATCTGTCTAACTGCTCAGCTCACACAGCTTATAATTGTGGGGGAGACTGGGGAGCACTGCAGTGCCAGTTATAGGTTATAGCAGGAGCCAGGAGTACATAATATTATATAGTGAGTGACCACCAGACAGTGCAGTTTATTTAATATATCCGTTCTCTGCCTGAAAAAAGCGATACACACAGTGACTCAGTCACATACCATATCTGTGTGCACTGCTCAGGCTCAGCCCAGTGTGCTGCATCATCTATATATATTATATATCTGTCTGACTGCTCAGCTCACACAGCTTATAATTGTGGGGGAGACTGGGGAGCACTGCAGTGCCAGTTATAGGTTATAGCAGGAGCCAGGAGTACATAATATTATATTAAAATTAAACAGTGCACACTTTTGCTGCAGGAGTGCCACTGCCAGTGTGACTGACCAGTGACCTGACCACACTGACCACCAGTATAGTTAGTAGTATACTTATATTGTGATTGCCTGAAAAAGTTAAACACTCGTCGTGTGACTTCACTTGTGTGTTGTTGTTTTTTTTATTCTATAAAAATAAAACTCATTCTGCTGACAGACAGTGTCCAGCAGGTCCGTCATTATATAATATATAATATATACCTGTCCGGCTGCAGTAGTGATATATATATATTTTTTATATCATTTATCATCCAGTCGCAGCAGACACAGTACGGTAGTTCACGGCTGTGGCTACCTCTGTGTCTGCACTCGGCAGGCAGTCCGTCCATAATTGTATACCACCTAACCGTGGTTTTTTTTTCTTCTTTATACATACATACTACTACGACATCTCTTTATCAACCAGTCTATATTAGCAGCAGACACAGTACAGTACGGTAGTTCACGGCTGTGGCTACCTCTGTGTCTGCACTCGGCAGGCAGTCCGTCCATAATTGTATACCACCTAACTGTGGTTTTTTTTTCTTTCTTCTTTATACATACATAGTTACATAGACATCTCTTTATCAACCAGTCTATATTAGCAGCAGACACAGTACAGTACGGTAGTTCACGGCTGTGGCTACCTCTGTGTCTGCACTCGGCAGGCAGTCCGTCCATAATTGTATACCACCTAACCGTGGTTTTTTTTTCTTTCTTCTTTATACATACATAGTTACATAGACATCTCTTTATCAACCAGTCTATATTAGCAGCAGACACAGTACAGTACGGTAGTTCACGGCTGTGGCTACCTCTGTGTCTGCACTCGGCAGGCAGTCCGTCCATAATTGTATACCACCTAACCGTGGTTTTTTTTTCTTTCTTCTTTATACATACATAGTTACATAGACATCTCTTTATCAACCAGTCTATATTAGCAGCAGACACAGTACAGTACGGTAGTTCACGGCTGTGGCTACCTCTGTGTCTGCACTCGGCAGGCAGTCCGTCCATAATTGTATACCACCTAACCGTGGTTTTTTTTTCTTTCTTCTTTATACATACATAGTTACATAGACATCTCTTTATCAACCAGTCTATATTAGCAGCAGACACAGTACAGTACGGTAGTTCACGGCTGTGGCTACCTCTGTGTCTGCACTCGGCAGGCAGTCCGTCCATAATTGTATACCACCTAACCGTGGTTTTTTTTTCTTTCTTCTTTATACATACATACTACTACGACATCTCTTTATCAACCAGTCTATATTATTAGCAGCAGACACAGTACAGTACGGTAGTTCACGGCTGTGGCTACCTCTGTGTCTGCACTCGGCAGGCAGTCCGTCCATAATTGTATACCACCTAACCGTGGTTTTTTTTTCTTTCTTCTTTATACATACATAGTTACATAGACATCTCTTTATCAACCAGTCTATATTAGCAGCAGACACAGTACAGTATGGTAGTTCACGGCTGTGGCTACCTCTGTGTCTGCACTCGGCAGGCAGTCCATAATTGTATACTAGTATCCATCTCCATTGTTTACCTGAGGTGCCTTTTAGTTGTGCCTATTAAAATATGGAGAACAAAAATGTTGAGGTTCCAAAATTAGGGAAAGATCAAGATCCACTTCCACCTCATGCTGAAGCTGCTGCCACTAGTCATGGCCGAGACGATGAAATGCCAGCAACGTCGTCTGCCAAGGCCGATGCCCAATGTCATAGTACAGAGCATGTCAAATCCAAAACACCAAATATCAGAAAAAAAAGGACTCCAAAACCTAAAATAAAATTGTCGGAGGAGAAGCGTAAACTTGCCAATATGCCATTTACGACACGGAGTGGCAAGGAACGGCTGAGGCCCTGGCCTATGTTCATGGCTAGTGGTTCAGCTTCACATGAGGATGGAAGCACTCAGCCTCTCGCTAGAAAAATGAAAAGACTCAAGCTGGCAAAAGCAGCACAGCAAAGAACTGTGCATTCTTCGAAATCCCAAATCCACAAGGAGAGTCCAATTGTGTCGGTTGCGATGCCTGACCTTCCCTACACTGGACGTGAAGAGCATGCGCCTTCCACCATTTGCACGCCCCCTGCAAGTGCTGGAAGGAGCACCCGCAGTCCAGTTCCTGATAGTCAGATTGAAGATGTCAGTGTTGAAGTACACCAGGATGAGGAGGATATGGGTGTTGCTGGCGCTGGGGAGGAAATTGACCAGGAGGATTCTGATGGTGAGGTGGTTTGTTTAAGTCAGGCACCCGGGGAGACACCTGTTGTCCGTGGGAGGAATATGGCCGTTGACATGCCAGGTGAAAATACCAAAAAAATCAGCTCTTCGGTGTGGAGGTATTTCAACAGAAATGCGGACAACAGGTGTCAAGCCGTGTGTTCCCTTTGTCAAGCTGTAATAAGTAGGGGTAAGGACGTTAACCACCTCGGAACATCCTCCCTTATACGTCACCTGCAGCGCATTCATAATAAGTCAGTGACAAGTTCAAAAACTTTGGGTGACAGCGGAAGCAGTCCACTGACCAATAAATCCCTTCCTCTTGTAACCAAGCTCACGCAAACCACCCCACCAACTCCCTCAGTGTCAATTTCCTCCTTCCCCAGGAATGCCAATAGTCCTGCAGGCCATGTCACTGGCAATTCTGACGATTCCTCTCCTGCCTGGGATTCCTCCGATGCATCCTTGCGTGTAACGCCTACTGCTGCTGGCGCTGCTGTTGTTGCTGCTGGGAGTCGATGGTCATCCCAGAGGGGAAGTCGTAAGCCCACTTGTACTACTTCCAGTAAGCAATTGACTGTTCAACAGTCCTTTGCGAGGAAGATGAAATATCACAGCAGTCATCCTGCTGCAAAGCGGATAACTGAGGCCTTGACAACTATGTTGGTGTTAGACGTGCGTCCGGTATCCGCCGTTAGTTCACAGGAAACTAGACAATTTATTGAGGCAGTGTGCCCCCGTTACCAAATACCATCTAGGTTCCACTTCTCTAGGCAGGCGATACCGAGAATGTACACGGACGTCAGAAAAAGACTCACCAGTGTCCTAAAAAATGCAGTTGTACCCAATGTCCACTTAACCACGGACATGTGGACAAGTGGAGCAGGGCAGGGTCAGGACTATATGACTGTGACAGCCCACTGGGTAGATGTATGGACTCCCGCCGCAAGAACAGCAGCGGCGGCACCAGTAGCAGCATCTCGCAAACGCCAACTCTTTCCTAGGCAGGCTACGCTTTGTATCACCGCTTTCCAGAATACGCACACAGCTGAAAACCTCTTACGGCAACTGAGGAAGATCATCGCGGAATGGCTTACCCCAATTGGACTCTCCTGTGGATTTGTGGCATCGGACAACGCCAGCAATATTGTGTGTGCATTAAATATGGGCAAATTCCAGCACGTCCATGTTTTGCACATACCTTGAATTTGGTGGTGCAGAATTTTTTAAAAAACGACAGGGGCGTGCAAGAGATGCTGTCGGTGCCAGAAGAATTGCGGGACACTTTCGGCGTACAGGCACCACGTACAGAAGACTGGAGCACCACCAAAAACTACTGAACCTGCCCTGCCATCATCTGAAGCAAGAAGTGGTAACGAGGTGGAATTCAACCTCTATATGCTTCAGAGGTTGGAGGAGCAGCAAAAGGCCATTCAAGCCTATACAATTGAGCACGATATAGTAGGTGGAATGCACCTGTCTCAAGCGCAGTGGAGAATGATTTCAACGTTGTGCAAGGTTCTGATGCCCTTTGAACTTGCCATACGTGAAGTCAGTTCAGACACTGCCAGCCTGAGTCAGGTCATTCCCCTCATCAGGCTTTTGCAGAAGAAGCTGGAGACATTGAAGGAGGAGCTAACACGGAGCGATTCCGCTAGGCATGTGGGACTTGTGGATGGAGCCCTTAATTCGCTTAACAAGGATTCACGGGTGGTCAATCTGTTGAAATCAGAGCACTACATTTTGGCCACCGTGCTCGATCCTAGATTTAAAGCCTACCTTGGATCTCTCTTTCCGGCAGACACAAGTCTGCTGGGGTTGAAAGACCTGCTGGTGACAAAATTGTCAAGTCAAGCGGAACGCGACCTGTCAACATCTCCTCCTTCACATTCTCCCGCAACTGGGGTGCGAGGAAAAGGCTCAGAATTCCGAGCCCACCCGCTGGCGGTGATGCAGGGCAGTCTGGAGCGACTGCTGATGCTGACATCTGGTCCGGACTGAAGGACCTGACAACGATTACGGACATGTCGTCTACTGTCACTGCATATGATTCTCTCAACATTGATAGAATGGTGGAGGATTATATGAGTGACCGCATCCAAGTAGGCACGTCACACAGTCCGTACTTATACTGGCAGGAAAAAGAGGCAATTTGGAGGCCCTTGCACAAACTGGCTTTATTCTACCTAAGTTGCCCTCCCACAAGTGTGTACTCCGAAAGAGTGTTTAGTGCTGCCGCTCACCTTGTCAGCAATCGGCGTACGAGGTTACATCCAGAAAATGTGGAGAAGATGATGTTCATTAAAATGAATTATAATCAATTCCTCCGCGGAGACATTGACCAGCAGCAATTGCCTCCACAAAGTACACAGGGAGCTGAGATGGTGGATTCCAGTGGGGACGAATTGATAATCTGTGAGGAGGGGGATGTACACGGTGATATATCGGAGGGTGATGATGAGGTGGACATCTTGCGCCTCTGTAGAGCCAGTTTGTGCAAGGAGAGATTAATTGCTTCTTTTTTGGGGGGGGTCCAAACCAACCCGTCATATCAGTCACAGTCGTGTGGCAGACCCTGTCACTGAAATGATGGGTTGGTTAAAGTGTGCATGTCCTGTTTTGTTTATACAACATAAGGGTGGGTGGGAGGGCCCAAGGACAATTCCATCTTGCACCTCTTTTTTCTTTTCTTTTTCTTTGCATCATGTGCTGATTGGGGAGGGTTTTTTGGAAGGGACATCCTGCGTGACACTGCAGTGCCACTCCTAAATGGGCCCGGTGTTTGTGTCGGCCACTAGGGTCGCTAATCTTACTCACACAGTCAGCTACCTCATTGCGCCTCTTTTTTTCTTTGCGTCATGTGCTGTTTGGGGAGGGTTTTTTGGAAGGGACATCCTGCGTGACACTGCAGTGCCACTCCTAGATGGGCCCGGTGTTTGTGTCGGCCACTAGGGTCGCTAATCTTACTCACACCGCTACCTCATTGCGCCTCTTTTTTTCTTTGCGTCATGTGCTGTTTGGGGAGGGTTTTTTGGAAGGGACATCCTGCGTGACACTGCAGTGCCACTCCTAGATGGGCCCGGTGTTTGTGTCGGCCACTAGGGTCGCTAATCTTACTCACACAGCTACCTCATTGCGCCTCTTTTTTTCTTTGCGTCATGTGCTGTTTGGGGAGGGTTTTTTGGAAGGGCCATGCTGCGTGACACTGCAGTGCCACTCCTAGATGGGCCCGGTGTTTGTGTCGGCCACTAGGGTCGCTAATCTTACTCACACAGCTACCTCATTGCGCCTCTTTTTTTCTTTGCGTCATGTGCTGTTTGGGGAGGGTTTTTTGGAAGGGCCATGCTGCGTGACACTGCAGTGCCACTCCTAGATGGGCCCGGTGTTTGTGTCGGCCACTAGGGTCGCTAATCTTACTCACACAGCTACCTCATTGCGCCTCTTTTTTTCTTTGCGTCATGTGCTGTTTGGGGAGGGTTTTTTGGAAGGGACATCCTGCGTGACACTGCAGTGCCACTCCTAGATGGGCCCGGTGTTTGTGTCGGCCACTAGGGTCGCTTATCTTACTCACACAGCGACCTCGGTGCAAATTTTAGGACTAAAAATAATATTGTGAGGTGTGAGGTATTCAGAATAGACTGAAAATGAGTGTAAATTATGGTTTTTGAGGTTAATAATACTTTGGGATCAAAATGACCCCCAAATTCTATGATTTAAGCTGTTTTTTAGTGTTTTTTGAAAAAAACACCCGAATCCAAAACACACCCGAATCCGACAAAAAAAATTCGGTGAGGTTTTGCCAAAACGCGTTCGAACCCAAAACACGGCCGCGGAACCGAACCCAAAACCAAAACACAAAACCCGAAAAATTTCAGGCGCTCATCTCTAGTTACCGGTGACTGGGTCATGGTCCCGACAGCAGGATCCCGGCCACCCGTGTGTCGGCAGTGGGGTGAGCGCTAGAAAGCCCCTTGTGGGCCCACTGTACTTGCCACAGGTTATGTTCTGCCTCTATGGGATTCATGCATACCCTTAGAGGGAGAAAAGCCTGTGGTGCCGGTATTCCGGCCACGGCATTTCACTGCTTGTTGGGATTCTGGCATCGGTATTTTGACCATCGGGATCCCGACAGGTGGTCCCGTGATTGCCTCCCATCCTGGGGATACTTAGTGTTTATGGGTATCTCCAAAACGGCAGCTTTTGTGGGATCTCCTGCAAAAACTGGTTAGTAAACATGCCCCGTAGTATTGCTGGGGTCTACTAATACTGTATGCTGCAGACTATTAGTGCGGGCCCCACTTTCCTAGGGATACCAGCCCTGTGCTCACCAGCCTTGGGCTCATCACCCACACCTTTGGATGGGGTGTGGCGATAAAAATGATATTCTTTTCTGGTGCCCTTCCGGTCCCAGCTAGGGTGGTCAGAGCATGTTGGCACTTGGGGAACCTGGCAGACAGGAACAAATAAAGTTTCATGCTCATGCCCTGATCACAGAAGTCCCTCTTGCAAACAAGATACTGTAGCGTTGTACACAGTGGTTGTTACATATTAATGTTTAGCATCAGGGAATAGCTCTGCAAGCCATGAATTAGCCTAAAATTATCATTTAAGCATAATGGGCCTAAATCATGTTGGTATGCAAATGTAATTGTGATTATCTGGAGCTGCCGCCCAGAAATGAAATGAGACGCCCTCCAGAGTCATCATAAACTTATCTGCAGACTGGGACGGATGGGACGTGAGCAGTGGTGGATCTTGCCACGGGCAAGCAGGACTTTTGCCCAGGGCGCCGCCTTCCGGAGGGCGCCGGCGCCATCTGGAGGGCGCTGCACCATGGCAAGATCCGCCACTGTGCAGAGTGCCCCCCCAGCAGTGCCCCCGCACTGTGCCTATCCCCGCTGTGAGAAGGGAACCAGACGCTACGCGTCTGGTTTCCCTTCGTGGCGCTGGTCCCCCCCCGCTGTGAAGGGAATCAGACGCTAAGCGTCTAGTTTCCCTTCATGGAGAGGACCTTTGCGCGATGACATCATCGCGCACCGCACAGCATTGTAGCACAGACGCTAGGGGTCATAATTGACCTCTAGTGCCTATGCTGTGCTATGGGGGAGACGTCATGACTGACGTCTCTCCCATAGATCCAAGGAGAAGAGCGGCACCGGGGGGAGGTCTGCAGGTCTGGAATCAGGAGCGGGGTATAGTAAGTATACTTTGTTTGTTTGTTTTTTATTTCCTTTCAGCTGCGCTACAAATGGGGGCGTGACTGACCACGCCCCCGCATTAAGCCACGCTCCTAACTTTTGCCCGGGACGCCACAAGGGCAAGAACCGGCCCTGGACGTGAACTACAAACTCCAGAGTGGCAGAATGTGCTGCAGGGAGCCGGCCCAGTGATCACGGGTCCAGACCATTCCGGTTTTTACCCGATCCCCTTTATCTCTCTCCTCTTCATCTCTCCCCAAACTGATACATCTCCAGTTTGGAAGGTAAAATCACCAATGCACTATCAATTTGCAAGGAATTTCAAGTTTTCTGCTTGTAATAGAGAGAGAAGCTAGCAGGGCATTCTGGCACTTGTAGTTCTACAGTCAAAGATTTTTGACTTTGACATTAACGAGCACTGTTCAGTATGGAGAAACGTCCATCGAAGAGACAGATCATCAGTAGTGAACAAACAACATGTACAGTATAATATGAATCTCTGTTATTAAAATAAATGACTTCACATATATAGATTCATATTATGCATGTTGTTTATTCGGGATGTACTTATGTGACCGCCGCTTTCAATACATAGAATCCCAACAGTTGGCATGGCAACTAGCAGGGACTATTCCCACTAGTGGGTGTCCACAGCACTCACAGAGTGGGAATAGAAACTGTGGCGAGCACAGCTCACCACTGAGCCCGCAAGGGGCTTGTAGCGCTTGCCCCCCCAGCGGTAGTCATACCCAACCCCGTTTATTCACTGCCCCCTTCTCTTCACAAAGCTGTAATGTAATCAGTGTCGGACTGGGGTATAAAGGGCCCACCGGGGGGATGCAGTGATAGGGGCCCATACTTGGAGGTGTGACCAGCCTACAAAGGGGGTGTGGCCAGCCTCCACAGAGGCTTGAAATGCACAATAGTCTTGTGCAGTGTAATGCAACATATCTACCATGTATAACACAAGTGCACAGTCTGGAACCTGGTCCCTATAGGAAGGAGTGGGCCCTCAGGCAGTGGGGCCCACTGGTGGTTTCCCCTGTACCTCTGTGGGACAGTCTTACCCTGAATGTAATATTCAAGTTATTCCCTATATGATAAGAATTATAGGAATTTATGCAGATTTGCTTTACACTCATTTCTTAAATGAACATTTTTTTTAAGAAAGAACAAAGCATATAAAACATAAAACTGTTGCCTGCAAACCATGAACTATTCATGAGATGGCACTTTGCGGTTTTATAGGAACAGAATAGCCGCTGTATAGTCATTGTTATCTGCTACACCGTTAATACTTTCCTACAACATGAAACAGTCCATCTACAGTTACACATAAGCGTGCCGCTGCGTCTGCTCAGATAATAATCCCTTTATTACCATCGCCCAGTAACATTATCTAATATGCGACACATGCCCTCTTGTGGCAATTTGTGGTATTACTCCTATTAGTTATTTCCTATAGGCTTTTGTATCTAATGCTATCCAGTTCTCAGCTCTCACCCTCTCTCCTGTGTTCTTCTTACAAACTGTTCTTTCCAGTTGCACAGCCTTTGGTGGCTTCCTGATCCTCTCTGATTCCCATACCTCTACTTCAGCCTCTACCCCAGCATTGCATCTCTATGCTCTGTGCAGCACACACCTCTGTCCCTGCCTCCTAAGTGTCCCTGCTAAGTGCTGAGAGGAATCACTTGTGATCATTGCTACTGTACGTCTCCCTCAGCACGTTTTTATCAATGGACTGGATGACAGAGAATAGCACCTGGCTCAGCAAGTGCTCCATGTGTGTAATAGTCATCCTGACAGCCTGGGGACCCTTCTCCCTGCACCTGGAATTATGAATGGGTGACCTGCAGGAGCATACCGGGGGCTACAGGTAAGGCATGGTCAGTGATCTTTGTAATCATGATATATTGTAAATATATACATACAATCCTTCTCTCTCTCTCTCTCTCTCTCTCTCTCTCTCTCTCTCATGTGTATTTGTATATTTTACAAGTACAAGGATGGGTGCAGCTTCTATAACTGCATTCTGTGCCAGGCTGGTGACTGTATTTCTGTACAGGAGCTGTGACAATATTTGCAGCAAAGTTGCACAACTCACTGACACAGAGGTAGTGTATAACAATTTGCTAGTACAAAGTGCCAGTGTGACACTGAGGGGGATAATTGTTACTTTGTTTTGCTTTTGTCACCAAAGTGTTGAATGGAAACCTCACAGTGACAGTGATATGACTTTATTGTGACAGTATGTAACAATGATGTAAGGAGAGCAGCCGCGGTGTGTTACAGCAGTGTGGTACAGTGTGATGCTTACAGTGTTACCAGCATTGTGTGGACTGAGAGCTCCAGTGAGAGGAACCCGCTGGGCAGCATCAATGGCACAATCAGATCAGTAACTATTACTGTTAAATGCCCTGTGTGATCATTATCACCTGCCCTGTGTGATCATTATTACCTGCCCTGTGTGATCAGTATCACCTGTGTGATCAGTATTACCTGCCCCGTGTGATCAGTATCACCTGCCCTGTGTGATCAGTATTACCTGCCCTGTGTGATCATTATTACCTGCCCTGTGTGATCTGTATCACCTGCCCTGTGTGATCATTATTACCTGCCCTGTGTGATCAGTATTACCTGCCCTGTGTGATCATTATTACCTGCCCTGTGTGATCAGTATCACCTGCCCTGTGTGATCATTATTACCTGCCCTGTGTGATCATTATCACCTGCCCTGTGTGATCATTATTACCTGTGTGATCAGTATCACCTGCCCTGTGTGATCAGTATTACCTGCCCCGTGTGATCAGTATCACCTGCCCTGTGTGATCATTATTACCTGCCCTGTGTGATCATTATTACCTGCCCTGTGTGATCAGTATCACCTGCTCTATGTGATCATTATTACCTGCCCTGTGTGATCATTATCACCTGCCCTGTGTGATCATTATCACCTGCCCTGTGTGATCAGTATCACCTGCCCTGTGTGATCAGTATCACCTGCCCTGTGTGATCATTATTACCTGCCCTGTGTGATCAGTATCACCTGCTCTGTGTGATCATTATTACCTGCTCTGTGTGATCATTATTACCTGCCCTGTGTGATCATTATTACCTGCCCTGTGTGATCAGTATTACCTGCCCTGTGTGATCAGTATTACCTGCCCTGTGTGATCAGTATCACCTGCCCTGTGTGATCATTATTACCTGCCCTGTGTGATCAGTATCACCTGCCCTGTGTGATCATTATTACCTGCCCTGTGTGATCATTATTACCTGCTCTGTGTGATCATTATCACCTGCCCTGTGTGATCATTATTACCTGCCCTGTGTGATCAGTATCACCTGCCCTGTGTGATCAGTATCACCTGCCCTGTGTGATCATTATTACCTGCCCTGTGTGATCAGTATCACCTGCCCTGTGTGATCATTATTACCTGCTCTGTGTGATCATTATTACCTGCCCTGTGTGATCAGTATTACCTGCCCTGTGTGATCATTATTACCTGCTCTGTGTGATCATTATTACCTGCCCTGTGTGATCAGTATCACCTGCCCTGTGTGATCATTATTACCTGCTCTGTGTGATCATTATTACCTGCCCTGTGTGATCATTATTACCTGCCCTGTGTGATCAGTATCACCTGCCCTGTGTGATCATTATTACCTGCCCTGTGTGATCATTATTACCTGCCCTGTGTGATCAGTATCACCTGCCCTGTGTGATCATTATTACCTGCCCTGTGTGATCATTATTACCTGCCCTGTGTGATCATTATCACCTGCCCTGTGTGATCATTATTACCTGCCCTGTGTGATCAGTATCACCTGCCCTGTGTGATCATTATTACCTGCCCTGTGTGATCATTATCACCTGCCCTGTGTGATCATTATTACCTGCTCTGTGTGATCATTATTACCTGCCCTGTGTGATCAGTATCACCTGCCCTGTGTGATCATTATCACCTGCCCTGTGTGATCATTATTACCTGCCCTGTGTGATCATTATTACCTGCCCTGTGTGATCATTATTACCTGCCCTGTGTGATCAGTATCACCTGCTCTGTGTGATCATTATCACCTGCCCTGTGTGATCATTATTACCTGCCCTGTGTGATCATTATTACCTGCCCTGTGTGATCATTATTACCTGCCCTGTGTGATCATTATTACCTGCCCTGTGTGATCATTATTACCTGTGTGATCATTATTACCTGCCCTGTGTGATCATTATTACCTGCCCTGCGTGATCATTATTACCTGCCCTGTGTGATCATTATCACCTGCCCTGTGTGATCAGTATCACCTGCCCTGTGTGATCATTATTACCTGCCCTGTGTGATCATTATTACCTGCCCTGTGTGATCAGTATCACCTGCCCTGTGTGATCAGTATCACCTGCCCTGTGTGATCATTATTACCTGCCCTGTGTGATCATTATTACCTGCCCTGTGTGATCATTATTACCTGCCCTGTGTGATCATTATCACCTGCCCTGTGTGATCAGTATCACCTGCCCTGTGTGATCATTATTACCTGTGTGATCATTATTACCTGCCCTGTGTGATCATTATCACCTGCCCTGTGTGATCATTATCACCTGCCCTGTGTGATCATTATCACCTGCCCTGTGTGATCATTATCACCTGCCCTGTGTGATCATTATCACCTGCCCTGTGTGATCAGTATCACCTGCCCTGCGTGATCATTATTACCTGCCCTGTGTGATCATTATTACCTGCCCTGTGTGATCATTATTACCTGCCCTGTGTGATCATTATTACCTGCCCTGTGTGATCAGTATCACCTGCCCTGTGTGATCAGTATTACCTGCTCTGTGTGATCAGTATCACCTGCCCTGCGTGATCATTATTACCTGCCCTGTGTGATCATTATTACCTGCCCTGTGTGATCATTATTACCTGCCCTGTGTGATCATTATTACCTGCCCTGTGTGATCAGTATCACCTGCCCTGCGTGATCATTATTACCTGCCCTGTGTGATCATTATTACCTGCCCTGTGTGATCATTATTACCTGCCCTGTGTGATCAGTATCACCTGCCCTGCGTGATCATTATTACCTGCCCTGTGTGATCATTATTACCTGCCCTGTGTGATCATTATTACCTGCCCTGTGTGCTTACTGGCAGGTGCTGTGTAAGGTACTTTACTGATAATTAACATTTCACTGTACATGTTGTCAGCCGTGTATTGGAATTGGTGACTCTAGCAATAAGTCACCTGAGGATCAGTACAGCAAATGTTCTGTGTACAGTAATTACATACATTCAGGAGGGGGCAGCCTGGTTGACGGAGAAGGGAAAGGTGGGGGTGGGGGGACGGGGGAGCAGCTAGGTGGAGGGTACATAGGGTGTGATGCTGTGTTTGCGTCATTCTGGCCCCGCCTCCAGGAATATAGTGTCACGATTACCGTCATTGTAAAGCGGGAGCCAGGATGACACGATTCAGTGCAAACTGTGTCATCAAGCCTCCCAGACCGGTATCTGGATGATAGGTCCACAGTTAAAAGATCGAGAGGCCAATAGGATGACACCAAATGGTCGACATGCATATGGTCAACATGGTCATAGGGTCAATGTGGTCAAAGGTCGACATGGCAATGGTCGACACATGAAAATGTCGACACTAACTTTTTAAAAAGTCAGCTTTTTCATACATTACCATGGACTACAGTTGAGAACAGTAACCAGTGCCGAGCGAAGCGGAACAGAGAACGGCACCTTGCCCGAAGAATGCCGAGCAAAGCAAGCCATGTGAGGGGAACGGTTAGGGAGGCCAATCCCGGGCCAGTTTTTCAATCGATTGAAAAGTGGTCAATCCTGGGATTCTGGGGATACCCGGGATTGGCTTTTCCCTATGTAGCCGCCCCCTCGCCCGCCCGTCCCACACACATAACTCACCATACATCCAGGGCAGATGGGAAACATCCTCTTCTCCCTCTCGGCGGCTCCCGGCGGCAGGTGACGGCGCAGCGTGACTTGTGACTGCATGTCATGCTGCGCGGGGGGAGCCGGAGCCGGGCAGCATTGGTCTCTCAATCCCTGGGATTGGAGCTTCCTATCCCAGGATTGAATCCAGGCCATTTATGGGCCTAAATCCCGGGATTCCGGCGATCCCTATCCCGGGATTGGCCTCCCTAGTACACTAATTGGGGTACCACATGCTGGAAAGGAAAATTTGCCACCAAAAAAAACACTAAAAACTCAAGTCGACCTTTTCATGTGTCAACCTTTTAACCCTATCGATCTTTTGGTCCTGTTGACCTTTTGATATGTCAACCATTTGGTGTCAACCTAGAAACTATCGACCTATTAAACCATAGCCACCCAGACCGTCCACATCACTGATCAAGTAGGCAGCAGCAGCAGCCGCCAGGAGCCTCTTTCCCTGGGGTGGACATAAGAAGGGAGGCTGCATTATCTGCTGCCAGTGGTCTGAGCTGGGAGCGCCACAGTGCTGGGGAGACTTCCAGACTGTGGAGATCCCTTCACAGATGCTGCTACCAGGGGGCAGAAGCATAGCCAGACTAAGGTGGGGGCGGGGGGTGTGCAGGGCATACTGTACCCCAGGCCCCTCTCTGTCAGCCCCCCCCCCCCCCCCCCCCCCCCGGCCAGAGCACACTGACACTGACATCACTAGCTTTCCCTCTTATGCAGCAGCAGAACCAGACAGCCAGTATGCGAGCAGGACAGTATGCAATGCAGGCAGGACACAGGAGTATCAGATTTCATGAACTATCGACGGAGCTACCCAACAAGAGGAGAGATAGGAGGGTGGAGAGAGCTTTAAGTGATGACATAGGGTGGAATCCCTGTGTCACAGCACTCCACACCTGGGTGGGAGCCCTGTGTAACTTGTTATCTAATGAGGGTCTAGAGAGAGAGACACACACACAGTCCTCCTGAGTCCTGTCCCAGTGTTTAAGTAGTAGAGAGGCTGCTGCTATTTTTGCATGTGACAAGATAAACATGCTCTCTACCTGGACTTCCTTCTTAAATTATGATTGCTATCACCTGTGTTGAATTACCTTTCTTATCAATTAAATAGTTTAACACAGGTGACTACAATCCTATATTAAGAGGGAAGTCCATGTACGGAGCATGTTGTCCCTCCTGGAATGGGTCATGTTTGGAGGTATGCACAATCTTATATACAGCCCCCCCCCCCCCCTTCCTTCCACTAGGGCCCCCCTGTCTATATTGCTCCGGGAACCCCCAAAGCTTAATCCGGCCCTGGGCAGAAGGAAATGTTGGGTAAAACATTTGATTTTGAGTCGTCCTTTTAAATGACTCCTAAACTACCAGTAGTCCTGCATTATTTCTGTAAAAGCATAAATTGTCTTTTGTATTTGAGCCTCGGTTATAGCCAGTGTCAGACTGGGGCAAGCAGGGCCCACATGCGGAGGTAGGGGCACATGGAACAATGTGTGTGCCGCCACTGAAGAGACATGGGGGGTCATTCCGAGTTGTTCGCTCGCTAGCTGCTTTTAGCAGCATTGCACACGCTAGGCCGCCGCCCTCTGGGAGTGTATCTTCGCTTAGCAGAATTGTGAACGAAAGATTAGCAGAATTGCGAATAGAAAATTCTTAGCAGTTTCTGAGTAGCTCGAGACTTACTCCTACACTGCGATCAGCTCAGCCCGTTTCGTTCCTGGTTTGACATCACAAACACACCCTGCGTTCGGCCAGCCACGCCCCCGTTTCTCCAGACACTCCCGCGTTTTATCCTGGCACGCCTGCGTTTTTCCGCACACTCCCCGAAAACGGTCAGTTTCCGCCCAGAAACACCCACTTCCTGTCAATCACACTTCGATCACTTCAACAATGAAAATTCTTCGTTCGGACGTGAGTAAATCTACTAAGTTTTGTGCTAAAATACTTAGCGCATGCGCACTGCGTACCATGCGCACAGAGCCGGCCTTAGGCATAGGCAAATTAGGCAAATGCCTAGGGCATTTGGTATGCTTAGGGGCACCAGCAGCTTCTGCTGATTAAAATTATATGCAGCATGCCTATATTCTGTGTGCGACTGCGGCCGTATCTGCATACGAAATGCTATATTGCAGTGTATTCCTTGAAATCACTGTAATGTAGCATTTCGTATGCAGATACAGCCACAGTCGCACACAGAATATAGGCATGCTGCATATCATTTCAATCAGCAGAAGTTGCTTGCGCATCCTAGCCTTATAGTAATGCAAATAAGATGCATTTTCATAAACAAAAGGCGCCTGACGTTAGCAGAGCTGCCAGCTTAATCATGCCAGGCATCTCCTGCAGAACTAGCGGCGGTGCTAGGGGGCACCAGCCAAAATCTTGCCTAGGGCATCATATTGGTTAGGGCCGGCTCTGCATGCGCATTTTTGCCTTAACCGCTCCGTTGCGAAAATCGGCAACGAGCGATCAACTCGGAATGACCCCCATGGTCAGCCCACAGAGGAGGTGGCATGACCATATGCTGTCTCAGATCCACAGTCACAGATTTATTATTAAGATTATATTATCAAAAACTCTCAACAGACATCTGTGTACAGTTATAATTTATTATAATCCAATATAGTACATTGAATAAGATGAAGATCTTAATAGGAAACCTGGATTACTAATAACAGCTGCATTCAATAGACTGTAATTAGTCCCATGACGTATTCCAGTTAAGCTTCATCATTAATCTAAACTTATCATAAGAAGGTAGGTAACATACAGTGTGCTCATACGGTCTAGCAGCAAGCTATGATACTGTAGGTCAGCATTCATAAATCGCTTTCTGCAACAGCCAGTCAAACAGTGCACATATAGGCCCTCATTCCGAGTTGATCGCTCGCTACGGATTTTTGCAGCGCAGCGATTATGGCAGAATGGGGCTAATCTGCGCATGCGTATGCACAGCAATGCACACCCGCGTCGTACGGGTACAGTGAGCATCGTGGTTTTGCAGAGGTTCTAGTGACGCTTTCAGTCGCACTGGCGGACGCAAGGAGATTGACAGGAAGTGGGAGTTTCTGGGTGGCAACTGACCGTTTTCTGGGAGTGTTTGGAAAAACGCAGGCGTGGCTGGGCGTTTGCTGGGCGGGTATCTGACGTCATTACCGCGTCACTCGCCGCAGCAATCATCGCACAGAATAAGTAACTATAGGGCTGGCCTTGTTCTGCACAAAATGTGTAGCTAGCGAGCGATCAACTCGGAATGAGGGCCATAGTTCTGCGTGTTCACAATGCTAACTCTAGTATAACCAGTGTGCAGGGAAATCAATGGCAGCAAAAGACAGGAAACTTTTTTTCTTTTCTTTTTTATTGGAGGGCTACCTGGTCTCACCCACAGTAGCATTACACAACAAATACAGGCCTCTTTCCAAATGCAAACAGAGGGGTAGAAGCAAAGCTGTTCCAAAGAAATGAGGCACAAGCAGTGGCCAGAGGGACAATTAACCCATCAAAGATTTCATGCTACTGTATATCAGTATTAAAATGTTCCCCATCACCCAATCCTGGAACTTAAAACAACTACCCCATGAAACTCATAATCAGCTCTTGTGCAAGGATTCCCTAAACCTCAGGCGAAGGGCGCCCGGTGCAGTAGTGTTCCACTAGTCATTGATGTGTAGATGGTTTGCTCCCCTTGCCATGGCAGAAGGCAGCTCTAGGAAGCTATTGGGCCATAGATGCCTACCCTCCTGCATTCTGCAGGAGACTCCCTGAAATAGTAGCAATCTCCCTCACTCCCTAAATAGTCCATCAATCTCCCTAATTCTACCTTACCCACATTATGTAGCTGTTACATTCTTGGGGAAAACAAATAAAAATCAGATATACTTACATTCAAATGGGATCATCAGTGCCATTTCCCTGCACTGGTTATAAGGCATAATGATCCCTAAGGCTACATGCGTTTTAAATAAGGTTTCTCGTGGCCACTTACAGTATATGGAACCTCGTGTAATACACAAACAAATCTTGAGAAATATCAGTGTCTTTTCTTCAACAAGTAGATCTTACTAACTTTGGGGCTCAATTACATTTGGAGGTAAGTTATTTTTCTAACACCTCTCATATGTAGCAGTACACGTCCGCCCTGATAGGTGTTATAGACCCTACACACTACGCGATAACACTGAAAGATATGAACGATCTCGTTCACTAATGAACGAGATATCATTCATATCTTTCAGTGTGTGTATGCACCAACGATGAACGATGCACGGCCCCGCGCTTCTTCATCGTTGGTGCCGGGTCGCTTATATATGCATGCCAATATGGACAATCTCGTCCATATTAGCATGCATTGCTATGGGGCCAGGTGACAGGGGAGTGAAGAAACTCCACTCCCCCCGTCACCTTCCCCTCGCCGCCGGTCACCCACCGGCCGTATCGGCCATCGGGCACCTCGGCGGCCAATTGCCAGGTGTGTAGAGCCCATTACATTCACAATCTCCCTGACATTCTTTTTCGAAAGTAGGCAAGTATGTATTGGGCCCACTGCGGATATCTTAGCTCCCTGTGGGTCAGTCCAACACTGGTTATAGCACTTTCCACTGTCTTGTGGACAATGGTCAGGGATGATCTGTCTCCCGGGGCAAAGAGCCCCATCCCCAAATATGTAGTAGTAACCCTTGGCTTGCTTGAATACAGATGTCAACACTGTTTAGAATGACATGTATGTAGGGTTTAGTCCTGTTTCATTAAGGTACTAGCCCTTGCTTAATTTATTCTGTGATTATGGGGTGTCCCCACTTTTAAATGGAGCATGCAGACTCCATTGTCTCAAGACTCCAAGGTAAGTATTGCTGCATGTACTACACTACCACATCCAGCGAAGAGCATCACAGTGACCGCCATACTCTACAGAGAGCATCTCAATGACTGCCATATAATGTAGAAACCATCGCTGAACGTCATATAATGCAGAGAGAATCACAGTGACCACCACATAATGCAAAGAGCATCACATTGACCGCCATACTCTACAGAGAGCATCTCAATGACTGCCATATAATGCAGAAACCATCGCTGAACGTCACATAATGCAGAGAGAATCACAGTGACCACCACATAATGCAAAGAGCATCACAGTAACTGCCAAATAATACATATAATATAACAGTGGCTGCCATACAGTACAGATGGCACCAGTGACTGCTATGCAGTACAAATAGTGGGTGTGGTCACCTCATAATACAGACAATATTATTCCCACATCAATTATTAAGCCCTCCTGAAAAAACATTAATTACTTTTATAACATCATAATACCCAATTTTATCTAATTTATATAATGAACCCCTTTGCAGTCATTACCTTCATAATCCCCTTTATTAATGTACATGTAGTTACCTTCTTCAGGGGCATATTTATCATAACCTGCACCTAAGATACAGATAGTATATGATAAAATTGCCCAAATTCGCAATTGATAATTGAATACATCACAAGCTCTGTCCCTTTGAATCTTCTCCCCACACTTCTCAGGGTATTTTTTTCAATAAATACTGTACCCTGAGACTGTGTCTACACATGCTCCGCTGACGTACAATTCCCTCCCACACACACATACCCATGGGCCCTGCTCCACTAACACACTTACCTGCAGGCAGGGCATGCTGATTGGTGATCCAGTGTTCCTGATCTCCTGATCTGTGACGGTTAGGTCTAAAAGCAAGTTGGGGAAGGGACCTCTGACATAACCAGGGGAGGAGCCACATCACCAGGGCGGAAGCCATGCCCGAACAGGGTATCCGAAATGTACCATGGTGCGCTTGCTTTGCTCGCCACGTTTCGGGCACTTCGCTCGCCACCGGGTTACTAAGAAGAGTAGTTGGTGGCGTGGATAGTAGAAGAACTATCCTGCTGGCCTAGCTCCTCCCCCTGGTGTAGTGGCTTCTCCCCCTGATGTCAGAGGTCCTTTCTCCAACTTGATTCTGGCATCTACAGCTCTGTGACCCCAGTCATTTGATCCATGCATTGCACTGAGATGCCAACTGGGATTTCACAGCATCTTGGTTCACAATACAGATCAGATGATTGGGGTTACAGAGCACAATGATCAGATGTGGATCGCCGATCACCGGTCCCTGGGTGCAGGTGTGCAGGTGTCATTTTTATTTTATTTTTTTTGTGTGTGGTCTATTAGATGCACATGGCTGATCACAAAAGCCCAATCTGTGCTCTGCTTAGCTGTGGTATAGTAGATCAACAGTAATTAGATAAACAGTCATTAGGTTGACCCCATATGGTCGACATGCATTAAGTTGACCGGGTCAAAAGACATGGAAATGGTAGGCAGTAGAAAAGGTCGACAGGGTAAAAAGGTTGACATGGAAATGGTCAACTCAAAAGAGATTGACACAAATTTTTTGGGTTTTTTCTGTGTCGTTTTCAATATATCTATATATGTGACCACGTTTATTGTAAATGTAGACCCTCGCCATGCTTGGGATTGAGTGTCAACCATTATCATGTCGCCCTTTGCACCTGTCAACCTTTTAACCCTGCCGACCTTTTGACCACATCGATCTAATGAATCTCAACATGGGGTTGACATATTGACTGTCTATCTAGACACCGTCTTAAAAAAATGCGACGTTAAGAGCTTGGTACGATATCTCTGTCCATTTTATCTCTTTCCATTTTATCTCTTTCCAATAAGTAGTGCATCTGTCCCTTGGAGAGATATGAAGTGGACAGTTGCCCATAGCAACCAATCACCTTCTGTCATTTCAATGACTGTGCTAGATAAATGACAGAAGCTGATTTGGTTATTTTGGATAACTTTTCCACTTTATCTCTCTTGAAGACGTAATACATCTCCCCCTAAGGGAGATGGGTTATAAGTGGGAAGACAAAGGTGGGAGGGCAGATATATGATAGCTATGAAGAAATTTGATCACATTGCGAATTGAGTACTTCCCGCCATAAGACAGTTTAACAAAGCACTGGGACATCCAGGAAGAGATGGATTGGAGTGTCATCTCTTGAGCACATTGAGGAGAGGGCAGGAGGAGGAGCAGCAGGGTGGGAGCAGTGGGTAGGAGAGAGAATAGAAAGGGGAAGAAGGATTAAGAAGATAAGGTGTAACAACGGGAGCCATATAGAAGTGGGGAGGACAGGGAGGGTTAAAATGAAAGGGGGCAGAAAAATTCCACAGGGTGGCCAAGAATGTGAATGGTGGTGCAGAGTTTTGATTGGATAATAATAATAATATTTTTATTTATATAGCGCTCTTTCACTGACAGGACTCAAGGCGCTTTACAGACATCAAAAGAATGCACATAATACAGCAATAGACAGGCCACACAGACATAAAAATGAAAACCTAGAACGCATAGAGTAATCATAATGCAGGATTGGTGTAGGCATTTTGGCTAATAATGTCCATGGGTAGTGTATTCCACCCTCACAAGGTACTAGGCGAGGCAGTCATCTTGGGCTCACTGCGTAGGATTACCCTGGGCTGGGCAGAATAGTCCACCCCTAGAAGAGATGACACAAAATGGGGAGATTGCAGAGTCCTAACGTACAGAGTTGGGTCCCAACAAAACCATCAGGTCCATGTATTTTACATCTCATCCACAAGCGTACCAGATGGGGCAGCCATGTTGGGCGCACTACGAAGGTTACACTGTGGGAGGTGAGCCATACACGGACCCAATGCATATATGGGAAAATGGACACTTGTGTAGGCGTGTGATATAACCTTTCTCACACAAGCAGACAAACAATGGCAGTTGCTCAGTCATTCCTGGAGATAATTATATATCAGGTGCTAGTAAGGGGGAGGGGTCATAGACAAACAGCAGACAGAGAGGGGGGTGCTTTTCCCCCTTGATATCCCCACAGCACACTAAAATTACCTGTAACCATACCTGAACCTAACTGGTAATAGAAATTCAGAGAATTAGTCACACATGTTTGCAAACGCATGTTTAGCTGCTGAGTCACTTCACGGCTTCTCTGATATCAGCAGTCCTAACACTACATAATAGCAGTGCCCACATAGGGCCATGTAATTTGTCTACAGTAAGGCCTCATGATAAAGGCTATTACTAAAACATTCTGCCCCATAAGGGGACCCTTGTAATATCGGTATAAGAAAGCATACAGCAAAAGAGTGGTCTGCAAGACACACCTGATGACAAGAATTTATGATTTTAAAGTACATGAGCAGTAGCCTTCTACCTTATACTTCTTACAATAAAAGACTGACACCCGTTCTCACCATAAGCTGTCATGATGTTTAATAAAAGCATACAATACACACACTAGTTGTGAACACCTGAAACTAATTTTACATTTCCACATCACCCCACATTCCCATTTCTTACCCCCCTTACTTTAAGAAATTAATGAAGAAAAAGGAGAAGAAACCTGTATTGTTGACGCACTTATGAAAGACTAATTTTTCATAAAATATATCCTTTAATGTAATACAATTAAAATAGGATATGTTGTGTTATCACAAACTACAGTGAAACATAAGAGTTAAAATCACAGACATATACAATTATGTGAAAGAAATAAAGAATGTGAATAAGAGATTAAAAAACGCGTTCACGTGTGATAATTGATATATGACACTATTGCTTTACTATAATTATTAAATTGTTTCCACCATTCGGTCATTTAACTCAAATTGACATATAGGGGGTCATTCCGAGTTGATCGCTCGTTAGCAGTTTTTAGCAGCCGTCCAAACGCATTGTCGACATTGCATAAGGTGCACTACTACTGTGGGCATTGTATAAGAAGTGCTACTGCGGTGGGCATTATGTGTATTACAGGGTGGAACTACTGTGGGCATTATTACTATTGTGTGACTACGTCCCTTTCTTTTTGAGACCACGCTCTTTTTTTGCAATACCTTTATTACATAGGCGCCGTGGGGAGGGGGGGGTGAGTTCCACCACCTCTCTAGGACCACTTTAAGCACTGACTATATCTATATTCTCAGCTATTTCATTCAGAGATTTTACTATATTGGGATCCTACACACCCACTGTCTATACCAGTGATGGCTAACCTTGACACTCCAACTGTTGTTGAACTACACATCCCAGCATGCCCTGCATCAGTTTTAGCATGGCCAAATAGCAAAACTGTAGCAGGGCATGATGGGATGTGTAGTTCAACAACAGCTGGAGTGTCAAGGTTAGCCATCACTGGTCTATACCATTAAAGGAATAATCCCTATTTATTTGGTTAGGAGTGTGGGTGTAAATATTTTGAGGGACATGGCAATCCCAAATCATATATCAACCAGCCGAAGAAATTAGGATATGGTTGATATGTGATTTGGGATTGCCATATCCCTCAAAATATTTACACCCACACTCCTAACCAAATAAATAGGGATTTTTCCTTTAATGGCATAGACAGTGGGTGTGTAGGATCCCAATATAGTAAAATCTCTGAACAAAATAGCTGAGAATATAGATATAATGTACTGTATATTCAGCAATAATATCTAAAAATACTGTAAAATGCAATAACCTTCAATTGGAGAATAATTGATAGCTATTTGTATCCACCCACCCTCGTAGCCTCGATATTATAGAGATGATTCCACGAGGTATTCTGGAGGAGTAGGTGGTAAATTCTGTGCCAAGATTCTGTGGAAACTGACATATTAAAGGAGTAGACTTCTACAAAATATTAAACAAGTCAATCCCTAACAATATGTCAATACGAGTTAAATGACCGAATGATGGAAACAATTTAATAATTATAGTAAAGCAATCGTGTCATATATCAATTATCACACGTGGACGCGTTTTTTAATCTCTTATTCACATTCTTTATTTCTTTCACATAATTGTATATGTCTGTGATTTTAACTCTTATGTTTCACTGTAGTTTGGGATAACACAACATATCCTATTTTTATTGTATTACATTAAAGGATATATTTTATGAAAAATTAGTCTTTCATAAGTGCGTCAACAATACAGGTTTCTTCTCCTTTTTCTTCATTAATTTCACATGGTATAGATACTGTAGTAGATAGCACCCCCTAAGTAGATGAAACATTGCTCATGACATAAAAGAGGGGTTCCTAATAATCAGTGGCTGTATGGAAATAAACCACATGCACTCACGGTATTGATTTAAAATATTATGAGTGTGCAGATACCAAGTACCCCCCTTACTTTACCAAAAAAAACCTCTCCCCCCCCTCCGCCCTCCCACACACACACACACACACACACACATCATCTTTCCCACCTGTATGCGCTGACCACTCAACCATATTTTTCTGTGTATCCATGTTCAGTGTTTGTGTGTTCATGTGTATACATGTTCAATGTTTGTGTGTTTTGTGTATCCATGAGTAGTGTTCATGTGTTCTGTGTATCCATGTGTACTGTTAATGTGTTCTGCGTGTGTAGCCATATCTAGTCTTTGTGTGTCGCTGTATCCATGTGTAGTCTTTGTGTGTTCTGTGTTTTCATGCCTTGTTCATCTCCATCCATTTCATTTGATACATTTCCAGATTATACTGGATTTTCAACACATAATTAGACAAAGAACAATGTAACAGCTAAAGTGACAATTACAGAAATGCAGTAAATACCCAGACAGATAGAAAACCAATACAGATGCCAATAATGTCTCAGTATTGTGCACTGCCCGACACCGCACTATGGGGGTCATTCCGAGTTAATCGCTCGCTAGCAGTTTTTAGCAGCTGTGCAAACGCTATGCCGCCGCCCACTGGGAGTGTATTTTAGCTTAGCAGAAGTGCGAACGGTTCTATCGCAGAGCGGCTACAAATATATTTTGTGCAGTTTCAGAGTAGCTCAAAACCTACTCAGCGCTTGTGATCACTTCAGACTATTCAGTTCCGGATTTGATGTCACAAACCCGCCCAGCGTTCGGCCAGCCATGACTGCGTTTTTCCTGGCATGTCTGCGTTTTTCCACACACTCCCTGTAAACGGTCAGTTGCCACCCAGAAACGCCCACTTCATGTCAAGCACTCTGCGGCAAGCAGTACGACTGAAATGCATCGCTAGACCCTGTGCAAAACTACATCGTTCGTTGTGCCCGTACGTCGCGTGTGCACATTGCGCCGCATACGCATGCGCAGAACTGCCGTTTTTTAGCCTGATCGCTGCGCTGTGAACAAATGCAGCTAGCGATCAACTCAGAATGACCCCCTATCTGCAGTGTGACATCCATGCACTAATCTCATGTGCTATACACATAGCATGAGCAACTGCAGATCAGTGAAATGTCTCTTATTTGGGTGTAGTATGGTATGCCGGCGGCCGGGCTCCCGGCGACCAGCATGACGGCGCCGGGAGCCCGACTGCCGGCATACCGACAGCGTGGTGAGCGCAAATGTGCCCCTTGCAGGCTTGCTGTGGGCACGGTGGTGTACTATGCGCACCACACTATTTTATTCTCCCTCCAGGGGGGTCGTGGACCCCCACAAGGGAGAAAAAGTGTCGGTATGCCAGCTGTCGGGATTCCGGAGCCGGTATACTGTGCGGCAGGATCCCAACAGTCGGCAAACTGAAGACCACCCCTCTTATTTATGTGACTTTAATCCTCTGAATGTCACTCATGTCCTGTAAGCTGTGTCCCTTGTCCTCTGCTTACTTGTGATATAAGTATTTTTAGAGACAAAAGGTTTTTAAAATGAAAAAGCAGTGAGGTGTCTCTGCCTGTTCTCAGGTGTGTTCATGCATGAAACCTCAGCCCTGAGGTATCTTATTGATTATTGCCGCTGGGACCTGATAAATTGTGACACCAGTTTGGAGACCATCGACTACCTAAGCCATCCGCAGAACTTCTGTTACTAAAAGTAATTCTGGCATAAAATATCTGGGCTCAGTGCAAAAGCTGGTGCTACAGTACATCCATATGCATGCAAGTGGATAACAGAAGAGAACAGTAGATGGTAATGGATGTGACATCAGTCGTCTTCTTCTTCATAAACATAGTATTTAAAAATATTCATAATAAAATCTTAACATGCTCAAGGGCAAATCTTGAGTCAGAAATGTAATTAAGGGCAGCTTTAACATAAATAAATTATATATATATATATATGTAGAAGACGGTCCGGCACTCCAATAACTGGTGCATTTGTCCCTGGTGCCCTCACTTTCCCATAGGTAAATGCAGTAAAGATGATGTGCGGCACTCAGGATTGAAGAAAAGAATCACCACCAGCGTAATGATCAACGTTTCAATTTTACTGTGAAAATTGTCATCCCAGTAAAATTGAAACGTTGATCATTACGCTGGTGGTGATTCTTTTCTTCAATCCTGAGTGCCGCACATCATCTTTACTGCATATATATATATATATATATATATATATATATAGCTATTTTTGGGCCTTAACGCCCCGGAACGCCGTTCCTGAAGGTCTCTTCTAAAATGACATCATAAGGGACATCTGCGGCCTGGCCTGCCCTGCTGTCACCGCTGTCACCTCCACCGTTGCTTCCTGTGTCTGAGGGGAGGAGAGCGCAGCGCGGATCTCTCCTACCCCTCACTGTGTCCCGGTCTCCCGCAGCCATTCAGAAATGTGGCTGGGCCGTCAGCCAATGAGAGCTCATCTGCCGGCAGCCAATCGGGTCTTCCGACTGCCGGTCACGCGATACACACCTTTTTTGTCCCCCCATCTGGGCACGTCCCAGGGGAAAACAACTGCGTTTTGCAATGGTCAGTGGGAGCACATTGTGAATATAATTCTATTGCATGTAGGTTACAAATACACTTTAAAAATAAAACTCCATACAGGCAAGTCTTCTACCATTAAGGCCTCCATCCCTATAGTTTGCAGAATGGGGTGATAATATCGGGTATTGTTTGACCTAAAACCGCATAATTCAATTCTCTATTAAGAAGCCAATTGTGAATTGTTTGTGCGGACGTGCGTTGGATAGTTACAAAGCGAAAAAGCAATTACATAGAAAATTACTATCTCACAACATTTTTGTTATTTTTATCTGGTAAATACAATGCGCAGGAGTTGAACAAAAGTCCAAATCACTTGCATACATCCGTTTTGCCAGAAGCAAATTGGATGAACCTGTTTATACGTCTCTCCTATAGGGGTTATTATTATGCAAATGTCACTGAAGCATCTTTTGCGCAGTATGAAATTGTAGCGCCATTTACAACTAATTAAGTTACTGACTGTGATTCTTGTACTATCGCTTTAAAGAGCAAACAGCAATTATTCTAAACTAAACTGTTAAATACATTGTAGATAATTGTTACAACACAAAACATCAGCACTTTTCAGTACAGGAATAGAACCAGGGCGATTAGTAACGAGTCATGTGACTCATGTAATCATTGCTCAGAAAAATCATACAGTATTTATCTTTTAACAACAAAATTAAATTCAGGTATTTCCAGGAAGTACAGCTAATGTATTCTACAATATAAAACAATGAAAGCATCTTTATTTTACAGTTTCATGTACAAGTTATTTGCTATAATCGGTTATTATATGATTAATACAATTTTATTATTACTACTACTACCACTACTACCCCCACCATTATTTATATGGCACCACAAGTAGCCACAATGCCTTTCAGGGGTCAATAATACAATTGCACATCAGTACATAATATAAATTAACTATAACAAAATTATACAACCAAACGATGAGCGTTGTTAATGGGGGAAGTAAGGGGAGTAGTAGAGCAACTCATTGTGGCTAATGCAATCAAGAAATGGAAATATGCTTGGTGGAGGAGTGGAGTGTAACATAGTAACTAAGGTTGAAAAAAGACAATTGTCCATCAAGTTCAACCTATTTGTGGTCTCCTATGCAGTTTTATTATAGGACTAGTTATTTTTATGTTAGGACTAGTTATATTAACTATAATGCGTGCCTACGCACCAAAACCCTGAATATCTTTATCCAATAGGAATTTATCTAACCCATTCTTAAAGGTGTTGACTGAGTTCGCAGTTACTACTCTCTCAGGCAGGGAATTCCAAACATGTATTGTCCTTACTGTGAAAAAACCTTTTCGCCTCAATGTGTGGAAACTCCTCTCCTCTAACCTAAGCGAATGACCACGTGTCCTCTGTGCTGATCTTATAGAAAACAGGTCCCTCCCAAGCTCTGTGTATTGACCCCTTATATATTTGTAGATGTTGGTCATGTCTCCTCTTAGTCTCCTCTTTTCCAGTGTAAACATGCCTAGCCTTGCAACTAGAAGGGTAAACTGGGATAAAAAAGCAAAGCACTGAATCAAAGCAGCTTTTCACCTCGATTTGCTAGTTCCAGCAGCAGAGTACTGTAGATTCCCCTGTGTGTGTTGTCAATGATGAGAACTCATACAAGAATGTGTTTGTTCATTGATTAATCCCAAAATTGACAGCAGTCAGTGTTAACCAATGCAGAGGCATCGCGGGGGAGGGGGGAGGGGGGTTGCTGCTCTGAGACTGAGAGCTGGTTGCTACTCTGTGACATTATCATGCAGCAATCGGTTCCTGTGACTGAGGAGGGGTCACCAGTGTGAAGGGATAGTCTCCGTGGGCTGCCCATCATCTCCAGGAATGCTACCCCCACCCTCCGAGTGATGTAAACCAGGGCAAGGCCATGCCCCTTTCATTTGTAAGGCACTACAATGCTTTGCCAGAAAGTCAGGATAACAGAGCAACACAGACATTCAGGGACAGGGACATTCAATGTAAACAAAATACTGTAAAAGACTAGAAGTCCACACAGGAGAGAGCTTACAGCCAAAGGGTAACTATAGTGATTGCAAGGGTGCCATTGCTATGGAGACATGAGATTTAGGTTGCCCAGCTCTGGTGTGCTTAGTTCACGTGCATTAATAATAAGCTCCCTAAACCACACAGTATGAACGGAGCTGCAAATTCAAAAATTTAAATTTTGTTATCTATTGCTTGTACTTGTACTGTTTGGTGTGCTTTGTTCATGTGCATTGATATTAAGCTCTTTGATCCACGCAGTTTGAACGGAGCTGCAAGTTAAATATATATATATATATATATATATATATATAACATAGATGAAGTTTGGCACTCGTCAGACATGTACTTAGCTGCAGCCGGTGCCTTCATAAAGGGTAATCACAGGAGACAAAGATGCGGCACTCAGGGCTTTTGAAAAATACACAGCAACAACTTCTTGCTTTGCAACGTTTCAGTAGACCAACCTACTGTCGTCAGGCTTTAATATCAAATAAAAACATGTACATACCTTTATATCATCACCTCGTGCAATCCCGCCAGCTCGCCCCGGGACCACTCACCCGCCGAGTCGTGCAGGGAATGACGTCATCAACAAGCGACGACGCCGTGACGTACCCTTCACCATGGTAACAAATGTAAGCAATGCAGCGGAGAACTGTGTGTGCTGAAAGCATATGGAATGTAGTAATCATTACAATTCAAACACAACTTTGCAATAGATTAATCATAATCAGTACACAAGCTGCAACAATATTATATATAGGATACTCATTGAGGACATCAATAGCTATATTATTTAAAAAAGCATGAATAAGAGATTGATTCATTAAGCCCCCGTGGGTGTATTACCCCAAGGCGCAGAATCCATTTAGATTCTAATTGTAATAGTTTGGCACCTCTATTTCCTCCTCTCATATCTGCTGGTATATGATCAATCATTCTGTACCTTATACTATGTATTGGGTGTTTAAAACAAGCGAAGTGCCTGGCAACCGGCTGTTCACTGGTGCCAGTATCTAGGGCATTTCGAATAGCTGAACGATGGGCAGACATCCTTTCTTTAAATTTACGTTCGGTCTTGTCGATATAGCTAAGACCACAGGGGCATATAATTTGATAAATAATAAAATTGGAATTACAAGTCAGTTGGTAATGGATGGGAATTTTTTGCCCTGTCTGGGGATGGTTGAAACTGTCTCCCGTGAGCAGGTATTGACACGTTACACATGCACATTTAATATTTCCAAGCTTGGGATTCTTACCTAAAAAGGTCTTAGCTGAGGATTCTCTTTTTAATTTAGCTACATCTGTCTTGACTAACCAATCTCGCAGATTTCTGCCGCGTGAATAACACGGCATTAAATTGGTGTCCTTCAAATTTAGGTTATCATCTGAGGTGATAATAGGCCAGTGTTTTTTGGTTATCGTATTAATCTGGGAAGATTTAGTGTGAAATTTGTTTACCCATGGTAGAACAGATTTAGTCCCACTAGTTTTTTTGGTACTGGATAGAAGTGTCTCTCTATCTAGAGACATTACCTTGTTTTTAGAGCACTTTAATGCTTTTAACGAATAGCCTCTAATTAACAATTTATCAATGAGAGAGTCTATTTGTAACTCCGCTATATCATTGTTGCTGTTTATTCGCCTAATCCTAATCATCTGAGAGTAAGGAAGTCCCCTCGTCATTGATTTAGGATGGCAGCTGTTAGCATGTAAAAGTTGTTGTTTATCCGTAGGTTTTACAAATAAAGTGGTAGTCAAACTTGAACCTGTAATCTGAATCTGTACATCAAGGAAGCTAATAATGTTTTGATTCATCTTGAAGGTGAATTTGATGGGTCCTTCTGTGGCATTATAGTCGTTCAACAGATTTTCCAACTCTATATGATTACCTTTCCACAGGATGATAAGATCATCTATGTACCTGTTAAATAACAGCACCTGGGAAGAAAATAAAGGATTATTGTAGAACAAATCCTCCTCTACTCCAAACATGACTATATTTGCATAGACTGGCGCCACAGAAGAACCCATCGCACACCCTTGAATTTGCATGTAAAACTGTTTATCGTACAAGAAAAAATTCATAGTCAAAATTAATTCTAGCAGTTGTAAAATAACATCAATTTTTGATAAATTAAAGGCATCCTTCCTCAATAAAAACCTTTTGACCGCCGCCAGACCAAACTGGTGCGGAATTGATGTGTACAGACTAACTACATCAACGGTTACTAACCAGGTATCTTCCGTAATCGTAGTAACCTTGTTCAGATTATTTAACAAACTTGTTGTATCTAGTAGGAAGCTCGGTTCATTGCGAATTAGCGGTTGTAATAGAGCATCCAATAAACATGCTGATGGTTGCAATAATGCACCCCTGGCCGATACTATGGGGCGACCAGGTGGGGGATTAATGCCTTTATGAATTTTGGGAATTAAATAAAAAATGGGGACTAAAGGATGTTCCGGCACTAAAATTTTTCTTATATCTTCCGTTATTAAATTCACTGCTAGCGCTTGTTGTAAAATAATTTCCAATTTTTTCTTACAGAGACCTGTGGGATTGGATTGTAATTTAAGATAAATACTATTATCAGATAGTTGTTTCTGTGCCTCCTTGTTGTAATCAACGAAATCTTGTAGGACAATTGCCCCTCCCTTATCCGCAGAGCGGATAATCAAATTGGGATTATTAGAGAGCGATTTTAATGTCTCTCTTTCTTGTACAGTAAGATTTGGATGACATAGGACATTACTGTTAGTGGCTGTCACTACATCCTGTTCCAATAATCTCATAAAAGTTTTAATACTAGAATTGTATGAAATCGGCTCAAAGACTGATTTGGGCAAAAAAGGTTTTAACTGTTTAGGAATTGGAACTCTGTCTACTGGATCATGTCCTGGATTTTCTTTGAAATGTTCCTTCAACTTAATCTTCCTTTGCAATGAATATTTTTCGATATTCCATTGCAAGGGGTCAAATGGAACTGATGGAACAAAGGACAAACCTTTGCTTAGTAAGTTCATTTCAGTAGATGATAGTTCATATGAAGATAAATTCACTATGTTGTTTTTTTGGTTGTCGGTGGACGCCCTCCTCTTCCTCTGCCTTTCGTTTTGGCCACTTCTCCTGGTGCGCCATCTTTTCCTGGGTTTTTCACTCCTCTTGTTCTTGATCCTAAAGGGGCAGCAGCTTGGTTGGGTTTGTCCGTATCGCTGTTGGTCTCCTGAGATGACTCTGTATCAAATCGGGTGAAAGGTCTTCTATCTCTGCGAAAAAACGGACGTCTTTTTCCCTCTGTTCTATTGTCAGATAGCCATCTATAAACTGAATGTTTTTCGTAATCTTGTTCGACTTTTAATAATTTTTCTTTTTTAAAAGCTATCAGTTCTCTTTTATAGAGGGAAATTTGCTGTTGTAATTTGTCCAACCAGTCTCCTTCTTTATCAGCTGCCAAAGCCGGAGTGTGTATCAGCTCAAAGGCAGCTATTTTGTTTTTAACCACTTCCATTTCTTTTTTGGATTGTTCTATCACTAGGAGGATGAGATCAAACGAACATTTGTTTAATATGGCAGTCCAGCGTCGACAAAATTGTACGTCGTAGCGTCCTATAGTGGGACAATTTCTCACCCGGAATCCTCTGGGTATTTTCTTCATTTTATAGTAGTCACTGAGTGACAACCCGTGTAGATAGAAATCCACTTCCTTCTTTTTTAATTTTAACAAATCTTTAAAGATGTTCTCCACTGACGTTGCCTCCGCTTCGTCATTAATCCCCTTGTCGCAGAGTATTCCCTCCGCTTCAGATTCTGAGAAAGATAAGATGTCTCCTTCTGGAAACTTAAAGTGTCCAAATTGGTCCTCAATGTGTTCCATTGTCACAGAAAAAATGTATATAGGTCCGCAGTAGTTATCACAACACAGCTAGTGACTGTGACCTCAATTATATGCCCCTGTGGTCTTAGCTATATCGGCAAGACCGAACGTAAAT
Organism: Pseudophryne corroboree; assembly: GCF_028390025.1. Taxonomy (NCBI): domain Eukaryota; kingdom Metazoa; phylum Chordata; class Amphibia; order Anura; family Myobatrachidae; genus Pseudophryne; species Pseudophryne corroboree. Next base: position 1,169,649,090 of record NC_086444.1, read on the forward strand.
TTAAAGAAAGGATGTCTGCCCATCGTTCAGCTATTCGAAATGCCCTAGATACTGGCACCAGTGAACAGCCGGTTGCCAGGCACTTCGCTTGTTTTAAACACCCAATACATAGTATAAGGTACAGAATGATTGATCATATACCAGCAGATATGAGAGGAGGAAATAGAGGTGCCAAACTATTACAATTAGAATCTAAATGGATTCTGCGCCTTGGGGTAATACACCCACGGGGGCTTAATGAATCAATCTCTTATTCATGCTTTTTTAAATAATATAGCTATTGATGTCCTCAATGAGTATCCTATATATAATATTGTTGCAGCTTGTGTACTGATTATGATTAATCTATTGCAAAGTTGTGTTTGAATTGTAATGATTACTACATTCCATATGCTTTCAGCACACACAGTTCTCCGCTGCATTGCTTACATTTGTTACCATGGTGAAGGGTACGTCACGGCGTCGTCGCTTGTTGATGACGTCATTCCCTGCACGGCTCGGCGGGTGAGTGGTCCCGGGGCGAGCTGGCGGGATTGCACGAGGTGATGATATAAAGGTATGTACATGTTTTTATTTGATATTAAAGCCTGACGACAGTAGGTTGGTCTACTGAAACGTTGCAAAGCAAGAAGTTGTTGCTGTGTATTTTTCAAAAGCCCTGAGTGCCGCATCTTTGTCTCCTGTGATTACCCTGTATGAAGGCACCGGCTGCAGCTAAGTACATGTCTGACGAGTGCCAAACTTCATCTATGTTACATTAGGAAAGATCACATAGCAGTGATTATTCCAGTTGGGGCACCCAGCAATTTTCAATTACATTGTCACCAGGCGATTCCTGTGTCTCTAGTACATCTAGAGGTTTTGTTTTTTAACAGTATATATGGTAACGTGTGTGGTGCAGTGCTCTATATTGAGGTCACAGTCACTAGCTGTGTTGTGATAACTACTGCGGACCTATATACATTTTTTCTGTGACAATGGAACACATTGAGGACCAATTTGGACACTTTAAGTTTCCAGAAGGAGACATCTTATCTTTCTCAGAATCTGAAGCGGAGGGAATACTCTGCGACAAGGGGATTAATGACGAAGCGGAGGCAACGTCAGTGGAGAACATCTTTAAAGATTTGTTAAAATTAAAAAAGAAGGAAGTGGATTTCTATCTACACGGGTTGTCACTCAGTGACTACTATAAAATGAAGAAAATACCCAGAGGATTCCGGGTGAGAAATTGTCCCACTATAGGACGCTACGACGTACAATTTTGTCGACGCTGGACTGCCATATTAAACAAATGTTCGTTTGATCTCATCCTCCTAGTGATAGAACAATCCAAAAAAGAAATGGAAGTGGTTAAAAACAAAATAGCTGCCTTTGAGCTGATACACACTCCGGCTTTGGCAGCTGATAAAGAAGGAGACTGGTTGGACAAATTACAACAGCAAATTTCCCTCTATAAAAGAGAACTGATAGCTTTTAAAAAAGAAAAATTATTAAAAGTCGAACAAGATTACGAAAAACATTCAGTTTATAGATGGCTATCTGACAATAGAACAGAGGGAAAAAGACGTCCGTTTTTTCGCAGAGATAGAAGACCTTTCACCCGATTTGATACAGAGTCATCTCAGGAGACCAACAGCGATACGGACAAACCCAACCAAGCTGCTGCCCCTTTAGGATCAAGAACAAGAGGAGTGAAAAACCCAGGAAAAGATGGCGCACCAGGAGAAGTGGCCAAAACGAAAGGCAGAGGAAGAGGAGGGCGTCCACCGACAACCAAAAAAACAACATAGTGAATTTATCTTCATATGAACTATCATCTACTGAAATGAACTTACTAAGCAAAGGTTTGTCCTTTGTTCCATCAGTTCCATTTGACCCCTTGCAATGGAATATCGAAAAATATTCATTGCAAAGGAAGATTAAGTTGAAGGAACATTTCAAAGAAAATCCAGGACATGATCCAGTAGACAGAGTTCCAATTCCTAAACAGTTAAAACCTTTTTTGCCCAAATCAGTCTTTGAGCCGATTTCATACAATTCTAGTATTAAAACTTTTATGAGATTATTGGAACAGGATGTAGTGACAGCCACTAACAGTAATGTCCTATGTCATCCAAATCTTACTGTACAAGAAAGAGAGGCATTAAAATCGCTCTCTAATAATCCCAATTTGATTATCCGCTCTGCGGATAAGGGAGGGGCAATTGTCCTACAAGATTTCGTTGATTACAACAAGGAGGCACAGAAACAACTATCTGATAATAGTATTTATCTTAAATTACAATCCAATCCCACAGGTCTCTGTAAGAAAAAATTGGAAATTATTTTACAACAAGCGCTAGCAGTGAATTTAATAACGGAAGATATAAGAAAAATTTTAGTGCCGGAACATCCTTTAGTCCCCATTTTTTATTTAATTCCCAAAATTCATAAAGGCATTAATCCCCCACCTGGTCGCCCCATAGTATCGGCCAGGGGTGCATTATTGCAACCATCAGCATGTTTATTGGATGCTCTATTACAACCGCTAATTCGCAATGAACCGAGCTTCCTACTAGATACAACAAGTTTGTTAAATAATCTGAACAAGGTTACTACGATTACGGAAGATACCTGGTTAGTAACCGTTGATGTAGTTAGTCTGTACACATCAATTCCGCACCAGTTTGGTCTGGCGGCGGTCAAAAGGTTTTTATTGAGGAAGGATGCCTTTAATTTATCAAAAATTGATGTTATTTTACAACTGCTAGAATTAATTTTGACTATGAATTTTTTCTTGTACGATAAACAGTTTTACATGCAAATTCAAGGGTGTGCGATGGGTTCTTCTGTGGCGCCAGTCTATGCAAATATAGTCATGTTTGGAGTAGAGGAGGATTTGTTCTACAATAATCCTTTATTTTCTTCCCAGGTGCTGTTATTTAACAGGTACATAGATGATCTTATCATCCTGTGGAAAGGTAATCATATAGAGTTGGAAAATCTGTTGAACGACTATAATGCCACAGAAGGACCCATCAAATTCACCTTCAAGATGAATCAAAACATTATTAGCTTCCTTGATGTACAGATTCAGATTACAGGTTCAAGTTTGACTACCACTTTATTTGTAAAACCTACGGATAAACAACAACTTTTACATGCTAACAGCTGCCATCCTAAATCAATGACGAGGGGACTTCCTTACTCTCAGATGATTAGGATTAGGCGAATAAACAGCAACAATGATATAGCGGAGTTACAAATAGACTCTCTCATTGATAAATTGTTAATTAGAGGCTATTCGTTAAAAGCATTAAAGTGCTCTAAAAACAAGGTAATGTCTCTAGATAGAGAGACACTTCTATCCAGTACCAAAAAAACTAGTGGGACTAAATCTGTTCTACCATGGGTAAACAAATTTCACACTAAATCTTCCCAGATTAATACGATAACCAAAAAACACTGGCCTATTATCACCTCAGATGATAACCTAAATTTGAAGGACACCAATTTAATGCCGTGTTATTCACGCGGCAGAAATCTGCGAGATTGGTTAGTCAAGACAGATGTAGCTAAATTAAAAAGAGAATCCTCAGCTAAGACCTTTTTAGGTAAGAATCCCAAGCTTGGAAATATTAAATGTGCATGTGTAACGTGTCAATACCTGCTCACGGGAGACAGTTTCAACCATCCCCAGACAGGGCAAAAAATTCCCATCCATTACCAACTGACTTGTAATTCCAATTTTATTATTTATCAAATTATATGCCCCTGTGGTCTTAGCTATATCGGCAAGACCGAACGTAAATTTAAAGAAAGGATGTCTGCCCATCGTTCAGCTATTCGAAATGCCCTAGATACTGGCACCAGTGAACAGCCGGTTGCCAGGCACTTCGCTTGTTTTAAACACCCAATACATAGTATAAGGTACAGAATGATTGATCATATACCAGCAGATATGAGAGGAGGAAATAGAGGTGCCAAACTATTACAATTAGAATCTAAATGGATTCTGCGCCTTGGGGTAATACACCCACGGGGGCTTAATGAATCAATCTCTTATTCATGCTTTTTTAAATAATATAGCTATTGATGTCCTCAATGAGTATCCTATATATAATATTGTTGCAGCTTGTGTACTGATTATGATTAATCTATTGCAAAGTTGTGTTTGAATTGTAATGATTACTACATTCCATATGCTTTCAGCACACACAGTTCTCCGCTGCATTGCTTACATTTGTTACCATGGTGAAGGGTACGTCACAGCGTCGTCGCTTGTTGATGACGTCATTCCCTGCACGGCTCGGCGGGTGAGTGGTCCCGGGGCGAGCTGGCGGGATTGCACGAGGTGATGATATAAAGGTATGTACATGTTTTTATTTGATATTAAAGCCTGACGACAGTAGGTTGGTCTACTGAAACGTTGCAAAGCAAGAAGTTGTTGCTGTGTATTTTTCAAAAGCCCTGAGTGCCGCATCTTTGTCTCCTATATATATATATATATATATATGACAAGAATTACTCTCCCACTGCGCTATTTCAAATAAAACACTAAAATTAATTAATTATATGGCTGCCTGTATCCTCTAAGTTCCCTGTTAGGAGGAACTAAATGTGTGAAAATATGAAATGAAATAGAGGAGATGGCGCCAAGGGAGTTATATCAACGCCCTACCTAAAAACGGACCCTCACAGTACTCTCCGGATAAATTACGTCAGATAACAAATACTAACATAAAAATTTATTAAAACAACATATAAACCCGACACAAATGTTCATAAGTATACAGAGTTGATACATTTACATTTCTCGCACAATTTGAACAATCAGTTTGTAGTGATGAGGAAAAAGCGTAGATATATCACTACGATTTCCTCCTTCTCCTTATTGTAGATTCGGAGGTAACATCAGATAATAGATAGATAAATAACCCAACGCGTTTCGTCTTGTTCCAAGACTTCATCAGGGGTAAAATCTACAATTGTAGAATAATAAGTCAACAAATACATAGCAATAAGCATCTTACACTCACATATAACATGACATATTGGTATCAAAAGAACATGACATAGCAACATGAGGAGGAAAACAGAATAAATAACATGAAGAAAGAGGAAAAAAGAGAACCAAAAAGCACAGGTTATGAAAAACATACCTCTTCATTTCAGAACATATTGTCAGCACATAAAAGGTCATTCAAAGATGTATGAACAACGTTTCAATATTTCAATGGGACTTGATTGATACAGCGAGGACCATACCTAATTAAAAAAACGTTTAATAACCTTTATTAATTAAAGGACACTTTTTGTTCAATTAGGCAGAGATTGGGATTAATCCAAGGGAACGGCACATACCTCATATATCATCAGCTTGAGTCTGACATTCAGATATTCGAATATGGGGAAGATTCATATGTGTATAGAATCTAACTGGTTCGCAAGCATAAGGAACCTAATAAATTGATTAATTGGGTATTAATTATAAGAACACCTACGAGTTCATAAATAGACCCCTATCTTATTTTGACACCCATAATTATAAAAATTCTGGTATCATTAATGTCTGATCACTAATGAACAGATCTCATGACTAACCCGTGTGGTTTCTATATATGATACAGAACAAAGCCACAGAATTGGCTATAACAAACACCAATGTTACCACTATACAATGATCCTCTACTAAATGATCTGATTATAACCAGCCATTTATTCATATTTGGAAAACCCAGGACTAATTGTATTAACCATCAGTATAGTGAACCCACATGATATGTTTATTAGGGAAACCCATCCTTTATGGACGGTATCACTGATCTATGATCGAATAATTCAAAGAAATTACTCAAAGTGCTACCCACAGGGGGTGTAGTTCATTAGTGCCAATCATTAAAGAAATCTCTATAATATAGCACATACCTCGTCGGTCAGCAGCTTGAACCTGACACTCAGAGACTCAGGAGTGAAGGCAATTCAAATGGGTATAATGTCTAACCAATTTAGAACACGTGGTAGACCTGGTAAATTAATTGGGTTGATATCAATTAGACCATCTATTAAAGTACCAGTATGGTACAAAGAGTTCCCACCCCATGGAGAAACAAATACTCCTTTCACTTAGTAAGGGGAAGATCTATTAACTATAAAAATTATATAAGTGAGTGTATAACTCATACAACTTAGTTTCATATTCATGAATAAATCTGTCATATTTATATAGTGAATATATATAATTAGTGCATATCATATACTCTTTAAAAAAATTACATTTATAAATGATTAGTGGTTAACCAGTCAATAAAATACATATAGTTGGTACAAAGTGTATACTAATAAATGGGACCACTTTCAAAGTTGATAATATACTATTGTAAAATCAAAAACAAAACCTTACCCTCCAGTGGTGCAGTGCTGACAGCCAAGTCTCTGTATAATGAGGCATTGGACCTGATAACCACCCTTTATAAAGGGAAAAGTGATTACATCACTTCCCTTGCAATGTGATTGGTGCTCTATATATATGTGCTCCATTTACTATATCAGAATGGAGATAACTTAACCAAAAGTGCATAGATTTATAATTTTCAAATAATCAAACTAAGTGTATTAACGGTATTATTATGAGAATAACTCCTTAGGAGGAAATACCTAATTGATTAATATTACCCATAATGCTTTTCACTGTCTCTCTGGTTACTATTTAGGGAAACCAAACCTGGCTAAATGCCAGGAATGATGTTGGACACACCCCATCTCCCCTTGATCGTATTGCATGACGCTGGAGCTATAATAAATAAATAAATAAATAAAAGTAAAATTAAAATTAAAATGGAAATAAAAATAAAAAAACAAAAAATAAATAAAAATAAATACTAATAATAAAAATAAATAATAATAATAAAAAATAATAATAAAAAATAATAATAAAAAATAATAATAAAATATATATTTTTTTTTTATTATTATTATTTATTTTTATTATTAGTATTTATTTTTATTTATTTTTTTTTATTTTTATTTCCATTTTTATTTTAATTTTACTTTTATTTATTTATTTATTTATTATAGCTCCAGCGTCATGCAATACGATCAAGGGGAATTACCCACAGGGGATCAGTCTAATATGTAGGACATGAAACTGAGTTAAATGAGATGGGGTGTGTCCAACATCATTCCTGGCATTTAGCCAGGTTTGGTTTCCCTAAATAGTAATTTATCCGGAGAGTACTGTGAGGGTCCGTTTTTAGGTAGGGCGTTGATATAACTCCCTTGGCGCCATCTCCTCTATTTCATTTCATATATATATATATATATATAAAACAATTCCCAAGTGCGCTATATTAGTTGAATATTTTTTCATAGATTCTCCCAAGAATACCCAAATGGATGTCGACTGTAAACTGGAGAATACTATTTCCTGAGGTCCTGAAACAGATAACCCCTCACCAGAGAATCACCCAAACAAGAGGCCCAAGGCCAATTAGTACCAATTGTTGGTTTATTAACACAGATTACACACATACACATTAAAAAGTTTTTACAAAAAATAAAATATGTAGATCAGTGAGAAATGTCCAGAATGTGATGATTAACAAGGTGTGAGCTCAAAAGGGAGTATCTTCACAAACTGAGTTAATGACATGTGGCTGACAGATCCAACGCGTTTCGTCTTCATCGGGGGTAATTCTTTAAGGGTGAAAAAAGAATGATTTCCTTAGTATTTAACAAAAGAGACTAAGGGGTACATTTACTAAGCAGTGATAAGAGTGGAGAAGTGAGCCAGTGGAGAAATTTCCCCATCAACCAATCAGCAGCTCTGTATCATTTTATAGTATGCAAATTATAGATGTTACTTCAGTGCTGATTGGTTGCCATGGGCAACTTCTCCACTGGCTCACTTCTCCGCTCTTATCACTGTTTAGTAAATGTACCCCTAAGTGTAGTAGAGGAAGAATGGATGTAATTGACAGGTACCTACCAATAACGAAAGTAGGACCAAATATGCAATTAAGAATGTGTATGTCAAAGGTCATAACCTAATGAAAAAATGAAAGACACACTATTTATGGATATAGTCAAAACAAAAAATTATGTAGAAAAAATTTGACTCAATAGACATACCTGAGAATAAGTAATTTATTCCCAAATGAAGCTTCTAAAATCTGATAGCTTGTGATAAAGCTCATCCAAAAAAATGATACCTGTGTAACGGTGTCCTTGAAACCACCTAATAAAGATGGAGGACATAATGTGTGATATAAACCTAACTAGGGTACATTACTTTGTAGGAGTAACAGACCTTATAGGCACATACCTGAATGTACTAGAGAGCTTTGACATCCATATGGTTTTACTCAAACTTGAAAAAATGTATATCTAAAAAATTCAAAAAATAATATATACATTTAGCGTGGGGTGTGTCAGCCATCATATACCACACTACAAATATATAAACATACATACCACAATGGTATAGCAGAAGTTAAAGACACTGAGACCTCCACAGTAGAATTCACAATTGGATCTTAAAAGTAAAAAAAATAGGATTTTGATACCTACCGGTAAATCCTTTTCTCTTAGTCCGTAGAGGATGCTGGGGATGCTTCAAGAACCATGGGGTATAGACAGGATCCGCAGGAGACATGGGCACTTTAAGACTTTAAAAGGGGTGTGAACTGGCTCCTCCCTCTATGCCCCTCCTCCAGACTCCAGTTATAGGAACTGTGCCCAGGGAGACGGACATTTCGAGGAAAGAATTTATTGTTAAACCACGGTGAGCATTTTACCAGCTCATACCTCCAGTATGCCGCAGAATGTGCATTCAATAGAATACCAGCCGACAGCATGAAGAATATGCAGCAATACGCTGACATAAAATGTAACACAACCTATGTGTGTAAACACAACCAGTAACAGCATAACGCATGCTATGGCCTGAATATCGTCAGCAACATGCTGACTTAAACACAACACACCATGTGTGTAAACATACCCAATGACTGCAGATACAGTAAGCACTAAGAGAAAAGGATTTACCAGTAGGTATCAAAATCCTATTTTCTCATACGTCCTAGAGGATGCTGGGGATGCTTCAAGAACCATGGGGTTTATACCAAAGCTCTAGAACGGGCGGGAGAGTGCGGATGACTCTGCAGCACCGATTGACCAAACAAGAGGTCCTCCTCAGCCAGGGTATCAAACTTGTAAACTTCGCGAAGGTGTTTGATCCCGACCAAATAGCAGCTCGGCAAAGCTGTAATACCGAGACCCCTCGGCAGCCGCCCAGGATGAGCCCACCTTTCTGGTAGAATGGGCCTTCACCGATTTCGGTAACGGCAATCCCGCCGTAGAATGAGCCTGCTGAATCGTATTACAGATCCAGCGTGCAATAGTCTGCTTGGAAGCAGGAGCCCCAATCTTGTTTGGAGCCCACAGGACAACAGAGCCTCTGTTTTCCTAACCTGAGCAGTTCTGGCGACATACTGTAGATTGTCAAAGCTCTGACAACATCGAGAGACTTCGATTCCGCCAAGGCATCAGTAGCCACTGGCACCATAATAGGCTGGTTTACGTGAAACGATGAAACCACTTTTGGCAGAAATTGCTGACGAGTTCTCAACTCCGCACTATTTGCATGGAAGATTAAATAGGGGCTTTTGTGAGACAAAGCCGCCAATTCAGACACCCGCCTTGCGGATGCCAAGGCCAACAGCATGACCACTTTCCAAGTAAGGAATTTCAACTCAACCTTACGCAAAGATTCAAACCAATGAGATTAAAGGAATTGCAACACCACGTAAGATCCCACGGTGCCACAGGGGGCACAAAGGGAGGTTGGATGTGCAGCACGCCCTTCACGAAGGTCTGAACTTCTGGAAGGGAGGCCAATTCTTTCTGAAAGAAAATAGATAAGGCCGAAATTTGTACACTAATGGAGCCTAACTTTAGGCCCACATCCACACCTGCTTGCAAAAAATGGCTCAACCGCCCCAGCTGAAATTTTTTTGTTGGAGCCTTCCTGGATTCACTTCAAGACACATATTTTCTCCAAATACGGTGGTAAAGCATCGCCGTTACTTCTTTTCTAGCCTGAAGCAGTCTGGGAATGACTTCACTGGGAATACCCTTTCGGGCTAGGATATGGCGTTCAATCGCCATGCCGTCAAACGCAGCCGCGGTAAGTCTTGATACACGCACGGTCCTTGCTGTAACAGGTCCTCTCGTAGAGGAAGAGACCAGGGATCTTCGATGAGTAATTCTTGAAGATCTGGATAGCAAGCCCTCCTTGGCCCATCCGGAACAATGAGGATCGCCTGAACCTTTGTACTTCTTATGATCTTTATCTCTTCAGAAAGAGTGGAAATGGAGGGAACACATAGACCGACTGAAACACCCACGGTGTCACCAGGGCGTCCACCGCTATTGCTTGAGGGTCCCTTGACCTGGGACCATATCTCTGAAGTTTCTTGTTGAGGCGAGACGCCATCATGTCTATTTGAGGAATTCCCCAAAGACTTGTCACTTTTGTGAAAACCACTTGATGAAGACCCCACTCTCCTGAATGAAGATCGTATCTGCTGAGGAAGTCTGTTTCCCAGTTGTCTACACCCGGAATGAAGACCGCTAGTATAGCGTTTACATGCCTTTCCGCCCAGCGGAAAACTCTTGTGGCTTCTACCATTGCCGCTTTGTTCTTCGTTCCACCCTAGCGGTTTACTTACGCCAATGCTGTTAAGTTGTCCGACTGAATTAAGACGGGCAGATCGCGAAGAAGATGTTCCGCTTGTAGACGGCCGTTGTAAATAGCCCTTAATTCCAGAATGCTTATTGCAGACAAGCTTCCAGGCTTGACCTTCTTCCCTGGAAATTCTTCCCCTGGAAAGACTGCTCCCCAGCCTCGGAGACTTGTATCCATGGACACCAGGATCTAATCCTGGATCCCGAACCTTCGTCCCTCTAGGAGGTGATAACTGTGCAGCCACCACAGAAGAGTCATTCTGGTTCTGGAAAATAGGATTATTTTCCGGTGCATGTGCAGGTGAGACCCGGACCACATGTCCAACTGGTCCCGCTAAAACCACTCTGGCATTTAACCTGCTCACCGAATGGCCTCGTAGGCTGCAACCATCTTCTTCATCAACGGAACGTATTGATGGATTTACACTGTTGCAAATTTGATCCGACTCTGGATCCTCAGATGTCTTTCCACTGGAAAAACCAAACTCTCAACAGTTCTGTATCCAACCTTATACCCAACTCCGACATCCGTGTCGTTGGGATCAACAGTGAATCTGGCAAGTTCAGGAGACAACCACTGTGTTGAAGAACAGTCAGAGAGAAAACAACGATTTGTACTACTTGTTTCTTGACCTCGCCGTAGTCAGGAGAGCGTCCCAGTACAGGATAGTAATGGCTTTTACTATTGAAGGAAAGCCATCATACTGCCATCACTCCGGTGAAATGGCAATGATAATCCTGAATAGCAAACCCAGGTAAGCCTAAGGCGGAAGGAACCGCACTTAAACCCTCTTTCTCCTTTTACAGATTTGAGATCCCTGCCCTGAGAGATTCCATCTTGTAGTTCAACTTCTTAAAAAGAATTTTTTTGGGATTGTTCTAACCGAGCTGTCCGGGCTCAGAAGCACAAAAAAGCTTGAATAACAGCTTTTTTTTTTTTTTTTTGTTTGAAAAATCAGTGAGGGGAATCATCTGGAAACTCCAGTATGCCCCCCTTGGGACTCTGTTCTTAACTCACCGGTCCATGTCCATTCCAGGACGGACTGAAGAGTATTAGACGTGTTCCCACCGGTGTGGGCTCCCGCAAGATAGACCCAGCGACATGTGGTGGATGTGGTATAAACAGAGGACGATATCTGCTTCTACGAACTTGAAAAGGCTGCTGACCTCTTACCTTTTCACCTTCCTCTACCTGCAAAGAAGGGGAAAAACGGTATCCATCCAGTCAAAATGACTGCGTCCTACAAAAATGCGTCACCAACCGTTGTGAGGGAACATAGCTCAAGAAGGTAGACTTACCAGTGGTATCTGCCGAGATCAACTTAACCAAGCCAGGTTTCACCTTCATAGGGAAGATACTCCAGTACTTCTCGGAGTCAGCCTCAGCATTCCATTGGTGAATCCACAACGCCCTCCTAGCCGGGACCGCCATGGAATTGGCCCGCGAACCCAAGAGTCCCATACCTCTTGTAGTCGCACGGCAGTATGCTGTAATGTTCCATATATGACCCAACTTGAGGAGTATCCCATCTCTCCCCAGGGTAATTATATCGGATGACAAGGTAACCGACCATTTCTGAATACAAGCACTTCCCCATGCGCATGTAATGCAAATATAATCAAAGCATATAATTAAAATATCACTTAGCTTCCTGTATACGATCCTTTGTGACAGGGCCCCGTGCAGAACAGGGGTTGACTCTCACTTTATTCTATCCACGGCGGGAAAAGAATAAACACTCGGACTCCTTGTGAGGATTTGAAACCATCTTGTCACGGCTGACCTAGAACTTTTCAACAGAGCGACCAGCACATGAGAAGGCATAACATTACTTCAGCATTCATTATTGAATATACACATTTAAATACACATATACACACATATATCTATATATATATATATATATATATATATATATATATATTTCATATATACATATTTTTGTCAGGAACATCAGGGTCCCTAGTGACGTTAATACGTTCTTAATGTGTATGAAACATGTACTGAATGCCCATGTTGTGGATCTAATCAGGAAACATCATGGTCAACATAAGAAATAGTATTCGTGTCGATATCAGGGAGTAGTAACTGGGCAAAATAACATTTTTGCGACCCCTAGGGGTCTGAGGGAAATATATTTTTAGTATTACGCCCACCACAAAAAATTACTACGTCTGTGTTCGAGCCACTGATCTATGCAACCGTACCATACATACATATGTATATATATATATATATATATATATATATATACACATACAGGTATAGCTTTCACATTATCATGTCAATTTTTTTACCCAGTCAGATTAGTCGGGGCCGACAGGGTCACCCACACACGTCTGTGTCTCCCATATAATGTTCTCATTAGAAAAGCATACATCTACTGACATGTTGACACTTATTTACATGAACCAAGTACCATCAGGAGTCGGCAGTGCTGACAGAGACGTTCCCATAGCCGTTTGTGGCAGAGCCCTCAGCCTCAGACATGCCTACTGTAAGGAATAGACCCAGTACTTTCTGTCAGGGAAACACAGCAGACGTTTACCAGCTCTAATTACACCATACTCATTATATATTGTGCTTTATTTCTAACATATATTGCACTAAACAACTGTGCCCCCCCCCCCCCCCCCCCTCCGTTTTTCACTGTGATCTGTTCAGCAGTGCTTTATTGGCAGGGCCAGCGTTTCTGAGGAGAAAATGGCGCTGGATCGAGCTGTGAGGGCTAAGCCACGCCTCCTTAATGGCGCGCTTCAGCCTCACTATTTTCTATATATTTATACCTGCGGGGGTCTGTATTTAGTGCCCAGGTACTTAATTTCTCTCTTGCCAGTCTCTATCTGAGGTAAACATGCTGCCCAGGGCGCCCCCCCCCCCCTCTCCCTGCACCCTTGTAGTGCCGCTTGTGTGTGGGAGCAATGGCGCGGTACCTCAGATAAAGTCTTCTGCCGTCACTGAAGTCTTCTGTTCTTCTTTTACTCACCCGGCTTCTTTCTTCTGGCTCTGCAAGGGGGGTGACTTCGCGGCTCTAGGAACGAGCAGCTAGGCGTACCAAGTGATCAGACCCTCTGGAGCTAATGATGTCCAGTAGCCTAAGAAGCAGAGCCTTTAAACTCACAGAAGTAGGTCTGCTTCTCTCCCCACAGTCCCACGATGCAGGGAGCCTGTTGCCAGCAGTGCTCTCTGAAAATAATAAACCTAACATAAAGTCTTTTCCGAGAAACTCAGTAGAGCTCCTCAGTGTGTGACCAGTCTCTCTGGGCACAGAATCTAACTGGAGTCTGGAGGAGGGGCATAGAGGGAGGAGCCAGTTCACACCCCTTTTAAAGTCTTAAAGTGCCCATGTCTCCTACGGATCCCGTCTATACCCCATGGTTCTTGAAGCATCCCCAGCATCCTCTAGGACGTATGAGAAATATTATTTCAATTAATGTGCACAAATTTGAACAACAATGAGCTCTCTATGAGAGCTTTCATAGATTTTAACTGCAGCCCATAAAAACAGGTAAGAGGGAAGAGAGCAGCTTATACACTCACCAGAATGGCTTATGCAGCAACCATGTGCAGAGGCGTCACTAGGGTTGGATTTCACCCTGTGTGGTAACTCATGGTGTCACCCGGTGTGGTAACTCATGGTGTCACCCCACATGGACCTCCTCCCATATCACACCACATGGAAACCTTAATAATGTTTTTGTACTAGTTTTACTTGTAAAAAGCAGAATCTGCAATCATTTCTGTAGCATGCTGGGGGCGGATGGCCATGAGTCCTTTGGGGCAAAGGGTGTCTAAGGTGAAAATCCAGAAAGATTCCCTTCTGGAAAGTGCACATTCTCTATCTCCTCCTCTTGGGCCTAGTTTCATAAATTCTAAAATTGTGAATTTAAAATCTTTAGTATTAGAATTTGGAACTTCCGAAAAATGCCGTGGTAGGCTGTGATTTGTAACCTTATTTTTTATACTACATAAATGCTCTTGTATTCTCAATTTGGCATTCCTTTTTGTTATTCCAACATACATCAAGTTACAGCATCATGTTATTCTATAAACTAAAAATTCGCTGTTACAATTTACCTTCTCTTTTAGGGTATACTTAAACCCATTCTCATACTCCCAAGAGAAAGTCGATCTTTCCATAAATTTGCAACAAATGCAGCGATTACATGGGAAACACCCCACAGTTTTTTTCAAAAAGGAGGAAGAACTATTATCTGGCTGGATGGCTGATTTTTTTTGTCCGTAATGCACTAGGTGCTCAGATATTTTTCAAATTACTGGCCCTTCTAAACACTACTTGAGGTTTACGGGGAAGTATCTGTCCAAGAACAGAGTCCTTCAACAGAATGGGCCAGTGTTTATCCAAAAATTTTGTAATTAAACGATTCTCTTTATTGTACGAGTAATAAAAGGCTTACATTTGGAGTCTCTCGTACTTTTAGTAGCCGAATCTTTGGATAAAAGACTGGCTCTATTAACATTACTTGCTCTATGTAAGGCTTCTTCAACCTTTTCCTGATTGAAACCTGTCTTTTAGCACATCTGCTTGTGTCAAAAAGTCACTAAAGATGCTACAATTTTTCCTCAATCTGAGGAACTGGTATATATTGCTTGTACTTGTACTGTTTGGTACACAGTAGCAAGGAAAGGCTCAGGACACTGCCTTTGTATGCGAGTGGTGATCTTGCTAGTACTACTGCTGTTTCATGCACTAGAAGAATACCTATTGCAGAAGCTGGGGCTAAACACAGTAAGGCATCTTTGTATGTAACATCATGTGATGATGCAGTCACTTCTAGAAGACGTGTCACCTGTAAAACAGGCAAGTCAGTGCAGAAAAAAGATACCAAGGCTGAAGAACAAACTGTGTGTTCACAAACTTAACAAATCCCTGAGCAGGGTCTAATGGTGTTCATGAGTACTATGTGCGAGTCTGACATTTCTGACACTGTACTCATAGAAAAGCCTCCTTTCACCATTTCTGCACTCTCTGTAAATGTTGGTAAGAGCAGCAGTAAACATTGAGACAGAAATTGAGGATGCTACCGTAGAAGTGAAACAGGATGTGAGGGATATTTGTGTCTCTGATTCTAAAATGGATATTGATGATGAGATCATGAGTGGTTCTAGGCACAAGGCAAGCAGGGTGAGCACCCAGGGCACTGCGGCCCTCCCATACCCTGCATCCCGCTCCCAGACTGCATCAGTGTGGGCACCCACTGCAGCTGGCGCCATTGTCGGACGATAGAGGTCATAAATGACCTCTAGTTTCTGTGTGGTGCTATGGGAGAGATGTCATGACGTCTGTCCCATAGAGGAGCGGGCGGCCAGAGACGGAGCAGCAGCGGCAGCAGCGGTAATGAAGCAGGAGCGGGGCTTGTGAGTATTGTGTTTTTTGTGTTTGTAAGCAGCGCTACTAGGGGGCACAACTACAGGGGGCACATTTACTTGGGGCACAACTACTGGGGCACATCTACTGGGGGCACAACTACTGGGGGCACAACTACTGGGGTCACAGCTACAGGGGGCACAGCTATAGGGGTCAAAGCTATATGGGCACAGCTACTGGGGGCACGACTACTGGGGGCACTACTGCAGGGTGCACAGCTACAGGGGGCACAACTACTGGGGGCACAACTACAGGGGGCATAACTGTGGCCACACCCCTTCCCTATGAAGCCTTGCCCCTATTGTTTGGCGCACACTATGTTTTACATGTCAGGGGGGGCACAAAAGGAAACTTTTGCCCTGGGCGCCACAAGGTCTAGAACCGGCGCTGGATGAGATGTTGTTTGTATCACAGTAATACAGCTACCAGTGGCAGCCATTGCCATGCCTGGGCATAAGATTAAAAAAAAGCCACCTCTTTTGTGTGGAACTATTTTTACCAAAATCCTGACAACATTTGTTAAGGCATCTGTTCTATTCCATTTGTGAGGCCAAAGTTAGTTGGAATTTGCAGTTCTGCAGTGCGTCTATTCATTTTCTTGGTTTCTTTTTTCCACCCTTAGCTATTGATATTGTATTCTTTTATAATCTTTTCTCTTTTATAATAAATACATTTTCTAAATCAAATGAATATAAATCAATCATTAAACAATCAATCAATCAATCAATCAACCAACCAGTCAGTCAATCAGTCATTCAATCAATCATTCATAAAATGCTTTACCTGCCTTGCACTACATACGCCACATCCATTTTCCTGTACCGCCCTGAGGCCTCTTCTTTTGAAAACATTCTTTCTATGGGGTCATATAGTTTATTAAACTGCCATCCTGTCTGCCACTGCAGTGTGCACAGTGTTTCATAGATTCGCTTTACTCTTTTAAACTGCCGTGTGTTTGTGCCGCTGCTCTGTGGCTTGGTTTAGCCAGCCAACCTTTGGCCAATATTGGTCAACAATATTGTAGGCTGTGAGATGGTCAAAATTGAGTTGAAATTGCTAGAAAGTAATGTTATTGAGGTTAATAATACTGTAAGAACAAAAACAGGTCCAAACAACAGGATTTTATCTGGTTTAGCAATATAATAATAATAATAATAATTATTATTATTATTATTATTATTATTATTATTTTAAATTCTACACCAAATCGTATTATAACAAAATAACAAAATATGTTTTCTATCCACAAAATGAGTTATGTTAAATAAATGTGATGGTTCTGATTATAAAAAAAATATTTAGTAACAGGACTGATTATGTAGCATCAAGTAACCTGACATATTTACAGAATGGTTTTTTTTTTACGTTTAACACCAGCAAAAATGTTATTTGCCAGCTGCAGATCATGAGATCAATATTATCAGTAGTTTGTATTATCATTTAATCATTATTGTATATCAAATTATTGAAATTGCAGCTCTGCCCTACCCTATCCCACTACTCCCCACTCTGTAGTGCATCCCATTTCCTTCCCACCACTACTCTGGAACATTTGCCGCCTGTTCTCTGTGACACGGCGCCTGCTCTGTCCTGTTCTCATATTTATGTGTTTTCGGCTGAACGTTCCTCCTCTCCTGGCTCCAGCTTGGCTAAGGTCTGTCTACCTACCAGTGGGGGCCGTTGGGACATGCATATTTTGGAGACGGGGCAGACCTGCCAAAACTAATAAATAGCTTCACACGTGTGCAATGGATTTACTTTAGAAAATAGCTAGAAACCTTCATAATAAAAGGTTATCGCTACTCCTCACCTCTATGGGGGGAATGCAAGTGTTTTGTATGCTGGCGGCCACTATATGTCGCCCGACAGAGCAATTCAAGTGTTGCTCCATTCGAGCATGCACAGCCCCCGGCACTGATATTACTGTTATGTTCTGTCATTTTGATGGACTGGTAACTAGTATTACATAAAGTAGATTTAGATACAGTAGACATATCTATAATGGGCGCATTTTGTGCGGTGAGTCCAGGGGGGCTAACATACCGCAAACCCTATACCCATGTCCAAGTAATTGCCTCTCCTGAGTCTCGCATCGGCGCTGCTGCTGCAGCAGAAATAACTTGCATGATAGCGCAGTGCTTTACGGATGCGCAGTAGAAATTGTTGCTGGGAACATGACGGGCGCCATGTTTCCAGAGACCTGCGTATGCTCAATAGAGATTAGTACCCACAAAAAGGATGGGGCCCGCACAGAATGCGCAAACGAGCCCCCTCCTGTAGACAATCAAAATCTAAGTTTAATTGGTGGCCTTTAAGAAATTGAAAAGCATTCCACGCCCCGCCCCCACCCCTTAGAGTATTATTGGTCTTTTTAATCTGTCACTCTGCAGTTCTGAACCAGGACTCTGCGAACATTGATTAATGACATATTGCAAATCTCGTTTCTACTGCTATCAATAAAATATAATCAGTGTACAGCACACTGTACATGTAGAGTAGTAGACAGGTCACCTTGGGGGGGGTCTGTAAGTGTCAGTAAGGGAGAAAGGTAGACTCCAAAAAGAAGCAAGTAGCACTCATATCTCCGACTCCAGTTTGTCCACATCTGCTATAGGTAATAACTATTGTCATTGGGTTTACTAAAGTGTACAGTATCTCAGATATGGCTGATGTCCTGGCTTATATACAATAAACTATCCTTGTTTCAGAAGCATCGTTCCATAAGCTGTATGTATAGAAAGCATCCTGGCATTACTTTGCTTTAAGAAAACAGCAGGCGATAATGTAGCTTAGTGTGCGATATTTCCAGCAGAGAACACATATAATGGATGCTTACAAGTCATCATCAATTTATCTCACCCAGGCTTCCCATTTCCTTTCATGGAGAGAGGTGGGAAACCAGAGTAGCTAACGATGCTTCCCAACACCCAGACCTGGAAACAGGCACTGTGCAACAGCTTGTGGCCTGCAGGGTCTCATCTCTGAATGTTGCCAGACCAGTATAATAGTGTACTGACTTGCCATACACAGAGCTCACATAAAACATCAGTTTTAGCCATTTCATGAATACAGGTGATTCTGAATGTGCCAAACAATGGGAAACAAGGGCTGATTACTGCTCTATTATATCTCAGCTGCTATAGAATCTATTCAGAGAATACAAACCATTACAATACTTCTACATTTCATGTACTTTACCTTTTCCATATGAATTCCATTTTTTTTTTTATGTCAAATGTGAATGTTTGAATCATATTTTGTTTGTGGCTTAAGTAAATTCAAAAAACTGTTTGCAGTTATAATGAAGAATATAGAGTTATGCAGCTGGATGCAACTGCTCTCGAGCATGTGCGTGATAAACATGCTAAATTATTGCTTCCACCGACCAAGCTTGAGAAGCAGACACCCACAGCCCTGCCCTGAATCATACTTGCCAACTTGTATTGCCTACATTCTGGGAGAAGCCTCGAGAGTAGCCCTTGCTGGCCACTTCAGTGGCTGGGCCATACACTCCACATGATTAGACTCGGCGCCACAACAGCAAAATGCTGTAATTCGCAGGTCCGTGTGAAGGGGGTGGGGCTAAAAGTGTGCAATCCGCATAATTGAATGCCGTACTCTTCCTACAGTGCTGTGATTCTAGTAATTATTGCCCATTCTGCCTGCGTCACTAGGAAGTGGGCAGGATGTGTGAGATGTACCTACTCTTCCAGGGGTGTGTGGTACTACCCGAAAAATAAGTCTCCCTGAACTTCTTGGAGAGTAGGCAAGTATGCCATGAATAAAAGAGAAAATTGACATTTACCACAAGCTAGAAAATCTGGCATTGCATTTCTGGATTTTCTAGCCTTTGGTAAATGCAATACCAGACGTTAGCATGGTTGCCAAGTCTCTTTCACCTATAACCTTCCAAACAGGGATGAACTGGGAGCAAGAATCAGCACCGGAATTCCTTAACTCTACATGCTTGATGACTCTGAGAAGACCACTTGGACGTGGAGGTGCTCAGCCAAGCATTTGGGCAGCCGAAGTTCCAGATGGCCAGACTGGCCGTGCTTCCAAACAAGTTCCACAAGTGAAAATAAAAAACATGCAATATCTTCAAGGCAACTTGTCATTGCGAGCCAAATATCAAACACAAGATCTGACAAACCATTAGGCTGTTATGAAAAAAATAAGTTACTGTAGTTTTAAAACTGTACTGACAGGGCTGGAAGAGGGGCCTATGCCGCTTGTGCCAAGCCGTCCTTTATACCCATGACATCACGCATAGGGGGTGGGCCACTAGCTCTAAGAAGTAGGAATAGACGTTCCATGCAGCTAATCAGGCTGCAAAGTGCATGCCAAAGCGTCCCTTGGATGCTTTGGGTTCACCAGCAGCAGTGCCACTGGCTGCAGAGTGACGTTCTAGGCACATGCAGGTGCCATAATGCACTGATGGTGGCAGGTGCACCCTGGCCAACAATACCACGCCCCTAGTTACTGCCCTGTGTACTGCTGTTATTAGATGAACTGCTAAGTAGAGATGAGCAAAGCAATCTGTCCAAATGTACAACGTTTCTGAATTTCTTACATTTGGGTCCACCAAATACTTTTGTGACTTGTGTCTGATTGGGAATAGGATTGACGGATAAGAAAAGCCGCCTGTAGGATCAGACCAACATCTGTGAAGAAAATGACAAGAAGCAAATCGCAATGTGACAAGACGCCATAGCATACCAATAGCCTCAGAACAATAACATGTAGCCACTTCCATTCTCATTATTCCTGTATGAAAGGAGAAGAATCTCTATTAGGGAATCTTGGTTCTTGTATGGTTTAGTGTAATGCCCCCTACACATTTGCCGATTTGCCGCCTAGGTGTCCGACGGCCAATACGGCCAATGGACGACCCGGCGGCAGGGTGGGGTGATGGGGGGAGTGAAGTTTCTTCACTCCCTGACATCACCTGGCCCCATAGCCCTGCATGCTAATATGGACGATATTGTCCATATTGGCTTGCAGGTATATACGAGTCGGCACCAACAATGAACAACCGCTGGGCCGGACATCGTTCATCGTTGGTTCCTACACACTGAAAGATATGAACAATTTCTTGTTCATTACTGAACGAGATTGTTCATATCAGCCACACACCTCGGCAAGTGTGTAGAGCCCTTAGGAGTTTCAGTTGCAAACTCAAGTTGATTGTTTTTTAGACTTGTTAGGAGCAAATCAAGATAAAAGGTGCACCTAGAAAAAAATAGGTTACACTGGAAGTAAAAGAGGCACAGTATAAATGTAATTTTCTCTGGCATCCAATCTGGGGGACACTAGAATACCATGGGGTATAGAGGGCGTTGTTCCAGGAACAGACACAAAACAAACAGGTTGTGCGCTACCTCCTCAGTTTCTTTTGTTGGAGTGGTCACCATCATTTGGGCCGAAGGGTACATTGTTTTTTCTTTTACGCTCATAAAATGTCTATCGTAGACTATCCTTCATTCACACGCATACTCAAGACATACTCTAAAGAAATAACTGACACCGACAACAGAAATAATTTTGCCAAATAAAAATGTCAGCTTTATTATTAAACAAAGGGTATGGTGGCAAGGAGGGACGGCCTATTTAAATCAAGTCCCTAATTATTCTAAATTTTAACCCTTTTTATTGTCGAAGACCCAAACAACATCTAAGTTTCAAACCAAAAGAAGAGGCAAGGCCCCAATTTCAGCCCAGCCTCTATTGCATCAGAAGGGGCAATATGGGCCCATTTGCCACCCCTTGTGTTGACAAATCTTTACCGGGGATACCGTGGCCAACTCTCCACTCAAGGTATTCCCCAACTCCACACCTAAAGGTGCTCAGGTGTCTACCCACTCCACCGGAGACCGTAGCCCACCTGGTCCGATGGTACTCCAGCCCCGTAATGTATCAAACTATACCACCTTCTCATATCCTGAGCACCTATAAACCCTTTTTTAACTACAGCAACAATTTCAGGCTGTCCCAACTTGCCACAGTTTCAACTAAACCCTGCCACCATACTGTCACGCTCGGCGTAATTTGAGGTTCCGACAACCGAGTTTCGGCTGAAGGGACAGCTACCTGTAAGGAGAGTAAACGAGGTGGCTGAATGTAATTCCTCCTCATGGGGTGGAAGCCAAACTAAGTGTTAATGTTGGCCGGAGGGCGTAAAGAAATAGAGGACTTCGTAGGAAGATAACTGTAGTTTTAATGAATAATCAGGCTGTACACGAATATTGGAGAAATAGAAGAAACTGGAAGAATTATAGTCTATGGTTAAATGACTTGAAGAGTGAAGCTGAAGAACTCCGGTAAAGAAGAACTGAAGACTGTGTTTTATGATTAAAAGATGAGGCTGAAGTACTTGGACTTTAAAGAAATGAAGACTGTGGTTTGTGATTGAAAGACGAGGCTGAAGTACTTGGACTTTAAAGAAATGAAGACGTGGTTTGTGATTGAAAGACGAGGCTGAAGAACTTGTTTGAAGAAATGAAGACTGTGGTTTGTGATTGAAAGACGAGGCTGAAGTACTTGGACTTTAAAGAAATGAAGACGTGGTTTGTGATTGAAAGACAAGGCTAAAGAACTTGGATTTTGAAGAAATGAAGACATCTGCGGGAACTGCCGTTAGCACCTGGAGCTCCTCTATGACCTGGGACCCTGTGAGCGCTTCCACGAGTGGCAACGGACTTAGACAGCAGGACTGCAGCAGCGTTTAGGTAACCGATGGATGAGAGCAACCAGGACCAGGGAACCAGAAGTAACCTGGGAGCACAGAGCTGGAGAACCTTTCACAAGGAGGTAACTTGAAGCACTGGCACTCTCCCTCTGAGCCAGCCCCCTTTCATAAGGGGAGAATACGCAGGATTGGCTGGACACAGATTGGGAACTTCATTGGTAATATTCTGGTCTCCAACATGGCTGCCCCCAGCACAGGAGACATACTTAGCTGTTAGCACACAGCTTTAGCCAGCTTCTCTCTCTGACACACTATACTGTGTCACCACTAGAGGACTTTACCGCAGCGATCCCCGCCGCAGCGCCCGGCTCTCCAGACCCTCGGCCCTTGGCAGCCGCACATCCGTCCAGGAGGATCCGCCGTCAGCAGCTCCCTGCCGCCGCAGCCTCGCCAACCAGCAGGATGGTAACACTCGGGAGCACCCGCCAGAGGTAAGGCTCCGGAGCCTGACACATACCTCAAACCTTAAAACACTCCACTTACTCTGTACCCAAAAAAATCCTTCTACCTAACTAATAAAATTCCCAACTATAGACGGAGGACAACAGGTCCTCCAGAAAAATTCCCATACCCTTCAAATTTAAATGGACACCATCGGCCATGTAAACCTGAGGGGTAGAAACTGAAATAAATGGATGCGGGACAACAAACCCCCAATTCTCACTCACAGCCCGGCCCACCACAGAATTGATTTGGCGCTGGACCAACTCTATGGCATCCGTTCTCTCCGCACCTCTTCACACTAAACGTGGAACGATGTCTGACCATCCCACACTTAGGAAGGGTAACCTGTTTTGTAGGCTAACTAGGTCCCTAACCATGGTTTTACGGCGGTCAAGTCATTTCCCCCGGCATGGAACACCACTCTCAATGTCTCAATGGGCATCCCAATCTCTGAATCTGCTGCCAAAATAGGGGCATGCTCCCAACGTAGGCCCCTCACACCGATCCACCTGATCAGCTCTGCTTCAGGGGACTGTAGGCACTCCAACCCAGACCTTTTGCCGTGAAAGACATATGAGTGCCCCACAATCCATATTGGACACTCATCCAAACGCCAATCTGAAAATGAAAAACAATATTCACACCACCTTCATACCACAAGAATTAAAAGAAATAACCTAAAAGCAACCATACTACCAAGTCAAAAAAAAAACTTTCCCCATTATGACCTTTCTAAAATGGTATTTTAATCATGAAACTATTTTTAATTTGGACTCTAAGATGACATATTTGAAAGGTGGGGTGGTGGTGGTGGTGGTAGGGGGGAATATGAAGAATCAGACTTGACGAGAGGTGAAAAACACACCTGTCAAGCTTGTGTGAACCCCATGGCTTAAGGCAGGTGACAGGATAAAAAATTCCTCAAGACCCCCAAATATGGCGAGTGGCTGAAACCTCAAGTCTGATTTTGTTACCCCAGGTCAAAACCTGATATATTTCCAAAATACATCAGACTTCCACCTACCAAGAGCTCTAATTTGCCCACTCAAACGGCCATCAGCTGCCGCTGTTGTTGCCGCACCTATCCGGAATTAATGGGTACCGTATTTCGATACTGGTAAACCCATCGTGAAAATACAGCGTTCTAACACCAATCTAAATTGGAATTGAGTAACCGGCATACCATCCCTATGCTGCAACCATGGACTTGGCATATCAGTCCTTGCTCTCAAATATTCCTTTGCCAGTGACACTGGGCAAAAATCGCAATAACCCCAACACACCTCAAGGCCACCCAACACCCTTTCCCATACTGATCAGTTTTGGAACGCTGCACTTTACACCATAAGCATCCCTTTTCCAGTGACACATGCTCACGAAGCATAGGTGACATCCCTGTTTTTGATGCTGCCAGCAATTCATCAACTCTAAAAGCCCCGAAGAAGGCCATCACGAAACACAATCTAAATAAAAGTGCCTCATAATCAGACGCACAGACCTCTTGCAAAACGACTGCCATGCGCCGCAACATTGAAATGGTTATTGGTCTTTGTGCATCCTGCACAGGGGGCATCGCTCGAGCCCACCCTTTCAATACTCTCGCTAAAAAGAAAGATTTAGTGAAATCATACCGGCCATCAAGTCTCAAAAAATAAGATAGAGCAGACAGTAAGCATGATACAAATCCTCTTGACTTGCCTTCGCTAAAACATTCCCAAACATAATCCAACAACATGGTATAATCACTCTTACCTTGATCTCGACACATGGACATATCTCTCCCACTCTCTAATTGCTGTTCTGTACCCCCGAAGAGTGGAAGGCGCCAAAGACCTTAGCGCTAGGCCTTCCAATCCGGACGTATCACCTGCCAGGCATAAGACAGGCAAGGATCACCAGATACATTTGCATCCGGCGCTAGCACCCTGAACCTGTGCCACTCAAAACGTGATAGAGCATCTGCCACACCATTTTCAATGCCTGGAACATGCCTGGTGCAAAAATGTAAATTCCATTGTAGACAACGCAGGACAATCTGACCCAACAAACGCAAAACAGGTAGACCAGCAGCTTTTTGTCTGTTATTTGCCTGAACAACCCCCGAATTATCACACCAAAAAACTACTGAAACATTGGCCATAGCTCTAAAGCAACAATGATTGGGAATAACTCTAACAACAACAGATTCCCTGTTAAGCCTTCATCAAACCATGCTTTAAGCCAGGGGGACGCACACGACCTGCCTTCATACGCTCCAAAACCCAAAGAACCAGACACATCAGTGAATAACTGCAACTCGACATTGGATCTGGGCAGTGGCGTGCGGTGAGGTCAGTGGCTGGTGAGGCACTACAGCCATAATGTACGCCGCATCCTGCCGATGACCCCTACCGCCTCCGAGCCAATGCCCGCTAACACCGCCAATGGCTTACAAACTCGCCCACCATCAACTGACCCAGCCCTCCGACACTAATTTGCATCTCAGTCCGATGCCGCCAATGCCCGCTGCCTGCCTGCTCATTATACTTGTTGTATATTGTACATTTTTATAGAAAAAAAAATAAAAATAGTGTTTGGGACTGGGAAGGGAGTGGGAGGAGGGCATGAATGCAATTTTTTTGTCCAGGGCTTCCATTAACTTAATGGAGAAGGGTCTGAATGGGTTAAAAAAAATGTAAAAAAAAAATGCGTGAGGTCCCCCCTCCTAAGTACAACCAGCCTCGGGCTCTTTGAGCCGGTCCTGGTTGTTTAAATACTGGGGGAAAAATTGGACAGGGGTTCCCCGTATTTAGACAACCAGCACCGGGCTCTTAGTCCGGTCCTGGTTCCAAAAATATGGGGAACAAAAGATGTAGGGGTCCCCCGTATTTTTAAAACCAGCACCGGGCTCCACTAGCCAGGGACATAATGCCACAGCCGGGGGACACATTTATGTAGGTCCCTGCGGCCGTGGCATTACCCCCCCAACTAGTCACCCCTGGCCGGGGTTCCCTGGAGGAGTGGGGACCCCTTAAATCAAGGGGTCACCCCCCCCCTCCAGGCACCCAAGGGCCAGGGGTGAAGCCCGAGGCTGTCCCCAGCACCCCTGGGTGCCGGGCTGAAAGTCATGTGTGTAAAAAAAAAGAATATTGTTTTTTGTTGTGGAACTACAAGGCCCAGCAAGCCTCTCCCGCTTGCTGGTACTTGGAGAACCTCAAGTACCAGCATGCGGGGAAATAACGGGCCCGCTGGTACCTGTAGTTCTACAACAACAAAAATACCCAAATAAAAACACAACTCACACACCGTGAAGGTAAAAATTTATTAAAACACACTTACACACTCACACATACTTACCTACATCCCACGCCGGTCACGTCCACTTGTCCAGTAGAATCCAATAGGGGTACCTGTAAAAATGAAAGACAGATTACTTACCTACATCCCACGCCGATCACGTCCACTTGTCCAGTAGAATCCAATAGGGTAGGGGTACCTGTCAAAATGAACATTATACTTACAAACTGAGAGAGAGAGAGAGAGAGAGAGAGAGAGAGAGAGAGAGAGAGTGTGAGGGCGGGATGTACTAAGCAGTAATATAGCGGTAAAACCTGTTACCGGCCCGATGTCTTTTCCCCGTATGTTCTATTAATCCTCAGCCTACTGCGCTGTCAGTTGCTTCTGCATCTCCTGTCACACGTGACTTCTTCGGCACGGTACCTGCTCTCATAGGTAGCCTATTGTTCCACCACGGGCACCGTATGTACGAACGTACAGGACCTGTCACCTCCAGGCATATGTG
Organism: Pseudophryne corroboree; assembly: GCF_028390025.1. Taxonomy (NCBI): domain Eukaryota; kingdom Metazoa; phylum Chordata; class Amphibia; order Anura; family Myobatrachidae; genus Pseudophryne; species Pseudophryne corroboree. The sequence continues at coordinate 1,169,676,181 of NC_086444.1, forward strand.
CCATCGTTTAATGATCGGAGGTGATGGGTCCCGTACGTTCGTATATACGGTGCCCGCGGTGGACCAATAGGCTACCTATGAGAGCAGGTATCGTGCAGAAGTCACGTGTAACAGGTGCAAGTGACAGCGTGGCAGGCTGGGGGTTAATTAAATACGGGGAAAAGATATTGAGCTGGTAGGACACACACACACCCCCCTACCTGCTGCTGGGGAGAGCCGCACGAGACCCACACACACACACACACACACACACACACACCCCTACCTGCTGCTGCACACACACCCACACACACACCCCTACCTGCTGCTGCACACACACACCCTCCCCCCTACCTGCTGCTGCTGGACACCCTTCCCCCCCACACACACACCTGCTGCTGCTGGACACACGCACACACACACTACCTCTGCTGCTGCTGCTGGACGACTCCCCCCCCCCACTCCCACCTGCTGCTGCTGGACACACACACACACACAACACACACAAACACTACCTCTGCTGCTGCTGGACACCCCCCCCTCCCACACACACACACACCTGCTGCTGCTGGACACATACACACACACACTACCTCTGCTGCTGCTGCTGGACGAGCCCCCCCCACCCCTCCCTACCTGCTGCTGCTGGACACACACACACACAACACACACAAACAGTACCTCTGCTGCTGCTGGACACCCCCCCCACACACACACACACACCTGCTGCTGCTGGACACACACACACACTACCTCTGCTGCTGCTGCTGGACGACACCCCCCCCCCACTCCCACCTGCTGCTGCTGGACACACACACACACACACACACAACACACACAAACACTACCTCTGCTGCTGCTGGACACCCCCCCCCTCCCACACACACACACACCTGCTGCTGCTGGACACATACATACACACACACACACTACCTCTGCTGCTGCTGCTGGACGAGCCCCCCACCCCCACCCCTCCCTACCTGCTGCTGCTGGACACACACACACACAACACACACAAACAGTACCTCTGCTGCTGCTGGGGAGAGCCGCTCCGGTCAGCGGGAGGGTGGAGGAGGGGGAGAGCCGCACATCACGGTGCTTTGGTCAGCAGGAAGACGGAGGAGGTCGGGGGAGAGCCGCACTCCCGCCTACCTCCAGCGACACTCACCGCCGGGACCCGCCGCCTCCAGCGCCGCATGTGTGGGATTGGACAGCAGATCCAGCACTGGATCCGCTGTCCAATCACAGGTGCCTCGCTGACATGGGGGTGGTGTCCCTGTCACTTGTATAAGTGCCGCTTCCCCATCTGTTTTGAATGGGCTTTTACAGCCCAGTGCTTGGCCCCGCCCCCCGCTCAGTCCCGTTTCAATTCTGTATGAGAGGCACCTGCTGTCAGTGCCTCGCAAGCACATTAAACCGCAAAAATTATTAGAATTAATTAAAGAAGATACTTATGACACAGAATATGTGTCATAAGTATCTTCTTTATATTATTTTAATAATTAATCACAGGGGAGGCACTGCCTCCCCTGACTGCACGTCCCTGGATCTGGGTTCAGACTGCCAAATGCGAACACCATTAAAATCCGACAAAAACTCTTCCCAAATATGCAAATCCTTACTGATTTCTTTAGATACACGTATAAAATGACCTGGCCTCTTAACACCAGCTGTCGCTCTTTCCAACTTTCTACTAAAGACCTTGCCCATTGGGATAACTCTACAAGTGAAATTAAGTGACCCCAATAATGATTGAGCCTGTTTCAATGTCACTTTGCCATTAGCCAAAGCCACCATTACATCCACCCTCAACTTTTAATACTTTTTTAATGGGCAAACGACAGCAACCCTCAATCGTATCAATTTCAATACCAAGAAGGTCAACAATGATTTAGGGCCCACCGTCTTTTTATCAGCTATTGGAACCCCGAAATCAGTAAACAATGACAATGCATTTGATAAAATATTATCACCAATATCGGACTCAGCGGGGCCCATGAACAAAAAAACATCCAAGTAATGAAGAAGTCCACACTTGCCTAAATATTCTGAAATGCACCAATGCAAGAAACTACTAAACTTTTCAAAATATAAACAAGATATAGAACAGCCCATAGGAAGACATCTATCTATATAGAAACCATCTGCCAGGCGAAAACCCAAATAGCAAATAAATTCCGGATCAATGGGCAAAAGATGAAAAGCCGACTCTATGTCAATTTTACTTATCAAGGCTCCCCTACCAAAAGACCTAAACTTTGCCAACGCGTCTTAAAAAGATTGATAAACTACCATGGTCAAAAACTCCGGAATGGCATCATTAACTGAAGATCCCTTTGGACATGATAAATGCTGAATTAATCTAAACTTTCTTGGGGTCTTCTTAGGAACAACACCCACCGGGGACAAAAGTAAATCCGGAACTGGTGGAGAACTAAAAGGTATAAACATACCCGCCGGGATACAATCCCGGGAGTATACCAAGAGCGCTGCTTCCACCCCAATTTCTATACTATTATATACTTTCACAACCAATTTGATATTCAATCTTTTTTATTTAAATAGGAATAGTCCTCTATAAATACACAAATAAAAAGAATTTCATCATATATAATACATGCTGCAGCATAAAGAATAAAAACAATCTTATTTACTTCCACATTAATTTTACATCCAAAAAAACCCTAAGAGGCTTGCTAATATCCGGATCTCAGGCTTATATTAAAACCAATTTAGCTGGGTAATGTCCACATTTCATCAATATGTCCCAGTAAGGTGCAAGGAATCTTTTACTTCATAATCTCTGTAATCCAAAACTGATTCAATTTATGAATATACTTATCTTCAAATTGTCCCAAGTTTACTTGGATCCCTTTTTAATTTTGTGTGCACACATTAGATTACCTTTACAGGTGTTACCATACGGGTTCTTTATAATATCACCTCCAGTAATTGGACTCTTTGCTGTTACGGTCCTCCTTTAATAGTTTAAGGCATCGATGGTCCAGTGCTTCTGCTCACAGTGCTCAGGCTCCCTCTGCTGGTAATGGCCCGTATTGCAATTTACACTGTGTGGCAGTATTATTGACCCCGTAATACAGCGTTCCGGAGGTGAAGATCTGTTATCACAGTCACTTGAATACGCGTTTCTCCGCCTGTATTACGGGCAGGGCCGGCTCGAGGCATGTTCGACTCGAGCGGCCGCGCAGGGCGCCACCCTTAAAGGGCGCCGCACGCTGGGGCCGCCATGTCGTTGCCTGGAGCCGGCCCTGTCTTGGAAGCCTGGAGGCAGCGGCTGTTCACTCGCGCAGCTGCCTCCTGTCTGTTAGTGAGATGTGCGCGCTATGCGGCGCCGGCGTCTGATGTCAGACACCGGCGCCGCACAACGCGCACATGTTCTGTTTCAGCAGGCTTCGGATCGTACAGCAGCACTCCTCCTCCTCCCTCATCGGCACAGCAGGTACTGGGGGCATGATATGTGGCACTGTGGGGGGCTTTTATCTGGCACTGTGGGGGCATTAATCTGGCACTGTGGGGGTAATTAATGTATCTGGCTCTGTGGGGGCATTTCCGGCACACTGTGGGGACATTTATCTGGCACTGTGGGGGCATTTATCTTGCACTGTGTGGACATTGGCATTTATCTGGCACTGTGGGGGAATTTATCTGGCACTGTGGGGACATTTATCTGGCACTGTTGGGACATTTATCTGGCACTGTGGGGACATTTATCTGGCACTGTGGGGACATTGGCATTTATCTGGCACTGTGGGGGCATTTATCTGGCACTGTGGGGGCATTTATCTGGCACTGAGGGGACATTGGCATTTATCTGGCACTGTGGGGACATTGGCATTTATCTGGCACTGTGGGGGCATTTATCTGGCACTGTGGGGACATTTATCTGGCACTGTGGGGGCATTTATCTGGCACTGTGGGGGCATTTATCTGGCACTGTGGGGACATTGGCATTTATCTGGCACTGTGGGGGCATTTATCTGGCACTGTGGGGGCATTTATCTGGCACTGTGGGGACATTGGCATTTATCTGGCACTGTGGGGGCATTTATCTGGCACTGTGGGGGCATTGATCTGGCACTGTGGGGGCATTGATCTGGCACTGAGGGGGCATTTATCTAGCACTGTGGGGGCTTTTCTGTATCTGGCACCGTGGGGGCATTTATCTGGCACTGTGGGGGCATTTATCTAGCACTGTGGGGGCTTTTCTGTATCTACATATCTGGCACTGTGTGGCCATTTATGTATCTGGCATTGCTGGGGGGCATGTCATGTGTTGCTGGCACTGCTGGGGGGCATGTCGTGTAGCTGGCACGGCTGGGGAGCATATCATGTAGTGTTCCCGCTAGGCGTCTGTGGCTAGGCAATGTGTCTAACGTGCTCTGCCTGGCACAAAGTGTCTAACGTGCTCTGCCTGGCGCAAAGTGTCTAACGTGCTCTGCCTGGCGCAAAGTGTCTAACGTGCTCTGCCTGGCGCAAAGTGTCTAGGAGGTTCTACCTAGTGCAGTGTGTATTAACTGCACTACTGTGTGGTGTAATGCGAATTGCCACTATTATGTGGCCACGCACCTTCCCCACGAAGCAACGCCCCTAAATTTTTGCTGCACTGTCCATGCTTTACCATGTGGGTAGATGAGCAACAAGCATTACAGTATGTACATCATTTTGCCCTCCTAACTTAAAAATGTGCCCTCCCTGCCCTAAAAAGTGAACACTATCGTATAGCTGGCACTGCTGGGGGGCATATTGTGTGTAGCTGGCACTGCTGGGGGGGCATATCATATCTATCTGGCACTGCACATTGTGTATCTGGCACTATACTGGAGACATTATGTGTATCTGACACTATACTGGAGACATTGTGTGTAAGGAACACTACTGTGGCTGTTATGTGTAAGGCTGCTAATTGTGTGCGTAGAGGGGGTGTGAAAACATATTTATTTATAGTCTAATAATATGAAGTTATGAGGCCACGCCCACTTTCCAAGAGGCCACGCCCTCTTTTCATGAAGCGCGCATAGGAGGGGGGGGGGGGGGCGCTTTTACATGTCGCTCAGGGTGCTAGTAGGCCTGGAGCCGGCCCTGATTACGGGGTAAATAATACTGCCACACAGTGTAAATTGCAATACGGGCCATTACCAGCAGAGGGAGCCTGAGCACTGTGAGCAGAAGCACTGGACCATCGATGCCTTCAACTATTAAAGGAGGACCGTAACAGCAAAGAGTCCAATTATTACTGGAGGTGATATTATAAAGAACCCGTATGGTAACACCTGTAAAGGTAATCTAATGTGTGCACACAAAATTAAAAAGGGATCCAAGTAAACTTGGGACAATTTGAAGATAAGTATATTCATAAATTGAATCAGTTTTGGATTACAGAGATTATGAAGTAAAAGATTCCTTGCACCTTACTGGGACATATTGATGAAATGTGGACATTACCCAGCTAAATTGGTTTTAATATAAGCCTGAGATCCGGATACTAGCAAGCCTCTTAGGGTTTTTTTGGATGTAAAATTAATGTGGAAGTAAATAAGATTGTTTTTATTCTTTATGCTGCAGCATGTATTATGTATGATGAAATTCTTTTTATTTGTGTATTTATAGAGGACTATTCCTATTTAAATAAAAAAGATTGAATATCAAATTGGTTGTGAAAGTATATAATAGTATAGAAATTGGGGTGGAAGCAGCGCTCTTGGTATACTCCCGGGATTGTATCCCGGCGGGTATGTTTATATCTTTGTTAATATTATAAGGAATGCAATTATCCTTTTAGCTAAAGAGCAGCAGCATCCACTAATTATATATAAAAATCTCCTCCATTGGTAAATCCCAGCGCCCTTTTATTTTGCACACACTGGGGTCCTTGTGTGAGAATCAGGGAACACGGTGTGTGCAAGTGTATGTGTTTGAGAACTAAAAGGCCCTACCATTCTTCCCAAAGCAACCTCTTTATCAACTTTTTCTTTTAAAATTTTTAGAAACTGTTCAGCCGAGCGCAAATTACGAACCACACCAGAACAAACTTGGCCCTTAATAGGCAAAGGGAAACCTCTGGAAAAACCTAACCTTAACAAATAAGCGTCTTCCCTGTTTGGGTAATATTCTAACTAGAGATATGCACTGGAAATTTTTCGGGTTTTGTATTTTGGTTTTGGATTTGGTTCCGCGGCCGTGTTTTGGATTCGGACGCGTTTTGGCAAAACCTCCCTGAAAATTTTTTGTCGGATTCGGGTGTTTTGGATTCAGGTGTTTTTTTTTTCCAAAACCCCTTCAAAAACAGCTTAAATCATAGAATTTGGGGGTCATTTTGATCCCATAGTATTATTAACCTCAATAACCATAATTTCCACTCATTTCCAGTCTATTCTGAACACCTCACACCTCACAATATTATTTTTAGTCCTAAAATTTGCACCGAGGTCGCTGGATGACTAAGCTAAGCGACCCAAGTGGGCGGCACAAACACCTGGCCCATCTAGGAGTGGCACTGCAGTGTCAGACAGGATGGCACTTAAAAAAATAGTCCCCAAACAGCACATGATGCAAAGAAAAAAGAAAAAGAGGTGCACTGTGGTCGCTGGACGGCTAAGCTAAGCGACACAAACACCTCAATATCACAGGAATTATTTGTTCTAATCAATGGTATTATTGATCCAAATCACTGGAAGAAAATTACAAAATCACAGGAATTATTTGTTCTAATCAATGGTATTATTGGTCCAAATCACTGGAAGAAAATGACAAAATCACAGGAATTATTTGTTCTAATCAATGGTATTATTGATCCAAATCACTGGAAGAAAATGACAAAATCACAGGAATTATTCATTCTAATCAATGGTATTATTGGTCCAAATCACTGGAAGAAAATGACAAAATCACAGGAATTATTCGTTCTAATCAATGGTATTAATGGTCCAAATCACTGGAAGAAAATGACAAAATCACTAGAATTATTCGTAAACATTTGTAGAAAGTCGCTGCTTTCTGATTACAGAAATGCTCAGATATTCCTGTGATTCCACAATCCCTTCCCAGAGGAAAAAGAAATTGAGAAACCGTTGTTTGAGAACGTTTGTTCTCTTTCCCTTACAAAGGAACAAACCACTTTCCAAGAAGACTGACGTTTTGGGGATTATGGAGACATAATGTTTTTGGAATATAAATCCTAAAGCAGGTGGTGTATTAGAGCAAAAGAGTGCAAGAGACCAGCCATGCAGTTTCTGAAATATTATGACAAAATGTTACTGTATTTCATAAGCACTCATTCCTAACTCTGCTAAGTACTGTTTGGTATACTGTATCTGGCTTCCATGAGGTAGTTGTCCATTATTTCAGCTTCCATTGACCTTTTTGAAAGCGGTAGAAGTTATCAATTCTTTTTTTTTTTTTTCCCTATTTTTAATTTTCTCCTGCATAGCCCAGTAAAATGTTGCAATGTTAAGTATTGACTTGTGCCTTCTGGGGGTCCACTTCTTCACCAAACCCAGCCAAATCTCATTCTAACCCTCTGTTCCACGTTCTCTATGTACCCCATCTGTGTTACCCATGTCTGTCTACCCCTCCCCTTTAGATTGTAAACTCTCACGAGCAGGGCCCTCTTCCTTCATGTGCTTATTCTTTGTCTTACTTTAATAATCTTCAACTGTACCACATCCAGTAGTCTTCTGCCACCTGATACTTATTTCAGTGTCATCTGCTGATGTAACTATGTTTATTTACCCTGTACTTGTCCTATACTGTCATCAACTGTAAGTTGCTGTTTTCCTGTTTGATTATTTATGTACTCTGTAATTGGGCGCTGCGGAACCCTTGTGGCGCCATATAAATAAAGGATAATAATAATAATAATAATAATAATAATAATATAGGGTGTATAATCCCCAGGTGTATCTCACACATCGCTCAGTACAGATTACAGGATGTATAATCAGTAATCACCAGGTATATAACACACGTCGCACAGTACAGTATACATACTGGTCACAACAATGCAGCAGATATTGAGCACTGATCAAGATACTAGAAGTGACACAGAGCTGCAAGATACAGCAATGGCCTACTGTACTGTACTATATATGTATACTGCTGGTCACCAAAATGCTGCACTGTCCTACTATATACTGCTCACAATAATGCAGCACAGATATGGAATGGATACTTGCAGTGACACAGAGCTGCAAGATACAGCAATGGCCTACTGTACTGTGCTATATATGTATACTACTGGTCACCAAAATGCTGCACTGTCCTACTATATACTTCTCACAATAATGCAGCACAGATATGGAATGGATACTTGCAGTGACACAGATCTGCAAGATACAGCAATGGCCTACTGTACAACTATATACTGTTGGTCACCAAAATGCTGCACTGTATATATACTGCTCACAAAAATGCAGCACAGATATGGAATGGATACTTGCAGTGACACAGAGCTGCAAGATACAGCAATGGCCTACTGTACAACTATATACTGTTGGTCACAAAATGCTGCACTGTAATACTATATATACTGCTCACAAAAATGCAGCACAGATATGGAATGGATACTTGCAGTGACACAGAGCTGCAAGATACAGCAATGGCCTACTGTACTGTACTACTATTATACTGGTGGTCCCCAGTCCCCACAATAAAGCACACTGAGCACAGATATTTGCAGCACACTGAGCACAGATATGGAGCGTTTTCAGGCAGAGAACGTAGATATTTTCAGCACACTGAGCACAGATATTTGCAGCACACTGAACACAGATATTTGCAGCACACTGAGTACAGATATGGAGCTTTTCAGGGAGAGAACGCAGCCACGTCCTCTCCGTTCAATCTCCAATGCACGAGTGAAAATGGCGGCGACGTGCGTCTCTTTATATAGAATACGAATCTCGCGAGAATCCGACAGCGGGATGATGACGTTCGGGCGCGTTCGGGTTAACCGAGCAAGGCGGGAAGATCCGAGGCTGCCTCGGAACCATGTAAAATAGGTGAAGTTCGGGGGGGTTCGGATCTCGGAGAACCGAACCCGCTCATCTCTAATTCTAACCAATAAGACAATTTATCCAATCTCACTAGAGTAGAGGCCCTACTTAGTATTTCTTCTGTCTGTTAAAACCTCTACCACCTGAGCGCCGTGAGCAGTCCCTAATGGGATGTGACTCTCCACAGCAGATACAAACATGCCGAAAACGACACTTAGACCCTAGGGTACATTGGCCATTATTAAAAGCATAGCACCTACCTTGACTGTTCTTTCCTGATGTCCATCTACTACTGTTACTACCACGTTTCTCACTAATCGCTTCAAAACCACTTTTCTGTGGTTGTGTAACGTCTACAAAAATCTCTGCATCTTTTTTCCCAAGATCTATGACAGCTCTGCCATGCTGTTTCCTACGAAAATCCTCATCATAAATCCTCCAAGCTGTCCCGCGCCCTGATCTCGCTAATTCATGTAACAAATACATATATTTGATTACATTCAAATGCTCTTGTGGTCTAGTCTCTAAATAACAGGCTGCAAAGGCCAGCATACCTTTTTGCCAATTTGAATATGATTTACATGCCTCCTCACCTACACCCAATTTCTGGCCACAGGTAATGCCTTCTTTGCTTTGCTAGTTAACGCAAACATGTTAACATATCTGCCCTCTCGTATGCGATCCCTAATTCTGGGCCGTATTCCTCTTAAAACAGCCGTATTAGCACATTCTTCATACAAGAATGTCTCACGGCGCTAGTACTAAATTTTAAATTTTATATTTATTCTAAAACAAACCTTAATAGTTAATAGGAATACAGATATTAATCAGCTGCTGAATGTTAATTGTGCTAGTGTAAGCACAAAATCAGTGGTTCCCCTTTAAGAAAGGGGGATTACCAGCTAGACAATATAAGAAAAGAACACTCTGCGCTATTTAAGAACCTTCCAGACTCCAAATAAAGTGAATTTACATGTATACATAAAAACACCTTTTTATTCCGGATTAGATTACACTAACATTAGATTACAGCCTATGAGGAAGCTCCAGTGACGAGCGAAACTAGTCAGAGGAAAGAAGGGACATCTGATGACAATATCATTCATTGCGGTTATCACCTAAGAATCACTGCACCACGCCGGACGCCAGCGAAATTACATCAGCGGCTTCACTTGGGACTGCAGCGGCATTTCATACGTTGGGTGCCGGAGACGTCTGGAGCTCCCTAGACGCACCTGACCGGCAGTGCAGTGTATCTCCAGCTGGATCCGTCTACGTGTAAGACGGAGGGTGAGAGTTTTTACCATTTAGCCAGCCTGATTAGGCAATCAGGAACTGTTACTATTATCTATGCAAAAGGAATTGCTTGAGACTTTGTAACAACGAGTGTTCAGTGTAATAACACAAGGAGCTGTTTTGAGACTTTGTAACAACAAGCGGTGATTACTACATCTGATTATTCTGTCTCTCTACAAGCAGTCAGTGGACAATCTGAGAATACTGATTTGCACATCAATTAATAAGTATATCCCCTATCGCACATATTGTGGTTATTATATACGCATGAGAGCTGATCCATATTTTGTTTTAGGTGCATATAGAAAGCCGGCTTTTGAAAATAAGAATTAATTAGAGTTGTTAAATTTATATATGCATATGATAGCTTTTTTATTAGATTAAGAATTTGATGTGGTTCCATCTACTAATTAGAGATTTATGTGATTAATCTAATCCGGAATAAAAAGGTGTTTTTATGTATACATGTGAATTCACTTTATTTGGAGTCTGGAAGGTTCTTAAATAGCGCAGAGTGTTCTTTTCTTATATCGTATTAGCACATTGCAGAGAGTCCTCAGGACCCTCCTCTGAGGACATACTAGAACTGCTATGTTTGTGCTTTCTTTTGTGTTTTCTCTTGCAACCACTGCAATCACTATCTACTGAATCTGAGGACTCAGAGAAAGATGTGGATGAACCACTACACTTCCTACGCCTGCGCCTATGTTTTTGTTTTTTGCTTACATATTTTCTCCTTAACCACTGACTTGTTACCCGAGCTGGCAACCATACCCTCCTGACACGCTTCAAGAATCAAGAGTCAAAATCAGACTCACCATAAAACCTACCACTATCGTCCATAGCGGATTCGACCACAGCTGCCGACTCCCCTGAATCCTCCTATAGCTTGAGAAATGCAAGGGGAAACATCCACTAGACACTCATCAAGTATGTCATTACCCCATTTTCCCTGCGTGCCCTAGCGCGTGAACCAGCAGCCGCTGGTTCACTTACACTACACTCATTAATCATGGAGGGCTTCTGCCCCCTCACAACTCTCCCCTCAGCATGACCCATAGTAAGAACAGGGACAAGTGCTGATATCACTGAAGTGGATATGGACGCCACCTCAGACAAATTCTAGCCAGCAACTTTGCGCCCTAAACACACTGCGCCTGCATATGACCGCCTAAGAACCGTGAGCCTGCTTTGCGTTACCTCAGACGCCACACATCTGCCTCTCACACTCAAATTAACAGGCTCAATTCTCTGCTGCACACCAGCATTTGCAAGGCCTAGAGTACCCGCACGCTGACCAACTCCCTCTGTAATTCCATAGGCATCCCGTAAACTGACCATCTCCCTGTTACCACCTCTATTGGGTGCTCCCAATCCTTGCACCACCAATTGTTTACTTGGGCCCCTTCCAGATTGCTCAACTCTGGAAAGTCCGAGTTCTGTAACAAACGCCTCTGCCCGCCACGGTCCCAGCCGCGGCGCACCTCCGGAACATGCAATCATGAGGTACCTCGGCAAGTTAAAAGAAAGAATAGTTAGAAAAAAAGGAAAGATTAAAGAAAAAAGGGGGAGGAAAATAAAAAAGTAAAGAGTGAAAGGAAATGGAGAAGAAAATATAACAATCACAATTATAAACAGTTCAGTACAACACAAACATAGAGCACTTCACTGAGGAAAAGAGGGAGAACTTAATCTATCGTCCCCTCATAAGGGTTAAGTCCCTTCCATCACCTGATTCATCAGCAACCCCATAGGTCAAGCAGTTACCATGGAAGCACCGCCACCTGTCCTTGCTGCTTCATTCAGTATACTACTCAGAATTTTATGTCACTTTAGACATATGAAATGTCCGCCATTCTCTTTTCCTTTACTGTTCTGTCAAGTACTAATTAGGCATATCTGCGGAGTTCTGGAGAGTCCTATGCTTTGTCTTCTACACGTACTCCCTATGCTATTGAGCTCCTGGAGAGGGGTCACCCTTTTGTGGATCTGTATGTTACTGGGGACCTCTAAGTACTTCCTAGGCTGCTGTGTTGTTTTTGTTTACTGTGTAGTTATTATATCCTCTGGGCTTAATAAAGAAACTGCCATAGCCAGGATCATGAGATGCAGAGGTTGAAGGACAGTATGAGGCCCACAAACAAATGTAGTTAGTCTTGTGCCTGATCCTGCAACAGCACCTTCTATACCCCATGGATTCCAGTGTCCCCCATATAGATTAGGAGAAATAAATTTAAGACTGAGTACCAAAAATCTTTTTATTTTTTTTTGTATGTAAGTAAAACACTGGCTTCTTTTACATGTAGCAAACACACACACAGGATCACTTTATTTTTACACTGCATTTACAGATGATTTTGGATGCACCTGTCTCCTAACTCTAAATCTGCCTGCACATTTTACATTTTTCCAAATCAAGGCGGGGGTTTTTTCGTTTTTTTTTTAATTATTAATATTATAATTAATTTTTTCTTAATGACATACACTTTCATGATGTAGCACTTTAGGCTCATCCGTACACACAGCACAGCGATATATGAGTTGTGCTCAGTGATGTCATTATTTGCAGGAATGACGTACAAACTACAACTACAGTAGTTATGAAGATTAATCTGCCCTATCTGGCCGTAGCTGGGTGGGGCTTGTTGTTTCCCCATGCTTGCCTGGGTGTTCTCCCATAATCTAAAAATATACTGGTAGGTTAATTGGCTACTGACAGAAAATGATCGCTAGTGTTTATGTGTGTGCATGTACATGTGGTAAGTGTTAGCCATACCAGCCAGTATTCAGGCTGCCTCCTCCGGGAGGAGGCAGCCAGCTCGGCATGGCGGGGGGGGGGGGTGTCTTGGCATGCTGGGGCGTTATGGAGGAGGGGTGATGCTGGATAGGGGCGGGGCGTGGGAGGTGTCCGTAAAATTGCATCATTGTGGACCTGCCCCTGCTACACAGTGCTGACAATGCAGGCATTGTGAGGCAAGGGGCGGGGCCACAATGACGCTATTTACATCAAATCATGTCATCGACCCCCCTTCCCCTGTCTGCGGGAGCTCATGTGCGGCTGCGGGGGAAGTACAGGCAGGTGCTGTTGGCCGGGAAACTTGCCTTCTCTTCCGGGGGGCCGGGAGCGCCACCCGATTTTCGGGAGCCTCCCGGCCATTCCGGGAGAGTAGGTAAGTATGGTGTTAGCTCCACTGGGGCAGGGACAGATGTGAATGGCCAAGTATTCTCTGTAAAGCGCTGCGGAATATGTGTGCGCTATATAAATAACTGGTAATAAAGTAATAAAATAAAAATAATGGAACAATACCAGTATTGTTACTGCTTCTTGTACAGAGACGCTTCTTCTCTCTGCGGAAACACTTCTGCCTGATTGTGTTAGTTATGGGTAGAAGAAAAAGGTATAAGCATTTTATGTCTATAGATATAAATAGGGAAGCATATAAAACTGACTAATAAAAGTTAATAGAGCGCAAGAGATAGCTGAAACAGGAATGCGGCCACCAGTCTATACTGTATGAGCACCCATCAGCATACACAAAGTAACGACAAAGAGGTGTATCTTGACAGACGGAAGGATGCTAAGAAAGTGATCAGACGCGCAAAGGCAGAAGCTGAGGAAAAAATTGCCCAGTCAGTAGATAAAGGGGGCAAAACTTTTTTTAAGTATATAAGTGAAAGGAGAAAATCAAATGGAGGAATAATAATACTTAAGACAGAGAGTGAGCATTTGGTGGAGGGTGACAAGGCAATAGCAGATCACCTAAATCATTATTTTTGCTCAGTATTTACTACAGAAGAAGGGATGGGGACACAGTTAAGTTGCAAGCACATTCATAAAAATAAGGTGGATGAAAGTACATTTACAGAGGAGAAGGTCCTAACAGAACTTTCACAACTAAAAGTGGATAAATCAATGGGACCAGATGGGATACACCCAAGGATACTTAAAGAGCTAAAAGATGTGCTGGTTACACCATTAACAGAATTATTTAACCACTCACTAAATACAGGTGCTATTCCAGAGGACTGGAAAAGAGCAAATGTAGTTCCACTGCACAAAAGTGGAAGCAAGGAAGAAGCAAGTAACTACAGACCAGTAAGCCTTACATCAGTAGTGGGGAAAGTAATGGAAAAACTATTAAAAGAAAGAGTTGTGGAATATCTTAAATCAAACCACTTACAGGATCCAAAACAGCAAGGATTTACTGGTGGTAGATCATGCCAAACAAATCTTATTGACTTTTTTGACTCTGTGACGAAAATAATAGACCAAGGGGGAGCTGTAGATGTAGCATATCTAGACTTTAGTAAGGCATTTGACACTGTCCCACATCGCAGACTGCTAAATAAACTTGAAAGTGTGGGGGTGGATTATAAAACAGTTAAATGGATAAGAACCTGGTTGCAGGATAGGAAACAGACAGTTGTAGTTAATGGAGTGCAATCTATGGAGGGAAATGTTACCAGTGGAGTACCCCAGGGATCTGTACTTGGTCCAGTTCTCTTTAATACCTTTGTTGGTGACATTGCAGATGGTATTGAAGGGAAGGTATGCCTTTTTGCCGATGATACAAAGATATGCAACAGGGTAGACACACCGGGAGGGGTAAAACAAATGACTGATGACCTAGGTAGGCTTGAGAAATGGTCAAGAACGTAGAACTACAGTTTAATGCTAAAAAATGCAAAATCATGCACTTAGGTCTCAAAAACCCAAAGGCTAAATATAGTATCAAGGGTACTATAATGGAAACTACTGAGGAGGAAAGGGATTTAGGAGTCACTGTTTCAAGTGACTTGAAGGCAGGAAAGCAATGCAACAAAGCAATGAGAAAGGCAAGTCAGATGCTTGGTTGCATAGGGAGAGGAATCAGTAGTAGGAAAAAAGAAGTGATAATGCCACTGTATAGGTCATTGGTGCGGCCCCATCTGGAATACTGTGTCCAGTTCTGGAGACCATATCTCCAGAAGGATATAAATACATTATAGAGTATACAAAGAAGGGCAACTAGAATGGTGCATGGCCTACATCACAAAACGTACCCGGAAAGGCTAAAAGATCTTAACATGTATAATTTGGAGGAGAGAAGAGAAAGGGGGGACATGATAGAAACTTTCAAATATATCAAGGGTCTTAACAAAGTTCAGGAGGGAAACATTCTTCAAAGGAAGAGAAATATTAGAACTCAAGGACATACACTGAGACTGGAGGGGGGGAGGTTCAGGGGAAATTTAAGGAAAAATTACTTCACGGAAAGGGTAGTGGACAAGTGGAATAGTCTCCCATCAGAGGTGGTAGAGGCTAAGACTGTAGAGCAATTAAAACATGCTTGGGATAGGCATATGAATATCCTTACAAAGAATTAAGGTTCAAAAAGGGTTGAGATTACCTAAAGGATAAAAAAAAAGGGGCAGACTAGATGGGCCAAGTGGTTCTTATCTGCCGTCAAATTCTATGTTTCTATGTTACACGTGAAGAGGTCAGCAGTAGCGGATCTTGCTACGGGCACACGGGATTTTTGCCCGAGGCGCCGCCTTCCGGAGGGCGCAGCACCATGGCAAGATCCGCTACTGTTGGTCAGTGCCCCCCGGTGCTGTGCGGCGCTGTGAAGGAAACTAGACGCTACCCGTCTAGTTTCCCTTCGTGGAAAGGACCTTTGCTGTGCGGTGCGCGATGACATCATTGTGCACCGCACAGCATGGTGGGACTGGCACATAGACGCTAGGGGTCATAATTGACCTCTAGTGTCTATGCTGTGCTATGGGAGTGACGTCATAACGTCTCTCCTATAGATCTGAGGAGCGGCGCCGGCAGAGGTCAGCAGCGGTCGGGAATCAGGAGCGGGGATAGTAAGTATAATTTTTTTTTTTTAAGCGGCGCTACTCTACAGGGGGCACAAATGGGTGCACAACTCTACAGGGGGCACAAATGGGGGCACAACTCTACAGGGGGCATAACTGACCACGCCCCTGTATGAAGCCACGCCCCTATTTTCGCCCGGGGTGCCACAAGGGCTAGAACCGGACCTGGAGGTCAGTATACTGTACAAGGAATGTTCGAGAGAGGCTTACTCGGCTTTTAATGGGGAAGTACATGTGAGGAATATTGATTTACTCCGATCTTTCCCTTTCTGAAGCTAGGATACATACAATGAGTGATGTAAGTGATTTTTATTTTGTAGTTACTAGTTGAATTTCAAAGCAAAAGTGTTGCAGAGAATCATTATACTGTAGGACACTTGTGAGACCAATGGATGCAATGGGGTCTATTCATGAAGCAGTGAAAAGTGTGGAGAAGTGAGGTGGTGGAGACGTTGCCCATGGCAACCAATCAGCATTGAGGTAACATTTATAATTTTCATACTATACAGTTGTACGGAGCAGCTGATTGGTTGCCATGGGCAACTTCTTTACAGGGTCACTTCTCCACTCTTTTCACTGCTTTATGAATAGAACCCTATGAGCAGAGACAGCTTCACCTTCTCTGAGATAAAGTCTACGTGTTGTGTATTACAGGTCACAAGAGCCGAAAATGCCGATGGACAAAAATGTGTCTGTGCTCTTCAACTGCTCGTACACATCATCGCTGACGAGAAGAGATGGGAATAAGACGGCAGAGATAGCTCCTCAGCAGGTGGTGGTTGGGATGCTACTGACTGTTATCGACCTGGTCACCTTCTTGGGAAATACAGTGGTCTTCATCTGCCCCGTGGTGGAAAAGAGACTGAGGACTGTAACGTACATGTTTATCATGTCACTGGCTATGGCGGATCTCCTGGTGGCTTGCCTGGTTATGCCTTTTAGGTAAGAATATCTTTCCTTTCTTCATAATTCAGTATTTACTGGTATGTTCACCTCTGTCCTGCTTTATTTACTGCCCCCAAATCTGCAGCGTCCAGGACTTAAGTGAATGGTTCATTTGTTGAAAGCAAGCCTGTTCCAGTTTTCTTTCTGTAACCCGAATGCTATAAGTAGCTGCAGCTCTGCATTCTACCTACCTATGGGGGAGATGTATCAAATCTTGGAAAGAGACAAAGTTCAAAGGGCAAAATGGGCAGATGTCCTAAGCCTTGGAGAGTGATAAAGTGGAGAGAGAGAGAGAGAGAGAGAGAGAGAGAGAGAGAGTGAGAGAGAGAGAGTACCACCCAATCAGCTCCTAACTGCCATGACAGGCTGTGTTTGGATAATGACAGCTAGGAGCTGATTGTTTGTCACTTTATCTCTCTCCAAGGTGTGATACATCTCCGTCTATGACTGATGTTGAACCATGTGAGGCCTTTTGTCAATGACAGTTATTGGCTGTTTGCTGTACTTAGTGTTGATCCAACCGCTGTGAGCCCTCTCTGCCTGCTCCGCTGCTCCAATTCCCAGGATGGCAGCTCCATTCTGTGCAGGCACACAAAGACTGGCACCATCTTGGATACAGCTGGATGGTGTGTCTCCCCGCTGTGAGCAGACCCAAACACCCGCCAGTGCCGTCTGCCTGCAACCAGGTGTGACTGTGCACCACACAAACTGCAGCCATTATAGAAATACAGTACCACAGATTCATAAGCGGAGTCAGATTGGTTATTAAGGGCATCCTATGTGTAACACCCCGATCTCCTGTTTATAGCCAGCAAATTGTACTTCACAATCTGTACTAAATCTACTTACACTCAATGCCTGTGAGAGTCTGTTATGCCGACAGACAGGGTGTCGGCTGTCAGTATACCGACAGTGGCATCCCGTCTGTGGGAATCCCGGCAGCGAGGCATTGAGTCCCCACATGGGCTCGCTGTGCTTGCCATACTTTGGGCCCGGCGGCACACTTTGCTCGCCACAGGTTATATTCCCACTTGGTTCCCACCCACTGAGTGGGAATACCCGTCGATGGTCGGGATTCTGACCGTCATTATTTCACCAGCTGTCGTGATTCCGGTGTTATTCTCCAGAATGCGGGGATCCGGACAGCCGGTATTTTACCTGCATCCCCTGTGAGCATAGGCTTACACACACAGCATACAGGTCCAGGGGCATATGTGTATAATGTGAATACCAGAATGTCAGCATTGGCAGGCATCCACAGAATGTCAACATAACTAAATGTCGGCTTTGTGAATGTTGACAGAATGTGGACAACCAATTGTAGCCTTATTTAGGGCTAGGCTTCGGCTGCAAATAAGTTTAGTAATAGCGGTTAGAAAACCAAATGACATGTTGACATTCTGGCAGTATCATTATGTCGACATTTGAAATGTTGTCCTCCTCTCCATGTCGACATTCGGGCATCAGCATTCTGAACTTTTTATAAAACCTCTGGTTGTGGGTGTTTGGGCACCATCCCCATGCTACCAGTTCAGCTGGCATTCTGATATGATGACACTGCGTGTGAGTCAGCTAATAACTCACAAAATGTAACAGCGCAGGTGCCGTAGCCCTGCTGGGATCATCACTTTACTTTTTAGCGTTCGCTGGCCACCTAATCTCTAGTGCCGCAGTTGTATGCGCAGATCTATGTTCCCGGTGATTTCTCTGCTGTGAGTGCTCATACCTTTGTGTGGCTGCTGTGTTCTCTGTGATTGGTGCTGCACCAGGGCGGGACTCCACAGAGGGGAGTATAATAATGGTGCAGGGAGGGTTCTGTGGGCCACCCTGGACCCAGTGACCCGTGTTCACTGCAAACACTGCACCCAGTATAGATAGGCCACTGGTCGCAGGGATAACCCTGACGCCTCTGCATGAGTTACTTGATATATTGGGCAGATAAATAATTTGCCGCGATATACTGTAAGAAAATATTCTTATCAGGGCTGAAAACTGACTTTGGAGTTGTGGTGAATCTGTCCATTCCCCCTGAGACGGTATTGCTGATATATGAGTATACAGTATAATGTATGCAGGTGGGAGGAAGGGGGGGGGGACACACCTGGATTTATCTTTCACACCACCTACCTGATGACAGAAACAATAGTGTATTAGAATAAAAATACAAGAATGAGGTGCTCATTTATTATTTATTGCATTTAAGACACATTGGGCGGGATGTACTAAAGGAAAAATGCGTTAAAACCCCTGAAAACGGGTGTTTTACCGCATTTTCAAATGTACTAAGACCCTACAACCGTTTTTTCGCCGTCCAGGGTATCGCCATCTCTGGGTGGCGATATCCTATAGAAGCCTACGGACTTCTTATCGCCGACCGCCGCAACCCGCCGCCCATGCCGCATACGCCTCCCCCCCCCCCAGGCATACCTTTCTCCAGGCATCCCTGGTATTGGAAGGTAATCTCCTCCCCCTAGCAATGCAGCCGGAGGTCCTTCCGGCTGCGGGGGGGGGAGGAGGAGGCGCCGGGGGCAGCCTGCTGCTGCTTCCTGACGTGTAGGCAGTGTGGAGACTCCTGGGAGGTGACAGAGACCCCCCACACACCACCTCACAGGTATCGCGGGGGGTCCTCCGTCACCGCATTGCGATATTGATCGCATATGTTAGTACATATGCGATCTACATCGCTGCAATAAGCGGCGAGGGGTGGCGATGTATCTTAATACATCCCGCCCAATAGGTGAGATGTGATTGGAGCAGAGTATGAGCTGAGTTTGCAAAATGCCCAATTTTGCAGAAAAAGTTAGACATTTTGCAAACCCAGCCAATGTAATTGCGTCTGAGTGCACGCAAAGTCAGATAGAGCGCCCGGTAAAAAGTCTGATCCAGATGTTTTGCCATGTTAAACATACAACTTGGCCGATGTAATGGAGTCCAAGTTTGGAAATCTCACACAAACAGCTCTACAAAGGCGGACATAAATAAACCTGGTTTGTTTGGGGCGAGCTGTATTTGACAATGTTGAAAATCAATTACAGGTACACAATTACAGCACATTTACAACAAATAAACAGTTCAAAAATTATTTCTAACCTTAAAATAAAGAAAAAATACTTTGAACTCTCAAAACAGTCCAAGTACTGTGCATGTCATTTTTGCACAGTTGCACATTTTTACCCGCAGACTCCATTGTCCGGACCGCGCCCTGCCAACGGCATTCTAACGCTGTTGGCACGTCCCCTCCCACCCCGTGACCGCTTTTGCCTGTCAATCAGGCAGGGTGATCGCAGCCCTGAGATGCTTTTAGCATCTCACTGGGCTCCCAGGGTGCGCACGCACAGCATACCTCCCAACTTTCAAATGCCCAGGGTCGAGACGTTCGCACAACCCGAAAAGAAGGCGTGACTTAGTGTGGGAGGGGCGTGGTCTCCGCCGAGTGAGCATGGCCGAGCGTCACTGGCCCATTTTCTGCATTTTGGGGGCGTGCCCAGCGCTTCCCGAGCAGCTGGGCAGCCCCCTGCTCCCCTCTCAGCATTGAATAGATGCCATGCGCGTTCTCACCGCATCTATTCAGAGATCACTCGCTGCTTTGCCCAAAACCTCCCCCAACTGCCCCACCCCCACCCACGGGACACTGCGACCCGCAGGAGGGACAGCGGGACATTGTCCGAATAGCGGGACTGTCCAGCTGAAATCTGGACAGTTGGGAGGTATGTGCGCAGTGCGGCCGCTGCGCGTACGCACTCCACAAAAGGATTCAGACTGCGATCGCTGCCGATCCAGTCTGAATTACCCCCAATGTGTAAACATTTGCAAAGGTCACAGGCTGCTTAGATAAATCTGTGCATTTTTTTGGCAACTATTATTTTTTGACAGAGTACTGTACATTTATGTTGTTACCAGAGGCCAGGGGACTGGTGATGATGGGAAGTAGAAGTTAATTAACTTTCATTTTTCCATGTAACCTATTAAGTATAATTCAAACCACGTCAGTATTACTCAGCAAGCGCTGGACAGTTCTTGGAAATAGCCAAGTCTTCAGCATGAAATGGAATGTCCTTACTCCTTCATACCAGCAACCAAGACAGCTGGAGAGAAATTGTACATAACAGCTTTTTCCATTTTATATCAGAGATATAGCTTGCAAGACCGGCTTGTTCTTCCTGCCGGCATGGGGTGTACGCCGAAACCCTTCTCTTTATTGAGCCTTTCTAGACTGAAGTCATGAGATCGCAGTAAGGTTATATAGAAAACACATAGAATGCTGAACAAATAAGTCATAGATACATTTCTCGGAACAACATCCGCAGCAGGTTCCTACCAATACAAGTAGCCGCATTACATGCAATATGGGATTTGTAGAGAGTGATGGCTGATGAGTCGACGACCTCAACTGTGGGCACAAATTACTTACCGCTAAAATGGAAGACGTAGTTTGAAGAGGAGTAGTGAGAAAGTGGGTGAAAAAGAAAAGAAAGGTTATGACTGAAGAAGATGAAAAGGAGAATGAGGCTGGGTGATGTAAAAGAATATTTTGGATGCTGCAGATGGACCATTGTTATTTATACTGACTGGACCAACTAGTATCTCGGAAACTAAGAAGCGTATGATGGATAGTACCAAACTAGACTTACCCATTCCGTTATGCTTCTATAGTAGTGTGGCATTATTATAGGTGGAGTGCAAGCTGCCCTTTAAAAAAACAGAGGGGGAAATTAACTAAGATGTGAGTTCTATTTAAGATGGAATGTTGCCCATAGCAACCAATCTGATTCTACTTCTGATTAATCTAGCACCTTCTAAAAGATAATACCTGGAATCTTAATGGTTGCTATGGGCAACATCCCATCTTAAATAGAACTCCCATCTTAGTAAATTTACCCTAGAGAGAGCTGCCATCATTACAGACAGAGGGCCTCATTCAGCATGGATCGTAGATGTGCGAAAAATCGCACATCTACGACCCATTACACTGACGGGGGGAAACCAGCACAGGGCAAGTCCGTTCTGCATGCCAGGTCCTGCCCCCACGATGGTGATGCTTTTGCATGTTTAGGGTTGCCCTCTGCCTACGCAGCCTAGCTGCTAAGGCAGATGGCAACCCACCATATTTTGGGTTGCACTGGCTGCGTGCGATGTCACTCAGCCGCCATGGGCCACCTCGAAAGCGGGCCGGACACACCTGTGTTGTCCAGACCGCGCCCCTTCCCCCCAGCGCCGCCGTGATGTCCCTAAAGCACCGCCGCAAACGCCCACCCCTGCCCTGCGAATGCCTCTGCTTGTCAGTCAGGCAGAGGGGTTCGCACATGTGAGATGCCATCGCATCTCACTGTATGCGCACGTGCAATGCAACTTCTGCATGTGCGCGCACTGCACTGGCCCTTAGCATGCGAACGCTGCCACTGCAGCATTCCATGCTGAATTAGGCCCAAAGCTGCCAATCTATCAGTGAGAGCTGCAAGATTGCTAGAACTAGCTACTAGACTATTAGGGAACTGCCAATCTCCTATGTGGCAAGCTGCCCCAGGAGTAGACAGAGTCCAGGTCAAGCTCAAAGGAGCAGAGGGAGTCCATGTCCAGTCCAGAGGAACAGAGGAAGTTCAGGTTCTGCACAGAGGAACAGAGGAAGTTCAGGTTCTGCACAGAGGAACAGAGGAAGTTCAGGTTCTGCACAGAGGAACAGAGGAAGTTCAGGTTCTTCTGCACAGAGGAACAGAGGAAGTTCAGGTTCTGCACAGAGGAACAGAGGAAGTTCAGGTTCTGCACTGAGGAACAGAGGTAGTACAGGTTCTGCACAGAGGAACAGAGGAAGAATACAGGTTCTGAACAGAGGAAGTTCAGGTTCTGCACAGAGGAACAGAGGAAGTTCAGGTTCTGCACAGAGGAACAGAGGAAGTTCAGGTTCTGCACAGAGGAACAGAGGAAGTTCAGGTTCTGCACAGAGGAACAGAGGAAGTTCAGGTTCTGCACAGAGGAACAGAGGAAGTTCAGGTTCTGCACAGAGGAACAGAGAGCATCCAGACCTTAACCTTTACATGTATTAGCCAAAGGATAAATTCAACTATGCTTGGTAATGGGGTGGTATTTCTGAGGGTTCGGTATGTAATACCGGCGGTCGGGATGCCGGCAGTCACATGACTGACAGCGGCATCCCGACGCTGAAGATCCCGACACCGCGACAGGGTAAGTATTTTACCAATCTTGGCATCGGCAGCCACTGTAGCCTATGGGCTACTCACTGCAAATTTCTTATAAGATGGATTTTAAGGATTCCGATGTCTGCTGGCAGGTCAGCCGACATCCGACGTCCATCAGCGCTTGCTCAGTAGCGGCAGTGCTGGCCCGGGAGGGTGGAGGAGCAGAAGGTAGAGGCAGAGTGATTGCATATGTCCCGGCATCTCAGTAATGATATAAAGATTCTTTATTGCCATGAATTGGGGTGATAAGGAACCTTAATACTGGGACATACAACAAAAAATAGTAGATATGTCCTAACTCTCCAGCAGTGATCTGGAGCTACAGTAGTGTTTGCTGCTGTACAAAACCATTCAGCCTGACACTTCTATCCACTGTGTACTTACCAAACATTCTACTTGTGATTGCAGGTTCATTAGCATCATCTTTAGCAGTGTTTGCCCATTTTTTTATGTTAAGTCTTGTAAGTTTGTCTACCAACCGGAAAGCACATAGGGGGTAATTCCAAGTTGATCGCAGCAGGAATTTTGTTAGCAGTTGGGCAAAACCATGGGGGTCATTCCGAGTTGTTCGCTCGCAAGCTGCTTTTAGCAGCTTTGCACACGCTAAGCCGCCGCCTACTGGGAGTGAATCTTAGCTTCTTAAAATTGCGAATGAAAGATTCGCAATATTGCGAAAAGACTTCTCTGTGCAGTTTCTGAGTAGCTCGAGACTTACTCTGCCAGTGCGATCAGTTCAGTGCTTGTCGTTCCTGGTTTGACGTCACAAACACACCCAGCGTTCGCCCAGACACTCCTCCGTTTCTCCAGCCACTCCCGCGTTTTTCCCAGAAACGGTAGCGTTTTTTCACACACTCCCAGAAAACGGACAGTTTCCGTCCAGAAACACCCACTTCCTGTCAATCACATTACGATCACCAGAACGAAGAAAAAACCTCGTAATGCTGTGAGTAAATTACCTAACTGCATAGCAAATTTACTTGGCGCAGTCGCACTGCGGACATTGCGCATGCGCATTAGCGACTAATCGCTCCATTGCGAGAAAAAAATAACGAGCGAACAACTCGGAATGACCCCCCATGTGCACTGCAGGGGAGGCAGATATAACATGTGCAGAAAGAGTTAGATTTGAGTGGGTTATTTTATTTCTGTGCAGGGTAAATACTGGCTGCTTTATTTTTACACTGCAAATTAGATTGCAGATCGAACACACCACACCCAAATCTAACTCTCTCTGCACATGTTAAATCTGCCTCCCCTGCAGTGCACATGGTTTTGCCCAACTGCTAACAAAATTCCTGCTGCGATCAACTTGGAATTACCCCCATAGGGCGATGTTTTCTAAATGGGTAAAAAAAAATACTTTAATAATGAAATGTAATACTTCTTTTTAACTCAAGAAGTAGTTGTACTGCTCTGTAAAATAAATAATATTTCAGTCTGTGAGAATTAATAAAGGATTGTCAACATGAATGACCTTAAACCACATTCAGCATTGTAGAAACATTCTCATGTACAGTAGAAAAAGAGTATCTCCTATAGCTATATGAGGGTTTCGAGCGCTCAGCAGGGCTGGTGTAGGGAAAGGGATGGCTATCGATGATTCAAAATCATTCATGGTCTATGACCGATGTCACATACTTTTACTATCGATGGGGGAGAACCAGATGGTTTCCCTCCATTGATGGCTAGGCCTAAACAAATTTTGTTAACAACACCCCCACCCCCACATTGTGATTGGCCCCCCCGGGCCTTTCACAGAAATAACAGGGATGGCCATTGATGAGAAAAAACATTGATGGTCTCCTATAGAACAGTTAGTGACCATCAAAAGCCAATCTCAGTTTCGCCATCGATGGCAACCATACCAATGGCCATCCCTAGGCTGGAGAAATGTGGTGGGCTGGTGGAGTGTTCAGTTGGATTGAGTCCCTCCCCTATCTGTGCTCATTGGCCACCAGCCTCCTCTACTACATCACAAGTGAACCAGGGATGGACATCGAAATCCGATGTTTACCAACCGTCAATGTTTTTGTTTCAATGGTAGTGGGGGGTTTTTTCAATTCGACTGTGGCCTTCCGATGGTTTGCCACCAAAGATTATAATCATTCAATGGTGTTCCGATGGTAGACTTTTTTTTAATTCTTGATAGCTACTCCTCCCCCAACTCCTTCCTGGCTGCTGTTTCTGCATCATGGAGTCTTTATGAGTTTGTTGGAAGCTGTCTCTGAGTCTCTGCCTGCCTCAGACGTGGCCCTGCTCAGTCTCCTCATTACCTCCCCTCTCTAGGCTGCTGCTAGGCAACAGGGCACATTGCTAGCTCTGATTGGTTCTTACTGTCTCAGAGAGCCAATCAGAGTGCATCCTTTGCTATGCAGCAGTGACAGTGTCTCTACTCCTCACTGCCTGGCTGTACTGGCACACTTCAGCAGCCTCCCTGCCTGTGCCGAGCATGCTGGACTGTATTTATAGTGTACCCTCCAGCTCCCATAAGCAGAGTAGCGCTGCTAGTTTCACTAATGTGTCTGTTGCTCCACGCTCCACTCTGATCCTGCCCCTAGGCCAACCACGCTTGCAAAGGTTTTTGCGCATGTGCAAATCATAAAATTAGTTTTTACCATTACTTTTTTAATACAATTGTTAGTTACCATCTCATTTAAAGTTTCAATGGTGGAAACCCAGCCATCATTAGACGCTGAGCTTCTGATGCTCATACCTAAACTGAAATTTTGCCTTTTAATATGTCACTTTATATCCTAACTTCTAGGATTAGGGAGACTATATATTTATTTTTTTATCTGAAATACATACTATATGTAACATGCATTCATTGAATCTTGTATCTCAACCACACAGAGAGATAGTGCAAACATTACATCATTGACAACTATAATAGATTATTGGCAAAATAATTTGCCCATAATACATTATCTAGGGTATTCAATTATCCGCAAATTCGCTGCAATTTTTTGCCCGAAATGTTTTCGCGGCAATCGGGCGAAAATTGCCGCGAAAAATAAATGCTTCGTTTTTCGACCTATTTAATTCCAAACGGGTTTCACGTGAAAATTCTTGCAGTGAAAAGTGCAGGTGAAAATGGGGAAATCAGCCTGTACCCCAAAAAATGCTAAACTAACATAGGAAATCAGAAGAGAAGTGTGTTAGAGATCACATTAGAGAGTTTTTGGGGACTTAAATTGTGTGAAATGGCTGTTATATGCATTTTTTTTTAAAAATGCAAAAAAATTATAGAAAGCAAGTTTTTTTGAGCAAAATAAATGCTCTCATTAAATTTGGGGTACATGAAAATGGGTATAAGTATATATTTGGGTCATTTTTGGGTACTTTAAAAAAAAAGAGGAAACATACCGATTACTCCCATCTGCAAGCCTAAAAACACCTGTCCCACTCATAAAGCACCCCAATATACCTGTCCCATACCTTGAACCCCAATTTCCATCACTTTGTACTTTTTCACCCCAAAAATGACATGTCATTATTGGCCAATTAAAAATAATTAAAAACCTCAACGTGCCTAATTAGTCATTAAGGGGGGTGTCCCAGGAGTTCTGTACCATATCCAAACATTTTTACCTTGAAATAGTGACTTTTCCCAACTTTTCACCTGCTTCAGAGTAGGTGAAGTGAAATTAGTGAAAAAATGATCACCGATAAATTGAATAGGCTGTAATTGCGTTTCGCGGGAAAAGTCTGTTTTTTCGCGCGAAAACCGGACTTTTCACGCGAAAAGTCAGTTATCGCTGCTAATTGAATATACCCCATTGAATGTAAATAATGTAGTGTTTGCGCTCTTTTACTGCTTAATTAGCATAACTGTAACAAAGGATTAGGGAGACTATAATTTCTTATTTTTTTGTAATATTTTCTTTTTTTTAGAATACATATTATATGCCAATCACTATTCATTGATTCTTATATCAATGAATAGTGATTAGCATATAATATGTATATAAAAAAGAAATAACTAAATGATAGTCTCCCTAATCCTAATACTGTGTGATTTAAACTACCCAGCTTCATAAGAAGAATGATAGTATTAATTATGATGAGGTGTTAATAACTTAATATAAGACTATGCGTTCTCATTTTGGGAAAAGCTTTTTCTAGCCATGGGGAAAAAGGGCAAATGATGGTAGATGGATGACTTGTAAATTATACAGTGGAGTGGATGACCACAGTGGTGCAAGTAGAAAAAATGTCTTACAGGTAATGTGTGCGTGTGCCAAAGGCCAAAAAAATGGGTGTGGCCAAATGCTACATGGGGCGTGGTCAATTAAAATGAGGGCGTGATACACATATGACCCCAATAGTGCCAAATACACGTTGTCCCACAGTGTCAGATATACATTGCCCCACAGTGGCAGATACACAAATGCCCCGAGAGTGCCAGATATACATTACCTCACAGTGCCAGATATACATTGCCTCACAGTGCCAGATACACAAATGCCCCCACTATGTCAGATATACATTGCCCCTCAGTGCCAGATACACAAATGCCCCCACAGTGCCAGATACACATGCCCCCACAGTGCCAGATACACATGCCCCCCCAGTGCCAGATACAGAGATGCCCCCAGTGCCAGATACAGAAATGCCCCCCAGTGCCAGATACAGAGATGCCCCCAGTGCCAGATACAGAAATGCCCCCCAGTGCCAGATACAGAAATGCCCCCCAGTGCCAGATACAGAGATGCCCCCAGTGCCAGATACAGAAATGCCCCCCAGTGCCAGATACAGAGATGCCCCCAGTGCCAGATACAGAAATGCCCCCCCAGTGCCAGATACAGAAATGCCCCCCAGTGCCAGATACAGAGATGCCCCCAGTGCCAGATACAGAAATGCCCCCCAGTGCCAGATACAGAAATGTCCCCACAGTGCCAGATACAGAAATGCCCCCCCAGTGCCAGATACAGAGATGCCCCCAGTGCCAGATACAGAAATGCCCCCCAGTGCCAGATACAGAAATGCCCCCCAGTGCCAGATACAGAGATGCCCCCAGTGCCAGATACAGAAATGCCCCCCCAGTGCCAGATATGCCCCCAGTGCCAGATAAAAAGATGCCCCCAGTGCCAGATACAGAAATGCCCCCCAGTGCCAGATACAGAGATGCCCCAGTGCTAGATACAGAAATGCCCCCCCAGTGCCAGATATGCCCCCAGTGCCAGATAAAAAGATGCCCCCAGTGCCAGATATGCCCCCAGTGCCAGATACATATGTCCCCACACATGCCCCCCTCCCCTGCTGCATACCGCGCTGCTGCTTCCTGTGTGT
This sequence comes from Pseudophryne corroboree, assembly GCF_028390025.1. Lineage (NCBI taxonomy): Eukaryota > Metazoa > Chordata > Amphibia > Anura > Myobatrachidae > Pseudophryne > Pseudophryne corroboree. The sequence continues at coordinate 1,169,704,760 of NC_086444.1, forward strand.
GAGGGAAGGAGAGCGCAGCGTGCACCTCTCCTGCCCCTCCGTGTCTACCTTCAATTAAGCGCCGATCCGTGATCCGTATCCCACCGCTAAATTCTTAAGGGTATGCCGTACTTACCCGTACCCGCACACTTGCAGCGCTGGATGACCATCAATGGTTTCACCAACCAAGGGCATTGCAGTGCATGGCATAATATATATTTTTTTATTTTTTTCCTGTGGTGGCCATGATCTGTTGGTGCAAGGTCAAAAACTGGGGTGTAAGGTAGTCTTTTCAGACGAAACCACGCCCATTTTAACGAGATCACACCCATTTTATTAAGGCCACGCCCCCTTGTCGGGAGCGCCCACGCCGAAGGCGCGCGCATACCTTTTACTTTTTATATCTATAGTGGGGGGCGCATTTTTTATGTCAAGGGAGGGGGGGCGCATTTTATAATCTCGCACTGGGAGCCAAATTGGCTAGAAACAGATCCTGTTGCTACTCTGATATGATGATTGCAGCAGTACAAGTGAATATATTTGGAACCCCTGCCCCCTCCCACCTCCCCCCCCCCCTTCCTTAGTGAGGTCCTGAAATTTCCCCAGGTGAGTGCCAGTGTGGCGTGATTGACAAGTCAGAGACTCAGGGGAGACTGGTGGGGCATAGGCTCTGATCCAGGTACTTGTTGTAGACTGTCATCCTGAATGGAAAGTGGTCTGTTGTATCCACAGAAGATCACTTGAGCCAGGAAATACAAACATCGAGCCACCCAGGCTGAATATGGTTAAATAGCTTTATTTTTTTCTTTCAAGCATCCTTCTGTATGTTATATGATGGCATATAAAGAGTCAGGAGGGAACATTGAGGCATATAAAGAGTCATACACTGAAATCTCTATAATGGGTGCAGGTTATGGGGTACATGGGCCAACAACACCCTGCACCCATGTTCAGGTACTTACCTCTCTGGGCATCTGTGTTGGCGCTATAGCAGCAGCACATATCATGTGTAGTAGAGATTAGTAACCAGGAACATTTCGGCACCATGTTCCCGGAGACCTGCATACTGTATGTACAGTAGATTTCTGGCACAATTCCAGAGTTTCCTGGGCTACAGAGAGGAGGGGACAGCACAGAGTGTGCACACAGGCCTACGCTGCTCTTAAACCGCCCCTTAAAAATTAACATATTTCAGGTCACTTTCAAAATATCAACCTCTGAGCCTCTCATGCCCCATTATATTCTGTAATGCTCCCTGATGCCCCATCAGGGAGCATTGCAGAATATAATGGGTCATGAGAGGCTCAGAGGTTGATATGTTGAAAGTGACCTGAAATATGTTCATTTTTAAGCAAGAAAAAAAGAGAGACATTGTTTCCCCCAGCACCCTGAATGATAACAGTAACCAGATATAAATCCCACATAATATTAGAATTCAGAGATCTTGGTTACACATATTTGTTTGTGCAAATATGTTTAACCAAGATCTCTGAATTCTAATATTATGTGGGATTTATATCTGGTTACTGTTATCATTCAGGGTGCTGGGGGAAACAATGCCTCTCTTTTTTTCTTGCTTAGAAATACCCCTCCCTTTCGAGCACCTGAATTATATCATTAAGCTGATTGAGTATCTACCATTATATATATATATATATATATGTTCATTTTTGTAAGGGATGGGGGTTGGGGGCAAAGAACATTTTCACCCTGGGCTCCACTTTGTCTAGAACCGGTCCTGATGATTCTCACTTGTTCTATAGTAAAAGGTGAGACCATTAAAAAAACCTGTATTGATTAAACTATTCATTTTAACAATGTGGCTCTCTTAATCTACTGCCCCACTCGCCAGAAAATAAATAATATTTGGGAGGAGGTGTATTATATATTATATGATATAATCAATACAGCTACATTATCATGTACAAAGGCTTTAAAAAAAGAAACTTTCATGCTTTTTTTTTTTTCAAATTGATCTGAAACAGGCAGCGGAAAGCCAGGCTTCTAGTTCCACGCACGCACCAAGCTCCTGCGTGTGTTCAGTAATGCAGATTAGAAGCCTGCAGTCATGTTATCACTGGCGAGATTCCTCATGACAGGCGAGTGTCACTCAGCTACCACAGGGATAAGATATCCATACACCGCTGGAAGTCATTTAAAAAAAAAAATTTTTTAGCAATGTGATAAGCAGCAGTAAAAAGTGTCTCTTGTCACCTGAAATTTTAATAAATAGGCTCCTCAATCTACAGCAACAAAGGGACTACAGGAGCCCAGTGATTCTGGGTTGCACTCTCTCCAGAATTGCTTTTAGCAAACTGCAGAAAAATGCTATAAAGGAAATTTTCATGACAGTACAGGTTATACAGGACTGCCAGAATAGATAACACGGTATAGTATGCAGAGCCAGGGAATTCATTATCTGTCAGTCTGAGGATAGGCAGGAGGGCAAATTGGACTATGATTTATTGAGGGCTTTTTCAGCCTTCATTGGATTAAACTAAAGTATTTGAGGATGAAGGCTTAAACTTGATGGGCTATCATTTTTTTTTTCTACCTAAACAACTATGGTCCTGATTCATGTTTGCAAGTAAAACAAATTATCAAGCAACTGGCAAAATCATGGGCAGATGTAACATGTGCAGAGAGAGTTAGATTTGGGTGTGTTTGTGTTCAAACTGAAATCTAAACTGCAGTGTAAGACTAAAGCATCAGTATTTACCCTGCACAGAAACAATATAACCCACCCAAATCTAACTCTCTCTGCACATGTTACACCTGCTCCACGTGTAGTGCAACATGGTTTTGTTAATTTGCTTTACTTACAGTCATCACTAAGACCCCATGGGGGTAATTCCAAGTTGATCGCAGCAGGAAATTTTGTAGCAGTTGGGCAAAACTATGTGCACTGCAGGGGAGGCAGATATAACATGTGCAGAGAGAGATAGATTTGGGTGTGGTGAGTTAAATCTGCAATCTAATTTGCAGTGTAAAAATAAAGCAGCCAGTATTTACCCTGCACAGAATCAAAATAACCCACCCAAATCTAACTCTTTCTGCACATGTTATATCTGCTCCACCTGCAGTGCACATGGGGGGTCATTCCGAGTTGTTAGCTCGTTATTTTTTTCTCACAACGGAGCGATTAGTCGCTAATGCGCATGCGCAATGTCCGCAGTGCGACTGCGCCAAGTAAATTTGCTATGCAGTTAGGTATTTTACTCATGGCATTACGAGGTTTTTTCTTCGTTCTGGTGATCGTAATGTGATTGACAGGAAGTGGGTGTTTCTGGACGGAAACTGCCCGTTTTATGGGTGTGTGCGAAAAAACGCTACCGTTTCTGGGAAAAACGCGGGAGTGGCTGGAGAAACGGAGGAGTGTCTGGGCGAACGCTGGGTGTGTTTGTGACGTCAAACCAGGAACGAAACTGACTGAACTGATCGCAGATGCCGAGTAAGGCTGGAGCTACTCAGAAACTGCTAAGAAGTGTCTATTCGCAATTCTGCTAATCTTTCCTTCGCAATTTTGATAAGCTAAGATTCACTCCCAGTAGGCGGCGGCTTAGCGTGTGCAAAGCTGCTAAAAGCAGCTTGCGAGCGAACAACAGTCGGAATGACCCCCACTGTTTTGCCCAACTGCTAAAAAATTTCCTGCTGCGATCAACTTGGAATTACCCCCCATGTACAGTAATTGTAATGAATACATTTATAAAAAAAAATGTAAGCACTTCTGTGTTCATATAATTACCAGATATTGAAGTATATAAAGTCTTTGCCCAACCAACAAGTCCCTTGAAGGACATTATACCGTATGACACCCCACCCTGCCAGATTTGCCTTTTTTTACACTGATCTGAAATTAAAGTGGTCAACATATAACCATGCACAGGGCCGGCAACAGAAATCTTGGAGCCCGGTACACTTTATTTTTGGGACTTCTCCCTGCCCCCCCCCCCCCCATCCCTTCCCGGGAAATACAGGGTTGGAATAAGTATGGACTTAAAGTGGTCCTAAAGAGGTTGTGGAACGCCCACATTGAGGAAAGCAATAAAGGATAAATAGGGGGAGATTTATCAAAACATATAAAGGGGAACTAGTGGAGAAGTTGCCCATAGCAACCAATTAGCATTACGTTATCATTTATCTAGTACATTCTATAAAATGATAGCTAGAATCTGATTGGTTGCTGTGGGCAGTTTCGCCTCCTGTCTTCTCTGGAAATTTTGATACATCTCCCCCACAAACTCATCACTGCTTGATAAATAGAGCCCTGCTAGTGCCACATTTATTTATTTCATGGCAGGGATGGACTGGGGCTGTGAAGAAATTCTGGCAACCTTGCTGCACAGCCACAGCTCATGGGGGCGTGCGAGGAGTGAGGGGGGGGGAGGTCTGACCTGACAGCACTCCCTGTATAAAGGGCACGGGTGGGACGGAAGAAGGGTGGGCAGCTGAGCAAAGAGCTAGGAGGCTGCTCTGCTCAGCCAGTCCCACTCTCTGTGTAGCCGAACCGGCCCATCTGGCCAGATGGTCGGTCCGGCCCTGTATCATGGTATGACAATCTTTACATATACATCTGTGAATGCTGCATGACACCGTGAAGATAAAGGGGTCCATTTTTATACTTAGTTGGAGCACAAAATCAGTGCCGTCTGTAGTGGCTGGCTAGCCGTGCGGCCCCATGGGGCACCCGCCGCTGCACTTTTACATGTTCCTCACTGCTCCAGGTGCTCCCCCTCCTCCCTGTCATTAGTACTCTGCTCAGGGGGTGGAGTTTCACGGAATTACGCATTTGCATCACGACGCAATGCATAATTTCTCAAAACTCCGCCCCCAAGCGGAGAACTATGACAGGGAGGCGGGGGAGAAGGAGGACTAAGTAACTGGTGGGCTGGCATGCAGACGGGTTAACAACATGTATTACACACCCCTGGCAACTAGCATTACACACCGCTGGCATTACACACCCCTGGCAAATAGCATTACCCCTGACAACAAGCATTACACACCCCTGGCAACTAGCATTACGCAAACCTGGCATTACACTCCCCTGGCAACTACTAGCATTACCCCTGAGCCCTGACAATGAGCATTACCCCAGGCAACTAGCATTACACACCCCTGGCAACTAGCATTACCCCTGGCAACTAGCATTACACACCCCTGGCAATGAGCATTACCCTAGTAACCAGCATTACAGACCCCTGGCAACGCACATGACACCCGTGCCAGAGCATGAAACCCGCGGCAACAAGCATGGATCCCAGAGCATGAAACCCCTGGCAATAAGCATGACACCTGGCTGTCCCAGAGCATGAAACCCGTGGCAATAAGCATGGATCCCAAAGCATGAAACCCCTGGCAACGAGCATGACACCCAGCGCATGAAACCCCTGGCAATGAGCAGGTCATTTTAAAAGTAATTAGAAGCTTTACTGTAGGGAATAATATAACACAGCATTGTGGTGTGTGGCATAACATGATGCAGGGGGCATAATATGGTGCAAGGGGCATTACTGTGTGGGACTTAATATGGTGGAATTTTGTTTTTCCCTGGGGTGGCCAAGGTTTGTTGGTGCAGGGTCAAAAGCTGGTAAGGCAGTCTTTTCCTGCGAGGCCATGCCCATTTCTAGCTAGATAATGCCCATTTTAGCAAGATCACACCCCCTCACTGGGAGGGAAGGGGGGGGGGCATTTTTTTATGTTGATTGGGGGTGGGCGTATATTTTTAAATCTCGAACAGGGAGCCAAATTGGCTAGAAACAGCCCTGCACAAAATTTGGTCATTCCGAGTTGATCGCTCGCTAGCTGCTTTTAGCAGCCGTGCAAACGCTAAGCCGCCGCCCTCTGGGAGTGTATTTTAGCTTAGCGCAGAAGTGTGAACGAAAGGATCGCAGAACGGCTACAAAATAATTTTGTGCAGTGTCAGAGTAGCTCCAGACCTACTCCTAGCTTGCGATCACTTCAGACTATTCAGTTCCTGTTTTGACGTCACGAACACGCCCTGCGTTCGGCCAGCCACGCCTGCGTTTTTATCTGGCACGCCTGCGTTTTTCCACACACTCCCTGAAAACGGTCAGTTGACACCCAGAAACGCCCACTTCCTGTCAATCACTCTGCGGCTAGCAGTGCGACTGAAAAGCTTTGTTAGACCTTGTGTGAAACTACATTGTTCGTTGTAATAGTACGACGCATGTGCGCATTGCGCCACATATGCATGCGCAGAAGTGCTGATTTTTTGCCTGATCGCTGCGCTGCGACCGAAATCTGCTAGCGAACAACTCGGAATGACCCCCTTGGAGCACAAAAGAGTGAAAACTTCTCAGAACACTGGAACATTAAGTACAGTAGGACAATTATCGGTCTGTTCCCATAGAATCTCTAGGACAGAGGCGGAACTACCGCCAGTGCAACCAGTGCGTTGCACTGGGGGCCGCCTCTGTCCAGGGGCCCAAAGCATGTAATGAGTCAAACTGACTCATTACATGCCGCTGTGTGCTGCGGGCAACCGCTGCCCGCAGCACACAGCCGCCCGGAGAGGAGAGGAGTGCAGCGGCACGGGGGTAAGGAGGAGGAGGGAGGTGGAGGAGGGAGCCGCAGCAGCGCTTTGTTACTGGTGGAGGCGCTGCTGCTGCTGCCCCTCTGCTTCACTATAGGCTGTCTTCCGAGAACAGCCTATAGTGAAGCAGAGGGGCAGCAGCAGCAGCGCCTCCACCAATAACAGCGCTGCTGCGGCTCCCTCCTCCACCTCCCTCCTCCTCCTTCTCTCCTGCCCGGGAATCGTCAGAAGCTGCACCGAAGAGCCTGAGCCAGCGGAGAGGGTAAGTATAATTCTTCTTTCTTTCTTTCTTTCTTTCTTTCTTTCTTTCTTTCTTTCTTTCTTTCTTTCTTTCTTTCTTTCTTTCTTTCTTGGGACTGCCTGCTGCAATGTGTAAAAATGGGGAATATGCCTGCCGCTATGTGTAAAAATGGGGAATCTGCCTGCCGCTATGTGTAAAAATGGGGAATCTGCCTGCCGCAATGTGTAAAAATGGGGAATCTGCCTGCCGCAATGTGTAAAAATGGGGAATCTGCCTGCCGCTATGTTTAAAAATGGGGAATCTGCCTGCCGCAATGTGTAAAAATGGGGAATCTGCCTGCCGCTGTATGTAAAAATGGGGAATCTGGCTGCCGCAATGTGTAAAAAGGGGAACGCTGTCTGTCGTAATAAGTAACAAGGGCACGCTGTCTGACTTAAAGTGTAAAAAGGGGACGCTGTCTGCCGTTATGTGTAAAAAGTGTACGCTGTCTGCCGTAATGTGTAAAAAGGGGACGCTGTCTGCCGTAATGTGTAAAAAGTGTACGCTGTCTGCCGCTATGTTTAACAAGGGCACGCTGTCTGCTGTTATGTGTAAAAAGTGTACGCTGTCTGCCGCTATGTGTAACAAGGGCACGCTGGCTGCCGTTATGTGTAAAAAGGGGACGCTGTCTGCCGTTATGTGTAAAAAGTGCACGCTGTCTGCCGTAATGTGTAAAAAGGGGACGCTGTCTGCCATAATGTGTAAAAAGAGGAATCTGTCCGCCGTAAGGTGTAAAAGGGTCTCTACCTGGTGTAGTGGTGCTACTGTGCGGCGTAATTTGAATAATGGAGACTACTGTGCACCGTTTTATGAATTGGTATTATTTTGTGGCCACACCCCTTCCCCACGAGGCCACGCCTCTATGTATTTTTGCGCGCGCCTGCGGCACGCACTGCCCCTATTTTGCATGCAGGGGTGGGGCTCCGATGCCGTTTCTTGCACACAGTGCTAAAATGTCTAGTTACGGCACTGTTGCTAGGTATCCATTTCTCTGGCCCTGAGCAGGTCCCCCTCACCAGATCCTCTCCAGGGGTGAGGGGGTGGACTTGGATGGGAAGAAGGGGGGGCAAAGCATTTTGTCGCACCTGGGCCCACCGCTCGCTAGTTCCGCCACTGCTCTAGGAGGTGTGTGTCTCTTGTCTCTTGCCAGTAGCGGATCTTGCCACGGGCAAGCAGGGCTTTTGCCCGGGGCGCCGCCTCCCAAAGGGCGCAGGGCGCCCTCCAGAGGGCGCCGCACCAGGGCAAGATCCGCTGCTGCTGTGCCCCCCACTGCCCGCTGTGAAGGGAGACTAGACACGTAGCGTCGTTTCCCTTCGTGGAGAGGTCCTTTACTGTGCGTTGCGCGATGACGTCAGCGCGCACCGCACAGCAAAGGTCCTCTCCACGAAGGGAACTAGACGCTACGCATCTAGTTTCCCTTAGTTGAGAGGACCTTTGCTGTGCGGTGTGCGATGACGTCATCGCGCACCGCACATTTCAGAGCGCTACAGTAGTCTGTACAGGGGGCGTAAATGACCACGCCCCCTGTACGAAGCCACGCCCCCTATTGCCGCCCGGGGCGCACAGAGCTCCAGAACCGGCCCTGTCTCTTGCCTACAGTAGAGTCTTCTGCACTATCTGTTGGAGTAACAGAAATAATAGACATGTCTGAGTACTTAAAGATCGCATTCTTCCTCATAAATAGGTAAAACTGTCAGTGGACGAAAGCAGGTGGCAATCTGACATGTCCTATGTTTTTTGGAATGTCAGCAGCTGTAACTTAAGTTCGTGGCTAGAGTCATTGTGAACTCATTTTGTCAGTGCCAACCTGCAATCAGTGCATTGTACACAAATGTCATATTGCACCGACCTCCCCTGATACACTGAGTAATAGCATACCTCCCAACATGACCCTCTCCAGGAGAGACAGAATGTTCTGCTCCTGGACTTCCCTCTTAATTTATGATTGCCATCACCTGTGCTGAAACACCTTTCTTATCCATTAACCTGTTCAACACAGGTGCCGACAATCATAAATTAAGAAAAAAGTCCAGAAGCAGTGCATGGTGCCCCTCCTGGAGAGGGTCATGTTGGGAGGTATGTAACAGGATAATGCAGAAAACAGGTCCGTCTGCCTGTGCTATTAGCAGTGTCTATGTATCAGTATGCGACCTTCTGAGACCTCTTCCATTTCACACTGAGATCATTATCTCGTGTGCTGCTTTTACAGGTCTCTTATTTTCAGACTAATATCTAGAAATATGGAATTAGAGCAGGTCTATAATTTACACACTCAACCAGAATGCAGGGCATGCTAGGACTTGTAGTGTCGCAAGTTTCCTCGGCTCACTCGTCTGTGCCTTAAAATAATAATTTGCTACATTGCTTTTTGGAATCCTAGATAAGTCTATATTCAGAGTAAAATCATGCTAATCATTATGCTCCTGGCAATTGGCATTAATGAATACATATGTACTGTGGGGGTAATTCAGAGTTGATCGCAGCAGCAAATTTGTTAGCAGTTGGGCAAAACCATGTGCACTGCAGGGGAGGCAGATGTAACATGTGCAGAGAGAGTTAGATTTGGGTGGGTTATTTTGTTTCTGTGCAAGGTAATTACTGGCTGCTTTATTTTTACACTGCTATTTAGATTTCAGTTTGAACACACCCCACCCAAATCTAACTCTCTCTGCACATGTTACATCTGCCTCCCCTGCAGTGCACATGGTTTTGCCCAACTGCTAACAAATTTGCTGTTGCGATCAACTCTGAATTAGGCCCTGTATTATATGTTAAGCCGATAGATAATGTACAGATGACATAACTGAAAGTACATATCCAGCAAGAGACCTCTCTGGAAAATTGAATAAAAATGAAAGACGAGAGGACGGATAGAAAAGTAAGTTAAATATTGATAAATAGCTCCCAATAAATGTTGTATACTTTTTGAAAATGTAATAGTGTTATCTTTTCTACAAGATGGGATTCTTCTACAGTTGTTCAATAAACCTCATATAGTCTGAGGATTGTCCGTAACATAAACCATAACATCTTAACACTTAACTATAATAAATAAAGACACGGAGACTTGAATTTGGCAGAAAATGTTAGCTATTTATTTAAGTGAACCATTAACTGATGAATAATTAAACTAAAGTATGGTGGCCAGAAAGAACGGCTAAAACTAACCTATCCCATGAACAAAAAACCTATCTTATAAAAAACTGACGTAAACCTTCCAACAAACAGTAGGTATCCGCTCAACCTCCATCTTGACTACCCACCCGTGAAGGTGATGAGGCTGTACCCATGAAGGCGGTCCAGCAGATGTAATACCAGTCAACAAAGGAGAGCGCACCTAAAAATCAACCACCAAACGACCTCCAATCAACTCCTTTAATACAACAAAAGTTAACTTGCCGTTCTTTCCCGCTCAACAGCAACTCCGCACCGCCACCATACCCCTAACCCAAAGAAGCAACCACCGAAAACAGATCCTCAAGGAAAATAGAAAGTCCCTGCCTAGTCAAATGAACCCCATCCGGTCTAAACAAGTAGAAGAACCGAAACTTGATCCGCTGGTGCCACACCACAGCACCACCAAGAGCCACCACAAACTTAGCAACTGCGGAATTGACCTTATGCCGAGAGGCATAAATCGCCCTGCAGTCCGCAACTCCACGCCAACACAACCACTGCACAATACAGGACCAGATAAGTCTACAGCCCGGCCAAGCACCCGCAATCACCTGAAAGTCATGAACAATTGCCAATCTAAGATTCACTGCCTTCCTCTTACCCAGGTCGTTCACTGCCTTCCTCTTACCCAGGTAACCTTCAGATCCTGCCACAACATCCGCCTAACTCCTATCCACCTCACGTCATCCGACCCAACAAAGCCAGGAGCCCCTTCCAAAGCCACCAACTTGGCTGCCCAAAAAACATAGGAGTGACCAATCACCCAAACACTAAACTCATCCTCCCGCCAACCTAAAAAGGAAAACAAAACAGAGAATCGTGAATATACAAAGTGAAACAAAAACCCAGACCAGAACAGGAATCAACTACTAGAACGAGGATCTGCCAAAAAGAAAAATTGACTAGAGGACTCTGAATTTCCTCTCGCACAAGCTTCGGGCCAATCGAAGCAATGAAACGTAAGGAAAAATCAAAATAAGAAAAGGGGAAATGAGGGTGTGTGTGTGTGTGTGTGTGTGTGTGTGTGTGTGTGTGTGTGTGTGTGTGTGTGTGTGTGTGTGTGTGTGTTAGGGAATGGAGGGGGGGGGGGCGTTTGGGGTCACACAGAATAACTCGGCTGGAGGTGAAACGTAAAAACCTGTGAGGAACTTGTAATTAGATGTCAATTAGGCGAATTGAATGAATTAAGCCAAATCAGTTCGTCAGTTCAGGCAAAAAATCGCAAAGCACTCCAGACCCCCACTGCCAGCAGTGGCGAGTAGCTAGCCATCTGAGTAGGGAGGACAGGGGAGACAAACAATACAGAACGAACAAACTGAACTGAAACGTATAAAACAGTACACGAACAACATGTTAGTAAAAACAACAACTCGCTCACGCAACAACGGGCCGAATGTAACGCTTATAAGCCGCCGACTTCCAGCGGCCCAAAGCCTTAATTTCGCCCACGGCGCGCCCTGCAGATGCTGCGGAAGTGACGGCCCCAATTCTAAATGAATGCGAACCAAAGTCCCGAGGGGAGAGACCCAAACTGGACAGGCAGCGCCGCATCATCCAAGTAAATTGGTATTTCGTCAATGGCAACCCATCGTAATGCAGAAGCCAAGACCCTTCTGACAAGGGCCTGACCTCCGCGTACCGACTAGCCAATGCCACCAGACAATAGTCCCCATTACCTGATGGTGCCAAAGTAATCCAATGACCTCTACCCATCTGATCAGTTTTGGAGCAGCACAGCCTGCATAGTACGGACCCCACACCCACGACAACATCCGCGCGCCGCATAATGGCCTCCGACTTCTTAGAAGCCGCAACTAACTCAGAAACTCTAAACGCGCCATGGAAAGCCATGGAAAAAGCCAACTGAAACAGAAGCGTTTCAAAACGGGAGTCCGCCACCCCCGCCACCACCCCCAAGAGGGAAGAAAGCAGGGACGCATCAATGGGGCGCCGACTATCAGGAGGCACCGGTGCCGAGCGTGCCCAACCTTTAAGCGCCTTCGTCAACAAGAAACTCTTCGTAAAATCCGGCATGCCCTTCAACTTTGAATAAAAGGATATCCCAGCGAGGTATCGAGACACCACGGCCCTCGATCGTCCCGTTACGAAGAGTTGCCAAATGAAGTCCAGAAACAATCTCTGACCCCTCTTACCTCTAGGCCCTTGGTCATGGGAAAAGTCTTCCCATTCCTTCCAGGCCTGACGGTATCCTGTGAGAGTGGACGGAGCCAAAGATAGCTCTGCTAGCCTTTCCAATCCGCCATGATGACCTGCCAAACATAAGAAGGGCAGGGCAAACCCGCTGAAGCAGCCTCCGGGGCCAACAAACGGAACCTATCCCACTTCCCCCTGGACAATGCATCGGCGATCCCGTTATCCACCCCGGGAACGTGCTGAGCCCGAAACAGAATATTGCAGCGCATACAAGTCAGCACGAGCCGCGACAACACCCGGAGGGCCTTAGCCCTTTGGTTGTTAACCGCGTGCACGACCCCTAAGTTATTGCAGCGAAAAAGAATACTGCGATCGCGATGGCGCTCCCCCCAAACCTCCAAGGCCATCATGATGGGAAAAAGCTCCAGCAACAACAGGTCGCTGGTCAGCCCCTCCCGCGACCAAGACTCGGGCCATGAAGCCGTGCACCAAGCTCCGTCTAGATAACAACCGAACCCCGACGAGCCCGCCGCGTACGTAAACAACTGCAGGTCAAAATTGTCAACGAGCGGGGCCATCCAGATCAGCACACCATTGAAATCCACCAGAAACGAAACCCACACAGAGAGGTCTCGCCTAATCTCAGCCGAGAACCGGACAAAATGGTGTGGCCTGGACACCCCAGCCGTGGACCGTTCCAACTTCCGACAAAAAACCCTGCCCATGGGAATCACCCGACAGGCAAAGTTCAACAGTCCTAGGAGGAATTGAGCCTCCCACAACGTCACCTTACGGCGCTCTAAGCACCGCGCTATGGACTCCTGAAGCTTCGCAACCTTGTCCCGAGGCAGCCGGCAAGCCCCTGCGACCGTATCGATCTCGATACCCAAAAAGGACAAACAGGAGAGAGGCCCCTCCGTCTTGTCCACGGCCACAGGGACGCCAAAATGCCCCAACAAGGCACGCAGCGACAACAACAGGAAACCACAGCGAGGATGCGCGGGCCCCATACACAAAAAGTCGTCAAGGTAATGCGCGATCCCGCCACCTCCACAAGAAAACTCCACACACCAATGTAAAAAGGTGCTGAACTTTTCGAAAAAGGCACACGAAACGGAACACCCCATAGGCAGACACTTGTCTACAAAGTATTCCTCCCCGACGCGGAAACCTATGAATCGAAATGACTCCGGGTGCAAAGGGAGCAAGCGAAAGGCCGATTCAACATCCAGCTTGGCCATGAGGGCCCCGAGGCCGCAGCCCCGCACCATGCCCAGAGCATCCTCGAAAGACTGATACACCACCGAACAACACTCCGGTGGAATTGCATCGTTAATAACCGAGGACCCAGATGGATAAGACAAATGCTGAATGAGCCGGAACTTACCCGGGGCCTTTTTGGGCACGACCCCTACCAGGGAAATAATCAAATCCTCAACAGGCGGCAGCGCAAAGGGGCCCGCCATTCTCCCCAGGCGAACCTCCTGCTCGACCTTTTCCCGAAGCACGTCGGGAAAATCCTGATCAGACTGCAGGTCCCTGGCGGCCCGAACTAAAACCTCCCCCTCCACCGGCAAATGAAAACCTGACGCAAAACCATCCCGCAGAAATTTTGCGTCGTCTCTGTTTGGGTACCACCCCAACCATTTGAACATGGCCCCCAAATGAACCGGGGTTGGTGCCCTAACTAGCGGCAAGCCCCCCAGTTGTTTTTCCGGCCGCGCCCCCGGCCGCCTTAGCTCCCGGTTGCCCTGCGCGGAAGCAATTGGAAGCCGGGTGGGATCCATTACATCGTAAGCAAAGGTGTCGAAAACGACACAGTTGACCGAGGGGGCACGCGTAATTGTTGAACGCGAAACACTTCCCCTTTGCCGGCGCCTGTTGCGGAGAACAGGCCGTGTTCCAAGGGCAGCGTGGCGGAGCCTCAACAGCGGGCCGAGACTGACTCGCCACCGCGGTCTGCGCCACCGACGCCCCTTTAGCCACCAATTTCATATCCTACGCTCGTGTGACCCGAAGCCATACCTCCACATCTTTGCATCCGAAGTCAATGATGTGCAGGCAATCGTGCTTCTGACGGAGCTGCTTATCATAATGCAGCCACGAATCGTCCTTAGACTGACGCTGCATGTCATGCACGAGGTGAATATACCTGATGACGTTGATGTGTTCATCAGGGCGATCCTCCAAGTAGCACGCCCCAAAGACGCAGAAACCCGCCAACCAATTGTCATACGAGCGAATCCCGGTGCCGCGCCTCACGCCGTGCGTACTTGTAAGCCCTCTTCTTAGCCTTTGTGGTGCTACTAGCTGCCGACTGCAACGAAGAAGAAGAGGAAGAAGATCTACTGGTCCTACTGCTGGACGAAGAAGAAGAAGACCCACGTGGTACAGCAACTGTATCGGAGCCCCACTCACCGGTCGGCCCGCTTCCTGAAGGTGAAACGTCCGCCACGACCGGCTCCTCTTCCCGATCGTCACCCGCAACCGAATCTGAAAAGGAAGGGAAAGCCGCCACGGGTGCCGAAGCCCCCCTGGTGGGGATGAAAGCAGGCGCCCCTGCGGGCGACAGGGCAGCGCCACCCAGCAGCGAAGCGGCGGAGCCCATAGCGCGGCACGCTTGGAGAAACTGCGCCATAGCGGGGCCAGAAACACAAGGGAGAACGGCCGCGTCGACCAAAGCGGGAGCCACGGAAACGCCACTCGGGGACAACGCCGACAAAAACGGTGCAAATGCCGCCGTCATTGCCGCCGCAACGGCAGAGGGATCCGGAGCCGCAGCCCCAATGGACCCCGCGCTCCCCGGGCCCGCAGCAGGGACGGCCCTCGCGCCGCTGCCACGCCGACCCGGGCGGCCCCGACTGGGCCCAGCGCCAGACGGCCTTCGTGCGCCCTCACTCCTGTGTGAAGCACCAGCTGCCCCAACACTGCCCCGGCCCCCACTGACCCCGCCCACCGGGAGAACCGAATGGCCACCACTCCCAGACCGCTCCACTCCACCCTGGCCCCCCACAGTGACCGCAGCAGAATCCGGAGAGCCCCCCCCGCGCTGGAGTGCCAAACGCGTACGCGGGCGCGCCCGTGCCCGCGAACCAGCAGCCACCTGGCAGGGGCGGCCAGTGGATGAGCCACTGGCCGCAGCCCTGAACAAAGCCCCCTCATCCAACGGGGATCTGTGAACGACTCTCAGCGGTGGAGGGCGCGGGGACCGCACGCGCGCTCGTCCCCGAGCCGCCGCAGCCGGAGAGGGAATACTGCCAGCGGGCACCCCCGCTGGCTTCCCCCTCCGACTGCCCGATCGCGTCCTCCGCCGCCCGGCGCCCCGTCCCACACTACCCGCCGCTGCGCCGGGCGAATCCCCCAGCGCCCGCGGCACAGCCAGTGTGGGAGCGGACGCACAGGCACCCGCAGCAGCGTCCGTAGACTAAGCCTCGGCCGTGAGCGCAGCGCTCCGGCCCGGGGCCCGAGAGGAAGAGGGGGCAGGAGGATAATACCTTGCAGGGGCACCAGGGGAGCGGTGGGGACGGGACATGGCGGGCAGAACGCGCTTAACCAGGAGGTAATGGGCACAGAGAGGGGATGCAATGTGGCACAAATCTAAAGTGCACCCAGGCCAGGCAGTGTGATTTACACAGGAATAAGGGCTAGCAGCACAAAACACAGGAGCAAAAAAAGGGGGGGGGGGATGAGCACTCACCCCTACCACGATTACAGCAGAAGAGGCTGACCCAGCCCCTTTACCAGGCTTAAAAACCCTTTCCACCTACCCCCAACATTCATTCCTATTGGCTAACAATAAACTCCCCTAATGCCTTACCGTCCTGCCCCCCAGACTAGCTGAGGTTTAACCCACTCCTCTCCTATTCTGTCAATTCGTTCTCCATAGAGTTGAAAATACCCAGATGTTCCTCTTACATTTCTGCACTGGGATGGGACCAAAAACAAAGGACTGACAGTCACAGAATATCAAATAAAGGCCCTCATTCCGAGTTGATCGCTCGCTGCCGATTTTCGCAGCGCAGCGATCAGGTGGAAAAATGGCATTTCTGCGCATGCGCATTTTACGCAGCGCGTATGCGCTAAGTACTTTCACACAAAACTTTGTAGTTTTACACAAGCTTGAGCGACGCTTTTCAGTTGCTCGAGTGTTCGTTGTTTGATTGACAGGAAGTGGGTGTTTCTGGGCGGCAACTCAGCGTTTTCAGGGAGTGTGCTAAAAAACGCAGGCGTGCCAGGTAAAAACGCAGGAGTGGCTGGAGAAACGGGGGAGTGGCTGGCCGAACGCAGGGCGTGTTTGTGACGTCAAACCAGGAACTAAACGGACCGAGGTGATCGCAGTCTAGGAGTAGGTCTGGAGCTACTCAGAAACTGCAAGGAATTATTTAGTAGCAGTTCTGCTAATCTTTCGATCGCAATTCTGCTAAGCTAAGATACACTCCCAGAGGGCAGCGGCCTAGCGTGTGCAATGCTGCTAAAAGCAGCTAGCGAGCGATCAACTCGGAATGAGGGCCAAAATCTGTTATGTTGTATAGAGGAGTTGGGTTTGGGTGACCGGCGTTTAGGTTCCTGCCGGTCACAATACCAACGCCAGGATCCTGAGCTTTAGATTGCTAGTGGGGGTGGGGAGGGATTTGCGAGCACTGCGAAGCCCCTTATGGGCTTGCCAGGGGTGTTTCTAAAGAGGAGGAGGCCTGTGTGCAGGATCCGGCTGGGCCCCCTGCTCTGTAGCTGGCAGCGCTGTATAGACTCTGGGCATTAGGGTTCCAGGGATCTCCAGGAAAATGGTGCGGTGGCCATTTAACCAGTGAATTTCCTACTGTGCATGCGCGAAACACCGGGAAAATGGCGCAGCGGGACTCCAGAGCGTAAGTATTTCATTTAATGGGTCACTATATAGTTCAGAAAAGGCAGCCCCAACACTGACACTCCTGGCGCTGTGTTAAATAATTTTACAAATATAGATGTAAATAGATAATCACACACTAAGAGTGCAGTAATCCACCTCAGCTGCACGTAATAAGGGTTTGGCTGACAGAAAAGACAATAAATAGATAATTACTACGCTTGTGGATGCTTATTGCTTATATCACATCAAATATATATACAGTATATATATATATATATATATATATATATACTTAATAATAAGTATTAAGAATTAATATTAGGAAGGCCCTGGACCTCCACCCACTGCACCCATTATAAATACACCAGTGGGGCTTGCTGTGCTCGCCAGAGGTGCTGTTTCCACTCTGTGGGTGTTGTGGACACCCACAAGCGGGAGTAGTCCCTGTCAGTCGGCATGCCGAATGTCGGGCTATTAAGCGGGTGGGATCACGGCAACGGTGTTAAAATGGACATGTGTGTAACAGTTGCTACAGTATATGTACAAGGGTAACATCTCTCTCATTAAAATGTTGATTTCAACTAGAGATAAGCGGGTTTGGTTCTCTGAGAACCGAACCCCCCCACCCCCCCTCCCCCGAACATCATGTCCCGAGCCCGGATTCGAGTCAGGCTCGGTTTTACCGCCTGACACGGAAACCAGAACAAGGCAAAACATCGTCATCCCGCTGTCGGATTCTCGCAGGTTTTGGATTCCATATAAGGAGCCGCGTGTCGCAGCCATTTTCACTCCAGTCCTGGAGAGTGTAGCGATAGGACGCCTCTCTCTCCTCAGTGTCTGTCTGTGCGGGAAAGTGGTGTGGCGACCTGCTCTTATGTGTCATTCCAGTGCTGTCTTGTGCTGCATCAGTCCAGTGGTGGTGTATTGTGCTGCATCAGTCCAGTCACAATGGTGGTGTCCTCTGCTGCCATATGTTCAGTGCTGCTGTATAAGTCCAGTGCAGTGCTGCTGTGTTGTGCTGCATCAGTCCAGTGGTGGTGTCCTGTGCTGCCGTAAGTCCAGTGCTGCTGCTGTATAAGTCCAGTGCAGTGGTGCTATGTTGTGCTGCATCAGCCCAGTGGTGGTGTCCTGTGCTGCCATAAGTCCAGTGGTGGTGTCCTGTGCTGCCATAAGTCCAGTGCTGCTGCTGTATAAGTCCAGTGCTGTGGTGGTGTCCTGTGCTGTCATAAGTCCAGTGGTGGTGTCCTGTGCTGCCATAAGTCCAGTGCTGCTGCTGTATAAGTCCAGTGCTGTGGTGGTGTCCTGTGCTGTCATAAGTCCAGTGGTGGTGTCCTGTGCTGCCATAAGTCCAGTGCTGCTGCTGTATAAGTCCAGGGGTACTGCCATATAAGTCCAGTCCAGTGGTACTGCCATATAAGGCCAGTGGTACTGCCGTATAAGTCCAGTCCAGTCCAGTGGTTCTGCCGTACAAGTCCAGTGGTACTGCCATATAAGTCCAGTGGCACTGCTGTATAAGTCCAGTGATACTGCCGTATAAGTCCAGTGATACTGCCGTATAAGTCCAGTGATACTGCCGTATAAGTCCAGTGGTACTGCCATATAAGTCCAGTGGTACTGCCGTATAAGTCCAGTGATACTGCCGTATAAGTCCAGTGGTACTGCCATATAAGTCCAGTGGTACTGCCATATACAGTAAGTCCATTGGTACTGCCATATAAGTCCAGTGGTACTGCCATATACAGTAAGTCCAATGGTACTGCCGTATAAGTCCAGTGATGCAGCCGTATAAGTTCAGGGGTACTGCCATATAAGTCCAGTGGTGCTGTCCTGTGCTGTATATTATTTACTCCAAATAAAGGGGTTATTAATATTTAATCCAAATATTTTTTACAGGGCTTGCCCTGTTTGGTTTAGGGGTATGCTCTTCTGTGCAAAATTTTGTTATATAACTCCGTCCAAATAAAAGGGTTATTATTAGCCAAATTATTTTTACAGGATTTGCCGTGTGTATGTGTGGTTTAGGGGTACGCTCTTCTGTGCTGCATATTGTTATATAACTCCGTCCAACTAAAAGGACTATTATTATCCAAATTATTTTGACAGGCTTTGCCATGTGTGTGGTTTAGGGGTACGCTCTTCTGTGCCGCATATTGTTATATAACTCCATCCAAATAAAAGGGCTATTATTATCCAAATTATTTTTACAGGCTTTGCCATGTGTGTGTGTGTGGTTTAGGTGTAGGCTCTCCTGTACCACATATTGTTATATAACTCCATCCAAATAAAAGGGTTATTATTATCCAAATCGTTTTTACAGGCTGTGCCATGTGTGTGGTTAGGGGTTCACTCTCCTGTGGCACCAATATTGTGCGTGTATTACATCTGGGCAAATTGCAGCACGTCCCATGTTTTGCACATACAATTAATTTGGTGGTGCAGAATTTTTTGAGAAATGACAGGGGCATGCAGGAGATGCGGTCAGTGGCCCGACAAATTGCAGGACACTTTCGACATTCATCCACTGCATGCCACTCCTAGATGGGCCAGGTGTTTGTGCCGCACACTTGTGTCACTTAGCTTAGTCATACAGCAACCTCGGAGCACCTCTTTTTCTTCTTTGCATCATTTGCTGTTTGGGGACTAGTTTTTTTTAAGTGCCATACTGTCTGACACTGCAGTGCCACTCCTAGATGGACCAGGTGTTTGCGCCTCACACTTGTGATGCTTAGCTTAGTCATACAGCAACCTCGATGCACCTCTTTTTCTTCTTTGCATGATGTGCTGGTTGGGGACTAGTTTTTTTAAGTGCCATCCTGTCAGCCACTGCAGTGCCACTCCTAGATGGGCCAGGTGTTTGTGCCGCACACTTGTGTCACTTAGCTTAGTCATACAGCAACCTCATTGCGCCTCTTTTTCTTCTTTGCATCATTTGCTGTTTGGGGACTAGTTTTTTTAAGTGCCATCCTGTCTGGACACTGCAGTGCCACTCCTAGATGGACCAGGTGTTTGCGCCTCACACTTGTGATGCTTAGCTTAGTCATACAGCAACCTCGATGCACCTCTTTTTCTTCTTTGCATGATGTGCTGGTTGGGGACTAGTTTTTTTAAGTGCCATCCTGTCAGCCACTGCAGTGCCACTCCTAGATTGGCTAGGTGTTCATGTCGCACACTTGTGTCGCTTACCTTAGCCATCCAGCTACCTCATTGCACTTCTTTTTCTTCTTTGCATGATGTGCTGTTTGGGGCCTAGTTTTTAAATCTGCTATCCTGTCTGCCACTGCAGTGCCACTCCTAGATGGGCCTGGTGTTTGTGCCACACACTTGTGTTGCTTAGCTTAGCCATCCAGTGACCTCATTGCACCTCTTTTTCTTCTTTGCATCATGTGCTGTTTGGGGCCTATTTTTTAAATCTGCCATCCTGTCTAACACTGCAGTGCCATGCCTAGATGGGCCAGGTGTTTGTTCTACTCACTTGGGTCGCTTAGCTTAGTCATCCAGCGACCTCGGTGCAACCTTTTGGCATTAAAACAATATTGTGCGGTGTGAGGTGTTCAGAATAGAGTGGAAATGAATGTTATTGAGGTTAATAATACAGTAGGATCAAAATTACAACCAAATTCTGTGATTTTAGCTGTTTTTGTGTTTTTTTCAAAAATCATCCAGATCCAAAACCAAAACCCGAAAGGGTGGTTTTTGCTAAACCAATCCAGATCCAAAAGACGAGCGGGGATCCAGATCCAAAATCAAAACACAAAAAGTGCCTGCCGCACTTCTCTAATTTCAACATGGAGGGAAAAAAGGAATGCCTTCTTCTATAAGTCTGTATAAGCACACCCCAGAGTTACCTTCATTTGTATCTAACTCTATTAGTAGCTGAACACTGATGACATCTGCATGTACAACAAACACAGTTGAGAACAATAGTTGCAATATCAAAATGACACATGTCTGACGCCCCCACTCAACAACCTCTCAAACCAGTCCCATCTTGGAAATCATGTCCTTAAACCTTAGTGTTGGAATTGGCTTTGTTAAAACATCTGTCAACATGTATAAGCAGCAGCTGGAATAGCACTTAATCACACTGTGTCCTCTTAAGGGGGTCTCTGTCGCTGCTCATCATCCAGCCCCCTCCCCTTATCCATTCCCTGTAGAGTAGAGGTAGTTACAGCCTCCTCAGTGTCCTAACCTGCAGTCAAGGGCGGAGCTACCATAGGTGCAGGTAGTGCAGCTGCTATGGGGCCCAGAGCTGAGAGGGGCCCACCTTCCCTGTCAAAGTTACATGTGTTATTTACATTTTTTACCATTGGGTGGTACATAAGAGTCCTTTCAAACTTTTTTCTTGGGACCTGCAATATATCTAGGTATGCCCCTGGACCTGCTCATTGTAGTGTGGTATAAAATGAACTGGGGGGAATTTTAATGTTATATAATATGATCAGGAGCACTGTAATAAGGCACAATATGAACGGGGAGCACTGTATATCATAATGTGAATTGGGGGTACTGTGCTGCATTATGTGTACTGGTAGCTCTGAAATGTGACATAGGGTGAACTTAAGCACTACTACGATTCATAAAAGAAACTAGGGCACTACTATGGGGCATAACATTAAATAAGGCTCTACTATGGTTCAGACAATTCATTAGGGCACTATTATAGGGCATACAATTAACAACTGCTGTAGAGAAGTGTCTCTCTAGAAGCATTGGGACAGGGGCCCCTTCAAAATGTTGCTATGGGGCCCACAAAGTTCTGGCTACGCCCCTGCCTGCTGCCTTATCTTATTTATTCTTACCGGCTACTGTTTGCTATCCTAGGATCCTGCTCCGAGGCTCACTGCTCCTTTTTCTTCATTACCCTTCCACTGTCCCTTTTCTCTTCTTTCTTGTTCCTTTTTCCCCACCCCCATTTTTTAAAATCTTTTTCCTTTTATTCTGTCTTTTGTATACTCTAATGTTTTTCGCAAAGTTCTCGGCTCAAGACTGCAACGTAAAGTGGAAAATGATGAATGGACGATGGCTCTGACTTTATCTTTTTCCTTTTACTGGGTGGCCTTGAGGACTCTTATATTGATTACATTGTTCCCTTCGACACGACACACTTTATGCTGTACAATCCATTCTAGGCGGCACACATTGTTATCAGCAATTTCATTGTACAACCTTTTTTCTTTCCTCACTATGGTCTCCTCACTAAGGTTATTGCTGTGTTATTTGACCCTTTCTGGTAATGCCATTATTGGCTCAATACATATAATAAAAAAATAAATAAAAAAAAGTACAGTAAGCAGAATCACATCTTACTCCACTGTATCACGCAGGTAACGATGCTTCACATCAACATGTTTGCTTATCGTTTTATTGTTTGCAAGCTTTATACATCCTTGAATGCCCTCAAACAATACTGTAGGTTGAGCTTCTAACTCTTCAGAATCCTGTAGTAGCTGACGTAACCAAACAACGTCCTCGCTGTCAATGGCTCCTGAAATGTGTTCGGCCCAATATGCATCTACATATGCTTGCTATCGGTGGCAGCTCCTACCTTGGTGGAGGAGGAGGGCTGCCGCTGGTGATGCTGCCAAGTCTCCGCCGCCTTTCTCCGCTGTCGCCTGGGTCCCGGCACCTGTACTTCTTCCACTTCACAGATGCGGGGGGCCAGGCGCATGCGCAGTAGCAGCAACGGTACTGTGCATGGGCAAAACCATAGCTTTTATGGACTGCATTGGCTGCAGTCCATAGAAGCCGGCTACTGCTGATGAGGCAAGGAGAAGGCATCCTACATGAAGCCAGCTCTCTGCCTATCGCAGCCCGGTCTGGCAGTCCCGGAGGGAGGAAACACTTCCCAAATGTGGCTGCCTGTAGTGTCTGTGACTGGCAGGTAAGACTTCCAATACGATGTCACTGGCAGCCACAGTGAAGCTAGTGCAGTCTCATGGACTGCAGCTGGCTTCACTGACAGTGAGCTGAGTGGTGGAATTTCCCTGGGGGCACTGCAGTCTTGCAGCCCATAGGTGAAAAATGCCACTGCTTGCAATTCAAATTTACCTTCTGGCAATATCAGGTTCAAGTATTGCATGTGTTTAAGGTACTGCATCACTCTTCTAGTGCATTCCAACCTCTGATGAGGTCTTCTCACACGTCTGCAAAAATTAGACATAGCTACTGAAATACCAGCCATTGTTGTGGTTGCCACATGATAAAGGCCCCTCCACTGCTTATGTGCACTGTTCATTATTTGGTAAGAGATCATCTTCCTTTTTCACCCTCTGACTTCAGATATGATGTACCCATTGGTTTTGACACACTTTTGCTGCTGATATTCCAATTGCATGTTTTCCTGGAGCTAACTCTGATCCCATGGCTAGAGCTGTTTGAGCAGCTTTAATCCATTTTCCCTTCTCATGGATAGGCACTTTCTGCATCTCTTCCCAGGATTCTGGCTCGAGTTACGGTGCTGTCTGAGCAAGAGAAGAGAACCATCCTTTACTTAAGCAAGATATTCTTCATGATTTTCCGATACTTCATCTTCACTGTGCAGCAGATAAAGAGTTGCAAACATCAATGAATGTAAGAATATATTTCTATTGTGCTGGGGTCACATCCTTCATTGGTCCACATACATCTGTGTAAACTGGCTCTAGACATTTCTTTGCTTCACGGTTACTGGTTTTTGGAAATATCTTTCTAGTCATCTTCCCTGATAAACAGACTACACATTTCATTACTTAGATGCAGGGATCAATTTGTTTTTGGGCTAGTATTCTTATGGCTAGTGGATTTCTCTGCCCTAGATGACAATACTTGAATACCGTTAAAATGCTTCTGCTTAGTGGTATTAACAGTTTCATTATAATTGAACTGATACAGTTGATTTGTGAATTTTCCTTTTTGCAAGTATGTGTCTACCATTTGTAATAATACATTTATCACTTTTAAATGTCACAACATGTGTGGTGTCAAGACGGGAACAAAGAAGACATTCTACTTAAGTATCTGGTAAATGTTGGTAAATGTTGGAGAGGCTGAACAGTTAATATAACCTTCTCCTTCTTAGACCATATAATGACCATTAGCTGTGGCTATTCTTTCTGAATTACGCTGGTCTAACTAAGTAAAAAAGTTTTTAGCATTTGTCACATGATTTCTAGCACCTGACTGAATACACCAGGCATTTATTACTGAAGTATTTGCTAGCTCCTATATAGCATTCTTTGCTTCTTGCTTTGTATCTTGTTTCTTTAGATGATTCATGCTGTGTTTCCAGACTCAGCAAATCTGCCTTTAGGAGACAAGGGGTATTATTTAGTAAGCGTAGATTTTGACTGATTCGTTGTTTGTCTGCGATATCACATCAATTTTGCAAATCAGAGATTTACTATAGGCTGACCAATGGGTAATCACAAGTGAAAAAAACTTTAAATAGTGATAGACTACATTACACTATCGGAACAAACATTGTATCCTTTACATAGACAGCAATAGAAATCCTGGATTTACTAAGAATTGTGTTGTTAAAATGGCTAGAACATGCAGAAAAATTTCATCACAATAGAATAATTAAATAGATGACCAAATCAGTGGAGTGTTTGGATAATATAGGTCTCCAATTTGGCCACCCTTATCCATGATGCAAATAAAAGGGGTCCGTACTGCCTGCAGCAATGTGGCTGATTTAGAAATAGCTGAGAGTGAGTTTGAAGCATAATTGCCTACTCTACCGGAATGGCCGGGAGGCTCCCAAAAATCGAGTGGCACTCCCGGCCATCCGGAGGAGTTGACAAGTCTCCCAGCTGGATGTTCACCCCCCCTGCACACTGCCACAACTGTCCACACCCCCACTGGCAGTGGTGCACAAGTTATTGGTCTGTTGATGCGATCGGTGCTGATTCACATCATCGTGGTCCCTACCTCACAATGCCAGTAATCTCTGCATTGTGTAGTGGGGGTGGGGACCATGATGATGCCTATTCTGCACCACAGCCCCTGTCATGACCCCGCAATACTGCCAATCAGGCTGTTCCCTCCGGGATGGGGCAGCTTTAATATCAGCAAGTATGGTTTGGAGCCGCTAAAGTGCGTGTGTTTGTATGGCTTGGGGTGTTTTTATAACATCTATTTGGTGACACAGTTGCATGTGATGCCTTCTTGACCTTCCCTCCTGTCAGCAAACATGGTTTAACATATGGGCAGCAGCAGTAGTATATATTATGACAGCTGAACCTGTAACTGCCCACAGTGCAGCCAGCAGCTCATAATGCTGGAGCAACATTGGTGCACACTGGTATTGTAACTTCCCACTGTGTGGTCCAGAGTGTCAGGGTCTGGAGTCTTGCCATCGGTTCTTAGTCCCAGGGTCTCCCTGTTCTGGGCAAAAAAAGGGACAGAGAAGATTGTCTCTTAGTTGGCGCACAAAGAAAAAGAAGTTTTGATTAGTTTTAATAAATATAAAATATAACTTTTATTATCAACCAATAAAAAAGGGTGATGTGAAATATATGAAAAAGTCTTGACTAATGAAATATATCTTTTTTAATGAAATGTATCTTTATAATGAATAAAAATTGTATTAAATTGTATTCACTGTGTGTGATTAATCATTGTACTCTATATAAAAGAATTACTATATTCACTATGTGTGATTGATCATTATACTCTATATAGAAAAATTACTGCATTTTTGTAGGAACCAGGATCTGTGTCTCAGATTATCTTGCTAGGCTTATGAGGATAAGATATAATGTGTCTAAACAGGTCTAGCAGTGTTATGATTATTTTGAAACTAGTATCACTGTCTAATCAGTTCTGACAGTGTTACGATTCTTCTAACCACCGCTGTATTGTGACCACTAAGGACAGATTTGATATGAGTTTTACTGTTTACTGGAGCATGTTAATTTGTTGCGTCATCTAAGATGTGATAATATACAACATGCATAACACAGACAAGCCGGAATATCCGCAGACATCTGTTATTGACACCTGAGCTGCTTGTGATGTAGCGTTATTCCCAATGCAAACTGTCTATGTGTGTACACTAAAATTGTCCACAAATATCTTTAAAACACATTTTTTGTTATGCTAACTGGGATCTGATAATAATCAGCATAAGAGACACAAACACACCAAAGTGTCCGCAAGCATCTGTTGCGGACCTCTCAGCCGCTCGTAATTAACTTCATTCAGTGTGTGAGCTATCCATTTACACACACTGAAATTATCCTCAAGTACTGCAAAAGTACTGTTCTGGTCATGGCTGTGCTGTGGTGGCGTGTAGCCGGGTCCCACTCGTGGTAGGAAGTTGCAATGTATCTGGCAGAGTCAGCTGGTGTGAGCTCAGGAATCAGGGACTTAGCAGGGAAAAGGAGTGCTTCCTTATGTGTCTGCAGTTATGGGAGCCACTATGTTGGAGACCAATGCATGCAGTGTAACCAGTACCAGTGCTATCTGTGGTTTCTTAGCCAATCCCAGTCTGCTCCCCCTTTTAAAGGGGTTTGGATTTTAATCAAACACTGCCATTGCTTTATGTTGCTCTTCCTAGAAGGTGCTTCAGTTCTATGTTCCTGCAGACGTCCCTGTTGCTTGGTGCTTCAAGTCCCTGGAAATCTGCTTCGCTCTCCAGCATTATACTCCACTTTCCTCTGAGCTCTGGTCCCGAGTTTGAAACCGGCGCCGCCTCCTGGGGCTGCCAGCTTGCCAGGTAGAAGCTGTAGGTGATTACTTTGTTCTCGGCTCAGTGACCAAGTATCCAGAGTTCGCAGTCAAAGTCTTTCAGTCATGTTGTCCAAGTACTCAGAGTTTACAGTCCAAGTCTTTCAGTCATGTTTTCCAAATATTCAGAGTTCGCAGTCAAAGTATTCCAGTCACGTTGTCCAAATATCCAAAGTTCATAGTTCAAGTTTTCAGCTATGTTCACCAAGTATCCAGCGTTCACAGTCCAAGTCCTTCAGTCACATTATCCAAGAATCCAGTTTCCAAAGTCTGAGTTCTTCAGTCATGTCTACCAATAATCCCGCTTCCAAAGGCTGAGTTCTTCTGTCACGTTTTCCAAGAATCCAGTTTCCAAAATCTGAGTTATTCAGTCACATTTTCCAAGCATCCAGTTTTCTTTGTTCTTGTCTTTGACCTGCAGCAATCCAATCTCCAGTCTTCATAGTTATTGTCTACAAGTCACCAAGTAACCTGTCTTTATAGTTACAGTCCCCAAGTCGAAGTCATTCAGTAGCTAATCTTTACAGTTGCCGCCTCCAAGTCAGTCTTCCAGTATTCAGTCTTTACATTTGTCTCCAGGTCATAGTCTTCTAGTGTCCTGTCTTCACAGTTATTGACCTCAAGTTACAGTTATCGAACGCTCTTCACAGATATTATCTTCAAGCCATGGTTTACAAACTCTCAGTCTTCACAGGTATTATCTCCAAGCCACAGTAATCAAGCACCAGTCTTGCTACAGAAACCACATTCCCTAACTTCACAACAACAGCTTCCTAGCCCAGTTATCTCATATCCTGTTGTCATAGTGTGCTAATCCTTCTACCCGGGAGTCCATGAGAAGGAACTATATTCGGCCTCCATGTCTTCTTCTGTCAGTGGTCTCTGCCACCTGCGCTCAAGTCCATTCGTCAGATACTGCATTCCAGCCTGACCTGACACAGAGCTCCTAATACAGGGGGGAATTAACCCTTTACTGGTGCACACTGTTGCTGCAACTGCCCGCAGTGCAGCACAGAGTTCCCACAGTGCACACACAGAGCTCCTAATAGTAATACAGAACTACATTAACCCTTTATTAGTGCATACTGGGGCTGTAACTGCTTGCAAATGTTTTTGGTGTCTGCCAATTTCCAAAGGTGCCAGGGTGCTACCATTACTATAAGCACTGTGAGTAACTGTAGTGTGTAAAAAAATATATTTACACAGTTGTGTTCTCATACATCTTTGTTGAAAGGGGCTGCATGGCATGGCTTTGCTGTGATCAGGGTAACGCCACGCCGTTGCAGTCCTTTGTTCTGCTAAAGCAGCACAGAGGAATCCACTGTAAACCACGGGTAGCGGGAGCATACCTGCCCACTACCCATGCCCATAGACTGCAGCAGAGTCCCTCTTCATATGTGGGGCAGCGGGAGCGTCTTACTCCCGTTGCCAGCGTATACACACCAGTTCTCTGTATTCACTCTTTGCCTACGATGCAAAGTGGCACTGCATTAATAATATAACACTGTGTGAGATGCAGTGTTAAGTCAGTTGTTAAAACAGAAAAACTTGTCATTAGAAACACATTTTTCCGTCTAAAAATTGGGTGTGTTCAGTGCCAGGCAATGGCACTGTTACAATAATGCTTAGTAGCTGCCATGCCACCACGTTAATATTATAAATGCTGTGAATTGGTATGGATCATGATCAGTTGATAGAAGAGCAGGAACAGCAACCAAGTACTAATGCTGTGGCTGCTACTAGTCATGATGGTAAAACTAGTACTTCAACATCAACTAAAGCCATGCTCAAGGGCATAGAGGGTACCTGAAATCAAAACAATATTTCACAAATAGTAAAGAAATAAACATCACCTCTAATATAGGAAAAGTTTACTGATATATAAAATTGCCAACATGCCATACTCCGTATGCAGTGGCAAGGAAAGGCTCAGGTCTTGGTCATTATTTACGATTGGTGTGTCTAGAACTGGTCTTTCTAGAACTGCTGTATCTCAGGCATCTTCTTCTGCAACCTCAAATGATGATGCAACACCTCACTCAGAGTCTAAAGGCCCGTACACACTGGCAGATATATCGGCTGTTCTCTACGGCCTCCTCCATGTCTCCTGATGTATTGGACTGTCTCCTGGTAGCCCCTCCATGCTCTGGACACTACGCTGACAGACACAGCAAACCTTCTTGCCACAGCTCGCATTGATGTGCCATCCTGGATGAGCTGCACTACCTGAGCCACTTGTGTGGGTTGGAGACTCTGTCTCATGCTACCACTAGAGTGAAAGCACCGCCAGCTTTCAAAAGTGACCAAAACATCAGCCAGAAAGCATAGGAGCTGAGAAGTGGTCTGTGGTCACCACCTGCAGAACAACTCCTTTATTGGGGCTGTCTTGCTAATTGCCTATAATTTCCACCTGTTGTCTATTCCATTTGCACAACAGCATGTGAAATTGATTGTCAATCAGTGTTGCTTCCTAAGTGGACAGTTTGATTTATATATATATATATATATATATATATATATATGTATATATAAAAGAAACAGGCACTTGACGTGTTAAGACTTCACCCAATCAGCAGATATTTAGTAATTCTTGGTCCCGGTTGTGATGTTATGTCCTTATAAGAATCATTTTCTACAGGGTGTTCGGAAAGTCACTGTGCACTTTTTATAAGGCAGTGAAAACAGTGGAGAAGTGAAGCAGTGGAGAAGTTGCCCATGGCAACCAATCAGCATTGAGGTAACATTTCTAATTTGCATATTATAAAATTATACGGGGCAGCTGATTGGTTGCCGACTTGCCATGTCCTGCTGGAAGGTGAACCTCCATCCTAGTCTCAAATCACAGGCAGACTGAAACAGGTTTTGCTCAAGAATATCCCTGTATTTAGCACCATCCATCTTTCCCTCGACTCGAAACAGTTTCCCAGTCCCTGCTGCTGAAAAACATCCCCACAGCATGATGCTGCCACCACAATGTTTCACTGGGGATGGTGTTCTTGGGGTGATGGGATGTGTTGGGTTTGCACCAGACATAGCGTTTTCCTTGGTGGCCGAAAAGTTCAATTTTAGTCTAATCTGACCAGAGCACCTTCCTCCATGCATTTGGGGAGTCGTCCACATTCCTTTTGGCAAACTCAAAATGTGCCTTCTTATTTTTAACACAAGTATTGTTTTTTTACTGGCCACTCTTCCATAAAGCCCAGCTCCATGGAGTGTATGGCTTTTTGTGGTCCCATGCGCAGATACACCAGTCCCTGCTGTGGAACTCTGCAGCTCCTTCAGGGTTACATTTGGTCTCTGTGCTGCCTCTCTGATTAATGCCCTCCTTGCCCGGTCTGTGAGTTTTGGTGGCCGGTCCTCTCTTGGCAGGTTTGTTGTGGTACCATGTTCTTTCCATTTGAAAATGATGGATTTAATGGTGCTCCAGAGGATCATCAAAGATTCCGATTTTTTTTTTTTTTTAATAACCCAACCCTGACTTGTACTTCTCAACATCTTTGTCCCTGACAAGTTTGGAGAACTCCTTGGTCTTCATGGTGTGATGCCTCTTGCTTAGTGGTGTTGCAGCCTCTGGGGCCTTTCAGAAAAGGTGTATTTATAATGACATATCATGTGACACTTAGATTGCACACAGGTGGAATTCATTTCACTAATTATGTGACTTCTGAAGGTAATTGGTTGCACCAGAACTTTTGAGGGGCTTCATAGCAAAGGGGGTGAATACATATGCACATGCCAATTTTCACATTTTTATTTATAAAAAATATTTTTTATATACATTTTTCTCATTTCACTACACCAACTTAGACTATTTTGTGCCGGTCCATCACATAAAATTCAGATTAAAAATAAATAAATTACAGGTTGTAATGTTACAAAATAGGTAAAAAGCCAGGGGAGGTGAATACTTTAGCAAGGCACTGTATATAGAGGTGTTTAGAAACAAAATAAAAAGTATCCAAACCTGTCTTGATGCTAACGGTGGTCATTTTCAACATTGTTTATAATTAATCATTCGTGTTTACATCATGTATTATACACTGCTCTAAAAAATAAAGGGAACACTAAAATAACACTCCTAGATCTGAATGAATGAAATATTATTATTAAATACTTTGTTCTTTACATAGTTGAATGTGCTGACAACAAAATCACACAAAAATTATCAATGGAAATCAAATTTGTTAACCCATGGAGGTCTGGATTTGGAGTCACTCAAAATGAAAGTGGAAAAACACACTACAGGCTGATCCAACTTTGATGTAATGTCCTTAAAACAAGTCAAAATGAGGCTCAGTAGTGTGTGTGGCCTCCACGTGCCTGTATGACCTCCCTACAATGCCTGGGCATGCTCCTGATGAGGTGGCGGATGGTCTCCTGAGGGATCTCCTCCCAGACCTGGACTAATGCATCCGCCAACTCCTGGACAGTCTGTGGTGCAACGTGGCGTTGGTGGATGGAGCGAGACATGATGTCCCAGATGTGCTCAATTGGATTCAGGTCTGGGGAACGGGCGGGCCAGTCCATAGCATCAATGCCTTCGTCTTGCAGGAACTGCTGACACACTCCAGCCACATGAGGTCTAGCATTGTCTTGCATTAGGAGGAACCCAGGGCCAACCACGCCAGCATGTGGTCTCACAAGGGGTCTGAGGATCTCATCTCGGTACCTAATGTCAGTCTGGCTACCTCTGGCGAGCACATGGAGGGCTGTGCGGCCCCCCAAAGAAATGCCACCCCACACCATTACTGACCCACTGCCAAACCGGTCATGATGGAGGATGTTGCAGGCAGCAGAACGTTCTCCTTGGCGTCTCCAGACTCTGTCACGTCTGTCACATGTGCTCAGTGAGAACCTGCTTTCATCTGTGAAGAGCACAGGGCACCAGTGCCGAATTTGCCAATCTTGGTGTTCTCTGGCAAATGCCAAACGTCCTGCACGGTGTTGGGCTGTAAGCACAACCCCCACCTGTGGACGTCAGGCCCTCATACCACCCTCATGGAGTCTGTTTCTGATCGTTTGAGTAGACACATGCACATTTGTGGCTTGCTGGAGGTCATTGTGCAGGGCTCTGGCAGTGCTCCACCTGTTCCTCCTTGCAAAAAGGCGGAGGTAGCGGTCCTGCTGCTGGGTTGTTGCCCTCCTACGGCCTCCTCCACGTCTCCTAATGTACTGGCCTGTCTCCTGGTAGCGGCTCCATGCTCTGGACACTACGCTGACAGACACAGCAAACCTTCTTGCCACAGCTCGCATTGATGTGCCATCCTGGATGAGCTGCACTACCTGAGCCACTTGTGTGGGTTGTAGACTCCGTCTCATGCTACCACTAGAGTGAAAGCACCGCCAGCTTTCAAAAGTGACCAAAACATCAGCCAGAAAGCATAGGAGCTGAGAAGTGGTCTGTGGTCACCACCTGCAGAACAACTCCTTTATCGGGGCTGTCTTGCTAATTGCCTATAATTCCCACCTGTTGTCTATTCCATTTGCACAACAGCATGTGAAATTGATTGTCAATCAGTGTTGCTTCCTAAGTGGACAGTTTGATTTCACAGAAGTGTGATTGACTTGGAGTTACATTGTGTTGTTTAAGTGTTCCCTTTATTTTTTTGAGCAGTGTATATTGAAACATGTGTGTTAATAAATATACATAATTGCACAGTGATTTTCCGAACACCCTGTAGTTAGTTGTATTCTCTTTCATTTTCTAAAGCACCAACATATTCAGCTCATTACTTTGAGATCATAATGCAAATACTGTACAATGACACAAAACAGGAGGTAAGGATGACCCTGCTTAATTGCTCTTAAATTCTAAAAGGTCGGGGAAATACTTCATACGTGAGGTAGAGGAAAAACTACTGTGGCTGTTGGTTGGGACCCATGTACTCTCATGATTCAACCACTGTGCTCTCTTTCTTGGTTTCACGCAGAGGGTGTATACAGGGGATACGGCGAGGATCCCGGCAGTAGAAATACAGGCGCCAGCATCCCGAATGAGAACACAATCCCAGCGTCAGCATCCTGACAAGATACATTTTTTACAAATTGAGTACACAACAAAGGGATCTATTCATGAAGCAGTGAAAAGAGTGGAGTAGTGAGCCTGTGGAGAAGTTGCCCATAGCCAGGGCTGTTTCTAGCCAATTTGGCTCCCAGTGCGAGATTTAAAAATGCGCCCCCCCATGACATTAAAAAATGTGCCCCCCCCCACACACACACACACACACCTAGATAAAAAAAAACATGCACGCGCACCCGGCAAGGGGCGTGGCCTCATTTAAATGGGTGTGGCCTCATTTAAATGGGCATGGCCTCGTCTGAATATACTACCTCACAATCCAGTTTTTGACCCTGCTCCAACAGATCACGACCACCACAGGAAAAAAAAATTCTACCATATCAAGCCCCACACAGTAATGCCCCCTGCACCATATTATGCCACACACCGCAATGCCCTTGATACATTAAATCCCCACACTACGGCAGGCAAGAGTCCCCATTTCACACATTACGGCAGGTGTCCTCATTTTACACATTGAAAGAGAGAGAGAATACTTACAGAGGCGATTACCGCTCTTCGGTCCGCCTCACCAGTCGCTCCTCGCGCCGGCCTTTCCCTCTTCCTAACTTGGATCCCCCTCTGTACTCCGCTCGGGGGGGGAGTTTCGCGGAGTGACGGGGTTGCGTCGTGACGTAACGACGCAACCGCGTCATTCCGTGAAACTCCGCCCCCCGAGCGGATTACTCGGGGAGAAATAGGAGGGGAAGTAGGGAGCCACAGTTAGTGCCGCGGCGGGCGCCCAGTGCAGTTGCACTGCTCGCCTGCCCCAAGAAACGGCCCTGCCCATGGCAACCAATCAGCTGCTACGTATAATTTTATAGAATGCACTTGCAAAATGTTTCTTCAATGCTGATTGGTTGCCATGGGCAACTTCTCCACTGGCTCACTTCTCCACACTTTTTTCACTGCTTCATGAATAGACCCCTAAGTTGCTCAGATCAATAACTTGAAAGTTACAATACAAGAATGTGAGTTTAAGGTTTTATTCGCTTATCTCCTTGTTTGTGCTGAGATACTGGAAAAGGTTTATCAGACTCTTTTTTTGGCAGTAACCACTCAGCCTCTCACTGCACAGACATCCCAGCTCTGCAGGGGAAGCTCTTTAGATGTGGGAAAAAGCTTTCATCATTTCAGTTCATGTTGCTTCTATAGAAATAACACATCCAATCGCACTGAAATGCTTCTTAGCATCCACCATACATTATAGTTTATCTGCTGTACATGGGATGAAATATTTATCAGGGAAACTGGGCAATGGAGGAAATAATTTATTAATGGTTGAAAAACCGTCTGGATGAAAGGTCCACTGTGACTGGCACAGACAAGCATTTGCAATGGGACATGAGATGTGGAAATATAAACTCCTTGTACAACTTCTGTCATCTCTGCATGGAGACAGGGGAGCTTATGTAATCGGCGGAAATGTCGGTGAGTCTGCCTGTATTTTTAAAGCGGCAATCATTTAAAAGGCAAAACCGTGTTGGAATTTCACTGGAATTTCCACAGGACGTGCAGCTTGCAGGCTACTGTATTACATAAACTCCAGGGATTTAATAAAGGATGGAGGAGGCACATGTGCAGGCCCCACCCCCACAGTGGGCCCCTCCCCTATACCATCTGATGGCTGCCATCTTTTGTATGATATTTTCAGAATAGTTTCTCATGTAGATCACAGAGACTCTGTCACAGTGTTGTGATCTTTGCAACTTCCAGCGCTGGCTCTATCTTTCCGAATATAGCAGCCAAAAGATGGCCAATAACAGCAGGTATAGAGTGGGGTCCTGCTGCTTGGCACACTTTGGGGTCTATTCTGGGTGCAAAGTGCGTGCCACAGGAACCCGCTTCACATGAGTATCCATGTGACCATCCACCACTTGTAGAACACATAACTGCAGAGATGCACTAGAGTTCTTTTATAGTATACTAGTTAAAAGCCTGTCAAAATGATGTACACCAGGGCTGGATTATAAGGGGGGGGGGTGTCAATACCAGTGCCGTAACTAGACATTTTAGCGCTGTGCGCAAGAAATGGCATTGGCGCCCCACCCTTATGTAAAATAGGGGCAGTGCGCGCCATAGGCGCGCAGAAAAAATATAGGGGCATGGCTTCATGGGGAAGGGGTGTGGCCACAGAATAATACCAATTCATATTACAGTACACAGTAATCTCCATTATTCAAATTACGCCGCACAGTAGCGCCACTACACCAGGTAGAGCCTCTTTCACACATTACGGCAGACAGCATCCCCTTTTTTACACAATACGGCAGACAGCGTCCACTTATTACACATTACAGCAGACAGCATCCCCTTTTTACACATTACGGCAGACAGCGTCCCCTTTTTACACATTACGGCAGACAGCGTCCCCTTTTTACACATTACTGCAGCCAGTCCCCCATTTTACACAGTACGGCAGACAGAGTCCCCTTTTTACACATTACGGCAGACAGCGTCCCCCATTTTACGCAGTACGGCAGACAGAGTCCCCTTTTTACATATTACGGCAGACAGCGTCCCCCTTTTAACACATTATGGCAGACAGCATCCACTTATTACACATTACGGCAGACAGCGTCCCCTTTTTACACATTACAGCAGACAGCATCCCCTTTTTACACATTACGGCAGACAGCGTCCCCTTTTTACACATTACGGCAGACAGCGTCCCCTTTTTACACATTACTGCAGCCAGTCCCCCATTTTACACAGTACGGCAGACAGAGTCCCCTTTTTACACATTACGGCAGACAGCGTCCCCCATTTTACGCAGTACGGCAGACAGAGTCCCCTTTTTACATATTACGGCAGACAGCGTCCCCCTTTTAACACATTATGGCAGACAGCATCCCCTTTTTACACATTACGGCAGACAGTGTCCCCTTTTTACACATTACGGCAGACAGCGTCCCCCTTTTTACACATTACGGCCGACAGCGTCCCCTTTTTACACAGTACGGCAGACAGTCCCCCTTTTTACACATTACGGCAGACAAAGTCCCCTTTTTGCACATTACTGCAACCAGTCCCCCATTTTACACAGTACGACAGAGCAGACAGAGTCCCCTTTTTACATATTACGGCAGACAGAGTCCCCCTTTTTACACATTACGGCAGACAGCATCCCCTTTTTACACATTACGGCAGACAGTGTCCCCTTTTTACACATTACGGCAGACAGCGTCCCCCTTTTTACACATTACGGCAGACAGCGTCCCCTTTTTACACAGTACAGCAGACAGTCCCCCTTTTTACACATTACGGCAGACAAAGTCCCCTTTTTACACATTACTGCAGCCAGTCCCCCATTTTACACAGTACGGCAGAGCAGACAGAGTCCCCTTTTTACATATTACAACAGACAGAGTCCCCCTTTTTACACATTACGGCAGACAGCGTCCTCTTTTTACACATTACGGCAGCCAGTCCCCCTTTTTACACATTACGGCAGACAAAGTCCCCTTTTTACACATTACGGCAGACAGAGACCCCTTTTTACACAGTACGGCAGACAGCGTCCCCTTTTTACACATTACGGCATACAGCGTCCCCTTTTTACACATTACTGCAGCCAGTCCCCCTTTTTACACATTACGGCAGACTGCGTCCCCTTTTTTCACAGTACGGTAGACAGCGTCCCCTTTTTACACAGTACGGCAGACAGCGTCCCCTTTTTACACAGTACGGCAGACAGCGTCCCCTTTTTACACAGTACGGCAGACAGCATTCCCTTTTTACACATTATGGCAGACAGCGTCCCCCTTTTTACACATTACGGCAGACAGCGTCCCCCTTATTACACATTACGGCAGACAGCGCCCCTTTTTACACATCACATTTCATACATTATGGCAGGATAGATAGATAGACAGATAGAATAGTTGATACTTACCATCTCTCCGCTGGCTCAGGCAGTCAGGCGTCTCTGCGCTGGCAGCTCCGGAGGCAGGGGAGAAGGAGGAGGGAGGGGGACTCGGGAGCCACAGCAGCACAGTGTAGAGTCCCCTTTTTACACATTACAGCAGACAGCATACCCTTTTTACACATTACG
Source organism: Pseudophryne corroboree (assembly GCF_028390025.1). NCBI lineage: Eukaryota > Metazoa > Chordata > Amphibia > Anura > Myobatrachidae > Pseudophryne > Pseudophryne corroboree. Next base: position 1,169,741,575 of record NC_086444.1, read on the forward strand.
GCAGACAGCGTCCCCCTTTTTACACATTACGGCAGACAGCATCCACCTATTTACACATTACGGCAGACAGCGTACCCTTTTTACACATTACGGCAGACAGCGTTCCCCTTTTTACACATTATGGCAAACAGCGTCCCCTTTTTACACATTACGGCAGACAGCTTCCCCCTTTTTATACATTACGGCAGGACAGATAGATAGATAAACAGACAGACAGAATAGTTGATACTTAACACCTGTCCGCTGGCTCAGGCAGTCAGGCTCCTCGGTGCTGGCAGCTCCGGAGGCAGGGGAGAAGGAGGGGGAGGAGGGAGCCACAGCAGCGCAGTTTAATTGCTGGCGGCGCTGCATGCAGCTGTCCCTCTCCTTCCGCATTGGCTGGCCGCCGCTGCTGTGAATGCTGGGATGAGGGAAGAGCATCCCAGCATTCACAGCAGCGCCGACCAGCCAATGCGGAAGGAGAGGGACAGCTGCAGTGGCGCTGCTACCAATTACACAGCGCTGCTGCGACTCCGGAGTCCCCCTCCCTCCTCCCCTGCCCCCGAAGCTGCTCCTCTCCTCCTCTGGCGCACACAGCACGAGCGGTTTGTAATGAGTCGATTTGACTCATTACAAGCCGCTGACATGGAATCCTGGCAGTTGCGCCCTCAGGGCTACTGCGCTGTGTGCCAGGCACACCTGGCACACTCGCAGTTACGGCTCTGGTCACTGCTCCCACAATAGCTGCTGGGTTTCTGGAACTCTATTGAAAAAATCTGCATCTCTCTCTCCACTGTCCCTATTTGCCCCTACCATTCCACTCTCTCTCCCCAGTCCCTATCTACCCCAACCAATCCCCTTTTATCAACTTTTCCACCTCCACAGTGATGTAATGACCAAGTCCCAGATGACTGGCTGGCTGGTTAAGAATCCAGGGTCTATACCAGTACCAATTACTGTAAATAATTTCCCCTGTGTAGTAGCCACATGAAATACGTATGGTATGTTCACATTATTCTTCATTACTTAAGTTATAAAATCAGAATGCTCTTTAGTGTGTGAATAGAAAGATACCTAATTTCTCCCAAAGCATATGTACCAGATACCTCCAAATCACATCTAACCACGATGCAAACATCAGGTATTTTTCTATGAATTCTGATGCTCCCAGCTATTGTAGAAATATCATTGTTACGTGATGACAGATAACATATGATTTCAATCATTGTTCTTGCTTGAAGTTTGAACTTACTTTATGGTCTGAGAGATGTATGAATAATCTTGCTCTTTTGGTGCCCAAAGATGGCTTTAATGCACACCCTTACCAGCTCTATATCAGACATGGATGAAAGGACTTTTGTTTACCGATCTCCTGTCCAGGTAATTGCCTTTCCTGCTCATAGGATACCACCAGGGATGTCTGAGTGATACTACTATTTATCTGTGTGAGCAGAATTATAATGGAACATCAAAAGAACATAACTTAAAATATGCACAGATATACCCAGAATCCTTACAAAGATACATACAACTGCGTAAATTAGCTTCTGCGCATATGCTGTATGCACAAACTCCATGTTTCTGTCCATGCTAAGAAATCTGTCATTTAGAGTCCATCATATTTTTCTCCATATGATACCTTGCAGAGTTTAGTCGCACACCTTTTCCAAAATGAAAAAAAAAAGTAAACGATCAGCAGTTGTAACTTAGAATTTGATGCTGAATGTTACCATCGTCTGTGTTTGTTCCGGTCTATTGACAGCTATTCTTAAATGATAATAAAAAATGGAGGAAATAATACTTCCGCACTTGTCTGAAATCACTAAAAAAAAGGTCTCTTTTTGCAAATGTAAAACTTTTTGACCAGGACTTGCAGTAAACAGCAAATATAAAACTTTTTGACCAGGACTTGCAGTAAACAGCCCAATACGGTTCCTGTGAAATTACTGATGCTACTGATTTTTCTCCCTCACCAATGTCACTCCCAATGCCCCGTAAGCCAAAGCATGATTGGGTGTGCTGAAGTAGGGTGACCATATTATCCCTTTCACCTGGGACGCTCATGGATTACACAGGTTCTGTGGATGGCTGACTTCAAGCCTACATTTCAGCGGGTTTTAATCAGCCACAGAACCTGTGTAATCCATGAGCGTCCCAATAAAAAGGGATAATATGGTCACCCTAGCTGAAGCCAGTGGCAGTTGACACCTGGGAGCAGCCTGCACCCTCCTCCCCCCTCCCATGACACTATTGACTACACATAACACAGCAGACCTAACGATGGGACAAACTCATCTCAAACCACGTGCAATTCCATATATGCACAACCCTACTGTCACAGTCCGGCGGGAGACTGTGCAGGGGAGCCAGCTCTTACCTGTCCGGTCCCTTTGGAGAGGTCCATCTGGTGGAGGTGCGGGCTGCTGGCGCCGGGCAGGGTGCGCTGGGAGGACAGGCAGGGGCACTGGTTGGTGGGTCTGCAGACTGGCAGCATGTCCCTCCAGCAGAGGTTAGCGGTGCTGCTGTGGTGCCAGGGCTTCTGTGTACAGGCTGGGCTGTGTTCCCGGTGGCCATCTTGGATGTGGGCAAAAAGCCTGCCTTGCCCACACTTCGCCAATTTATCACTTTCCTGTGGCCAATTGGCTCCGATCAGCTGCTATAAGACAGGAAGGCCTGGAGGAGGGAATTTGCCAGTGCAACATCTTTCACAGTATCTGTGAAGCTAGTTCTCTGTGCTCCCGCAGCGTCTCCAGTGTCAGGTTCTTGTTACCGCAAAGTACCCAAGCCTCCTGTTATAGCCTTATGCAGACTGCCGACTCTGTTCCCATGTCCTACCTAGCTACCTGTTCCGGACACCGCAGTAACCAGCCTTCGGAATTCCTCCTTTAAAGTACTGGGTCACTTTTCCGGTATCCTCAGCCACCCGCTAACCTACAGTCGTATCTCTATTCAACTGTCTTTGGCGAACCCTGTTAAACTACTCCAAGTAATAAATGCGCAAGACCTTCATCCGTCCCGCTCGTTTGTTATTCAGAGATCCAAGTGCACCAGAATCATCTTCCCCAAATCCGGATCCACAAGAATCCTCAGACGTGACACCTACACAGCCTGCAACCACGTACACTTCCCATTAGTGAACCTTGTCTAGATGTGGGCAATCTATTACAAGCCAGTCTCAACATGTAAGCGTAAAGTGGAAATGGGACTGAACTGCTTATGACTTTTCATCACCCACAACTGGTTTTGAAAAATGCACAATGAGAAAAATGGCAAGGAATTAGCATTCTACGCTGCATCAGCCCCATTGTATATAGAAAAAAATGCCTGTCAGCCTCTGGCAACACAGGAGACAGGTCTAAGGAGCTTAAGGCTGAGCCCGGACTTGGCTGTCATTTTTATAGTACATGTTCTTTATGTTACTGAGGCTGTGGATCTACAGTGTGTTTGGGACCACTGTGACAATTCCCATGACGTCACCAACCAGGAGCGCCCATGGTTGTGCATCTCTGACTCTACTGCATGCTCCTCCGTACACAACCGTGGCCTCTGCGTACACTCAGTGGAATGCATGCACCGTAGGGTTTTTCTGGAGTTTTCACAAGTGCACAGTAGCCCCCAAAAAATGCTGAACTGCGCAAACATCGATATTGCGTCCACCTCTGCATAATGCCCAATATCTTCTCTTTAATGGACCTAGTCCATACAACAACAGTGTCCACACCTGTAAGAAGTAGGGAGGACTTTAAGACTGTGAAATTTGCAGAGTCTGTAGCTTTCTTAATAGACCGGGCTGAAGAAGTGAGATCGTTCCCTGTATGGGGGCTAGGTTGTTTTTTTATCTGTTACTGCATACTGACAATTTTAAAACGCCAGTTTGTTTATTTGATCCCTAGTCAAGTTGTATGAAGACCCCTATTAGGGCACCCAAATACTGCACCAACTGCCACTCTACTAAACAAAATATCCCATAACATCATAATATAGTGGAGAATTGCACAAGAGATCTACACAGAAATGTGTGGATTACAGCAACAGTTTATGGATTCTTTCTACACAACAGCATAATGCTGCTAAAAAACACTCACCAGCATGGAAGCGTAAGTAGGTGGTAAGTCACTCACCATCTACTTGGGCTGTCATGCTGGTGAGTTCTGTTAGCTTCATGCTCCTGCTGTTGTGCAGAAAGCCTCCGTAAACTGTTGCTGCTGTAATCCACACATTGCTGTGTAGATCTCATGTGAAATTCTCCACCATATTGTGCCTGTTATGAAGTTTTCTTTAAACAGAGTATTATCTACAAAGTTGTTAAGTGTTGCCACAAATAAAAGCAAGTGTCTGTGAAGTGAGGCAGCAGTGTGCAATCAGAACAAAGGGTTCATAGAGGAAACCCCCAAGTGTATTCCTGCTATAGAAAACAAGTGTTAATCTGCCTGTGGTGCAGAACAAGAAACCTTTGCAAAAGACAAAGGGACAGTTACTGGGATACATGCTGGTAGATGTAGCACCAAACCTGCAGTCAAATGTACGGGTTTGCTGTGTTGAGAATACTTTTGAAGCAAAGTGTGATACAGTGAAATGTGAGAAATGGAAAAAATAGCAGCGCTCGTGGGAGCAGCAATATAATCTCAAACAAATGGAGAGCCGGAAATAAGCAGAAATTATTTAATGAATATTGCAGTTAAAATATATATAGCATAAAATACTTATAACCTAAATTGCACAAATGACACTACAATTGTAAAAAATATATAAGATATAAAAAAGTGTCCCTTGTTTAATGGAAAGCCGCATTCTATATTATCTGAAGGAAGAAATCACATCAAAAGTTCACAAGCCGGAGGAGCTGTTACATCAGCTGAAATGATTAATCACAGCATGAGATGAGAACCTGGTTGAAACAAACCTATAATAGTTGTAGCATAAAGTGCTTGTTGGCCACTTAGAAATTATGTTTCAAACTCAAGCAGACAGAGTTACTTTGTGAACATATGCAACTAGTGATGGGATAAAGCGTAGCTCCTGAATGGCAATATTAATCGCTGTGAATTGTTCACGTGATCCGTGACGAAACGCGTCAGTACTCCTCCCCCTACCTTCTGGATTGACCACACGTCTCCTAAGGCATCTAAGCCCGCTTCTCTCCTTACGACATTGCAGCGGGCGGCACTCATCCAATGAGAGAGAAAAGCGATATCTACAGCTGGTCCATCGCATCTGATCCCGCCCTGGTATCTATACATATCCTCCAGCACAATGCAGGATTGAGCATACTTGGACTCACATGAGGACGCTTGGGTTTACCAGCTCACTGGAGAGGTAACTTATTCACCTGCTCACCGCTGCTATCAACATCTCACTGGCTGCGATTGCCTATGCCTGATTGACATACAGAAAAGTAATGGTACTTTCAAATGAGCGCAGTGAGTATTAGAGTGCTGCCCAGGTTCAAAAACAAAGGAGATAAACACAAATCTCCAACATTAGATTCAAGAAAAAGAGTGGTATTGAACCCCTGGCGCACTATATTACTAGATGCTGTTTCTATTGTTGAATAAATGGAATGAATATGTTGGTTGTAACACAACACTGACAATATTTATTAAAATACAATCCCCAGCTGGGAATAAATAAAAGCAAACAAGTATTAAACATATACACACAAATGTGGTAGATGGGAAGGAACCCAGTGCTTTCATAAAGTGCTTTCCGTGCTTAAAGTCCTTCTTATTTATAGAAGAAATCTCTCACCATATTGCATAGCCGCGGTGGGCTAGCTTTTTGAAGAGATAGCTATGGTCCTAGGCTTTGAGAAAGGCCAATAAAAGACCGAAACGCGTTATTTGGATAAAGGACAGAAGTGGTGGAGATCGGGGAACCAGTGACTAGGAAGCTGACACGCTTGCTGCGGTGGTGCTGGGCATTTCAGCCTAGGACCATAGCTATCTCTTCAAAAAGCTAGCCCACCGCGGCTATGCAATATGGTGAGAGATTTCTTCTATAAATAAGAAGGACTTTAAGCACGGAAAGCACTTTATGAAAGCACTGGGTTCCTTCCCATCTACCACATTTGTGTGTATATGTTTAATACTTGTTTGCTTTTATTTATTCCCAGCTGGGGATTGTATTTTAATAAATATTGTCAGTGTTGTGTTACAACCAACATATTCATTCCATTTATTCAACAATAGAAACAGCATCTAGTAATATAGTGCGCCAGGGGTTCAATACCACTCTTTATGCCTGATTGACAGGCAGAGGTGGTCGCGGGGCGGGAGGGGGCATGCCAGCAGTGTTAAGACGCCATTGGCGGGGCACAGTTCGGACAACGGAGGTGTGTCCAGACCATTGGGTGGGTGGGCCGCGGCAGCTGCGTGACGTCACACTCAGTCGCTGCAACCTGGAACGCGGCAGGTAGCTCCCTGTCAGAGCGCAGAAGCTGTGCAGGTAGGGAGCTACTCGCCAGGTACAAAAGCATCACCGCCATGCAATGCTTTTGTACCTCTGCGGGGGGGGGCTAACATGTGGGGCAGACTAGCCCTGTGCTTGGCATCCCCCCGTATGTCAGAGTAAATGATCAAAAATGTGCTAAATTAGCACATCTACGATCAACTCTGAATTACCCCCTAAAGCTCTTGGAGAGACAGGTCTCAAATTGGCTTGTCTAACTAAGAAGCTCCATGAATGCTCTGGGTAAAAAGAATAATGTCTTCATACAGTATGCAAAAGAATCACACTAAGTGGGAGAGAGACAATGATACAAAAGACTTGGAGATAGTTTGTCTTCAAGCAAATGCAGATGTTCCAGTCCATTTTGGCTACATCCAGAGCAACTTCAGGGGGTCTGACTGAAAAAAATGTATTCCTAGAGGAAACTCTGCATGAAACAGCAGAACATAGTGACATCTTGGAGGAATAATGTTACCATGTATGTTCTATGATTGAGAAGTTGCAGGGAGAGAATATGAGTCTTGAAAATATCGATCAAGGGCACAGAAATGGTTGCACAATCTCTGGGTGGAAATGGGTGCCAGAGAGCAAGAATGTGGGCAGAAATAAAAATTACAGAATATGACATACTGTGCTGAACAAAATTTGGGACTTGTTACCCTTGAAGATATAGGGGGTAATTCCAAGTTGATCGCAGCAGGTAATTTTTTAGCAGTTGGGCAAAACCATGTGCACTGCAGGGGAGGCAGATATAACATGTGCAGAGAGAGTTAGATTTGGGTGTGGTGTGTTCAATCTGTAATCTAATTTGCAGTGTAACAATAAAGCAGCCAGTGTTTACCCTACACAGAAACACTATAACCCACCCAAATCTAACTCTTTCTGCAAATGTTATATCTGCCCCCCCCCTGCAGTGTACATGGTTTTGCCCAACTGCTAAAATATTTCCTGCTGCGATCAACTTGGAATTACCCCCATAGAGAGCAAATCTTCTGCAGACTTAGAACAAGTTGGAAAGTGCAGTGGGAACAAGTACCCAGCTGGAAAGACAGCTCTCTGCAGCTCTCTCCCACTTGGAAGTGGGAAAAGCAAAAACGACAAAGAAGTGTGTCTCAATTCTGCAATTAGATTCTGGCAATATTGATACAATTGATCAATTTTTACAATTCTTGGGTTAAAGCTAAATGGTACCTAATAATTAATGTGGAGTATTGGATATTGAAGGCAATAAGTACAAACCTGCTGCAGAATATGAAGGTTCTGGGCAACCAATAGAAATTATCTAGAGAATGATGGTCTTTTACTCAAAGAGTCCACCCTTAGTAAGCAGTCCTAGTATATAAAATGGGAACTTTTGTTGAAAGAGTTTCTGGAATAGTCTGATCCTACCAATAGTGTCTTGAACAATAGTATGCTACTGTGGAGCCATTCAAAGCTAGAGTCCTTAACTGAAGTAACTTGTCCTGTTAATCAATGTGTTGGGAATTGAGAAAAATTGGAAAGTCTCAAACCCCTGGGGACAGTTACAATCTCCATTGTTCCTGACATCACAACCAGTGAGCAGGACAAAGATCCTAACTTCTTGCCAACTGATGTGGGGATTTAGGCTAGGTGGTGACTGTGATCTACTTAATCAGCATTCTCTATAGCCACATCCAAGTTGTGGTGGAGTAGGCTAGGTGGGGTTGGTGATCCATGAGTCATTGTTGGGCCGGAGGGACCTCACACCAAGAACACACATAACAACCACTAGCCACATTTACCTTACTTTAACTGTGGGTAAATGTCATCAATTTATTTATTTGAATGTAATTCATTTAATTAATTGATTTTATTAGCAAATGAAAGGCTTAGAAAACACAAATGCTTTGCATGTGTGTATGATACACCTTTTTGCTTTTTCATATCACTTGCATTATGAAATCACTATTGCTCCTCCAGTTATTTGTGAGCTCGGTGGAAATTGAAACCTCTCCTACTTTACACTCTTAATATGGCAGCAGATTTTACGCTTATTCGACCGGCCCCCATTTATTCTTGGGTGGACCTGTAAATGGATCAAAACCCTAAAGCCATTAAATCAGAATGGCCCATTGTGTCCTCAGTACATGAATAGCATTATCTCAAACACTTGTTTCCATAATCGTATCTGTTATATTTCAAAATACTTCGGGAAAACTTGTTGTAAAATCAGCCTAAAGCAACTTAAATGGCAGCAATAATAATCTATCAACAAAATGAGTTAAAAGTTAACTAATGGGAAATGAGTGTTGAATTCCATAAATCAATTGAGCCATTTAGTAATTCCACCTTGACAAGGCAAAATACGGTATTATAGATGTTTCCTAGAAAGAGCTTTAACATATTCAGTATGTGGAAATTATTTATGCCCTTGATCAACCATCTGTGCCATTTGCCGGTATACGGTCTGATGTATGCCTAATTAAGGTTGGGGCTTTCAGTGATCGCTCTCCTGATATAAAGTATCTGCAGGGCTTGTGCACGTGAACCGCATTCTAAATGGGAGTCAGCCGTGTACTCTCTTCGGAGCACAGCACCCAGGATATGGAATATATTAATCAGCTTATTTCAAAACAGAGATTTAACTGATGAACAGATTAACACAACGGTGATTTTTATTTTGTTGTTCATTTTGCAAATAATCGATCTTTGTGAGCTGTAAGCTTTGTGGTCCACTAGAATTAAAATGAGAGGCTGTAAATATGGGTCTTATTCATGTTTGTATGCACTTGTCACCTATGCAACGGCAACTTTTTAGTTACGATGTTGCTAATCATCGCAGGTGAAGCTGCTGCCCAGAAAAAAGATAGATGCCCACGGGAGCCATAGCAAACTCAATCGCAACTGCGTACACATATGCAGACCATACACAATAATGAGGAACACTGACTGCTGGGTATACCTATGGCTATGCAGACTGGACATGGCAGTAGTGATGCAGGCAATATGTTTTTGTACATACATGATTGCAGCTGACGGCATGTACGTGCCTCAAATATGGCCATGACATGTATGCATTTTTGTATTCACTCCTCATTACCTCTCCTAAACTGGCCTTACCTGCCAATCACTCAGCGATAAAAATCTCAGTCTGAGTGCGAGCGCCATGGCACCATGGCGTGTGCGCAGTTCGATCGCAACACATGCACAGTGTGCCGATAAGCACTCCATTACATGAACATCACCATTGCATACAAACATGAATAAGGCCCTATGGGTCTAATCCAGACCTGATCACAGCAGCAAAAAATTTTCTCTAATGGCCAAAACCATGTGCACTGCAGGGGGGGGGGGGGGGGCAGATATAACATGTGCAGAGAGAGTTATATTTGGGTGGGTTATATTGTTTCTGTGCAGGGTAAATACTGTCTGCTTTATTTTTACCCTGCAGTTTAGATTAAAAATCTAACTCTCTCTGCACATGTTATATCTGCCCCCCTGCAGTGCACATGGTTTTGCCCATTAGAGAAAAATGTTGCTCCTGAGATCAGGTCTAAATGAGGCCCTATATCCCTACGCAACTGCTTTGCTACCTTGCAGAATAGGGAATACCGCACACATGAAAAACGTGTTTCTTTCACTCCTCTTAGTATAGTTACAGCGCACACTGATTCAGTTGGCAACTCCTAGGAATACCAGGAATGTATACTGTATGTAGTTCAGCCACTTGGCTAAGAATCAGGGGTGTCTTAAGAGAGGAGGGGGCACGTGTGCATTCTCCATGGGCACGTCCATACGTGTGCATTCTCCATGGGCACGTCCATACGTGTGCATTCTCCATGGGCACGTCCATACGTGGCCTTATGAGGCAATAAAAGAGAATGTAATCTAACTTTATAATGAGAGCATTCTGGCATCACTTCTCATTGTTAATGAGTTATTTTGCCCAGGTGAATTATTGTCTAATATATTTGAGAATAATAAAGTGTATATGGGATTTACTATGTGCTCCTATTGGTTTAATTACATAATTTACCTTAAAATATTCTTAACATATGTGCATTCATTTGATTCCTTTCTGTTTGTTGTGTAGATGGGAAGGCTTAGTGATACAGTTACAGTACAGATCTCCTATGTAGCTTGTATGCTAATTCACAGGCCCGAGACACACTTGTAATCCTTAGCTGTTGTCTTTAATGATGCTCTTTGATTTTAAAGTTTAGATCATCGTTGCTTGATATCCGAGTGTTCAAATCACACATCCATCCTCATTGGAGTACACTCTATCATAATAGCCAATAACCTCTCAAGACTCCCTAAGACTTCAATGCATAATGCCTGACTGTACAGCCTCCACATTCTGTATCACAGTGGACAGCTGTGGGTAAGCCAGTGTTGTGTGTCTTGCAGTTATGCCCAGACTGACTATCTGGCAACTCTACATAACAGTATTAATGAGCTGGTTTGGGCTCCTCACACAGATCCAAACAGCTGTTTATTACAACTGTGCATTCTGCATTTAGTAACCACTAATATACTTGTGTCAGCACTAGTGCCAGATAGATACCAGCACAGGCTGCTGTGGTTTACATGCCAGGGAAGTTTTTAATGCTAGTCTGGCCATGCTCCCAGTGATCTTGTTTTTTTTATGTAGAGCCGCATTGCTTATATGGCTCATTGTTAGTGCCTACTTGAAAAAACCTGATGAACGTACAGTATAAAAGTACAGTATAAAAGTACACACAGTTGCACGTAGTTAGACATGTTGGGCTGCGAAAAGTGTTGGCTTCATTTTGCAGGCACTGTCATGCTGTGAGTGAGAGAGGAGTTGTAGGCTTTTTCCAGGTCAACTCTCTGATGCAGTAATCTTCCATTTATGAAACTTATTTTAAATGATAAAATGGCACAGTCCCACGGGAGGCCGAGTGTTGCTATTATTATAATGATTATCAGTCTGGGCAGTTGAAGAAGATCATCCGGTCTATTTGTATGTGCTACTGTGAGCAACTGGGCATGATGTGCAAATTGGGCATGAGATTTAGTGCGGTAAAAAAAAACGCGCATACCTCACGCCCAATTTTGGATTACCGCGGATATGCACACTCCTGTTACCCGTCGTATCCAGTTTTCAAAAAATGGTTTCGGAGTTTTCAGAGCTGAAAAAAATTATACTCAACTGCCAAGTGGTGTTCGTGGCTTCTGTTGGTCTTCCCTCCATCTTTACACTGGGGAGGGTGCTGCTTGGAGGCTCTGGGGCTGCTGGGAGGCTCAAGGACTGCTGGGAGAAGTAGTTCTCCCAGCCACTGTCTTCAGGGGGTATGACACTACATGATGGGGTCACGCACACACTCACGCACACACACTGACACATACTTACACACACTCACACACATTCATTATACTCACCACTTCTGCAGAGGACCGGATTCTGGTGCTGGAGAAGACACCGCCTTGAAAGGTGAGTAATTACTGACTAAGCTAATTGGAAACTTTCAAATGCCCCACCATCAATTGACTCTGCCACTATAAATGTCACATTTATTTCATCAATGGATATGAACTCAATTGCTAACTCATTTTGCCGTTAGTTGCACAAATGTGATCTGAACTTAAACATGTTCAACTTTAACCCTGTTAAAGATACTTTCTTTTCTGGGAGTTCTGCATTGAAACATTATGATTTTCATTAAAAAAAACATTGTGGCCGAACATACAGTTAGTATTCTGAATAATTTTTCATAATTTTCACAGTATTTTTAGAAGGACACCACACAAACTAAAATAATAATTGTGAGGAAAGCTGAAAGAGTTTATATTGAAAATGGTGACCTTGTGTGCATGATTAACTCTAACAGTTTCACACTGCATTCTTATCCAGTGTATCACTGAAGGAGAGATGTATCAAGGGGATGTAGTTGGGATCCGTGCACGTGGGATCCCGTCAGTCAGAATGCCGGTGCCGGAATACTGACAGGTGAGATTCCAAACATAAGTATCCCGGGGAGGTTAGGGTTAGGCTGCGGGGGGGAGGGTTAGATTTAGGCTGTGGGGGGGAGGTTTAGGCTGTGGGGAGGGGGGGTTAGGCTGCAGGAAGGGGAGGTTATTGTTAAGCTGCAGGAACCAAGGGTTAGGTTTAGGCTACAAGGAATGAGGGTTAGGGAGAGGATTAGGCTTAGATGCCTCCTGCACCCCTGTTGGCATTTAAAACAGTTGGGTTGCCGGGGTCAGTAATATGACCATCAGCATCACGACTGCCAGTATCCTGTACCCAACCCATATCAAGCCTTGGTGATCGATAAAGTGGAGAAGTTGCCCAAAGCAACAGATCATCTTCTAATTGGTGGTTTGCTTTGGGCAACTTCTCCACTTTATCCCTCTCCAAGGCTTGATACATCTCCCCCTGTGTCTCTTTCACACAAGCCAAGCAGGTGTTAATGCCTTTCCACTCGTGCATCTCATTCAGGACCTACTTAAGAGTTTGGGTGGTAAGTGGAGAGAGCAGTACAGCTTTGATTCATTAGGTCCAATTCCAGATATCATTGCCTATGATATAATGGAAGGATTTTTTTTTTCTTTATCTTCACTCCTTTATTGCATTGCAAAACTACATTTTTAGTTCTAAGTGGTTTTATCTGGTAAGGGATTTGTAATGCTGAAAAATATATTTGCTAATTCATATTGATGTAACTGTGTTTTGTAATAATTTAGGACACATTACATCTACTACATGCAATTCCTGTCACTGTCAATGTGTTTAAAAGATTAATGTCAGTACCTTGGACAGCAGCACTCACCAGGCAGCAGTTTTCAGGACCTTGGAGAGCAGTGATGTTGTATATACAGTAGATCAGACAGTTGTCATTCTTCAGGACCTTGGAGAGCAGTGCTATCATATATACAGTAGGTCAGGCAGTAGTTTTCAGGACCTTGGAGAGCAGTGATGTTTTATATACAGTAGATCAGACAGCTGTCATTCTTCAGGACCTTGGAGAGCAGTGCTATCATATACACAGTAGGTGTCAGGCAGTAGTATTCAGGACCTTGGAGAGCAGTGATGTAGTATATACAGTAGGTCAGGTTTATTTAATAGCATCTTGCATGCACAGTATTTGTTCTAATTTTGTATCATCAATTATGCAGAGAGAACCGAACAATCCCACAGTATTCCACAGTAGAAAACATTATCTGCTGGAAGACATGCACACACAATTAAGATATAAATCAAATGTGACCTAGACAGAGGTCATTAGTATTTCATTTTCTGTACCTACTGTATACTGGATATGTAATCTACAACTGTTTATGTACAGTGTATATAAACGTGATATAATGTTCTAAACCTTAGGTTCTAAACTGGTAGCAGATACACAATAGATCAGTCTGCTATATGTGTAAATCATTACAAATGTAACTTGTCTACGTCCTAAGCCATGGAGAGACATAAAGTGAAGAGATAAAGTACCAGTCAGTCAGCTCCTGTCATGTTACAGGCTATTTGAAAACTGGCAGGAGCTTGTTTCTTGGTACTTTGTCTCTCTCCATATTATTTCCCTGCGAGGCTCAGTACATAGACCTCTCATGATTCTGTGATATATATTGTCTAGTGGTGTTGTTTACATCTTAGTAAAGAGTAATTGAGCTTGCAATGAAACAGGTAAAACAGACAGCTGTCCCAACAAACATGTAAATAATATACCCAGTGTACTTCTTCTGCAACTGCTCTCTTCCGTTGTAGACCTTTTCATGCTTATTTATTTTGCTGCCATCTATAGGTAGGGTTTAATATTTACTTTTTCACACTACATAGTTGAACGTACGTTTGTTTTCATAGCATATCTTCCATGTATTCATACTGTGCACACCCAGAAAATGAAGCACATGCAGTAATGAGAATGCAAAGTCAAATGCATTCTGATCATATGAAAACTTTCACTCAGAGAGGTATAACAGTAGTCTGAAGAGGCATTCTGACATAAGCTAAGCTCAGTATAACTGTGTTCATGCAAATGAGGCCCATACAGAGTAAGTATGTATATGCCAGTTTGGAGGTATATCCTTTGTACTTTTGCATGTTCTCCAAATGCGTCGAGCTCTACATACTGTATATGCACAGAAATATGATATTTTTCTTTAGTTTTCTTTTATTTAGTTTTAGTTTGGTTTCTTTTCAGGAATATACAGCAATTTTATTTAATCTGTCCCTATAGCTGCAGAAAAACAAGAAACAAGGAGTTAAATATATTGTTTTGACTTATTAAATAAATATGTTAATCTATTTTTTTTAAGCCATTAGCCTCTTGTAATAGTCATCAAGATTGGCTGCTAAAAGTGACAAATTACTAAAAGTGTATGTAGAGGGAAATAATGAGTTGAAAGTTGCATAAGTAACATATAGGGGGAAATGTACTTTAAAAAGTACTTAATATTATGATGATGATGATGATGATGATGATGATTATTATTATTATTTATGACTCTACAAAATTATGCAGAGTTATACAGTGAGGAAATAGAGCATAGTACAAAAACATAAAGAACCATAAGGCAAAATACACAATGAGCAAATGCCTAAAACAACTCACATACGTTCAATTAGCAGAACAACAATACTAGTAAAAATTAAGCATAATAATAGAATACTCTAAATAAGGTATATTACAAACAAGTCTCCTATATAGCATGCAAGAGGCATAATATAAAGATGAACAGGTAGCTGTGATGCTAGCATAGGGGGATCTGGTCATGTAACTGGCGCTCGGGACCCCAGCGATAAAAAAAAACCCTACAGTTGTCATGTCGACTAACAGGGACTATTCCCAATCATAGGTGTCCATGACACCCATACAGTGGTAATAGAACCTGTGGTGGGTGCAGCAAGTCACCAAGCCCGCTGTGCGGTGAGCGCAGTGAGCCCGCAAGGGGCTTTTTTGTGCTCGCCCCCATCGCCGGCATTCTACGGCAGGGTACCCAGCCCCAACCCAGCAGAGGCTAGTAGGCCAGAGGACCCTGTACATGAGAGCTAACAATCTGGTGATTGGTGAGGCTAAATAAGTGTGAAGGAATGTACTTTACTTGGGATTACATGCCGAGGCGAGAGGAATGCCTCATGTAATATCACATCTGCCTTGTAGGCTCACATGTTTAGGACAAAAGGGCAGTTTAAATGGCATATAATCAACCAAATACATGTTTAGGTATGGGGCCGGATGTAATGCAGTGCGAGACGGCTGGAGCGCTGAGATTCCCGCCGAACTCGTACATTTTTTTAAATGGGCAATCATTCAAAAGGTTGACATGAAAATGGTCAACACTTGTTTTTTCAACGTCTGCTTTATTTACTATTCACATTTATTGGGAATAGTAACCTGTGGCGAGCAAAGTGGAGTGAGCCACTGAACCCTAAGTGTGGCGAGCGAATCCGTGAGGATAGAAGTTTGAATTGATGGTGGTTAGATAAGAGGAAAGATCCTACATCTAGGACAAAATAACAAAAGCCATGTGTAGACCATTTGTGTGTTGACCATTTACATGTCGACACTTTTATACCTGTTGATCTTAAGCACTGATGACCATTTATACCTGTTGATCTTTTGTACATGTAGACTATATAGTGGCGACCTAATGACTGTCGACTTATACATTGTCGATCTATTAATCCACACCCCCATGGCTGCGGGGACAGAATAAACATTAAAGAATCAACGTTTGGATTATTTGTTGGATTGGGTTTCAGAAGCATAGCTTCCCCGCACTGCCAGTCACTGGTGCATTCTATAATGATGCAGGAGGAAGCCGGCAGTGATACGTCAACGGATAATGCCGACAACACTCACTTCTTACTCTTCAGTGTATGAGGGGTGGGACAGTGAAGGCAGGATGGTAGTGAGGTGGGAGCTTCTTCCTTGGTGCCTCTTTTCTGCCAGCACCATTGTACTGATGCATCAATGTAGGGGGAAACAACTGTGTACAGAAGTCACCCGAAACTCTGTCCATGTGTGTGAAATAGAGCATCCTTATGTGTTACTGTGAATAAAGGAACATCATTTATTTAGCCGTGAGTATAAATTCTGATTAGCTGGCTTTAATACAATGTGCTTTATTTTAGAACATTCTCTGAGTTCTATGTACATAGTTGTACATCAGCAATCAACTATTGTCCACAGTGCAATTTAACTTACACTTCCAGAAAGTGATTTATCAGACTGTGCAGCAGATTAATGAGGCCGTTCCCCTTACAAGTTCTCTTTCTCTTTATTGGAAGCTATGGTTCCAGCAGACGCATTAGCCGGCTATAGAGCTAAGGGGACTGGAGAGTGGAATGGAGAACATTATTTTATGATAATGTTTTACTACCTATGTAGCAGATTTTTGCTGAGGGTATACCTTAATGACCATGATTAAAAGCCACAACATAAAACGTCATAAATCATTTTAAAGTATATGATAAAATCATCTGTATTTCTCCCAGAATAATGACCATGGTGTGATATTATCCCATCTGTTTACCACTAATTGGAAGCTACATGAATTTTACCTGAAAATTATTAACATCTTGTGCTATGGAGAGCAATTGTTGATAATAAACAAGCAGAAAAGTTAAGGTTTTTCTTCTTCAGGCTGCAACTAATAATTTATGATTCTGGACTATCATGGCAGCCACAGTCACATGGCACATGGTGTAGCATGCAGAGAGGCTTTGGAACACTCCTCTGAGCTTCATCACTGTGACATCCCCTGCCATCACATGACATGCTGAGAGCTATGAGACTGTGTGTCTGTGTTTTGTCATGGAGCTTAAGAGTTGTAGGAGGTTAGCTATGGAAAAGGAGCACATGCAGGTTTTGAAAAAGAGGCTTTCTACTTTGCCTTTCACCAAAGCATCATGTGATTTGGGAGAACTTCACATACAGACTCTTTTACAGACTAGCACAAATTCAAACTTGTACAGTGCATCCCGGAAAGTATTCACAGTGCTTCACTTTTTCCACATTTTGTTATGTTACAACCTTATTGCAAAATGAAATAAATGAATTTTTTCCCTCAAAATTTTACACACAATACCCTATAATGATAATGTGAAAAATGTTTTTTGGGAGATTTTTGCAAATTTAATAACAATTAAAAAATTAAGAAATCACATGTACATAAGTATTCACAGCCTTTGACATGAAGCTCAAAATTGTGCTCAGGTGCATCCTGTTTCCACTGATCATCCTTGAGATATTCCTACAGCTTAATTGGAGTCCACCTGTGGTAAATTCAGTTAATTGGACATGATTTGGAAAGGCACACACCTGTCTAAATAAGGTCCCACACTTGACAGTGCATGTCTGAGCGCAAACCAAGCATGAAGTCAAAGGAAATGTCTGTAGACCTCCGAGACAAGATTGTCTCAAGGCATAAATCTGGGGAAGGGTACAGAAAAATATCTGCTGCTTTCAAGGTCCCAATGAGCACAGTGGCCTCCATCATCTGTAAATAGAAAAAGTTTGAAACCACCAGGACTCTTCCTAGAGCTAGCCGGACGTCTAAACTGAGTGATCGGGGGAGAAAGGTCCTAGTCCGGGAGGTGACCAAGAACCCGATGGTCACTCTGTCAGAGCTACAGCATTCCTCTGTGGAGAGAGGAGAACCTTCCAGAAGGACAACCATCTCTGCAGCAATCCACCAGTCAGGCCTGTATGGTAGAGTGGCCAGACGGAAGCCACTCCGTAGTAAAAAGCACATGGCAACCCGCCAGGAGTTTGCCAAAATGCACCTGAAGGACTCTCAGACCATGAGAAACAAAATTATCTGGTCTGATAAGACAAAGATTGAACTCTTTGGCGTTAATGCCAGGTGTCATGTTTGTCGGAAACAAGGCCCCCGCTCATCACCAGACCAATACCATCCCTACAGTGAAGCATGGTGGTGGCAGTATCATGCTGTGGGGATGTTTTTCAGCGGAAAGACCTGGGAGACTAGTCAGGATAGAGGGAAATATGAATGCAGCAATGTACAGAGACATCCTGGATGAAAACCTGTTCCAGAGCGCTCAACCTCAGACTGGGGCGACGGTTCATCTTTCAGCAGGACAACGAACCTAAGCACACAGCCAAGATATCAAAGGAGTGGCTTCAGGACAACTCTGTGAATGTCCTTGAGTGTTCCAGCTAGAGCCCAGACTTGAATTCTATTGAACATCTCTGGAGAGATCTGAAAATGGCTGTGCACCAACGCTTCCCATCTAACCTGATGGAGCTTGAGTGGTTCTGCAAAGAGGAATGGGTGAAACTGGCCAAAGATAGGTGTGCCAAGCTTGTGGCATCATATTTCAAAAAGACTTGAGGCTATAATTGCTTCTAAATGTGCATCAACAAAGTATTGAGCAAAGGCTGTGAATACTTATGTACATGTGATTTCTTAGTTTTTTATTTTTAATAAATTTGCAAAAATCTCAAAAAAACTTTTTTTACATTGTCATTATGAGGTATTGTGTGTAGAATGTTGAGGGGGAAAATTAATTTATTCCATTTTGGAATAAGACTGTAACATAACAAAATGTGGAAAAAGTGAAGCGCTGTGAATACTTTCCGGATGCACTGTATTTATCTGCCCTATGCTTATACACGAACTTCTCTGTCCTCCCTCTCCAAGTGCAAGTGGATGCAGGTGTAAGAGACGTACACTACAAATGAATATATGGATGCTAGATTTGCTCCTCTGCAGTGCACCAAAATGTAAGCAAGTTGCATTTTCATATGGTGCACAACTCTAAGGGTCTGAGGGGGTCCTTCAGATCTGATCGCTGCTGTGTGTTTTCGCACAGTGGACGATCAGATCCAAACTGAAACATAGAAACATAGAATGTGACGGCAGATAAGAACCACTTGGCCCATCTAGTCTGCCCCTTTTTTTTTTTTTTTTTATCTCTAACCTTGTTTGATTCTAATTTCTTTGTAAGGATATCCTTATGTCTATCCCATGCATGTTTAAATTGCTCTACTGTCTTAGCCTCTACCGCCTCTGATGGGAGGCTATTCCACTTGTCCACTACCCTTTCAGTGAAGTCATTTTTCCCCAGATCTCCCCTGAACCCCCCCCCCCCCCCCCCCCCCTCCAGTCTCAGTGCATGTCCTCGTGTCCTATTGCTTCTCTCCTTTTGGAGAATGTTTCCCTCCTGCACTTTGTTAAAACCCTTGATATATTTGAAAGTTTCTATCATGTCCTCCCTTTCCCTTCTCTGCTCCAAACTATACATATCGAGATTTCTTAGTCTTTCTGGGTATGTTTTGTGATGTAGGCCATGCACCATTTTAGTTGCCCTTCTTGGTACAGTTTCTAATTTATTAATATCCTTTTGAAGATATGCCCTCCAAAATTGGACACAGTATTCTAGATGAGGCCGTACCAATGATCTATACAGTGACATTATTACTTCTTTCTGCTGCTGATTCCTCTCCCAATGCAGCCAAGTATCTGACTAGCATTCCTCATTGCTTTGTTGCATTTCTTACCTGCCTTTAAGTCACCTGAAATAGTGACTCCTAGGTCCCTTTCCTCCTCAGTAGTTTCCAGTATAGTGCCATTAATACTATATTTAGCCTTTGGAGTTTTGAGACCCAAGTTCATGATTTTGCATTTTTTGGCATTAAACTGTAATTGCCAGACTCTTGACCATTCCTCTAGTCTACCTAGATCCTCAATCATTTGTTTTACCCCTCCTGGTGTGTCTACCCTGTTGCATACCTTTGTGTCATCTGCAAAAAGGCAAACCTTCCCTTAAATGCCATTTGCAATGTCATCAATGAAGATATTAAAAAGCACTGGTCCAAGTATAGATCCCTGGGGTACTCCCAAGATCTTGTCCATGCAATAATCCTAATATCCAATCCCAAACTTTCAAGTTTATTTAGCAGTCTGCGAATGCATATGCACCGCACTGCACCGGCACGTTGCACGGCTGCAACGGGCATCGGCGCTTTGAGACAGGATTGTGCAAAGGATCCATTTGCACGGGCGTTCGCAAGGAGATTGACAGGAAGAGGCCATTTGTGGGTGGCAACTGACTGTTTTCAAGGAGTGCCTGGAAAAACGCAGGCGTGTCCAAGTGTTTGAAGGGAGGGTGTCTGGTATCAAATCCGGTCCCGAACAGGCTGATGTGATCGCAGCGGCTGAGTAAGTCCTGGGCTGCACAGAGACTGCACAAAATCAGTTTGTGCAGCTCTGCTACACATGCGTTCGCACACTTGCACAGTGAATATACACTCCTCCTGTAGGCGGCGACTATCTGATCGCAGGACAGCAAAAATTGCTGCCCAGCGATCAGGTCTGAATTACCCCCTGAGTTTGAGTTGGGCATTGTAGCTTCAGTTGCTGCATCTTTGGCAGTCATACATCTGTGACTTTATGCTAATTCCACCACACACCCTTCCCTTGTGTACATACATGCATCTAAATGTACAAGGACTAAGACACCCACTTCAAACGTCTCCAAATGCTGCAATTGTGCTTGGTGTGTCTATAGCAAGGGCGTAGCTACAATAGGTGCAGGAGGTGCGGCTGCTATGGGGCCCAGGCTCTCTCAGGAACCCAGCCCTCTTCCTGCACCTAGTTGCTGAGCCCTGTTGGCTGCTTTTATTTTCTCAGCAGTGTGCTGCTGCACTGCAGCCACATCTCCTCTGGCGGCCGGCTCCTCCTCTCCTGAGTCCTAACAGATGCTGGGAGAAGGCGTGGCTGAGCTTGCAGGAACATCCCTGGACCGTGGCCATGCCTCCTCCCAGCGTCAGTAAAGACAGACAAGACGGAGCCGGCCGGAACGGAGAGCAGAGTAGGCCACCGCTGAGAAATAAAAAGCAGGCAATGGGGCACCGATGGTGAGTGCCCGTCTGAGGACCCTAGGGATGGGATCTTTGGTCAGTACATGGGGGGTGTCTCCGTGAGCAGTCCACGGGGTGGGTTGGAGGGGGATTCGGTGTTTGTGAGTAATCCAGGGTGGTGGGGTTGGTCTGAACAGCTAGCCAGGAGGGCCTCACGGGAATTGCGCTGAGAGGCCCCCACTGGTATAGCTACGCCTCTGGTCTTTAAGCCTACTGTACCATCGGTGACCATCGGTGACACCATCAAAACTTGCACCAGGGCTATCCTATGTGCGGATTCCATGTCTGAGTATAGTTTCCAGTGTAAACACCGTGGTGCACAAACACTTCAGCAAACATCCCCCCACTATACTCCCATAACATGCCCATATAATCTCCATGTGTCTGAACAGCCACCTCCCTGTCACTAGCAGAAATGTATACGAATATCCAGGGGTGTGTTCATGGAGATTAGGGTCCCACTGGTGACATATTACTGGTGATATAGGGGTCTATTTACTAAGACTTGGATGGAGATAAAGGACATGGAGATAAAGTACCAGCATTTTTGATTTTTGGATTGCAAAAATTAAATGATTTTAGCTGTTTTTATCAATTAACAAAAAAAAAATCCAGAACCAAAACACGAGGACGAAATTAGAACCAAAACCAAAACACGGGGGTACGCACACATCTCCAGCAGAACTGCAAGCTGAATACAGTATTGGCAAAGCTGGTACACTGTTAAAGGGAAGAGAGACCAGCAGGTGAATACCAACAAGCGTTAGCACTCCCAGCAAATACCCAGACATCCGCAGTGCAAGAGGGAAAACACCAGCTCTCTGCATGTACCCCAGGACAATAGGCATTGCTAGTGAGGATCCACCACTCAGAGTCACGGGACTCATAGGGGTAAATTTACTAAGATGGGAGTTCTATTTAAGATAGGTTGTTGCCCATAGCAACCTATCAGATTCCAGGTATTGGGCCTAATTCAGTATGGATAGCAAATTCTGCTAATTAGTAGAATTTGGCATTGCTATCCTTTGGATCGTATGAGGGGGCCGCCAATCGCAGTGCAAGGCCACCCAGCATGCTGCCAGCCGCCTCTCCCCCTGAAGTCCATACACATGTACAGTATATAGTTTACCCTTACACTATATTCTATTTTATTATTTAGGACAAAGCAACAGGAAGCATTTGTCTTATATTTATCCCTTGGGCAGCATTTACATTGAGCACACATTCAACCGCATAAAGGGATCAGCACAATTGATCCATGTTTTCTATGGATCATCATTAGGGTAGAAGGAGGTCGCTGGGGATGTGACTGCATGCATGCAAGGGGATTGGGAAAGTATGTGGACTATTGTTATTCATGGGAATGTTTGGAGGGACACTGATGGAGCTATGGGGATGCATGTAATACTATCCATTCTTTGGGGGAGATTCAAATGTTTAAAAAGTCAGTTGGGTGTCTGTTTTTTCCTGTCTAATAGACAGGAAAAAACAGACTCCCAACTGACTTTTCAAATGTTTGAATCTCCCCCTTTAACTGTGCACTTGTGGTTGGGCAGGGAAAAAGTGAGAGGGCACGGCGGGTGATGTTTCCAGTAGGTCTAGTGATCGACGTAAAAAGTTACACATGTGACCCCTGCACTGAGGGAAATCAGCTCACACTGAGGGGTCTATTCATGAAGCAGTGAAAAGAGTGGAGAAAAGGACCAGTGGAGAAGTTGCCAATGGCAACCAATCAGCTTTGAAGGAAGCCTTTATCAAGTACAGTCTATAAAATGTAAGGGGGATGCTGATTGGTTGCCATGGGCAACTTCTCCACTGGTCTGTTTCTCCATTGTTTTCACTACAGTGCTTGGCTAGTACAGAAAACATAAACCATTCTTATCTCTTACACATGCGCCAACTTGCCGGGGTGTACGGTGATAAAGTCATGTCCCGGAAACAGGTTGGGCATTTGGTGCATTGCCTTTGATAGTGGTGGTGGATCGCTGCTCATCTTGAACGTCTGTCCTGCCATTATCAAAGGCTGTGCACTACCACCCAAACATGTTCCGTCACGTTCTCACCATACATCTCAACAAGTTGGCAATGAATTTTGGCTGCTGATGTGTCCTTTAGACACAGAGATCTGATCACACTATGCTCCTCAATGTCTGACCATGTTTCTGCTGGCCCCGCCATCGTACAGCTGATGTTGGGAGAGTATGACTGATGTGAGGCGCAGTCTAATGGTTGTGAGAGGAAGCAATGGTCTACCTGCTCTGGACTGGTGGGAAATTGGAATGAAATGAAGAACATTACACGCGTGAGAGGACTTGTTACTTTACTTATTGAACCAACCCTGTATAGATACAGTAGTATCATTTTCCCAATGAAGAGCCTGGAGCTCAGATGCTGTTGTTCTTTATTCAGACTACATTTGTAGTCAGAAAAGGGTTAACTATGTGGCTCCTCTGCTTCACTGTATTTTATGTATAAAATCCTCACATCATCTCCCTTCCTAACCTAAATCGGGTGTAGTAGGGTATGCCGGCGGCCGGGCTCCCAGTGACCAGCATACCGGCGCCGGAAGCCCAACCGCCGGCATACCGACAGCTCGGCGAGCGCAAATGAGCCCCTTGCGGGCTCGCTGTGCTCGCCACACTGCGGCACGGTGGTGCGCTACGCGTGTCACGCTATCCTCCCTCCAGGGGGGTCGTGGACCCCCAAGAGGGAGAAAAAGTGTCGGTATGCTGGCTGTCGGGATTTCGGTGCCGGTATACTGTGCGCCGGGATCCCAACAGCCGGCAACCTGAAGACCACCCCCTAAATCCTGTTGTTTCCTTTGTGGATGTTGTTATATTGTTCCTGATGGAGTCTTTTTGTTAGACCAAATTGCGCTCAGACTACCCTCGGATCTCCAGGACTGGTTTGTGTGCGACTGGTCCTGATGTTATCCTGCATTCCATCATTCTGCAGACACTAGCCTGTGAGTTACTGCTTTCTGCAGCCTTGATTCCTTCTGTCCCCATTCAGCGAGACATGTGACACACAGGCAGACAGGTATATATGTGTTAAGTCTGCTTGTAGCTGCGACACTCCCCAGGCTGCCTTCTCTGCATGCCTATTAATGGGGGTCATTCCGAGTTGTTCGCTCGCAAGCTGCTTTTAGCAGCTTTGCACACTCTAAGCCGCCGCCTACTGGGAGTGAATCTTAGCTTCTTAAAATTGCGAACAAAAGATTTGCAATGTGGCGATAAGACATCTCTGTGCAGTTTCTGAGTAATTCGAAACTTACTCAGCATCTGCGATCAGTTCAGTGCTTGTCGTTCCTGGTTTGACGTCACAAACACACCCAGCGTTCGCCCAGACACTCCTCCGTTTCTCCAGCCACTCCCACGTTTTTCCCAGAAACGGTAGCGTTTTTTCACACACTCCCATAAAACGGCCAGTTTCCGCCCAGAAACACCCACTTCCTGTCAATCACAGTACGATCACCAGAACGAAGAAAAAACCGTGAGTAAAATTCCTAACTGCACAGCAAATTTACTTGGCGCAGTCGCAGTGCGAACATTGCGCATGCGCACTAAGCGGAAAATCGCTGCGATGCGAAGAAATTTACCGAGCGAACAACTCGGAATGAGGGCCAATGTTTGCACTGACGGACTGATCATTCCACTCAATTTAAACTGCGTCTGCCTGAAATATTTTTTACTAACATTAAACAGCAGTATAAGAGGATTTTGCCCATGAATCCTGCAGATGCGACATTAAATGGCCCAGCAAACAGCTGCTAAGGCTCAAGCAACACAGGCCTTGCAGCAATGACATACCTATGAGCAGGATTTTCAACCTCAACCATCCCTGCACCTCTGGTACATTAAACGGATTACCTACATTTTTCTGGGATTAGCATTTTACCATGGATTTATGAATCAATGCCATTGCATATTTATATACAGTACTCCTGAAATCCTGATGGTTAATCATTTCACTACTGAATATTGAGGTGTTGACCTGCCATCTTGGAGTAAAACATCTATTATTTGATATTTTGATAAATAATAGATTTTCTACTCCAGGCACGGAGATGCGCAGGTGAACGCCCCAAATTGGTCCTGTTACAGCCATTTCTGAGTGCTTTTTCCATTACTGCTGGAAGAAAAAAAATCTGCACTCAGCTGACTTGAACGTCTCGGATAATTTACACAATGTAACAATGTACTTACAAGATCTCTGCTGCTCTTGCCTGTGACTTTTTCTCCCAGCTGAATCTGCATGACACCCGCTGCACTTTATGGTGGCAAGATCTCCCTCAAAAGTGTTCGATACAAGCACTTTTGAGCAAAAGGGGTGCGAATCAGCCGGGCAAAGGGTGCAAATTGGGCTGCCGTTTCCAGAGCTTTTTTGCTCCCTTCACCCACAATTGAATTCCCCTTTGAGTGTCATGTTAGAACAACATTTATCTGTCCTATTCCCAATCAATTCCCAATCCTCAATCCTGTATCTTTCAGGCTCTATCTTCCTTGTCCCTTAAACATTCATCCGGTATTTATCATGGCTATTGTTAAACCAAATTGTGGATTCACGAACATACTGGTTCATCTGCAATATTTAATACGTTGGCTTAAACATTGTCCAGAACATTGGGGCAGATGTATTAACCTGGAGAAGGCATAAAGAAGTGATAAACCAGTGATATGTGCGAGGTGATAAAGGCAGCAGCCAATCAGATCCTAACTGTTAATTTACATATTGGAGTCGATTGGCTGGTGCCTTTATCACCTTGCACATATCACTGGTTTATCACTTCCTTATGCCTTCTCCAGGTTAATACATCTGCCCCATAGTTCTTGGAAGCTGGGTGTCATAAGCCACTGCTGTGGCTCATTCCTGTTTGCATTCTGTTTATGTTTTTATGTTGTATTTCTGTTTGCATTCCAGGTTTTCTCATGTACTTGTTTAGGGTACTGTTGTGATCTGCCGTTGGTGAGTCTGTGTAACTGCAGCCTGTCTCCTGTATGTGTGGCTTGTGCAATCTCACCTGTCAGATAATTAGGCCATTACCTTGTGTCTGGCTTCCAGCCATCTTGATTGGGGCGTGCTTCCTTTATTACCAAACCTGCCCTTCATCTGACGCCGGTGATAGCTACAATCCTGTTTGTACCTATGTCCGGGCCCTGTCCTATGGTGGAATCTTTAACCTGTGCAATTAGTGCTATTGTACTTCTGGTAGTGTCCAGCTGGAATCCTGTGTACCCTGTCCTGACACAGTCCTGTGTTCATTACCCGTCACCTGAGTTCCTGCTTCAGTGAGAACCTGTCAGCTCGTATGAGATCCTGTCTGCCTGTGTTGAACCCATGACCCAGAGACCTTGCCAGGTTGATTACCTGACCAGAACCAGCTAGCCTAGTATTCAGGTTTTTGTGGAGTTTCCACACAGACACTGCTTGCCTGCATTTCTGTATTATTACACCTTTGAGCATTGTTGCTTTCACAGTTTATTAAGTTGCTTATTACATCTTATGCATTGTTGCATTCACAATCACTTGTATAGTCAGTGTCATTGCTTTCAACACTCTGTACCTTGGTTCCTATGTTGGGATTTTGGCGGCCGCGCCGCACATAATCTGTTCATTGTTTCTTCTGCATTCTCTCCCATTGGTAGTCACGCTAGTCTTAGTTAGCTTTCCCCTTATTTACCCTCAGTCTCAGTTGGTGCCTTGTTACCTTGTAGGACCTGGGGTCATCGGAGTCTCGGCGGACCTAATTCGCCCATTCAAACACGGCTTGTATAGGAGAAGACTAGCTCTGCAGGCACCAACCGACCACTGCAAGGAATAACGGAGTCAGTGGTTAGGGTAGGTTTAGTTGTGGTATCTTTATCTAGCAGCAGCTTCACTCGTGAGTACTTGAACTCCGCAGTTGCCACCCACTACCCTGAGTTCCAGATACTCAGATCATAACATTAACACTGGGTTCTAAGGTCCATGTTCCACAACTTCTCCAGAAATGTTGTTTGTCTTCCCAGTAAACAAGGACCTCTTACAGTATGTCCTGAAGTAATTTTTTGCAAAGAGGGATAAAAGGAAATGGTTAGTTACATAGCTACACCCAGGGCCGGATTAACAATGGGGCGGATGGAGCTGCAGCTCCAGGCCTCCCATGAAAATAGGCCCAGAGGATTCCCTGCAGTGCAGTGTTGACAGGAAAAAATGTTTTTTCCTGTCACTACTGTGACCACCAGCCCAGCACATTATCACCCTGGCTGCCCCAAACATAGTACACACATACCCCCAGTTCCTGGCCGCTGATCACCAGAGGCCGGAGCGCTGCAGACCTATGCTCCGCCCCTGGCTGTGCTAAGCTCCGCCCCGCCAACTGAGGATTTGCCACCAGAGTGTGACCCTCCTGGCTGCGATAGGGCCCGCCCACTGTCTGCAATAAGCTCCCCCCCCCCCCCCCCCGGCCATCCGATGCTTTACCACTAGTGACCCTCCTGGCCATGCTAGGCCCCGCCCCCTGGGCGCGATAAGCCCCGCCCCCCGGTATGAGATGCTGTACTAACAGTGTGATAGAGAAACTGGCTGCGCTAGGCTCCGCCCCCTGTGCGCGATAAGCCCCGCCCCGGTATGAGATGCTGTACTAACAGTGTGATAGAGAAACTGGTCGCGCTAGGCTTCGCCCCCTGTGCGCGATAAGCCCCGCCCCCGGCCATGCGATTCTTTGCCAGCAGTGTGGGAGGCTGGGAGCCTCCTGGCCATACTTAGCTCTGCTCCTGGTCATTTGAATAGCTGTGTCACCAGAGTGGACCACCCTGGTCTCACTTAGCTCCGCCCCCAGTCTTGATAAACCCCACTCCTGGTCACCTGAAATTGTGTCACCAGTGTGGGTGTCCCCTGATTGCTCTAAGCTCCCCCCCAGCCATCCGAAGAACCTATGGTTTGGTGTGCAGTCTGCTGGACCAACTACAGCACTGGATCTCTGCAACCCAGGATTGGTGAGTGATTTTTTTCCCCTAGTTGGTTGTATTCACTGTTGTTGTCTGTAAAGCAGCATACAGATGTGTCCCTTTTTGTCCTTGCTGTAATGTGTATGCATCGCAGCAAGCACACCGTGGCATAGCTGGGCGCCAGAGGCGTAACTAGGGTAAGGCAAGTGGGGCACGTGCCGTGGGCACCTTGGCAGGCCCAGCAGAGGGGGCGCCGCCGGCAGCCAGGGCATCATGCCCACTCGCCCCCGTCATGCCGCAATGCGAGGGGAGGAGAGCGCAGCGTCTCTCCTGCCCCTCAATGTCCTCAGTGCCGCTGCCAGCAGCGCTGCATGTGTCCGGTCTCCGGCGGTGTGTGCCAATCAGAGCTTGCGGACCGGCTCCTGATTGGCTGCTGGTTCACGAGCTCTGATTGGCTAATGAACCGGCACCACATAGCCGCCGCCGGAGACCTGGAGCGTTGAGGGGCAGGAGAGGTGCTGCGCTGCGCTCTCCTCCCCTCACATAGCAGAGGGAAGGAAGCGTTGAGTGACGGGGGGGTCTTATATCTGGCACTGTGGGGCATGTAACTGGCACTGTGGGGCATTGTATCTTGCACTGTGTGTGGGGCATGTATGGCACTGTTAGGCATGTAACTGGCACTGTGGGGCATGTATCTGGCACTGTGTGTGGCATGTATGGCACTGTGTGGCATGTATGGCACTGTGTGGCATGTATGGCACGGTGGGGCATGTATCTGGCACTGTGTGGGGCATGTATGGCACTGTGTGGCATGTATGGCACTGTGTGGCATGTATGGCACTGTGTGGCATGTATGGCACTGTGGGGCATGTATCTGGCACTGTGTGGGGCATGTATGGCACTGTGTGGCATGTATGGCACTGTGGGGCATGTATCTGGCACCGTGGGGCATTGTAACTGGCACCGTGGGGCATGTATCCGGCACTGTGGGGCATTGTAACTGGCACTGTGTGGCATGTATCTGGCACCGTGGTGCATTGTTACTGGCACTGTGGGGCAATGTAACTGGCACTGTGGGACATATATCTGGCACTGTGGGGCATGTATCTGGCACTGTGGGGCATGTATGGCACTGTGGGGCATGTATGGCACTGTGGGGCATTGTAACTGGCACTGTGGGGCAGTGTAACTGGCACTGTGGGGCATGTATCTGGCACTGTGGGGCATGTATCTGGCACTGAGGGGCATTGTATCTGGCACTGTGGGGCATTGTATCTGGCACTGTGGGGCTTTGTATCTGGCACTGTGGGGCATTGTATCTGGCACTGTGGGGCATTGTATCTGGCACTGTGGGGCTTTGTATCTGGCACTGTGGGGCTTTGTATCTAGCACTGTGGGGCACAGCCAGAGCCACAGTGAAAGCCACAGCAGCCGCCGCATCCTCCGCACCGCCAACCACAGCCTCCTTCTTCACATCACTGAGGGGGGCGCCGCCGGCGGCCAGGGCATCATGCCCACTCGCCCCCGTCACGCCGCAATGTGAGGGGAGGAGAGCGCAGCGTCTCTCCTGCCCCTCAATGTCCTCAGTGCCGCTGCCAGCAGCGCTGCATGTGTCCGGTCTCCGGCGGCGTTAGCCAATCAGAGCTTGCGGACCGGCTCCTGATTGGCTGCTGGTTCACGTGCTCTGATTGGCTAATGAACAGGCACCACATAGCCGCCGCCGGAGACCTGAAGCGTTGAGGGGCAGGAGAGGTGCTGCGCTGCGCTCTCCTCCCCTCACATAGCAGAGGGAAGGAAGCGTTGAGTGACGGGGGGGTCTTATATCTGGCACTGTGGGGCATGTAACTGGCACTGTGGGGCATTGTATCTTGCACTGTGTGTGGCATGTATGGCACTGTGGGGCATGTATCTGGCACCGTGGGGCATTGTATCTGGCACCGTGGGGCATTGTTACTGGCACCGTGGGGCATTGTTACTGGCACCGTGGGGCATTGTTACTGGCACTGTGGGACATATATCTGGCACTGTGGGGCATGTATCTGGCACTGTGGGGCATGTATGGCACTGTGGGGCATTGTATCTGGCACTGTGGGGCATGTATCTGGCACCGTGGGGCATTGTAACTGGCACTGTGGGGCAATGTAACTGGCACTGTGGGACATATATCTGGCACTGTGGGGCATGTATCTGGCACTGTGGGGCATTGTATCTGGCAATGTGGGGCTTTGTATCTGGCACTGTGGGGCACAGCCAGAGCCACAGTGAAGGCCACAGCAGCCGCCGCATCCTCCGCACCGCCAACCACAGCCTCCTTCTTCACACCGCTGCCGCCGACCACAGCCTCCTCCTCCTCTGCACTGCCGCCGACCACAGCCTCCTCCTCTGCACTGCTGCCGACCATAGCCTCCTCCACACAACAACTGACCACAGCCTCCTTCTCCTCACTGCTGCCCATTAGGTAATCTAACCTTGCTGCTTTTCTCTCTCCCTACTGTATCTCCTTGCTGTACCTCTCTCTGTCCCTGCTGTCACTCTCCCTGTCCCTATGTCCCTCTGTCTCTCTCCCTTTCCCTCGGTAACTCTCTATGTCCCTGCTGTCACTCTACCTGTCCCTATGTCCCTCTGCCACTCCCCCTCTCCCTATGTCACTTTCACTGTCAAACTCCCTGTCTCTCTGTCACTCTCCCTGCCCGTATGTCCCTCTGTCACTCTCCCTGTCCCTATATCCCTGCTGTCACTCTCCCTGTCCCTCTGTCACTCTCCGTGTCCCTCTCTATGTCCCTGCTGTCACTCTCCCAGGGAGAATTTTGGCTCATTCCGTGTGGCATAATGTGAATTTTGGCTCATTCCGTGTGGCATATAATGTGAATTTTGGCTCATTCCGTGTGGCATATAATGTGAATTTTGGCTCATTCCGTGTGGCATAATGTGAATTTTGGCTCATTCCATGTGGCTTAATATCAATCTTGGCTCACACTGTGTGGCATAATGTGAATTTTGGCTCATTCTGTATGGCATAATGTGTAAGGAGGACCAGTACTAGATATTATAGCTCCAGGCACTTTAAGTGGGAGCTACGTGCATGCAATGCTAACTGAATTCCCTCCAATGTGTATCCAATTCCTGGCCAGTGACTGGGAGGTGGCTATTAATGGGCACAAAAATGGGCGTCTCATGGGCGTGTTGCGTACATGATGCTAAAGTGGTTGCATACACAGACGATTCATTGTTAACATTGGAGGCCACACTCAAATTGGAAAATCTGCACTTACCCAAGGGCTGGTGCAAGTTTTGACAGTGCGACCAATAATAGTATCTAAAGAAGCACCAAGCGGTGTTACAGCATCTACAGATACTGACAGTGGGCGTCTTAGTCCTTGCACATTCAGATGCATACTTGTATACAAAGGAAGGGCTTTGCAGTAGCATTTGCATAAAATGCAGGTCACATAATGTTATTTAATATTTATTTTGTATTTCTTATGTTTTCATGTTCTGCACTATGTTTACAGATAGATATTGGAAAATTATAAATTTTGAGGTATATGTCTCTGCCAATGCACTCTAGATAAAAATATTATTAATAAACCATTATTTGTGAGTGTGTGGTTGTGGGGGGATATGCAATGATCAGTAATATAACAGGAGGATATATGCTTCATATAAGCCAGAGGGGAGGGAGTTTGAAATGGTTGAAGACAGACGGTAGACCACACTCCCTGTTAAGACCACACACCCCCAACACTGGTCATACCCCCCCATCAGTACTCATACAATAGGCCCTTCATAAATCTCAGCTCCAGGCCCATGTGGACCTTAATCTGGCACTGGCTACACCCCTTTCAGCAACACAATATCAATAATCAGAAGACTTAATTTCCTTGCTAAAACCCTGGTATTATACTATGTTGATATCTGTGTCAGCTTTTTCCTGATTGAGTTGTGTTATCTGGTCTGACTCATGCCCAGGCTACTCTCTACTGATCTATGTCCCTGCTGCCAGACTGGGTTGCTTGTGACTGCAGCTCCCATCCATGCCTGTATATCAATACCATGTTTGCTGACTACTTCCCTGCTCTGCTACAGCTTGATCAATCTTACTAGTCTGACCAGATACCAATGTAGAGGTCAGTTACAGTATTTTCATAGAGCGGGCTCAGCTATACAAATACCAGAAAGAAAAACTTGATAAATGCCATCTCGGATTTGCACAAGAATTTATGAAATGACAAAGATTGAATAGACTTGACATTTGTGAAGCTGTCATTTTTGCTAAGTGTGCATTTAAGGGGAGTGCTCCACGATGTACTGTGCTTGACTTTTCCCCTCTATGCAATTCTTTCATTGACAGTTGGTGAAAATTGCTTTGGTTGTTTTGCAGTTTTACTATATGATTATTGCAAACATTAAGTGGCTGACCACAGAGCAATGACAGCTTACACTACACAACTGTCACCCAGTGCAGCCACAGCCACAGAGCAATCAGCGGTTAGGGGGTGCATCCTTATCACCAAGTGCTCACATACCAAATTGACTTACAGTATCTGTTTGTAATGGAATCACAATTATGGGTTTCGTCCAATCCAGAAAGGTGCTTAGTGTGCTTGCCTCAAAGAAATCCAAACATATAGACAGTATGGTATAGTATTAAGGAAACAAATGGAATATAACAGTGTGCACTGTATAGGATACTTGATTAATATCACATGTGTTAAACTAATATCACATATATTACTGCAAATATACAAAAATAAAAAGTTTTGCACAGAATTTTATCAATCATCCATTCTCAATCCAAGTTATTGCAATTCGAGTAAAAAGTATATTCTATCGTAATTTATATCAAGGGGGAAGGTGCACACTGGAATATGTATGCCAATAGCACAGGTCAGAAGTATATTGAAAAGCAGCTTATATGTTATCTTTTGCTCCTTCTTAAGTCACCTTTAAGTCTGTGCATTTATTCCATAATAGGATTGCACTCTATGTCAGTCTAGTAGCATTAAGAGATCGGGTTGGATATAAATGCCAGCAGGTCAGGATGCTGGTGGTCAAATGAGTGACCACGACTTATCGACACCGGACGGGGTTATTTTACCCCTACCCTACCCTAATCCTCTAGGGGTGTCAGCTACGGCTAATGACCCCCCCCACCCCCCACCCCAAGTGCCTAACCCACCCAACCATAAATGCCTAACCCTAACCCCCCCAACCCCCTAGTGACTAACTCTAATCCTATTCAAACACCAGCCTGGTCAGAAATGCTTGTTAATTGGAACTAAATCTTTGATTATGTTTCCACCACCAGCACTCACCAGTGGAATCTGGCTATTATCTTGAGACCATTAATGCTGCCTCCACCTTTACAGCTGTCATTACTCTTACCTATTTAGCTGTGCGTTGACAAGCAGACAGGGACAGAGTTTCCCTGTAATGGACGGCAATGAGGCACTGGCATAGCAGTATGTGAGAAAAGAATATATAAAATAATGAGCATATGTATTAAGGTGAATATTTGGCAGCTGTGTAACTGGACGAGTGAGGAAATGGGGAGGGCGAGCACATATGGTAAGGAAATTAGGGGGGATATGTACTAAGCAGTGATAAAAGTGGTGAAGTGAGCCAGTGGAGAAGTTGCCTATATCAACCAATCAGCATTGACGTAACATTTATAATTTGCATACTATAAAACTATAAAGAGCAGCTGATTGGTTGCCATGGGCAACTTCTTCACTGGCTCACTTCTCCACTTTTTTCACTGCTTAGTACGTGTCCCCCTTAGGGCGGGATGTACTAACCTCCACCGCTGCAGTATCTGGCTTTTTTCTGCGCATCCTGGCTTTTCTCTGCGGTTACTGCCCGGCGCAACCAGTTGTTCCCCCACGCTTCCCGTTTATTTTTTCTCCTTTCACTGCAGGCCGCTGAGTCCTGCACTCTCCGTAGCGCATGGTTAGCGCTGCGCTCTCCCTGCTAATTGCGCATGTGCACTAGTGTCAGCAAGGTCCAGGATCCGGTGTCCCACAGGCCAGTGTGCTCCTGCCAGGAGGCTGACATAATTGCGCATGCGCAACTGATAGGGGGAGCGCTGCGCTGACCAAGCGCTATGGAAAGCACAGGACTCAGTGGTCGGGCGGTGAAGAGGTGGACCGCAGTGAAAGGAGAAAAAAAACGGGGAGCGTGGGGGAGCAAGGGATAGCGACGGGCAGCGGACTGGAGACCAATAACCACAGAGAAAAGTCAGGGAGCGCAGAGAAAAGCCAGATACCGCAGCGGTGGAGGTTAGTACATCCCACTCTTAGTCACTACAATTAAGCTTATATGGTACAGTCAGGAAGCCAGAACATCTGTCTGGAGCCCAGAGGCATAGCAGTCTCAGATGGGGAGTATCCAGAATTCATTTTGGCCATTCATCTCTGCTGTGTCCCTCCTCCTCATGCAGGTGATATACTGTATTGCCAGACAAGTGTCCTATTTACTGTAGTTGGTCTCTGTTTATACTGGGGTACTATGGTGTGCTATCATTATATAGGGTAAAATAATACTGTGCACCTTAGTACCTGAATCATTGTTGGCCTGCTCTGTCCTCTGTACTTTGTGCCACCATCTCCTCCTGTGCTCTGTCCTGAGCTGTAATCCGGGATGGAGCTTTTTGTGCACCTGAGGCTCTTTTTGACCACTAGCTTCAGTAAGTTGCTGGACATCATAGTAAAACAAAGTAATTGTCATGATGCAGAGTAGCATAAAGTACTTTATGGGGCATTATTGACTTAATTTAATTTATTATTTTGTATATAGTAGATGTTATAACATTTTACTGCATTTGTTAGCTTACACTGGATGCCTTTAATGTTGGCTATGTGAAATGGGCATGAGGGGCATCAGGGATGGCCTGGCATGTAAGGGCAAGTGTTAGGACTCTGTTTTCTTGGCCTATACAATACTGGTATTCACCAATAGGGGCTGCTCTTCTGAGCAATTTCTTTGACCAAGTGTCAGATATAGCCTACTCATTACCAACATGGATTACACCTGACACCTGGCTAATTAAGTCTGCGTGATCCAGTACTCATTGCTGGACCATCCGTTGTCTCTGGTTACTTGTGTTCCTATGAGCACCTGTGTTTTTGTGCCTGCCAGCAAAGGAACTTCTGACCACACAATAGGTTATGTTACTTTTGTCTATTATTCGGTTATCTGGGACTTTGGGGGTAATTCAGACGTGATCGCTAGGGTTCGCTTTTTGCATCCCTGCGATCAGGTAGTCGCCGCCTACAGGGGGAGGGAAAAAGTGATGTGCAGGTGTGCGATCGCTTTTCTAGCAGTGCTGCACAAACATCAGTTTGTGCAGTCTCTGCTCAGCCCAGGACTTACTCAGCCGCTGCTATGGATTGCTGGTGATCGGGGCCAGAGCTGACGTCAGACACCCTTCCTCCAAATGCCTGAATCCGCCTGTGTTTCTCCGGACACTCCTTTAAAACGGTCAGTTGCCACCCACAAACGGCCACTTACTGACAATCATCTTTCGATCGCCCGTGCGATCGCTTTTTCATTCACACCATCCCGTCGCTAGGCACCGATGCCCAATGCAGTTGTCCGATGCAAAGGCGCATTGTGGTGCATACGCATGCACAGTTTAGATCTGATCGCATGCTGTGCGAAAACGCACAGCAGCTATCAGGTCTGAATTACCCCCTTTATTTGCTGTGGCCATTCTGACCACTCTGAATTATTCCTGGTTTATTATGCATTTGTCCAGCACTTAATCGACCTCTGCCATTGTGTCCACTTGGAACTCTGCATTATTACCAGGCCATTACTGTCTGCATTTCAAAGGTGTACCTGCATTTCCTAAGTATACTAGCATTCCTACTGTAAGTGTACCTGCATTTCTAAGTGTACATGCATTCCCTGCCACTGTTTCTTGACTTAATATGAGTGTAATTCAATAAATAAGGCATGGGTCTTCAACCTGCGGCCCTCCAGCTGCTGTGGAACTACACATCCCAGAATGCCCTGCCTCAGTTTTAGCATACCTTAATAGCAAAACTGTGGCAGTGCATGCTGGGATGTGTAGTTTCACAGCATCTGGAGGGCCACAGGATGAAGACCCATGTAATAAGGTAACAAGATCTCTCATTGTGTAAATTTATTCAACTCACACTAGAGATGAGCAGTTCAGATTCCAAGGAATCCAGATCACTCTGGACTCCAGGAATCTGAGACCACCTGAGCTGCGGCTCAGGTGTTCCCTCCAGACTCAGATCGCTTGTTGAGGGTGAGTGTAATACTCATGGAGTCGGATTCTTGAGGGACGTGGATAATATATTATTATTATTATTATTATCCTTTATTTATATGGCGCCACAAGGGTTCCGCAGCGCCCAATTACAGAGTACATAAACAAATAATCAAACAAGAAAACAGCAACTTACAGTTGACGACAATATAGGACAAGTACAGGGTAAATAAACATAGCTACATCAGCAGATGATACTGGAATAAGTATCAGGTGGCAGAAGACTGCTGGATTTGGTGCAGTTGAAGATTATTAAAGTAAGAAAAGGGTAAGCACATGAGGGAAGAGGGCCCTGCTCGTGAGAGCTTACATTCTAATGGGGAGGGGTAGACAGACAGGGGTGAGACAGATGGGGTACATAGAGAGCGTGGAACAGAGGTTTAGGATGAGATTTGGCTGGGTTTGGTGTAGAAGTGGGTCTTGAGAGCCCGTTTGAAGTTTTGTAGAGAGGTGGAGAGTCTGAGGGGGAGAGGTAGGGAATTCCAGAGAAGTGGTGCAGCGCGTGAAAAATCTTGGAGGTAGGAGTGGGAGGAAGTAATCCGTAGGCAGGAGAGTCGGCGAGCATTAGCAGAGCGAAGAGGACGGGTGGGAGTGTAAAGCGAGATAAGATCAGAGATGTAGATGGGAGAGGAGTGGGTGAGGGCTTTGTAAGCAAGTGTGAGAAGCTTGAAATGGATTCTGAAAGGAAAGGGGAGCCAGTGAAGGTCTAATAAGAGAGGAGAGGTGGACGTAGTGCGTTTGGTGAGGAAAATGAGCCGGGCAGCAGCATTGAGGATAGATTGGAGTGGAGAGAGGTATTTGTCAGGTATGCCAGTCAGGAGGAGATTACAGTAGTCCAGTCTGGAGATGACCAGTGAGTGGATAAGAGTCTTAGTAGCATCCTGGGTCAGAAAGGGTCAGAAAGGGTCTGATCCTGGAAATATTTTTTAGATGAAAAAGGCAGGTTTGTGAGAGGTGCTGAATGTGAGGTTTGAAGGAGAGGAAGAAGTCAAGGATTACTCCAAGACAGCGCACTTGGGGGGTAGAGGAGATAGTAGTGCCATCAATAGATAATGAGATTGTAGGAGGTGAGGTTATGCGGGAGGGAGGGAAGATGATCAGCTCGGTCTTAGACATGTTAAGTTTAAGAAAGCGCTTGGACATCCAGGAAGAGATAGCAGAGAGACAGTTGGAGATACGAGTGAGGAGAGTAGGGGAGAGGTCTGGAGAGGAAAGATAGATTTGAGTGTCATCAGCATAAAGATGATATTGGAAACCAAAAGAACTAATGAACTAGTGAGGACGTATAGAGAGAGAAGAGAAGAGGACCAAGGACAGAACCTTGTGGTACCCCTACAGTTAGTGGAAGTGAGAGGGAGGTGGAGTCATGAGAGGAGACAGAGAATGAACGGTTAGAAAGGTAGGACGACAACCAAGAGAGGGCAGTGTCACGCAGACCAATGGAGTGAAGGATTTGCAGTAGGAGAGGATGGTCCACAGTGTCAAAAGCAGCAGAGAGATCAAGTAGAATAAGTAGAGAGTAGTGTCCCTTAGATTTAGCAGCATGGAGGTCATTGCATACTTTTGTAAGGGCAGTTTCAGTGGAGTGGAGAGGACGGAAGCCAGATTGGAATGGGTCAAGCAGTGAGTGTGAGGAAAGAAAGGAAGTAAGGCGGTTGTAGACAATACGCTCAAGGAGTTTGGAGGCAAAAGGGAGTAGAGAGATGGGTCGGTAGTTGGAGAGAGTGTTTGGATCAAAGGTAGGTTTTTTAAGAATAGGAGAGATGAGTGCATGCTTGAAGGCAGAGGGGACAGTGCCTGATGAGAGGGAGAGATTGAGAAGGTGGGAAAGATGGGAACAAGCAGAAGAAGAGAGGTAGCGGAGGAGGCGGGAGGGGATAGGGTCAAGTGGGGAGGTGGTGAGGGGACAGGAACGAATGAGGGCCATGACTTCCTCTCCAGATGCATGGGAGAAAGATGACAGAGTTGGTGCGAGGGATGGGGAGGGTTGGTAAGGGATGGGAGAAGGCTGGTTACTGATGGTCTGGTGTGATGTGATGTCCTGACGTATGGAGTCAATTTTGGATGTGAAGTAAGTGGCAAAGTCAAGAGCAGAGAGTGAGGAAGGGAGACGAGGTGGAGGTGGGCAGAGGAGTGAGTTGAGAGTGGCAAAGAGGCGCCGGGGGTTGGAAGACTGGGAGGAGATGAGGTTCTTGAAGTATGACTGTTTAGCAAGAGAAAGGGCAGCACTGAAGGATGAAAGCATAAGTTTGAAATGGAGGAAGTCTGCCTTAGAGCGTGATTTCCTCCAGTGTCGCTATATAAGGCACTGCAGCTGGGACTCTGCACAATTTCACTCTAACACACACTGCACTGTACTCTGCTGTATTGAATGTGCCGAGACTACAGACTCACTAGTGGCTGTGCTTTCTAAAGTAACTATGGGGGCACACTGCTGTATGCTGCTATCCATAGATCTATTGATTGTACTTTTCTGTGCACTGTACCCCAGTACACTGTGGCTATGTTTCATAGATGTGTTATAAACTGCCATGTGTTTGTGCCACTGGTAATGATGTGATTCAGTGAGTATGGGCAAATTGAGGGCTCTGATGGCATGTAAGGTTCATGTGGAGCTGTTTACATATAACGGGGCATGTGTGGACCTTTAATATGAGATATACAATGATTATAACCCTACTGCAGTTTTGGCCATGCCCACATGTTACACCCTTGTCTGGAAATCTATAAATGAAAATGTAGTAACCCTAGACACCACTCACTGAAGGCAGACTTGTAGGCAGCAGAGATCTAAATCTTACAGTGGAATAGTTTCATATGCAGGTACATTTGGCACATACTTGCAAACTTTAAAATGTTCTCCTCCAAGAACGATGGGGGGAAATGTGAAGGGTGATGCTCCTGGTCATTCTCTAAAGACACAACATCATGCCATACTTCTAGCAACTAGGAAGTGGGTGGTAGTGTGGCCAACACTTCGGGATAGTAGGCTCTACAGGATTTGGCAGCATATTCTTACTTTGTCAGTATAACAGGATCTTCAAATCACTATGTAAGTGACCCTTCTTCTTCCACTACCTTAAATCTGTGGTTGCTAACCTCCATTCCCTTCCTTGCATCACCCACTGGGGTCTACTCATGAAGCAGTAAAAAAAAGTGGAGAAGTGAGCCTGTGGAGAAGTTGCCCATGGCAACCAATCAGCTGCTCTGTACAATTGTATAGTATGCAAATTATAAATGTTACTTCGACTTACGGTGGGCGGGGCATCCAGCATGGCCGCATTTTAACTGAGCTCCCTACAGTGACCTGCATAATCAGTGCCCATCCTGCATAAATCCTGCTTAATTCTATAATCCAACTGACCACCTGCAGAGACCACATTACATGGATCACTTTGAGGTCACTTTTGTTGGGGAGCGTTCACTTTCCACCAGAGTCCGGCCACCGTCACTGATGGCCCTCATGGCAGCCTGAGCCGTTGGGAGTAGCGTGCTCCCTCCCGCACTTACTGTGACTCTGTATGCCGGCTCCCTAACTTGTTTCCGAGTAGGCTCCCGCTATCAGGCGGCGGCAGTGTTATCCCCACTGAACCCCATAACAAGCCTGTCTAAACCCCGGTGGAGTGGTCCCGCTACTTTGCCCGACGATCGAGGAGACATCTTTCGCTGGTACCCCAGACAGGGTGGACCCTGGAGCCGTGTCCTGATGATCTCCCGCTGGATCGGCTGTGGGTCTGCGGCGGAGTAGCCGTGCATTGGATGTATATCATCGCGGGAGACCCGTGACCGTCATAACCTGCCCTCCCTGGTCTGAAGCGGACTGGAGGAGACGCACTGTCTGCGCCCGGTGGGGGGCTCATCGGGACCGGTCACCACAGCGGCGTGACTGCAGACCCTCTACGGGAGGTGACGTTACCCCTACCTGCGGCGGGGAAGAACAATGAGGATCTCTGCGGTGGAGCAGGAGAAACGCTGGCAGGAGCCTCTGCTTACCGCGGCTCAGTCACTACTCGCTGGCTGGTCTTCCCAGGGTGGCCTGTGGTGTGCCCTGCAACCCCTGATCGTGGTCTGCCCTCCGGGTGATTGGTGGACAGAAGAGGAGGCTCTGCTGTCCTGACCACGGTCCTATCTGTCTGCGGAGAACCAGTGTCTCTGATCCTGCCTGCAGCGGTGCTCCCACCCCCAATTCTCGTTCAAGTGGGACGGCTCCCTCTCTGTGGTGTAGCTGGTGCACAGCTCGATTCTCTGCTCCCTGGTTTGCTGCCCCCTTTGTCACAGATACGCACCTGGACACAGCTGTGGATACCCGCGTGCCTGTTGGATCCTGTGGCTGCAGTGTATGCAAGATGACACTGGGACCCCACGGATCCATTAACATCAGATCACTCCCCCTCATCTAGGAGGAACAGTGCTTGGTATACGAGCTGCGCTGGTGAAGATTCTCACGTTGCAGGAACCACGCTCCTGACTGTATGGTTCCTGAGGAGACGTTGGGCTTTACAATTCTTCCCCAGGTACTAACATTGTCTGTTTACCCCAACTGCATCTTTACTAACATCCCCCTCTCTGTATTTCACACCCCACATACCCAGATTCTTTGACCCTCCCTACCTCCTGTGTTGCCCTTTCCCCCCCTCCTCCACCCTACTGCCCTGTATCACCATTTACCTTTTCTGCCTTCCCTATTCTTGACCCTATTCTTGCTGAGTGAGTTGGACTTAGAGACTGTGCAGGAGCCACTTACTGCACTTTACACATAAACTCGGTTGCTGAACTTCTGCTCACATTATCGAAGAGGACTGCTACCCTTTCTTTTGTCCAGCATTTTACCCTACTCTGGAACGTATATCAGTTGCATGCTCTCTGCTGAAGCTCACAGCTTGTGCACCACCGCCACCTAGTGGCCTTGAGCTTTTGTAATTAGACTGCTAGCTCAATTGTGACGTTTATTAATTTCCATTTATTGCTGGCTAATTGTGACATTTGTTATTTTTCTTCTTCCTCTGTAAGCTATATGTGACGTTTATTATTTTTTTCTTCTTCCAATATTTCTAAGAATTTCATGTGACATTTGTTATTTTGTATACTCCAAGGTTTCTAAGTGATATACCTCCGTTCTTTTCATATGGGGACTTCTATGTGACATTTGTTAGTTTCCCTTTTCAACGAATTTTGTGTGGTATAACCTTCTTCTTTTCTTCATCCGCTGAGATGTGTATGTGACGTTTGTTATTTTTATTCAGAAAATTCTATTCTGTATTGCTTGACATTTCAAATTGTTTCTAGATATATGTTTTCTTCCCAGCCGAGGACAGCCGTGGCGCGTTGCCAGGGCCGTCCTGTGGGCTTATTTGCAGGGTGCGGTATGTTCTGAATAATTAGATCTGGTTTTGCACGTCCGCCCGAGCTTCATATGTAATCACCCCTGTTTTACTATCACTGCCCATGCCTGTGGGATCAGTACCTGCAGGAGACACTGACTGTCCCACATTTCATTTTCTGGAGTATGGATAAATACCTCGACAAAGCCATGCCTCCGAAACAATCCAACACCTCTTAGACATCCCCCCTAAATCAGGTCCACCCTCCCCTCCTCAACTCCCCCCTGACAGCCAAAGAAATTTCGGATTTTCTTATGCCCTTGTTTGATAAGCGATTTGACGACCTACAGACCCATTTAGAAACGGGTTTGGCTCGCATAGATTCTCATGCGACGCGTATATCCGCATTGGAAACGAGACTGGGTGATACTGAGGACTTAGTCCAATCCTGTCAGGAGGGGGTATCATCCTAATATAAATACATACAACAACTGCAGGATAAAGTTGAGGACCTGGACAATAGATCTCGTAGGAATAACCTTTGATTTATAGGCATTACAGAGTCCTTAACGGGCTCAGCCCTCTCCTCCTATTCGTTGGGAATCATAGACGATATTGAAATCCCACATATCGAAAGAGCCCATAGGCTGGGAGCGATGCAGGACGGGACGCGGAAGCGCTCCCGACCGGTCATAGCTCGCTACTTAGACTACAGGGCCAAGGAACAGGTTCTCACAGCTTATCGTAAAA
Source organism: Pseudophryne corroboree (assembly GCF_028390025.1). Classification (NCBI taxonomy): domain Eukaryota; kingdom Metazoa; phylum Chordata; class Amphibia; order Anura; family Myobatrachidae; genus Pseudophryne; species Pseudophryne corroboree. Next base: position 1,169,784,116 of record NC_086444.1, read on the forward strand.
CTAAAGAACTGTTAGTCAAGGGCCACGAGATCTTGATCTTTCAAGATTTCTCGGCTGCTGTGGCTCAGAAAAGAAAGGAATTCTCTGGACGTTTGCTCCCATTTATATAGTAAAAATATCCGATTCGCCTTGCTGTACCCAGCTAAACTGCGGGTCTCAGAGAATGGAAATCAAATGTTTTACACAGACCCGGAGGTGGAGAGGTCTCACTTTCTGCCTCGCAGATCCCCATCAAGGTCGCCTATTATTTAGGATATCAGTCGGTGAAGTGTAGTGGGTTGAACGGATCGGGTACCTCTGCCTCGGGCGGATGCGTGTTAACCTATCTTATGTTTTTTTTTTTTTCTTTGTTCTAGTTGATATTGCAATTTACTATACGTGTCTGTTCGCCCATTAGTCGAAATGTCGGTCATTGAACTGCGATAGCTTGAGCAGTTTGGATACCCCCGCCTCGGGCGGATGTGTGTTACTCCACCTTGTATTTTATCTTTCTTTAATCCTATAGTTCGTTTTTGTTAGTATTTAGTGTGCGTACCACTAGACCTAGTTGGTACCCACCATGGTTTTGGTTATTAGGAAAATGCTAGAAAATGAAGTTATGAGTCATCATGGTTTATTATTTACACTTCAGCTACTACAATTGTGCAATGCATTTGATGTCATGTTGGTGTTCCTACTACTACAATTTACGCTGCGATGGAATCTTTGGGTTGGGAGGGGAGCCGCCATTGTGTACTTGAAATTACTGATTATCTGCCAAGCATCTCTCTGCCCCGTGGGGGTTGAGTAGCCATGCCGACAGTAGCTTCTACCTCGTCTGAGGTACTGCCCCCAAAACCCATAAACTTTATTTCCTGGAATGTTGGAGGGCTCAATTCCCCAGTCGAATGACGCTGCGTGGCCACGCACATCAAATGCTCTCACCCGGATGTGGTTTTCTTACAGGAGACTCACTGGCTGATGGGCGAGGAGGGTGTATTGAAGGCCCCCTGGCTTGGTTACTGTATCTCTGCTCCTTTTCGCACTAAGGCCAGAGGGGTGGCCATACTCTTTCGGACAAACCTTCCTGTTACAGTTTTGATAGAACTTATTGACCCCGAAGGCAGATATATAATATTGGATATAGAGCCTTTTCACTCTAAATTTACCCTTGTCAATCTATATGCCCCAAATGTCAACACACATGTTTTTATTCAAGACCTCAACCACATTCTTCACGGTAGAACCAACTATTCCCTGATAGTGGGTGGGGATTACAACATGGTAGACGATCTCACCGTTGATAGATCACCGATTATACCGAGAACTACTGACCCCCATAGTAGACACTTGTTGGCATTTCGGGACTCTTTAGACCTTTCTGATCCATGGAGATTGCTGTACCCTACCGACAAAACCCACACCCATCTGTCTCTGGCACATGGGACGTTGTCTCGCATTGACAAATTCCTAATTGCAGATGAATTGATGTCACAGGTTGCTGGGGTGGATATACTTGATATACTGATCTCTGATCATGCTCCAGTCACGCTGGCCCTGACCCATCCTCATATGCATTCAACAGACTATATTTGGCAATTCCCACAATACCTAGCAAACTCGGAGGGCTTTAAATTATATCTCACGTACCATTGGACCAATTACGTTGATGAAAATATAGATTACTGGGATAGACCCGATATCTTCTGGAATGCCTCTAAGGCGGTGATGAGGGGTCACATTATTAGCTACGTAGCCCAGAAAAAAAGGGAATCCAAGGCGGAATATACCGCACTGAAAGCAGCAATGTGAACGGCTTTCCAAACATATACTTCTGCGCCCACGGACTCCACACTCACTGAATATAGACAAGCTAGACGCCTGCTTGAAACATATTTAGCGACCCAGGCGAAACGCTCCTTAGACTTTACCAAAAATAAATTTTATACATGGGGCAATAAGGCGGGTAGGTTACTAGCTGTCATGTCCCGACCTCCTAAAAGACGACACACCATAACTGCTATACATCACCCCGTGTCAGGCCGTATTATTACCAAATCTCAGGACATAATAACACAATTCCAAACCTATTTTCAGGCCTTGTTTAGTTCTACACCGGTAGATACCGACTTGCAAACGCAATTGCTTACAGATGAGGTACTACCACCTTTAACCTAGAGCCAGAGAGAAGCTCTTGTGGGTAATATAACGGCGGAGGAAATCAGCGCTGCCATCTCTAATCTGCCCCATGGTAAATCTCCGGGCCCAGATGGCCTGTCGGGAGATTACTATCATATATTACAGGCCCATATAGTCCCTGCCTTATTAGAATTATTTTGTGCCATACTTGAACGTAGTTCTCCATCCCCACTGTTTAATGAAGCATTTATTACCCGTATCCCTAAACCCGGTAGAGACACTACTTTTCTTTCTTCCTATAGACCAATTAGTCTGTTGAATGTCGACTATAAATTATTGGCAAAGATAATGGCACTGAGGCTTCAGTCCATTCTCCCTGATATTCTTACTACAACACAGATGGGTTTTGTGACTGGCAGACATGCAGTTAAAGCAATTCGCATGGCACTGGCAGCGGTGACGGCATCTCAATCTCCATGTACAGACTCAAATATGCTTCTTAGCCTCGATGCCAACAAGGCTTTCGATATGGTCCTGTGGCCACATTTGTTCACTGTGTTAGAAAAAAGGGGCTTTGACACGGATTTTATTAATTATATTCGGTACATTTACGACAAACCATCTGCTTCTTTGTTAGTGAACGGGATCAGGGGCCGAAGATTCTTTTTAGAAAGAGACACTCGTCAAGGATGCCCCTTATCACCGCTATTATTTAACTTAGCTCTAGATCCACTGCTCCGAACGTTGCAGGATTGGCCAGACTTCCGGGGTATTAGAGTGGGCGGACAGGAAATTAAATTGTCGGCCTTTGCCAATGATATTCTCCTTTACATAACTGACCCCGAGCATTCCCTTGCTTTGATCCTGGACAAAATCCAATCATTTGGTCATATATCAGGTTTTAGTATCAACATGGACAAATCTAAGGCATTATTGCTGTATGGCAACTTGCATTGTCCGCACTGGGCCTCCCGCTTCCCCTTACACTGGGTATCGACGTATATTACATATTTGGGTATTATGGTGCCACGATATATATCTGAACTATACAAACTTAATGTAAGCAAGGCCATACGTACTTTAACCGACGATACTAGGGGATGGGAACGTCTTCCATTGTCATATATGGACAGGGCTAACCTGCTAAAAATGGTAGCTATACCACGCATATTGTACCCATTGCAAACACTCCCTATCCTGCTGACTAAACGAGACGCACAGACGATTAACAAACTAATCAGAACATTTATATGGAAGGGAGGCCGTGCACGCATCGCTTTACGTAAACGTATCCAACCCAAATCCAATGGGGGGATTAATTTCCCAGATGTGGTAATTTATAACCAGGCGGCACTCTTGAGACACTTAAGGGACTGGCTACAAAACAGCTCGATATATACGAATACCTGCTTAGAACAAAATTTCCTAGTGAATATAGATTTGACATGTTTTCTCCACCAACATGATTGGGAAATATCGGACCACGTTAAGTCGAACCCACTTTTATGGTCTACCAGGAGAGTGTGGCACATATTGCGCCACAATGCGAAATTGAATCAATACTATTCTTTACATTTGCCCTTAATCAAAAACCCAGAATTTTTGGATGGCATGGCTGCTCGCCCCTTTGTGTTGTGGAGGGAGGCTGGTATAATATCCATTCGCTCATTGGTGTCTGTGGAGGACCGCCGCTTGCTAACCTTCTTGGAGGTCTCAACGAGAAATGTTGTGGTTGCTTCGTCCCCCCTTCCATTTCTCCAAACACAATTTTATGTTAGGCACGTTCTCACACATTTTGCGGAAGGGGATTGGACTAATTCTCTAGACAGCCTCTTATTACACCCTGTACCTAGCCACAAAGCCATATCCATACATTATACATTTTTAAGGACAATCCTGGATCATGCTACCATGGCGGGTGGCATGTCCAAATGGTTGATCCACTTTCCTAGGCTGATTATACCTGTAATGGAAAAAGCATTATCTTATTCTCGAAAGGTCCTGCCAGCCAGTATGTATACTGAATTATTTCTTAATATATACCATAATACATACCTATCCCCGCTACGGCATTTCCATATGGGAACGTCGGAAACACACTCTTGCCCAAAATGCCACCAGAGTGAGGCAGATACCTATCATTGTCTATGGGCATGCCCCATCGTGCAGTATTTCTGGCACCTTATCAGGAGATATGCAGAGGCTAAACTAATAACCTATGTGCCATTCACCCCCGAATGGGCAGTTTTAGGTATCATTGATCCTACTCTCTGAATGCCATCGGAATGTAGGAAACTATTGATAGCCCTCAGCGCAGCCGGGAAAAAAAACGATTTTACAGGGGTGGATAGACAGCACGCCTCCACAGATACCTTTATTTTTTAATAAATTACACCACGTATTCAGGATGGACTGGGTGGAAGCCATTGTGGATAGAGGCACACAGGTAGACAGGTTCTTTAATCTTTGGGAATCATATATATCCACTCTACCCCTTACCACGAGGCTGCAAATCCACAACAGTCTACCTTCCTACCTCTGTCTGTCTGTCTTTGCCCAGTTTTGTTCTATAATTGTTGTTCTAATTGTAAAGCGCAACGGAATATGCTGCGCTATATAAGAAACTGCTAATAAATATAAGAAACTGCTAATAAAAACACCACATGGTACCAAACTAGAATGGCAGCACAAGACCAACCTGTCTCTTTGGTTTGCGAATTAACATGTATGGCGGCTTTCCCTAGGGTTACTTCTATTGTCCATAACTCTATAAATGATACGACTGAAGGAATACGTACTCTGTAACAATTTTTATTATTATTCATATGTGAAATCAATGCACAACGCACATTTGTAACCCTTCTTTACTGCAATTTTTCATTGTCTTTGTATCTTTCTGGATTATATTTATCATGATGTCTCAATAAAAAAAAAATTGTTAAAAAAAAAATGTTACTTCAATGCTGATCTCCACATGCTCACTTTTCCACACTTTTCACTGCTTCATGAATAGACCCCTGTCACATACAGATTGCTCCCACAAACACACCTGAAGACTTTTCACTGCTTTGCACAAGATTAGTTCACAATGGGTAATTAGAAGACAAAAAAAAAAAGTCTATTTATATCAGTGAGGGAGGCACAGCCTTGATTAACTGTAAAGCTGTGGTTTCCAAAGTTTTTCTAAGGATGAGAGAAAAAGAAGGAAACAGAAAAGATTTGAAGTGGACACAGTTCTGGTATTATTTGCTGTACAGCAGGAGGAGTGTGTGACTGGTGTCAGTCTGAATAAATAATTCTAAACGTCTATGAAAGTTACAGGAGTCGTCAGATCATTAATGTATTACACATTAGTCAAAGCGCTTCTACTAGAAAGTCTGCTCTGAAGACATGTGGCTGGAGAATTTAATGAATCCTTTTTTTATTTCTTCTGTACTCGGATGATTTTATTGTATCAGACAGGACTTTGATATTTTTTTCATGCCTTGGTTTATTTTTTTATCATTTCATGTTACTTTTATGAGATGATAGAAGATCTAACAGTGGGAAGATTTATAATTGTTATTACATTGGATGCTCCTTATGCCTGACTCACAGGGTGGCTTAATCCGCCAAAGTAACCAACAAGGATGTGAAACTTTCGGAGACACTGGAGCACCATACAGAATTTTCAAAACTAAAATCAATGACTACTGATGCTCCTCGTGTGACACCTGGTATAGGTAAAATGTGATGCAGCTAATAGTGATGAGAATACATATCCAGGTAGCTGTGCCGTAATATGGACATTTACAATGGTAATCCATAGCAGTTTCATAAGACACATTTTGATGCCCAGTTGAGCGGATGGATGCTTGCAGAGCATATCTTGTGTGTTAGCATGCTGTGCATGCTCCATATCTGGGTGTATGCAAATACGGGTAATGTAGAGTCATTGCATCTCCATTTGGAACTGAAGGGAGTAGCTGAGCTGCAATGGAGTGTTCTTAGTTAGGCAGAGTGACAGTATGAAAGAGTTGCCCGTAAATATAAATATAGGCATATCATTTCCAACAACTAAAGGGCTGGGCAAACCAACTGATGATATTGGCCAGTGGCGTAACTTGTGAGTGGTGGGCCCAGGTGCAAAAATCCTCCCCCACTCCAGCCCTATAATAATATGCTACACGGCACTGCATGACATGGAGATGTAGAGGGTGACAAAGAGAGGCAGTGGGTGACTGGGATAGGTAGTAGGTGACAGGGAGAGACAGTGGGTGATGGGCAGAGGCAGTGGGTGACGGGGAGAGACAGATAGGGTGACAAGCAAAGGGTGATGGGCAGAGGCAGTGGGTGATGGACAGAGGGTGACAGGGAGAGGCATAGACTGACAGAAAGAGGAAGAAGGTGACAGGCAGAGATAGTGGGTGATGAGCAGAGGGTGACAAAGAGGCAATGGATGAAAGGCAATGGAGGATTGGGAGAGGCAGAATGTTACAGGGAGATGCAGTGGGTAACAGGGAGAGTTAGTGGGTGATGGGCAGAGGCAGTGGGTAACAGGCAGAAGGTTATGGGGAGAGGCAGCGGGTGACAGAGTGTAACAGGGAGAGGTATTGGATGAAAGGGAGAGGGTGACAAGGAGAGTCAGTGTATGATGGCCAGAGGCAGTGGGTGATGGGCAAAGGGTGACAGGGAGAGGCAGAAGGTGACGGGCAGAGATAGTGGGTGATGGGTAGAGGATGACAGGGAGAGGCAGTGGGTGAAAGGTAATGGAGGACAGGGAGAGGCAGAATGTTAAAGGGAGATGCAGTGTGTGACAGGCAGAGGGTGACTAGGAGAGGCAGTTGGTGATGGCCAGAGGCAGTGGGTGACAGGGAGAGACAGTGGGTGATGGGGAGAGGCAGTGGGCGATGGGCAGAGGGTGATGGGCAGATGCAGTGGGTTATGGTCAGAGGGTAACAGGGAAAGACAATAGGTGATGGGCAGATATATTGTGGGTCATTCCGATTTGTTCGCTCGTTGCCGATTTTCGCAACGGAGCGATTAAGGCACATGCGCTAAGTATTTTAGCTCAAAACTTAGTAGATTTATTCACGTCCGAACGAAGAATTTCCATCGTTGAAGTGATCGGAGTGTGATTGACAGGAAGTGGGTGTTTCTGGGCGGAAACTGTCCGTTTTCTGGGAGTGTGCGGAAAAACGCAGACATGCCAGGATAAAACGCGGGAGTGTCTGGAGAAACGGGGGAGTGGCTGGCCGAACGCAGGGCGTGTTTGTGACGTCAAACCAGGAATGAAACGGGCTGAGCTGATCGCAGTGTAGGAGTAAGTCTCGAGCTACTCAGAAACTGTTAAGAATTTTCTATTCGCAATTCTGCTAATCTTTCGTTCGCAATTCTGCTAAGCTAAGATACACTCCCAGAGGGCGGCGGCCTAGCGTGTGAAATGCTGCTAAAATCAGCTAGCGAGCGAACAACTTGGAATGACCCCCTTTGAGTGATGGACAAAGGGTGACGGGGAGAGGCAGTGGGTGAAAGGCAATGGATGACAAGGAGAGGCAGAGTGTTACCGGGAGAGGCAGTGGGTGATGGGCAGAGGGTGACAGGGAGAGGCAGAGTGTGATAGGCAATGGGTGATGGGGAGAGGCAGTGGGTGAATGGGAGAGGCAGAGGGTGACAAGCAGAGGGTGACAGACAGAGGGTGATAGGCAGAGGCAATGGGTTATGGGCAAAGTGTGACAGGGAGAGGCAGAGAGTGACAGGAAGAGGCAGAAGGTGACAGGCAAAGATAGTGGGTGATGGCCAGAGGGTGACAGGGAGAGGCAGTGGGTGGAAGGCAATGGAGGACAGGGAGAGGTAAAATGTTAAAGGGAGATGCAGTGGGTGACAGGCAGTGGGTTACAGGGAGAGGCAGTGGGTGACAGGCAGAGGGTGAAGGGGAGAGACAGTGGATAATTGGCAGAGGGTAAAAGGCAATGGGTTACAAATATATTACATATACAATTTACTTATATGGGGCCCACGGTTGAGCTGCATCACCTGGAGGATGGCTCCTCTGTAAGTTTTCACGCCAGTGACAGTCACAAGATTGTGATGTCAGATCCCCAGCACCGGCAGTAAGAAAGTAGGCAGTCACTCACTGACAGTGAAAGGAAAGAAGTGCCGGTACTCAGGAGGAAAGGGGATGGCTAGGGGGACCAGACCCTACCTCCTCTTCTCCTTTTGCCGTACCACATCCCTTCTTTGCTACTGCATGCAGCGCTGCAGCAATGTACTATAAGGAGACTGTCTGACTCATTATTGTGCTGGAGGTTGTAGGCCTTTTCATTGCGGCAGGTCCCGCTGCAATGCACTGGCTGCACCACTGCTAGTTCCGCCACTGATAATGGGTGTCAAACATACATAGTGTGGGGCACTGTGCATCCCAGTATGTGTTCATTTTTGCATGCAGGCAAACATTCACATTGGTTACCCTCCACGCAGTTTGGGAGTGCATACAGCCAATTTGCATTTTACTTTGCAATAGCATACTGTATACTGTACACATGGATTCTCTTACCTGAATGGGGGTGTCTACACATTACACCTGTCACTTGAGGATTTTCCAACTAATCAGGGACGCCACGTAGTAGCTGTCTCCTGATTGGCTAAGCGCTCCTGAGCTTTCACTCAAGTGGAGCCCATTCGCTTCTGTGGGGAAAAATCCCCAATGAAGTGTATGGTGGGAACCGGTGGTCTGCGGTAGACCACACGGTTAATTGAGGTCAACCACAAGATTGACCTCAATTAACCGCGAGGGTACCCTGGGGGTCATTCCGAGTTGTTCGCTCGCAAGCGGATTTTAGCAGATTTGCTCATGCTAAGCCGCCGCCTACTGGGAGTGAATCTTAGCATCTTAAAATTGCGAACGATGTATTCGCAATATTGCGATTACACACCTCGTAGCAGTTTCTGAGTAGCTCCAGACTTACTCGGCATCTGCGATCATTTCACTGCTTGTCGTTCCTGGTTTGACGTCACAAACACACCCAGCGTTCGCCCAGACACTCCTCCGTTTCTCCGGCCACTCCTGCGTTTTTTCCGGAAACGGTAGCGTTTTTTCCCACACGCCCATAAAACGGCCTGTTTCCGCCCAGTAACACCCATTTCCTGTCAATCACATTACGATCTCCAGAACGATGAAAAAGCCGTGAGTAAAAATCCTAACTGCATAGCAAATTTACTTGGCGCAGTCGCAGTGCGGACATTGCGCATGCGCATTAAGCGGAAAATCGCTGCGATGCGAAGATTTTTACCGAGCGAACAACTCGGAATGACCCCCCCTGTTCGGGGCCTGTTCCTCCCCCTGGTGACGTCAGAGGTGTTTTCCCCAACTTGGTTTTAGCCATAACCGTCTTTTCAACCCCTGTCACTGGTAACAGTAGCGAAGACCAGGTATGCTGCCCAGTGCTAGACCAGCCACATTTCCTCTCTGTGATGGCGCCTCTCAACTGCGACCAATGAATCCCTTCAGAGCCCAGTAATAAACAGATCCAGACTGCACACGCTGCCCCTAAGCCGCATGTAGGGTCTGTCACATCACACAGCCTGTCCCCTGCTGCAGCACACAGTCCAGGAGAAGGGCACACTTACTGACAGGTACATTTTCTAATAAAGAGTCCTTCACAAAGGCTCTCCAAACATGGGCACATATATACAAATCATTTCTCTTGGTGGAACATCACGTATTAAGTTCACATTCTTACCTGCTTAACAACTTGCGTTTGTCTTATGCTGGCTCACATCGTTCACGCTATCATCCAGTGTGTATGCACCATGTCGCTGACGAACAATGGCGGGGTAGGGGGGTGGGCGGGTGATATAGCCCATCGGACATGCATGCATGCCTGACAGGCGATGTCACTGATGACACGCAGGAGAGGGCATCATCAGCAACATCGCCCGTCGGGCATGCATGCATGTTCGACGGGCAATATCACCAGCGAGGGCCATGCTGGCGAATGCAGCATGGCTCCAGCTACCCTCCCCGACACACACACACCCGCCATTGCCTGCCCGCCTCCGGGTCCCGTCGCTGACAACATCGCTACTCAGTCCTGTGGCGGCAGACTAGGTTATTTTGTTTAATGACACTGTTGTAGAGAATGGGTTCTAGTGTTAATACTAAAAACGCATGAATTGTCATGTGACCCCCATGTTCTGAAGCTACCAGGCTTGTAGAGACCATTTTCATCAGAGACGTAGCTACAGGCCCTTGTGCTCAGAAAAAAATCTGAGCTTGGAGCCCCTAGTAATGTGGTAGCACTAACATGGCCTGTGTACAGTATTTATATTTCCATTTCCCAATTTCTGCCAAGTAGCGCCCAGCACATTCCGAATACATCACACACACTGTGCATCAGGATCAGACATGGGCTGCTTCACAGACCTGGGCGACAAGGGGTGCACTGACACGGCTCACGGGGGCCATGAACCACGAATCAGGGTGGCCTGGCCTTGCAGCACTCCCCCAACTGTCAGTATGCCGGCCACGGATGCATGGTAGGATGGACGAACAGAGAGCCAGGAGGTTACACTACTCACCCACCCCGGCGATCTGTGTAGCTTGACTGGCCCAACAGGTCATCAGCCCTTCTGGCATTGTTTGCTGCTGAGACTTAAAAGTTTTTAGTATTTGTAGCAAAAAAATTGCTACACTCCAAGAACATTGGCATTGCATGTAACTCAGAATGAGTTTAGACTAGTTCATAGCCTATGACTACAGTAATTACTGTAAGCCAGAGGTTCCCAAACACGATCCTCAAGGCACCCCAACGGTCCACGTTTTAAATGTATCCATGCTTGGCCACACCTCAGTCATTTTGATTTAACCCTCTGTGCTGAGCCATGGCTATACCTAAATCCTGGACTGTTGGGGTGCCTTGAGGACCGCATTTGGGGACCTCTGCTGTAAGCGATGCATCTTTTAAAAAATGCAAATCAGCATGGGGTGTATTTGCATTGGGGCACCGCTGTGTGCTTATTGCACAATGGAACAACTGGCTTCCCACCATAATGCGCACTATACAGGGATGTGTCACAGCACCACAGTGTCACTGCACCAAAGAAGGGTTTAAAGATCTTTACTTGAAACACTGCTGGATTCAAGGCATTCAATGGAGATTAGTCCGGCAATCATGGGGAGATAGGAGAGCCCGCTGTGCTAATAATATTCCCACACACTGTAAACTTTTTTGCTGTATAGACTAAGGTTAAAAGGTTTCTGAATCGTGAGTACTGTGGGAATATATATATATATAGAGAGAGAGAGAGACGGTCAGGAATGGAAAGCTGGTTGGAGAGTGGAGTGATCAGTGGTAATTACCACCACAGATCCATCTGTTTACCTAAATCAGTGAGTTTCAGTCCACAGTTCTCAGTGGTTATCATACATCGGAGCAGATGTTATTGATCTCATTGTTCCTAGGTATAGCATGTAATAGCGAATAGCGATATAGCAAAGGGTTCTTCACCCAAATGTACCAAAGTGAATTCCAATTTGAAAAGTGTAAGTAGAAATCTGACTAGATTGCTTAGAAATTAAGCAAACATCGCTCTGTGTGTAGTGGTGCCGGCGACAGCGATGCGCAGCCCCACTCGGAGCTATCGCCAGCTCTAGATTGGGCATGCATGCATGCCCAATCTAGTGAGATCGCTCACTTTGCTGGGTGAAGTGAGCTTTTTTTCCCTACCTTGCTCAGCACACAGCGCACACATCGAGCTGTGTGCTGAGCTTGAGAGATGAGCGTTCTGTGCTAGATTGCTCAGCACACATCTCCGGCAAGGCCGGCTCTAGACCTTGTGGCACCCAAGGGCGTGGCCTCGTTAAAATGGGCGTGGCCTCATCTGAAAAGACTACCTTACACCCCAGTTTTTGACCCTGCACCAACAGATCACGGCCACCACAGGAAAAAAAATTATTACCATATTAAGCCCCACACAGTAATGCCCCCTGCACCATATTATACCACACACCGCAATGCCCTTGATACATTAAATCCAGATTTTACACATTACAGCATGCAAGAGAGACCCCATTTTACACATTACAGCAGGCAAGAGACCCGATTTTACACATTGCAGCAGGCAAGAGACCCCATTTTACACATTACAGCAGGCAAGACTCCCCATTTTACACATTACGGCAGGCATGAGTCCCCACTTTACACATTACGGCAGGCAAGTGTCCCCATTGTACACATTACGGCAGGCAAGAGTTCCCATTTTACACATTATAGCAGGCAAGAGTCCCCATTTTACATATTACGGCAGGCAAGAGTCCCCATTTTACATATTATGGCAGGCATGAGTCCCCACTTTACACATTAAGGCAGGCAAGAGTCCCCATTTTACACATTACGGAAGGCAAGTGTCCCCATTTTATACATTACAGCAGGCAAGTGTCCCCATTGTACACATTGCGGCAGGCAAGAGTCCCTATTTTATACATTACGGCAGGCAAGAGTCCCCATTTTACACATTACGGCAGGCAAGAGTCCTCATTCTACACATTACGGCAGGCATGAGTCCCCACTTTACACATTAAGGCAGGCAAGAGTCCCCATTTTACACATTATAGCAGGGAAGAGTCCCCATTTTACATATTACGGCAGGCAAGTGTCCCCATTTTACACATTATAGCAGGCAAGAGTCCCTATTTTACACATTAAGGCCCTCATTCCGAGTTGTTCGCTCGCAAGCTGTTTTTAGCAGCTTTACACACGCCGCCTACTGGGAGTGAATCTTAGCATCTTAAAATTGCGAACGAAAGATTCTCAAAATTGCGATTACACACCTCTTAGCAGTTTCTGAGTAGCTTCAACCTTACTCGGCATCTGCGATCAGTTCAGTGCTTGTCGTTCCTGGTTTGACGTCATAAACACACCCAGCGTTCGCCCAGACACTCCTCCGTTTCTCCAGCCACTCCCGCGTTTTTCCCAGAAACGGTAGCGTTTTTTCACACACTCCCATAAAACGGCCAGTTTCCGCCCAGAAACACCCACTTCCTGTCAATCACATTACGATCACCAGAACGAAGAAAAAACCGTGAGTAAAATTCCTAACTGCATAGCAAATTTACTTGGCGCAGTCGCAGTGCGAACATTGCGCATGCGCACTAAGCGGAAAATCGCTGCGATGCAAAGAAATTTACCGAGCGAACAACTCGGAATGACCTCCTAAGGCAGGCAAGTGTCCCCATTTTACACATTATAGCAGGCAAGAGTCCCCATTTTACACATTAAGGCAGGCAAGAGTCCCCATTTTACACATTATAGCAGGCAGAGTCCCCTTCTACAAAGAAAGAGAGTGAGAGAGAGAAAGTTATACTTACGTTTGCAGTGGTCCTCTTCCATCCAGCTTACCGCTCTTCGGCCCGCGTCGGCCTGCCTCTTCTTCATCCTACTAGCTTGTTGGCCTCCCGGGCAGCTCCTCCTCCTCCCCATCATCAGTACTCCGCTCGGCGGCGGAGTTTCATGTAATGACGCATTTGCAACACAAACGCATCATTGCACAAAACTCCGCCCCCAAGCAGAGTAGTAATGACGGGGAGCATACAAACTGAGCTGAGACTCAGGGAGCCCGGGACTTGGGAGGGTAGGCAGCGTAGTGACGCCCATCAGGTTGTGGCGCCCTGGGCAAGAATCCTGCTTGCCCGCTGCAAGAGCCGCTCCTGATCTCCGGGACAAATCTCCCCGTATATACGGGGCTGAAGAGCAGTAGAATGTTTTGGTGTTGGTTTTGGTTTTGGATATGGATGATTTTTGAAAAAATTATAAAAACAGCTAAAATCACAGAATTTGGAGGTAATTTTGATCCTACGTTATTATTAACCTCAATAACATTAATTTCCACTCATTTCCAGTCTATTCTGAACACCTCACTCCTCTTAATATTGTTTTTAGGCCAAAAGGTTGCACCGAGGTCGCTGGATGGCTAAGCTAAGCGACACAAGTGTGCGGCACAAACACCTGGCCCATCTAGGAGTGGCACTGTAGTGGCAGACAGGATGGCACTTAAAAAAACTAGGCCCCAAACAGCACATCATGCAAAGAAGAAAAAGAGATGCAATGAGGTAGCTGTAGGACTAAGCTAAGCGACACAAGTGTGCGGCACAAACACCTGGCCCATCTAGGAGTGGCACTGCAGTGGCAGACAGGATGGCACTTAAAAAAACTAGGCCCCAAACAGCACATGACGCAAAGAAGAAAAAGAGGTGCAATGAGGTACAGTAGCTGTATGCCTAAACTAATCCACACAAGTGTGCGGCACAAACAACATGGGACTTGCTGGAATTTGCACAGATATAATACACGCACAATATTGGTGGCACAGCGTACACCTAAACCACACACACGGCAAAGCCTGTAAAATTAATTTGGATAATAATAACCCTTTTATTTGGAGCTATTATAATAATATACAGCACAGGCGAGCGTACCCCTACACCACACAGGTCAAACTTTGTAAAAATTATTTGGATAATAATATAGGTAATGTATATAACCCTTTTATTTGGAGTAAATAATATACAGCACGGGACACCACCACTGGACTTGTGGCAGCACAAGACACCACCACTGGACTGATGCAGCACAAGACAGCACCACTGGACTGGACTTATATGGCAGTACCCCTGGACTTGTACGACAGTGTCAGACAGGATGGCACTTTAAAAAACTAGTCCCCAAACAGCACATGATGCAAAGAAGAAAAAGAGGTGCAAGATGTAATTGTCCAGGACTTATACGGCAGTACCACTGGACTTATACGGCAGTATCACTGGAATTATACGTCAGTATCACTGGAATTATACGGCAGTACCACTGGACTTATACGGCAGTATCAGTGGAATTATACGGCAGTACCACTGGACTTATACGGCAGTACCACTGGACTGGATTTATACGGCAGTACCACTGGACATATACGGCAGTACCACTGGACATATACGGCAGTGTCACTGGACTGGATTTATATGCCAGTACCACTGGATTTATACCGCAGTACCACTGGACATGTATGGCAGTACCACTGGACATATATGGCAGTATCACTGGACTGGATTTATATGGCAGTACCACTGGACTTATACGGCAGTACCACTGGACTGGATTTATACGGCAGTATCACTGGACTTATACAGTAGTACCACTGGACATATATGGCAGTATCATTGTACTTATACGGTAGTATCACTGGACTGGATTTATACGGCAGTACCACTGGACATATACGGCAGTATCACTGGAATTATATGGCAGTACCACTGGACATATACGGCAGCACCACTGGACTGGACTTATACGGCAGTACCCCTGGACTTCTACGGCAGTGTCAGACAGGATGGCACTTTAAAAAACTAGTCCCCAAACAGCACATGATGCAAAGAAGAAAAAGAGGTGCAAGATGTAATTGTCCTGGACTTATACGGCAGTATCACTGGACTTATACGGCAGTATCACTGGAATTATACGTCAGTATCACTGGAATTATACGGCAGTACCACTGGACTTATACAGCAGTATCACTGGAATTATACGGCAGTACCACTGGACTTATACGGCAGTACCACTGGACATATACGGCAGTATCACTGGACTGGATTTATACGCCAGTACCATGTAACACTGGACATATATGGCAGTATCACTGGACTGGATTTATATACGCCAGTACCACTGGATTTATACAGCAGTATCACTGGACATATACTGCAGTATCACTGGACATATATACGGCAGTACCACTGGACTTGTACAGTAGCACAGGAACACCACCACTGGACTGATGCAGGACAACACAGTACCACTGCAACGGAGCAGCACTGGACATATGGCAGCAGAGGACACCACCACTGTTACTGGACTGATGCAGCACAAGACAGAAGACACCACCACTGTACTGATGAGGGATAACACAGCACCACTGCACTGGACTTATACAGCTACACTGGACATATGGCAGCAGAGGACACCACCACTGTGACTGGACTGATGCAGCATAAGACACTACACTAGAATGAGCAGCACAAGATAGCACTGGAATCGCCACCCCACTTTTCATCCCGCACTGACACTGAGGATGGAGACACGTCCTCTCGCTACACTCTCCAATTCTGGAGTGAAAATGACGGCGACGCGCGGCTCCTTATATGGAATCCAAAACCCGCGAGAATCCGACAGCGGGGAAAAACCAAGCTGGGCTTGGGTCCGGACTCGGGTAGTGAAGTTTGGGGGGTTTTGGTTCTCCGAGAACCGAACCCGCTCATTTCTAGCGCTGACCCCTGTGTTTTGGTTTTGGTTTTAGCAAAACCACACTCAAGTATTTTGGTTTGGATTCAGATTTCGGTTCGGGTTAAAATCACTAAACAATCAGGAAGAATTGGTAAATCTTGATTATAAAAACCATAAAAACAGCTGCGAATGCGATCATGTAATTTTATCAGTCCAAACCTCAAATTCCAAACTGTGGGGAGATTTGAACCGGGACTCAGTTCAGATCGTCCTGGGGATCCGTACTGGATTATGGTTCCATTTGGATCCACAAAAATTGGGTGAATCTCTAGTGAAAATGGGTAGTCAAGTTAGTAGCGAGGACAATGTTAAGATTTTCTAAAACGAGAGTACAGATGTAGCCTTTCTCATCACCCCCGTGACTATTCTCTGGTGAGACTACCTTGCCGCACTTAGCCTGCCCACCGGTGGGCATATGCAAATAGTCGCACCAGGATCCATAGGAAATACAGTGGGGGTGATTCAGACCCAGTGGCGTAACTACTGCCCCCGCAGCCCTCGCGGTGGCTTGAGGGCGAGGGGCTGCGGGGGCGCCACTGATTTACAGCAGACTGACATGCGGACGAGCGTCCGCATGTCAGTCTGCAGTCTCCTTCCCTCCGCCGCTTTTTGGATTGACACAGAGGGCACAGCGCGCCTCCCTGTGTCCGTCCTGCTGCATCATCTCCGGCGGCCGCGGGTCTAATAGGGGGAAGTGCCGTCCGTGAGCTCTAATTGGCTCACGAACCGGCACTTCCCCCTATTAGACCCGCGGCCGCCGGAGATGATGCGGCAGGAGGGACACAGGAGAGGTGAGCTGTGCCCTCTGTGTCCCTCCAAAAAGCGGGGGGGGGGGATATCTGGCACTGGGGCATATATGGCACTGGGGGCATATATGGCACTGGGGGGGAATATCTGGCACTGGGGGGAATATCTGGCACTGGGGCATATATGGCACTGGGGGGAATATCTGGCACTGGGGCATATATGGCACTGGGGGGGAATATCTGGCACTGGGGGCATATATGGCACTGGGGGGGAATATCTGGCACTGGGGGGAATATCTGGCACTGGGGCATATATGGCACTGGGGGGAATATCTGGCACTGGGGCATATATGGCACTGGGGGGGAATATCTGGCACTGGGGGCATATATGGCACTGGGGGGGAATATCTGGCACTGGGGGGAATATCTGGCACTGGGGCATATATGGCACTGGGGGGAATATCTGGCACTGGGGCATATATGGCACTGGGGGGAATATCTGGCACTGGGGGCATATATGGCACTGGGGGGGAATATCTGGCACTGGGGGGAATATCTGGCACTGGGGCATATATGACACTGGGGGGAATATCTGGCACTGGGGCATATATATGGCACTGGGGGGGAATATCTGGCACTGGGGGCATATATGGCACTGGGGGGGAATATCTGGCACTGGGGGCATATATGGCACGGGGGGAATATCTGGCACTGGGGGCATATATGGCACTGGGGGGGAATATCTGGCACTGGGGGCATATGTGGCACTGGGGGCATATTTGGCACTGGGGGGGATATGTGGCACTGGGGGGGAATATCTGGCACTGGGGGCATATATGGCACTGGGGGGTAATATCTGGCACTGGGGGCATATATGGCACGGGGGGAATATCTGGCACTGGGGGCATATATGGCACTGGGGGCATATATGGCACTGGGGGGGAATATCTGGCACTGGGGGCATATATGGCACTGGGGGGAATATATGGCACTGGGGGCATATCTGGCACTGGGGGCATATGTGGCACTGGGGGGGAATATCTGGCACTGGGGGCATATGTGGCACTGGGGGGGTATATGTGTACCTGGCACATGGGGAGGGCTATATTTGGCACTGGGGCATGTGAGTACCTGGCACCGTGGTGGAATATCTGGCACTGGGGACATATGTGGCACTGGGAGCACAGCCCTAGCAACAAGGACTACCTCCTAGCAACGAGCATGACACCCAGTGCATGAAACACCTGGCAACGAGCATGACACCCAGTGCATGAAACACCTGGCAACGAGCATGACACCCAGTGCATGAAACCCCAGGCAACGAGCATGACACCCTGAGCATGAAACCCCTGGCACCGTGCATGGATCCAAGAGCATGAAACCCCTGGCAACGAGCATGACACCCAGTGCATGAAACCCCTGACAACGAGCAGGTAATTGAAAAGTAATTAGAAGCCTTACTGTAGGACTTAATGTGTAATTGGCATTACGGTGTGTGGCATAACGTATCACGGACATTGCGGTGTGTGTCATAATGTGTCACAGGCATTACGGTGTATGGTATACTATATCGCGGGCATTGTGATATGTGGTATAATGTCTCAGGGTCATTGCAGTGTGTGGCATAATGTATCACGGACATTGCGGTGTGTGTCATAATGTGTCACAGACATTGTATGTGCTATAATGTATCAGGGGCATTGCAGTGTGTAGCATAATGTATAACGGGCATTGCGATTCCTGTCATAATGTGTCACAGGCATTACGGTGTGTGGCATAATGTGTCACAGGCATTACGTTGTGTGGCATAATGTGTCGGGGGCATTACAGTGTGTGCATATTGTGTCATGTGCATTATTGTGTGCGGCATAATGTCTAAGGGCCATTGCAGTATGTGGCATAATGTATACTGGGCATTACTATAAGGAGGAAAAATGACAAATAATGTAAGGGGCATGAATCAGGATTATTTTTCTTTCCTGTGGTGGCCAACGTATGGGCGTGCAGGTTGCAAAACTGGGGTATAAGGTAGTCTTTTCCTGCAATGCCACGCCCCTTTATGCGAAACCACGCCCATTCCAATGAAACCACGCCCCTTTTTGGCGCGCGCATATTTATCCCTTTCTTGCTCCCAATTATGGAGCATGAAGGGGGGGGGGCGAAGAATTTTTTGGCTTGGGGGAGAAAAATTTCTAGTTACGCCACTGTTCAGACCTGATCGTTGGGCTGCTAAAATTGTTGTCCTGCGATAAGCTAGTCGCCGCCCAAGGGGAGTGTATATTCACTGTGCAAGTGTGCGATTGCATGTGTACGCCGAGCAGCTAAAATCCCCCTCAGTCAGCGGACAGCTGCAAATCTGTTCGCACCTCACTCACCATCGAATGTTTTTTCTAGTGTGTGCAGTGTGTGCAGCCCAGGACTTACTCCTACAGTGCGATGAGAACAGGCCGATCGGAGCCGGAGCTGACGTCACACACCCTCCCTGAAAACGCCTGGGAACGCCTGCGTTTTCCCTGACACTCCCTGAAAATGGTCAGATACCACCCAGAAACGCCCGCTTCCTGTCAATTACCTTGCGAATGGGCGTGCGATTGCATTTTTCGCACCAGCCTGTCACTGACCGGCGATGCCTGTTGTTGTTAGCTGTCACGCATGCGCATTGCGTTGCATATGCATGCGCAGTCTATTGCTGACCACCCTCTGTGCAAAAACGCACAGCAGCAATCAGGTCTGAATCACCCCCATTGTGCGATTGTGGGTGCAACTGTTTGTACCTGCGCATGGTTAATTACTGCTGCAATGCGTGCGCTCATGTGAACGCATCGCAGCAACGATGAGAAGGGCTGCTCTGTAGGTGGGTGTATAGGTAAGGATTTTTATAACATCAGAGGTTTTGACAAGAGGACAATATCAGTCACCACATTGTGCCTGATTCAGAGGTGGGTGCAGTGTTGATGTCGCAGTCGGACGATATATTAAGTCTGCGCAGCAGCACAGACTTGGACGTATGGTCTGGGAATTTTAGTGGGCATTCCTGGGAGGTAACAGGGGGTGGTGACCATTTTGAAGGCATGTCTCAGCATGCATCTACGGCTCCATATGCAGTAACAGGGGCTCCAGTGTCTCACTTCCTGCAGCCATGCTGCACTACCATAGAGTTCTCAGATAACTGGCTCAGACAAGCTCCTGTTGGAGCCCCTGTCCTTACCAGTGGCACCAAGGGGGGGGGGGGGTTGTTCCAATCACCTAGGCCCAGGTCTGATGAAGGGGCCCATGTCCACACCTCTTGTGATTAGGCCATACCCCCTGAAAAGTACCTGGGCCAAGCCAGGCTCTCTACTGCCCTGGATAGGAGGCATGCCATGCTCCTGTGAGTGGATGTTAGATAGAGGTGTGGCTATGCCCCCAGCATGCTGTGGTCAACCCACTCCAGGGGGGCCCAGGAAGTTGTTGTACCGGCCCAGGACACAGGATTTCTCTTGGCAGCCCTGGTCCTTGCATGTGAACAATGATATTTGCCATTGCTACTTCATTTATTTTTGCCATGAACCCAAAAATTAATAAATGGGCCCCACCCAGTGTATGCTCGGTTTGCAGTGTTTTTCTCATCTCACCATGGAAATCCTGGGTCCCTAATTTAGTATTGGCTTGTTATAACACAGGATATGGGATCAGTACTAAATGTCGCCGGCCGGAATCCCGGCAGTCGAAATACCGACACCGGAATCCCAACCACACAATCCCAACAGGGGTGGCGAGCGGAACGCAGCCCCTTGCGGGCTCGCCACGCTGCGGGCACGGTGCCTCGCTACGCTCGGCACACTATTATATTCTCCCTCTATGGGTGTCGTGTACACCCACGGAGGGAGAATATGTCGGGATTGTGGCGGTCGGGATTCCGGCGTCGGCATCTTGACCGCATCCCCAGGATATGGCTACAAGTATCAGCTGATATATCAACAACATTTTAAAAATGTTGTGTTTATATTTACACTATTGATCCCCTAAAGGTTACGTCAGTCATTGATGTATGATAAGGATATTACCATGCATAGGAATCCATGTTTTGTCTTGCAGTATAATCTATGAAGTCACCGGGATGTGGCTGTTTGGAAAACAGTTCTGCAAGGTCTGGATCTCTTTTGATGTACTGTTCTGCACGGCCTCCATTGTCACCCTGTGCTTTATCAGCCTGGACAGATACTGCTCAGTGGTCACTCCCTACCACTACTCTAAGAGGATGTCACGTCACAGGTGAGTGTCAGTTACATTGACTTCTTTAAAGAAAATGCAGAGCAATGAGATTGTTTTATAATATTACAATATTAGGTCTTTAGATTATTCACACTGAGATTGACATTAATAAATAAAGATTTCATACGTCTCAAAATTTTAAACTAGCTGGATGTATGAATTTTATAGAGATTTGCATTTTACACCCCAATATTGTTGTATCAGTATTGCAGGCACCTCACATTGCTGCTTTGTGCTGCTGGGAGACCCTGATCTTTCCACTATATAACTCTCAGTCTGTGGCTTCCAACTGCCTCCTTTCTCCTCCTCACATAATGTCACTGCCCCGTCACATGCAGCCCTCTCCTCACTAACACATTGCTCATCTCTTGATATACTCTGTGCTGCTGGGACCATGCTCTTTCCACTATATAACTCTCAGTCTGTGGCTTCCGGCTGCCTCCTTTCTCCTCCTCCCATAATGTCACTGCCCTGTCACATGCAGCCCTGTCCTCACTAACATACCACTCATCTCCTGATATACTCTGTGCTGCTGGGACCATGCTCTTTCCACTATATAACTCTCAGTCTGTGGCTTACGACTGCCTCCGTTCTCCTCACATCTTACCACTGCCCCCATCACATGCAGCCCTGTCCTCAATAACACATCATTCATCTCCTTATTGTTAGGGCTTATGGCCTGGATCCCTCAGGGTGAAGATTGATGTTGAATTGGCTTTTCATTTGCTTGCCACGCATACTGATTTTTTCAGGTTCATGGGTTTCCATATTGGGAGGATTTCATCGACTAGTGTTTGCCTATGTGATGTTCAGTTTCCTGTGCCTTTATTGAAAACTTTAGCAATCTTCCTTGGTGTGTGGAGTGTTTTTGTGGAGGTCATGGTATAGCTCACTACTGTATGTAGATTTTCTTTGTGTGGCCCCTACTGGTTTGGATTGATGCACTATTGTATTGTTTTCCATATGGGCTTTGTTTTGTCGTTTCAGTTGCTGGCGACAAGACGTGAGGCCTGATCACTGTAGGGTGTCTTAAACTGTGCCTATAGGGTTGGGGTAGGGTTTTTTGTTGAAAACTGGAAAGGGCCATGGTTGGTGTGTCCAAGCATCAACATTTTAACTGATTGTCATCATAAATTAACTGAGTTTGGGTCTCTTCTTAAGGATTTTGATAGTATTAGGCTTTGGGTTGCCCTAGTAATTGAAAATTTCAGTTGTAACTATTTACAGATGTAGGAGGGTCTACATGGTTTGATGGTTACCTTGAGGAATGGGTGTGGTTGAATCTCCCCAGAGATCTATTGCTTCTCAAACTCTTTACAATCATGGTGGTATTGGAAGTTTAGGGAGAACAACTGCATAATTGCAGCACACAACCCGTACCACTAAAGAACATAGTTTTTGCTAGCTTGGAATGTGCTTATGTAGTTTGTTTTAAATTATTGGCAATGCAGCATTTTGTATAAGGCACGATATGTGCATGGGGTAGTTAATGCAATAGCTGATGCGTTGTCACGGTTTCAGTGGTCGAGGTTTTGATCTTTGGAGCTGATACTGTTGGTGTGCTTTGCCCTTCATCTGTTTGGCAGGTTATATGGTTGTCATGGTGGGTTTAGTGGAGAGATCTCTCACCTCACTTTGGGGTCGATTCAATTCGGCAACAGATGAATAGCGCCGGGAATTAGCTCCCAACGCTATTCAATTCAGCTAAAGTTAAGTCGGCGAATGCCCGTTCTTGCCGACTTAACAGGTAGTTTTGTCGGGAGAACGAGTATTCTCCGACTTAACTACCCGCGGCGATGCTGATTCCTGACAGAATCAGCCTCGCGCCGGCCGCGCGACAGCTCTTTGGTCGGTTTTCTTCTCTCACCCCCCGGGGCTGAGAGAAGAATTCCCGACAATTGCGGGTAACTAGTCGCTGATTTGAATAGTGTCGGGAGCTAATTCCCGGCGCTATTCATCTGTTGCCGAATTGAATCGACCCCTTTGGTCACCCTGAGGGAGGTAGGCTTTTTCTCGTGGAAGCAGATATGGAGGTAAGAGTGGCATCAATTGTCGCTGTCAGATCCACGATACTTGATTTCAAGAGTTTAAAATGCTCTCCAACCTTACCAAGAGTTTATTTATTCAGAAGGCCTTGAAGGGTTGTGCTCGCATGGCTCTGGTTGCACCCAACAAGAGGCGTCCTAATGATGTTTGCCTCCTTTCTTCAATCCTTGCGGACAATGCAGACTAGGTTTTTCAAGCATTTTATTTCATTTAATTATTTTTATGGCCCTACTTGTGGTCTTCCAGATTAGACAGTCGGTGGCATCCTCCAAATGGTTGGATGCATCTATACTCTGGTCGGATGTCCGGGGTTGGAAAAAGGTAATTGCTGTGCAGGCTGAAACGCTCCATAACTAATAAGCTAGGTAGGGGTAAATGGATTTCGCTGATTCCTTTCTCAGGACTACAGAGTTTGCCTGGTTACCTCGGCCAAATAGTACTTAGCCATCAGGCCCACAACTGCATGTTCCTGACTAATGCATTACAATGAAACACCTTTGACCAAATATTAGTTTAGCTGGGTATAGAAGCTCTGTGTTTCTTGCCTCTGCCTCTCTCCTTGGGATTTTGGTACGCATTCTTTTTTTTAGCAGGGCTGCCACGTATTGAGAGATGTTTACTTTTTACCTGTAATAATAGACTTAATTTGGCTAATTGGCAATTTTCATTATAATTACACAGGCCCCTCAGCAGTTATTTTGGTCCTTTGACAAATGAGGGACTTTGCTTTTTGTCGAAAATCTTTTTCAGGTTATTGCTTCAATGCATTAGTAGAGTAATAGTATGGTGGGGGAGAGAAAGGCAGGTTGCCACTCCAAGTGTAAATTTTGTTTCAATTATTTAATTGGGATTGGTGTGCAATCCTAGTGAACGGGATGCCAATGGTCACACTACTGATGCCTGCATCCCGAAAGTTTAGTTCCCGACAGGAGCATATTTAAACTCCCCTCCCTACCCCCTAACCCTCGTTTAATGCAGCCTAACCTTAACCTCCCCCTTAGTGCCTAACCCTAACCTCCCCTTAGTGTCTAAACCTACTAACCCCCCTCTTTTCACAGACTAAACCTAACATCCCCCCCCCCCCCTGGTGGTGCCTAACCCTAACCCCTCTCCCCGCAGCCTAACCACTCTCCCTGCAGCCTAATCCTAATCCCCCAAGGTGGTGCCTAAACCTAACATGCCCCCCTGCAGAAAAACCTTAAATGTCCTGGCTATACTTACCTTTGGTATTCCAGCTCTCGGGATCCTGACCTGTTCTGGATTCTGGCTTCGGTGTTCTGATGGGTGTTGGGATTCTGGTGTCGTTTTTTTGCCTGCCAGGATCCTGACGGCTGGTATCTTATTATCATGATGTTTGAGTGCGCTCACGTTCATTGACTGGTTAGTTGGCTGAACCACCCTCACAGGGGCAGTCATACCAATTTTTTTCCCTATACCAGAGCCGCTTGTAGTGGACCGCAATTTAAGCCCCGCCCTTGACATATTTCACCACAACCCTTGCTTAGAGACTTGTGAATCATGTCGCGAGAGTGCAGGGTATAATGATGCAATGATCCCAGTACAGCTTAGGGAGAGAGAGAGAGAGAGAGAGAGAGAGAGAGAGTGTGTGTGTGTGTGTGTGTGTGTGTGTGTGTGTGTGTGTGTGTGTGTGTGTGTGTGTGTGTATGCTGCACCATTAGGCACGACTGATAAGTGTTTTTATGTGTTTTTTCACCCCTACCCAATACCCATCCTACTGCCCTCATCTTCCTCCCAGACCCAGCCTACCCCCACACACCAGTAACCCTGCCAATCTCATGACCTCTTCATCCCCAACTCTCCTGCCACACTACTCCACTATCTCACCTGATACACATGTAGATACTATGAAAAATACATGGAGTTGATGGTTATTTTGATTCTAAAAGAAAACTATGGGAACAGGACGCAGAAGCAGTTTCTGCTGTTTAAAATGATATGCAGCATGCCTATATTCTATGATACAGTCGCAATTCCACACAGAATATAGCTATGCCGCATATCATTTAAATCAGCATAAGCTGCTTCTGCACCCTAATACATCCCTTTGTCCATCAGATGCATTTTCCAGTGCTAAGAGTGGAACCAAATAGGTAATCAAGGTGATCTTAATGTCTAAATATGGTTTTAGTATTACAAACCAATGTATAATAACTCGCAGAACATTTTCCCAATGAGACATGAGAAACAGATATGGCACTTATGCCGAAGGATTGGGATCGGGATGTCGGCAGTCAGAATACCGACCGTGGCATCCCAATTTTGAGAATCCCGACAGGGGAAGATAACTATAGTTACCTTCCCTCAATGGCCCCCTAACTCTCCCTTCTAGCAGCCTAAACCTAACCCCCTCTCCCTGCAGCCTAAACCTAACACTCTCACTACCTGGTGCAATGTGTATAAGGGGCTACCTGCTGCAATATGTATAAGGGGCTCTACCTGGTGCAATGTGTATAAGGGGCTACCTGGTGCAATGTGTATAAGGGGCTTGGCCTGGCGCAATGTGTATAAGAGGCTTGACCTGGCACAATGTGTATAATGGGCTACCTGGCGCAATGTATATACAGCAGCCCCTCCCCCCTCCCCACATCAGAGCAGCAGTGGATGGCGGGCGGATGGACATGTGGGTCGGGAGGAATGGCTGTAGAGGCACCAAGCACCCAAGCAAAGGTACAGCGGGTGAGTAATTAAGGGGGGGTTGGATGTTCAGTGGCCAATATCATTGTGCTTTGTGGGGGGGCAATATCATTGTTCCTAGGGGCGGCCTGACCAGGGCCGTCTTTTCGTATGGGCTCAATGGGCTCTTGCCCAAGGGCCCTAGTCTGATAGCTGAGGGTACCCTCTTTCCAGGGGTACCAGATTTTTGAAAATCGGCCCTGGGGAACCGGAGATATCCGACTTGAAAGCGGTGGTCCCTATCCAAGCCTGTTATTTGCTCCTCCCAGCTAGATATCTCGGGTTCTGTCTAATTTAGAGTTTTTTTGAGTGTATACTCCAAAAGCTGTGACTCTCCCCTTGTAGTGGACACTGGCAGCTTGTCTATACTATGCCCAGAACCAGAGATATCAGCCTTCAAGCAGCTGGTCCCTGCTCCAGCTACACACGCCTAATATGCAGTTTTAGATATTCATTGGTGAATTGCTCTGGCTCCTGAACTATGATCCCCAAGTCCCTAGAACCTTCTGAAAGGTGGGACTCTCTAGTTTTTTTATCCATTTCAAAGCTAAGAAATATATCTTCAGGAACTTGCGATACCTGCAGTCAAGCAAGCTGCCCTCCCACTAGAAAATGATAACTATTAAGCCCACTCCACTATCCACCCCTCCCCTACATATTAAACACCCCTTACCACCCTGGAAGTCATGTACCAGGGATTCTTCATTCAGCCCAATGCCCCCTTCTACAGTTTAGTCCCATCTGTGCAGTAAAGGAGTAATTAGCAGAAATTACTGCTCCAGGTCCTACATGCTGAGTGGAAGATAGAACACCCCCTACCCCTACCCGCGGGACATTAAAGCTGATGCTAATACCACCCCCCACCCCTACCGCTGGAGGATGGGTAGGGGGCCCAGTGCATTGTTGTGCCCAGGGGCCTACACTGTTGTTAAGATGGCCCTGGGCCTGACCCCTAAATCTGGCTCTGGCTAGAACCTGAGGACACATAGGCCAATTTCTAAAAGCTTTTGCATTTTAAAATTCTATAAGTGAAAATTCTGTACTACATGTCTGGTATATTATGAACATACAATAATGACACGCTGTCATACAGTATACTACACTTCATTTGTACCTCATCGCTCAGAGAAATGTCACGTATGCCTTTTATTGCACTCAAGGGTATTGCTTAAATGGACAGAGTATGTTATAAATTCATGTTAAAGCATTGAGCCAGAGAGGCTGTAAAGATATTTGATCAAGCGTCCAGTCTTCTACATGGAGTGATGTGGACATTAATGGGGAGGGAAGCGTTCCTAATCCCTGTCACACACTCTTTGTGGCATCGTATAGATGGAAATCGTTCACATACAGTACATCACTCAGGTGACAAATTGCAACTGCCACCATTGAAGTCGATGAGCAGAGGTCATCTGCAAAATTAAAAGAGAGATCGATGAAAATAAATAGACATTTAAAACTTCGGTAGTTGAATGTAAAATTATGTAAATTTAATTGAAGGCAGTAATGTATTGTGATGCTGAGATCGTTTTCTCCTTTATTACTGTTGAATCTGCGGTATCTGTAGTTATTATTATACCTGAGATGACAGTGCTAATGGGTTGTTCTTCCTAAATTCTATGTTTCAGCTAACACCCCAATCTGCTCATGCAGCAGAATTAGGGGAACACTACAGCCTGGGATAGCTCACCCTCTCCAACACTCAGTTCACATTGACCACCACTAGGGGGGGGCTCTGTCCAGTCAGTGCCGGCGTGTAAATTGATTGTAGAATTTGAGTGTGAGCTGTTGCAGATCTCATAAACTCGAACCACCACAATTTAGTTAATTAGATAAAAATAAAACATAAGGATGGAAAAATTATTTCATGAAAACAGTATTAGGGTTACTGACTTGTATGATAAATACGGGCCTGATCTGTCAGGTTAATGTATGGTTGTTTCGATATAAAGATGTACAGTATGCATATTGTGGTAGCAAGGGGCTGCCTGCAGACAGTATGGGGTGTGATATATTTTGTCAACATTCATTGTGTTGACATTCATTATGTTGACACTGCTGAAATGTCGTCATGATTAGATTAGGCCCTGATGGTCTAGTAGTGACTTACCTGGTACAGTGGGTCCATCAATGACGTCATTGTGACTTCTGGTGGATATTGCGCAATTTCAGGCGTAATATTCATTGTTACCCCTAACCCGCCCACCCCCACCCCTAGTGCCTAATCCTAACCACCCCTCTGCTGCCAATTAATTGCAGAGTTTGGACATTTGTATATGTCGACAAACTTCAGGTGCCGGCATGTTCAATGTTGACATTTCAACAATATTGACATCATAACTGTCAACACTGTGATGTTGACATTTTGGGCTACACCCCCTCAGTATGGTGTGCAGTCATGTTTTTGACAATAAAAATGTCAACAGTCAAAAGGGTAACACAATAATGTTGAATGTCATCATGTTGACATGGTTAAAATCTTGACACCCAAAAAAATGTTGACACCTGCTACATTAAACAGACATGTAGGTTGTTTATGAAAAACAATGTGTTGTCTATTGCTGGGTATACACTAGATGACATGTGTGCCCAGCGATGTCATCAGCGACGGGACCCGGCGGCGGGGCAGGCGTCGGCAGGTGCATACACACTTGCCAATGCTGCCAGCAACGAATGGCGGCGGGGGGGGCATGGCCCTCACTGGGGATATCGCCCGTCGAACATGCATGCACGGCTGACGGGCGATGTGGCTGGCGAGGCGCCGGAGTGCGCATCGTCAGCAACATAGAGCATACACACTAGATGATGTCGTGGATGATGCGTTGGAATCGGCACATTGTACAGGATATCATTTAGTGTGTACCCAGCTTTAGGGATCTTTTTATAAATATTTTTCTGTAGGTAGTGGTAGACGTCATATGCCTTTGTGAGAAAGTGTCACAATTTTCTTCTACTAATTAAAAAAGAAATTCCTACTGCGGCCTTCTGATGCATTGTCCCCAGGCGAACATCTGAAAAGCCCCCAGTAGAGCTTTACGCAAGTCCCTGACTGTGTCTCAGTAGAGCACATGCACACTTATCTGAGACACTTATCTCTGAGCCCATAAGGTCACACATACCCAGTCAAAAGTTGAACTTGAACTTACTGATGTTTTGGCGTCAGTATTCTGAGAGGTGTGGGATTCCGGTGCAGGTATTCTCACTGGCGGGATCCCAACTACATCACCCTTTTACCTATCTGTTTTCAGTACTAGATCTAGATCTTTACTGTACTGATCATTCACCAGTCCATCATGATAATCTACACAGAACACAATTTCATTTGTACCAAATTTTAACCTTAAATAAATTCCTGCACTTCACATACTGGTTTTAACACTTTTTTTTTCTCTATATATTTGAATATTTACCAATGGTATATAATCATAATCTGATTGCCGTTTTATTGGCAGATGTATCATTATGACGGTGACGATATGGGTCTACTCCTCTCTGATCTCCTTCCTACCGGTCATGCAAGGCTGGAATGAAATACCGGGGATTGACTTTGATAATGGGAAAGAATGCATCTTTGTGACCAACTGGACCTTCGCCATAGTGGCCTCCTCCTTAGCCTTCTATATCCCATTCATGATCATGTGCAGTATGTATTTCTTCATCTACAGAGCTTCCAGATTAAAAGCCACCCGCATCGTGTCTCAGACGCTGGATCTCCATTACCACCCAAACAGCAAGCGCCAGAACAACTTGCAACTAGAGAATAAGGCTACCAGGACCATGAGCATAATCATCTCGGTATTTGTCATGTGCTGGCTGCCGTACTTTGTCCTGAATGTTTGGATAGCAGCCAAGGGCACAAGCTCCACCAGCCCCGTTCTGGTGAACACCTTCAAGTTCATTACATGGTTGGGGTATTGTAATTCCACCATCAACCCCATGTTGTATGCTTTCCTGAACCGGGACTTCCAGAGGGCTCTAAAAAAAATATTTATTTGTAGACGCTGGAGGTCTCAGGTGGACATCGGAGATGACATGGTGTCCATCGTCACCTTCTCAAAGACAGCTCAAGACGCAGAGTACAACATTAAACTCCCAATGTCTAATGGTGGGATAAAGAGCAAACAAGCTATAAAATGTACAAATACATTACACTACTAGCCAACGGATTATTGAATGCAGGGATGACCCACTTATAGGCTATGGTAGGTGCCTGAACCAAGGGTAGATAATGGATGCAGTCTAATGTAGCCCATACACTTGTGAGATACGGCATACAATCCTTCGATTTCGGCCGCTCGAATATCGCGTCTCATGATAGTATGTGCTGCACTTAATATTTATCGCATCGCAGTGCGATCGCATGTGTTTTTAAAAACACATGCAATATATCGGACTACGATTCGTGATGGGCACCCGCCGGCAGCAGCCAGAGGCCGCTCCCAAATGGCGGTGACGTGCCCATCACATGATTACCATGCGATCTATTGCATGATCGCATGGTAATGACTTTGGCAGTTCAGGTGCGATGTCCCGCAATGTCGCGGGGCATCGCACAAGTGTATGGGCACCATAAGATCTGCATTGGTTGTTGTTGTGGTGGTGGTGGTGGTGGTGGGATATACTGACTTTCTATATCTATGATTCATTAATGTTCCAAATAGGTGCAACTGGTCGGTAAATAAAGACCATGCTATGCCAAAGCCATATTTGGGAAATTATTCATAAATACATGAATTTTTTTTTTTTTTATGGAATTCACTGATAAACAAATGAACAGAAATACCTTCATCAATCACAGAGCAGAACTGTTTCCACTTTGAAGCCTCATCCGCAATCTTCATATTCTTCCACTTTAAACTTAAAGCACTTCGAATCTTGTTGGCGGCACATAAAAGGCTTGGCCACTCGCATTCTGTTCAAAGACATTTTATTTGAATCTTACAAGAATGTTGTTCTCTCTCTTATTATTAAAAAAATGGAAATATAATGTTCAATACGCACACATTGTGCCTCTCTGTTTACACATCTACTGTATGCTGCATGTTATGTTATGTTACATGCAGATTTTTTTTTGTACAGTTTGCAATGTACCCTTTATATGATGCTTTGTATCCCAACAGTGTGCCAAATAAGGCATTGCAGTGACGGCACTTTTACAGGCAGACAGACAGATTTTGATAAAGCTTTGTCATATGATGTATCTAACGGTGTTATACTGTTATATATATATATATATATATATTTCCAAAGCAGCCGGCACTCACCTATATAATATAATATAGTCACCAGTCCACTATGCCCGTCTAAGCATAAATATACGTATGAATGTGGAAAGTACTGTATATGACGTGGAACAGAATTTATAGGACCCACGGGATTTCATATATAGTTATGTCTATGGGGATGCTAATTATATTCTAACAAGGTGGTTAGATGAGTATCAGATGTTTTTGTCTGATTGAATGTAGGACCCAATTATATAAATAATTACCAGTACCTATATGGTTCATAATTCACACATAGATGATGTATAGGAATGTTGTGTGAATTATATATTACATCTGAATATAGGTACAATTGCTATCAGCCACATATATTGTATTCTCCTATTTTGGTTCTCATTACCTCTTGTTTCTGTGCCCTCTCATCGGTACCTGGTTATCTGGATACTGGCAGTAGAAGCACGTCTGATTCCTTGGATAAGCATTTTTTGGTCCTCTCATCAGCAATTCATTGTCCTTTGATATGATTGCGGACAGTAGAAACCATTGATGTTATTTCCATGTGAAGCTTCCTTCTAGCAATACCAGCCAAAAGGGTACCTCGCATGCACAATTCTAACTAATATTTACACCCTCAGATTGAGAATTTCTATTTTGCATAAAAGATTTTTCAGCATGTTTTAACATGTTTTGATATAATTGTCTAATATATAGTTTTTCGGTGGGCACCATTTAAAAAAGAATATCTTTTTTTCTATCAGGGACCTCTCCTCTGTACTCTCATTGACCTGTGCTAACCTACGGTCACACGACAGGTCAAAAGCAGATATAGATCTTGGGATCTATGCGTGTGCCAATACGGTTCTCTCATTGAAAATTCAATGCTATTTAGCAGATTTTTAAAAGCAGAAACCGTCACATGATCTTCCTTCTGACTGTTATCTTTAATCACCGCACATGTGTAAAATTAAAGGTGGATATATGTACGTCAGTACTGTTTAATTTTGCTCAGCAAACATGTGCTAAAGAGCAAGTAATGGAACCAATGTGTCCAATAATAAATGTTTCTAATGTGTGAGACTGGTAAACAATTATATCTAAAGTCCCAGTCAGTCATGCTCTGATAAATTGTTACTATTTTTCAGACACATAAGAACATATCTTAGTGAAAATACCTTTTCATGAGACTCAATATTAGAGAACTCTAGTTGTTCCAATAAATGTCCAAATTATTATACAGCTACCTTTATAAGACACAATAGGAAATGATTTAATAACAGTGTTACATTTATATAAAATATTACTCTACAGGAGTGAGTCCAATATACTCGGTTTCATCTGTGTGTTCCATTATTATATGTTTTACGTTGTTATGTCTGTGTAAGTCACTTAATTGATACAATTATTAAAAGTTAAGTTTTAATTATTCTAAAGAGTGCCCCAACAAAATAGAGTTTTCTTTCTCTTCTTTCTTGCCATTAATATCCTTCGGCAGAGAAGATGGCACTCGGAGCATATATGATAAAAGCTTGTATTAGATCATCAACAGTTAACAGTTTTGGAGCATCCGCTCCTTCATCAAGATGGTCTATGTGCTTGTTGTTAGGCGCCGGGGTCCGCTTGTCTGCGCGGCCCGGCGCCTAGCAACTAGAGACGCCGTGCGCGTACAGCCGCCGGCTCCCTAGCAACGCTAGACGCCGGGCGCGCTGAGCCGCACGGACCCTAGCAACGGGGACGCCACTGGCGGACCGCGTTCCCCGTTGCTAGGCTTTAGGAATTAATATATTCACCTGCTCTCTGGCCGTGCAGCAAGGCAGCTGCACGGCATTTATTCTAATCAGCCTTTTAGCAGCTGATTGGAGGACTCCTTGTTAAATACACTCCCAGGGCTTCTCACAGACGCCGGTAATAGCTTCCTGCATGCTGCCTTTGTTTGCTGAGAGTCTGTTTCCAGTCCTGCTGTATCCGGTCATTCCAGTCCTCAGAAGTCCGGTATTCGGGAGTTGTCATCTCATCCCAAGAGGTTGTTTGGTTCCCTGGAGTCCTGACTGATCACCGTTTTATATCCAGTGGTGTTCGTGAGTTGCGGCTCTGCCGTGTGTTGCGGCTCAGCCGCTTTACCTTTTATATTTTGTGTTTGGAGCATTTGCGGAGGGTTCCGCTACCACAAGTCCTCTCTGGTACTCGGCGGTGCCGGGTAGGAGAATTGGACAAGTGGATATTTTGGTTGTCCTTTTCCCTGGCGGTTTCTCCGCACATATTATAGTTTTGAGTTTGCTTAGCCCCTGGCCTGGTTGTTTAGTTAGAGGGCCTCTTGTTATCACCCTGTCTCGGGTTTCCCTTTGTCTCTCATTAAGACCGGGGGGCATCGAAGTTGGGCAGACATAATCCGCCCTTCAAACGCGGCTGCCAAGGGCTCAAGAAACCATAGTCTCGCAGGGGATTTCTGACAACACGGGTGAGACAACAGAGTTAGGGCGCCAGGGGCTATTTTCCTGTCCTGCTCCCTTCCCCAGCATTCCGTTCCAGTGCTCCGGTCCTTGCCATAAGATCTCCTCTGACCAGAGTGCTGGAATCATAACATTATTACCGGCCATACCAAAACCTAAAATTAAACGGGGTTTAATTTTTTTTCATTCAGTTTTGTGAGAGTTTATCGGCCTCATGAATCCGACAGGTTTAGGGCCAAATCCTGGTCAGCTCTTAGTCAGCCAGATTCAAGAACTCACTCAGATGGTTCAGGATCTTTCTCTTCGGGTGAAGTCGCAGGAAGATCTTTTGCGAGCTTCCCCAAGGGTAGTCCCTGAACCAAAGATGCATTTGCCTGACCGTTTTTCTGGTGATAGAAAAGAGTTTTTTAATTTTAAAGAATCCTGTAAACTTTATTTTCGTTTAAGACCGACTTCCTCGGGTACTGAATCTCAGCGGGTCGGGATTATTATTTCTTTACTCCAGGGGGATCCTCAGACCTGGGCATTTGGTTTAAGAGCAGAGGATCCTGCATTGTTGTCAGCTGACGCTTTTTTTTAAGTCTTTAGGGCTCTTGTATGATGACCCTGATAGAGAGGCGTCCGCTGAAAGTCAGCTGCGCGCTCTCAAACAAGGTAGAAATCCTGCGGAGGTTTATTGTACGGAGTTTCGCCGTTGGTCGAACGACTGTGGCTGGAATGACCCAGCCCTGCGCAGTCAGTTTCGCCTCGGCTTATCAGAGTCTATAAAGGACAGTCTCCTTCAGTACCCCGCTCCTGAGACTCTCGATAAACTCATGGAGCTTTCTATTAAGATTGATCGTCGTCTCAGAGAGCGGAGGGCTGAAAGAGGAGCACCTGTAAGGTCAAGTCCGTGTGTATATTCCATTCCTGAAGACGTAGAGGAGCCCATGCAGATGGGTCTCTCCCGGCTGTCTTCTGAGGAAAGAGCCAGAAGGCAAAATTCTGGTCTTTGTCTGTACTGTGGGGGTAAGGGACATTTTGCTCGTAATTGTCCGAACAAGTCGGGAAACGCTTTGACCAGGTGAATTGTGAGGGGGTTCACCTAGGTCTGCAGCTTATCTCCTCGAATAACTCCCTTTTAGTCCCAGTTAAAGTTTCCTTTGGCAGCCTCAGTTCTTCGGTGTCGGCTTTTGTTGACAGTGGAGCTGCAGGAAACTTTATGGATTTAACTTGGGCTAAGCCCTTAGGCATTCCTCAGTTACCTTTGGGTAGGTGTGTCACCATGCATGGCTTAGATGGGAGTCCGCTGTCCAATGGGATTATTTCTCTCCGTACACCCCCTGTACTACTTACAGTAGGAGCTCTACATTCCGAGAAAATCGAGTTCTATCTTACACATTGCCCAGCAGTTCCAGTTGTTCTGGGTCACCCTTGGCTGGCCTTTCATAATCCCACCATTGATTGGCGGTCGGGGGAGATTTCACAACGGGGTACTTTTTGTGATAAGGAATGTATCACGTTTCCAGTCAGAGTAGCAGCTATCATTCCAGAACTCATTCCGGTGGAATACCAGGAGTTTGCTGATGTTTTCTCCAAAGGCAATGCGGACATTCTGCCTCCCCATCGGCCTTATGATTGTGCTATTGAGTTAATTCCTGGTGCCGCATTGCCAAAGGGAAGATTATATGCATTATCCGGGCCAGAAACTGCGGCTATGAATGATTATGTTAAGGAGAGCCTTGAGAGAGGATTTATTAGACCATCAAAATCTCCTTTAAGTGCAGGCTTCTTCTTTGTGGAGAAAAAGGATGGCTCGCTTAGACCTTGCATTGATTTTAGAGCCCTGAATAAGATCTCAGTTAAAAACACCTATCCTTTGCCGTTGATTTCTGTACTCTTTGATCAGTTACGTTCTGCTGTGATTTTTTCTAAAATTGACCTTAGAGGAGCGTACAACCTCATCCGAATTAAATCTGGAGATGAGTGGAAGACGGCCTTCAGTACTCAGTCGGGTCACTACGAATACCTGGTGATGCCGTTTGGTCTGTCCAATGCTCCAGCAGTTTTTCAAGACCTCATTAACGATGTGCTCCGTGACTTCCTAGGGAAATTCGTGGTCGTTTACTTAGACGACATCCTGATTTTTTCTGAATCAATAGAACAACATGTTACCCAGGTGCGTCTGGTTCTTCAAAAGTTGCGTGAGAATCATTTATATGCCAAGCTGGAGAAGTGTGAGTTTCATGTCACGGAAGTATCTTTTTTAGGGTACATAATTTCCCCTCAGGGATTTTCCATGGAACCAAAGAAACTCCAGGCCATCCTTAGTTGGGCGCAACCCACCAATTTAAAAGCAATTCAGCGCTTTTTAGGGTTTGCGAATTATTATAGGAGGTTCATTCATTCTTTTTCTGACCTGGTTGCTCCCATTGTAGCTCTGACAAAGAAAGGAGCGGATCCTACCAACTGGTCGCGTGAAGCTGAGTTGTCCTTCCGGGCCTTGAAACAAGCCTTTGTCTCGGCTCCAGTCCTCAGACATCCTAATCCGGAATTGCCCTTTGTGGTGGAGGTTGATGCCTCGGAGGTTGGAGTGGGGGCTATCCTTTCTCAAAAGGATCCGGAGTCTCTGGAGTTACATCCTTGTGCCTTTATGTCCAGGAAATTCTCCTCCGCTGAATCCAACTATGACGTTGGTAATCGGGAGTTACTGGCGGTAAAGTGGGCTTTCGAGGAGTGGAGGCATTGGCTGGAGGGAGCAAAACATACTATTTCGGTATTGACTGACCATAAGAACCTGCAATACATTGAATCGGCTAAGCGGCTTAATGCCCGGCAGGCACGTTGGGCATTATTTTTTACTCGTTTCAAATTTATAATCACTTTCAGGCCTGGTTCCAAGAATACTAAGGCTGATGCCCTGTCACGTAGCTTTCTTCCGGTTCACAATAACAATCCTGTTACCCCCATACTTCCATCTTCGGTCATCTGGGCGGGCCTCACACAAGATTTATTTACCCAGTTAAAACAGCTTCAACACCAGGCTCCTAGAATTACTCCTGCTGGTCGTCTTTACATCCCTGAGTTTTTGAGAGCTACTGTTTTAACGGAATTCCATGATAACAAAGTTTCAAGGCATCCAGGAGTCTCTAAGACATTGGAGTTAGTTTCTCGCTCAGTATGGTGGCCTGGTCTTTCTAAAGACGTCAAGGAATTTGTTTATTCATGTCAGGTTTGTGCACAGCATAAGGTTCCCCGTTCCTTGCCTATCGGGCAACTTATGCCCTTAAATGTTCCTCTCAGGCCATGGTCTCATATTTCCATGGATTTTGTGGTTGACCTTCCCCTTTCAGCCGGATTCCGAGTCATATGGGTGGTAGTGGACCGTTTTAGTAAAATGGCTCATTTTATTGCTCTTCCCCGATTGCCTTCTGCCCAAGGGTTGGCAGTTTTGTTTCTCCGCCATGTATTCAGGCTTCATGGGTTGCCTACTGATATTGTTTCTGATCGGGGTCCACAATTCATCGCACAATTCTGGAAATGTTTTTGTGCCTCATTGAAGATGAAGTTGTCGTTAACATCCGGTTACCACCCACAATCCAACGGGCAAACCGAACGAGTTAACCAATCATTGAAACAATATTTGCGCTTGTATTCAGCCAAACTCCAGAATGATTGGTCCGAGTTTCTTCTGTTGGCTGAATTTGCTTACAATAATTCTTGTCATTCCTCCACTAAAGAGTCTCCATTCTTTTCAGTTTTTGGTTTTCACCCCAGAGCTAATTCTTTTTTTCATCATTCCTCAGTCTCCTCGCTAACCTTAACCTCCCATCTCAGAGCCATTTGGAAAAAGGTGCACCTTGCTCTCAGAAAAGCGGCCTTTCGAGAGAAGAAATTTTCTGACAGGCTCCGACGTCCTTGCACTTTTAAGGTGGGAGATAGGGTGTGGTTGTCGACTCGCAACATCAGGCTTCGACAATCCTCAGCTAGACTGGGACCCAAATTTATTGGGCCATTTCTTATTATTAAAAGAGTCAACCCAGTTGCCTTTCGGTTACGTTTACCAAGATCTCTCAGGATTGGAAATACGTTTCATTGTTCCCTGTTGAAACAATACGTTTCTTCCAGTAGATTTCCTCGGAAGATCTCTCGGGGTAGATCTCCAGTGGATGTACAGGGACAACAGGAGTTCTTGGTAGAGAAGGTTCTCGATTCCAAATTGTCCCGGGGTCGGCTGTATTTTCTAGTTCACTGGAAAGA
The DNA here is from genome assembly GCF_028390025.1 of Pseudophryne corroboree. Taxonomy (NCBI): domain Eukaryota; kingdom Metazoa; phylum Chordata; class Amphibia; order Anura; family Myobatrachidae; genus Pseudophryne; species Pseudophryne corroboree. The sequence continues at coordinate 1,169,822,194 of NC_086444.1, forward strand.
CTAGGTCCGGAGGAAAGGTCTTGGGTCCTGGATAAGGATCTTCATGCCCCGAGGCTCAAGAGGGCATTTTTTCGGGAATTTCCTCAGAAACCTGGCTTTAGGGGTTCCTTGACCCCACCTCAAGGGGGGGGGGGGGGGTACTGTTAGGCGCCGGGGTCCGCTTGTCTGCGCGGCCCGACGCCTAGCAACTAGAGACGCCGTGCGCGTACAGCCGCCGGCTCCCTAGCAACGCTAGACGCCGGGCGCGCTGAGCCGCACGGACCCTAGCAACGGGGACGCCACTGGCGGACCGCGTTCCCCGTTGCTAGGCTTTAGGAATTAATATATTCACCTGCTCTCTGGCCGTGCAGCAAGGCAGCTGCACGGCATTTATTCTAATCAGCCTTTTAGCAGCTGATTGGAGGACTCCTTGTTAAATACACTCCCAGGGCTTCTCACAGACGCCGGTAATAGCTTCCTGCATGCTGCCTTTGTTTGCTGAGAGTCTGTTTCCAGTCCTGCTGTATCCGGTCATTCCAGTCCTCAGAAGTCCAGTATTCGGGAGTTGTCATCTCATCCTAAGAGGTCGTTTGGTTCCCTGGAGTCCTGACTGATCACCGTTTTATATCCAGTGGTGTTCGTGAGTTGCGGCTCTGCCGTGTGTTGCGGCTCAGCCGCTTTACCTTTTATATTTTGTGTTTGGAGCATTTGTGGAGGGTTCCGCTTCCACAAGTCCTCTCTGGTACTCGGCGGTGCCGGGTAGGAGAATTGGACAAGTGGATATTTTGGTTGTCCTTTTCCCTGGTGGTTTCTCCGCACATATTATAGTTTTGAGTTTGCTTAGCCCCTGTCCTGGTTGTTTAGTTAGAGGGCCTCTTGTTATCACCCTGTCTCGGGTTTCCCTTTGTCTCTCATTAAGACCGGGGGGCATCGAAGTTGGGCAGACATAATCCGCCCTTCAAACGCGGCTGCCAAGGGCTCAAGAAACCATAGTCTCGCAGGGGATTTCTGACAACACGGGTGAGACAACAGAGTTAGGGCGCCAGGGGCTATTTTCCTGTCCTGCTCCCTTCCCCAGCATTCCGTTCCAGTGCTCCGGTCCTTGCCATAAGATCTCCTCTGACCAGAGTGCTGGAATCATAACACTTGTAACATCCTGATGAAGGAGCGGATGCTCCAAAACCGTTAACTGTTAATGATCTAATACAAGCTTTTATCATATGTGCTCTGAGTGCCGTCTTCTCTGTCGAAGGGAAAATGTATATATATATATATATATATATATATATATATATAAATATATATGGGTCACACATGATGCCAATGTGCATGAAGTTGAGTGTTTTGTTGCTAATGCGCGTGGTGCAGTAATGATTGAAGCACACAGTGTGTGAAATGGGGATCAGTACGAAATCCCGCTGGACGGGATCCCGGCGGTCGAAAGACTGACACCGGAATCCCATCCAGCACAATCCCGACAGGGGTGGCAAGCGGAACGCAGACCCTTGCGGGCACGGTGCCTCGATACGCTAGGCACACTAATTTATTCTCACTCTATGGGTGTCGTGGACACCCACGGAGGGAGAATATGTCGGGATTGTGCCGGTCGGGACTCCGGTGTCGGTATTTCGACCGCCGGTATTACGTCCGGCGGGATCTTGACCGCATCCCGTGAAATGTATTGGGAGTTCCTGGGTGGTGGCCATTTATATGCATGGAAAGGCTCCTTCTTATGGGGGTATCATGGGAGCAGGGCCGGCGCTTCCATTAGGCAGCTTTAGGCAGCTGCCTATGGGCGCCGGGACCTGAAGGGCGGCCCGCTGAGGTTGCCTGGGGAAACATGAAGCAAATGATTGGCAGGCATCCGGTGATGGCAGTAACTGATCTCTGAGATCGGTTCATCCTTTAACCTTTAACACTCGCATGCTGCAGTCTGAGCGCCTGCCCATCCCTTTTCTAATTTGCCAGATGGGACATCAACGTGCATAGGTCAGGTGGTCCCCCCATGTGCTTCATACACCGTGACCTGATGCCGCCCCCACTTCCCCAGTACCTGGTGCTCCTTCGTCCCTGTTCTGAAGGCAGGCTGGACAGCCACTTCCGCCGGGACCCTCCTGCATGAATGACGGTAGATGCTAGAATCAAGTGGGCTAAGGGACCTTTTCCGTCTGGGGGAGGAGTTACGACACAAGGGGGAGGAGCTACGCCAGCGGGATAGCTCCTCTACTATCCACGCCACCAACTATTACCTTTAGTAATCAGGTGGCGAGCGAAGCGTAGCGAGCCACCGAGCCCGAAGCGTGGCGAGCGAAGCGAGCCCGCGAGGGTACTTTTCGGGTACCCTGTTCGCCCGTAGCTCCTCCCCCTGGTGACGTGTCTCCTCCCCTAGATACGTCAGAAGGTCCCTTCTCCCACTCTGAAATAGAATCAACCGCATGATGACCGCGCTGATGGATCCCGGGCAGCACTGAGCAGGGGCACCAACTGGAGGACATATGGTGAGTGTGACTATGGCAGCGCTGGGGACACCGGGCATTTCTTCTGCTGGAGCCTGGCCTGGTGACGGCACTGCTGAGGCTCTGTAGTGCCGGCGTGTTTTGTATGTGTGCAGGGCCGGATTGTAGGACAGATGGGCGATTATCCAGGGGCCCCCAGAACGCAACGAATATTGCTCAGCCAGCGAAACCATTCTACCAGGCCGGCTCCTGGCAGCAGGGGAATCCATTGCCGCGATTCGCGGGTGGAAAGGGGGCGGGGCCTAATGCCGTGAAGTGACCGCCCCCATCAGAGACCTGTGCTGAAGTCTAGCAAGGCAGGGACAGGTACTGTGCCTCTCCCCATCCCTCCCTATCTCTCCCTCGCTCTCCCTATCTATCTCACCCCCCTCTCTATCTCTCATTCTCTCTCTCTCTCTCTCTCTCTCTCTCTCTCTCTCTCTCTCTCCCTAGCTCTCTTTCCCTCTCTCCCACCTCTCCATCTCTTCTCTCTCTCTCTCTCTCTCTCTCTTTCCCCCTCTCTATCCATCTCTCTCGCTCTCTCTCTCTCTCTCTCTCTCTCTATCCATCTCTCTCCCTCTCCCCTTTCTATATCTCTCTCCCCTCTCTCTCTCTCTCCCTCTATATCTCTCCCCCTCTCTCTATCTCTCCCCTCCCTCTTTCTCCCACCCCTCTCTTTCTCTCCCTGATGCGCTCTTTCTCGCACTCACTAACCCTCCCTCTCTCTGTGTCTCTTCTCTCTCTTTCGCTCTTGCTCCCTTCAATTTGTCCCTCTCTATCCCCCACTTTCTCTCCCCAACACTCTCTCCCTCTCTTTTGCTTCCCCCTCTCTGCCTCTCTCCCTCCCTGACACCCTCACTCTCTCCCACTTGCTACCCCTCCCTCTCTGTCTCTCCCCCTCTCTCTCTCCCTCTTTGTCTCTCCCTCTTTCTCTCGCTGACACGACCTCTCTCTCCTTGACACCCTCTGTCTCTCACTCTAGTTCGCTCCCTCTCACTGGCTCTCACCTCTCTCTCTCCCTGACACACTCTCTCTCTTGCTCCCCCCTCTCTCTCTCTCCCTGACACCCTTTGTCTCTCTCCCACTCGCTTTCACTCTCCCTGACACCGTCTCTCTCCCTCCTTTCTGCCTCCTCACTCTCTCATTCCTCTTTCTTTCTCCATCACTCTCACTCTCTCTCTCTCTCTCTCTCTCTCTCTCTCTCCCCTTTCTTTCCTTCTCTCTCTACCTAACACCCTCTCTCTCTCACTCTGCTCACTTTCTCTCATTCCCTCTCTTTCCTTGACACTCTCTCTCTCTGGACAGAAAAAAGAAAGAAACTCTCTTGTTGGGGCACTCTTGTCTATGAAAAAATAGAGTTACTTAAAACTTAAGCTTTATAGCCTCTGAGATAAATTTCAAATGGGGCATAACTCTATAAAGAAATTTCTAGAGTTGGCGCAAATATAAGGAATAATGTTAAGAAATTTAAATTCAATGATTCAATTCAAAACAGGGCACTGCAACAGGGTACGCTGCTGACTCGACCGCTCTCCACAGCCGCCCACTCTTTCATCCTTCTATCTGGTCACAGCAGCGTCAGGATGCGCTCACCACTGTCCACCGTGACTATACATCACATATAGCAGGCAGCAGCGGCTCTCCACAACCTCACCGGAACTTTGTTCTACCCCTCTCCAGCTCTATTCCTCTCCTCTGCCCACACCTCATCTCTCTACCTCTCCTCTCCAGAGTGCTGTCATTGGATCATGTGTCAGCAGTGTCTCTGCGCTGAATTTAATTAATTAATTGAATTAATCAGTGACAATCTGACTCCATTTTTCCAATAGCAGACATTCTATATACCCCCCATCTCCTCTCTAGAGTACCGGCTCTGCGGACATGGTCACTCTGTCATCACTGCGACCCTTTGCATATGACAGAGCAGCAGCTGCCCTACAGAGCTCATACATCGTGAGACCTTATTTTCTGTCACCCCTGAGTGTGCCCAGTATCTGGTCTTTAAGTGGACATGGACAAGGTCGACATGGAAATAGGTCAACATAAGTTTTTCAAAAGATTTTTGTGTTTTTTTGAACTTTTTCATACATTACGATCCACGTGGACTACAATTGGGAACGTAAACCTGTGCTGAGGGCTGCGGTAGCGGAGTGAGGCACCTTGCCTCGCTCACCATGCAAGGGGACACGGTGCACTAATTGGGGTTCCCTGTCACTTTACGGAGAAAACGACACAAACCCCCCATAAAAAACTCAGCTCGACCTTTTTCCATGCCGACCATGTCCTTGTCGACCTATATCAGGTGTCGACCTAGTCACTGTCGACCAATAGTGGTTGACCTAATGACTGTTGTCCTAGTTACTGTCGACTCTATGATCCACACCCAGTGTGCCCATGCAGGGTTTTATCGTGGTAGATACATCATTGAATCTAAAGTAATCAGTAATATTTTCACTGCTAGCTATCTTATACATTGTATCCATCTATGCGGCAGACTTATACATTGTATACACCTTTGCGGCAGACTTATACATTGTATCCACCTATGCGGCAGACTTATACATTGTATCCATCTATGCGGCAGACTTATACATTGTATCCACCTATGCGGCAGACTTATACATTGTATCCATCTATGCGGCAGACTTATACATTGTATCCACCTATGCGGCAGACTTATACATTGTATCCATCTATGCGGCAGACTTATACATTGTATCCACCTATGCGGCAGACTTATACATTGTATCCACCTTTGCGGCAGACTTATACATTGTATCCATCTATGCGGCAGACTTATACATTGTATCCACCTATGCGGCAGACTTATACATTGTATCCATCTATGCGGCAGACTTATACATTGTATCCACCTATGCGGCAGACTTATACATTGTATCCATCTATGCGGCAGACTTATACATTGTATCCACCTATGCGGCAGACTTATACATTGTATCCACCTTTGCGGCAGACTTATACATTGTATCCATCTATGCGGCAGACTTATACATTGTATCCACCTATGCGGCAGACTTATACATTGTATCCATCTATGCGGCAGACTTATACATTGTATCCACCTATGCGGCAGACTTATACATTGTATCCATCTATGCGGCAGACTTATACATTGTATCCATCTATGCGGCAGACTTATACATTGTATCCACCTATGCGGCAGACTTATACATTGTATCCATCTATGCGGCAGACTTATACATTGTATCCACCTATGCGGCAGACTTATACATTGTATCCACCTTTGCGGCAGACTTATACATTGTATCCATCTATGCGGCAGACTTATACATTGTATCCACCTATGCGGCAGACTTATACATTGTATCCATCTATGCGGCAGACTTATACATTGTATCCATCTATGCGGCAGACTTATACATTGCATCAATCTATGCGGCAGACTTATACATTGTATCCATCTATGCGGCAGACTTATACATTGTATCCATCTATGCGGCAGACTTATACATTGTACCCATCTATGCGGCAGACTTATACATTGTACCCACCTATGCGGCAGACTTATACATTGTATCCATCTATGTGGCACACTTATACATTGTATCCATCTATGTGGCAGACTTATACATTGTATCCATCTATGCGGCAGACTTATACATTGCATCCATCTATGCGGCAGACTTATACATTGTATCCATCTATGCGGCAGACTTATACATTGTACCCATCTATGCGGCAGATTTATACATTGTATCCACCTATGCGGCAGACTTATACATTGTATCCATCTATGCGGCAGACTTATACATTGTATCCACTTATGCGGCAGACTTATACATTGTATCCATCTATGCGGCAGACTTATACATTGTATCCATCTATGCGGCAGACTTATACATTGTATCCATCTATGCGGCAGACTTATACATTGTACCCATCTATGCGGCAGATTTATACATTGTATCCACCTATGCGGCAGACTTATACATTGCATCCATCTATGCGGCAGACTTATACATTGTATCCACCTATGCTGCAGACTTATACATTGTATCCATCTATGCGGCAGACTTATACATTGTATCCACCTATGCGGCAGACTTATACATTGTATCCACCTATGCGGCAGACTTATACATTGTATCCACCTATGCGGCAGACTTATACATTGTATCCACCTATGCGGCAGACTTTTACATTGTATCCACCTATGCGGCAGACTTATACATTGTATCCACCTATGCGGCAGACTTATACATTGTATCCACCTTTGCGGCAGACTTATACATTGTATCCATCTATGCGGCAGACTTATACATTGTATCCACCTATGCGGCAGACTTATACATTGTATCCATCTATGCGGCAGACTTTTACATTGTATCCATCTATGCGGCAGACTTATACATTGCATCAATCTATGCGGCAGACTTATACATTGTATCCATCTATGCGGCAGACTTATACATTGCATCCATCTATGCGGCAGACTTATACATTGTATCCATCTATGCGGCAGACTTATACATTGTACCCATCTATGCGGCAGACTTATACATTGTATCCACCTATGCGACAGACTTATACATTGTATCCATCTATGTGGCACACTTATACATTGTATCCATCTATGTGGCAGACTTATACATTGCATCCATCTATGCGGCAGACTTATACATTGTACCCATCTATGCAGCAGATTTATACATTGTATCCACCTATGCGGCAGACTTATTTTGAACTGCACTTTAATGATTCTGATTTGTTTCTTTCATCAACATCACCCCTCCACAGCAGTATTGTATCACATTACGTTTTACATTGACACATTGTTAGCCAGTTCAGCAACACACTATTGTTTGTTACCATACAGAGGGAGTCTGTTAACCATTAATGACAGGTTATTGAGATGGACTGCATATGCCACTCATGTATTTTGTGACTGCGTGTGTTACTAATTTAGTGTGTGTGTGTGTGTGTGTGTGTGTGTGTGTGTGTGTGTGTGTGTGTGTGTGTGTGTGTGTGTGTGTAAATTGCTTCGGCCTAATATTGGGGGTCATTCCGAGTTGATCGCTAGCTGCCGTTGTTCGCTGCGTAGCGATTAGTGAAATAAACGGCTAATCTGCACATGCGTATGCATTGCAATGCGGACGCACGACGTACGGTACAAAGAGCATCGTGGTTTTGCACAGGTACTAGCGAAGCTTTCAGTCGATCGCAAGGAGATTGACAGGAAGTGGGAGTTTCTGGGTGTCAACTGACTGTTTTCTGGGAGTGTTTGGAAAAACGCAGTCGTGGCCGGGCGTTTGCTGGGCGGGTATCTGACATCATTACCGTGTCACTCGTCGCAGCAATCGCACAGAATAAGTAACTACAGGGCTGGTCTTGTTTTGCACAAAATGTGTTTGCAGCCGCTCTGCTGCACAGGCATTCGCATTCCTGCAAAGCGAAAATACACTCCCCCCGGGGGCGGCGACTATGCGTTTGCACGGCTGCTAAAAACTGCTAGTGAGCGATTAACTCGGAATGACCCCCATAGAGTCAGTCTGACCTATAATTGATGAAACTCCTTATATCGAAGCATCCTGCTTTTTATTATCTATATTTCAGGTTCCGTACAATTTTAGAACCGTACTAGACTGTCAATATACTTATATAGGACTGCCTATGTGTTTTGAATTGAGTACTTGAACTCAAATTTCTTAATATTATTCCTGATATTTTCACCAACCCTAGAAATTTCTTTCTAGTGTTATGCCCCATGTGAAATTTTTCTCACAGGCTATCGTATATCTATTATAATTATTACTAATAAAAGTTAAATTTGAACTAATTCAATTTTTTCATAGACAAGAGTGCCCCAACAAGAGAGTTTCTTTCTCTCATTTTTTCTGTCAATACTATATTTACTCTCTGGGTGCACCTCCACCTGCTATATGAAATATACGCTAGCTATTTGATGTGGACTGTTCTATGACCCCTCTCTAACGACTTTGACTTAAATTGCTGTGCTCATTGACTGTTTCCCAAAACCTCCCCTCTCCTTGGTTGACACCCCCTCTCTCTCGTATCGACACCCTCTCTCTCTCCCTGACCCCCGGTTTTCTTTGACACCCTCTCTCTCTTCGTCGCTTCTCGCTCCCCTCTCTCTCCCTCCCTGACACCCTTTTTCACTATGTCACTCCTCTCTATCTCCCTCTCACTCATTCTCCCCTCTCCCTCTCCCTTGCTCCTCCCTCTTTCTCTCTCTCTCTCTCTCTCTCTCTCTCTCCTGCTCCCCCTGCTGCCTTACCTTATATCCACCCCTCACACACTATGATTCACAACTCACCCCTCTCCTCTTTCCTGGGTGGAAAGAGGTAATTGGGAGGGGAGGGGGGGGGGAGCAGTATGCAGAATTTTTGCCTAGGGTGCTGAGAAACCTTGCACCGGCCCTGCATGGGAGTATAACATGTGTGCGGCTGAAATGGTTTCAAACTCAGGCACTTAATCGCTCACACTGGAGGAGGTACTCTGACGGAGTGTACACTGACCAAGCAGGATTGTTGCATCCAAAGGCGCTCAACGTGGTCGTCCTAGCCCTTGCACATTCAGACACAGGCTTGTACAACAGGGAAAGGGGCGATGCTGACATAAGCATAAAGACGCAGACGCAGCTACAGTATACAGCGCTAAAGCAATTACAGCAGCGGGTGACCCGGAATCAGCCCCAGTGACTTTCATTGTCTGCTACAAACAGCAGATAGACATCCAATTTACAGGAGCAATATTATTCTTGTTTGTTTCTTTACCCTCACGTGTCTCCTGAAAGTCACATCACGGTCTATAGCACTTAGCGCCCCTATTACAGGTAGAATTACTTGCCTTTTTTTATCAGGCACTTATTTACACAGGCATAAGAGGAGGAGGCAATAAGTATAGCCATCGACCATCGATGATTTAAAATAATCTATGGTCTATGCCCGATGTTGAATACTTTTGCCATTGATGGGGAGAACCAGACTTTTTTTTTTTCACTACAAGTTAGCCCATCTCCAATCCCCCGATGCACTCACAAAGCCCCGCCCCCATGCTCTGATTGGCCTGCAGACTAGTGAATAATAAAGCAGGGATGACCATCGGTGGGAGAAACCATTGATGTTTCCCTTGCAGATGAGTTTTAACCCATCGAGGTTAACCTATTGATGGTGACCATTAATGGTTAACCCACCGATAGCCATTCCTAGGAGGTAAGGGGAGGGAATGGGATATAAATGACCAGTGAGAACCATTCCGGGCTGTCTGATGTGTGTATAGAACTCTACATCTCACTTAATTAACCTTGCATGTAGGGGCACAAGCTTTCATTGTCAAAAACATAAAGCCCAGTTGATGATCGGTTGCTGTGATTCACAAAGAGCCCTGCTGCCTCCTACAGAAATATCCTTAACTGAAGACAAAAGTAAAACCATTCATTGGGTTCGCATGTGCTTTCCTGCACTCATCCAAAATAAAGAAACACAATATATAACACATTAAAGCTATTGGTCTTATAATTCTTTAACAGACTATTTGTACACGTTAGGCTTGAAGAACCAGTGTCCCACTGACTGCAATTTATCAGTTCTATCCAACAAAGAACATGATTTGTCTACCAATCACTGTAACAAGCTGCGGCCGCTCACTTCATTTCAGGAAAAACAAGTGAAAACAAAACACTGACAGCACATTTCCAGTCTGAAGGGCCCGGCGGTAGCACGGAATTAAACAGCTTGGTGCGTTCTCACTTACGTACATCAGAACAGAATTGTCTTCCATGCGCATAATGACAGATCAATAAATCACTTCTCCTTTTATTCTTTGTCTGTTGGTTTCGTTGTTTTTTTAATACTGATGTGCTGGGTAAGACCGGCTGCTGTGTGACAGTAATAGGACAGAATAAAGAGCTCTACAACTGCCATGCTGTATTGACTAGAGATGAGCGCCTGAAATTTTTCGGGTTTTGTGTTTTGGTTTTGGGTTCGGTTCCGCGGCCGTGTTTTGGGTTCGACCGCGTTTTGGCAAAACCTCACCGAATTTTTTTTGTCGGATTCGGGTGTGTTTTGGATTCGGGTGTTTTTTTTAAAAAACACTAAAAAACAGCTTAAATCATAGAATTTGGGGGTCATTTTGATCCCATATTATTATTAACCTCAAAAACCATAATTTCCACTCATTTTCAGTCTATTCTGAATACCTCACACCTCACAATATTATTTTTAGTCCTAAAATTTGCACCAAGGTCGCTGGATGACTAAGCTAAGCGACACTAGTGGCCGACACAAACACCTGGCCCATCTAGGAGTGGCACTGCAGTGTCACGCAGGATGTCCCTTCCAAAAAACCCTCCCCAATCAGCACATGACGCAAAGAAAAAAAGAGGCGCAATGAGGTAGCTGACTGTGTGAGTAAGATAAGCGACCCTAGTGGCCGACACAAACACCGGGCCCATTTAGGAGTGGCACTGCAGTGTCACGCAGGATGTCCCTTCCAAAAAACCCTCCCCAATCAGCACATGACGCAAAGAAAAAAAGAGGCGCAATGAGGTAGCTGACTGTGTGAGTAAGATTAGCGACCCTAGTGGCCGACACAAACACCGGGCCCATTTAGGAGTGGCACTGCAGTGTCACGCAGGATGTCCCTTCCAAAAAACCCTCCCCAATCAGCACATGACGCAAAGAAAAAAAGAGGCGCAATGAGGTAGCTGACTGTGTGAGTAAGATTAGCGACCCTAGTGGCCGACACAAACACCGGGCCCATTTAGGAGTGGCACTGCAGTGTCACGCAGGATGTCCCTTCCAAAAAACCCTCCCCAATCAGCACATGACGCAAAGAAAAAAAGAGGCGCAATGAGGTAGCTGACTGTGTGAGTAAGATTAGCGACCCTAGTGGCCGACACAAACACCGGGCCCATTTAGGAGTGGCACTGCAGTGTCACGCAGGATGTCCCTTCCAAAAAACCCTCCCCAAACAGCACATGACGCAAAGAAAAATAAAAGAAAAAAGAGGTGCAAGATGGAATTGTCCTTGGGCCCTCCCACCCACCCTTATGTTGTATAAACAAAACAGGACATGCACACTTTAACCAACCCATCATTTCAGTGACAGGGTCTGCCACACGACTGTGACTGATATGACGGGTTGGTTTGGACCCCCCCCAAAAAAGAAGCAATTAATCTCTCCTTGCACAAACTGGCTCTACAGAGGCAAGATGTCCACCTCATCATCACCCTCCGATATATCACCGTGTACATCCCCCTCCTCACAGATTATCAATTCGTCCCCACTGGAATCCACCATCTCAGCTCCCTGTGTACTTTGTGGAGGCAATTGCTGCTGGTCAATGTCTCCGCGGAGGAATTGATTATAATTCATTTTAATGAACATCATCTTCTCCACATTTTCTGGATGTAACCTCGTACGCCGATTGCTGACAAGGTGAGCGGCGGCACTAAACACTCTTTCGGAGTACACACTTGTGGGAGGGCAACTTAGGTAGAATAAAGCCAGTTTGTGCAATGGCCTCCAAATTGCCTCTTTTTCCTGCCAGTATAAGTATGGACTGTGTGACGTGCCTACTTGGATGCGGTCACTCATATAATCCTCCACCATTCTTTCAATGGTGAGAGAATCATATGCAGTGACAGTAGACGACATGTCCGTAATCGTTGTCAGGTCCTTCAGTCCGGACCAGATGTCAGCATCAGCAGTCGCTCCAGACTGCCCTGCATCACCGCCAGCGGGTGGGCTCGGAATTCTGAGCCTTTTCCTCGCACCCCCAGTTGCGGGAGAATGTGAAGGAGGAGATGTTGACAGGTCGCGTTCCGCTTGACTTGACAATTTTCTCACCAGCAGGTCTTTCAACCCCAGCAGACTTGTGTCTGCCGGAAAGAGAGATCCAAGGTAGGCTTTAAATCTAGGATCGAGCACGGTGGCCAAAATGTAGTGCTCTGATTTCAACAGATTGACCACCCGTGAATCCTTGTTAAGCGAATTAAGGGCTCCATCCACAAGTCCCACATGCCTAGCGGAATCGCTCCGTGTTAGCTCCTCCTTCAATGTCTCCAGCTTCTTCTGCAAAAGCCTGATGAGGGGAATGACCTGACTCAGGCTCGCAGTGTCTGAACTGACTTCACGTGTGGCAAGTTCAAAGGGCATCAGAACCTTGCACAACGTTGAAATCATTCTCCACTGCGCTTGAGACAGGTGCATTCCACCTCCTATATCGTGCTCAATTGTATAGGCTTGAATGGCCTTTTGCTGCTCCTCCAACCTCTGAAGCATATAGAGGGTTGAATTCCACCTCGTTACCACTTCTTGCTTCAGATGATGGCAGGGCAGGTTCAGTAGTTTTTGGTGGTGCTCCAGTCTTCTGTACGTGGTGCCTGTACGCCGAAAGTGTCCCGCAATTTTTCTGGCCACCGACAGCATCTCTTGCACGCCCCTGTCGTTTTTTAAATAATTCTGCACCACCAAATTCAAGGTATGTGCAAAACATGGGACGTGCTGGAATTTGCCCATATTTAATGCACACACAATATTGCTGGCGTTGTCCGATGCCACAAATCCACAGGAGAGTCCAATTGGGGTAAGCCATTCCGCGATGATCTTCCTCAGTTGCCGTAAGAGGTTTTCAGCTGTGTGTGTATTCTGGAAACCGGTGATACAAAGCGTAGCCTGCCTAGGAAAGAGTTGGCGTTTGCGAGATGCTGCTACTGGTGCCGCCGCTGCTGTTCTTGCGGCGGGAGTCCATACATCTACCCAGTGGGCTGTCACAGTCATATAGTCCTGACCCTGCCCTGCTCCACTTGTCCACATGTCCGTGGTTAAGTGGACATTGGGTACAACTGCATTTTTTAGGACACTGGTGAGTCTTTTTCTGACGTCCGTGTACATTCTCGGTATCGCCTGCCTAGAGAAGTGGAACCTAGATGGTATTTGGTAACGGGGGCACACTGCCTCAATAAATTGTCTAGTTCCCTGTGAACTAACGGCAGATACCGGACGCACGTCTAACACCAACATAGTTGTCAAGGCCTCAGTTATCCGCTTTGCAGCAGGATGACTGCTGTGATATTTCATCTTCCTCGCAAAGGACTGTTGAACAGTCAATTGCTTACTGGAAGTAGTACAAGTGGGCTTACGACTTCCCCTCTGGGATGACCATCGACTCCCAGCAGCAACAACAGCAGCGCCAGCAGCAGTAGGCGTTACACGCAAGGATGCATCGGAGGAATGCCAGGCAGGAGAGGGCTCGTCAGAATTGCCAGTGACATTGCCTGCAGGACTATTGGCATTCCTGGGGAAGGAGGAAATTGACACTGAGGGAGTTGGTGGGGTGGTTTGCGTGAGCTTGGTTACAAGAGGAAGGGATTTACTGGTCAGTGGACTGCTTCCGCTGTCACCCAAAGTTTTTGAACTTGTCACTGACTTATTATGAATGCGCTGCAGGTGACGTATAAGGGAGGATGTTCCGAGGTGGTTAACGTCCTTACCCCTACTTATTACAGCTTGACAAAGGGAACACACGGCTTGACACCTGTTGTCCGCATTTCTGTTGAAATAGTTCCACACCGAAGAGCTGATTTTTTTGGTATTTTCACCAGGCATGTCAACGGCCATATTCCTCCCACGGACAACAGGTGTCTCCCCGGGTGCCTGACTTAAACAAACCACCTCACCATCAGAATCCTCCTGGTCAATTTCCTCCCCAGCGCCAGCAACACCCATATCCTCCTCATCCTGGTGTACTTCAACACTGACATCTTCAATCTGACTATCAGGAACTGGACTGCGGGTGCTCCTTCCAGCACTTGCAGGGGGCGTGCAAATGGTGGAAGGCGCATGCTCTTCACGTCCAGTGTTGGGAAGGTCAGGCATCGCAACCGACACAATTGGACTCTCCTTGTGGATTTGGGATTTCGAAGAACGCACAGTTCTTTGCGGTGCTACTGCTTTTGCCAGCTTGAGTCTTTTCATTTTTCTAGCGAGAGGCTGAGTGCCTCCATCCTCATGTGAAGCTGAACCACTAGCCATGAACATAGGCCAGGGCCTCAGCCGTTCCTTGCCACTCCGTGTGGTAAATGGCATATTGGCAAGTTTACGCTTCTCCTCCGACAATTTTATTTTAGGTTTTGGAGTCCTTTTTTTACTGATATTTGGTGTTTTGGATTTGACATGCTCTGTACTATGACATTGGGCATCGGCCTTGGCAGACGACGTTGCTGGCATTTCATCGTCTCGGCCATGACTAGTGGCAGCAGCTTCAGCACGAGGTGGAAGTGGATCTTGATCTTTCCCTAATTTTGGAACCTCAACATTTTTGTTCTCCATATTTTAATAGGCACAACTAAAAGGCACCTCAGGTAAACAATGGAGATGGATGGATACTAGTATACAATTATGGACGGACTGCCGAGTGCCGACACAGAGGTAGCTACAGCCGTGAACTACCGTACTGTGTCTGCTGCTAATATAGACTGGTTGATAAAGAGATGTCGTAGTATGTATGTATGAAGAAGAAAGAAAAAAAAACCACGGTTAGGTGGTATACAATTATGGACGGACTGCCGAGTGCCGACACAGAGGTAGCCACAGCCGTGAACTACCGTACTGTACTGTGTCTGCTGCTAATATAGACTGGTTGATAAAGAGATGTCGTAGTATGTATGTATGAAGAAGAAAGAAAAAAAAACCACGGTTAGGTGGTATACAATTATGGACGGACTGCCGAGTGCCGACACAGAGGTAGCCACAGCCGTGAACTACCGTACTGTACTGTGTCTGCTGCTAATATAGACTGGTTGATAAAGAGATGTCGTAGTATGTATGTATGAAGAAGAAAGAAAAAAAAACCACGGGTAGGTGGTATACAATTATGGACGGACTGCCGAGTGCCGACACAGAGGTAGCCACAGCCGTGAACTACCGTACTGTACTGTGTCTGCTGCTAATATAGACTGGTTGATAAAGAGATGTCGTAGTATGTATGTATGAAGAAGAAAGAAAAAAAAACCACGGTTAGGTGGTATACAATTATGGACGGACTGCCGAGTGCCGACACAGAGGTAGCCACAGCCGTGAACTACCGTACTGTACTGTGTCTGCTGCTAATATAGACTGGTTGATAAAGAGATGTTGTAGTATGTATGTATAAAGAAGAAAGAAAAAAAAACCACGGTTAGGTGGTATACAATTATGGACGGACTGCCGAGTGCCGACACAGAGGTAGCCACAGCCATGAACTACCGTACTGTACTGTGTCTGCTGCTAATATAGACTGGTTGATAAAGAGATGTCGTAGTATGTATGTATGAAGAAGAAAGAAAAAAAAACCACGGTTAGGTGGTATACAATTATGGACGGACTGCCGAGTGCCGACACAGAGGTAGCCATAGCCATGAACTACCGTACTGTACTGTGTCTGCTGCTAATATAGACTGGTTGATAAAGAGATGTCGTAGTATGTATGTATAAAGAAGAAAGAAAAAAAAACCACGGTTAGGTGGTATACAATTATGGACGGACTGCCGAGTGCCGACACAGAGGTAGCCACAGCCGTGAACTACCGTACTGTACTGTGTCTGCTGCTAATATAGACTGGTTGATAAAGAGATGTAGTAGTATGTATGTATGTATAAAGAAGAAAGAAAAAAAAACCACGGGTAGGTGGTATACAATTATGGATGGACTGCCGAGTGCCGACACAGAGGTAGCTACAGCCGTGAACTACCGTACTGTGTCTGCTGCGACTGGATGATAAATAATGATATAAAAAATATATATATATCACTACTGCAGCCGGACAGGTATATATATTATATAATGACGGACCTGCTGGACACTGTCTGTCAGCAGAATGAGTTTTTTATAGAATAAAAAAAAAACACCACACAAGTGAAGTCACACGACGAGTGTTTAACTTTTTCAGGCAATCACAATATAGTATACTACTAACTATACTGGTGGTCAGTGTGGTCAGGTCACTGGTCAGTCACACTGGCAGTGGCACTCCTGCAGCAAAAGTGTGCACTGTTTAATTTTAATATAATATGTACTCCTGGCTCCTGCTATAACCTATAACTGGCACTGCAGTGCTCCCCAGTCTCCCCCACAATTATAAGCTGTGTGAGCTGAGCACAGTCAGATATATAATATATACATAGATGATGCAGCACACTGGGCTGAGCAGTGCACACAGATATGGTATGTGACTGTCTTGTACTCCTGGCTCCTGCTATAACCTATAACTGGCACTGCAGTGCTCCCCAGTCTCCCCCACAATTATAAGCTGTGTGAGCTGAGCACAGTCAGATATATAATATATACATAGATGATGCAGACATGCAGCACACTGGGCTGAGCAGTGCACACAGATATGGTATGTGACTGAGTCACTGTGTGTACCGTTTTTTTCAGGCAGAGAACGGATATATTAAATAAAACAACTGCACTGCTGGTGGTCACTGTGGTCAGTCACTAAACTCTGCACTCTCTTCTACAGTATCAGCCTCAGGTCAATCTCTCTCTCTCTCTCCTAATCTAAATGGAGAGGACGCCAGCCACGTCCTCTCCCTATCAATCTCAATGCACGTGTGAAAATGGCGGCGACGCGCGGCTCCTTATATAGAATCCGAGTCTCGCGAGAATCCGACAGCGTCATGATGACGTTCGGGCGCGCTCGGGTTAACCGAGCAAGGCGGGAAGATCCGAGTCGCTCGGACCCGTGAAAAAAAACATGAAGTTCGTGCGGGTTCGGATTCAGAGAAACCGAACCCGCTCATCTCTAGTATTGACTACTAATTCTGGTGACAGAATAGACTCTGCACAAATAACTGCAGAGAGATGTAGGTCTGACGTGATGCTGCTGTAGTGCGTGCAGTAAGGTATAGGTCCCAAGCAGGGCAGCCATCGGGGGGGACTGGTGTCCCGGGCCCTTTCAGAAAGGGGGCACACCCCTTGTTCCTACCACCAATACCTGTAGAGCTGCACCAGTCTGTGAATCAACAGCAGGCTGATGCACAGGGAGGAATTCTTAAAACAAGCCTTATCTGCACATCAGTTCTCTGTAAACCGTTCCTGTAGGTCCGCAAAACTCCACCTATAGGTAACGTCACAATGTATGACAACACATAGGGGTGGAGCAGTGCAGCAGAATCTTTTTTTTTTGGGAGGGAGGGCCCTGTCTATTTTGTCAGTCCCAGGCCCCATATTTTCTGATGGCAGCCCACTGATAGATTTAGGGGCGGGGGGGGGCAATGGGGGAAATCGCCCCCCCCCCCCCCACAGCTACATACCATGTGGTGCTGTATCGGATCTCCTCACTCTCCTCCTCTGTGCCTATGTGCAGCCGCTGCCGGCTCCCATCCACCCCAACAGCAGCCAATCGACTGTCTCTGGCCTAGTTCCTGTGGTGCAGGCGGCTCACCCCAACCCAGCCGCCGGGGAGCATGTCTGTGAAGCCAGATCCAGCACATAGGAGAGCGGGGGTAACAGGCTGAGAAGTAGGTAAGTTGCCAGGGGGAGGTGGTGCAAGCACTCCAGGCAAATGCTGCTGCTGGGGTCGAAGCTGGTGACTGCGGAGCAGGAGGATGTGGATGTGCAGTCTCAGCTGCTGGAAGCCTCCATGTGAGAACCAGTGGGTAAGGAACATGGGGCAAGTGGGCACATGTGCTTAGGTAGGGGTGGATTTAGCCTATACAATTTCATCTTTAGGTCTGACTGCCTGTGTCTGAACACTGTAGCTGCCAGCTCTGTCCTTGCACCAAATTCAGGAGACTTCTCTCACTCTCTGACCCCTCTCTCTCTCACCTCAGTCTCTCTCTCTCTCACCTCAGTCTCTCTCTCCTTTGATCTCTCTCTGACCCCTGTCTGTCTCTCCACTGATCTCTTTCTCTGACCCGTCTCTCTCTCCTGATCTCTCTCACTCACTCATGATCTCTATCTCTCTCTCTCTGACCCGTCTGTCTCGCCAATGATCTCTCTCTGACCTCTGTCTGTCTCTCTACTGATCTCTCTGTGACCCATGTCTCTCTCTCTCTCTCCTGATCTCCCTCTCTCTCTCTCTCACTCAGTGATCTCTATATCTCTGGGATGAGAAGTGGGAGGAGTAATGAGTGGAGGGGGAGGAGTCAGGATTCATTCATAAACTGCCCACACACACACACACACACACACACACACACACTAAATGAAAAGTCTGGATCCGCCCCTGTGGCAGCCCTTGTACATGCTTCAGAGCTGGAAACAAAGCAAAGGGGTTATTAGCCTTGCACCTTGCCAGACAAAACCATATCCAGCATTTGTGGGCTACATACAAAAGCAGCCAGTATTTACCCTGCGTGCACATAAAATGTACAGTATGTATTTGCTACCATTGCATTGTAGCACGGTTTGTCCAGGTGCAAAGTCACTCATTCGCTTGAGTCCAGATGGTTTAATCAAATTGACTGAGGTACCAATTAAGTCACCTGTGCTCAAACATGGCTATCCTTAAAACCTAGACTGTAATGGCGGAGTTTGGGGGAAAATGGAGTTATGCTGGATGTACATACACAATAAGCGATATGTACCAAGCCCGACACTGCTGCCGATGGGACCTGATGTAAATACTAGTGACATCCGCTATCTGCCCCGCTGCAGGGCCGAAGGGATATATCGCTAGCGATCCGCGGGAGCGCACGTCATGGGTACGCACTAGACAATATACCCGATATGTCATTTAACATCTGAAATATGAAGTCATTTGAAACATGTACAGAATACACACCGTAAATCACTTAATTGTCACTTGGGGGTAAATTTACTAAGATTCGTATTTTCCCGTTTCAGGTCAAAGTTCAATCACGAATGACATTGAAAGTGTAAAACTGCTACTTTTTGAATTTGTTACGATGGATTTACTAAGCTGTCGTATTCGGGTTTTTCTTTTCTTCCGATGTCGATGTCATTCGTGTTTTTTTTGTGTTTTTTACGGCAGTGATTAGCAAAACACTGCCGACTTTTTTACAATTAATCTCGGCCGGATCTGTGTGATCCGTGCTGGGGTTCTATTTTTTTTTTTTTTTTAATTAAACACTGTAAAATTAAAAAAAAAAATTGCGTGGGGTCCCCCCTCCTAAGCATAACCAGCCTCGGGCTCTTTGAGCCGATCCTGGTTGCCGAAATATGGGAAAAAAATTGACAGGGGTTCCCCCATATTTAAGCAACCAGCATCGGGCTCTGCGCCTGGTCCTGGTTCCAAAAATACGGGGGACAAAAAGAGTAGGGGTCCCCCGTATTTTTAAAACCAGCACCGGGCTCCACTAGCTGGACAGATAATGCCAGAGCCGGGGGTCACTTTTATATAGTGCCCTGCGGCCGTGGCATCAAAAATCCAACTAGTCACCCCTGGCCGGGGTACCCTGGGGGAGTGGGGACCCCTTCAATCAAGGGGTCCCCCCCCCCAGCCACCCAAGGGCCAGGGGTGAAGCCCGAGGCTGTCCCCCCCCATCCAATGGGCTGCGGATGGGGGGGCTGATAGCCTTTGTTGTAAAAGAAAAGATATTGTTTTTAGTAGCAGTACTACAAGTCCCAGCAAGCCTCCCCCGCATGCTGGTACTTGGAGAACCACAAGTACCAGCATGCGGCGGAAAAACGGGCCCGCTGGTACCTGTAGTAATACTACTAAAAAAATACCCAAAAAAACACAAGACACACACACCGTGAAAGTATAATTTTATTACATACATACACACATACATACATACATACATACTTACCTTATGTTCCCACGCAGGTCGGTCCTCTTCTCCAGTAGAATCCAAGGGGTACCTGTTGAAGAAATTATACTCACGAGTTCCAGGGGTCCAGGGTCCTCGGGGAATCCAGGTGTAATCCACGTACTTGAAAAAAATAACAAAACGGACACTCGAGCCACGCACTAAAAGGGGACCCATGTTTGCACATGGATCCCCTTTTCCCGACTGCCAGAAACCCACTCTGACTGATGTCTAAGTGGGTTTCTTCAGCCAATCAGGGAGTGCCACGTTGTAGCACTCTCCTGATCGGCTGTGTGCTCCTGTCCTAACTGACAGGCAGCACACGGCAGTGTTACAATGTAGCGCCTATGCGCTTCATTGTAACCAATGCTGGGAACTTTCTTGCTCAGCGGTGACGTCACTTTAGGTCAACCGCAGGGCAGAAAGTTCCCATCATTGGTTACAATGTAGCGCATAGGCGCTACATTGTAACACTGCCGTGTGCTGCCTGTCAGTGAGGACAGGAGCACACAGCTGATCAGGAGAGTGCTACAACGTGGCGCTCCCTGATTGGCTGAAGAAACCCACTTAGACAGAAGTCAAAGTGGGTTTCTGGCATTCGTGGAAAGGTGACCCATGTGCAAACATGGGTCCCCTTTCAGTTCGTGGTCGGGACACCGTTTTGTTATTTTTTTCAAGTACGTGGATTACCCCTGGATTTCCCGAGGAGCCTGGACCCCTGGATCTCGTGAGTATAATTTCTTCAACAGGTACCCCTTGGATTCTACTGGAGAAGAGGACCGACCTGCGTGGGAACTTAAGGTAAGTATGTATGTATGTGTGTATGTATGTAATAAAATTATACTGTCACGGTGTGTGTGTCTTGTCTTTTTTTGGGTATTTTTTTAGTAGTAGTACTACAGGTACCAGCGGGCCCGTTTTTCCGTCGCATGCTGGTACTTGTGGTTCTCCAAGTACCAGCATGCGGGGGAGGCTTGCTGGGCCTTGTAGTACTGCTACTAAAAACAATATCTTTTCTTTTACAACAAAGGCTATCAGCCTCCCCATCCGCAGCCCATTGGATGGGGGGGGGACAGCCTCGGGCTTCACCCCTGGCCCTTGAGTGGCTGGGGGGGGGGGACCCTTGATTGAAGGGGTCCCCACTCCCCCAGGGTACCCCGGCCAGGAGTGACTAGTTGGATTTTTGATGCCACGGCCGCAGGGCACTATATAAAAGTGACCCCCGGCTGTGGCATTATCTGTCCAGCTAGTGGAGCCCGGTGCTGGTTTTAAAAATACGGGGGACCCCTACTCTTTTTGTCCCCCGTATTTTTGGGACCAGGCGCAGAGCCCGATGCTGGTTGCTTAAATATGGGGGAACCCCTGTCATTTTTTTTCCCATATTTCTGCAACCAGGATCGGCTCAAAGAGCCCGAGGCTGGTTATGCTTAGGA
The DNA here is from genome assembly GCF_028390025.1 of Pseudophryne corroboree. NCBI lineage: Eukaryota > Metazoa > Chordata > Amphibia > Anura > Myobatrachidae > Pseudophryne > Pseudophryne corroboree. The sequence goes on from NC_086444.1 coordinate 1,169,843,863, forward strand.
GGGGGGACCCCACGCAATTTTTTTTTAAAAAATAAGCACTTTCCCACCCCTTCCCACTGATATACATGCACGGATCTCATGGATCCGTGCATGCCTATCCAATCACGAATAAAAAAAAAAGGTGGTTTTTTTTAGCACTTTTTTACGAGTTGTAATTTTTCACGGCAGTGTTTGTTTTTTTTTTGCTTTGCACTTCTTAGTAAATGACCGAGATTCATACTTAAACAGCCGCGTTTTGACCGATGGTGTATTCATTCGTAATTTTTTACTTGGACTTGCAAAAAATTACGAATGCCCTCATCTCTGCCGTGATTAGTGTTTAGTAAATTACCGAGATGACACTTTGATGAAAAAACGGCATCTCGGTCAAAATCGGGAGCTTAGTAAATTTCCCCCTTGGAATCTTCAAGCTCACAAGGTTGTATTCGTAACTGACCTGCGGTGGACGAGAAGTGCTGAAAAATGGGTGTAGCAATGGTAAGAACACAATGAACTTGAGACTGTGAATATGTTTTCTTAAAAGTATTGTTGTCACCCACAGGGCTGGATTAAGCCTTCAGTGAGCCCAGGGGACTCAAAACAGGAGGGTTGGGGCCCCACCCCCTAATGTCCGCACCGCACCCCTGGCTGTGTCTTCTCTTGGTGGGTCCTAGATACTCCCAGGTGCTTCTAGCAGTGCTGACACTGGAGCCTGGAGACAGACAGAACGCCCCCCCCCCCCCCCCCCCCTCCCTTAATTTGGCCCTGGTCACCGATCTAAACCGCAAAAATGTTTTGTGAAAGTGATGAGAACTCTGGTCCTCTTTCAGTAATGATGACTTATGTGATCACTTGTGCAGTTTCCCCATTATCAGTTCCTGCGTGATCGCAGGCAGCCCTCAGTAAGCCTCTGTCTGATTAACAGGCCATTTTCCGGGAGCGGTGAGGCCAAGGTGTGCATCTAAAGATTCAGATTATTTTATTTTGCTAGGCCCTCTGTGACGGCCAGCCTGTGTAAACTGAGGCTTACTCTGTTGTCCGTTTACGGGGAACATCGGGACCATCGGCCGCGCTGTTAATCCCCGGCTGTGACACCGGTCGCAACGCTGGGATCGCAATTGCAATCGCTACTGAATGCGGGCCTCTGAACTTTGAAGAACTTTGAAGAGAATTGTAATTACAAATGGTAAAGATCTACACTTTTCAGAAAAGGTTTTTATTTTTTTACCATTTCTTTTTAATTAGCATGTTAGACAGACCAGATCATACTGACAGGACAGACTGAGGGATATTTATGAATATGTAACATTAATTTGACTGCTAATCCTAATCACCTTCTTATATGTCATATCTATGAACATATACAGTAATACTCTATTCACAGCTGACGGCCTTTTACCATGAATTATTGGAATATTGATGCATACTAGTAATTGATCAATTGCTTATATTTTTTTCCTTTTATAGGTTAGAATTCAGACATCTGTATTGGCTACAATTAAGTGTACCTAATTGTTATGTGTATTTGTAGCAAATTGTTTCAATTCTTGTATAAGACACAGTGCAAACTATTGAGATATTTATGAATATGTAACATTCATTTGACTATTAATCCCCTCTTTCTGGGGGTATCCGGTCTTTATGCCGACAAACATTAGGTCGACCACTATTGCTCGACATGAATTAGGTCAACATGATCTTTAGGTGGACGTGATCAGTTGGTCGACATGGCAAAGGTCGACACATGAAAAGGTCAACATGAGTTTTTTATTTTTTAAACTGTTTCTTACTTTATGATCCATGTGGATTACGATTGGGAATGGTAACCTGTGCCGAGTGCAGCGGTAGCGGAGCGAGGCACCTTGCCGAAGCGAGTGGACGCGGTGCAATAATTGGGGTTCCCGGTCACTTTTTACAAAGAAAATGACAACAAAAAAATGAAAAGAAAAAAAAATCATGTCAACCTTTTTCCATGTCAACCTTTTCGTGTCAACCTAATGACCATGTCAACCTACTCACTGTCGACCAACAGTGGTCAACCTAATGACTGTCGACCCACTTAGGGTCGACCCAATGAACCACAACCCTGTATAGGGCCTGTTCGGTTCCGGTATGAATGGTCGACCATGTTATGGTCGACAGTAATTAGGTCGACCACTATTGGTCGACATTGGCATGAAAATGGTCGACACATGAAAGGTCGACATGAGTTTTTTTACTTTTTTGGTGTCGTTTTTTGCGTAGAGTGACGGGGAACCCCAATTAGTGCACCGCGTCCCCTCGACATGCTTTAGGCAAGGTGCCTCTCTCCACTACCACTGCGCTCGGCACAGATTACCGTTCCCAATCATAGTCTACGTGGATCGTAAAGTATGGAAAAGTTCCACAAAAGAAAAAAATGTGAAAAACTCACGTCGACCTTTTCATGTGTCAACCTTTCATGTGTCGACCATGTGTCCATGTCGACCATTTCAATGTCGACCAATAGTGGTCGACCTAATGACTGTCGCCCATAACATGGTCGACCATCCAAATGGATACCGGCCTGTTCTCATCAGGGGCTGTAAGGAACGGAAGATGGTGTTTGTTCTCGCAGGCAAATGAATGGCCCCATTACATAAAATAAGTGTAAACTAGCGTTTCCATATGTGTAACTGGACATTTAGTGATGATGAATAGGCCAACAAATGTGACATCCTCAAATATGTAACACACAATTGACTGCTAAATGCTTTCTACCTTGAATCAGTGCAATATTGATTCATACTGTTAATTGGTCAATAATATATAACATTTTTCTATTTATGGATTATATCTCAGACATCTGTACTGGTTATAATTGAGAGTATACAATACATGTGTAGTTTTATGCAGTCAATTGTTTCAGTTCTTGAACATCAGTACCTTGCTGTATGAGGGGTTAGCGTGCTGATACGAGTCCAGAGATCGCACCGCAGCTTGGGTAACCTGTTCAGGTAAGGAGTGAGGAATATCATTTTAAACACTTTGGGCCTAATTCAGAGTTGATCGCAGCAGCAAATTTGTTAGCAGTTGGGCAAAACCATGGGGGTCATTCCGAGTTGTTCGCTCGCAAGCTGCTTTTAGCAGCTTTGCACACGCTAAGCCGCCGCCTACTGGGAGTGAATCTTAGCTTATCAAAATTGCGAACAAAAGATTCGCAATATTGCGAAAAGACTTCTCTGTGCAGTTTCTGAGTAGCTCGAGACTTACTCTGCCAGTGCGATCAGTTCAGTGCTTGTCGTTCCTGGTTTGACGTCACAAACACACCCAGCGTTCGCCCAGACACTCCTCCGTTTCTCCAGCCACTCCCGCGTTTTTCCCAGAAACTGTAGCGTTTTTTCACACACTCCCATAAAACGTCCAGTTTCCGCCCAGAAACACCCACTTCCTGTCAATCACATTACGATCACCAGAACAAAGAAAAAACCTCGTAATGCCGTGAGTAAAATTCCTAACTGCATAGCAAATTTACTTGGCGCAGTCGCACTGCGGACATTGCGCATGCGCATTAGCGACTAATCGCTCCGTTGCGAGAAAAAAATAACGAGCGAACAACTCGGAATGACCCCCCATGTGCACTGCAGGTGGGGCAGATATAACGTGTGCAGAGAGAGTTAGATTTGGGTGGGGTGTGTTCAAACTGAAATCTAAATTGCAGTGTAAAAATAAAGCAGCCAGTATTTACCCTGCACAGAAACAAAATAACCCCCCCAAATCTAATAGCCCTACACACTGGGCGATAATAGTCAAAGATATGAACAATCTCGTTTATTAATTAATGAGATACCATTCGTATCTTTGAGTGTGGAGGCACCAGCAATGAACGATGCGCGGCCCCGCGCTCTTTCATCGTTGGTGCCCCGTCGCCTGTGCATGCAGGCCAATATGGACGATCTCGTCCATATTTGCCTGCACTTCTATGGAGCTGGGTGACGGGGGGAGTGAAGAAACTTCACTCCCCCGTCACTGTTCCCCCGCCGCCGGGTCCCTTGTCGGCCGTATCTGCCGTTGGGCAGCTCGGCGGCGGATCGCTAAATGTGTAGGGCCCTTAACTCTCTCTGCACATGTTATATCTGCCTCCCCTGCAGTGCACATGGTTTTGCCCAACTGCTAACAAATTTGCTGCTGCGATCAACTCTGAATTACCCCCTTTGTTCTTATATAAGACAAAAGGAGATTTATGGTAACACGTACCATTGTTAAATATCTTTCTGCGAGGTACACTGGATTCCACAGGGAATAACATCGGGGGTAGAGTTGGATCTTGATCCGAGTCATCAACAGGCTAAAGCTTTGACTGTTCCCAGGATGCACTGCACTGCCTCATCTATAGCCCCGCCTCCAGGCACTGGAGCTCAGTTTTTTTAACCAGTCCAATGCAGTAGCAGGTAAGAGAGACGGTAGATGTTAGTCACATAGACCCACATTCTCACGACAGGAGAAGGTACCAGCGGCTAATGCCATACAAACCCAAAGAAGCTAACTGCGTCAGGGTGGGTGCCCTGTGGAATCCAGTGTACCTCGCAGAAAGAGATTTAACAAAGGTAAGTCTACCATAAATCTCCTTTTCTGCAGCGGGGTACACTGTTATTCCACAGGGAATAACACCAGGGATGTCCTAAAGCAGTTCCTCATGAGAGGGGACGCACTGTAGCGGGCACAAGAACCCGGCGTCCAAAGGAAGTATCCTGGGAGGCGGAAGTATCAAGGGCATAGAACTTGATGAACGTGTTCACTGAGGACCATGTAGCTGCCTTGCACAATTGTTGTGCGGACGCGCAACGGCGGATCTCCCAAGAAGGTCCAACAGACCAAGAAGAATGGGCTTTGATAGCAGCAGAAGCTGGGAGCCCAGCCTAAGCATAGGCTTGTGCAATCACCATTCTAATCCATCTGGCCAAGGTCTGCTTATTCGCAGGCCAGCCACGTTTGTGAAAACCAAAAAGTACAAAAAGGGAATCTGATCTCCTGATAGAGGCAGTCCTTTCCACATAAATACAGAGAGCCCGTACCACATCCAAAGATCTTTCTTTGGAGGACAAACCAGAAGAGATGAAGGCAGGGAATACAATCTCCTGGTTAAGGTGAAAAGATGATACCACCTTAGGCAAATAACCTGGGCGAGTTCGAAGAACTGCCCGGTCATGGTGAAAAATCAGAGAGGGTGGATGACAGGACAAAGCGCCTAAGTCTGACACCCCCCTAGCAGAAGCAATAACCAATAGAAATGCGACCTTAAGAGTTAGGCATTTAAGATCCACAGACTCGAGAGGTTCAAATGAAGACTCTTGTAGGGCATTCAGAAAAACAGATCCCATGGAGCCACAGGAGGGACATAGGGAGGTTGAATCCATATAACACCCTGAGTGAAAGTGTGAACATCAGGAAGAGACGCAATTTGTCTCTGAAACCACACTGACAAGGCAGATATATGGACCTTGAGGGAGGCCAGTTAAAGGCCCAAGTCTAGGCCTTGTTGTAGAAAAGCCAGAAGCCTGGAAGTTCTGAAAGTATTGTTATGCACACCAGTGCCTGCAGGAAAGTACTGGTGTCAGAACTGTTATGCACTCCAGTGCCTGCAGGAATGTACTGGTGTTTGAACTGTTATGCAAAACAAATGGACTCACAGACAGACTGGGGAATATGACATAACGTACACAGAAGGTGATAGGGTAACAAAATACACACAAAGTGAACAGAGAAGCCCAGAGGCCCTTGTATTAGAAATGCTCAGATGGGAAAAGCAAGATGTTGTGTTTTAATATGTAGAGAACCCGAAATGCTGTTGCTAAGGGCAACAGCAAAACCCTAAAAGGTTACCAACGGGTGTGGCAGTAAACTCCTTGGTCAGAGATGGAATGATAGACACAAGGAGAGTCTCCACAATCCTAATTCTCACTTGCAGTGCACAGGTTCAGCTTACTGCCACTAAACTGACCCCTGACACCTAGCACAGTGAGACAGGATTAGACAGGCAAGTCTTAGAATACAGCCGCAAACTTGCTAAGTTCACAGAGTAGTAACAGAACCCCAGCAAGCTAAACGACTGACTCCAGTCTTACTGCTAGGTCTGGATTGGCAGAGTGTAATACCAAATCCCCAGGCCTATTTGCAGTAAGCAACAAACAAATACAAAGCTACACAGTACTGGCTAACTTTCAGGAACTGACTAACCAACAAAGATTCAGCAGCATCTGCTTACCCTGAGAAGAGGCCTTATAAAGCAGGTGCTGTCCACGCCCCACTCAGACCTCACAGACTGTGAGCACAAAAACCAGCACCGGATCCCCTGCCGTGCACAGAGCCTATAACCACTGCACAGCAAAAGACCCGAACCGGAGTATCAGCTGCGCTCAGGTTACTCCGCTAGCACTTGTGTCCCGGTTGCCATGACGACGTGGCAGCACAGGGCAGGAGACCCTAACAGTACCCCCCCTCTGACGAGGGGTCAAAGAACCCCTACCACCGGGTTTATCGGGGAACTGCGAGAAGAAAGAGCGTATCAGTCTGGGGGCATGAAGATCACAACTGCGCACCCACGACCGCTCCTCCGGGCCATACCCCTTCCAGTGCACCAAAAATGACAGCCGACCCCGAACCACCTTGGAGTCAAGAATCCTTTCAACAACAAACTCCCTCTGGCCACGTATCAGAAGAGGGGAAGGTCTTCCACTGGAAGAAGGATTACTAATCGCCCGTTTTAAAAGGGAACAATGAAATGTTTTATTGATACCCAAAGAACGGGGCAGATCTAACTGAAATGCCACCGGATTGATAACCCTGGTGATCTTATAAGGGCCGATGAACCGGGGGCCTAACTTATGAGATGGCTGTCTCAACTTCAAATTCTTGGTAGACAACCAGACGAAGTCTCCTAATTTGAAGCTGCAGGGTCTTTTCCGCTTATCAAAAACCCTTTTGGTCACTAATGACACAGACACAAGGGCTTTCTTCACTTTCCGCCAAATACCTCTAAGGACCGAAACCACAGAGGAACCACCAGGCGTGGAGTCCAGGGGGTCAAAAGAATTGGCCTTAGGATGATGCCCATACACACAAAGGAAGGGAGAGATCCCTGTAGCAGAGTGAGCCGCGTTGTTATAGGCAAACTCCGCCATGGACAGATGAGCAACCCAGTCAGTCTGACACTTGGAGACATAACACCTGAGGAACTGCTCCAAGGACTGGTTCACCCTTTCAGTCTGCCCATTAGACTGCGGATGGTAGCCTGACGACAAGCTGACAGAAATCTGGAGATCGGAAACAAAATGCCCTCCAGAATTTGGCCACAAACTGGGATCCGCGGTCAGAGACCACATCAAGTGGCAACCCGTGGAGACGCACAACATGCAGCATAAATAATTCAGACAGGCGTCTGGCCGATGGCAGCCCAACCAGTGGAACGAAGTGCGCCATCTTCGAAAACCTGTCAACGACAACCCAGATGGCTGTCATCCTCGAGGATTTGGGTAAGTCCACCACAAAATCCATTGAAATGTGGGTCCATGGCTTAGATGGGATAGAGAGTGGATGTAATGGACCAACAGGAACCCCTCTAGGAGTCTTATTTCGGGCACAGATGTCACATGCCCGAACCCACTGATCCACATCCTTAGCCACCGAGGGCCACCACACCGCCCTAGATAGCAACTCCCGAGTTCTGGCAATACCCGGGTGACCTGCCGACTTCTTGGCATGGAATTCCAGGAACACTCGCTGTCTTAACCTAGGAGGCACAAACAAAAGACCTACCGGAAGGTCTGGAGGAGCCTGCTCCTGTGCTCTAAGGACTAATGATAAGAGGTCCTGGGTAATGCCCACTTTAATACATGATGGGGAAACAATGGGCAACGGCTCCTCGGTGGTCTCCTGGATTGGAGCAAAACTCCGCGAGAGCGCATCAGCCTTGATGTTTTTTGACCCAGGGTGATATGTTATCAAAAAATTAAAGCGAGCAAAAAACAAAGCCCATCGTGCCTGCCTGGCATTGAGACGCTTCGCTGACTCTAAATATGCCAGATTCTTATGGTCAGTGAGAATTGAGACCACAAACTTAGCCCCCTCAAGCCAGTGTCTCCACTCCTCGAGTGCATCCTTAATAGCCAACAATTCCCGGTTACCCACGTCATAATTCATCTCGGCAGGCGAAAATTTACGGGAAAAGTAAGCACAGGGATGAAGGCGATTATCAGACACTCCCATCTGAGAAAGCACTGCCCCAATACCCATCTCAGAGGCATCCACCTCCACCACAAAAGGACGCTCTGGATCTGGGTGTCGCAGCACCTTGGCCGAAACAAATGCCCTTTTAAGACGGGCAAAAGCCGCTTTAGCCTCACAAGACCAGTGAGCAACATCCGCCCCTTTCTTAGTGAGTGCCACCAAGGGCGCCACTATAGACGAAAATCCAGCGATAAATCGTCTATAAAAATTCGCAAAGCCCAGGAAACGCTGAAGCGCCTTCAAACTAGTGGGCTGCACCCAATCCAGGACTGCCTGTACCTTGGAACCCTCCATTTGGAAACCTTCTGGGGAGATAATATATCCTAGAAATGCGATTTGCTGAACTTCAAACTCGCACTTCTCCAGCTTCGCCCCAAGCCGGTGGTCTCTGAGTTTCTGGAGGACTAAGCGTACATGCTTCCGATGTTCCTCCAGGGAATGGGAGAAGATTAGGATGTCATCTAAGTATACAACTAAGAATCTATCCAAATATTCCCTGAGCACATCATTCATGAAATCCTGGAAGACTGCCGGGGCATTACAGAGCCCAAAAGGCATCACCAAATATTCATAATGCCCTGAGTGGGTATTAAAGGCAGTCTTCCATTCATCCCCCTCTCTTATTCGGATTAGATTGTACGCACCGCGTAGGTCAATCTTAGAAAAAATGGTGGCAGTACGAAGCTGGTCAAACAAGACCGAAATGAGAGGCAGTGGGTATGAGTTTTTAATCGTGATACGGTTCAATTACCTGAAGTCGATGCAGGGTCGCAACGAACCGTCCTTTTTACCCACGAAAAAGAACCCCGACCCAACTGGAGACTGTGAAGGTCTGATAAATCCCTTAGCCAAGTTCTCCTGAATGTACTCTGCCATAGCCTGAGTCTCAGGACGTGACAGGGAGTACAACCTGCTCTTGGGAAGCTTAGCATTTGGCAACAAATCAATGGCACAGTCATAGGGGCGATGGGGAGGTAGTACCTCTGCAACTTTTTTTGGAGAACACGTCCGCAAAATCTGCATAACACCCTGGCAATCCTGGCAAACTTAGCTGCGAGAGCCTGACTGGAAGGCTCAAGCAACTCCTGAAACAATCAGTACCCCAACTAAGAATCTCCCCAGAGACCCAGTCAAATTGAGGATTGTGGGCCCTTAACCAGGGTAACCCCAACACCAATGGGGCAAAAGTACAGACAGTCACATAAAAGGACAATTTTTCAGAGTGTGTGGCTCCAATAAACAAAGAAATCTGGCTAGTGCAAGAGGTAATTTTACCTTGGGATAATGGTTCCCCGTTTAACCCACAAATTCAATTTCCGATGCCAAGGGTACTAAGGGAACAGAGTGTTTCAGGGCGAATTGGCGGTCCATAAAAACCCCGTCGACCCCACTGTCCACAAAGGCCTCAGTCTTGACAGTTTGACCGAGGATCTTCAAGGTCACCGGAATGATAAAAGTCTTCTTGGGAAATTCTGACTTCTGGCCTGACAGGATATTTCCCATCACCCTCAGGCCCTGAAGTTTTCCGGCTTTTCTGGGCATGATACTACCACATGACCTTTATTCCCACAGTACAAACACAACCCCTGCTGTCTCCTCCACGTCTTCTCACGCGAGGAGAGGCGGGTAGCCCCAATCTGCATAGGCTCCTCGGAAAATTCCTCAGAGTCTGAGGTTCCCTTGGGAAGGAAGGAAATCTCAGTCTCCCTTTCAAGCCTACGCTCTCTCAGCCGTCTATCCACCCGGATGGATAACTGCATGAGCTGATCCAAGCTATCAGGCAAGGGATATTGTACCAGTTGGTCCTTTATCTGGTTAGAAAGACCTCTTCGGTACTGGTGTCTCAGGGCTGGGTCATTCCACTGGGTATCATGGGCCAACCTCCGAAACTCCATACAGTAAACCTCAACTGGCCTTCGCCCTTGCTTAAGGATCGAAATCTGAGCCTCGGCTGAGGCCGTCTTGTCAGGGTCATCATACAACATGCCCAGTGCCGTAAAAAAAGCATCAACACTTTTAAGCGACGGACAGTCAGGCTGCAACCCATATGCCCAGACCTGTGGGTCTCCTTGTAGCAAGGAAATCACTATGCCCACCCGCTGAATCTCCGACCCAGAAGACTGAGGCCTAAGCCGGAAGTATAGCTTGCAGCTCTCCTTGAAACAAAAGAACTGCGAGCGATCTCCAGAAAAACGATCCGGGAGATTTACTTTCGGCTCCTTAACCCCTGCAGGTGCTGCTGCTGCGGGAGCTCCGCCAGCAGCCTGGGAGGTGTGCATTTTAATGGACAAATCATTAAATTGTCGAGTCAGGACCTGCACCTGATCGACCACCTGTTGCAACGTATTTTGAGGGGTATGCTCCATATTCCCACAAAATTTCAACAGGAGTATTAGGCTGCTGAATATGTTATGCACACCAGTGCCTGCAGGAAAGTACTGGTGTCAGAACTGTTATGCACTCCAGTGCCTGCAGGAATGTACTGGTGTTTGAACTGTTATGCAAAACAAATGGACTCACAGACAGACTGGGGAATATGACATAACGTACACAGAAGGTGATAGGGTAACAAAATACACACAAAGTGAACAGAGAAGCCCAGAGGCTAAGGAACTGGGTATCTCCCTTGTATTAGAAATGCTCAGATGGGAAAAGCAAGATGTTGTGTTTTAATACGTAGAGAACCCGAAATGCTGTTGCTAAGGGCAACAGCAAAACCCTAAAAGGTTACCAACGGGTGTGGCAGTAAACTCCTTGGTCAGAGATTAAAGGATAGACACAAGGAGAGTCTCCACAATCCTAATTCTCACTTGCAGTGCACAGGTTCAGCTTACTGCGACTAAACTGACCCCTGACACCTAGCACAGTGAGACAGGATTAGACAGGCAAGTCTTAGAATACAGCCGCAAACTTGCTAAGTTCACAGAGTAGTAACAGAACCCCAGCAAGCTAAACGACTGACTCCAGTCTTACTGCTAGGTCTGGATTGGCAGAGTGTAATACCAAATCCCCAGGCCTATTTGCAGTAAGCAACAAACAAATACAAAGCTACACAGTACTGGCTAACTTTCAGGAACTGACTAACCAACAAAGATTCAGCAGCATCTGCTTACCCTGAGAAGAGGCATTATAAAGCAGGTGCTGTCCACGCCCCACTCAGACCTCACAGACTGTGAGCACAAAAACCAGCACCGGATCCCCTGCCGTGCACAGAGCCTATAACCACTGCACAGCAAAAGACCCGAACCGGAGTATCAGCTGCGATCAGGTTACTCCGCTAGCACTTGTCTCCCGGTTGCCATGACGACGTGGCAGCACAGGGCAGGAGACCCTAACAAGTATATGCATCATAATTCTTAGCAGCACACCAGGTGTTAAATGTTTAAATTAATGTTGTGGTTCTCGTCAGATAGGCATTTTAGTTATTATCAATAAAAGTTATATTTTATCATTATTTAAAATTCCCGGTATATGTATCCTACTGAGCCTCCGTCCCTGTGTGTGTACACTGACACATTTGGCTAAATCTTAATTTCCTATTGCCGTGAGTAGTGGTAAATAATTACAACTATGGGGTTTAAATCCCAGTGAATGATAAATATGCCTCATAGGGAGATGTGTTCCTCATGAGTAAAACTAAGAAACTATGGGGCAGATGTATTAAGCCTGGAGAAGTGATAAACCAGTGATATGTGCAAGGTGATAATGCACCAGCCAGTCAGCTCCTAACTGTCAATTTACATATTGGAGCTGATTGGCTGGTGCGTTATCACCTTGCACTTATCACTGCAAGGTGATAACGCATGATAACATTGCTTTATTACTTCTCCAGGCTTACTACTCCACTATTTACAGGAAGCACTCAATTTATAAAACTAATTAACGCTTTTTATTGCATATAAAAAATAAAAATAAAACATTCTCAATTAAATAGACGTTATGGGAAGAACTTACCGTTGATAACGTAATTTCTCTTATGTCCACAGCTATCCACAGGATAACATTGGAATATGCCGGAGCGACAGCGGAAATGACACCAAACGGTCACAAGCTTTCTGGCCTCCCAGGATGCATCGGGCGTCACCATATATTCCCGCCCAATGACTCAGTCAAATCAGTTCTTTCCACAGCGATTAGGCAGGAGCATCAGGTAGAAACTTATTTAGGCGATAAGACCACACATGCACACCCTTCCATACAAGAGGGAAGAGGTTTAGTGATTGTCAAGATCCTCAAATCAGGTGCGTCAGGGTGGGACCCCTGTGGATACCTGTGGACATAAGAGAAATTACGTTATCAACAGTAAGTTCTTACCATAACGTCTATTTCTCTGGCTGGGTCCACAGGTTATCCACAGGATAACATTGGGATTCCCAAAGCCAGTTTTAGTGGTGGGGACGCTCCTGATTACACAGGAGGACCTTTCGCCCGAAGTCTGCGTCATGAGAGGCAAAAGTATCCAAGGCATAATGTCTGATGAATGTGTTTATGGTAGCCCATGTGGCTGCCTTACAAATCTGTTCTGCTGAAGCACCCTGTTGTGCTGCCCATGAAGGACCTACCTTACGTGTAGAGTGAGCAGAGACATTAGCCGGAGTAGGGAGATCTGCATGAGAATAAGCTTCTGATATTACCATTCGGAGCCATCTTGCGAGCGTCTGTTTACTGGCAGGCCATCCTCTTCTATGAAATCCGTAGAGGATGTAGAGAGAATCTGTTTTTCTGATGGCACTAGTACGATCTATGTAGATTCTTAATGCTCGGACTTCGTCCAGCGACGCTTCTCCCGCAGAAAGTCCCGATACCTGAAAAGCTGGGACTACAATCTCCTCGTTAAGGTGAAACTTTGAAACCACCTTCGGAAGATAACCAGATCTAGTTCTGAGAACTGCTTTACCTGGAAAAAAAACTTAGGAAAGTGGACTTACACGATAACGCTCCTAAATCTGACACTCTTCTGGCTGACGCCATTGTCAGTAGAAAAAGTACTTTAGCCGTTAACCATTTAAGATCTGCTCTCTTAAGTGGTTCAAACAGAGGTCCCTGAAGGATTTTAAGAACTAGATTCAAATCCCAGGGAGCTGCAAGAGGAACAAATGGAGGTTGAATGTGTACAACTCCCTGAAAGAAAGTACGTACATCCTGTAAATCAACAATCTTTCGCTGAAACCATACAGTTAACTCTGATACTTGAACTCTCAAGGAAGCTACTTTCAAACCCTTATCCAGTCCTGCTTGTAGGAAATCCAAAATCCTGGATACTTTAAAAGATCTTGGATTCAAACTTTTTTCAGTACGCCAATGAATATAGGCTTGCCATATTCGATGATAAACACGAGCTGAAGAAGGCTTTCTTGCTCTAAGCATAGTTTGGATTACTTGTTTTGAAAATCCTCTAGCTTCTAAGATAGAGGTTTCAACAGCCACGCCGTCAAAGACAGACGATCCAGATGGCTATTACAACAAGGACCCTGTATTAGCAGATCTGGACGTTGAGGGAGCAGTATCGGTGCTTCCACGGACATTCTTAGTAGATCTGTGTACCAATGCCTTCTTGGCCAAGCTGGAGCTATTAGAATTATGGCTCCCTTTGCTTGCTATATTTTTCTCACTACTCTGGGTAACAGAGATATTGGAGGGAACAGATATGCCAGATGAAATTTCAAATTCACTGACAGTGCGTCTACAAGGACCACTCCGGGATCCTTTGTTCTTGATCCGTAACTTGGAACTTTGTTGTTTAGACGAGATGCCATGAGATCTATCTCCGGTAGACCCCATCTGTTCACTATGGTCTGAAACGCTTCTGGGTGTAATGCCCATTCGGTTTCCTGAATGGTGTGTCGACTGAGAAAATCCGCTTCCCAGTTCAGTACACCTGGAACAAACACTGCTGACAATGCTGGGAGATGGAGTTCTGCCCACCTTAGTATGGGAGTTACTTCCTCCATCAATCTTTTGCTGTAAGTTCCTCCCTGATGATTGAGGTACGCTACTGCATTGTCTGAGCGAATCTGGACTTCCTTGCAGACTGTCCTTTGCCTGAACTAGAGCCATATAAATGGCCTTTATTTCCAACAGATTTATTGGCAGGAGACTTTCCCTTACGGTCCATTTTCCTGGAACCAAAGGCTTCCGAGTACCGCACCTCAGCCTTGAAGACTGGCATCTGTTGTCAGGACTTGCAATTCTTATATCCAAAAGGGTCACCGCTTGTTTAAATGGTCTGTCTGTAGCCACCACGCTAGAGACCTTTTTACGTTTACTGGAAACTTTATCATCTGCTTTTTTATTGTCTGATGATTTCCGTTCCATTTGGTCAGAATAAGGTGCTGTAATGGTCTAGAGTGGGTTTGCGTATATTCCACCATGTCGAAGGTTGATACCATCAGACCCAACAGTCGCATTGCTGCATGGACTGACATTGTCTGGGTGTGCAACACTTCCTGAGTCATGACCTGCACGTTGACTATCTTTTCCTCTGGTAAGAAAACTTTCTGTAGACCTGAATCCAATATGGCCCCCAAATGAACCATCCGCTGTGACGGATTCAGAGACAACTTTTCCCAATTTATGAGCCAACCGTGTCTCTGTAAACAAAACTATTGTCTGTTGAAGATGGCTCAAAAGTAACTCCTGTGAATGTGCTAGGATTAACAGGTCATCTAGGTATGGGAATATTCTTATCCCCTGCTTGCGGAGATAAGCTGCCATAACCACCATAATTTTGGTAAATACCCTGGGTGCTATAGGCACATGTAGGTAAGCATCCTGTACATCCAGAGATACCATGTAATCTCCCGGTTTTATAGCCAACATTATGGAGCGTAATGTCTCCATGTGGAACCTTGGAATCCAAAATGTATTTGTTTAACATTTTCAGATTGAGAATTGGTCGAAATGACCCATTTGGCTTCTGGATCAGAAATAGATTGGAATAAAACCCCTGTCCCCTTTGTGATGAAGGTACTGGGACAATCACACCTGACTGCAGTAATTTTTGGACTGCTTCTTGCAGGGCATTGGCCTTCGACTCTATACGAGACGGGCTGGTGCAAAAAAATCTTTGAGGAAGCTGCCTCCTGAATGGGAACCCATACCCCTGAGATACCACCTTCTGCACCCAAGCATCTGTTGTCGACTGTTGCCATATGTGTGCAAAATGAAGGAGTCGGCCCCCAACCCTGGAATCTTCCAGGCGGAGGCCCGTCTCTTCAGGCTGATGGTTTCTGTTCAGGCTTGGAAGCTGGCTTTCTACTAGCCCATTGCTTCCTACCCCTGACCGATCTATTGGACTGGGGTTGCTTGGACTCCTCTTTAGCTTTCACTTTGCCTTGCCATCGAAATGGCCGAAACTTCGAACCCTTGGTCTTAGGGTTATAACTAGCCAGAAATCTGACCTTCTTTGATTCAGCTTCCAATTCTAGAATATCAGACAATTGTTTTCCAAACAATATATTACCAATGAAAGGCAATGCTTCCAATTCTTTCTTGGATTCAGCATCTGCTTTCCAGGTACGTAGCCAAACTGCTCTACGAGCGGCTACTGTCAAGGCTGAAGCTTTGGAAGCAATTGAACCCATATCAATTGCTACTTCTTCCAAATATTGGGCGGCTTGTCTCAAACGGCTCAAATCATACTCTTGCTCCCTATTAGGAGGAGAGAGGCCATTCTCTAGTTCCTCTATCCATTCGCCCATTGCCTTTGCTATCCAGGCCGAAGCCATAGCAGGTCTTACCGCTGCTCCTGAGAGAGAAAATATATTTTTCAAGAAGCTATCTACCCTTCTGTCTGTGTCATTTAATGAGGTAGATGACAGTGGTAAAGCAGATTTATGCACAAGTTGCAGTACATGTGCATCTACTTTCGGAGGAACTTCTCTTTTCGAACAATCCGCAGCTGGAAATGGATAATAAGAATCTTATTTTTTTCGGAATCTTATACTTTTTACTGGGCGTCGCCCAGGATTCATCCATCGTTTCCATCAACTCATCTGACGCTGGGAATTCAGTTTTAACTGTCTTTGTTCGTTTAGGTGCTTTAGATTTTGACACTGTTTTGGCTGAATCTTCCAAAGAGAGAACAGCCTTCATAGCATCAATAAGTTCAGCTACATCCTCTGAACTAAAACTCTGCGACTGATCATCATACGGAGTATTTGAATATACTGTATCATCATCTGTTGTATCATCTTGTGTAGTCTGCCACATAGACGCATCGGTCTTAGTCTTACCTGTCCCTTGGTTACCTGTAGAGGCTACTGGAACCAACCCGTAGGAAGGGAGCTGCATGTATGGGTTAATAGTGTAACCTAACCCCTGGGGTGGTGCTGCCGGAGTTAACCTGTCCGCTATTGAAGACAAAGTCTGTGCGAACCTACTCCATGGTGGCTCTGCTGGTTGTTGAACCAAATCCTGTTTTTTACTTTGCTGAAAAGCAAAACAGTTTGCACACAACCCCTCATAAGTGACCAACTGGCCTATACCAATTAACCCTGTTTTACAAGATAAACATGTTAGGGATGTAGGAGTGCCTGATAAATTCTCCTCGTCACTTTTGCCGCTCACAGACATGGTAATATTCTGTTAATGACTACACAATTTGTTACTGAAAATCACCTATATATGGATATATAGAAGTGAGATCAATCTGACCACAACCGTGCACCTGAATTGAGGTTCAGAACAGGACTAACAACATAAAAAAGTCAGCACACATACTAGCAGTCAGTGACATGTTAAGGCATTAAACATTGTCATATGAGAATACAACCCCCATAACAACTTAAAAGTAAGTAGGAAAATTGTACTTCTGTTTTTAACTGTTTTTTTTTCAAACATAACATGCAGAAACAACAGTAATATACAGGTCTCATATGCAATATGTACTAAAATTAACAATTCATACTAACAAGTAGAGAGAATTTTTAGTACTGTATACCCTTCCTCCATAGAGCGGGATACAGGGAGACTCACCACACTTCCATATCCAAACAAATACGTTCGCAAGACGCTGAGTGGATTCAGACGCTACTGGTGTACACTGCCGTTCTGATAACTGATGCAAGACACGGACGCTCACTAACAGACACGGACGCTCAGTGAAATGCCACGTGTATGTAGACGCTAAGGCCTGCGACTCGGTCCGGCCATCTCTAGTGTACACAACCGCAGCGTCTAAGCTGCGACCGAGTACCCTCGTGGTAGCGTCTGAGACGGAAGTGAGGTTCATGGACGGGAGATGCGCGGAAATTGGTCATGAACTTGGGGGAGGGGCGGCCAGGAGAGCGTCTGATTCCCCCCGTTGACTTAAACTTTAAGGATCGCGGCCTCAACCTAGTCCTGGCGGCAATGATCCCTAGAGCGTAGCGCTGTCGCACCAGAGAGTGTTCGGTGCATCAACACACTGTTTGTAGTCTCCACCAATACAGTGTAGCTGTGTCCGGAACCCCTAGTAAGAGGAAATCCATAGATTTACCTTCTCCCCATGCTCCGGCCACAGCCTGGTTACGTCTGCTGGACCTGCTAGAACATCCGACACAGACGCCCGTCGAGACAGCACTGTACCGCGAAGGTAAGCGTTGTTGTGACCTGGTGGGGAGTTGATGGAGCGACTCTTTCTAGTATGCGTTTAAGACGCTATTAAGAAAAGTCACTCAAAAAAACATAGTAAGACTATAAAAATAACATAAACAAAGCTTCAGACTGCTTTATTAACAGCAGCCCTGTGACCATGGTCCGGCTCCTGCCGCACCAAACAAAAAACTGATTTGACTGAGTCAGTGGGCGGGATTATATGGTGAAGCCCTGATGCATCCTGGGAGGCCAGAAAGCTCGTGACCGTTTGGTGCCATTTCCGCTGTCGCTCCGGCATATCCCAATGTTATCCTGTGGATAATCTGTGGACCCAGCCAGAGAAAAATACAATTAGACATGTATATTAAAATACATTGTTAATATAATCCCTTAATGTGGAACAATATAAGCACCAACATAGCACCAATATTGATTAAGCAAGAAAATCTGCGGTTTGGAAGTCCTCCGATTCCTTAATGCTGAACAATATATACACCAATATAACTCCAATATACATGAGGTAAAAAAAATCTGTAATTGAAAGTCCTCCAAATCAGTATATCATGATGTAAATCTCTCTATGATATAAAAGCAGACTAATGACTGCTCTTTCCACATGGCTCCATGGATCTGAGGAAGTCACTGACACCTGTTATAGGCAGAGAAACGCATTATCAAGTATTTGGTGAGCACTTGTCAGACTCTGGTGCTATTGCAAAAAAGCTGCGAGAACTCTATCTGTTTACCTCCGAACCTATAGATGGCCACATGGGATTAAAAAAGACCACTCTGTGATGTAATTAAATGATAATAACTGCAGTGTACCTAAAGAGGCTGCCTATCCTTATATCCCAGCCTGTGAGTATAACTAAACAAGAAGGACTTATGCCCAGCTGTCCTCATTGGAAAACACACTCATTAGTCTGCTTTTCTCTATCGTCCTAGTGGATGCTGGGGTTCCTGAAAGGACCATGGGGAATAGCGGCTCTGCAGGAGACAGGGCACAAAAAGTAAAGCTTTTCCAGATCAGGTGGTGTGCACTGGCTCCTCCCCCTATGACCCTCCTCCAGACTCCAGTTAGATTTTTGTGCCCGGCCGAGAAGGGTGCAATCTAGGTGGCTCTCCTAAAGAGCTGCTTAGAAAAAGTTTAGCTAGGTTTTTTATTTTACAGTGATTCCTGCTGGCAACAGGATCACTGCAGCGAGGGACTGAGGGGAGAAGGAGTCAACTCACCTGCGTGCAGGATGGATTGGCTTCTTGGCTACTGGACATCAAGCTCCAGAGGGACGATCACAGGTACAGCCTGGATGGTCACCGGAGCCGCGCCGCCGGCCCCCTTGCAGATGCTGAAGTCAGAAGAGGTCCAGAATCGGCGGCTGAAGACTCCTGCAGTCTTCTAAAGGTAGCGCACAGCACTGCAGCTGTGCGCCATTTTCCTCTCAGCACACTTCACACGCGGTCACTGAGGGTGCAGGGCGCTGGGGGGGGGCGCCCTGGGAGGCAAATGTAACCTATATAAAGGCTAAAAATACCTCACATATAGCCCCCAGAGGCTATATGGAGATATTTAACCCCTGCCTGATTTCTCTAAATAGCGGGAGACGAGCCCGCCAGAAAAGGGGCGGGGCCTATCTCCTCAGCACACGGCGCCATTTCCTCTCACAGCTCCGCTGGTCAGGACGGCTCCCAAGTCTCTCCCCTGCACTGCACTACAGAAACAGGGTAAAACAGAGAGGGGGGGCAAATTTATGGCGATATTTTGATATAACAAAGCAGCTATAAGGGAGCACTTATTATAAGGCTATCCCTGATATATATATATAGCGCTTTTGGTGTGTGCTGGCAAACTCTCCCTCTGTCTCCCCAAAGGGCTAGTGGGTCCTGTCTTCGTTAGGAGCATTCCCTGTGTGTCTGCTGTGTGTCGGTACGTGTGTGTCGACATGTATGAGGACGATATTGGCGTGGAGGCGGAGCAATTGCCAAATATGAGGATGTCACCCCCTAGGGAGTCGACACCGGAATGGATGCCTTTATTTATGGAACTACGGGATAGTGTCAACACGCTAAAGCAGTCGTTTGACGACATGAGACGGCCGGACAATCAATTAGTGCCTGTCCAGGCGACTCAAACACCGTCAGGGGCTGTGAAACGCCCTTTGCCTCAGTCGGTCGACACAGACCCAGACACAGGCGATGACTCCAGTGGTGACGGTGACGAATCAACCGTATTTTCCAGTAGGGCCACACGTTATATGATTTTGGCAATGAAGGAGGCGTTACATTTAGCTGATACTACAGGTACCACTAAACAGGGTATTATGTGGGGTGTGAAAAAACTACCTATAGTTTTTCCTGAATCAGAAGAATTAAATGACGTGTGTAATGAAGCGTGGGTTGCCCCTGATAAAAAGCTGATAATTTCAAAGAAATTATTGGCATTATACCCTTTCCCGCCAGAGGTTAGGGAGCGCTGGGAAACACCTCCTAGGGTGGACAAGGCGCTAACACGCTTATCTAAACAAGTGGCGTTACCCTCTCCTGAGACGGCAGCACTTAAAGATCCATCAGATAGGAGGATGGAAAATATCCAAAAAAGTATATACACACATGCAGGTGTTATACTACGACCATCTATAGCGACTGCCTGGATGTGCAGTGCTGGGGTAGTTTGGTCAGAGTCCCTGATTGAAAATATTGATACCCTGGACAGGGACAATATTTTACTGTCGTTAGAACAAATAAAGGATGCATTTCTTTATATGCGTGATGCACAGAGGGATATCTGCACACTGGCATCACGGGTAAGTGCTATGTCCATTTCGGCCAGAAGAACTTTATGGACGCGACAGTGGACAGGCGATGCGGATTCAAAACGGCATATGGAAGTTTTGCAGTATAAAGGGGAGGAGTTATTTGGAGTCGGTCTATCAGATTTGGTGGCCACGGCTACAGCCGGGAAATCCACCTTTCTACCTCAAGTCACTCCCCAACAGAAAAAGGCACCGACCTTTCAACCGCAGCCCTTTCGTTCCTTTAAAAATAAGAGAGCAAAGGGCTATTCATATCTGCCACGAGGCAGAGGTCGAGGGAAGAGACAGCAACAGGCAGCTCCTTCCCAGGAACAGAAGCCCTCCCCGGCTTCTACAAAAGCCTCAGCATGACGCTGGGGCTTCTCAAGCGGACTCGGGGACGGTGGGGGGTCGTCTCAAAAATTACAGCGCGCAGTGGGCTCACTCGCAAGTAGATCCCTGGATCCTGCAGATAATATCTCAGGGGTACAGGTTGGAATTAGAGACAGATCCACCTCGCCGTTTCCTGAAGTCTGCTTTACCAACGTCCCCCTCCGAAAGGGAGACGGTTTTGGAAGCCATTCACAAGCTGTACTCTCAGCAGGTGATAGTCAAGGTACCTCTTCTACAACAAGGGAAGGGGTATTATTCCACTCTTTTTGTGGTACCGAAGCCGGATGGCTCGGTAAGGCCTATTCTAAATCTGAAGTCCTTGAACCTGTACATAAAGAAGTTCAAGTTCAAGATGGAGTCACTCAGAGCAGTGATAGCGAACCTGGAAGAGGGGGACTTTATGGTATCCTTGGACATCAAGGATGCGTATCTCCACGTTCCAATTTACCCCTCACACCAGGGGTACCTCAGGTTCGTTGTACAAAACTGTCACTATCAGGTTCAGACGCTGCCGTTCGGATTGTCCACGGCACCTCGGGTCTTTACAAAGGTAATGGCCGAGATGATGATTCTTCTTCGAAGAAAAGGCGTATTAATTATCCCATACTTGCACGATCTCCTAATAAGGGCAAGGTCCAGAGAACAGCTTGAGATGGGATTAGCACTGTCTCAAGAAGTGCTAAAACAGCACGGGTGGATTCTGAATATTCCAAAATCCCAGTTAATGCCGACAACTCGTCTGCTGTTCCTAGGGATGATTCTGGACACGGTTCAGAAAAAGGTTTTTCTCCCGGAGGAAAAAGCCAAGGAGTTATCCGAGCTTGTCAGGAACCTCCTAAAACCAGGAAAGGTGTCTGTACATCAATGCACAAGAGTCCTGGGAAAAATGGTGGCTTCTTACGAAGCAATTCCATTCGGCAGATTCCACGCAAGAATTTTCCAAAGGGATCTGTTGGACAAATGGTCAGGGTCGCATCTTCAGATGCACCTACGGATAACCCTGTCTCCAAGGACAAGGGTGTCTCTTCTGTGGTGGTTGCAGAGTCCTCATCTATTGGAGGGCCGCAGATTCGGCATACAGGATTGGATCCTGGTGACCACGGACGCCAGCCTGAGAGGCTGGGGAGCAGTCACACAAGGAAGAAACTTCCAGGGAGTATGGACGAGCCTGGAAACGTCTCTTCACATAAACATTCTGGAACTAAGAGCAATATACAATGCTCTAAGCCAGGCAGAACCTCTGCTTCAAGGAAAACCGGTGTTGATCCAGTCGGACAACATCACGGCAGTCGCCCATGTGAACAGACAGGGCGGCACAAGAAGCAGGAGTGCAATGGCAGAAGCTGCAAGGATTCTTCGCTGGGCAGAGAATCATGTGATAGCACTGTCAGCAGTGTTCATCCCGGGAGTGGACAACTGGGAAGCAGACTTCCTCAGCAGACACGATCTTCACCCGGGAGAGTGGGGACTTCATCCAGAAGTCTTCCACATGCTGGTAACCCGTTGGGAAAGACCAATGGTGGACATGATGGCGTCTCGCCTCAACAAAAAACTGGACAGGTATTGCGCCAGGTCAAGAGATCCGCAGGCAATAGCTGTGGACGCGCTGGTAACGCCTTGGGTGTACCAGTCGGTGTATGTGTTTCCTCCTCTGCCTCTCATACCAAAAGTATTGAGAATTATACGGCAAAGAGGCGTGAGAACGATACTAGTGGTTCCGGATTGGCCAAGAAGGACTTGGTACCCGGAACTTCAAGAGATGATCACGGAAGATCCGTGGCCTCTACCTCTAAGGAGGGACTTGCTTCAGCAGGGTCCCTGTCTGTTTCAAGACTTACCGCGGCTGCGTTTGACGGCATGGCGGTTGAACGCCGGATCCTAAAGGAAAAAGGCATGCCGGAAGAAGTCATTCCTACTTTGATTAAAGCAAGGAAGGAAGTAACCGTGCAACATTATCACCGAATTTGGCGAAAATATGTTGCGTGGTGCGAAGATCGGAGTGCTCCGACGGAGGAATTTCAACTGGGTCGATTCCTACATTTCCTGCAATCAGGATTGTCTATGGGTCTCAAATTGGGATCTATTAAGGTTCAAATTTCGGCCCTGTCGATTTTCTTTCAAAAAGAATTGGCTTCAGTCCCTGAAGTCCAGACCTTTGTTAAGGGAGTGCTGCATATACAGCCTCCTGTGGTGCCTCCAGTGGCACCGTGGGATCTCAATGTGGTTTTGGACTTTCTAAAATCTCATTGGTTTGAACCACTAAAAAAGGTGGATTTGAAATATCTCACATGGAAAGTGACCATGCTTCTAGCCCTGGCTTCGGCCAGGAGAGTGTCAGAACTGGCAGCTTTATCTTACAAAAGCCCATATCTGATTTTCCATTCGGACAGGGCAGAACTGCGGACTCGTCCGCATTTTCTCCCTAAGGTGGTGTCAGCATTTCATCTGAACCAGCCTATTGTAGTGCCTGCGGCTAAAAGTGACTTGGAGGACTCCAAGTTACTGGACGTTGTCAGAGCATTAAAAATATATATTGCAAGGACAGCTGGAGTCAGAAAATCTGACTCGTTGTTTATATTGTATGCACCCAACAAGATGGGTGCTCCTGCGTCTAAGCAGACGATTGCTCGTTGGATCTGTAGCACAATCCAACTTGCACATTCTGTGGCAGGCCTGCCACAGCCTAAATCTGTAAAGGCCCACTCCACAAGGAAGGTGGGCTCATCTTGGGCGGCTGCCCGAGGGGTCTCGGCATTACAACTTTGCCGAGCAGCTACGTGGTCAGGGGAGAACACGTTTGTAAAATTTTACAAATTTGATACTCTGGCTAAGGAGGACCTGGAGTTCTCTCATTCGGTGCTGCAGAGTCATCCGCACTCTCCCGCCCGTTTGGGAGCTTTGGTATAATCCCCATGGTCCTTTCAGGAACCCCAGCATCCACTAGGACGATAGAGAAAATAAGATTTTACTTACCGATAAATCTATTTCTCGGAGTCCGTAGTGGATGCTGGGCGCCCATCCCAAGTGCGGATTATCTGCAATAATTGTACATAGTTATTGTTAACTAATTCGGGTTATTGTTGAAGGAAGCCATCTTTCAGAGGCTCCGCTGTTATCATACTGTTAACTGGGTTTAGATCACAAGTTGTACGGTGTGATTGGTGTGGCTGGTATGAGTCTTACCCGGGATTCAAAATCCTCCCTTATTGTGTACGCTCGCCCGGGCACAGTACCTAACTGGAGTCTGGAGGAGGGTCATAGGGGGAGGAGCCAGTGCACACCACCTGATCTGGAAAAGCTTTACTTTTTGTGCCCTGTCTCCTGCGGAGCCGCTATTCCCCATGGTCCTTTCAGGAACCCCAGCATCCACTACGGACTCCGAGAAATAGATTTATCGGTAAGTAAAATCTTATTTTATATCATATGAAGATTTACATCATGATATGCTGATTTGGAGGACTTTTAAATGACAAATTCATGTATATTGGAGCTATATTGGTGCAAATATTGTTCAGCATTAAGGAAGCGGAGGAATTCCAAACCACAGATTTTCTTGCATTATCAATATTGGTGTTATGTTGGTGCTTATATTGTTCCACATTAAGGGATTATATTAACAAGATGTATTTTAATATACGTGTTTAACAGTGGAGTAACTCCCAGAGACATCGGAGGCACTGGCTGCCGGGCTCCAGCTATCAGAGGGGGACCAAGATAGAAAGACTGAGGTGGCTGCTGAACTACGACAGATCTCTCTCCACTCATTTCAAAGTGATTTCCTACAGTCACTGCTGACTGTTGTCCTTGTTCACAAACCCCCATTGCGGCCCCCTTGAGTTGAAGAGTCTCAGAATGTGTGATAACAGAACAAAGTGTATAGTGCAGAGGTTCTCAAACTTGGTCCTCGTGGGCCCACACAGTGCATGTTTTGCAGGTCTCCTCACAGAATCGCAAGTGAAATAATTAGCTCCACCTGTGGACCTTTTAAAATGTGTCAGTGAGTAATTAATACACCTGTGCACCTGCTGGGTTACCTGCAAAACATGCACTGTGTGGGCCCACGAGGACCGAGTTTGAGAACCTCTGATATAGTGTATATAGTGAGCTACAGCTCTGCTGTTGTGTTTTATATGAGGAAAGAAAGAAGAGCAGACGTTGTTTTAAGGAAATGCACTAATTATTACAATAAACCTCTTAGGAAGAGGTGGTTACCAAAGCTTGGCGAAAGATAAAATTGTAAGGGATAATGTACCAACCAATCAACTCCTGTCATTTTCCACCTCCTACTCTGCCTACGGGCGCCTGGTATGAACTTCATTCCTGGTGCCTAATTGTTTTTAATTGAGAATGTTTTTTTTTTATATGCAATAAAAGGCATTCATTATTTTTCCAGATTGACTGAGTGCTGCCTGTATGCAGTAGAGCATTCCACATACAGTTTAATTGTAGGAAGCTGCTGTTTATTTGGATAAGACAATAATCTCCATCAGGGCCGACCTAGCCAACGCCTTCATGTTTGTGGCTGTGTTGTATTTCCTCTGATAGTTGTAGCCGTCGTCATTGAGAGAAACAAAGCAACATGTAAGAATTGTTATACAGATGTATAATGTGCAGGTGAGGCAAACTGCACTAGAGCCAGCAAAGCAGCTGCAATTGCCTGATAGTTAATATTGTAGTTATGGCAATAATACCAGTGGCGGATTTTCATTATGGGTTGCAGGACTGCAGACCTCTCCCTCCCCCCCTACCCCTTGGTACCAATCTGCCATCACAGCACAGAGTCTGTGAAGCCAAATGCAGTCCGTAAGACTGCACTGGCTTCACGGAGTCCTAACTGCCAGTCAAAGACACTGCAGGCTGTCCCATTGGGAGGTATTTCCTCCCTCTGGGACTGCCAGTCCGGGCTGTGAATAGCACATAGCAGAGCTGGCTTCCTGTAGGAAGCCACTCTCAGCCGTTCGGACAGCCCCAGGCGGTTTCTATGAGCTGCAGCCGATGCAGCCCATAGAAGCCGCAAGTGGCGCTGTACCGTTGCCACTACTGCGCATGCTCCGGTCCCAGTATCTATGAACGACATTGTACACTACAGATGTCGGGACCCGACTGGCCGGCGTCGGTGGGTACAAGGGAGCAGGGACCTGGTGGCAGGGACAAGGGAACCGGCAGCAAGACCAGAGGCAGACACCCTCCTCCATAAAGGTAGGAGCTGCCGCTGGTGATTACGCTATCATATCATATTTATACCTGTTAGTCAATGCAATCATTTTCTTTATAATGAATTGCAGAGCTGC
This sequence comes from Pseudophryne corroboree, assembly GCF_028390025.1. Taxonomy (NCBI): domain Eukaryota; kingdom Metazoa; phylum Chordata; class Amphibia; order Anura; family Myobatrachidae; genus Pseudophryne; species Pseudophryne corroboree. The sequence continues at coordinate 1,169,870,135 of NC_086444.1, forward strand.
CAACTGACCTAAGGGCTGAGGTTTATGATGGTTTTATTCACTGAATATACTGAAAATTATGTGTTAAATGGCAGCTGCGACATGAATAAAGCAGGTATTATACCAATAACAACACTAATGTAACATATTACTGCACTATTCAACAGACAGGTTGTAAAGTGGGCTGTGAAACGGATAATAACAAACCATCTACCGCAAATAGTTCCCAAGAATAATCTAACGTTGTGGAAAAAGCAACTAAAAAAGATCAGACACAATTGGCAAATTTTCCAAATTTGAGGTAAATTGGCTTCTGGCTAAAGAATATTATGCGTCCGTGGATCGCGCAGCCAACAACCTCTGCTCAAACAAACAGCAATATGCAATATTACAGCACTTCCTGTCTTCCTGCATAACAAATTCCTTTCAAACATCAGGTGCCACAATGTGTGAGATTGGGATATATAACCCTGCAGCCGACCAATGGTGTCCGGCAGTGATGGATGTGAATGGAAGGCGGATTTATCTGGATAGTTCCAATCCATTGAATGTACAGTAGTAATGTGATACACTCTCCTTCTTTCTCCTAGCACAGTGGTTCCCAAACTTTCTTGAATCACGGTACCCCGAGGATAAAAGATTTTTATTGATACATTTTGAAAAAAATATTAAATGAAGTAAATTGTGCCTACCTGTCAGTGGGGGTCATTCAGATCTGATTGCTACTGTGCGTTTTTTGCACAGCGGGCGATCAGATCCAAACTGCGCCTGCGTCTGAGCCGCAATGTGCAGGTGCGTCGGATGGTTACAACGGACATTGGCGGCTAGTGACGGGATGGTGCAAAGGATCCATTCGCACGGGCGTTCGCAAGGTGATTGACAGGAAGAGGCTGTTTGTGGGTGGCAACTGACCGTTTACAGGGAGTGTCTGGAAAAACGCAGGCAGGCTCAAGCAATTTCAGGAAGGGTGTCTGACGTCAGCTCCGGCACCGATCAGCAGGATTCAATCGCACTGGAAGAGTAAGTCCTGGGTTGCGCAGAGACTGCACACACTTATTTTGAGCAGCTCTGCTACACATAGGAACGCACACTTGCACAGCAAAAAAACACTCCCCCTGTAGGCGACGACTATCTAATCGCAGGACTGCAAAAAACGCAGCCCAGCGATCAGGTCTGAATGACCCCCTGTGTCATCCTTAGGGTTAGTTATGTGGTGGTGTACAGACTGCTTCTGATTGTTCACATGTTTTATGTTGGCAGCCAGTAGCACTGGTTTTGCCTATCACTTTGAACATAAATAATTTGGTTTGGTCCTGGACCACCAACCCGAAGCACCCCTGCAAGAGTCTTGTGGCACCCCAGGGTCCCTAGGCGCACAGTTTGGGAACCACTGTTCTAGCATATATCTGAAATGATGTGTGTCTTCTTTCCCCTGTGAAGTAACACTGCAGATAGGGAGGACACATAAAAGCACATACACTCTCCCAAAAGGCAATACAGGAACAAACCGGTCATCTCTGGTGGTTCCAAAGAGAAGATGATACTGGAACAGGTCAGAACCTCCTTCCCGAACACCGTGCCTGCCTCCTGCAGAAGAGAAGCCCATTGATACCCGATGACAGCAGAGGAGAGTCCCAATCAGAGACTTTGCTTAACTCTTTTCTGACCTCTCGGGGGTCCTTCATCAGAAGCATTCATGGCTTTAAACATGGTATGCAGTCAGCATACCGCTCGTCGGGATCCTGGCTGTCATGCAGGAATCCCGACTGGGGCATAGAGATGAGCGGGTTCGGTCCGAGTAAAACCGAATCCGCTCATCTCTACTGGGGCACCATACCGTCGTTGGTATACCGGCGAGGTAGGTGATTCCCCCTCTATGGGTGTCCAGGGGGGCTTCATTGCGCTCGATCCCCTGTCGGCATTCCCCCGCTCGGGATGCCGAAGTCGGTATACTGACCTTCGGCATCCCGTGCCGCGGGATACCATACCGATCCCCTAAACATAACCCCCTTAAATAGCACATGTTACTATGGGCCTAATTGAGGCCTGATCGCAGCAGCCAATTTGTTAGCAGTTTGGCAAAACCATGGCCCTCATTCCGAGTTGATCGGTCGCAAGGCGAATTTAGCAGAGTTACACACGCTAAGCCGCCGCCTACTGGGAGTGAATCTTAGCTTCTTAAAATTGCGACCGATGTATTCGCAATATTGCGATTACTAACTACTTAGCAGTTTCAGAGTAGCTCCAGACTTACTCTGCCTGTGCGATCATTTCAGTGCTTGTCGTTCCTGGTTGACGTCACAAACACACCCAGCGTTCGCCCAGGCACTCCCACCGTTTCTCCGGCCACTCCTGCGTTTTTTCCGGAAACGGTAGCGTTTTCATCCACACGCCCCTGAAACGCCGTGTTTCCGCCCAGTAACACCCATTTCCTGTCAATCACATTACGATCGCCGGAGCGAAGAAAAAGCCGTGAGTAAAAATACTTTCTTCATAGTAAAGTTACTTGGCGCAGTCGCAGTGCGAACATTGCGCATGCGCACTAAGCGGATTTTCTCTGCGATGCGATGAAAAATACCGAGCGAACAACTCGGAATGAGGGCCCATGTGCACTGCAGGGGGGAGAGGGGGGGCAGATATAACATGTGCAGAGAGAGTTATATTTGGGTGGGGTGTGTTCAAACTGAAATATAAATTGCAGTGTAAAAATAAAGCAGCCAGTATTTACCCTGCACAGAAACAATATAACCCACCCAAATCTAACTCTCTCTGCACATGTTATATCTGCCCCTGACCCCCGCCCCCCTGCAGTGCACATGGGGGGGGTCATTCCGAGTTGTTCGCTCGTTGCCGATTTTCGCTATGCTGCGATCTGTTGCTAATTGTGCATGTGCATGGTACGCAGAGCTCATGCGCTTAGTTATTTTACTAAAAACTTAGCAGTTCTGCTGTGGCTTCAGCGGCGCTTTTCAGTCGCACTGCTGATCGGTGTGTGATTGACAGGAAACGGGCGTTTCTGGGTGGCAACTCAGTGTTTTCACGGCGTTTGCAAAAAAACGCAGGCGTGCCAGGGAAAAACGCGGGAGTGGCTGGGGAAACGGGGGAGTGGCTGGCCGAATGCAGGGCGTGTTTGTGACGTCAAACCAGGAACTAAACGGACTGAGCTGATCGCAATCTGTGAGTAGGTCCAGAGTTACTCAGAAACTGCAAAGAATTATTTAGTAGCAATTCTGCTAATCTTTCGTTAGCAATTCTGCTAAGCTACGATACACTCCCAGAGGGCGGCGGCCTAGCGTGTGCAATGCTGCTAAAAGCAGCTAGCGAGCGAACAACTCGGAATGACCCCCATGGTTTTGCCCAACTGCTAACAAATTTGCTGCTGCGATCAGATCTGAATTACCCCCTATATTCAGCTGCCATTCACCACTGCTAATCTTCATTTCCAGCAGTCCATTTGCACATGTCCAAATCCAAGATGGCCACCATGCTTTCCAGGAAATAGCTGTAACGCCTCCCAGGAAATAAGGTGGCCACCGTGAGTTCCAGTATGAGTTTGAAATAGCAGAAAATATCTGTAAAACCTGCCAAAAAGGAAGTTGACCACCGGGGCCGAAAGCAGTGGCATGAGAGTGGACTATTGCCAGCCTGAGCCAAGGACCAGAGAGCCTACCCTGGGTGTCTTCTGGTGCAAAACATCTCACATGCTCATTTAAAGAACTGATCATTGCCATGTTCTTCCCAATATACAAAAGGACCCCCTAAAGGCCCATAATCTCTGGGTGTAACATCTTAACTAGCAGTATGTCAGCTATGATTGACTTTTACCTCCAGCTTACAGAAACATACCTTAGGGACACTGGGGATGTTTTAAGAAAGAATTCCAATTTAGAATGGAAACAAAGCTTCATTCTCTGTAGTGCTGATGTCAGCACTTTATATATGATAATCAGTGGTGGAAGTAGACATTTTTCTTAGTAGTACTGATAGTAAAAATGGGCGTGGTCGTGTGCCATGAAGGGGCGTGGCCACACAAGACTAGGGGAGTGGCTACATGACAATAGGGGCATGGCCACATTATGCCAGACACCGTAATGCCCCTTACACATTATGCCAAGCACCGTAATGTCCATTAGATATTATGCCACACACCGTAATGCTTATTACACATTGCTCCACACACCGTAATGCTTATTACACATCATACCACACACCGTAATTCATATTACACGTTATGCCACACACCGTAATGCTTATTACACATTATGACAAATACCGATCAGCGTGCATTCCGACAAGTCGGGTTTACCTGACTTGTCGGAATAAATGGGGTCCTAATGAATAGGTCGGAATCCCTTCCAACCTAAAACTGTCGGAAGCTGCTGTCTTTCCGACAAGACGGCAGCTTCCGACAGTTATTGAATATACCCCATTGTTGCAATTAAAAATGAAGTATCTCGCCAATTTACCATGCTGGGACAGTGGCTCCGATAGGAACCCGTTTCTGCAAAGTGTAAAAGTAAAGTGATAGCCAATGCTTACTTCTCAATTCTGGACCTGCACGTGCTACTGTACCCATTCTATGAATCCCACACCTGATCAGTTTTGCATAATGTAGCCCATAGGCTGCAATGGCTAATGGCCAACATCCGGAGCTTGATAAATTCAACAGTTCAGCAGACCCCGTGGAAACCTATAAGGCAGGGGATATCTGCTGCGGTCCCCCATACATAGGGGCATATGTATTAAGCCTGGAGAAGGCATAAATCAGTGATAAGTGCAAGGTGATAACGCACCAGCCAATCAGCTCATGACTGTCAATTTACATATTGGAGCTGATTGGCTGGTGCGTTATCACCTTGCACTTATCACAGCTTTATCCCTTCTTTATGCTTTCTCCAGGCTTAATACATCTGCCCAATAATCTGGGTGATACGTAATATCTGTGAGTACCCCACTAATATATGTTTTTGGGGGATGTGCGGCAAATATATTTTGATAAATATGCACCAAATAATGAATGGAAGACTCACCAGTCGCAAAAGGTAAGGAGCTCTAAAAATTCATAAAGATGGAGTTTCCAGATTGCAGATACCCCACAGCAGGGAAGAACATCTATTTCATTCTGAGGGAAAAGTGGGATCGGTATTGTATCCCGCCACACGGGATGCCGGAGGTCAGTATACTGACATCGGCATCCCGAGCAGTGGAATGCCGGCAGGGGACGAGCGCAACAAAGCCCCTTGCGGGCTCGCGACGTTCGCCACGCTGCGAGCTCAGTCATGGACACTCATAGAAGAGGAATCACCTACCTCGCCAGTATACCGGCAGCGGTATGGTGCCCCAGTTGGGATCCCGGTGTAAGTATTGTGACAATGGGATCCTGGTGAGTGGTACTGTATGCTGACCACACACCTGAAAAGCAAATGTATTAAAGCACCAACAGCTAGAACTATAAGATGGATGAATCTAGCTATCTGAGAAAGTATCAACCACCCCATCTGATCCCATTTCTCCATGGCATCCTCTGTCTGGTTACAATAAATTCATAGAGCAGCAATAGTATAAATATTTTTTTTCTTTAAATTGCAAGTTAAGGCCCGTACACATACACACTGGCAGATATATCGGCCGTTCTATTGAACGGCCGATATATCGCGGGTCCGTCGTCCGACGTATACGGGCGATATGTCTGTGAACTCCGTCGTTCACAGACTTATCGCGGCGGCCCTGCAGCATAGCCGATGGCCAATATATCTACCGATATATTGGCGCATCGCTGTGTGTGTACCGGGGACAAGCCGACCGCCCGTACACATGCTGCGGCAGCCGGCGGTGATTGACATCTGAACTGGGTGGCCATGCGTACACGCCCGCTGTCAAAGTCAAAAATATTACATAGAGAGACCATATAAACTGCACACATATAAGTCGCTATACTTGCAAATATGCGCAGCGAGCACAGCAATATATGGAAACACACGCATTTGCTCGGACATGGCACAGAGATGGATTCGGCACTTGTTTCATACAGTACATGGTTATAATAATGAACAGCACCAGACATCATGGAGATTTAGAATTGGCTAATGAATTAATGTCATGGATGTGTATCATTCGAACCGAACCAGATAAACACATCATGTTTGGTATTGAAGCAAGCAGAATGAGGTGTGGGTTAGTTTGAGGCCTGTTGTGGGACATTGCAGCAGATAGATATGATTATATGTATAAAAGCTAAGATCATATTGTTAGAACAATGGATGCTCAAGTCAACCTTTTACTAAGTTTTCAGGGCTGAACCTGATTAGCACATACAAAGAGAATGGTGATTCAATACAAAGGAGAAAGAAAGACCCCTCCCCCAGGTACTGGTCAAACAGGAAGGTAGTGGTCAGGTGTGGCCTCAGAGAACAGATGTAATGTAGCTACACTCACAGACACACACACAGCTACCTGGCACCAAGCAGCATGGCGGCTGAATCCCCAGGACATCTTCCAAACTAAAGGCTAAGTATTGAACTTCACATGGCTAGATAAGGAAACAGACAGATTGCTTTCTGGTTTAAATAGGATATTGTAACTTGGTTGTGTGATTGTTGGGTGTTTGTGGATACTCTGTGAAGTCTGTGATAAATTGGAACAGTATACAATCTGTAGCATAGTATTTGTGGTATTTGTTTGCCTATGGAGATTTAAAATAGATTGTGCTGGTTAGTTATAATATATATCCTGTTAATCATAAATACCACCATGCAGTTACGTTTGTGTTAATTACATTGTGATCTGGTCTTGTGATGAATATGCTCTGGTTATTGAGATACTGAAGTTGTTTGGGATGTGGAATTATGAGATGGTTCTAGGAAGTTGGATTACATTGTGAAAGGTGATTTAGATGGTTTGGAATTGTAAAATCAGAACATATGCATTGTTTTGAGGCTTGGACATTTTGGAATAAAGTGCCATGTGTTTGGACCTGCAAATCTAAAATGGCTGCTGCTGGATGTCTTCCCCTCCCCCTTTCAGCCATGTGGTGTGGTCTTTGGAATCAAGTGGAGGTTTCTCAAAATGGAGTCTAGCTTCCATCCCATGCTGTATTCAGCATTGACTAACTGCGCAGCGATTGTCTCTCACATGTGTAGTTTTATCTGCAACCATGTTGTCTCTTATTTAATGTTATCATGAGCCATTTCTCTCTATCTCTCTCTCCTTCTCTTCCCCTTCCATTTTCCCATAAATAGTAATTGTATTGTATTTCTAGTGTAGCTATTTTGGTTAGGAAGTCTTTGTTATATTGTAGTGTATCATTTGTACTGTTATCCCCTTTTTACCAGTATATTAGATATAATACAGTTAATAGGCTTTGGACCCTAAACCAGTATCTGTGTATTTCCTATAGTGTTAAGTGTTCACTTGAGCGTCGGTGACGCACAAGCAGCTTTGTAGTTAGTCAGGTTACACAAGGTTGCACTTACACCCTGTATTCACATTAAGGTATTCTGTGTATTTCATTGTTAAAAGGTTTAGACATAAAGGTATAGCTTTGTGAGCGTCTGCGCCGCTGGTGACCTCCTCGTGGTCTCGAGCGTATGCTACGCCATAGCGAATCATTACTCTAGTCATAACCAATAAAGTGTCCTGTGATCACTGGGCCGTGAGCGAACGTGACGCTTGAGCGTCTCGCCTACGGCTGAGCGATCGTTACGCAACCAGCGTACCCTTGCGATACTTCTTAAGTAAACAGCGTACAGTGTTCTTAGACCTCATAAAGGGTTGTTTATACGACAAAAGTATTTAGTATTGTCAATTGGGGGACTCGTCCTATCCTTCACATATCTCTGCTAGGTAATATCAGCAGACATTATCCATCAGCAAAGGGCGGGATCATATTCCTTGCAGTGCTGATTGGATAAGCGTCTGTTTCGCTTAGTAAAGGGTGCTGAGGGAATCCGGGACCGGAGGTAAGAACAGTACGCTATTGTCTTTGAAAATCTGGTTTTTATTTCAATTTGGTGCCAACTACACACTCAGGCCTAGAATAACTTTAGGAGTTTTGAATGATGACTTTCTTTGTGACAAGAGGCCGCATGGTCTGTCCACCATTTTGTGTGACCCTCATGGAGGTGGAAGGGGGAGGAGCAGCGGCCATTTTGGGAAGGTCAATTTTTTTTTTTTTCTGAGCGGCTGGTTTTCAGTTGACTCAGGAAACAATCAGCCATCCACTGTCAAAAAGAAATCATCATTTAATGAGGTTTTTTTTTTTTATGCATTTATTTAATCTATATCATAGTCAATCATAGGTAATAGTGATTGGTACTTATATGTAATATCTATATGCGTGTGCTTACATCAATGTATGTTATTAGATTAAATTTAGAATTGCATTTTCATCTGTGTAAGTTTCACATCTCACCTTCCTGTTTGCCATTTGCATTGATAACGTGCTGAGAAAAAAACAAGCACACAGCATAGAAGATACTGTGTGGTGTTTGGTAAGCGTTTATATAGTGAAATATCGCTTACAGTAAGGCGATACAGAAGCCACAAGACAATAGCACACATTTGTTCAGTTTCCAAAATTTAGTTTAAATACCTTACTTTACTGTAACGCCTCTGGGGAGAGCTATCAGACTACGGGAAATGATTTTTCTGATCAGAAAACTATAAGAATGATAGTGGGTTGAAAACGGTATGAGTGTATTGAATCCCGCTTTGTGGACTTTGTGATCTATGTGATAAAACGGTATTGAATTCCGCTTTGTGGACTTTGTGATCTGTGTGATCTATGTGGAACGTGATGAGCACGATCTGAGTGAAAACGTGCAACAGAGTGTGATAAAGTTTTCGTTGTATTACGCTCTGGCTGTTTTGGAGCACAGTAGGGAGACTCCAATGATCCTACCATTTATGGGCAACAAGTGTCTATAAGTGGTACGATTGGACCGCACGGTTGTATGTGTGACCAATAACGCAACGTGATATGAGGTCGTATATCCATGCGTAAATCTTGCCCTCATACGTGTTGTAGGGAGCACATGCAAGCGTGATTTGTGTAAAGAAAAAGGAAGGGAATTTTCTCAGGAAAATCTCTAGAGATAGGGCCTGCAACGGCTACACGTGTCTGCTAGAAGGCGGAACGGGGATACCCGGAGCAGAAGAAGTTCAGTGGAAGAGCTTTAAGGATTTCCAACGAAGTTCTGTGTTTGGTGCATTTTAGGAAGTTTTTCTGTGTTAAAAAGGTCCACAATGGCAGCCAAGTGCACAACACAGAGACGGTCGGAGGTCAGGATTCAGACTCCAGAGGCTTGCAGACCCCGAGGGTCTGCTCGGTTAGTAATGTGGGGGAAATATGGTCCCCACACTGAGACCTTTTGTGATGAATGGACACGAATGACTGCGGGGGATAAGGCACCATTTCCCGGGATAGGTAGTTTTGACTTAGAGGTGTTGCATAATTTAAGGCAAAGGATCAGTCTCATAAAATCCTGGAAACAACGAGTTAAACATGATGATTGTTTGCAGTTATGGCAACAGGAAAGTGAAATGCAAAGAAATGTAACTTACATATCTAACTTTCATCTTGAGAGGAGAGACATGGCATTGAAGAGGATTATGGTTGCAGAGAAATGGCACAATGTTGTACGATAAAAATGCACTTAGTAACTGTATTAAGAATGAAAGTGTTAAATGTAATAATGTTTATGAAAATGAAAGTGTAAAAATTACAAACGTTAACCTGTGCAAGTCGCACCCCATGTTAAACTTCCCTCAGGATTACCAACAAGAAAGTGAGCCCAGAACGATGTCGGCACCTCTTAAAGAAGCCATCCTACAAGACATCCAGGTGGACGCGACCAAATTGGTAAAGGCAATAATCAAACCCCCCTAACGGAGGGTCAGGTGAGGTCGTGTCCACAGGTACGTACAATGTTTTATATCACGCACAAACAAATGTACCCCATATTATAAGACCAAAACAAGGTGATGTGATTGAGTTTAGTCCTGTCAGGGTGATCACAGTCCCCAATGGGAAGACTGATGATCAGGGAACCATTCCCGTCAAGGACAGTGCAATGCGCCATCCCTGGTCCCGGACAGAATTGAGATCAATCATGTCTGATTACCCAGATCCTAGGAAAGATCTAACTGTATGATCAAAGATTCACAGAAGGTATATCAACTCCGTAGACAACGACATAATCATGGTATCCAAGGAATCAGGTAGGTACAGGGAAAGCGGTTGATGGTGATGAGCATCCAAGCGTTTGAGGAGGCATCAAATCAACCAAAACCCCAGGCCATTGGCACATGGAGGAACTTAAGGATTTGTGATCTGTGCAAAAGAGAAGGGCATTATGCCAGCAACTGCAACAGCCCACATAAAATCAGACCCCCTAGACATGAAAATGAGCAAAAGTTATGACACACCAAATTATAATCAGGGATCACATAGGAAGAATTTTGAGCCACACCCATGATAGGTAGTCAAGAAAGGTGATCATACGACTGATGGTAAGCCTGAGGTAACGGTTAATAAATTGGGAGGTCATTCACTGAAAGACACAGGAATGACCAGGTGAAACGTTGTAAATGTATCAGTGAAATGTTTTTTTTCTCTCTCTCTCTCTCTATCCCCATCTCTGACGAGTATTGGTAAGAATTCACACATTGCATACCCGCTTGGTCCTTGCAGAAGTCTACCAAACCCCAGCATGACCTCCGCCACAATGTATTTCTGGCCAGATACAGACAGTGGAGTAATGCAGGTGCTGGTGGGGAGGGACTGCTCAAGGAGACCAGTAGACACATAGATATGACAGCCTAATAAGTCTGACAATGTTTTTCTAATGCTAACAATGTTTTCTTAATGTTGACAATGTTTAAAAATGTTTTGTTTCTCTTTTCTTATTGATGGTTATTGTCGAGTTATGTAATGTATATATGCACATGAATTGTTCTCTATCTCTTTTTTTTTTTTTTTTGTTGTCTCTCTCTTCCCACTCATGTTTCCATGGTTTAAAGATGCTATGTCACCCCTCAGTTGGACCAATGGTAATGCCAGATTTTTGCTCCTTACAGAAAGATCGTCGGTTGGGAAGGAATATTGCATCACCAGAATGTTCGTTTGGAAGACTGAGAGACAGCACCTTTGAGAGGACAGCAGAACAAGAAGAACAACAAGACGAGAGAACTTATTATCGTAACAAGTTCTCCCCCCCCCCCCCTCAAACTGATTTCTTATACCCCCTTTACAAATTTCTTCTTTTCTCATCCTGTAAGATGGACTTGCCCCAAGAGACTGTGATATGGATTTTCCTGTTGACCATGATGTTGACCAGAACAGTCTGTTTCGGTGAGAGTACCAGTGAGGTCGAGAAAGGATCCAGAAAGGTCCTGATGACTGAGACGGAGGTGTAAATTTCCAATAGCAACCCAATCACCAAGCAAAGGCGAGTACCGGGCACGATCTAACAACCATGTTATTTGTAAACAATTGTGAAGGATTGTTAGTTCAAAAAGAAAATTGTATCTGTAGGCTCTGTGACAATCTGGTAGAGGATGGATGCATAAAGAAATGCCAATCCAGTTTTAATATCCATATGGACCGGCATCCATTGAGTGACTATCACTCCTTAGTGGGTAGTGTGTTAAATAAAACAGATTGTTGGGTATGCTCTCAAGTACCTCAGGGTCATAGTAAATCAGGGCTAGTACCATTTCCTTTAACGTTAGGGGAGGTACTTGAGCTAAAGGGTGGGAGACCGGTGGACAGGAGGTTTAATATCTCCAGCCCTCCTAGTTTGAAGCTCCACCAATACCATGTGGATAGGTCCCTATTATGTTTTAACATCTCCAATCCCCGAAAGCCGGGAAATTGGGAAGTGTCATGGAGCAACCAAACCATGACCTTTTCGCATAGAGCAGATAGAATGCCTACAGATACAGAGCTTGTACGCCACATAGCCAGTAGAGGAAAATCTTTCCGGTATAGGTATACCTTAGGAAATAGGATTACGAGAGTTGGAGAAGTATCACCAGGATACTGTGCACATATCGTACAAACTGATACGTGTACTAAACAGATGGGAGAATTAGGGTTAGGAGAGTTCACACGGAAAATGTGTAACATGGTAATGACATATTCCGTCCCATATGTTCTCCCCGATGATGCATATTTCATATGCGGGAGAAAGGCGTATGAGCGGCTTGCCCCAAACTCTGAAGGATTGTGTTGTATTGGAAAAGTACTACCTGAGGTAATGAGTCTAAGGAGTGAGGAAACTGTAATTAACCTGGATTTGGTATATGACTCAATGATAGAAACCATGATGTGATGAAAATGCGATTATACGGTCCGTTTCTTTCACCTGTTTTTCTGTTTTTCTCCAAGATACAAAGACCCCCTTGGACGAGGAAGTTGATGAGACGCTATACAGACAACAGACAAGAACCAAAGATGAAGTTTTGACGACCTATGATATGGACACTTGATGAACTTTGCCATGGATCCCCAGTTTCCCTAGTATTTTAAACTCACGCTAGCCCAACATTTTTTGTAAATCTGATGGCACTGACAAAGCTATTTGCTCATGCCCAAAGAGCAATACAGCGCAAAGAAGACGACTCTCAACAGATACCGAACAAAACTTCAACAACAGATGTACATTTCCCTGACATAGAATATCATTGCATTTTCCATAAGTGTTCTTTATCTTCATCTCTACAACCCTCAGGTAATGACACACATAGTCGATAGGGAATACAGGCACAGATATCAGCAACCACATACCTCCCCCATTCATGTATCATCAACTAAAATGTGCTCCCCCCATTTTGTTACAACCACAGCCGAAATGAGCTCGGTAAAGTTTGACAGCCCATCCACAGACCCTTAGTACGGGATAAGAAGGAATTCAAATGTATACTTCGCAATACCTCGAAGCTTGATGTACAACACGTACGGCACGATGATACATGACCCCCCAAACATGGATTCATACACACATGCTTCTGCTATCTCACTAGGTCATACCCTCTTCACACCTTCTCCTCTCTCCTCCCTTACCCAACCATGGAAATGTATTAACCCCTGACATATATTTTTCTCTTTTTGAAATGTTTTAGGAAGTGGCAGTTATTGGTGACTGCCAAAGGGTGGACTGTCAAAGTCAAAAATATTACATAGAGAGACCATATAAACTGCACACATATAAGTCGCTATACTTGCAAATATGCGCAGCGAGCACAGCAATATATGGAAACACACGCATTTGCTCGGACATGGCACAGAGATGGATTCGGCACTTGTTTCATACAGTACATGGTTATAATAATGAACAGCACCAGACATCATGGAGATTTAGAATTGGCTAATGAATTAATGTCATGGATGTGTATCATTCGAACCGAACCAGATAAACACATCATGTTTGGTATTGAAGCAAGCAGAATGAGGTGTGGGTTAGTTTGAGGCCTGTTGTGGGACATTGCAGCAGATAGATATGATTATATGTATAAAAGCTAAGATCATATTGTTAGAACAATGGATGCTCAAGACAACCTTTTACTAAGTTTTCAGGGCTGAACCTGATTAGCACATACAAAGAGAATGGTGACTCAATACAAAGGAGAAAGAAAGACCCCTCCCCCAGGTACTGGTCAAACAGGAAGGTAGTGGTCAGGTGTGGCCTCAGAGAACAGATGTAATGTAGCTACACTCACAGACACACACACAGCTACCTGGCACCAAGCAGCATGGCGGCTGAATCCCCAGGACATCTTCCAAACTAAAGGCTAAGTATTGAACTTCACATGGCTAGATAAGGAAACAGACAGATTGCTTTCTGGTTTAAATAGGATATTGTAACTTGGTTGTGTGATTGTTGGGTGTTTGTGGATACTCTGTGAAGTCTGTGATAAATTGGAACAGTATACAATCTGTAGCATAGTATTTGTGGTATTTGTTTGCCTATGGAGATTTAAAATAGATTGTGCTGGTTAGTTATAATATATATCCTGTTAATCATAAATACCACCATGCAGTTACGTTTGTGTTAATTACATTGTGATCTGGTCTTGTGATGAATATGCTCTGGTTATTGAGATACTGAAGTTGTTTGGGATGTGGAATTATGAGATGGTTCTAGGAAGTTGGATTACATTGTGAAAGGTGATTTAGATGGTTTGGAATTGTAAAATCAGAACATATGCATTGTTTTGAGGCTTGGACATTTTGGAATAAAGTGCCATGTGTTTGGACCTGCAAATCTAAAATGGCTGCTGCTGGATGTCTTCCCCTCCCCCTTTCAGCCATGTGGTGTGGTCTTTGGAATCAAGTGGAGGTTTCTCAAAATGGAGTCTAGCTTCCATCCCATGCTGTATTCAGCATTGACTAACTGCGCAGCGATTGTCTCTCACATGTGTAGTTTTATCTGCAACCATGTTGTCTCTTATTTAATGTTATCATGAGCCATTTCTCTCTATCTCTCTCTTCTTCTCTTCCCCTTCCATTTTCCCATAAATAGTAATTGTATTGTATTTCTAGTGTAGCTATTTTGGTTAGGAAGTCTTTGTTATATTGTAGTGTATCATTTGTACTGTTATCCCCTTTTTACCAGTATATTAGATATAATACAGTTAATAGGCTTTGGACCCTAAACCAGTATCTGTGTATTTCCTATAGTGTTAAGTGTTCACTTGAGCGTCGGTGACGCACAAGCAGCTTTGTAGTTAGTCAGGTTACACAAGGTTGCACTTACACCCTGTATTCACATTAAGGTATTCTGTGTATTTCATTGTTAAAAGGTTTAGACATAAAGGTATAGCGTTGTGAGCGTCTGCGCCGCTGGTGACCTCCTCGTGGTCTCGAGCGTATGCTACGCCATAGCGAATCATTACTCTAGTCATAACCAATAAAGTGTCCTGTGATCACTGGGCCGTGAGCGAACGTGACGCTTGAGCGTCTCGCCTACGGCTGAGCGATCGTTACGCAACCAGCGTACCCTTGCGATACTTCTTAAGTAAACAGCGTACAGTGTTCTTAGACCTCATAAAGGGTTGTTTATACGACAAAAGTATTTAGTATTGTCACCGCATAAGTTCATGACGTCAGTCCCCGACGGATCGGGCAGTATGTATGCACAGCACCCTGCCCGATCCGTCCGTCAATTGATCTGCAGATATATCTATAGGTGTGTACCCACCACTACAGTAGAAATTTATTTAGCATACATCTCATGTTTCTTACCCGTTCTGCTACTAATCATGATTTCCTTTTCAGAATCTCTCTGGAGGGAAACAAATTATGGCTGCCAGACACAGGACCCAATTCAGATTTGATCGTAGATGTGCTAAATTTAGCACATCTACGATCAGTTTCACAGACATGCGGGGTGACGCCCAGCACAGGGCTTGTCCGCCCCGCATATCAGGCCCTACCCCACCGCACAAGTAGAAAAGCATCGCACGGCAGCGATGCTTTTGCACCTGATGAGTAGCTGCTTGCCAGCTCAGCTCCTGCGCATTGGCAGGCCGCTACTAGCCGTGTCCCAGGTTGCAGCGGCTGCGTGTGATGTCACGCAGCCACCGCGGCCCGCCCCCCCCAATGGTCCGGACACGCCTCCATTGTCCGGACCGTGTCCCGCCAACGGCTTTCTAACACCATTGGCATGCCCCCTCCCACGCTCCGGCCCCGCGACTGGCCTAGGTAGAGGCGATCGCAGCCCTGAGATCCTGACAGCTTCTCACTGGATTCCCGGGGTGCGCACACGCAGTGCGGCCGCTGCGCATGCGCACTCTAACAACTAATTCAGACTGCGATCGCTGCCGCTGCACAACTGGTCTACTACACAGCCACAGGCTCACAGATTCACAGTACGTCATGTGGTGGCAGAGGGGAGGGAAGGAGGTGTGTCTGTTACCTGTAGTTCAGTGATTGTATTCCGAAAGCCAGAAGCTGAAGTGCAATGCACTAGGTTGCATATACTGTTGAAAGGAAAGTTTAATAAGGAGGCTTAATTCTGCCCAGGGACGGACTGGCCATCTGGAAGTTCTGGCAAATGCCAGAAGGGGCAAAATGGGCCAGTCCAACCAGGGACACTGTGGAGGATTCTGTGAGGGCCAGCGCACCAGCAGGAGAACCTGACACATATGAGAGACAATACACTTTTTTTTCCCTAAGATAAAATGATTCTCAGAAAACAGAGCTCAGACAGAGATTCCAAACCTTCTCTGCTCACTACAAGTTGTCTTTGTGACTGTGGTTGCTATCAGGGCCGGATTAAGCCTTAGGGGGGCCCGAAGCACTTAAGACAGGAGGGCCCTCCCCTCTTGTCAGCACCGTACAGCATGATTAAATAAATTGCTCTTTACTACAAGCTGCAGAGTCGTGCTGTGTGGCTATACTTGCTATACTTCTGCGTAATTCACACCAGGATTATATACAGGGCACAGTTTATATACACTGCTCAAAAAAATAAAGGGAACACTAAAATAACACATCCTAGATCTGAATGAATTAAATATTCTTATTAAATACTTTGTTCTTTACATAGTTGATTGTGCTGACAACAAAATCACACAAAAATTATCAATGGAAATCAACTTTATTAACCCATGGAGGTCTGGATTTGGAGTCACACTCGAAATTAAAGTGGAAAAACACACTACAGGCTGATCCAACTTTGATGTAATGTCCTTAAAACAAGTCAAAATGAGGCTCAGTAGTGTGTGTGGCCTCCACGTGCCTGTATGACCTCCCTACAACGCCTGGGCATGCTCCTGATGAGGTGGCGGATGTTCTCCTGAGGGATCTCCTACCAGTCCTGGACTAAAGCATCCACCAACTCCTGGACAGTCTGTGGTGCAACGTGGCATTGGTTGATGGAGCGAGACATGATGTCCCAGATGTGCTCAATTGGATTCAGGTCTGGGGAACGGGCGGGCCAGTCCATAGCATCAATGCCTTCGTCTTGCAGGAACTGCTGACACACTCCAGCCACATGAGGTCTAGCATTGTCTTGCATTAGGAGGAACCCAGGGCAACCGCACCAGCATATGGTCTCACAAGGGGTCTGAGGATCTCATCTCGGTACCTAATGGCAGTCATGCTACCTCTGGCGAGCACATGGAGGGCTGTGCGGCCCCCCAAAGAAATGCCACCCCACACCATTACTGACCCACTGCCAAACCGGTCATGCTGGAGGATGTTGCAGGCAGCAGAACGTTCTCCTTGGCGTCTCCAGACTCTGTCACGTCTGTCACATGTGCTCAGTGAGAACCTGCTTACACCTGTGAAGAGCACAGGGCGCCAGTGGCGAATTTGCCAATCCTTGGTGTTTTCTGGCAAATGCCAAACGTCCTGCACGGTGTTGGGCTGTAAGCACAACCCCCACCTATGGACGTCAGGGCCCTCATACCACCCTCATGGAGTCTGTTTCTGATCGTTTGAGTAGACACATGCACATTTGTGGCTTGCTGGAGGTCATTTTGCAGGGCTCTGGCAGTGTTCCTCCTGTTCCTCCTTGCACAAAGGCGGAGGTAGCGGTCCTGCTGCTGGGTTGTTGCCCTCCTACGGTCTCCTCCACGTCTCCTGATGTACTGGCCTGTCTCCTGGTAGCGCCTCCATGCTCTGGACACTACGCTGACAGACACAGCAAACCTTCTTGCCACAGCTCGCACTGATGTGCCATCCTGGATGAGCTGCACTACCTGAGCCACTTGTGTGGGTTGTAGACTCCGTCTCATGCTACCACTAGAGTGAAAGCACCACCAGCTTTCAAAAGTGACCAAAACATCAGCCAGAAAGCATAGGAGCTGAGAAGTGGTCTGTGGTCACCACCTGCAGAACAACTCCTTTATTGGGGGTGTCTTGCTAATTGCCTATAATTTCCACCTGTTGGCTATTCCATTTGCACAACAGCATGTGAAACTGATTGTCAATCAGTGTTGCTTCCTAAGTGGACAGTTTGATTTCACAGAAGTGTGATTGACTTGGAGTTACATTGTGTTGTTTAAGTGTTCCCTTTATTTTTTTGAGCAGTGTGTATATATATATATATATATATATATATATATATATTAGTGATGAGCGGGTTTGGATCCTCGGGATCCGAACCCGCCCGAACTTCACCTTTTTTTTCACGGGTCCGAGCGACTCGGATCCTCCCGCCTTGCTCGGTTAAACCGAGCGCGCCCGAACGTCATCATCCCGCTGTCGGATTCTCGCGAGATTCGGATTCTATATAAAGAGCCGCGCGTCGCCGCCATTTTCACACGTGCATTGAGATTGATAGGGAGAGGACGTGGCTGGCGTCCTCTCCGTTATAGTAGAAGAAAAGAGTAAAGAGACTGAGTGACTTATAATTGTGGGGAGGATTGGGGACGGGGAGCAGCTGTTGGAGTACAGTGCAGGCTTTTGATTATACCACCAGTGAGTTTAATCCTTTGTTTCTCTGCCTGAAAAAAACGCTCCACCATATCTGTACTCACTCAGTGTGCTGCACTGCTGCATGATATATCTGTGCTGAGTGCACTGCTCAGTGCTCACACTGCCTAATTGTGGGGACTGGGGAGCAGTTATAGCAGGAGTACAGTGCACAGTTTTGCTGACAGTGACCACCAGTCCAGTATACGTTTGTCTGCCTGAAAAACACTCCTGTGGTGGCTTTTTTTTTCTTCATACTAGTTTAGCAGTCTGCTGACAGTGTCCACCAGGTCCGTTATTATTATACAGTATATTTATTATATCTATTAGCAGTACGGTAGGCCACGGCTGTACCTACCTCTGTGTCGTCAGTGCACTCGTCGTCCATAAGTAATATAATACTATACTATCCATCCATCTACATTGTATACCTGTGGTGGCTTTTTTTTTCTTCATACTAGTTTAGCAGTCTGCTGACAGTGTCCACCAGGTCCGTTATTATTATACAGTATATTATATATATATATATAGCAGTACGGTAGGCCACGGCTGTACCTACCTCTGTGTCGTCAGTGCACTCGTCGTCCATAAGTAATATAATACTATACTATCCATCACATTGTATACCTGTGGTGGCTTTTTTTTTCTTCATACTAGTTTAGCAGTCTGCTGACAGTGTCCACCAGGTCCGTTATTATTATACAGTATATTATATATATATATAGCAGTACGGTAGGCCACGGCTGTACCTACCTCTGTGTCGTCAGTGCACTCGTCGTCCATAAGTAATATAATACTATACTATCCATCCATCTACATTGTATACCTGTGGTGGCTTTTTTTTTCTTCATACTAGTTTAGCAGTCTGCTGACAGTGTCCACCAGGTCCGTTATTATTATACAGTATATTATATATATATATATAGCAGTACGGTAGGCCACGGCTGTACCTACCTCTGTGTCGTCAGTGCACTCGTCGTCCATAAGTAATATAATACTATACTATCCATCCATCTACATTGTATACCTGTGGTGGCTTTTTTTTTCTTCATATTAGTTTAGCAGTCTGCTGACAGTGTCCACCAGGTCCGTTATTATTATACAGTATATTATATATATATATATATAGCAGTACGGTAGGCCACGGCTGTACCTACCTCTGTGTCATCAGTGCACTCGTCGTCCATAAGTAATATAATACTATACTATCCATCCATCTACATTGTATACCTGTGGTGGCTTTTTTTTTCTTCATACTAGTTTAGCAGTCTGCTGACAGTGTCCACCAGGTCCGTTATTATTATACAATATATTATATATATATATATATATATATATATATATATATATATATATATATATAGCAGTACGGTAGGCCACGGCTGTACCTACCTCTGTGTCGTCAGTGCACTCGTCGTCCATAAGTAATATAATACTATACTATCCATCCATCTACATTGTATACCTGTGGTGGCTTTTTTTTTCTTCATACTAGTTTAGCAGTCTGCTGACAGTGTCCACCAGGTCCGTTATTATTATACAGTATATTATATATATATAGCAGTACGGTAGGCCACGGCTGTACCTACCTCTGTGTCGTCAGTGCACTCGTCGTCCATAAGTAATATAATACTATACTATCCATCCATCTACATTGTATACCTGTGGTGGCTTTTTTTTTCTTCATACTAGTTTAGCAGTCTGCTGACAGTGTCCACCAGGTCCGTTATTATATTATACAGTATATTATATATATATATATATATAGCAGTACGGTAGGCCACGGCTGTACCTACCTCTGTGTCGTCAGTCGTCCTCCATAAGTAATATAATACTATACTATCCATCCATCTACATTGTATACCTGTGGTGGCTTTTAGTTGTGCGCATTAAAATATGGAGAACAAAAATGTGGAGGTTAAAAAAATAGGGAAAGATCAAGATCCACTTCCACCTCGTGCTGAAGCTGCTGCCACTAGTCATGGCCGAGACGATGAAATGCCATCAACGTCGTCTGCCAAGGCCGATGCCCAATGTCATAGTACAGAGCATGTAAAATCCAAAACACAAAAGATCAGTAAAATGACCCAAAAATCAAAATTAAAAGCGTCTGAGGAGAAGCGTAAACTTGCCAATATGCCATTTACGACACGGAGTGGCAAGGAACGGCTGAGGCCCTGGCCTATGTTCATGGCTAGTGGTTCAGCTTCACATGAGGATGGAAGCACTCATCCTCTCGCTAGAAAAAAGAAAAGACTTAAGCTGGCAAAAGCACAGCAAAGAACTGTGCGTTCTTCTAAATCCCAAATCCCAAAGGAGAGTCCAATTGTGTCGGTTGCGATGCCTGACCTTCCCAACACTGGACGGGAAGAGCTTGCGCCTTCCACCATTTGCACGCCCCCTGCAAGTGCTGGAAGGAGCACCCGCAGTCCAGTTCCTGATAGTCAAATTGAAGATGTCAGTGTTGAAGTACACCAGGATGAGGATATGGGTGTTGCTGGCGCTGGGGAGGAAATTGACAAGGAGGATTCTGATGGTGAGGTGGTTTGTTTAAGTCAGGCACCCAGGGAGACACCTGTTGTCCATGGGAGGAATATGGCCATTGACATGCCTGGTCAAAATACAAAAAAAATCAGCTCTTCAGTGTAGAATTATTTCAAAAGAAATTCGGACAACTGGTGTCAAGCCGTGTGTTGCCTTTGTCAAGCTGTAATAAGTAGGGGTAAGGACGTTAACCACCTCGGAACATCCTCCCTTATACGTCACCTGCAGCGCATTCATAATAAGTCAGTGACAAGTTCAAAAACTTTGGGCGACAGCGGAAGCAGTCCACTGACCAGTAAATCCCTTCCTCTTGTAACCAAGCTCGCGCAAACCACACCACCAACTCCCTCAGTGTCAATTTCCTCCTTACCCAGGAAAGCCAATAGTCCTGCAGGCCATGTCACTGGCAAGTCTGACGAGTCCTCTCCTGCCTGGGATTCCTCCGATGCATCCTTGAGTGTAACGCCTACTGCTGCTGGCGCTGCTGTTGTTGCTGCTGGGAGTCGATCGTCATCCCAGAGGGGAAGTCGGAAGACCACTTGTACTACTTCCAGTAAGCAATTGACTGTCCAACAGTCCTTTGCGAGGAAGATGAAATATCACAGCAGTCATCCTGTTGCAAAGCGGATAACTCAGGCCTTGACAACTATGTTGGTGTTAGACGTGCGTCCAGTATCCGCCGTTAGTTCACGGGGAACTAGACAATTGCTTGAGGTAGTGTGCCTCCGTTACCAAATACCATCTAGGTTCCACTTCTCTAGGCAGGCGATACCGAGAATGTACACGGACGTCAGAAAAAGACTCACCAGTGTCCTAAAAAATGCAGTTGTACCCAATGTCCACTTAACCACGGACATGTGGACAAGTGGAGCAGGGCAGACTCAGGACTACATGACTGTGACAGCCCACTGGGTAGATGTATTGCCTCCCGCTGCAAGAACAGCAGCGGCGGCACCAGTAGCAGCATCTCGCAAACGCCAACTCGTTCCTAGGCAGGCTACGCTTTGTATCACCGCTTTCCAGAATACGCACACAGCTGAAAACCTCTTACGGCAACTGAGGAAGATCATCGCAGAATGGCTTACCCCAATTGGACTCTCCTGGGGATTTGTGGCATCGGACAACGCCAGCAATATTGTGCGTGCATTACATCTGGGCAAATTCCAGCACGTCCCATGTTTTGCACATACCTTGAATTTGGTGGTGCAGAACTATTTAAAAAACGACAGGGGCGTGCAAGAGATGCTGTCGGTGGCCAGAAGAATTGCGGGCCACTTTCGGCGTACAGGCACCGCGTACAGAACACTGGAGCACCACCAAAAACACCTGAACCTGCCCTGCCATCATCTGAAGCAAGAGGTGGTAACGAGGTGGAATTCAACCCTCTATATGCTTCAGAGGATGGAGGAGCAGCAAAAGGCCATTCAAGCCTATACATCTGCCCACGATATAGGCAAAGGAGGTGGAATGCACCTGTCTCAAGCGCAGTGGAGAATGATTTCAACGTTGTGCAAGGTTCTGCAACCTTTTGAACTTGCCACACGTGAAGTCAGTTCAGACACTGCCAGCCTGAGTCAGGTCATTCCCCTCATCAGGCTTTTGCAGAAGAAGCTGGAGGCATTGAAGGAGGAGCTAAAACAGAGCGATTCCGCTAGGCATGTGGGACTTGTGGATGGAGCCCTTCATTCGCTTAACCAGGATTCAGGTGTGGTCAATCTGTTGAAATCAGAGCACTACATTTTGGCCACCGTGCTCGATCCTAGATTTAAAACCTACCTTGGATCTCTCTTTACGGCAGACACAAGTCTGCAGAGGTTCAAAGACCTGCTGGTGAGAAAATTGTCAAGTCAAGCGTAACGCGACCCGTCAACATCTCCTCCTTCACATTCTCCCGCAACTGGGGGTGCGAGGAAAAGGCTACGAATTCCGAGCCCACCCGCTGGCGGTGATGCAGGGCAGTCTGGAGCGACTGCTGATGCTGACATCTGGTCCGGACTGAAGGACCTGCCAACGATTACTGACATGTCGTCTACTGTCACTGCATATGATTCTCTCACCATTGAAAGAATGGTGGAGGATTATATGAGTGACCGCATCCAAGTAGGCACGTCAGACAGTCCGTACGTATACTGGCAGGAAAAAGAGGCAATTTGGAGGCCCTTGCACAAACTGGCTTTATTCTACCTAAGTTGCCCTCCCTCCAGTGTGTACTCCAAAAGAGTGTTTAGTGCCGCCGCTCACCTTGTCAGCAATCGGCGTACGAGGTTACTTCCAGAAAATGTGGAGAAGATGATGTTCATTAAAATGAATTATAATCAATTCCTCCATGGAGACATTCACCAGCAGCAATTGCCTCCAGAAAGTACACGGGGACCTGAGATGGTGGATTGCAGTGGGGACGAATTAATAATCTGTGAGGAGGGGGATGTACACAGTGAAAGGGGTGATGAATCGGACGATGATGATGAGGTGGACATCTTGCCTCCGTAGAGCCAGTTTGTGCAAGGAGAGATTGATTGCTTCTTTTTTGGTGGGGGCCCAAACCAACCAGTCATTTCAGTCACAGTCGTGTGGCAGACCCTGTCGCTGAAATGATGGGTTCGTTAAAGTGTGCATGTCCTGTTTTTACAACATAAGGGTGGGTGGGAGGGCCCAAGGACAATTCCATCTTGCACCTCTTTTTTCTTTAATTTTTCTTTGCGTCATGTGCTGTTTGGGGAGTATTTTTTTGAAGGGCCATCCTGCGTGACACTGCAGTGCCACTCCTAGATGGGCCAGGTGTTTGTGTCGGCCACTAGGGTCGCTTAGCTTAGTCACACAGCTACCTCATTGCGCCTCTTTTTTTCTTTGCGTCATGTGCTGTTTGGGGAGTATTTTTTTGAAGGGCCATCCTGCGTGACACTGCAGTGCCACTCCTAGATGGGCCAGGTGTTTGTGTCGGCCACTAGGGTCGCTTAGCTTAGTCACACAGCTACCTCATTGCGCCTCTTTTTTTCTTTGCGTCATGTGCTGTTTGGGGAGTATTTTTTTGAAGGGCCATCCTGCGTGACACTGCAGTGCCACTCCTAGATGGGCCAGGTGTTTGTGTCGGCCACTAGGGTCGCTTAGCCATCCAGCGACCTGTTTTTTAGGGTTTTTTGAAAAAAACACCCGAATCCAAAACACACCCGAATCCGACAAAAAAAATTCGGTGAGGTTTTGCCAAAACGCGTCCGAACCCAAAACACGGCCACGGAACCGAACCCAAAACCAAAACACAAAACCTGAAAAATTTCAGGTGCACATCACCAATATATATATATATATATATATATATATATATAATGGCAGTGCGAACCGTCACTCCTGTGCTGGAACAGTGAATTGTGGGTGCCTTCAGTTGAAGATGATGAATAGTAAAGGAAGGAACTGCGGCACTCCAGTCAAAAGGTGTAGAATTTTTACTGAAGCATTATAAAAGTTACAGGATGCCTATACAAGGCCGACGTTTCGGTGCTCCAAGCACCGTTTTCAAGGCAGGCATGAAGTTCTGTTCTAAATAGATGTAGCTAACATAACAAACATACATGAATTTTTTACCTAAATAGGTGCCCAGCCGTCACGCCGTCTGGAGAGCCGGGGCCGGCGTCCGCTTCCGCCCGCCGCTGCTGCTGCTGCGTCCGCGTCACTTCCGGTGACGTCAGCTGGCTTCCGCTCCGGTTGCCTTGGCAACGCGTCCCGGAGTCGTGGCAACGCGTTAAGGTGCCTGGCAGCCTAAGTGGAGCTGCTGAGTGATCTCCCCGGCCCTCCAAGCGGCGATCTGTCAATAGACACATAATGGGAGTTCACAGTGTGTACATGGCACAAAGTACTGTATATATGGCACAGGATAGTAGAACTCATACATGAACGAGTAACACACAAATATGCTCGCTCAATCTATTGTTATACCTAAGGCAACTCGATACAAGTGCCTCATATACTGAAATGTGCCGAGAGAGATGAAGGAAGGGTAGAAAAAGAGAGAGAAATGAAAGGAAAACACACAATATGACCAACTTTCAGCCCCATATAACTCGGCATGTAGATGTGATCAATAACGGACTGTCACTTTCGGGCCAAAGTATTACAATCCTCTATAGCAGAGGATACATAATTTCATGTGCAGCAATGTAGATTAATGTCCTCCGAACACATTCCAATTCAGACGTTCGTCTTCCATTGAGGGGATACTGTGTTAAGGACATGGATCCATCTACTTTCCATTTTAAGTAACTGTCCATCGCGATCACCCCCACGTAGAGAAGTGGGGATGTGGTCAATGAGAATATGTTTCAACTGAGACAATGAGTGTCCCTCTGCAAGAAAGTGACGTGCCACCGGTTGGTCTGCACCTGAGATTTGAGTGCTTTATTTATTGATGAACGGTGCAGCGCCATGCGTTCTCGGACAGTGCGGGTGGTCTTCCCACCGTAATACATATTGCAGGGGCAGATGATAATATACACCACATGCGTGGATAAGCAGGACAATACATGTTTAATCTTAAAGCTCCGATCCTTATGTGGGTGTTTAAATGAACTACCGGTAATCATGTGAGTGCACGTGGTGCACTTAGGGCACTTGTAACAACCTGCTGGTTTTGTCATAAAATGGGGTTGTACTTGCGTTTGCTTAAAGCCGTAATGTCCGTGTGGACCACCATGTCTCTAATATTTTTGCCCCTAGTGAAGCAAGCCATGGGGCGCTTTTGTCTGAAGCATGATGTTTCTTTATCCGTTGCTACTATGGGCCACAATGCCCGGCTTGCTCTTTGAACAACTTGGCTAGAGGTAGTGAAGGCCATTTTCCACGGAATGACCGCTTCGTTAGTTCGTGTTCTAGGGCGTAGTAGCTCGTTGCGACTCATGGCTAGCACCTCGTCCTTTTGTTTTTTCAGGAGGTTCCCAACTGTATCCTCTGGATAGAAACCTATCAATTGTGGCATCAATGCCTTTAACTGCAGTGACAGGATCGTCCGCAATTCTTGCTACCCTCATCATCTGTGATTTGGCAAGCCCTGTTTTAAGTGATTTGGATGATGGCTTGATGCAAAGCAATAGTGTGTTTCTGTCAGTGGGCTTGGAATATACCTCAGTGTGTATCTGACCAGATTTCAAGCGTCACTAATACATCTAAGTAATGGATGGCAGAGTGGCTATATTGATGGGTGACTTTTATGGTCGAGTCACGATGATTGATATCCTTAATCATGGTGTCCAGCAGCTCCTCACTCCCCGTCCAAATGATGAACAGGTCATCAATATAACGCATGTAGGTGATGATATGTCGCTTATACTCGTAGTTGTTGAAAAACATTTGGGACTCTTCCTGAAACATAAAGATGTTTGCGTAGCTGGGGTGCCACGTGACTTTCCCATAGCACAACCAGATAGTTGTCTGTAGAAACCGTCCATTATAGATAAAATAGTTACGAGTCAGGGTTAATTCCAATAATTGCATAAATAGATCAATATCTAAGTCATCGATCTGTTGAGATTCATAAAATGACTTAGATGCTGCAAGACCCTTAGTGTGAGGGATGGATGTATACAAGCTATTAATGTCCAGTGTGCACAAGATACTCCCCTCCGGGATATTGTCGATAGCTGCTAGTTGTTGTAAAAAGTCGGTTGTGTCCTTAATGAGAGTCGGTTGACTAATGACATGAGGTTGCAAGATACAGTCTAAATACATGGAGATCGGATGATATAGTGAGTTGCGTGCCGAGATGATCGGACGACCGGGTGGATGATTTAGGTTTTTATGAATTTTTGGAACAGTGTACAGGACAGGGCTAATCGGAAAGGGTTGTTGTAATGCCTTCAACAGCTTGGGGTCCAGAATGCCTCTCAAGTTGGCTGCCTTTAAGATGTTCCTGTAATTCTGTCTGGTATTGAACCGTGGGGTCACCCGCCAAGAGTTGGTACACCTCCCGGTCGGCAAGTTGTCTCTCAATCTCAGCCATGTAGTCGTCTAGATTTGAATGACAATGGCGCCCCCCTTATCGGCGGGGCGCACCAATTGATGTCACGATATTCAGACAGGTCGCGTAAGGCCTGATGATCTTGGCTGCTCAATTGTAATGTAATTTTGGTTGTGCCTGGACAAATTTTGGACAGAGTCATCCATTAATCGCGTGAATGTCTTGATGGAACTGTTGGAGGATGCTGGATCAAATGTAGAGGTACTCCGTTTAGACAAAAACACCTGTTGAGGTTTATTCTGTGATAAGGGTTCCGAGTTCTGGAAAAATTCCTGTAGTCGTAATTTTCTCGAAATTGATGCAGTTCGATATTCCAGTTAAGATCAGTGTGTCTGTTGGTGGGAACAAAGGATAGTCCTTTGTTGAGGACTCTCTCCTCGATGTCTGTTAGGACTCGGGAAGACAAATTGTAAATTATTTTTTCTTGGTCTTTTGAGAGCTGTTTCGCCGTTGCCTCTCGTTTTGCCCCCGCGGCGGGTGGCTTTGCAACTTGAAATTGATTCTGGCTGGAGTTTGGTACTTATGGCTAAAGGGCCGAGGGTCCTTCCAAAGGGTCATCAGATTCACGAGTGCAAACTCGCTGTCGCTATTTGATGTAGGGGCCTCACGTCCCCTAAGCTCTCTTCTTCTGCGCCAGCCTTGTTTCGACCCTTGCCCTGCTGTTCTGGCTGGGACATCCCTCTCCCTCCCATCAGCCAATGGTAGACTCGGTTAGAGTCGTAATCATTCTGGACCATTTCAAGCTTTTGGTTTTGAATTTAACCAATTCCTGTTGATACAGGTCAATTTTGTTTTAATGGGACGAGGTTAAATCGGCATTGGAGAGGCTCTTTAAAACCGTGCTATTTGAAGACTCCAATCTGGAGATTTTGTCACGTGCTGCCTTTAGTTCCCGCTCAGATTCTTGTATCACGAGAAGCATAAGATCAAAACTGCAGCGGTTCACAATCCCTATCCATTTTTGACAAAAGTCAGGGTTATAACGGCCTATAGTAGGCGCATTCCGGACTCTGAACCCACGTGGAATCATTTGTTGTCTATAATACTTGGTAAGAGATATTCCGTGCATCAAATAATCAGTCTCACGTTTCTTTAATTTAATAAGTTGCTCGCAGATTTCCTCTGCTGACTGAGATAGATCCTTGTGGGGCCAGTCGTCTTTAAATAGGATATCTTCCACTTCCTCATCTGTAAATCGGATGTATGAATCCTTTAGTGACTGGCATACCTTGCATCCCACAGGGAAAGCTGTGCTAGCCGAGGTGTGTGGCTGTGCTGTAATGTTGTTGGTCATATCCATATCACTCAGCAGCTCCACTTAGGCTGCCAGGCACCTTAACGCGTTGCCACGACTCCGGGACGCGTTGCCAAGGCAACCGGAGCGGAAGCCAGCTGACGTCACCGGAAGTGACGCGGACGCAGCAGCAGCGGCGGGCGGAAGCGGGACGCCGGCCCCGGCTCTCCAGACGGCGTGACGGCTGGGCACCTATTTAGGTAAGAAATTCATGTATGTTTGTTATGTTAGCTACATCTATTTAGAACAGAACTTCATGCCTGCCTTGAAAACGGTGCTTGGAGCACCGAAACGTCGGCCTTGTATAGGCATCCTGGTAACTTTTATAATGCTTCAGTAAAAATTCTACACCTTTTGACTGGAGTGCCGCAGTTCCTTCCTTTACCTATTCATCATCTTCAACTGAAGGCACCCACAAATTCACTGTTCCAGCACAGGAGTGACGGTTCGCACTGCCATTGTATCTTTGGGAGCTGCAGCCCCCACACAGAACCGAGCACCCACGGCCAAGTATCCAGCCCTGTGGTTTACACAGTCCTGGTTCATTTATTTTTACCAGCCATCTCAGCATCTGCCTATTCACATAAATGGATATGACCAACAACATTACAGCACAGCCACACACCTCGGCTAGCACAGCTTTCCCTGTGGGATGCAAGGGTATGCCAGTCACTAAAGGATTCATACATCGATTTACAGATGAGGAAGTGGAAGATATCCTATTTAAAGACGACTGGCCCACAAGGATCTATCTCAGTCAGCAGAGGAAATCTGCGAGCAACTTATTAAATTAAAGAAACGTGAGACTGATTATTTGATGCACGGAATATCTCTTACCAAGTATTATAGACAACAAATGATTCCACGTGGGTTCAGAGTCCGGAATGCGCCTACTATAGGCCGTATAACCCTGACTTTTGTCAAAAATGGATAGGGATTGTGAACCGTTGCAGTTTTGATCTTATGCTTCTCGTGATACAAGAATCTGAGCGGGAACTAAAGGCAGCACGTGCAGGGCCGGCGCCACACTAGGCAGCTTTAGGCAGCTGCCTATGGGCGCCGGCCACTAGAGGGCGGTGCTGCCACGCTGCCAGTGAAAAGAATAATTCCTTACCCTTAGCTCAGCTGAGTTTCACGGCTCAGCAGGATGCTGCACCGCCCTCCCACATGTTACCCACGCCCCCACGATTGGATCTCCCTCTCTCCCCCTCATGTTGGGAGCTGCAGATTGACCTTAAGGGGGGTTGATGGGGAGCTGGCACGGAAGCAGTTTTGGTCTGCTGGGGAGTTTGACGGTCTGGGGTGACTGGGAGCTCAGAGGAGAGGCTGGAGCAGGAGAAGGAGTGGCCGTTCCAAAGGTCCAGTGTACAGTACATGGTTCTAACTCAGCAGCTTCATAGGCTGGCATTGTGTATAGGCTGCTACTGTCCTGTGTGCTGTGTGTGTTGGTTGGCTGGCACTGATCTGTGTGTATGGGGGGGGAGGCAGACTTGCACTGACCCCTATGTGTCTGTGTAAGTTGGGCACTTGTGTGTGTGTGTGTGTGTGTGTGTGTGTGTGGTGTGTGGTGTGTGTGTGTGTGTAGGCTGCTACTACTCCCCTATGTGTGTGTCGGCTGGCACTGACCTGTGTGTGTGTAGGCTGGCACTCCCCCATGTGTGTGTAGGCTGGCACTGTGTGTGTGTGTGTGTGTGTGTGTGTGTGTATGTAGCCCCCCCCCCCCTTGTGTGTGTGTGCGTAGGCTGGCACTCTGTGTGTGTGTGCAGGCTGGCACTCCATGTGTGTGTGTGTGTAGGCTGGCACTTCCGTGTGTGTGTGTGTGTGTGTGTGTGTGTGTGTGTGTGTGTGTGTGTGTGTGTGTGTGTAGGCTGGCACTCCGTGTGTGTGTGTGTGTGTGTGTGTGTGTGTGTAGGCTGGCACTCCATGTGTGTGTGTGTGTGTGTGTGTGTGTGTGTGTGTGTGTGTGTGTGTGTGTGGTGTAGGCTGGCACTCCATGTGTGTGTAGGCTGGCACTCCATGTGTGTGTAGGCTGGCACTCCATGTGTGTGTAGGCTGGCACTGACCTGTGTGTGTATAAGCTGGCACTTCCCCCGTGTGGTGTGTGGATGTGTGTGTGTGTGTGTGTGTGTGTGTGTGTGTGTGTGTGTGTAGGCTGGCACTCCCTCGTGTGTGTGTGTGTGTGTGTGTGTTGTGTAGGTTGGCACTCCCCCGTGTGTGTAGTAGGCTGACGTGTGTGTGTGTGTGTGTGTGTGTGTGTGTGTGTGTGTGTGTGTGTGTGTAGGCTGGCACTCCCCCCCATGTATGTGTGTGTGTGTGTGTGTAGGCTGGCACTCCCCCCATGTGTGTGTGTGTGTGTGTAGGCTGGCACTCCCCCGTGTGTGTGTGTAGGCTGCTACTCCTCCCCTATGTGTGTCGGCTGGCACTGACCTGTGTGTGTGTGTAGGCTGGCACTCCCCCATGTGTGTGTAGGCTGGCACTGTGTGTGTGTGTGTGTGTATGTAGCCCCCCCCCCCCATGTGAGTGTGTAGGCTGGCACTCCCCCGAGTGTGTGTGTGTGTGTGTGTGTGTGTGTGGTGTGTGTGTGTGTGTGTGTAGGCTGGAACTCCCCCCCCCCATGTGTGTGTGTGCGTAGGCTGGCACTCTGTGTGTGTGTGTAGGCTGGCACTCCAGTGTGTGTGGTGTGTGTAGGCTGGCACTCCGTGTGTGTGTGTGTAGGCTGGCACTCCATGTGGGTGTGTGTGTGTGTGTGTGTGTGTGTAGGCTGACGTGTGTGTGTGTGTGTGTGTGTGTGTGTGTGTGTGTGTGTGTGTGTGTAGGCTGGCACTGACCTGTGTGTGTGTAGGCTTGCACTGACCTGTGTGTGTATAAGCTGGCACTCCCCCGTGTGTGTGTGTGTGTGTGTGTGTGTGTGTGTGTGTGTGTGTGTAGGCTGGCACTCCCCCGTGTGTGTGTGTGTGTGTGGATGTGTGTGTGTGTGGTGTGTGTAGGCTGGCACTCCATGTGTGTGTGTGTGTGTGTGTAGGCTGGCACTCCATGTGTGTGTGTGTGTGTGTGTGTGTGTACGCTGACACTCCCCCATGTGTGTGTGTAGGCTGACGTGTGTGTGTAGGCTGGCACTCCCCCGTGTGTGTGTAGGCTGGCCCTCTTCTGTGTGTTTGTGTGTGTGTAGGCTGTAACTTCCGCCCCCCCCCCCGTGTGTGTGTAGGCTGGCACTCCCGTGTGTGTGTGTGTGTGTAGGCTGGCACTCCCCCGTGTGTGTGCGTAGGCTGGAACTCCCCCCCACCCCCTCCCCCCCGTGTGTGTGTGCAGGCCTGGCACTACCCTGTGTGTGTGAGCGTAGGCTGGCACTCTGTGTGTGTGTGTAGGCTGTAACTCCCCCCCCCGTGTGTGTAGGCTGCACTCCCGTGTGTGTGTGTGTAGGCTGGCACGCCCGTGTGTGTGTGTGTAGGCTGTAACTCCCCCCCCCGCCCCCCCCCCCCCGTGTGTGTAGGCTGGCACTCCCAAGTGTGTGTATGTAGACTGGCACTCCGTGTGTGTGTGTGTAGGCTGACGTGTGTGTGTGTGTGTGTGTGTAGGCTGGCACTGATGTGTGTGTGTGTGTGTGTGTGTGTGTGTGTGTGTGTGTGTGTGTGTGTGTGTATAAGATGGCACTCCCCTGTGTGTGTAGGCTGGCACTCCCGTGTGTGTGTGTGTGTGTGTGTGTGTGTGTGTGTGTGTGTAGCCTGGCACTCCCCCACATGTGTGTGTATGCTGGCACTGACCTATGTGTGTAGGCTGGCACTGACCTATGTGTGTAGGCTGGCACTGACCTATGTGTGTAGGCTGGCACTGACCTATGTGTGTAGGCTGGCACTCCCCCGTGTGTGTGTGTGTGTGTGTGTGTGTGTGTGTGTGTGTGTGTTTGCGTGTGTGTAGGCTGACACTGACCTATGTGTGTAGGCTGGCACTCGTGTGTGTGTGTGTGTGTGTGTGTGTGTGTGTGTGTGTGTGTGTGTGTGTGTGTGTGTGTGTGTGTGTAATGGTGGCACTGACTCCTGTGTGCTCGAACAGTGGAAGTTATAAAAACACAAGAGGGCTCATGTTGAGAGGAGTCAATCAGTGTCAATGATCACATAAATTGGCGATATTTGGCGACTGCCCATCAGTAGCGGATCTTGCCACGGGCAAGCAGGATTTTTGCCCGGGGCGCCGCCATCCGGAGGGCGCTGCACCAGGGCAAGATCCGCTGCTGCAGGTGTGTGCCCCCCGGCCCCCGCTGTCCCCCCTGCTGCCGCTGGCCGCTGGGAAGGGAAACTAGACGCGTTCGTGGAGGTGCGGTGCGCGATGACGTCATCGCGCACTGCACAGCTAAGGTCCTCTCCACGAAGGGAAACTAGACGCGTAGGGGAAAATTTAATTCCGCTGCTTCGGCAGACAAGATATTCATACATCTTGTCAATGTAGCTTCCTGCTTCGCCTCGCTAATGAGGCGAAACAGGAAGTACTATAGAACATTGCCACTTTAGTTTCCACCTGCCACTGCATAATATCACCCTGAGCTGCAATTGACATGACCATAGGAGTTAGACAGATCCTTTAGGCGGAGCATGACATGCCAGCTCAGCAGCGCGCTGTGCGACCTCTCATACCATTTGGAATCTCCCTGAAATTAATTTCCAAAAGTAGGCAAGTATGGTGTGAGGGAGCGATCTGCGCATGTCTGCCTCCGCTGCTGCTGCCTCCCCGGCTCTCCCAGGTCCCGGACTCTTCCTATGTGTGTGGAGTGACTGGCTGCGGTCTGTCTGCTCAGCCTACGTGGGCCGTGGCTGTTTATTATCTCAAGCTGGGTGAGTGCTGTGGAGGTGGTGGGGGATTGCAGTCGAAAGTATTACAGAGATTGGCTCGCTGTGTAACAGGGCCATTATGTCTGTCATGTATATAAGGGAATGTAATAATGTGGGGCATATGTGTCATGGTGCGTTCACACTGGCCGATATATAGCTGGTCTGTCGGCTAGTGTGTACGAGCGATATCTCCGTGAACGTTGTCGTTCACAGACATATCGCGTCGGCCCTGCAGCACAACCGACGGACAATATATCTAGTGATATATTGGCGCATCGCTGTGTGTGCAGGCAGACAACCGCCCATACACATGCTGCAACAGCTGGAGGTGATTGACCGCTGAACTGGGCGGGTGTATGTAAATGCCCGCCCAGTTTGTGACATCAGTGCCAACGGATCAGGCAGTGTGTATGCTCAACACACTGCCCGGTCCATCCGCAGATATACCTGCAAATCAATTGATCTACAGATATATCTACCAGTGCGTACCCAGCATTAGGGCCATTATGTCTGTCATGTATTAGGGCATTTAATAATGTGGGGCAATATGTCTGTCATTATTTGTAAACAGGCCCAGCGACGGGGGGACAAAGGGGACACTTGTAACAGGCACTGAGATTCCGAGGGGCCCTGGACCCTCATGAATCTCAGGAGTCCAGTTCTTGTGTCCCCTTGCCTGTGCTGCACTTCATCGATTCATGTTGGTCACTGTGCTGCGTGCTGGCTGCACACAGCAGGCGGAGCTCGAACTGCTAGCTGCACCAGGGGGAGGGCTGAGCCCCTTTCCTGTCCTCGGCAACCCCAACGAGCTACGAAATGCTGGTATCCCAATGGGGGTTAAAGAGGGGATGCCCTCTCTGCCTGGAAACAACTACAAGAGCCTGTTGGACAGGGTGTCTCCACTGACGCACATGGCAGTTGGAGTCGTGGTAGGGATCCTGGAGCTGTCAGATCCTGGAACAAGGTCGTAGCTACCATAGGTGCAGGGAGTGCAGCTGTTATGGGGCCCAGAGCTAAAAGGGGCCACCTTCCCTGTCAGTTACATGTGTTGTATATATTTTTCACCATTGGGTGATACATAGGTGTCCTTAAAAAAAAAAAGTTGCCTTTGGGTCTGCAATATATCTTGGTATACCCTGAACCCCTTCAATATGTTGCGATGGGGCCCACAAAGTTCTTGCTACGACCCTGTCCTGGAGCCTGTACCCAGTGGACTTTGTCAAGGTATGGAGAGGGCAAGTCTGTGCAATGGCAGGTGTGATGGCGCTCTGCTTGGGGGAGCAGCGTGGCTGCAATACGGCATTGTAGCAACGAGGATGAAGTTACATGTATTTACACAGGACATTTTTAAAACATTAATCGCACAAATTACCTTTTTTTTTTTTTTGCAATCGTATAATAATATTTCTGTATGGATTGTAGCCTGTAGCTATCTATTGCTGATATATATATAGTGGATAATACAGTTACCTGCTTACTGTATTAGTAGTGAGTGAGCAGATATGGCATGTATAAAGGCAGAGCACTCGTATACAGATTGCACATCTGAGGGGAATGCTAATATCTTAATAACACGTGGCGCAGCCACATATCCCGAGTAAAACAATCAATGCTTACGATCTTTCAACCAATTAGACAGTGAAGTCTGCACTAATGTATTCTTTCTTCATAAAGATATTGTTCTGAAAAAATTTAAACAAGCAGACACAGTGCAGACTGTTGGGATAAAGAATCATAGATGATTTATTGGTTCTATTCACATAAATAGTATTAAACACTGCATATCATCCTCAAATAGCATGTACATAGTCCAGATCCAAATGTACTTCTCAATGCACGGCGGCGATGCTTTTGCATTCGCTGAGTAGCTACCTGCCTGCACAGCCTAGGTAATATCATGCAGTTGCTGTGGCCCGCCCCCGCAACAGTTCGGATACGTTGTCTGGACCGCACCCCAACAACGGCATTCTACTGTGTGTATTATATGTAAGCGGCACTACTACTGTGTGTATTATATGTAAGCGGCACTACTACTGTGTGTATTATATGTAAGCGGCACTACTACTGTGGGCATTATGTGTAAGTGCAGGGTTGGTTCTACCATTAGGCAGCTGCTTAGGGTGCCAGTATCTGAGTGGGCTGCCCTGAGTCTGCTTAGCACAAATTTAAGGATAACTCCGTGAGATGCATCCCTGTAAAACTTAATTTAGACGGTAGCTGTTGAACTTCTAAGATGCTGCCTACATACTTTCATCTGACAGACTGGAAAATGTGTACTGGTTTGTGGTTTTGGTCGGGGGGGGGGGGGGTTTGGGGGGGCGGTTAAAAGAAGGCTGAAGTTTTGCCTAGGGTGTCGAGAAACCTTGCACCGGCCCTGAGCACGTGACAAAATCTCCAGATTGGAGTCTTCAAATAGCACGGTTTTAAAGAGCCTCTCCAATGCCGATTTAACCTCGTCCATTAAAAACAAAATTGACCTGTATCAACAGGAATTGGTTAAATTCAAAACCAAAAAGCTTGAAATGGTCCAGAATGATTACGACTCTAACCGAGTCTACCATTGGCTGATGGGAGGAGAGGGACGTCCAGCCAGAACAGCAGGGCAAGGGTCGAAACAAGGCTGGCGCAGAAGAAGAGAGCTTAGGGGACGTGAGGCCCCTACATCAAATAGCGACAGCGAGTTTGCCACTCGTGAATCTGATGACCCTTTGGAAGGACCCGCGGCCCCTTTAGCCATAAGTACTAAACTCCAGCCAGAATCAATTTCAAGTGCAAAGCCACCCGCCGCGGGGGCCAAAACGAGAGGCAAAGGCGAAAACAGCTCTCAAAAGACCAAGAAAAAATAATTTACAATTTGTCTTCCCGAGTCCTAACAGACATCGAGGAGAGAGTCCTCAACAAAAGACTATCCTTTGTTCCCACCAACAGACACACTGATCTTAACTGGAATATCGAACTGCATCAATTTTCGAGAAAATTACGACTACAGGAATTTTTCCAGAACTCGGAACCCTTATCACAGAATAAACCTCAACAGGTGTTTTTGTCTAAACGGAGTACCTCTACATTTGATCCAGCATCCTCCAACAGTTCCATCAAGACATTCACGCGATTAATGGATGACTCTGTCCAAAAATTTGTCCAGGCACAACCAAAATTACATTACAATTTGAGCAGCCAAGAACATCAGGCCTTACGCGGCCTGTCTGAATATCGTGACATCATTGTGCGCCCCGCCGATAAGGGGGGCGCCATTGTCATTCAAAATCTAGACGACTACATGGCTGAGATTGAGAGACAACTTGCCGACCGGGAGGTGTACCAACTCTTGGCGGGTGACCCCACGGTTCAATACCAGACAGAATTACAGGACATCTTAAAGGCAGCCAACTTGAGAGGCATTCTGGACCCCAAGCTGTTGAAGGCATTACAACAACCCTTTCCGATTAGCCCTGTCCTGTACACTGTTCCAAAAATTCATAAAAACCTAAATCATCCACCCGGTCGTCCGATCATCTCGGCACGCAACTCACTATATCATCCGATCTCCATGTATTTAGACTGTATCTTGCAACCTCATGTCATTAGTCAACCGACTCTCATTAAGGACACAACCGACTTTTTACAACAACTAGCAGCTATCGACAATATCCCGGAGGGGAGTATCTTGTGCACACTGGACATTAATAGCTTGTATACATCCATCCCTCACACTAAGGGTCTTGCAGCATCTAAGTCATTTTATGAATCTCAACAGATCGATGACTTAGATATTGATCTATTTATGCAATTATTGGAATTAACCCTGACTCGTAACTATTTTATCTATAATGGACGGTTCTACAGACAACTATCTGGTTGTGCTATGGGAAGTCACGTGGCACCCAGCTACGCAAACATCTTTATGTTTCAGGAAGGGTCCCAAATGTTTTTCAACAACTACGAGTATAAGCGACATATCATCACCTACATGCGTTATATTGATGACCTGTTCATCATTTGGACGGGGAGTGAGGAGCTGCTGGACACCATGATTAAGGATATCAATCATCGTGACTCGACCATAAAAGTCACCCATCAATATAGCCACTCTGCCATCCATTACTTAGACGTATTAGTGACGCTTGAATCTGGTCAGATACACACTGAGGTATATTCCAAGCCCACTGACAGAAACACGCTATTGCTTGCATCAAGCCATCATCCCAAATCACTTAAACAGGGCTTGCCCAAATCACAGATGATGAGGGTAGCAAGAATTGCGGACGATCCTGTCACTGCAGTTAAAGGCATTGATGTCACAATTGATAGGTTTCTATCCAGAGGATACAGTTGGAACCTCCTGAAAAAACAAAAGGACGAGGTGCTAGCCATGAGTCGCAACGAGCTACTACGCCCTAGAACACGAACTAACGAAGCGGTCATTCCGTGGAAAATGAACTTCACTACCTCTAGCCAAGTTGTTCAAAGAGCAAGCCGGGCATTGTGGCCCATAGTAGCAACGGATAAAGAAACATCATGCTTCAGACAAAAGCGCCCCATGGCTTGCTTCACTAGGGGCAAAAATATTAGAGACATGGTGGTCCACACGGACATTACGGGCTTTAAGCAAACGCAAGTACAACCCCATTTTATGACAAAACCAGCAGGTTGTTACAAGTGCCCTAAGTGCACCACGTGCACTCACATGATTACCGGTAGTTCATTTAAACACCCACATAAGGATCGGAGCTTTAAGATTAAACATGTATTGTCCTGCTTATCCACGCATGTGGTGTATATTATCATCTGCCCCTGCAATATGTATTACGTGGGGAAGACCACCCGCACTGTCCGAGAACGCATGGCGCTGCACCGTTCATCAATAAATAAAGCACTCAAATCTCAGGTGGCAGACCAACCGGTGGCACGTCACTTTCTTGCAGAGGGACACTCATTGTCTCAGTTGAAACATATTCTCATTGACCACATCCCCACTTCTCTACGTGGGGGTGATCGCGATGGACAGTTACTTAAAATGGAAAGTAGATGGATCCATGTCCTTAACACAGTATCCCCTCATGGAATGAACGAACGTCTGAATTGGAATGTGTTCGGAGGACATTAATCTACATTGCTGCACATGAAATTATGTATCCTCTGCTATAGAGGATTGTAATACTTTGGCCCGAAAGTGACAGTCCGTTATTGATCACATCTACATGCCGAGTTATATGGGGCTGAAAGTTGGTCATATTGTGTGTTTTCCTTTCATTTCTCTCTCTTTTTCTACCCTTCCTTCATCTCTCTCGGCACATTTCAGTATATGAGGCACTTGTATCGAGTTGCCTTAGGTATAACAATAGATTGAGCGAGCATATTTGTGTGTTACTCGTTCATGTATGAGCTCTACTATCCTGTGCCATATATACAGTACTTTGTGCCATGTACACACTGTGAACTCCCATTATGTGTCTATTGACAGATCGCCGCTTGGAGGGCCGGGGAGATCACTCAGCAGCTCCACTTAGGCTGCCAGGCACCTTAACGCGTTGCCACGACTCCGGGACGCGTTGCCAAGGCAACCGGAGCGGAAGCCAGCTGACGTCACCGGAAGTGACGCGGACGCAGCAGCAGCAGCGGCGGGCGGAAGCGGACGCCGGCCCCGGCTCTCCAGACGGCGTGACGGCTGGGCACCTATTTAGGTAAGAAATTCATGTATGTTTGTTATGTTAGCTACATCTATTTAGAACAGAACTTCATGCCTGCCTTGAAAACGGTGCTTGGAGCACCGAAACGTCGGCCTTGTATAGGCATCCTGTAACTTTTATAATGCTTCAGTAAAAGTTCTACACCTTTTGACTGGAGTGCCGCAGTTCCTTCCTTTACTATATATATATATATATATATATATATATATATATATATACACACACATACACTGTGTGTGTGTGTGTGTGTGTGTGTGTGTGTATATATATATGTATATACATATATATATAAATATATATATATATAAAAGAAAGAAAAAGAAAAATAAAGATGAGAAAAGAATAATATATCTATAATAAATTAATAAATAAATAAAAATACATAGATAAATAAAAAAAAATTATAAAAATACAGATGAATAAAAAAAACTACAACTGCGCCATGCAGTAGTGCAAACTTATTCTAATGACACTGCACAGTAGTACCCCTCATTACGCTGCCCCTTGGGGGAGAGAGGGAGAGATAGAGAAATGGGAGAGAGAGTAATCACCAGGCCCGGCCCTACGCATACGCTGACTACGTGGCTGAGTAGAGCGCGGGACTCATCAGGGCGCACTGCAGTCAGTGACAGTGAGTCACTGTCACCCGTGCTGCAGCAATCCGCACTGAATAATACAAGCTCTGACCAGAGGCGTAACTAGGGCTTTCGGAGACCAGGGCAAGAAGAAGAGTGGCGAAACCCCCCCCCCCCCCCCAAATAAAAAAAGAAGTATGTGCGCTGTAGACGCACCAGAAGGGGTGTGGTCACTGAAAATGGGGCGTGCCAACATGACAATCACCTACCCCCTGTGTCGACTCTCAGCACACTATCACCTACCCCTTGTGTCGTCTCTCAGCACACCTTTATTCAATTTTTGCACAGTACGCTTGCAGAGTCCCCTTTTTACACAGTGCCAGATACACAATTGCCCCACAGTGCCAGATACACAGTGCCCCACAGTGTCAGATCCACAGTGACAGATACAGCGCCCCACAGTGCCAGATACAATGCCCCACAGTGCTAGATACATTGCCCCACAGTGCCAGATACATTGCCCCACAGTGCGAGATACATGCCCCACAGTGCGAGATACATGCCCCACAGTGCCAGAAACAATGCCACACAGTGCTAGATACATGCCCCACAGTGCCAGATACATGCCCCACAGTGCCAGTTACATTGCCACATCAGCAGGTCTTTGAACATCTGCAGACTTGTGTCTGCCGGAAAGAGAGATACAACGTAGGCTTTAAACCTAGGATCGAGCACGGTGGCCAAAATGTAGTGCTCTGATTTCAACAGATTGACCACGCGTGAATCCTGGTTAAGCAAATGAAGGGCTCCATCCACAAGTCCCACATGCCTAGCGGAATCGCTCCGTTTTAGCTTCTCCTTCAATCTCTCCACCTGCTTCTGCAAAAGCCTGATGAGGGGAATGACCTGACTCAGGCTGGCAGTGTCTGAACTGACTTCACGTGTGGCAAGTTCAAAGGGTTGTAGAACCTTGCACAACGTTGAAATCATTCTCCACTGCGCTTGAATCAGGTACATTCCCCTTCCTTTGCCTATATCATAGGCAGATGTATAGGCTTGAATGGCCTTTTGCTGCTCCTCCATCCTCTGAAGCATATAGAGGGTTGATTTCCACCTCGTTACCACCTTTTGCTTCAGCTGATGGCAGGGCAGGTTCAGGAGTGTTTGCTGATGCTCCAGTCTTCGGCACGCGGTGGCTGAATGCTGAAAGTGGCCCGCAATTCTTCTGGCCACCGACAGCATCTCTTGCACGCCCCTGTTGTTTTTAAAAAAAATCTGCACCACCAAATTCATTGTATGTACAAAACGTGGGACGTGCTGGAAATTGCCCACATGTAATGCACGCACAATATTGGTGGCATTGTCCGATATCACAAATCCCCAGGAGAGTCCAATTGGGGTAAGCCAATCTGCGATGATGTTCCTCAATTTCCGTAAGAGGTTGTCAGCTGTGTGCCTCTTATGGAAAGCGGTGATACAAAGCGTAGCCTGCCTAGGAACGAGTTGGCGTTTGCGAGATGCTGCTACTGGTGCCGCCGCTGCTGTTGTTGCGCCCATCTACCCAGTGGGCTGTCACAGTCATATAGTCCTTAGTCTGCCCTGCTCCACTTGTCCACATGTCCCTGGTTAAGTAGACATTGGGTACAACTGCATTTTTTAGGACACTGGTGACTCTTTTTCTGACGTCTGTGTACATTCTTGGTATCGCCTGCCTAGAGAAGTGGAACCTAGATGGCATTTGGTACCGGGGACACACTACCTCAAGAAATTCTCTAAGTCCCTGTGAAGTAACGGCGGATACCGGACGCACGTCTAACACCAACACAGCTGCCAAGGCCTGAGTTATCCGCTTTGCAACAGGATGACTGCTGTGATATTTCATCTTCCTCGCAAAGGACTGTTGGACAGTCAATTGCTTACTGGAAGTAGTACAAGTGGTCTTCCGACTTCCCCTCTGGGATGATGATCGACTCCCAGCAGCAACAACAGCAGAGCTAGGAGCAGTAGGCGTTACACTCAATGATCCATCGGAGGAATCCCAGTCAGGAGAGGACTCGTCAGACTTGCCAGTGACATGTTTGTAATATAGTTTGTTGGTTCCGCACTAGCAGTGCGCTATAAGGCCACACTAGAATCTAAACGAATATGAAAATTACCAATATAAACAGTGCTAATAGCCAAATCTTTGAATAGCACTTTACTATTGTTGGTGCTCCCAAAACACTTTTGTAGATTAACTACACATATATAGGGAAAGAGAAGACAAAAGAATTCCTTTTTGGGAGCACTCTTATTTGAAAATAATTGACGTCATCAAAGGACTTTGGGCGGCTACGCCCCCCCTCTCTGGTCCGGGCGGCCGCTGCACTTCGGCGCGTGTGAGGTGTTTATGGACAGTGGAAGCAGGCTGGCCTGGAGCAACAGAGGAGACTGACAACGCCGGCATCCAAATCGGTTTGGAGCGACGCCTGGTAATGTGATGTCCGTCACCTGCTAATGCTCATCCTCGGCTATATTTGTCCTGTTTCCCCCTCCCTCCCCTCACGTCTCACGCCAAGATTTGAGGATTATTTACCAGGGATTTATACATATATATATATATATCCAGATAAGTCCACACTCACTGCTACAGTCCACAACATAGGCGGTGCTCCATAAAGGGCTCCAAAGAAGTCCAAAATATATCCAAAAAGAGTACAGGCACTCACCACTTTCCTTGAGAATAGAAAAATTTATTGCCACTCACAGGTGTGTCTCACATGGAGACAGTCAGCATAACAGCATATAGTGTCGACGTTTCGGCTCCCATCGAGCCTTCTTCAAGACAGAGAGAATAACAACAGGTGTATACCCAGCAGCCCATACCACACACTGCACCCTGGATTGCTTATATAGCAAAAGGCCACACACAGGTCCCGCCCCTCAATTAGCCAACAGGAAATGACCATACTGGTC
Source organism: Pseudophryne corroboree (assembly GCF_028390025.1). Lineage (NCBI taxonomy): Eukaryota > Metazoa > Chordata > Amphibia > Anura > Myobatrachidae > Pseudophryne > Pseudophryne corroboree. Next base: position 1,169,912,420 of record NC_086444.1, read on the forward strand.
AAATGCACTTTAGAAATGACCTGTGGAACTAAATGGCAAACAGCCGTGTCACTTAAATGAGTTAACCATGAATAGATATAGTGTAGGGAAGGAAAACTGCATCCTACTAATACAAACAACGGCTAATCGCGGCAAATTGCCGCGAAACAGGAAGTTGCGTGCGTTCCACTGGCCGTGGAACGCACGCCCAGCCAGCGCAATACCGGAAGCACTGTGCGCTCCACCGCCGTGGAGCGCAACCACGTGACCGGAACATCGGAATAGTGCAGGGCGGCTGTTAGCCGTCGCTAGGTAACCGGACTGCAACACAAAGGGATATAATAGTGGCTGCATATAATCAAAGCCCTGCGCGGATACAGCAACTTAGAACTATCGTACAATGGAAATGAACCACAAGGTGATCCCAGGGACATAATATACAGATACTAATTAGTGAAAAAATGTACATAGATCCGAGATCTAAATTTAGTTATATAGACAACTGATAAATCACACAATAAGAGATTGACAGCAAATAGTTTATAAAGAATATAGGGTCACCGAACACTATCAGGATGGCCCAACCACCATCCCCTGAATGGACACGCCCAACAGGGCAACAACAGGGGAAGGGGAACAACGAAAATTATGTAAATGTACCCTAGGACACAAGGTGGCTCATATTAGGACCTGCAGTGTGACCCATGTCACAAATAGCAATCCAGAGTGCTCACCAACACATAAACAAATTAAAACAAAAAACAGACATTGATAATATCATATAATAATCCACAGTAAACTCAAAAAGAATTTACTGTGTGTTTTAAAAGATTATTTTATAATTCAGCGATAGCCCTATCCGAGAAAAATGTTGAATGGATTAGCCTCGTTTAACCCACGGGGGGCTAAAGTGTCCAATTCGTAGATCCATTTGGCTTCCCGTTGACGTAATTGCCTTTCCCAGTCACCCCCACGGGAAGGTCTCGGTACATGGTCGATCAACATACACTTCAAGCTGGATATCGAATGCCCTCTGGATACGAAGTGTTGTGCTACCGGTTTATCAGACACCTTGGAGATCAATGCAGCTCGGATTGATGTGCGATGGTTGGCCATCCTATCACGGAAGTTCCTTGTCGTCATCCCAACGTAATAGTACCCGCAAGGACACACAATGATGTAAATTACATGGTCCATAGTGCAATGTAACCGCTGACGGATCATGATCTGTCGACCACTATGCGGATGTGCGAAACTTGCACCAGACATCATTGATCGGCAAGTGGTACAATTATGGCACCGATAGCAGCCTTTCTTACTATCAGGTAGCCAGGTCTTGTTGGTTGCCAGTGGCTGTAGAGTTGGGTGCATTAACAGTTGTCTGAGATTTTTACCTCGTCTGTATGCACAGAGTGGTGGCTGTAGGTTAGACCCCTTGAATACTGGCCACAATCGGCCAATGTTTCCGCAGCACTTTCTCAGATTGTGATGAAGCAACATCATAAGTGGATGCAAATATCATTCTATTAATGGAACCCTTAGCACCATGGTCGTTGGGGTGGGAGTGCCTGTACCTCGCTTTCTTGAGACATCTTGCGACTGTCTTTTTGGTATAGCCACGTTCATAGAATCTCTCTGCCATCGCCTTAATCTGCAGCTCGGTGTCTGCTGGTAGGGTGTTATTGCGTAACACCCGCATGAACTGCGAGATCGGTAGACTCTCCTTAAGATGAACCGGGTGGTGACTGGAGGCATGGAGAAGTGTGTTTCTGTCGGTCTCTTTTCTAAACAGGGTCAAGGCAAGTCTTCCCTTGTGACGAAACAAAGTCACATCCAAAAAATTAACCTCGTCACGGTTGATGTTATAGGTAAAACGGATCGGGCTATCGAGGCTGTGGAGGTAGTCAACCATCTCATAAAACTCAGTGTCGGTCCCTAGCCAAATAATGAAAACATCGTCGATATAGCGGACAAAAAATAAACACTTGGGCCCAAACACGGGTATAATATTGTTGGATTCATATTTGTGCATGTACAAATTAGCGTACGATGGGGCCAAATTTGACCCCATCGCAGTACCACTGCATTGAATGTAAAAATCATTGCCATAAGAAAAATGGTTCTTTTTTAATACTAGCCCAGCGAGATCAAGTAGAAATTCCGATGGGGGACCCTCATATGGCCCCATAATTAGAGCTTCCCGCATAGCCTCAAGGCCTTCCTTGTGGGGAATCACTGTATATAGTGACTGAATATCCATGGTTATTAGCCATGTATCATCAGGTATTGGGCCAAGTGAAGCAATTTTGTCAAGCAAGTCTGTGGTATCCCTGATGTAACTAGGCATCATGGTGACAAGTGGTTGTAAAAACGAATCAATGAAAATGGCTAGTGGCTGTAAAACAGATCCCATCGCCGAAATGATCGGACGACCGGGGGGATCACTCATTGATTTATGCACCTTGGGTAGTGTGTAGATGATCGGACATATTGGATTGTCTACAGTTAAGTAGCCAGCAATCTTCTGGTCCAACCATCCACACACCAAAGCTTGAGTGATAGTAGTATCCACTGATTTTTTTAATTTGTAACATTGGGTTACCCCTACATTTAACATATACTTTGGAGTCTGCCAATTGCCTAAGTATTTCGGTATTATACTTATGCCAATCCTGCACAACCACGGCACTGCCCTTATCGGCCTGTCTAATTACTATGTGCTCATTATTGATTAAACTCTTCAATGCATCCCTCTGTGCAGGAGAGAGATTGCTGTATCGTGGCTGTGCAGTATTGGCATGCATATCGCTGTCGGTTAACCGAAGAAATGTGCGTATGCTTGGATTGGTGGACTGAGGATCAAAAGCACTTGGTCTAGTCAATCCAGTGATTTGGGTCACCTCTTGGACCTTGTCCGTGAAAAATTCCCGCAGCCTAAGTTTTCTCCCAAACTTATAATGGTCTATAGCCCATCCAAATTTATTGTGTGGGACAGTGGGAACAAATGTGAGTCCTAGGGCTAGAAGTTCGGTCTCAACTGTTGAGAGATTATAGGTTGACAAATTAAAGACAGTGTCTACTGGTATTTTCTTGGGCGTCCCCTTCGCCTTGTGACCGCCCCTCCTCGAGGGGAACCTCGTTCTGTGATTCTGTTGGGGTTTATGTTGGTCCGAGCGTTCCTCCCTAAAAAAGCACCAGAGGGGGGTCTATTCTCAGTCACCTCATTCTCTGAATTTGATTGAGATGAGGAATTATCTAAGGGGCCCTGATAACTACCTCTATTATATGTGCGTGTTCTTCTGCCTGAAAAGCTTTTAGAGTCACCCCTCAACCACCTGTAAACCTGGTTGTTGGTGTAGTCAGAATTGACAGTAACCAATTTTTTACGTTTAAATGTAATAAGTTCTTGTTGATAGGTATTAACCTGCTCGGTTAAGCGATCCACCCACTTATCAGTAGTGTCAATCACCAGTGTGGACAAATGCAAAGAATTAAATTTGGCCAAGTCCTCTCGCACTTGTTTCAATTCGGCCCCCACCTCCTCAATAACGAGGAGGATGAGGTCCAACGAACATTTATTGAGAACACCACACCACTTGGTGCAAAATGTGGGACTATTGCGTCCAATGGTGGGTACGTTGTTTACTCGAAATCCTCTTGGGATCTTTTTATTCCGATAATAGTCCGAGAGGAATTGGCCATGCAAAGTAAGATCCACTTCGCGTTTTCTTAATCTCAATATTTTATGAAATAAGTCCAAGGGTGTCTCATCAGGCAGTTTAGAAAACTCTGTATGGTCAAAAAGCACCTTTTCGGCGTCATCATCCGTCAGAGATAGAAAGGTGCTGTGTGCTAACTGGAAAGTAACCTCATCAATCACATGTTTAGGATCAATTGACATCCTGACCACAATTTAGCTGAATCAATACAATAATGAGTACTGAATTAGTCAAATGGATAGACCAAAGATTGAAGTGTATGTTGATCGACCATGTACCGAGACCTTCCCGTGGGGGTGACTGGGAAAGGCAATTACGTCAACGGGAAGCCAAATGGATCTACGAATTGGACACTTTAGCCCCCCGTGGGTTAAACGAGGCTAATCCATTCAACATTTTTCTCGGATAGGGCTATCGCTGAATTATAAAATAATCTTTTAAAACACACAGTAAATTCTTTTTGAGTTTACTGTGGATTATTATATGATATTATCAATGTCTGTTTTTTGTTTTAATTTGTTTATGTGTTGGTGAGCACTCTGGATTGCTATTTGTGACATGGGTCACACTGCAGGTCCTAATATGAGCCACCTTGTGTCCTAGGGTACATTTACATAATTTTCGTTGTTCCCCTTCCCCTGTTGTTGCCCTGTTGGGCGTGTCCATTCAGGGGATGGTGGTTGGGCCATCCTGATAGTGTTCGGTGACCCTATATTCTTTATAAACTATTTGCTGTCAATCTCTTATTGTGTGATTTATCAGTTGTCTATATAACTAAATTTAGATCTCGGATCTATGTACATTTTTTCACTAATTAGTATCTGTATATTATGTCCCTGGGATCACCTTGTGGTTCATTTCCATTGTACGATAGTTCTAAGTTGCTGTATCCGCGCAGGGCTTTGATTATATGCAGCCACTATTATATCCCTTTGTGTTGCAGTCCGGTTACCTAGCGACGGCTAACAGCCGCCCTGCACTATTCCGATGTTCCGGTCACGTGGTTGCGCTCCACGGCGGTGGAGCGCACAGTGCTTCCGGTATTGCGCTGGCTGGGCGTGCGTTCCACGGCCAGTGGAACGCACGCAACTTCCTGTTTCGCGGCAATTTGCCGCGATTAGCCGTTGTTTGTATTAGTAGGTTGCAGTTTTCTTTACCTACACTATATCTATTCATGGTTAACTCATTTAAGTGACACGGCTGTTTGCCATTTAGTTCCACAGGTCATTTCTAAAGTGCATTTGACCAGTATGGTCATTTCCTGTTGGCTAATTGAGGGGCGGGACCTGTGTGTGGCCTTTTGCTATATAAGCAATCCAGGGTGCAGTGTGTGGTATGGGCTGCTGGGTATACACCTGTTGTTATTCTCTCTGTCTTGAAGAAGGCTCGATGGGAGCCGAAACGTCGACACTATATGCTGTTATGCTGACTGTCTCCATGTGAGACACACCTGTGAGTGGCAATAAATTTTTCTATTCTCAAGGAAAGTGGTGAGTGCCTGTACTCTTTTTGGATATATATATATATATATATATATATATATATATATCCTATTGCAGGATTGATACTTGAATTTATCAGTACATATACTTAATATCAATGCCAGTTAAGAATATCTCCCTGCTGTTCCCTATAAATTATCATGGAGGGGGGCGTGGCTAGTGTCCTGACTGGAAAGACGTGTCCCAGGGGAGCTCCTGCCAGATTAAACCCTTTTACCCCCTTTTGGCTGTCCTGCCCTTGTTTGTCCCCCTCCTGCAGCTTCCTATTGCAGCCCTTGCTGCTTTGTGTACATTGGGGGTGAGCTGCGGAGCCGGAGCACAGGCTTGTCCTGTGCTTGCAGGTTGCGGCCTTCCCCTCGTGCTGCAGCCGGGGCCTCGATTTGGAACCCTCCCCCCGCCCGAGATCGGACGAAAACCGTCCGTCACGAGCCGCTGCACGGCTTGCCCCACTGCACCTCTCCTACCTGGGGGTCCCCGCCGAGCAGTGGAAGCGGCGAGAAGAGCCCCTGGAGCTGCGGGTCCGGCGCTGAACCGAGCGGCGGAGGTCCGGTGGCGGCGGCCATCTTGGGTGAGGCAGTGAGTGCAGCGCGAGCGCTGCGCTTATACGAGCGGCCCGCCCAACGCGCACACACACACCAGGGGGGTCTTACTAAAGACAGTGGGGATGACGGCTGGTCCCTACCCCTGCCAACGATTATTATAAAATAATCCACTGAAGGGACATACTAAATTTTACTGACGGCGGCCATCTTGAAGGAGGCAAAGCAGCTTCCCTATACTGTGCTGTCCCTTTTGTGCTTGTAAAGGAAACAGCTCTCTATTTCAGCAGGGAATAATTCTAGCACATCTGCTCTGCGCAAATAACTACCTGCAAGCACAGCACTATACTGTACATTCTTATTTCACTCCTCTTTGTACTGTAAATACAGTGCACCCTGCAGAACCTGACTCTCAGAGCCCCCTGCTGGTGTTTGTTATACTACATTTTGTCACAACTGAGGGCCTGAGCTGACGGGAGGCAGCCTCAGTTGTAGGGGCTGAGATGTACCGGAACCTGGGAGGTTGTATCAGACCCCTGGACATGTAAGTAACATGAATAATAACTGCCCGAAGGCGTGACCACGACAACTTGGATAAAAGTCAATGATGTTTATTATGACAACTCCGCAACACAGCAGCAGTAAAAGAAAACGTAAAAGTCAGCAAATAATAAATACAGTTCCTGGGTACTACAGGATGGCAGGAGCCACAGGGCACTGGTAGTGTGAGATAGTTCTTATGATCTTCTAGATGGAAAGTCCTTACCAGGCCCGACTGTAGCAATGGAGATAACCCAGGATTGTGCCAGCTGGTGTTCCAGGAAAAGCTGGGTTGCTGAAGGTAAAACAGCTGCTGTGGATACTGGCTGGAACCAGACTGTTGTTAGCACGGAGTGGATACTGGCTGGAACCAGTTAAATAATAAATGAACTTGGGAGCGATGAAATATGAACTGAAATGTAGAACTTGAGAGCGGAGAAATAATAATACCGGTGGAGAGTGGTAAAGTGTAGAAAGGACACCGGCCCTTTAAGGGAAGCTGTACTCTGCTGGAAGCTGAGCTGGAAGCAGGTAATGTTGTAGCTGGAAACAGATGAATCCACAATGGATTGGAGAGTCAGGCTACACCGCAGGTGGAATGCTGGTGCGGGTCTCTATGGTGGAAGTCTTGAGACAGGAGCTGGAACCTGGAAGACAATCACAGGAGAGAGACAAACAGGAACTAGGTTTGACAACCAAAGCACTGACGCCTTCCTTGCTCAGGCACAGTGTATTTATACCTGCAGCAAGGAAGGGATTGGCTAGGCAATTATGCAGATTATCAATACTGAGAATAGATTGGTGGAAATGATCAGCTGACAGAATCCAAGATGGCTGCGCCCATGCAGACACTTGGAGGGAAGTTTGGTTTGTAATCCATGTGGTAATGAAAACAGTAATGGCGGCGCCGGCCACTGGAGACAGGAGACGCCAGGCTGACAAGTGCACATCCAACCACGCGGACACAGCGGAGGCCGCGGCTGACATAATCGCCACTCTGACACTCTGCATGCAGAAGCTCAGGGACGGCGGCGGAGGCCGCGGGAGACGCCATGCCAGATGTAATAAGGCGTTACTGTGACAGCGTCTCAGAGAGACAGGAGAGGATGCAGGAATGTGAACATTAGGATAACAGATGGGATCCGCTCCTGGAGCGCTGAGCCAGCCTTAGGAGGCATCTGATGGGTAAGAAATGGCGTCCAGATACCCGGATCGTGACAGCACCCCCCCCTTTAGGAGTGGCCCCAGGACACTTCTTTGGCTTTTGAGGAAACTTGGAATGGAATCTCCGGACCAAGGCAGGAGCATGGACATCAGAAGCATTGGTCCATGAACGTTCCTCAGGACCATAACCCTTCCAGTCAATAAGATATTGTAGTTGACCGTAACGGTGACGTGAGTCCAGGATCTTGGCCACTTCATACTCAACGCCTCGTTGAGTTTGGACTTTCGGAGTTGGAGGAAGTGAGGAATGAAACCGATTCAAGATCAGCGGTTTCAACAGGGAAACATGGAATGTCCTGGGTATTTTTAAGAAGGGAGGCAACTGGAGTCTGTAAGCAACAGGATTGATGACTTGTTCAATCTTGAAAGGACCGATATAGCGAGGTGCAAACTTCATACTGGGAACTCTTAACCTCAAATTCTTCGTGGATAACCATACCCGATCACCCACCTTGAGAGCAGGAACTGCTCGACGCTTCTTATCCGCAAACTTCTTGTACCTGAACGATGCCTTGAGCAGAGCTGATCGTACGCTCTTCCAGATATTGGCAAACTGATGCAAGGTGATATCCACTGCGGGAACAGAAGTTGCTGGAAGCGGTTGGAACTCAGGAACTTTAGGGTGGAATCCAAAGTTAGTGAAGAATGGTGTTGAAGCAGATGAAGAATGATACTGGTTGTTATGACAGAACTCGGCCCAGGGAAGTAATTGAACCCAGTCATCTTGAGAGGAGGACACATAGATGCGGAGGAAGGACTCCAAGTCCTGATTCACCCTCTCGGTTTGACCATTGGTCTGAGGATGGTAAGCCGTGGAAAACTTTAGCTTGACTTGGAGGACTTGACATAAACTTCGCCAGAATTTGGCTGTGAATTGAACTCCTCGATCTGAGATAATTTCTTCAGGAAGACCGTGGAGTCGGAAGATCTCTTGTATGAATACTTGAGCCAACTTGGAAGCTGACGGAAGACCGGTGAGAGGAATGATGTGTGCCATCTTGGTGAACCGGTCAACTACCACCCAGATGGTATTGAACTTGTTGCACATGGGTAAGTCTGTAATGAAATCCATCGACAAGTGGGTCCATGGTCGACGGGGAACGGATAGTGGAACCAGTTGCCCCGCAGGCGACTGGCGGGATACTTTATGTTGGGCACACTTTGGGCAAGATGCAATAAACTCCAAGACGTCCTTTTTCAGAGTTGGCCACCAATAGGACCTAGAGATAAACTCCAGGGTTTTTTGGATACCTGTATGTCCGGCAAAACGGGAAGCATGGGCCCAATGCATGAGCTTCTTCCTTAGCATCGGCTTCACAAAACTTTTCCCTGATGGGGGCGTAGAGTCCATCCCTACCGTGGAGAATGCCAACGGATTTATAATAGGATGCTTGTCTGAAGACTCTGACTCATTTTCTTGCTCCCATGAGCGGGAAAGGGCATCGGCCTTGCGATTCTGAGAGCCCGGACAGAACTGGAGTTTAAAGTCGAACCTGGAAAAGAAAAGTGCCCATCTGGCCTGACGAGGGTTGAGACATTGTGCGCCCTTCAGGTATAAAAGGTTCTTGTGGTCTGTAAGTATGGTGATTAAATGAGAAGCTCCCTCCAACAGATACCTCCACTCTTCTAGAGCGAGCTTGATGGCTAGCAACTCCTGGTCGCCAATGGCATAGTTGCGCTCAGCTGGGGAGAACTTCCGGGAGAAGAAACTGCAAGGATGTAAATGGCCATCTTTAGCCCTCTGAGATAACACCGCTCCTACTCCAACGGAGGAGGCATCCACCTCTAGGATGAAAGGAGAATCGATGTCAGGCTGTTTCAGGACAGGCGCAGAGATGAACCTCTGTTTTAAAAGATGAAAAGCTTGCATGGCTTCTTCAGACCACTTGGACGGGTTAGCACCCTTCTTGGTGAAAGCAGTAATAGGCGCCACAATGGTGGAAAAGTCTCGTATAAACTTTCGGTAATAATTGGCGAACCCTAAGAACCTCTGGACCCCTTTGAGGGTTAAGGGTACCGGCCAATTCTGAATTGCTTGTAGTTTCTCAGGATCCATCTCTAGTCCGGAACCGGACACAATGTACCCTAGAAACGGAATGGACTTGACTTCAAAGACGCATTTTTCTAATTTGCAATAGAGATGATTGACACGGAGACGGGACAGAACCTCTTTAACCCAAAAACGATGTTCCTCTAAATCGTTGGCAAAAATGAGGATATCGTCTAGATAGACCACGACATGACGGTATAGAATGTCTCTGAAAATCTCATTGACAAAATGCTGGAAGACAGCTGGAGCATTGCTCAATCCGAAGGGCATGACGAGGTACTCATAATGTCCGTCACGGGTGTTAAAGGCGGTCTTCCACTCGTCACCCTCACGGATCCGGATGAGATTGTATGCACCTCGCAAGTCCAGCTTTGTAAAGATGGTAGCTCCGCTAACTCTGTCAAAGAGCTCAGTAATCAGGGGTAAAGGATAACGGTTCTTGATGGTAATGTCGTTCAAACCTCTGTAGTCGATGCACGGCCGCAGACCACCATCTTTCTTTTTTACAAAAAAGAAGCCTGCGCCGGCTGGGGAAGAAGAAGGTCGAATGAACCCCTTTGCTAGGTTCTCTTTAATGTATTCCTCCATAGAATGCGTCTCAGGCAGAGACAACGGATAAGTTCGGCCTCGAGGTGGAACCTTCCCTGGAACGAGATCAATCGGGCAGTCCCATTCTCTATGAGGAGGAAGGATATCAGCAGAAGCTTTACTGAACACATCCGTGAAATCTTGATATGGAGGAGGTGGAACATCAGATGACCTGGGGGAGGAAGAACAGACAGACAATACTTTAAACAAACATGTCTCTGCACAGGAGGAACCCCATGCCAGGATTTGCGTAGTCGTCCAATCAATTGTAGGATTGTGAAGACGGAGCCATGGAAGGCCCAGGACCACAGGATGTGTGGCTCTTGGAATCACTAAAAGTGAAATAAGTTCGGAATGAAGAACTCCCACTCTCAGACGAACTGGTAGAGTCCTTAGAGCAATAACAGTATCAAAAATTTTACTGCCATCCACGGCAGTTAAGGAAAAGGAGGAAGGAAGTCTCTCGGTGGGTAGGGACCACCGTTTAACATAGGCTTCAGTAATAAAGTTCCCAGCTGCTCCGGAATCAAGGAGAGCAATGACGTTCCGATAACGTTGAGCAACTTGAAGCGAGACTGGGAGATTACAATCATGAGGAGATGGAGAGGAGATCATTACTCCTAGCCGGCCCTCTCCTGGGCGAGCTAGGGTTTGGAGTTTTCCCGGACGTTCGGGACAGGCATTGATGGTGTGAGACGGAGCTGCACAGTAAAGACAAAGAGACTCAGAGAGACGTCTTCGGCGCTCAGCAGGAGTTAAACGGGAACGGCCAATTTGCATGGGCTCATCTTTAGATGGTGACAGTTGACGAGGAGGAGGAGCAGAAGATTTTGGAGCAGATGATCTTCCACGCTCAGTTGCTCTCTCTCTGAAACGTAAATCAACTTTCGTGCAGAGTGAGATTAGCTCATCTAACTTAGAAGGTAAGTCTCTGGTAGCTAACTCATCTTTAATAAGCTCAGATAAGCCATGCCAGAATGCAGCATACAGGGCCTCGTCGTTCCATGCCAGTTCGGATGCCAGGATCTGGAACTGTATCAGATATTGTCCTACAGTACGTGACCCCTGGCGTAAACGGAGAATCTCGGATGAAGCTGAGGTTACCCTGCCTGGCTCGTCGAAGATGCGCCTGAATGTTGACACGAATGCAGTGTAAGAAGATAGCAGGGTGTCGGACCTCTCCCATAACGGTGATGCCCAGTCAAGGGCGGAGCCACTGAGAAGAGAGATGATGTAGGCAATTTTTGTACGGTCACTGGGAAAATTGCCAGGTTGTAGCTCAAACTGAATCTCACACTGGTTGAGAAATCCCCTGCAGAATCTTGGAGATCCGTCAAATTTTGCTGGCGTTGGAAGATGAAGACGTGGAGCAGAAATGGGTAAGGTGGGTGGGGTTATAGCTGGAGTCACTGTGGTTGACGCACCAGATGCGCCTGATCCACGGAGAGTTGTCTGAATCCCATCCAGCCGAGTAGAGAGATCCTGGAGACAGCGGATGATGTGGCCCTGTGCAGCCTCCTGATGTTCTAGTCGGGCTGCCAGTTCTTGCATCGGCCTGGCCGCTTGATCCTGGTCTCCGGCTGGATTCATTAGGTCAGTGCTTACTGTCACAACTGAGGGCCTGAGCTGACGGGAGGCAGCCTCAGTTGTAGGGGCTGAGATGTACCGGAACCTGGGAGGTTGTATCAGACCCCTGGACATGTAAGTAACATGAATAATAACTGCCCGAAGGCGTGACCACGACAACTTGGATAAAAGTCAATGATGTTTATTATGACAACTCCGCAACACAGCAGCAGTAAAAGAAAACGTAAAAGTCAGCAAATAATAAATACAGTTCCTGGGTACTACAGGATGGCAGGAGCCACAGGGCACTGGTAGTGTGAGATAGTTCTTATGATCTTCTAGATGGAAAGTCCTTACCAGGCCCGACTGTAGCAATGGAGATAACCCAGGATTGTGCCAGCTGGTGTTCCAGGAAAAGCTGGGTTGCTGAAGGTAAAACAGCTGCTGTGGATACTGGCTGGAACCAGACTGTTGTTAGCACGGAGTGGATACTGGTTGGAACCAGTTAAATAATAAATGAACTTGGGAGCGATGAAATATGAACTGAAATGTAGAACTTGAGAGCGGAGAAATAATAATACCGGTGGAGAGTGGTAAAGTGTAGAAAGGACACCGGCCCTTTAAGGGAAGCTGTACTCTGCTGGAAGCTGAGCTGGAAGCAGGTAATGTTGTAGCTGGAAACAGATGAATCCACAATGGATTGGAGAGTCAGGCTGCACCGCAGGTGGAATGCTGGTGCGGGTCTCTATGGTGGAAGTCTTGAGACAGGAGCTGGAACCTGGAAGACAATCACAGGAGACAAACAGGAACTAGGTTTGACAACCAAAGCACTGACGCCTTCCTTGCTCAGGCACAGTGTATTTATACCTGCAGCAAGGAAGGGATTGGCTAGGCAATTATGCAGATTATCAATACTGAGAATAGATTGGTGGAAATGATCAGCTGACAGAATCCAAGATGGCTGCGCCCATGCAGACACTTGGAGGGAAGTTTGGTTTGTAATCCATGTGGTAATGAAAACAGTAATGGCGGCGCCGGCCACTGGAGACAGGAGACGCCAGGCTGACAAGTGCACATCCAACCACGCGGACACAGCGGAGGCCGCGGCTGACGTAATCGCCACTCTGACACTCTGCATGCAGAAGCTCAGGGACGGCGGCGGAGGCCGCGGGAGACGCCATGCCAGATGTAATAAGGCGTTACTGTGACAGCGTCTCAGAGAGACAGGAGAGGATGCAGGAATGTGAACATTAGGATAACAGATGGGATCCGGTCCTGGAGCGCTGAGCCAGCCTTAGGAGGCATCTGATGGGTAAGAAATGGCGTCCAGATACCCGGATCGTGACACATTTCACCTACTCCAGGACGCTCTCCTGTGGATCCCTGTCACTGTTTTAACAGATTATTGGGGCCCTGACCCCTTGAATGATGTAAATACACAAGTGCCTGACTTCCCCCCCACCCAAATCATCTGATGAGCCCGCAACATTTTGGTGGATCTTTCTTGTAATCACTTCCTAAACGGGCACTTCTATCTCATCAGATACTATGAGCAGAGCGAACACCCGAGCAAAAAAAAACGGGAACTTCACAAGATATTGCACAACACTTCTCACGCCGGGAAAAGCCAGCTGAAATTCCATCCCCGTCCTCTCGGCTGTCCACCCCTACCATGGATCCGACGGAGTCACCCTCAACCAAAGCGGATATTCAATCCCTCCAGAATATGATATTAGACCTTAAGAGTTCTTTTACCTCCGCTCTCCAGTCAGCGATTGGTGAATTGAAATCCGACCTGGCGGCTCTGGATTCCCGCACCAGCTCACTGGAATCACAAATGGAAAAACAACAGGATTTCCGCAAACAAGTGGGTGAGGACATGAGCTACCTATCCGGCGAATTGGAATTCCTTAAGGATAAGGTTGAGGATAGCGAAAATCGCGAGAGGCGGAATAATTTACGCATTCGCAGTATACCTGAATCTGTGTCGGCCTCCGAATTGGAACCTTACCTCAAACGTCTGTTTCTTTACTTGGTCCCGTCGCTCTCGGAATCTGCTATCTTGATAGAGAGAGCTCATCGTGCCCTGAGGCCTAAACCAAAGGACTCTGATCCTCCCCGCGATGTTATCCTCCGGTTTTTGTCTTTCAAGATTAAGAACAGTATTACAATGGCATGCAGAAATTCGACTTCCATTCTGTTCGAAGATTCCCGGATTCAGATCTACCAAGACTTGTCGCCAGTGACCATTGCTAAACGGCGTGACCTGCAGAGCCTCTACACTGCGCAATAATAGTTACAAATACCGCTGGGGTTTTCCTTTTCGCCTCATTGTGGAAATTAATGGCAAAGTTCATATCATTCGCTGTACTGAGGACGGGGACAAGCTGCTTCGAAAACTTCACCTGTCCCCCGATGCTACATCTCAGATGTGAAGCTCCCCATGTTTAAAATGTAACTTTTACCAACGTTTAGTTTAAATAATTTTGTTCTCACTCTTGCTCAGATGTTCTGTTGACTTTATAATAGATACTGTTTCATATACGAAAGCCCATTTACCTTATCTTCGAACCGTTTTTTTTTTATTTACTTTTATTTTAATTATTTTTTTTCCCTCAGATATATGTACTCTTTGTATCGCTATGTTTTTATCTCGCTGTTCTGGTCGGTGGCTCGGAGGCACTGCCCTATGGATGGGACATGGGAATAGATCCCTACTCCGAGACACCGTGGGGCCTGCCTCTGGCTATCGATCTGCTCTGCGACTTTGCCATTTGATCTATTAATGTTACTTTTTTGATACTGTTTGCTATCTGATCGAAGGTCCGCCCTCTTTATTACAGATTAGTTTTGGGTGGGGGATGTCAGCGCCTTGGCTTGACACTTCCTCCCCCAGTATCTAGGGATTAGAGATATTACCAATAATATTGGGTCCACACCCTCATCTGTTCCATTGTATTTGTGTCCCACCAGTGAGCTCTTCCCTTTTCTTTTTTTTAGAGCTCTATCTTAGCAGTCCGGTATCCTGCCTTTTGGATACTACGTCTGCTTTTCTCATTTTGTTTATTATCACTCTCCTCCCTTTCTAGATTCTTGCTACAGTTTGAGTGTAAGTTGACGCATCTGCATTCACAGTTTGATATATCCATTTATTTTATACTGTTGTTTGTGTGTTGAATTGTAAATTATTATTTTTTCTCTTCTCTCTCTCTCTCCTCCCCTCACTCTCATTCACTTTAGCAGAGTCCGGGGCCCTATCGGTTTCCAGTAGCTTCTTCGTTCTTCAATTATGCCGCTAACGTGCCTGTCCATCAATGTTAAGGGGCTGAACACCCCCCAGAAACGCTCTCATCTCCACAGGTCTCTTAAAACTTTAAAAGGCGACGTGATTTTTTTACAGGAGACACACTTAAAATCGGCCTCCCATCCCTCCCTGACATCTAAACAATTTCCCATGGCATGGTACTCCAATAATGCTGCAAAAAGAAATGGGGTAGCGATCTTAGTTAGAGGATCCGTTCCTTTCCAGTTCCTAGACTGTAAATGCGACACTGAAGGTCGTTATGTAATGGTGAGAGGAAAAATTGGACACGAGGAGGTTACTTTGGCTAATCTGTACTCTCCAAACACGGCCCAATCTAAATTCTTCCGCAAGTTTTTCCACGACCTTTATTCATATAGACGAGGCAAGACACTTGTCGGTGGAGACTTCAATATGGCTCTCACGTACATGGATAGATCCGGTCCCTTACGTAGTGGCCGAACCCCAAACTCTTCAGTACTACACAGGGGTATGGCCGAGGCTGGTCTGTTCGAAGTCTGGCGTTTTCTTAATCCGACCACCAGGGACTACACTTTTTATTCCAATCCGCATGATGTGTACTCCCGCATTGATATGTTCTTGAGCTGTGCACCTCTCTCCCGGACGGCACGCGCTTCCTCGATAGTCCCACTTACTTGGACTGACCACGCGGCTTTAGCTGCGACATTTTACATATTTGATAACCCTGACGGTAGACCGACATGGAGACTTAACGAAACCCTATTGAAGATCCCTAAGTTTCAGGACTTAATTAAAACTAAGCTTCAGGAATATTTTGACATTAATGTAGAAGACGACTGCAGTATAGCTACGATATGGGAAGCCCATAAGGCGGTGGTTCGAGGATCCATTATTCAATTTGCGTCCCGCCGTAAGAGAAGCCAGGAAACTCAAATTGCTCTGTTAACAGACACCATTGCAACGCTAGATCGGGAACACAAACGCACACACTCTAAAAAAACACTAGCCGAACTTTCTAAGGCTCGTGATGATCTACAATCTCTTTTGGCGGAAAATATTGAGCGCTCACTTCGATGGGCTTATCAATCGTTTTACGACAAAAGCAACAAGGCTCATACTTTGTTGGCTAATCGCTTACGTGCCAAGAAGGCTAACCAATGCATCCATATTATTAAAGAACCCTCAGGCAACGTTACCTATGACCCCAAGAAAATTAATGGTATCTTTTCTGATTATTATAGAGCACTCTATAACCTTGACCCCCCGTCCGACCCCATGACACATGCCAACCAGGCTCAACATTATCTAGATTCGTGCGCTCTTCCTCGTTTAGACGAGGCAACTAACTCTGCTCTCAATGCTAATATTTCTGCTGAAGAAATTGAAGCTGCACTAAAAACCCAGAAACCTTCTAAGGCCCCAGGCCCGGATGGCTACCCGATGATATACTACAAAACTTTCGCCCCTCAGCTCATTCCTCATATGGTCATCTTGTTTAACAAAATAATGCAGGGCACTCCTTTTCACACTGACTTCACGAACTCCCGCATTATAGTAATCCCGAAACCCGGAAAGGATCCCTCGTATTGCTCAAATTATAGACCCATCTCTTTGATAAATACTGATCTCAAGCTTTTTGCCAAAGTACTGGCGACTCGCCTAAATGCTGTGTTGCCGTCATTAATTGACCCTGATCAAGTGGGATTTATTCCCGGCCGCCAGGCCTCGGACAACACCAGACGTATTGTTAACTTAATTCATCATATAAACTCGACGAAAACACCAGCGATTGCCTTGGCGCTTGATGCCGAAAAGGCGTTTGATCGCATTTCTTGGCCTTTTATGTTTTCTACATTATCTACGTTTGGCCTCCATGGTCATTTCATCACTGCAATAGCGGCCCTCTATTCTAACCCCTCATCTACGGTCCTGACTAATGGATTAAGCTCACCTCGGTTTAGTTTAAAGAATGGCACTCGACAGGGCTGCCCTCTCTCACCCCTACTTTTTGCTTTATGTATTGAACCTCTCGCAACCCGTATTAGGCTCAACGCTGATATTAGGGGTGTTACTGTGGGACAGAGCTCGTATAAAATATCTCTGTTTGCGGATGACGTCCTCTTGACTCTTTCTAACCCTCTGATCTCTCTTCCTAATTTACAGAAAGAACTACTTTTGTATGGTTCCCTCTCTGGTTATAAAATAAATCATACCAAATCTGAGGCCCTTGCGTTTAATGTTTCATCCCATACTAATTTGATTTTAACCTCCTCTTTCCCCTTTCTCTGGAGACCCTCTGCTATCAAATACCTTGGCATATTTATCACTAAATCCTACTCTAGCCTCTATCAGGCTAATTATGTTCCTATAATTAAAACTCTCACTCAAGACCTAGATAAATGGGATCGGTTATACATTTCATGGATTGGGCGGATTAACGCCCTAAAAATGAATTTCCTTCCCCGTATTCTTTATCTGTTCCAGACCATTCCGATAATGGTGCCCCGAAAGACTTTGGCTTCCCTGCAGACCCTGTGCAACAAATTTATTTGGGCTCATCGTAAATCTCGATTAAGACGAACCTTGTTGACCAAGAGTACAACTTCTGGCGGCTTGGGATATCCTAATCTTCAGGCTTATTTTAACGCCTGTCACCTTAACCACGTAGTGTCCTGGCATTCCCCCCGAGGGATTAGAAAATGGGTAGATATTGAGAACTCAATATATCAGGGTATTCCCCTCGACTCTCTTCTGTGGCTCCCCAGGTCCTGCAGACCAGCCTCGGCCTATTCAGTCCCCACAATTAAATTCACCCTTGGATTGTGGGACAAACTCCGCACCACTTATAATCTTTCTTCATACCCCTCACCTCTGTCACCTATCTGGGGTCACCCTGCCTTCCCCCCAGGCAGCGAACGAAATATAGCAGCCCCATGGCAATCTCAGGGTGTCACGAGATTTATCCATGTTAAAGGCCACGCAGCACCGACCTCTTTTGGAGATTTTCAAGAGCGCCTCGGTATTCCATCCTCGTGTCATTACCATTACATTCAAATTATTAGCTTTCTTAAATCTCAGCTTAAAACTGCCCCTTTGAGATCACCCACCTCCTTTGAACATATGTGTATACTTTCGATTGGCAGAAAGGGGAATATCTCAACAATATACAACTCTATTTTGACTCCAGATCCTCCTGCCCGTGAACCCCATGAACTAGCCTGGGAATCAGATCTCTCCCATCCGTTGGAAGATGATCAATGGGAAGAAATTAGATTGCGCACTGCTAAAGCTTCTATTAGTGTGGCAATTAGGGAGACATGTTACAAAGTTTATACCAGATGGTATTTAGTCCCCTCCAGACTTCATTCCATTTTCCCCGCAACCTCGAATTTATGCTGGAGACTTTGTGGAGAGGAGGGCACCTTTTTCCATGTATGGTGGACCTGCCCCTCTATTCACCCCCTCTGGAACACAGTTGGAGCGCTCATCGCCCAAACTTGCGGACATAACGTGGATCTCTCTCCTGAAATCGCTTTACTTCATGCCCCCATATCATCACTACCCAAAATCCAAGATAAGCTTGCTATGCAAATCTGCATGGCGGCTAAATCTCTGATTGCTAAATGTTGGAAGGACCATAAACCGCCCTCCAAGGCATTACTGATGGCTAGGATTAATTATATAGCCAATATGGAATATATTACCAGTCTGAGGAATAACACAGTGGCCCAATCCCACAACATTTGGTCCCCATGGTACCTCGCGCGTTCTTTATTAATACCCGGACTCTGCTAATACCTCTAATACCTCTAACACCTCTGCTATTTCCTCTTCTATTATCTTTGCATTTACTCTTGTACTTTTTCTTACTCTTTCCTGTTTTTTATTTCTTCTTCTTTCTCTTTTTTGTTTTTTACTTTTAATAAGTTTTTTCTCTGTTTTGGTATAGGTCCTATACTATAAATGAAAAATAAAATGAGACTGATCATGTACATGCTTGAATTTACACAGGGTACATACTGCTATTACTTGATAGCCTGTATTGTCATGGAACTGTATATTCCACTCTAATGCAGCCTGTAAAATCTTTTATATGCATGTTCAATATCTTGACCTGTACAACTTCAATATTGTTTTGGTTATTGATCAATCTCAATAAAAACCCTAACTTTAAAAAAAAAATTATCATGGAGGTGCTCTGTCATATTTGTTACATATGTTGCAATTTACCTTTCTGTAAAAAGGTCTGTTTTACGATTGCTTTACATTTGTTAGTAATCTAATGTGTCAGAATTTCTACATATCTAATGTATAGTTTTATTAGTAGAAATTGATTTTCTGAATTATTCGTATAAACTTCCCCTTTCTTTCTGATGATATACCTTCTGCAACCTTGTGACAGTTCATGAATTTAATTAAGGATTCATATGTGCAGATACCCTTTCTTCATGAATACTCAGCATGTATGATTACCATTCTCTGCCAGAATGTATATAGGTTCAGTTTACAGATTTGTTGATAGAAAATCTATGAATTTCTGAATTATTCTGTAGATTTAATGTCGGATGATTTCTTTAGCAACATTGTTTCAATTTAACATTTCTATGTGAGAAACCAGGGTCATTGTGCTATTTATGACCCATCATTCAATAATGTGTTTCAGGTGAATATGATCTTGCTTCTCTCCACAGACACTGCTACTCCGGTTTTGATTATTTAATTGGAATTGCCATGGCACGTTGAATGCCTAATGCTTAGGATATAATATACGCAATTAAACTAATGTGTTAGAATTACATCTTATGTGCTATTTAGAATCATTAGCCTATTTACTGATGCCGTGGTGTACATTTGTTCTTTAAATTTAGAGGTGATCAACTACATATGCAATTGGGATGTTCTTTTTCATGTTCTCAAATGAATGAAATAATATTATTGATACTTATCATCTTAAATATTCAATTCAATTGAGTTGTACCTCTTCTTACTTCCTTCTATCACTCTCTCATCTGGTTGACAGCAGTGCTGGCAAGGGCCTTGTCCTTTTCAGCGTACATTTTGCTGTCACAACAGAAAGCAGAAGTGTCCTCTTTCTTTCTTCTTTCTTATATTGAAAGTGGAACATCACCTTGATATTTAATCAAGCATTCCATCTTTAGACTGGTTATGGCTCTCTCTTCCAACACTCTCTCATCTGGAAAAGCCTGGGGCCAATCTATCCAGTGACGTGTAGCAGGCAGAGTACAGACAGCAGAAGTGGGTTCTCTCTTCCTTCATTTGTCATCTTCACTGTTCAAGGTCGTACTATCCTGAAAGTAGCCCGATCTTCAATCTCGGAAGCTGATAGGATAGACCTGGCTAGTACTTTGAGGGGAGACCACTTAGGAATACCAGGCACTGTGGATATCACCAAGATGATCACCTGCAATTTCACCTGACAACACTGGTGGAGCAGCTCTATGCTGCTTACTCTCACTATTTTAACCTATATTTCACCTTTCTATCTCTTATTTAGAACTTAAGATAGAGATCTTAAATCATTTTTGGACCGCATAGGTCGATATTTTAAAGGAACAGAATAAATGTTACGTTTTAGATTATTCATTATCACATTACTCACCTTATTGTATTGAATAATTTTTATTTTCAAATAAGAGTGCTCCCAAAAAGGAATTCTTTTGTCTTCTCTTTCCCTATATATGTGTTGCCAGTGACATGGCCTGCAGGACTATTGGCTTTCCTGTCTAAGGAGGAAATTGACACTGAGGGAGTTGGTGGTGTGGTTTGCAGGAGCTTGGGTACAAGAGGAAGAAGGGATTTAGTTGTCAGTGGACTGCTTCCGCTGTCACCCAAAGTTTTTGAACTTGTCAATGACTTCTGATGAATGCGCTGCAGGTGACGTATAAGGGAGGATGTTCCGAGGTGGTTAACGTCCTTACCCCTACTTTATTACAGCTTGACAAAGGCAACACACGGCTTGACACCAGTTGTCCGCATTTCTGTTGAAATAATTCCACACCGAAGAGGTGATTTTTTGGGTATTTTGACCAGACATATCAATGGCCATATTCATCCCACGGACAACAGGTGTCTCTCTGGATGCCTTACTTAAACAAACCACCTCTCCATCAGATTCCTCCTTGCCAATTTCCTCCTCAGCGCCAGCAACACCCATATCCTCATCCTGGTGTACTTCAACAGTGACATCTTCAATTTGAATATCAGGAACTGGACTGTGGGTGCTCCTTCCAGCACTTGCAGGGGGCGTGCAAATGGTGGAAGGAGTCACCTCTTCCTGTCCAGTGTTGGGAAGGTCAGGCATCGCAACCGACACAATTAGACTCTCCTTGGGGATTTGTGATTTAGAAGAAAGCACAGTTCTTTGCTGTGGTTTTGCCAGCTTAACTCTTTTAATTTTTCTAGCGGGAGGATGAGTGCTTCCATCCTCATGTGAAGCTGAACCACTAGCCATGAACGTAGGCCAGGGCCTCAGCCGTTCCTTGCCACTCCGTGTTGTAAATGGCATATTGGCAAGTTTACGCTTCTCCTCAGACGCTTTTAACTTAGATTTTTGGGTCATTTTACTGAACTTTTGTTTTTTGGATTTTACATGCTCTCTACTATGACATTGGGCATTTACTTAGCAGACGACGTTGATGGCATTGAATCGTCTCTGCCATGACTAGTGGCAGCAGCTTCAGCACTAGGTGGAAGTGGATCTTGATCTTTCCCAATTTTACCCTCCACATTTTTGTTCTCCATTTTTGAATGTGTGGAATTATATGCCAGTAAT
Organism: Pseudophryne corroboree; assembly: GCF_028390025.1. Classification (NCBI taxonomy): domain Eukaryota; kingdom Metazoa; phylum Chordata; class Amphibia; order Anura; family Myobatrachidae; genus Pseudophryne; species Pseudophryne corroboree. The sequence continues at coordinate 1,169,934,203 of NC_086444.1, forward strand.
ATATCAATAGCAATGGCCTACTGTACTGTACTACTATATACTGGTGGTCACCACAATGCTGCACTGTACTACTATATACTGGTCACAACAATGCAGCACAGATATGGATACTAGAAGTGACACAGAGCTGCAAGATACAGCAATGGCCTACTGTACTGTACTACTATATACTGGTGGTCACCACAATGCAGCACTGTACTACTATATACTGGTCACAACAATGCAGCAGATATTGAGCACTGATCAGGATACTAGAACTGAGTCTGACACAGAGCTGCAAGATACAGCAATGGCCTACTGTACTGTACTACTATAATATACTGGTGGTCACAACAATGCAGCACACTGAGCACAGATATTGAGCTTTTCAGGCAGAGAACGTAGCCACGTCCTCTCCGCTCAATCTACAATGCACGAGTGAAAATGGCAGTGATGCGCGGTTCTTTATATGGAATACGAATCTCGCGAGAATCCGACAGCGGGATTATGACGTTCGGCCTCGTTTGGGTTAACCGAGCAAGGCGGGAAGATACGAGGCTGCCTCGGACCCGTGTAAAACACGTGAAGTTCAGGGGGGGTCGGATCTTGAAGAACCGAACCCGCTCATCTCTAGTATGCATACATGTGTTTATATAAAACATGTGGGAGGGCATGGTACAGTGTATACCTTAGGGAGCACCCCTTTGTCCCCCCGCATCACAGCAGACAGCCGCTGGCACCCCCCTTCTTCCCAGTGCCCGAAGAGGTAGAGGTCAGCAACTACAGTACCTCTGCCCCGCAGCACTGGCAGCTGTCAGCACTCTTGTCCACCTCCCTACACCATTGGGACACAGCAGCGGCCAGCACACTGCAGCCCCATCAGGCAGGTCATCACTTCGTCATACACTCGGTCAGCTCACAACCGGGATCGGAATACTCACCCACCATACAGCAGCTGCTGAAGCTCCAACCGGCTACAGAAAACCAGAAAAGAGGTAGCCAGTAGAGAACGAGAGACAGCGGCGCTTCCGAGACGCAAAGCTGCTTTCTGGGGACCTTGCCGGGACAGACCATTTGCGAACGATCTGTCCGAGCTTCCAGCAGTGGGGACAGTGACTGTGCAACTCCGGTCAGGGGGCCCCGGGTACTAACTCCCTGAGCAACGCCCCCCCCACACACACTTAATCCGGCACTGGTTGTTATGGTAAGCAAATGACATTGTGGAATATCCGGACAGTTAGCAACTACTAATAGCTGATGGAGCAAAAAACAAACAAACCAACGGAGAATTTAAAATATCAACATTCTCTTTGTAGTCTGCCGCAGTGATTTAGGTTAAAATAAAACAAAATAATAATAATTTTAACATGGGGAATTACTGCTATACCCTGCTACCACTTTAAATGGACATTTCTATATAACAGGCATCCTTAATTTTTCAGCTTTGCGCTAGGTTATAATTCACAGATTAAAAAAGATGGAAAACAAAACAATAGCTGGGACCATGATTACAGAGAACAGAAAGCTTTTCTCTTTTTTTCCCTGCTGTTGAGCCAAACATAATTATAGGTCTTTTCTCCTATTTTCCTCCAATGCTTGTGTCCCCAGTCTCCAGCTAAGCACTTAATAAGGCTGGTGCATGCAGCCAAGCCTCCTGCGCAGTGGTGGGTGTAGGAAGCGGCACGCCTTCTCTTTCTGCGCAGTCTGAACTTTAATAAAACACACTTATTTTCATGCAGAATATACAATTTATGCAATGTAGCAAATAATTAGTACACAGCAATGAAGTATTTCCACCGAGGACACAATTCTGTGAAAATATTATATTTGATGGCAACCTGTGTAAAAAAGTTCTTTCCTCAAACTATACACTTTACCATCTTTTGCTGTAGTTGCATCTGCAACTATAGGTTAATGCTAGTGACAGCCCTTCCCCTGGCATATACTTGTGCCCAGGGGCATAGCCAGACCTTCGTGGGCCCTACAGCAACATTTTGAAGGGGCCCCTGTCCCAATGTTTCTAGAGCAGAGATTTTCTACCTTTTACAACTCGCGGCACACTGAACAAGATTTAAATATTGGTAAGGCACATTCAAATATAATGGTGATGCATGGTGCAGTTGCGTGTTCTAGGATGTCATGTCGCAGCTTCTCCATAGGTAACGTCTGAGCCACATCTGAGAAAGCCAGAAGAGCCCAACACTGCCCGGGCCCAAAATTAGAACTGGCTCTGCAACCACTGAACCCACCAGTATTGATTGTTCCAGGGCTTCAGTAGCCCTGACGAGCCTGGCTGTGCTTCTATGGCAGCACACCTGGAGACTGCTCAGTGCACTAGCCACGGCGCAGTGGTTGAAAAACACTGTTCTAGAGAGATACCTCTCCACAGCGGTTGTTCAGTTATGCCCAATAGTAATGCCCTAGTTCTTTTTCAGAACCATAGTAGTGCCCTAGTTAATGTTATGCCCCACAGTAGTGCCCTTGTTTATTTTATATACCAATGCAGTGCCCTAGTTCACACATGTCCCGAGGCGTCGCTCTGCCTCTTTTCATCCGGTGCGGCGGGTTAAAAAAAGGGGCATGGCTTCGAGGGTTGGGGGTGTGGCTCCACTGGACAGGGGTGTGGCTAGCCGTTCCGACACCCGTTTTCATCACGCCGGGGGTCCGGGAGGAGCGGGCTGCCTCGGGGAGTGCTCTTTCTGCAGTGCCGGCTCCTGCTCAGTGTAATGTTACAGTGCAGCACCTGGCTCCTGTCACTGAGCAGGAGCCGGCACTTTAGTGTCACCTCTCGGCGGGTGACACCCAGGTGCGCGCCACCCCCCTGCACCCCCCTTCTGACGCCAGTGGTACCCTCAATTCACATTATGACATACAGTGCCCCCAGTTCATATTATGTCACTTTACAGTGTCCCCAGTTCATTTTATGCCACACTGTAGGGCCTCCACTTCATATTGTGCCTCATTACAGTGCCGCAGTTCATATTATGTAACATTATAATGCCCTCCAGTTCATTTTATACCACACTACAATGAGCAGGTCCAGGGTCATACCTTGATATAGTGCAGGCCCCAAGGCAAAAGTTTGTAAGAGCCCCTATGTATCACCCAATAGTGAAACATTTATAAAATAACACCTGTAACTTTGAAAGGGAAGGTGGGTCCTCTCAGCTCTGGGCCCCATAGCAGCTGCACTCCCTGCACCTTTGGGAGCTACGCCCTGGCCTGTGCCTCTGAATGTGCAAAGACTGAGACACTCACTTTGAGTGTCTTCAGATGCTGTAATAGGTCGCACCATAGAAACTTGCAACAGCGCTATGGTAGGAGCAACTTTTCCATCTGGGTATCGCCTCCAATGTGAGCGATTAAGAATGTGTGCGCAAACACTTCAGCGACATGCCTGCAACACTCATAAGACGGCCCTGACATGGTGGTAAAAGCTCACAAAAGGGTTGAATTACAGTATGTGGGGTATGTATTATTTATAGGGTGACACAAGTGTTTTGCAGCGCTGTACATATACGACAAACATTAGAACAATACAGGTTATACAGAACAGTACAGGTAACAATTAGCAACACAGGTCCTCATTCCGAGTTGTTAGTTCGCTAGCTGCTTTTAGCAGCAGTGCACACGCGAGGCAGCCGCCCTCTGGGAGTGTATCTTAGCTTAGCAGAAGTGCGACCGAAAGGTTAGCAGTTCTGCTATTAAATATTTCCCTGCAGTTTCTGAGTAGCTCCAGACCTACTCACAGATTGCGATCACCTCAGTCCGTTTGGTTCCTTGGTTTGATGTCACAAACACGCCCTGTGTTCGGCCAGCCACTCCCCCGTTTCTCCAGCCACTCCTGCGTTTTCGGCTGGCACGCCTGCGTTTTTTAGCACACTCACGGAAAACGCTCAGTTACCACCCAGAAACACCCACTTCCTGTCAATCACTCACCGATCAGCAGAGCGACTAAAAAGTGTCGCTCGTCCCTGTGTAAAATTGCATAGTTTTGTGTGAAAACCCATACGCATGCGCAGAACTGACTTTTTTTTGCCTAATTGCAATTCTGCTAAAAACAGCAACGAGCGAACAACTCTGAATGACCCCCACAGTTCTCAGTACTCACTACGGTATCTGGTCTCTAGGTCGACAGCACTGCCATAACTAGGTATTTTAGCGATGTGTACAAGAAACGGCATTGGCGCCCCCCCTTACGCAAGATAGGGGCAGTGCACGCCGCTGGCGCGCGGAAAATATATAGGGCGTGGCTTCATGGGGAAGGGGTGTAGCCACAAAATAGTACCAATTCATACTACGGTGCACAGTAGTCTCCATTATTCAAATTACGCTGCAAAGTAGCACCACTACACCAGGTAGAGCCCCTTTTTACACATTACGGCAGACAGCGTCCCCTTTTTACACATTACGGCAGACAGCGTACCTTTTTACACATTACGGGAGACAGCGTCCCTCTTATTACACATTACGGCAGACAGCGTACCCTTTTTACACATTACGGGAGACAGCGTCCCCCTTATTACACATTACGGCAGGCAGCGTCCCCCTTACTACACATTACGGCAGACAGCATCCCCCTTATTACACATTACGGCAGACAGCGTCCCCTTATTACACATTAGGCAGGCAGCGTCCCCATATTACACATTACGGCAGCCAGCGTCCCCCTTTTTACACATTACGGCAGGCAGCGTCCTCCTTTTTACACATTACGGCAGCCAGTGTCCCCCTTTTTACACATGACGGCAGCCAGTCCCCCTTTTTACACATTGCGGCAGACACACAAGAGAGAGAGAGAGAGAGAGAAAGAGAGAGAGAGAGAGAGATACTTACCATCTCTCCCCGCTGGCAGCCAGGCTCCTCGTGCAGGCAGATGATCAGATCCCGGGCAGCGGAGAAGGAGGAGGAGGGAGGGGGACTGGAGCCGCAGCAGCGCTATGTAATTGGTAGAGGCGCCGCTTCAGCAGCCCCCTCTCCTTCCGCATTGGCTGCCCGCCGCTGAGAATGCTGGGATGAAGGAACCGCATCCCAGCATTCACAACAGCACCAATACGGAAGGAGAGAGGACTGCTGCAGCAGCGCTACTACCAATGACATAGCACTGCTGCGGCTCCAGTCCCCCTCCCTTCTCCTCCTTTCCTGCTGCTCTCCTCCATTGCGGCGCACGTCACACAACACAGGCGGCGTGTAATGAGTCAATTTGATTCATTACAAGCCGCTGCCCGTGCACCCTCAGGGTAACTGCGCTGTGTGCCAGGCACACCTGGCTCACAGGTAGTTGGCTGGTCGACAGTGTCTAGGTCGACCACTATTGAACGACAGTAACGAGGTCGACAGGGTCTCTAGGTCGACATGCTCTAGGTCGACAGGTCATAAGGTTGACATGAGTTTTTACATTTTTTGCTTTTTTTTAACTTTTTCATACTTAACGATCCACGTGGACTACGATTGGGAACGGTAACCTGTGCCGAGAGCAGCGTTAGTGGAGCGAGGCACCTTGCCCTACGCTTGTGAGCCATGCGAGGATGCACTAATTGGGGTTCCCGGTCACTGTACGGCAAAAACAACATAAAAAAAACAATTAAAAATCTCATGTCGACCTAGTTACTGTCGACCAATAGTGATCGACCTAGACACTGTCGACCTAAGTGTGGTCGACCTTCAATACCACACCCCACACTACAGCCGAGATGAAAGGAAGTAAAGGAGTAGTCGGCGTACTACTAGGGGCAGGCAGCCACTGGAAGAGATAAACGGTAACGAGCGAGTGGAGATTCAGGTATAGATTTTCGCTATGTAGGCTGTAACTGAAGTGGGAGAGAAGAGGGTTGTGGGAACAGGAGGTAAGAGAGCCCTGCTCAAAGGAGCTGACAATCTAGGGGTCTTCTCTCTCAGGAAGAACTCTCTTAGACTGTGCACTAAGCACCTCCTGTTGCACTGAGCTGACACTAGGAGGGAAAACACTAGAGCAGGGAAGCTGCCTCTAGTGCTGGGAATGGAGACAGACCACAGAGTGATCCACTGTCTAACAAATGGATCCCCACCAGATAACACCTCTTTTATCCCATAGTACACCCTGCTGTTGTGCTGGGTTGGGGAGAGAGTCTGCAGCACCAGTCAGCCCAGTGGCGCAACTAGAAATGTTTCTCCCCCAAGCGAAAACACTCTCTGGCGCCCCCCCTACATACTTGGCAGTACCAAAGTGATTAAAAGGGGCGTTACCTTGCTGAAATGGGTGTCATTTTGCATAAAGGGGCATGGCATTGCAGGAAAAAACTACCTTATACCCCAGTTTTGCAACCTGCACGCCCAGACGTTGGCCACCACAGGAAAAAATAATAATCCTGATTCATGCCCCTTACATTATTTGTAATTTTTCCTCCTCATAGTAATGCCCAGTATACATTATGCCACACACCGCAATGCCCGTTATACATTATGCCACACACTGCAATGCCCTTGAGACATTATACCACATACCAAAATGCCCGTGATATAGTATACCACACACCGTCATGCCCGTTATACATTATGCCACACACTTCAATGCCCCTGAGACATTATACCACATACCACAATGCCCGTGATATAGTATACCACACACCGTAATGCCTGTGACACACACCGCAATGTCTGTGATACATTATGCCACACACCGCAATGCCCATTACACATTAAGTCCTACAGTAAGGCTTCTAATTACTTTTAAATTTCCTGCTCGTTGCCAGGGGTTTCGTGCTCTTGGTTCCATGCACGGTGCCAGGGGTTTTCATGCTCAGGGTGTCATGCTCATTGCCAGGGGTTTCATGCGCTAGGTGTTATGCTTGTTGCCAGAGGTATCATACAGTATGCTGGGTTTCAAGCTTGTTGCCAGGGGGTAATATTCATTGCCTGGGGTTTCATGCACTGGGTGTCATGCTCATTGCTAGGGGGTAATGCTTTTTGCCAGGGATTTCATGAGCTGGGTGTTGTGCTTGTAACCAGGGGGTAATGCTTGTTGCTAGGCCTGTGCTCCCAGTGCCACATATGCCCCTAGTGCCAGATATTCCCCCACAGTGCCAGATACACATATGCCCCCAGTGCCCCATATGCCCCTCCAGTGCCAGCTACACACATACCCCCAGTGCCAAATATACCCGCCCAGTGCCTGGGACACATATACCCCCAGTGCCAAATATGCCCCCCAGTGCCAGGTACACATACACCCACAGTGCCAAACATTCCCTCCCCAGTGCCAGGTACAGATATACCCCCAGTGCCAAACATGACCCCCAGTGCCAGGCACACATATACCCCCAGTGCCAGGTACAGACCCCCAGTGCCAAACATGCCCCCCGGTGCCAGGTACAAACCCCCAGTGCCAAAATGCCTCCCCAGTGTCCCCCCCCCCACCTGGCTCCCCCACTGCTGTGCATTATGGGAAGGACACAGAGGGCACAGTGCGCGCCTCTCCTGTGTGTCAATCCTGGGTCTCCGGCGGCAGCGGCATGTCTGTCAAATGAAGTGCCGGTTCGTGAGCCAATCAGAGCTCACAAACGTGAACGTGTATGTAATATATGTGCTGGCTGGTTCCCCCGATATTGGGTGTATCTGGAGCCATACGGCACCAGGGAATCAGCATGGGAGTCTGGGGAGCAGGCTTAGAAGGAGTGTGTGAAGCCTGATGCAGATTTCTGGTTGGCACATGGCATCTGATCCCCCTCCTGTCTTAAACTGCTCCTGAGCTGAGACCACCTAGGCAGTGCCGGACTGGTCATCTGGCACTACTGGTATATGCCAGAAGGGCCGACGGGCAGATGGGCCGGTCCAATCCCACAGAGAGCCGGGAAGGCTGCGTGCAGCGCAGCCTCCGTCTCTCTGGTTGAGCCGCCCCCACCGGTCTCTATGGAAATGGGGGCGTGCCACGTGTCCACTCCCTCTGGACTCACAACACTCCCCCACCTCCAGCAAGCATCGCCATGGTTATGGGGGCGTGCCATGACTCCACACCCCCATGACTCGCGGCACCCCTTCCTTACGTGAAGGTGCAACCCCATGACGTGCGCGTTCACGAGTGCCTGGTCCGAAACAGAGGCCCAGTCCGTCACTGCACCTAGGTATAGTGCTCATCTCTACATCAATAGGCACAACACCTATCATGAATGTGCAGGTGGTGTGTGAGGCGAAACTAAAAATTATGAGTGTGCTAACTGGCTACCCTGGTTTGTAACATAGTAACATAGTATCTAAGGTTGAAAAAAGACAATTGTCCATCGAGTTCAACCTATTTGTGGTCTCCTATGCAGGATTATTTCAGTCTAAAATTTTGACTGATGCTGATGTCAGCCGTAGTGTTTCATCCCTCTTTTTATAGTAACTATAGTGCGTGACTATGCACCATAACCCTAGATATCCTTATCAATTAGGAATTTATCTAACCCATTCTTAGGGTGTGGTATGGTATGCTGGCGGCCGGGCTCCTGGCGACCAGCATACCGGCGCCGGGAGCCCGACCGCCGGCATACCGACAGCGTGGCGAGTGCAAATGAGCCCCTTGCGGGCTCGCTGCGCTTGCCACGCTGCGGGCACGGTGGCGCTTTATTCTCCCTCCACGAGGGAGAAAAACTGTCAGTATGCCGGCTGTAGGGATTCCGGCGCCGGTATACTGTGCGCCGGGATCCCGACAGTCGGCAACCTGAAGACCACCCCATTCTTGAAGGTTTTGACTGAGTCCGCCATTACAACTCCCTCAGGCAGGGAATTCCAAACACGTATTGTCCTTACCGTGAAAAAGCCTTTACGCCGTATTGTGCGGAATCTCCTCTCCTCTAACCTGAGCGAGTGTCCACGAGTCCTCTGTGTATTGTCCCCTTATATATTTGTAGATGTTGATCATGTCCCCTCTTAGTCTCCTATTTTCCAGTGTAAACATGCCTAGCCTTGCAAGCCTTTCCTCGTATTCTTGCGTCCTCATGCCCTTAATTAGTTTGGTCGCCCGCCTCTGAACCTTTTCTAGCTCCAGGATATCCTTTTTGTAGTAAGGTGCCCAGAATTGTACACAGTATTCAAGGTGTGGCCTCACTAGTGATTTATATAACGGGAGTATAACACTCTCGTCCTTTGCATCAATTCCCCGCTTTATGCATGCTAATATCTTATTAGCCTTCTTTGCTGCAATCCTACTTTGGGTACTGCTGCTGCTTAGTTTGCTATCTATGAGAACACCTAAGTCCTTTTCCAGTACAGAACCCCCTAATCCCCCAATTTTACCCCATTTAGTATGTAGGTGTTATTTTTGTTCTTGTTACCAATGTGCATTACCTTACACTTGTCTGTATTTAAGCGCATTCTCCATTTAGCTGCCCATGCTTCTAATTTAACTAAGTCATTCTGAAGCGACTCAGCATCCTCCTCCGTATTTATAGGCTTACACAATTTGGTATCATCTGCAAAAATTTACACCATGCTCTCTAGACCTTCTGTTAGGTCGTTAATGAAAATGTTGAACAATAGCGGTCCTAATACCGAGCCTTGTGGCACACCACTTAGCACTTTAGTCCAATTTGAAAAAGATCCATTAACCACAACGCGCTGCTCCCTATTATCTAACCAATTTCTGACCCAAGTGCATATTGTGCTTCCTAGCCCTATTTCTTGTAGCTTGTGGATAAGTTGCATGTGTGGTACAGTGTCGAAAGCTTTGGCAAAGTCTAAAAAGATTACATCCACCTCTTTACCCTGATCGAGGTTTGCACTTACTGTTTCATAAAAGCCAAGTAAGTTGGTTTGACAGGATCTGTCCTTCACAAATCCATGTTGATTCCTTTCAATGACCTTATTGGCGTCTAAGAACTTCTGAATACTGCCCCTTAGAATACCTTCCAATACTTTCCCCACTATAGATGTAAGACTAACTGGTCTATAATTACCTGGTTCAGCTTTACTTCCCTTTTTGAATATAGGCACTACTTCCGCTATACGCCAGTCTTTGGGAACCATACTTGATATAACTGAATCCATAAAGATCAAAAATAGCGATTTTGCAAGTTCAGAGTGAAGCTCCATTAGAACACTTATGTGAAATCCATCGGGACCCGGTGACGTGTTAATCTTTAAATGTTTTAATCGGTCACAGACTACCTCCTCGGTTAAATAAGTACCTATCAGTGGGATATTCTCATTATTGAGATTGTGTGATAGTCCCTGAATTGGGTCCTCTCTAGTAAATACTGTTGAAAAAAACTCATTTAGTGTGTCCGCTATGTCATTATCATTTTTGCTTAAGACTCCCAACTTGTCTTTTAAAGGGCCTATACTCTCCTTCTTTAATCTCTTGCTAATAATGTATTTAAAGAATTTTTGAGGATTCGCTTTGCTTTCCTTTGCTACTAGTTTTTCAGTTTCTACTTTAGCCGCTCTTATTTCTTTTTTACATATTTTGTTACAGTCCTTATAGTGCTGAAATGACTCCGCTTTCCCGTCAGATTTGTATTTTTTAAATGCTCGCCTTTTCTTGCCCATAAGTTCCTTTACCTTTATATTAAGCCGCATCGGTTTATGATTTTTATTCCTTTTTTTGCTGCTCGTAGGAATAAATTTGAGAGTATTTTTAGCTAGCAGGGATTTTAGTACATCCCATTTCTCCGTAGTATTTTTTCCTAGAAACAAACCTTCCCATTCAATATCCCTGAAAAATACCCTCATCATTTCAAAGTTGGCTTTGCTAAAGTTTAGAGTCTTAGTTGAGCCAGTATAGGACTGTTTATGAAAACTGATAGTGAATGTGACCATATTGTGGTCGCTGTTTCCTATGGGTTCCCCGACTCTAATACCTGATACCAATTGCCCATTGTTTGTTAATAAAAGGTCTAAGATTGCATTGTACCTGGAAGGTTCCTCAATTAGTTTAACTAAGTAGTTATCATTTAGTGTGTTTAAAGACATATTGCCCCTAGCAGTGTCGCATGAATCGTTTTTTCAGTTTATCCCTGGATAGTTAAAATCTCCCATCACTACTATGGCACCTACTCCTGCTGCTCTTTCAATTTGCTTCAGTAACGATTCCTCATCAGATACATTAATACCAGGCGGCCTGTAGCATACACCCAATACTAACTTTTTTGTTCCTTTATCCCCGCATGCAATTTCTACCCATAGTGTCTCGACAGTGTCTGCAGTCCCCTCCTGAATATCTTCCCGAATTTCAGGTTTTAAAAACGGCTTTACGTAGAGACACACCCCTCCACCCATTTTATTTAGTCTGTCTCTCCTAAACAGCGTATAGCCCTCTAGATTGACTGTCCAACCATGAGATTCGTCCCACCAAGTTTCAGTAATGCCTATAATATCATACTGTTTGCTTGCTGAAGGGTATTTCTAGTTCACCCTTTTTACCAGTAAGGCTTCTAGCGTTCACATACATACAACTAAGATAAGTATTTCCCCTTGCGTTAGGGACAGCTTTCACCTTATGTAGCAATGATGACCCGTAATCGATATTAGTTAGTGCTTTGGTAAAATCTCTTTTAGTACCCATGTTAGTACCCTTAACGGCTGCTCTTACCCTCCCCCCAACTTCACACCCATTTTGTTTACTACCGCCATCCTGACTATTCTCACTGCATGACCCGTCATTTTTAGTTAAACCCTCCCCCCAGGCTCCTAGTTTAAAATCTCCTCCAACCTTCTAACCATCCTTCCCTCCAGCACCACCGCCCCCTCCTCATTCAGGTGCAATCCGTCACGACAAAAGAGATGGCGCCTGAGAAGTCCGCCCAGTGTTCCAGGAACACAAACCCCTCTTTCCTGCACCAATCCCTAAGCCACACATTTACCTCGCTCTTCTCCCTCTGCCTCCCTGGACTAGCACGTGGCATGGGTAATATTTCGGAGAATATTACCTTAGATGTCCTTGCCTTAAGTTTCTTGCCTAAGTCCCTATAGTCTTTCTTAAGGACATCCCACCTTCCGCTAACTTTGTCATTGGGGCCAATGTGCCCAAGACTGCCGGGTCCTACCCAGCCCCTCCCAACAATCTATCTACCCGGTCCGCGATGTGCCACACCCGAGCACCCGGGAGACAACAGACCGTATGGCGATCGCGATCCCGGTAGCAGATTGCCCTGTCTTCCTGATGATAGAGTCCCCTACCACCACAATCTGCCTGGGTAGCTCTCTCTTTCATCCCATCCGAGCCAGAGGGACCACTCTTCTGGTTGCTAGAGGGAACAGTCTCCTCCATCTCCGTCATTTCCTCGCTATCATCCACCGAATCTTCGTCCAATCGGGCAAATTTTTTCGGGTTTGATAGTTCGGAGATGTTGTGCCTCCCCCTCTTTTTCTTCCTTCTAACAGTGACCCAACTGGCTACCTGATTATCCTCGTCTACCGGTGTGTCCCCCCTGCAACTCCTCCACCGTTCTATCTAAACTTTGCTCGAGAATGTGAATCTCCCTCAGCCGCGTAACGGTTTGCTCTAGATCAGTTACCTAGGCTTCCAGGGCAACCGTTCGCACACATCTCACACAGATGTATTCACCCTGGGACGGCTGCTCCAGGTGTGCATACATCTTGCACGACATGCACTGAGTGAGACTCTCAAACTCTGCCCCTCCCATTTGCTTGACAACTCAACTCCCTATTACCTTCCAAAGAATAATGCAGAATAATACAAAAAAAAAATGCAAGCAATGAATACAAACAATACAATAGTCACAACACAGCGGAAACAGCCAATTAAATCGCATACACGATGAAGTAGGTAATCAATACTTATCTGCGCGAGCCCTCTCCTGCGACTTCGTTACACCTCCTTGCAGTTGTTTTTCGCACCTCCTTCTCACTTGCTGCACCCGACATCCGGCACCAACTTCTTCCTCAGCTCTCAGTCCCTTCACACGCAGGCTGTGTCTGCAGCAGCAGCACACTCTCACAACCCCAACAGCAGCCCTCACACATTTACTTTCCCCCCTCTCACTTCCCCCAGCAGCAGCACACTCTCACAACCCCAACAGCAGCCCTCACACACTTACTTTCCCCCCTCTCACTTCCCCCAGCAGCAGCACACTCTCACAACCCCAACAGCAGCCCTCGCACACTTACTTTCCCCCCTCTCACTTCCCCCAGCAGCAGCACACTCTCACAACCCCAACAGCAGCCCTCACACACTTACTTTCCCCCCTCTCACTTCCCCCAGCAGCAGCACACTCTCACAACCCCAACAGCAGCCCTCACACACTTACTTTCCCCCCTCTCACTTCCCCCAGCAGCAGCACACTCTCACAACCCCAACAGCAGCCCTCACACACTTACTTTCCCCCCTCTCACTTCCCCCAGCAGCAGCACACTCTCACAACCCCAACAGCAGCCCTCACACACTTACTTTCCCCCCTCTCACTTCCCCCAGCAGCAGCACACTCTCACAACCCCAACAGCAGCCCTCACACACTTACTTTCCCCCCTCTCACTTCCCCCAGCAGCAGCAGCACACTCTCACAACCCCAACAGCAGCCCTCACACACTTACTTTCCCCCCTCTCACTTCCCCCAGCAGCAGCAGCACACTCTCACAACCCCAACAGCAGCCCTCACACACTTACTTTCCCCCCTCTCACTTCCCCCAGCAGCAGCACACTCTCACAACCCCAACAGAAACCCTCACACACTTACTTTCCCCCCTCTCACTTCCCCCAGCAGCAGCACACTCTCACAACCCCAACAGCAGCCCTCACACACTTACTTTCCCCCCTCTCACTTCCCCCAGCAGCAGCACACTCTCACAACCCCAACAGCAGCCCTCACACACTTACTTTCCCCCCTCTCACTTTCCCCAGCAGCAGCAGCACACTCTCACAACCCCAACAGCAGCCCTCACAGACTTACTTTCCCCCCTCTCACTTCCCCCAGCTGCAGCACACTCTCACAACCCCAACAGCAGCCCTCACACACTTACTTTCCCCCCTCTCACTTCCCCCAGCAGCAGCACACTCTCACAACCCCAACAGCAGCCCTCACACACTTACTTTCCCCCCTCTCACTTCCCCCAGCAGCAGCACACTCTCACAACCCCAACAGCAGCCCTCACACACTTACTTTCCCCCCTCTCACTTCCCCCAGCACCAGCACACTCTCACAACCCCAACAGCAGCCCTCACACACTTACTTTCCCCCCTCTCACTTCCCCCAGCAGCAGCACACTCTCACAACCCCAACAGCAGCCCTCACACACTTACTTTCCCCCCTCTCACTTCCCCCAGCAGCAGCACACTCTCACAACCCCAACAGCAGCCCTCACACACTTACTTTCCCCCCTCTCACTTCCCCCAGCAGCAGCACACTCTCACAACCCCAACAGCAGCCCTCACACACTTACTTTCCCCCCTCTCACTTCCCCCAGCACCAGCACACTCCCACCCCCTGTGTCTGTAGCAGCACACACTCACTCACTCAGCAGCAGCCTCGTACTTACTCTCCCTAAGTACTTACTCTCCCCCTCACACACTGAGTCTGCAGCAGCACAGTCTCCTCACACACTTGAGATAGGGAGAAGGAGTGAGTTCCAGAGGAGAGCAGCAGCACAGGAGACAATCCTGGAGGACGCATTGGTTACAGGATTGGCTTCAATGAGGCCCTTCTAAAACATGTCGATGAGGACCTTCTCAAACATGTCGATGAGGACCTTCTCAAACATGTCGATGAGGACCTTCTCAAATCAAGCCAGGGGGTTTGATTCTACTAAATAGGTATATGGTTGACTTTTATTATTAATAAGTTTCTAAAAGGTCACTTTTTTCCAATCTATTCATTCCTACACTTACCAGTTAGTATTTGACGTCAGACACCAGAATGATGTCTTTGTGCATGCTGTAGATTGCACAGCTATTCAGCTGACCAATAATCAATGATCATTACCTGAGCCGGGAAATGACTTCAAAGAAAGCTTAACAGGGCTTAGGTGGGCAGTCCTGCATGGAGCAGTGGGAGCAGATCCATGCATAATTGCACGCTGAAAAAAGATGTTATTTAGTTTGGAGAACTAAAGGTCATTGTAGAGGGGTAACCGAGAGTCTTGTCCCAATGACCACAGTGCTTCTGGAAGCTATCAGGTGAGACATACTCTATCCCAGCAGTCAATTAGCAATACTGGAATCCTATTGACCATCTATGACAACTGTATAATATAAGCCCAGCTCAGTCACTGCATTATCTGCAGAGGATTTGCAGAAAGCATCATTCACAGTTCACTAGAACAATTTGACGTGTTAAGGTCAGACTTTAAGGGACCTATGTACTGTATCAAGGTTTTTTCATAATATGATGTAGACAATGCAGTTTGTGCATAATCTTGTATTGCTGCTGTGTACTAACAGAGTAATGCCGGACATTTCACAGGAATCTTCTGCAAAAGGCTAATTAGCGCTGCAGACAGCAGTACTCATTATTACGTATAGGGAAATTTATCTCCTTTTTTTCTTGCACCATCCTCAGATGACACTGTACAAGGGTGTATTTAGGAATCAACCCACAAAAAAAATAAAAAAAAATGTTGTGCCCCTTCATAGTATAGAATATAATGTGCCCTCCCTATAGTATAGAATATAATGTGCCACCTCCCTATAGTATAGAATATAATGTGCCCCCCCTCCCCATAGTACAGAATATAATGTGCCCCTCCCTATAGTACAGAATATAATGTACCCCTCCCTATAGTATAGAATATAATGTGCCCCCTGCCTATAGTATAGAATATAATGTGCCCCCTCCCTATAGTATAGAATATAATGTGCCCCCTCCCTATAGTATAGAATATAATGTGCCCCCCACCCTATAGTACAGAATATAATGTGCCCCCTCCATATAGTACAGAATATAATTTGCCCCTCTCCCTATAGTATAGAATATAATGTGCCCCCCTCCCTATAGTATAGAATATAATGTGCCCCCTCCATATAGTACAGAATATAATATGCCCCCCTCCCTATAGTATAGAATATAATATGCCCCCCTCCCTATAGTATAGAATATAATGTGCCCCCTCCCTATAGTATAGAATATAATGTGGCCCCTCCCTATAGTATAGAATATAAAGTGCCCCCCTCCCTATAGTATAGAATATAATGTGCCCCCTCCCTATAGTATAGAATAGAATATAATGTGCCCCCCTCCCTATAGTATAGAATATAATGTGCCCCCTCCCTATAGTTCAGAATATAATGTGCCCCCCCTCCCTATAGTACAGAATATAATGTGCCCCCTCCTTATAGTACAGAATATAATTTGCCCCTCTCCCTATAGTATAGAATATAATGTGCCCCCCTCCCTATAGTATAGAATATAATGTGCCCCCTCCATATAGTACAGAATATAATATGCCCCCCTCCCTATAGTATAGAATATAATGTGCCCCTCCCTATAGTATAGAATATAATGTGCCCCCTCCATATAGTACAGAATATAATTTGCCCCTCTCCCTATAGTATTGAATATAATGTGTCCCCCTCCCTATAGCATAGAATATAATGTGCCCCCTCCATATAGTACAGAATATAATTTGTCCCTCTCCCTATAGTATAGAATATAATATGCCTCACGCCCTATAGTATAGAATGTAATGTGCCCCCCCCTCCCTATAGTATAGAATATAATGTGCCCCCTCCATATAGTACAGAATATAATATGCCCCCTCCCTATAGTATAGAATATAATGTGCCCCCCTCCCTATAGTATAGAATATAATGTGCCCCCTCCCTATAGTATAGAATATAATGTGCCCCCTCCCTATAGTATAGAATATAATGTGCCCCCTCCCTATAGTACAGAATATAATGTGCCCCTCCCTATAGTATAGAATATAATGTGCCTCCTCCCTATAGTATAGAATATAATGTGCCTCCTCCCTATAGTACAGAATATAATGTGCCTCTCCCTATAGTACAAAATATAATGTGCCCCTCCCTATAGTATAGAATATAATGTGCCCCCCTCCCTATAGTATAGAATATAATGTGCCCCCCTCCCTATAGTATAGAATATAATGTGCCCCCCCTCCCTATAGTATAGAATATAATGTGCCCCCCCTCCCTATAGTATAGAATATAATGTTCCCCCTCCCTATAGTATAGAATATAATGTTCTCCCCTCCCTATAGTATAGAATATAATGTGCCCCCCCTTCCTATAGTATAGAATATAATGTGTCCCCCCTCCCTATAGTATAGAATATAATGTGCCCCGGTCCCTATAGTATAGAATATAATGTGTCCCCTCCCTATAGTATAGAATATAATATGCCTCACGCCCTACAGTATAGAATATAATGTGCCCCCCCTCCCTATAGTATAGAATATAATGTGTCCCCTCCCTATAGTATAGAATATAATGTGCCCCGCTCCCTATAGTATAGAATATAATGTGCCCCCTCCCTATAGTATAGAATATAATGTGCCCCCTCCCTATAGTATAGAATATAATGTGACCCCTCCCTATAGTACAGAATATAATGTGCCCCTCCCTATAGTATAGAATATAATGTGCCTCCTCCCTATAGTATAGAATATAATGTGCCTCCTCCCTATAGTACAGAATATAATGTGCCTCTCCCTATAGTACAAAATATAATGTGCCCCTCCCGATAGTATAGAATATAATGTGCCCCCCTCCCTATAGTATAGAATATAATGTGCCCCCCTCCCTATAGTATAGAATATAATGTGCCCCCCCTCCCTATAGTATAGAATATAATGTGCCCCCCCTCCCTATAGTATAGAATATAATGTTCCCCCTCCCTATAGTATAGAATATAATGTTCTCCCCTCCCTATAGTATAGAATATAATGTGCCCCCCCTTCCTATAGTATAGAATATAATGTGTCCCCCCTCCCTATAGTATAGAATATAATGTGCCCCGGTCCCTATAGTATAGAATATAATGTGTCCCCTCCCTATAGTATAGAATATAATATGCCTCACGCCCTACAGTATAGAATATAATGTGCCCCCCCTCCCTATAGTATAGAATATAATGTGTCCCCTCCCTATAGTATAGAATATAATGTGCCCCGCTCCCTATAGTATAGAATATAATGTGCCCCCTCCCTATAGTATAGAATATAATGTGCCCCCTCCCTATAGTATAGAATATAATGTGCCCCCTCCCTATAGTATAGAATATAATGTGCCCCCTCCCTATAGTATAGAATATAATGTGCCCCCTCCCTATAGTACAGAATATAATGTGCCCCTCCCTATAGTATAGAACAGGCATTCCCAACCACGGTCCTCAAGGCACACTAACAGTGCAGGTTTTAGTGATATCCAGGCTTCAGCACAGGTGACTTAATTAGTAGCTCAGTTATTTTGATTTAACCATCTGTGTTGCAGCCTGGATATCACTAAAACCTGCACTTAGTGTGCCTTGAGGACCGTGGTTGGGAATGCTTGGTATAGAATATAATGTGCCTCCTCCCTATAGTATAGAATATAATGTGCCTCCTCCCTATAGTACAGAATATAATGTGCCTCTCCCTATAGTACAAAATATAATGTGCCCCTCCCTATAGTATAGAATATAATGTGCCCCCCTCCCTATAGTATAGAATATAATGTGCCCCCCCTCCCTATAGTATAGAATATAATGTTCCCCCTCCCTATAGTATAGAATATAATGTTCTCCCCTCCCTATAGTATAGAATATAATGTGCCCCCCCTTCCTATAGTATAGAATATAATGTGTCCCCCCTCCCTATAGTATAGAATATAATGTGCCCCGGTCCCTATAGTATAGAATATAATGTGTCCCCTCCCTATAGTATAGAATATAATATGCCTCACGCCCTACAGTATAGAATATAATGTGCCCCCCCTCCCTATAGTATAGAATATAATGTGTCCCCTCCCTACAGTATAGAATATAATGTACCCCCCCTCCCTATAGTATAGAATATAATGTGCCCCGCTCCCTATAGTATAGAATATAATGTGCCCCCTCCCTATAGTATAGAATATAATGTGCCCCCTCCCTATAGTATAGAATATAATGTGCCCCCCTCCCTATAGTATAGAATATAATATGCCCCCCCTCCCTATAGTATAGAATATAATGTGTCCCCTCCCTATAGTATAGAATATAATGTGCCCCACTCCCTATAGTATAGAATATAATGTGCCCCACTCCCTATAGTATAGAATATAATGTGCCCCCTCCCTATAGTATAGAATATAATGTGCCCCCTCCCTATAGTATAGAATATAATGTGCCCCCCTCCCTATAGTATAGAATATAATATGCCCCCCTCCCTATAGTATAGAATATAATGTGCCCCGCTCCCTATAGTATAGAATATAATGTGCCCCCTCCCTATAGTATAGAATATAATGTGCCCCCTCCCTATAGTATAGAATATAATGTGCCCCCTCCCTATAGTACAGAATATAATGTGCCCCTCCCTATAGTATAGAATATAATGTGCCTCCTCCCTATAGTATAGAATATAATGTGCCTCCTCCCTATAGTACAGAATATAATGTGCCTCTCCCTATAGTACAAAATATAATGTGCCCCTCCCTATAGTATAGAATATAATGTGCCCCCCTCCCTATAGTATAGAATATAATGTGCCCCCCTCCCTATAGTATAGAATATAATGTGCCCCCCCTCCCTATAGTATAGAATATAATGTGCCCCCCCTCCCTATAGTATAGAATATAATGTTCCCCCTCCCTATAGTATAGAATATAATGTTCTCCCCTCCCTATAGTATAGAATATAATGTGCCCCCCCTTCCTATAGTATAGAATATAATGTGTCCCCCCTCCCTATAGTATAGAATATAATGTGCCCCGGTCCCTATAGTATAGAATATAATGTGTCCCCTCCCTATAGTATAGAATATAATATGCCTCACGCCCTACAGTATAGAATATAATGTGCCCCCCCTCCCTATAGTATAGAATATAATGTGTCCCCTCCCTATAGTATAGAATATAATGTGCCCCGCTCCCTATAGTATAGAATATAATGTGCCCCCTCCCTATAGTATAGAATATAATGTGCCCCCTCCCTATAGTATAGAATATAATGTGACCCCTCCCTATAGTACAGAATATAATGTGCCCCTCCCTATAGTATAGAATATAATGTGCCTCCTCCCTATAGTATAGAATATAATGTGCCTCCTCCCTATAGTACAGAATATAATGTGCCTCTCCCTATAGTACAAAATATAATGTGCCCCTCCCTATAGTATAGAATATAATGTGCCCCCCTCCCTATAGTATAGAATATAATGTGCCCCCCTCCCTATAGTATAGAATATAATGTGCCCCCCCTCCCTATAGTATAGAATATAATGTGCCCCCCCTCCCTATAGTATAGAATATAATGTTCCCCCTCCCTATAGTATAGAATATAATGTTCTCCCCTCCCTATAGTATAGAATATAATGTGCCCCCCCTTCCTATAGTATAGAATATAATGTGTCCCCCCTCCCTATAGTATAGAATATAATGTGCCCCGGTCCCTATAGTATAGAATATAATGTGTCCCCTCCCTATAGTATAGAATATAATATGCCTCACGCCCTACAGTATAGAATATAATGTGCCCCCCCTCCCTATAGTATAGAATATAATGTGTCCCCTCCCTATAGTATAGAATATAATGTGCCCCGCTCCCTATAGTATAGAATATAATGTGCCCCCTCCCTATAGTATAGAATATAATGTGCCCCCTCCCTATAGTATAGAATATAATGTGCCCCCTCCCTATAGTATAGAATATAATGTGCCCCCTCCCTATAGTATAGAATATAATGTGCCCCCTCCCTATAGTACAGAATATAATGTGCCCCTCCCTATAGTATAGAACAGGCATTCCCAACCACGGTCCTCAAGGCACACTAACAGTGCAGGTTTTAGTGATATCCAGGCTTCAGCACAGGTGACTTAATTAGTAGCTCAGTTATTTTGATTTAACCATCTGTGTTGCAGCCTGGATATCACTAAAACCTGCACTTAGTGTGCCTTGAGGACCGTGGTTGGGAATGCTTGGTATAGAATATAATGTGCCTCCTCCCTATAGTATAGAATATAATGTGCCTCCTCCCTATAGTACAGAATATAATGTGCCTCTCCCTATAGTACAAAATATAATGTGCCCCTCCCTATAGTATAGAATATAATGTGCCCCCCTCCCTATAGTATAGAATATAATGTGCCCCCCCTCCCTATAGTATAGAATATAATGTTCCCCCTCCCTATAGTATAGAATATAATGTTCTCCCCTCCCTATAGTATAGAATATAATGTGCCCCCCCTTCCTATAGTATAGAATATAATGTGTCCCCCCTCCCTATAGTATAGAATATAATGTGCCCCGGTCCCTATAGTATAGAATATAATGTGTCCCCTCCCTATAGTATAGAATATAATATGCCTCACGCCCTACAGTATAGAATATAATGTGCCCCCCCTCCCTATAGTATAGAATATAATGTGTCCCCTCCCTACAGTATAGAATATAATGTACCCCCCCTCCCTATAGTATAGAATATAATGTGCCCCGCTCCCTATAGTATAGAATATAATGTGCCCCCTCCCTATAGTATAGAATATAATGTGCCCCCTCCCTATAGTATAGAATATAATGTGCCCCCCTCCCTATAGTATAGAATATAATATGCCCCCCCTCCCTATAGTATAGAATATAATGTGTCCCCTCCCTATAGTATAGAATATAATGTGCCCCACTCCCTATAGTATAGAATATAATGTGCCCCCTCCCTATAGTATAGAATATAATGTGCCCCCTCCCTATAGTATAGAATATAATGTGCCCCCCTCCCTATAGTATAGAATATAATGTGCCCCGCTCCCTATAGTATAGAATATAATGTGCCCCCTCCCTATAGTATAGAATATAATGTGCCCCCTCCCTATAGTATAGAATATAATGTGCCCCCCTCCCTATAGTATAGAATATAATATGCCCCCCTCCCTATAGTATAGAATATAATGTCCCCCCTCCCTATAGTATAGAATATAATGTGCCCCCCCTCCCTATAGTACAGAATATAATGTGCCCCCTCCCTATAGTATAGAATATAATGTGCCCCCCTCCCTATAGCATAGAATATAATGTGCCCCCCTCCCTAAAGTATAGAATATAATGTGCCCCCTCCCTATATTATAGAATATAATGTGCCCCCCCTCCCTATAGTATAGAATATAATGTGCCCCCTCCCTATATTATAGAATATAATATGCTCCCCTCCCTATAGTATAGAATATAATGTGCCCCCCTCCCTATAGTATAGAATATAATGTGCCCCCTCCCTATAGTATAGAATATAATGTGCCCCCACCCTATAGTATAGAATATAATGTGCCCTCCACCCTATAGTATAGAATATAATGTGCCCCTCCCTATAGTATAGAATATAATGTGCCCCCCCTCACTATAGTATAGAATATAATGTGCCCCCATCCCTATAGTATAGAATATAATGTGCCCCCTCCCTATAGTATAGAATATAATGTGCCCCCCCTCCCTATAGTATAGAATATAACATGCCCCTCCTCCCTATAGTACAGAATATAATGTGCCCCCCCCTCCCTATAGTACAGAATATAATGTGCCCCCTCCCTATAGTATTGAATATAATGTCCCCCCTCCCTATAGTATAGAATATAATGTGCCTCCCTCCTTATAGTACAGAATATAATGTGCCCCCTCCCTATTGTATAGAATATAATGTCCCCCCTCCCTATAGTATAGAATATAATGTGCCCCCCTCCTTATAGTACAGAATATAATGTGCCCCCTCCCTATTGTATAGAATATAATGTCCCCCCTCCCTATAGTACAGAATATAATGTGCTCCCCCTCCCTATAGTACAGAATATAATGTGCCCCCTCCCTATAGTATAGAATATAATGAGCCCCCCCCCCTCCCTATAGTACAGAATATAATGTGCCCCCTCCCTATAGTATAGAATATAATGTCCCCCCTCCCTATAGTACATAATATAATGTGCCCCCCCTCCCTAAAGTACATAATATAATGTGCCCCCTCCCTATAGTATAGAATATAATGTCCCCCCTCCCTATAGTATAGAATATAATGTGTCCCCCCTCCCTATAGTATAGAATATAATGTGCCCCCTCCCTATAGTATAGAATATAATGTGCCCCCTCCCTATAGTATAGAATATAACGTGCCCCCTCCCTATAATATAGAATATAATGTGCTCCCTCCCTATAGTATAGAATTTAATGTGCCCCCCTCCCTATAGTATAGAATATAATGTGCCCCCCCTCCCTATAGTACAGAATATAATGTGCCCCCCTCCCTATATTACAGAATATAATGTGCCCCTTGACGCTCACGATCCTGACAGCTATTAGGTAAGTATTCTATCCCCAAACCCTCCTTTCCAACAGCCTGACCCTATTTCCCTCCCCCCCCCCCCCCCCCCCCAAAAAAAAAAAAAAAAACACCCCTCCAGTAGCCTAACCCTAACCACCCCTTCCCACAGCCTAACCTAAGTCTCCCTTCTCTGGCAGCCTAACCCTATATTTACCCACTCCCCCAACATCCACCTACCCACTTTCCGGCAACCTAACCCTTCCAATCCCTCACCCTCCTTCCCCACAACTTACCTCTCCGTAGGACCAGCAAACCCTATTTGAACGCTGGGATCCTTCCTAACCAGATCCCCTTTAAACTAGTACATGTCTCCAATCTAGGTCTTGCCATACTAGTTGGAGGACTGATGTAAAAAAAACACTATTTATATTGGGCTCTACTTTAATATTGCTCATTAAAACAAATTACAAAAGAATGCCAAAATGATCAAAAGTGTGATAATATTTTGGATCGTGTCAACTAATTCAATATTTAAGGCCAGTTGGGACATTGTATTTGAGACACTGCCCATTGTGTGACATTGACTCAGCTTTTCGTACAGTAAGGACATATTGGGGGGAATTCAAATGTTTGAAAAGTCGGTTGGGTGTCCGTTTTTTCCTGTCTGTTAGATAGGAAAACACTGACATCCAACTGACTTTTCAAACAATTAAATACCCCCACTGGATGAAACCGTTATCATCTGCAATTACACTTATATCTACTGAGCTACACTGACACACTGACACACACAATCTATGTAATGCTTCCCACAGTGAAGAATGAAACCTGTTTCAAGTTTAAATCAATTTATTCCGCTCTAGAACACATCTGCACAGCACCGCCATAAAGCAGCAGACGGACAACTTTATTACAGAGTTCTTAAGAAAATAAAAAATAAAATGCAAGTCTGGAGTTTTATTGAAAGGCTTTGAAATGGAAATCTATACGGGAAACAGAACTGATGGACGTCTACGAATGAGCCAATTATCCACACGCTTAGCTTGTAATGACAGGGACCGGTCAGAGGAATGTGTCACAGAGGCTGGTACTGTGCTGAATACACTGACAACAGAGGAAACTAGAAAGCATAGCATTTCTGTTATCATAGCGTGACAATGACAATGCAGACGTGTCGGTGTAACCTGCTGCAACATTTATTGTTAGGAAGAGAGAAATAAATATTAACATCTAAACCAGTGACCGAGAGATTTTCACAGAAATAAAGCAGTATGTACTATGTACTGGGTAAATTATTATTATTCCGGTGTACACAGAGCTATTCTTACATTACAGGAAAGACAGAACTTTTTGTTGTTTCTACATTTACTTTTTTTTTTTTTTAGAAAAAAATCTGTGAAATACCCCAAGTAAAGGGTTCAGGATGACATCCCGGCCGTTGCGATGACGGCGGTCACATGATGGAGACCAGTATCCCGACATTGAAGATCCCGAAGTCAGAGGGGTTAAGTATTTCCTCCCCACCCCCAACACACACACCCTGGCAGCTAGGGCTAACCCTCAGGGGTGGCGGCTAGGGCTAAATCCCCCCCCCCCCCCCTTCCTAGTGCCTATGGGTTGCTTTGGGCAAGTGCTCCACGTTCCAAGGTTTGATACATCGCCCCGTATGATTTTCTGTGCTGAGGCTTTCCCTGAGGACTAAATCTTCTGCACTCTCCCATGGGAAAGTCTCGGAAAGATTCAGGGCCACATGGCTCTGTCTTGATCTTTGGGGACAGTGTAAATAAGGGCAGGAATGAACTGGGATAAAAATTGTGGAAGCCCCATGAAGATGGTATTACAAGTATATACGCCATACGGAGAATGCATCTGATATTATCCCAGCAGCGGCAACCATGAGTTTATTTACATTTCTGAAGAGCCTATCTGCGACCATTATGCTACTATATTATAAAGAGATATTACATTCTGCACTTTGTGAATAGCCACCAGCTAACGAATATATGCTGCTAATCTTAGATCCCATTGAAGATGGTGATAAATGATTTCTATAGATAGGAATGCACATCTCCTTGTGTCTGTAATTCATATATTGTTTGTGTAATACCTTTCTAGCGGTGATTGCAACATTGTGTCAGTGATTTGATAAGCGCTACAATTGTCATATTAATAGCACTACTTTCTGTGTATATCTTTTGCCTATTTAACGAGTTTCTTAAGTATCACAGTACCTGTATGATTACCAGGAGCTATCTTCATACAAACTATATATATATATATATATATACCAGAACAATATCAACCAATTTATAATTACTTTTTTCCCCTTTTTCATAAAAGGAAAATGAAATTTATGGTAAGAACTTGCCGTTGTTAAATCTCTTTCTGCGAGGGACACTTAAGGTCAGCGGAGGCAACAGGTTCAAATGGATACTCTTGCAAGGCATCCGGTACCACCGACAAATCCCAAGGGGCCACAGGAGGTACATAAGGAGGCTGAATCCGCAACACGTCCTGAGAGCATGTATGAGCATCCGGAAGGGTAGCAATCTTTCTCTGAAACCAAACCGACAAGGCAGAAATGTGAACCTTGAGAGAGGCCAGACGCAAGCCTAAGTCCAGGCCCTGTTGCAGGAAGGCCAACAGTTTGGCCATGCTAAACTTTAAAAAGTCATGATTGTGAGACGCACACCAAGTAAAGTAAGCATTCCAGACCCTATGGTAAATCCGAGTAGACGCCAGCTTACGGGCCTTCAACATAGTTTGAACGACCGCCTCAGAAAAACCCTTGGCCCTCCGGATGGAAGCTTCAAGAGCCATGCCGTCAAAGCCAGATGGGCCAAGTCCTGGTAAACACAAGGGCACTGAACGAGTAGGTCTGGTCGTTGTGGAAGTAGAAGGGGGCGATCTAGCGAGAGGCCCTGTAGATCGGAGAACCAGTGCCGTCTGGGCCACGCTGGAGCGATCAGAAGTAGGTTTCCTCCTTCTTGCTTGAACTTCCATATTACTCTGGGCAGGAGTGACACCGGAGGGAACGCGTACGGCAGCCGAAAGTTCCATGGAATTAACAGAGCATCCACGAACACTGCTTGAGGAACCCTTGTCCTTGTTTCGAAGACCGGAACCTTGTGATTGTGTCGAGACGCCATCAGATCCACATCTGGAAGGCCCCACTTGTCCACGAGAAGTTGAAACACCTCTGGATAGAGGCTCCGTTCTCCGTCGTGTACGTCCTGACGACTGAGAAAGTCCGCTTCCCAGTTTAGGACTCCCAGAATGAAAACTGCGGATATGGCCGACAGATGGCGTTCTGCCCACTGAAGAATCCGTGATACTTTCCTCATTGCCATGCGGCTTTGAGTGCCGCCTTGATGATTTACGTACGCCACCGTGGTGGCGTTGTCCGATTGTACTTGAACAGGTCTGTTCTGTATGAGATGCTGGGCCATTGTCAACGCATTGAACACTGCCCGCAGTTCCAGAATATTTATCGGGAGTAGAGACTCCTCCTCGGTCCACCGACCCTGAAGAGAGTGTTGTTCCAACACCACGCCCCAACCTCTCAGACTTGCATCCGTTCGTCAGAAGGACCCGATATCCAGAAGGGACGTCCCCTGCTCAATCGTTGATCCTGAACCACCAGCTCAGTGACAGGCGGACCTCCGGAAACAAGGAGATCATGTGAGATCTGATCCGGTGAGGCAGGCCGTCCCACTTGGTCAGAATTAACTTCTGCAGAGGGCGAGAATGGAATTGAGCATACTCCACCATGTCGAAAGCCGACACCATGAGACCTAGCACTTGCATTGCCGAATGTATCCACACTTGCGGACGAGATAAGAAGCATCAAATCCTGCCCTGAAGCTTCAGGACTTTCTCCTGAGACAAGAACAATTGTTGGTTGTGAGTGTCCAATAACGCTCCCAGATGTAACATGCTCCGAGCAGGGACCAGGGAGGATTTCTCCCAGTTGATCAGGCACACGTGGGCTTTCATGCACTGGACCGTCAGATCGAAATGACACAGGAGAAGTTCTGGGGAATTTGCCAGGATCAACAAATCGTCCAAGTACAGTAGGATCCTGACCCCTTGACGGCGGAGTGTAGCCGTCATGACCGCAGAGTGTTTGCATTTATCGGGTCCAGAGGAACATCTGTCAGGCAAAATCAATGAGGGGTGACTGTTCTTGAAGGGTACTGCGTAACCTCGAGTGAGGACTTCACTTACCCAGGCATCGGAAGTGGTCTTCAACCATTCCTGGGCAAAACCTAGAAGTCGGCACCCCATCCTGAGATCCCCCAGAGGGAGGACCGCTCCGTCATGCGGCAGGCTTGTCAGTTTTGGAAGCAGGCTGACGGGCAGCCCAGGCTCGTTTCGGTCTGGACTTGGCACGTCTGGAAGCACGAGCTTGCTTTGGGTACGCCTGACCTTTTACTGTACCTGGAGGACGTAAGGGCCGAGGGAAAGTACTTTTAGCCTTCTGCGCGGAAGGAGCCGTACTAGGTAGGCAAGCTGTTTTAGCAGTAGCCAGATCAGCCACAATCTTATTGAGGTCTTCTCCAAAGAGAATGTCTCCCTTAAAAGGAAGCACCTCCAGAGTTTTCTTGGAATCCATATCCACCGACCACAATCTCAACCAAAGGATTCATCTGGCCAAGACGGACGTAGTAGCAGCCTTGGCCGCCAGCACCCCGGCATCGGAGGCCGCCTCCTTCAGGTACAGAGAAGCCGTGGTAATATAAGAGAGACATTGTCGAGTATGCTCAGATGCGTTGGAAGGCAACTCAGCCTCAAGCTCCTGAGCCCATGCCTCAACAGCTTCAGCAGCCCATGTTGCTGCAATGGTTGGCCTATGCACAACCCCCATTAGGGTGTAAATCGCTTTCAAACAACCCTCCACACGTCTATCCATCGGTCCCTTCAGAGAGGTGACGGTAGTTACTGGCAGAGCAGAGGAAATTACCATGCGCGCCACATGAGAATCTACAGGCTGAGGAATTTCCCAATTCTTACATATCTCCGCAGAGAGAGGATAGCGAGCCAACAGTCTCTTATTTGTTGTGAATTTTGTCCCCGGATTTTCCCAGGATTCCTGACGTATGTCAACCAGGTGTTCAGAATGAGGTAAAACTTGTTTAACCACCTTCTTACGTTTAAACCTATCCGGTTTTTAGAGACAGGCTCAGGATCATCAGACACCTGAAGAATGAGCCTAATTGCTTCAATCAGATCAGGGACATCCAGCAAGGACTTCCCTTCCCCATCAGAAACATCTGAGTCAGTGTCTGGGGGATCAGTATATGCACCATCCTCCTCAGAGGACGTGTCCGGGATAAAAGTGGATTGGGGGGAGGTAATGGCCCATTTAGAAGATGACTTAGTCTTCGGTGGGCAAGAGTGACACTTAGATTTAGTCAGTGACCGGTTCAAATGCTGTAACTAAGAAGAGATTTGATCTGCCCATGGCGGATTAATAGCAGGGACCATAAACTGCTGCATTGGCAAAGGTGGTCCCACATGAAGAGCCAATTTAGTTACAAGAGTGTTTAATAGCGTGAAAAAGGTAGCCCAAGGTGGGTCATTTGTTGCCCCCAGTGCTACGGACCCCACTGTGAGGTAAGTAACCCCCTGAACCTGAGCTCTCTGCTGCCAAATTTTCCTCCAAAATGTCTACAGCATCACCACCACGCAGTGTGGAGCCCCAGCTCCGTTACCTCTTGTAGCTGACCTAATAGTAAGCACAATTTTGGGCAACCTGGTACAATTCGTAGCAGCGATATACCTAGCAAGAACTCCCCATAAAGTGTGAGTGTGGCAGCACAATTACCGGGAATCCAAGAGATATATAGGGTGACTATAAATCACAAGTAAAATTACACAACAAGTATATCTTGTGAAAAAAATCCTATATTATACAGAAAACCTGATACACTTAGCCCCCACAGGTTATGGAATATAGGAATAGCACGCTGAGTGAAATACCCAATAAGGCAGCCACGCAGCAGCTACATGCACACACACATATATAGTCACAAGCGTACCATGCAGAAATTATGCACCATAAAACTGCACTGGACTAGCAATACAAAGTAATACTCAGGATAGCTATAAGTGTCAACAATAGATATAACAAAGCACAGTGAACACTGGATGTATATCACAGGGTGTTTGTATCCACACAACCCTGAATGTATGCACTCTTTCCAGGGCCGGTTCTTGCCCTTTTGGTGCCCCGGACGGGAAATATGGGTGTGGCTTCATACAGGGGGCGTGGTCAGTTACGCCCCCTGTACAGTACAGTAGCGCCGCTGTGAAAGAAAAGAAAAATACTTACTATCCCCGCTCCCGACCTCTGCAGACCTCCGCCGGCACCGCTCCTCTCTTCGGATCTGGCATAGACAGACATTAGAGGTCAATTATGACCCCTAGCGTCTGTGTCAGTCCCACAATGCTGTGCGGTGCGCGATGACGTCATCGCGCACCGCACAGCAATGGTCCTCTCCACGAAGGGAAATGACGTGTAGCGTCTAGTTCCCTTCACAGCGGGGGACACAGCGGGCAGCGGGGGGCACAGCAGTAGCGGATCTTGCCATGGTGCGGCGCCCTCCGGGCAAAAGTCCTGCTTGCCCGTGGCAAGATCCGCTACTGACTCTTTCTTAACTAACACTGCCCCAGTGACAGGAAGAATACTTAAGTGTCCTGTAAACTGCACAGCGCTGGCGATCAGGTGGCTTTACAGAGGAGGATTTGCCCCAGCAGTCCCAGTAACAGCGCAGCTCTGTGTGATGGCGGCTGACAGGGAGTGAGGGAGAGATATGCAGCGCCAGGGCGGGAACATTCACAGAAATGGCGCCCTGGTGCTGGGGGAGGGGCTACAGGCTAGGCCTACTCCCCCTGCTGGCATCCCCACCAGGCGCTTTGCGGCCCCTAAAAACGGGGGGTTTTCAGAGGTAAAAACCCCCACCTGTGCCCAGTGTCCCTGGTGGCTAGTAGAGTGGCTGCCCAGTAACAGTGTCCACGCCAACGCGCACGGTCCACCTCCCACAGCCGCGCCGGATCACGGTAACAGCGGCCAAAGAGACCCCTGACCTCCCCTTGAATGTGCGGCCACGCGATCCTGGAGGGCAGCAGCGGGTGTGTGTGACTAACGAGAAGGACACCGGAGCCTCCGCTGTAGATACCCGGCAACCAGGGCGTGGGAGTATACAGCGCCGCTGGGGGTGATGGAGCTGCAGCAAAGAATGTCTATCTGACATCAAACGCTGCAGCCCTTGAAGTCATAAAAGTATTCCTTTCTTCTTTTCTTCAAATAAAGCTATAAATGGGCTGCAAAAGACATGCTGCTTACTGCAGGCACCAACTTACAAACTGAGCTCCTGTGCACGGAGGCGGGATTATAGAGGAGGCGGCGCTGTGCATCTTGGGAACAGCCAAAGATTTGAGCCTTTTGGTGTCCCGGATCAAGATACTACTCTACACCCCGATGTTAATCCTTGTGGAGCCCAGTGTACCCTGCAGCAGAAACAAAAAAAAAATAAACAAAATTATGCTGTCTCAATTTCCTGTTTCACCAGGGGCTGCCCCACTATCAGACTCTCCCTTTGCTCCCTATAGTATACTAAATTAGTTCCAAAATACTCCCCCCTCCTATATCCCCAACCTCATCTTCCACTCACACTCCCTCTCCGTTGCTACACTCAACCAATAACTACCTCCTCTCACACCTTCAGGACTTCTTCTGTGCGGCTTACATACTCTAATTCCAACCCCTGGCCAAACTTTCGCATAGCCTGTCAGCCTCTAAACATGACCTAAAATCTAACCTTTTCACTGACGTTTCCCCCTAACTCTGTCAAATTTGGCACCACAGTGCTCTGTTCTCCTTTCCCTATGTGTCCCCTATTGCTTTTTATAATGTAAGCAAGGCACCATGTAAAATAGGATTTTAATTACCTACTGGTAAATCTGCTTGGGGAACCCTTGTCCTTGCTCCGAAGACCGGAACCTTGTGATTGTGTTGAGACGCCATCAGATCCACATCTGGAAGGCCCCACTTGTCCACGAGAAGTTGAAACACCTCTGGATAGAGGCTCCATTTTCCGTCGTGTACGTCCTGACGACTGAGAAAGTCCGCTTCCCAGTTTAGGACTCCCAGAATGAAAACTGCGGCTATGGCCGACAGATGGCGTTCTGCCCACTGAAGAATCCGTGATACTTTCCTCATTGCCATGCGGCTTTGAGTGCCGCCTTGATGATTTACGTACGCCACCGTGGTGGCGTTGTCCGATTGTACTTGAACAGGTCTGTTCTGTATGAGATGCTGGGCCATTGTCAACGCATTGAACACTGCCCGCAGTTCCAGAATATTTATCGGGAGTAGAGACTCCTCCTCGGTCCACCGACCCTGAAGAGAGTGTTGTTCCAACACCGCGCCCCAACCTCTCAGACTTGCATCCGTTCGTCAGAAGGACCCAGTTGGATATCCAGAAGGGACGTCCCCTGCTCAATCGTTGATCCTGAACCACCAGCTCAGTGACAGGCGGACCTCCGGAGACAAGGAGATCATGTGAGATCTGATCCGGTGAGGCAGGCCGTCCCACTTGGTCAGAATTAACTTCTGCAGAGGGCGAGAATGGAATTGAGCATACTCCACCATGTCGAAAGCCGACACCATGAGACCTAGCACTTGCATTGCCGAATGTATCCACACTTGCGGACGAGATAGGAAGCATCAAATCCTGTCCTGAAGCTTCAGGACTTTCTCCTGAGACAAGAACAATTGTTGGTTGTGAGTGTCCAATAACGCTCCCAGATGTAACATGCTCCGAGCAGGGACCAGGGAGGATTTCTCCCAGTTGATCAGGCACACGTGGGCTTTCATGCACTGGACCGTCAGATCGAAATGACACAGGAGAAGTTCTGGGGAATTTGCCAGGATCAACAAATCGTCCAAGTACAGTATGATCCTGACCCCTTGACGGCGGAGTGTAGCCGTCATGACCGCCATAACTTTGGTGGAAACCAAAGGATAACGCCCGAGCCATTGTCAAACCAAAGGATAACGCCCGAAATTGGTAATGAAATTTGCCCACTGCAAAATGCAGGTACTGCTGATGAGACACTGCAATAGGAATATGCAGGTGGGCATCCTGTATATCCAGGGAGAGCATAAAGTCCCCATGCTCCAAGGCCAGAACAATAGAGCGCAGAGTTTCCATACGAAACTTGGAGACCCGCACATGCTTGTTCAAGGACTTCAGATTGAGAATGGGCCATGAGGACCCGTTCAGTTTCGGGACTAGAAACAGCGGTGAATAGTACCCCTTGCCTCTATGAGCCAGAGGCACCTGTACTACCACTCCCGTGGTCAGGAGGGAATGTACCACCAAATACAGAGTGTTTGCATTTATCAGGTCCAGAGGAACATCTGTCAGGCAAAATCAATGAGGGGTGACGGTTCTTGAAGGGTACTGCGTAACCTCGAGTGAGGACTTCACTTACCCAGGCATCGGAAGTGGTCTTCAACCATTCCTGGGCAAAACCTAGAAGTCGGCACCCCATCCTGAGATCCCCCAGAGGGAGGACCGCTCCGTCATGCGGCAGGCTTGTCAGTTTTGGAAGCAGGCTGACGGGCAGCCCAGGCTCGTTTCGGTCTGGACTTGGCAGGTCTGGAAGCACGAGCTTGCTTTGGGTAAGCCTGACCTTTTACTGTACCTGGAGGACGTAAGGGCCGGGGGAAAGTACTTTTAGCCTTCTGCGCGGAAGGAGCCGTACTAGGTAGGCAAGCTGTTTTAGCAGTAGCCAGATCAGCCACAATCTTATTGAGGTCTTCTCCAAAGAGAATGTCTCCCTTAAAAGGAAGCACCTCCAGAGTTTTCTTGGAATCCATATCCACCGACCACAATCTCAACCAAAGGATACATCTGGCCAAGACGGACGTAGTAGCAGCCTTGGCCGCCAGCACCCCGGCATCGGAGGCCGCCTCCTTCAGGTACAGAGAAGCCGTGGTAATATAAGAGAGACATTGTCGAGCATGCTCAGATGCGTTGGAAGGCAACACCGCCTCAAGCTCCTGAGCCCATGCCTCAACAGCTTCAGCAGCCCATGTTGCTGCAATGGTTGGCCTATGCACAGCCCCCATTAGGGTGTAAATCGCTTTCAAACAACCCTCCACACGTCTATCCATCGCTCCCTTCAGAGAGGTGACGGTAGTTACTGGCAGAGCAGAGGAAATTACCATGCGCGCCACATGAGAATCTACAGGCTGAGGAATTTCCCAATTCTTACATATCTCCGCAGAGAGAGGATAGCGAGCCAACAGTCTCTTATTTGTTGTGAATCTTGTCCCCGGATTTTCCCAGGATTCCTGACATATGTCAACCAGGTGTTCAGAATGAGGTAAAACTTGTTTAACCACCTTCTTACGTTTAAACCTATCCGGTTTTTAGAGACAGGCTCAGGATCATCAGACACCTGAAGAATGAGCCTAATTGCTTCAATCAGATCAGGGACATCCAGCAAGGACTTCCCTTCCCCATCAGAAACATCTGAGTCAGTGTCTGGGGGATCAGTATATGCACCATCCTCCTCAGAGGACGTGTCCGGGATAACAGTTGATTGGGGGAAAGTAATGGCCCATTTAGAAGATGACTTAGTCTTCGGTGGGCAAGAGTGACACTTAGATTTAGTCAGTGACCGGTTCAAATGCTGTAACTGAGTAGAGATTTGATCTGCCCATGGCGGATTAATAGCAGGGACCATAAACTGCTGCATTGGCACAGGTGGTCCCACATGGGGAGCCAATTTAGTTACAAGCGTGTGTAATAGCGTGAAAAAGGTAGCCCAAGGTGGGTCATTTGTTGCCCCCAGTGCTACGGACCCCACTGTGGGGTAAGTAACCCCCTGAACCTGAACTCTCTGCTGCCAAATTTTCCTCCAAAAATGTCTACAGCATCACCACCACGCAGTGTGGAGCCCCAGCTCCGTTACCTCTTGTAGCTGACCTAATAGTAAGCACAATTTTGGGCAACCTGATACAATTCGTAGCAGCGATATACCTAGCAAGAACTCCCCATAAAGTGTGAGTGTGGCAGCACAATTACCGGGAATCCAAGAGATATATAGGGTGACTATAAATCACAAGTAAAATTACACAAGTATATCTTGTGAAAAAAAAATCCTATATTATACAGAAAACCTGATACACTTAGCCCCCACAGGTTATGGAATATAGGAATAGCACGCTGAGTGAAATACCCAATAAGGCAGCCACGCAGCAGCTACATGCACACACACATATATAGTCACAAGCGTACCATGCAGAAATTATGCACCATAAAACTGCACTGGACTAGCAATACAAAGTAATACTCAGTATAGCTATAAGTGTCAACAATAGATATAACAAAGCACAGTGAACACTGGATGTATATCACAGGGTGTTTGTATCCACACAACCCTGAATGTATGCACTCTTTCCAGGGCCGGTTCTTGCCCTTTTGGTGCCCCGGAAGGGAAATATGGGTGTGGCTTCATACAGGGGGCGTGGTCAGTTACGCCCCCTGTACAGTACAGTAGCGCCGCTGTAAAAGAAAAAGAAAAGAAAAATACTTACTATCCCCGCTCCCGACCTCTGCAGACCTCCGCCGGCGCCGCTCCTCTCTTCGGATCTGGCATAGACAGACATTAGAGGTCAATTATGACCCCTAGCGTCTGTGTCAGTCCCACAATGCTGTGCAGTGCGCGATGACGTCATCGCGCACCACACAGCAAAGGTCCTCTCCACGAAGGGAAATGAAGTGTAGCGTCTAGTTCCCTTCACAGCGGGGGACACAGCGGGCAGCGGGGGGCACAGCAGTAGCGGATCTTGCCATGGTGCGGCGCCCTCCGGGCAAAAGTCCTGCTTGCCCGTGGCAAGATCCGCTACTGACTCTTTCTTAACTAACACTGCCCCAGTGACAGGAAGAATACTTAAGTGTCCTGTAAACTGCACAACGCTGGCGATCAGGTGGCTTTACAGAGGAGGATTTGCCCCAGCAGTCCCAGTAACATTGCAGCTCTGTGTGATGGCGGCTGACAGGGAGTGAGGGAGAGATATGCACCGCCAGGGCGGGAACATTCACAGAAATGGCGCCCTGGTGCTGGGGGAGGGGCTACAGGCTAGGCCTACTCCCCCTGCTGGCATCCCCACCAGGCGCTTTGCGGCCCCTAAAAAACGGGGGGTTTTCAGAGGTAAAAACCCCCACCTGTGCCCAGTGTCC
Source organism: Pseudophryne corroboree (assembly GCF_028390025.1). Taxonomy (NCBI): domain Eukaryota; kingdom Metazoa; phylum Chordata; class Amphibia; order Anura; family Myobatrachidae; genus Pseudophryne; species Pseudophryne corroboree. The sequence continues at coordinate 1,169,969,785 of NC_086444.1, forward strand.
CTGGTGGCTAGTAGAGTGGCTGCCCAGTAACAGTGTCCACGCCAACGCGCACGGTCCACCTCCCACAGCCGCGCCGGATCACGGTAACAGCGGCCAAAGAGACCCCTTACCCCCCCCCCCCCCCTTGAATGTGCGGCCACGCGATCCTGGAGGGCAGCAGCGGGTGTGTGTGACTAACGAGAAGGACACCGGAGCCTCCGCTGTAGATACCGGCAACCAGGGCGCGGGAATATACCACGCCGCTGGGGGTGATGGAGCTGCAGCAAAGAATGTCTATCTGACATCAAACGCTGCAGCCCTTGAAGTCATAAAAGTATTCCTTTCTTCTTTTCTTCAAATAAAGCTATAAATGGGCTGCAAAAGACATGCTGCTTACTGCAGGCACCAACTTACAAACTGAGCTCCTGTGCACGGAGGCGGGATTATAGAGGAGGCGGCGCTGTGCATCTTGGGAACAGTCAAAGATTTGAGCCTTTTGGTGCCCCGGATCAAGATACTACTCTACACCCCGATGTTAATCCTTGTGGAGCCCAGTGTACCCTGCAGCAGAAACAAAAAAAAAAATAAACAAAATTATGCTGTCTCAATTTCCTGTTTCACCAGGGCTGCCCCACTATCAGACTCTCCCTTTGCTCCCTATAGTATACTAAATTAGTTCCAAAATACTCCCCCCTCCTATATCCCCAACCTCATCTTCCACTCACACTCCCTCTCCGTTGCTACACTCAACCAATAACTACCTCCTCTCACTCCTTCAGGACTTCTTCTGTGCGGCTTACATACTCTAATTCCAACCCCTGGCCAAACTTTCGCATAGCCTGTCAGCCTCTAAACATAACCTAAAATCTAACCTTTTCACTGACGTTTCCCCCTAACTCTGTCAAATTTGGCACCACAGTGCTCTGTTCTCCTTTCCCTATGTGTCCCCTATTGCTTTTTATAATGTAAGCAAGGCACCGTGTAAAACAGGATTTTAATTACCTACTGGTAAATCCTTTTCTCGTAGTCCATAAGGGATATTGGGGAGACTTAGGCCCTCATTCCGAGTTGTTCGCTCGTTATTTTTCTTTGCATCGGTGCGATTAGTCGCAAACTGCGCAGCGTTCGCAGTGCGCCTGCGCCGAGTAAATTTGCTGAAAAGTTTGGTATTTTACTCACGGCTTAACAAAGAAATTTCTTCGCTCTGGTGATCGGACTGTGATTGATAGGAAGTGGGTGTTTCTGGGCGGAAACTGGACATTTTATGGGTGTGTGCGAAAAAACGCAGCCGTTTCTGGGAAAAACGCGGGAGTGTCTGGTGAAATGGGGGAGTGTCTGGGCGAACGCTGGGTGTGTTTCTGATGTCAAACCAGGAACGAAACTGACTGAACTGATCGCAGTGGGAGAGTAAGTCTCGAGCTACTCAGAAACTGCAAAGAAATTTCTATTCGCAATTCTGCTAATCTTTCGTTCGCAATTCTACAAAGCTAAGATTCACTCCCAGTAGAGCGGCGGCTTAGCGTGTGCAAAGCTGCTAAAAGCAGCTAGCGAGCGAACAACTCGGAATGAGGGCCTTAATACGATGGGGTATAGACGGGGTCCAAAGGAGCCGGTGCACTTTAAATTTCTTCACTGGGTGTGCTGGCTCCTCCCCTCATAACATAATCATGATAACAGAGTGGTGAGATTTAATTCCAGCACACCACAAACATAACAAAGGATTTACCAGTAATTAAAATCCTATTTTCTCTAGCATCTATAAGGGATATTGGGGAGACTTAGTATGATGGGGACATCCCAAAGCTTCAAGAACGGGTGGCACTGCCTGCCCAAACTAGATATCCTCTTTGGCCAGGGTATTAAACTTGTAAAACTTCCCAAAAGTGTTCTTCCCCGACCAGGTAGCAGCTCGGCATAGTTAAGCGGCTGAGACTCCTCGGGCAGCCGCCCAGGAAGAGTCCACAGATCTTTTAGAGTGGGCTTTCAAAGACTTAGGAACAGGTAAGGTTGCCAACACATAGGCCTGTTGGATAGTAAGCCTAAACCAACGAGCAATGGACGGCTTCGAAGCAGGACAACCCTTTTTCTGCACATCATAGAGCACAAACAAGGAATCCGTCTTTCTGATCCGAGCTTTTCTCTTGACCTAGATCTTCAAGGCTTGCACAGCATCAAATGCCTCCGGAGGAGCAGAAGTGTCAGAACTGGATGGAACCACAAGAGGTTGATTCAGGTGAAATGCAGAAACAACCTTCAGCAGGAACTGCTGCCTAATCCTGACCTCAGCTCGGTCCTCGTAAAAAGACCAATTATGGACTTTTACATGATAAGGCCCCCAATTCTGAGACATGCCTAGCAGAAGCCAGGGCCAGTAACATCACTGTCTTTCACGTGAGGTACTTGTCTTCTGCCGTCATCAGATGCTCAAACCAGGAGGACTGTAGAAATTCCAACACCACATTCAAATCCCAGAGCGACATTGGCGGCACAAAATTAGGTTGTATGTGGAGTACCCCTTGCAAGAAGGTCTGAACTTCTGGCAACACTGCCAATTTCTTCTGGAAGAAAATGGAGAGAGTTGAAAACTGGACCTTAATGGAACCCAGACGTAAGCCCTTATCCACACCAGCCTGCATGAAACAGAGGAAACATCCCAAGTGGAACTCCGCAGGTGGATACATCATGTCTACTTGCAGGCAGCCCCACCGGTGGATGATCTGCTGGAACACCTGATGGTGGAGTCTCCACTCTCCCGGGTGGAGGTCATGATGACTGAGGAAGTCCACCTCCCAGTTGTCTACACCTGGAATGAAGATTACCAACATTGCTTGTGCCTTTCTTTCCACCCAGAGGAGTATCTTTGACACATCTCGCATGCAGGGTCGACTTTTTGTCCCTCCTTGCCGATTGATGTACGCCACTGCAGGGGCATTGTCCGTCTAAACCTGGATCACGTGATTCGTGAGCAGAGGACAGGCCTGAAGCAGAGCATTGTAGATCACCCAAAGTTCCAGAATGTTGATCGAAAGGAGGGCTTCGTGGGCTGACCACCTGCCTTGGAACTGTGCCCCTTTGTGTGACAGCATCCCATCCTTGCAGACTCGCATCCGTCGTGAGGAGGGTCCAATCCTGAATCCTGTATCTCCGACCTTCCAGGAGATTGGAGGACTGCAGCCACCATAGGAGTGAAATCCTGGCCTGAGGTGACAGTCGAATCATCCGGTGCATATGTACATGTGATCCGGACCACTTGCTCAGGAGATCCAATTGAAATATTCTGGCATGGAACCTCCCATATTGGATCGTCTCATAGGAGGCGACCATCTTCCCCAACAATCTGATGCAAAGATGGATGGATACACGAGCAGGTCGGAGCACCATGCGGACCATCTCCTGAAGTGTTCTCGCCTTGTCCTCTGGGAGGAACACTTTCTGGGCAACCGTACCCAGTAACATCCCCAAGAACAGGAACCGCTTAGTCAGCTCCAGGTGGGACTTCTGTAGATTGAGAATCCACCCATGGCGTGACAGAAGTTGGATAGTGTTGTCGATATGGAGCAATAAAAACTTCCTGGATCTTGCTTTTATCAGAAGATCATCCAGGTAAGGGACAACATTGACCTCCTGGACCCGGAGTTGGAACATCATCACCGCCATCACCTTTGTGAATACCCTCGGAGCTGTGGACAGGCCAAAGGGTAGAGTCTGGAACTGGCAGAGTTCATCCAGTAGGGTAAACCTCAGATAAGCCTGATGAGGTGGCCAAATTGGAATATGAAGGTAGGCGTCCTTGATATCCATGGAAACCATGAATACCTGTTCTTCCAGACCCACAATCACGGCCCTCAGGGATTCCATTTTGAACTTGAAAACCTTTAGGTAAGGATTGAAGGACTTTAGATTCAAAATGGTCCGTACAGAGTCGTCTGGCTTTGGTAACACAAACAGGTTGGAGTAATAACTCCTGCCTCTTTGTGGTATCGGTACTGGAACAATCACGTGGGACTGGACCAACTTTCGGATGGCCTGTTGCAATGTAACTTGCGTATCTTCCAAAGCTGGTAAGCTTGATTTGAAAAATCGTTCGGGAGGAGCACAGTTGAACTCCAGCTTGTAGCCCTGAGAAATGAGGTCCCTTACCAAGGTATCCTTTCCGAGATGTGGCTGAAGTGACTTAGTCAGGCTCCCATCTCAAGATCTCCTCGGGGTGGGTGGGAACCGTCATGCTGAGGACTTATTGGAAGCAGAACTGGTGCTCTGTTCCTGAGAACCGGTGGTTGCAGGTCTTTTTGACTTGCCTATATTTGCATTGGAGGCTCCTCTGGCCCTAGAATGAAATCTGTTAAACCGAAAGGACTGAACAGACGGCCCCAGGTAGGAACGCCTAGCCGGCGGGGCCCCAGAGGGGAGAAACATGGATTTCCCAGCAGTGACTTTGGTAATCCACGTATCCAACTCAACGCCAAAGAACCATTCCCCTGAAAAGGGGAGGGATTCCACACTGCACTTTGATTCTGCGTCCGCTATCCATTGACGCAACCACAAAGCCCTGAGTGCCGACACTGCTATGGCAGAAGTCCTAGCATTAATATTCCCCATCTCCTTGAGTGAGTCACACGGGACGCATGTAGTGTCTTGAACGTGCTTGAGAGTCGCCATAATGACCAGAGACATACCCCAGAGAGGCCCTCCTGAATCTGAGTAGCCCACGTATGAATGGCATGTGTCATGCAGCAACCTGCTATGACCGACCTCTGCGATATACCTGCTGCCATGTAAATAGATTTGAGTGTAGTCACTATCTTTCTGTCCCCAGTATCCTTCATGGTAAAAGGAGCCCAGGGCAATCGAGAGACCGATACGTCAACCCACGGGGGTTCTTCCCATTTGCTCCTGAAGGTAGAAAATTCTGGGAAGGGCACAAAAAACTTTTTTGGTTTGGATTTTTCCAGGCCAACTTAAATAGGTCATCTAACTCTGCAGAATCAGGAAAAGTGATATTACGCTTGCTTTGTGTAAAGAAAAACGACTGCTGTGACGCAGCATCCTCTAGAGGGAGCTTTAACACGTCCCGTATAGCCAGAATGAGGGGTTCAATACCCTGAGCAGAATCAGGATCCCCACTAATGTGATTTAAATCCTCCCCTGCCTCCTGTATATCCTCCTCTGAATCAGGGAGTAGGGCAGGTAAACCACGCTTTTGTGGACCTGCATGAGAGATGGGTGTAACATCTGCCCTAGCAGCTAAGTCTGCAACAGCCTGTTGTACTAACTGAGTTTTCTGAACATTACCAGACAGTTGTGATGACATATCAGACATCATAGTTTTAAAAGCCCCTAGCCAGGAGGGCTCTGGACTCTCTCCCCCAGCCCCTTCACTTAGTTGTGAAGATTGGCTGCATTGTTCACATGAATCAGAATCAGTATATAAGGGAGAGAATCTAGTGTGGCATACTCTACAGAATTTATGTTTACCCATGTTTACAGTAATCACAGACAGTAATACTGATCATGCCTGCCCTTACTGTATGTGAGAGGAGACACACAAAGAGAGATACCAGCACACCCCTAGCTGTACAGCCCCAGTAAGGCTGTCTATATTACAGTGAAACAATAGTAAATTCTGTCCTGTAGAGGACCCAGATTGTGTACAATAGCAGCTCTCCCCCTTTGCTATACCCTGTACCAGTTGTCCAGCATGTCTTGGGAGTCAGGAAGAGCTGTGTGTTGATTGCTGCTGCAGTAAACAAAAGAAGGCGGCACCAAAATGCCTCTGGTTCAGCTATGAGGTAGCTCTGCTCCCCCCACAACACCATGGCGCCGGAGTTACAGCATTTTTTTATACTGGCAATGTCTCCAATCATGCTTAAAAACATTGCACCAGTGCTAATTTAAGCAATCTTGAGCCAGATTACATGGGGGGCTCTAGCGGTATGCCACACCCAGCCGCACTTTGAACTGGGGGGCCCCCAGCTTGTACTCCCACAGACGTGGCTAGTGTTAGGGGTAGGCAGCGTGCTGCGATTATGACAGCAAAGGCGCAGTGCCCCACTGAAGAAACAACCTCTCAGGACGGTGGTCCTGCAGCGGGGAAGCAGCTCTGCACCTCGCAAGGCCGGTGACAGTCTTCCCCTAACTCCCAAGCTGCAGGTATGCTGTTGCCCAAACCGTAAACCAAAAAATAATAAAAGTTTAAAAGAAATTGAAGAAAACTCTCTGGAGCTGCAGAGATGTGCATCCTCTCCTGAGGGCACTTTTTACTAAACCCAGTATAGAAAGTTAAAGTGCCCCCAGCTCCACCGTACTAAGTCTCCCCAACATCCCTTATGTATGCTATAGAAAATAGGATTTTAATTACCTACCAGCAAATCCTTTTATCGTAGTCCGTAGAGGATGCTGGGGTCCATTTTAGTACCATGGGGTATAGACGGTTCCGCAGGAGCCTCCGGCACTTTAAGACTTTTCAACAGTGTGAACTGGCTTCTCCCTCTATGCCCCTCCTCCAGACCTCAGTATAGGAACTGTGCCCGAGGAGACGGACAACTTGGAGAGAAGAATTTACATTAAACTAGTGGCGAGATTCACACCAGCTCACACCATACAAAACATGCCGCCTAACATGGCTTTCAACATAACCCATGCTAACGTGCATGCATAACGCAACAGCAGTGAACTTTTTATATATAATATCAATACTGCGCTATGAATATGTGTAGCAGCTCCATAAAAATTGTGACCATTTAAAATATTAAAAAGGAGCGCTTGTATAAACTAAACGCACATACCTGTAAAAAAGAAAAAAATAAATAATATAGTAATGTTACAGCTCTTTTTTGAAAAAGTGCAGGAGGTGGGAATTAATGGCTTTAATGGTTAAGTGTCAAAATCAAGTGTCAAAATATGTGCGATCACTTTCCCTATTCTTCACAACCTTAAGTGCCGGGTTTAGATGGTTGTAAAGCTGGGCAGCCTGTGCGGCTGTGGTGAGCCCAATTAGCGGCTGCGGCTAGCGGCTCCTGTTCTCCGACAGCTCCGGCTGGTGATGGAAGCTGTACAGCCTGTACGGCTGTGGTGAGCGCAATTAGCGGCTGGCGGCTCCCGTTCTCTGATAGCTCCGGCTTACACTCCTCCGTGCGGCTCACGGCTTTTTGAAGTGCTGGTGTGAAACTCACAGCGTCCCCAAACATTCTAAAGATTGTCACAATAAAGACCCTACCAGTTTAAGATTCTTGGGCATACAAAAAGTATTGAATAACTGGAGGGGGGGTAATTTATGCCTTGAATTAAAGAAAAAAGAAACAAAGTGGATATACCACATGCAGACCCTCCAGCCAGATGGTTTAAATGTAGAAATTGATGTGAATGCCTTCTTATAGTATTATTTCTTGTTTACTTACATTAGGGATATCATTTAATGCTATATTAATTTTTAGAATTAATAAATAATACATAGAAAAATATATTTATTCATTATAACAGTTATTGACAGTTACATCTATGAACGCCATACCTATAATTTAAGTTTTAATAAAAATAGATACGATTTTATTTTTGAATCCATAGGGTTTATAGGCATATGGTTGCCGCTTTTTTATTAACTACATCCGTTTTTAACATTCCCTGTTTTAAAAAAGAATAATAAAGTTTTTTTATTATAAAAAGGAGAATAGGAAGTTAATCCATATCCTAGTAAAAGGGTGGATAGCCCGAAACGCGTTGGAAACGGACACAGCAGGAGATTGGGAGGAACTCTGAAAAAGGTTCAGAACACCAGCACTTCAAAAAGCCGTGAGCCGCACGGAGGAGTGTAAGCCGGAGCTATCAGAGAACGGGAGCCGCCAGCTGCAGCCGCTAATTGCGCTCACCACAGCCGTACAGGCTGTACAGCTTCCATCACCAGCCGGCGCTGGCAGAGAACAGGAGCCGCAGCCGCTAATTGGGCTCACCACAGCCGCACAGATTGCCCAGCTTTACAACCATCTAAACCCGGCACTTAAGGTAGGGGAAAATAGGGAAAGTGATCTCACATATTTTGACGGACACTTAACCATTAAAACCATTAATTCCCACCTCCTGCACTTTTTCAAAAAAGAGCTGTAACATTACTATATTAAAAAAAATTATTTTTTATAAGTATGTGCGTTTAGTTTATACAAGCGCTCCTTTTTAATATTTTAAACAGCAGTGAACATCTTAACACATGAGAACCTGTGTAAAAAGATAAAACATATTTCTGCAGGAAAAATAAGCACTGGGCGGGCGCCCAGCATCCTCTACGGACTACGAGAAAAGGATTTACCAGTAGGTAATTAAAAAACTATTTTCTAATACGTCCTAGAGGATACTGGCGTCCATTTTAGTACCATGGGGATGTACCAAAGCTCCCAGTACGGGCGGGAAAGTGCTAATGTTCCTGTAGAACTGACTGACCAAACTGAAGGTCGTCAGCAGCCAAGGTGTCAAACCTGTAAAACTTAGCAAACGTGTTTGCCCCTGACCAAGTAGCTGCTCAGCAAATATGCAACGCAGAGATACCCCGGGCAGCCGCCCAGGAAGAACCCACTTTCCTTGTAGAGTGGGCCTTTACCGAACTCTGTAACGGCAATCCTGCTGTGGAATAAGCATGCTGAATGGTACCTCTGATCCAGCATGCAATAGTCTGCTTAGAAGCAGGACCCCCAATCTTGTTGGGGTCATAGAGGACAAAGATTTTGTTTTCCTTATCCGAGCCGTTCTTGCAACATAAGTCCTCAACGCTCTGACGACATCCAAGGACTTTGAAACGGCTGAGGTGTCAGAAGCCACTGGCATCACCACAGGTTGGTTGATATGGAAATAAGACACAACCTTTGGAAGAAAATGTAGACGCATCCGCAGTTCAGCTCTATCTTCATGAAAAATCAAATAAGGACTCTTGTGTGACAGCGCCCCTAATTCAGACACTCGTCTGCCCGAGGCCTAGGCCAACAGCATGACCACTTTCCAAGTGAGAAACTTCAACTCTACCTCTTGTAGAGGCTCAAACCAGTCCGATTTAAGTAACTGCAACACCACATTAAGATCCCATGGCGCTGGAGGAGGCACAAAGGGAGGTTGGATGCGCAGAACCCCCTTCACGAACATCTGGACTTCAGGAAGGGAAGCTAACTGTTTCTGAAAGAAAATGGACAAGGTCGAAATTTGGACCTTGATAGACCCTAATCTCAAGCCAGCATCCACACTCGCCTGTAGAAATAGGAGAAGACGTCCTAATTTAAACTCCACCGCAGGAGACTTCTTGGATTCACACCAAAATACATATTTTCTCCAAATACGATGGTAATGTTTGGATGTTACCCCTTTCCTGGCCAGAATAAGTGTGGGAATGTGGGAAGTAGGGCAATCTGCTACCGGGACCGTGATCGCCGTACAGTCTGTTGTCTCCCGGGTGCTCGGGTACGGCACATCGCGGACCGGGTAGATAGATTGTTGGGAGGGGCTGGCAAAGACCCGGCGGTCTTGGTGCACGTTGGCACCAATGACAAAGTTAGCGGAAGGTGGGATGTCCTTAAGAAAGACTATAGGGACTTAGGAAAGAAACCGAAGGCAAGGACATCTAAGGTAATATTCTCGGAATTATTACCCGTGCCACGCGCTAGTCCAGGGAGGCAGAGGGAGATTAGGGAGGTAAATGTGTGGCTTAGGGATTGGTGCAGGAAAGAGGGGTTTGTGTTCCTGGAACACTGGGCGGACTTCTCAGTCAGGCGCCATCTCTTTTGTCGTGACGGATTGCACCTGACTGAGGAGGGGGCAGCGGTGCTGGGGGGGGAAGGATGGTTAGAAGGTTGGAGGAGATTTTAAACTAGGAGCCTGGGGGGAGGGTTTAGCTAGAAACTATGGGTCATGCAGTGAGAATAGTGGGGATGGCGGTAGGAAACGAAATGGGGGAGAAGTTGGGGGGAGGGTAAGAGCAGGCAGTAAGGTTACTAACATGGGTACTAAAAGGGATTTTACCAAAGCACTAACCAATGACTATTACAGGTCATCCTTGCCACATAAGGTGAAAGATGTCCCTAACGCAAGGGAAAATACTTATCTTAGTTGTATGTATGTAAACGCCAGAAGCATTACTGGTAAAAAGGGTGAACTAGAAATACTTGCAGCAAGCAAACAGTATGATATTATAGGCATTACTGAAACTTGGTGGGATGAATCTCATGATTGGACAGTCAATCTAGAGGGCTATACACTGTTTAGGAGAGACAGACTAAATAAAAAGGGTGGAGGGGTGTGTCTGTACGTAAAGCCGTTTTTAAAACCTAATATATGGGAAGATATTCAGGAGGGGACTGTAGACACTGTTGAGACATTATGGGTAGAAATTGCATGCAGGGAAAAAGGAACAAAAAAGTTAGTATTGGGTGTATGCTATAGGCCGCCTGGTATCAACGCATCTGATGATGAATTGTTACTAAAGCAAATTGAAAAAGCAGCAGGAGTAGGAGACATAGTAGTGATGGGAGATTTTAACTATCCAGAGATAAACTGGAAAAACGATTCATGTGATACTGCTAGGGGCAGTATGTTTTTAAACACACTAAATGATAACTACCTAGTCCAACTAATTGAGGAACCAACTAGGTACAATGCAATCTTAGACCTGGTATTAACAAACAATCAGGATTTGGTATCGGGTATTATAGTAGGGGAACCCATAGGAAACAGCGACCACAATATGGTCACATTCAATATCAGTTTCTACAAACAGCCCTATACTGGCTCAACTAGGACTCTAAACTTTAGCAAAGCCAACTTTGAAATGATGAGGGTATTTTTCAGGGATATTGAATGGGAAGGTTTGTTTTTAGGAAAAAATACTACGGAGAAATGGGAGGTACTAAAATTCCTGCTAGCTAAAAATGGTTCCGGTATGAATGGTCGACCATGTTATGGTCGACAGTCATTAGGTCGACCACTGTTGGTCGACATTGACATGGTCAACATGGACACTTGGTCGACACATGAAAATGGTCGACACATGAAAGGTCGACATATGAAAAGGTCGACATGAGTTTTTTAACTTTTTTTGGTGTCGTTTTTTGCGTAAAGTGACTGGGAACCCCAATTAGTGCACCACGTCCCCTCGCATGGCTCGCCATGCTTCGGGCATGGTGCCTTCGCTCCGCTACCGCTTCGCTCGGCACACTTTACCGTTCCAATCGTAGTCCATGTGGATCGTAAAGTATGGAAAAGTTCCCCAAAAGAAAAAAAAGTAAAAAAACTAATGTCGACCCTTTCATGTGTCGACCTTTCATGTGTCGACCATTTTCATGTGTCGACCATGTGTCCATGTCGACCATGTCAATGTCGACCAATAGTGGTCGACCTAATGACTGTCGACCATAACATGGTCGACCATGTGTATATAACTGGCTAAAAATACACTCAAATATATTCCTATGAGTAGCAAAAAAGGGAATAAAAATCATAAACCGATGTGGCTTAACAAAAAGATTAAGGAACTTATGGGCAAGAAAAGGCGAGCATTTAAAAAATACAAATCTGACGGGGAAGCAGAGTCATTTCAGCACTATAAGGAATGTAACAAAAATTGCAAAAAGGAAATAAGAGCGGCTAAAGTAGAAACTGAAAAACTAGTAGCAAAGGAAAGCAAAGCGAATCCCAAAAAATTCTTTAAATACATTAATAGCAAGAGATTAAAAAAGGAGAGTATAGGCCCTTTGAAAGACAAGTTGGGAGTCTTAAGCAAAAATGATAATGACATAGCGGGCACACTAAATGAGTTTTTTTCAACAGTATTCACTAGAGAGGACCCAATTGAGGGACTGACACACAATCTCAATAACGACAATATCACACTGATAGGTACTTATTTAAGCAAGGAAGTAGTCTGTGACCGATTAAAACATTTAAAGATTAATAAATCACCAGGGCCCGATGGTATTCATCCAAGGGTTCTAATGGAGCTTCACTCTGAACTGGCAAAACCGCTATCTTTGATCTTTGAGGATTCAGTTATATCAGGTATGGTTCCCAAAGACTGGCGTATAGCGGAAGTAGTGCCTATATTCAAAAAGGGAAGTAAAGCTGAACCAGGTAATTATAGACCAGTTAGTCTTACATCTATAGTGGGGAAAGTATTGGAAGGTATTCTAAGAGATAGTATTCAGAAGTTCCTTGAAACCAATAAGGTCATTAAAAGGAATCAACATGGGTTTATGAAGGACAGATCCTGTCAAACCAACTTACTTGGCTTTTATGAAACAGTAAGCGCAAACCTAGATCAGGGTAAAGACGTGGATGTAATCTTTTTAGACTTTGCCAAAGCGTTCGATACTGTACCACACATGAGACTTATATACAAGCTACAAGAATCAGGGCTAGGAAGCACAATATGCACTTGGGTCAAAAACTGGTTAGATAATAGGAAGCAGCGCGTTGTGGTTAATGGATCTTTTTCAACTTGGACTGAAGTGCTAAGTGGTGTGCCGCAAGGCTCAGTATTAGGACCGCTATTGTTCAATATTTTCATTAACGACCTAACAGAAGGTCTAGAGAGCATGGTGTCAATTTTTGCAGATGATACCAAATTGTGTAAGGCTATAAATACAGAGGAGGATGCCGAGTCTCTTCAGAACGACTTAGTTAAATTAGAAGCATGGGCAGCCAAATGGAGAATGCGCTTCAACACAGACAAGTGTAAGGTAATGCACTGTGGTAACAAGAACAAAAATTACACCTACCTACTAAATGGGGTAAAATTAGGGGATTCTGTACTGGAAAAGGACTTAGGTGTCCTCAAAGATAGCAAGCTAAGAAGTAGTATCCAAAGTAGGACTGCAGCAAAGAAGGCTAATAAGATATTAGCATGCATAAAACGGGGTATTGATGCTAGGGACGAGAGTATTATACTCCCGTTATATAAATCACTAGTGAGGCCACACCTTGAATACTGTGTACAGTTCTGGGCACCGTACTACAAAAAGGATATCCTGGAGCTTGAAAAGGTACAGAGGAGGGCGACCAAACTAATTAAGGGCATGGAGACAATGGAATACAAGGAAAGGCTTGAAAGACTAGGCATGTTTACATTGGAAAAGCGGAGACTAAGAGGGGATATGATCAACATCTACAAATATATAAGGGGACAATACACAGAGCTTGCGCGGGACCTGTTTTTGGTTAGATCAACACAGAGGACTCGTGGACACTCGCTCAGGTTAGAGGAGAGGAGATTCCGCACAATACGGAGTAAAGGCTTTTTCACGGTAAGGACAATACGTGTTTGGAATTCCCTGCCCGAGGGAGTTGTAATGGCGGAATCTGTCAACACCTTTAAGAATGGGTTGGATAAATTCCTATTGGATAAGGATATCCAGGGGTATGGTGCATAGTCATGCATTATAGTTACTATAAATAGGGATAAAATGCAATGGCTGACAGCAGCATCAGTCAGAAATTTTAGTCAAATCATCATGCATAGGACACCACAAATAGGTTGAACTCGATGGACAATTGTCTTTTTTCAACCTCAGATACTATGTTACTATATTACTATGTTCATTGGGAATACCCTTACAGGCTAGGATCTGGCGCTCAACAGCCATGCCGTCAAACGCAGCCGCGGTAAGTCTTAATAAACAAATGGCCCCTGATTAAGCAGGTCCTCGCGAAGAGGAAGAGGCTGAGGATCTTCCAGTAATTACTCCTGAAGATTTGGATACCAAGCCCTCCTTGGCCAGTCTGGAGCAATGAGAATTGCTCAAACCCTTATTCTTCTGATAATCTTGAGAACTTTTGATATTAGTGGAAGTGGAGGGAACAGATACACCGACTGAAACACTCACTGGGTCACCAGTGCATCCACTGCTATTGCTTGTGGGTCTCTTGACCTGGAACAATATCTCTGAAGCTTCTTGTTGATACGTGATGCCATCATATCTACTTGAGAAACGCCCCAACGACCTGCTACCTCTGCAAATATTTCTGGGTGGAGGCCCCACTCTCGTGGATGGAGATCATGTCTGCTGAGGAAGTCTGCTTCCCAGTTGTCCACTCCCGGAATGAAAATTGCAGACAGAGCTTTTGCATGTCTTTCTGCCCAGAGGAGTATCTTTGTCACCTCTGCCATTGCCGCTCTTTTTGTTCCGCCCTGGCGGTTTATGTAAGCTACTGCCGTTACATTGTCTGACTGGATCTGCATGGGACGACCTTGAAGAAGGTGTGCTGCTTGATGAAGGCTGTTGTACACAGCTCTCAATTCCAGAATGTTTATGTGAAGGAGTACTTCTTGACTTGACCATCGTCCTTGGAAGCTTTCCCCTTGCGTGACTGCTCCCCAACCTCAGAGGCTTGCATCTGTGGTCACCAGGATCCAAGTCTAAATCCCGAACCTGCATCCTTCCAGGAGATGAGAACTTTGAAGCCACCACAAGAGTGAAATATTGGCTTTTGTTGACAGGATTATCCTCCGGTACATGTGTAGGTGCGATCCGAACCACTTGTCCAGTAGGTCCCATTGGAACACCCTGGCGTGGAATCGGATAAATTGTAGAGCTTCGTAGGCTGCTACCATCTTCCCCAGCAGGCGGATGCACTGATGAATCGATACGCGTGCTGGTTTTAAAACTTGTTTTACCATCCTCTGGATCTCCAGAGCCTTTTCCACTGGTAGGAATACTTTCTGCGCTTCCGTGTCCAATATTATTCCCAGAAATGATAACCTCATTGTGGGTTCCAATTGTGATTCTGGTAGGTTTATGATCCAACCGTGCTGTTGAAGCACTGTCAGGGAAACTGCAATGTTCTGCACTAGTTTCTCCCTGGATCTCGCTTTTATGAGATCGTCCAAGTATGGGATGACTTTGACACCTTTCTTGCAAAGAAGAACCCTCATCTCCGCCATCACCTTGGTGAATATTCTCGGAGCCGTGGAGAGCCTGAAAGGCAAATGTTTGAAACTGGTAGTGGCAGTCCTGCACCGCAAACCTCAGGTATGCCTGATGCGGCGGGTAGATTGGAACATGTAAATAAGCATCTTTAATGTCCATCAATACCAAAAATTCCTTTTCCTCCAAGCTGGAGATCACCGATCCCAGGGATTCCATCTTGAATTTGAACCTTTTCAAATAAAGGTTCAGAGTCTTTAGGTTTAAAATCGGCCTGACCGAGCCATCCGGTTTCGGCACTACAAACAGGCTTGAATAAAACCCTTTTTCCTGTTGTGACACAGGGACTAAGTAAATTACGTGGTCTTGACATAATTTCTGTATTGCGTTCAGCACTTTTGCCCTGTCCTGAACCAAAGCTGGTAAGGCTGACAGAGGCGTAACTAGGGTTTTTGGAGCCCAGGGCACGATCAATAATGGCGCCCCCCCCCCCCCCCCAAAAAAAATATATATATATATTTTTTTTTTTTTTTTTATAAAAATAATAAATTAATAAAATGATAAAAAATACAAAAGGAAAGTATGTGCAGACGCCACCGGTGTCACTGCATATAAAGATGTCAGGGTATGTATGTATGTGTATGTAGGTGCAGTGGTCAAAGTTGAATTTTTGAAGGTGGAATGAAAGAGTGCAGATAGCAATTATGCGCGCGCCGAAGGCGCGCGCGCGCTCTGGAAAAGGGGCGCGGTCACTCAAAAGGGGCGTGTCCTTCAGTGTAGTAGGACCCCTTATACTATCTAGTACTGGTGCCCCTTTGACATTATAGCACACGGTATGAGCCGAAATTCACATTATAGCACTCAGTATGAGCCGAAATTCACATTGCCCCACACGGCATGAGCCGAAATTCACATTATAGCACACAGTATGAGCCGAAATTCACATTACCCCACATGGTATGAGCCAAAATTCACATTATAGCACACGGTATGAGCCGAAATTCACATTAGAGCACACGGTATGAGCCAAAATTCACATTACTCCACATGGTATGAGCCAAAATTCACATTACCCCACATGGTATGAGCCGAAATTCACATTACAGCACACGGTATGAGCCGAAATTCACATTACAGCACACGGAATGAGACAAAATTCACATTACCCCACATAGTATGAGCCGAAATTCACATTATAGCACACGGTATGAGCCGAAATTCACATTATAGCACACAGTATGAGCCGAAATTCACATTGCCTCACACGGCATGAGCCGAAATTCACATTATAGCACACAGTATGAGCCGAAATTCACATTACCCCACATGGTATGAGCCAAAATTCACATTATAGCACACGGTATGAGCCGAAATTCACATTAGAGCACACGGTATGAGCCAAAATTCACATTACTCCACATGGTATGAGCCAAAATTCACATTACCCCACATGGTATGAGCCGAAATTCACATTACAGCACACGGAATGAGCCGAAATTCACATTACCCCACATAGTATGAGCCAAAATTCACATTATAGCACATGATATGAGCCAAAATTCCCATTATAGAGTTAGGGGATCCTACCCCCAGAATTAACATGGCCTGTGGGGCACTATGATGAGGGAGACAACCCCCTTAATAGACTAATTGCAGAATTTAGCAGCGGAAGGGCTGCAGCGGTTTCTCACCCCAAGCTGCGGCGCTTCTGCCACCTCCGACACTCCACATCTTCGGCGCCACCCGGGATGCAGAGCACCGCACCGGGTATGCACCCTTTTCAGTGTGGCCTGCTGCGCTCCGAAGGGGTTCTTGTTTCATGCTGCAGGATCCCGATGTGCGCCTTCCTCCCCGCTGTTACTGTCACGGTAAACATTAGTATCGTTTACCGCAGAGGCCATTTTCTGAGGCATATGTGTTAAACCTCAGGAACTGAGATGCCCTTCTCACCATACAGCTGTGTGGCCGAGCCGGGCGGGGGGACAGCCAGCAGCAGCATGCCGGATATCAGCAGCAGAGGGTGCGGGCTGTACATACTTGAGGCAGCTGGATATTCAACAGTGCTGAAAGCCTCCGGAGCCCGCACCCCCGGAGCTGCAGTACACCGGCAGAGGACACCCATCCCCCGAACCCTGCGAAGCCCAAAGCCGGAGATCAGCAGCATGTTGAACGCGGAAGCAGAAGCTGCGTATTGCCGGTCAGCATGCTGCTGATCTCCGGCTTTGGGCTCCGCACGTGCATTACAGCCCCCACCCTCGGCTGCTGATATCCGGCATGCTGCCCCTGCTGCTGGCTTTCCACCCGCCCGGCTCGCCCACCCAGCTGGATGGTGAGTGAGAAGGGCATCTCAGTGCCCGTGGTTTAATACATATCTCTCTTCGGTAAATGGCCATTAGTACATCCCACACACACTGATTACACACACACAGACTGGCCACCCCCAAATCCTACACACACCCACTCAGACTACACACACACACATTCTCATACTTTCCCCTCCCCCACACACACACTGGACTGCAAAAATTTACACACACTGACACTGTTCCACACACACAATTAACACACACTCACACTGTCCCACACACACAATTAACACACACGCACACTGTCCCACACACCAGTGGCATGCGGTGAGGTCTGTGGCATGCGGTGAGGCACTACAGCCATAATGTCCGCCGAATCCTGCCGATGACCCCTACCGCCACCGAGCCAATGCCCGCCACTGCCTCTGAGCCGATGCCCGCTGCCACCACCAATGGCTTACAAACTCGCCCACCATCAACTGACCCAGCCCTCCGCCACTAATTTTCAACTCAGTCCAAAGCCGCCAATGCCAGCTGCATGCCTGCTCATCATACTTGTGATATATTGTACATTTTTATAGAAAAAATTAATAATTAGTGTTTGGGACTGGGAAGGGAGTGGGAGGAGGACATGAATGCAATTTTGTTGTCCAGGGTTTCCATTAACTTAATGGAGAAGGGTCTGAATGGGTTAAAAATGTAAAAAAAAAACTGCGTGAGGTCCCACTCCTAAGTATAACCAGCCTCGGGCTCTTTGAGCCGGTCCTGGTTGTTTAAATACTGGGAAAAAATTGGACAGGGTTCCCCGTATTTAGACAACCAGCATCGGGCTTAGTCCGGTCCTGGTTCCAAAATTACGGGGGACAAAAGATGTAGGGGTCCCCCCGTATTTTTAAAACCAGCACCGGGCTCCACTAGCCAGGGACATAATGCCACAGCCGGGGGACACATTTATGTAGGTCCCTGCGGCCGTGGCATTACCCCCCCAACTAGTCACCACTGCCCGGGGTTCCCTGGAGGAGTGGGTACCCCTTAAATCAAGGGGTCACCCCCCCCTCCAGGCACCCAAGGGCCAGGGGTGAAGCCCGAGGCTATCCCCCCCATCCGTGGGCTGTGGATGGGAGGCTGATAACCATGTAAGTAAAAAAAGAATATTGTTTTTTGTTGTGGAACTACAAGGCCCAGAAAGCCTCCCCCGCTTTGCTGGTACTTGGAGAACCTCAAGTACCAACATGCAGGGAAATAACAGGCCCGCCGGTACCTGTAGTTCTACAACAGAAAAAATACCCAAATAAAAACACAACTCACACACCGTGACAGTAAAAGTTTATTAAAGCACACTGACACACTCACACATACTTACCTATATCCCACGCCGGTCACGTCCACTTGTCCAGTAGAATCCAATAGGGGTACCTGTAAAAATGAGAGACAGATTACTTACCTACATCCCACGCTGGTCACGTCCACTTGTCCAGTAGAATCCAATAGGGGTACCTGTAAAAATGAGAGACAGATTACTTACCTACATCCCACGCTGGTCACGTCCACTTGTCCAGTAGAATCCAATAGGGGTACCTGTAAAAATGAGAGACAGATTACTTACCTACATCCCACGCCGATCACGTCCACTTGTCCAGTAGAATCCAATAGGGGTACCTGTAAAAATGAGAGACAGATTACTTACCTACATCCCACGCCGATCACGTCCACTTGTCAGTAGAATCCAATAGGGGTACCTGTAAAAATGAGAGACAGATTACTTACCTACATCCCACGCTGGTCACGTCCACTTGTCCAGTAGAATCCAATAGGGGTACCTGTAAAAATGAGAGACAGATTACTTACCTACATCCCACGCTGGTCACGTCCACTTGTCCAGTAGAATCCAATAGGGGTACCTGTAAAAATGAGAGACAGATTACTTACCTACATCCCACGCCGATCACGTCCACTTGTCCAGTAGAATCCAGTAGGGGTACCTGTAAAAATGAGAGACAGATTACTTACCTACATCCCACGCCGGTCACGTCCACTTGTCCAGTAGAATCCAATAGGGGTACCTGTAAAAATGAGAG
Organism: Pseudophryne corroboree; assembly: GCF_028390025.1. Classification (NCBI taxonomy): domain Eukaryota; kingdom Metazoa; phylum Chordata; class Amphibia; order Anura; family Myobatrachidae; genus Pseudophryne; species Pseudophryne corroboree. The sequence continues at coordinate 1,169,989,036 of NC_086444.1, forward strand.
ACAGATTACTTACCTACATCCCACGCCGATCACGTCCACTTGTCCAGTAGAATCCAATAGGGGTACCTGTAAAAATGAGAGACAGATTACTTACCTACATCCCACGCCGATCACGTCCACTTGTCAGTAGAATTCAATAGGGGTACCTGTAAAAATGAGAGACAGATTACTTACCTACATTCCACGCCGATCACGTCCACTTGTCCAGTAGAATCCAATAGGGGTACCTGTAAAAATGAGAGACAGATTACTTACCTACATCCCACGCCGATCACGTCCACTTGTCCAGTAGAATCCAATAGGGGTACCTGTAAAAATGAGAGACAGATTACTTACCTACATCCCACGCCGATCACGTCCACTTGTCAGTAGAATTCAATAGGGGTACCTGTAAAAATGAGAGACAGATTACTTACCTACATCCCACGCCGATCACGTCCACTTGTCCAGTAGAATCCAATAGGGGTACCTGTAAAAATGAGAGAGAGATTACTTACCTACATCCCACGCCGGTCACGTCCACTTGTCCAGTAGGGGAATCTGTAAAAATGAGAGACAGATTACTTACCTACATCCCACGCCGGTCACGTCCACTTGTCCAGTAGAATCCAATAGGGGTACCTGTAAAAATGAGAGACAGATTACTTACCTACATCCCACGCCGGTCACGTCCACTTGTCCAGTAGAATCCAATAGGGCTACCTGTAAAAATGAGAGACAGATTACTTACCTACATCCCACGCCGGTCACGTCCACTTGTCCAGTAGGGGAATCTGTAAAAATGAGAGACAGATTACTTACCTACATCCCACGCCGGTCACGTCCACTTGTCCAGTAGAATCCAATAGGGGTACCTGTAAAAATGAGAGACAGATTACTTACCTACATCCCACGCTGGTCACGTCCACTTGTCAGTAGAATTCAATAGGGGTACCTGTAAAAATGAGAGACAGATTACTTACCTACATCCCACGCTGGTCACGTCCACTTGTCCAGTAGAATCCAATAGGGGTACCTGTAAAAATGAGAGACAGATTACTTACCTACATCCCACGCCGATCACGTCCACTTGTCAGTAGAATTCAATAGGGGTACCTGTAAAAATGAGAGACAGATTACTTACCTACATCCCACGCCGGTCACGTCCACTTGTCAGTAGAATCCAATAGGGGTACCTGTAAAAATGAGAGACAGATTACTTACCTACATCCCACGCTGGTCACGTCCACTTGTCCAGTAGAATCCAATAGGGGTACCTGTAAAAATGAGAGAGAGATTACTTACCTACATCCCACGCCGGTCACGTCCACTTGTCCAGTAGAATCCAATAGGGGCACCTGTAAAAATGAAAATGACACTTACAAACTTCAATCCACAGGAGGAGAGAGAGAGAGAGAGAGAGAGAGAGAGAGGGGGGGGGGGGGGGTAGGAGAGAGAGACTAACCTGCAGCTGGGGAGACAGGTACACACTGCAGGGCCACGACGGGAGGACAGAGCCGGCGGAGGAGGGGGAGAGCCGCACAACACCGCTCCTGTCAGCAGCAGCGGAGGAGAACAGGGGTGGGGAGGGCGCACACTGCAGACACCAATCACCGCCGGGACAATTAACATACACGCACACTGTCCCACACACGCACACACACAATTAACACACACGCACACTGTCACACACACACACACACACACACACACACAATTAACACACACGCACACTGTCACACACACACGCACACTGTCCCACACACACACACAATTAACACACACTCACACTGTCCCACACACACAATTAACACACACGCACACTGTCCCACACACACACACACATAATTAAAACACACACACACACACTGTCACACACACAATTAACACACACGCACACTGTCACACACACACGCACACTGTCCCACACACACATACAATTAACACACACGCACGCACACTGTCCCACACACACACAATTAACACACACTTACACTGTCCCACACACGCACAATTAACACACTCACACAATTAACACACATTCACACTGTCCCACACACAATTAACACACCCACACACACACACAATTAACACACTCACACAATTAACACACTCACACTGTCCCACACACACAGTCACACACACAATTAACACATACACATACCCCCTCTCCCGACAGAAAAAAAATAAAGTCTGCTCACCAGTCACCTGGCTGTTAAGCCCGCTCACCGAAGCCGTGCACGCGCGTACCGTCGCGATCGCGCACAGTGCAATGTGTAGGGAGAGGGAGGGGGGGATTAGCGGAGGCTCCTGGCTGCCGCTGCCTGTCCAGTGTGACAGGCACAGCAGCCAGGAAGACAGGGAGAGCGCCGCAGGTACCGCCGGCGGTATCCCTGTCGCATGGGGTGAGCGGGACGTGCCGGTGGCGCCCCCTCTGTTGGGGCTTCCACAGCGCCCAGGGCACGTGCCCTGCTCGCCCCGTGCTAGATACGCCTCTGAAGGCTGATTTGAAAAATCGGCATGGAGGAAGGTCCTGAAATTCCAATTTGTACCCTTGGGATACTATCTGCAATACCCAAGGGGGGTAATTCCAAGTTTATCGAAGCAGGAATTTTTTTTTAGCAGTTTAGCAAAACCATGTGCACTGCAGGGGAGGCAGATATAACATGTGCAGAAAGAGTTAGATTTGGGTGGGGTGTGTTCAATCTGCAATCTAAATTGCAGTGTAAAAATAAAGCAGCCAGTGTTTACCCTGCACAAAACCAAAATAACCCACCCAAATCTAACTCTGTCTGCACATGTTATATCTGCCTCCCCTGCAGTGCACATGGTTTTGCCCAATTGCTAACAAAAATCCTGCTGCGATCAACTTGGAATTACCCCCAAGGATCCAGATCTGAGTGAACCCAGACCTGGCTGAAAGACAATAGACGTGCCCCCACCCAATCGTACTCCCGCAGGGGAGCCCCAGCGTCATGCTGAGGTTCTAGCAGAAGTAGCTGTTGACTTCTGCTCCTGCGAGCCTGATGGTGTTGTAGATTTTTTACCTCTTCCTCGCCTCTTCCTGCGAAGAAGGGGGTACCCTTTGCCTTTTTGGACTTGTTGGGCTGAAAGGATTGCATCGTATGAAAATGAAATCCTTTCCTAGGTGGAGCAGCTGCGGAAGGCAGAAATGCTGACTTACCTGATGTAGTTGTTGAAATCATGGCATCCAGCTTGTCTCCAAAGAGGGCTTCCCTATTGTAAGGAAGCGTCTCAATATTCTTTTTTGATTCCGCATCAGCATTCCATTGGCGGATCCACAGCGGACTGCGGGCTGAAATCGCCATAGTGTAGGATCTTGAACTCATCGACCCAATATCCTTCTTAGCTTCAACTAAGTAACCTGCAGCATCTTTGATATGGCCGAGAGTTAGTACTATTTCATCCCCGTCAACTGTGTCTATGTTAAACAAGCAAGTTGTCAGACCATTTTTCCTCAGTGTTACCTACCCACGCACAAGCAATGGTGGGCCCGAGCATCGTTCAGTTAGCCGTAATTTACGGTCAGCTGGATCTTTTAAAGAGGCTGAATCAGGGGCAGGTAAAACTATTTTCTTAGACATCCGAGAAACTGAGGTGTCCATCATTGGGGGTGTCTCCCATTTGTGCCGGTCTTCCTCGAGGAAAGGGTACGCTACACGTATCCTTCTGGGAAGGGTACATTTCTTTTCAGGGTTAGCCCAGGATTCTTCAAAGAACGCATTCAAATCCTTTGAAGGAGGAAAAGTCACAACCTGCTTTTTATTTAATTTAAAATAATCCTTTTCCCCGGGACCAGTGTTGTTTCAGGAAACTCCAACACTTCCTTTATAGCGACTATCATACATTGTATGCTTTTGGCTAATTTGGGGTCCACCCCTCTCAAATCCCCAGTGTTGACGTCAGAGTCGGAATCTGTGTCCGTGTCCCCTTGCATTATCTGGTCCAGAGACCTTTTCTGGGAACTGGATGGGACCCGAGTGGATGATATGGAGGGGTCAGTAAACAGTAGTGATGAGCGGGTTCGGTTTTACTCGGTTCTCAAAACGGCATCTTATTGGCTCACGGATGTCACGTGTTTTGGATAGCCCATAAGATTCTGTTTTGAGAACAGAGTAAAACCGAACCCGCTCATCACTAGTAAACAGTGCATCCTCCACAGACTGCCTCCAATATTTAGTCTGTTGTTCAGACTTAGAATTTCTGTGCAAGCATTGACATATTCTTTTGCAACATTCTCACCCACTCCGGCTCCTTCCAAGAGGGAAGGGCCACCACATTACCCAACTTGTGTATCTAAAATGGATTCTTCCTGGGAAGAACCCTCCCCAATGTCTGACATGTTACACACTTGTACACACACACACCCCTATCACACAGGGGAGCTATTGGGGACAGACCCACACTACAGTCTGTCAGAGAGAGAGACAGAGGAATCTGCCAGTCCACACACTGCACATTATTGTGAAGTGTAGAAATAATACCCACTTACAACGCATATACCAATAATAGGCCCACAGACCTAATTATAATGAACACTCTCTGCCCCTTCTATAACACCCTGTACTTGTATCAGCGTTGTCATGAGGAGAAACAGTGTTCAGGAGCTTCACACTGGAGTTTCTGCAGGATAAAATGGTCCCTCTCTGCAGGACTCCGGTAATATACTCACCAGCCTTCTGACTTATGGCTGTTAGGGGGTGGCGGCAGTGCTGTGGGAGTGAACGCTGGTCAGGCTTGGGCTGTGTTCAGTACCCTTCAGGAGCTAATGGTGTCCTGTCAGCGGAAGCAGAACCATTAACCAATTGAGAGGTTGGTTCCTTCTTCTCCCCTCTAAGTCCCACGAAGCAGGGAAGCTGTTGCCAGCAGCTTCCCTGTAAAATAAAAAACCTAAGAAAGTATTTTTCCAGCAAAGCTCTGTAGAGCTCCACTAGTGTGCATCCAGTCTCCTGGGCACATTTTCTAAACTGAGGTTTGGAGGAGGGGCATAGAGGGAGGAGCCAGTTCACACTGTTGAAAAGTCTTAAAGTGTCGAAGGCTCCTGCGGAACAGTCTATACCCCATGGTACTAAAATGGACCGCAGCATCCTCTAGGTTGCAAGAGAAAATATATGTATATCAACTTAATGTGTCTCATGTGGTCTTCAGCAGAATTTATATCCTGTGCAGTCTTGGTACCTTCAACTGAGAGTTCTGTCCTTTTCAGGACATTGTATTGGAGTAAATATCTATTTGCTTCTAAGACACCCGGCAACTACTTTGAAACCTGTGACTAGTAGATTGCAGTAAGTGCAATCACTTATCCAGTTTCAGACCAGTGTCTCCCAACTTGCTCTCTGCCCACTACAACAGCAGACCTGACCATAGCAAGCAGGCAGTGGTGGCACTAGCCATCACCAACCGGGAGCCTGCCCACACATACCCAGAAGCAAGCAGTTCCAGATGGAGGTGTCTGATGGTGGCTGCAACTTCGGGGGAAATGTATCAAACCCTGGAGACCAAAATACTAGAGAGGAAAAAGTACCAACCAATCAGCTTGTAACTGTCAGTTTACAGGCTGTGGGGGATATTCAATTACCTGCACCGATTGCGGGTGTAAAAGTATCGCTGGGGGGGCCATCTAATTATCCCCAATAAATCAGCGTGTGCCGCTGCTAATCGGGGCTTTTGTTTCACCTGCCAGAGGCAGGTGAAGCAAAAACCCTGATAATACTGAACCGAACCTGTGTGTTTTTCGGGTGAAAATGCACCTTTTAGCGGACAAAAATCTAATAGGCCGACCGCAAAACCCGAAGAAACATCGGAGGTTTTTACTCCCGATGTCTCTTCAGTGGCTAATTGGATATCCCCCTACGTTTGAAAAACTGAGTTAGGGAGGCGTGGCCTAGCGGTAATAGGGAGAGGACGCATCGGAACAGGGCTCTGACCCCAACCCTGTTTAAAAAAACCCTACAGGCACTCACAGCCATACATATCACCCCCCGTGCTCCCCCACTGTACCTGGACACCTCCTGTGCTGACCGCTGACGATCGCGGAGCCGAGGGACTGCTTGTCCGGATAGCGGCCTAGGTGCTCCGAGGATCCGGGGACTAGAGTGCGGCGCTTACCTGCTTCCTGAGCTCCGGGAGGCGGGCGCCACGCGATCGCGCACAGAGACGCACAGAGGGGCCGTGGATATTCCCCCGACATCCCTCCACCGCCTGACAATATCCCTGACCCCTTGAGGGCTCCATCAGCTGGGACTCCTGCCAGGGGGAGACTCCAGGGCAGAGTATAACTGTGAGGGGATCGTCTCCTGTGAGCTGCGGCGGCCATCTTGGATTCACAAGAGAAATCCTAGATTTGCCTATCTGCTGCCTGTCGTGATCCTGGTAGCTGCAGGTGGAGTACTTGGACCCACTGCATGCTCCTGCATCCAGTGGAGGGCCCCCTGGTTGCAGACCCTTACCTATCGGAGACCAGAGCTGCAGACGCCTTTGTGAATCACACAGGACCTAAGTATCACTCAGTGGGAGCAGTGATTGAAAGATCATCCTCCACTACGTCTCTGCATACGGTGTCCTCCCTGTTTCCACCTGCGATATTCTTCCGGACGTGAGCTACTAGATATACTGGACACTGCTGGACAGGTCCCTGTGTCTTCTCACGGATTCCCACCCCTCCTGGGTCACGTCACACCGCTTCCACTGCATCGAAACTTTCTATTTTCTTTGAGCTCACTTGCTACACTTTTGAAAATGCCTGGCTCTGGGACAGCTTCCATGCACGCCTAAGGTTGGACGGAGCGACCCCCCTGGGTGATCTCGCCCTTTATTTCCTCCACACCCATACCTGCTTGGTCTCCATAATCCCCCTGCCTATACTTATTTAGTGTTTACCCACTCAGCACTGGCCTGGTCCACATGCAGAAATCCTCGTCAAAGACTCCTAAACAGGGGGGTGCTGATATATCTCAACACTTCACTAGGGCCACCAAAGGCATTCAACAAAGGGGCCCACCCTCCCCAGTCCAAAGCTTAATGGAGACTCCAGCTAAATCGGCCTCGGCACTTTCCACGAAAGATGATATTTTGGCCCTCCGCTCTCTCATTACTGACTTTAAGGAATCCCTGGAATCCAAGCTAGATAGTGCAGTGACCTCCATTAGGTCAGATATCTCCTCCCTCGCCTCCAGAGCTACTAAAATGGAGTCAAGACAAGATGCCTTCCAAAAAGCTTTAAACGACACGGGCAGGGACCTAGACCACGTGATTTCTGAACTCGCTGACCTCCGCACTAAAAATGAGGACCTGGAAAATCGCGAACGCAGATGTAACCTCCGTATTCGAAACATCCCGGAATCTGTTACTGCGGACAATCTAGAGCCCTATCTCCACACTCTCTTCGCCTTTTTGCTACCGGACCTTGGCGACACTCATCTTCCACTAGAAAGATCTCACCGGGCCCTACGTCCCAAACCCAGAGAGGGTGAACCCCCCCGTGATGTGATCCTGCGCTTTCTTAAATTCAAAGACAAGGAGAGGGTCCTTTTCTCTACGCGAGGCAAATCCCAAATCCTCTTCAAATCATCCACACTTCAATTTTTCCACGATCTGGCCCCCCTCACCATCGCCAAACGAAGGGAACTTCGTGATCTCACTAAGGCTCTACGGGATAGGAATATCCGGTATCGTTGGGGGTTTCCCTTCAAGTTGATTGTGGATCTTCATGGAAAGACTGTTATTGTGCGGGATCCTCGTGAGGGCAAAGACCTATTATCACACATCGAAGAATCGGGACCCTCCCCTGATTTGGATCACCCCAATTAACACCTTATTACAGCACCAAGCAGGACTTCTTCGGGACGCCCCTCCTTCCCCTCCCCGATGAACTCACTCCAACCCAGGCAGCGGTCTTAAGACTTCTAACACCTTTGGCGTTTCATTACCCTACCTTTGCAGACACTGCCTGAGCGTAGTTTCAGATTTTTGCTACTGTACAACTTTGAGTGGCTCCTCAACCCCCCCCCCCCTTTTTTTTTTTTTTCCTCCTTCTGTTTTAACTTCAGGATGGTTACATATGCTGTTAATCTATATTCTCCTGCTATTAATGTTTTCCTTCCCTAGGTGCACCCTGCCATGGTTCAGATTCCAGGCATGCACTCCTTGCTATTTGAACCGTTTGATGTTATTTGTCGCACATGCCTCAGCAATATTCTCAAGAACCCGTGACGTATACGTTCCCCTCATACAGTGGGGCGACATATCACACTTATGGTACCAGTTAGCATTTTTCTATAGGGGTGTCCTGTGTTTTTTTTTCTTTTTTTTTTTTTTTTTTTTTTTTTTTCCTCCCCCCTTGCTGAATTCGCTCCGTGCCCTGCAGATGTCTTCACGTTCTCGACCTACGTAGGTTCAACATCCCACCCCTATCAAACCCACCTGAGCTCCATATTAGCTCACCTCTAGTACCACACCATGTGCGCCCCCTCATGCCTTTTCCACCCTGGTTGACCAGGTATCGGGCCTGCTCTCAAAGCCATCCTGACATTTCTATTAATGCCTAGATTATAGGATTGCTACATCTATGGTTAGACTTTATCCTCATGCTTTTACTGTTTCCCCTCACTGGGTGTGCTCTTGTATGGTTTGACGTTTCTAAATGTACCATTTGTTACCTGAATCAATATGTATGGTAGGTGGTGTACTCACCAAAATCCGTATTAGGCATGTTCTCCCCAATTGTTGGGGCTGTTTTTCACAACTGTAGCGTTGCTCCGCATTTTACCGTGGGGTTTCCCTCCCCTTTTTTTTTTTATTTTTTTTTCTCTCTCCCCCATTCCCCTTTCCTCTATCGCCCAGGGGTGCTCGCTCCCCCCCCCCCCCGACCTTTGCATATATACCTCTAACTTGTAAATCTTTTCACTTTCCTTCCCACTACGTTCTCAACACACCACTCTCCGCTCCCTCATAACCTTTTCTCTTTTAACGATATCCCTTTTTTTTTTTTCTATTTCTTTTTTCTTATTTCTTTATTTTTCACGCTTATCTCTGGGGCGTTCAGGAGATTTTTTCCTTCGCCCACTTGGATTCTTAAAATCCTATTTGTCGAGTACCTACCACTACGTTGCGTCGGGTGTTATCTTCTCTCACCTAACTTTTCTGCTACACTCAACCCGACCCAAGTAGAGTACTCTTCACCTCTCTCCCTCTCCTTTTATTTTATTATATATATTTTTTCTTTTTTCTTTCTCTCTCTCTCCCCCTCTCTCTCTCTCTCTCTCTCCCTCCTTTCCTCACTCTTCCTCTTTTTTCTCTTCTTGACACTAAGCGAGCCGTTTCTCCTATCCAGTCTTCCCTACCCATATCTCTCTCTTACTCTTGCCTTACTTCTCACCCACCATGCCCTTCACTATAGCTTCCATGAATGTCCGAGGCCTTAATGTCCCCCAGAAGCGGTCACACCTGTTTCGCACGATCCACACTCTACAAGCAGACATAGTCCTACTCCAGGAAACTCTCTTCAGGAACCCAGACCACCCCACCATAGCTTCTAAACGATTCTCCACGGTATTTTATTCTTCAAGCAGCTCCAAACATAACGGAGTGGCTATTATGATTAGCAACAAACTTCCCTTTGTTCTATCCTCGGTTCACACTGACGCGGATGGGAGGTATATTATTTTAGTTGGCAGGCTGGGTCACCTGGAAGTGACCATTGCAAACATATATGCTCCCAACTCGGGACAACAACGATTCTTTAAAACTTTTTTCGCCGATCTACATAAACATAGAGCGGGCTATGTATTCTTGGGAGGTGACTTTAACGCAGTACTTGACCCGCTCCTTGACAGATCCGCTCCCCAGAGAGGCACCCGCCCCTGCCCAATCTCCCTTGCTTTTTCTAAACAGATAAAAGAAGCCTCTTTGTTTGATACATGGCGAGCCCTCAACCCGTCCTCCAAGGACTACACTTTTTTTTCCGCACCGCATTGCTCATACTCCAGAATTGACTACCTGTTCTGTGGTCCTATGGCCACCAAACATATCCTATCCTCTTCCATCGTTCCTAATGTCTGGTCAGATCACTCCTCAATAACTGTTGCTTTTGACCTCTTAGACGTACCTAACTCCCGCCCTTCCTGGCGCCTAAATGAAACTCTCCTTAAGATCCCATCCTTTAAATCTAAAATAGAAGATGTTTTGACTGACTACTTTTCCTTAAATAATCCTCCCACTGGCTGTTCTCCTTTAGTCTGGGAGGCCCACAAGGCGGTCCTCCGTGGTCACATAATTAGCTTTGCCTCGCACCGTAATAGGGAACATAAGTTACTTCTCAAATCTCTCACCGACCAAGTCCACACCTTTGACTCTCTTCATAAGAAAAATCCCACGGATGCTAATTATAAACAGCTATTTGCCGCCAAGGCAGCTCTTAATGCCCTCCTGACAGAAAAAATCGAGAAATCCCTCCGTTGGCTTAATCAGCGCTTCTACGAAAAGAGTAATAAAGCCGACTCACTCCTAGCAAACAGACTGAAGGCTCGTAAAGCTCTCACATCTATTGCATCGATCAAAGACTCCAACGGCACTACTCACTATAACCCTTCGGACATCAATTCTATCTTCAAGGAATACTACACACGACTATACAATTCCCCAGACATTGACTCCGCTGCTTCTGATGCACGTATACCCACCCCAGACTATTTAGCTTCATGCTCTTTGCCAAAACTAGACTGCCCCACTTCAGAGGCACTATGCCGTCCTATCTCAGAGGAGGAGGTACTTGCAGCTCTTCAGATGCAAAAGCCGTCCAAAGCCCCAGGCCCCGATGGCCTACCTTTCGCATATTACAAAACATTTGGAAGCTCTCTTGTTCCCCACCTAACTTCACTTTTCAATAAAGTTTTTGCCGGCGACTGTTTCCGTAGCGAAACCACTAAAGCTTTAATCACGGTCATCCCCAAGCCAGGAAAAGATCGACAACTGGTCTCTAACTACCGTCCCATATCCCTTTTAAACACGGACCTTAAACTTTTCGCAAAAATACGTCTCAACCCGCTCCTCCCATCTCTAATACACCCCGACCAAGTCGGTTTTGTTCCCTCCCGTCAAGCTCTAGATAACACTAGACGTACCATTGCCCTGGTTCACCACGCTAACGTTAACAGGCTCTCCTCTATGCTATTAGCTTTGGACGCAGAAAAGGCCTTTGATAGAGTCTCCTGGGATTTTCTCACTCAAACTCTCCATAGTTTTGGTTTCCAAGGTGAATTCCTCCACGCCATTACAGCACTCTACCACAACCCCTCCACTTCGGTCCTCACAAACGGCATCCTTTCGGACTCCTTTCCCATTGCTAACGGCACACGCCAAGGCTGCCCCCTCTCACCCCTTATTTTTGCTTTAATAATAGAACCCCTGGCATGTCGTATTCGACTTAACCCGGACATCTCGGGCTTCACCGTCAAGGATTCACAATACAAACTCTCCCTCTTTGCCGACGACGTTCTTCTAACACTTACCAATCCAATAATCTCCCTGCCTAATCTATTTAAGGAACTAACCTTATATGGGGACCTCTCCGGTTATAGAATTAATAATGATAAATCAGAAGCCCTGCCCCTACATGTTCCAACGGACACATTGACTCTGCTCAAATCCAACTTTGACTTCACTTGGCGTCACAGCTCCATCAACTACTTAGGTATCCATATTACTAAATCGTATCACTCATTATTCGAAGCGAATTACCCCCCCCTATTTAAAAAAATATCTCAGGGCATTCTATCTTGGCGAAAACACTTTATTTCTTGGATAGGTAGGATTAACGCTATTAAAATGAATGTTCTCCCCAAATTACTATACCTTTTCCAGACCCTGCCAATCCCGGTCCCCCCCCGTACCCTGAAAACTCTCCAGACCCAATTCTGCAAATTCATTTGGAATGATAAGAAGCCCAGATTACGTAGGGAAATCCTGCAGAACAGTTCCATATGTGGAGGCTTGAGCCTTCCTTCCATTCCAAGATACTACCACGCCACGGTCCTGAGTCAATTAGTGGCCTGGCACTCCCAGCGATGTGTGAAACGGTGGGTGGACCTGGAGGGCGATCTGGCCCAGGTTGACTCCATTTCTAACATTCCGTGGCTTCCCAGACTACACCGACCTACAAACATCAAGTCCATTCCCACAGTATCCCTCACATTGTCGATCTGGGACTCACATCAAAATAAACTATCTCCCCACGTATCCCCATCCCCCTTAACTCCTATCTGGAATAACCCTTCCTTCCCCCCGGGCCTCTCTCCTCATATGGCTTCTATCTGGTCCAGCGCAGGTATCACTCGTCTACACCACTTCCTCCATAATAACACACCCTACTCCTTTGCAGACCTCCAGGCAAAGCACTCTATCCCCACGTCCTCGTTCTACCAATATCTCCAAATCCGTGACTTCGCTCTGTCTGTTACGAGGAAAACGCCTATTTCTACTCTTCCCACCCCTCTCGAACGCCTCTGTATTCATTGCTCTATGTCCCGAGGCATTATTTCTACATTATATCGAACTGTTTTGACACCCGTCCCCCCTTCTCGTGACCCGCATGAAATCGCCTGGGAATCTGACCTGGGGAACCCCCTCGAAGACGAAGTCTGGGACGATATACGTTCGACTATTTCTAAGTGCTCAATCAGCGTATCAGTTAGGGAAAACTCCTACAAGGTATATACACGATGGTATCTTGTTCCAGACCGCTTACATCAAATGTACCCCAATACGCCCAACCTCTGTTGGCGCCGGTGTGGTCAGGTTGGATCATTTTTCCATATTTGGTGGAGCTGTCCCAAGATCGTGCCCTTTTGGAAATTGGTCCAGAACCTGATTAATTCGGTCATTCCCTTTTGTCCCCCACTTCCTCCTATGGTGCTTCTTTTGTGTGCCCCGGCCTGCCAGCTGTCTAGACCCGAAAACAAACTGGTACTTCATATTTCTTGTGCCGCTAAGCTTCAAATTGCTAAATTATGGAAACAAACCTATCCTCCCACGCGTCAGGAACTGGTGAACCGTATTTGGTTTGTGGCTAGAATGGAACATCTTTCCTCTCTGCTAAATGACACTGTGGACAAATTTCATGAAGTATGGAATCCCTGGTACTCTGAATTTCTTTTTTTGTGTAAACTGTTTTTATTAGTCAAAGCAGTATTCAAGAACATTACAGAAACCTTTTCAAAAACAAAGGGAGGGCATACAAAAATATCGCGTAGCATATATCCATCAGTACACCACACATCAAGCGCCCTTAGCCGAAGAATATCTGTCTACATTTCTGTCATCATTAAAGCTTATAAGTGAAGAACATAATATTAAAACAGCATCAATGAATGGGAAAGAGAAAAAAAAAGAAAAAGGAGAAAAGAGAAGAGGAAAAGAGGATAAGCAAGGGAAGGTTAGGGTGGGCAGGGTCAGGTGTGGCAGTCTGCATAGTGCGGGCAGACTATTTGGGGAGGGTATGGGCGATCTCTACCAATCCTGAGTCTGGGCCACAGTACAGAAACAACATTGTCGGAATGTGGGTATGGGTATAAATAATGATACAAATATGTGTATGGGCCCGTTTACCAACATGAGGGGGGTTATGTCGCCACATAGGACCGATACTGCGATGTGTCTTTAAAATCGTACCAGGGAAACCAAATAGCTATGAAGTTAACTGTTTTCCCAGATGAGAAGGAAACCAGGTCTTCCATGTCCAAGAAGTGATCAATCTTTGTGAACCACATTTTAATTGAGGGTGGAGAGGTAGATCTCCAAAGAATTGGGATCACCGCTTTAGCAGCGTTGCAAAGGTGTCTTAACAGGGAATGTTTGTAGGAGTGTGATCCTGCGGGGGTGTGATTAAGGAGCCAGAAATCTGGGTCTCTCGGGATTTCGTCACCTACTATCTGTTCGGTGCATTTAAATACTTCTGCCCAGAATGGAGTTATAAGAGGGCAATCCCACCAAATATGTATAAAACTCCCTGGGGCATTCTTGCATCTCCAACACATATTCGAAAGAGAGGGAAACATTCTATTGAGAACACGAGGGGTCCTATACCACCTATATATAAGTTTATAAAGGGTCTCTAGTGTCGAAATGCATAAAGAACTCGCCTGAGCATTCTTAAACACGGATTCCCAGTTAATTTGAGTAGGTAGCCCCGACAATTCCCTTTCCCAGGAAGCCAAGAAGGTAGGAGGTTGTGGGAAGAAATTTTCCATTATCAATGTATAAATTTGTGAAATAGTATGTGTGGGTGAACTGGGGGAGATACATAATCTCTCAAATCCAGTGAGGTCCCTAGTTACGTCAGGGAAGTTTTTGGGAGATGATATGAAATGATGAACCTGCAGGAACCTCCAAAACTCAGCACTGTGTAGGTTCCAAGAGGACTGAACATCTGAAAAAGAGCGTACCCTACCCGAGCTCACCAGCTGACCAACTCTAAAGATCCCAGCTTCCGCCCATGGGGCGAAAGCAATCCCTTGAAGGCCCGGGGCAAATTCGGAGTTATAGAGAAAAGAGGTTAAGGGGGACCATTTGGAGGATATATAACTCTGGGATCTCAGCTTGGCCCATAATCTGAGCGTGGGAGAAACCGTGGGGTGTGACACCTTCGGGAGGGTAGGAAGCCAAGGTGCAATTTCTATATAATATGGGAGACAGCCCTCCTCTAGGAGGACCCATTGTTTGCGATCCTTGGCACGTGTCCATTCCAGTATCCTATTCAGGTGTACTGCGTGGTAATAGTTAGGGATATGTGGGAGTTGTTGTCCCCCTTGATGTTTTCTCCTGAACAAAATATCATGTTTAAATCTAGGTGTATTACCACCCCATACAAATGTACGGATAAGCCTCTGGACATCTCGAAGCCATAGCAGGGGGATGTGTATCGGAAGGGTCTGGAGAAAGAATAAAATCCTGGGGAGGGCATTCATTTTAACTACATTGATCCTTCCAAACCAGGACAGTCTCAGCTTTTTCCACAACAGGAAGTCTAAACGAAGCCTAGACAATAAGGGTTTAAAATTTAGGGAGAACACTTTGGATAAGTCATTGGTCAGTAGCACCCCCAAATATTTTAATTTATGATCATGCCAGGTGAAGGGGAAGGCTTGTTTCAGGCTTTCTACTATAGCCGGAGGTGTAGTTAAGTTCATGGCAATAGATTTGGAATAATTTATTTTAAAGTTAGAGAGGACTCCAAACTTCTCAAACTCCACCATTAAGTTTGGCAGAGAGGTGACCGGATTCGTGATTATTGCGAGTAGATCATCGGCATATAATGCCAGTTTGTATTCGGTTCCCCTTACTAACAAGCCCGAAATATTTGGGTTAGCCCTAATGCTTCGGGTTAGTGCTTCCATGCAGAGGACAAAGAGCAATGGGGATAGCGGGCAACCCTGTCGCGTACCGTTGAAAATTGGAAAGGAGTCAGAAAGGGTGCCATTAATCCTAATTTTGGCGGATGGGGAGGTATAGAGGGATAGGATTCTGTGGAGACAGATGCTACCAAGTCCCAGATGCCTCAATATTCCGGTCATAAAATCCCAGTCCACTCTGTCAAAAGCTTTTTCTGCATCGGTTGACAGTAGGATAGATGGGGATGAGAGCTGACCTGCATAGTGAATCATGCTGAGCACTTTGGTGGTATTGTCCCTGGCTTCTCGGCCTAAAACAAACCCAGCTTGATCTCCGTGTATCAAGCCAGGCAACATTAGTTTAAGGCGGTTTGCAATCAATTTAGCGAAAAGCTTTATATCAATATTTAATAGGGAGATTGGGCGGTAGCTGGAGCAAAGACTGGGGTCTTTACCCTCTTTGGGTAGAACTGCAATATGGGCTTCGAGAGATTGTGGGGAGAAGGGCGATTGATCAGATATGGTGTTAAAGGTTCTTGTGAGTATGGGGATTAATTTCTCTTTAAAAGCTTTGTAATAGGCAATAGTTTATCCGTCGGGGCCGGGACTCTTGCCATTAGGAGAGGATTCAATAACTTTCTGAACCTCCTCAGTAGAAAAAGGGGCATCTAGATCTTCTACTTCTGTTGCGGTCAGTGTGGGGAAATGTAAGGTCCTTAAATAGTCAGCTATAGCTTTTTGATGGGACGACCTGTCAATTCTGCCGGTTGGGCCGGAGAGGTTATACAGAGTAGAGTAATATGTCTTGAAGGTCCTGGCTATGTGAGATGTCTGGTGTTGGGGTTGGCCATGATTGTCTTGAATTGTATGAATGAAAGTAAGAGCACGTTGTTCTCTAAGTGCTTTGGCCAGTAATTTTCCAGGCTTGTTGCCCCATTGATAGTATCTGCTACGGCACTTCCGATAGGAAAACTTGACTCTATCTGAGAGTAACTTATTCAGAGCCGCCCTAGCAGTTTCGAGATCGGCGTAGTGTTGTGGGGTTTGGGATTTTTTATGTAGAAGTTCTAGGGATTGTATTTTAGACAGTAAATCCTCTCTGAGTTTCTCCCTCTGCTTTTTGCGAAAGGATCCTATTTGAACACAAACCCCCCTGATGACACATTTGTGTGCTTCCCACACTGAAACTTTGGAAATGTCATCTAAGTCATTGGTACAAATATAAGAGTCCAAAGCGTTATCAATTCGGGACTTACAGTCTGCATCTTGTAAGAAAGTATCGTTGAAACGCCAGGACCATTGGCGATGTGCGTTGGGAAGTAAGCATATGGTGAGGTTGACTGGGGCATGATCGGACCATACAATCTGTCCTATAGAGGCATCAGACAAAAGGTGTAAATGTCGGTGACTCAAAAATAAATAATCAATCCTGGAATATGTCTGATGTGGGTGTGAGAAATAGGTGTAATCTATATCAGTGGGGTGTGTCAGTCTCCAAGTGTCGATCAGCTGGTGGTCGAGCAGAGTACGCCTCATTCCCCTATGCTCCCTTTCTGGCTTGCAGGAGATCTTTTTAGAATTGTCCTGGCGAGGATCCAGGGTCCAATTCAGATCACCACCCATCACTACCACCCCCTCCAATAGAGGTTCCGCGTCTTCTAGAACTGAGGATAGAAAGGAGGGTTGTTTAGCGTTGGGGGCATATATGTTTAAAAAAGAGAAACGTTGGCCATGTATGTCGCATTTCACCAGCAACCCCCTACCTTCAGCTATTCTGTGGGAGGCTACATTGAGAACAGGCAGATGGCGGGCAAGTAGGATGGCTACACCCAGTGTTTTACCAGCCGAATTATTGGACAGGAAAACATGCGGGTAATAGTGACATTTTAGGGACGGCTCGTGTCCCATCTTGAAGTGTGTTTCCTGAATAAAAGCAACGTCTATTTTCTCGTCTCTAAGCCATTTAAGAAGTTTAGACCTTTTTTCAGGGACATTCAGCCCTTTGACGTTAAGGGTAGTTACGTGTAAATCACTCACCCCCATTATCAGTCAGATCCAATTGTTTCACGATAATCTTCTCTTCGGCAGACCCTGGGAAAGGTGAGGGAGAGATAACAGGGGGGGGAGTAAGGAAAAAAAGAAGAGCAAAGAAATAGAAAGAAAAAGCTGCGGCGGGGGAATCTCCGCCAAAAAGTACTTTAACATTAAACATAAGTGGTATTACTACCAAAACTGCTGCAAGAGGGACAGGAGCGGAATCCTGCCGACTCCCAGTCCAAAGAAACAGGGGATGCAGCATATTGGGGTCTTGCGGGGGGTTCAGGACAACAACCACTCCCAAAATAGAAACTCGTTGAATATACAGTATTACCGAGGTGTGCACGAGGCATATGTGAAACATGAAAAATAAAGCATACAAATATATGGAGTACATATATTGGCATAACAGCGTACAGACAAACCCCAAGCCATCAAGCCGGGTGTCAATAGACTTTAGTGTCCGTACACTGTTGTCCATCTACATAAACAAAAACAACAAGAAATAAAAAGGAAAAAAGAAAATACAAACAAAAACCGATCACATTGGTGAGCAACACATTGCACTATGAAGAAATAGAAAAACTCAATGTATAACATATTCAGCAAGCAAATTTACATCCACTCGGGACAGGGCATCACAGTCAGGGAGGCTTCGAAAGTCGTGGGCCAGGAGTGGATCCCCGCATCCGCGGGGTGCGAACCTGCTGCCACGCGTCATCTGGAGGGAGTACAACAGGTAAGTCCGGGAGGTGGTGAAAGGCGTCCCAGTCAGGAACCGGAACCGGGGGGATACCCAGAATCATGAAGAAAGCCTGTAAGTCCGACGGTCTAGAAAGACTCGCAGTTTTGCCGCCATGAGAGACCTGGAGGGAGAAAGGAAAGCCCCATCTGTATTTCAGCTGGAGCTTCCTGAGAGAGTCTGTAAGAGGTTTCAAGGCGCGACGTTGTTGTAAGGTTGACCAGGCAAGGTCAGGGAATATCTGAATCTTGTCGCCTTGAAATTCAATGCTGTCTAGTTGACGGGCCGACCTCATTATATCCTCTTTTTGGGCGTAATAGTGTAGCCTACAAATCACGTCCCGTGGTCTGTCGGAGGGCAAGCCTCGAGGACGAAGGGCTCTGTGAGCTCTATCGAATATAATGTCTTTATTCGGGTCCAGGTCAATAAGTTCCCCGAATATCTTAGATAAGGCGTTTACCAGGTCGGTTTGCTGGACGCTCTCCGGCAGGCCCCTGACTCTAATATTATTTCGCCGGCTGCGATTATCCATGTCCTCTATGCGCGACTTTAAGAAGGAGATATCGTCCCGTTGGTAAGATAGCACTTCCCGAAATTTAGTCAAAGAGTCCACAGTAGACGATTCATGGCGTTCCAAGACATCGACTCGAGTCGCGATTTGAGACATATCTTGTCGGAGCGCTGTCACTTCCTGAGTGATGGTGGATAGTAGGCGGGTCTCCAAGGCTGAGAAGTCTTGTTTCGTAGGAAGTGATCGTACATGAGACAATATTTCACTTATCTCCGCAGATAGGGAGAGGGCCTGTGAGGGCTCCGGAGTCCCAGGGGCGGCCATGTCATCCACCGGGTCGTGTACACTCGAGAAGGTCGGGACGTTAGAAGGAGCAGGGGGGGGTCGAGGTTGGAGAGGTTAGGAACTGACGTAGATCTGATGAACGTCGGTTCGCGGGGGGTGGAATCTCGTCCGGCTTAGTCTTGGCCTTCTTTTTTTTCTTTATCCCTTTCACCATGAGATCCGTCTTTAGATAAAGCAGTTTAGGATTACACTTTCACATTTCCTCGGTATTATGTAGCATGAGGGCCGTCATCGTGCAAGAACCCCCCTCGTGGTCTTAGGGTAGCATCAGGCAGGCATGCACGAGGCTTAAGGGCCCATTCTTTCACTTGTAGTGGTGGTGCCTCTGATATAGCCCGATCGGGGTGTAATTACAGGACCCCAAGCCACCGAGTAAGGAGACAGCCAGCAAATATAGAGAGTAATTAAGTGGGTGGATGGATGGATGGGTGGGGGGAGTACTGTGATTGTTTTTATGGTATTGTATAATGTGTGCAAGCCTATATGGCCCAGCCTTATGGGACCCCCCTCTCTCCTTTATATACGGTGCTGTAGCTGCAGTGAAAGCACAGCACAGCACTTCTCATTGAACTTAAGATGGCCGCCGGGCGTCCTCCGCCGTCCTCCCGTCTGACGAGTTGCCGGGTCCCCGTCACGGTGGAGGCTGAGAGCAGGGAGGGGAGGGAGGAAACAGCTAGCCGCGACTAGCGGCCTGCGGCAGGTAAGATCCTGTAGCTCCGTTTGGTGTTCGCGGCCCGAGCAGCGGGTCCCGGAGCCGTCCCCGGCCTACCGCTCAAATCGAGGCCCCGGCTTCTTCCAACCCCGCAGGCCGCAATCCGCGGGAGCAGTTAAAACTGCTCCCCGATTCCGCGGTACCTCAGGGGTCTCAGCCGGGGGGCACCAGGATGGCAGCAGATGAAGAGGGGCGGCCTAGGAGGCGCAAACACAAGGGGAAATAGTTAGATTGGGCTATGGGTCTAAGGAGCTCTTCTTCAAGCACGTCTGCTTCCTTCAGACCCCAGACCACGCCCCCGGTACTCTGAATTTCAAATGGACCCACCAGGCCTTAACGGATACCTCATCACTTCCTCTTCTGCCTCCCCTCTTTTCATACCCAGCTCGTTCTCTCTTCTACGTTCTTTTCCCACTCCTCCTGCTCTCCTCCCCCACTCTCCCCTCCTCCCTTCGTTCATTCCTCCCCCTCGTTTTCTCTTTCACTCCTATTTCGCTCTTATATTTTCTCCCCCCTTCTTTTTTTTTTTTTTTTTTCTCTTCCTAAACTCTCCCAGATGCTCCACTGGCTGGCCCTGGCAAGTAGTTCTTCTCATCTCCCTTGTCTTCTCTCCTTCTCTCTTTGGTCTTGTGTCTGGTTTTCTATCTATTACTAATTTTTCTCTTTCTCTCTTGATATATTAGATTTTTATATACCCATTATCTATTTTGTTATAGTTTGATTTTATTCGTAATCCAGAGCATTATGCTGAGAACTTATTATATATTCCTGTTTTCTCACGCTCTATCTCAACCGTACTCATGTCTTCTATGTACTGTTTTCGTTTGTTCTATTAATAAAACTTTAAGATTTAAAAAAAAAGAAAAACTGAGTTAGAAGCAGATTGGTTGGTACTTTATCTCTCTCCGTGCGTTAATAAACCTCCCTCATAACCTCTTATGAAGCAGTAGGAGTCATCAGTAACAGGTGGTTGGTTACTAAAATTGATAGAGATTTCGTATAACAGACTGGTGGCTGAGTAAGGAACAGTGACCCCCTGCAGCGGGTGGCACAGGTAGCCCATTTGATAACCATGATGCAAAAGGCTGATAACAGATTGCAATTAATTGTATTGCTGCCACAGCAGGTGATCCTGAATTTGGATTATTTATTTTATGCACATATTGCTTCTTCAAACATTGGATTATTTTTTCCCCTTCTAGCTAATAAAATTAAAATAGTCATTATTTGACAATTTATCGAAAAATGGAAGAAGGATAGTGTACCTAAATGGCGCAATGCTGCTGTTGCACTTGAAGATTTAAAATAAATGTCACCACATTTCACATACACAATTGAAACAAAGAATATAAACCTTCCTAGTGCATATAGCGCAAGAGCATATAACAAAGCAAAACAACAGGAAAGAATAAAATATGTACGTCCCTGTTTTAAAACCGTAGAATCAGATTTTTCATTCTCAGATTCTCCGAATAGACGATGTTCAATGTAGATGTCACAACGAGGGATATGAAAATAAAGAGCATAGAGACCAATGTGTAGTATTCCACACAGAAATTTGTTTCAATCCCAAATTTTCTTAAGATCAATACAGATGAATGGCTATTTAAATAAGGAGCGTACCCCAAAACTCACAAAGGAGAGTGGCGTACAGGACACATCAAGGTATCTTTTAAAATCTGTGAATTTTCATATATAGCGTACCCAGACTCACACTTGATGATGCGGAATGAATCCTATAAAAGGTATCTTTTGATTCGTCTTCCTTTTTCTTAACCGTGGATCATTGAGTGGATCTCAAATTACCTCAATTTGATATGGAAAAAGAACAAAAGGAAGACCAATGTGTAGTATGTATAGTAACCACGTTTTGTTTAAACTATATCCTCGTAGTAAAAGGTAATATTGCAAACACACCAGACAATCCTTCCAAAAATAAAAATGGAATTCTTCAAAAGATAGCGTACCCCAACTTACACTTGAAAATGTAAGATGAATCCTATAAATGTATCTTTTAGTGAGTCTGCTCCCCCATATATAGGAAATGGCACATAGTAAAGCAGATATCTTTATGAAGATATAGTGATTACAGATATGGAGCGTACCCCAACTCACGCTGTGTGATATAAGGTGAATCCCATAAAGGTATCTTTTTAAACAGCCTCTCCTCCCGATGTGAATGAAACCAGCACACGTGATAGAAGGAAATAGAAAGGTATCTTTACAGATATATGATGATCTCCATATAAAGCGTACCCTGACTCACGTATATAAGTGAGGTGATGTTCCCATAAAGGTATCTTTATGTCATATATCCCAAATTTCACGTCCACACCACGATTTTTCTTAAAAGACTGGTTTTAATTCGGCTATATAAAACTTTCCACCAACTCCGCCGCGGAGTGTACAGAAATACAAAAAAATTAATAAAAAAATAAAAAGTATTTTTTACCCCCAAAACGAGACTAATTGCCAATTTAAAAAAATTAAGACATAAAAGATCAAAATTTCATCCAAGTTAAAAAAGGATAATTACTCACACTCCCAGATGTGTATTCAATCAACGCGTTTCGGTCATAACAACCTTTATCAAGATGAACTGGAGTGTACTGGGGTGAGATATTTATGGGACAAGTATCCAATCATAATTCACAGGAAATGACATCAATTAATTGTTAAGAAGACAAGCAATATACAAATCATAGTTTGCTATTATTCAGCATGAACAACTAACATAATAAAACAGAAGGCTGGCTTCATTGACATGTTTTTCTTCACATATACCTAAGAATGCATAAACAAATAAAGTCCGGTTCCATTGCGTCAGAGTCCGGTGGCCGGAAGTTCCGGTCACTCAAAGGAAACCGGGAAATGTAGTTTTCTTAGTGTCCATTATTGTGGTTCGGGCGCTCGGTATGCGCGGCTAGCCGGGAGATGTAGTTTTATACATCTTAATTTTGTAGTTCTACGTGAATCCCGGAAGTGACGGGTCATGTGGTCGATCATACCGAGGCCTCAACAATAGGATTATGGGAAATGTAGTTTGCTACGAATAAACACAGCGCTGTTAATTCAAACTATCAAAATGGATATGGAGCATGTAAAATGAATGAATATGTATATAATCAAACTTAGACAGTATAGTTTTTGCTATTTTTGACACAGAAATGTTTCATATACAGGCAAAATTATTTTCTCCATTATTTATGTCTAGAATAAATTTCAATAAAACTAACAGGCTTCCAAGGGCTATAAAAACCACTTTAATTCGAAATCACTGTTAAGACCATACGGGTCTAGAGTGTTGTAGTTGTAAATACAACTCATTTCAGTTTTAGCCAGAGCGCATGCTATATTTTTACTTCTTAATGACGCTATAACATGTTTAATACCGAAAAAACCTGTGATCCCAAAAACCGAACAATTGTGCACATTCTTAAAATGTAAGGACAAAGAATGTGTAACAAGACCTTTTTTTATATTTCGGATGTGCTCTCCTATTCTGATTTTGAGGGCACGAGATGTTCTACCAATGTAAAATAAATTGCATTTACATCCGATGGCATATACCACATTTTTTGTGTCACAGGTTATAAACTCTTTGATATCAATAACAATATTATTGATAGTAATGCTTTTAATTTTACTGGTACCCTGGCTCTTGATGTTCTTACAGCCGGTGCAACCTCCACATCTAAAAAAAACCTTTTGACAAGGTTTTTGCTGTAGACAAAGAAGTGGGAAGTGCACTGGTAACTAATTTGTTTTTCAAATTAGGGGCTCTCCGGTAAATATGAACCGGTTTTTCTGGTATAAGTGAACCTATTATGGGATCCTTTTTTATAAGATTCCAATGTTTTTTAAACACATGTTCTATGGATCTGTATTGAGAGTTGAATTCTGTAATGAAAGCCCAATCATATTTATCGTTTTTCACAACTGGTTGGGTTCTATTTGCTAAAAGATCTTTCCTATCTATCCTATTGGTCTTTTCCGTGGCCTCTTCGATTTTTTCTTTGCTATATCCACAAGTCTTAAATTTTTGAACTAGTTCTTGAGCTTGATACTGGAAAGACACTTCACTGCTACAATTTCTCTTGAGTCTTTTTAATTGACTCACAGGGATAGAATTAAGCCAATTCTCATGGTGGCAGCTCGTCGCTGCGATATATGTGCCACAATCAGTGGGTTTGGCAAAAGTCTTTGTATGGATTTGTTGGTCTTCGATGTAGACTGTGATGTCTAAAAAATTGATGGTTTTTTGACTCATTTCAAAAGTGAGTTTGATGTTTCTATCATTTGAATTGAGGGATGTGCAAAACTTCCTTAATATAGTCTCATCCCCTCTCCATACAAAGAAAATATCATCTATATAGCGTGTGTAGGAAATTATATGAAAATTCACAGATTTTAAAAGATACCTTGATGTGTCCTGTACGCCACTCTCCTTTGTAAGTTTTGGGGTACGCTCCTTATTTAAATAGCCATTCATCTGTATTGATCTTAAGAAAATTTGGGATTGAAAAATTTCTGTGTGGAATACTACACATTGGTCTCT
The DNA here is from genome assembly GCF_028390025.1 of Pseudophryne corroboree. Classification (NCBI taxonomy): domain Eukaryota; kingdom Metazoa; phylum Chordata; class Amphibia; order Anura; family Myobatrachidae; genus Pseudophryne; species Pseudophryne corroboree. The sequence continues at coordinate 1,170,013,324 of NC_086444.1, forward strand.
ATGCTCTTTATTTTCATATCCCTCGTTGTGACATCTACATTGAACATCGTCTATTCGGAGAATCTGAGAATGAAAAATCTGATTCTACGGTTTTAAAACAGGGACGTACATATTTTATTCTTTCCTGTTGTTTTGCTTTGTTATATGCTCTTGCGCTATATGCACTAGGAAGGTTTATATTCTTTGAGTCATTATTTGACAGTTTAAAGGTTACCAAGTTTGAGAAAAAACTAGATGTTTATTAATTACCCAATATTTTAAAACAGATTTGAAATCTTGTATCCCTTCTTCATTTACCGTCCAGCACAGCAAACTCTGTGTATTGTGATGCAAGCAGTATATTCCCCAACGGAACACGGAATTGACTACTATTCATGTAGCGCCTAAAGCAAACAAGATGAAAGGCATCAGGGGAAGTTATTAAAGAGTATTACTTCCATTGATGGACAGGGTCGTTACTAAATAAGCTTTGGCCCCTCTTTTATGGAAAGAAACAAACGTGGATTTATTCATAAAGCAGTCACAGCTTCCTTATTCTAACAGGTAATCAGCTACATTCTAAAATCCATTTTATAACAGCCAGAATAATCCCGCATAATTTAACATTATTGGACTAACCACTTAACTGGCTAATATTCTTTCAACACACCGCTCAGAAATTGCCTTTTATGATTGAATTACACTTAGAACATTTATAAAAAAATAAAAAAAACACTAGTTACCAGCCCGTCAAAATTTACGGAATATCTTAACATTAATGTCAGCCCCAGCGTTTGTGCGCGCCTGAACGGAGCAACACTTTAATTCATCCATCAGGTGCCATCTAGTGGCTGCCGGCATGCAAGATACTTGAATTTCCCCCCATAGAGGTGAGGAGCAACATTTGCAATTTATTATAAAGTATATCCAACATGATTTTGCTTAAAAAAATAAAATGTAACATTTTTATAAACCTTGATGGCTGATATCACATGACTGATGATCAGAACATTGCGACTTTACATTTTTCTGGAGGCTCGTTCTGCCATGGGGTGTACACAGGGAAGGTAAGGACTGCATGTTTCACATATGCACAGCAGCTGTGGGGAGGGTGGAGCCGCAAGACTACCCAATCAGCAGTGATCGGCTGCACGGCAGGCACTGGGGGGAGGAACCAGGAAGTAGAGGGGAAGCTGCTGGAAGATTCTCTTCCAGCAGCCGCCCAGTGGGCGTTTCTGACTGGTTGCCTGAGCGGTGACTAGGTCAGGGAAAGCACAGCCTGGTATAGTCACATCTGATGTGACCATGCCAGGCAAATGGTTAAACCCAAGGAATTTGGTCTAAACTTGGTAATAGTGGTAAAGTAAGAATTGGTTGGCTTATTGCCCTTTTTTTCCAGATAACAGATTTTGCAGAGTTTTATCTTATACTAGCAGATTTATGCCACTAACAAATATTTTTCTTATTTTTTTATTTATTAAATCACTTAGACTTGAAAAAAAGTCACACAATGTAATGCACTTAACTGGTCTCATTATGCAATAAGTGCTCTGTACAGCACCAACCCACTGGATTGACCGACCTATATAAATAAAACATTTACATAAAAATAAAAAACACAATTTAACTCATTAAATGATTCCCAAGCCCATTTGTTACATAACTTGTAGCGTGTAAGACATTAAAGAACTTGTCGAAAAGTAGTAAGACATTAAAAGAAATGGTTCGTAACCGTACATTCAACATTTTTGACGTAAATGTGGTATTACCTAGTGTTCTAGTGCAATTCAGACTTAATGCAAATCAAGGTGAGCATGACTGCAGTAAGGCAATAATGGGATCACATTTACTGTGCAAATCTAGGGAAGGTGCCTAAACGTTTCCAAAAATCTGTGGCCTTTATATGCCCTGAAGCGCTGCCAACACACCCCTCAGGGTAAACGTGTAGAAATAGGAAGAGGGTTCGCCAGCTGGTTTGGAAATCCTTACATTTTTGCCCAGTTTGTCTCAAACGACCGTTTAAGATAATGGAGGACAACAGATTATGGTCAACACCACAAACAATACACTGACAGGAATGGCCTCAGCGACAGGAAACAGTCTGTATAGCTGCTCTTAGCATCAAACTACCAATAGTTAGATTGGAGCAGCACATAACTAAACTGATGTATAAATTACAAAAAGAGGGGGCGCCATTTTGTTCGCTGAACCAGGGCTTAGTCTAGCAATTCACTTAGAACTCGGGGTAAGGCTGAAAGACGGAGGTACAGGTGAGTACAATGAGAAAAGCAAGGCCCTGGAATGAAGTGAGGCACTGCCGCAGTGTGTTATGAATTTCAGGGCCTTGCCCTGGCAGTGTGGTCATGCCATCTTGATGGCATAACTGCCCCCATTTGTCAGATCTATAGGCCATGTTACATTGCATCTCTCCCTCAGCACCCTGGGTTGCTAGTTCAGGATCGGCTATATTTTATAAGAAAACGTGACAAGCCCAACAAAATGGCTGCCTCCAATGTGAACAGAGAAGTTTTTTTTTCTTATTTAAAGTGCCTTAAATTACAAGTTCTCACGGAATGAACAGTATTTACTTTAGAGGACATGATAACACCCCAGTAGTATTTCATAACTTCCCCATCCAAACCTAGAAATATATTTGATATATACCATGGACAACCATCATTTTCTCCAGAGTTCAAAAATCTGTGCTTTACATCATCATGTAAAAACGTATTAAAAAGACCAGTTATCAAACCTACAGATCATCTTTTATAAAACATTAAGTCTGTAGAATATTATTAGGTGTGGTGTCCAAGCAGAGGAAAAGTCCATATTACTCGATAGCCACCAAAAATATTAGAAAAAAAAATAATTCTCTAGGACTTCATAATGCCAAAAGGAACAATGTGCTCTCAATCATTACAAGCCATGTCCAACAAAGGGACACCTGGCCAATGTTTTGTGGAAATAAAATCTGATCCTACTGTGATAGGAGGAGATCTCCGAGTGTAAATTAGTCAGGGCTCGATAACTAGTTCGGGTGTGAGGGTAGACAGTCTTCATGGTCAAACAGAAGTTAAATCTGAGCGATACACTTGGAGCGGTCACATGCTGGGATGCCTCACACCCTTCAGACCTGAGGTGCTCAAAGTCCGGGACCTCTGCCTGAGAGTCAGCTTGCCAGGAAGTTCAATGCTCTCAAACAGAGGGCTGTCAATGATTTCTTCAGCCTCCGGCCTCTCGCTAGGGTTATGGGAAAGCATATGCCGGACCATGTTTTGCTGTAACAAGCAGAAAGACATGCAGTTAAGGCATTGGGAAATGTACAACAACGTACATTTAAAAGGAGAAATATATTACAAAAATAAACACCCCCCCGCACACACCAACAAGAACATACCATACCTATAATAGGTCCACTTTCAATATTCTAAAAGAAAGACCCACACAGAGAAATGAGAGGATGGTGGACAGATCTGCCGCCAGCTTAGATCCGACACCACAAAATTTGTCCTCAAGCATCCCTGACCATACATGTTCTGTGGATCTGCTCCAGGGAGACAGGAAGTGTAACCCCTGGGTCAGTCACATGGACTGTAAGTGAAGACAGAGGGCATGTTTGGGAAAAGTTGGTTTAAACATCAATTTCTTCTGCGTCTTGGGAAGATCCAGTGTAGCACTACTATAGGCGGGCTTAGCAGCCCTCTGGCCATGGACATAAAGCCATCCAGCACAGGGTAAGTTCTATGCTGCTGAAAATCCACATCACTGCCCTTGTAGAGCCTTTGACACCTAAATGGCCTTCCACTGACCCCAGTGTAAAAACAAACCACTCCACTCCCTGCCACACAGTCTCTGTAGGGGGGCAGTCTCACCCCCGTCAGCCTTCCAGGCTAGTAATCTGTGACAGAAGGCTTTTATGTATACAATCTATAGGGAAATAGGCATTATACACAAGGATAAGCGTTCTCTATTGCATAACTGTCCACCAGATGGCAAAGGTTCTTGGAGGGCTATATGATATGGTCATCCAGCAAAGTTGTCCTGAGGTCAGAAGGAAGGGAAAGTGAAGAAAGAGAAAATGTGTGGATGTGTGTGCACTGTACAGTGGGGAAGTAACTAAATAGGAAAGCATATGAATTTTATGTGGGTGGGTCTGGAAGTTGATAAGCTAGCCTGAAGAGGTGAGTTTGCAGGGAACGCTTGAAGGTTTGGAGACTAGGGAAGTCTTACAGATGTACACCTCTGCTCACTTCATTTGCACTAGCGTGACTGATCACATACTCCAAACATTTCACTTGATTTAAACTAAACATACTTTAGAAGACAAAAACAAAAGGATATTTTGGCAGGTACTTCGGGGTCAAGATCACATTACTAATAAAACTGGATTTAAAAGCCTCACTAGTGTTACCGATTGATTGTACAGACTCTGCCTTCTAATGGCTGCCTCTGCTGTATGCAGGAGACACGTTTTCATCACCTGATAATATATAGAAACCATTTTCACGCAGTGTCTCCTGTTTTAAGTCTTAAAACTTAGATCCCCTTGTTTTATGCACACTGCTTACCTCTTGGGGATATTGCTGAGTAAACAGAGCTGGAAACTTCAGGTCACGCAAATCTGTTAAAATCTAAAGGGGAAATAAAAAAATAAAAAATAAAAAAAGCCATGTAATTCAGTAGAAGTAAATATATATCTTCAACATGCTAAATGACTGATCAAATAGTTAAAGTTAAGTCAGAGTAGTTCATACTAGCAGAGAAAGGGCACCCCATGCACTGAATGTAGTAAGGCAATGCTAGCCACCATCATCTAGATATGGCGCAGGATTGGTCAGCATGTAGGGAGAGTCACCCTGCTCAGACCGCAGGATTGGTCAGAATGTAGGGAGTCACCCTGCTCAGACCGCAGGATTGGTCAGCGTGTAGGCAGCATTAGGTTGTCTGTCAACAGAGGTCATGAAGATGGTTGGATAGACTGGTAAACAGAGGGGCATTATACAGGAATAATGCTATTGTAGTTTAAAGTCAGTAGTGGCCATTTCTGCATAACTGGCACATCAAAGTGTGCAAAGTGGTCTGTATCCCACAACAACCAGCCTTTCACAACTGGTTTGTGGCCGTCTCTGCTGGGTAAAGTCAGCGTTATGCCTCATGTCAGTGATGCTTTGATCAAATGTTTGTTGTTAAAAGGAGCAACTGTTAAAACTACAACAGTAGCGACACATGTACAGTGTGTGTATATATCAATTATGCTCTGTGCATCTGGAGAAAATGAGATCTCAGACGCTTCCTGAACTACACTACATTAGAAGGCACCTCATCTAACACAACGGAGCTCCGCCTGTATGTTACAATGTATCCTGTAAGCATTGATCTGTGAATCTAACGCAGGAGATTTATTAACCTAGATTAATTAAGTGTGTGCACACCACATGTACTATGTGCAATGGTCACTTGCAGACAAGTAAATCTAAGGCTGAGGGGGTTATGTAATAGGTTCAGAGGCTAATGAACCGTTATGCAATCAGCAAGTTTGCCACTATGGTATGGTGCTTTGCACTGGCTGTGTTTTAAATGTGCTTAAAGAAAATTATAAATAAAGAATATACAAATAAAAAAAATTAAAAAATTAAAGCCGCAATCCTTTTTAAAGCAAAACCAACCCAATGTCTGCTTGCAGTTTTAAAAACGCTGGTTCCTTAAATAAGGTATTACATAACCCCCTACAGGAAAATTCTCCATCCTTCTGGACCTCTCCGCTCACCCCCCTTCTCTAGAACTCCTCCAGCCGGGATATAGTTAACACACCGGCTGTCAGGATCCTGGCGTTCAGGATCCTGACAGCCGGTAAAAATCAGGCGGTCGGAATATCGACCACTCCTTGGTATTCCCACTCGGGTGGTGGGTCCACGCCATCCCGCCTCGATATTATGGTAGTCGCATTGCAATAACTCCCATAATTGGGACAGGGCCTGCCCTCAGGTCTAGTTTGTACCTGCTAGAAATACATTTAAACTCGTTATATTATAGATATGCCCCTTTTTACCCAAGACTAACTGTAATCCATTCGCTCATCATCTGCATTCCCCTCCTTTCTCTGACGTCCTAGTGGATGCTGGGTACTCCGTAAGGACCATGGGGAATAGACAGGCTCCGCAGGAGACTGGGCACTCTTTAAAGAAAGATTAGGTACTATATCTGGTGTGCACTGGCTCCTCCCTCTATGCCCCTCCTCCAGACCTCAGTTAGAATCTGTGCCCGGCCAGAGCTGGATGCACTTAGTGGGCTCTCCTGAGTTCACTAAAAGTATTTGTTAGGATTTTTATTTTCAGTGAGATCTGCTGGCAACAGACTCACTGCTACGTGGGACTTAGGGGAGAGAAGCAAACCTACCTGCTTGCAGCTAGCTTGTGCTTCTAGGCTACTGGACACCATTAGCTCCAGAGGGATCGAACACAGGGCCCGACCTCGATCGTCCGTTCCCGGAGCCGCGCCGCCATCCCCCTTGCAGAGCCAGAAGACGGAAGAAACCGGAGGAAATCGGCGGCTGAAGACTTCGGTCTTCAATAAGGTAGCGCACAGCACTGCAGCTGTGCGCCATTGCTCCCACAGCACACCACACGCTCCGGTCACTGGTGGGTGCAGGGCGCTGGGGGGGGGCGCCCTGGGCTGCAATTAATATACCTTTTGGCAATAAAAAGAACATAATACAGTGTTTAACACTGTATATGTGCAGAAACCCCCGCCATTAACGTTATAAAAAGCGGGAGAAGCCCGCCGTTGAAGGGGCGGGGCTATCTCCCTCAGCACAGCCAGCGCCATTTTCTCTTCACAGCTCCGCTGGAAGGACGCTCCCCAGGCTCTCCCCTGCAGTATACACTACAGAAAGGGTAAAAAAGAGAGGGGGGGGCACATAAATTTAGGCGCAAAATTGTGATATAAGCAGCTATAGGGGGAAAATTCACTTTGTGTATAGTGTGTATCCCTCTGTTATATAGCGCTCTGGTGTGTGCTGACATACTCTCTCTCTGTCTCCCCAAAGGACTTTGTGGGGTCCTGTCCTCAGTCAGAGCATTCCCTGTGTGTGTGTGCGGTGTGTCGGTATGGCTGTGTCGACATGTTTGATGAGGACACTTACGTGGAGGCGGAGCAGGTGCCGATAAGTGTGATGTCGCCCCCTGCGGAGCCGACACCTGAGTGGATGGATATGTGGAAAGTATTAACCGACAGTGTCAACTCCTTGCATAAAAGGTTCGATGACGCAGCTTTGGGACAGCCGGTATCTCAGCCCGCGCCTGCCCAGGCATCTCAGAGGCAGTCAGGGGCTCAAAAACGCCCGCTACCTCAGATGGCAGACACAGATGTCGACACGGAGTCTGACTCCAGTGTCGACGAGGATGAGACAAATATACAATCCACTAGGGCCATCCGATGCATGATTACGGCAATGAAAAATGTGTTGCACATTTCTGACATTAACCCGGTTACCACAAAAAAGGGTATTATGTTTGGGGAGAAAAAGCAGCCAGTGACTTTTCCCCCATCTGATGAGTTAAATGAATTGTGTGAAGAAGCATGGGGTTCCCCAGATAAGAAACTAGTAATTTCTAAGCGGTTACTAATGGCGTACCCTTTCCCGCCAACGGATAGGTTACGCTGGGAGACATCCCCTAAGGTGGACAAGGCGCTCACACGCTTATCAAAAAAGGTGGCACTGCCTTCTCAGGATACGGCCGCCTTAAAGGAGCCTGCAGATAGAAAGCAGGAGGCTATCCTGAAGTCTGTGTATACACACTCCGGTACTATACTGAGACCTGCTATTGCTTCAGCATGGATGTGTAGTGCTGCAGCAGCGTGGTCTGATTCCCTGTCTGATAACATTGATTCCCTTGACAGGGACACTATATTGCTAACCATAGAGCATATTAAAGATGTTGTCTTATATATGAGAGATGCACAGAGGGACATTTGCGGGCTGGCATCTAGAATTAATGCAATGTCCATTTCTGCCAGGAGAGTATTATGGACTCGGCAGTGGACAGGTGATGCTGATTCTAAAAGGCACATGGAAATTTTGCCTTATAAGGGTGAGGAATTGTTTGGGGACGGTCTTTCGGACCTTGTATCCACAGCAACAGCTGGGAAGTCGACTTTTTTACCTCAGGTTCCCTCACAGCCTAAGAAAGCACCGTATTATCAAGTACAGTCCTTTCGGCCTCAGAAAGGCAAGCGGGTTAGAGGCGCGTCCTTTCTGCCCAGAGGCAGTGGTAGAGGGAAAAAGCTGCACCATACAGCCAGTTCCCAAGAACAAAAATCCTCCCCTGCTTCCACCAAGTCCACCGCATGACGCTGGGGCTCCACATGTGGAGCCAGGTGCGGTGGGGGCCCGTCTCCGGAACTTCAGCGACCAGTGGGTTCACTCACAGGTGGATCTCTGGGTTCTACAAGTGGTATCTCAGGGATACAAGCTGGAGTTCGAGACGTCTCCCCCTCGCCGTTATCTCAAATCAGCCTTGCCAGCTACTCCCCAGGACAGGGAGGTAGTTCTGGCAGCAATTCACAAGCTGTACCTCCAGCAGGTGATAAGCAAAGTTCCCCTCCTTCAACAGGGACGGGGTTACTATTCCACAATGTTTGTGGTACCGAAACCAGACGGTTCGGTGAGACCCATTCTAAATTTGAAATCCTTGAACACTTACATAAGGAAGTTCAAAATGGAATCGCTCAGGGCGGTTATTGCAAGCCTGGAAGAGGGGTATTATATGGTATCACTGGACATCAAGGATGCTTCCCTACATGTCCCCATTTACCCACCTCACCAGGTGTACCTCCGTTTTGTGGTACAGGACTGCCATTACCAATTCCAGACGTTGCCGTTTGGTCTGTCCACGGCACCGAGGGTATTTACCAAAGTAATGGCCGAAATGATGATACTCCTTCGGAAGAAGGGAGTTATAATTATCCCGTACTTGGACGATCTCCTTATAAAGGCGAGGTCCAGGGAGCAGTTGTTGGTCGGAGTAGCACTATCTCAGGAAGTGCTACAACAGCACGGCTGGATTCTGAATATCCCAAAGTCGCAGCTGGTTCCTACGACGCGTCTGCTGTTCCTGGGTATGATTCTGGACACAGAACAGAAGAAGGTGTTTCTCCCGGAGGAGAAGGCCAAGGAGTTGTCATCTCTGGTCAGAGACCTCCTAAAACCAAAACAGGTGTCGGTGCATCACTGCACGCGAGTCCTGGGAAAGATGGTAGCTTCTTACGAGGCAATTCCATTCGGCAGGTTCCATGCAAGGATCTTTCAGTGGGATCTGTTAGACAAGTGGTCCGGATCGCATCTTCAGATGCATCGGCTGATCACCCTGTCCCCGAGGGCCAGGGTGTCTCTGCTGTGGTGGCCGCAGAGTGCTCATCTTCTCGAGGGCCGCAGATTCGGCATACAGGACTGGGTCCTGGTGACCACGGATGCAAGCCTCCGAGGTTGGGGGGCAGTCACTCAGGGAAGAAACTTCCAAGGACAATGGTCGAGTCTGGAGGCTTCCCTACACATAAATATTCTGGAACTAAGGGCCATTTACAATGCCCTAAGTCAGGCAAAACCCCTGCTTCAAAACCAGCCAGTGCTGATTCAGTCAGACAACATCACTGCGGTCGCCCATGTAAACCGACAGGGCGGCACAAGAAGCAGGATGGCGATGGCAGAAGCCACAAGGATTCTACGATGGGCGGAAAATCACATGATAGCACTGTCAGCAGTGTTCATTCCGGGAGTGGACAACTGGGAAGCAGACTTCCCTCAGCAGGCACGACCTCCACCCGGGAGAGTGGGGACTTCATCCAGAAGTCTTCCAGCTGATTGTAAATCGTTGGGAAAGGCCACAGGTGGACATGATGGCGACCCGCCTCAACAAAGAACTAAAAAGATATTGCGCCAGGTCAAGGGACCCTCAGGCGATAGCTGTGGACGCTCTAGTGACACCGTGGGTGTACCAGTCGGTTTATGTGTTCCCTCCTCTTCCTCTCAAACCAAAGGTACTGAGGATAATAAGAAAGAGGAGTAAGAACTATACTCATCGTTCCGGATTGGCCAAGAAGGACTTGGTACCCGGAACTACAAGAAATGATCTCAGAGGACCCTTGCCCTCTGCCTGCTACAGCAGGGGCCCTGTCTGTTCCAAGACTTACCGCGGCTGCGTTTGACGGCATGGCGGTTGAACGCCGGATCCTGATGGAAAAGGGCATTCCGGTTGAAGTCATTCCTACGCTGATAAAAGCTAGGAAGGATGTGACAGCAAAACATTATCATCGCATATGGCGAAAATATGTTGCTTGGTGTGAGGCTATGAAGGCCACAACAGAAGAATTTCAGCTGGGTCGATTTCTGCACTTCCTACAGTCAGGAGTGACTATGGGCCTAAAATTGGGATCCATTAAAGTCCAGATTTCGGCCCTGTCTATTTTCTTTAAAAAAAAAAACTGGCTTCACTGCCTGAAGTTCAGACGTTTGTTAAGGGAGTGCTGCATATTCAGCCTCCTTTTGTGCCTCCAGTGGCACCTTGGGATCTCAACGTTGTGTTGGATTTCCAAAAATCACATTGGTTTGAGCCACTTCAGACCGTGGAGTTGAAATATCTCACGTGGAAAGTGGTCATGCTTTTGGCCTTGGCTTCGGCTAGGCGTGTGTCAGAATTGGCGGCTTTGTCATGTAAAAGCCCCTATCTGATCTTCCATATGGACAGGGCAGAATTGAGGACTCGTCCCCAATTTCTCCCTAAGGTGGTATCAGCGTTTCATTTGAACCAACCTATTGTGGTGCCTGCGGCTACTCGGGACTTGGAGGCTTCCAAGTTGCTGGATGTAGTCCGGGCCCTGAAAATCTATGTTTCCAGGACGGCTAGAGTCAGAAAAACTGACTCGCTGTTTATCCTGCATGCACCCAACAAGCTGGGTGCTCCTGCTTCTAAGCAGACTATTGCTCGCTGGATCTGTAGCACGATTCAACTTGCACATTCAGCGGCTGGACTGCAGCATCCTAAATCAGTCAAAGCCCATTCCACGAGGAAGGTGGGCTCTTCTTGGGCGGCTGCCCGAGGGGTCTCGGCTTTACAACTTTGCCGAGCTGCTACCTGGTCGGGATCAAACACGTTTGCAAAATTCTACAAGTTTGATACCCTGGCTGAGGAGGACCTTGAGTTTGCTCATTCGGTGCTGCAGAGTCATCCGCACTCTCCCGCCCGTTTGGGAGCTTTGGTATAATCCCCATGGTCCTTACGGAGTACCCAGCATCCACTAGGACGTCAGAGAAAATAAGATTTTACTCACCGGTAAATCTATTTCTCGTAGTCCGTAGTGGATGCTGGGAGCCCGTCCCAAGTGCGGAATTCTGCAATACTTGTATATAGTTATTGCTTAACTATAGGGTTTTTTGTTCTGAGCCATCAGTTTAATGAGGCTCAGTTGTTGTTCATACTGTTAACTGGGTATAGTTATCACGAGTTGTACGGTGTGATTGGTGTGGCTGGTATGAGTCTTACCCTGGATTCCAAATCCTTTCCTTGTAATGTCAGCTCTTCCGGGCACAGTTTCCCTAGCTGGGGTCTGGAGGAGGGGCATAGAGGGAGGAGCCAGTGCACACCAGATATAGTACCTAATCTTTTCTTTAAAGAAGTGCCCAGTCTCCTGCGGAGCCCGTCTATTCCCCATGGTCCTTACGGAGTACCCAGCATCCACTACGGACTACGAGAAATAGATTTACCGGTGAGTAAAATCTTATTATCTGGCAAGGTCTGTCCTTCCTTCATTTAAGACTTAAAACCCACTGCGTATGATAAAAGGTGCTTCAGCCAATCAGCTCCCAACGGTCATGTGTTCAGCTCCTGTGTTTGAAAAATGAGTTGGGAGCTGATTGGCTGGAGCACCATCATATGCAACGAGTTTTATCATTTATAACAAATTTTATCTATGTCTAACGCATGACTTTCCAAATCTCAACACACTAGATGCCCATACAGCTTTCTCACCCTTGTTAAGAACACCCCGTCAAACATTTCAAAGTCATCTTCATATAAAGTCGCCCATTTAGATCTAAGCTAGTCTGTACCTAAACCACCCATTCTAATGACCACCTCTCACCCTTGCCGATAAGAGTTCTCCCCAGTGGCTACCCACTTCTGGATTACCCTACCCCAATTAATACTTCCTTCCCGCCAAATCTTAAATGCCCTCTGAAAAAAATGTATTTACTAAAGACCGTTCTACTCCCACATACACGCGGTGCAGGCACTGGGCTGCTGGCCCTCTCTCCTCACACTCGGTGCGGGCACTGGGCTGCTGGCCCTCTCTCCTCACACTCGGTGCGGGCACTGGGCTGCTGGCCCCCGTTCTCCTCACACTCGGTGCGGGCACTGGGCTGTTGGCCCCCGCTCTCCTCACACTCGGTGCGGGCACTGGGCTGCTGGCCCCCGCTCTCCTCACACTCGGTGCGGGCACTGGGCTGCTAGCCCTCTCTCCTCACACTCGGTGCGGGCACTGGGCTGCTGGCCCTCTCTCCTCACACTCTGTGCGGGCACTGGGCTGCTGGCCCCCTCTCCTCACACTCGTTGCGGGCACTGGGCTGCTAGCCCTCTCTCCTCACACTCGGTGCGGGCACTGGGCTGCTGGCCCTCTCTCCTCACACTCGTTGCGGGCACTGGGCTGCTGGCCCCCTCTCCTCACACTCGGTGCGGGCACTGGGCTGCTGGCCCCCTCTCCTCACACTCGGTGCGGGCACTGGGCTGCTGGCCCTCTCTCCTCACACTCGGTGCGGGCACTGGGCTGCTGGCCCTCTCTCACACTCGGTGCGGGCACTGGGCTGCTGGCCCTCTCTCCTCACACTCGGTGCGGGCACTGGGCTGCTGGCCCTCTCTCCTCACACTCGGTGCGGGCACTGGGCTGCTGGCCCTCTCTCCTCACACTCGGTGCAGGCACTGGGCTGCTGGCCCTCTCTCCTCACACTCGGTGCAGGCACTGGGCTGCTGGCCCTCTCTCCTCACACTCGGTGCGGGCACTGGGCTGCTGGCCCACTCTCCTCACACTCGGTGCGGGCACTGGGCTGCTGGCCCTCTCTCCTCACACTCGGTGCGGGCACTGGGCTGCTGGCCCTCTCTCCTCACACTCGGTGCGGGCACTGGGCTGCTGGCCCTCTCTCCTCACACTCGGTGCGGGCACTGGGCTGCTGGTCCTCTCTCCTCACACTCGGTGCAGGCACTGGGCTGCTGGCCCTCTCTCCTCACACTCGGTGCAGGCACTGGGCTGCTGGCCCTCTCTCCTCACACTCGGTGCGGGCACTGGGCTGCTGGCCCTCTCTCCTCACACTCGGTGCAGGCACTGGGCTGCTGGCCCTCTCTCCTCACACTCGGTGCGGGCACTGGTCTGCTGGCCCACTCTCCTCACACTCTGTGCAGGCACTGGGCTGCTAGCCCTCTCTGCACACACTTCTTTCTCACATAAACTGTAAGCTGGAACAAGCAGAACTGTCCAACCCTTCGCTTTGAAGCCAGCACTTATTTGGTGTCACTTGTGTGTCCATTAAATGTATGCTATGCGGACACAGTGGTGTCACACCAATAGATAAGACTGTGTCTTGGCCAGAAGATGACCATTCTGTTAATAGCAGTCCCCAGTATAGTCTTAGCAAAGTAAAAGTCTTTATGAGGAAACAGCGCCATCTACAGGTTGACAACCAGTAATGAAGATCATTAGCGATACCAATCCCACATCTTATTCTAGGTCAATGATCTTTCCACACACAAAAAAAAATAAGAATTTACTCACCGGTAATTCTATTTCTCGTAGTCCGTAGTGGATGCTGGGAACTCCGTAAGGACCATGGGGAATAGACGGGCTCCACAGGAGACTGGGCACTTCTTTAAAGAAAAGATTAGGTACTATCTGGTGTGCACTGGCTCCTCCCTCTATGCCCCTCCTCCAGACCTCAGTTAGGGAAACTGTGCCCGGAAGAGCTGACATTACAAGGAAAGGATTTTTGGAATCCAGGGTAAGACTCATACCAGCCACACCAATCACGCCGAAAAACTTGTGATAACCTTACCCAGTTAACAGTATGAACAACAACTGAGCCTCACTCAACAGATGCTCATAACAATAACCCTTATTTGAGCAATAACTATATACACGTATTGCAGAAAGTCCGCACTTGGGACGGGCGCCCAGCATCCACTACGGACTACGAGAAATAGAATTACCGGTGAGTAAATTCTTATTTTCTCTGACGTCCTAGTGGATGCTGGGAACTCCGTAAGGACCATGGGGATTATACCAAAGCTCCCAAACGGGCGGGAGAGTGCGGATGACTCTGCAGCACCGAATGAGCAAACACAAGGTCCTCCTCAGCCAGGGTATCAAACTTGTAGAACTTTGCAAAGGTGTCTGAACCCGACCAAGTAGCCGCTCGGCAAAGCTGTAAAGCAGAGACCCCTCGGGCAGCCGCCCAAGAAGAACCCACCTTCCTCGTGGAATGGGCTTTTATTGATTTTGGATGCGGCAATCCAGCCGCAGAATGAGCCAGCTGAATCGTGCTACAGATCCAGCGAGCAATAGTTTGCTTTGAAGCAGGAGCACCCAGCTTGTTGGGTGCATGCAGGATAAACAGCGAGTCAGTCTTCCTGACTCCAGCCGTTCTAGAAACATATTTTCAAAGCCCTGACTACGTCCAGCAACTTGGAATCCTCCAAGTCCCGAGTAGCCGCAGGCACCACAATAGGTTGGTTCAAATGAAACGATGATGCCACCTTTGGGAGAAATTGGGGACGAGTCCTCAATTCTGCCCTGTCCATATGGAAGATCAGATATGGGCTTTTACATGACAAAGCCGCCAATTCCGACACACGCCTAGCCGATGCTAAGGCCAACAGCATGACCACTTTCCACGTGAGATACTTTAGTTCCACGGTCTTAAGTGGCTCAAACCAGTGGGATTTCAGGAAATCCAACACAACGTTAGGATCCCAGGGTGCCACTGGTGGCACGAAAGGGGGCTGAATATGCAGCACTCCCTTAACAAACGTCTGAACCCAGTTCTTTTTGAAAGAAAATGGATAGGGCCGAAATCTGGACCTTTATGGACCCCAATTTTAGGCCCATAGTCACCTCTGACTGTAGAAAGTGCAGGAATCGACCCAGCTGGAATTCCTCTGTAGGGGCCGTCCTGGCCTCACACCAAGCAACATATTTTCGCCATATACGGTGATAATGCTTTGCTGTCACGTCCTTCCTAGCCTTTATCAGCGTAGGAATAACTTCATCCGGAATGCCTTTTTCCGCTAGGATCCGGCGTTCAACCGCCATGCCGTCAAACGCAGCCGCGGTAAGTCTTGGAACAGACAGGGCCCTTGTTGCAGCAGGTCCTGTCTGAGAGGCAGAGGCCATGGGTCCTCTGTGCGCATTTCTTGCAGTTCCGGGGACCAAGTCCTTCTTGGCCAATCCGGAACAATGAGTATTGTTCTTATTCCTCTCTTTCTTACTATTCTCAGTACCTTGGGTATGAGAGGAAGAGGAGGAAACACATATACCGACTGGTACACCCACGGTGTCACTAGGGCGTCCACAGCTATCGCCTGAGGGTCCCTTGACCTGGCGCAATATATCTTTTTAGCTTTTTGTTGAGGCGGGACGCCATCATGTCCACCTGTGGCAGTTCCCATCGCTTTGCAATCTGTGTGAAGACTTCTTGATGAAGTCCCCACTCTCCCGGGTGGAGGTCGTGTCTGCTGAGGAAGTCTGCTTCCCAGTTTTTCACTCCCAGAATGAACACTGCTGACCGTGCTTGCACGTGATTCTCCGCCCACCGAAGAATCTTTGTGGCTTCCGCCATTGCCATCATGCTTCTTGTGCCGCCCTGGCGGTTTACATGGGCGACCGCCGTGATGTTGTCTGACTGAATCAGCACTGGCCGGTTTCGAAGCAGGGGCTCTGCTTGACTCAGGGCGTTGTAAATGGCCCTTAGTTCCAGTATATTTATGTGTAGAGAAGTCTCCAGACTTGACCACAGCCCTTGGAAGTTTCTTCCCTGAGTGACTGCCCCCCATCCTCGGAGGCTTGCATCAGTGGTCACCAGGACCCAGTCCTGTATGCCGAACCTGCGGCCCTCGAGAAGGTGAGCACTCTGCAGCCACCACAGCAGAGACACCCTGGCCCTTGGGGACAGGGTGATCAGCCGATGCATCTGAAGATGCGATCCGGACCACTTGTCCAACAGATCCCACTGAAAGATCCTTGCATGGAACCTGCCGAAGGGAATGGCTTCGTATGAAGCCACCATCTTTCCCAGGACTCGCGTGCAGTGATGCACCGATACCTGTTTTGGTTTCAGGAGGTCCCTGACCAGAGATGCTAATTCCTGGGCCTTCTCCACCGGGAGAAACACCTTCTTCTGTTCTGTGTCCAGAATCATGCACAGGAAAAGCAGACGCGTAGTAGGAATCAGCTGCGACTTTGGAACATTCAGAATCCAGCCGTGCTGTTTGCAACACTTCCTGAGAGAGTGCTACGCTGATCAACAACTGCTCTCTGGACCTCGCCTTTATGAGGAGATCATCCAAGTACGGGATAACTATAACTCCATTCTTCCGAAGGAGTATCATCATTTCGGCCATTACCTTGGTAAATATCATCGGTGCCGTGGACAGGCCAAACGGCAACGTCTGGAACTGGTAATGACAGTCCTGTACCACAAACCTGAGGTACTCCTGGTGAAGTGGGTGAATGGGGACATGCAAGTAAGCATCCTTGATGTCCAGCGACATCATAAAATCCCCCTCTTCCAGGCTTGCAATAACCGCTCTGAGCGATTCCATTTTGAACTTGAATTTCTTTATATAAGTGTTCAAGGATTTTAAATTCAGAATGGGTCTCACCGAACCGTCCGGTTTCGGTACCACAAACATTGTGGAATAGTAACCCCTTCCCTGTTGAAGGAGGGGGACCCTGATAATAAGAATTTACTTACCGATAATTCTATTTCTCGGAGTCCGTAGTGGATGCTGGGGTTCCTGAAAGGACCATGGGGAATAGCGGCTCCGCAGGAGACAGGGCACAAAAGTAAAGCTTTTACAGGTCAGGTGGTGTGTACTGGCTCCTCCCCCTATGACCCTCCTCCAGACTCCAGTTAGGTACTGTGCCCGGACGAGCGTACACAATAAGGGAGGATTTTGAATCCCGGGTAAGACTCATACCAGCCACACCAATCACACCGTACAACTTGTGATCTAAACCCAGTTAACAGTATGATAACAGAGGAGCCTCTGAAAGATGGCTTCCTAAACAATAACCCGAATTAGTTAACAATAACTATGTACAAGTATTGCAGATAATCCGCACTTGGGATGGGCGCCCAGCATCCACTACGGACTCCGAGAAATAGAATTATCGGTAAGTAAATTCTTATTTTCTCTATCGTCCTAAGTGGATGCTGGGGTTCCTGAAAGGACCATGGGGATTATACCAAAGCTCCCAAACGGGCGGGAGAGTGCGGATGACTCTGCAGCACCGAATGAGAGAACTCCAGGTCCTCCTTTGCCAGGGTATCAAATTTGTAAAAATTTACAAACGTGTTCTCCCCTGACCACGTAGCTGCTCGGCAGAGTTGTAATGCCGAGACCCCTCGGGCAGCCGCCCAAGATGAGCCCACCTTCCTTGCGGAATGGGCCTTAACAGATTTAGGCTGTGGCAGGCCTGCCACAGAATGTACAAGTTGAATTTTGTTACAAATCCAACGAGCAATCGACTGCTTAGAAGCAGGTGCACCCAACTCGTTGGGTGCATACAGTATAAACAGCGAGTCAGATTTTCTGACTCCAGCCGTCCTTTAAATGTATATTTTTAAGGCTCTGACAACGTCCAACAACTTGGAGTCCTTCAAGTCGTCTGTAGCCGCAGGCACTACAATAGGCTGGTTCAGGTGAAACGCTGATACCACCTTAGGGAGAAAATGCGGACGCGTCCGCAGCTCTGCCCTATGTCGAATGGAAAATTAAATAAGGGCTTTTATAAGACAAAGCCGCCAGTTCAGATACTCTCCCGGCCGAAGCCAGGGCCAGTAACATAGTCACTTTCCATGTGAGATATTTCAAATCCACATTCTTTAGTGGTTCAAACCAATTGGATTTGAGGAAATCTAAAACTACATTTAGATCCCACGGTGCCACCTTAGGCACCACAGGAGGCTGTATATGCAGTACTCCTTTGATAAAAATCTGGACCTCAGGGACTGAGGCCAATTCTTTTTGGAAGAATATTGATAGGGCCGAAATTTGAACCTTAATAGATCCCAATTTGAGACCCATAGACAATCCTGATTGCAGGAAATGTAGGAAAACGACCCAGTTGAAATTCCTCCATCGGAGCACTCGGCTGCTCGCACCACGCAACATATTTTCGCCAAATACGGCGATAATGCTTCGCGGTGACTTCCTTCCTTGCCTTTATCAAGGTAGGAATGACTTCTTCTGGAATGCCTTTTCCTTTTAGGATCTGGCATTCAAACGCCATGCCGTCAAACGCAGCCGCGGTAAGTCTTGAAAAAGACAAGGACCCTGCTGAAGCAGGTTCCTTCTCAGAAGAAGAGGCCACGGATCGTCCGTGACCATCTCTTGAAGTTCCGGGTACCAAGTCCTTCTTGGCCAATCCGGAGCCACTAGTCTTACTCCTCTTTGCCGTATAATCCTCAATACCTTTGGTATGAGAGGCAGAGGAGGAAACACATATACCGACTGGTACACCCAATGTGTTACCAGCGCGTCCACAGCTATTGCCTGCGGATCTCTTGACCTGGCGCAATACCTGTCCAGTGTTTTGTTGAGGCGAGACGCCATCATGTCCACCATTGGTTTTACCCAACGGTTTAATAGCATGTGGAAAACTTCTGGATGAAGTCCCCACTCTCCCGGGTGAAGGTCGTGTCTGCTGAGGAAGTCTGCTTCCCAGTTGTCCACGCCCGGGATGAATACTGCTGACAGTGCTATCACGTGATTCTCCGCCCAGCGAAGGATCCTGGCAGCTTCTGCCATTGCCCTCCTGCTTCTTGTGCCGCCCTGTCTGTTTACATGGGCGACTGCCGTGATGTTGTCCGACTGGATCAACACCGGTCTTCCTTGAAGCAGAGGTTTCGCCTGGCTTAGAGCATTGTAGATTGCTCTTAGTTCCAGAATGCTTATGTGAAGAGACTTTTTCAGGCTCGACCACACTCCCTGGAAATTTCTTCCCTGTGTGACTGCTCCCCAGCCTCTCAGGCTGGCATCCGTGGTCACCAGGATCCAATCCTGCATGCCGAATCTGCGGCCCTCCAATAGATGAGCCTCCTGCAACCCCCACAGAAGGGATACCCTTGTCCTCGGCGACAGGGTTATCCGCAGGTGCATCTGAAGATGCGACCCTGACCATTTGTCCAACAGATCCCTTTGCATGGAATCTGCCGAAAGGGATTGCTTCGTAAGAAGCTACCATTTTTTCCCAGGACTCTTGTGCATTGATGTACAGACACCTTTCCTGGTTTTAGGAGGTTCCTGACCAGGTCAGATAACTCCTTGGCTTTTTCTTCGGGAAGAAAAACCTTTTTCTGAACTGTGTCCAGAATCATCCCCAGGAACAGCAGACGAGTTGTCGGCATTAATTGGGATTTTGGAATATTCAGAATCCATCCGTGCTGCTTTAGCACCTCTTGAGATAGTGCTAAACCCATCTCTAGCTGTTCTCTGGACCTTGCCCTTATTAGGAGATCGTCCAAGTATGGGATAATTAATACGCCTTTTCTTCGAAGAAGAAATATTATCTCGGCCATTACCTTTGTAAAGACCCGAGGTGCCGTGGACAAACCAAACGGCAGCGTCTGAAACTGATAGTGACAGTTTTGTACAACGAACCTGAGGTACCCCTGGTGTGAGGGGTAATTGGAACGTGGAGATACGCATCCTTGATGTCCAAGGATACCATAAAGTCCCCTTCTTCCAGGTTCGCTATCACTGCTCTGAGTGACTCCATCTTGAACTTGAACTTCTTTATGTACAGGTTCAAGGACTTCAGATTTAGAATAGGCCTTACCGAGCCATCCGGCTTCGGTACCACAAAAAGAGTGGAATAATACCCCTTCCCTTGTTGTAGAAGAGGTACCTTGACTATCACCTGCTGAGAATACAGCTTGTGAATGGCTTCCAAAACCGTCTCCCTTTCTGAGGGGGACGTTGGTAAAGCAGACTTCAGGAAACGGCGAGGTGGTTCTGTCTCTAATTTCAACCTGTACCCCTGAGATATTATCTGCAGGATCCAGGGATTTACCTGCGAGTGAGCCCACTGCGCGCTGTAATTCTTGAGACGACCGCCTACCGCCCCCGAGTCCGCTTGCGAAGCCCCAGCGTCATGCTGAGGCTTTTGTAGAAGCCGGGGAGGGCTTCTGTTCCTGGGAAGGAGCTGCCTGTTGCTGTCTCTTCCCTCGTCCTCTGCCTCGTGGCAGATATGAATAGCCCTTTGCTCTCTTATTTTTAAAGGAACGAAAGGGCTGCGGTTGAAAGGTCGGTGCCTTTTTCTGTTGGGGAGTGACTTGAGGTAGAAAAGGTGGATTTCCCGGCCGTAGCCGTGGCCACCAAATCCGATAGACCGACCCCAAATAACTCCTCTACGCATCGCCTGTCCACTGTCGTGTCCATAAAGCTCTTCTGGCCGAAATGGACATAGCACTTACCCGTGATGCCAGTGTGCAGATATCTCTCTGTGCATCACGCATATAAAGAAATGCATCCTTTATTTGTTCTAACGACAGTAAAATATTGTCCCTGTCCAGGGTATCAATATTTTCGATCAGGGACTCTGACCAAACTACCCCAGCACTGCACATCCAGGCAGTCGCTATAGCTGGTCGTAGTATAACACCTGCATGTGTGTATATACCTTTTTGGATATTTTCCATCCTCCTATCTGATGGATCTTTAAGTGCGGCCGTCTCAGGAGAGGGTAACGCCACTTGTTTTGATAAGCGTGTTAGCGCTTTGTCCACCCTAGGAGGTGTTTCCCAGCGCTCCCTAACCTCTGGCGGGAAAGGGTATAAAGCCAATAACTTCTTTGAAATTAGCAGTTTTTTATCGGGGCACCCCACGCTTCATCACACACGTCATTTAATTCTTCTGATTCGGTAAAAACTACTGGTAGTTTTTTCACACCCCACATAATACCCTGTTTAGTGGTACCTGTAGTATCAGCTAAATGTAACATCTCCTTTATTGCCAAAATCATATAACGTGTGGCCCTACTGGAAAATACGGTTGATTCGTCACCTTCACCACCGGAATCAGTGCCTGTGTCTGGGTCTGTGTCGACCGACTGAGGCAAGGGGCGTTTTACAGCCCCTGACGGTGTTTGAGGCGCCTGGACAGGCACTAATTGAGTGTCCGGCCGCCTCATGTCGGCAAACGACTGCTTAAGCGAGTTGATGCTATCCCGTAATTCCACAAATAAAGGCATCCATTCTGGTGTCGACCCCCTAGGAGGTGACATCCTCATATTTGGCAATTGCTCCGCCTCCACACCAATAACGTCCTCATACATGTCGACACACACGTACCGACACACAGCAGACACACAGGGAATGCTCTATACGAAGACAGGACCCACTAGCCCTTTGGGGAGACAGAGGGAGAGTCTGCCAGCACACACCAAAAAGCGCTATATATGACAGGGATAGCCTTATGATTAAGTGCTCCCTTATAGCTGCTTTTATATTAATATATTGCCATTTATTTTGCCCCCCCTCTCTGTTATACCCTGTTTCTGTAGTGCAGTGCAGGGGAGAGACCTGGGAGCCTTCCTGACCAGCGGAGCTGTGACAGAAAATGGCGCCGTGTGCTGAGGAGATAGGCCCCGCCCCTTTTTCGGCGGGCTCGTCTCCCGCTATTTAGTACATTTAGGCAGGGGTAAATATCTCCATATAGCCTCTGGGGCTATATGTGAGGTATTTTTAGCCTTTTTAAAGGTTTTCATTTGCCTCCCAGGGCGCCCCCCCCCAGCGCCCTGCACCCTCAGTGACTGCCGTGTGAAGTGTGCTGAGAGGAAAATGGCGCACAGCTGCAGTGCTGTGCGCTACCTTAAGAAGACTGCAGGAGTCTTCAGCCGCCGATTCTGGACCTCTTCTTGCTTCAGCATCTGTGAGGGGGCCGGCGGCGTGGCTCCGGTGACCATCCAGGCTGTACCTGTGATCGTCCCTCTGGAGCTTCATGTCCAGTAGCCAAGAAGCCAATCCATCCTGCACGCAGGTGAGTTCACTTCTTCTCCCCTCTGTCCCTCGTTGCAGTGATCCTGTTGCCAGCAGGAATCACTGTAAAATAAAAAACCTAAGCTAAACTCTCTAAGCAGCTCTTTATGAGAGCCACCTAGAATTGCACCCTTCTCGGCCGGGCACAAAAATCTAACTGGAGTCTGGAGGAGGGTCATAGGGGGAGGAGCCAGTACACACCACCTGACCTGTAAAAGCTTTACTTTTGTGCCCTGTCTCCTGCGGAGCCGCTATTCCCCATGGTCCTTTCAGGAACCCCAGCATCCACTTAGGACGATAGAGAAAATCACTTGCTGGAGGTACAGCTTGTGAATTGCCGCCAGTACTACCTCCCTTTCCATGTGGGAAGCTGGCAAGGCTGATTTGAGGTAACGGCGTGGGGGAGTCGCTTCGAATTCCAGCTTTTATCCCTGAGATACAATTTGTACAGCCCAGAGATCCACCTGTGAGCGAACCCACTGGTTGCTGAAGTTTCGGAGACGCGCCCCCACCGCACCTGGCTCCGCCTGTGGAGCCCCAACGTCATGCGGTGGACTTAGTGGAAGCAGGGGAGGACTTTTGTTCCTGGGAACTGGCTGCATGGTGCAGCTTCTTACCTCTACCCCTGCCTCTGGCAAGAAAGGATGCGCCCCTGACCCTCTTGCCTTTCTGAGAACGAAAGGACTGCATTTGATAATACGGTGCTTTCTTAGGCTGTGAGGAAACCTGAGGCAAGAAAGTCGACTTTCCAGCTGTCGCTGTGGACACTAGGTCCGATAGACCGTCCCCAAACAATTCCTCACCCTTATAAGGCAAAACCTCCATGTGTTTTTTAGAATCAGCATCTCCTGTCCATTGCAGAGTCCATAAGACCCTCCTGGCAGAAATGGACATAGCATTAATTCTAGAGCCCAGCAGGCAAATGTCCCTCTGAGCATCCTGCATATATAAGACGACGTCTTTTATATGGCCCAGGGTTAGCAAAACAGTATCCCTGTCGAGGGAATCTATGTCGTCTGACAGAGTATCTGTCCATGCTGCTACAGCACTACACATCCAGGCTGAAGCAATAGCAGGTCTCAGTAGAGTACCAGAGTGTGTATACACTGACTTCAGGATAGCTTCCTGCTTTCTATCCGCAGGCTCCTTTAGGGCGGCCGTATCCTGAGACGGCAGGGCCACCTTTTTAGATAAGCGTGTCAGCGCCTTGTCCACCCTAGGGGATGTTTCCCAACGTAACCTGTCCGTTGGCGGGAAAGGGTACGCCATCAGTAACCTCTTAGAAATCACTAGTTTCTTATCAGGGGAACTCCACGCTTCTTCACATAACTCATTTAATTCATCAGATGGGGGAAAAGTCACTGGCTGCTTTTTCCCCCCAAACATATAAACCCTCTTGGTATTAACAGGGTTAATCTCAGAAATGTGTAATACATCTTTCATTGCAATAATCATGTATCGGATGGCCTTGGTCATTTTAGACTGTAAATGTGCCTCATCATCGTCGACACTTGAGTCGGACTCCGTGTCGACATCTGTGTCAACCATCTGAGATAGAGGGCGTTTATGAGCCCCTGACTGTTTCTGAGCCGCCTGGGCAGGCGCGGGCTGAGACCCCGGCTGTCCCAAGGCTGCAGCGTCAAACCTTTTATGTAAGGAGCTTACATTGTCGTTTAAGACCTTCCACATATCCATCCAATCAGGTGTCGGTCCCGACACCACACTTATCTGCCCTTGCTCCGCCTCCATGTAACCCTCCTCATCAAACATGTCGACACAGCCGTACCGACACACCGCACACACACAAGGAATGCTCAGACTGAGGACAGGACCCCACAAAGTCCTTTGGGGAGACAGAGAGAGAGTATGCCAGCACACACCACAGCGCTATATAACACAGGGATTTTCACTTATAATAAGTGATTACCCAATAGCTGCCTTATATGTTTTATTTGCGCCTAAATTTATGTGCCCCCCCTCTCTTTTTTACCCTTCTTGTACCTGGATACTGCAGGGGAGAGCCTGGGGAGCTGCTTCCAGTGGAGCTGTGAAGAGAAAATGGCACTGGTGTGCTGAGGAAGAAGGCCCCGCCCCGTCAGTGGCGGGCTTCTGTCCCGCTTTCTGTGTAAAAAAATGGCGGGGGTTTTTACATATATACAGTGCCAGACTGTATATATGTATTTTTATTGCCAAAAGGTACTTCTATTGCTGCCCAGGGCGCCCCCCCCAGCGCCCTGCATCCTACAGTGACCGGAGTGTGTAAGTGTGCTGGGAGCAATGGCGCACAGCTGCGGCGCTGTGCGCTACCTTAAATGAAGACAGGAGTCTTCTGCCGCCGATTTCGTCGTCTTCTAGCTTCTGTTCTTCTGGCTCTGCGAGGGGGACGGCGGCGCGGCTCCGGGAACGGACGATCGAGGACAGGTGCCTGTGTTCGAACCCTCTGGAGCTAATGGTGTCCAGTAGCCTAAGAAGCACAAGCTAGCTGCAAGCAGGTAGGTTTGCTTCTCTCCCCTTATTCCCACGTAGCAGTGAGTCTGTTGCCAGCAGAAGCTCACTGAAAATAAAAAACCTAATAAATACTTTTACTAGTAAGCTCAGGAGAGCCCACTAGGAGCACCCAGCTCTGGCCGGGCACAGATTCTAACTGAGGTATGGAGGAGGGGCATAGAGGGAGGAGCCAGTGCACACCAGATAGTACCTAATCTTTTCTTTAGAGTGCCCAGTCTCCTGCGGAGCCCGTCTATTCCCCCATGGTCCTTACGGAGTTCCCAGCATCCACTAGGATGTCAGAGAAATATATATATATATATATATATATATATATATATATATATATATATATATATATATATATATATATATATATATATATATATATATATAAACATTTCTAGCTAAACGAAACAATTTACACGTGACAACGGTATGATACAAGAGGTCCACGATCACTATGTCCATAAGAGAAAGTCGAAAATCAGCTTAACCCAAACATGTTCTTAATGGTTACATGTAGAACGTCAATATTCAAAACCACTAGTCATTAATGTGACATGTTGAAGACACAGTATGACTGCATTATGTTCTCATGAGCAGATTCCCATCTACCCGGTCTCATCTGAGCCGCTGCACTCAGGCCGCCCTATAAACAGACTTTATTTAAGGCCAGATCCCCTTACTTTGTAGAATGCCTTACTATGAGGGGAGGGTATCCCACATGTCAGGAATTAGATCACCTTTGGCACCTAAGTAATACTCCCATAGCCATTACCCAGGAATGCAGCGTAATAATAAAAAACAGCACTTACTCGTACTCTCTCCATATTGGTACTGAACGGATACAGCAGCTCGAATAGAATTAGCCCCAGCGAGAAGATGTCCACTTTGTGCGAGTAGCTTTGGCCATACATCTAGGGATAAGCAGAGGTTCCGCTAATTCATATTATGTTGCAATCACATATTGTTTGTGTTTCCATATACAACCACATACACCGGCACTCACACACAGACACACAGACACACAGACACACACACACACACCTGTTCTGGGCTCATGTACAGCTTTGTTCCCACTTGCCCGGTATGTCGGGCATACGCTGGCATTGGCGTCAAAGCCGCCTCTTCGTCTTCTTCTTGGTCCATCTCTGTAACCAACCCGAAGTCTCCCACTTTTACTATATCATCTATTGTAAAAAATATATTGGAAGGCTGAAAACAAAAACAGGAAGATAAGTTAAGCCATGAAAGGCTAGATGGATACATGAATCTGAACACTGCGCAATGGGCGTGCGCCTAGACGAGATCCGTTATTACTAAACAATTTCATAGGCTGAACATTTGTGTCTCTTAGTAGTCAGCCTATCAGTGGCTACCGCTGTACAGAAGGGATGGGTGGTGCAACCAACCTTTAATTAGCTACTGTACAATCATATTTCAATGACCTACAACCAATTAACATTGACGTATTGATTTAAGGGACTCAGTATGATATCCCGGCTGTCAGGAGACCTATGTGAAAGCAGTATAAAAAGGGGTACATTTACTAAGGTGGGAGTTTTTTTTTAGAACTGATGATGTTGCTCATAGCAACCAATCAGATTCTACTTAACATTTAACTAGCTGCTTCTAGAAAATATTAGAATCCAATTGGTTGTTACGAGCAAAGTCACCAGTTCTAAAAAAAACTCCCGCCTTAGTAAATGTACCCCTAACATTCCAGGTTGAGCATAGGGGACTTAATTAGTATCTCCATTGTTTTAATTTAACCATGTGTGTTCAGGCATGGATATCACTAATACCAGGACAGTGAGGTTGGGAAATAATCGAGAACCCACTGAAGCTTGTCAGATTGGATTACAGGACCCCCAAACCCAAGATTGTTCTGCCATATGCAAGACGAGGCCAGCAGTAATTCCTATCATCACCTGCGTGTGCCGGAAATGGCTGCTGCCTCCGTAACCATGTCTATCTCCAATATATTATTGCAATTTACAAGTGAGTTATCTACGGTGTATAAGAGGTCGATAAATAACTATCTATAGGTGCAGTATACTGTAATAAATGCAATGGATACCACTCAATGGCTGTTCTGTACACATCTGTACTATCTAAACAAACATCATAATATGTATCCCAGCAGGTTCTTTCAATACATTAATTGGCTGTGCTTGTCATGTGACATCCTGGGACCAGCTACATCCTGGGCTGTGCTGGTCATGTGACATCCTGGAACCAGCAGTGGCGGTTCTTGCCACGGGCAAGCAGGACTTTTGCCCGGGGCGCCGCCTTCCGGAGGGCGCTGGCGCCATCCGGAGGGCGCCGCACCGTGGCAAGATCCGCCACTGCTGCCCGCTGTGTCCCCCGTCCGCCTCCGCTGCCCGCTGCCGTCCCCGTCCTCCTCTGCGCCTCCTGTGAAGGGAACTAGACGCTATGCGTCTAGTTTCCCTTCGTGGAGAGTAACTGCTGAGCGGTGCGCGATGACGTCATCGCGCACCGCACAGCAAAGGTCCTCTCCACGAAGGGAACTAGACGCATAGCGTCTAGTTTCTCTTCGTGGAGAGGACCTTTTGCTGTGCGGTGCGCGATGACGTCATCGCGCACCGCTCAGCATTCAAGCGGCGCTTTCAATGTACAGGGGGCGTGACTCACCACGCCCCCTGTATTAGGCCACGCCCCTTTCCTGCCCGGGGCGCTCTGCTCCCTTGAACCGGCCCTGGGAACCAGCTACAGGGGCGTTCTCATGTTCTCATCCTGTACACCTATTGTATTAGCACCATATGGTGCAAGACGCCTGGAGCAACTCAGACGCTCTGCCACAGGTAGCAATTTTCCAAACTTTAAGGGTCTTAACTCAGTGTACAAAGTACTGAACATGGAATTTAAAAAAATTTGCCCCAAAGGAATTGGTATAAAGTAGAATATTAAGCATAACAATGCGTGGAGAGAGTCACATGCACTGTATACGCCATGCATTGTTATGTTTAATATTCTACTCTACACAATTCCTTTGGGACAAAAATAACTAATCCCAATTACAGTACTTAGGGGGTCATTACGACCTAATCGCACGCTAGCTATTTTTTGCAGCGCTGCAATCAGGTTAAAACTCGGCAAAACTGTGCATGTGTATGCACTGCAATGCGCAGGCGCGTCGTACGGGTACAAAGCAGATAGGTGCTGGGCGATGGATTTAACGAAGAATCCATTCGCACAGCCGATCGCAAGGAGATTGACAGGAAGAAGGCGTTTATGGGTGAAAACTGACCGTTTTCAGGGAGTGGTTGGAAAAACGCAGGCGTGTCCAACGTCAGATCCGGGACCGGACAGGCTGCAGTGGTCGCAGCGGCTGAGTAAGTTCAGACCTACTCAGAAACTGCACAAAGCTTATTTGTACTGCTCGGCTGCACATGCGTTCGCACACTTGCAAAGCAAAAATACACTGCCCCATAGGCGGTGACTATCTGATCGCAGCAAAAAATAGCTAGCGTGCGATCAGGTAGGAATGACCCCCATAATATGGTGCTAAGTGTCTGATTCAGATATGTACGGCACTGCACAGCAACAATGGTAATGCAGCAGGAGGCAGCTGTAGGGAAAATACACCTCCAGTAGGCATGGCAGATCCGAGTGCTGTGTTCCATAAGCCGAAGCTTACTCAAGCTGGCTGTCGGAACTCCTCTCCCGCAGCAAGGAAGTCTGCGGCAGAGAGGTGCAGACCCTTGGCTCAATATGCCCCCGTTTTGTAGAATATCATGCTGCAGCTAAGGGAGGACTCGTTTTGAACCTGCACAGAGTTGTCTTGCGCAGTTCCCACTCCATCGGGATAGTGCGTAACCCATTGTCCCATAATACTGAAGAGGGGTATCACACATTTAAGATTAAGTCGCATTCTGCGGCTAAGTGGCAAAGTCTGTGGAGCGCTAAATGTGGCTATGTCAGGTGTATGCTGGTGTCTGTAGGTCTGGGCCCCTCGCTTACCTGGGCTCCTTGTTTTCTGCTCAAATCAGTGCAGGGTTATTCAGGGCCCATTGCCACATGTGTGGGTATAAAACATTCACCTATTCTGGTCTTGTATTCTAACCACGCAGGATGGGTAAACACATTACCACATGTCTGGAGAAGTAGAGGTTATGCCCATTGCAGAATGTGCGGGCACCTTCCAGCGGGATCAGTATAATTTACCTACAATCAAAATCCCAATGGTCAAAATACAGACAACAATTAACAGATGGTCAAAATACAGACATCTGAAATGTCGACAAGTCAAAAAGTCACCACGAGCGCTTCAAAATTTTTGGGTGTTTATGTCGACATGGACACCATGTAAGTGTACCGCTTCCCCGGCACACTATTATATTCCCCCTCCACGTCCACTGGGATAGTAAAGTATGAGCAAGTCTGTTTCAATGAAAACAATGACAAAATCGTGTCGATTTTTTGGACCTGTCGACATTTTAAATGTCGGTATTCTGACCATCTGTCAATGGTTGTCGGAATTTTGACCGTCGCGATTTTGATTGTAGGTAAATTGACTGCATCCCCTTCCAGCTATTGATACGGAGTAAAATAAGGTACTACTGTGCCTAAGAACACAGGGGGTAATTCCAAGTTGATCGCAGCAGGAATTTTGTTAGCAGTTGGGCAAAACCATGTGCACTGCAGGTGTGGCAGATATAACATGTGCAGAGAGAGTTAGATTTGGGTGGGGTGTGTCCAATCTGCAATCTAATTTGCAGTGTAAAAATGAAGCAGCCAGTATTTACCCTGCACAGAAACAAAATAACCCACCCAAATCTAACTCTCTCTGCACATGTTATATCTGCCCCCCCTGCAGTGCACATGGTTTTGCCCAACTGCTAACAAAATTCCTGCTGCGATCAACTTGGAATTACCCCCACAGTGTGGTTTACAGAGACAGAGTATTGCTGCTTTCAGTGTCTCAGCCAGTGGGATGTGTCTCTCAGTGACAAACAGAGATATATATATATATATATATATATATATAGATATCCAAGAAAGAACAGCGGCACTCGAGGATTTAGGTGAAGCAATCAATTTGTATTCAAAAAGATGATTACATAAAAGCCAACGTTTCGGGGCTTACATGCCCCTTTGTCAAGGTGTGTGCATTGCTATTACCACAGAAGGACCCTTTGAAGAAGTCAGTTGTGACGAAACGCGTTGGGCTCCCTGTGGTGACTCCCTTGCCTATTTTTAAAGAGTTAAGTCAGAACTTCCTTACCTTTTTACAAAGACCTTTTATGTTTATGTTTTTATGTTTTTATTAATAGTCTGGAGTACGTTTTATGTTGTAACACGCTTTTATGTGATATTAAAGCTTGCCTGTTTTATTATATATCTTTTGGCTTTTAAAATCTATTTCTAAGTATTTTTAACTATTATTTTTAAAAAACATAAGTCGCCGGTACCCTTATTCCCCCCATTTCTATACATTTCCCAGCAGTACTGTACCAGTACTGCATTCTTAAGGGTTGGCAAACACCTTCTAGAGAGGTTACGTGTGTTTTTATCAGCAATTCTGTTTTTTTATATATACTATACTGAGAACCCACCCCACAAGTGGCGCTGTGTCATTCCACTTCTTTCACATATACATATATATATATATATATATATATATATATATATATATATATATATATATACATATATATATACATATATATATATATATATATATATATACATACACACACATACATACATACATACATACACACACACACACAACATTAAGCACCAGAGACAATCCAGCCAACGGAAAGCACACGTACGCACCTTCAGATCTCTGTGCATCAGCCCTTTGCTGTGTAAAAACTGAACAGCTTCTGCGATCTGCAGAAATATATGGAGGCTTTCCGTGCGCGGCCTGTCCTCCAGAGTGTACCGCGCCTCCATCCAGTCCTTCAGGTTCTCCTTACGGCACAGCTGCATCTGAATATAGAGGTACACCTTAGGAGAGCTGGGATTTAGCTTCTCAGGAGTATTTTTGGTTAGGTCCAAGTTTAAGGTCTTTGGTCTTGGAGGAGAAATGGACAAAGTACTTGCAGAGGTGGGTTTACTGTCACTGGAGTCCTTGGTCCCAGAGTCTCTTTGAGAAAACTCACTTGTTGTCACAACAACGGAAACGTCTGTTCTATTGTCTACATTTGATGCGTTGTCGCAACCAGAGTCCTCGAAGACGATGGATGATGAGGTTCTCTCATGTAGCCCAATATCCATTCGTCGGTGACCCCAATGTCCATAGTGAGTCCCCACGTCCTCATCACCCACCATACTGTGCTCCAAATCACCGTCTGTAAGGTAATGGTCCTGCAGGTTCACAATGGCATCTTCTGATTGGTTGTACTCCCCTTCGGTAGGAAAGTGGAAAGGAGAGGAGTGCCTCCGGGGTCTTCCTGAATCAATCGCAACAAATGGAGTGGACAGGGAGCTCATACTCTCCGATGAAGGCGTGATGACTTCTACCTGCTCTTTCATGGAGTACGGGTCTGCACTCCGAACCTTCACAGACAGCCCATCCACAGGGGTCGGGGAGCTGAAGGGCCAATCCGTGCTGGAACAATAAATAAATATAGGTCAAAACAAATGATTAAGATAACGACCTACATAATGTTCATTAAAACATGTTCTCTTTCATGCAGACAGGAGGATGCAGGGAATTCAGTTTGCAACCCATCTGTACGACATTTGATCCTTTGCAAAAAGACCTATGGGTTTATTCTTTCCTATTGAAAAGACACTACATTCGCAGAGTAACTGAATAGGTTGAGACGAGCTCATACCTTCCATCTTTCAGCCACAGTTCATCCATCTGTTCTTGCCATAACTCGGGGGGTTCTTCTCGCCACGCATTGAAATAGCGCACGATTCCAGAGTGTTCCAGTTTGGCAAGAGCCTTCACTTCCCTCATCACCTTCTCTCTGGCCAGTTTCCTGGAAACAGTTCGGAATAGGTCACATATAATGAGTTCTGAGAAGGGCACAATACATGTTAATGAATAAATGTGATACAAGAGATGAGGACTCTGCGGGTAAGCTGACCCGCGTAAGCTGATCGTACCAGAGAAAGAATATCCAATTTGACTATACACGAAGGTGCCAATATCCAGTCACGTGGCCCGATTCATACCAGGATCACTGCGGCTGGTTAATGCAGGCAGAAGAGAACCAGACAGGCCAATAGTGTTACCTTTCAACTGCATTTACAGAGATACAAGGCATTGGTCTGATAATGTTCAATCAGATAGGCGTATAAACAATCTGGTATGGGCGTAGGGCATTACTGCGCACTCTGAGAGATGACAGATTCTAAGGATGAGTCTTATGGTCATGTAGTGGCCCCAGAAAGCCAAAGCCATGAGCGGTCCGTTACCTGTTCGGAAGGCGGATTCTCTTGATCGCATAATTGCAGTCATCTACTTTATTTCTTGCTTCGAACACCACTCCGAAGCCCCCGCGTCCTAAACAGCGAATAGGTTCAAAGTCTGTGAGATACCTGTAATGGGAAGTGCGGTAGAACGACTCACTTAGTGCATTTATGAAGTCACATTCCTATGCCCCAATAAATAAGAGGATTTGCACATTTGCTATTTCTGGATACCTGTGAGAATGGCAGTGACTCATGGAGACAGTATACTATAACCACCCGAGAACAAATATGCACTAATATAAAAGTTGGCAAGGCATGCTGTGACCAAATGACTACCCAAGGACACACGCGTACATAGCTGGTTAACAGAAAGAAGTGATGGGAACCCCATCTAGTAACCAGAGGGTAAATTATTCCCTAAAATACACAAGTTGTAAAATATTTATTTCTGTAGTTTTAAATAGTTACTAATACAGCATTACATTTATACGTCTTGATCATTTATGCATAACAGAAGTATCGGCAATAACGTGTTTGCCAGTTGCCCTAATGCCCTGATTTTTGCAGTAAAGTTTCAGGGGAACAGTTCATACCGCGACACATATCCGCAGCTGTAGTCGCTCCTGTTCTCGCTCATTTCTGCGCTTGTCAGCTCGTATTTATGGTCCGTCTGACACTGGGTCTCAGATTCTTTTCTCTTCTAAACGTAAATTCAAAAAGAACCATATTAATCTTACAATAAAGACTTATACTGAACACCTTAACATCTGGCTGTCTTACACACAAGCTTTACAAACAGTTTCAGAAGAAAGGATTTTATTCCGTGAAGGGAACACTGCTGCTTGGATAAATCTAGGCATATTACAGTGCAACAGAATAACACTGCATGCTTCCATATGGCAAAACAGGCTTATCAGGTTCTGCAGTTTACAGCCAGCTAACAACCACCATTGCACAGCATATCAGTAAGCTAATGAGAGCGGTTTGCTCTAGATTGTATTAAAAAAATATATAATATTATTATGAATAATAATATATATTTTGATAATACTAAATATATATATATATATATATATATATATATATATATATATATATATATATATATATATATATTACACACAAATGCACATTTAAAAAAATAAATAAGTGATTGCGACAAATCAATTAACATTGACTTATTGATTTAACGGTTTCAGTATGATATCCCGGCTGTTGGGATCCCAGCGGCCAGGAGACCAACAGCCGGAACACCGTCGGCAAGCGCAGTGTATACCCTTGCGGGCTCGCCATGCTTCAGGCTCAGTTATATTCTTCCTCGGGTGGTGGCGTAGATCACCACCCGAGTGGGGATTCCAGCTGGAGGTTGGGATTACGAACGCCGGTATTTCACCTGGGTGTTGGGATTCCGGCGTCTACAACCTAACAGCCGGCATAATGAAATCCTACCGATTTAACGCCCAACGGAATATGCTGGCTCTATATAAGACATACAGAGGTGGGACTCCAGGACTAGAGACATGTTACATACCCTGGCCAAGTGCGGATTAGGCTGGAACAGTCTGCGTACAACATAGGTGGTGGCGGTGATGCACAGCAGGATGGTGCCGACAATCTCCTTCCACCAAGGCAGAAGCACAACGGGATCTTTCTTGCGAGGGTTCTTGTAGTTTGGGTTCTCCAAAATTCCAACCGTGATCTGTGTTCCACGTGTGCTGCGCTCTCTCTTGTAGTATGGCAGGTAATAGCCATTGTCTGGGGAGGAGGAGACTATATTAGAGATATACAGTATGGAATTCAATCTTCTCATGTACCCACAAGGGTGTCAGAGACAGATTAGGTCGATGGAGGAGTCTCCAAACTGTTTAAAAGCATTAGGCCTATAAATACAAAAACCCCACAAAACTTTATGGGCACTTGAGTTAACCTAACACACGTTGCAGCAAACACTTGGCGTAAGAAGAACATAAATGTTGATAAACCCTGCACTAATCTTCTGGATGTACACCAACACCTCTAGCCCCTCTAGTACGGTGATCAAGGATGACACATCCAGCTCCAGATTTAGTGTCAAGCCCTGAGACCATCTTCGGTTGGAAGGAGGAAACCATGCCTCCATCCACATACAGAAGGATAAGGGGTTCAAATGCAACATCTTACCAAGGAGCTCTGCGCATGGTATTCTGAATTCTACGTTTCCACAAGGAATTAAACAAATAAATACATACAAACTAGCTTCCACAGTGAGGGCCAACTAATCTACAATAAAATATGCATATTGCAGAGACATGCACCTTACAGAATGCTCACAGGTGGCCCCTTCCTGAGGTTACTTGCAAGCAAAGGGCAGCCACGGGGGAAGGAGGACAACCTACAGGTACAACACTGTGCACCAGCAAGGCGGAGGAGATTTGGCTCTTAATGCATGGCCTCTTAAGAAGCAAACATAACGATAAGGAGCACGTGGGAACACAGTGGGGTCCACAGAACTCCTCTGCCACATTCCTAACATAAAATACATTACTAATAGCATAAAGATGTATGGCCACCACCTATGTGCTCTGGGAAAATAAAAAACCTAGACACGAGCACTAGGTACTGGGAGGAGTTAGAGAGGGGTGGAGACACCCTCTCTTCACACACATTTCACATGCTGAATACAACACATAACTGGACAGGATCAGGTGGGACTGGGAGGAGCTAGAGAAAGAGGAGGTGCCATCATCCGTTCCAGTTGTCACATGCAGATCACAACACCCAACTGGACAAAAATTACTGGGAGGAGTTAGAGAGAAGGAGGAGGAGCCACCATCTATTACAATTCAATGCTACATGCTGATTACAACACACAACCGAATACCGCAGATCAAATGATTTTCTTTATGGAGAATTACACCAACAGACAACATGGCATGGATGGTGCACAAGGACAATGGTCAGTGTACAGGGTGTCACACAGCAAGGTATGTACCCATAGTCAGAGCCGGCAGATGCTGGGCAGGATGTGCAGCCCGGCTGACCGCTGCAACAATGTGCTCTGGAGGTCCTTGCTTTCCAAGTCGGGGGTCGCCTCCTGTCTTTGCTAGAAATGAGGTATAACATCAGGAGAACTGAACGCTCAATCACTGTTTATTGCTATGGCTGAAAGGGTCAGCGCCATTATAATAGGATTTTAATACCTACCGGTAAATCCTTTTCTCTTAGTCCGTAGAGCAGGCATGTCCAAACTGCGGCCATCCAGCTGTTGAGAAACTACACATCCCAGCATGCCCTGATACAGCTTTAGCATTCTCTGACAGCAAAACTGTGTCAGGGCATGCTGGGATGTGTAGTTTAACAACAGCTGGAGGGCCGCAGTTTGGACATGCCTGCCGTAGAGGATGCTGGCGATGCTTCAAGAACCATGGGGTATAGACGGGATCCGCAGGAGACATGGGCACTTTAAGACTTTGAATGGGTGTGAACTGGCTCCTCCCTCTATGCCCCTCCTCCAGACTCCAGTTATAGGAACTGTGCCCCAGGAGACGGACATTTCGAGGAAAAGGATTTATTTATTGTTAAACTAAGGGTGAGATACATACCAGCTCACACCACAAACACGCCATACAACATCGCACTAAACAGAATTCCAGTTAACGGCATGAACAAAATCAGCAACAGGCTGACCATAACTGAAACACAACCTTTGTGTAACACAAGCAATTACTATTAAACAAGTACTGCAGATAGTGTCCGCACAGGGACGAGTGCCCAGCATCCTCTACGGACTAAGAGAAAATGATTTACTGGTGGGTATAAAAATCCTATTTTCTCATACTCCCTAGAGGATGCTGGGGATGCTTCAAGAACCATGGGGTTTATACCAAAGCGCTAGAACGGGCGGGAGAGTGCGGATGACTCTGCAGCACCGATTGACTAAACAAGAGGTCCTCATCAGCCAGGGTATCAAACTTGTAAAACTTCGCAAAGGTGTTTGATCCAGACCAAGTAGCAGCTCGGCAAAGCTGTAATGCCGAGACCCCTCGGGCAGCCGCCCAGGATGAGCCCACCTTTCTGGTAGAATGGGCTTTCACCGATTTCGGTAACGGCAATCCTGTTGTAGAATGAGTCTGCTGAATCGTATTACAGATGCAGCGTGCAATAGTCTCCTTGGAAGCAGGAGCCCAATCTTGTTGGGAGCCCACAGGACAAACAGAGCCTCTGTTTTCCTAATCTGAACCATTCTGGCGACATAGATTTTCAAAGCTCTGACCACATTGAGAGACTCGACTCTGCCAAGGCGTCAGTAGCCACTGGCACCACAATAGGCTGGTTTACGTGGAACGATTAAACCACTTTTGGCAGAAATTGCTGACGAGTTCTCAACTCCACTCTAACTGCATGGAAGATTAAATAAGATTTTACTCACCGGTAAATCTATTTCTCGTAGTCCGTAGTGGATGCTGGGAACTCCGTAAGGACCATGGGGAATAGACGGGCTCCGCAGGAGACTGGGCACTCTAAAAGAAAGATTAGGTACTATCTGGTGTGCACTGGCTCCTCCCACTATGACCCTCCTCCAGACCTCAGTTAGGATACTGTGCCCGGAAAAGCTGACACAATAAGGAAGGATTTTGAATCCCGGGTAAGACTCATACCAGCCAAACCAATCACACCGTATAACTCGTGATACTATACCCAGTTAACAGTATGAAATATAACTGAGCCTCTCAACAGATGGCTCAACAATAACCCTTAGTTAGGCAATTACTACATACAAGTATTGCAGACAATCCGCACTTGGGATGGGCGCCCAGCATACACTACGGACTACGAGAAATAGATTTACCGGTGAGTAAAATCTTATTTTCTCTGACGTCCTAGTGGATGCTGGGAACTCCGTAAGGACCATGGGGATTATACCAAAGCTCCCAAACGGGCGGGAGAGTGCGGATGACTCTGCAGCACCGAATGAGAGAACTCAAGGTCCTCCTCAGCCAGGGTATCAAATTTGTAGAATTTAGCAAACGTGTTTGCCCCTGACCAAGTTGCAGCTCGGCAAAGTTGTAAAGCCGAGACCCCTTGGGCAGCCGCCCAAGATGAGCCCACTTTCCTCGTGGAATGGGCTTTTACGGATTTAGGATGCGGCAATCCAGCCGCAGAATGCTCCAGCTGAATTGTGCTACAAATTCAGCAAGCAATAGTCTGCTTAGAAGCAGGAGCACCTATTTTGTTGGGTGCCTACAGGATAAAAAGCGAGTCAGTTTTCCTGACTTCAGCCGTCCTGGAAATATAAATTTTTAAGGCCCTGACTACGTCCAGTAACTTGGAATCTTCCAAGTCCCTAGTAGCCGCAGGCACTACAATAGGTTGGTTCAAGTGAAAAGCTGATACCACCTTAGGGAGAAACTGGGGACGAGTCCTCAATTCTGCCCTATCCATATGGAAAATCAGATAAGGGCTTTTACATGACAAAGCCGCCAATTCTGACACACGCCTGGCCCAAGCCAAGGCCAATAACATGACCACTTTCCACGTGAGATATTTCAAATCCACAGTTTTAAGTGGCTCAAACCAATGTGATTTTAGGAAACTCAACACCACGTTGAGATCCCAAGGTGCCACAGGAGGCACAAAAGGGGGCTGAATATGTAGCACTCCCTTTACAAATGTCTGAACTCCAGGCAGTGAAGCCAGTTCTTTCTGGAAGAAAATCGACAGAGCCGAAATCTGGACCTTAATGGAACCCAAGTTTAGGCCCATAGTCACTCCTGACTGTAGGAAGTGCAGAAAACGACCCAGCTGAAATTCCTCTGTTGGGGCCTTCCTGGCCTCACACCACGCAACATATTTTCGCCAAATACGGTGATAATGGTTTGCGGTTATTTCTTTCCTGGCTTTTATCAGCGTAGGAATGGCTTCCTCCGGAATGCCCTTTTCCTTTAGGATCCGGAATTCAACCGCCATGCCGTCAAAAGCAGCCGCGGTAAGTCTTGGAACAGACAGGGCCCCTGCTGTAGCAGATACTGTCTGAGCGGTAGAGGCCATGGGTCCTCTGATATAATTTCTTGAAGTTCTGGGTACCAAGCTCTTCTTGGCCCATCCGGAACCACGAGTATCGTTCTTACTTCTTATTATTCTCAGTACCTTTGGTATGAGAGGCAGAGGAGGGAATACATAAACAGACTGGTACACCCACGGTGTCACTAGAGCGTCCACAGCTATTGCCGCAGGGTCCCTTGACCTGGCACAATATCTAGTTTTTTGTTTAGGCGGGACGCCATCATGTCCACCTGTGGCTTTTCCCAACGGTTTACCAACAGTTGGAAGACTTCTGGATGAAGTCCCCACTCTCCCGGGTGTAGGTCGTGTCTGCTGAGGAAGTCTGCTTCCCAGTTGTCCACTCCCGGAATGAACACTGCTGACAGTGCTAAGACGTGATTTTCCGCCCATTGGAGAATCCTTGTGGCTTCTGCCATCGCCATCCTGCTTCTTGTGCCGCTCTGTCGGTTTACATGGGCGACTGCCGTGATGTTGTTTGATTGGATCAGTACCGGCTGGTTTTGAAGCAGAGGCCTTGCCAGACTTAGGGCATTGTAAATGGCCCTCAGTTCCAGAACATTTATGTGTAGGGACGACTCCTGACTTGACCAAAGTCCTTGGAAATTTCTTCCCTGTGTGACTGCCCCCCAGCCTCGAAGGCTGGCATCCGTGGTTACCAGGACCCAGTCCTGTATGCCGAATCTGCGGCCCTCTTGAAGATGAGCACTCTGCAGCCACCACAGTAGAGATACCCTGGTCCTTGGAGACAGGGTTATCAGCCGATGCATCTGAAGATGCGATCCCGACCACTTGTCCAAGAGGTCCCACTGAAAGGTTCTTGCATGGAACCTGCCGAATGGAATTCTGCTTCGTAAGAAGCTACCATTTTTCCCAGGACTCGTGTGCAGTGATGCACCGATACCTGTTTTGGTTTCAGGAGGTCTCTGACTAGAGATGACAGCTCCTTGGCTTTCTCCTGCGGGAGAAACACTTTTTTCTGTTCTGTGTCCAGAACCATCCCCAGGAACATTAGGCGTGTGGTAGGAACCAGCTGTGACTTTGGAATGTATAGAATCCATCCGTGCTGTTGTAGCACTTCCCGAGATAGTGCTACTCCGACCAACAACTGCTCCTTGGACCTCGCCTTTATAAGGAGATCGTCCAAGTACGGGATAATTAAAACTCCCTTTTTTCGAAGGAGTATCATCATTTCTGCCATTACCTTGGTAAAGATCCTCGGTGCCGTGGACAGTCCAAACGGCAGTGTTTGGAATTGGTAATGGCAATCCTGTACCACAAATCTGAGGTACTCCTGGTGAGGATGGTAAATGGGGACATGTAGGTAAGCATCCTTGATGTCCAGGGATACCATGTAATCCCCCTCCTCCAGGCTTGCAATAACCGCCCTGAGCGATTCCATCTTGAACTTGAATTTTTTTATGTATGTGTTCAAGGATTTCAAATTTAAAATGGGTCTCACCGAACCGTCCGGTTTCGGTACCACAAACAGTGTGGAATAGTAACCCCGTCCTTGCTGAAGTAGGGGCACCTTGACTATCACCTGCTGGGAATACAGCTTGTGAATTGCCTCTAGCACAGCCTCCCTGCCTGAGGGAGTTGTCGGCAAGGCAGATTTGAGGAAACGGCGGGGGGAGACGCCTCGAATTCCAGCTTGTACCCCTGAGATACTACTTGAAGGATCCAGGGATCCACCTGTGAGCGAGCCCACTGATTGCTAAAATTTTTGAGGCGGCCCCCCACCGTAACTGGCTACGCCTGTGGAGCCCCCGCGTCATGCGGTGGACTTAGAGGAAGCGGAGGAAGAATTTTGATTCTGGGAACTGGCTGACTGGTGCAGCTTTTTCCCTCTTCCCTCGTCTCTGTGCAGAAAGGAAGCGCCTTTGACCCGCTTGCTTTTCTGAAGCCGAAAGGAATGTACCTGATAATACAGTGCTTTCTTAGGCTGTGAGGAAACCTGAGGTAAAAATTTTCTTCCCAGCTGTGGCTGTGGATACGAGGTCCCAGAGACCATCCCCAAACAATTCCTCACCCTTATAAGGCTCTATGTGCCTTTTAAAGTCAGCATCACCTGTCCAGTGTCGGGTCTCTAAAACCCTCCTGACAGAATGGACATTGCATTAATTCAGGATGCCAGCCGGCAAAATATCCCTCTAAGCATCCCTCATATATAAGACGTCTTTAATATGCTCTTATGTTCGCAAAATAGTATCCCTGTTTGACAGGGTCACAAACCACGCTGCAGCAGCACTATCTGCAGGTCTCAGTCTAGTACCCGAGTGTGTAAATACAGACTTCAGGATAGCCTCCTGCTTTTTATCAGCAGGTACCTTCAAAGTGGCCGTATCCTAAGACGGCAGTGCCACCTTTTTTGACAAACGTGTGAGCGCCTTATCCACCCTAGGGGATATCTCCCAGCGTAACTTATCCTCTGGCGGGAAAGGGTACGCCATCAGTAACTTTTTAGAAATGACCAGTTTCTTATCGGGGGAACCCACGCTTTTTCACACTTCATTCACTCATTTGATGGGGGAACAAAACACTGCCTGCTTTTTCTCCCCAAACATAAAACCCTTTTTTAGTGGTACTTGGGTTAATGTCAGAAATGTGTAACACATTTTTTATTGCCGGGATCATGTAACGGATGTTCCTAGTGGATTGTGTATATGTCTCAACCTCGTCGACACTGGAGTCAGACTCCGTGTCGACATCTGTGTCTGCCATCTGAGGGAGCGGGCGTTTTTGAGCCCCTGATGGCCTTTGAGACGCCTGGGCAGGCGCGGGCTGAGAAGCCGGCTGTCCCACAGCTGTTACGTCATCCAGCCTTTTATGTAAGGAGTTGACACGGTCGGTTTATACCTTCCACCTATCCATCCACTCTGGTGTCGGCCCCACAGGGGGCGACATCACATTTATCGGCATCTGCTCTGCCACCACATAAGCTTCCTCATCAAACGTGTCGACACAGCCGTACCAACACACCGCACACACACAGGGAATGCTCTGACTGAGGACAGGACCCCACACAGCCCTTTGGGGAGACAGAGAGAGTATGCCAGCACACACCAGAGCGCTATATAATTTAGGGATTAACACTATATTGAGTGAATTTTTCCCAATAGCTGCTTGTATATACAATATTGCGCCTAAATTTAGTGCCCCCCCTCTTTTTAACCCTTTGAGCCTGCAAACTACAGGGGAGAGCCTGGGGAGCTGTCTTCCAGCTGCACTGTGAAGAGAAAATGGCGCCAGTGTGCTGAGGGAGATAGCTCCGCCCCTTTTTCGCGGACTTTTCTCCTTTTTTATGGATTCTGGCAGGGGTATCTATCACATATATAGCCTCTGGGGCTATATATTGTGATATATTTGCCAGCCAAGGTGTTTTTATTGCTGCTCAGGGCCCGGGCCCCCCCCCCCCCCCCAGCACCCTCAGTGACCGGAGTGTGAAGTGTGTATGAGGAGCAATGGCGCACAGCTGCAGTGCTGTGCGCTACCTTGGTGAAGACTGATGTCTTCTGCCGCCGATTTTCCGGACCTCTTCTTGCTTCTGGCTCTGTAAGGGGGACGGCGGCGCGGCTCCGGGAACGAACACCAAGGCCAGTTCCATGCGGTCGATCCCTCTGGAGCTAATGGTGTCCAGTAGCCTAAGAAGCCCAAGCTAGCTGCAAGCAGGTAGGTTCGCTTCTTCTCCCCTTAGTCCCTCGATGCAGTGAGCCTGTTGCCAGCAGGTCTCACTGTAAAATAAAAAACCTAAAATAAAACTTTCTTTCTAGGAGCTCAGGAGAGCCCCTAGTGTGCATCCAGCTCGGCCGGGCACAGAAATCGAACTGAGGTCTGGAGGAGGGTCATAGTGGGAGGAACCAGTGCACACCAGATAGTACCTAATCTTTCTTTTAGAGTGCCCAGTCTCCTGCGGAGCCCGTCTATTCCCCATGGTCCTTACGGAGTTCCCAGCATCCACTAGGATGTCAGAGAAAATAGGGGCTTTTGTGAGACAAAGCCGCCAATTCAGACACCCGCCTTGCGGATGCCAAGGCCAACAGCATGACCACTTTCCAAGTAAGGAATTTCAACTCAACCTTATGCAAAGGTTGAAACCAATGAGATTGTAGGAACTGCAACACCACATTAAGATCCCATGGTGCCACTGGGGGCACAAAGAGTGGTTGGATGTGCAGCACGCCCTTCACGAAGGTCTGAACTTCTGGAAGGGAGGCCAATTCTTTCTGAAAGAAAATAGATAAGGCCGAAATTTGTACTTTAATGGAGCCTAACTTTAGGCCCGCATCCACACCTGCTTGCAAAAAAAATGGAGCAAACGCCCTAGCTGAAATTCTTCCGTAGGAGCCTTCTTGGATTCACACCAAGACACATATTTTCTCCAAATATGGTGGTAATGCTTCGCCGTTACTTCTTTTCTAGCCTGAAGTAGTGTGGGAATGACTTCACTGGGAATACCCTTTCGGGCTAGGATTTGGCGTTCAACCGCCATGCCGTCAAACGCAGCCGCGGTAAGTCTTGATACACGCACGGTCCTTACTGTAACAGGTCCTCTCGTAGAGGAAAAGGCCAGGGATCTTCTATGAGTAATTCTTGAAGATCTGGATACCAAGCCCTCCTTGGCCAGTCCGGAACAATGAGGATCGCCTGAACCTTTGTTCTTCTTATCATCTTTATCACCTTCGGAATGAGTGGAAGTGTAGGGAACACAGACCGACTGAAACACCCACGGTGTCACCAGGGCGTCCACCGCTATTGCTTGAGGGTCCCTCGACCTGGAACAATATCTCTGAAGTTTCTTGTTGAGGCAAGACGCCATCACATCTATTTGAGGAATTCCCCAACGACTTGTCACTTCTGCAAAGACCTCTTGATGAAGACCCCACTCTCCTGGATGGAGATCGTGTCTGCTGAGGAAGTCTGCTTCCCAGTTGTCCACTCCTGGAATGAAGACTGCTGACAGAGCGCTTGCATGTTTCTCCGCCCAGCGAAGAACTTTTGTGGCCTCCGCCATCGCCGCTCTGCTCTTTGTTCCGCCCTGGCGGTATTTGTACGTCACTGCTGTTATGTTGTCTGACTGAATCAAGATGGGCAGACCGCGAAGATGTTCTGCTTGCCGAAGGCCGTTGTAAATGGCCCTTAATTCCAGAATGTTGATGTGCAGACAAGCTTCCTGGCTTGACCCTTTTCCCTGGAAAATTTTCCCCCTGTGTGACTGCTCCCCAGCCTCGAAGACTTGCATCCGTGGTCACCAGGATCTAATCTTGGATCCCGAACCTGCGTCCCTCTAGGAGATGAGAACTAGGGAGGCCAATCCCGGGATCGGCGGGATCCCGGGATTTGGGCCCAAAAATGCCGGGATTTGAATCCCGGGATTGGAGCCTCCAATCCCGGTATTCAAGGGATTACAGTGCGAATGTGCGGGAGGGTTGGAAGCGGCGCGGGAGGGCGGGTGGTTGCCGCTCCGGACACCCCCCCTCCACGACACGGCATTATAGTGTTCTCTCACCTCCCCTGTCCTGGACATACACTGCTTACCTGGGCCGGCCAGGTGAGCAGTCTATATCCAGGACAGGGGAGGTGAGAGAACACTATAATGCCGTGGAGGGTGGGTGTAGGTAGTGGTGCGGGCACCCGCCTGTCAGTGTCTGCGCACGCCTTTGCCTACCCCCTCCCTACCTCCCGCACCGCTACCTACACCCTCCCTCCAGCGCTGCTCCCTACATCTTTCACTGGTGCCTACTGCAATCCCGGGATACCGGGAATCCCGGGATTGACCGTTTTTCAATCCCGAATCCCGGGATTGAAAAAACAGCCCGGGATTGGCCTCCCTAGTGAGAACTGTGCAGCCACCACAGGAGAGATTCTGGTCCTGGAAGATAGGATTATTTTCCGGTGCATATGGAGGTGAGACCCTGACCACTTGTCCAACAGGTCCCACTGAAACACCCTGGCATGGAACCTGCCAAACTGAATGGCCTCGTAGGCCGCCACCATCTTCCCCAGCAACCGCGTACATTGAAGAATCAACACTCTTGCCGGTTTCAGAATCTGTTTTACCATGTTCTGTATTTCCAGAGCCTTTTCCACTGGAAAAAAAAAAAACTCTGTAATTCTGTATCCAGAATCATACCCAAGAACGACAGCCGTGTTGTCGGAACCAACTGCGATTTTGGCAAGTTTAGGAGCCAACCATGTTGTTGCAGAATTGTCAGGGAGAGCGTAACGTTTTTCAGTAATTGCTCCTTGGATCTCGCCTTTATCAGGAGATCGTCCAAGTACGGGATAATTGTGATTCCCTGCCTGCGCAGGAGAACCATCATTTCCGCCATAACCTTGGTGAAAATCCTCAGAGCCGTGGACAGACCAAACGGCAGCGTCTGAAATTGGTAATGACAATCCTGAACAGCAAACCTTAGATAAGCCTGATGTGGAGGATATATGGGGACGTGTAAGTAGGCATCCTTTATGTCGACCGACACCATAAAATCCCCCTCCTCCAGACTGAAGATCACTGTTCGGAGAGATTCCATCCTGAATTTGAATTTTTTTCAGATAGAAATTGAGGGATTTTAGGTTCAGAATCGGTCTGACTGAGCCATCTGGCTTCGGGACCACGAACAGGC
Organism: Pseudophryne corroboree; assembly: GCF_028390025.1. Taxonomy (NCBI): domain Eukaryota; kingdom Metazoa; phylum Chordata; class Amphibia; order Anura; family Myobatrachidae; genus Pseudophryne; species Pseudophryne corroboree. Next base: position 1,170,058,153 of record NC_086444.1, read on the forward strand.
TCGAATAAAAGCCTTCCCCCTGTTGTGACGGGGGTACCGTGACAAGGACTTGATTTTGACACAGCTTTAGTATTGCAGCGCAAACTACCTCTCTTTCTGGAAGAGAAGCTGGTAAGGCCGATTTGAAAAATCGGTGAGGGGGCACGTCTTGAAACTCCAAACTGTAACCTTGGGTTACTATTTCCGATACCCAAGGATCCAGGGCCGAGCGAACCCAAACCTGACTGAAGAGTTGGAGACGTGCTCCCACCGGTGCGGACTCCCGCAGAGGAGCCCCAGCGTCATGCGGTGGATTTGGTAGAAGCCGGGAAGGACTTCTGCTCTTGGGAATTTGCCACAGCCTGTGACCTTATTCCCCCTCCTCTTCCTCTCGTAGCAAGGAAGAAAGACCCTCGGCCTTTTTTGTATTTATTGGGCCGAAAGGACTGCATCTGATAGTGGGCCGTTTTCTTTTGTTGTGCAGGAACATAAGGTAGAAACGATGACTTACCCACGGTAGCTGTAGATACCAGGTCAGTGAGGCCGTCACCAAACAAGACACTACCATTGAACGGCAGAGACTCCATAGCCTTCTTAGAGTCAGCATCAGCATTCCATTGATGAATTCACAATGCCCTCCTAGCCGAGACCGCGATGGCATTGGCCCTTGATCCCAAAAGGCCAATATCCCTCGCAGCTTCCTTTAGATAGGCTGCAGCGTCCCTGATATGACCCAGAGCCAAAAGCACGCTGTCCCTGTCCAGGGAATCCATATCAGATGACAAGTTATCTGCCCACTTTTCAATGGCGCTACTCACCCATGCCGATGCCATGGCAGGCCTGAGCAGCGTACCTGTAGTGACATAAATGGATTTTAGTGTATTTTCCTGCTTACGATCCGCAGGATCCTTCAGGGCTGCCGTGTCAGGAGACGGAAGCGCCACCTTTTTGGACAGACGCAATAGAGCTTTATCCACCGTGGGGGTTGACTCCCACTTTTCCCTGTCCCCAGAGGGGAACGGATATGCCACCGGAATTCTCTTGGGAACCTGTGACTTCTTGTCAGGATTTTCCCAAGCTTTTTCAAAAAGAGCGTTCAGTTCATGAGAGGGAGGAAACGTCACCTCAGGTTTCTTTCCCTTAAACATGCAGACCCTAGTATCAGGAACAGCAGGGTCTTCCGTGATATGTAATATGTCTTTTATCGCCACAATCATGTACTGAATGCTCGTAGCCAGTTTAGGATTCAATCTGGCATCACTATAGTCGACACTGGAATTAGAGTCCGTGTCGGTATCTGCTATCTGGGTAAATGAACGCTTCTGTGACCCTGAGGGGGTCTGAACCTGTGATAATGCATCCTCCATGGATTTTCTCCATGTCTGGTTCGGAGACTCAGATTTATCCAATCTTTTGTTCAATCGAGCCACATTAGCATTCAAAACATTTACCCAATCAGCCGTCGGCGGTGCAGACACGGTCACTCCCACAGCCTTTTCTGTCCCCACTCCAGCCTCCTCCTGGGAAGAGCACTCAGCCATGTCGACACACGCGTACCGACACCCACAAAACACTGGGGCTATAGGGGATAGACCCACAGCAAAGCCTGTTAGCTGGCAGAACTCCCTCTGTGTTTCGCTCACAACCCAGCGCCTATCCCGGTTCTGAAGCGTGTAATATACTGCCCAGACCTGTTAGCGCTTTTAATATCAATAAAATAGCACCAAATCAACTGTGCCCCCCCCCCCCCGTTTTGCACCCCGAAACTTGTACAGCAGTGTGGGAGGCCAGGCTCAGCATCTCTGCAGCTGTGAAGAGAAAATGGTGCTGGTTAGAGCTAAGCCACGCCCCTTTAATGGCGCGCTTCAGTCCAGCTTATTTTTATATATTTATACTGGCGGGGGTCTGTATTTAGTGCCCAGGCACTGTATACTCTTATGCCAGTTGCTATTGAGGTTTTATGCTGCCCAGGGCGCCCCCCCTGCACCCTGCAGTGCCGTTTCGTATGTGGGAGCATGGCGCGCAGCGCGGCCGCTGCGCGGTACCTCAAAAGCCGTCACTGAAATCTTCTGCCGTCACTGAAGTCTTCAGATCTTCTTCTAATCACCCGGCTTCTGACTTCTGGCTCTGCAAGGGGGGCGACGGCGCGGCTCCGGGAACGAGCATCTAGCCGTACCTAGCGATCAGACCCTCTGGAGCTAATGGTGTCCAGTAGCCTAAGAATCAGAGCCTTGAAACTCACAGAAGTAGGACTGCTTCTCTCCCCTCAGTCCCACGATGCAGGGAGCGTGTTGCCAGCAGTGCTCCCTGAAAATAATAAACCTAACAAAGTCTTTTTTCTGAGAAACTCTGGAGAGCTTCCTCAGTGTGCATCCAGTCTCACTGGGCACAGAATCTAACTGGAGTCTGGAGGAGGGGCATAGAGGGAGGAGCCAGTTCACACCCATTTAAAGTCTTAAAGTGCCCATGTCTCCTGCGGATCCCGTCTATAACCCATGGTTCTTGAAGCATCCCCAGCATCCTCTAGGACGTATGAGAAAAATGGATTACAGAGTATGTTATGTTTGAGCACTAAATAAAAAAATATATATAAAAAATAAAAAGTCACAAATTTTCTCAACCTCATGCAACACACCAAAGGTTTAGCTGCAACTTCCAGGCGCACAATCAGATCTAGGGATGCGCAAATGTCATAACACCTGCGAAACCTTTAGCAAGTCCTTTCTGAATGCTGGTGGCAGTGCTGTGTCTGCGGAAGTAGCAATGAAGCTGCTTCCACACCAAGGGGAGGAAACCCAGAGTCTATGTAATGTAACCAGGTTGTACAGTAGGTGGCACCTGGAGAGTCTAAGATATATTGTGCGGGTTTAGCGATCAGATTCTAACTATTTTCTTCTAGAAGGTGCTAATTAAAGTCAGAAGTAGATCTGATTGGTTGCTATGGGCAACAGCTCCACTTCTGTAAAACTGCTCTATCAGTACATATATCCCTAGGACCCATAGATGTTACCATCATTTCCTCCGCTGTTGCAATCTATAAAAAGCTAACAGCAATGGACCACGAAACTTGTCTCTGCCTCCTCTGTGTGATCCACACACTTACCATAGGGATACTGCAGCACAGACAGTGCGCCATTGCTGTATTCTTCATGGGAGAACTTGTCGTTGCTGAGGCACTTATCAAACTCGTCTGAACCAACCAACACCGGAGTCCTGGAGGGAGAGTCTGAGGGTGGAGAACAGAATTATTATTATATTATAATCAGTTATTTATATAGCACACACATATATCGCAGCACTTTACAGAGAGAGTATTTGGCCATTCACATCAGTCCCTGCCCCAGTGGAGCTTACAATCTATATTCCTACCATATGTACACGCGCACACATTCACACTAGGGTTAATTTTGTTGGAAGCCAATTAGCCTATTAGTACATTTTTGGATTGTGGGAGGAAACCCACGCAAGTACGGGGAGAATATACAAACTCCACAGAGTTAGGGCCATGGTGGGAATCGAACCCATGACCTCAGGGCTGTGCTGCCCTATCAGGTTTCTAAATATTACTGTGCAGCCATTTCTCTATTTAGCCAAACTGTATCAGGTGCAGAATAAATCACACAAACCTGAAAACGCACCGTTACATACTGTATAGAATACACATTAACAAAAAACAAAAAAACAAACAAACAAACAAACAAACACACACCTTTTAATAGACCAAAGAAACATAAAAAAACAAAAACAAAAAAGGGAAATAAATAAATAACTTTTGTTTGCCAAATAATGCAAGGAGCTTACAGCCACAAGGAATGCGTCTTTAACGAGGACGCCAACTGCAGCGTGTATTGGTTAAGAGTGGGCGTGGCTAAATGACCATCCCATCTGACATGCTTCTGCGCATAAACCACCAGTTTTGGATGCACACTATTAAATGAAGCAGGTGCTTACGAATTAAAGGCTTCCATTTGATCCTTGGCAGGGAAATGATGCCTTGGCCGTCCTTCATGGTGTCCAACGCAGTTGGATTAATTGGGAATTTTTCAGATGGTCGGACAGATGCTTGCAGATACAGCTGTCCCCGGAACATTCCTAACATGTAAATGGAATATAACAAGGCGTCACTCACAGAAACAGGCAACTGCTTGTGCCCAAAAGATGCTGAAGAAAACAGTGGAAGTGACTGGATAACAATGAATGGAGTGTATACTAAAGGTTATTAACATCATATTTAAAATAAATGGATTATTTTCTATATTGTGATAACAGCGAGTGATACAGTCAGTGACATAGCCAATCAGATTTACACACACAGAAAGAGCACAGAGACATCCATTTCTACGCAACAGAGATCCAGCCCCCATGGCGGCATGTTGCATCTTCTCCGCCCCCCCCCATTCTAATTCAACTGCAGAGGGGCGGGGCTACATGAGATCTTTGTCTCATTAGAACCTGCTGCATCGGCTTAGATTTGAGCCATGAACACAGCCTACCGCAGGCATTCCCAACCACGGTCCTCGAGGCACACTAACCGTGCAGGTTTTAGTGATATCCAGGCTTGAACACAGGTGACTAAATTAGTAGCTCAGTTATTTTGATTTAACCATCTGCGCTGCAGCCTGGATATCACTAATGCTGCTTTCACATCTCAAAACCTGCTTTTGAAACGGTACTTTAAACGGTTCTTAAAATGGGTCTGAGCAGTTAAACCCCCTTCACATCGCATGTTGTAACCAGTATATTACCATTTCATTACCGTTTTGGTACCTTTCACACTGAACCCGTTTCACCCATACAAAACAGTGGTTGTCATTTTAAATGTTTATTTCCTGCTTCTGCCTGGTGACATCACACATGGAGACAGCCTATCACCTTCTGGGGCTTGCAAATACCGTTTCAGACCCTTTCACCCTGCACAATTAAACGGGTCTGAAACGGGTAGGACCCTGCTTTTTTACCGTTTCAAAATACCGGTATTTCGTAAACGGTAAATTGAAGGTGACCCTTTCACATCGCAGCTCGAACCGTTTAGGAGGCCAGTAAAAATGGCAAATTACCGTGTACAAGCTGCGGTGTGAAAGGGGTATTATACCTGCACTGTTGGTGTGCCTTGAGGACCGTGGTTGGGAATGCCTGGCCTACCGTATGTAACCATTTAAACCCAGATAAATGACTGTATTCCTACCTCACTGATATCACTGGACCCTACTCCAATAAATAACAGACTTTAAAATTGCTGTTTGCATGGAGATTGTGTTTCACCACTCTTTAAAAAATAAATATGTCTTCTTACACGAGATGAGTGACAGAAGAGCATTATAACCATATCTCCATGAACGAGTGGATCAGGTGTGCATTCAGTCAGCACCTGATCATCAGTGCGGAGAAGACATTCAGTTTAACGTCAGGACACACATGAGATTATATTTAAAACTACTCTTATTATATTAAGTCTAAAAAGAAAAATTGGGCATAGCGGGTTAAATATACCACGACTAATTTTTTAGATTTAGGATTATAGGATGTCCACCCAAAATGTATTTTTCCAATCAGAGGCTCTTTAATAAATTGTGAAACACTGTTCGGGTTAAGAAAACAGAAATAGGAAGAACTTTAAAAAAAAGGACAGTCATATTACGGCCTGCAGACACGTTCCCCATCTATCAGTGTGTAGCGTAGACTGCGCTCACTATTAAGACTACTTCATGACATATTATACAGTACAGGTGACAGTATCCTGCTATATACACTCAAGGCTGACACATATACTAATGTTTACATGCTGAGGTCCCTCTTTCCCCAAACGGGTGGGGTGTGGTATGTTAGAAAGAATAGACTTAGGTCAACAGTGTCTAGGTCGACCACTATTGGTCGACAGTAAGTAGGTCGACATGGTTTCTAGGTCGGCAGGGACGCTAGGTCGACATGTACTAGGTCGACATGAGTTTAAAAAAAAAAAAATGGTGTCGTCTTCTTCGTAGAGTGACGTAGAACCCCAATTAGTGCACCGTGTCCTGTCACATGGCTCGCCATGCTTCGGGCAAGGTGCCTCGCTGCGCTCGGCACAGGTTACCGTTCCCAATTGTAGTCCACGTGGATGGTAAAGTATGAAAAAGTTCAAAATTTAAAAATAAAATAAAAAACAATTTGAAAAAAAAACTCATGTTGACCTAGTACATGTGTTAACCTAGAGTCCCTGTGAACCTAGAAACCATGTCGACCAACTTACTGTCGACCAATAGTGGTCGACCTAGAGACCGGATCCCCCCCAAACACATAATGTATGATTCATGGGGACCCATACAGTCAGTCAGATATCTTGTATCCCACATACCCAGGTAGAAACTGGACTCCGTAGCTCCTCTTGCAGCCTCCACAATGTCCTCATCATCCTCCAAGATCTCATCATTTGACGAGTAACTCGTGTCATCAAAGAGACTGATAGGAATGACTTTCCCATCTCTGACTAACCAGGCGGAGGCTATCGGGGTGCAGAACTAGGAGGAAGCAGAACAATGGTGAAACATAATACACAACATGTAAAGATACACGGATTGGGGAATAAAAACACAAAGTACGGGGTAATGACAGCCGTCTACTGTAACACAACATCACAACATACAGCTCCAGTTACAGAGGTAAGTGCACATCCTACATACAGTCACAGACCCTTCATACCTGGTGTTCCCACTCCAGGTGACCAAGCTGCCTGTTAAAGGCCATGACTTTCCAGTCTGCCACAGAGACCTTAATGAACATGTCCTTCGTCCCGGCTTCCTGCTCGTCAATGTCAGAAATTATTTTAGACTCATCCGTGCTAGCGCTGGATTCAATGTGACCTTCAATGAAACCCACGCGTGGCTCAACGTCTGGGATGTAGCGCAGCTCAAAGTGCCCAACGCTGAAGTTCCACCTGAGGAACAAGAGACGTCACACAAGTTCACATATTCCGTAGCACAAAAAGCATTACAGGGGTGAGGAGAGAGAATAGGATGGTTTATAAATCCATTAGAACGCAGGTTTGTTTGTTTTTTTTAAAAGAAAGTATTATCAAGCACCCAACCTACTAACCCACAATGTCTACCCACAGCTCTGTTTGGATAAGTGCGCCTCAAACTGAGTAATGACACGTTACTGCCGGCCACTTTTCATAGCATTGATTGGCTGACCGCACGGGAACCAACACTCTTAGCCAAGAAGCACTTCCCTATTTATTCAGTAAACTGGTATTATGTGCTAGCACTGTTACTAGTGCACATTGCTCGTCCATGAGGGCCGGGATTTTTCGTTTTATTTTACTGAAGACGCTTGGATGGAAAACGGAAGAGGTTTGGAGAGTACAAGTTTTCTTTCAATAAAGGAAATCCCCATTCAGCGTGCAATTCGGTATTTAATTATTTTCTTGATGGACGCACTACAGGTGCCAGTGGGCCGTTAATGTTCAGGCATGTTGGCAATTGTTGTTCCACAAGTGCCGGGGAAGGCCTGCTGGTACCTGCAGTGCAACTGTAACGAACAATTATTTTTTATTCATCCCTTTCTTTTCTTTTAAACCTACAGTAATGAAGCCTGCCCAGATCATACTCATTATTTATTAATATTACCAGTTATATGTATAGCGCACACATATTCCGCAGAACTTTACAGAGACTATTTGTCCATTCACCTCAGTCCCTGCCCCAGTGGAGCTTCCAATCTATATTCCTACCACATGTGTACACACACACACACACACACACACATTAGGGTTAATTTTGTTGGGAGCAATTGACCTACCAGTATATTTTTGGATTGTGGGAGGAAACCGGAGTACCCAGAGGAAACCCACGCAAGTATGGGGAGACTATACAAACTCCACACAGTTAGGGCCATGGTGGGAATCCAAACCATGACCTCAGTGCTGTGAGGCAGTAATGCCCATTTGTGCAGTGATTCTATACGGGGGGGGGGGGGGGGGGGGGTTCCCTCTGGTTTTGAACTTCTAAGCAGTTGGTTTTGAAGTGAAGGCTCAAAGACGACAGCAGAGTTTTTGACACTGAAAGCCGACGGTTTGTAATTATTGTTTAGACACAAACAGAGATAACAGTCAATATAGGTCGGGTTTGGCTTAGTAAATTTACCCCTTGATGAGGTGGTACCAAGGATTTATTACTATCAAACATAAGAAAGCCCAAATATATGGGGAAGACTACAGGATTCAAGCAGAGACAAAAACGGGTGACAATGTACTGTAATTCCCTCACATCTCCTGGTGGGTGCAGTATGGCTGACCGGCGGTCAGGAGACCGCTGTTCAGCATACCGACGCTGGGATCCTGGCAGGGAGGGGCGAGTGCAGCAAGACCCTTGCGGGCTCGGTGGCGACCACGGGTTCTATTCCCACTCTATGGGTGTCGTGGACACCCATGAGTGGAAATAGTCCCTGTTGGTCGGCATGCCGACCATTGGGATAGTGAGGGGGCGGGATGTTGGTGGAGGTCATGTGACAGGCGTTCTCATGAATACCACCCCTGCAGGTCATAAACAGAGAGTTGGGGCTGGGAGACTGCCACATGACTGCATCCATAAACAGATATAGGCATGTTCTTCACTAACTGCACTTACACGCACAGAATCAGATAAAGATGCAGATTAAGTCCAGGACATGACCTTTGACTGCCTCATAATGGAAGGGTATTTAACTGGCATCAGGGGAGAAGACAAGAGGTTGGATTTTACCACCTACACTTACCAGACCAGCTTGAGACATTATATTAGTGGATGTTCTAACTAATAATGCGGAATAAATTAATGATTATTGTTTATAAACTCAAAAAAATAAACAAAATTAACAGCGAGAAACAATAATTGCAACGCCCTCCCCACCCCAAAAAAAATAAATCAATCAATAACTTATGTCAGAGAGCGTTTCTTACTTCTCGCTGCCACTGCGAGGACCCACAGCGCGCACAGTTTTCTGTTTTCGGTGCAACAGGAGAACATCATCCTGCTCACCCTCCTCTTCATTCCAGCGACGGCAACCCATAGCTGAGCAAACGTACTTTACCTAGAGGCGCGGGCACACAGCATGGTTACATATACTGTTTATCAGCTAATGGTTTTACATTAGTAAACTATACAACCTAGAGTTGCACTTTATTTGAAAACACAAACAAAATATATCCCGACAGTCAGCTCTGGTTCCCCCACACAAGGAAACCCCACAGTTATGCTAGTTAGGGAAAAGAAACAACTTAAAATGTTAAAAAAAAAAAAAAAAAAATGTATGTAAACAAAAATAAATGGTAAATTCTTTAACATTAAACAAAGCCAAATGCAGGCTGCTATTATAAACACCAATACACTGTTTCTCATGCAGTACTTGTAGTAAAGAATATACTTCAGCGTACAATAAATGGAATGACAGCTACAGCAGCCATAAAACCTGTGTGAGCGGGGTAAGTAAGATCACGCCATGATCCACTGGTAGTCTGATTTAATGGGTGTAGTATGGTATGCCGGCGGCCGGGCTCCCGGCAGCCAGCATACCGACCGCCGGCATACCGACAGCGTGGCGAGCGCAAATGAGCCCCTTGCGGGCTCGCTGCGGGTACGGTGGCGCGTATTTATTCTCCCTCCAGGGTAGTCGTGAACCCCCAAGAGGGAGGAAAAGTGTCAGTATGCCCGCTGTCGGGATTCCGGCGCCGGTATTCTGTGCGCCGGGATTCCGGCGCCGGTATACTGTGCGCCGGGATACAGACAGCCGGCAAACTGAAGACCACCCGATTTAATGACCTAGCAGTTTACATTCAACTAAGTATGCATACACATTGACCCAATATTGCAGCCCTGGTACAGGAGTGATTTTCAAAAACCACATATAAAATCTTAGTATACACGTTGCTAGGCAACAAATCACATAACTACAGGAAAGTGTTTATAGGCTTCTTAACCACTTAACTTACTATTTTTCCCTTCAAAACTGTTAATAACATTGTTTTTTAAAATGTACTTTATTTAATAAAGTTTAAAAAGTATTTTTTTAAATATTTAAACATTATATTATGCACATCTGCAGAATGGATCTCCTCATCAAAAACGGAGGGACAGGGTGGGACGGCGCAGTTGCATGAAATCTGACCATGCCAGTTAAGTGGTTAATAATTCTGAAGCACTGTTAGAGTTAAGAAAACAGAAATAGGAATAACTTTAAGCCACTTTTATACTTCAGTTCATTGAAAAAAAGGATTTCTGGTACTCTGAGACCAGGAGAAGGACTTGCTCCGAGAGAATCTGCCCAGGAATCTTGTTCGGCCTGCGTAAGCTCACCTTGCCAGTGGTGGCGCCGAGACCATAGGTTGTAAGGGACTTTCCCCCAACTAATACAACATCATCGCCAAATTTATACGAGGACTCCAGGAGAGACTCCACTGTAAAAGGCACAGCCTCCATGCTTTCTCTGTCCCGATCCCACTGAAAGAGATCTCCGTCCAAAGAGGGAATGATCATTTTATTGCCAAACACCTAAAGAGAGAAAGGAAAGGCGTTATATATACTGTGTTCTGGAATCAATCTTACAATCTACTCTCTTACACCACAACTTCCGCAAGCTGGCAAGTCTAGAGCCAGCCATACATGGCCTCAGTAGCCTAGCGAAAGGCTCAGTGGCTCACATTGTCACAGACCACCAGGCAGCCGGATCTCTTCCAAGTTTCTGCATAAAAAACAACCGGCTAATGATCCAAATTGTCTAGCCTGGGAGGGGGGGGGGGGGGGGAGGCTACCTGTGGAACTACACATCTCCGCATGCATTGCCACAGTTTTAGCAGAAGCAAACAGCAAAACTGAAGCAGGGCATGTTGGGATGTGTAGTTGCACAGCAGCCGGAGTACCAATGTTGCCTACCCTTGGTCTAGCCCAGGGATGGGGAACCTTCGGCCCTCCAGCTGTTGTTGAACTACACATCCCAGCATGCCCTGCAACAGTTTTAGCATGGCCAAATAGCAAAACTGTAGCAAGGCATGCTGGTATGTGTAGTTCAACAACAGCTGGAGGGCCGAAGGTTCCCCATCCCTGGTCTAGCCAATATTACAGCATGTGGCCAATTAGTGAGGAAAGCTTCCAGTGATAACAGTAAGTGATCAATGGGGATTTCTTCCAAGACTTTCGGATGCCTTTAAAACACATCTAAAAAGACTTCCTCAAGGACAGAATGTAAAGGAGGAATGAATAACTTCTTCATTTTCTTGTTTTGGAGGCCAAACTGGTCTTAATAAATCTGCATCATTATCGTTTATGCTGATAAAGGGTCAGGTTGGTTAGCAAAAAAAAAAAAAAAAAAAAGCACGCTAATGGCCAAAACCATACTGCACTGCAGGTGGGGCAGATGTAACATGTGCAGAGAGAGTTAGATTTGGTTGTGTGTGTTCAACCTGATATTTAAATTGCAGTGTAAAAATAAAGCAGCCAGTACTGTATTTACCCCGCACAGAAACAATCTATACTACCCAAATCTATCTCTCTGCACATGTTACATCTGCAGTGCAGTATGGTTTTGCCCATTAGTGTGCTTTTTTTGGTTTGCGAACAAACCTGAATAACCCCCAGAGCCCATAAAGTTAGAGAAAGAAGCTCAGCACTGGGGATCTGTAAAGCATTACTTTGCACACGTGCATTGTATAAAAAGTAAAAAGCACGCACACACACAAGCCACAATTGTTCCTGACCTGCAGATTCATTCTATTAACCCTTTAGGCTGCAAGCAGGGATATTTTATTTGTCTCAGCCAGGGAAGCAGTGTAATGAGATGTACATAATTTATCACACTCCTTCACAGCAAAGAAAGGAAAAAGTCCGCAGACGTGACCTACTAAACCAAAACCCAAGACAAAACGGTTGTTGTTACAAGGGTTCCCAGTAAGAGTGTTGGTTATTCGTTAGTACAATATTGTATCTTCTCCTCTTCAGGGAGCTACAACATTCATTATAGGCCACACTGGCTGTTAAACAACTCTGGGAGACAACAGTTATAGTTCATTAAAAAGTAAAAAGAATTAAGAAAAATACTAATTATTTCCAATTATTTGGTGTCCGATGAACACTACAGAAAGAGAGAGCAGCGAGCTACATAGGTCATTCATTAAAGAAATAATTTAGAGTAAGAATTCTACCCAGATGCCCCCACACAGTAATTACATGTATGAATATTTATGAATGGGACCGCTGAGGCAGCGTGATGCTTGGTGCAGAGAAGCAGGGGGGGTGGGGGGGGGGGGGGTGAAGGACACAAGGAGGGAAGGAGGGGGGGGGGGGGGGCGGGAGAGACGCTGCAGGTGAAGGATGACATCAGCCCCTCTGTATCAGCATTACCTCACCTCCTAATCTGTGAGTCACACAATGTGGGTCATGCAGCAGATTACCAGCTCCGAGACAGGAGAGTAAACACACATCACTGCCGCCTCAGGGTCACACCACCATACAGCCATAATTAAGCTGCTCGACAGGCAGGGATATAGAGATGAGGCATGTTCCCATCAATAGAAAGACAACAAGGCTTGAGGGGATAGATATTGCTAATCCATGAATCGGGTGACTAGTGTGAACCAATGCAATCTCCGATCCACACGTGCTCAGAATGTGGAGTGACTTCCCATAGGGGTAGCCAATCCGGTCCTCGGGGATCCATAGCAGTTCACGATTTCCAGACTAACTCAGTGGCGGAACTTGTGAGTAGTGGGCCCAGGTGCAAACATTTAAACTTGGGCTCCCTCCTCCACCCCAACCCAAGTTCACAATAATAAAGAAGGAGATAAAGGCGCATAAGATACATAGACAACCTCTGCTAAAGTGATCTGTTCGCTGCTCCCAAAAATCAGGGTATTAGCGACCGTGTGGGCCCAAAAGATAGAAGAGAAGAGTAGGGAGCGCAAACAGAAAAATTGTAGTATTTAAAAACTAAAAATGTATTGTATTAAAAATGTAATAAAGAAATGACCTATAAAATAGAATTAATACAGACTGAATTACTAATGCATTTGTATAAGCACATCTACCATTTGCAATAAACAAGTGAACAAGAACAATGTTTAATACTGAACAGTAAATAGGATCCTCGAGGTAGATATCAATTATGAAAAAGACCATATGGTATAAAAGGGTGTGGTTCATCAAATCGACAGTGTCTAGGTCGACAATGTTTAGGTCGACCACTATAGGTCAACAGTCACTAGGTCGACATGGATGGAATGTCGACAGGGTTTCTAGGTCGACATGTGCTAGGTCGACAGGTCTAAAGGTCGACATGAGGATTTTTCTTTTTTTGGTGTTGTTTTCTTCGTAGAGTGACCGGGATCCCAAATTAGTGCACCGCGTCCCCTCGCATGGCTCGCTTCGCTCGCCATGCTTCGGGCATGGTGCCTTCGCTCCGCTTGGCACACTTTACCATTCCAATCGTAGTCCACGTGGATCGTTAAGTATGAAAAAATTCAAAAAAATAAGATTTTACTTACCGATAAATCTATTTCTCGTAGTCCGTAGTGGATGCTGGGACTCCGTAAGGACCATGGGGAATAGCGGCTCCGCAGGAGACAGGGCACAAAATAAAAGCTTAAGGATCAGGTGGTGTGCACTGGCTCCTCCCCCCATGACCCTCCTCCAAGCCTCAGTTAGGATACTGTGCCCGGACGAGCGTACATAATAAGGAAGGATATTGAATCCCGGGTAAGACTCATACCAGCCACACCAATCACACCGTACAACTTGTGATCTGAACCCAGTTAACAGTATGATAAACGCAAAGGAGCCTCTGAAAAGATGGCTCACAACAATAATAACCCGAATCTTTGTAACAATAACTATATACAAGTATTGCAGACAATCCGCACTAGGGATGGGCGCCCAGCATCCACTACGGACTACGAGAAATAGATTTATCGGTAAGTAAAATCTTATTTTCTCTGACGTCCTAGTGGATGCTGGGACTCCGTAAGGACCATGGGGATTATACCAAAGCTCCCAAACGGGCGGGAGAGTGCGGATGACTCTGCAGCACCGAATGAGAGAACTCCAGGTCCTCCTCAGCCAGGGTATCAAATTTGTAGAATTTAGCAAACGTGTTTGCCCCTGACCAAGTAGCTGCTCGGCAAAGTTGTAAAGCCGAGACCCCTCGGGCAGCCGCCCAAGATGAGCCCACTTTCCTTGTGGAATGGGCTTTTACTGATTTTGGCTGTGGCAATCCTGCCACAGAATGTGCAAGCTGAATTGTACTACAAATCCAACGAGCAATCGTCTGCTTAGAAGCAGGAGCACCCAGCTTGTTGGGTGCATACAGGATAAACAGCGAGTCAGATTTTCTGACTCCAGCCGTCCTGGAAACATATATTTTCAAGGCCCTGACAACGTCAAGCAACTTAGAGTCCTCTAAGTCCCTGGTAGCCGCAGGTACCACAATAGGTTGGTTCATGTGAAATGCAGAAACCACCTTAGGTAGAAATTGAGGACGAGTCCTCAATTCCGCCCTGTCAGAATGAAAAATTAAGTAAGGGCTTTTATATGATAAAGCCGCCAATTCTGACACACGCCTGGCTGAAGCCAAGGCTAACAGCATCGACACCTTCCATGTGAGATATTTTAAGTCCACAGTGGAAAGTGGTTCAAACCAATGTGACTTTAGAAAACTCAACACCACATTGAGATCCCAAGGTGCCACTGGAGGCACAAAAGGAGGCTGTATGTGCAGCACCCCTTTTACAAATGTCTGAACTTCAGGTACTGAAGCCAGTTCTTTCTGGAAGAAAATCGACAGGGCCGAAATTTGAACCTTAATGGACCCTAATTTTAGGCCCATAGACAGTCCTGTTTGCAGGAAATGAAGGAAACGACCCAGTTGAAATTCCTCTGTAGGGGCCTTCTTGGCCTCACACCACGCAACATATTTACGCCAAATGCGGTGATAATGTTTTGCGGTTACGTCCTTCCTGGCTTTGACCAGAGTAGGGATGACTTCTTCTGGAATGCCTTTTTCCCTCAGGATCCGGCGTTCAACCGCCATGCCGTCAAACGCAGCCGCGGTAAGTCCTGGAACAGACAAGGCCCCTGCAGTAGCAGGTCCTTTCTTAGAGGTAGAGGCCACGGTTCGTCCGTGAGCATCTCTTGAAGTTCCGGGTACCAAGTCCGTCTTGGCCAATCCGGAACCACGAGTATAGTTCTTACTCCTCTCCTTCTTATGATTCTCAGTACTTTTGGTATGAGAGGCAGAGGAGGGAACACATACACTGACTGGTACACCCACGGCGTTACCAGAGCGTCCACTGCTATTGCCTGAGGGTCCCTTGACCTGGCGCAATATCTGTCCAGTTTTTTGTTTAGACGTGACGCCATCATGTCCACCTTTGGTTTTTCCCAACGGTTTACAATCAGGTGGAAGACTTCTGGGTGAAGTCCCCACTCTCCCGGGTGAAGGTCGTGTCTGCTGAGGAAGTCTGCTTCCCAGTTGTCCACTCCCGGAATGAATACTGCTGACAGTGCTATCACATGATTTTCCGCCCAGCGAAGAATCCTTGCAGCTTCTGCCATTGCCCTCCTGCTTCTCGTGCCGCCCTGTCTGTTTACGTGGGCGACTGACGTGATGTTGTCCGATTGGATCAACACCGCCTGACCCTGAAGCAGAGGTTTTGCTTGACTTAGGGCATTGTAAATGGCCCTTAGTTCCAGAATGTTTATATGAAGAGACGTTTCCAAGCTTGACCACAGGCCCTGGAAATTCCTTCCCTGTGTGACTGCTCCCCAGCCTCTCAGGCTGGCATCCGTGGTTACCAGGATCCAATCCTGAATGCCAAATCTGCGGCCCTCTAGTAGATGAGCACTCTGCAGCCACCACAGGAGAGACACCCTTGTCCTTGGCGACAGGGTTATCCGCTGATGCATCTGCAGATGCGATCCGGACCATTTGTCCAGTAGATCCCACTGAAATGTTCTTGCATGGAATCTTCCGAATGGAATCGCTTCGTAAGAAGCCACCATTTTCCCCAGGACCCTCGTGCACTGATGCACTGAGACCTGTCCTGGTTTTAGGAGGTTCCTGACTAGCTCGGATAACTCCCTGGCCTTCTCCTCCGGGAGAAACACCTTCTTCTGGACTGTGTCCAGAATCATTCCTAGGAACAGTAGACGTGTCGTTGGAATCAGCTGCGATTTTGGAATATTTAGAATCCACCCGTGCTGACGTAACACTACCTGAGATAGTGCTACTCCGACTTCTAACTGTTCCCTGGATCTTGCCCTTATCAGGAGATCGTCCAAGTAAGGGATAATTAAAATGCCTTTTCTTCGTAGAAGAATCATTTCGGCCATTACCTTGGTAAAGACCCGAGGTGCCGTGGACAATCCAAACGGCAGCGTCTGAAACTGATAATGACAGTTTTGTACTACAAACCTGAGGTACCCTTGGTGAGAAGGGTATATCGGGACGTGGAGATAAGCATCTTTGATGTCCAGAGACACCATATAGTCCCCTTCTTCCAGGTTTGCTATCACTGCTCTGAGTGACTCCATCTTGAATTTGAACCTTTTTATGTAAGTGTTCAAGGATTTCAGATTTAAAATTGGTCTCACCGAGCCGTCCGGCTTCGGTACCACAAACAGCGTGGAATAATACCCCTTTCCTTGTTGCAGGAGGGGTACCTTGATTATCACCTGCTGGGAATACAGCTTGTGAATGGCTTCCAAAACTGCCTCCCTGTCGGAGGGAGACTTTGGTAAAGCAGACTTCAGGAAACGACGAGGGGGAAACGCCTCGAATTCCAGTTTGTACCCCTGCGATACTACCTGTAGAATCCAGGGATCCACTTGCGAGTGAGCCCACTGCGCGTTGAAATTCTTGAGACGGGCCCCCACCATATCCGAGTCTGCTTGTAAAGCCCCAGCGTCATGCTGAAGACTTGGCAGAAGCAGGGGAGGGCTTCTGCTCCTGTGAAGCGGCTGCATGGTGCAGTCTTTTTCCTCTTCCTCTGCCCCGGGGCAGAAAAGAATGGCCTTTTGCTCGCTTGTACTTATGGGAACGAAAGGACTGAGTTTGAAAAGACGGTGTCTTTTTCTGCTGATGTGGAGTGACCTGGGGTAAAAAGGTGGATTTTCCAGCCGTTGCCGTGGCCACCAGGTCCGATAGACCAGCCCCAAATAACTCCTCCCCTTTATACGGCAATACTTCCATGTGCCGTTTGGAATCCGCATCCCCTGACCACTGTCGCGTCCATAACGCTCTTCTGGCAGAGATGGACATAGCACTTACTCTTGATGCCAGGGTGCAAATATCCCTCTGTGCATCACGCATATATAGTAATGCATCCTTTAAATGTTCTATAGTTAACAAAATATTGTCCCTATCCAGGGTATCAATATTCTCGGTCAGGGAATCCGACCATGCGACTCCAGCACTGCACATCCAGGCTGAGGCGATTGCTGGTCGCAGTATAACACCAGTATGTGTGTATATACTTTTTAGGATATTTTCCAGCCTTCTATCAGCTGGTTCTTTGAGGGTAGCCGTATCAGGAGACGGTAACGCTACTTGTTTTGATAAACGTGTGAGCGCCTTATCTACCCTAGGGGGTGTTTCCCAACGCGCCCTAACCTCTGGCGGGAAAGGATATAATGCTAATAATTTTTTAGAAATTAGCTGTTTTTTATCGGGGGAAACCCACGCTTTTTCACACACCTCATTTATTTCCTCTGACTCAGGAAAAAATATTGGTAGTTTTTTCTCACCCCACATAATACCCTTCTTTGTGGTACTTGTAGTGTCAGAAAGGTTCAATGCCTCTTTCATTGCCGTGATCATGTAACGTGTGGCCCTACTGGACATTACGTTTGTCTCGTCACCGTCGACACTAGACTCAGTATCTGTGTCAGGGTCTGTGTCGACCCACTGAGGTAACGGGCGTTTTAGCGCCCCTGACGGTGTCTGAGACGCCTGGACAGGCACTAATTGATTTGCCGGCTGTCTCATGTCGTCAACAGTTTTTTGCAAATTGCTGACATTATCACTTAATTGTTTAAATACAATCATCCAGTCAGGTGTCGACTCCCTAGGGGGTGACATCACCAACACAGGCAACTGCTCCGCCTCCACATAATTTTCCTCCTCATACATGTCGACACACGCGTACCGACACACAGCACACACACACCGGGAATGCTCTGATAGAGGACAGGACCCCACTTAGCCCTTTGGAGAGACAGAGGGAGAGTCTGCCAGCACACACCCAGCGCTATATATATATATATACAGGGATAACCTTATATAAGTGTTACTCCCTTATAGCTGCTGTTAATATATTTATTTGCTGCCAAACGTGCCCCCCCTTCTCTTTTTTATCCTGATTCTGAAGCAGGACTGCAGGGGAGAGTCAGGGAGCCGTCCTTCCAGCGGAGCTGTGAGGGAAAATGGCGCTTGTGTGCTGAGGAGATAGGCTCCGCCCCTTCACGACGTCCTTATCTCCCGCTTTTTTGTGTAAAATGGCAGGGGATTAAAATACATCCATATAGCCCAGGAGCTATATGTGATGTATTCTGTTTTGCCACCTAAGGTATTCTGTTATATTGCGTCTCAGGGCGCTCCCCCCCCAGCGCCCTGCACCCTCAGTGACCGGAGTGTGAAGTGTGCTGAGAGCAATGGCGCACAGCTGCGGTGCTGTGCGCTACCTTAGTCTGAAGACAGGATGTCTTCTGCCGCCGATTTCACCGGACCTCTTCGTCTCTTCTGGCTCTGTAAGGGGGACGGCGGCGCGGCTCCGGTGACCCATCCAGGCTGAACCTGTGATCGTCCCTCTGGAGCTAGTGTCCAGTAGCCTAAGAAACCCGATCCACTCTGCACTCAGGTGAGTCCGTTTCTTCTCCCCTTAGTCCCACGATGCAGTGAGCCTGTTGCCAGCAGGACTCACTGAAAATAAAAAAACCTAACTAAACTTTTATTCTAAGCAGCTCAGGAGAGCCACCTAGATTGCACCCTTCTCGGCCGGGCACAAAAATCTAACTGAGGCTTGGAGGAGGGTCATGGAGGGAGGAGCCAGTGCACACCACCTGATCCTTAAGCTTTTATTTTGTGCCCTGTCTCCTGCGGAGCCGCTATTCCCCATGGTCCTTACGGAGTCCCAGCATCCACTAGGACGTCAGAGAAAAGAAGAAAAAAAAATGTGAAAAACTCATGTCGACCTTTAGACCTGTCGACCTAGCACATGTCGACCTAGAAACCCTGTCGTCCTTCCATCCATGTCGACCTAGTGACTGTCGACCGATAGTGGTCGACCTAGACACTGTCGATCTTCAGACCGGATCCCGGTATAAAAGTCCCCTTGATTTATTGAAAAAGGTCCCTCAAAAGGTGGTGGTACCGCTGTAATGTTCAAATAATAGCATGCATCAGGTACCCGTAGTGATGTGATTCCTGTGATAATAGATGATATCAAGTGCACTTGTTCTTTAAACTAGAATAGGTCTAAATAACTTTGTTGTGTATGGTTGACATCAGACAAAATGTCTTCTTCTCACAATTATAAGAGAGGTATAGTAAACCCAATAAGTGATGAACTCGCGTGGATCCCGGAATGGATGCGGTCATCTGAAAACAGCGTTTTAAGCCGCGGCTTATTGTTGAGATTTGGGCAGAAGGGCAACAATGGATACAAAGTAATTGTTGTTTTTCCAAGGAGCCGAATTCACTGGGAGCAGGGCATACAGACAGATGGTACTGACCAACCCGCGAAAGAGCCTCGTCCAATGTCTGCTCTGTAAAGTGCCGCAGCTGACCGCTTCCTGAGCCACCGAGCAGGCGGCACTGGCGTGGTCCGTGAGCCGCTGGGTGTAGGAGATGAGCTGCAGCTAGCCGTTTCCCGGACCGCCGGGCAAGCGGCACTAGCGTGGTCCGTGAGCCGCTGGGTGTAGGAGATGAGCTGCGGCTAGCAGTTTCCCAGACCGCCGGGCAAGCGGCACTAGCGTGGTCCATGAGCCGCTGGGTGTAGGAGCTGTGCTGCGGCTAACAGTTCCCGGGTTTCTTCAGAGGAATGAACCATTCCTCTGAAGAAACAACCAGTTGTTACGGTCGAGAAACGCGTCAGGAGTGCACTTGATGATATCCATCATCTATTATCACAGGAATCTCATCACTACGGGTACCTGATGCATTGCTATTATTTGAACATTACAGCGGTACCACCACCTTTGAGGGACCTTTTTCAATAAATCAAGGGGACTTTTATACCATATGGTCTTTTTGATAATTGATATCTACCTTGAGGATCCTATTTACTGTTTAGTATTAAACATTGTTCTTATCACTTGTTTATTGCAAATGGTAGATGTGCTTATACAAATTCATTAGTAATTCAGTCTGTATTAATTCTATTTTATAGGCCATTTCTTTATTACAATTTTAATACAATACATTTTTAAATACTACAATTTTTCTGTTTGCGCTCCCTACTCTTCTCTTCTATCTTCAAGTTCACAATATGCCACAAGGTGACAGGGAGAGCAGAGGGTGACATCATAAGGCAGGAGGAGGCAGAGGGTGATGGGTAGGCATTGGGTGATAGGGGTACAAACACAATGTCCTGCTCACTGCAGAGAGGAAGAGGCATGTACCTTGCTTGGGGCAGGAACACAGCGGCCTCTGCTCCGTCTGTGACAGGGGATAAGTCATTACTGATCTTGGCAGCAGTGGGCCCCTTAGTCCTCAGGGGCCCCAGTGGAATGCACCTGCTGCACCAATGGTAGTTCCGCCTCTGGACTAACCGGTGCACATGCATAGTCATTACAAAGTGTCACGCTTGAAAAGATATAGGGGCCCATTTATCGAGATTCAGCTATTTAAAACTCATTGCATATGATAAATGGTTCTGCAGCCAATCATCTCACATCATAACACATGACCGTTAAGAGCGGATTGGCTGGAGCACCAGTTATCATACATAATGGGGCCGATTCAATTGGTCCGCCGTTCAGCTCACATTTTTTTCTCGCAGCCTCCTGAGGTGCCAGAAAAAAAAAAGAAAGAAAAAAAAAAAAAAAAAGTCTTGAAACTCGGGAGTTTGGACACCCAAATCAGGGAGTTTAGGTGGGTTTAGCAGTTTTAGGCAGCTAAACCTAGTCTGTTTGGGCGAGACAGGCACGATATGTTTGGGCGTTCAAAAAGTACCATTTAGACAGGATTTTTAGACGCCCAAATCAAATGAATCGGTTAAATGAGTGTAAATCGCTAAATCTGGTTAATAAATGGGCCCCGTAGATCCTGCATTCCTAACTGACAAATTGTACAGATACACATGAACTGTCAGGGGTCCTTAAGGCCCGGTTAGGCCACCCCTGCCAAAGGGCCTGATGTTATCAGAAACCAAAAGTTCAGCCATTACAACATGTGCAAGTAACAGAAACATATAAATTAATGATTTCTGGAAATACTATACAGTCTATCCACATAAGGCTGCACCCAGCACATTACACAGCGGACAACCCAACCAGTGCCCTGATTACACCAATATGTACATCCCAGTGTGAGCCCCCTTATAAAGTCGCCCATGTCCCCTCCGCCCAATTACGTACCAATTGTGCAACAACCAAAAAATAAGAATTTACTCACCGGTAATTCTATTTCTCGTAGTCCGTAGTGGATGCTGGGGACTCCGTAAGGACCATGGGGAATAGACGGGCTCCGCAGGAGACTGGGCACTCTAAGAAAGATTTAGGACTACCTGGTGTGCACTGGCTCCTCCCCCTATGACCCTCCTCCAAGCCTCAGTTAGGACACTGTGCCCGGAAGAGCGTACACAATAAGGAAGGATTTTGAATCCCGGGTAAGACTCATACCAGCCACACCAATCACACCATATAACTCGTGATAGGAACCCCGGTTAACAGTATGATAACAATGGAGCCTCTGAACAGATGGCTCGCAATAACAACCCGATTTGTGTAACAATAACTATTTACAAGTATTGCAGACAATCCGCACTTGGGATGGGCGCCCAGCATCCACTACGGACTACGAGAAATAGAATTACCGGTGAGTAAATTCTTATTTTCTCTAACGTCCTAGTGGATGCTGGGGACTCCGTAAGGACCATGGGGATTATACCAAAGCTCCCAAACGGGCGGGAGAGTGCGGATGACTCTGCAGCACCGAATGAGAGAACTCCAGGTCCTCCTCAGCCAGGGTATCAAATTTGTAGAATTTTACAAACGTGTTTGCCCCTGACCAAGTAGCAGCTCAGCAAAGTTGTAAAGCCGAGACCCCTCGGGCAGCCGCCCAAGATGAGCCCACCTTCCTTGTGGAATGGGCATTTACAGATTTAGGCTGCGGTAGTCCCACCGCAGAATGCGCTAGCTGAATAGTGCTACAAATCCAGCGCGCGATAGACTGCTTAGAAGCAGGTGCACCCAGCTTGTTGGGTGCATATAGAATAAACAGCGAGTCAGTTTTCCTGACTCCAGCCATCCTGGAAACATAAATTTTCAGGGCCCTGACTACGTCCAGAAACTTGGAATCCTCCAAGTCCCTAGTAGCCGCAGGCACCACAATAGGCTGGTTTAAGTGAAATGCTGAAACCACCTTAGGGAGAAATTGAGGACGAGTCCTCAATTCTGCCCTGTCCGTATGAAAAATTAGGTAAGGGCTTTTATAGGATAAAGCCGCCAATTCTGAAACACGCCTGGCTGAAGCCAGGGCTAACAGCATTACCACTTTCCATGTGAGATATTTTAAGTCCACAGTGGTGAGTGGTTCAAACCAATGTGATTTTAGGAACTCCAAAACTACATTGAGATCCCAAGGTGCCACTGGAGGCACAAAAGGAGGCTGTATATGCAGTACTCCCTTGACAAACGTCAAGTCCCTAGTAGCCGCAGGCACCACAATAGGTTGGTTCAAGTGAAAAGCGGATACCACCTTCGGGAGAAACGGAGGACGAGTCCTCAACTCTGCCCTATCCATATGGAAAATCAGGTAGGGGCTTTTACAGGACAAAGCCGCCAATTCTGACACCCGTCTGGCCGAAGCCAGAGCCAACAACATAACCACTTTCCACGTGAGATATTTCAAATCCACAGTCTTAAGTGGCACAAACCAATGTGATTTTAGAAACTCCAAGACCACATTGAGATCCCAAGGTGCCACTGGGGGCACAAAAGGAGGCTGAATATGCAAGACTCCCTTGACAAAAGTCTAAACTTCAGGCAGTGAAGCCAGTTCTTTCTGGAAGAAAATCGACAGGGCCGAGATCTGGACTTTAATGGACCCCAATTTGAGGCCCAAAGTCACACCTGCTTGCAGGAAATGTAGGAAACGACCCAGATGAAATTCCTCCGTTGGGGCCTTCTTGGCCTCACACCAAGCAACATATTTCCGCCAAATGCGGTGATAATGCTTTGCGGTGACATCCTTCCTGGCTCTGATCAGGGTAGGGATGACTTCCTCCGGAATACCTTTTTCCTTTAGGATCCGGCGTTCAACCGCCATGCCGTCAAACGCAGCCGTGGTAAGTCTTGGAACAGACAGGGACCCTGCTGCAGCAGGTCTTGTCTGAGCGGCAGAGGCCAAGGGTCCTCTGCAAGCATCTCTTGAAGTTCCGGGTACCAAGCTCTTCTTGGCCAATCCGGAGCCACGAGAATAGTTCTCACTCCTCTTCTTCTTATTATTCTCAGTACCTTGGGTATGAGAGGCAGAGGAGGAAACACATAAACCGACTGGTACACCCACGGTGTCACTAGAGCGTCCACAGCGATCGCCTGAGGGTCCCTTGACCTGGCGCAATACCTTTTTAGCTTTTTGTTTAGGCGGGACGCCATCATGTCCACCTGTGGTTTTTCCCAACGGTTGACCAGCATTCGGAAAACTTCTGGATGAAGTCCCCATTCTCCCGGGTGGAGGTCGTGCCTGCTGAGGAAGTCTGCTTCCCAGTTGTCCACTCCCGGAATGAATACAGCTGTCAGAGCTAACACATGATTCTCTGCCCATCGGAGAATCCTTGTGGCTTCTGCCATTGCCCTCCTGCTTCTTGTGTCGCCCTGTCTGTTTACATGGGCGACCGCCGTGATGTTGTCTGACTGGATCAGCACCGGCCGGTTCTGAAGCAGGGGTCTTGCTTGACTTAGGGCATTGTAACTGGCCCTTAGCTCCAGAATATTTATGTGCAGGGAAATCTCCTGATTTGACCACAGTCCTTGGAAATTTCTTCCCTGTGTGACTGCCCCCCAGCCCCGAAGGCTGGCATCCGTGGTCACCAGGACCCAGTCCTGTATCCCGAATCTGCGGCCCTCTAGTAGATGAGCCCTCTGCAGCCACCACAGCAGCGACACCCTGGTTCTTGCCGACAGGGTTTATCCGCTGTTGCATCTGGAGATGGGACCCGGACCATTTGTCCAACAGGTCCCACTGGAAGGTCCTTGCGTGGAACCTTCCGAATGGAACTGCCTCGTACGAAGCTACCATTTTTCCCAGGACTCGTGTGCATTGATGCACCGACACCTGTCCCGGTTTGAGGATGTCTCTGACTAGAGATGACAACTCCTCGGCTTTTTCCACTGGAAGAAACACTTTTTTCTGGTCTGTGTCCAGAATCATTCCCAGGAACAGAAGACGTGTCGTCGGGACCAGCTGTGACTTTGGAATATTGAGAATCCAGCCGTGCTGTTGTAGCACTTCCCGAGAAAGTGCTACCCCCACTATCAACTGTTCCTTGGACCTCGCCTTTATCAGGAGATCGTCCAAGTACAGGATAATTGAAACTCCTTTCTTGCGAAGGAGTATCATTTCGGCCATTAACTTGGTAAAGACCCTCGGTGCCGTGGACAACCCAAACGGCAGCGTCTGGAACGGATAGTGACAGTCCTGTACCACAAATCTGAGGTACTCCTGGTGAGGAGGGTAAATGGGGACATGCAGGTACGCATCCTTGATGTCCAGGGAGACCATGTAATCCCCCTCGTCCAGGCTCGCAATAACCGCCCTGAGCGATTCCATCTTGAACTTGAACCTTTTGATATAAGTGTTCAAGGATTTTAAATTTAAGATGGGTCTCACCGAACCGTCCGGTTTCGGTACCACAAACATTGTGGAATAGTAACCCTTTCCTTGCTGAAGGAGGGGTACCTTGACAATCACTTGCTGTGAATACAGTTTTTGAATAGCCACCAACACTGCCTCCCTGGCATAGGGAGTTGCCGGTAAGGCAGATTTTAGGAAACGGCAGGGGGGGGGGGGGGGGGGGGGAGACGTCTCGAATTCCAGCCTGTACCCCTGAACCCCTGAGATACAACTTGAAGGACCCAGGGATCCACCTGTGAGAGAGCCCACTGTGGGCTGAAATTTTTGAGACGGGCCCCCACCGTACCCGGGTCCGCCTGAGCAGCCCCAGCGTCATGCTGTGGACTTACCGGACGCAGGGGAGGACTGCTCTTGGGAACTAGCTGTGTGTTGCAGCTTCTTTCCTCTACCTTTGCCTCTCGGCAGAAAGGATGAGCCTCTAGCCCTCTTGCTTTTCTGGGGCCGAAAGGACTGTACCTGATAATACGGTGCTTTCTTTTGCTGTGGGGCAGCCGGTGACAAAAAGGTCGATTTCCCAGCAGTAGCTGTGGACACGAGGTCCGAAAGACCATCCCCAAACAGTTCCACCCCCTTATAGGGCAAACCTTCCATGTGCCGCTTTGAGTCGGCATCGCCTGACCATTGCCGAGTCCATAACCCCCTTCTGGCGGCAATGGACATAGCGCTTACTCTTGATGCCAGCCGGCAAATATCCCTCTGTGCATCACGCATGTAGAAGACTGCATCTTTTATATGCTCAAGCGTCAGCAAAATATTGTCCCTATCCATGGTATCAATATTATCTGACAGGGAATCTGACCACGTAGCAGCAGCACTGCACATCCAAGCTGATGCAATAGCTGGACGCAATATAATGCCTGAGTGTGTGTAAATAGCTTTTAGGGTAGCTTCCTGCTTTCTATCAGCAGGTTCCTTCAGGGTGGCCGTATCCGGAGACAGTAGTGCCACCTTCTTTGATAAGCGTGTCAGCGCCTTGTCTACCCTAGGGGGTGTTTCCCAACGTGACCTATCCTCTAGCGGGAAAGGGTACGCTGCCAATAATCGTTTTGAAATTATCAATTTCTTATCGGGGGAAGTCCACGCTTCCTCACACACCTCATTTAATTCCTCAGATGCAGGAAAAACTACAGGTAGTTTTTTCTCACCAAACATAATACCCTTTTTTGTGGTACCTGGGGTATTATCAGAAATGTGTAAAAA
Organism: Pseudophryne corroboree; assembly: GCF_028390025.1. Taxonomy (NCBI): domain Eukaryota; kingdom Metazoa; phylum Chordata; class Amphibia; order Anura; family Myobatrachidae; genus Pseudophryne; species Pseudophryne corroboree. The sequence goes on from NC_086444.1 coordinate 1,170,084,403, forward strand.
TAAGAATTTACTCACCGGTAATTCTATTTCTCGTAGTCCGTAGTGGATGCTGGGAACTCCGTAAGGACCATGGGGAATAGCGGGCTCCGAAGGAGGCTGGGCACTCTAGAAAGATCTTAGACTACCTGGTGTGCACTGGCTCCTCCCACTATGACCCTCCTCCAAGCCTCAGTTAGGATACTGTGCCCGGACGAGCGTACACAATAAGGAAGGATTTTGAATCCCGGGTAAGACTCTTACCAGCCACACCAATCACACCGTATAACTCGTGATATGAAACCCAGTTAACAGTATGAAACAACTGAGCCTCTCAACAGATGGCTCAACAATAACCCGATTTAGTTAACAATAACTATGTACAAGTATTGCAGATAAACCGCACTTGGGATGGGCGCCCAGCATCCACTACGGACTACGAGAAATAGAATTACCGGTGAGTAAATTCTTATTTTCTCTGACGTCCTAGTGGATGCTGGGAACTCCGTAAGGACCATGGGGATTATACCAAAGCTCCCAAACGGGCGGGAGAGTGCGGATGACTCTGTAACACCGAATGAGAGAACTCCAGGTCCTCCTTAGCCAGGGTATCAAATTTATAGAATTTTGCAAACGTGTTTGCCCCTGACCAAGTAGCAGCTCGGCAAGTTGTAAAGCCGAGACCCCTCGGGCAGCCGCCCAAGATGAGCCCACCTTCCTTGTGGAATGGGCATTGACAGATTTTGGCTGTGGCAGGCCTGCCACAGAATGTGCAAGCTGAATTGTACTACAAATCCAACTAGCAATAGTCTGCGTAGAAGCAGGAGCACCCAGCTTGTTGGGTGCATATATGATAAACAGCGAGTCAGATTTTCTGACTCCAGCCGTTCTGGAAACATATATTTTCAGGGCCCTGACCACGTCTAACAACTTGGAGTCCTCCAAGTCCCTAGTAGCCGCAGGCACCACAATAGGCTGGTTCAGGTGAAACGCTGACACCACCTTAGGGAGAAACTGGGGACGAGTCCTCAATTCTGCCCTATCCATATGGAAAATCAGATAAGGGCTTTTACATGATAAAGCCGCCAATTCTGATACTCGCCTGGCCGAAACCAAGGCCAATAACATGACCACTTTCCAAGTGAGATATTACAGATCCACGGTCTTTAGTGGTCCCAAGGTGCCACAGGAGGCACAAACGGGGGCTGAATATGCAGCACTCCTTTTATAAATGTCTGAACTTCATGTACTGAAGCTAGTTCTTTTTGAAAGAAAATCGACAGAGCCGAGATCTGTACCTTAATGGAACCTAATTTAAGGCCCATAGTCACTCCTGCTTGCAGGAAATGCAGAAATCGACCTAGTTGAAATTCCTCTGTTGGGGCCCTTTCGGTCTCACACCATGCAACATATTTCCGCCATATGCGGTGATAATGATTTGCTGTAACCTCTTTCCTGGCTTTAGTAAGCGTAGGAATGACTTCCTCCGGAATGCCCTTTTCCTTCAGGATCCGGCGTTCAACCGCTATGCCGTCAAACGCAGCCGCGGTAAGTCTTGGAACAGACAGGGCCCCTGCTGCCGCAGGTCCTGTCTGAGTGGCAGAGGCCATGGGTCCTCTGATATAAATTCTTGAAGTTCTGGGTACCAATCTCTTCTTGGCCAGCCCGGAACCACGAGTATCGTTCTTACTCCTCGCCTTCTTATTATTCTCAGTACCTTTGGTATGAGAGGCAGAGGGGAGAACACATAAACCAACTGGTACACCCACGGTGTTACCAGAGCGTCCACAGCTATCGCCTGAGGGTCCCTTGACCTGGCGCAATATCTTTTATAGCATTTGTTGAGGCGGGATGCCATCATGTCCACCTGTGGCCTTTCCCAATGGTGTACAATTTTTTGGAAGACTTCTGGAGGAAGTCCCCACTCTCCCGGGTGGAGGTCGTGTCTGTTGAGAAGATCTGCTTCCCAGTTGTCCACTCCGGGAATGACAGTGCTAACACATGATTTTCCGCCTATCGGAGAATCCTTGTGGCTTCTGCCATCGCCATCCTGCTTCTTGTGCCGCCCTGTTGGTTTACATGGGCGACTGCCGTGATGTTGTCTGATTGGATCAGTACCGGCTGGTTTTGAAGTAGAGGCCTTGCCGGCCTCAGGGCATTGTAAATGGCCCTGAGGTCCAGAATGTTTATGTGTAGGGAAATCACCTGACTTGACCAAAGTCCCTGGAAGTTTCTTCCCTCTGTGACTGCCCCCCCAGCCTCAAAGGCTGGCATTCATGGTCACTAGGACCTAGTCCTGTATGCCGAACCTGCGGCCCTCTTAAAGATGGGCACTCTGCAGCCACCACAGTAGAGATACCCTGGTCCTTGGAGACAGGGTTATCAGCCTATGCATCGGAAGATGCGATCCGGACCACTTGTCCAACAGGTCCCTCTGAAAAGTTCTTGTATGGAACCTGCCTAATGAGATTGCTTCGTAGGAAGCTACCATTTTTCCCAGGACTCGCGTGCCATGATGCACCGCTACCTGTTTTGGCTTCAGGAGGTCTCTGACTAGAGATGACAACTCCTTGGCTTTCTCCTCCCGGAGAAAACTATTTCTGGTTTATGTCCAGAACCATCCCCAGGAACAGTAGACGTGTCATAGGAACCAGCTGTGACTTTGGACTGTTTAGAATCCAACCGTGCTGTTGTAGCACTTTCTAAAATAGTGCTACCCCGACTACCAACTGCTCCTTGGACCTCGCCCTTATAAAGAGATTGTCCAAGTGCGGGATAATTAAAACTCCCTTTTTTTTTTTTTTTTGAAGGAGTATCATCATTTCGGCCATTACTTTGATAAAACACCCTCGGTGCCATGTACAGTCTAAACGGCAGTGTCTGAACTTGGTAATGGTAATCCTGTACCACAAATCTGAGGTACTCCTGGCGAGGATAGTAAATGGGAACATGCAGGTAAGCATCCTTGATGCCCCGGGATACCATGTAATCCCCCTCATCCAGGCTTGCAATAACCGCCCTGAGCGATTCCATCTTGAACTTGAATTTTATGTATGTGTTCAAGGATTTTAAATATAAGAAGGGTCACACCGAACTATGCGGTTTCGGTACCCCAAACCGTGTGGAATAGTAACCCCGTCCTTGTTGAAGTAGGGGCACCTTGAGTATTACCTGCTGGGAATACCGCCTATTAATTGCCTCTAGCACAGCCTCCCTGCCTGAGGGAGTTGTCAGCAAGGCATATTTAAGGAAACGGCTGGGGGGAGACATCTCTAATTCCAGCTTGTACCCCTGAAATACTACTTGAAAGAAACAGGGATCCACCTGTGAGCGAGCCCACTAATTGCTGAAATTTTTTGAGACGGCCCCCCACCATACCTGGCTACACCTGTGGAGCACCCGCGTCATGCTGTGGACTCACAGGAAGCGGGGGAAGAATTTTGATTCTGGGAACAGGCTGCTGGTGCAGCTTTTTCCCTCTTCCCTTGTCTCTGTACAGAAAGGAAGCGCCATTTGACCCGCTTGCTTTTCTGAAGCCGACAGGACTGTACCTTTTTCTGTGAGGAAACCGGAGGTAAAAATATTTCTTCCCAGCACATTGCTGTGGATACGAGGTCCCAGAGACCACCCCCAAATAATTCCTCACCCTTATAAGGCAGAATCTCTATGCGCTTTTTAAGTCAGCATCACCTGTCCAGTGACAGGTCTCTAATACCCTCCTGACAGAATGGACATTACATTCATTTTGGATGCCAGCCGGCAAAATATCCCTCTGTGCATCCCTCATATATAAGACGACGTCTTTAATATGTTCTCATATTAGCAAACTAGTATGCTTAACAGGGTCACCGACCACGCTGCAGCAGCACGATCTGCAGGTTTCAGTCTAGTACCTGAGTGTGTAAATACAGACTTCAGGATAGCCTCCTGCTTTTTATCAACAGGTAACTTCAAAGTGGCCGTTCCTAAAACGGCAGTGCCACCTTTTTTTGACAACCGTGTGAGCGCCTTATCCACCCTAGGGGATACCTCCCAGCGTAACTTATCCTCCTGGCGGGAAAGGGTACGCCATCAGTAACTTTTTATAAATTACCAGTTTCTTAACGGGGGAACCCACGCTTTTCACACACTTCATTTATTCATCTGATGGGGGAACAAAACACTGCCTGTTTTTTCTCCCCAAACCTAAAAACCCATTTTCAGAGGTGCTTGGGTTAATGTCAGAAATGTATAACACATTTTTTATTGCCGGGACCAAGTCACGGCTGTTCCTAGTGGATTTTGTATATGTCTCAACCTTGTCGACACTGGAGTCAAACTCCATGTCGACATCTGTGTCTGCCATCAGAGAGCGGGCGTGTTTGAGCCCCTGATGGCCTTTGAGACGCCTGGGCAGGCGCGGGCTGAGAAGCCGGCTGTCCCACAGCTGTTACGTCATCCACCCTTTTATGTAAGGAGTTGACACTGTCGGTTAATACCTTTCACCTAACCATCCACTCTGGTGTCGGCCCCACAGGGGGCGACATCACATATATCGGCCTCTGTTCCGTCACCATATAAGCCTCCTCATTCAACATGTCGACACAGCCGTACCGACACACCGCAGACACACAGGGAATGCTCTAAACGTGGACAGGACCCACAAAAGCCCTTTGGGGGGACAGAGTGAGAGTATGCCAGCACACACCAGAGCGCTATATACTGCAGGGACTAACTGAGTTATGTCCCCTATAGCTTTATATATAATGTATACTGCGCCTAAATTTAGTGCCCCCCCCTCTCTTTTTTTAACCCTTTTCTGTAGTGTAGACTGCATGGGAGAGCCAGGGAGCTTCCCTCCAACGGAGCTGTGAGGGAAAATGGCGCCAGTGTGCTGAGGAGATAGGCTCCGCCTCTTTTTCGCTGCCTATTCTCCCGCTTTTTATGGACTTCTGGCAGGGGTATTTACCTCATATACAGCCCCTGGGGCTATATATTGAGGTATTTTAGCCAGCCAAGGTGTTTTTATTGCTGCCTCAGGGCGCCCCCCCCCCCAGCGCCCTGCACCCTCAGTGACCGAAGTATGAAGTGTGTGAGAGGAGCAATGGCACACAGCTGCAGTGCTGTGCGCTACCTTGGTGAAGACTGAGTCTTCATGCCGCCGATTTTCCGGACCATCTTCTTGCTTCTGGCTCTGTAAGGGGGCCGGCGGCGCGGCTCCGGGACCGAACATCAAGGCTGGGCCTGCGGTCGATCCCTCTGGAGCTAATGGTGTCCAGTAGCCTAAGAAGCCCAATCCGGCTGCAAGCAGGCGAGTTCGCTTCTTCTCCCCTTAGTCCCTCGCTGCAGTGAGCCTGTTGCCAGCAGGTCTCACTGAAAATAAAAAAATCTAAGACTATTACTTTCTAAGAGCTCAGGAGAGCCCCTAGTGTGCATCCAACCTCGGCCGGGCACGAAATCTAACTGAGGCTTGGAGGAGGGTCATAGTGGGAGGAGCCAGTGCACACCAGGTAGTCTAAGATCTTTCTAGAGTGCCCAGCCTCCTTCGGAGCCCGCTATTCCCCATGGTCCTTACGGAGTTCCCAGCATCCACTAGGACGTCAGAGAAACATTTTTCATTGCCTCAATCATGTAACGGGTGGACCTATTGGAGGGTACACTAGTCTCATCATCGTCGACACTGGAGTCGGTATTCGTGTCGACGTCTGTATCTGTCACCTGAGGTAGCGGGCGTTTTAAAGCCCCTGATGACATTTGAGACGCTGGAACAGGCACAAGCTGTGTAGCCGGCTGTCCTATGTCGTCGAACCTTTTGTGTAAGGAGTTGACACTTTCACGCAATTCCTTCCATAAGTCCAACCACACCGGTGTCGACCCCGCAGGGGGTGACATCACATTCACAGGCATTTGCTCCGCCTCCACATCATTTTCCTCCTCATACATGTCGACACAGCAGTACCTGTCCTCTGACAGAGGAAAGGACCCCACAAAGCCCTTTGGGGAGACAGAGGGAGAGTATGCCAGCACACACCAGAGCGCTATATATCACAGGGATATCACCTATAGAAGTGTGTTTTCCCCTTATAGCTGCATAAAAACGTTATACTGCGCCTAATTTGTGCCCCCCCCCCTCTCTTTTTTACCCTTTTCTGTAGTGCAGGACTGCAGGGGAGAGCCAGGGAGCTTCCTTCCAGCGGAGCTGTGAGGGAAAAATGGCGCCAGTGTGCTGAGGGAGAAGGCCCCGCCCCTTTTTCGGCGGGTTTCTCCCGCTATTTTAATTGTACCTATATAGCCCCTGGGGCTATATATGGTGTTAGTTTGCCAGCCAAGGTGTAAATATTGCTGCTCAGGGCGCCCCCCCCAGCGCCCTGCACCCATCAGTGACCGCAGTGTGTGGTGTGCATGAGGAGCAATGGCGCACAGCTGCAGTGCTGTGCGCTACCTTGGAGAAGACAGAAGTCTTCAGCTGCCGATTTTCTGGACCACCTTCTTGCTTCTGGCTCTGTAAGGGGGACGGCGGCGCGGCTCCGGGAACAGACGACGAGGTTGGGTCCTGTGTTCGATCCCTCTGGAGCTAATGGTGTCCAGTAGCCTAAGAAGCCCAAGCTACCACCACTTAGGTAGGTTCGCTTCTTCTCCCCTTAGTCCCTCGTTGCAGTGAGCCTGTTGCCAGCAGGTCTCACTGAAAATAAAAAACCTAAACTATACTTTCTTCTAGGAGCTCAGGAGAGCCCCTAGTGTGCATCCAGCTCAGCCGGGCACAGAAATCTAACTGAGGCTTGGAGGAGGGTCATAGGGGGAGGAGCCAGTGCACACCAGGTAGTCCTAAATCTTTCTTAGAGTGCCCAGTCTCCTGCGGAGCCCGTCTATTCCCCATGGTCCTTACGGAGTCCCCAGCATCCACTAGGACGTTAGAGAAATAAAGGATACAGACTGACCACCAGGCTGGGCCCCCACACTGTTCATTTTTCAGTCCCACTACAATCACCTGCCAGGAACCATAAAATGATGATCCCAGCACCCATCTCATCCAGCTTCACCAAATGGCACTACTGTTATTGCTGTTACTGGTGATCTCACACCATTGGGCACAATTACTATTAGCGCAGGTTAATGGAAGTGTAAGCAAGCTTTTAACAAGCAGCGCTAAATGCTGGAATGCACGACAATGGTTTCCAGCTGGAACACTGCTGCCCTGACTACAGACAATGCTAGAACAGTCCCCGACTTATTTAGAAGGTTGCCTCTGTCAGTGTTGTCAAAAGAGTGAGAGATGCCGATTGCAACTTATGTAGCAGCAATATTGAGACTGTGACAGAAAGTTTGCTACAAATAGAGGGAAACATTGTATCGTTTTATACAGTAACCTAAGACCAACAAAGGTTAAAGCAAGAAAGACACAGGGGTATATTCAATTGCCGTGGAATTCCGGCGTGAATTCGACAGTTTTTGGATTCGACACAATTCGACAGTCAAAACCCTCCACCCGGGACCAGAATTAGACATTAATAACGGATTCGACAGTCCCCTTGTCGAAAAACGGACCAAATGACGAATAGTGGGCTGCCTGGATTGGAATTCATGGACATCACAAAAGTGATGAATAAATCCCGAAAAAAATTGCGTGGGGTTCCTCCTCCTAAGCATAACCAGCCTGGGGCTCTTTGAGCTGGTCCTGGTTGTAAAAATACAGGGGAAAAATTGACAGGGGTCCCCCGTATTTTTTTAACACCATCACCGGGCTCCACTAGTCAGAGAGATAATGCCACAGCCGGGGGACACTTTTATATAGGTCCCTGCGGCCCTGGCATTAAATCACCAACTAGTCACCCCTGGCCGGGGTACCCTGGAGGCCAAGTTGCTCCCTGCCTGCGCAGCCTAGCCCAGGCGTCCTGGGTTGCAGCGGCTATGTGTGATGTCAGCTGTCCAGACATGCCTGCATTATCTGGATCACGCCCCACCAGCGGGGTTCTAATGTCATTGCCATGCCACTCCCGCCTCTACCAGTCAATCAGGCAGAGGCAATCGCATCTCACTGGCTGCACGTGCGCACTGTGTAAAGGGCTTCAGAGTGCGATGGCTGTTGTAGCAGCGATCGGCTTTGAATTAGGCCCTGCGTGTGCAGTCACAAGCGCAGTCTCCTCGTGCACATTAAGGGTTTCTGAGAATATTCCTGCATGTGCAGCAGCAAGCCATATGCGAAAACATCAGTATTGTGTACAAATCAGAATCAGGCCCAGAAACAAATATTGGGCCATAATGCGTCAAAGAATCCCCATTTTTTGCTGCGTATTCTTTGGTGGGTCACATCTTTCCAGCGATACATTGAAGCTTCGTAATGCAGATTACAGCGATCAGAGACATCTAGCATACAGACACATTGAGCCCGAGATACTTCAGGATCAGGGCCGTTTCTAGCGGCGGGCGAGCCATGCAACCGCACGGGGCGCCCGCCGCGGCACTTTCTGTGACCTCATCTCCTCTCCTCCCCCCTCTTGAGCGCTCCTGCTCAGGGGGGGGGGGGGCGGAGTTTTGCGGAATGACGCGTTTGCGTTGCAGGAGCGCTCGGGGAGAGGGAGGAGACAGATAAGCCTGGAAGAAGGAGGAGGCGGCGGCGCGAGGGACGTGAGTCGGTGGGACCCGAAGAGCGGGAAGATGTAAGTATTAACTCTATCTCTCTACCCCTCCCCCCCCCCCCCCACTTGACACCTGCCTGCCGCACTGTGTAAAATGGGGGCACCTGCCTGCCGCACTGTGCAATATGGGGGCACCTGCCTGCCGCACTGTGCAATATGGGGGCACCTGCCTGCCGCACTGTGCAATATGGGGGCACCTGCCTGCCGCACTGTGCAATATGGGGGCACCTGCCTGCCGCACTGTGCAATATGGGGGCACCTGCCTGCCGCGCTGTGCAATATGGGGGCACCTGCCTGCCGCGCTGTGCAATATGGGGGCACCTGCCTGCCGCGCTGTGCAATATGGGGGCACCTGCCTGCCGCGCTGTGCAATATGGGGACACCTGCCTGCCGCGCTGTGCAATATGGGGACACCTGCCTGCCGCGCTGTGTAAAATGGGGACACCTGCCTGCCGCGCTGTGTAAAATGGGGGCACCTGCCTGCCGCGCTGTGTAAAATGGGGGCACCTGCCTGCCGCGCTGTGTAAAATGGGGGCACCTGCCTGCCGCGCTGTGTAAAATGGGGGCACCTGCCTGCCGCGCTGTGTAAAATGGGGGCACCTGCCTGCCGCGCTGTGTAAAATGGGGGCACCTGCCTGCCGCGCTGTGCAAAATGGGGGCACCTGCCTGCCGCGCTGTGTAAAATGGGGGCACCTGCCTGCCGCGCTGTGTAAAATGGGGGCACCTGCCTGCCGCGCTGTGTAAAATGGGGGCACGTGCCTGCCGTACTGTGTAAAATGGGGGCACCTGCCTGCGTACTGTGTAAAATGGGGGCACCTGCCTGCGTACTGTGTAAAATGGGGATATCTGCCTACCATACTGTGTAAAATGGGGATACCTTCCTGCCGCATTTTGTAAAATGGGGACACCTGCCTGCCGCACTTTGTAAAATAAGAATTTACTTACCGATAATTCTATTTCTCATAGTCCGTAGTGGATGCTGGGGACTCCGTCAGGACCATGGGGATTAGCGGCTCCGCAGGAGACAGGGCACAAAAGCAAGCTTTTAGGATCCCATGGTGTGTACTGGCTCCTCCCCCTATGACCCTCCTCCAAGCCTCAGTTAGGTACTGTGCCCGGACGAGCGTACACAATAAGGAAGGATCTTGAATCCCGGGTAAGACTCATACCAGCCACACCAATCACACCGTACAACTTGTGATCTGAACCCAGTTAACAGTATGATAACAATGAAGTAGCCTCTAAAAAAGATGGCTCACAACAATAATAACCCGATTTTTGTAACAATAACTATGTACAAGTATTGCAGACAATCCGCACTTGGGATGGGCGCCCAGCATCCACTACGGACTATGAGAAATAGAATTATCGGTAAGTAAATTCTTATTTTCTCTAACGTCCTAGTGGATGCTGGGGACTCCGTCAGGACCATGGGGATTATACCAAAGCTCCCAAACGGGCGGGAGAGTGCGGATGACTCTGCAGCACCGAATGAGAGAACTCCAGGTCCTCCTCAGCCAGGGTATCAAATTTGTAGAATTTTACAAACGTGTTTCCCCCTGACCACGTAGCTGCTCGGCAAAGTTGTAAAGCCGAGACCCCTCGGGCAGCCGCCCAAGATGAGCCCACCTTCCTTGTGGAATGGGCATTTACAGATTTTGGCTGTGGCAGGCCTGCCACAGAATGTGCAAGTTGAATTGTACTACAAATCCAACGAGCAATAGTCTGCTTAGAAGCACCCAGCTTTTTTGGGTGCATACAATATAAACAGCAAGTCAGACTTTCTGACTCCAGCCGTCCTGGAATTATATATATATATATATTCGGGGCCCTGACAACGTCTAGCAACTTGGAGTCCTCCAAGTCCCTAGTAGCCGCAGGCACCACAATAGGTTGTTTCAGGTGAAACGCTGACACCACCTTAGGAAGAAACTGGGGACGAGTCCGCAGTTCTGCCCTGTCCGAATGGAAAATCAAATATGGGCTTTTGTAAGACAAAGCCGCCAATTCTGACAATCGCCTGGCCGAGGCCAGGGCCAACAGCATGGTCACTTTCCATGTGAGATATTTCAAATCCACAGATTTGAGCGGTTCAAACCAATATGATTTGAGGAATCCCAACACTACGTTGAGATCCCACGGTGCCACTGGAGGCACAAAAGGGGCTGTATATGCAATACTCCCTTGACAAATGTCTGGACTTCAGGAACTGAAGCCAATTCTTTCTGGAAGAAAATCTACAGGGCCGAAACTTGAACCTTAATGGACCCCAATTTGAGGCTCATAGACACTCCTGTTTTCAGGAAGTGCAGAAATCGACCTAGTTGAAATTTCTTCGTGGGGCCTTCCTGGCCTCACCCACGCAACATATTTTCACCACATGTGGTGATAACGTTGTGCGGTCACCTCCTTCCTGGCTTTGACCAGGGTAGGTATGACCTCTTCCGGAATGCCTTTTCTCTTAGGATCCGGCGTTCAACCGCCATGCCGCCAAACGCAGCCGCGGTAAGTCTTGGAACAGACATGGTACTTGCTGAAGCAAGTCCCTTCTTAGCTCCCGAGGCCATTAGTCCTCTGTGAGCATCTCTTGAAGTTCCGGGTACCAAGTCCCTCTTGGCCAATCCGGAGCCACGAGTAAAGTTCTTACTCCTCTACGTCTTATAATTCTCAATACCTTTGTTATGAGAAGCAGAGGAGGGAACCCATACACCGACTGTTACACCCACGGTGTTACCAGGACATCCACAGCTATCGCCTGAAGGTCTCGTGACCTGGCGCAATACCTGTCCCGTTTTTTGTTCGGGCGGGACGCCATCATGTCCACCTTTGGTCTTTCCCAACGGTTCACAATCATGCGGAAAACTTCCCTATGAAGTTCCCACTCTCCCGGGTGGAGGTCGTGCCTGCTGAGGAAGTCTGCTTCCCAGTCGTCCACTCCCGGAATGAACACTGCTGACAGTGCTATCACATGATTTTCCGCCTAGCGAAAAATCCTTGCAGTTTTGCCACTGCCCTCCTGCTTCTTGTGCCGCCCTTTCTGTTTACGTGGGCGACTGCCGTGATGTTATCCCGCTGGATCAATACCGGCTGACCTTGAAGCAGAGGTCTTGCTAAGTTTAGAGCATTATAAATTTGCTCTTAGCTCCAGTATATTTATGTGGAGAGAATTCTCCAGACTTGATCACACTCCCTGGAAATTTTTTCCTTGTGTGACTGCTCCCCAGCCTCTCAGGCTGGCCTCCGTGGTCACCAGCATCCAATCCTAAATGCCGAATCTGCGGCCCTCTAGAAGATGAGCACTCTGTAATCACCACAGGAGAGACACCCTTGTCCTTGGATATAGGGTTATCCGCTGATGCATCTGAAGATGCGATCCGGACCATTTGTCCAGCAGATCCCACTGAAGAGTTCTTGCGTGAAATCTGCCGAATGGAATCGCTTCGTAATAAGCCACCATTTTTACCAGGACTCTTGTGCAATGATGCACTGACACTTTTCCTGGTTTTAGGAGGATCCCGATTAGCTCTGATAACTCCCTGGCTTTCTCCTCTGGGAGAAACACCTTTTTCTGGACTGTGTCCAGAATCATCCCTAGGACCAGCAGACGTGTCGTCGGAACAACTGCGGTTTTGGAATATTTAGAATCCACCCGTGTTGTCGTAGAACTACTTGAGATAGTGCTACTCCGACCTCCAACTGTTCTCTGGACCTTGTTCTTATCAGGAGGTCGTCCATTTTCTTTGAAGACGAATCCTCATTTCGGTCATTACCTTGGTAAGGACCCGGGGTGCCTTGGACAATCCAACGGCATCGTCTAAAACTGATAGTGACAGTTCTGTACCACGAACCTGAGGTACCCTCGGTGAGAAAGGCAAATTTTTGGGACATGGAGGTAAGCATCCCTGATGTCCCCGGACTCCCGGTTCGCTATCACTGCTCTGAGTGACTCCATCTGGATTTGAACCTCTGTAAGTGTTCAAATATTTCAGATTTAGAATAGGTCTCACCTAGCCTTCTGGCTTCAGTACCACCATATAGTGTGGAATAATACCCCTTTCCTTGTTGTAGGAGGGGTAATTTTATTATCACCTGCTGGGAATACAGCTTGTGAATTGTTTTCAATACTGCCTCCCTGTCGGAGGGAGACATTGGTACAGCAGACTACAGGAACCTGCGAGGGGAAAACGTCTCGACATTCCAATCTGTACCCCTTGGATACTACTTGTAGGATCCAGGGGTCCTGTACGGTCCCAGCGTCATGCTGAGAACTTGGTAGAAGCGTTGGAGGGCTTCTGTTCCTGGGAATGGGCTGCCTGCTGCAGTCTTCTTCCCTTTCCTCTATCCCTGGGCAGATATGACTCTTATAGGGACGAAAGGACTGAGGCTGAAAAGACGGTGTCTTTTTCTGCAGAGATGTGACTTAGGGTAAAAAACGGTGGATTTTCCAGCAGTTGCCGTGGCCACCAGGTCCCATGGACCGACCCCAAATAACTCCTCCCCTTTATACGGCAATACATCTTTGTGCCGTTTGGAATCTGCATCACCTGACCACTGTCGTGTCCATAAACATCTTCTTGCAGATATGGACATCGCATTTACTCTTAATGCCAGAGTGCAAATATCCCTCTGCGCATCTCGCATATATAGAAATGCATCCTTTAAATGCTCTATAGTCAATAAAATACTGTCCCTGTCAAGGGTATCAATATTTTTAGTCAGGGAATCCGACCAAGCCACCTCAGCTCTGCACATCCAGGCTGAGGCGATCGCTGGTCGCAGTATAACACCAGCATGTGTGTGTATACTTTTTAGGATATTTTCCAGCCTCCTATCAGCTGGCTCCTTAAGTACGGCCCTATCTGTAGAAGGTACCGCCACTTGTTCTGATAAGCATGTGAGCGCCTTATCCACCCTAAGGGGTGTTTCCCAACGCGCCCTAACTTATGGCGGGAAAGGGTATACCGTCAATAATTTTCTATCGGGGGAAACCCACGCATCATCAGACACTTCATTTAATTTATCTGATTCAGGAAAAACTACAGGTAGTTTTTTCACATCCCACATAATACCCTTTTTTGTGGTACTTGTAGTATCAGAAATATGTAACACCTCCTTCATTGCCCTTAACGTGTGGCCCTAAAGGAAAATACGTTTGTTTCTTCACCGTCGACACTGAAATCAGTGTCCGTGTCTGTGTCGACCGACTGAGGTAAATGGGCGTTTTACAGCCCCTGACGGTGTTTGAGACGCCTGGACAGGTACTAATTTGATCGCCGGCCGTCTCATGTCGTCAACCGGCTTGCAGCGTGTTGACATTATCACGTAATTCCATAAATAAGCCATCCATTCCGGTGTCGACTCCCTAGAGAGTGACATCACCATTACAGGCAATTTGCTCCGCCTCCTCACCAACATTTTCCTCATACATGTCGACACACACGTACCGACATACAGCACACACATAGGGAATGCTCTGATAGAGGACAGGACCCACTAGCCCTTTGGGGAGACAGAGGGAGAGTTTGCCAGCACACACCAAAATGCTATAATTATACAGGGACAACCTTTATATAAGTGTTCCTCCCTTATAGCATTTAATATATATTCATATCGCCAAATCAGTGCCCCCCCTCTCTGTTTTAACCCTGTTTCTGTAGTGCAGTGCAGGGGAGAGCATGGGAGCCTTCCCACCAGCATTTCTGTGAGGGAAAATGGCGCTGTGTGCTGAGGAGAATAGGCCCCGCCCCCTTTTTGGCGGGCTTCTTCTCCGGAGTTTGTGATATCTGGCAGGGGTTAAATACATCCATATAGCCTCAAGGGCTATATGTGATGTATTTTTCGCCATACAGGTATTATACATTGCTGCCCAGGGCGCCCCCCCCCCCGCGCCCTGCACCCTCCGTGACCGCTGTGTGAAGTGTGCTGACAACAATGGCGCACAGCTGCAGTGCTGTGCGCTACCTGATGAAGACTGAAAGTCTTCTGCCGCCTGGTTCCGGACCTCTTCAATCTTCAGCATCTGCAAGGGGGGTCGGCGGGGCGCGGCTCCGGGACGAACCCCAGGGCGAGACCTGTGTTCCGACTCCCTCTGGAGCTAATGGTGTCCAGTAGCCTAAGAAGCCAATCCATCCTGCACGCAGGTGAGTTCACTTCTCTCCCCTAAGTCCCTCGATGCAGTGAGCCTGTTGCCAGCAGGACTCACTGAAAATAAAGAACCTAAAAACTTTTTCTAAGCAACTCTTTAAGAGAGCCACCTAGATTGCACCCTGCTCGGACGGGCACAAAAACCTAACTGAGGCTTGGAGGAGGGTCATAGGGGGAGGAGCCAGTACACACCATGGGATCCTAAAAGCTTGCTTTTGTGCCCTGTCTCCTGCGGAGCCGCTAATCCCCATGGTCCTGACGGAGTCCCCAGCATCCACTAGGACGTTAGAGAAAATGGGGACACCTGCCTGCCGCGCTGTGTAAAATGGGGACACCTGCCTGCTGTAATGTGTAAAATGGGGACTTTTTTATTTTTATTTTCTTTCCCCTGTGGTGGGCGTGATATCAGATGAGACCACGCCCATTTTAATCAGGCCACACACCATTGTCGGGAGCGCGCGCGCCTTCGGCGCGCACATGCTTTTTCTTTTTATAGCTATATGGAGGGGGACGCAATTTTTTTTTATAGCAATGGGGGGGGGGGGGGCGCATTTTTAAATGTCGCACTGGGAGCCAAATTGTCTAGAAACGGCCCTGTTCAGGATCCATACACAGCAGAATATTGCCTTGCTAGCAGGTGTGTCAGCTAGCAGCGCGATCTGGACCCCTTTATGGGTGATACACTTGGGTAAGCCATACCGACCAGAACTGCCAGTACCATCCCTTTAAATTAGCCTGTTTTGATACACTGTAGCGGCTGATACATATACACTAAAGAAAGATGGAGATATTACTTCTAATACAGAGTTTTTAGGGAGTTTTTTTCCACATACATACAGAGGAGGTGACAGAGGAGCAGCACTTCTAAGATGCGAGACAAGATGGATCCATAAACTTGATGTATTGGCCCCTCGTGGTCTCAACGAAATGCTCCCCTTAGGTTTCTAAAATTTTAGACAGGGAAGATTTAGCAAAATGTTTTTTTTTTTAAACAAACATTTTTTTGCATTGATATCTGTTTTTGTATATCAAGATCTTGGTATTCTTTAGGGGTTCTGCTATTGTGTAGTACTATTGGAGAAATAGTTCTGCTAGTAATCTGTTAAGGTTTCTCTATTTTTGTTTGATTTTTTCTTATATGACTAGGTTGGGTAATGATAGAGTATTGCTGTTAATTAATTCTTACTTTATGTAGTTTCATTATTCAAAGGATTCATAATATATTTATTGTATTGTACTGCAGCTATTTGATTTGTTTAACTGGTCACCATGGTAATGGGTTGTGGTGGACGTGACAGCGTGTTGCTGCTACGCCATTGTGATGCGTCCCGCTCCGGCGCCCGGGAGAAACATTCACAGCTGTGAGGGATATAAAGGCAACAGTTTTTTTATTATGTATGTATCCTGATGACAATTTGTATAGAATTGAAACGTTGATCTACTTCTTACGGGTCATGGCAGTTTATTTACCAGTATCTAAAATGCTTTGAGTGCAGTACCTTTACAAAAAAAATTATTATATATATATATATATATATATATATATATATATATATATATATATATATATATATATATATATATATATATATATATATATATATATATATATATATATATATATATATATATAAATTTTTTGAATTATTATTCATTGTCTATCCGCGCCGGAAGGGTTAGTGATAAATCAACTACCATCTTTGTAATCTGACAGGCTCATGGCCAGGAGTTTGATCCCTGGAATGGGAAATAAATTTTGATACCGACGTTTATATGATTAGCAGGAAATTTGACTGACCTTATAATGACTGTTTATGCAGGTGAAAATGTTGTTACTTATTTTATCAGCTCTCTAGTGTTTGATACTTTAGATAAATTATTGTACGTTAATAAATGTTGTTGGTTTTTTTTTTTTTTTTTTTTTTATAATTTTATATACGTGTCCTAATGGACCTAATTTCTGCCATCGCTTACTAAAGCACCATACTCTCATTATTATAGTGCAGTTCTTATCTATGGCGGGTAATTCCAAGTTGATCACAGCAGGAATTTTGTTAGCAGTTGGGCAAAACCATGACCCTCATCCTGAGTTGTTCGCTCGCAAGCTGCTTTTAGCAGCATTGCACACGCTAAGCCGCCACCTACTGGGAGTGAATCTTATCTTAGCAAAATGCGAACGAAAGATTCTCAAAATTGCGAATAGAAATTTCTAAGCAGTTTCTGAGTAGCTCCACACTTACTCTGCCACTGCGATCAGTTCAGTCAGTTTCGTTCCTTGTTTGATGTCACAAACACACCCTGCGTTCGCCTAGACACTCCCCTGTTTCTCCAGCCACTCCCGCGTTTTTCCCAGAAACGGCAGCGTTTTTTCACACACTCCCATAAAATGGCCAGTTTCCGCCCAGAAACACCCACTTCCTGTCAATCACACAACGATCACCAGAACGAAGAAAAAACCTCATAATGCCGTGAGTAAAATACCAAACTTCATAGCAAATTTACTTGGCGCAGCCGCATTGCGAACATTGCGCATGGGCAGTTTGCGGAAAATCGCTGCGATGCGATGAAAAAGAACGAGCGAACAACTCGGAATGAGGGCCCATGTGCACTGCAGGAGAGGCAGATTTAACATGTGCAGAGAGAGTTAGATTTGGGTGGGGTGTGTTCAATCTGCAATCTAATTTGCAGTGTAAAAATAAAGCAGCCAGTATTTACCCTGCACAGAAATAAAATAACCCACCCAAATCTAACTCTTTCTGCACATGTTATACCTACCTCCCCTGTAGTGCACATGGTTTTGCCCAACTGCTAACAAAATTCCTGCTGCGATCAACTTGGAATTGCCCCCTATGGGGTATATGCAATTGCGGTCAAATTCCCGAAAATGTCAAAAAACTGGACATTTTCGCTAAAAAAAAAAAAAATTAGACAATGCAATTCAGTACTTTTCGTCAAAAAAAGGACTTTCAAAATTCGACTTTTTGAAATTCGACATTTGTCAAATTCGACATTTCTGCAATGGTACAAATGCGGCAATTCGACAAAAGTATATTCAATTGAAGTTTGTAAATTCGACAACAGTGCTTTTAGACAGTAAATTCGTCATTTTCAATCCGCCACACTTTGCTGGGGGAAATCTAATAAAAAAAAAAAAAATTAAAAACATGTTTTTTTGTGTGTTTTTTTTATTGGTAACAGCATATCTATTTATATTAGAAGGGATTAGGTACTTGGTTTGTCTATTTTGGAGGCACAAGTATTATTTATATATTTTTAAAAATATTATTATTTTTTTTAATCTTTTTTAAAAATGGAATGGTAAAAATCAGAAAGAAAAAAAAATGCGTGGGTACCCCCCTCCTAAGCATAACCAGCCTCAGGCTCTTCGAGACAGTCCTGGTTCTAAAAATCCGGGGGAAAAACTGACAGGGGAACCCCCGTATTCTTAAAACCAGCACTGGGCTCTGCACCTGGTGCAAAAAATATGGGGGACAAAAAGCGTAGGGGTCCCCCGTATTTTTTACACCAGCATAGGGCTCCACTAGCTGGGTAGATAATGCCACAGCCGGGGGTCACTTTTATACCGCGCCCTGCGGCCGTGGCATTAAATACGCAACTAGTCACCCCTGGCCGGGGTACCCTGGGGGAGTGGGAACCCCTTCAATCAAAGGGTCCCCCCCTCCAGCCACCCAAGGGCCAGGGGTGAAGCCCAAGGCTGTCCCCCCCCATCCAAGGGCTGCGGATGGGGGGCTGATATTCTTTCAATTTTCACAAGGCTATTGTTTTTTCCAGTAGTACTACAAGTCCCAGCAAGCCTCCCCCGCAAGCTGGTACTTGGAGAACCACAAGTACCAGCATGCGGAAGAAAAACGGGCCCGCTGGTACCTGTAGTTCTACTGGAAAAAAATACCCAAATAAAAACAGGACACGCACACCGTGAGAGTAAAACTTTATTTCACACATGTCGACACACATATACTTACCTATGTTCACATGCCGACCTCGGTCCACTTGTCCAAGTAGAATCCACGGTGTACCTGAAAATAAAATTATACTCACCTGATCCAGGGTCTTTTATTATAATCCACGTACTTGGCAAAAAAAAAACGAACACCCGGACCAGGCGGACTGAAAGGGGTCCCATGTGTAAACATGGGACCCCTTTCCCCGAATGCAGAGACCCCCCCGTGACTGCAGTCACAGAAAGGTCTCTTCAGCCAATCAGGAAGCGCCACTTTGTGGCACTCTCATGATTGGCTGTATGCGCGTCTGCTGGCAGACAGAGCATCGCACAGCTCCCTCCATTAGTTTCAATGGTGGGAACTTTGCGGTCAGCGGTGGGGTTACCTGCGGTCAGCCTCTACCCGCGGGTGAACCCACCGCTGACCGCAAAGTTCCCACCATTGAATATAATGGTAAGGCTTTGCGATGCGCTGTCTGACAGCTCAGACGCGCATAGCCAATCAGCAGAGTGCCACGACGTTGCGCTCGCTGATTGGCCGAAGGGACCTTTCTGTGACAGGAGTCACGTGGGGTCCCGGCATTTGTGTAAACATGGGACTCCTTTCAGTCCGTTTGGTCCGGGTTGCCGTTTTGACAAGTACGAGGATTATTTTAAAAGATCCGGACACTGGATCAGGGGAGTATAATTTTATTCACAGGTACCCCGGATTTTTCAGTGACGAGGGGGGCGTGGCAGTCGGCGGGTCAACATAGGTAAGTATGTATGTGTCGGCAGGTGTGAATTAAAATTTTACTTTCACGGTGTGTGTCTCCTGTTTTTATTTGGGGTTTTTTTTTTCCAGTAGAACTACAGGTACCAGCGGGCCCATTTTTCCACCCGCATGCTGGTACTTGTGGTTCTCCAAGTACCAGCTTGCGGGGAAGGCTTGTTGGGACTTTTAATTCTTCTGGAAAAAACAATATTCTATAATTTTACTCAAGGCCATCAGCCCCCCATCAGCAGCCCTTGGATGGGGGGTGACTAGTTGGGATATTTAATGCCACGGCCGCAGGGTGCGGTATAAAAGTGAACCCCGGCTGTGGCATTATCTGTCCAGCTAGTGGAGCCCGATGCTAGTGGACCCCTACTCTTTTTGTCCCCCGTATTTTTTGCACCAGCACCAGGTGCAGAGCCCGGTGCTGGTTTTAAAAATATGGAGGATCCCCTGTTAGTTTTTCCCCTGGATTTTTAGAACCAGGACCGGCTCGAAGAGCCCAAGGCTGGTTATGCTTAGGAGGGGGGACCCCCACGCAATTTTTTTTCGTGGTTTTTCCCGTTTTTTTTACAAGTCTAACCAAAATCCGTCAAATCGGCTGTTTTTCGACAGCGGGACTGTCGAATCCGTTTATTGAATATGTTGAATTCCGGCACCCACTCGACGGAATTCGACGGTCGAACTGTGTCGAATTAAAAAACGGGCGAAAAATTGCCGCGATTCGCCGGCAATTGCATATACCCCTATGTCATTTATGAATTGAACTGAATGTGGGTGAGTTTCTACAAACTTACCATTAAAGTACTGCTGCTTTAATTACAATCATTGCATATATTATATTAATAATTGATTATATATAGTTTTTTATATATTTACAATTGCAGTATTTTTTTGTATATTAGCGCCAGACGTTTATGCTGGGTTTTTTCCCAGAATCACAAGGGGAATAATCAGCTCTACCTGTGGATGTTTTAAAATGTGTCAGTGTAAAGAATACACCTGTGCACCTGCCGGGTAAACTGGATTTGGGGTCCTGAGAACCAAGTTTGAGAACCACTGCTACAGTACATAGCAAATATGGTTTTACTGCTTTTCAGTTAACATGTTCAAACCCAGCGCTGCATGGAAATGGAAGTGTGGTCCCAGCAGTTCCACAGATGTGCAGGAAAACAAAACCAGAAATACCCAACTGCAGGAAGCACTCATGTGACCTTAAGGGGGCAATTCAATTGGAGGTGATGTGCTGATGAACATCCTGCGTGTGTATTTGCCTACAGTGGCCTGCTGAACATCGCTCGTTTACCTGCATACCTCCAGCAATGTTCCTCTCTGTCATTTGCCATTCTGAGATATAAATGGAATTGCCCCCTAAGAGACTTATTTCATGCAATGTTAACGCAGCCTAAACTTTATGGCAAGACAATGCAATATATAATTACAGAGGTTGATAATTGTGCTGAAAATATCAGAAGAGCTACAGACTCCATAAAATGTTTGCTCCGAGTACTAGAGGCGGTGTTCCTTCACAAAGATTGAAAAATGATTTATATTGGTACCAACAGTATTCTCCAGCTGACGAAGCCTGGAGTTCAGACAGTAGTCTGGCCTGTTGGGACACAACATACTGTACTGCTTCCCTGTTTGGGGGGTGATGGCTGAACAGGAGAACAGTGGTCTATCAAAATCTAATAGAGGAGCATTATAATTACAAGACTAACATTCTGACATAGCCGTTTCAACTATAAAGACAATTAATTCTGAAATAAATGTACTCCCGTACCATTTTGCCAAGTTATGGCAACAACTACAGTCAAAACTATCTAAAATGCTTTCCCGCTTTCAGAAGGACTAGCCCAGCAAAGCAAACAGTGGTCTCCTAATGTCAAGGGATAATCAAATTGGATTGTATTTGCACTACATAGAACAGAAATAAAACACATAATCACACTGACCACAATAAAATGCCCAAAGATAATACTGTAAACAAGGTGTAAAAAATACTTAATAAAAATCGTTCTGCTAAAATTAAGTCATGTTTGCTGAAGCTTGGCATATACATGCGCTAAACCTGATCTCAGCATTAACAGTAAATGGATATTATAGACAGTTACATAATGCACCAGTCACAATGACAGATAAGGAGAGTAGAGCATGTGTGCAACGCTGACCCAAGTCTACAGACATATGCTGTGAGGGTGTACAAACCTCTGGTTTGCTAAGGCTGGATGAAACAAGAGATCCCAAGCCCACGTCGAGATCCCACTGCTTTCTACCATGATTCTCTGCATCTAGGGCCGCGATGCGTCCGTCCAGTGTACTGATGATCACCAGGGACCTGGTAAGAAGGGAGACACGGGGTTATCACAGTCATCTATAAGGCTTTTGTCACAGACTAAAAAAAAAAAAACCCAGCAGCAAAAAACCACAACAGAGAAGAGGGACATGCGAGTTATAGGGGCAGCTGCAATGTCAGCGTAGGAAGAGCCACATCACCACGTGGTAGCAAAGGAAGAGCTGCTAGTAGCAGGAATAGGCAGCTTCTATCACCAAGGCATAGGCTCCTGGTAAGACCTCACTGTGTACAGTGTAGAGATATGGAGGCTATATCCCCAAAAACAGTAACATAGAAAAGATTTGGAGTAGGGTCAGTAAAACAATGCATGGGCTGCATAACACGTACCAGGAACATCTACCACATAGAGAGGAGGGACAGAGGTGCCATGATAAAACACTGGGATAGATCACAAGTATTAATAGTGTGCAGGATGGATGTAGCGCACACAGTACCCAGGGGACACACAGACATTGCAGGAAGACTGATCCATGCATTAGTTCCCCAGCCAGTACAAGAATTTAAGGGAGCACAGGAAAAACACTTGAGTGTAATACAATAAAAAAAAAAGAAATAATAAATAAATAAAATTATATATAAATAATAATATTATTATTAATAATAATAATTCATATAAATCACAAAAGTTAGAAGGACCTGCAGGTTCTGCTTTTCTAATGCCAGGAGCGAAGACCTGTGAGAAATTAAATATATATTTTTTTAAACTCCTTCCCAAGCCTACTATACTCTGTAAACAGGGGTTGCTATTGTATCTCTGAATCATACAGACATTACCCAGTAGGAGCTTCTGTGGAGACACGGTTCCTCTGCTGCCAGTCATGTATAAGACAGAAGCTCAGCATGGACCGAGGCATAATACAGCAGCAAGCATCAGACATACACTGACCAGGAATCCAAGCTGTGATATAACTGCAGCATGCAAACACTGCAATCCTGGATCACCTGACTCCCACGCAGCGTGTGCCCCTGTCCCTACTGTGCAGTACGACGGCACCAAACTGCTGATAGAAAAACAAAGGTCTGGCCTGACAAGCGCTAATGCCGGTGTTTAGTCGCATGCGTTTCCTAAAATAGAAGGTAAAACAGATTACTCCTATATCATGTCAAGGTAACTGGTTAATAAGGATACCATTATAATCCAGATTAGCCTCCTGAAACAGCTCGGGTGGTGCTTCAGCTGTTGTAGAACTAGAAGCCCCAGCATGCTCTGTAAATGGAGCAGGGATAGCTGGCACTTCTGGTTCCAATAAAGCTGGACTGCCTACGTAAATAGTAGAGAGACCACACCAAAGACACGGGACAAATGCTCAACAATTAGGTCATAAAGCACTAAGGAATTCTCCCACTTTCTGATCCTAGCTCCTATATTATGTACAGAGAGCACAGAATCCGGGAGTGTCAGTGACTGTCATGGAGACATCAGAGTCTCTGGAAATCCCCATTGCAGACAGATCCAGCTGCACCCACATGTGCTTTGCTCTTAAAATACATAAAATAAAAATACTAAAGAAAAAAAAAAACCCACACACACAAAACTCAGTTTTCTACAAAAACCCTTTCACACAAATTCTGCTGCATCACCTCTGGGTCTGAACGCTCCCCTCGCCTTGCAAGGTACATATTTCTTATCTGCAGGTCGGCATTCTTCCAGGATTCCCCTTTATCCATGCTCTCGCGACAGGAGGACGTGTTGTAGTATACCAAATATATCCTTGTGTCCAATGCAATGCCAAGTACAGAAGTGAACTGATTTTTAATTAGAAGACTTGCAGATATTGATAGACTATGTAGATATACAGTGGGTTCTTAAAAGTCTCTGTAAATAGGCTATGCAGTACTTTCTTCTGTACATAGAAATAATAATATTCATGTAACAAGACACAGCTCATTTCATCCAATGCATACATGTCAGAACCAGACCAAATCTACAAAGTACAAATATGCACATCCAGCCATGTGCGGCAAAGTAAACCATGTATCACAATACACTGCAATTGAAGAGCAAAAGCATTTTCCATCTTTCCCCGGTTTTTAATGTCGGAACCTGGTGACTATACGCAATAACCCAGGAAGAAATAGCATGCAGAAAAACACAGGAACCAGAGAAGGACGTGGGGTCCTAGAATACACATGCACAATTCCTGTGAAATATGATTGATGCCTTATAGCAGGCATGTCCAAACTGCGGCCCTCCAGCTGTTGAGAAACTACACATCCCAGCATGCCCTGACACAGTTTTAGCATTCTTTGACAGCAAAACTGTGTCAGGGCATGCTGGGATATGTAGTTTCACAACAGCTGGAGGGCCGCAGTTTGGACATGCCTGCCTTATAATATAAACTAAACCTTCCCCCAGATCACCATGGCAGCTCCATTAGCTCAGTCTTCTCCTTACTTCCTACCTGTATGTTCCCATGTTGCTCCGGGAAACCTCATCCCATCGAAGTCACTGACTACTGCACCATCATGAAAGTCCCCAGCCCGCAGGACAGCCCACTTGCAGAGAAATGTCAGTATAAGGTTATAAACTACACGTCAGTAAGTGAAAGCAGTCAGTCACTTTCCAAGCTATGAATACTGACAGCCCTTCAGATTGTGGCGTTCATTAAAACTTTATCAGAACCATATTAAAATAGCATTTTATCATTTTTACTTGTATAGTGATGTCACTCACCAAAATAAACCCAACAACCACCAAACAGCTACAGAACCATCCACAATGTATAAGTCAGTAGTCTCTCTACAGTTTCCGCGATCTTTGAATACAGGCCTTTACGGAACTTGTCTCACCGCAGCGTAGTT
Source organism: Pseudophryne corroboree (assembly GCF_028390025.1). Classification (NCBI taxonomy): domain Eukaryota; kingdom Metazoa; phylum Chordata; class Amphibia; order Anura; family Myobatrachidae; genus Pseudophryne; species Pseudophryne corroboree. The sequence continues at coordinate 1,170,109,011 of NC_086444.1, forward strand.
TCCTATAGGTTGGCAGGTCAGAAGCGTACACAGTATTAGTCACTATTGACATTCCCAGTTAATAAAGGGACAGAAAACAGCCATTGTTTCCAAGCAGTAAGTCAGTATCATTATCAATCAACAAACTGAACACAGAGCAGTCGTTCCGCAAACTACAGAAAATAAATCTATATTCGGGGAAGCACTGCGGACACATGAATATTGTTTTGGTACATCTCAGGACACCTTATATGACTGAAGCTCTGCGCTTTCCTCAAGCTGTTGCTAGCACAAGAGCCAGGAGAAGGAGAACCGGCAAAGACTTGACAATTCCCAATTGAAGCTTCCTCGCCGACACTCAGCTCTAATTGCTCCCACAGGTCGGAGACAGAAGCAGAAACAGCCAGGACCGCGCACAGCATCCAAACCAACCGGCTGACATTCATAACCTAATCTATTGATGCGGCAGGCATAAAACAACGTGGCGACACAAGGACTATAAACAAAAATGTGAATACACTGCATTTTAATAAACATACAAGTTACCTGCAGGCGTTGTGTAATTTGGCACAAGTGTAGCGTCACATGCCGCTGCAATAAAGCCTGCCTCTGTTTACCGATGGGACGTGTCTGTGTGCACATGAATGCTTAACATCCGATGCCGGAACAGCTTTGGGAATGGGCGCATCTGACTGCGGCACAATGTAATACACACTTTGAGCGACACAACGAGAACTACCTGACAAAACTCGCGGCGTAAACAAATATTTTGCAGTGTACAAAAATATAACTGATGCCTTCTACTAAATTCCTGAGGGAGACAGAAGGAGCTGGATCAAGATCTTGAACTCCGCTACTGAACCATAATACTTTGGAGGAACAATAGGAGTGTATTAATGATAAGTATATTAGAAGTCAGTGGTATGAGGAAACAGCAGTGTTCATTCTAGCACCCTGTACCTAATCAGGAGGGCAGATTTTAATTCACAAGGGCAAAATTTTAGATGTGATGTATCGATACAGCTAGAGTACCTTATTTCAATGATGTTCTCCATACCGATTAGGTGCAGGGTGCTAGAATGAACACTAGGATATAAGTATATAGAAATGATGACACAAGCAGGACTACCCAGCCAGGTCAAATCAGCGGTCACAGAGCTACTAGCGCCAAACATCCCTACAGCATGTAAGTGGTCCTTTCATTCTACAGCTAATCTTTTACAGCACCAGAAAGAGAAATATTTTTTGGCTGTACAGAACTACAGAAACAAGTGGTCCCTATGGAAAAGGTACATGATAAAAGACACCTATTTGGGAAACGTGCCTTATGCTGCAGCAGTAAGCGGTCACATTTCAGGATTTTCTTTTAAAAGCAAGAATATAAAAACACTCATAATCACTACTGCTGCCACAGACATCGATTTGGTGATTGAGCAGGTGTATAGGTAACACTAGCACAATGTATGAAAACAGGTCTGGAAAGGAGAAAGCTCTGTTTGCATTGACCTCATACCCAGGCAGGGTCCCGCACAATCTGCAAGTGAACAGACTGGGGAAGCGTAGGACTGGACACATTACAGCACATAACGCATGGATTTTACTTGTGTGTGGAGTTTTGGGGGTTTTTTTTGTGTTTTTTTGTAAATAAAAGTGCTTCTTACAAATTAAAATAGAAAACAAGAATAATTATTCATGGAATGTCAACATAATAAACATACATAATAAATGATTTGCTAAACTAAGTAATATATAAAAACCTTGGGGATTATTTACCAAACTTCTGGTTCCCAAACCGGCACTTATGTTTTGCTGGTAAAAGTATTGCCCTTTAAAACTGCGGCCATAAACATTATCAGAATCACTGGGAATTTAGAACAAGACATCTTGGGGTCAATCCAATTAGCCACGATATCGCGGGAGCGAATCATCGCAGCAGCCGCCACACTTTACGGCGGCCCAAACTCACTCAAAAGTGCTCAATTTTGTGCAAATTCAGGTAAAATACAGGCTGTGAAGGGTGAGAGATTGGGTACTGTTGCCAGCATTTAAATGCCGCGACAACGCCACTTCACGGCTAATTGGATTGACCCCTTAGTAAATAAACCACCTGACCTAGAGGTCTATTTATTAAGCCTTGGATGGAGATAAAGTACCAGTCAATGGCTTGTACTTTATCTCCGGCCACGTTATCCTTCTCCAAGGCTTAGTAAATAGACCCCTATATCTGTAAGGCAACCCACGCATTCCCAAAGCTGACACCCACAGCAGGGCACCATAATGGTATGGCGGAAGTTTTGCTTCCTACTGCTCAGCGCTGTAAGGCACAATCACTGTACGTAAGGGCCATCTGACTCAGACATAAAAACCTTGTCATGAAAAACAAAGGAAACAAATAAGAAACCACATACACACATTTATTTTGCATGTATTTTGGTCTGTTTCAAATAAATGTATAAAAGAGTATAAACAGACCAACTCATCACTGCATGGCTCTTACATGCAAATTCAGAGGCAAACCAGTAGGATGGAGAAACTTTTTATATACATCTTCACATGTCCAGTCACTGAAACTGGAGACTGCAACCTCAGGTGAAGTTATAGATTTGGGTTACAAGGGAATAAGAATGCAGACTATGCCACATTACTACAGTGGCGAGGAAGCCGTAACATTCACCTCGCGTCACTTTAGACAGGAGATCGGGCGCGATAAACAACAACTGAATATCCCCCGTGGTCATCTACAGGTGCAGCACATACAGTACATTTAGATCATGACAGTCAGGGGAACAACCAATCAACTTCTCATGTCACCTCACCTGGGAATGATGAAAGCATGTGTATGTATGTATGTATGTATGTATGTATGTATGTATGTATGTATGTATGTATGTATATCTATCTGCAAGGTGCAATCACAGATCTTGAAGAACAACATCTAAATGCCCATGTACAGTATAGTACTTGTCAAAAGTTTCCCTTCTGTGTTAAAAATTAAATTATGTTGCATAATAATAATTATTGTTACAGGGCAAGCAGTGTGTTCTGAGAGCAAATGGCATAGGAGGGTGCAGCTGGAGAGAGGTGCCCCACTTTTACATGGAAGGGGAGACTGTTAGTGGTGCAGAGCCTGGGATTGCAAGGGAGTGGGAGAAGAGAGATAGAACGTGAGTGGTGTAAAAAGCCTTACACTGCACAAAGGGGGAAATGGTGTAGTGGTGCACAGCCTGGCATAACATGGAACAGCTTGGAATCACAGGAAAGGAGGGGAGGGTTAAATGGTGCACAGCCTGGTATTGTCAGCAAAGTTCGAAGCGGTGAGTGGTGCACAGCCTGGTACCCAAGGGGTGAGTTGAGTGGTACACAGCCTGGCATTGTAGGGGTAGAATGATACACAGCCTGGCATTGCAGGGGTAAGGGGGGGGGGGGGGTTTGCACAGCCTGGCACTGCAGGAGAAGTGGTACACAGCCTGGCACTGCAGGGATCGGTGTGGGAGGGGATGTGTGTGCACAGCCTGGCATTGCAGGGATCAGGCGGGGACGGGGGGGACGAGTGGTGCACAGCCTGGCATTGCAGGGATCGGGGGGGGGGGGGGGGGTGAGTGGGGCACAGCCTGGCATTGCAGGGATCGGGGTGAGTGGGACACAGCCTGGCATTGCAGGGATCGGGGGGGGGGGGGGGGCGAGTGGTGCTCAGCCTGGCATTGCAGGGATGGGGGTGAGTGAGGCACAGCATGGCATTGCAGGGATGAGGGGGAGTGGGGCACAGCCTGGTACCCAAGGGGTAAGTTGAGCGGTACACAGCCTGGCATTGCAGAGGTAAGGGAGGGGGGGGGGTTGCACAGCCTGGCACTGCAGGAGAAGTGGTACACAGCCTGGCACTGCAGGGATCGGTGTGGGAGGGGATGTGTGTGCACAGCCTGGCATTGCAGGGATCGGGGGGGGGGCGAGTGGTGCACAGCCTGGCATTGCAGGGATCGGGGGGAGTGGAGCACAGCCTGGCATTGCAGGGATCGGGGGGAGTGGGGCACAGCCTAGCACTGCAGGTATTGGGATGAGTGGGGCACAGCCTGGCATTGCAGGGATCGGGGGGAGTGGGGCACAGCAGGGATCGGGGGGAGTGGGGCACAGCCTGGCACTACAGGGATCGGGGGGAGTGGGGCACAGCAGGGATCAGGGGGAGTGGGGCACAGCCTGGCACTGCAGGGATCGGGGGGAGTGGGGCACAGCAGGGATCAGGGGGAGTGGGGCACAGCCTGGCACTGCAGGGATCGGGGGGAGTGGGGCACAGCAGGGATCGGGGGGAGTGGGGCACAGCCTGGCACTACAGGGATCGGGGGGAGTGGGGCACAGCAGGGATCAGGGGGAGTGGGGCACAGCCTGGCACTGCAGGGATCGGGGGGAGTGGGGCACAGCAGGGATCAGGGGGAGTGGGGCACAGCCTGGCACTGCAGGGATCGGGGGGAGTGGGGCACAGCCTGACACTGCAGGGATCGGGGGGAGTGGGGCACAGCCTGACACTGCAGGGATCGGGGGGAGTGGGGCACAGCCTGACACTGCAGGGATCGGGGGGAGTGGGGCACAGCCTGACACTGCAGGGATCGGGGGGAGTGGGGCACAGCCTGACACTGCAGGGATCGGGGGGAGTGGGGCACAGCCTGACACTGCAGGGATCGGGGGGAGTGGGGCACAGCCTGGTACCCAAGGGGTGAGTTGAGTGGTACACAGCCTGGCATTGAGGGGGTAGAATGATACACAACCTGGCATTGCAGGGGTAAGGGGGGGCGAGTGGTGCACAGCCTGGCATTGCAGGGTTCGAAGGGGGGGGTGAGTGGGGCACAGCATGACATTGCAGGGATGAGGGGGAGTGGGGCACAGCCTGGCATTGCAGGGATGAGGGGGAGTGGGGCACAGCCTGGTACCCAAGGGGTGAGTTGAGCGGCACACAGCCTGGCATTGTGGGGGTAGAATGATACACAACCTGGCATTGCAGGGGTAAGGGGGGGCGAGTGGTGCACAGCCTGGCATTGCAGGGATCGGGGGGGTGAGTGGGGCAAAGCCTGGCATTGCAGGGATGAGGATTAGTGGTACACAGCCAGGCACTGCAGGGATCGGTGTGGGAGGGGATGTGTGTGCACAACCTGGCATTGCAGGGATCGGGGGGGGGCGAGTGGTGCACAGCCTGGCATTGCAGGGATCGGGGGGGTGAGTGGGGCACAGCCTGGCATTGCAGGGATGAGGGGGAGTGGGGCACAGCCTGGCATTGCAGGGATGAGAGGGAGTGGGGCACAGCCTGGCATTGCAGGGATGAGAGGGAGTGGAGCACAGCCTGGCACTGCAGGGATCGGGGGGAGTGGGGCACAGCCTGGCACTGCAGGGATCGGGGGGAGTGGGGCACAGCCTGGCACTGCAGGGATCGGGGGGAGTGGGGCACAGCCAGGCACTGCAGGGATCGGGGGGAGTGGGGCACAGCCTGGCACTGCAGGGATCGGGGGGAGTGGGGCACAGCAGGGATCGGGGGGAGTGGGGCACAGCCTGGCACTGCCGGGATCGGGGGGAGTGGGGCACAGCCTGGCACTGCCGTGATCGGGGGAAGTGGGGCACAGCCTGGCACTGCCGTGATCGGGGGAAGTGAGGCACAGCCTGACATTGCAGGTATTGGGGGGGAGTGGGGCACAGCCTGGCATTGCAGGTATTGGGGGGGAGTGGGGCACAGCCTGGCATTGCAGGTATTGGGGGGGGAGTGGGGCACAGCCTGGCATTGCAGGTATTGGGGGGGGGAGTGGGGCACAGCCTGGCATTGCAGGGATCGGGGTGAGTGGGGCACAGCCTGGCATTGCAGGTATGGGGGTGAGTGGGGCACAGCCTGGCATTGCAGGTATGGGGGTGAGTGGGGCACAGCCTGGCATTGCAGGTATGGGGGTGAGTGAGGCACAGCCTGGCATTGCAGGTATTGGGGGGGGGGGGGGGAGTGGGGCACAGCTGTTACAGGTGCATCATGCACGTTGCTCAGTCACCTGGGTCTCGGCTCCTCCCGGCCGCTCTCCTCCTGCTCAGCCCCGGACTCATCGTCCTCCACGATCACATCCCCAGCAGGAAAGGTCCCGGGTCCAGGGGCCAACGTGCTGAGGCTACTGCTGCGCTCGTCCTGCTCCTCCCAGGGGTAACCCGCCTCCGTCCCCGGGGATCCCTGCTCCACCAGCCCGGACGCCACCACCTTTATCAGCAGCACAGCTGCCAGTGAGAGGCCGAGCTGCCACCAGCACAGGCCCCGGCCCCCCATAGCCAAGCGAACATCTGAGCCCAGCGCCGACCGTCTACCTCATCACACTACCCCCAGCGCCGCCATGACACTATTATACTGACAGCCGCTGCCCCCGATTGTGCCCACAGGCTGTGCCAATCACACGGCGCGGAGCTGGCAACTCGCACGCCTATTTGTAGCCAATCCTGCCAATCATCTCCTGGCTGCCCCGCCTACTAACAAACCCCGTCTGCTGCTATTGGAGAGAGTTCTAAGCGCTGTCAGCAGGCCGCACAGCCTGCCGGGATACATCGTGCGTGTCTGTTTTCCGCCAGCAGTGGGCTGCGGCTCTCAGCCAATCACATCGCTCCCTCTGCCGCTCTCTGTTTACCATGACTCTATTCTCCACATCACAGGACAGCCAATGGGCTCGGCTTTCGCATCCTACTGGCTACTGATAACGTCAACCCTCCTGAGGGGCGGGACTGTAAGGTGGGGAGGATTGTGATTGGATAATGGCGGTAGAAGATACGTGGCCGGTTTTGAGTGTCTCTACTGCCGCCTTCTCTGATGTGGAAGTCTCAGGCAGGGGGGAGGGCAGCACGGGAGGGAGGAGCTCTAGCCAGGGTCACATGGATCTACAGTGAGACCAAAATAAACAGCACGTCATCACGAGGCTGAAGTTAGCGCCACATACAGTAAATTGAGATGTAATAAACCTAAACAGGGCAAGTGGAGAAGTTGTCCATAGCAACCAATCAGAAACTATCATTTATCTAACACCTCCACATGTCCTCTTTAAAAGAGTTGATACATCTCAACTGTAATATGCAGAGGAGTTTCTAAAGCACATTTCTGCAGCGTGGTACACTTGGTATTCCACAGGGAATAACATCGGGGTGTAGCGTTGGATCTTGATCCGAGGCACCAACAGGCTAAAGCTTTGACTGTTCCCAGGATGCCCTGCACCACCTCCTCTATAGCCCCGCCTCCAGGCACTGGAACTCAGTTTGTAAGTTGGTGCCTGCAGTGCAGGCAGCTAACAGGTGGGGCTGCACCTGAAAAGAGCGTTTTAGAAGACTTCAAGGGCTGCAGCACTTTCTATGGCATTCTGACATGCTCCATCACCTCCCTCAGCGGCGCTGCATTCTCCCGCGGCCTGGTTCCCGGGTACTTGCAGCGGGGACGCACCGGTTTCTAGGCACCACCACTACTGCTCTCCTGGATCGCGTGGCTGCATGACAGGGAGGAGGTAAGAGGGTCCCCCAGGTAGGACCCGCCGGTAAATCGCGATCCGGTCGCAGTCCCAGGAGACGGACCGCGCTGCTGTTGTGGACACTGTTCTGCACAGGGACCCCACTATATCCACCAGGGCAGGGAGCACAGGTCGGATTTACTCAAATCCATTTTACATAAGCTCCACAGTACCCGGTGGTGAGGACCAGCATAGGGGATAAGGCGCTGACCTGTAGTCCCTCCCCCAGCTCCCGCCATCTACTGCTGGTGTTCCTGCCCTGGAAATGCATTTTTCTCCCCCCTCACTCTCCGGGACTGCTGGGCACTGTCTCCTCTGTAAAACCGCCTTCCTTGTCAGCGCTGTGTTTTTACAGACACTTAAGTATTCTACATGTCAGTTTAGACAGTGTTAGTCAAGAACAAGTGTACTGCTATATGAATATTTAGTACAAGTATTCTGTGATATACATCCAGTGTTTACTGTGCATTGTTATATCTGTATACATACAAATCTATTTGTAGATTTACTAGTCCAGTGCAGTTTTATTGTATTATATGTGATAATTTCTGCATTGTACCTGTGACTGTGTGTGCCTGTAGCTGCTGTGTGGTTTCTATTCTGTGTATCACACGTTTTGCTATCACTATATTCTGTACCCTGGGGGGCTCAGTGCGTCAGGGTCTCATATAACATATAGTGTGCCGCAGGATATACTGTTTGGTATTTTTCACTGTGTGTGTTTCAGTCACCTCACACCGCTTAAATCCTCTGTGCTCTGCATTTGCTGTCACATAACAGTGGGTTTTTTTTTTTTGCAGGTATTGTGTTTATCTGGTTATATTGTACTGTTACGCCCTAAGGCTACATTACCAATGTCTGCTACACAGGGTGGGAAATCCGCAGATGTTCCTGCATCATGCAGTGCTGGCACCACAGATTTGACTAAGGAAAAGGTTAAAGCCGAGGGTTCAGGTACTGGCTTCCCTGCAGCTTCCAGTCAGTCTGCAGCACCTGTGGTAAATCAGGACCCACCTTGGGCTGCATTTTCAAATATGCTGACTACACTTGTAACACAGCTTACGCCCCCTGTGGGACCTCCTGCGCCACTACAGCCACATATTGTCCCTGTAGTTAACCCGCCTTGGGTGGATACTCTGTCTACCCAGTTACAGCAATTAAATCAGTCCTTGTTTAGACAAAAACCTACCCCTCGCCCTGCTGAGGCCAAGGGGTCATCGAAGCGGGCCATTTCTTCCTCACAATCCACTAATATTTCAGATGATTCTTCTGATGAGGATGGGGAATATACTGATCCATCAGACACTGATACATTTGTTTCTGATGAGGAATCTACAACTCAAGTTGATGTTCCTGACCTAGTGGAGGCTATCAATCTGATTCTCCAAATTGATGATATTAAGCCACCCGCTACGTCTAAGAAACCGGATAAGTTCAAACGCCAGACGGTTACTAAAGTAGTTTTACCACATTCTGACCTTTTAATTGACATACGTCAGGAATCCTGGTCATCTCCAGGAAATAAGTTTTCCCTGTCTAAAAAGATGCTAGCTTGGAGTTGAGTAACAAGTGGGAAACTCCACCACCGGTGGACTCTCATGTCGCCCGTCTTGTGGTGTCATCTACTCTGCCTGTCACCACTGTCATTTCACTGAAGGAACCGACATAAGCGTGTGGAGGGATGCCTGAAGTCTATTTACACTCTTACCGGTGCTGTACATAGACCTACTATGGCTGCCTCTTGGGCGGCAAAAGGAATTGAAGCATGGGTTCTGGCAATTGAGGAGGAGCTGCCTCAGGATTTTTCTGACACTTCCAGACAATATTTGTCGAACATTACCACAGCCTCTCAATATATTCAGGAGGCGGTTTCTGATGCAGGGGTGATGGCGGACAAGGTATCTACCACGTCTATCCTGGCTCGCCGGATTCTGTGGTATAGGTCCTGGAAAGTGGACAGACTCTAAAAAGACCTTGGAGGTGCTTCGTTTCAATGGAGACATACTATTTGGGGAGGATCTAAACAAGATTGTGACTGACTTGGCAATGGCCAAGACTGCGTTTCTCCCTTGTACTAATCCTTCTTTTCCGAAGACTAAGAGTACAACTTTCATTCCTTTCAACCGTCCGGTAAAGCAAAAGGTCAGGCGTACCCGAGACAGGCTCGTACTTCCAAAACCACTAAGCCCAAATCTAAACCATCCTGGGCCACCAGCCTGCTTCCAAACAAAACAAGCCTGGGGCAGGCCACCCCCTGGGGGACCCGAGGGTGGGAGGCGGACTTCTGCAGTTCACCCAGGCCTGGTTAAACACCACTTCAGACGCCTGGGTGCGGGAAGTTGTCTCTAACGGGTACGCCATCTCTTTCAGTTCTATTCAACGGTTATCCCCTCGGATCCATTGAAAGCGCAAGCTCTACACCTGGTTGTACAATCCCTCCTGGAAACAGCAGTGGTGGTGCCGGTACCTCTGTTCCATAGAGACTGGGGTTACTATTCAAATCTGTTTCTTGTTCCGAAACCAAATGGGTCTTTCCGGCCTATCCGCAACCTCAAATCATTGAACAAGTTTGTGAGAGTGTCCAAACTCCGTATGGAAACCCTGCGCTCTATTGTGCTGGCCATGGAACCAGAGGACTATATGGTATCCCTGGACATACTGGATGCTCACCTGCACATACCTATTGCCATTTTGCATCAGCAATATCTGCGGTTTGCTATTGGCAACCTTCATTTTCAATTCTAAGCTCTACCATTTGAACTGGCCACGGCACCTCAGATTTTAACCAAGGTCATGGCCGTGATGATGTCTTTCCTCTGTCGTCAGGGAATCAGGATCCTGCCATATCTGGACGACTTGCTGATTCTGGCAACTCCCAAGAGGTCCTCCTCAGTCAACTGGAGATGTCGGCCGAATTCCTGCAAGCCACGGGTGGCTCATCAATTGGAAGAAGTCCTTGCTGGTCCCTGCTCGGAGCATGGTGCACCTGGGGGTGTACTGGACACACAAAGTCAAAGACTGTTTCTGTCTCCAGAGAAGGTTCTAAATCTTCAGGACAAGATCAGATACTTCCTCTCTCGCCCGAGTGTGTCGGTACACTCGGCGATGCAAGTACTAGGCCTCATGGTGTCGGCTTTCGACATGGTAGAGTATGCTCAATTTTATTCCTGCCCTCTGCAGAGGTTAATCCTTTCCAAGTGGGACGGCCTGCCTCATCAGATCAGGTCTTGCATGATCTCGACTCCGGAAGTTCGTCTGTTGCTGACCTAGTGGCTACAGGACCAGCAGTTGAGCAGTGACCGTCCCTTCTGGATCCCCAACTGGGTCCTACTGACTATGGATGCCAGTCTGAGGGGTTGGAGAGCAGTGTTGGAGCAACACTCTTTCCATGGTCAGTGGACCAAGGAGGAATCACTCCTCCCGATAAACATTCTGGAATTGCGGGCAGTGTTCAATGCTTTGTCACTCGCCCTGCCTCTGATAAGGAACAGGCCTGTTCAAGTATAGTCAGGCAACACCACCGCAGTGGCATACATAAACCATCAAGGTGGCACCCAAAGCCGCATGACAATGATGGAAGTGTCAAAAATCCTTCATTGGTTGGAACGCCATCTGCCAGCAATATCGTCAGTGTTTATTCCGGGAGTCCTCAACTGAGAAGCGGATTTCCTCAGTCATCAGTACGTGCACACCGGAGAGTGGAGTTTTCATCAAGGAGACTTTCAACTCCTAGTGGACAAGTGGGGCCTACCAGATGTAGAACTGATGGCATCTCGACAAAATCACAATGTTCCGGTCTTCGGATCAAGGACAAGAGGTCCTCAAGCCGCATTCGTGGACGCACTGGCGATTCCATGAAACTTTCGGCTGCCATACGTGTTACCTCCAGTGTCACTCCTGCCCAGGGTAATACGGAAGTTCAAGCAAGAAGGAGGAATACTACTTCTAGTCGCTCCAGCGTGGCCCAGATGGCATTGGTTCTCAGACCTGGAGGGTCTATCGATAGAGCATCCTCTTCTACTTCCTCAACGCCCAGACTTCCTCGTTCAGGGCCCTTGTGTCTACCAGGACCTGGCCAGACTGGCTTTGACGGTGTGACTCTTGAAGCTTTACTCCTGAGAGCAAAAGGATTCCCTGAGACGGTCATTCAATGTTTTGAATATGTTGAAAGCCTGTAAACCAGCTTTGGCTCGGATTTATTACAGGGTCTGGAAATCTTACCTCACCTGGTGTGCTGCTAAGAATTATGATACATATACTTTCAGAACTTCCAGGCTTCTGTCTTTTCTACAACAAGACCTAGACTTGGGCTTTCATATGGCCTCCCTCATGGTCCATATATCTGCCTTGTCAGTGTGGTTTCAGAGAAAAATTGCATCTCTTCCTGACGTTCACACTTTCACTGAGGGTGTTCTACGGATTCAACCTCCCTATGTCCCTCCTGTGGCTCCGTGTGATCTGTCTGTTGTTCTGAATGTCTGTGGACCTTAACTGCCTTACGATTAAGGTTGTATTTCTATTGGCTATTGCCTCTGCTAGGAGGGTGTCGGACTTAGGCGCTTTGTCCTGTCATCCACCCTTTCTGATTGTTCACCGTGACCAGGCAGTTCTTCGAACTCGCCCAGGTTATTTGCCTAAGGTGGTATCATCTTTTCACCTTAACCAGGAGATTGTGGTTCCGGCCTTCATCTCATCTGGTTTGTCCTCCAAAGAGCGGTCTTTAGATGTGGTACGGGCTCTCCGTATTTATGTGGAAAGGACTGCCTCTATCAGGAGGTCAGATTCCCTTTTTGTACTTTTTTGGTTTTCACAAACGGGGCTGGCCTGCGAATAAGCAGACCTTGGCCAGATGGATTAGAATGGAGATTGCACAAGCCTATGCGCAGGCTGGGATCCCAGCTCCTGCTGCTATCAAAGCCCATTCTACTCGGTCGATTGGACCTTCTTGGGCGGCCCACCATGGCGCGTCCCTGGAACAATTGTGCAAGGCGGCTACGTGGTCCTCAGTGAACACGTTCATCAGGTTCTATGCGTTTGATACTTCCGCCTCTCAGGATGCTTCCTTTGGACGCTACAGTGCGTTCCCTCCCATGAGGAACTGCTTTAGGACATCCCTGATGTTGTTATTATTATTATTATCCTTTATTTATATGGCGCCACAAGGGTTCCGCAGCGCCCAATTACAGAGTACATAAACAAATAATCAAACAGGAAAACAGTGACTTACAGTTGACGACAATATAGGACAAGTACAGGGTAAATAAACATAGTTACATCAGCAGATGACAGTGGAAGAAGTATCAGGTGGCAGAAGACTGCTGGATTTGGTGCAGCTGAAGATTATTAAAGTAAGAAAAGGGTAAGCACATGAGGGAAGAGGGCCCTGCTCGTGAGAGCTTACAATCTAAAGGGGAGGGGTAGACAGACAGGGGTGAGACAGATGGGGTACATAGAGAGCGTGGAAAGATTCCCTGTGGAATACCAATGTACCCCGCTGCAGAAAAGGAGATTTATGGTAGACTTACCATTGTTAAATCTCTTTCTGTGTGGTACACTGGATACCACAGGGCGCCCACTCTGACGCACTTGGCTTCTTTGGGTTTGAATGGCATTAGCCGCTGGTACCTTCTCCTGTCATGAGAATGTGGTTGTCTGTGGCTACTAACTACTGTCGTCTCTCTTTTACCTGCTACTGCATTGGACTGGTTAACAAAACTGAGCTCCAGTGCCTGGAGGTGGGGATATAGAGGAGGCGGTGCAGTGCATCCTGGGAACAGTTATAGCTTTAGCCTGTTGGTGCCTCGGATCAAGATCCAACTCCACGCCCCCGATGTTATTCCCTGTGGAATCCAGTGTACCTCGCAGAAAGAGATTTAACAATGGTAAGTCTTATCATAAATCTTCTTCTTTTTACTTTTATTTTACCAAACTCAACTTTATATTCAGAATGGATTGAATAGAAACGCTCTTACAAATAGAAGAGAGAGTAGAACGTTTCTTTCTGATATGGGAACCATACATTGATACATTACTACTTTCCACCAGAAAGTAGATTCATCATAGTTTAAAAAACACTACATGGTATCTTACCAGAATGGCGGTGGATAAACTGCCGATTATTATATCCTAAAGGGTTGGTTTTGTATCTCCCAAGCTGCGGGAAAATTGCTCAAGGGTAGACCTGACTTTTATCACTTGCATTTCCACTGTATTGTTTTTCATGTACATGAATGTATAACAAAATATGTGTAGACTGACTCAAGATTTGTGAACTTTTTATTTTCACTGTATCGATCTTTGATAAAGAAATGGTCATAATGACATAATGGTCATAATGACATGTTTTCATGTTCATGCACTATTTATAGCTCAAAATGCAGTTTTGGGGGTTATTGTTATGCTATGATACCTCAATAAAAAATTGTTAAAAACAAACAAACCATGGTGCAGTGAGAGAATGGGTTTAAAAGTACCGTATGAGGTACCCTATATTGAATATATTGGGGGGAGAGGGCCTGGACTGCACATCCTGGCTGCTTATAATCAGTTGTGCTACCCAGCTGAGACTTAAAAAAACTACAACATAGAAACGAGAGCAGGTGCACCATACAACTATTGAAATTATAATAAACTGAACCATACATCATAACCAAGGTTCTTGGAATAAAATTGGCCAATATTATGAGCCTGCCCACCAATCGACACGGTGACCTCATCGGACAGGTCCCTAACATTATAGGGGTTCTCTTCTGCAGGGCCCTCGCAAACCAAAATCATAAACAGAATGTATGTCTATCTTAAAGTCCTATTTAGGAATGAAAAAACATCCATCATCTGCAGCTGAGTAAGAGCTAAAGACTTTCACCTTCCTTCTCTTTTCCCTAGAAATTTTCCCCCAATATCCATGACTTCAGTTGTATGACTACTATACTGTAAAACTGAAAGTGCACCTTGATCACAAATTGAGGCAAATGTATTAATCCTAGAGAAGGGATAAAGAAGTGATAAAGCAGTGATAAATCATTAGGTTGACCACTATTGGTCGAGAGGCAGTAGGTCGACATGAAAAAGGGTTGACATGAGTTTTTTGAGTGTTTTTGGTGTTGTGTCGTTCGTAAAGTGACCGGGAACCCCAATTAGTGCACCGTGTCCCCTCGGTCAAGGTACCTCGAAGCGCTCAGCACAGGTTACTATTCCAAATCGTAGTCCTGTTGGATCGTAAAGTATGAAAAAGTAAAAAAAAAAAGTTAAACAAAAATGAAAAAAATGCATGTCGACCTTTGCCATGTCGACCTAATACTTGTGTCGACCTATTGAGTGTCGATCTAAGGACCGTATCCCATAATAACAGTGCAGTACAATAACCTAAGAAAAATGTATGGATTATTTACAGAATTTGAGTCTCTCTCATTAAGGCTAAATTGGAGAGGGTCAGTGTGTGAAGGGTTAGGAAAGTTCTGGACACCTTCACCTTCTGTACTGAATTCGTGCCAGGGGAGGTTGCAAAGTATGAGGAAGGTATATATTCAGTTTCCATAATGAAGGCCTTTTATAATTTTTTAAGCTTTATCAAAGGAAACACTTGCTCTGAAAATATTTATTAATTCTGCCAATGCTGGTAAGAATCTTATTCAAGAGATATAAAAGACAAAGGTATCTCAAGTCAATTTGTTTTACGATGGCTCAGGCTTTAGACACATAGGTCCTCATTCTGACCTGGTCGCACATAGGCGGATTTTTGCACTGCTGCGACCAGGTAATCGCCGCCTACAGGAGAGGGGGGTAAATGCTGTGCAGGGGAGCGATCGCTAGAGAGCTCAGGACTTACTCAGCTGCTGCGACGATCCGGCTTGAAGGTGACGTCAAGATCCCGCCTTTGAAATGGCTGGGCACGCCTGCGTTCGGATGGACACTCCTTCAAAACGGTGAGTTGACAACCCCAGCCGGCTTCTTCCTGTCAATCTTCATGCGTTCGCCGCTGCAAACGCTTTCTTCGTTCTTTTCGTCGCTGCCCGGCGACAGCAGCGACTCGCCTGCACATTGCGGCCTGCACGCATGCGCTGTTGTGACCCGATCGCACGGCTGTAAAAAAACTGCAGCGTGCGATCGGGTCGGAATGACCCCCATTGTCTGGGTGGGTTCCATGTTGTGTTGAATGTCCTTTCATGCAGCACTAAATAAACCTCAATCATTTTATTTTTAAGAGCACCAATAGTGTTTTGTTTTGAGGACCACCTAGTTTCACAATGGCCCTTAAGAGTGGCGCCTAGATTTTTCACTTCTTCCAGTAGAACCACTGAAATATAGTAGCGATCATTTTTGCACAATACCAAAAATGTATTAATCAGAGGGGTCTCACTAGCAGTATGTATTCCAATGAGATTCAGTACAGTATGTGGGCAGCACAGAGAATAAATCTAGCCCAGAGCTGGCCAAACCAGTTCTCGACATCTACCAACGGTTCACATTTTCCAGACCACCTAGCTGGGGCACAGGTGTAGTCATTACTAATTAAGATGTGCTGCATTCATTCCTAACTGACAATTCTACAGATCTCCAGGAGACCTGGAAAACATGAACTGTTAGTAGATCTCGAGGACCGGTTTGGCCAGCCCTGATCTAGCCAGTTCATCTTTCCGCGATACACAAGCTTGGGCCACTTTGTACTTCCCAGCCATATTAACACCGTTATCAAATCCTTGTCCTCTTGCAGTCTTTAGTGTTCAATACATAAGCTTGAAGTTTTGTCAAGATTTCATCTGTTAAGGTGGGTACACACTAATAGATATATCTGCAGATCAATTGATCTGCAGATATATCTATGGACGGATCGGGCAGTGTGTTGAGCATACACACTGCCCGATCCGTCAGGGACTGACGTCATGAACGACGGAGTTCACAGATGTATCGGCCGTACACACTGGCCGACGGTCCCGCGATATATCGGCCGTTCACGAGAACGGCCGATATATCGACCAGTGTGTACGGGCCTTTAGACCTTCTCCAGTTCTCTGATGAATGTTGTCAAAGGGGGTTATTCAGAGTTGTTAGCAAACCCAAAAAGTTAGCAATTGGGCAAAACCATGTTGCGCTGCAGGTGGGGCAGATGTAACATGTGCAGAGAGAGTTAGATTTGGGTGGGGTGTGTTCAAACGCAAATCTAAATTGCAGTGTAAAAATAAAGCAGTCAGTATTTACCCTGCACAGAAATAATATAACCCACCAAACCTAAATCTCTGCAAATGTTATATCTGCCCCATCTGCAGTGAAATATGGTTTTGCCCAATTACTAACGTTTGTAGTTTGTTAACAACTCTGAATAACCCCCATAGTCCGTTAAACTTCAGTTTTATAATCACCATCAGACATACCTAGAAGCCTTATTATTTCACTCATTTGCTGCACGTGAGCATCGTCAGGCGTGCAATTCAGTAAAATTGAAAACTATTTTGCTGCTTGAATTTTTCCAAGAATTTTATTTTGGTCTAACTTTCCAAGTAACGCAATAATCCTATTTTGGATAGCAGGTGAAAAGTAGCACGGTGCATGTTTACTTGATTTCACATGGGCAATATATTGTGCTAGCTGAGGGAGATAATGACTTCTGAGCTCCAAGGTAATCAAGAATAAACCACAGTTTTGCTGTCCAATTATTTCTGTACTGCCTGTTAGTGGCAACTTATTTCAGGGCAGCAACGTGGTGTGGCGGGGCCGGGAAAGCCAAGTCCGTTTTTGAGGTCGGCTGCGTGACATCACACGCAGCCGCTCCGATTAAAAAAAAAAAAAAACCGCCCGCTGAACGCCTGACTGCCAGGGGTCCACCTTAGTGCTGATGTGTCCGCAATTAGATTGTGGACGTATCGAGAGGCGGCCTCAAACATGCTGGGCGGCCTTGCCCTGTGCTGGGCATATGCAGCCATCTGCGTTCATCTCTGAATAACCCCCATAGTGTGTACACACTGAGCGATATCATTAATGATATCACTCAGTGACCTCACGCTGCGGCCGGCCCACACATGCCGTTTTAGACAAAAAATCCAAATTGAGCTGCATGCACAGTTGACAGCGGGGGTAGTTGAAATCTACTCAGAAACTGCACAAAATGTTTTTGCATAGCACGGCTGCACAAGCGTTTGCAGCCTTGCTATGCAAAAAAGCCCTCCCTCATAGGCGGCGGCTAGTTGATCGCACGGGCAGCAGAATGTTGCTACGTGCGATCAACTCGGAATGATCCCCCTTTGTGTCTGGAACAAACAATGGGGTGCAGATACAATTATATTTCTCTGACGTCCTAGTGGATGCTGGGAACTCCGTAAGGACCATGGGGAATAGCGGCTCCGCAGGAGACTGGGCACAACTAAAGAAAGCTTTAGGACTACCTGGTGTGCACTGGCTCCTCCCACTATGACCCTCCTCCAGACCTCAGTTAGAATCAGAGGCGGAACTACCGGCAGTGCAGGCAGTGCACTGCACTGGGGCCCGCCTCTGTCCAGGGGCCCAAGCATGTAATGAGTCAAACTGACTCATTACATGCCGCTGTGCGCTGCAGGCAACCGCTGCCCGCAGCGCACAGCCGCCCGGAGATAGGAGCTGAGCAGCGGTACAGACGGGGGAAGGAGGAGGGAGCCGGAGGACGGAGCCGCAGCAGCGCTTTGTTACTGGTGGAGGCGCTGCTGCTGCTGCTCCTCTGCTTCCCTATAGGCTGTCTTCCGAGAACAGCCTATAGGGAAGCAGAGGGGCAGCAGCAGCAGCGCCTCCACCAGTAACAAAGCGCTGCTGCGGCTCCGTCCTCCGGCTCCCTCCTCCTCATTCTCTACTGCCCGGGAATCGTCGTCTGACGCAGCTGCACCGAGGAGCCTGAGGGTAAGTATAATTCTTCTTTCTTTCTTTCTTTCTTTCTTTCTTTCTTTCTTTCTTTCTTTCTTTTTCTTTCCTTCTTTCTTTCTTGTGCCTGCCTGCCGCAATGTGTAAAAAGGGGGGACTACCTGCCGCAATGTGTAAAAAGGGGGGACTGCCTGCCGCACTGTGTAAAAAGGGGGGACTGCCTGCCGCAATGTGTAAAAAGGGGGGACTACCTGCCGCAATGTGTAAAAAGGGGGGACTGCCTGCCACTATGTGTAAAAAGGGGAATCTGCCTGCCGTAATGTGTAAAAATGGGGACGCTGTCTGCCGTAATGTGTAACAAGGGCACGCTGTCTGCCGTAATGTGTAAAAAGGGCACGCTGTCTGCCGTAATGTGTAACAAGGGCACGCGGTCTGCCGTTATGTGTAAAAAGGGGTAATCTGCCCGACGCTATGTGTAAAAATGGGGAATCTGCCTGCCGTAATGTGTAAAAAAGGGGGGCTGCCTGACGCTATGTGTAAAAATGGGGAATCTGCCTGCTGCTATGTGTAAAAAGGAGGAATCTGCCTGCCGTAATGTGTAAAAATGGGGACGCTGTCTGCCGTAATGTGTAACAAGGGCACGCTGTCTGCCGTAATGTGTAACAAGGGCACGCTGTCTACCGTAATGTGTAAAAAGGGCACGCTGTCTGCCGTAATGTGTAACAAGGGCACGCGGTCTGCCGTTATGTGTAAAAAGGGCACGCTGTCTGCCGTTATGTGTAAAAAGGGCACGCTGTCTGCTGTAATGTGTAAAAAGAGGAATCTGTTCGCTGTAAGGTGTAAAAGGGTCTCTACCTGGTGTAGTGGTGCTACTGTGCGGCGTAATTTGAATAATGGAGACTACTGTGTTGGTATTATTTTGTGGCCACACCCCTTCCCCACGAAGCCACGCCACTATGTATTTTTGCGCGCGCCTACGGCGCGCACTGCCCCCGGGGTGGACTTGGATGGGGGGGGGGGGCCAAAGCATTTTGTCGCACCTGGGCCCACCGCTTGCTTGTTCCGCCACTGGTTAGAATCTTGTGCCCGGCTGAGCTGGATGCACACTAGGGGCTCTTCTGAGCTTCTAGAAAGAAAGTATATTTAGGTTTTTTATTTTACAGTGAGATCTGCTGGCAACAGACTCACTGCAGTGAGGGACTAAGGGGAGAAGAAGCGAACCTACCTTCTTGCAGCTAGCTTGGGCTTCTTAGGCTACTGGACACCATTAGCTCCAGAGGGATCGAACACAGGACCCGACCTCGATCGTTCGGTCCCGGAGCCGCGCCGTCGTCCCCCTTACAGAGCCAGAAGCAAGAAGTGGTCCGGAAAATCGGCGGCAGAAGACCTCGGTCTTCAACAAGGTAGCGCACAGCACTGCAGCTGTGCGCCATTGCTCCTCATGCACACCTCACACTCCGGTCACTGATGGGTGCAGGGCGCTGGGGGGGGGGAGGCGCCCTGAGCAGCAATATTAACAACTTAGCTGGCAAATAATCACAATATATAGTCCCAGAGGCTATATATGTGAAAAATACCCCTGCCAGAATTCCATAAAAAAGCGGGAGAAGTCAGCCGAAAAAGGGGCGGGGCTGTCTCCCTCAGCACACTGGCGCAATTTTCTCTTCACAGTGCAGCTGGAAGACAGCTCCCCAGGCTCTCCCCTGTAGTTTTCAGGCTCAAAGGGTTAAGAGAGGGGGGGCACTAAATTTAGGCGCAATATTGTGTATACAAGCAGCTATTGGGAAAAATCACTCAGTTATAGTGTTAATCCCTGTGTTATATAGCGCTCTGGTGTGTGCTGGCATACTCTCTCTCTGTCTCCCCAAAGGACTTTATGGGGTCCTGTCCTCAGTCAGAGCATTCTCTGTGTGTGTTTGCGGTGTGTCGGTACGGCTGTGTCGACATGTTTGAGGAAAAAGGTCATGTGGAGGCGGAGCAGATGCCGATAAATGTGATGTCGCCCCCCGTGGGGCCGACACCAGAGTGGATGGATAGGTGGAAGGTATTAACCGACAGTGTCAACTACTTACATAAAAGGCTGGATGACGTAACAGCTGTGGGACAACCGGCTTCTCAGCCCGCGCCTGCCCAGGCGTCTCAAAAGTCATCAGGGGCTCAAAAACGCCCGCTACCTCAGATGGCAGACACAGATGTCGATACGGAGTCTGACTCCAGTGTCGACGAGGTTGAGACATATACACAATCCACTAGGAACATCCGTAGCATGATTTCGGCATAAAAAATGTGTTACGCATTTCTGACATTAACCCAAGTACCACCAAAAAAGGGTTTTATGTTTGGGGAGAAAAAGCAGCCAGTGTTTTGTTCCCCCATCCGATGAGTGAATGAAGTGTGTGAAGAAGCGTGGGTACCCCCGATAAGAAACTGGTAATTTCTAAAAAGTTACTGATGGCGTACCCTTTCCCGCCAGAGGATAGGTCACGTTGGGAGATATCCCCTAGGGTGGATAAGGCGCTCACACGTTTGTCAAAAAAAGGTGGCACTGCCGTCTTAGGATACGGCCACTTTGAAGGAGCCTGCTGATAAAAAGCAGGAGGTGATCCTGAAGTCTGTATTTACACACTCAGGTACTATACTGAGACCTGAAATTGCCTCAGCATGGATAGTGCTGCTGCAGCGGGGTCTGTTACCCTGTCAGGACAGGGATACTATTATGCTAACCATAGAGCATATTAAAAGCCGTCGTCTTATATATGAGGGATGCACAGAGGGATATTTGCCGGCTGGCATCCAGAATTAATGCAATGTCCATTCTGCCAGGAGGGTATTAGAGACCTGGCAGTGGACAGGTGATGCTGACTTTAAAAGGCACAAGGAGATTTTGCCTTATAAGGGTGAGGAACTGTTTGGGAATGGTCTTTGGGACCTCGTATCCACAGCAACAGCTGGGAAGAATTTTTTTTACCTCAGGTTTCCTCACAGCCTAAGAAAACACTGTATTATCAGGTACAGTCCTTTCGGCTTCAGAAAAGCAAGCGGGTCAAAGGCGCTTCCTTTCTGCACAGAGACAAGGGAAGAGGGAAAAGCTGCACCAGACAGCCAGTTCCCAGGATCAAAAATCTTCCCCCGCTTCCTCTGAGTCCACCGCATGACGCTGGGGCTCAACAGGTGGAGCCAGGTGCGGTGGGGGCGCGTCTCGGGAACTTCAGCGATTAGTGGGCTCGCTCACAGGTAGATCCCTGGGTTCTGCAAGTAGTATCACAGGGATACAAGCTGGAGTTCGAGGCGACTCCCCCTCGCCGTTACCTCAAATCAGCCTTGCCTGCTGCCCTCGGAGAGAGGGAAGGTAGTACTGGCGGCAATTCACAAGCTGTACTTCCAGCGGGTGATAATCAAGGTACCCCTCCTTCAACAAGGCCGGGGTTACTATTCCACAATGTTTGTGGTACCGAAACCAGACGGTTCGGTGTGACTCATTCTAAAATTAAAATCCTTGAACACTTATATACGAAGGTTCAAGTTAAAAATGGAATCGCTTAGGGCGGTTATTGCAAGCCTGGACGAAGGGGATTACATGGTATCACTGGACATCAAGGATGCTTACCTGCATGTCCCCATTTACCCTCCTCATTAGGAGTACCTCAAAATTGTGTTACAGGACTGTCATTACCAATTCCAGACGTTGCCGTTGGTCTGTCCCCGACACCGAGGGTATTTACCAAGGTAATGGCCGAAATGATGATACTCCTTCGAAAAAAGGGAGTTATAATTATCCCGTACTTGGACGATCTCCTTATAAAGGCGAGGTCCAGGGAGCAGTTGTTGGTCGGAGTAGCACTATCTCGGGAAGTGCTACAACAGCACGGCTGGATTCTGAATATTCCAAAGTCGCAGCTGGTTCCTATGACGCGTCTACTGTTCCTGGGTATGGTTCTGGACACAGAACAGAAAAAAGTGTTTCTCCCGGAGGAGAAGGCCAAGGAGTTGTCATCTCTAGTCAGAGATCTCCTACAACAAATACAGGTGTCGGTGCATCAATGCACGCGAGTCCTGGGAAAGATGGTAGCTTCTTACGGAGAAATTCCATTCGGCAGGTTCCATGCAAGGATCTTCCAGTGGGATCTGTTGGACAAGTGGTCCGGGTCGCATCTTCGGATGCATCGGCTGATAACCCTGTCTCCAAGGGCCAGGGTGTCGCTGTTGTGGTGGCTGCAGAGTGCTCATCTTCTAGAGGGCCGCAGATTCGGCATACAGGACTGGGTCCTGGTGACCACGGATGCCAGCCTTCGAGGCTGGGGGGCAGTCACACAGGGAAGAAACTTCCAAGGACTATGGTCGAGTCAGGAGACTTCCCTACACATAAATATTCTGGAACTAAGGGCCATTTACAATGCCCTAAGTCAGGCAAGACCCCTGCTTCAACACCAGCCGGTGCTGATCCAGTCAGACAACATAACGGCGGTCGCCCATGTAAACCAACAGGACGGCACAAGAAGCAGGATGGTGATGGCAGAAGCCACAAGGATTTTCCGATGGGCGGAAAATCATGTGTTAGCACTGTCAGCAGTGTTCATTCCCGGAGTGGACAATTGGGAAGCAGACTTTCTCAGCAGACACGACCTCCACCCGGGAGAGTGGGGACTTCATCCAGAAGTCTTCCAAATGATTGTACACCATTGGGAAAGGCCACAGGTGGACATGATGGCGTCCCGCCTCAACAAAAAGCTAAAAAGATATTGCGCCAGGTTAAGGGACCCTCAGGCGATAGCTGTGGACGCTCTGGTAACACCATGGGTGTACCAGTCGATGTATGTGTTCCTTCTTCTGCCTCTCATACCCAAGGTCCTGAGAATAATATGAAGGAGAGGAGTAAGAACTATACTCATTGTTCGGGATTAGCCAAGAAGAGCTTGGTACCCAGAACTTCAAGAAATGATCTCAGAGGACCCATGGCCTCTGCCGCTCAGACAGGACCTGCTGCAGCAGGGGCCCTGTCTGTTCCAAGACTTGCCGCGGCTGCGTTTGACGGTATGGCGGTTGAACACCGGATCCTAAAGGAAAAAGGCATTCCGGAGGAAGTCATTCCTACACTGAGTAAGGCTAGGAAAGATGTGACCGAAAAACATTATCACCACATATGGCGAAAATATGTTGCTTGGTGTGAGGCCAGGAAGGCCCCAACGGAGGAATTTCAACTGGGTCGATTTCTGCACTTCCTACAGTCAGGAGTGACTATGGGCCTAAAATTGGGTTCCATTAAGGTCCAGATTTCGGCTCTGTACATTTTCTTCCAAAAAGAACTGGCTTCACTGCCTGAAGTTCAGACTTTGGTTAAGGGAGTGCTGCATATTCAGCCCCCGTTTGTGCCTCCAGTGGCACCGTGGGATCTCAATGTGGTGTTGGACTCCCTGAAGTCGCATTGGTTTGAGCCACTTAAATCCGTAGAGCTAAAATACCTCACGTGGAAAGTGGTCATGCTGTTGGCCTTGGCGTCGGCCAGGCGTGTATCAGTATTGGCGGCTTTGTCATGCAAAAGCCCTTATCTGATTTTTCATATGGATAGGGCGGAATTGAGTACTCATTCCCAATTCCTTCCTAAGGTGGTATCAGCTTTTCATGTGAACCAACCTATTGTGGTGCCTGCGGCTACTTGGGACTTGGAGGACTCCAAGTTACTGGACGTAGTCAGGGCCTTGAAAATTTATGTTTCCAGGACGGCTGGAGTCAGAAAAACTAACTCGCTGTTTATTCTGTATGCACCCAACAAGATGGGTGCTCCTGCTTCAAAGCAGACTATTGCTCGCTGGATTTGTAGCACAATTCAGCTTGCGCATTCTGCGGCTGGACTGCCGCATCCTAAATCTGTAAAAGCTCATTCCACGAGGAAGGTGGGCTCTTCTTGGGCGGCTGCCCGAGGGGTCTCGGCTTTACAACTTTGCCGAGCTGCTACTTGGTCAGGGTCAAACACGTTTGCAAAATTCTACAAATTTGATACCCTGGCTGAGGAGGACCTTGAGTTCTCTCATTCGGTGCTGCAGAGTCATCCGCACTCTCCCGCCCGTTTGGGAGCTTTGGTATAATCCCCATGGTCCTTACGGAGTTCCCAGCATCCACTAGGACGTCAGAGAAAATAAGATTTTACTCACCGGTAAATCTATTTCTTGTAGTCCGTAGTGGATGCTGGGCGCCCATCCCAAGTGCGGATTGTCTGCAATACTTGTATATAGTTATTGCCTAACTAAAGGGTTATTATTATGAGCCATCTGTTGAGAGGCTCAGTTATAGGGGGTCATTCCGAGTTGTTCGCTCGCAAGGCGATTTTAGCAGAGTTACACATGCTAAGCCTCCGCCTACTGGGAGTGAATCTTAGCTTCTTAAAATTGCGAACGATGTATTCGCAATATTGCGATTACAAACTACTTAGCAGTTTCAGAGTAGCTTCAGACTTACTCGGCATCTGCAATCAGTTCAGTGCTTGTCGTTCCTGGTTTGACGTCACAAACACACCCAGCGTTCGCCCAGACACTCCCCCGTTTCTCCAGCCACTCCCGCGTTTTTTCCGGAAACGGTAGCGTTTTTATCCACACGCCCATAAAACGCCGTGTTTCCGCCCAGTAACACCCATTTCCTGTCAATCACATTATGATCGCCGGAGCGAAGAAAAAGCCGTGAGTAAAAAAACTATCTTCATAGCAAAAATACTTGGCGCAGTCGCAGTGCGAACATTGCGCATGCGTACTAAGCAGAAAAACGCTGCGATGCGAAGAAAAATACAGAGCGAACGACTCGGAATGACCCCCATAGTTCATACTGTTAACTGGGTATAGTATCACGAGTTATACGGTGTGATTGGTGTGGCTGGTATGAGTCTTACCCGCGATTCAAAATCCTTCCTTATTGTGTCAGCTCTTCCGGGCACAGTATCCTAACTGAGGTCTGGAGGAGGGTCATAGTGGGAGGAGCCAGTGCACACCAGGTAGTCCTAAAGCTTTCTTTAGTTGTGCCCAGTCTCCTGCGGAGCCGCTATTCCCCATGGTCCTTACGGAGTTCCCAGCATCCACTATGGACTACGAGAAATAGATTTACCGGTGAGTAAAATCTTTTTTTTTTTTCTATGCAGGGTAAATACTGCCTGCTTTTGCATGTACTCCACAAATAGACAGCTTTATTTTGACACTGTAATTTAGAATTCAGTTTTAACACACCCCACCCAACTTTAAGGGGGATATTCAGTTAGCCCCGGTAATTTACCAGAGCTAATTGTACCGCCGATAAGCCAGCACGAGCGGCGGCTTATCGGGGGTTACCTGAAGCTGCATTGGGTGCCGGTGGCTGACAGCACCCGGTGCAGCGCTGCTACTCCTGCTCCCCCAGTCACATGGCCGATCCCCCGTCATGTGACGGCTGCCGGGGGTAGAGGAGAGGGGGGGATGCGGTCACGGCACTGCCCTGGCTTCTCCGCCGAGGGTCACGGTGCCGAGGGAAGCTTCCGGATGCCTGCAGTCCCAGCCTGCATCTGCTGAAGCGGGCATGGGACGCTGCAGGTTGTCCCGGTCATCAGGGATTTTGTTTCGGCTGCCTCAGACAGGCGAAACCTACTCCCCAGTAACAGCCCCGTTTCTGTGAGAAAATGGGGCTGTCTCTACCGAAAACACAGATTTCACTGAACCTTTGTGTTTTCTGGAGAAAGGGCTTTTTTTTTTTTTACAGGCGATCAATCTGGGTAGCCTGTAAAAAAAATAACAAAAATCGGTGACACATCGGGCAAAATCTCTCCGGGTAGTGATACACTTTCCAGTAAAGCCCCGCCCACTCTGTGTGATGTTATTCACTTAGGAGGCACAAGGCACTCCGGAGCACTTTTGCACCACTGTGCAGTTGCCGTGGATTTTTTCTAGCAGCAGCAGCATTTGTCCTTCTGTATTATGCAAATGCGAGAAGCCACCTTAGGGTCGGGAGTACGTGTAACTGCATGAGGAACCCTATACAGACCACTGAGTGTACATGTACAGACCGATTTCTTGGATTAACCTGCATGCACATTTTTCTTATTGCCAACCTGTGTCAGATATATTTGTGAATATCCATAGGAAATACTGCTCCCTTGGTGCCAATAACATTTTGAAAATCAGAAATGTCCAAATATTACTCCTATCTTCCATGACAGAATAATGACGCAAAACAATTACTAGACAATCTTGCGTAATGCGTGACGAGAGACCCTCCCTCTCACAGTTTGCTGGTAGGGTGCTGGCTGACCCTCTGTTAGGGTCCTGGGTGGAGAGATAGTCTAAATGTGAGGACTGGAGACTTTTCATTTTGATATCAGGGTTCTTCAGGGGCTGGTACATGTTAATGAACAAATACAGTTATGCCACCCCCTAAGGGACATTGGGGGTAATTCCAAGTTGATCGCAGCAGGATTTTTGTTAGCAGTTGGGCAAAACCATGTGCACTGCAGGGGAGGCAGCAGAGGCGTATCTAGGGTAGGGCGAGTGGGGCACGCGCCCTGGGCGCCCTGGCAGGCCCAGGAGAGGGGGGCGCCGCCGGCGTCCAGGGCATCATGCCCCACTCGCCCCGTTAACCCTAAATGTGAGGGGAGGAGAAAGCGCAGCGTCTCTCCCTCCCCTCACCGCCGCTGGGAGCACTAGCAGCGCTGCCAGCAGCGCTGCCGTGTCCGGTCTCCGGCGCTAGCCAATCAGGGCTTGCGGACCGGCTCCTGATTGGCTGCCGGTCCGCGAGCTCTGATTGGCTAGCGAACCGGCGCCAGACAGTCGCCGGCGTCCGGAGACCTGGAGCAGCGAGGGAAAGGAGAGGCGCTGCGCTGCGCTCTCCTCCCCTCACAGGTGAGTGACGGGGCACGGGGGTCCGGCGGCGGCACGGGGGGGGGCTGGCACTGTGGGGCATTGTATCCAGCACTGTGGGGCACTGTAACTGGCACTGTGGGGCATGTAACTGGCACTGTGGGGCATGTAATGCACTGTGGGGCATTGTATCCAGCACTGTGGGGCATTGTATCCGGCACTGTATCCGGCACTGTGGGGCACTGTAACTGGCACTGTGGGGCACTGTAACTGGCACTGTGGGGCACTGTAACTGGCACTGTGGGGCATGTAACTGGCACTGTGGGGCATGTATCTGGCACTGTGGGGCATGTAACTGGCACTGTGGGGCATGTAACTGGCACTGTGGGGCATTGTATCCAGCACTGTGGGGCATGTAACTGGCACTGTGGGGCATTGTATCCAGCACTGTGGGGCACTGTATCCGGCACTGTGGGGCACTGTATCCGGCACTGTGGGGCACTGTAACTGGCACTGTGGGGCATGTATCTGGCACTGTGGGGCATTGTATCCGGCACTGAGTGGGGCATTGTATCCGACACTGAGTGGGGCATTGTATCCGGCACTGAGTGCGGCACTGAGTGGGGCAATGTAACTGGCACTGAGTGGGGCAGTGTAACTGGCACTGAGTGGGGCAGTGTAACTGGCACTGAGTGGGGCATGTATCTGGCACCGTGGGGCATGTATCCGGCACCGTGGGGCAATGTAACTGGCACTGTGGGCCATTTTCAGTGGCCACACCCCTTCTGGAGCGTAGCCACACCCCTTCTTGAGTGTGACCACGCCCATTTTTTGGACGCGCGCGCCTTCGGCGCACGCACATGCTTCTTTTAGTGGTTTTTTTTTTTTTAAGGGGGGGGGGGGGGCGCCATTTTCCATCTTGCCCTGGGCTCCAAAAACCCTAGTTACGCCTCTGGGAGGCAGATATAACATGTGCAGAGAGAGTTAGATTTGGGTGGGTTCTTTTATTTCTGTGCAGGGTAAATACTGGCTGCTTTATTTTTACACTGCAAATTAGATTGCAGATTGAACTCACCACACCCAAATCTAACTCTCTCTGCACATGTTATATCTGCCTCCCCTGCAGTGCACATGCTTTTGCCCAACTGCTAAAAAAAAATCCTGCTGCGATCAACTCAGAATTACCCCCTATAGCTTAAAGCATTAAAG
Organism: Pseudophryne corroboree; assembly: GCF_028390025.1. Classification (NCBI taxonomy): domain Eukaryota; kingdom Metazoa; phylum Chordata; class Amphibia; order Anura; family Myobatrachidae; genus Pseudophryne; species Pseudophryne corroboree. Next base: position 1,170,137,326 of record NC_086444.1, read on the forward strand.
CAGCTAGATATATGTTGAACCTTAATAATGATAATAATAATAATAATAATAATAATAATCCACAAGATATATCATTGCATGACCTATGGATAAACAGGCAAGAGCTGAAACCAGCTAGCACACTCGTTCGAGATTTATGGTAAGTACTTACCGTTGTTAAATCTCTTTCTGCGAGGTACACTGGGCTCCACAAGGATTAACATCGGGGTGTAGAGTAGGATTTTGATCCGAGGCACCAACAGGCTCAAAGCTTTGACTGTTCCCAAGATGTACAGCGCTGCCTCCTCTATAACCCCGCCTCCATGCACAGGAGCTCAGTTTCATTAACCAGCCCAATGCAGTAGCAGAAGACGACAATCGCTACACCACACACTCACCACAGGAGAGGGTGTCAGCGGCTATGCCATACCAACCCAAAGAAGCTAAGTGCGTCATGGTGGGCTCCTTGTGGAGCCCAGTGTACCTCACAGAAAGATTTAACAACGGTAAGTTCTTACCATAAATCTCGTTTTCTGCTGTGGGGTACACTGGTCTCCACAAGTATTAACATCAGGAATGACCTAAAGCAGTTCCTTATGGAAGGGGACTCACTGTAGCGGGCACAAGAACCCAGCATCCAAAGGAAGCATCCTGGGAGGCGGAAGTATCGAAGGCATAGAACCTAATGAACGTGTTCCCTGAGGACCACGTAGCCACCTTGCACAATTGTTCAAGGGTCGCACCACGGTGGGCTGCCCAAGAAGGTGAATGGGCTTTGATGGTAGCAGGAACCGGACGACCAGCCTGTACATAAGCATGTGCAATCACCATTCTAATCCATCTGGCCAGTGTCTGCTTGGAAGCAGGCCAGCCACGTTTGTGAAAACCAAACAATACGAAAAGAGAATCAGATTTCCTAGTGGAGGAAGTTCTCTTCACATAGATACGGAGAGCCCATACCACATCCAAAGACCGCTCTTTGGAAGACAACTCAGGAGAATTAAAGGCCGGAACCACAATTTCCTGGTTAAGGTGGAAGGAAGACACCACCTTAGGAAAATAACCTGGCTGCGTTCTAAGAACCGCCCGGTCACGGTGAAAAATCAAATAGGGAGACTTACAGGATAAAGCACCCAAGTCCGAGACTCTTCTTGCTGAAGCAGTCACCAGCAAGAATAGGACCTTAAGGGAAAGCCCTTTAAGGTCAGCAGATGCAAGAGGCTCGAATGGAGACTCTTGTAAGGCCTCCAAAACCACCGACAAGTCCCAAGGGACCACAGGTGGCACATAAGGAGGCTGAATCCGCAACACACCCTGAGTGAATGTATGTACATCAGGTAGGGTAGCAATTTTCCTCTGAAACCAAACCGACAAGGCAGAGATGTGAACCTTGAGGGAGGCCAGACGCAGGCCTAAGTCCAGGCCCTGTTGTAGAAAGGCCAATAGTTTGGCCGTACTAAACTTGAAAACGTCATGATTGTGAGACGCACACCAAGTAAAGTAAGCATTACAGACCCTATGGTAGATCTGAGCAGAAGCCGGCTTACGGGCCTTCAACATAGTTTGAACGACCGCCTCAGAAAAACCCTTGGCCTTCAGGACGGAAGCTTCAAGAGCCATGCTGTCAAAGCCAGACGGGCCAAATCCTGGTAAACACAAGGGCCCTGAACGAGGAGGTCTGGTCATTGTGGAAGTAGAAGGGGGCGATACCATGAGAGACCCAGTAGATTGGAGAACCAGTGCCGTCTGGGCCACGCTGGAGTGACCAGAAGCAGGTTTCCTCCTTTTTGCTTGAACTTCCGTATTACTCTGGGCAGGAGTGACACTGGAGGGAACACATACAGTAGCTGAAAGTTCCATGGAATTGCCAGAGCATCCATGAACGCAGCTTGAGGATCCCTTTTCCGTGCTCCGAAGACTGGAACCTTGTGATTGTGTCGAGACGCCATCAGATCCACATCTGGAAGACCCCACATGTCCACGAGAAGTTGAAACACCTCCGGATGGAGGCTCCACTCTCCGGCATGTATGTCCTGACGACTGAGATAGTCCGCTTCCCAGTTCAGGACGCCTGGAATGAACACTGCGGATATGGCCGGCAGATGGCGTGCCACCCACTGAAGAATCCGTGATACTTCCCTCATTGCCATGCGGCTTCGAGTGCCACCTTGATGATTTATGTACGCCACCATGGTGGCGTTGTCCGACTGTACTTGAACAGGTCTGTTCTGTATTAGATGCCAGGCCATTGTCAATGCATTGAACACTGCCCGCAGTTCCAGAATATTGATGGGGAACAGATTCCTCCTTGGTCCACCGACCCTGAAGAGAGTGTTGTTCCAACACTGTGCCCCAACCTCTCAGACTGGCACCCGTCGCTAGAAGGACCCAGTTGGATATCCAGAAGGGACAGCCCCTGCTCAATCGTTGGTCCTGAAGCCACCAGCTCAGTGACAGGTGGACCTCCGGAGACAATGAGATCATGTGAGATCTGATCTGGTGAGGCAGGCCTTCCCACTTGGTCAGAATTAACTTCTGCAGAGGGCGAGAGTGTAACTGAGCATACTCCACCATGTCGAAAGCCGACACCATGACTCTCAGCACTTGCATTGCCGAATGTATCGACACTTGCGGATGAGATAGGAAGCATCGAATCCTGTCCTGAAGCTTCAGGACTTTCTCCTGAGACAGGAACAACAGTTGGTTGTGAGTGTCCAATAACGCTCCCAGATGTAACATGCTCCCAACAGGAACCAGGGAGGATTTCTTCCAGTTGATCAGCCACCCGTGGGCCATCATGCACTGGACCGTCAGATCGAGATGACACAGGAGAAGTTCTGGGGAATTTGCCAGGATCAACACATCGTCCAAGTACGGTAAGATCCTGACCCCTTGACGGTGGAGTGTAGCCGTCATGACCGCCATAACTTTGGTGAAAACTCGGGGAGCCGTTGTCAACCTAGAGGGTAACGCCCGAAATTGGTAATGCCCGCAAACCTCAGGTACTGCTGATGAGATACCGCAATAGGAATATGTAGGTAGGCATCCTGTATGTCCAGGGAGACCATATAGTCCCAGGCTCCAAGGCCAGAACAATAGAGCGCAGTGTTTCCATACGAAACTTGGAGACCCACACATGCTTGTTCAAGGACTTCAGATTGAGAATGGGCCGCGAGGACCCATTCGGTTTTGGGACTAGGAACAGCGGTGAATAGTACTCCTTGCCACTCTGATCTAGAGGCACCTGTACTACCACTCCTGTTGTCAGGAGGGAATGTACCACCGAGTGCAGTGTGTTTGCTTTTGCCGGATCCAGAGGCACATCTGTCCGGCAAAATCGATGAGGGGGATGATTCTTGAAGGACATGGCCTAACCTCGAGCGATGACTTCCCTCACCCAGGTATCTGAAGTGGTCTTCAACCATTCCTGGGCAAAACCTAGAAGTCGGCCCCCCACCCTGGGATCCCCCAGAGGGAGGCCTGCCCCGTAATGCAGCAGGCTTGTCAGTTTTGGAAGCTGGCTGATGGGCGGCCCAGGTATGCTTCGGTCTGGGCTTGGCAGGTCTGGAAGCACGAGCTTGCTTTGGGTACACCTGACCTTTTGCTTTTCCTGGAGGATGAAAGGGCATAGAGTAAGTACTTTTAGCCTTCTGTGCCGAAGGAGCTGTACTAGGTAGGCAAGCTGTTTTAGCAGTAGCCAGATCAGTCACAATCTTATTGAGGTCTTCTCCAAAGAGAATGTCTCCCTTGAAAGGAAGCACCTCCAGGGTTTTCTTGGAATCCATATCCACTGACCAGGATGTCAACCAAAGGATACGTCTGGCCAAGACAGCCGTAGTAGCAGCCTTGGCTGCGAGCACCTCTGCATCGGAGGCCGCATCCTTAAGGTACAGAGAAGCCGTGGCAATATATGAGAGACACTGTCGAGCATGCTCAGATGCATTGGAAGGCAGTTCCACCTCAAGCTCCTGAGCCAACGCCTCAACAGCTTCAGCAGCCCAAGTCGCTGCAATTGTTGGCCTATGCACAGTCCCCGTTAGGGTATAAATCGCTTTTAAGCAGCCCTCCAGATGTCTATCCGTCAGTTCCTTCAGAGAGGTGACGGTAATTACTGACAGAACAGAGGAAACAACCATACGCAACACATGAGAATCTACAGGCGGAGGGGTTTCCCTATTTTTACAGACCTCTGCAGAGAGAGGATAGCGAGCCAACAGTCTCTTATTCGGTGTGAAGTTTGTCCCTGGATTTTCCCAGGATTCCTGACGTATGTCAACCAGGTGTTCAGAATGAGGTAAAACTTGTTTAACCTCCTTCTTATGTTTAAACCTATCCGGTTTCTTGGAGACAGCCTCAGGCTCAGGCTCATCAGACACCTGAAGAATGAGCCTGATTGCCTCAATCAAATCCGGGACATCGACCAAGAACTTCCCTTCCCCATCAGCAACATCTGAGTCAGTGTCTGTGGGATCAGTATATGCACCATCCTCCTCAGAGGACGTGTCCGGGATAACAGTGGATTGGAAGGAGGAAATGGCCCATTTAGAAGATGACTTAGTCTTTGGTGGGCGAGAGTGACACTTAGATTTAGTCAGTGACCGGTTCAAATGCTGTAACTGAGTAGATATTGAGTAGGCCCATGGCGGATTAATAGCAGGGACCATAAACTGCTGCATTGGCACAGATGGTCCCACATGGGACACCAATTTAGTTACAAGCGTGTTTAATAGCGTGAAAAAGGTAGCCCAATTACTTCCCTTCCCCATCAGAAACATCACTGTAAGTGTCTGTGGGGTCAGTATATGCGCCGTCCTTATCAGAGGACGTGTTTGGAATAGCAGTGGATTGGGAGGAGGTAATGGCCCGTTTAGAAGACGACTTGGTCTTAGTCAGGCGAGAGTGACACTTAGATTTAGTCATAGGTCGGTTCAAATGCTGTAACTGAGTGGAAAGCTGATCCGCCCATGGCGGGTTAACATCAGGGACCAGAAACTGTTGCAGTGGCACAGGTGGTCCCACAGGGGGAGTCAATTTAGTTACAAGCGTGTTTAACAATGTGGAAAATGTAGCCCAAGGTGGGTCTTGTGATGCCCCAGGTGCTACCGACCCATTGGGAGGTAAGGAACCCCCTGAACCCGAACTCTCAGCTGCCATATTATCCTCCTTTACGTCCGCGGCCTCACTACCAGGCAGTGTGGGAGAAGCCCCAGCGTCATTGCCACGTGTAGCAGACATGACTATGTGCACAATATTGGGCAACCTGGTACAAACTGTGGCAGCACTATACCTATCAAGAACTCTCAGTAAAGTGTGCTTATGATAGCACAGACCGGGAGTTCAAGATATATAGACTATATGGTGATCAGAAATCACAAGTAAAAATACACCATCAGTATATCTTGTGATACAATCCTATATTAAACAGAAAGAAAAACCTGAAACACTTGGCCCCCTCAGGTATAGCAATATAGGAATAGCCCACTGAGTGAAATACCCTTTAATAGGGCAACCACGCAGCAGCTACATGCACACAAACAGATAATGGGGCAGATGTATCAACCTGTACAAGGCATGAGAAAGTGATAAACCAGTGATATGTGCAAGGTGATAAAGGCACCAGCCAATCAGCTCAATATGTAAATTAACAGTTAGGATCTTATTGGCTGGTGCCTTTAGCACCTTGCACATATCACTGGTTTATCACTTCCTTTTGCCTTCTCCGGGTTAAAACATCTGCCCCATAGTCACAAGCGTACCATGCAGAAATGATGTACCATAAAACTGCACTGGACTAGCAATGCAAAGTAATACTCAATATGGCTATACGTGTTAACAATAGATATATCAAAGCACAGTAAACACTGGATGTATATCACAGGGTGTTTGTACCCCACAACCCTGAATGTATGCACTATTTTTTAACTCCCAGTGACAGGTAGAATAGTTAAATGTCCTGTAAGAAGCACAGCACTGGCAATCAGGCGGTTCTACAGAGGAGGATTTACCCCAGCAGTCCTAGAAACAGCTCAGCTCAAGCTAGGATGGCCGCTGGTCAGGAGTGAGTGAGAGATATGCAGCTCCAGGGCATTGCTGAAATGGTGCCCTGGTGCTGGGGGGAGGGGCCTCCGGTCCGACCTGCTCCCCCTGCTGGCATCCCCACCAGGTACTGCGGGCTGAAAACGGGGTTAATATAGAGAAAAAAAAACCTGACCTGTGCCCATCAACGTGCCTGGTGGCTAGTGGAGCGGCTGCCTGGTAATCAGTGTCCACACCAGCGCGCACGCGGCCCGCCTCCTACGGCCACGCTGGATCGCGGTAAAGTGCGGGCACAGAAGCCCCATTACCTCCCCCTTGTCAGTGGCCCCGCGATCCGGGAGGACGGCATTTGTGTGACTGACCTGTTAGAAGAAACCGGAGTCTCCGCTGCAGTGACCCGGCAACCAGAGCACGGGAGTATACAGCTTTGCTGGGGGTGACAGAGCTGCACTCAGGGAAGTCTGTGAGATTAGTCCTGCTGCAGCCCTGTAATATTCTGACAAGAATCTGTTTTCTTCTAAAATGAAGCTCTGAATAGGCTGCCTGAGGCAGCCCCCTGTAAAGTGCCTGCATACTGCATGGCACCAACTTACAAACTGAGCTCTTGTGCATGGAGGCGGGGTTATAGAGGAGGCTGCGCTGTGCATCTTGGGAACTTTGAGCCTGTTGGTGCCTCGGATCAAGATCCTACGCTTGTTATGATTCCAGCACTCTGGTCAGAGGAGATCTTATGGCAAGGACAGGAGCACTGGAACGGAATGCTGGGGAAGGGAGCAGGACAGGAAAATAGCCCCTGGCGCCCTAACTCTGTTGTCTCACCCGTGTTGTCAGAAATCCCCTGCGAGACTATGGTTTCTTGAGCCCTTGGCAGCCGCGTTTGAAGGGCAGATTATGTCTGCCCAACTTCGATGCCCCCCGGTCTTAATGAGAGACAAAGGGAAACCCGAGACAGGGTGATAACAAGAAGCCCTCTAACTAAACAACCAGGCCAGGGGCTAAGCAAACTCAAAACTATAATATGTGCGGAAAAACCGCCAGGGAAAAGGACAACCAAAATATCCACTTGTCCAATTCTCCTACCCGGCACCGCCGAGTACCAGAGAGGACTTGTGGAAGCGGAACCCTCCGCAAATGCTCCAAACACAAAATATAAAAAGGTAAAGCGGCTGAGCCGCAACACACGGCAGAGCCGCAACTCACGAACACCACTGGATATAAAATGGTGATCAGTCAGGACTCCAGGGAACCAAACGACCTCTTGGGATGAGATGACAACTCCCGAATACCGGACTTCTGAGGACTGGAATGACCGGATACAGCAGGACTGGAAACAGACTCTCAGCAAACAAAGGCAGCATGCAGGAAGCTATTACCGGCGTCTGTGAGAAGCCCTGGGAGTGTATTTAACAAGGAGTCCTCCAATCAGCTGCTAAAGGCTGATTAGAATAAATGCCGTGCAGCTGCCTTGCTGCACGGCCAGAGAGCAGGTGAATATCTTAATTTCCTAAAGCCTAGCAATGGGGAACGCGGTCCGCCAGTGGCGTCCCCGTTGCTAGGGTCCGTGCGGCTCAGCGCGCCCGGCGTCTAGCGTTGCTAGGGAGCCGGCGGCTGTACGCGCACGGCGTCTCTAGTTGCTAGGTGCCGGGCCGCGCAGACAAGCAGACCCCGGCGCCTAACAGTACCCCCCCCTTGAGGAGGGGTCAAGGAACCCCGAACGCCAGGTTTCTGAGGAAATTCCCGAAAAAATGCCCTCTTGAGCCTCGGGGCATGAAGATCCTTATCCAGGACCCAAGACCTTTCCTCCGGACCATAGCCTTTCCAGTGAACTAGAAAATACGGCCGACCCCGGGACAATTTGGAATCGAGAACCTTCTCTACCAAGAACTCCTGTTGTCCCTGTACATCCACTGGAGATCTACCCTGAGAGATCTTCCGAGGAAATCTACTGGAAGAAACGTATTGTTTCAACAGGGAACAATGAAACGTATTTCCAATCCTGAGAGATCTTGGTAAACGTAACCGAAAGGCAACTGGGTTGACTCTTTTAATAATAAGAAATGGCCCAATAAATTTGGGTCCCAGTCTAGCCGAGGATTGTCGAAGCCTGATGTTGCGAGTCGACAACCACACCCTATCTCCCACCTTAAAAGTGCAAGGACGTCGGAGCCTGTCAGAAAATTTCTTCTCTCGAAAGGCCGCTTTTCTGAGAGCAAGGTGCACCTTTTTCCAAATGGCTCTGAGATGGGAGGTTAAGGTTAGCGAGGAGACTGAGGAATGATGAAAAAAAGAATTAGCTCTGGGGTGAAAACCAAAAACTGAAAAGAATGGAGACTCTTTAGTGGAGGAATGACAAGAATTATTGTAAGCAAATTCAGCCAACGGAAGAAACTCGGACCAATCATTCTGGAGTTTGGCTGAATACAAGCGCAAATATTGTTTCAATGATTGGTTAACTCGTTCGGTTTGCCCGTTGGATTGTGGGTGGTAACCGGATGTTAATGACAATTTCATCTTCAATGAGGTACAAAAACATTTCCAGAATTGTGCGATGAATTGTGGACCCCGATCAGAGACAATATCAGTAGGCAACCCATGAAGCCTGAATACATGGCGGAGAAACAAAACTGCCAACCCTTGGGCAGAAGGCAATCGGGGAAGAGCAATAAAATGAGCCATTTTACTAAAACGGTCCACTACCACCCATATGACTCGGAATCCGGCTGAAAGGGGAAGGTCAACCACAAAATCCATGGAAATATGAGACCACGGCCTGAGAGGAACATTTAAGGGCATAAGATGCCCGATGGGCAAGGAACGGGGAACCTTATGCTGTGCACAAACCTGACATGAATAAACAAATTCCTTGACGTCTTTAGAAAGACCAGGCCACCATACTGAGCGAGAGACTAACTCCAATGTCTTAGAGACTCCTGGATGCCCTGAAACTTTGTTATCATGGAATTCCGTTAAAACAGTAGCTCTCAAAAACTCAGGGACGTAAAGACCACCAGCAGGAGTAATTCTAAGAGCTTGGTGTTGAAGCTGTTTTAACTGGGTAAATAAATCTTGTGAGGCCCGCCCAGATGACCGAAGATGGAAGTATGGGGGTAACAGGATTGTTATTGTGAACCGGAAGAAAGCTACGTGACAGGGCATCAGCCTTAGTATTCTTAGAACCAGGCCTGAAAGTGATTATAAATTTGAAACGCGTAAAAAATAATGCCCAACGTGCCTGCCGGGCATTAAGCCGCTTAGCCGATTCAATGTATTGCAGGTTCTTATGGTCAGTCAATACCGAAATAGTATGTTTTGCTCCCTCCAGCCAATGCCTCCACTCCTCGAAAGCCCACTTTACCGCCAGTAACTCCCGATTACCAACGTCATAGTTGGATTCAGCGGAGGAGAGTTTCCTGGACATAAAGGCACAAGGATGTAACTCCAGAGACTCCGGATCCTTTTGAGAAAGGATAGCCCCCACTCCAACCTCCGAGGCATCAACCTCCACCACAAAGGGCAATTCCGGATTAGGATGTCTGAGGACTGGAGCCGAGACAAAGGCTTGTTTCAAGGCCCGGAAGGACAACTCAGCTTCACGCGACCAGTTGGTAGGATCCGCTCCTTTCTTTGTCAGAGCTACAATGGGAGCAACCAGGTCAGAAAAAGAATGAATGAACCTCCTATAATAATTCGCAAACCCTAAAAAGCGCTGAATTGCTTTTAAATTGGTGGGTTGCGCCCAACTAAGGATGGCCTGGAGTTTCTTTGGTTCCATGGAAAATCCCTGAGGGGAAATTATGTACCCTAAAAAAGATACTTCCGTGACATGAAACTCACACTTCTCCAGCTTGGCATATAAATGATTCTCGCGTAACTTTTGAAGAACCAGATGCACCTGGGTAACATGTTGTTCCATTGATTCAGAAAAAATCAGGATGTCGTCTAAGTAAACGACCACGAATTTCCCTAGGAAGTCACGGAGCACATCGTTAATGAGGTCTTGAAAAACTGCTGGAGCATTGGACAGGCCGAACGGCATCACCAGGTATTCGTAGTGACCCGACTGAGTACTGAAGGCCGTTTTCCACTCATCTCCAGATTTAATTCGGATGAGGTTGTACGCTCCTCTAAGGTCAATTTTAGAAAAAATCACAGCAGAACGTAACTGATCAAAGAGTACAGAAATCAACGGCAAAGGATAGGTGTTTTTAACTGAGATCTTATTCAGGGCTCTAAAATCAATGCAAGGTCTAAGCGAGCCATCCTTTTTCTCCACAAAGAAGAAGCCTGCACTTAAAGGAGATTTTGATGGTCTAATAAATCCTTTCTCAAGGCTCTCCTTTACATAATCATTCATAGCCGCAGTTTCTGGCCCGGATAATGCATATAATCTTCCCTTTGGCAATGCGGCACCAGGAATTAACTCAATAGCACAATCATAAGGCCGATGGGGAGGCAGAATGTCCGCATTGCCTTTGGAGCAAACATCAGCAAACTCCTGGTATTCCACCGGAATGAGTTCTGGAATGATAGCTGCTACTTTGACTGGAAACGTGATACATTCCTTATCACAAAAAGTACCCCATTGTGAAATCTCCCCCGACCGCCAATCAATGGTGGGATTATGAAAGGCCAGCCAAGGGTGACCCAAAACAACTGGAACTGCTGGGCAATGTGTAAGAAAGAACTCGATTTTCTCGGAATGTAGAGCTCCTACTGTAAGTAGTACAGGGGGTGTATGGAGAGAAATAATCCCATTAGACAGCGGACTCCCATCTAAGCCATGCATGGTGACACACCTACCCAAAGGTAACTGAGGAATGCCTAAGGCCTTAGCCCAAGTTAAATCCATAAAGTTTCCTGCAGCTCCACTGTCAACAAAAGCCGACACCGAAGAACTGAGGCTGCCAAAGGAAACTTTAACTGGGACTAAAAGGGAGTTATTCGAGGAGATAAGCTGCAGACCTAGGTGAACCCCCTCACAATTCACCTGGTCAAAGCGTTTCCCGACTTGTTCGGACAATTACGAGCAAAATGTCCCTTACCCCCACAGTACAGACAAAGACCAGAATTTTGCCTTCTGGCTCTTTCTTCAGGAGACAGCCGGGAGAGACCCATCTGCATGGGCTCCTCTACGTCTTCAGGAATGGAATATACACACGGACTTGACCTTACAGGTGCTCCTTTTTCAGCCCTCCGCTCTCTGAGACGACGATCAATCTTAATAGAAAGCTCCGTGAGTTTATCGAGAGTCTCAGGAGCGGGGTACTGAAGGAGACTGTCTTTTATAGACTCTGATAAGCCGAGGCGAAACTGACTGCGCAGGGCTGGGTCATTCCAGCCACAGTCGTTCGACCAACGGCGAAACTCCGTACAATAAACCTCCGCAGGATTTCTACCCTGTCTGAGAGCGCGCAACTGACTTTCAGCGGACGCCTCTCTATCAGGGTCATCATACAAGAGCCCTAAAGACTCAAAAAAAGCGTCAACTGACAACAATGCCGGATCCTCTGCTCTTAAACCAAATGCCCAGGTCTGAGGATCCCCCAGGAGCAAAGAAATAATAATCCCGACCCGCTGAGATTCAGTACCCGAGGAAGTCGGTCTTAAACGAAAATAAAGCTTACAGGATTCTTTAAAATTAAAAAACTCTTTTCTATCACCAGAAAAACGGTCAGGCAAATGCATCTTTGGTTCAGGGACTACCCTTGGGGAAGCTCGCAAAAGATCTTCCTGCGACTTCAGCCGAAGAGAAAGATCCTGAACCATCTGAGTAAGTTCTTGAATCTGGCTGACTAAGAGCTGACCAGGATTTGGCCCTAAACCTGTTGGATTCATGAGGCCGATAAACTCTCACAAAACTGAATGAGAAAAAATTAAACCCCGTTTAATTTTAAGTTTTGGTATGGCCGGTAATAATGTTATGATTCCAGCACTCTGGTCAGAGGAGATCTTATGGCAAGGACCGGAGCACTGGAACGGAATGCTGGGGAAGGGAGCAGGACAGGAAAATAGCCCCTGGCGCCCTAACTCTGTTGTCTCACCCGTGTTGTCAGAAATCCCCTGCGAGACTATGGTTTCTTGAGCCCTTGGCAGCCGCGTTTGAAGGGCGGATTATGTCTGCCCAACTTCGATGCCCCCCGGTCTTAATGAGAGACAAAGGGAAACCCGAGACAGGGTGATAACAAGAGGCCATCTAACTAAACAACCAGGCCAGGGGCTAAGCAAACTCAAAACTATAATATGTGCGGAGAAACCGCCAGGGAAAAGGACAACCAAAATATCCACTTGTCCAATTCTCCTACCCGGCACTGCCGAGTACCAGAGAGGACTTGTGGAAGCGGAACCCTCCGCAAATGCTCCAAACACAAAATATAAAAGGTAAAGCGGCTGAGCCGCAACACACGGCAGAGCCGCAACTCACGAACACCACTGGATATAAAACGGTGATCAGTCAGGACTCCAGGGAACCAAACGACCTCTTGGGATGAGATGACAACTCCCGAATACCGGACTTCTGAGGACTGGAATGACCGGATACAGCAGGACTGGAAACAGACTCTCAGCAAACAAAGGCAGCATGCAGGAAGCTATTACCGGCGTCTGTGAGAAGCCCTGGGAGTGTATTTAACAAGGAGTCCTCCAATCAGCTGCTAAAGGCTGATTAGAATAAATGCCGTGCAGCTGCCTTGCTGCACGGCCAGAGAGCAGGTGAATATCTTAATTTCCTAAAGCCTAGCAACGGGGAACGCGGTCCGCCAGTGGCGTCCCCGTTGCTAGGGTCCGTGCGGCTCAGCGCGCCCGGCGTCTAGCGTTGCTAGGGAGCCGGCGGCTGTACGCGCACGGCGTCTCTAGTTGCTAGGTGCCGGGCCGCGCAGACAAGCGGACCCCGGCGCCTAACAACGCTACACCCCCTGATGTGAATCCTTGTGGAGCCCAGTGTACCCCGCAGCAGAAAGACTAATAAAATGGACTTGGCATAGGTGGGGTGAACTCCACCCTGATATACTTACCCCACCAATGGTCCTTCTCTCCACTGTTGCTGCAGCGGGAGTCGCAGGTGAGGCTCTCACTGCACATGATGACAGAGATGGGACAGACCACTGTTGATAATTATATTCGATGTACCTATTTGCAGATTTTCACAGTAATTCTTTAAAGCTTAACCCTTTCTGGATTGCCAAATCAATGTTTAAGAATATCCGAGATCACAGCAGAGACGCATGTCACCTAATGGATGCATGTCATACAGAGGTGATCTTAAAAATTAACTATCTTTTAGTTTATAATGTGCAACTTTATTTTAATATAATTAAAAGCACATTGAGTACTGAGAAAAAAGCAATATAAATAATAATAAAAATAATAATAATAATTATTATTATTATAATAAAATCATCTCACGACTAAAAAACAATGAACATCAAATAAGTTTATTTTATCACAATTCAAAAAAAAAATAAGAATTTACTTACCGATAATTCTATTTCTCGTAGTCCGTAGTGGATGCTGGGGACTCCGTCAGGACCATGGGGAATAGCGGGCTCCGCAGGAGACAGGGCACATCTAAAAAGCTTTTTAGGTCACATGGTGTGTACTGGCTCCTCCCCCTATGACCTGTCAAAGTCAGAAAAATGTCTCAATGCACGTTGCCATATTTGCACCGCACACTGGTCCGCGCTGCGCGTGCGTACGCTCTCCCGTGGAGGCGCATACCCGCAATAGCGTGCACTCGCAGGCGCGGTATGCGTATTTACGGTAGAGTTTATATAGTCGTAGCGTGCGACTCATTCGTTACATATTTTCACAATTAATGTAGTTTATAGATCATGGTCCCTTTGATAGATTCTGAAAGTTTGGTTAAAATACAATGTCCCAGAGCTGAGGAATCCCTCTTTATATCGTACGAAGGGTCTAACAGGAATCATACAGCAGTGTTTGGTACCCATCGGAAGAGTATTTAATTAGCAATATTCCGGTGTTGGTTTGGAGCGTATTAATCGCTCGTGCGAATAGTTATGGACATAAGAAGTTTATGTCCATTTCTATTATTTACACATACTCAGGTATGCGGCGGGAAACCCAGTTTCCCACCCACCTGAGCTGTTGGAAATCGTCACAGCCCACCTGTATGAATCACCCTATGACCTTTTGTTATGATGCAGGGCCGAATTCCTTCGGCCAATGGACAATGGGATTGTAGGACCAGGAGATTGCATTGTGTGTGGGGCATAAATAGGCAGGCCGACCACATCCAGCTCTCACTCTCTCATCAACGGTTATCTGCTGATAGCCGGGAGCTGGATATCGAGGCGCAGGCGATCATACCCTTTGTGCGTAAGTTTCTCTCCGTAATCATTGTCTTTCTGTGAGCCAATTTCTCTCTCTCTCTCTCTCTATCTCTCTCTCTCCTCTTTTCTCTTATATCTCTCATAGTATTATAGCATTGTATTGTATTGCATTTAGGTCAGAGTAGTATTGTCTTTTTGTATTTATAGTTTAGTTCTGTGGTTAGGAAGTCTCTGTTATATTGTAGTGTATCATTTGTACTGTTATCCCCTTTTACAAGTATATTAGATATAATACAGTTAATAGGCTTTGGAACCTAAACCAGCATCTGTGTATTTCCTATAGTGTTAAGTGTTCACTTGAGCGTCGGTGACGCTCAAGCAGCTTTGTAGTTAGTCAGGTTACACAAGGTTGCACTTACACCCTGTACTCACATTAAGGTATTCTTTGTATTTCTTTGGTATAAGGTTTAAACATTAAGGTATAGCGTTGTGAGCGTCTGCGCCGCTGGTGACCTCCTCGTGGTCTCGAGCATAAGCTACGCCATAGCGAATCATTACTCTAGTCATAGCCAATAACGTGTCCTGTGATCCCTGGGCCGTGAGCGAACGTGACGCTTGAGCGTCTCGCCTACGGCTGAGCGATCGTTACGCAACTAGCGTACCATTACGGTACTTCTTAAGCAAACAGCGTGCAGTATTCTTAGCTTCATAAAGGGTTGTTTATACGACAAAGGAATTTAGCATTGTCAATTGGGAACTCGTCCTATACTTCTCACATCTGCACTAGGTAGATCAGCAGACATTATCCTCCAGCAAAGGGTGGGAGATTGTCTCATAGTGCTGGCGGGATAAGCGTCTGCTTCGCTTAGATAAAGAGTGCTGAAGGAATCCGGGAACCGGAAGTAAGAACAAAACGCTTGTGTTTTTTTTAAAACTGTTTATTTTTCTTTTGTCTTGCGTACGCACGCATATATCTGCATTTCTGTTTCATTTTCGTATATCACTATTCCTGTTTGCCAATTTTATAGTTGATAGAAAGTGCTAAAAAGAGATTTGCTGTTATTTAATAGTAGAGGTAATAGTTAAAGTATAGAACAACACACGGTTTGTCTGAGATACAAGGCAGTCAGTGTGGATTGCGGTAGATGATCAGGGATCATTTACATTGATAAAAGTATATATTGTGTTACGGTGGATCCTTTGCATTGCGTACACATGTCGCTAACAAAGACTAGCGTACGCAATCCAAAGGCAGACGCACGCAGCGTTCATTACGCAACGTAGCGTCCGGTTACGCCCACGTAGCTCAAGCTGTGATAAAGTGAAGTAACGCAAAGGCGATAATTAACGCACAGCGGTAGATAACGCGACGCGGTAAATAACGCAAATCTATTTTTGGAAAAATCTGAAATTTAGTTTAACAGATCCTGCTCCTAATTGGTAACACTTTTGGCCTAAAGACAATTTCTGCGCAGAAATAGATATAGAAACAAAAGTGTACATGTGTTGAGTGAGTGTGGTTTTGTATACAAAAGTTTATATAACTTTAAGGTGGAACCAAAAGGAAAGCCGGGTACTCGTCAAGGGACACACGTGTAAGTGACATATACGGTGGCTAGGGAGGCATCCCTGGTTAAATAATATTTGAGCATTAGAGTATAGCGGACCATAAGGTAACAAGACCAGGAGGTCATAAGGTAACAAGACCAGGAGGTCATAAGGTAACAGACCAGGAGGTCATAAGGTAACAGGTAAAATAGACAAAGAGGTCCGCTATAAAAGTCCAGTGGCACAACGCCTGGGGTGTTGGTGCAGAACCCATATAGGCCATAAGCTCTTGCTGAAGGAATCGCGGCCGGAAACATCGATTCCATTGATCTTTCAGTACATGACAAGTAGTGCTCGTGTACTGAACGATTGGACCGCACGTAATTGTGTGCAGTAGTTAGTAATCTGACCTAATACCATTAGAGTAAAGTGGTCACAAACGCTATTTGTACATTCTGACGTGATTTGTGTAATTTTTTATTTTTGGAAGGGAAGTTCGCTGGTCACTCAGGAACTATCCAACAACCGATACTTGCTGGGGAACGCGCCCCAGTAAATAAAGGTTCACAGGGGCCCTAGGTTGGGTACAGCAGCTCTGGTTACAGTGATTGCAGTACTGGCCAACGTGGGCGAGAAGTAAGTGGGGTACTTGATAAACCACCACCGCCGGCCTGCCCAAGGACATCTTGGTTTGTTTGTAAGGGTTCGCTGAAAACCTTGAGATAAAGATCCAAGGAGGAATAAGCAACGCCTGCAGATTATGGGGGCCATTTGTTCAGGTAGGGGGCGATCAACCTCGGTTCGGGTTGATTCAGAGAACCGACCAGTTGGGTCGGCACGATATGTAATGTGTGAAAAATACGGTAGTCACACAGAGGTTTTATGTGATGAATGGGAGAGAATGACTGTACAAGACAGGGACAAATTCCCAAGAATAGGTAGCTTCAGTCCAGAAGTGTTACAAAATTTAAGGAGGAGGATATGTCTCGTAAAATCAGCAAAGAGACGAATTCAGCATCATGATTATTTACAGTTATGGCACCAGGAAGGTGAGATACAGAGAGGTTTGGCTCTGGCGGCAGGATCTGGGGCAGTCAGGAAGTTGATTGCCACAGCTCCTCCTCCACCATACATTGCAGGAGAGAGGTTGATTGCGGAGAGAAACGCACTGGGTTGTAAAACACAAACTCTTAGTAACCTTGTAAATGTTAATGATGTTAACCAAATAACTCATGCAAGTATTAACCCGTGCAAGATGTACCCTGTTTTGAACCTTCCTCAGGAGTGTGATCAAGAAGACGATTCAGCAACAATTTCAGCTCTCTCTCTTGCAGCCACCATAGCAGAGACCACAGTAGGCACAGCGACACCCACGAGATTAGTGAAAGCCCCTAGCGGAGGGATAGGTGAGGTCGTGTCAACGGGTAAGTACGGCACCATGCACTACACTGAAACAATTGTACCACAACAAGCTGTAGAATCTACACAGGAAGAGGCTGTTAGAATTGCTCCTGTAAGGGTAATAGCAGTTCCCAATGGAAAAACAGATGTGTCTGGAGCCACTCCCATAAGGAACATTGCCATGTACACTCCATTTTCCAGAATGGAATTAAGAACAATAGTGTCCGAATTTCCTGACCCCAGGAAGGATTTAGTTGCTAGCCAAAAATACATCAGGGATCTAGGTAACACTGTAGAACCCAACAACAAGGATTGGCAGATACTGCTAAGAGCTTGTTTACCTTCCAATGTTGACGCAACTCAGTTCTTAGCTGACTGTGCATTGGATAAAGATGTACCGCTTACAGACGTGTACAACAAGGATAATGTAAAAAGGATAAATTTACAGCTAAAGGAGTATTTCCCAGCCGTTGTTAAATGGAACAAGATATTTTCCATTAAGCAAAAGGAGTCCGAAACGGCAACAGAGTATTTTCACCGGGCACTATTAGAAATGGCAAAGTACACTGGTATAGAAGACATTAAGACCAACCCAAACCATCGAGAAGTAGCAGTATCTGTACTGATGGATGGTTTGAAAGAAACATTAAAAGCTAGGGTACAGACCACACAACCATGTTGGCGAGGTCTGTCAGTGTCCACATTGAGAGAGGCTGCTATTGATCACGACAGAAACATCACTAGGCACAGGGAGTCGCAAAGTGATAAGTTGATGTCCGTAAGTATACAGGCGCTGACCACAAGGCAACCTGCGTATGTACCACCGAA
The DNA here is from genome assembly GCF_028390025.1 of Pseudophryne corroboree. Lineage (NCBI taxonomy): Eukaryota > Metazoa > Chordata > Amphibia > Anura > Myobatrachidae > Pseudophryne > Pseudophryne corroboree. The sequence goes on from NC_086444.1 coordinate 1,170,155,406, forward strand.
TCCTGTGGGTAAGGCAAGTGTAATAACATGTTTTTCTTGTAACAGACCGGGACACTTTGCACGAGAATGTAGAACAAAGAATGTACAAAGATCTTTTCAACCCCCTAGACAACAACACAACACACGACATTGGGAGCAGGGTCCACAGAGGCGGAGTTTTGAGCCACATACAGGGGAAACAAAAAGATATCCCCCAAACAGAGACTGGCATGCCTCTGGTAGTTCCCAGCTAACCCCCTCACAAGTAGTTGCTGCCAATGGGATTCAGGGAGGTCAGCATACCCAATAGGGGTGTGGCCATACCTGTAATCTGCAGCCAGTTAAGTTGATTGCCAGTCTTGGAAGCGAACCAGAGATTGCAATCAATGTGGCTGGTAAAACTTTAAACTTTCTTGTAGACACAGGGGCGGCCAAGTCAGTGATAAATTCGACAGTGGGCATGAGAACCACTGGTAGGACAATTCCAGCCATGGGAGTAACAGGAGTAGTCCAGCACTACCCTGTTAGCAAACCAGCCGAGATTACAATAGGGCCTTTGCATACCAAGCATTCCTTTTTGCTGGCTGCATCGGCACCAACTAATCTCCTGGGAAGAGACTTACTATGTAAAATGGGTTGCGTCATTTATTGTACTCCTGAAGGTGTATTCTTGGACATCCCTGAGAATCACGCTCAGGAAGTACGAGACATGTTAGACTCCCCATCAAAATTAATGTCACATTCCATTATGACAAATAGGAATCCATCCCAAGTAGAAGAAATGACATCTCAGATACCAGAGTCACTTTGGACAAAAGATGGACAGGACACTGGATTAATGGCAAACGTAGCTCCAGTAGTAGTACAAGTAAAAGATGGTAGGATAGCTCCAAAAATCCCACAGTATCCTCTGAAGCCAGAGGTGGAGTTAGGAGTTTTTCCCGTAATAGAGCGCTTGCTACAACAGGGCATTCTAGTAAGAACGTCCAGCACAGCAAATAGTCCCATCTTCCCTGTTAAAAAGAGTGGGGGGAGGGGTTACAGGCTAGTGCAAGATCTAAGGGGGATTAACAAAATAGTTGAGAGTCAGTTCCCCGTAGTGCCAAATCCAGCTGTCATCCTAATGCAAATTCCTCCCACTGCCAAATTTTTCACTGTTATTGACCTCTGCTCCGCTTTCTTTTCGGTACCTCTGCACCCTGACAGCCAATATTTGTTTGCATTCACATACAGAGGAGTCCAATACACGTGGACTCGGTTACCCCAAGGTTTCATAGATAGTCCAAGTATATTTTCTCAGGCTTTGCATGATTGTTTACAGTCTTTCCAACCATACAGTGGATCAGTATTGATACAGTATGTGGACGATTTATTACTGTGTTCAGATTCACTGGAAGCATCTCTGAAGGATACGAAACAGCTCCTGTTTCATCTTTCAGACACAGGTCACAAGGTTTCCAAAGACAAGTTGCAATTATGCCAAGCTAAGGTAAAATATTTGGGACACTGTCTAACACAAGGACTGAGACACCTGACCGCTGATAGAATCCAAGCCATTAGAGACATGACACTGCCACAAACCCAACAACAGATCAGGACGTTTCTAGGAATGTGTGGGTATTGCCGTAATTGGATCCCAGGGTTTTCCATATTGGCGCTACCTTTGCAGGAAATGGTCTCTTCAAACAAACCTGATCGGATTTCGCATACAGACGAATCCGAAACAGCATTTGAGAGACTCAAGCAATGCCTAACGCAGGCACCAGCACTAGGTATGCCAGACTATGGGAAACCCTTTGAACTATACGGAACAGAAAGTGCTGGGTGCGCAGCAGGTGTACTAACACAAAAACACGGTGATGCCAGCAGGCCAATTGCATACTACAGCGCTCAGCTAGACACGGTAGCGCGATCCCTCCCCACATGCTTGCGTAGCGTTGCGGCGATAGCATTGCTAGTGACAAAAAGCGAAGATGTCGTGCTAGGCCACAACCTCACAATCCATACACCGCATGCGGTATCTGCCTTATTGAATTCTGCCCAAACCAGACACGTCTCATCAGCAAGGTTTACGAGATGGGAATTGGCATTAATGGCCCCAGTAAACATCACCATAAGGAGATGCAGCGCATTAAACCCTGCAACATTCCTCCCAGGTGTGCCTGGTCAGGCACAAAGGGTGGGAGGTGAGAGTGATGGGGAAGGAGGATTTAATGCAAAGGAAGATACACATGATTGTATGGAATATTTGACCCAAAATTTTACCGCAAGGCCTGACATCAGTGACAATCCACTGGAAGATGCAGAACTCACGTTCTACACGGACAGTAGTTGTCATAGACAGTCAGACTCGGGAGACTTGTGTACTGGATACGCAGTCGTAGATGACCAAGACACCATAGAAGCGGAACCGCTAGGCCCACCTCACTCAGCCCAGGTTGCTGAACTGGTCGCCCTAACCAGAGCATGTGAATTGGCTAAGGGTAAGTCTGCCAATATCTACACCGATTCTAGATACGCCTTCGGGGTAGTCCATGATTTCGGAGCCCTATGGCGGCTCAGAAATTTCATGACGGCGGCTGGTACACCGATAGCGCATGCAGCTCATATAAAAAGGCTTCTAACAGCGATACAGGAACCCGACAGAGTGGCTGTTATCAAATGTAAAGCACATACATATAGCCAAGACCCAGTATCCCTTGGTAACAGCCGAGCAGACGAAGCCGCAAAGCTTGCAGCTGCTACCCCCATACGGACAAACACCACACAGTTGATGGTATTTAATACCATCAACACACAGAAGTTGTGTGAGATGCAGAATTTGTGTTCCACACAGGAAAGAGCAGTCTGGAGGGCAAAGGGATATGGCCAGGAGTCCTCAGGGCTCTGGACGGATGGACATGGTAAACCAGTGGCCCCCAGGGCATACCTTCCATGTCTGGCTGAAGCAGCTCACGGGCTGACTCATCTAGGCAAGGAGGGGATGTGCAAATTGGTAAGAGCATACTGGTGCGCCCCAGGATTCTCCTCTCATGCGGGTAAAAGAGCAATGTCATGCCTTACCTGTCTGAGAAAGAATATTGGAAAAGCAATACCTACAGAACCATCCCATATCCCACCTGCCGGCGGCCCTTTCCAGGTAATACAAATTGACTTCATTCAATTACCCCCATGTCGAAATTTGAAATATGTACTTGTTTGTATAGATGTTTTCTCGAATTGGGTAGAAGCTTTTCCAGCAGCTACAAATACCGCTATGTTTACAGCTAAGAAAATTGTGCAGGAATTTGTATGTAGATATGGTATCCCTAGAATCATTGAAAGTGATAGGGGTACCCATTTTACAGGTGATGTCTTTCAAGGAATGTGTAAGTTGATGGGTATTGATAGCAAGCTGCACACTCCGTACCGTCCACAGGCGAGCGCGAAGGTCGAAAGAGTGAACAGCACTATTAAAAATAAATTGAGTAAAGTAATGGCAGAGACAGGATTGACGTGGCCAGAAGCTTTACCCATTGTTTTGTATAGCATCAGAACCACTCCCAGGTCCCCTCTTAATCTGTCTCCTTTTGAAATTCTGTTTGGTCGACAACCACACGTCATGATTAACCCTCAGGATGATTTGAAATGTAACAATGAAGTAACTGTAAAATACTTGATTAACATGAGTAAGCAGTTGAGGAATCAAAATGATAATCTGAAGTTGGTGATTCCTGATTTACCAGATAGTAATTGTCATGACATTGAACCTGGGGATTATGTAATGATACGAAATTTTCTACGCTCAGGTTGTCTTATTGATAGATGGGAAGGACCATACCAGGTCTTATTGACCAGCACCACAGCATTGAAGGTTGCTGAGAGAGAGACTTGGGTCCATTCATCCCACTGCAAGAAGGTTGCTGATCCCGAGAAGTCCCGTGATAAGGAACAGACGGTAGAGGTTGTATCACTGGAGTGTCTGTTCCAGGAGGACTGAGGCGGCACCTGAGCCTTGAAGATCGAAAGCAGTTGTCGACTCCCTTCTCCCTTTTATTGTTTTTCTCCACTTCCCAGCCCCTCTCCCTTAAAATTTCTTTTTCCCCCTTCTCATTCTTCTCTATTTCCTCCTCAAAGATGGACTTGCCCCAAGAGACTGTGATCCGGATTTTGATGTTAACCATGATGTTGACCAGAGCAGTCTGTTCCGGCGAGAGTACCATAGAGGTCGAAAGAGGTTCTGGAATGGGTTCCGATTATGATGATGGAGGCGTAGTTTTCCAAGATCAACCAAACCAACAAGCAAAGGCGAGTATCAGAAAACGATCCGATAGAAGAAATTGTGATGGATTGTTAGCTGAAGAAAATTGTATCTGTAGGCTCTGTGATAATCTGGTTGAAGATGGATGCATAAAGAAATGCCAATCTAGTTTTAATATCCATATAGACCGGCATCCATTGAGTGACTATCACTCCTTAGTGGGTAACGTGTTAAACCAAACAGATTGTTGGGTATGCTCTCAAGTACCTCAGGGTCACAGCAAATCAGGGCTAGTACCATTTCCTTTAACGTTAGGGGAGGTACTTGAGCTAAGTGGTGGGAGACCGGTGGACCGGAGGTTTAACATCTCCAGCCCTCCTAGTTTGAAGCTCCACCAATACCATGTGGATAGGTCCCTCTTATGTTTTAACATCTCCAATCCTAGAAAACCGGGAAATTGGGAAGTGTCATGGAGTAACCACACCATGACCTTTTCACACAGAGCAGATAGAATGCCTACAGATACAGAGCTCGTACGCCACATAGCCAGTAGAGGAAAATCTTTCTGGTATCGATATACCTTAGGAAATAGGATTACTAGAGTTGGAGAGGTATCACCAGGATACTGTGCACATATCGTACAAACCGATACGTGCATTAGGCAGATGGAAGAATTAGGGTCAGGAGATTTCACCTGGAAGGTTTGTAACATGGTCATGTCCTTCTCCGTCCCATATGTTCTCCCCGATGATGCATATTTCATATGCGGGAGAAAGGCGTACAAGTGGCTTGCCCCAAACTCTGAAGGATTGTGTTATATTGGAAAAGTATTGCCTGAAGTGATGACTGTTACACATGACAAAATGAAGGACATACACCGTGGTGCCCAAGCTCCTTATACTCACACTCATTACGAGCACCGAGTTAAAAGACAACTGTCAGAAAGGTTAGAGCATCCGGCCTCTGATCTTATCCATGAATCCACCGGGATTCAGGTTCTGGTAGCGTTAGATTTCACTCGCACCGCTCGAGGTGTGATGAATTATAAATACATTTCCGCACTCGCCAATTTGTTAGATAATATCACTGAAATGTATGATGACACGTTTAGATACACTGGAAGAGAACTTCAAGCTTATAAAACAGAACTAGTTCAGCATAGGATGGTTCTTAATTATCTTACAGCAGTAACAGGCGGATATTGTGTTACATTGGCAACACAGTACGGCATAAAGTGTTGCACGTATATCACAAATAGCACCGAGGATCCGGTAGAGGTCATAGACCAAAAGATGGACGATATTCTCCAACTAAAGTGGGAATTTCGTCGAAAACACAATCTCACCCTTGCTGCTGTAGGTAATGAGCTGACTGGTTGGGTGTCATGGTTGAACCCGCGAAATTGGTTCTCCGGTTTAGGAGACTGGGCTCAAGGAGTCATAATGGATGTTGGAAAGTTTCTACTATGTATCTTGGGTGTCGTTATATCGATTGGATTGATATTTAGATGCGGGCAGGCTTTAATGAGGTGCAAACAAAGTACAAAAGTGATGAGCTTGAGGAGTGAGGAAACTGTAATTAACCTGGATTTGATTTATGACCCAATGATAGAAACCAGAATGTGATGAAAATGTGATTATACGGTCCGTTTCTTTCACCTGTTTTTCTGCTTTTCTCCAAGATACAAAGACCCCCTTGGACGAGGAAGTTGACGAGACGCTATACAGACAACAGACAAGCACCAAAGAAGAAGATTTGACAACTTTAAATATGGACACTTGATGAACTTTGCCATGGATCCCCAGTTTCCCTAGTATTTTTAAACTCACGCTAGCCCAACATTTTTGTAAATCTGATGGCACTGACAAAGCTTGTTGCTCATGCCTAAGGAGCAAAACAGCGCAAAGAAGACGACTCTCAACAGATACCGAACACAACTTCAACAACAGATGTACATTTCCCTGACATAGAATATCATTGCATTTTTCGTAAGTGTTCTTTATCTTCATCTCTACAACCCTCAGGTAACGACACACATAGTCGATAAGGAATACAGACACAGATATCAGCAACCACATACCTCCCCCATTCATGTATCATCAACTAAAATGTGCATCCCCATTTTGTTACAACCACAGACGAAATGAGCTCGGTAGAGTTTGACAGCCCATCCACAGACCTGTACCACAGGATAAGAAGGAATTCAAATGTATACTTCGCAATACCTCGAAGCTTGATTTACCACACGTACGGCACGATGATACATGACCCTCCAAACATGGACTCATACACACATGCTTCTACTTTCTCACTAGGTCATACCCTTTTCACACCTACTCCTCTCTTCTTCCTTACCCCACCATGGAAATCAATTAACCCCTGACTTACATTTTTCTCCTTAAATGTTTTGTGGCAGTTATTATTGACTGCCAAAGGGTGGACTGTCAAAGTCAGAAAAATGTCTCAATGCACGTTGCCATATTTGCACCGCACACTGGTCCGCGCTGCGCGTGCGTACGCTCTCCCGTGGAGGCGCATACCCGCAATAGCGTGCACTCGCAGGCGCGGTATGCGTATTTACGGTAGAGTTTATATAGTCGTAGCGTGCGACTCATTCGTTACATATTTTCACAATTAATGTAGTTTATAGATCATGGTCCCTTTGATAGATTCTGAAAGTTTGGTTAAAATACAATGTCCCAGAGCTGAGGAATCCCTCTTTATATCGTACGAAGGGTCTAACAGGAATCATACAGCAGTGTTTGGTACCCATCGGAAGAGTATTTAATTAGCAATATTCCGGTGTTGGTTTGGAGCGTATTAATCGCTCGTGCGAATAGTTATGGACATAAGAAGTTTATGTCCATTTCTATTATTTACACATACTCAGGTATGCGGCGGGAAACCCAGTTTCCCACCCACCTGAGCTGTTGGAAATCGTCACAGCCCACCTGTATGAATCACCCTATGACCTTTTGTTATGATGCAGGGCCGAATTCCTTCGGCCAATGGACAATGGGATTGTAGGACCAGGAGATTGCATTGTGTGTGGGGCATAAATAGGCAGGCCGACCACATCCAGCTCTCACTCTCTCATCAACGGTTATCTGCTGATAGCCGGGAGCTGGATATCGAGGCGCAGGCGATCATACCCTTTGTGCGTAAGTTTCTCTCCGTAATCATTGTCTTTCTGTGAGCCAATTTCTCTCTCTCTCTCTCTCTATCTCTCTCCTCTTTTCTCTTATATCTCTCATAGTATTATAGCATTGTATTGTATTGCATTTAGGTCAGAGTAGTATTGTCTTTTTGTATTTATAGTTTAGTTCTGTGGTTAGGAAGTCTCTGTTATATTGTAGTGTATCATTTGTACTGTTATCCCCTTTTACAAGTATATTAGATATAATACAGTTAATAGGCTTTGGAACCTAAACCAGCATCTGTGTATTTCCTATAGTGTTAAGTGTTCACTTGAGCGTCGGTGACGCTCAAGCAGCTTTGTAGTTAGTCAGGTTACACAAGGTTGCACTTACACCCTGTACTCACATTAAGGTATTCTTTGTATTTCTTTGGTATAAGGTTTAAACATTAAGGTATAGCGTTGTGAGCGTCTGCGCCGCTGGTGACCTCCTCGTGGTCTCGAGCGTAAGCTACGCCATAGCGAATCATTACTCTAGTCATAGCCAATAACGTGTCCTGTGATCCCTGGGCCGTGAGCGAACGTGACGCTTGAGCGTCTCGCCTACGGCTGAGCGATCGTTACGCAACTAGCGTACCATTACGGTACTTCTTAAGCAAACAGCGTGCAGTGTTCTTAGCTTCATAAAGGGTTGTTTATACGACAAAGGAATTTAGCATTGTCAGACCCTCCTCCAAGCCTCAGTTAGGTACTGTGCCCGGACGAGCGTACACAATAAGGAAGGATCTTGAATCCCGGGTAAGACTCATACCAGCCACACCAATCACACCGTACAACTTGTGATCTGAACCCAGTTAACAGTATGATAACAAAACGAAGTAGCCTCCGAAAAGATGGCTCACAACAATAGTAATAACCCGATTTTTGTAACAATAACTATGTACAAGCATTGCAGACAATCCGCACTTGGGATGGGCGCCCAGCATCCACTACGGACTACGAGAAATAGAATTATCGGTAAGTAAATTCTTATTTTCTCTAACGTCCTAGTGGATGCTGGGGACTCCGTCAGGACCATGGGGATTATACCAAAGCTCCCAAACGGGCGGGAGAGTGCGGATGACTCTGCAGCACCGAATGAGAGAACTCCAGGTCCTCCTTAGCCAGAGTATCAAAATTTGTAAAATTTTACAAACGTGTTCTCCCCTGACCACGTAGCTGCTCGGCAAAGTTGTAATGCCGAGACTCCTCGGGCAGCCGCCCAGGATGAGCCCACCTTCCTTGTGGAATGGGCATCTACATATTTCGTCTGTGGCAGGCCTGCCACAGAATGTGCAAGCTGAATTGTACTACAAATCCAGCGTGCAATAGACTGCTTAGAAGCATGAGCACCCAGCTTGTTGGGTGTATACAGTATAAACAGCAAGTCAGACTTTCTGACTCCAGCCGTCCTAACTATATATATATATAGATATATTTTTAGGGCCCTGACCACGTCTAGTAACTTGGAGTCCTCCAAGTCCCTAGTAGCCGCAGGCACCACAAGAGGTTGTTTCAGGTGAAAACGCTGACACCCCTTCATGAAGAAACTGGAGACGAGTCCCAGTTCTGTCCTGTTCAAATGGAAAATTTTAATATGGGCTTTTGTAAGACAAAGCCGCCCATTCTGACAATCGCCTGGCCGAGGCCAGGGCTAACAACATGGTCACTTCCCATGTGAGATATTTGTCAACAGCATGGTCACTTTCCATGTGAGATATTTCAAATCCACAGATTTGAGCGGTTCAAACCAATATGATTTTAAGAAATCCCAACACTATGTTGAGATCTCACGGTGCCCCTAGGGGCACAAAAAAGCTGTATATGCAATACATCCTTTACAATCTGGACTTCAGGAACAGAAGTCAATTCTTTCTGGAAGAAAATCTACAGGGCCGAAATTTAAATGTTAATGAACCCCAATTTGAGGTCCAAAACACTCCTGTTTTCAGGAAGTGTAGAAATCGACCTAGTTGAATTTCCGTCGTGGAGCCTTCCTGGCCTCACCCACGCAACATATTTTCACCACATGTGGTGATGACGTTGTGCGGTCACCTCCTTCCTGGCTTTGACCAGGGTAGGTATGACCTCTTATGGAATGCCTTTTCCCCTCAGGATCCGGCATTCAACCGCCATGCCGTCAAACGCAGCCGCGGTAAGTCTTGGAATAGACATGGTACTTGCTGAATCAAGTCCCTTCTTAGCTCCCCAGGCCCTTAGTCCTCTGTGAGCATTTCTTGAAGTTCCGGGTACCAAGTCCCTCTTGGCCAATCCGGAGCCACTAGTATAGTTCATACTCCTCTATGTCTTATAATTCTCAATACCCTGGTTATGAGAAACAGAGGAGGGAACACATACACAGACTGGTACACCCACGGTGTTACCAGAACATCCACAGCTATCGCCTGAAGGTCTCATGACCTGGTGGAATACCTGTCCCGTTTTTGTTCGGGCGGGACGCCATCATGTCCACCTTTGGTCTTTGCCAACGGTCCACAATCATGTTGAAAAACTTCCCTATGAAGTTTCCACTCTCCCGGGTGGAGGTCATGCCTGCTGAGGAAGTCTGCTTCCCAGTCGTCCACTCCCGGAAAGAACACTGCTGACAGTGCTATCACATGATTTTCCGCCTAGCGAAAAATCCTTGCAGTTTTCACTGCCCTCCTGCTTCTTGTGCCGCCCTTCTGTTTACGTGGGCGACTGCCGTGATGTTATCCCACTGGATCAATACCGGCTGACCTTGAAGCAGAGGTCTAGCTAAGTTTAGAGCATTATAAATTTGCTCTAAGCTTATTTATGCGGAGAGAATTCTCCAGACTTAATCACACTTCCCTGGAAATTTTTTCCCTGTGTGACTGTTCCCCAGCCTCTCAGGCTGGCCTCCGTGGTCACCGGCATCCAATCCTGAATGCCGAATCTGCGGCCATCTAGAAGATGAGCACTCTGTAATCACCACAGGAAAGACACCCTTTTCCTTGGATATAGGGTTATCCGCTGATGCATCTGAGGATGCGATCCGGACCATTTGTCCAGCAGATCCCACTGAAGAGTTCTTGCGGGAAATCTGCCGAATGGAATTGCTTCGTAATAAGCCACCATTTTTACCAGGACTCTTGTGCAATGATGCACTGACACTTTTCCTGGTTTTAGGAGGATCCCGATTAGCTCGGATAACTCCCTGGTTTTCTCCACTGGGAGAAACACGTTTTTCTGGACTGTGTCCAGAATCTTCCCTAGGAACAGTAGACGTGTTGTCGGAAAAAGCTGCGATTTTGGAATATTTAGAATCCACTCGTGCTGTCGTAGAACTACTTAAGATAGTGCTACTCCGACCTCCAACTGTTCTCTGGACCTTGCCCTTATCAGGAAAGCGTCCATGTTTCTTTTAAGAAAAATCATCATTCCGGCCATTACCTTGGTAAAGACCCGGGGCGCCGTGGACCATCCAAACGGCAGCGTCTGAACTGATAGTGACAGTTCTGTACCAGGAACCTGAAGTACCCTTGGTGAGAAGGGCAAATTTGGACCTGTAGGTAAACGTCCCTGATATCCAGTGACATCATATCGTCCCCTTCTTCCTGGTTCGCTATCACTGCTCCGAGTGACTCCATCTTGATTTGAACGCTTGTATGTAAGTGTTCAAATATTTCAGATCTCACCGAGCCGGTTGGCTTCAGTACCACAATATAGTGTGGAATACTACCCCCTTCCTTGTTGTAAGAAGGGTACTTTGATTATCACCTGCTGGGAATACAGCCTGTGAATTGTGTGAGGGGGAGACGTCTCGAATTTCCAATGTACACCTGGGATATTACATGTAGGATCCCGGAGTTCCCTTGCGAGTGTTGCTGAAACTCTTGAGATGACCCCCTACCGCACCTGAGTCCGCTTGTACGGCCCCAGCGTTATGCTGCGGACTTGGCAGAAGCCGTGAGGAGCTTCTGTTCCTGGGAATGAGCTGCTTGCTGCAGTCTTCTTCCCTTTCCTCTCCCCCTGGGCAGATATGACTGGCCTTCGCCCGCCTGCCCGTTTGGGGACGAAAGGACAGAGACTGAAAAGACTGTGTCCTTTTCTGCCAATATGTGACTCGGGGTAACAAAAGGTGGATTTTTCAGCTGTTGCCATGGCCACCAGGTCCAATGGACCGCCCCTTTATACGGCAATACTTCCATATGCCGTCTGGAATCTGCCTCACCTGACCACTGTCGTGTCTTCGTCTGGCAGATATGTACATCACATTTACTCTTGATGCCAGAATGCAAATATGCCTCTGCGCATCACACATATATAGAAATGCATCCTTAAAATGCTCTATAGACAATAAAATCCTGTCCCTGTCAAGGGTATCAAAATTTTCAGTCAGGAAATCCGACCAAGCCCCCTCAGCGCTGCACATCCAGGCTGAGGCGATTGCTGGTCGTAGTATAACACCAGTATGTGTGTATATACTGTTATGATATTTTCCAGCTTCCTATCAGCTGGCTCCTTGAGGGCGGCCGTATCTGGAAACGGTAACGCCATGTTTTTTATAAGCGTGTGAGCGCCTTGTCCACCCTAAGGTGTGTTTTCCAACTCGCCCTTACTACTGGCGGGAAAAAGGGTATACCGCCCATAACTTTCTGTCGGAGGAACCCCACGTATCATCACACACTTCATTTAATTTATCTGATTTAGGCAAAACTACAAGTAGTTTTTTCCCACCCTACAAAATACCCTTATTTGTGGTACTTGTGGTATCAGAAATACGTAACACCTCCTTCATTGCCCTTAACATGTAACTTGTGGCCCTAAAGGAAAAATACGTTTGTTTCTTCACCGTCGACACTGGGGTCAGTGTCCGTGTCAGTGTCTGTCGACCGACTGAGGTAAATGGGCGTTTTTACAAGCCCCTGACGGTGTCTGAGACGCCTGGACCGATACTAATTTGTCCGCCGGCTGTCTCATGTCGTCAACCGGCTTGCAGCGTGTTGACATTATCACGTAATTCCATAAGTAAGCCATCCATTCTGGTGTCGACTCCCTAGAGAGTGACATCACCATTACAGGCAATTTTCTCCGTCTCCTCACCAACATTTTCCTCATACATGTCGACACACACGTACCGACCTACAGCACACACATACAGGGAATGCTCTGATAGAGGACAGGACCCACTAGCCCTTTGGGGAGACAGAGGGAGAGTTTGCCAGCACACACCAAAAGCGCCATAATGTATATAACAACCCTAGAAGGTGTTGTTTCTATATATGGGCTCTTAATATATAATTATATCGCCAATTTATGCCCCCCTTCTCTTTAACCCTGTTTCTGTAGTGCAGGGGAGAGTGGGAGCCTTCCTCACCAGCGGAGCTGGTCAGGAAAATGGCGCTGAGTGCTGAGGAGAATAAGCTCCGCCCCTTTCACGGCGGGCTTTTCTCCCGGTTATTAGGAAAACTGGCCTGGGTTAAATACATACATATAGCCTTAATGGCTATATGTGATGTATTTATTTGCCAAATAGGTATTTATATTGCTGCCCAGGGCGCCCCCAGCAGCGCCCTGCACCCTCCGTGACCGTGTCAGTGAGCCGTGTAGCAACAATGGCGCACAGCTGCAGTGCTGTGCGCTACCTCTCTGAAGACTGTGAAGTCTTCTGCCGCCTGTTTCCGGACCTCCGTTCCGCCGTCTTTCTTCAGCGTCTGTAAGGGGGATCGGCGGCGCGGCTCCGGGATGAACCCCAGGCTGACCTGTGTTCCGACTCCCTCTGGAGCTCAGTGTCCAGTAGCCTAAAACTTCAATCCTCCTGCACGCAGGTGAGTTGCAAGTCTCTCCCCTAAGTCCCTCGTTGCAGTGATCCTGTCGCCAGCAGGAATCACTGATTAGAAACCTAAAAAAAAACTTTACTAAACAGCTCCTTAAGAGAGCCATCCAGTTTGCACCCTTCTCGGACGGGCACAAAAACCTAACTGAGGCTTGGAGGAGGGTCATAGGGGGAGGAGCCAGTACACACCATGTGACCTAAAAAGCTTTTTAGATGTGCCCTGTCTCCTGCGGAGCCCGCTATTCCCCATGGTCCTGACGGAGTCCCCAGCATCCACTAGGACGTTAGAGAAATATCTTTACATTTTTGCAACATATAATTTGTAGCTACTATTCCGCTGTCATTCATTAAAGCCAATACGGAAACTCTTTACTATAAACGTATGACTACAATTATATATAATGGGAAAATCTATACCGTTCAGGTTACTGCAGTTTGTATTGATTCTACAATCATTTGCATGGTAAAGGAAGTCTTTGCTGGGGTCTAGGAAGCTACAGCTGAATGGCTGAGAATGAGGTAATACTCTAATTCACAGAAGATCAGGGGGGGTCAGATTCTCCTGTCTCTGTGGTGTCTGAGCGGCTTCTGAAACCATCCTGTCACGTGGAGCGATATCCGATGATCTCATCCTGCACATACTCTGGGGATGATTTATATTTAAACATCTTTATAGCTTTCAGTTATCAGTGAAGTCATTTCACTACCGGGGGTTTTCATTCATAAAAAAAATACCTCACAGCAATAACCGTTGGCGCCAAAGTAAAATTATTCGCTTCCTCCGGCTTCTCAGAATCATACTGCATCTGCTTTGTGGCTGGCTTGGTGCGAAGCATTCTCATATAGAGGTGCAAATTATTTTACCACACAATAATAATCTCATAAATGAAAACAAACATTCAATAAAACAATATAAAGCAATATCATCGTTTACAACCTAGTTATATCTTATATTGTGCAGTCCAAAGGCTTTTGTTATAATGGTTTTACCGACATACTAATTCTGCCAACCTGCAACTTGTCGCCACATATTAACATAATCTCCAGCTTTTTACAATTGTATCAATGGGCGTCATTCGGAGTTGTTCGCTCGCTAGCAGATTTTAGCAGCATTGCACACGCTAGGCCGCCGCCCTCTGGGAGTGTATCTTAGCATAGCAGAATTGCGAACGAAAGATTAGCAGAATTACAAATAGAAAATTCTTATCAGTTTCTGAGTAGCTCGAGACTTACTCCTACACTACGATCAGCTCAGTCAGTTTCGTTCCTGGTTTGACGTCACAAACACGCCCTGCGTTCGGCCAGCCACTCCCCCGTTTCTCCAGACACTCCCGCGTTTTTTCCTGGCATGCCTGCGTTTTTCCGCACACTCCCAGGAAACGGTCAGTTTCCGCCCAGAAACACCCACTTCCTGTCAATCACACTCCGATCACTTCAACGATGAAAATTCTTAGTTCAGACGTGAGTAAATCTACTAAGTTTTGTGCTAAAATACTTAGCGCATGCGCATTTTCGCCTTAATCGCTTCATTGCAAAAATCGGCGAGCAAACAAATCGGAATGACCCCCAATGTGCGCTAAATTTATTAGGTTGCTTAAAATCGCTGTTATCAATGCAGCCCAGGTTGCTGCAATTAGAAAATAAATAGGGCAGCCATAAAATGATTGAGGGGCTTATTCTGTGTCGCACGCTGCTGCGACCGCTTTAAAGTTTGTCGTAGTTGTGTTTGCGGCTTTACAGTGCATCTGGAAAGTATTCACAGCGCTTCACTTTTTCCACATTTTGTCATGTTACAGCCTTATTCCAAAATGGAATAAATTAATTTCCCCCCTTCAAAATTCTACAGAAAATACCCCATAATGACAACGTGAAAATTGTTTTTGTGATTTTTGCAAATTTATTAAAAATAAAAAAAAATAAGAAATCACATGTACATTAGTATTCACAGCCTTTGCCATGAAGCTCAAAATTGAACTCTTGACAGTGCATGTCTGAGCACAAACCAAGCATGAAGTCAAAGGAATTGTCCGTAGACCTGCGAGACAGGATTGCCTCAAGGCACAAATCTGGGGGAAGAGTACTGAAAAATATCTGCTGCTTTGAAGGTCTCAATAAGTATAGATTTAAGGAAAAAGGAAAAGGTGGAAATCCTCTGCACTGGACTTGTGTCAAATTAATACTGCTTATAATCAACTGATATGATTCCCCAATTTTAGTATTATGAATCAATTCACGGTGTTATGTGGGGGTGCCGCCATAGACAATGAAATGGAAGAGAAGTACTGGAAAGAAAAGGATTGTCTCTTTGTTGGCGCACTTACAGGAAAAGAGTAAATATGTTTAAAATTTAACTTTTAATTTCATATAATTAAAATGCCTGAGAATGTGAAAAATCACAAGACAATAATTACAAACATTACACAAAATAAAAATAATATCAAATCCTCCTATGTGTCTTTAGTATATTTATATGATTTATAATTCTTGGGTGTGTGCAAAAATATCTTGGAACCAACCACAAATTGTTGACTGCTCAAATTAAACCCTTATTTACTAGAGTACCTTTTATTAATTTAAATTGTGAAAGGGTATGTCACTATGTCTAATGGGCCCTACACACTTAAAGATTATCTGTCCAATCTTTCTGGTTGGAACAAAAATCTGGTAATATATGGGAGCAAATGACAATTGACCATTTGCTCTCAAATACTGGAAAACAGACAAAAATGGTCTTTTAGACAAATTAGTTAAGTTTCTTTCATTAAACCAATTTCTGTGAACAACAGTTTTTGTATATTTTCTGGATTTTGTGAGCAAATGGTTGATTGTCATTTGCTCCCAGATGTTGCCAGATTTTCTTTCCAATCAGCCAGATTGGACAGATAATCTTTAAGTGTGTAGGGCCTATAACAATCGCTGGAAATTTGCGGTTGAGCCTTTATTCTGTATTCATAATTGTGCATATATATATATATATATATATATATATATATATATATATATATATACACGGAACCAAATTGTGTCAATTCTGCACTGTATTGGATACCTATGCAGGCAGACCTATAGGACAACTGCTGGAAAATTAAAGGGATATTTTTATCCTAAGTTTACAAGTGGATCCCTTATGTTGGACTTCACTGATACTTTGAAAAACTGAGGAAATGCCAACCCAATGAGCCAAGAAAAATGAATGAAATATATTTCTACATGCTGGAGAAGAATATAATTCATTAGGTGGCCTATAAGAAGGAATCCCAATAAATGCTATCATATTCTGGGAATAATTTTCTTCAAGTTTTTTCAACTTGGTAATAAATATTTTTCAGTACAACTTTGGTTCAATTAAAACTTCATACCTTTTGAATACTACAGTTATTCCAATATAAACAGAGAGCTGTTATTTAGAAACACCCCTGAAGAAGTCGATGTAGATGAAACGCGTTGGGTGAAAGCTCATTATATTGTTTTATTTTTTTCCTTATACAAATAATGTTGAAATATACAATTGTATCTCCAATGTAAAAGAAAAGGAAAAGTTTTATGATAAGTTTTAAATCAAAATCTTTTAATAAAGAGATATATGCGATTCTAGTATGGGTGTATAAATGTGTAAGGTCATCCTCTCTTTATATAACATCCACTAACAATCATCTAATTATATCAGATTATAGAATAAGAGCGCTCCACAGAGATATTTCTTCTTTATATATATATATATATATATATATATATATATATCTTTCAAAAAAGGCTGCGGCACTCAAGGTCTTAAGAAAAGTCAAGTGTATTTAAATCATCAGAAAAAAATCCATCGACGTTTCGGGGATTCTAACCCCTTTGTCAAGATGTGAATAATCTTGACAAAGGAGTTAGAGTCCACGAAACGTTGATGGATTTTTTTCTGATGATTTAAATACACTTGACTTTTCTTAAGACCTTGAGTGCCGCAGCCTTTTTTGAAAGCTATTGGAACTTATACTGAGGGCACCAGGGCAACGTCTGGATCCAAAACAGAGTGCCGGGCTGACATTATCGTATATATTTCTCTGACGTCCTAGTGGATGCTGGGAACTCCGTAAGGACCATGGGGAATAGCGGCTCCGCAGGAGACTGGGCACAAATAGAAAGCTTTAGGACTACCTGGTGTGCACTGGCTCCTCCCCCTATGACCCTCTTCCAGACCTCAGTTAGATCTTTGTGCCCGGACGAGCTGGGTGCAAACTAGGGGGCTCTCCTGAGCTTCTTAGATAGAAAGTTAGTTTTAGGTTTTTTATTTTCAGTGAGACCTGCTGGCAACAGGCTCACTGCTACGAGGGACTAAGGGGAGAAGAAGCGAACCTGCCTGCTTGCAGCCAGCTTGGGCTTCTTAGGCTACTGGACACCATTAGCTCCAGAGGGATCGAACACAGGCCCAGCCTCGGAGTCCGGTCCCAGAGCCGCGCCGCCGGCCCCCTTACAGAGCCAGAAGCAAGAAGTTCCTGAAATCGGCGGCAGAAGACATCAGTCTTCATCAAGGTAGCGCACAGCACTGCAGCTGTGCGCCATTGCTCCTCATGCACACCTCACACTGCGGTCACTGATGGGTGCAGGGCGCTGGGGGGGGGGGGCCCTGAGCAGCAATACTGACACCTTGGCTGGCAAACTGGCACCATATATTGCCCCAGAGGCTATATAGGTGCTTTTTAACCCCTGCCAGAATCCATAAAAATGCGGGAGAAAAGTCCGCGAAAAAGGGGCGGAGCTATCTCCCTCAGCACACTGGCGCCATTTTTCCCTCACAGCTCCGTTGGAGGGAAGCTCCCTGGCTCTCCCCTGCAGTTAATACACTACAAGGAAGGGTTAAAAAGAGAGGGGGGGGGGGCACATTTTAGGCGCAGTATACAATATATATATGCAGCTATAAGGGAAAACACTTTTTGTAGGTGATATCCCTGTGACATATAGCGCCCTGGTGTGTGCTGGCATACTCTCCCTCTGTCTCCCCAAAGGGCTTTGTGGGGTCCTGTCCTCTGTCAGAGCATTCCCTGTGTGTGTGCTGTGTGTTGGTACGGCTGTGTTGACATGTATGTGGAGGATAATGATGTGGAGGCGGAGCGAGTGCCTGTAAATATGTTGTCACCCCCTGCGGGGTCGACACCGGTGTGGTTGGACTTATGGAAGGATTACGTGAAAGTGTCAACTCCTTACACAAAAGGTTGACGACACTGATCAGCCGGCTACTCATCTTGGGCCTGTTCCAGCGTCTCAAATGTCATGGGGGGCTCTAAAAACGTCCGCTACCTCAGATGGCAGACACAGATGTCGACACGGATACCGACTCCAGTGTCGACGACGATGAGACTAGTATACCCTCCAAATAGGTCCACCCGTTACATGATTGAGGCAATGAAAAATGTATTACACATTTATGATAATACCCCAGGTACCACATAAAAGGGTATTGTGTTTGGTGAGAGAAAACTAGTAGTAGTTTTTCCTGCATCTGAGGAATTAAATGAGGTGTGTGAGGAAGCGTGGTCTTCCCCCGGTAAGAAATTGAAACACCCCATAGGGTAGATACAGCGCTTACACGCTTATCAGAAAAGGTGGCACTACCGTCTCCGGATACGGCCGCCCTGAAGGAACCTGCTGATAGAAAGCAGGAGGTTACCCTAAAAGATATAATCACACACTCGGGCATTATATTGCGACCAGCCATTGCTTCGGCATGGTTGTGCAGTGCTCCCGCTGCGTGGTCAGATTCCCTGTCGGAAAATAACTATGGATAGGGACAATATTTTGCTGACAATAGAGCATACAAAAGACGTGGTCTTATACATGCGTGATGCACAGAGGGATATTGGCCGGCTGGCATCAAAAATAAGCGCTAGATCCATTGCCGCCAGACGAGGGTTATGGACTCGGCAATGGTCAGGCGATGCCGACTTGAATCGGCACATGGAAGTTTGCCCTATAAGGGGGTAAAACTGGGGATGGTTTTTTTTTCAGACCTCGTTTCCACAGCTACTGCTGGGAAATCGACTTTGTTGCCACAGGTTACCCCACAACAAAAGAAGGCACCGTATCATCAAGTACAGTCCTTTCAGCCCCAGAAAAGCAAGAGGGCTAGAGGCTCATCCTTTTTGCCGAGAGGCAAAGGTAGAGGAAAAAGCTGCAGCACACAGCTAGTTCCCAAGAGCAGAAGTCCTCCCTGCGTCCGGTAAGCCCACAGCATGACGCTGGAGCTGCTCAGGCGGACCCGGGTACGGTGGGGGCCGTCTCAGAAATTTCAGCGCCCGGTGGGCTCTCTCACATGGATCCCTGGGTCCTTCAAGTAGTATCTCAGGGGTACAGGCTGGAGTTCGAGACGTTCTTCCCCCCGCTGTTTCCTAAAATCTGCCTTACCGGCACCTCCCTCTGCCAGGGAGGCGGTGTTGATGGCTATTCAACACTATAATCACAACAAGTGATTGTCAAGGTGCCCCTCCTTCAGCAAGGAAGGGGTTACTATTCCACAATGGTTGTGGTGCCGAAACAGAACGGTTCGGTGAGACCCATCTTAAAATTAAAATACTTGAATTTTTTATATCAGAAGATTCAAGTTCAAGATGGAATCGCTTAGGGCGGTTATTACGAGCCTGGACGAGGGGGATTACAGGGTCTCCCTGGACATCAAGGATGCGTACCTGCATGTCCCCATTTACCCTCCTCACCAGGAGTACCTCAGAGGTGTGGTACAGAACTGTCACTATCAGTTCCAGACGCTGCCGTTGGAGTTGTCCCCGGCACCGAAGGTCTTTACCAAGGTAATGACCGAAATGATGATACTCCTTCGCAAGAAGGAAGTTTTTGTTATCCCGTACTTGGATGATCTCCTGATAAAGGCGAGGTCCAAAGAACAGTTATTAATGGGGGTAGCACTCTCTCGGGAAGTGCTACAACAGCACGGCTGGATTCTCAATATTCCAAAGTCACAGCTGGTCCCGACGACGCGTCTTCTGTTCCTGGGAATGATTCTGGACACAGACCAGAAAAAGAGTGTTTCTTCCAGTGGAAAAAGCCGAGGAGTTGTCATCTCTAGTCAGAGACATCCTAAAACCAGGACAGGTGTCGGTACATCAATGCACACGAGTCCTGGGAAAAATGGTAGCTTCGTACGAAGCATAATTCCATTCGGAAGGCTCCACGCAAGGACGTTCTAGTGGGACCTGTGGGACAAATGGTCCGGGTCCCATCTACAGATACAACAGCGGATAACCCTGTCAGCAAGAAACAGGGTGTCGCTGCTGTGGTGGCTGCAGAGGGCTCATCTACTAGAGGGCCGCAGATTCGGAATACAGGACTGGGTCCTGGTGTCCACGGATGCCAGCCTTCGGGGCTGGGCTGCAGTCACACAGGGAAGAAATTTCCAAGGAAATTTCGCTTCACATAAATATTCTGGAGCTAAGGGCCATTTACAATGCCCTAAGTCAAGCAAGGCCCCTGCTTCAGAACCAGCCGGTACTGATCCAATCAGACAACATCACGGCGGTCGCCCACGTAAACAGACAGGGCGGCGCAAGAAGCAGGAGGGCGATGGCAGAAGCTGCAAGGATTCTCTGATGGGCGGAAAATCATGTGATAGCACTGTCAGCAGTGTTTATTCCGGGAGTGGACAACTGGGAAGCAGACTTCCTCAGCAGGCACGACCTCCACCCGGGAGAGTGGGGACTTCACCCAGAAGTCTTCCACATGATTGTAAACCGTTGGGAACAACCAAAAAGGTGGACATGATGGCGTCCCGCCTCAAACGGAGAGGAGTAAGAACTATACTCGTGGCTCCGGATTGGCCATGAAGGGTTTGGTACCCGGAACTTCAAGAGATGCTCACATAGGACCCATGGCCTCTACCTCTAAGACGGGACCTGCTTCAGCAGGGACCCTGTCTGTTACAAGACTTACCGCGGCTGCGTTTGACGGCATGGCGGTTGAACGCCGGATCCTGAAGGAAAAAGGCATTCCGGAGGAAGTCATCCCTACCCTGATCAAAGCCAGGAAGGATGTAACCGCAAAACATTATCTCCGCATTTGGCGAAAATATGTTGCGTGGTGGGAGGCCAGGAAGGCCCCGACGGAGGAATTTCAACTGGGTCGATTCCTGCATTTCCTGCAAACAGGAGTGTCTATGGGCCTCAAATTGGGTTCAGATTTCGGCCCTGTCGATTTTCTTCCAGAAAGAACTGGCTTCAGTTCCTGAAGTTCAGACGTTTGTCAAGGGTGTGCTGCATATACAGCCTCCTTTTGTGCCTCCAGTGGCACCTTGGGATCACAATGTAGTTTTGGGGTTCCTCAAATCACATTGGTTTGAACCACTTAAAACTGTGGATTTAAAATATCTCACGTGGAAAGTGGTCATGCTGTTGGCCCTGGCTTCAGCCAGGCGTGTGTCAGAATTGGCGGCCTTATCTTGTAAAAGCCCTTATCTGATTTTTCATACGGACAGGGCAGAATTGAGGACGCATCCTCAGTTTCTCCCTAAGGTGGTTTCAGCATTTCACCTGAACCAACCTATTGTGGTGCCTGCGGCTACGAAGGACTTGGAGGACTCCAAGTTGCTGGACGTTGTCAGGGCCCTGAAAATATATGTTTCCAGGATGGCTGGAGTCAGGAAATCTGACTCGCTGTTTATCCTGTAAGCACCAAACAAGCTTGGTGCTCCTGCTTCTAAGCAGACTATTGCTCGCTGGATTTGTAGTACAATTCAGCTTGCGCATTCTGTGGCAGGACTGCCACAGCCAAAATCTGTAAAAGCCCACTCCACAAGGAAGGTGGGCTCATCTTGGGCGGCTGCCCGAGGGGTCTCGGCTTTACAACTTTGCCGAGCTGCAACTTGGTCAGGGTCAAATACCTTTGTAAAATTTTACAAATTTGACACCCTGGCTGAGGAGGACCTTGAGTTTTCTCATTCGGTGCTGCAGAGTCATCCGCACTCTCCCGCCCGTTTGGAAGCTTTGGTATAATCCCCATGGTCCTTACGGAGTTCCCAGCATCCACTAGGACGTCAGAGAAAATAAGAATTTACTCACCGGTAATTCTATTTCTCGTAGTCCGTAGTGGATGCTGGGCGCCCGTCCCAAGTGCGGATTGTCTGCAATACTTGTACATAGTTATTGTTAACTAATCGGGTTATTATTGTGAGCCATCTATTCAGAGGCTCCTCTGTTATCATGCTGTTAACTGGGTTTCATATCACAAGTTGTACGGTGTGATAGGTGTGGCTGGTATGAGTCTTACCCGGGATTCAAAATCCTTCCTTATTGTGTCAGCTCTTCCGGGCACAGTATCCTAACTGAGGTCTGGAGGAGGGTCATAGGGGGAGGAGCCAGTGCACACCAGGTAGTCCTAAAGCTTTCTATTTGTGCCCAGTCTCCTGCGGAGCCGCTATTCCCCATGGTCCTTACGGAGTTCCCAGCATCCACTACGGACTACGAGAAATAGAATTACCGGTGAGTAAATTCTTATTATATATATATATATATATATATATATATATACGGATCCAAATTGTGTCAATTCTACACACAGTAACAGTAATCAATTGTTATAGCACATATTTTAGCAATTGTAGCTCATTTGTGGCTCTCTCATGTAACTGTTCTGTTACTATCTCAAAAACTGCAACAGTCTGTGGCTATTGTGATACTATCCTAAAAATTGCAGCAGTTAACACTGGAGCTGCAGGTTTTTATTCCCTTTGTTAAACAGTCATGTATAAGCTCCTGTGTCTGCTTATTACATAGAGTATCCTGCAGGGGGTATTTGTATTTGCGTGTCAAAAATACAACTCCACCACATTAATTTTTTCATTAAATAAATATGAGCTATTTTCTGTGTGCGTTTGTTGCACAGTGGTCTTCATCATCCGTAAATGGAAGAAGTTCGGAACCACCAGGACTCTTCCTAGAGCTGGCCGGTCATCTAAACTGAGTGATCAGCGGATAAGTGCCCTAGTCAGGGAGGTGACCAAGAACCCGATGGTCACTCAATCAGATCTACAGCATTCCTCTGTGGAGAGAGGAGAACCTTCCAGAAGGACAATCATCTCTGCAGCAATCCACCAATCAGGCCTGTATGGTAGAGTGGCCAGACGGAAGCCACTCCTTAGTAAAAAGCACATGGCAGCCTGCCTGGAGTTTGCCAAAATGCACATGAAGGACTCTTAGACCATGAGAAACGAAATTCTCTGGTCTGATGAGACAGAGATTGAACTATTTGGCGTGAATGCCAGGCATCAAGTTTAGAGGAAACCAGGCACCGCTCATCACCAGGCCAATACCATCCCTACAGTGAAGCACGGTGGTGGCATCATGCTGTGGGGATGTATTTCAGTGGCAGGAACTGAGAGACTAGAGGGAAAGATGAATACAGCATTGTACAGAGACATCCTGGATGAAAACCTGCTCCAGAGCGCTCAACCTCAGACTGGGGCGACAGTTCATCTTTCAGCAGGACAACGACCCTAAGCACAGAGCCAAGATATTAAAGGATTGGCTTCAGGACAACTCTGAATGTCCTTGAGTGGCCCAGCCAGAGCCCAGACTTGAATCTAATTGAACATCTCTGGAGAGATCTGAAAATGGCTGTGCACAGATGCTTCCCATCCAACCTGATGGAGCTTGAGAGGTGCTGCAAAGAGGAATGTGCGAAACTGCCCAAAGATAGGTGTGCCAAGCTTGTGGCATCATATTCAAAAAGACTTGAGACTGTAATTGCTGCCAAAGGTGCATCAACAACGTATTGAGCAAAGCCTGTGAATACTTCTGTACATGTGATTTCTTAGTTTTTTTTATTTTTAATAAATTTGCAGAAATCTCAAAAAAACAGCAACCTTTTTTCACGTTATTATGGGGTATTGTGTGTAGAATTTTGAGGGGAAAAATGAATTTATTCCATTTTGGAATAAGGCTGTAACATAACAAAATGTGGACAAAGTGAAGCGCTGTGAATACTTTCCGGATGCACTGTAAATACAGACATTGAAGAAAATGCATTTTAAAACACTGCAAGTGGGTGACTCAGTTGTTTAAAAATTGGACACAGCGTTAGTGTCTACGTCCATCTCTGAAACACACTCTAAGGGGCATATTTGTTTAAGTACGGGTTTTTAGAAGTGGATATGTGTCCCATAGCAACCAGATTCTACCAGATTCTACTTATTTATCTAGCACCTTCTAGAAGATCATAGCTAGAATATGATTGGTTGCTATGGGCAATATCTCCAGTTCTAAAAACCCACACTTTAGTAAATATACCCGAGTGTCCGAGTTCAAAATCAGTAATGCGACACAACCCCAACAGTCCCATAACACAATCAGAATAGCCACGCCCCCAGGAACGCCCAATACATTTCTGAGACCGTGAGTCTCAATCACAACTGTGTACACCCTGTGGGACACCTGTATTGTGCGACTTTTTATAGACATGCCAAGATTTATCAAAGCTTGGAGAGAGGTAAAGTGGAGAGAGA
The DNA here is from genome assembly GCF_028390025.1 of Pseudophryne corroboree. Taxonomy (NCBI): domain Eukaryota; kingdom Metazoa; phylum Chordata; class Amphibia; order Anura; family Myobatrachidae; genus Pseudophryne; species Pseudophryne corroboree. The sequence continues at coordinate 1,170,180,088 of NC_086444.1, forward strand.
TAAATTACCAACCGCCAGCTCCTGTCATTTTTATTTAAACACAACCTGTAACATGGCGGCTAGCTGATTGGTTGGTACTTTATCTCTCTCCAAGCTTTGATAAATCTGTGCCTCAAGCACATGTGCAGTTGAAAAACATCGACCATTTGCGTGAATATTGGCATTGTGTACAACTCAGAATCAGGCCCCAAACTGTAACGTGGCCTGGGTACAAACACTTCCTTTATACAGACTTCCCGAATAGTGCTAAAAGGCAGATAAGGAAATAAAAAACAGCCTAAAGAAAGCATAGATGTTAGACAATAGATCCAAGGCGACACAGAATAATAGCCAAACCAATAGCCCACAATGTAAAGGCATGGGGGTTCCAATGTGTGTGAAGATTCGTCATCTTGTTCATATTTCCGGTATCCGGTCTATTGATATAGACTAAAAAGGTCTACAGTCAATTAGTTCGACCACTAATGGTCGACATGCAATAGGTCAACGGGGTCAAAAGGTCGACCTTTAAAAAAATGTTTACAACTTTTGCTGCATTTACTATCCATGTCACAAACTATTCCCTTTAGTAACCTTGCGGCGAGCAAAGCTGAGCGGAGTGAGCCACCGTGCCCGAAGTGTGACGAGCAAAGTGAGCCTGCGAGGGGATGCATTTTTAAAAAAAATGGGGTAAAAAAAAAGTTTAAAAACACAAAACACCCAAAAATGTTTGTCCGTGTTGACCTTATGTCTGTCGACCTTTTGACCGTGTCAACATTTTTATTGTCAACCTTTTGACCTTGATGACCTTTTGACTGTCGTCCTTTTACTGTTGACCTGATGACTGTCTATCTTTGTAATGACTATCTTCTTTATCAGAACCCATATTTCTTCCAAACGATCAACAAGAACATGTAAAAAAATTAAAAAACAAAACCAATGTATAGTATTTTCTTGTTTATAAAGATTTTACACCTCTGTGTTGAGAAATGGAATTGTGAAGAGATAATCCCTTAGGTGTTGAATATAGCTCTCATCACCAAAACAAACATATTCAGGCATAGCAAAAACTCACTTGGCAAGTGAATGAGTTGTACATATAAAGGTTTCTTCCGATGGTTATATTTCACCTCCTTTCCATAGAATCTAATAACAGCAAGACCAATCACCAAATGGAAGTAAATAATAATAATATAACGTACCCAACTCACATCAAAAGTTTGGGATTCATGTACTGTATAATGGTTTCTTTGGGCCGGATGTAAAGAAGTCCGAGTTTACCACGGGTTCGGGTTCACTGACAATTTTTTTTTTTAAAGTGGCAATCATGTACAAGGCAACATCATGCCTTATAAATGATTGCCGCTTTAAAAAAAAAAGTCAGCGTTTCAGTTGGGAACCCGCACCTTCAGCTAAATCGGACTTCATTACATCCGGCCCATTGTGTGCACTCATAAATTCTTCCTGCAGGCACATATGGTAAAAAGAATTTATTCCAAATCGTAAACAAAAATAAAAACTCAATTGGACATAGAAGAGATAAGTCCATACAAAGGACCCTATTCAGGTTGGATCGCTAATCTTGCTAGTAAAAAGCAGTTGCTGCGATCAAATAGTTGCCGCCTAGAAATAGAGAAAAAAGGCCCATTGCCGAAATTCCGAATGCATCGCAATGCGCGTTCTGATCGCAAAACCATACGCAATTACTGGAACATCAAAGAGTTTTTCCATCTGCACCAGGCAAGGTCGACCACAATTCGGCATACGCAAGAGGCTGGGGGTGATCATCGCTGATGTTAGAGACCCACCCGAGTAACGCCTTGCCACGCCTGCGGTTTTTTCAAACACACCCAGAAAACACCATGTTTTCTCCCCTAAAAACTGGCTTCCTGTCAATCATAATGCGAGTGCGTTAAAGCACAATGCATTTGCATAAGTAATCGCTATTCGCAGCCAAGCAATGCAAATGCTGCACATGCACAGTTGTTTTCGATAACACAACTTTTGCGATCCAACCTGAATAAGGCCCAAAGCCCAACACCAAATGGAAGGATATAGGTGCTAAAGCAACATGCCTTGTTACAGGAGTAAAAGTCCGGAATACAACCTGTGCAATAGGCACTGTGAGGGTCATTCCGACCCGTTTGCACGCTGTAGTTTGTCGCAGCGGTGCGAACGGGTCAGAACTGCGCATGCACTGTGGCTGCATTGCGCACGCGTGCTGTCACCAGGCGACACCGCCAGCGGAAAAAGTGATCGCAGCGGCAATCGCAAGAAGACTGAGAGGCGGGAGGCGTTCCGGGGCGTCAACTGACTGTTTTCCAGGCGTGGTGAGGCGAACGCAAGCGTGTCTTGGCGTTTGGAGGGCGGATGTCTGACGTAAATTCCTGGACCTTCGTCGCTGGATCCGTCGCACGGGGTAAGTAAGTCTGACCCTGATCTTGTTTTGCAGGAAACTTTTTAAGCATAGCAGAGCTGCACAAGTGTTCGCAGCCCTGCTATGGTAAAATACACTCCCCCATAGGCGGCATCAAGTTGATCGTACGAGCAGCAAAAAGTTGCTACGTGCGATCAACTCGGAATGACCCCCCTGTGTCTCTCCAACTTTGGGATGAGATCTTTGGGATGGTCCTTGGCAGCCCACACTCTCTGCACCAACGCGTTCCAATCCAATAGGATATTCTTCAACTCCAGTCCTCAAGTTGCCCCAATTGTTCCTGTTTGAGGATTTCTATCTGTGGAAACAGGCCAATAATTACTGATTTAGCAAAACAGAGTAACTCACCTGTGCATGGTTAAAGACATTCTGAAAACATGACCTGTTGGGTGTATGTGAGGACTGGAGTTGAGGACCACTGGTTGAACCAATTGTTTTTTTTCTTCTGGAGTGAAAAGTAAACTCATAACATATTTGTTAGGTTTTATTTGTTATACTTTATTCTACAATTGACCACACAAGACTGATCCCTTCAGTTAAACATAGCAGATATGATGTCTGATAAATTTAGATCATATTATTGTCAAGCATTGGAATCATTGTTAGGGTAGACATGATGGCCCACATGGAACATACCGCCCGATAACAAGCTGATTGTAATTATTACAGTCATTAAGTGTTGGTGCAAAGTGACTAAGTGGTCTGATTGCTGAATGGCTGAATCTCAACCAGCTCAATTTGGTGACTCACAAATTGGCCAAATACCTCCCCACGTGTCCAGACACAAACATGAGTGGCACACGGTAGGCTGGGTCAGAAGCTAGGCGGCTTAATATAACTCTTCTTCATGCAGGATAGGAGAGTGCAGAGAGATAAGGTGGTTTAGGCCCAAATGTATTAAGCATTAACAAGAGATAAATCGGAGACGGATAAAGAGTGATAAATGACCAGCCAATCAGCTCCCAACTGTCATTTTTCAAACACAGCCTGTGACATGACAGTTAGGAAGCTGATTGGCTGGTCATTTATCTCTCCTTATGCGTCTCAGATTTATCTTTTGTTAACGCTTAATACATTTGGGCCTTAGTGCTTACTATGAAGTGTAGAACTGACAAGCTATGATGCCGAACAGTACCAGCTTCTCAGGATTACTGGGTTGTGACCAGTTTCTTGGGCTCGGGTGGAGTGCGGAGCAGTACCAGCTTCTCTGGATTATTGGGTTGCGAACAGTTTCTTTTACTTAGATGCAGGGTTGTGGAGCAGTACCGGCTAAACAGGATTGCTGGATGCCAGGTTGCAGAGTAGTACCACTATACAGGATTGCTGGAGCATGGCCAGGTACTCAGGATTGCTGGATGCCAGGTTGCAGAGGAGTACCGGCTACACAGGATTGCTGTAGAACGACCAGCTACTCAGGATTGCTGGATGCTAGGTCTGCAAAGCAGTACTGGCTATACAGGATTGCTGGAGCATGACCAGCTACACAGGATTGCTGGATGCCAGGTTGCGGAGCAGTACCAGTTGTATACGGGATTGCTGGACCAGCTGCTCAGGATGGCCGGCATGCAGAGCAGTATCGGCTATACAGGATTGCTGAGCATGACCAGCTACTCAGGACCGCTGAATGGAGTCAGTGGGTGCTCTGGTGTTAACTGCACAGGAGTCAATGAGAAAGCTGCTAGACAGAGAGATACTCAGTAGAAGTCACAGCAGGACTGTAGACAACAAAGCAGTTATGGCTAAAACCAAGTTGGAGAAAAGACCTCTGAGGTCACCAGGGGGAGGAGCTAGGGCCGGACAGGGTACCCGAAAATGTACCCTTGCAGGCTCGCTTCGCTCGCCACGCTTCGGGCTCGGTCGCCACCGGGTTACTAAAGGGAGTAGTTTGTGGCGTGGATAGTAGAAGTACTATCCCGCCGGCATACAGATGGGTCCACGGTTATCTTGACTAGTTTTCTGCGCCTAGGCACAACATGACTTATTAGCATAAACCCTTCATCTATTGTTCTCAGCTGCAATACGATACAGAGAACAATACAGCAGGGGATTAAGTCATTACAGCAGGGGATTAAGTCCGACTGGCCAGTCTCGGTTTATCCTATTAAAAGGTCAAGATAAACGTGGACCCATCTGTAGCTCCTCCCCCTGACAACAGAGGTCCTTTAGCCCACTTGGTTCTAGCATCTATCAACAATGCACTGACAACCAGGGAGTGCCTTTGCAGGCTCTTTATAACCCCGGGTCTCTGATGATTGGTTGTTCACCGCTGATGTGGCTTCCTGTCTAACTCCATTTGTGCTTCAGCGGACATTTGATTCAGCTTAAAATGGCAGCGCCCAGTACTTAGAATAGAAGGAACTACATGAAGTACACGCTGGGGAGCATGGGGTGCAGTGATGACAGTGACAGCATCATAGTACTGCACACAGGAGGGCTTGCATAACCTCTGCAAACAAGCACACAAGTAGTTTACAGCCAATAGCGGATCTTGCCACGGGCAAGCAGGACTTTTGCCCGGGGCGCTGCCTTCCAGAGGGCGCCGGCGCCATCCGGAGGGCGCCGTACCAGGGCAAGATCTGCTGCTGCTGTGCCCCCCGCTGCCCCCCGCCGCTGTGAAGGGAAACTAGAGTTTCACTTCATGGAGAGGTCCTTTACTGTGCGGTGCGCAATGACGTCATCGCGCACCGCACATTAAAGGACCTCTCCACGAAGGGCTTCACAGCGGCCAGCGGCAGCGGGGGGCACATTTCAGAGCACTGCAGTAGTCTGTACAGGGGGCGTAAATGACCACGCCCCCTGTACAAAGCCACGCCCCCCATTGCCGCCCGGGGCGCGCATAGCCCCAGAACCGGCCCTGTTTACAGCTAGTCTGTGATCTCTGCTACAATCTGGAGTCTGCACAGATTCACAATAAGCCTGGAGAAGTGATGCACGATGCGACATCGCCTGTTGGACCTGCGTTTAAGTCCGATGGGTGATATCGCAGATGAGGGCCATTCTGCCGAATGCAGCATGGCCGCACCTGTCACACCGTCACTACACACATCGGCAAGTGTGCGGGGGGGAGGGGGGGGGGGGGTAGAAATCATGTAGTACACAAAAGAAATACTGTAAGTCAGGATCAAGACACATAAATACGTTCTTTATTGACATGGCAAGAACAGAACAGGCATTGTGATACTTCTTTAAATAGGCTTCCTCATAACTTCATCCAACTCATTTTGGGACCTGTTTTTTAAACCATATTTGTGTGATATCTGAAATCGCCCATTTTATTGGTGGTACGTACTCACATATATTAAGTATCCCCTAAATGTATGTACCAGTGACTGCAGCAGGTCTCAAAGATATCTGTACCTATCCCCATAGTTGCCTACCATCCCTCATTCTGCAGGAGACTCCCTGAAATAGAAGCAATCTCCCTCACTCCCTGAATAGACCAGCAATCTCCCTAATTACCCCCATTATGTAGCTGTTACATTCTTGGGGTAAAAGAAGAAATCAGAATATACATACTGTACATTCAAATAAGTTAATCGGTGCCATGTCCCTGCATTGGTTATAAGGCACAATGATTCCTATGGCTACATGCATTTTAAATAAGGTTTCTCATGGCCACTTACACTATATGGAACCTCTTCTGAAACCCAATACCAATACACGAACAATTCCTGAAAAATATCAGTGGCTTTTCTTCAACAAGTAGATCTTACTAACTTTCAGGCTCATTTACATTTGGATGTAAGTCATTTTCATTATATGCTTCTCAGATGTAGCAGTGCTCATCCACACTTATACTGTAGGTGTTACGTTCACAGTCTCCCTCAAACGCTTTTTCAAAAATAGGCAAGTATGCCTATCCCCCATTTTCATTTGCAAATAAGCAGCCCCCATGGGGATCCATAATGCAAGCTTGTCCCCGGAGGATAACACAGCCTTCACATTGTATTAGCCATTGTAGCCTTAAGGCACATGCAGAGTTAAAGAGGGTAAACGGGGGGGTCGGGGAATGCTAGGGGATGTTCGGTGAATCAGGAAGACCAGTGAATATGTAATAACTTTACTTCCTAATGATCGCTGGGACACGCTCTCATCATAGGCCCAGTACTGATGACTCAGAGATCATACATTCTGGTGAACAAGGATTTCTTATTGCCACTAATTGCAGCAGTAAGGAATCTGCACTATCGAGGGCTAGCCTTAATTAATAATGAATATGTCCCTTTATCAATTTTACACTTTATTCTCTCACTATGGGGGTAATTCCAAGTTGATCGCAGCAGGAAATTTTTTAGCAGTTGGGCAAAACCATATGCACTGCAGGGGGAGGCAGATATAACATTTGCAGAGAGAGTTAGATTTGGGTGGGTTATATTGTTTCTGTGCAGGGTAAATACTGGCTGCTTTATTTTTACACTGCAATTTAGATTGCAGATTGAACTCACCACACCCAAATCTAACTCTCTCTGCACATGTTATATCTGCCCCCCCTGCAGTGCACATGGTTTTGCCCAACTGCTAAAAAATGTCCTGCTGCGATCAACTTGGAATTACCCCCTATGCCTATGGGCGGGATGCACTAAAGGAAAAATGCGATAAAAAGCACATCTCATGCATTACATGGTGTAATGTTATAGCCTCAGTCTCTCGTTTCCCTCACTGCCTCACAGAGGGGGCTATGTACTAAGCCTTGGAGAGTGATAAAGTGGAGAGAGATAAAGTACCAGCCAATCAGCTCCTAACTGCCATGTTACAGGTTGTGTTTAAAAATGACAGTTTGGAGCTGATTGGTTGGCACTTTATCTCTCTCCACTTTATCACTCTCCGAGGCTTAGTACATCTGCCCCTAAGAATGGCCCATATAACACAATATTCAGCCACTCAGGAATCAGCCACTTTATATATTGTGTATTATCGGAATGGAGATGAGCGGCACATATCTGTCAGTGGTGCATACTTATCATTAATCAGTAAGGATTGTATAGACATAGGCAAAGTCATTTTTTCCTCCAGATCCAGGAATACATTCATGTGTAATACTTTTCTTTGTGAAGCTGACGTATTGGCTTTCACAAGCCCCAGAGACAGTCAATACCCCAATCACTGGATCATTCATTTCCTGAGGTGAATAAGCTATAAGTGCTTGGATCATTTCCACCAAGCATTGCAGCAGAGTGAATGAGGTGGTAATCGAACATTGCTCTTCATGTAGGAGCACAGGAAGACTTGACGGGGTGCAAATCCATCTCCACCATCACATCTATGATTCTCAGATGCCGCAGCCTTATACAGTGCAATCATCTGCGCCCGTACTGGGAAAATACAGCTCTCCTTTACCCCTGTCATTGTTCTGTAACAAGTTATTACTGCATTGATCATGGCCCAGCTACCAGCTGGAGAAGAGCTAACCTCTCCGGTGCAATCCATGGTAGGTGACGGTACACATAGGGCGGTTAGACATGAGCTAATATTAATTAAATCAATAGCACTAACGCAGCTTATTTTGTGTCAGTATCTAATTTCATATATATATATATCATACAGAACTCCATGCATAGGTGACAGAAAATGATAGAGGGCCACATGTACCAAGCCTGCAAAAAGTGATGAAGTGGAGAGTGATAAAGTACCAGCCAATCAGCTCATAGTTGTCATTTTTCAAACACAGCCTGTGACATGCAGGGCCGGATTAAGCCCTCGGGGGGCCCAGGGCACCAAAGACAGGGGGGCCCCCACCAGCAACCTCCCCCCGCAGGGGCAAACGCAGGATTGGGAAGGGGGTTTTCCTTTGATGCACGCACGTGTGTGTGTGTGTGTGTGTGTGTGTGTGTGTGTGTGTGTGTGTGTGTGTGTGTATGTATATATATATATATATATATATATATATATATAAATATATATATATATATATACACACACACACACACAGTATATAATACACACACACACACACACACACGTTACATAGAACGCATATACACAAATGCACACATAGACACCCACATACACACAAATACATGCACATAAAACACATATGCACATATAGCAAAATATACACACATACATATAAACGAATAGAACATATACACAAATACATATACACACACACATATAGAGCACAAACTGTGTGCACACTTACACTCACTGAAGCCTGCCCTGAGGAAAGGGGTGAGGATGCCGCAGGACATATTGCTGGGAGGGAGCCAGGGGCACAGTTCACCATTCTGACGTGAATTACGGCCACGAGGGGGCGGGGCTCCGAATGCCGGCCGTAGGACCATGGCCATTGAAAAAAAGACTTTGGACCACCCCCGACCCGATCCCCCCCCCCCCCCCCCCCTCCCCCCCCGCACGCATGCACACAAAGCAGCGGGGAGGAGAAAGACTCCCGGCTGCCTGGGAAGGAGGATTCCGCACTGCCAGCGGGCGTGCAGTGTCTCGCTCGCGACTGTGCGTGCGGCTCCCTCCTCACGGGCAGCACGGGTCAGGGACTGATACAGGCAACAATCTCTAGCCTCCGCTGCTGCCAGGAGAGCTGCTGCTGGCGGTGGAGGCTGGAGATTGCTGCCTGTATCAGAGCGGGACGGAGCAGCTTTGGTAGGGGGGCCCCTTATGACGGGGGGCCCAGGGTACTGACCCCCTGGGGCCCCCCCTTAATCCGGCTCTGGTGACATGGCAGTTAGAAGCTGATTGGCTGGGAATTCGTCACTCTCCACTTTTATCACTTTTTAAGGCTTAGTTTAGTACATCTAGCCCTTAGTCATATTTGTATATTGGAATAAACAGTATTCCCCAGGAGCTGTTGAACTACAAGTCCCAGCATGCCTAGAGAATGCTGGCTCTTGTAGTTTCACGGGAGAGTCGCAGGTTGTCCAGGCTATGTGTATTGGTCCTTTACTCATTCATGTTTCTAGAATGTGCGAGTAAGTTCTTGTTGACTCATCACTACACCATGTACAAACTCTGGTAAGGAATCAGCAGCTACTTACTGACAGCTATTTATTAACCACATGTAGTACAAACACTCTTATCTGCAGGGGAAAAACACTGTTTGCCCAGCTGCAAGACATGGTACATCTCAAGGACAGAGGACCTGTGGTGTACACTATCCCAGTATTTCCCAAAGCACTGACTTTAATCATCACATTTACTTCAAAATCACATAAACAGCACAATGAACTACACATCCCAGCATGCCATGCCACAGATTTGCTATTAAGGCATGCTATAACTGGGGCATGGCATGCTGGGATGTATAGTTCCACAGCCGCTGGAAGGACACAGGTTGTAGACCCATGTTAGGCCCTAAGGCAGGCATTCCCAACCACGGTCCTCAAGGCACACTAACAGTGCAGGTTTTAGTGATATCCAGGCATCAGCACAGGTGACTTAATTAGTGTCTCAGTTATTTTGATTTAACCATCTGTGCTGCAGCCTGGATATCACTAAAACCTGCACTGTTGGTGTGCCTTGAGGACCGCAGTTGGGAATGCCTGCCCTAAGGTTTAACGTTAATCAGTGCACAAAAAGCGCAATAATGATGCTGCTCTCACCATAGCCTTCTTCTGATGCTTTACTACATAATAAGAATTGTTAGGACACAATAGGACCTCTTCTGGTTCAACGTTCAGGAAAAAAGAATGATATAAATAGCTATCAACCAATCAGGTACATCATATGCAACATGCTAGAATCTTTAGCTCTGCTCTCTCATAGGTTGAACTTTCTGCAACTAGAACTCAGTCATCTATATAAGATTTTCCCTTATAAGAGCAATTTTAAGTGAGTAAGAAATCTCCGGGGCACATTTACTAAGCGTTGGATAAAGTGGAGAGAGATAAAGTGCCGGCCAACCAGCTCCAACCTAATTTTTCAAACACCTGTAACAAGACAGTTGCTGGTTGGCTGGTACTTTATCTCCATCAACTTTGTCTCTCTCTAAGGCTTAGTACATAGGGGGTCATTCCGACACGATCGATCGCTGCAGTTTATTGCAGCGCAGCGATCGGGTCTGAATTGAGCATGCCAGCTGAAGGCCGTCGTTCAGTAGCGATCGCCTCTGCCTGACTGACAGGCAGAGGCGGTCGCAGGGCGGGAGGGGGCTGGACGGCCGTTTAGGGGGCGTGGTCCGGCCAACGCAGGCGTGGCCGGACCGTTGGGGGGGGAACGGGCCGCGGCGGGTGCAGTGGCAGCGACGATCAACTCCCGGCCAGCTGCAGGAGCTGTGCTGGCCGGGAGTTACTCCACAAATACAAAAGCTTTGCCGCTGTGCAATGCTTTTGTATTTGTGCAGGAGGGGGGGGGGGGGGTTGACATGCGGGGTGGGCTAGCCCTGTGCTGGGGGTCCCCCCGCATGTCAGGATAGGTGATCGTAGCTGTGCTAAATTTAGCACAGCTACGATCAACTCGGAATGACCCCCATAGACCATACTTACCTACTCTCCCGGAAGCTGCGGGAGGCTCCCGTTTTTTGGGGTAGCCCCCCGCACCCCCGGAAGAGTGGGCAGGTCTACCGCATCCTGCTCGCACCCTTGTGATGCGAGCAGGATGGAGAAAAAATCTCCCGTATTCGCGGGTCCGTCGGGTGGAGAAGGGTTTAAAATGACGCAAATCGCAGCATTTTAGCCCCGCCCCCTTCCCGCCCCCTTCCCGCGGACCCACGGGCTTAGCGATGTCACAGTCCGGCCCCGCCCCCGAATACTCCTGCAGCGTCTCCTCTCCGGGCTTCTCCCGGAAAGGAGAAATAGAATGTAGGCAAGTATGCCATAGACCCCACAGTCATAAACTGTGGCACGCCCCTGATATGACACGCCCACATTTCAGTCGCCACTCCCCCATTACCTTCCACAAATGCTTCCTATCACTCGCTTTGCGAATATGTCCTCTCTGCGACCGTTATTGCAAGACCATGGTGGCACATGCGCAGCGTGATGCATATGCATGCACAGTGGCAAAACACTGCTACACCGCATAAAACACTGACAGTGCGTCCATTTATGAATCAGGCCATCTGTACGCCCCAAACCCCACCAGCATCCCCAGTATTCATGGGACAGTTCAAACACTTTGGAAACAAACAGGATGGAGTTTATTTTGGAGTGTGACATCATCAAATACTGGCACAATCTTTGGTGAACTGGACATGGCCCAGATGAACAATGATAATGTGCCATAGTATCAGGGTTACTTGGCATAGAATTAGGAAGGTACAGTAACAGAGGCGTATCTAGGGTAGGGCGAGTAGGGCACATGCCCTGGGCGCCCTGGCAGGCCCAGGAGAGGGGGGCGCCGCCGGCGTCCAGGGCATCATGCCCCACTCGCCCCCGTTAACCCTAAATGTGAGGGGAGGAGAGAGCGCAGCGTCTCTCCCTCCCCTCACCGCCGCTGGGAGCACCAGCAGCGCTGCCGTGTCCGGTCTCCGGCGCTAGCCAATCAGAGCTTAAGGACCGGCTCCTGATTGGCTGCCGGTCCGCGAGCTCTGATTGGCTAGCGAACCGGCGCCAGACAGCCGCCGGAGACCTGGAGCGGCGAGGGGAAGGAGAGGCGCTGCGCTCTACTCCCCTCACAACAAGAACGAAGCCAGCGGCCGGTGAGGTGAGTGACGGGGGGGGGGGGGGGGGGGGGGGGTCCGGCGGCACGGGGGGGCAAGTATCTGGCACCAAGTGGGGCCTGGCACTGTGGGGCATGTAACTGGCACTGTGGGGCATGTACCTGGCACTGAGTGGGTCAATGTAACTGGCACAGAGTGTGTGGCCACGCCCATTTTTTCGGCACGAGCACCTTCGGCGTACGCACATGCTTCTTTTGGTTTGGTTTTTTTTTTTTCATGGGGGGCCCCATTTTCCATCTTGCCCTGGGCTCCAAAAACCCTAGTTACGCCTCTGTACAGTAATAATAAGAATTTACTTACCGATAATTCTATTTCTCATAGTCCGTAGTGGATGCTGGGAACTCCGTAAGGACCATGGGGAATAGCGGCTCCGCAGGAGACTGGGCACAAAAAGTAAAAGCTTTAGACTAGCTGGTGTGCACTGGCTCCTCCCCCTATGACCCTCCTCCAAGCCTCAGTTAAGATACTGTGCCTGGACGAGCGTACATAATAAGGAAGGATCTGGAATCCCGGGTAAGACTCATACCAGCCACACCAATCACACCGTACAACTCGTGATCTGAACCCAGTTAACAGTATGATAACCGTATGGAGCCTCTGAAAAGAAGGCTTCCAACAATAAACAACCCGATTTGTTTGTAACAATAACTATATACAAGTATTGCAGACAATCCGCACTTGGGATGGGCGCCCAGCATCCACTACGGACTATGAGAAATAGAATTATCGGTAAGTAAATTCTTATTTTCTCTGACGTCCTAGTGGATGCTGGGAACTCCGTAAGGACCATGGGGATTATACCAAAGCTCCCAAACGGGCGGGAGAGTGCGGATGACTCTGCAGCACCGAATGAGAGAACTCCAGGTCCTCCTCAGCCAGGGTAGCAAATTTGTAGAATTTAGCAAACGTGTTTGCCCCTGACCAAGTAGCTGCTCGGCAAAGTTGTAAAGCCGAGACCCCTCGGGCAGCCGCCCAAGATGAGCCCACCTTCCTTGTGGAATGGGCTTTTACAGATTTTGGCTGTGGCAGGCCTGCCACAGAATGTGCAAGTTGAATTGTACTACAAATCCAACGAGCAATCGTCTGCTTAGAAGCAGGAGCACCCAGCTTGTTGGGTGCATACAGTATAAACAGCGAGTCAGATTTTCTGACTCCAGCCGTCCTGGAAACATATTTTCAGGGCCCTGACTACGTCCAGCAACTTGGAGTCCTCCAAGTCCCTAGTAGCCACAGGTACAACGATAGGTTGAATCATGTGAAACGCTGAAACCACCTTAGGGAGAAATTGAGGACGAGTCCTCAATTCCGCCCTATCCGAATGAAATATCAGGTAAGGGCTTTTATAGGATAAAGCCGCCAATTCTGATACGCGCCTGGCTGAAGCCAGGGCCAACAGCATTACCACTTTCCATGTGAGATATTTCAAATCCACTGTGGCAAGTGGTTCAAACCAATGTGATTTTAGGAACCCTAAAACTACATTGAGATCCCAAGGTGCCACTGGAGGCACAAAAGGAGGCTGTATATGCAGTACCCCTTTGACAAACGTCTGAACTTCAGGCACTGAAGCCAGTTCTTTCTGGAAGAAGATCGACAGGGCCGAAATTTGAACCTTAATGGATCCTAATTTTAGGCCCATAGACAATCCTGCTTGCAGGAAATGTAGGAAACGACCCAGTTGAAATTCCTCCATAGGGGTCTTCTTGGCCTCACACCACGCAACATATTTTCGCCAAATGCGATGATAATGTTTTGCAGTTACATCCTTCCTGGCCTTGATCAGGGTAGGGATGACTTCATCTGGAATGCCTTTTTCCTTCAGGATCCGGCGTTCAACCGCCATGCCGTCAAACGCAGCCGCGGTAAGTCTTGGAACAGACAAGGTCCCTGCTGGAGCAGGTCCTTCCTTAGAGGTAGAGGCCACGGGTCCTCCGTGAGCATCTCTTGCAGCTCCGGGTACCAAGTTCTTCTTGGCCAATCCGGAGCCACGAGTATCGTTCTTACTCCTCTCCTTCTTATGATTCTCAGTACTTTTGGTATGAGAGGAAGAGGAGGGAACACATATACCGACTGGAACACCCACGGAGTTACCAGAGCGTCCACCGCTATTGCCTGAGGGTCCCTTGACCTGGCGCAATATCTGTCCAGTTTCTTGTTGAGACGGGACGCCATCATGTCCACCTTTGGTTTTTCCCAACGGTTTACAATCACTTGGAAGACTTCTGGATGAAGTCCCCACTCCCCCGGGTGGAGGTCGTGTCTGCTGAGGAAGTCTGCTTCCCAGTTGTCCACTCCCGGAATGAACACTGCTGACAGTGCTATCACATGATTTTCCGCCCAGCGGAGAATCCTTGCAGCTTCTGCCATTGCCCTCCTGCTTCTTGTGCCGCCCTGTCTGTTTACGTGGGCGACAGCCGTGATGTTGTCCGACTGGATCAATACCGGTTGACCCTGAAGCAGAGGCCTTGCTTGACTTAGGGCATTGTAAATGGCCCTTAGTTCTAGGATATTTATGTGAAGAGACGTTTCCATGCTTGACCACAAGCCCTGGAAATTTCTTCCCTGTGTGACTGCTCCCCAGCCTCTCAGGCTGGCATCCGTGGTTACCAGCATCCAATCCTGAATGCCGAATCTGCGGCCCTCTAGAAGATGAGCCTTCTGTAACCACCACAGGAGAGATACCCTTGTCCTTGGAGATAGGGTTATCCGCTGATGCATCTGAAGATGCAATCCGGACCATTTGTCCAGCAGATCCCACTGAAAAGTTCTTGCATGGAATCTTCCGAATGGAATCGCTTCGTAAGAAGCCACCATTTTTCCCAGGACTCTCGTGCACTGATGCACTGACACTTGTCCTGGTTTTAGGAGGTTCCTGACTAGCTCGGATAACTCCCTGGCCTTCTCCTCCGGGAGAAACACCTTTTTCTGGACTGTGTCCAGAATCATCCCTAGGAACAGTAGACGTGTTGTTGGAATCAGCTGTGATTTTGGGATATTTAGAATCCACCCGTGCTGACGTAGCACTACCTGAGATAGTGCTACTCCGACCTCTAACTGTTCCCTGGACCTTGCCCTTATCAGGAGATCGTCCAAGTAAGGGATAATTAATATGCCTTTTCTTCGAAGAAGAATCATCATTTCGGCCATTACCTTGGTAAAGACCCGTGGTGCCGTGGACAATCCAAACGGCAGCGTCTGAAACTGATAATGACAGTTTTGTATCACAAACCTGAGGTACCCTTGGTGAGAAGGGTAGATTGGGACATGGAGATAAGCATCCTTGATGTCTAGAGATACCATATAGTCCCCTTCTTCCAGGTTCGCTATCACTGCTCTGAGTGACTCCATCTTGAATTTGAACCTTTTTATGTAAGTGTTCAAAGATTTTAGATTTAAAATTGGTCTCACCGAGCCGTCCGGCTTCGGTACCACAAACAGCGTGGAATAATACCCCTTTCCCTGTTGTAGGAGGGGTACCTTGATTATCACCTGCTGGGAATACAGCTTGTGAATAGCTTCCAATACTGCCTCCCTGTCGGAGGGAGACGTTGGTAGAGCAGACTTCAGGAACCGGCGAGGGGGAGACGTCTCGAATTCCAATTTGTACCCCTGTGATACTACCTGCAGGATCCAGGGGTCCACTTGCGAGTGAGCCCACTGCGCGCTGAAATTCTTGAGACGGCCCCCCACCGTGCCCGAGTCTGCTTGCAGAGCCCCAGCGTCATGCTGAGGACTTGGCAGAAGCGGGGGAGGGCTTCTGCTCCTGGGAAGAGGCTGCATGGTGCAGTCTTTTCCCCCTTCCTCTGCCCCGGGGCAGGAACGAGCGGCCTTTTTCCCTCTTGCCCTTATAGGGACGAAAGGACTGGGTTTGAAAAGACGGTGTCTTTTTCTGCTGAGAGGTGACCTGGGGTAAAAAGGTGGATTTTCCAGCCGTTGCTGTGGCCACCAGGTCCGATAGACCGACCCCAAATAACTCCTCCCCTTTATACGGCAATACTTCCATATGTCGTTTGGAATCCGCATCACCTGACCACTGTCGCGTCCATAACGTTCTTCTGGCAGAAATGGACATCGCACTTACTCTAGATGCCAGGGTGCAAATATCCCTCTGTGCATCTCGCATATATAGTAATGCATCCTTTAAATGCTCTATAGTTAATAATATACTGTCCCTATCCAGGGTATCAATATTTTCAGTCAGGGAATCCGACCAAGCCACTCCAGCGCTGCACATCCAGGCTGAGGCGATCGCTGGTCGCAGTATAACACCGGTATGTGTGTATATACCTTTTAAGATATTTTCCAGCCTTCTATCAGCTGGTTCCTTGAGAGCGGCCGTATCAGGAGACGGTAACGCCACTTGTTTTGATAAGCGTGTGAGCGCCTTATCTACCCTAGGGGGTGTTTCCCAACGTGCCCTAACCTCTGGCGGGAAAGGGTATAGTGCCAATAATTTATTAGAAATCAGCAGTTTTTTATCGGGGGAAACCCACGCTTTATCACACACCTCATTTAATTCATCTGACTCAGGAAAAACCACTGGTAGTTTTTTCACACCCCACATAATACCCTTTTTTGTGGTACTTGTAGTGTCAGAAATGTTCAATGCCTCCTTCATTGCCGTGATCATGTAACGTGTGGCCCTACTGGACATTACGTTTGTCTCGTCACCGTCGACACTGGATTCAGTATCCGTGTCAGGGTCTGTGTCGACCATCTGAGGTAACGGGCGTTTTAGCGCCCCTGACGGTGTCTGAGACGCCTGAACAGGCACTAATTGATTTGTCGGCTGTCTCATGTCGTCAACAGTTTTTTGCAAAGTGCTGACATTGTCACGTAATTCTTTAATTACTACCATCCAGTCAGGTGTCGACTCCCTAGGGGGTGACATCACTAACACAGGCAATTTCATTTTCCTCCTCATACATGTCGACACAATCGTACCGACACCCAGCACACACACAGGGAATGCTCTGATAGAGGACAGGACCCCACTAGCCCTTTGGGGAGACAGAGGGAGAGTTTGCCAGCACACACCAGAGCGCTATATATATACAGGGATAACCTTATATAAGTGTTACTCCTTGTTATAGCTGCTGTATTTATATATTAGCTGCCAATAGTGCCCCCCTCTCTGTTTTACCCTGTTTCTGTAGTGCAGGACTGCAGGGGAGAGTCAGGGAGCCGTCCTTCCAGCGGAGCTGTGAAAGAAAATGGCGCTTGTGTGCTGAGGAGAAAGGCTCCGCCCCCTTCACGGCGGCCTTTTCTCCCGCTTTTTTCAGGAAACTGGCAGGGGATAAATGCATCCATATAGCCCAGGAGCTATATGTGATGCATTTTTTTTTTAGCCATATAAGGTTTTTATATCGTTTTTATTGCGTCTCAGGGCGCTCCCCCCCAGCGCCCTGCACCCTCAGTGACCGGAGTGTGAAGTGTGCTGAGAGCAATGGCGCACAGCTGCAGTGCTGTGCGCTACCTTATTTGAAGACAGGAACGTCTTCTGCCGCCGCTTTCTCCGGACCTCTTCGCTCTTCTGGCTCTGTAAGGGGGCCGGCGGCGCGGCTCCGGGACCCATCCAGGCTGAACCTGTGATCGTCCCTCTGGAGCTAATGTCCAGTAGCCAAGAAGCCCAATCCACTCTGCAGTCAGGTGAGTTCGCTTCTTCTCCCCTTAGTCCCACGATGCAGTGAGCCTGTTGCCAGCAGGACTCACTGAAAATAAAAAACCTATTTAAACTTTTACTTCTAAGCAGCTCAGGAGAGCCACCTAGCTTGCACCCTTCTCGTTCGGGCACAAAAATCTAACTGAGGCTTGGAGGAGGGTCATAGGGGGAGGAGCCAGTGCACACCAGCTAGTCTAAAGCTTTTACTTTTTGTGCCCAGTCTCCTGCGGAGCCGCTATTCCCCATGGTCCTTACGGAGTTCCCAGCATCCACTAGGACGTCAGAGAAAAGAATTTTCACAACAATGAAAGCCCAACATATGATAAATTGATCAATTTACACTGGTTCAAAGGATGATTCTTTTACCCTTCTTGTAGCCTATAATGAGGCAACCTGGGCAGCTGTCTAGGAGCGGAGACATCAAGGGAGTACATTTAAGTAATTGCAATTTAGTGAAATAAATGTGTGAAACCCTACAGGTACTGTGGTACACTTACATGGGGTTTCTGAATATAGTGTCTCACCCCTTTGCGGTTGCTCACTTCTGTTCCGGCTGCACCGTGGCTATGGCGTCCGTGACAGCAGGACCCCCGAATAGACGGGTGCTTAGCACAAAGTACCTGATGGAGGGAATACACTTGGACAACAGGTGCAGTGCAAGAAAGAAATGTTGGGCGCCAGACCATATCGTAATGCATGAAAAAGAAAACTTTATTTACAGTCCTCTATATCCTCCAGGGGTGTAAGATGTTTTGGAGGCGCTCGGACTCCCGGATCCCGACCGCCGGCATGCCAACAGCGGGGCGAGTGCAAATGAGCCCCTTGTGGGCTTGCTGCGCTCACCACGCTGCAGGCACAGTGGCGCGCTATGCTATTTATTCGCGCTCCAGGGGGAGTTGTGGACCCCCAAGAGGGAGAATAGTTATCAGTATGCCGGGCATCGGCAAACTGAAGACCACCCTCCTCCAGCACAGTAAGCGTAATGGTAACAAGCTCTACTTCCCCAATTTCCTCCAGCACAATACTTCCAGCAGACGGTAAATGCTGTACATACTTGCAGACTTCTGGGCTGCTCTCTCCGGGAGAGAGCAGCCCGTCGGCTCAGCAGGGGGGGGCTGGCAGTCAGGTGACGCACAAGGGGGATGGACCAGAGGCGGAACGGGGCGGGCCGGAGGCAGAACGGGGCGTGGCTTCTGGAACGCATACTTTAAGCCACGCCCCCGCTGTGTAATGCCGCGATTACCGGCATTATACAGCAGGGGGCGTGGTTACGATGACGCGATTCAACAAGAATCGCGTCATCGCCTGCCCGGACCGCCCACTTTACTCGTTAAGTGGGCGGCCGGGCAGAGGGGGACCCCTGTGACCGGGAGACTTGCCTGCTCTTCCGGGGGGCCGGGAGGGTCACCCGTTTTTCGGGAGCCTCCCGGCCATTCCGGGAGGGTAGGCAAGTATGTGCTGTATACTTATATCTTGATGGTTACAAAAAGGTTAGATATACAGTAGTTTCCACTCCAAACGAACACCTCCAGCACAGTCTTACCCATATGACACAGCAGTGAAGACAGCACATACAGTACCCGATGTTGCTGGGTACAGTAGTTCTACAGCATGTTAATCCAATAATGACACCATACGACATACAGGGGACTCCAGATCCGAAGTTCATCGCACTCGCCTCAATCCTCATAGGAGACTTCTAACGTACGGAAACATCACAATACACAGGGACCCTCTCTTCTTCCGTCACCCCACATACACCTTCTTCAGGCATGCCAACGTCTCTATATTCAAGGACTCTGCTGCTAATATATATCCCAATATCCAGGGACCTTTCATCTGACACGCTGACAACCTTCACCTTATGCAGGCCTACTTACACCCTTCACTGCTGGGCTCATCCACTTAAGTATACGGTTACTCAGGACGCCCATCTAGCCTGGCTGCCACTTTGCAACGACCCCTCCCTTACTATGGGGAACTTCTCCAGGGGCTATCAACCAGGGATCCAGTGTTACACATCACATAGACACTCACCCTCTCACACATGGGCTGTCTCTTCACAGGAGATCTCTCATCTTCCACTGTGGCACTTACTGGCATGCTGCAGGGTTACACTGTACATTCCTTACTTGTGCTGGGCATTCACCATTGCACATTCCCCTTGTACCTCGCAGTTATAGTCTATACTGCTCTCTAGTGGGCAAGTTATGAAGCACACGGTTTAATTCCTTATGCATGTGTTTTCTACGTAATGTTTTTATAGTTTGTACGTATACAAAGAGTAATGCGATTCAAGAGCAAAAACATTGTACTGACTCCATTTTGCATATTACTCCGTCAGACATATGAGAAAGTGACTTTGGAGTGGTTTGGAGTCACTCTTTGTGGACACTGTCCTGCAGTCCCGACCATACTTGCCTACCTGACCCTCTCCATGAGGGAGAAAATGCTCTGTTCCTGGACTTTCCTGGTAATGTATGATTGCCATCACCTGTGGTGAAACACCTTTCTTATCAATTACCTAGCTCACCACAGGTGATGGCAATCATACATTACCAGGAAAGTCCAGGAACAGAGCATTTTCTACCTCATGGAGAGGGTCAGGTAGGCAAGTATGGTCCCGACTAGTGCAGCTTTGTCTTGCGGGTCAATAAAATGTATATATTCCATCAGGGCCGTAGCTAGGGGTGTGTAAGCGGTGCCATGGCACAGGGCTCTTTAGGTGGCATCGTCAATGCCCCACAGTCCCTACATTTGGCTAGCAGGTTACCTTGAACGGCAGCACTAGCCGAAGTGTGTTTCAGATGCTCCAGGCAGGCACCTGGCTGTCTCTGCAGTGTCCTGAGGACTCTCCGTGTAATGCTGCACTTGCCGGCGCCAGTGGCTCCACTCCTTTGTGCCACCATTGGCTAGTGGGCATGGCCTTGCAGCCCCATTATGGCATTGTATTACATTCACTGTGTACAGGTATTGTGTGTCAATAAATCAGTGTTTAGGGGGAAGAGGGGCAAGGAAAAGCTTAACACTACAAAAGCACTAGGGAGGCCACTAGGATGTGCCAATGGACCTATTGCAATGTGGGCATGCCCTCGGTCCTTACTTGCCTCCTATAGAATTTGAGGGATTTCCAAATTAAAGATAGTTCTGCCAGCTCCTGGGAGAGTGGGGGGCCACCCTCCTGCATCCAGCCACTTCTCATGGAAGGTGTGTGGGGTGGGTGTGTTGGCAGGATTTGCTATGGACTGTGTCTTGTGAATGCACAAATCGCGATTCATAGAGCCATGCCCTTGCCCTGCCCACCTGGATATCCCTCTCCCCTGATTTCCTGCGGGGGCTTCAGACAAACAGGCCTTCGCCAGCTCACTTTCCCCTCCACTGAATTCCTGTGCTCAGTGCCCATCCACAACTGCTCTACACCAGCACTTCTAGACCCGTTTGTTGGTTAGGCAACTATGATCTTAGTGTGTGACAAGTTGGTCGCTGGGGTGACAAAAAAAAAAAGTCCTAGTACCCCAAAACTCCTGGCCAGATCAGGACGGAGCCCCCAAAATCAGGACAGCCCAGCCTAAAGCTGGACAGTTGGTGGGGGTGATGTTACAGCGGGCGAGGAATAGTGGGGTCACAGGTGTAAAAGCTGGTCAGCTAAATCAGTTAACCAGCAGAAAATTGTACTGTTTAGGGGAGAAGAATCAAACCTTCTAAAGTGGAGAAGTTGCTTACTATCCTTATTATTGCTATCCTTTATTTATATGGCGCCACAGGGTTCCGCAGCGCCCAATTACAAAGTAAATTAACAAATAAGCAAAACAAGAAAACTGTGACATACAGTACGAGACAATGTAGGACAAGTACAGGATATATAAACATTTCTGCATCAGTGGCTAGAACATAAAGCATCAGGGTGGCAGAAACCAAGGGGCCGTTGTAGGGAGTATGATAGTAAGTAATACCCCTTTTCCACCTACGAGCACGGGTCGCAGCAGGGAGCCTGACACGGGTGCTACCTGGCTGCGGCCCGTGCTCGGCCCCCTTTCCACTGTGCTCACCAACCCGGCATATTGCCGGGTTGGTGACGCTGCGAGTAACGCGGCAGGGGCGGCGCTGGGAGATCACATGATCTCCCAGCACCGCCCTTCCATACAGTGTAAACGGGAGCCGTGTCGCATCGACACGGCTTCCGTTTACACTACAACCCTACCCGGATCATTCCCGTGTCCTACCCAGGTATTTACCCGGGTAGGATTCATGGGTTACTTGATCTAGGTTTTTGCAGGGGGACCCTTTTCCACTTGCAAAAAACACGGGTAAATGTGCGCCCCCTGTGGATTTACCCGTGTTTTTTGAACTAGTGGAAAAGGGGTATTAGAGAAGGAGAAGCACATGAGGGAAGAGGTCCCTGTTTGTGAGAGCTTACATTCTAAAGGCGAGAGGCAGGCATACAGGTGTGACCAGGGGTGGATTTACCGTTAGGCATCCAAGGCGGCTGCTTAGGGCCCCACCGGTCTTAGGGGGCCCTGTGCTGAATCACATTTCCTACAGTATTTATGTACATTGTGCCAGCAGAGACTCCGCTGTTGGGGCATAGGTATAGCTGCAGCAGTGCTGCTGGGAAAGAACCGCTTGTACGCATTTTATGCATCTCCCATGTGTTTTTAAAGTTGCAGCCTTGGTTGCATGTAGGAAAGTGCTCCAAGTGCATCCCACTCCAGGTACCAGCGCATAGTTGGTGAGATTTGTTTATTGACCTACACAGCGGAGTGGGCGTGACTGACAATCGTAGCCCTGCCCCCTCACGGGCATAATGCTGCAAATTTGCTGCTGTATGTTGAAGGGGAGGGGTCTATTGCCATGAACTTGAAGTGTCTGTTCACCTAAGAGACCTCATGCTGAAACAGTGCCCCCTCCTCTATCTTGTTCCCAGTCTATCACTCTCTCTTTTTCCTCCCTGTGTATGTCTCTCTTTATCTCTCTGCCCCTCTCTTTACCTGACACACTCTCTCTCTGTGACACCTTCTCGCTCTGTCTCCTTCCCCTCTTTCTCTCCCTAACACCCTCTCTTGCCCCCCCCCCCCCCAGTTCTGTCTCTCTTGCCCCCGTTCTGTCTCTCTTGCTTAGTAGATCAACCTGAACTGGTACGGTGCCCAACCTCTCAATGAGCATGTAGCCAAACGACTTTGGTGGCACTCCGGAAAAAAAGTGTTGACTGTCATTTTTTCTGAGTGCCACCAAGGTCGTTTGTCTATATTTATAGTCAGGTCCATAAATATTGGGACATCGACACAATTCTCATATTTTGGGATGTATACACCACCACAGTGGATTTTAAATTAAACAAGATGTGCTTTAACTGCAGATTTTCCGCTTTAGTTTGAGGGTATTTACATCCAAATCAGGTGAACGGTGTAGGAATTACAACGGTTTCTATATGTGCCTCCCACTTTTTAAGGAACCAAAAGGTAATGGGACAATCGACTCAAAAGCTATGTCATGGACAGGAGTGGGCTATTCCCTCGTTATTTCATCATCAATTAAGAAGGTTAAAGGTCTGGAGTAGATTCCAGGTGTGACATTTGCATTTCGAATCTGTTGCTGTCGACTCTCAATATGAGATCCAAAGTGCTGCCACTATCAGTGAAGCAAGCCATCACTAGGCTGAAAAATCAAAAACAAACCCATCAGAGAGATAGCAAAAACATTAGGTGTGGCCAAATCAACTGTTTGGAACATTCCTAAAAAAGAAAGAACGCACCGGAGAGCTCAGCTACACCAAAAAACCCGGAAGACCACGTAAAACAACTGTGGTGGATGACAGAAGAATTATTTCCATGGTAAAGAAAAACCCCTTCTCAACAGTTACCCAGATCAAGAACACTCTCCAGGAGGTACAGTAGGTGTATATGTGTAAAAGTCAACAATCAAGAGAAGACTTTAAAAGAGTGAATATAGAGGGTTCACCACAAGATGTAAACCATTGGCGAGCCACAAAAACAGGAAGTCCAGATTAGAGTTTGCCAAACAATATCTAAAAAAGCCTTTACAGTTCTGGAACAACATCCTATGAGACAAAGATCAACTTGTACCATAGAAGGAAAGGAACTGCTCATGATCCAAAACATACCACCTCATCAGTGAAGCATGGTTATGTTAGTGTCATGGCGTGGGCATGTATGGCTGCCAATGGAAGTGGTTTCCTTGTATTTATTGTGACTGCTGACAAAAGCAGCAGGATGAATTCTGAAGTGATTCGGGCAATATTATCTGCTCATATTCAGTCAAATGCTTCAGAACTCATTGGACTGCGCTTCACTGTGCAGATGGACAATGACCCGAAGCATACTGCGAAAGCAACCAAAGAGTTTTTTAAGGCAAATAAGTGGAATGTTATGCAATGGCCAAGTCAATCACCTGACCTGAATCCGATTGAGCATGCATTTCACAAATGCCCCAAGAACAAACAGGAACTGAAGACATTTGCAGTAGAGGCCTGGCAGAGCATCACCAGGGATGAAACCCAGCGTCTGGTGATGTCTATGCGTTCCAGACTTCAGGCTGTAATTAGCTGCAAAGGATTTGCAACAAAGTATTAAAAAGTGAAAGTTTGATTTAAAATTGTTTAGTTTGTCCTATTACTTTTGGTCCCTTAAAAAGTAGGAGGCACATATAGAAGCTGTTGTAATTCCTACACCGTTCACCTGATTTGGATGTAAATACCATCAAATTAAAGCAGAAAGTCTGCAGTTAAAGCACATCTTGTTTGTTTCATTTCAAATCCATTGTGGTGGTGTATAGAGCCCAAAATATGAGAATTGTGTCGATGTCCCAATATTTATGGTTTTGACGCATAATAAAATAAAAAGTCATACAGTGACGAAACGTGTTGGGCGTGGCCTCGAGAAAGACGTGGCCTCGAGAAAGACGTGTTCGTCACATTCAGGAACACTCGATACGTAAGCTGAGACGCTAAATGATTCCATCTGCCTGCCAGGAGTGTGAGAGACGAGCCGCTGCAAGCTACACCGGAGACAGCGGTTATTCCTTCCATGAGCTGGTGATTTTAAACCTTTTGATGTATGTGTGCTTGTTACTCTTAGTAAACGTTATTGATACTTTGACTCACTGAGTGCGCCTTCATTCCTTTTCAGCTTCATGTTCATATTAACAGTGTTGGCAACTTGGCAACACTGTTTAGAAGTGCCGGTACCAGCATCATCTAAACTACGGAATTTATGAACTTTAAGGACAGATGACATTGAATGGACAACCATTCCAATATTATATATATATATATATATATATATATATATATATATATTACAAAACACACACACACACATACATACCCCCTCTCCCTCTAACTCACTGGAATAGACGCTGTGCGCGTGCGCACAGTGTCTATTCACCGCTGCTCTGCTCTCAACTGAGCAGAGCAGTGAGTGATCAGGAGCCTCCCAACTGCCCCCACCCACCGCGGGACACTGTGGCACAGACCCAAAAAAAACAGGACTGTCCCGCGAAAATCGGGACAGTTGGGAGGTATGTATATTGGGTTATGGATTGTTTGAGGATGGGGGCCCCAAATCGGTGTCCTGCTTAGGGCCCCATGAGGTCTAAATCTGCCTCTGGGTGTGACACAAATAAGGCAGACAGTGAAGTGTGAAACAGAGGGTTAGGATGAGAGGTGGATGGTTTAGAGCAGTGGTTCCCAGCCGCGGATCTTCAAGTATCCCCAACAGTTCATATTTTCCAGGTCTCCTCACAGGACTGCAAGGGAAATAATTTGCTCCACCTGTGGGCCTTTTAAAATGTGTCAGTGAGTAACATACCTCCCAACATGACCCTCTCCAGGAGGGACAGAATGCTCTGCTCCTGGACTTCCCTCTTAATGTATGTTGAGAAAGGTGTTTCAGCATAGGTGCCGTCACCTGTGCTGAAACACTTTTCTTATCCATCAACCTGTTCAAAACAGGTGTCTGCAATCATAAATTAAGAGAAAAGTCCAGAAGCAGAGCATTGTGTCCCTCCTGGAGAGGGTCATGTTGGGAGGTATGGAGTAATGACTGCACCTGTTCAACTGCTAGGTGACCTGGAAAACATGAACTGTTGGGGGTACTTGAGAACCAAGGTTGGGAACCATAGGCTTAGATGAAGAAGTGGGTTTTTGAGAGCCCATTTGAAGTTTTGCATTGAGGTTCTATAATACATCTTACTTGCCTACCTGACCCTCTCCATGAGGGAGAAAATGCTCTGTTCCTGGACTCTCCTGGTAATGTATGATTGCCATCACCTGTGATGAGCTAGTTCATTGATAAGAAAGGTGTTTCACCACAGGTGATGGCAATCATACATTACCAGGAAAGTGCAGGAACAGAGCATTTTCTCCCTCATGAAGAGGGTCAGGTAGGCAAGTATGTAATACATCTACCACATTCTAGAAAATGACAGAATGTGAATAGTTGCTAGGGGCAACTTCACCCGTTTCAGAAGGTGTATTAAAAATACATCTCCCCTAATCATCGATAGTTTACGGCTGATGTCGAATAGTTTTGCCATCGATGGGAGAGAACCAGATGGTTTCTCTCCATCGATGGCTTTGCTAAAGTACGAAATACGAATAGTTTTTCTTAAAAAAAAAAAAAAAAAAGCTGGGTCATGGAACATAGCTCCGCCCCCAGCACCCGTGAAGCCCCGCCCCCGATATGTGACTGGCCCGCTGGTCATTCACAGAACTAACAGGGATGGCCATCGATGAGTGAAACCATCGATGGTCTCCCATAGCATAGTTAGTGACCATCGATGGTCACTCACAGTTTTGCCAGCAACCATCGATGGCGAACACACCGATGGCCATCCCTAATCTCCTGCTTAAAATAATACATTTACAACCAGAAGAACAAAAATCAGTACAGTAAGACAAACCTCAGTGACTTGCTGGGTAAAATATTACTGGAATCTTAACAGTGCTCACCTGTAATACTGTATAACATGGCAAGCAATCTGTGCAATGACATGCTGGGATTTACAGTCCTACATCAGCTAAAGACAACACATTACAATACCTGCCTCTGCAGATTACAATGATTAGCAGCTGGGCGATCTGCCTCTTTAATGTAGCCCCGCCCACTAGTGACGTCTAGTGCCCCGGTGCATTACTGGGAAGGGACCATGTTGTGTGCTGCAGTGTGACTGTGTGATCACATTGGCAGAGGCACAGACAGTCAGGATTCATCACAGTGAGTCTGGCGGGAATTTCCCTCTGTACACTGATTTTCTCTGCATTTATATTCCCTTAGGGTCTAGAGCAAGGGACTGATGATCTATCTATCTATCACTGTGCTGAGTGTGTTATCTCTATATAGCCCCATACAGTGCATTCTCATGTACCCCATTACAGCATACACACACGTGTTGCAGAGTATTCTCCTTGGCATGCATTAGGCTTTGGTTCAGTAGCTAAATATTGCAGAAGACAGTGAGCTCATTGTGCTGTACATGCATTCCAATTAGCAAATAATGTGGCAGCACGGTTGGTGTAGTGGTTAGGGGCTACTAGTTCAGTTCCCTGACATGACAGTGTCTGTGTGGGTTTTATATGTAGCCCCTGTGTTTGAGTAGGATGCCTCCAGTTAATTCCTTTTTCTCCCACACTCCAATGACATGCTGCTGAGTTAATTTGGTTGCTGTCAAAAAAATGGCATGTTTGTCCATGTGATAGGGAATATAGATTGTCAGCGCTGCGGAATATGTGTGCACTATATAAATAACAGCTAATAAGTGTATTTTATTCACTGGAATTTCTCTACCACTAGTCTGGAAATCCTGTGAATGTATTGTTATGGATTGCTGCTCTGATACATTATGTACACTGGGAGCACAATCCTGTTCTCATAATAATTCTCTCGGCAATGAAATTAAATATCTGATCTATACAAACGTCAGTCTCAAGGACTGTACATCTGCAGAAATAGCTTGTCCCCCCTCCCATGTCTCTCCCTCCATTTTGCCTGACACTGTGTGTTCATAATTTCTCTATCGTCCTAGTGGATGCTGGGGTTCCTGAAAGGACCATGGGGAATAGCGGCTCCGCAGGAGACAGGGCACAAAAGTAAAGCTTTCCGATCAGGTGGTGTGCACTGGCTCCTCCCCCTATGACCCTCCTCCAAGCCAGTTAGATTTTTGTGCCCGGCCGAGAAGGGTGCAATCTAGGTGGCTCTCCTAAAGAGCTGCTTAGAAAAGTTTAGCTTAGGTTTTTTATTTTACAGTGAGTCCTGCTGGCAACAGGATCACTGCAACGAGGGACTTAGGGGAGAAGAAGTGAACTCACCTGCGTGCAGGATGGATTGGCTTCTTGGCTACTGGACATCAGCTCCAGAGGGACGATCACAGGTACAGCCTGGATGGTCACCGGAGCCTTGCCGCCGGCCCCCTTGCAGATGCTGAAGTAAGAAGAGGTCCAGAATCGGCGGCAGAAGACTCCTCAGTCTTCTAAAGGTAGCGCAC
The DNA here is from genome assembly GCF_028390025.1 of Pseudophryne corroboree. Classification (NCBI taxonomy): domain Eukaryota; kingdom Metazoa; phylum Chordata; class Amphibia; order Anura; family Myobatrachidae; genus Pseudophryne; species Pseudophryne corroboree. The sequence goes on from NC_086444.1 coordinate 1,170,208,276, forward strand.
AGCACTGCAGCTGTGCGCCATTTTCCTCTCAGCACACTTCACACGGCAGTCACTGAGGGTGCAGGGCGCTGGGAGGGGGGCGCCCTGGGAGGCAAATGAATACCTATTTTGGCTAAAAATACCTCACATATAGCCTCCGGAGGCTATATGGAGATATTTAACCCCTGCCAGAATCCGTTAAGAGCGGGAGACGAGGCCGCCGAAAAAGGGGCGGGGCCTATCTCCTCAGCACACAGCGCCATTTTCCCTCACAGAAAGGCTGGAGGGAAGGCTCCCAGGCTCTCCCCTGCACTGCACTACAGAAACAGGGTTAAAACAGAGAGGGGGGGCACTAATTTGGCGTTAGAAATATATAGATGCTATAAGGGAAAACACTTATATAAGGTTGTCCCTATATAATTATAGCGTTTTTGGTGTGTGCTGGTAAACTCTCCCTCTGTCTCTCCAAAGGGCTAGTGGGTCCTGTCCTCTATCAGAGCATTCCCTGTGTGTGTGTGCTGTGTGTCGACATGTATGAGGACGGTGTTGGTGAGGAGGCGGAGCAATTGCCTGTAATGGTGATGTCACTCTCTAGGGAGTCGACACCGGAATGGATGGCTTATTTAGGGAATTACGTGATAATGTCAACACGCTGCAAGGTCGGTTGACGACATGAGACGGCCGACAAACAATTAGTACCGGTCCAGACGTCTCAAAAACACCGTCAGGGGTTTTAAAACGCCCGTTTACTTTAGTCGGTCGACACAGACACAGACAGGGACACTGAATCCAGTGTCGACGGTGAATAAACAAACGTATTCCTTATTAGGGCCACACGTTAAAGGCAATGAAGGAGGTGTTTCATATTTCTGATACTACAAGTACCACAAAAGAGGGTATTATGTGGGATGTGAAAAAACTACCGTAGTTTTTCCTGAATCAGATAAATTAAATAAAGTGTGTGATGATGCGTGGGTTCTCCCCGATAGAAAATTATGGGCGGTATACCCTTTCCCGCCAGAAGTTAGGGCGCGTTGGGAAACACCCCTTAGGGTGGATAAGGCGCTCACACGCTTATCAAAACAAGTGGCGGTACCGTCTATAGATAGGGCCGTCCTCAAGGACCAGCTGACAGGAGGCTGGAAAATATCATAAAAAGTATATACACACATACTGGTGTTATACTGCGACCAGCGATCGCCTCAGCCTGGATGTGCAGAGCTGGGGTGGCTTGGTCGGATTCCCTGACTAAAAATATTGATACCCTTGACAGGGACAGTATTTTATTGACTATAGAGCATTTAAAGGATGCATTTTTATATATGCGAGATGCACAGAGGGATATTTGCACTCTGGCATCAAGAGTAAATGCGATGTCCATATCTGCCAGAAGATGTTATGGACACGACAGTGGTCAGGTGATGCAGATTCCAAACGGCACAAAGGTGTATTGCCGTATAAAGGAAGAGGAGTTATTTGGGGTCGGTCCATCGGACCTGGTGGCCACGGCAACTGCTGGAAAATCCGCCGTTTTTACCCTAAGTCACATCTCTGCAGAAAAAGACACCGTCTTTTCAGCCTCAGTCCTTTCGTCCCTATAAGATCATATCTGCCCAGGGATAGAGGAAAGGGAAGAAGACTGCAGCAGGCAGCCCATTCCCAGGAACAGAAGCGTTCCACCGCTTCTGACAAGTTCTCAGCATGGCGCTGAGACCGTACAGGACCCCTGGATCCTACAAGTAGTATCCCAGGGGTACAGATTGGAATGTCGAGACGTTTCCCCTTCGCAGGCTCCTGAAGTCTGCTTTACCAAGGTCTCCCTCCGACAAGGAGGCAGTATGGGAAAAAATTCACAAGCTGTATTCCCAGCAGGTGATAAGTAAATTACCCCTCCTACTACAAGAAAAGGGGTATTATTCCACACTATATTGTGGTACTGAAGCCAGAAGGCTAGGTGAGACTTATTCTAAAAAATTTTTTGAACACTTACAAAGGTTCAAATCAAGATGGAGTCACTCAGAGCAGTGATAACGAACCAGGAAGAAGGGGACTATATAGTGTCCCGGGACATCAGGGATGCTTACCTCTATGTCCCAAATTTGCCCTTCTCACTAAGGGTACCTCAGGTTTGTGGTGCAGAACTGTCACTATCAGTTTCAGACGCTGCCGTTTGGATTGTCCACGGCACCCCGGGTCTTTACCAAGGTAATGGCCGAAATGATGATTCTTCTTCGAAGAAAAGGCGTCTTAATTATCCCTTACTTGGACGATCTCCTGATAAGGGCATAGTCCAGGGAACAGTTGGAGGTCGGAGTAGCACTATCTCGGATACTGCTACAACAGCACGGGTGGATTCTAAATATTCCAGAATCGCAGCTGATCCCGACGACACGTCTGCTGTGCCTAGGGATGATTCTGGACACAGTCCAGAAAAAGGTGTTTCTCCCGGAAGAGAAAGCCAGGGAGTTATCCGAGCTAGTCAGGAACCTCCTAAAAACAGTGCATCATTGCACAAGGGTCCTGGTAAAAATGGTGGCTTCCTACGAAGCAATTCCATTCGGCAGATTTCACGCAAGAACTCTTCAGTGGGATCTGCTGGACAAATGGTCCGGATCGCATCTTCAGATGCATCAGCGGATAACCCTATATCCAAGGACAAGGGTGTCTCTCCTGTGGTGGTTATAGAGTGCTCATCTTCTAGAGGGCCGCAGATTCGGCATTCAGGATTGGATGCTGGTGACCACGGAGCCCAGCCCGAGAGGCTGGGGAGCAGTCACACAAGGAAAAAATTTCCAGGGAGTGTGATCAAGTCTGGAGACTTTTCTCCACATAAATATACTGGAGCTAAGGGTAAATTTATAATGCTCTAAGCTTAGCAAGACCTCTGCTTCAAGGTCAGCCGGTATTGATCCAGTGGGAAAAACATCACGGCAGTCGCCCACGTAAACAGACAGGGCGACACAAGAAGCAGGAGGGCAATGGCAAAAACTGCAAGGACTTTTCGCTGGGCGGAAAATCATGTGATAGCACTGTCAGCAGTGTTTCATCCCGGGAATGGAAACTGGGAAGCAGACTTCCTCAGCAGGCACGACCTCCACCCGGGAGAGTGGAAACTTCATCGGGAAGTTTTTTCCACATGATTGTAAACCGTTGGGAAATACCAAAGGTGGATATGATGGCGTCCCGTCTGAACAAAAAAACGGGACAGGTATTGCGCCAGGTCAAGAGACCCTCAGGCAATAGCTGTGGACGTTCTGGTAACACCGTGGGTGTACCAGTCGGTGTATGTGTTCCCTCCTCTGCTTCTCATACCTAAGGTGCTGAGAATTATAAGACGTAGAGGAGTAAGAACTATACTCATGGCTCCGGATTGGCCAAGAAGGACTTGGTACCCGGAACTTCAAGAGATGCTTACAGAGGTCTTATGGCCTCTGCCGCTAAGAAGGGACTTGCTTCAGCAAGTACCATGTCTGTTCCAAGACTTACCGCGGCTGCGTTTGTCGGCATGGCGGTGGAAAGCCGGATCCTAAGGGAAAAAGGCATTCCGGAAGAGGTCATTCCTACCCTGGTCAAAGCCAGGAAGGAGGTGACCGCACAACATTATCACCACATGTGGCGAAAATATGTTGCGTGGTGTGAGGCCAGGAAGGCCCCACAAAGAAATTTCAACTCGGTCGTTTCCTGCATTTCCTGCAAACAGGAGTGTCTATGGGCCTCAAATTGGGGTCCATTAAGGTTCAAATTTCGGCCCTGTCGATTTTCTTCCAGAAAGTATTGGCTTCAGTTCCTGAAGTCCAGAAGTTTGTCAAGGGAGTATTGCATATACAACCCCCTTTTGTGCCTCCAGTGGCACTGTGGGATCTCAACGTAGTTCTGGGATTCCTCAAATCACATTGGTTTAAAACCAGTCAAATCTGTGGATTTGAAGCATCTCACATGAAAAGTGACCATGCTCTTGGCCCTGGCCTGGACCAGGCGAGTGTCAAATTGGTGGTTTTTTCTCAAAAAAGCCCATATCTGTTTGTCCATTCGGACAGGGCAGAGCTGCGGACTCGTCCCCAGTTCTCTCCCTAAGGTGGTGTCAGTGTTTCACCTGAACCAGCTTATTGTGGTGCCTTGCACCTACTAGGGACTTGGAGGACTCCAAGTTGCTAGATGTTGTCAGGGCCCTGAAAATATGTTCCAGGACGGCTGGAGTCAGGAAAACTGACTTGCTGTTATCCTGTATGCACCCAACAAACTGGGTGCTCTTGCTTCTAAGCAGACTATTGCTAGTTGGATGTGTAATACAATTCAGCTTGCACATTCTGTGGCAGGCCTGCCACAGCCAAAATATGTAAATGCCCATTCCACAAGGAAGGTGGGCTCATCTTGGGCGGCTGCCCGAGGGGTCTCGGCTTTACAACTTTGCCGAGCAGCTACTTGGTCAGGGGCAAACACGTTTGCTAAATTCTACAAATTTGATACCCTGGCTAAGGAGGACCTGGAGTTCTCTCATTCGGTGCTGCAGAGTCATCCGCACTCTCCCGCCCGTTTGGGAGCTTTGGTATAATCCCCATGGTCCTTTCAGGAACCCCAGCATCCACTAGGACGATAGAGAAAATAAGAATTTACTTACCGATAATTCTATTTCTCGGAGTCCGTAGTGGATGCTGGGCGCCCATCCCAAGTGCGGATTATCTGCAATACTTGTACATAGTTACAAAAATCGGGTTATTATTGTTGTGAGCCATCTTTTCAGAGGCTCCGCTGTTATCATACTGTTAACTGGGTTTAGATCACAAGTTGTACGGTGTGATTGGTGTGGCTGGTATGAGTCTTACCCGGGATTCAAAATTCCTCCCTTATTGTGTACGCTCGTCCGGGCACAGTACCTAACTGGCTTGGAGGAGGGTCATAGGGGGAGGAGCCAGTGCACACCACCTGATCGGAAAGCTTTACTTTTGTGCCCTGTCTCCTGCGGAGCCGCTATTCCCCATGGTCCTTTCAGGAACCCCAGCATCCACTACGGACTCCGAGAAATAGAATTTTCGGTAAGTAAATTCTTATTTTCTATCTGTCTCTCTCAGAAAACATTCCTGGAGGGAGGTTAGGTTTAGCTGCACAACTTCCCTGAATTGATGAGTCCAGAATTCTCTGGAATGATGATATCTTAGTGGCCCCGTGAATGCCCAAATTATGTCTGCTCCTTACTTTGTCATATGACTGTGGTTGTCATGGTACTCACATGACGCTTTACCGACGCTGAATTGTTAATTTGCATCAGTACAACTTCAAATGTCTTTATTAAATTTTATTTGTCTAATATAAGTTTCTGTCGATACTGGTAGAAAAAAAATATTATGTTAGTGTTTTTCATTTTAATATTGAACTGTGTTCAGTTCGGTATGAGGTTACGTGGGGCTTAGCACTCCACAGGATGGCACAATGTTTATGTACCATAATACCCTGAAATGCATTAAAGAGCACAGGGCTTTTATTGAATGAACCCAGTGGGGTAAATTTGCTAAGATGGGAGTTCTATTTAAGATGGGATGTTGCCCATAGCAACCAATCAGATTCTACTTATTTATCTAGCACCTTCTAGAAGATAAAACCTGGAGTCTGGTTGCTATGGGCAACATCCCATCTTAAATAGAATAGAACTTCCATCTTACTAAATTTACCCTAATGTGTTTAGAAATGAACTTCTGCACAAAATGGGTTCTACCTGTATTAAAATGACCGGAGGAGACTTTTGCTCTGTTACACACAACTGGTCCAATTTGTCTGTGATTAGCAGGGAACACCTTCCCGTCGCTCAGTTCCTTCTAGCAGCTGGTGGAAATCTGGGGGCATGTTCACGCAACCACCTATTTGTATTTGCCTGCACTTTGTAAATGAGGCGCAGGGAAGGCCAGAAGCTGGGGTGTAGTATGGCTGACCGGCGGTAGTCATCATACCGACGCAGGGATCCTGGCGGGGAGGGCAAGTGAAGCTGTTCTCACTCTATGGGTCCACGAGTGGAAATAGTTCGTGAGGGGGCGGGATGTTGGTGGAGGTGATGTGACCGTCGGTCTCCCGACCGCCGGTCATATGAATAACACCCCAGAAGCTGTACTGCCCACGTATTGCAGCTGAAGTGGGCATGAAATATAGCTTTTGTTTTCTGTGTGTAGTTCCTATTTCATTTTATCTATCGGCCATGACTGTAACTAATTTTGGGCAATGACTGACCACATCCTCTTTACGGTTACTGGAGATTGGGTAAGATTTGTTGGATACAGCAATATTTAGAACCTAAAGTCCTCTCCTTTGTTATTTGAAGTTCTGTGACTGTTAGTTTGGAGACCGGAACATTTTAAATCTTGGTTCTTTATGCTTATAATATTGTGTATTGTCATGCATCAGACACTGAGTTCTGTGTAACTGTCAGTGACTTTGTTGTATGCCAAGGATTGTGTCTGTGTTGTGGAAGTTTAGAAATAGTAACAACACAGATGTAGATTGTTTGATGGGGAATTGTGCTGGGGTTCCTGGCAGGTACAGCCTATAAGTAACATCACCTTACCTGTTTCTTGTATCCATGAAGCTTATAAGAAAGGGAACCTGTGCCACTTGTTGCATCTTCCTTTAGTGGAGCAAGATGTGGATATAGAACAAGTTTACTGGAACTGGACAACGGGATGAAGAGGGCACATTTTCAGGTAGTGTTCATTCTAGCACCCTGCACCTTTTAAAACACGTGCAGTTCCTCTTTCCTGCCAGGGGTGTCGCTCTCTGCTCTGGTGCTTCTCAGCACATTTTAGTCTGTATGTTAGTGCTGAGATACAGAGCAGAGTGTTCTGAGACGCACCAGAGCAGAGAGCGACACCCCAGGCAGGAAAGAGGAACTGCACATGTTTTGAAAGGTGCAGGGTGCTACAATGAACACTATCAGGGTATCCCTTGCTGGGTAGAAGAACCCAAGGCCGTTTCACTCTGTCAAGTGGCTTGTACTTTGAGCTGGTGGATATTGGGTCATGTTCTAGTAGAAGTTGGCATTGTATGATTATTTTGGTGGCTGAGCGTTGTTAATTGTTTAGTGTGGATTGGACACATGAGAGCGTAGTTCTGCACTATTTTTTGGGACAAGATTATTTATAAGCTGGAGGTGCATTTAGGGAGGTGTCCCTGTTTTATGAGTAGTTGATTAACCTTTTCCTTCACAACAAAGGACATGAATCCTCTGACTACACAGGAAATCCAACCTCATCAGTAGACTATTAATGGGCCACCGTTAATGTCTTCCACTTGCAGTTTGGTCATTAAACAAATTTTGAGTCTGAAAAAAACAAAACAAAACCTAGATTTAGGGGTATATGCAATTCACGGCGAATCGCGGCAATTTTTCGCCGTTTTTTAATTCGACTAAATTCGCCAGGTGAATTCCGGCAGGTGGCTGCCGGAATTCACCATATTCAATGAAAAACGGATTCGCCAGAATCGCGGGCGAAAATCGGCCGATTTGGCGGATTTTGCCGCGATTTTAAAAAACGGGAAAAAACGGGAAAAACCCAAAAAAAATAATGGCGTGGGGTCCCCCCTCCAAAGCATAACCAGCCTCGGGCTCTTCGAGCTGGTCCTGGTTCTAAAAATGCAGGGGAAAAATTGGGCAGGGATCCCCCATATTTTTAAAACCAGTGTGACAGGAGTTATTGATGGGAAAGTGGTTGCAGGTGTAGGTGTCGTTGGTCGTACCTGAATTCTTCACCCGGAATCTTGTCTTAGACTGAATCAGCTGCTGTGACCTAGGCAGAGGAACAAGGCACCCCAAACCCAGTGGACCCAAAAGGCAAATCACCACACGTTAGGACGGTGACAACGAATTTATTATACTGGATCAGGAAAGTGGTCACCGCTATTGCTCTTAACTTGGTATTGGAAACAAAAGAATAATACCGTTCACAATTTCATCATAAGGAATACAATCTGTACATATATTAGTACATATATAACATCAACTTGGAGCAATTAACATTTAAATGACATTTACTGACAATTATCCCCGGTGACTCCAAAAGGTCTTTGTTACTCAGGATTTGCTCTGGCTACAATTAGTGTGGTTAGTCTTAAAATCGTATCCAGTCGTTAACTAATCCGGTTTAGCATAAACTATATAAAACTTTGATTATTCCTCCAGCAAAGTTAGTGGTGAGTCATGCGAAAGATTACAGTTCACAGCAAGCAGATTATTGGGAGTAGAAGAAAGAAACGTACAAACTGCAAGCAATATTCAATCAATACGGCAGGCATGCATAAGCTGGCAAGAGGAGCAAGAGTCTAGTATCATGCAAGTGGTGGAGCTCAGCAGTAGGTAGCAAAGATAAGCATGTTTCAAACACAACAATGCGGTGAAGCGAAGTTAAATCCTGGCTTTAAGGAATATTGTGGTGTGCTGACTAACGGTATATTGAAACAGGGATGACGATGTCTCTCTCTCTCTCTCTCTCTCTCTCTCTCTCTCTCTCTCTCTCTCTCTCTCTCTCTCTCTCTCTCTCTCTCTCTCTCTCTCTCTCTCTCTCTCTCTCTTCCCCTTGCTCCCGTATCTCGATTAGTGAGTGACAGCAAAGTCTGATTTAGGGTCTCGCTGTGCTAGCTACCTTGGGGCAAGGTTCAATTGCAATACATGAAATTCAGATAGCTCCTTTTATATTTACTCGTGTAAAGAAAGAGATCCTTCACTATTTCGCACACTGGGACGGTACAAGGTCTCCCTCTCTCTCTCCCTCTAAATCTGTTAGTTATAGCAGGGGAAGGCAGGGGAACTGTTATTACTGATAGGAGGCAAGGAGTACCGGTCCTTTCTATCTGACTCTGTGGTGGTACAATAGATAAGGGGCTGTGTACCTGTGATCCACGACTGTTCCCTTCAGCTATTTTAAGACGGCTGGTGGCGATCAAGTCCCAGCTCCCTGAGTTGTCGTTGGCAGCCCTCCTCAGCCCAGTCAGACTGACGGCAGTTTCCCTCAGTGTCTGACAGCTGAGCTGCGGTGGTCAGTTCCTGGCTCCAGTCTCAGCGGCGTCTCCGGCTCCTTCTGGCTGCGGCCACTATGTGTCCACTGCGGCGGCTGGCGGGTCCTCGTTCAGCGGCGGCTGGCGGGTCCTTGTTCAGCGGCGTCTCCGTCTCCCTCTGGCTGCGGCCACTATGTGTCCTCTGCGGCGGCTGGCGGGTCCTCGTTCAGCGGCGGCTGGCGGGTCCTTGTTCAGCGGCGTCTCCGTCTCCCTTTGGCTGCGGCCACTATGTGTCCTCTGCGGCGGCTGGCGGGTCCTCATTCAGCGGCGTCTCCGTCTCCCGGCTCTCCACAGCGCTTTCCTCAGCTCGGCTTCCTCTTCCACGCGGCAGCTCCCACCAGTCTCAGAGTCTCCTCAGCGCTGCCAACGGCTCCCCCGCGGCTCACCTTAAATATCTCTTTTTTTCAAAACCCCGGATGCTTCCCGCTCTGAGAAACAGCGATCAGAGATCCCCAGGTCCTTGTGCCCCCGGTGTTTTGGGGCTGCAGTTCACAACATCCGAGGACGGGGTAGAGAGGGTATTAACCCCTTCCGTGCTACTGAGCTCATTAAGGGCTAATGGGGTAGCATATAGATATATCAGAGTATCACATATCTCCCTGCTAAAAAAACATGCGTGTCCCCACGCAAGGTCATCAAGGGCAAAAGTTCTGAGCAACAGTTCCACAACAACTCGATAACCTAGCAGAACAATAATGATAACAAGCAGCATACTCTAAGCAACTAAGCAACTGTTCATACATCACATACATTTCCAGGGTTCATTATGTACAGGTATCTTTGTAACAACCTCAGATAGGAATACATTTTGTGTTAACACCTTTCAATCGTGGTACCGAAGAGGTAATATACCTCTGGTACTACGTTCGGGCCTCTTGGGGTTTGGGGTATGCACCCCGTCGGCCGGTTCAGGGACAATACAAATTGGGCCATCACCTTCGATAAATTTCTTTTCCCTGGGTCTTGGGGCAATTGGGTTCACAGCATTCAGGACTGAGCTATCCAGGAATAGTAAGAGCTTAATGGGATCATGGAATGGGATGCCCCCTGGGGTTCCCCGCTCCTCTGCCAAAGGTGAGTCTCTTTCTGCTGCCGGGACTTCGACCATACAAAGCTTCAATTGGTCACGAGGGACAGTAGTCAGATGTCCATCAGGCCTTCGGATCTGGTAGGTATAAAGTCCATCAGCAGGAATTTTGACAATTTCATAAGGAGCATCCTCCCACATGACATCGAGTTTGCTCATCCGGTGATTTTTCTTTTTCCACACCTTATCTCCAATCTTCAGGGGTTTTGGCTGGGAATTTAAATTATAATTTTTCTCTTGGCGGCGGTGTACCATCTCCATTCGTTGTTCCACCAGTTGTCGGGCAGCTTCAATCCGTTGCTGATGCTCTTGTACCCAGTCGTTCTGCAGGAGATTAGATTCGTCCGATATTATCGACAATTCTAGGTCTTTTGGAAGTTTGCCTTGCCTCCCAAACATTAAATAAAATGGAGTGAATCCTGTAGAGCAATGTTCAACGTTGTTATAGAGGTATGTCAGTTCCTGCAAATGAGTGGGCCACTGCGTCCGTCTCTCTACCGATAAACTCCGGAGCATTCCAATCACGGTTTGGTTGGCTCTTTCGCATAAACCATTGCCCTGTGGGTGGTAGGCAGTAGTTCGCAGCTTCTTACACCCATACAAATAACAAAGTTCCTGAAATAATTGGGATTCGAATGCGGGACCCTGGTCAGTCAAAACTTGCTCCGGATAGCCGTAAGGACGAACAAAGTGTTTAAGGAACAGCTCAGCAGTTGTTTTAGCTGTCAAGTCCCGGGCCGTTACCACCACCAAGAATTTGCTATAGTGATCCGTGATAGTCAGGGCATACTGGAACCCAGCGGAGCTATGCTCGAGTTTTACATGGTCTAGGGCTACAAGTTCGAGTGGGCGAGTGCTTTGAATCGGATGCAGAGGATCTTTTTGGGTAGGATCAGCTGGTCTTTTTAGACTGCATGTCACACAACTCCTGCACCACTCTTCGACATCAGCTCTCATGCCAATCCAGAAAAATCTCTGTCTAAGTACTGATTCTGTCTTCTGGGTGCCAAAGTGTCCCGACTAGTCGTGATAGGCAGATAATATCAGATCAGTCTGTTGTCTGGGTATTATAATCTGAGAAATAGGTTGATGAGTACCCGGATCAAGGCTGGTGCGGATAACAAGGTCCCCTCGGAGGCTAATTCGGTCTCGATGGCGTAATAATTTGACCAATTCCGGATCAGCCTTGGCTCTTTGTGTCTTGGTTAGCTGTTTCTTTTGTCGAATAAGATCAATCAGGCGCTGTACCACAGGACTGGCTCTTTGTACTTGTGCCCAGTCAACATCGGGGGAAGCACTGACAGAATTATCAGTTCCAATATTTCTAGTGGCAGTGACAGGGTCTGAATGGATGACTTGTTTCCGTGTACTCAGAGGTCGGAACAGGGGTGTTTCGATGTCTTCAGTCCAGTCTCGCTCTTCTTCCGCAAGGTCCGTAATCGGTAAGCGGGACAGCGCATCAGCATTTCCATTTGCCTTACCGCTCCGGTAAGATACTGTATATCTGAAGTTTGCCAATCGTGCCAGCCATCTTTGTTCCAGAGCTCCAAGGCGGGCAGAGGATAGGTGGGCCAGCGGATTGTTGTCTGTAACAATCACGAAAGGCGTGGCAATCAAGTAATTCTAAAATTTTTCGGTTACGGCCCATATGAGGGCAAGGAGCTCCAATTTAAAGGTGCTGTAATTCTCATTGTTCCTTTCTGTCTTCCTTAGACCTCTGCTGGCATAGGCTATAACCCTTTCCTGACCGTCCTGCAGCTGGGAGAGTACAGCTCCTAATCCGTGATGGCTGGCATCAGTGTGCACCTGAAACGGTTTTTCATAGTCAGGGTAGGCCAGGATTGGAGCCTCTGTTAGAGCTGACTTTAGCTGCTCAAAAGCGTTCTGTTGCTCCTCTGTCCATGCGACCAGGGCAGTACTCCTTCTCTCTTGCCCTGACCTGCCTCTAAGTAACTCATGAAGCGGAGTAGCTATTTTTGCGAAGTGCTGGATAAAACGGCGGTAATACCCAACGAAACCAAGGAAACTACGAACATCTTTAACAGTACGAGGACTAGGCCAATCCCGCACCACTCGTATCTTCTCGGGATCGGGCTTTACTCCTCCGGAACTAACAATGTGACCCAGGTACTGCACACTTGGTTTTAATAGGTGACACTTAGATGGTTTTAACTTTAGTCCGCATTTAATCAATTGGGTGAAGACCTCCTCCAGATGTTCTATATGCTCGTCATAAGATTTTGAAAATATGATAACATCATCCAAATATAGCAGGACCATCTCGAAATTTCGGTGTCCTAAACAATGCTCCATGACTCGCTGGAAGGTGGCCGGAGCATTGCACAACCCGAACGGCATCCGGTCGAATTCGAACAGGCCCATAGGAGTCGTAAATGCCGTCTTTTCCCGGTCTTCTGGAGCCATTGGGATTTGCCAATACCCGCTGGTCAGGTCAAGAGTTGAAAAATACCGAGCCGTTTTTAATGCTGTCAGTGATTCTTCTATTCTAGGTAGAGGATAGGCATCTTTGTGTGTGGCCGCATTCAATTTCCTATAATCAACGCAGAATCTGAGACTGCCGTCCTTCTTCCGCACAATTACTAACGGGGCCGCCCATGGACTGTGGCTCTCCCTGATTACACCAGCTTCTTTCATTTCATTAATCATGGTCCTCACCGGTTGATACATAGCTGGCGGTAGAGGTCTGTGTCTTTCCTTGACTGGGGGATGGGTTCCAGTTGGTATATGGTGCCGGACCCCTTCAGCCTTTCCGAAGTCTGATGGAAATTGGCTGAATGCGTTGGCATTCTTGCGCACCACCTGCAGTACACCTTCTCGTTGACTCCCTGTAGTATCTGGGCCGCCAATCTGGATGTCATTCCACCAGGGAGTCTCACCGGGGGTCATACTGGTTTGACTGACTGCAGCTCCCTCCGAAACTCTGGGTAGGGCCTCACCGATGACATCTTGAAAATCAACCATCACCACACTAGCCACGGTACAATGCCGGAACAAACGGATTGGATAACTATGAGGATTCAAAATCCTGACTGGTACTCTGCCTCTTGTTACAGTGGCAAGGGTTCGGGCCACCGCGAACAGCTGCTGCCCATCGAAGTCACAGGGTTCTAGGATTGCCTCATAATCTCTTCCCCCAGGGCCGATCCTTGCCTTGCACCACACCACGTGCTCAGAATTGGGTCTAAGAATAATATGTTGACGATCGGCGATCCTTGCCTTTCCGACTTCTCTCTTGGCATTGGTGAACCTCTTGTGCCCTTCGAGCAACCGGACCATTTGCTGGAGAGTCTTCCTCTCCTTCGGGGCAGCAGATCGCATTTCCAGTTTAAGAGCTTCCACTAATTCGTCTGGGCAATTCTGCAGAACGTTCATTCCAAGGATAACCGGGGGAAGATGCTGGTTGTACGTAGTAGTGACCAAACACCCTTGTCGCTCCAGCGTAGCTTTGCCGATAACGAGATTAGCTTCCCAATAGCCGCGGAACTCGATTGGCTGTCCATTACTGGCCAATAGATGCAACCAAGTGTTTGGTGGAGTCACAATCTCAGATTCTTCCCAGTGTTTCTGGAATTCGGCCAAATGGATTGTCGTCACCTGCGATCCTGTATCTAGAAGAGCGGGCACTTCTACCCCATTAATTCGGATCTTCAGGTGGGGACACTCGCCAACATATTGAGGCCACCACCCTGGCTTCGATGGACCTACTGCTGCATCCCCTCCCGAGGGTCGGTCCCTTGCCTCGGGGTCGAATCGTTTAAAGGACCATTAGAACATCGCCGTTCGATGTGCCCACTTTGATTACATCTTCTGCATATAGGCCTTCCTTGATCATCAAATTGATCCGTGGGACGCCGCCCCGATTCTCGTGGCACCTCCCATCGTGATCGCCCTCTTCTACCTTGGTCCCGACGCCAACCTTGGTGCTTAGCTTCTGCTTGCTCCAGTCGTATTTCCTTCAGCTCTTTCATCATCTCATTAACAAGGCTGGTGAGAGCTCCCATTTGGTCTGGACCAGCATGTGATTGTTGACTGACGGTCCCTTTATAGATAAAGGATTCAGCCATAGGGCTTAGTTGGGACTCCCCAGGCACTCTTCCCTCAGATGGTACCACCACCGCCACGTACTCTCCATCTGTGTTTTGGTTTAGACCTAAGATGTCCATCATATCCTCCTTAAATTCAGAGAAAGTGCAGAGAGGGTTCTGACGCCTCCACATCCGCAACTGTGCTTTTGTCGCTTCTCCTCTTGCTCCTTCAATGAATAAATTAATCATAGTCTCGTCTGTTTGTTCAGTTTCTCGAGGGTCTCTGGCCTGTATTGCTCGCCTGGCTTCTTGTAGACCCAGGACAAACTCCCGGAGATTCTCATTTGTTTGCTGCTTCCGAGCGTATAGGCGCCCCTTTAATTCTGCAATGGTCTGTAAATTGTAGATACCAGCCAACTTTCCCAGGATACCTTCAGCTGTTTTCCGTTCTTCGTCTGACCACGATCTGACTTCACGTAATGCTTCCCCTTTAAGTTGTCCGATAACTACCTCCACTTTTTGCTCCTCATTCAGGGGATAAAGCTTGAACATCGATCTTATTTTGTCCCGGAATTCTTTAAACGGACTAGTGCCCATTGTCTTCAAATCTCCCGAGTATACAGGAAGCCATGGGGCTCCAAAATAATAGGGCATCGTAATTGGTGCAGCCGGTGTTGACGCAGCTGGTGACGACTGACCGGGCGAGGCGGGCAACTTCCTTCTGACTGCAGTAGATGTGGGTGTCTGAAGTTCCTGTGCTTCCGACATTCTGTATCCTGATCCTGTTCGCGGACGCCAAAGTTGTGACAGGAGTTATTGATGGGAAAGTGGTTGCAGGTGTAGGTGTCGTTGGTCGTACCTGAATTCTTCACCCGGAATCTTGTCTTAGACTGAATCAGCTGCTGTGACCTAGGCAGAGGAACAAGGCACCCCAAACCCAGTGGACCCAAAAGGCAAATCACCACACGTTAGGACGGTGACAACGAATTTATTATACTGGATCAGGAAAGTGGTCACCGCTATTGCTCTTAACTTGGTATTGGAAACAAAAGAATAATACCGTTCACAATTTCATCATAAGGAATACAATCTGTACATATATTAGTACATATATAACATCAACTTGGAGCAATTAACATTTAAATGACATTTACTGACAATTATCCCCGGTGACTCCAAAAGGTCTTTGTTACTCAGGATTTGCTCTGGCTACAATTAGTGTGGTTAGTCTTAAAATCGTATCCAGTCGTTAACTAATCCGGTTTAGCATAAACTATATAAAACTTTGATTATTCCTCCAGCAAAGTTAGTGGTGAGTCATGCGAAAGATTACAGTTCACAGCAAGCAGATTATTGGGAGTAGAAGAAAGAAACGTACAAACTGCAAGCAATATTCAATCAATACGGCAGGCATGCATAAGCTGGCAAGAGGAGCAAGAGTCTAGTATCATGCAAGTGGTGGAGCTCAGCAGTAGGTAGCAAAGATAAGCATGTTTCAAACACAACAATGCGGTGAAGCGAAGTTAAATCCTGGCTTTAAGGAATATTGTGGTGTGCTGACTAACGGTATATTGAAACAGGGATGACGATCTCTCTCTCTCTCTCTCTCTCTCTCTCTCTCTCTCTCTCTCTCTCTCTCTCTCTCTCTCTCTCTCTCTCTCTCTCTCTCTCTCTCTCTCTCTCCTTGCTCCCGTATCTCGATTAGTGAGTGACAGCAAAGTCTGATTTAGGGTCTCGCTGTGCTAGCTACCTTGGGGCAAGGTTCAATTGCAATACATGAAATTCAGATGGCTCCTTTTATATTTACTCGTGTAAAGAAAGAGATCCTTCACTATTTCGCACACTGGGACGGTACAAGGTCTCCCTCTCTCTCTCCCTCTAAATCTGTTACTTATAGCAGGGGAAGGCAGGGGAACTGTTATTACTGATAGGAGGCAAGGAGTACCGGTCCTTTCTATCTGACTCTGTGGTGGTACAATAGATAAGGGGCTGTGTACCTGTGATCCACGACGGTTCCCTTCAGCTATTTTAAGACGGCTGGTGGCGATCAAGTCCCAGCTCCCTGAGTTGTCGTTGGCAGCCCTCCTCAGCCCAGTCAGACTGACGGCAGTTTCCCTCAGTGTCTGACAGCTGAGCTGCGGTGGTCAGTTCCTGGCTCCAGTCTCAGCGGCGTCTCCGGCTCCTTCTGGCTGCGGCCACTATGTGTCCACTGCGGCGGCTGGCGGGTACTCGTTCAGCGGCGGCTGGCGGGTCCTTGTTCAGCGGCGTCTCCGTCTCCCTCTGGCTGCGGCCACTATGTGTCCTCTGCGGCGGCTGGCGGGTCCTCGTTCAGCGGCGGCTGGCGGGTCCTTGTTCAGCGGCGTCTCCGTCTCCCTTTGGCTGCGGCCACTATGTGTCCTCTGCGGCGGCTGGCGGGTCCTCATTCAGCGGCGTCTCCGTCTCCCGGCTCTCCACAGCGCTTCCCTCAGCTCGGCTTCCTCTTCCACGCGGCAGCTCCCACCAGTCTCAGAGTCTCCTCAGCGCTGCCAACGGCTCCCCCGCGGCTCACCTTAAATATCTCTTTTTTTCAAAACCCCGGATGCTTCCCGCTCTGAGAAACAGCGATCAGAGATCCCCAGGTCCTTGTGCCCCCGGTGTTTTGGGGCTGCAGTTCACAACATCCGAGGACGGGGTAGAGAGGGTATTAACCCCTTCCGTGCTACTGAGCTCATTAAGGGCTAATGGGGTAGCATATAGATATATCAGAGTATCACACCAGCACCGGGCTCTGCGCCTGGTGCTGGTGCCAAAAATACGGGGGACAAAAAGAGTAGGGGTCCCCCGTATTTTTAACACCAGCATCGGGCTCCACTAGCTGGACAGATAATGCCACAGCCGGGGGTCACTTTTATGCCGTGCCCTGCGGCCGTGGCATTAACTACCCAACTAGTCACCCCTGGCCGGGGTACCCTGGGGGAGTGGGGACCCCTTCAATCAAGGGGTCCCCCCCCCCAGCCACCCAAGGGCCAGGGGTGAAGCCCGAGGCTGTCCCCCCCCCCCCCCCCCATCCAATGGGCTGCGGATGGGGGGGCTGATAGCCTTTTGTGATAATAAAAAGATATTGTTTTTTCCAGTAGTACTACAAGTCCCAGCAAGCCTCCCCGCAAGCTGGTACTTGGAGAACCACAAGTACCAGCATGCGGGAGAAAAACGGGCCCGCTGGTACCTGTAGTACTACTGGAAAAAAAATACCCAAATAAAAACAGTACACACACACCGTGAAAGTAAAACTTTATTACACACTACCGACACACACATACTTACCTATGTTGACACGCCGACTGCCACGGTCTCCGACGATCCGAGGTACCTGTGAAAAAATTATACTCACCTTCCAGCGTCCAGAGATAAATCCACGTCCAGAGAGATAAATCCACGTACTTGTAAAAAAAACAAAACGCAAATACCCGCTCCATACCGGACTGAAAGGGGTCCCATGCTGACACATCAGACCCCTTTCTCCCGAATGCCGGGACATCACGTGACTCCTGTCACTGAAGTCCCTTCAGCCAATCAGGAAGCGCTACTTCCGTGGCGCTCACCTGATTGGCTGTGCGCTGTCTGTGCTGTCAGACAGCGCATCGCAAAGCCGCTCCATTACTTTCAATGGTGGGAACTTTGCGGGTAGCGGTGGGGTTAACCCGCGGTCAGCCGCTGACCGGCGGGTGACCTCACCGCTAGCCGCTAAGTTCCCACCATTGAATATAATGGACGGGGCTGTGCGATGCGCTGTCTGAGTTCAGACAGCGCACAGCCAATCAGGTGAGCGCAACGAAGTTGCGCTTCCTGATTGGCTTTAGAGACCTTTCAGTGACAGCTGTCACTGAGAGGTCTCTCTGCATTCGGGGATAGGGGTCCCATGTGTCAGCATGGGACCCCTTTCAGTCCGTTTGGTCGGGTGTCCGGTTTGTTATTTTCTACAAGTACGTGGATTTATCTCTGGACCCTGGTTGAGGTGAGTATATTGATCTTTTATTTTCAGGTATCCGTGGATTCTACATGGAGAAGAGGACCGATGTCGGCGTGTGAACATAGGTAAGTATGTGTGTGTCGACGTATGAAATAAAGTTTTACTGTCGACGGTGTGTGTGTCCTGTTTTTATTTGGGTATTTTTTTCCCAGTAGTACTACAGGTACCAGCGGGCCCGCTTTTCTCCCGCATGCTGGTACTTGTGGTTCTCCAAGTACCAGCTTGCGGGGGAGGCTTGCTGGGACTTGTAGTACTGCTGGAAAAAACAATATTCTTTTCATGATCACAAAAGGCTATCAGCCCCCCCATCCGCAGCCCATTGGATGGGGGGGGGGACAGCCTCGGGCTTCACCCCTGGCCCTTGGGTGGCTGGGGGGGGGGGGACCCCTTGATTGAAGGGGTCCCCACTCCCCCAGGGTACCCCGGCCAGGGGTGACTAGTTGGATATTTAATGCCACGGCCGCAGGGCACGGCATAAAAGTGACCCCCGGCTGTGGCATTATCTGTCCAGCTAGTGGAGCCCGATGCTGGTGTTAAAAATACGGGGGACCCCTACGCTTTTTGTCCCCCGTATTTTTGGCACCAGCACCAGGCGCAGAGCCCGGTGCTGGTTTTAAAAATACGGGGGATCCCCTGTCAATTTTTCCCCCGCATTTTTAGAACCAGGACCAGTTCGAAGAGCCCGAGGCTGGTTATGCTTTGGAGGGGGGACCCCACGCCATTTTTTTTTAGGATTTTACCGTTCCAGCAATAAAAAATAAATAAAAAAAAATAATATTTAAAAAAATATATAAATAATATTTGTGCCTCCAAAAAAAAAAAAAAAAGTACCTAATCCCTTCTAATATAAATAGATCTGCTATTCCCCAAAAAAAAAACACAAAAAAAAACATGTTTAAATTTTTTTTATTTGTTTTCACCCTCCAAAGTGTGGCGGATTGAAAATGACGAATTTGCTGTCTAAAAGCACTGCTGTCGAATTTCCAAACTTGAATTGAATATGCTTTGGTCGAATTGCAGCACTTATATCATTGCAGAAAAGTCGAATTTGCAAAAATTCGAATTTCAAAAAGTCGAATTTTGAAAGTCCGTTTTTTGGTCGGAAAGCACTGAATTGCATAGGCGAATTTTTTTTTTGGTCGAAAATGACCCGAAATTCGACAATTTCGGGAATTCGACCGCAATTGCATATACCCCTTAATCCACACACCCAAATCTGTAACTATATGGAAAGGTCACTTCCACGCCCCTTTCTTCTTCGTCCTCATTCACGATTTCCATCTCTGTCTTCCCTTTGTAGTTATTACTGTAAAGATGTGTGCTTGTATTTTCTCTTTATAATCTCACTCTTCTGTCTCACAGATGTGCTCTGGGGTGCTTGTTAGAGTAAAGGGGAACAGCTTTATTATATATAATACAGTACTATGGAGGTCATTCAGATCTGATCGCTGGGCTACGTTTTTTGCTGTCCTGCATTTAGATAGTCGCCGCCTAGAGGGGTAGTGTATTTTCGCTGTGCAAGTGTGAGATCCTATGTGTAGCTGAGCTGCTAAAAAAAAAAAAAATTGTTTGTGCAGTATCTGCGCAGTCCAGGACTAATAGGCCCTACACACTGGCAGATAATACTGAAAGATATGAACGATCTCGTTGATTAATGAACGAGATACCGTTCATATCTTTCAGTGTGGAGGCCCCAGCAATGAACGATGCGCGGCCCCGTTCTCGTACATCGCTGGTGCCCCGTCGCTTGTGCATGCAGGTTAGTATGGACGAGATCGTCCATATTTGCCTGCACTGCTATGGAGCCGGGTGATGGGGGGAGTGAAGAAACATCACTGCCCCCTCGCCGCCGAGTCGCCCGTCGGCCGTATCCGCCGTCAGGCAGCTCGGCGGCGGATCTATCGGTGTGTAGGGCCCATAACTCTTCCAGTGTGATTAAATCCTGCTGATCGGTGCTGAAGCTGACGTCGGTCATCCTTCCTGAAAACGCTTCAGCCCGCCTGCATTTTTCTGGACACTCCCTGAAAACGCTTAGTTACCACCCACAAACGGCCTCTTCCTGTCAATCACCTTGCAAACGCCCATGCAAATGGATCGTTTGCACCATCCCGTCGCTGACTGGTGATGTCCGTTGTAGCTGTCCGACGCGCATGCGCTTTGCGGTGCATGCGCAGTACGGATCGGATCACCCGCTGTGTGAAAACGCACAGCAGCGATCAGATCTGAGTGACCCCCCCCCCCCCCCCCTATGTGCAGTTAAATAAATAAAGATTTCCAACAACACAATAGTCTTTCCTGGTCTGCTTTCTCTCTGCGGGCTGGGGGAAGGATTCTCCTGGCGCTGTGTAGTAAAACTGAAAAATACCATTAGGTTCACAGGTTCACTCTAAATGCCACATATCTCCAACGCATAAATGTTTAGATCTGGACCATGATAGTAAAGTACACTGTTCAGCGTTACCCTGACATTCTCCTGCTGCTCCGTTACAGAGTAGTGTTGTATTACCAGGCCCCTCCACCAGGTGGCTCCTCCCACTTTCTTATTGCAGATCTGATACAGGTCAGACACCTGAGTTGCTGTGTTTTCATTGGCTCAGCCCCTGTGCAGGAATCTACCAATCCACAATGCATTTCTGCAGATCAAGACTGCCAAGCTGTCAATCACTTGGCAAGAGAACTCCTCCCTCCTAATATGTCGGTCTGCTGTACAGTAGATGAGTGACAACGAGCAGGGGGAAATATTCAGTTCAGTACAAAGACTGTAATTATTTCATGTGTATAATACAGATCCGTCATACACAGCGTCTTATACATATATAGAGGAGTGTCCCGAATTTCTCTTTAAGGGGTCTATTTACTAAGTCTTGGGTGGAGATAAGGTCGCTGGAGATAAAGTAGCAGCCAATCAGCTCCTAACTGTCATTTTTCAAACACAGCCTGTGGCATAGCAGTTAGGAGCTGATTGTCAGGTACTTTACCTCCAGCGACTTTATCTCCATCCAAGACTTAGTAAATAGACCCCTAAGTCACTTTAAATCAATGTTTCCCAATCTAGTATTCATGCACTCAAAATGCATGAATATTGAATGAAAATGCCAGTATAAACCCTGCTGCACTGAGAATCTCAGCATGCCTGATGGGTGAGCACAGACCATAGGGTGCAGCTGGCAGTGTACATTTCTTATGTAATGAATGCGGATCTCTGCTGAAACATGAGCCGTGCCTTCTGTGAGAGGGTTACTGCTGCAGATGCCGCACATTGTACATACACTGTGCATGGTCACCTGCCAGTCTCCTGTATAGAGGACAGAGCGCAGCACAGTAGCTGGCTGCTGGCACTCATCTCTATGTTCTGTTTCCTGGGCAGGCCAGATCGCAGGGAGGACTCTGTATGATACAGCGCAGGCTGCTTACTACAATCAGCAGGATGACGGACGAAGCTAAGAGACTGGCAGGCTGCGCGGCTGTGGACAATCATGTCAAGGTATGAGAAGTAGTAATGGTGTCCCACGTCTGATCCATGTCTGTGAAAGCATCTGCTTCCCTGCGTTACCACTTGTAACAGAGCTAATGCTGAATACTAATGCTTCTGCCAGGATTAATCTGTAAGCCATATTCCCAACCTCCTACAGGGATGATTACTTTTCCCGATTGTCTATGCCGACTAGTAAGTGATGTCAATGTAAATAGACTGTACTGTACAGTTCTATTGTTTGCTCTCTCTTCCCCATAAATTACTTTATTTCCTCCCAGGTGAGTCTCCTGTCGATCTAATCCCTCACAATACATCACCATCAACAGTTTTGCCCCACAGTCCAGAAACCTTTGATAGTACAGGATGACGCACATGCGGATGAACCTTTGCCCTTAATTTGCTCTGGATCCTATTTAGGTTATGGCAGTACCTATGCAGGTAACTGGCCAGCTGGGATTTTCCATCTTGCATGATCAAATCCATTCTGATCAGATTGTGGGCCTAATTCAGAGTTGATCGCAGCAGCAAATTTGTTAGCAGTTGGGCAAAACCATGTGCACTGCAGGGGAGGCAGATATAACATGTGCAGAGAGAGTTAGATTTGGGTGAGGAGTGTAAAAATAAAGCAGCCAGTATTTACCCTGCACAGAAAAAAAATAACCCACCCAAATCTAACTCTCTCTGCACATGTTATATCTGCCCCACCTGCAGTGCACATGGTTTTGCCCAACTGCTAGTACATTTGCTGCTGCGATCAACTCTAACTTACCCCCTGTGACCGGTGCAGATTGGACTGCACAGTGCAATGGTGCCTCATTTGGAATACTTTATAACTTGTATATCAATCAGTTACTGTGCAAGATACGTACATGTGGAAAGTATGTGATGTTGCAGCAGGATGTACGTTCATTTCTGCAGCTGGAAACCTTTGACTATTTTTTCTCTGGACCGTAATCTTATTACACCCATATACAGTCCTCTGACTGACCACCTGATATCAGGGCAGACTAAATTATAGGGGTGTATGCTACTGCAATGGTCTGGATCGGGAGGTCAGATCTCTTGTGCTGTTTAATATTCATCTGCCTGATCTCCTGGTCCCGTAGAAGTCTGTACACACTGAGCTATTTCTGGCACAGTATGTGCGGGGGTCACAAGGGGTCAAGGGCCTAATTCAGACCTGATCGCAGCAGCAAGTTTGTTAGCAGTTGGGCAAAACCATGTGCACTGCAGGGGGGGCAGATATAACATGTGCAGAGAGAGTTAGATTTGGGTGTTAAAACTGAAATCTAAATTGCAGTGTAAAAATAAAGCAGACAGTATTTACCCTGCACAGAAACAATATAACCCACCCAAATCTAACTCTCTGCACATGTTACATCTGCCTCACCTGCAGTGCACAAATTTGCTGCTGCGGTCAGATCTGTATTAGGCCCCAGGCTGGTTACACACTACTCGGGGACTAATTCATGTCTGTACACAGATGCCTACGCAGCTGCGTTCTTTCAGGCTACGAACTTGCTAATACCCCTTTCACACACCACAAATAACCCGGTATCGACCCGGCATATTGCCGGGTCAACACGGGTCGGCGTGCGGTGTGAAAGGGGCATAGCCGAAATCCCGGGTCGCCTGACCTGGCAATTCAACCCAGTGTTATACCCGGGTTGAATACCGGGTCAGTGGCTGCGTAAACGGGCTCCGATGGGACCCGTTTACTAGATAGGCAGAGGCGGCGCGAAGATGAGCTCATCTCCCAGCACCGCCTCCACCTCCGTCGCCGTTTCACCCCCCCCCGCTGCTATGGCAACCCGCCTGGCATATTGCTCGGTCCCACCTGGGAAGGACCCGTTTCCAATTCCCGGGTGGGATCCGGCATTTGCAGTGCGAAAGGGGTATAACTGACGCAAGTCAAACTGCTGCCCAGAAATGAATAGAGATGCCCACCCGAGCCGGAGTGAGTCTATGGTCATGCAGACTGGTCGTGGCAGTAGTGACGTTGGTGCCATGTTTCTCTCTGTACAATGATCGCAGCTGAAGACAGATACACGCCCCAAAAACGTCTGTGACACTCCCGCGTTATTTCCGCCATTACCTCCCATAAACGGTCCCTTCCTGTCAATCTCTCGGCCTTTAAATTCTCACTGTGTGCAGTATCACAAAGGTACCTTGGCACGTGCGCAGTGCGATTGTGGCACATGCGCAGTCTGACGATTATAGCTCAGTTGGCTGAACATCGGCATTGCGCATAAACTGGAATGAGGCTCTCAACTGATTGGGAGCATTTACCCTATCAGCTGAGTGATCGCAAAGTTGTGTACCCAGCTTAAGTTGTCCAATCCAAGTTTATTTGTATTCTTCCCTCACCCCCGCACACAAGGATTTGACAGAAAAGGCTCTTCCCCCACAAGTCTTCTGGATCCCAGGCTTGCAGACGACATGTACTTTGTGTAGAGGGCGCCAGCCTTTATGCTGTGCTGGTGAGACGTAGAGTGTACCAAGGGAGTGACGGAGATTATAGAACGTTTCTACATTAAAGCTGCCAGCGCCTGGCTGAGGGCGAGTTATTGTCTGTGTACTTTCTGTTACTGTAGAGCCTACCTGTGTACAGTATTTGCTGTTTCTGCTGTATTGCTTTGAGAGCTAATACAGGGTGAGGCAAAACAGAAACCTCCCAGATTTCAACGGTTGTCGAAGAAGTCCTGGTAAATGCGATTCCAAATTTGAGTACATAATCTAAACATGAATGTAATACAGGTTGAGTATCCCATATCCAAATATTCCGAAATACGGAATTTTTTGAGTGAGACTGAGATAGTGAAACCTTTGTTTTCTGATGGCTCAATGTGCACAAACTTTGTTTAACACAAAAAGTTATTACAAATGTATTAAATGACCTTCAGGCTGTGTGTATAAGGTGCATATGAAACATGTATGAATTGTGTGAATGTAGACACACTTTGTTAGTGCACAAAGTTATTAAAAATATTGGCTAAAATGACCTTCAGGCTGTGTGTATAAGGAATATATGAAACATAATTGCATTCTGTGCTTAGACTTGGGTCCTATTGCCATGATATGTCCTTATGGTATGCAATTATTCCAAAATACGGAGAAATCCGATATCCAAAATACTTCTGGTCCCAAGCATTTTGGATATGGGATACTCAACCTGTAGTTTATTTTCAATTGGTTTTGAATATGATATGGTCATGTGTTGACGTATAGCAGCCTCCAGTTCATTAATGGTTCTTGGTGGATGTGTGTAGACCTCCGCTGTCAGATGGCCCCGTTGGCTATGTAGAGTCCTCTCATGAAGCTGATGAGGATTGTCTTCTGCCCAGTAACGAAAACTTCTGCTCGTTAACGTAGCCAGACAAATGAAAGTGAGCGTCATCAGGAGACTGCAGCCATAACGCCGGAAATTATGCGTAACTTCAGAAATGGACTACAATTGGGTATCACAAATGAAGGCCACCATCCAGATGATATCATATTCGAAACCAATGGAGAATAATCTGTATTCCATGCACTTTTAGGTTATGTTGAATAGCATTCCTTTTTTTTTTTTTTTTTTTAACTTTTAAAATCGGGGAGTTTTTGGCCTCATCCTGTATAAATCTCTTGAATCGAGAACGGGCGACCTACTGTAAAGCTGACCATGAGAAAAGTATCCAGTTCTCAGGTCCAGATTATTTCTAGTCCTTTCTAGGAGTTTCCACTACACAATGATGCAGTTTTCGTGAAAATCGATAGTCGTTTTTTGCACCAACTCTGAACAAATGGACAGACGCAACATTCTTATTATATTAGTATAGATGTGAGGAAAATGTTTCACCAGAGGAGCAACTTTTTATCATATGCACATCCGACTTCCTGTATGTAAGGGACGCTATATGTAACCCCCTCTATGACCTATTCCAAGGTATTACAGATGCTTACTGTACATCGTTTAGTTTATGAAATGAGGATCCCTGAAACTTTCACAAAGGGGTGACAGGATTTCCCGCTACGGTGTAGTTAAGCTGTGACTACTAGTACCTGACTATGGAATCTATATACTAAGCCTTGGCGAGAGATAAAGTGGAGGAAGATAAAAAAGTACCAACAAATCACCTCCTAACTGCCATGTTACATGCTGTGTTTGAAAATGACAGGAGCTGATTACTGGTACTTTATCTCTCTCCATGGCAAAGTAAATAGACCCCTATTTTCTCATGTCTTCTGTATGGTCACAGATCGGAAGCCTAGCATATTCTTATCACTACTATCGTCCGCGCAGTATGCTGCTACAGACTCTTTAGTTATAAAATAATCAGCATTTTTTTTTATTTATTTAACAGTATTTTTTTTTTCAGACCATGAAGAATAAAAACCATATATTGTAAAACAAAAAGGATATGTACAAAGGAGAATACATATATGGGAGACTGGGGTCCGGGGTTAGTTGCTTTCTTATACGTCATATTGGATATTAAATGAAATTAATGGAGTTAACGATGTTCATATAGAAACAAGGGAGGCCAATCTTTTATGAAATATTGGAGTTAAGGTTTGCAGAGATACGCATAGCTCCTCGTCTGCTACAGGTCACCGTGTATTGAGATCTCAGTCATGGAACTTGCTTATATACTAAAATATTTTGAAATGCAGCATCTGCCGGACAAACAGTATGTGGGAGGCTAATGACTATAAAAGGTAAGACAAGGATTAAGAGCCGGACAAGTGGCGATAGATCCAGAGACCAGCTGGAAAGTACATTTTTATAAGATCTGTATGATTAAGCCACTATTCACAGATTGCGGATCGGGATACATATTACACTATTTGAGTAATAAATCCTATGAATAATCCTGGAAAGGGTTCCCACCCACCACACACACACCCTACAGGTTTTGCCTGTCCCTCTCTCCATTATACCACACTCGTCCCACGATGAGGAAGGGAGAAATCTGAAATTGTCTTATGTGGACTCAGAGTTATCTCCCTGGTGACTTTTACACAATTATAATAATTATTTAAAGCAATGGAAATAAAATGCTGGCCACATATGCTATACCCTCTCCTAATGCACTCCCATGGCAGAGTCTTGTGCCGGGCTGTGCTGCCAGTGTGGAAGTGACATTATTATTGATCCGCGTGTCTCTCTCTGCAGGATAATCAGGTGCTCGGCATCGGAAGCGGTTCCACCATTGTCCACGCTGTGCATCGATTAGGTGCAGTATTAATGTAGATTCTTTACAGCTGTGTTTTGTATTTTTTGTTATATTTGTTTCCATTTTATAGTTGTTTGAAGAGTTACTGTAGTATAATATGCTTATTACACAGCTGATATTAATATTTGTGGACATCATGTAAATAAAAAATACTATATGCTGGAAACAGTCAGTTCTGGTGCGCCAAATCAGCCTTCATCTGTATAAGGGATATTTGGGTAGACATATTAACCTGGAGGAGTGATAAGCCCAAGGTGATAACGAACCAGCCAATCATTACGGATTTGAAAAATGAAAGTTAAAGAGCTGATTGGCTGGTGCGTTATCACCTTGCGCTTATCACTTCTTTATCCCTTCTCCAGGCTTAATACATCTGCCCCAATGCTTCCCCATGCTGTCATTTTGATGGACATCCGTATTTCTTTGTCCACAGCCTTGTGTGTTTTATATGGTCACAGGACTCTCCTGTGACTCCTACAGCCCCTATAATTCACAGCAGCGAGTGTGTTCTACCATATTCTAGAACTTTACTTGTTCTCTATGTAGAGATGAGCGGATTCGGTTTTACTCGGTTCTCAAAACGGCATCTTATTGGCTATCCAAAACACGTGACATCCGTGAGCCAATAAGATGTCGTTTTGAGAACCGAGTAAAACCGAATCCGCTCATCTCTATCTCTATGGCGGTGCTACATACTTTGGTTGCAGCTCATTAATGAAAGTACTAATGCTATTTTGCAATACCAGCGTTTATGCAGTGAGCACATGGATTGGTGGGCATAGATGGCTGTAAGGATCCTTGCAGGTCAGGTGGAAGAATGCTCCTAATTTTGGACCAAAAAATAAAAATAAAAATAACATTTTGCAGGAAAGCATTATTTAAAACACCTGATTGTGTGGCAAATGCACAATTCAGTATCTTTATTTTAAGGTAGGTGCACTGCCTTTCCCTCCCCGCTAAGTAAGTGGTTTGCGTTTCCGGATACGATCTACTGCTAGGTCACATTTCCCAGCTAAGCACGTTTCTATGTTCATTGCAAATGAATGTAATAAAAGCCTATTTAAACAAGCCAAGGTAAAAGTAATAATGACCGTCCCAGTGTCTCCTCCCTCCTTATGATAAATGTAATAACATAAATGAGATTAACTGAGCAGAATTTACAGTCAGCACATTAAGTGAGTGGGCGTTAGTTGGACTTTCTGTTTTATAGTCATTATAATGTGTGTTTTCTAATGTGTTTTCTAGCGCTGGTGAGTTTCTCACCTGACCCCAATTTACTGCAGTGTCTTCAGAGATCTGAGACATGAAATGTACTTAACAGACAACTCATGAATGAGCCTTAGGGGTCAATTCAAATGGCTGTGAATTGCTTGTTGCTGCAAGCGCTGTACCTCTGGACTCATGGATTTTTGGGGCTGCGAGTAAAAATGTGTGAGTCGAGGGCACATATTGCTGTATCAGCAACTGTGTGGAAATGCATTTACAAGGATAGCTCACTCCCTTCACAGGTAATTGAATTAACCCCTAAATACCTCATTACTTTTAGCTCACCCAGTAGCTTCCCCTGTGCATCTCACACAAGTTCCAGTAAACGAAAAAAAAAAAAAAAGTTCACTGCCTGGGACAACAATAGACTGTATCTCCTCCCATATTTCCCAATATGCTAGATAGGAGAGAGGTGCCACCAACTACAGTGTTCCATAGCATAGCACCAGAGAGGGAAACGTAGTACTAGGGCAGAGGTTCTCAAAGGCACCCCAACGGTCCAGGTTTTAAGTTTATCCATGCTTGACCATAGGTGACTTAATCAGCACCTCAGTCAATTTGATCTACCATCTGTGCTGAGCCATGGAAATGCCTAAAAGATGGACTGTTGAGGACCACGTTTGGAACCTCTGTACTTGGTTGTCACCACAACATTTTGTTTGCACTTACTAAAGGTTTCAGTAGTTTTTAATTCAATCTTAGAAGTGACCAAGTGCAGCATATTACCATTCTGATCAGGGCGGTATTCAATTACTTTCATCCCCTTCCACACTGGTTCTGTTACTGCTGATGGGTGTGGTATAATCATTTTAGTTCGCTACCCCCGGGGTAGCAAGGGCGCCCAACCCTTTGCGCAGCTAAACCTGATTACTATAGGTGTGGTAACGGGGATCTCTTTTGAAAGGAGATTGGGCATGATATGTTATTTGAATACCATTCTTAGGGCGGTATTCAAATGCTATATCATGCCCAATCTCCTTTCTAAATTGATCCCTGTTATCGCTCATATCATGTTCATAGTAATCAGGTTTAGCTGTGCAAAGGGTTGGGCGCCCTCGCTACCCCGGGGGTATCGAGCTGAAATTATTATACCACGCTCGTCAGCATGAACAGACAGGATGTGGAAGGGGGTGAAAAGAATTGAATACCGCCCTTAGGGGTATATGCAATTAGCGGCGAATCGCTGCAAATTATCGTCCGTTTTTAAATTCGACACAATTCGACCGTCCAATTTCGGCAAGTGGTTGCCGAAATTGACCATATTCAATGAAAAACGAATTCGACAGTCCCGCGGGCGAAAAACGGTCGATTGACTGACTGATTTTGATCCGTTTTTTTTAAAAACTGGGAAAAAAACGGGAAAAACCCGGAAAAAAAAATGGAGTGGGGTCCCCCCTCCAAAGCATAACCAACCTCGGGCTCTTCGAGCTGGTCCTGGTTCTAAAAATCCGGTGGAAAAATGGACAGGGGATCCCCCGTATTTTTAAAACCAGCACCGGGCTCTGCGTCTGGTGCTGGTGCAAAAAATACGGGGGACAAAAAGAGTAGGGGTCCCCCGTGTTTTTTACACCAGCATCGGGCTCCACTAGCTGGACAGATAATGCCACAGCCGGGGGTCACTTTTATACAGTGCCCTGCGGCCGTGGCATTAAATATCGTCCGAGACGAGACGTGGCAGTCGGCGTGTCAACATAGGTAAGTGTGTGTGTCGGCAGGTGTGCAATAAAGTTTTACTGTCACGGTGTGCGTGTCCTGTTTTTATTTGGGTATTTTTATTCCCAGTAGTACTACAGGTACCAGCGGGCCCGTTTTTCTCCCGCGTGCTGGTACTTGTGGTTCTTCAAGTACCATTTTGCGGGGGAGGCTTGCTGAGACTTGTAGTACTACTGGGAAAAACAATATTCTTGACATTTTCACAAGGCTATCAGCCCCCCATCCGCAGCCCTTGGATGGGGGGGACAGCCTTGGGCTTCACCCCTGGCCCTTGGGTGGCTGGGGGGGGGACCCCTTAATTGAAGGGGTCCCCACTCCCCCAGGGTACCCCGGCCAGGGGTGACTAGTTGGATATTTAATGCCACGGCCGCAGGACACTGTATAAAAGTGACCCCCGGCTGTGGCATTATCTGTCCAGCTAGTGGAGCCCGATGCTGGTGTATAAAATACGGGGGACCCCCACTCTTTTTGTCCCCCGTATTTTTTGCACCAGCACCAGGCGCAGAGCCCGGTGCTGGTTTTAAAAATACGGGGGATCGCCTGTCAATTTTCCCCCCGGATTTTTAGAACCAGGACCGGCTCGAAGAGCCCGAGGCTGATTATGCTTTGGAGGGGGGACCCCACGCCATTTCCCCCCGGAAATTTACCATTCCAAAAATTACTTAAATATATAAATAATACTTGTGCCTCCAAAAAAGACAAACCAAGTACCTAATCCCTTCTAATATAAATAGATATGCTATTATCAATAAAAAAAACCACCAAAAAAAAAAAAGTTTTAATTTTTTTTTTTCATTTCACCCACCAAAGTGTGGTGGATTGAAAATGACGAATTTACTGTCTAAAAGCACTGTTGTCGAATTTCCAAACTTCAATTGAATATACTTATGTCGAATTGACGCACTTTTATCATTGCAGAAAAGTCGAATTTTGAAAGTCCGTTTTTTTGACGGAAAGTACTGAATTGCATTGACGAATTTTTTTATTTTTTTTTGGCGAAAAAGTCCCGAAATTCGCCAATTTCGGGAATTCGACCGCAATTGCATATACCCGTATGTCTGTAATTCTGCGATCTCGCAGTGTTGCAGTCATATCACCATGTGCTTTCTGCACTTTCAGAATTTCTTTCATATTTCTTTTTCTAAGATTGTAGTTGCAGCCTTTCAGTCCAGATCTATGTGGCGCAATAGATTTATCAGCATGTCTCTTGGGCCCGGTTATTTGTTCATGTAACTGTAAATACAATCCCCCCCCCCCCCCCCCCCCCTCTGCTTTTCACTTTTAGCTGAAAGGAAGAAGAACGAGAACCTCCGTGTGCTGTGTGTCCCCACCTCTTTCCAGGTAAGCGTCACATTTCTCCATTAATTGGATCTTAATGCTATTTTCTCAAATGTATCTGTTAATAATACAAATTTCCTAGTATTCCTCTCGCGCCTTGGAGATGCACAGGAATATTGGCACTGTTGTGGTTTCCTTAATAGGAAGCTGTGCATCGCAGAATGTTCAGTGGCATATCGCTGCTTATTGTATAAGGACCATTAACTCCCCAAACATTTATGGGGCTGTTTTATTATACGCAATCAGTTATAAAACTTGTGTATGATAAATGGTGCTCCACCCAATCCGCTCCTAACTGTCATGTGTCTGAATAATGACAGTGGGAGCTGATTGGCTCAAGCACCATTTATCATAGTAAGTTTTAAAAAGTTGTTGCGTTTGATAAAACGTGTTGATAAATCGGCCCCGATATATGAAGCATGGAGGTAAGGTACGTTATCGGTGTGGATCCATTTTTCCAATCCTGGCTTGTGAAGTGTGATCTCTCCATTACTCTGCAGACAGATGAAGCTCCTCCCCCATCCTGAGGACTGAGGGGGTCATTCAGACCTGATTGCACGCTAGCTTGTTTCGCTGCCCTGCGAACAGGTCAGAACTGCGCATGCGCGTCGCACAGGTACAAAGCGGATCGTTGCTGTGCGATGGGTTTTACGAAGAATCCATTTGCACAGCCGATCGCAAGGAGATTGACAGAAGGCATTTGTGGGTGGCAACTGACCGTTTTCTGGGAGTGGTTGGAAAAACGCAGGCGTGTCGAAGCGTTTGCAGGGCGGGTGTCTAACGCCAATTCCGGGCCCGGACAGGCTGTAGTGATCGCAGTGGCTTAGTAAGTTCTGGGCAACTCAGAAACTGCACAAATATTTTTTTCGAACCGCCCGGCTGCACATGTGATCGCACACTTTCACAGCTAAAATACACTCCCCTATAGGCGGCGACTATCTGATCGCAGCGCTGCAAAAAATTGCTAGAGAGTGATCAGGTCTGAATGACCCCCTGAGTCCTGATGGGGTCTCATGCATGCCTAGAACCTGAGAATGCTTTGCTTTGAGCTGCTGTGACATCACTGGGCCTGAATTTGTTAACCCATAAAGTTCACTTCTGCAGTTAAAGTTTGCAGACGTTTTGGCTATAGAAGCTACAGAAGGGTTACAGAGCTTGGTGGACAAGCAGTATGAACACACTGGTTATTCTTGTATGTTACTCAGCACAGGAATATACCACTGAGCACAATTATGCAGATTTGGTCCCATCCGTATTGCTGATTCAAATGCTCAAAAGAGCTCCAGTTTCATTTACTCTGTTTACTCTGTTCAATGGAGGACAGAGGCTGTAAGTTATATTTTGGGTTTAGGTGCCTCATAAATTAAAAGCCGCCACATTTTCTTTGTGTTCATGAGTGTTATGCTGGCTGAGAGCACCAGGCTGTTCACGAACCAGCAGTTGTTTTGCCCGACTCAAGGACAGGACGCAATGTTTGTCCTTGAGAAGTTTATATTTTCCCTGGGATTCCTCATACTAAGTAGAACCCAGAATTAAATCTCCGGCAAATGGAAGATTCAGTGCCGGAACAAAGTATTATCTGTAGGTGTCAGACAGCAGAGGGGGACACACGCCGAGTCGTACATGCACTCTTTCTGTCTGCAGATAAAATAGGCCTCATTAGTACTGGCATTTCCACACATCCCATACTGGGATCCATCTGAAACTGGCCTCCGCTGCATCCCGATGCCTCAAACAAGCATAGAAGTCAGGATGCAGTTCCATGAAACACAGCTGTTCCCTACATCCGAATAGTTGCGGCCTGGAATTGCATATTTCACACAACGCTCCATCCTCTCAAGATGCGACTCTGGTGTAGCTGCTGCGGACATGTAGTGCAATGCATGTGCAGGTCCCATTTTCTGTGTTAGACTAATGTGTAACCGAAGTAACTTCATGAGACGCGTCTGTTTCTACAGATGCGTCCGAGTCAGGATCAGTCCCTGGGAAGGGGGCAGATGTGTATTGGGCAACTTACAACATTGCCTTAAAACAGAGGAGGCAGCGAGTTTGGATGCTGAACCAATATCCCTGCCTCAGTGGGGGTTACTAGTTCCTAGTGATCTGATAGGAAAAATAATGTCACATGACTACCTGCATTAGGGGGCGTTACTGTACTTGATATTAGGTGTTGGCCAATGAGTACATTTTCCAGAATAAGCTATTTGGGGTCACGTTACTGCTTATTCTCTGCCAGTACGGGTTTCCTTTGCCAGGGAATGCAGTAATACTGTGTTAAACCAATATTCCTTTGTGCATATATAATCTTGTTTTATACAGATTTCACGCTAATGTCCTTTATTTCCTATGGCTTACAAAAGCAGTCAATCAGAAGCTGCTTTTTAGGTTTGGCAGTACAAATATTGGTTGCGGGTAATAACAAATAAAACTGGGCTTCCATTTTGTTTGGGCTCTCACCCCCTACATGACGTTGACTGAAAAAAATTATCTTTTTAAAAATAAAACAGAACAGTTCTTTCCGAAAAGTGGTCAGGCTCTCCCTCTACCCCACAGGCTCGGCAGCTGATCCTGCGGAATGGACTAACTCTGACTGACTTGGAGAGGCACCCTGAGGTAAGGACAGGGCACCCGGCATAAATAGGGTCTTTTCCCTCAGTGCTTTCCTGGCACGTCTGCTTGTTTTCTGAGCCCCAGGGAAATCTAGGCCTATTTGTTTGTTTCCTGCCTGAGACTGGGGAACACTTACAGTTCCTGCCTGATTCCCTCAAGTAACATTGGTGGCAATTACAAGCAGTTATTCATATAAATAAGATTATTATAAAGTTCTCGGCTCTCCAGTTCTTAAACAGACACAGTCATAATACAGTTTAAGCTCAAATGACATAAAATGTCTTCTTATATTGATGAATTAAATGTATTCTCTGTTCATGCACGTCAGTATGAAGGCAAAGTAATCTTCGGATATCTGGATCTTAAACCTTATTTCCAAGCCCACTGTACTGTATCAGAAGAGGAATATGACAAAGGAACAGGTCAGTGGCGGAACTAGCGAGCGGTGGGCCCAGGTGCGACAAAATGCTTTGGGCCCCCCTCCAAGTCCACCCCCTCACCCCTGGAGAGGATCTGATGAGGGGGACCTGGAGAAATGGATACCTAGCAACAGTGTCGTAACTAGACATTTTAGCACTGTGTGCAAGAAACTGCATCGGAGCCCCACCCCTGCATGCAAAACAGGGGCAGTGCACGCCGTAGGCGTGCGCAAAAATACATAGGGGCGTGGCTTCATGGGGAAGGGGTATGGCCACAAAATAATACCAATTCATAAGACGGTACACAGTAGTCTCCATTATTCAAATTATGCCGCACAGTAATACCACTTCACCAGGTAGAGACCCTTTTACACCTTATGGCGAACAGATTCCCCTTGTTACACATTACGGCAGACAGCGTGCCCTTGTTACACATTACGGCAGACAGCGTGCCCTTGTTACACATTACGGCAGACAGCGTGCCCTTGTTACACATTACGGCAGACAGCGTGCCCTTGTTACACATTACGGCAGACAGCGTGCCCTTGTTACACATTACGGCAGACAGCGTGCCCTTGTTACACATTACGGCAGACAGCGTGCCCCTGTTACACATTACGGCAGACAGCGTGCCCTTGTTACACATTACGGCAGACAGCGTGCCCTTGTTACACATTACGGCAGACAGCGTGCCCTTGTTACACATTACGGCAGACAGCGTGCCCTTGTTACACATTACGGCAGACAGCGTGCCCTTGTTACACATTACGGCAGACAGCGTGCCCTTGTTACACATTACGGCAGACGGCGTGCCCTTGTTACACATTACGGCAGACGGCGTGCCCCCGCTACACATTACGGCAGACGGCGTGCCCCCGCTACACATTACGGCAGACGGCGTGCCCCCGCTACACATTACGGCAGACGGCGTGCCCCCGCTACACATTACGGCAGACGGCGTGCCCCCGTTACACATTACGGCAGACGGCGTGCCCCCGTTACACATTACGGCAGACGGCGTGCCCCCGTTACACATTACGTCAGACGGCGTGCCCCCGTTACACATTACGTCAGACGGCGTGCCCCCGTTACACATTACGTCAGACGGCGTGCCCCCGTTACACATTACGTCAGACGGCGTGCCCCCGTTACACATTACGTCAGACGGCGTGCCCTTTTTGCAAAGAAAGAAAGAATTATACTAACCGTCTCCGCTGGCTCGGGCTCCTTTGTGCAGCTTCTGGCAGAGATCGCGATTCCCGGGCAGGAGATAAGGAGGAGGAGGGAGTCGCAGCAGCGCTGTGTTATTGGTGGAGGCGCTGCTGCTGCTGTCCCAGTCCTTCACCATAGGCTGTCCTCCGCCGCTGTGAATGCTGGGATGCGCTTCACAGCAGCGGAAGACAGCCTATAGTGAAGCAGAGGGACAGCAGCAGCGCCTCAACCAATAAAACAGCGCTGCTGCGGCTCCCATCTCCACCTCCCTCCTTCTTCCCCCCGTGTCCGCTGCGCTCCTCTCCGGGCGGCTGTGTGCTGCGGGCAGCGGTTGCCCACAGCACACAGCGGCATGTAATGAGTCAGTTTGACTCATTACATGCTTTGGGCCCCTGGACAGTGGCGGGCCCCAGTGCAACGCCGCTGTGAATGCTGGGATGCGCTTCACAGCAGCGGAAGACAGCCTATAGTGAAGCAGAGGGACAGCAGCAGCGCCTCAACCAATAAAACAGCGCTGCTGCGGCTCCCATTTCCACCTCCCTCCTTCTTCTTCCCCCCGTGTCCGCTGCACTCCTCTCCGGGCGGCTGTGTGCTGCGGGCAGCGGTTGCCCGCAGCACACAGCGGCATGTAATGAGTCAGTTTGACTCATTACATGCTTTGGGCCCCTGGACAGTGGCGGGCCCCAGTGCAACGCACTGGTTGCACTGGCGGTAGTTCTGCCTCTGGAACAGGTGTCTTTCTTTATGTCCTATAACGAGGGCGGTTTTGTTGTTGTTTTTATATTTTTATATTCGCTTTGCTGAAGTTTCACTATGTTAAGTTAAATTTTCTATGTCAATGCAAGAAAATGTTATCCCAAGGTATACCTAGGCGCTTATGACGTGAGCTGCCATACTAGGCGGCTGCCTATAACAAAGGGAGAGTCACTCCCGTAATACAAATATAAGACGACAGAAAGAAGACTGCGCTCCTGTATAGTATTGTATGTTATTAACCAGAGAGTGAATATAAAATAAGTACTTCAGTTTAATATAGACATATAAAACACATATACATATGTGTTACATATACATATAAAACACACAGATACATATAAAAAATATATACACAAAGAGCAATGATGGTGCAATCTCACAATAATTTTCAAAAAATATCTATATATTACCCAGTTATCATCAGGAACGGGGTCCGTTCCTAGGGAACATCCAGTAACCTTCTTGTCTACATAGTGTGTCCCACATTCCTTTAGTAAACACTATGTGGAGGAAGTCTTTTTATTATGTTTCTATGGTGTTCAAGAAACCTTATTTTAAGTTTTCTCGTAGTGCAGTAACGTATTTGAGGCCGCAATCACATGACTATATACAGACATCTGTTTCCCCCGCACTTATAAAGCCCTTTGTTTTTGATGGAAGCTAAGTGATGTCACTTTTTACTATCTGGTCAGTTTCAGAGTTTATGAAACTAGGGGCGAGGGAATCTTTTAGGGACCTGTTTTTTCGAAAAATAAAAACAGGTTCCAACGGAAGTGAACCTAATAATAGATGGTTGTAATAGAATATAATTTTTCTTAATGCTTTGTTTAATTTTTGGGCGATTGGCCACATTTATTTAAAAGCATTTATTTAAAAGTAGAGTATTTATGTATAGGGGCATAATCAATTACCCGCAGTGTTTACCGCGGAATCAAAGCTCCGGGTTTAACACCTGTAGCTAGTCCACTATTCTGTATTTTCACCTTGCACATATCACTGGTTTATCACTTCCTTATGCCTTCTCCAGATTAATACATCTGCCCCAAACTCCTTTACCTACTTCCACCACAACACACTGTAAATGGGATTGGCAAAGTAGACCTGCATATCCTATTATTATGTCCTATTATTGCAAAGTCCTTTATATGAACAAACAAACTACACTATCCTTATTAATTACAGATTAAACTACAGTAGGAGTCCTTTACAATTAGCCATGATGTCCCCTTATTAACATTTACATTATTACGGCAGGAAAACCTCACTCACATTATGCTGTTAAATCAAGCAAAGTTTTACTGTCCTAAAATCACTGGGCGTATGCGGGAGCTTCTAACGGAACCTGTGATCCCCTCTGATTATATTAGTGATAGGATGGGCTAGGTACGTTTTGGACTTCACAAATGTCGCAGACTTCTCAAGATTTAAGTTCCTGATCTTAGATTTGTCTTACCAATAGTGCCCTTAGGCATGTATCAGATACATTACATTTAGATTGTTTCATCTTTTCTTTAAAGGATTATAGAAGAAGTATTCAAAAAACAAAACAAAAACCTTTTCTTACTGCCATTGGTAAGGCAGGATGAGGCGCAAATATTTCTACTTACGCCCTGTCCCAGTTTGTGTTGGAACTGCATGTTTCATCATGCCAAAGGCAGTCACTCTGCGGTTCCACTGTTTGGCAAAATGCTTGACTTTCTAGGTTTTTAATTCACTGTATATGGGCATAACGGATTGCAAACGTAAAGCTCACTTACAGTATATTTATTAGTATTACCTGGAACTGAATTACATAGTGCAGAGATTATATAAAATGGCCACTGGGTGGCACTGTTGTATTTGTCAGACAGAATTGTACGAAATTATGTGTGGTTTTTAAGTTTAAATTGTGTGTAAAATTAAATATGATCACTACAGAGAAGTTCCTCAACATATAATCTCCTTTTATAAAATTCTGAAGCACCGCATTAAGACAAGGTGTTGTCCTTGGAGGGCAGTGTTCTGCAGTTATGTGACCGGGTTACTGTAATGTCACACTGGTTTCTGTAAATGTGAACCCTATATTGAGGATTTCTTTCTACAAAGGACTATATTCCACTACAGTAGGGCATAGTTATCGACTTTGTAAAAATATTCTCCAGGGATCCTTTCTTCTGAAACGTTCCCGACACTATCATGTGATGTGTATTGAATGTAATTATACAGTGTAGTGCTTTGTAGAATGTTACTGGATGGTAAGGACAGCACCAAATCCGGAAAAAACAGAAGTAGAGTATTTATGTATAGGGGCATAATCAATTACCCGCAGTGTTTACCGCGGAATCAAAGCTCCGGGTTTAACACCTGTAGCTAGTCCACTATTCTGTATTTTCCCCGCGCTAACCCATAGATTCTGAGTGACGTGCTGGAATCCTTGCTGTGTGCGGGGATGCAGGACCTAATTGAATAGGTCCGGACTGACAATAAACAGAATCTCCCCCCATAGACTACAACAGATCTGGGCAAATGTTAATGAAAATGGTATAATTGCCACCCAGATTTGAACTAACATTTCTAGAAGATTTAATCGAGTCTGCCCATGTGCATGTTTTTTTTTTTTTTTTTTTAAAGCGGCAATAATGTAGTTGGTTTTATCTTTTTTAATTAGTGTCACTTAAATATAAAGATCAGAGACACAGGAATCCTGTATGTTGTAACATATCCCCTGTCTATGAAGAACCTCTGGTATAGAGCAGCAGCGGCAGGTAGTGTCATAGTGTAGAGACATACAATGTGGGTACTGTAGATTTCTCTGACGTCCTAGTGGATGCTGGGAACTCCGTAAGGACCATGGGGAATAGACGGGCTCCGCAGGAGACTGGGCACTTTAAAGAAAGATTAGGTACTATATCTGGTGTGCACTGGCTCCTCCCTCTATGCCCCTCCTCCAGACCTCAGTTAGAATCTGTGCCCGGCTCGAGCTGGTTGCACACTAGGGGCTCTCCTGAGCTTCTAGTAAAGAAAGTATTTGT
This sequence comes from Pseudophryne corroboree, assembly GCF_028390025.1. Classification (NCBI taxonomy): domain Eukaryota; kingdom Metazoa; phylum Chordata; class Amphibia; order Anura; family Myobatrachidae; genus Pseudophryne; species Pseudophryne corroboree. Next base: position 1,170,247,446 of record NC_086444.1, read on the forward strand.
TAGGTTTTTTATTTTCAGTGAGATCTGCTGGCAACAGACTCACTGCTACGAGGGACTAAGGGGAGAGAAGCGAACCTACCTGCTGCAGCTAGCTTGGGCTTCTTAGGCTACTGGACACCATTAGCTCCAGAGGGATCGAACACAGGCCAAGCCTCGGTCGTCTGGTCCCGGAGCCGCGCCGCTGTCCCCCTTGCAGAGCCAGAAGCAAGAAGAACATCCTGAAAACCGGCGGCTGAAGACTCCAGTCTTCATTAAGGTAGCGCACAGCACTGCAGCTGTGCGCCATTGCTTCCTATGCACACCACATACTCCGGTCACTGATGGGTGCAGGGCGCTGGGGGGGGGGGCGCCCTGGGCTGCAATTAGAGTACCTTAAATTGGCAAAACAACACATATAGTCTAATAAACTATATATGTGTAAAAATCCCCTGCCATAATATTGATAAAAGAGCGGGAGAAGCCCGCCGAAAAAGGGGCGGGGCTATCTCCCTCAGCACACTGGCGCCATTTCCTCTTCACAGCTCCGCTGGAAGACAGCTCCCCAGGCTCTCCCCTGCAGTTTCCAGGCTCAAAGGGTAAAAAAGAGAGGGGGGGCACTAAATTTAGGCGCTGTATTGTATAGCTGCTATAGGGAAAATCACTTTCTGTAATAGTGTAAATCCCTGTTTATATAGCGCTGTGGTGTGTGCTGGCATACTCTCTCTCTGTCTCCCCAAAGGACTTTGTGGGGTCCTGTCCTCAGTCAGAGCATTCCCTGTGTGTGTGCAGTGTGTCGGTACGGCTGTGTCGACATGTTTGATGAGGAGGCTTATGTGGAGGCGGAGCAGGTGCCGATAAATGTGATGTCACCCCCTGCGGGGTCGACACCAGAGTGGATGGATATGTGGAAGGTATTAACCGACAGTGTCAACTCCTTACATAAAAGGCTGGATGACGTAACAGCTGTGGGACAGCCGGCTTCTCAGCCAGTGCCTGCCCAGGCGTCTCAAAGGCCATCAGGGGCTCAAAAACGCCCGCTACCTCAGATGGCAGACACAGATGTCGACACGGAGTCTGACTCCAGTGTCGACGAGGATGAGACATATACACAATCCACAAGGGGCATCCATTGCATGATTACGGCAATAAAAAATGTGTTGCACATTTCTGACATTAACCCAGGTACCACTAAAAAGGGTATTATGTTTGGGGAGAAAAAGCAACCAGTGGTTTTTCCCCCATCAGATGAGTTGAATGAAGTGTGTGAAGAAGCGTGGGCTTCCCCCGATAAAAAACTAGTGATTTCTAAAAAATTACTGATGGCGTACCCTTTCCCGCCAGAGGACAGGTTACGCTGGGAGACATCCCCGAGGGTGGATAAAGCGCTCACACGCTTGTCAAAAAAGGTGGCGCTGCCGTCTCAGGATACGGCCGCCTTAAAGGAGCCTGCGGATAGAAAGCAGTAGGCTATCCTGAAGTCTGTATATACACACTCAGGTACTATTCTGAGACCTGCTATTGCTTCAGCATGGATGTGCAGTGCTGCAGCAGCGTGGTCTGATTCCCTGTCTGATAACATTGATTCCCTTGACAGGGACACTATATTGCTAACCATAGAGCATATTAAAGATGTAGTCTTATCTATGAGAGATGCACAGAGGGATATTTGCCGGCTGGCATCTAGAATAAATGCAATGTCCATCTCTGCCAGGAGAGTATTATGGACTCGGCAGTGGACAGGTGATGCGGATTCTAAAAGGCACATGGAGGTTTTGCCTTACAAGGGTGAGGAATTGTTTGGGGATGGTCTCTCGGACCTCGTTTCCACAGCAACAGCTGGGAAGTCGACATTTTTACCTCGGGTTCCCTCACAGCCTAAGAAAGCACCGTATTATCAGGTACAGTCCTTTCGGCCTCAGAAAGGCAAGCGGGTTAAAGGCGCGTCCTTTCTGCCCAGAGGCAGGGGTAGAGGGAAAAAGCTGCACCATACAGCCAGTTCCCAAGAACAAAAATCCTCCCCTGCTTCCACTAAATCCACAGCATGACGCTGGGGCTCCACTGGTGGAGCCAGGTGCGGTGGGGGCCCGTCTCCGGAACTTCAGCGACCGGTGGGTTCGCTCACAGGTGGATCCCTGGGTTCTTCAAGTGGTATCTCAGGGATACAAGCTGGAATTCGAGACGTCTCCCCCTCGCCGTTATCTCAAATCGGCCTTGCCAGCCACTCCCCCGGACAGGGAGGTAGTGCTGGCAGCAATTCACAAGCTGTACCTCCAGCAGGTGATAATAAAAGTTCCCCTCCTTCAACAGGGACGGGGTTACTATTCCACAATGTTTGTGGTACCGAAACCAGACGGTTCGGTGAGACCCATTCTAAATTTGAAATCCTTGAACACTTTTATATAAGGAGGTTCAAGTTCAAAATGGAATCGCTCAGGGCGGTTATTGCAAGCCTGGAAGAAGGGGATTACATGGTATCACTGGACATCAAGGATGCTTACCTGCATGTCCCCATTTACCCACCTCACCAGGTGTACCTCCGTTTTGTGGTACAAGACTGCCATTACCAATTCCAGACGTTGCCGTTTGGTCTGTCCACGGCACCGAGGGTATTTACCAAAGTAATGGCCGAAATGATGATACTCCTTCGAAAGAAGGGAGTTATAATTATCCCATACTTGGACGATCTCCTTATAAAGGCGAGGTCCAGGGAGCAGTTGTTGGTCGGAGTAGCACTATCTCAGGAAGTGCTACAACAGCACGGCTGGATTCTGAATATTCCAAAGTCGCAGCTGGTTCCTACGACGCGTCTGCTGTTCCTGGGTATGATTCTGGACACAGAACAGAAGAAGGTGTTTCTCCCGGAGGAGAAGGCCAAGGAGTTGTCATCTCTGGTCAAAGACCTCCTGAAACCAAAACAGGTGTCGGTGCATCACTGCACGCGAGTCCTGGGAAAGATGGTAGCTTCTTACGAGGCAATTCCATTCGGCAGGTTCCATGCAAGGATCTTTCAGTGGGATCTGTTAGACAAGTGGTCCGGATCGCATCCTCAGATGCATCGGCTGATCACCCTGTCCCCGAGGGCCAGGGTGTCTCTGCTGTAGTGGCTGCAGAGTGCTCATCTTCTAGAGGGCCGCAGATTCGGCATACAGGACTGGGTCCTGGTGACCACGGATGCAAGCCTCCGAGGTTGGGGGGCAGTCACTCAGGGAAGAAACTTCCAAGGACAATGGTCGAGTCAGGAGGCTTCCCTACACATAAATATTCTGGAACTAAGGGCCATTTACAATGCCCTAAGTCAGGCAAGACCCTGCTTCAAAACCAGCCGGTGCTGATTCAGTCAGACAAATCACGGCGGTCGCCCATGTAAACCGACAGGGCGGCACAAGAAGCAGGATGGCGATGGCAGAAGCCACAAGGATTCTCCGATGGGCGGAAAATCACGTGATAGCACTGTCAGTAGTGTTTATTCCGGGTGTGGACAACTGGGAAGCAGACTTCCTCAGCAGACACGACCTCCACCCGGGAGAGTGGGGACTTCATCCAGAAGTCTTCCAACTGATTGTAAACCGTTGGGAAAGGCCACAGGTGGACATGATGGCGTCCCGCCTAAACAAAAAGCTAAAAAGATATTGCGCCAGGTCAAGGGACCCTCAGGCGATAGCTGTGGACGCTCTAGTGACACCGTGGGTGTACCAGTCGGTTTATGTGTTCCCTCCTCTTCCTCTCATACCAAAGGTGCTGAGGATAATAAGAAAGAGAGGAGTAAGAACTATACTCATCGTTCCGGACTGGCCAAGAAGGACTTGGTACCCGGAACTGCAAGAAATGATCTCAGAGGACCCTTGGCCTCTACCTCTCAGACAGGACCTGCTACAGCAGGGGCCCTGTCTGTTCCAAGACTTACCGCGGCTGCGTTTGACGGCATGGCGGTTGAACGCCGGATCCTGATGGAAAAGGGCATTCCGGTTGAAGTAATTCCTACGCTAATAAAAGCTAGGAAAGATGTGACAGCAAAGCATTATCACCGCATATGGCGAAAATATGTTGCTTGGTATGAGGCTATGAAGGCCCCCACAGAAGAATTTCAGCTGGGTCGTTTTCTGCACTTCCTACAGTCAGGAGTGACTATGGGACTAAAATTGGGTTCCATTAAAGTCCAGATTTCGGCCCTGTCTATTTTCTTTCAAAAAGAACTGGCTTCACTGCCTGAAGTTCAGACGTTTGTTATGGGAGTGCTGCACATTCAGCCCCCTTTTGTGCCCCCGGTGGCACCTTGGGATCTCAACGTTGTGTTGGATTTCCTAAAATCACATTGGTTTGAGCCACTTCAGACCGTGGAATTAAAATATCTCACGTGGAAAGTGGTCATGCTTTTGGCCTTGGCTTCGGCTAGGCGGGTGTCAGAATTGGCGGCTTTGTCCTGTAAAAGCCCCTATCTGATCTTCCATATGGACAGAGCAGAATTGAGGACGCGTCCCCAATTCCTCCCTAAGGTGGTATCAGCGTTTCATTTGAACCAACCTATTGTGGTGCCTGCGGCTACTCGGGACTTGGAGGCCTCCAAGTTGCTGGACGTAGTCCGGGCCCTGAAAATCTATGTTTCCAGGACGGCTAGAGTCAGAAAGACTGACTCGCTGTTTATCCTGCATGCACCCAACAAGCTGGGTGCTCCTGCTTCTAAGCAAACTATTGCTCGCTGGATCTGCTCCACGATTCAACTTGCACATTCTGCGGCTGGACTGCCGCATCCTAAATCAGTAAAGGCCCATTCCACGAGGAAGGTGGGCTCTTCTTGGGCGGCTGCCCGAGGGGTATCGGCTTTACAGCTTTGCCGAGCTGCTACCTGGTCGGGATCAAACACGTTTGCAAAATTCTACAAGTTTGATACCCTGGCTGAGGAGGACCTTGAGTTTGCTCATTCGATGCTGCAGAGTCATCCGCACTCTCCCGCCCGTTTGGGAGCTTTGGTATAATCCCCATGGTCCTTACGGAGTTCCCAGCATCCACTAGGACGTCAGAGAAAATAAGAATTTACTCACCGGTAATTCTATTTCTCGTAGTCCGTAGTGGATGCTGGGCGCCCATCCCAAGTGCGGATTGTCTGCAATACTTGTATATAGTTATTGCCTAACTAAAGGGTTATTGTTCTGAGCCATCTGTTCAGTGAGGCTCAGTTGTTATTCATACTGTTAACTGGGTATAGTTATCACGAGTTGTACGGTGTGATTGGTGTGGCTGGTATGAGTCTTACCCTGGATTCCAAATCCTTTCCTAGTAATGTCAGCTCTTCTGGGCACAGTTTCCCTAACTGAGGTCTGGAGGAGGGGCATAGAGGGAGGAGCCAGTGCACACCAGATATAGTACCTAATCTTTCTTTAAAGTGCCCAGTCTCCTGCGGAGCCCGTCTATTCCCCATGGTCCTTACGGAGTTCCCAGCATCCACTACGGACTACGAGAAATAGAATTACCGGTGAGTAAATTCTTATTTTATTCTGGTAATTACCTGTATACTGATGCCCCTACATCGTTCTGTTTACCCCATGTGTCCTTTGTACGCAGCTTGATATCGCAATTGATGGAGCAGATGAAGTGGATTCTGATCTCAACCTCATCAAAGGTGGCGGGTAAATTATAGACTCGCACATTTATTTGTACTGTAATAAATTGTTTTGTAATGGACATTTGAGAGGAAAGTATGGAGAGCAATTAGCAACCTTTAAATATATTTAAAAGATGGGGAGGATGTAGCAGATATCATTAATTTGCTTTTAACACACACACACACACACACACACACACACACACACACACACACACTACTTCCTTCACGTGTGGGCATGCTAAAGCATAACTTTTATCATGATATACAGTGCTGATTCCGATTGCACATAGCAGTAACCGTTTTGACGCCATTTGCCATAGTTGTGCCTGTGGCTTTATGCTGGTATCAGCCCTTCCCCTGCAGTACAGCCATACATCTGACATTTGAACCTTAGGAATGTTAGCTACCCACCTGATGAGGTCACCTGGTCGTGGTATGTGGGCCCATGTTTTTTGAGCAAAAATTATGGTGAGAGCCTCAATTTTACTCCATGTTAAATTGCAGAGTTTGTTATGTGTTCTTAGTGCTTAGAGTGTGCACCTGCATTTTCGCTTTTTTTCTTCTTTTTTTTTTTTTCTTCTTTCTGTGTGTCAGTCTATGCAAGGACAGAGACACTCGCTTTGTGCACCTTTGTACCATTGGATGCGCCATTGAAGCTAGTGCAGATTCTCCATCAGAGTAGGGCCTCCAGTGTTAGTGAACAGGCGTCATTGTTTGAAACCAGTTATTCTACACGTCCGCGACCCTCCCATAATGCGCCCATCAGATATTACGGGCCTGATGTAATGAAGTCCAGGTTGGCTGGAGTTGCAGGTTCGCAGCCAAACTCTGACTTTTTTTTTATAGCCGCAATCATGTACAAGGAATGGTTTTTGCCTTGCACTACAGATGCACAGTTAAACATCAGCTATTTAAACTAATATTGGCTTCGTGTCCAACGCCCAATCAGACCCATAGAGGGAATTCAAATATTTGAAAAGTCGGTTGGGTGTCTGTTTGTTTTTCCCTGTCTGTTAGATAGGAAAAAACAGACACCCAACTGACTTCTCAAACAATTGAATATCCCCCATAATGTTTGTCCACAGTCTGTTCGCACAGATAGTACTGTACACTAATGGCACTTAGGTTGTGTATAAGTTCAGCAGTAGTACTACCACATAATGCCGCTTTCAGATCACAATGCTGGGTCGCACCCGGGATTTAGAAACAGGTCTTTGGACCCTTTCACATTGGCTTCCCGACTCGGCAAGGTCGGGTTGCCATTGCCAACGGGGAGCGGAGGTGGTGCTGGGAGATTAGATCACCTTCACGCTGCCTCTGCCTAGACTGTGAGACATTGTCGATACCGGGTTATTTGTATGGTGTGAAAGGGGTATAAGTTAACTATCAATAGATCAGCCAGTATTTAGGGTGGAGGAATAAATATACAGCAGTGATTTGTTGCTGTTCGGTGCTGGATTTTCTGACGGATAATTTGCAGTTGCTGGTGCTGATACCTGTATTCTGCCGATTTGTTTCTCATTTTACTACAACAATTTGTTTCCTTGAGTGAGCTCTCTAGGGCAGCTGTTATTTTATATTATTATCCATTGTAACTAATCGTATCTTTTTTTTTTTTTTTTTTTTTTCAGGGGATGTTTGGCCCAGGAAAAAATTGTTGCTGCTTGTGCCAAATCTTTTATTGTGATCGCAGATTACAGGTAAGAGGGTAATTGTGCTGGGGGAGCCATTGTTATCCCATTACCAAATGTATCTGATATACCGCAAATGTATTTGACTATAAACTTGCTATAAAATGTTCTATTTAAACTAAGTCGAAGGTTATTCATTATTATTATTCCATATTGAGATCACTATTTACTCACCTGTACATTTCATATAATAATGTTCTGTTTTCACATATTGCAATGCTTTTCTCTTAAAAAAAAAAAACCCTGATGCTCTCCGTTAGTGGTCAGTGTTACATTGGAAATGAGTGCAAGCTGTACGCGTTATTCTTGTCACTGTCACTCAATCTAAGAATAGTGACGCTTCCTGTACATTAATTAGCTGAAGTAGACAAGCTATCAGTCTTACTATAATTGGTTAAACAGCGCCACCTTTTCATAATTAAACCCGGACTAAAACCATTATGACTTTAGCCATTAGATGGCAGTAGAGTCACTTTTAACACTTGCAAGTAGGAAAATAAATACAGTCTGGAACTTCAGTTATTAGGTAAGGGGAAGGACACAACATCCATTACTTAATCAATCATGAGTGCTCCTGCATTGCTTACAGGCGAATATAAGCATTTATTTCCATGTATGCGTCTTGCTGTGAGCCTGCCTCCTATGTGTACTAATGGTTTGCTGCTAGTTGTCGTCATCGTCTGCATGCAGTTGCACCAGCCTGTGCTTCTCATATAAGACCTATCTGAAAACAGGTGCCTTTACATTTACATCCAGCTCTGCATAGCCTGCAGTTCTGTCAGGTTGCCTGGACTATTTTGCTAGGTGAGAACGCTCAGTTACAGTCCAGTTATACCTCTTTAGTCATAAGTGCATATGCAATGCAAAACCACAAAATACCCACTGCCCTGAGCCCCGGAGTTTATTGGCCAATTAGTAGTAAGCACCTGCTGGTGAATTTCTGAAATTCTTATTCTAAATACTTAGATTATGTGTTTTAGATGAACAGAACCAGAACAGTAAAGTAACAAATATGTATATACCTGTGAAGCTACTGTAATATTTAAGAATGAAAACTTCCTAAGAACACTCACGCAAGTCTTCAGTTAGTATGATTTATAATTACAGTGACTGCCCAATTTAGTAAGTGCTTTTGTAATCCAAACCAATCCCAGCAGACATATAGAATTATATAGATCAAGTTTTTTTTGGCATGTGACTTGTTTGAGGACACAAAGACAGAACTTTATTAAATTGTAACTAGTATGACCAGAAATGGTCACAATGCTTTATAGAAAAAAAGAAACAATAGTTATCCTTATGCATTGTTTGTCAAAGTAATTTTTTCCTTTGTACAAATTACCTTCTTGTGTGATTATAGGAGAAATTTGGTCTATCCTGCTGATCAATCAGACTTTAATAGGTTTATGGCCTGGACTTAAAAACCCTTATTTCTAAATAGAAAATGTGGGGATGGCTTTCCTTTAAAACTTAAGGGGGGTACATACGAAGAGATCCGTGCTTAATTTCTACGCAATCTGACTAGATTGCTTAGAAATTAAGCACGGATCTTTCCGTGTGTATGCCCCACTCGTCGCTATTGCCGGTACTAGATTGGCACAATCGAGCACATCGCTCATTTCACCGCTGGGTGAAATGAGCGTCCCTGCCGAACCCCCCCCCCCCCCTTCCCCTTCCCCCCTGCTGTGTGCTGAGCAGGGGAGAGATGTGTGCTGAGCGATCTGTGCTAGATCGCTCAGCACACATTTCTCTGACGTCCTAGTGGATGCTGGGGACTCCGTAAGGACCATGGGGAATAGACGGGCTCCGCAGGAGACTGGGCACTCTAAAAGAAAGATTAGGTACTATCTGGTGTGCACTGGCTCCTCCCTCTATGCCCCACCTCCAGACCTCAGTTAGAATCTGTGCCTGGCCAGAGCTGTATGCACCTAGTGGGCTCTCCTGAGCCTGCTAGTAAAGAAAGTAATGTTAGGTTTTTTATTTTCAATGAGATCTGCTGGCAACAGACTCACTGCTACGTGGGACCGAGGTGAGAGAAGCAAACGTACCTGTTCACAGCTAGGTTGCGCTTCTTAGGCTACTGGACACCATTAGCTCCAGAGGGTTCGAACACAGGCAAAGGTCCTCGGTCGTCCGTTCCCGGAGCCGCGCCGCCGTCCCCCTCGCAGAGACAGAAGATCAGAAGTTGGTGATGAAATCGGCGGCTGAAGACTCCTGTCTTCATTAAGGTAGCGCACAGCACCGCAGCTGTGCGCCATTGCTCCCACTGCACACCACACACTCCGGTCACTGTAGGGTGCAGGGCGCTGGTGGGGGGGCGCCCTGGGCAGCAATAAGAATACCTTTGGCATAAAAAAAGACACATAATACAGTCTGTGACTGTATATGTGTGTAAAACCCCCGCCATTTTTTAGTCAGAAACAGCGGGACAGAAGCCCGCCGCTGAGGGGGCGGGGCCTTCTTCCTCAGCACACCAGCGCCATTTCTCTTCACAGCTCCGCTGGAAGGACGCTCCCCAGGCTCTCCTCTGCAGTCTCCTGGCACTAAGAGGGTAAAAAGAGAGGGGGGGCACATAAATTTAGGCAAAAGGTGTATTGATACAGCAGCTATTGGGAAAAATTCACTTCTGGTAGTGTGTATCCCTGTGTATATAGCGCTGTGGTGTGTGCTGGCATATTCTTTCTCTGTCTCCCCATAGACCTTGTGGGGTCCTGTCCTCAGTCAGAGCATTCCCTGTGTGTGTGCTGTGTGTCGGTACGGCTGTGTCGACATTATTGATGAGGAGGGTTACGTGGAGGCGGAGCAAGTGCAGATAAATGTGGTGTCGGTGCCGACACCTGATTGGATGGATATGTGGAAGGTCTTAAATGACAATGTAAACTCATTACATAAGAGATTTGATTTATGTTGCTGCCGGGGGACAGCCGGGCTCTCAACCCGGGCCTGCCCAGGCGCCTCAGAGGCCGTCAGCGTCTCAAAAACGCCCACTATCTCAGTTGGTTGACACAGATGTCGACACGGAGTCCGACTCCAGCGTCGACGAGGAAAAGGCACTATTACAGCCCAAAATGACTAAGGCCATCCGATACATGATTATTGCAATGAAAAATGTATTACACATTTCAGAGGCTGACCCTGTCCCTGACAAGAGGGTAAATATGTTTGGGGAGAGCAGCTAGTGACTTTCCCCCCGTCACATGAATTAAATGAGTTATGTGAAGAAGCGTGGTCTTCCCCTGATAAGAAAGTGGTGATTCCCAAGAGAATACTAATGGCGTACCCTTTCCCGCCAACGGATAGGTTACGCTGGGAATCCACCCCTAGGGTTGACAAGGCCCTGACGCGCTTATCTAAAAGAGTGGCCCTGCCGTCTCAGGATACGGCCGCCCTAAAGGAACCTGCGGATAGGAAGCAGGAAGGTATCTTGAAGTCTGTGTATACACACTCTGGTACTCTACTGAGACCGGCTATTGCTTCAGCTTGGATGTGCAGTGCTGTTGCAGCATGGACAGATACTCTGTCAGAGGGGTTGGATACCCTGGACAGGGATACCGTATTACTAACACTTAGCCATATTAAAGACGTCTTCTTATATATGCGGGATGCCCAGAGGGACATTTGCCTGCTGGGCTCTCGAATAAATGCAATGTCCATTTCTGCCAGGAGGGTCTTATGGACTCGGCAATGGACAGGGGATGCCGACTCAAAAAAACACATGGAGGTTTTGCCTTATAAGGGTGAGGAATTGTTTGGGGACGGTCTCTCGGACCTCGTATCCACAGCGACAGCTGGAAAGTCGTCTTTCTTGCCACAGGTTTCCTCACAGCCTAAGACAGCACCGTATTACCAAATACAGTCCTTTCTCCTTCATCCACTAGGGGCCACTGGAGCGTAGTTACAATGGGGAATAGTAGGCAGTAATTGGGAGTTGGCACTTTAAAAAATTCTAACCCTGTGGCTAGCTCCTCCCCTACTATCTCCCCTCCAAGCCAGTCTTAGTTTAGTGCCCAAGGGAGCTGGTTCACTTGGGTTTAGCTGAAGAAATTTTTTCTTTTTTCTTTATTATTTTATTTTTCTTTTCACACACGCACAGACTGGCAGCTCTGCCACTGCCAGTCTGCACCGTGGGAGCTGCCGGCGGGGTCCCATCGCAGCTGCGTGCGGCTCAGGATGGGCCCCGGCTGAGGGAGACACTGAGCTCTCCTGAGTTGGCGGACACCGCTGCGTGCGGCGCGTGTCTGGACCACTCCATCCAGCAGAAGATTCCGGCAGCATGGCAGCGGTGAGTATCTGCGGCCGGACACCGCTGCGTGCGGTGTGTGTCGGGGCCACCCTCCACCAGTGAAAGGTGAGTGTCTGTATTTCCCCCACTTCCCTCCAGAGTGTTGGGATGAAGGGGTGACAGGGGGGTTTTGAACAATTAATTTTTATTAATGGTGACTAACTGAAGAACACCCTTCCAGCACCCAAACAACCCCCCTAATCCCCCCCCCCCCTCCCCTCGGATTATTAATTATTATTACTCATTTTTATTTAATATTTATTAAAAAAAAAAAGAGTAAAAGTAACAGCGCAGTGCCGCGCTCCCGCTCGCCCGCCAGCCGCCCGCCCTCCTCCCTGCTCGGATCCCCGCCAGCGCGGCTCACAGAGCCGCTACAGGGATCCGGCATAATACACGGCAACTTTGAATTTGGCACCGTCGAGGAGGGGGGCGGGGCTTAGTTCCGCTCTGCGCGCCCGGAAGTAGCGCGCGCTGGGGACCCGTCATTTTCCTGTCTGCAGCAGCGCGGGACGGAGGCCACGCGACCACACAACAAACAGTTACAGTGGGGAAGGGGGGCACTCGGGGGCACTGCAGGTACACTAGTTGTTTATTCAGCCTGTCACTGCACACAGTATCGTGCAGGACAGATCGGGCTGCTGTGGCTACATTCTTTTCCCTACTTCACTCCCCTCCCATTCTGCCTATATCTGTTTTCCTGTGGGGGAAGGGTATCAAGTTTAGGTGCTGCCATGGCCACCAAAGGCTCCAAGGCAACACAAAAGCAGGGTCAGGTTTTAGGTGAGGAGTCACAGCCATCGACTCAGCCCTCCTCAGAACCCCAGAGCGCCCCGACATGGACGACACAACTCACAGAGGTGATGTCCCTGCTGACTGGGGAACTTAAAGCCTCTCGGGAAGATAGAGAGGCGGCCCGGTTCCGACAGCTTGTCCCGGTACCGGCGCCAGAACCTGCATGGGCAGGGTCATTGGCAAAGTCAGTGGAAGGGCTTTCCAGGGCTGTAATCCCTTCCCAAGCCCCGTCCTTTAGCCCCCCTCAACAGGCTGCAAAAAAGAGATTGCTAGCCTCTGTGTTACAGGACTTTGATGATGATATGCCTCAATTAGATGAGGCGGGGTTAGATGTACAGGATATACAGGATGTGGATATCCAGGATACTGACGATCAGGTATATGAGGACTCTGAACCAGTAGCTCAGGGTATAGAGGCTCTTATTACTGCTATTCGCTCAGTCTTACAGGTGGAGGAGACGGAAGACACCTTACGCCCTTCAAGGTTTGGCACCGACCAATACCTGCCGGTGACTTTTCCAGTTTCGGAGGAGCTGGATGCGCTTATAACAACAGCCTGGAAGCATCCAGACGCGAAATTTCAGGTATCAAGAAAAATGTTGTCTTCCTATCCTTTTCCCGCAGGTAGCAGAACGCGCTATGAGACCTCTCCGATCGTGGATCCTTCGGTGTCTCATCTGTCCAAAAAGACGGTCCTGCCTGTTCCGGGGGCAACTTCACTTAAGGAGGCGTCAGATAGGAAGTTGGAGTCTACCTTAAAGAATATTTACTCTGCGGCAGGGGTTTTACATCGCCCGGCGCAGGTAGGTTGTTGGGTCACCAAGGCGATTGAAGCTTGGGCGGAACAATTGTCCTCTGGAATTCGTGACGAATTACCGGCGGATCAATTGATAGAGTTGGCAGAACACATCCGTGAATCAGCCCTTTATCTTTGAGAAGCGTCTAAGGACATAGGTGTTCTCGGAGCTAGAAACAATTGCGGCCCGCAGAGCGCTATGGCTCCGGCATTGGCATGCGGATACGGAATCCAAAAGGGCGGCAGAGGCGTTGCCCTTTACGGGTGAGTTTCTGTTTGGTAAGGATCTGGATGCCTGGATCTCTACGGCCACGGGGGGTAGGTCGGCTTATCTTCCTTCTGTTGCTCCAGCCGCTCGCAGACCATATAGGGGTCCCTCTTTTCGATCCTTTCGTGCCCCTTCCAGGTTTCGAGGACAGGCCAGGGGTGGAGCTTCTACCTTCCGTGGCCATAGAGGTAGAGGCGGCGGCAGGGGTAGAGGTTCCGCAGCCTCAGCCCAGTCAGACGTTAAGTCTTCTGCCACCGCATGACGGGCCTCCCTCCCACCTGGGAGATCACAGGGTGGGAGCTCGGTTGTGGGATTTCAAGGAGGTCTGGATACAGTCCTGCCCAGATGCTTGGGTCCGGGATCTCATCACTTGCGGTTACAAGCTCGTTTTTCAGGAACAACCACCCCAGCGGTTCTTTACCACGGGTTTGCCAGTTTCCGACAACCGGGGAGTTGCCTTACAAACCGCGGTCCAGAAGCTTCTGTCTGCAAGGGTTGTGATCCCTGTTCCCTCGCATCATCGGAAACAGGGCTATTACTCAAGCCTTTTTCTAGTACCGAAGCCGGACGGCTCAGTCAGACCAATCCTGAACTTGAAAGATCTCAATCCGTATTTGAAGGTATTCAAGTTCAAGATGGAGTCCCTCCAGTCTGTTATTGCGGGGTTGGAAAAAGACGAGTTTCTGGCATCCTTAGACATCAAGGACGCATACTTACATGTTCCCATTTGGCCTCCTCATCAGACTTTTCTCCGGTTCGCAATACAGGACGTTCATTTACAGTTCCAGGCCCTTCCTTTCGGTCTCTCTTCTGCTCCCAGAGTGTTCACAAAGGTCATGGCGGTCATGATGGCCCTACTTCGGAAGCAGGGTGTGACGATTGTTCCCTATCTGGACGATCTGCTAATAAAAGCAAGCTCAGCAGAAGGGTTACTTCGGAATATCCGGATGACACAGGACCTTCTGATCCGACACGGGTGGGTCCTGAATTTTCCGAAGTCTCACTTATGCCCCTCACAACGGCTGTTGTTTCTGGGAATGATTCTCGATACAGTCCATCAGAGGGTTTTCCTTCCGCGGGACAAGATACTCTCTCTGCAGACACTGGTAAGATTGGTCCTTCAGCACCGTCGGGTGTCAGTATATCTGTGCATTCGCCTGCTGGGAAAGATGGTAGCAGCGTTCGAAGCTCTTCCGTACGGTCGCTTCCACTCTCGACCGTTTCAGCTGTGTCTTCTAAATCAGTGGTCAGGATCTCATCTGTTCCTTCATCAGCGGGTGACGCTATCTCCAAAGGCACGGTCATCGCTGCTCTGGTGGCTCCAGTCGACCCATCTGTTGGAAGGAAGACGGTTCGGCATATGGGATTGGACTCTCCTCACCACGGACGCCAGTCTGCGAGGCTGGGGGGCAGTGACCCTGGGACATCAGTTTCAGGGGCGCTGGTCAATCCACGAATCCGCTCTCCCCATAAACATTCTCGAACTAAGGGCGGTGTACAACACCCTGCTGCAGGCACATCACCTCCTGCGAGGTCGAGCGGTCAGAGTTCAGTCCGACAACGCCACGGCGGTAGCGTACATCAACCGTCAGGGCGGCACTCGCAGCTGCGCAGCGATGAGGGAAGTCACCAACATCCTTCTCTGGGCGGAGAAGTATGCTCTGTCCTTCTCAGCAATATTCATTCCGGGAGTGGACAATTGGGAAGCCGACTATCTAAGTCGACAGGACATGCACCCGGGAGAGTGGTCGTTACATCCCCAGGTGTTTTGGCAACTAGTACGTCGATGGGGAAAACCACAGATCGACCTCATGGCATCCCGCCTGAACCATCAGTTGCCTCTTTATTACTCTCGGACAAGGGACCCGGCGGCGGCGGCCGTGGATGCCCTCACGGCTCCTTGGAATTTCCGGTTCGTCTACCTCTTTCCTCCTTTCCCGCTGTTGCCGAAGGTTCTGCAACGCATCAAGAGGGAAGACGCTCTGGTTCTCCTAGTGGCTCCGGATTGGCCACGCAGGGTTTGGTACTCCACTCTACATCTGTTGTCGGTGGTTGAGCCTTGGACCCTACCACTACGAGACGACCTTCTACAACAGGGTCCTTTTCTTTATCCAGACTTACGCAGGCTACGTTTGACGGCGTGGCTGTTGAAAAAGCCATCTTGACAAGGAAGGGAATTCCTCGTACAGTTATACCTACTATGCTTCGGGCTAGAAAGTCAGTTACATCTTCTCACTACTACCGCATTTGGAAGGCTTATGTAGCATGGTGTGAACGTCGAGAATTTTCTCCTTCCGTGTATAGCTTAGCCCGTCTTCTCCGTTTTTTGCAGGCGGGTTTTTCAGCAGGCCTAAGACTGGGCTCACTAAAAGTGCAGGTCTCTGCTCTTTCGGTTTACTTCCAGAAAAGGTTAGCCTTGCTGCCTGAGGTTCAGACCTTCTTTCAAGGGGTTCTTCGAATACAGCCTCCCTTCCGTCCTCCGACAGCGCCATGGGATCTCAGTCTTGTCCTGTCTTTTCTGCAGTCTTCATTGTTTGAGCCCCTGGAATCAGTAGAGATAAAATATCTCACCTGGAAGGTGGTTCTTCTCCTGGCGCTGGCTTCAGCTAGAAGGGTGTCGGAACTGGGGGCTCTCTCTTGCAGGTCTCCTTACCTGGTGTTTCATGCGGATAGGGCCGAGCTTCGTACTCATATGTCCTTTCTACCTAAGGTGGTGTCTGATTTTCTCATCAATCAGCCGCTTGTCATCCCGGCCCTCTCGGGGGACTCTCCGGATGCGAGATCATTGGACGTTGTAAGATCGCTCAAGATCTATGTGGATAGGACTTCAGCTATTCGGAAGTCTGATTCCTTATTTGTTCTGTACGACGCTGCCCGCCGTGGTTGGCCGGCCTCTAAGCAAACCTTGTCTCGATGGATTCGGCTGACCATCAGACAAGCTTATTTGGCGGCTTCTCGGGAACCTCCATCTTCCATTTCAGCACACTCCACACGCTCTGTGGGACCTTCGTGGGCGGCTGCCCGGGGGGTCTCTATTACTACTTTATGTCGGGCGGCTACTTGGTCCGGCCGTCATACGTTTGTCAAATTCTACAAGTTTGACACTTTTGCGGCCTCTGCATCTCAGTTTGGCCGAGCGGTTTTGCAGGACTCTCAGCGCTCTCCCACCCGTTCTGGGAGCTCTGGGACGTCCCCATTGTAACTACGCTCCAGTGGCCCCTAGTGGATGAAGGAGAAATCAGGATTTTGGTACTTACCGATAAATCCCTTTCTCCGATTCCACAGGGGCCACTGGACGCCCGCCCAGCGCTGTTCCTCGTTGTTTTTTGCTTAACGGTTTGCGGTTCAATAAATGACCGCTTGTTGAGTTCAGGTTAGCCTGTTTATTGTTAGGTTCTATTCCAGGGTTAGTTTGGGTTATCCTGGTTGACTGGACGTCAATAACCTCCTCTACCTTAAGGTTTTCATTATTACAGCTCTCCTTGGGCACAGTTTTACGTAGACTGGCTTGGAGGGGAGATAGTAGGGGAGGAGCTAGCCACAGGGTTAGAATTTTTTAAAGTGCCAGCTCCCAATTACTGCCTACTATTCCCCATTGTAACTACGCTCCAGTGGCCCCTGTGGAATCGGAGAAAGGGATTTATCGGTAAGTACCAAAATCCTGATTTCGTTCTCAAAAAAGCAAGAGAGTCAGAGGTGCATCCTTTCTTGCCAGAGGCAGGGGTAGAGGAAAGAAGCTGCACCATGCAGCCAGTTCTCAGGCACAAAAGTCCTCCCCTGCTTCCACTAAGTCCACCGCATGACGCTGGGGCTCCACAGGCGGAGCCAGGAGCGGTGGGGGCGCGTCTCCGAAATTTCTGCAACCAGTGGGTTCGCTCACAAGTGGATCCTTGGGCTATACAAGTTGTATCTCAGGGATACAAGCTGGAATTCGAAGTGACGCCCCCCTCACCGTTACCTAAAATCCGCCTTGCCAGCTTCTCCCACGGGGAGGGAGATAGTCCTGACGACTATTCACAAGCTGTACCTCCAGCAAGTGATAATAATGGTATCCCCCCTTCAGCAGGGAAGGGGTTACTATTCCACACTGTTTGTGGTACCGAAACCGGACGGTTTGGTAAGACCCATTCTAAATTTAAAATCCTTGAACATTTACATGAAAAAGTTCAGGTTCAAAATGGAATCGCTCAGAGCGGTCATTGCCAGCCTGGAAGAGGGGGATTTTATGGTATCTCTGGACATCAAGGATGCGTACTTGCATGTCCCCATTTATCCGCCTCACCAGGAGTACCTGAGGTTTGTGGTACAGGACTGTCATTACCAATTCCAGACGTTGCCGTTTGGTCTATCCACGGCACCGAGAGTCTTTACCAAGGTAATGGCGGAGATGATGGTACTTCTCCGGAAGCAAGGAGTTAGTTATCCCGTACTTGGACGATCTCCTCATAAAGGTGAGGTCCAGAGAGCAGTTGTTGGTCAGCGTAGCGCACTCTCAGGAAGTGTTGCTACGGCACGGCTGGATTCTGAATATTCCAAAGTCGCAGCTGATTCCTACGACGCGTCTGCCCTTCCTGGGCATGATTCTGGACACAGAACAGAAGAAGGTATTTCTCCCGGAGGAGAAGGCTCAGGAGTTAGTGACCATGGTCAGGGATCTCCTGAAACCAAAGCAGGTGTCGGTGCATCACTGCACGTGAGTCCTGGGAAAGATGGTAGTGTCACACAAAGCCATTCCTTTCGGCAGGTTCCATGCCAGGATCTTTCAGTGGGATCTGTTGGACAAGTGGTCCGGATCGCATCTTCAGATGCATCGGCTGATCGCCCTGTCCCCGAGGGCCAGGGTGTCTCTTCTGTGGTGGCTGCAGAGTGCTCATCTTCTTGAGGGCCGCAGGTTCGGCATACAGGACTGGGTCCTGGTGACCACGGATGCAAGCCTCCGCGGATGGGGGGCAGTCACTCAGGGAAGAAACTTCCAGGGGCTGTGGTCAAGTCAGGAGACTCGTCTGCACATAAACATACTGGAATTAAGGGCCATATACAACGCCCTGAGTCAAGCGGAGCCCCTGCTTCGAGACCAACCAGTGCTGATTCAGTCAGACAACATCACGGCAGTCGCCCATGTAAACCGACAGGGCGGCACAAGAAGCAGGGTGGCGATGGCGGAAGCCACAAGGATTCTTCGTTGGGCGGAGAATCACGTACAAGCACTGTCAGCAGTGTTCATTCCGGGAGTGGACAACTGGGAAGCAGACTTCCTCAGCAGGCACGACCTCCACCCGGGAGAGTGGGGACTTCATCAAGATGTCTTCGAGCAGATTGCAAATCGGTGGGAACGGCTACAGGTGGACATGATGGCGTCCCGCCTAAACAAAAAGCTAAAAAAATATTGCGCCAGGTCAAGGGACCCTCAGGCGATAGCTGTGGACGCACTGGTAACTCCGTGGGTGTTCCAGTCGGTATATGTGTTTCCTCCTCTTCCTCTCATACACAAGGTACTGAGAATAGTAAGAAAAAGAGGAGTGAGAACAATACTCATTGTTCCGGATTGGCCAAGAAGGACTTGGTACCCAGAACAGAGGACTTCCAGTTGGGTCGTTTTCTGCATTTCCTACAGTCAGGTGTGACTATGGGCCTCAAATTAGGGTCCATAAAGGTTCAGATCAATGCCCTATCCATTTTCTTTCAAAAAGAACTGGCTTCACTGCCTGAGGTTCAGACGTTTGTAAAGGGAGTGCTGCATATTCAGCCTCCTTTTGTGCCACCAGTGGCACCTTGGGATCTTAACGTTGTGTTGGATTTCCTGAAATCCCACTGGTTTGAGCCACTTAAGACCGTGGAGCTAAAATATCTCACGTGGAAAGTGGTCATGCTATTGGCCTTAGCTTCGGCTAGGCGTGTGTCAGAATTGGCGGCTTTGTCATGTAAAAGCCCCTATCTGATCTTCCATATGGACAGGGCAGAATTGAGGACTCGTCCCCAATTTCTCCCTAAGGTGGTATCATCGTTTCATTTGAACCAACCTATTGTGGTGCCTGCGGCTACTAGGGATTTGGAGGATTCCAAGTTGCTGGACGTAGTCCGGGCTTTGAAAATGTATGTTTCCTGAACGGCGGGAGTCAGAAAGTCTGACTCGCTGTTTATTCTATATGCAGCCAACAAGGTTGGCGCTCCTGCTTCGAAGCAGACTATTGCTCGCTGGATCTGTAGCACGATTCAGCTGGCTTACTCTGCGACTGGATTGCCGCATCCAAAATCAGTAAAAGCCCATTCCACAAGGAAGGTGGGCTCTTCTTGGGCGGCTGCCCGAGGGGTCTCGGCTTTACAGCTTTGCCGAGCTGCTACTTGGTCGGGTTCAAACACATTTGCTAAGTTCTACAAGTTTGATACCCTGGCTGAGGAGGACCTTGAGTTTGCTCATTCGGTGCTGCAGAGTCGTCCGCACTCTCCCGCCCGTTTGGGAGCTTTGGTATAATCCCCATGGTCCTTACGGAGTCCCCAGCATCCACTAGGACGTCAGAGAAAATAAGAATTTACTCACCGGTAATTCTATTTCTCGTAGTCCTTAGTGGATGCTGGGCGCCCGTCCCAAGTGCGGACTTCTTCTGCAATACGTGTATATAGTTATTGCTTACTAAAGGGTTATTGTTATGAGCCATCCGTTGATTGAGGTTCAGTTGTTGTTCATACTGTTAACTGGGTATGGTTATCACAAGTTATACGGTGTGATTGGTGTGGCTGGTATGAGTCTTACCCTGGATTCCAAATCCTTTCCTTGTAGTGTCAGCTCTTCCGGGCACAGTTTCCCTAACTGAGGTCTGGAGGAGGGGCATAGAGGGAGGAGCCAGTGCACACCAGATAGTACCTAATCTTTCTTTTAGAGTGCCCAGTCTCCTGCGGAGCCCGTCTATTCCCCATGGTCCTTACGGAGTCCCCAGCATCCACTACGGACTACGAGAAATAGAATTGCCGGTGAGTAAATTCTTATTTTCTCTTATGTCCTAGAGGATGCTGGGGTCCACATTAATACCATGGGGTATATATGGGTCTACTAGGAGCCATGGGCACTTTAAGAGTTTAATAGTGTGGGCTGGCTCCTCCCTCTATTCCCCTCCTACTAGACCCAGTTTAGAACATGTGCCCGGAGGAGCCGGTCACAGCTAGGGGAGCTCCTAGAGCTTCTTTATTTTTATTTTTTATCTAAGAGCAATTTAGGCACAGGGAGGCTGCTGGCAACAGCCTCCTGCTTTGTGGGACTTAGGGGGGGGGGGGGGGGGGAGAGTAGTGTCCAACCCTGAGAGGTTAATGACCACTATCTCCGCTGACAGGACACTGAGCTTCTGAGGGTGATGATCATTAGCCACCCCAGGCGACCACTCACTCCCGCAGCATGCCGCCACCCCCTAACAGAGCCAGAAGATTCCGGTGGTGAGTGTGTCACCGGCAACCCGACAGGCGGGGAGCCGGTGTGAATGGCGGCAACAGGGTGGGAGCGCAGTACTGATACTGCGCTCCGGAAGGCTCAGCGGTACAGCAGGTGCGGTGCTATGAGGGGCACTCTGGGTCAGCGCAAATACCCTTACACTGGTTACTCAGGCTATCAGGGACTCCGGCAAACGCTGCTAGCATAATACCTCAGGCCAGTATAAAATTTCAAATAGTGCGGGAAGACGTGCCATTTATGGGGGCGGAGCTTTTCCTCAGAGCGGATCCAGCAGCTCACCAGCGCCATTTTCTTCCTGCGGATCCACTTCCAGCGATGCTGACAGGGAGCGTTGTCCCTCCACATGACTCCAGCTATTCTGTGCGGTACCAGGGGGTTGTAGAAAAGGGGAAAGCTGCAATTTTACTGTGTAGTCTATTAAGGGTACACAGTCAGCGCCAGGCAATTCTTATATAACTGTCTCTGGGGCGCTGTGTGTGCTGGTTCCAAACTCTATCTCTCTCTGAAGGTGCTTGGGGGAAACTGTGTCTGATATTTTCCTGTGTGTGTTAGTGTGTATGCAAATTCTCACGTAACCATGTCCAGGGACTCTGTGTCTCATGCTGAAGATGAGGTATCTTCTCCAGAGGAATCCATTCCATGTACCCAGCAATGTAATATCATGTCTCAGGCTTCTGAATCTGAGCCACATTGGCTGGTTTCCATTAAGGGAATGTTATCTCAGATTTCTACTAGGGTAGCCCATACTGAGACTGAAACTCAGGTTTTAAGGAAGTCTATGGAAGATTGGTCGGGTTCTGTTCCTTTTACTTCAGAATCCCCTAGCATATACCCAAAGAAACGTGCACTTGCCCAGATTATGCAAGCCGACACGGATACCGACTCTGACACGGCAGACGGTGATGGGGATGTGCTGAGGGGGGTGGCATCCCTTGCAAAGGGGGTGCAGCTCATGATTGAGGCCATCAGGAATGTGTTACACATTACTGACACACCACCTGAGCAGGTTGAGGAGGCTTTCTTCAGAGACAATAAGAAACCCTTGCTAACCTTCCCTGCGTCTAAAGAATTAAACACACTATTTGAAAAGTCCTGGGAAACCCCGGAGAAAAAATTCCAGATCCCAAAAAGGGTTCTAGTTGCTTTTCCCTTCCCTGAGGAGGATAGGACAAAATGGGGAAAACCCACCCATAGTTGACGCATCTCTCTGCAGACTGTCTAAAAAGGTGGATTTACCTGTACCTTGATCTACCGCGTTAAAAGAACTGGCTGATGGTAAGATTGACACTACGCTCAAATCCATATACACTGCTTCAGGGGTGGTGTTAAGGCCCACTATTGCCTGTGCATGGATCCATAGTAAAGTGGTCAGGCACATTACTAGAGGACTTAGATACGATGGATAGAAGTGACATTGAACTGTTTTTACGGGTTTCATGGTGGAGTCCATGAAGGACCTGGGTACTCTGAATGCAAGGATATCTTCCATGGCTGTCTCAGCACGCAGGGGACTCTGGCTACACCAATGGTCAGCAGACACGGAATCCAAGAGAAGTGTGGAGAACCTACCCTTCAAAGGTCCGGCTCTATTTGGGGAAGCGTTAGATGTGTGGATTTCCACGGCAACCGCGGGTAAGTCAACTTTTGTTCCCTCAACTGCTCTTTCTATGAAGAAACCCTTTTCTTCATCAACATTGCAGTCCTTTCGGACCACAAAGACAAAAAAGTCCAAACCTCCTACCACCTTCTTTAGAGGTGGTCGGGCAAAATCAAAGAAGCCTGCGCCTGCGGGTTCCCAGGACCAGAAGCCTGCGCCTGGTTCCTCAAAATCCTCAGCATGACGGTGGACCGCACAGCCTGGAGAACGGGCTGGTGGGTGTGAGATTCAGACGTTTCAGCCATGTCTGGGTGTCATCCAGCCTGGATACAGGATATTGTGTCCCAGGGGTACAGACTGGAGTTTCAAGAACTCCCGCCTCACCGATTCTTCAAATCAGGTTTGCCAGCTTTACTGACAGAAAGGGCTATCCTACAGGAAGCCATCCAAAAATTGGAAAAGTCAGAGGTTATTGTTCCAGTTCCACCTCATATGCAACACATGGGTTACTATTCAAACCTTTTCGTGGTACCGAAACCGGATGGTTCGGTCAGACCGATTTTGAACTTGAAATCGTTAAACCCTTATCTGAGGTAGTTTAAATTCAAAATGGAGTCTCTGAGAGCAGTGATCTCAGGTCTGGAGGAGGGAGAGTTTCTGGTATCCCTAGATATCAAGGATGCATACCTCCACATTCAGATTTGGCCGCCACATCAGGCTTATCTCAGATTTGCACTGTTGGTCAGTCACTGTCCGTTCCAGGCACTGCCATTCGTTCTCTCCACGGCACCGAGGGTGTTCTCCAAGGTGATGGCAGAGTTGATGGTTCTTCTCCGCAGACAGGGAGTGAACATAATTCCATATCTGGACGATCTGCTGATTAAGGCGTGGTCCAGGGAGAGGTTGTTGCGGTCCATCATGCTCTTGACACAGCTGCTCAGGAAGCACGGTTGGATCCTGAACCTTCCGAAGTCTCATCTGGAGCCGACAAGGCGGCTGTCTTTCCTGGGAATGATCCTCGACACGGAAGTGCAGAGGGTGTTTCTACCGGTGGAGAAAGCGTTGGTGATACAATTAATGGTCCGGGATGTCTTGAAGCCTACCTGGGTATCGGTTAACCAGGGCATTCGCCTTCTGGGGAAGATGGTTGCCTCCTACGAGGCTCTACAGTACGGAAGATTTCATGCTCGGTCCTTCCAACTGGATCTCCTAGACAAGTGGTCGGGATATCACCTACACATGCACCAGAGGATACGTCTGTCGCCGAAAGCAAGGATTTCACTCCTCTGGTGGCTGCAAATGCCTCACCTTCTGGAGGGCCGCAGGTTCGGGGTTCAGAACTGGATCCTTCTAACCACGGATGCAAGTCTCAGGGGTTGGGGCGCAGTCACTCTTCCAAAGAAGGTGGTCAAGTCTGGAATCCATTCTTCCAATAAACATTCTGGAACTGAGAGCCGTATACAACGGTCTTCTCCAAGCGGCACATCTTCTGCAAAATCAGGCCATTCAAGTACAGTCGGACAATGTGACGACGGTGGCCTACATAAACCGACAGGGAGGAGCGAAGAGCAGGGCTGCTATGTCAGAGGTAACAAGAATCCTCCTCTGGGCAGAAAAGCCCGCAGTGGCGCTGTCGGCAATCTTCCTTACAGGAGTGGACAACTTGGAAGTAGACTTCCTCAGTAGGCACGATTTCCATCCAGGAGAATGTGACCAGTCTTTGTGGCGTGCCTCAAATATACATGATGGCTTCTCGTCTCAGCAAGAAACTTCGGAGGTACTGTTCCAGGTCGAGAGACCCACAAGCAGTGGCGGTGGATGCCCTGGTAACACCGTGGGTATTCAAGTCAGTGTATGTGTTCCCTCCACTTCCTCTCATTCCAAGAATTCTAAAACTCTTAAAGAGAACAAGGGTTCAGGCAATTCTCATTGCTCCGGACTGGCCAAGGAGAGCTTGGTACGTGGATCTTCTGGACTTACTGCTGGAAGATCAGAGGCCTCTTCCTCTTCGCGAGGATCTCCTGCAACAGGGGCCGTTCGCTTATCAAGACTTACCGCGGCTACGTTTGACGGCATGGAGGTTAAACGCCAGATCTTAGCCCAGAAGGGTATTCCGAGCAAGGTTATTCCTACCTATACAGGCTAGGAAAGGAGTAACGTCTAAACATTATCATCGCATTTGGAAAAAATGTGTCTTGGTGTGAGTCCAAGAAGTTTCGGTTTCTCCTCTTCTACAAGCAGGTGTGGATATGGGCCTGCTTTTGGGATCCATAAAGGTCCAGATTTCGGCTTTATCCATTTTTTTCCAGAAACAATTGGCTGCCCTCCCTGAGGTTTCGACTTTTTTGAAAGGGGTTCTGCACATCCAGCCTTCCTTTGTGGCGCCGACGGCACCCTGGGATCTTAACGTGGTGTTGCATTTCCTGCAATCAGATTGGTTTGAGCCTTTACAGGAGGCTGATATCAAGTTTCTCGCTGTCCCATTGTTGGCCTTAGCTTCTGCTCGACGTGTGTCGGAATTGGGGGCTTTGTCCTGTAAAAGCCCCTGCTTAATCTTCCTTGAAAATAGGGCTGAGCTCAGGACGCGTCAGCAGTTCCTTCCAAAGGCTGTGTCGGCTTTTCATATCAAGCAACCTATTGTGGTGCCAATGGAAATGGGTTTGAGTGTATTACAACCAGGCGCTAAAGCTGCTGATTAAGTACAATTCTCAGAAGTTTCACCTTACTTCTAAAACAATAATGCAGTACAAAGAAATGAGAAAATATACATATTAGTCAAGCGCTAAGAGCAATACTTCCCTTGTTTTGGGATGAGTATAAACCAATGTTTCTCCTCTTGAATGGGTGATGTTCTCAATATAATTCACCAGATTTTGTGAAGAAACATGGAACAAAGAAAATGGAACAAATATAGTGTAGTATGTCAACCACACAACAACAGTAAGTCCCAAACACTTTTTATCCGGTGTCCCCAAGGTTCAATTGATATATGGAATGAGAAGTCCTAGAGGGCGTACCGTACTCACACAGTAGATGAGGAAGGATCCAGCAGGATTGAAACGCGTCGGCCTAATACAGAGGGGACCATCTGCACATCCACCTTTTTGGTTCGATCTACCTGGGTAGTGGTGAGTGGGCAGTCCGGAACGCCCGTCTCTATTTTTCCATCTACACACCTATGGTTTTCCCTGGTGCTGTGCAGGAGTACCTCCATTTTATATGTTTTATGGACTGTTTTTGTCTTTTTAATAAAATTGTTACCCCTTTTTCATAAATGTGGATTGGATTGGAATTTTTTTCATCGGGAAACACATCCAATGTAAAGATACCTTGATGCGAGAGTAGTAGCTCCTGCAATTGTGAGTGGGGTACGCTATCCTGATTTATTCGTTAAGGGGGATTAAAGATACCTTGATATGTTTGTCATCATCCTCTGAAGTGTGAGTTTGGGTATGCACCTATACTCCTAGAATTCATCAGTGAGAGGGTGGGATCCAAACTATAAAGATACCTTGATGGGTCCATGGTGGCTATCTACTGTGTGAGTACGGTACGCCCTCTAGGACTTCTCATTCCGTATATCATTTGAACTAAGGGGACACCGGATAAAAAGTGTTTGGGACTTACTGTTGTTGTGTGGTTGACATACTACACTATATTTGTTCCATTTTCTTTGTTCCATGTTTCTTCACAAAATCTGGTGAATTATATTGAGAACATCACCCATTCAAGAGGAGAAACATTGGTTTATACTCATCCCAAAACAAGGGAAGTATTGCTCTTAGCGCTTGACTAATATGTATATTGTGGTGCCAGTAGCTTCAGTCTCTTCAATTAAATCAAAGTCCTTGGATGTTGTGAGGTCTTTTGAAGTTCTATGTGAAGAGGACTGCTCGTCACAGGAAATCGGACTCTGTTTGTCCTTTTTGATCCCAAGAAAATTGGGTGTCATGCTTCTAAGCAGACAATTTCTCGCTGGCTCAGGTTCACTATTCAGCATGCATATTCTACGGCAGGATTTCTGTGTCCAAGATCTGTTAAGGCCCACTCTACTCGTAAGGTGGGTTCTTCCTGGGCGGCTGCCCGAGGGGTCTCGGCTTTACAACTTTGCCGAGCGGCTACTTGGTCAGGGTCGAACACATTTGCTAAGTTCTACAAGTTCGATAGTTTGGCCTCTTAGGACCTAAAGTTTGGTCAATCAGTTCTGCAGGAGCCTCCGCGCTCTCCCTCCCGTATTGGGAGCTTTGGCACTAATATGGACCCCAGCATCCTCTAGGACAGAGGTTCTCAAACTCGGTCCTCGGGGGCACACACAGTGCATGTTTTGCAGGTAACCCAGCAGGTGCACAGGTGTATTAATTACTCACTGACACATTTTAAAAGGTCCACAGGTGGAGCTAATTATTTCACTTGCGATTCTGTGAGGAGACCTGCAAAACATGCAGTGTGTGTGCCCCCGAGGACCGAGTTTGAGAACCTCTGCTCTAGGACGTAAGAGAAAATAGGATTTTAATTACCTACCGGTAAATCCTTTTCTCGTAGTCCGTAGAGGATGCTGGACGCCTGCCCAGTGCTTCGTTATCCTGCAGTGGTTACTTGGTTCAGTACTGCTTTGTTCTTAGTTACGTACTGCGTTGTTACTTGGTTCAGTAATGTTATTCAGCTTTTGCTGAGTTTTCAAGCTAGTTAGCTTGGTTTGCCTTGTTTGTGTGAGCTGGTGTGAATCTCGCCACTATCTGTGTAAAATCCCTCTCTCGAAGTTGTTTGTCTCTTCGGGTACTGGGTCTGATAGGAGGGGCATAGAGGGAGGAGCCAGCCCACACTATTAAACTCTTAAAGTGCCAACGGCTCCTAGTGGACTTGTCTATACCTCATGGTACTAATGTGGACGCCAGCATCCTCTACGGACTACGAGAAAAAGGATTTACCTAAAGGTAATTAAAATCCTATTTTCTCCCCTTGTGCACTGGCTTTAGAGGTACTTGAAGTTTTAAGCCTTTAAATAACATCCTGTTGCCAATGGCTGTGAACATATGTCCGGTGTCCGTATTCTACAATATGATTGGTTGATGTGGGTTCCAGTCTAGAGCCGTTACTATGTCTAGTATAGAAGGAGATGACTTTTATCCTTATTTACCTTTTATGTGTAGATATTTTCAGGTCTCCACCGATATTCTTGTTTGTAATCTCTACATGTTACCGGCTCTGTACAGGAAGGATTCCAAGAATTTTGGTGACCAGTGGAAAAAAGGGATTCCAATAGAAGTTATACCAATGGCCTATGTTCCCGTGACCAGGGCGATAGAGAAACGGTTTGGGGGTGCTGCTGAGCTGAGGATGGCTATTAGTAAAGCGGTAAGATACCATGGATGTTGCAGGAACACTTAATGAATGGGATGAATAAAAGGGTAAATATTAGCTCTTTACACGTAGTAGCTATTATCTCAGATGACTACTTGCTGCCTATGAGGAGCAACCAGGCGGTCCGCTGCCATTTTTTAAATCGGTGCGGCATGCCCCCTTTTGGCCCGCCACACCCACGAAACACCACTGTCAGTCATCTTCAAGGATGCAGCCACAAGGAGAAGGGTCCCACACTGCGGCCACTGCACGTGTGCAGACCAGATGAACGCGGCTGCTGCGTGCAGATGTGCAGCTGCGGCCAGTTCTGAATCAACCTCATAATTAGAACCCCCTGTTCTCACCAGGCCATTATATGTTTAGCATGACTCACTTATTCCTAGTCATGTTTCCTGTAAGTTTGTTTCCTGTGGTCCTAGATCCTTTGATATGGGCAACTTCTCCACTGTATCTTTTTTATTTTCATATATACTATCATGGTATGTTATATTGTTTTGTTTTTTTTACCAGTTGATCCAGCGTTTAATATATTTTCCCTTTTATTACAGGGCCCAGTGGTGACAGATAATGGGAATTTTTTACTTGACTGGAAGTTTGAGAAAGTTTATGACTGGAAAGATATTAATACAGCCATCAAAATGATTCCAGGTAATGCAAATCTGTAAGCAATCTCTATCTTGTATGTCGCATCTCTGTCCAGCAGGTGGCAGTGGCGCACAATCGATGAGTAGGTTTTGATCGTTTTGTGGAGAGGAAGTTTTGCAAAAGCCGCCACCAGAGGTCTTTGTGTGTGTTTGGAACGTGAACTGAACACTACTTACTTTTGTATCATTTTGCTCCACAGCCTGAAACTGAACATATGAAAGGCCTGATTCGGGTCCGCACACGGTGCTAACGTGCACGCAGTTGAAAGAATGTCTTTTTTTTGCGTGTTGGGGAATTTTTCAAAAGTTGTGCGGGTCTTGTAATACTGCGTGTACGCATAAAGGCATTGCGACTGAGTCTAACGATATCGGAAATGTTGTGGGGAAAGTGATTGCCAATGACTGGGATGTACAAATGCACAAAAGAATGGTCCGTTTGTTTGGCGAGTTGTGGGAGAGACGCAAGCGTGTCGGTAAATGTGGTTGCGTAAACAGGCGCTTGGCTTTTCATCTGGGAATCCTTACTTTGACAGAGAAACTGCACCTGCTCCCGTCTAATGTTGCACCTTTCAGTATTACAGCATGCACAGGTGCTGACAGTAGTTACAGTGATGTGCGGTGAGATCAGTGGCTGGTGAGATAATGGCTACTAAACACCCCTTCCCCTGGTAAAAAAAAAAGCGTAGAGTCTCCCTTATACCACTAAAACCAGCACTGAACCAGCCTGGGGGATAATGTCATAGCAGGGGGAACACACCGTGTGGGGTCCCCCTGACATCACATTTAACAACCCCCAAACCAGTCAGCCCAGGGCTGGAATTCCTCAGAAAGCGAGTACCCCAAAGAATAAAAATGGCACCTGTAGCCCTCCTGTAAAAAAAAAATCTTTAAATTAACACAAAACACGTTTTTATTTTTTTGTTATTGTACAAGGTCTTCACCTGGGGGGCAGCAGCCTTTAAGCTCTCTTTCATGGCCGCTGCCTCCCCAGGGCTTCTGGCGTCTTTCTGCGTTTTCACCTGTGGCGCGGCGGCCTTTTTAAGCTCTTTTTCATGGCCGCCACCTCCCCAGGGCTTCCCGTGTCTTCACCTTGGGGGGCTGCTGTCGCCTCCCCAGGGCTTCCGGCGTCTTTACCTGGTGGGCGGTGTCCTTTAACCTCTTTTTCATGGCCGCCGCCTCCCCAGGTCTACTGGCGTCTCCACCTGGTGGGCGACGCCCTTTAAGCTCTTTTTCATGGCTGCCGCCCATCCAGGACGTCCATTGGATCTTCTCTCTTCGGGAGCTCTTCATTACCTCCTCCGCTGCCGGACTGACAACCGCTCCCTGGCGCTTGACTTATATAAGTCAGCCAGAGAGGACGATGATGCAGCAAGCCGTGATTGGCTTGAGGTGGCCATCTTGAATTTCAAAATGACGCTGAAATTTGTACCGCTTCCAAAGTCTGCAGAATGACAGACAGGGATCACGGATCCCTGCCTGACGCTAACGCCAGCACCTCCGCTGCATCACACCGCCTCTGACACCAGCACCTCTGCCACGTGCCCCCCGCTGACGTCTGCTACCCACCCAGTGATGAGAGCGGATCCAGTGACGGATCCGCTGGCCAGTCACATCTTCGTAACTGACAGGGGCATGCTTTCATGGGTTGAAAGCACGTCCGTGTGTCAATGAGGCACATCTAGAAGTGCCACTTTACTATGGATTTTTAATGGGCTTTTACAGCCCGCTGCATGACCCTGCCCCCTTCTTCGGCCCCTTTCCCTTTTGACAGCGGGAGGCACCACTAGCGGTGCCTCCCAAACCCAAATTAATTGCAATAATATAAAAGAGATAATTATGACACAGAATGCGTCTTAAGTATCTAGTTTGTATTTTAATCATTAGTGACAGGGGAGGCACTGCCTTTCCTGACTGCACGTCCCTGAATAGTTATCTCAGTCCTTACACTTTCTGCCGCACAGATGTACACAGGGAAAGGAGTTTGTAGTAACAGTTGCAGAAACGTACTGACGGCGACCACCGGTACATGGCGCTCACTGTGCTTCTGCATCCACCTCTGAATAAGGCCCAGTGAGATTAGTGATTACGTTGTATGATTTCTGCGCTACAGTGGTTGCATGATCTCGCTGGCCCCTCTTTGACAAGATACATCTTCATCCATTTTTTTTGTTCTTGCTGTTTGTTGGCAGACTGACAAGTTTGCACTTTTGTTTCCTTTTGTTTTGCAAAATGTATTTCTATTACTAGGTGCTTTCTGAAGAAAGTATTAATTGCTTGCATCAATCCCTGCCGCAGTGCAGCTTATGCTGGGCATACACTGTCATACCGACAGGCATTTTATCCGACTTGCTGAAACCCATCAGATATTGTGGCCATACAGTGGGGCAGATATATTAAGCCTGGAGAAGTGATAAAGCGGTGATAAGTGCAAGCTGATAACGCACCAGCCAATCAGTATATCGGCTCCAATATATCATTTGACAGTTATAAGCTGATTGGCTGGTGCGTTATCACCTTCCAGTTATCAGTGCTTTATCACTTCTTTATGCCTTCTCCAGGCTTAATACATCTGCCCCACTATGAGAGATGTCTCAGTATATGGCCGCACAAGATCTGTTCCTCCCCTGGGGAGGGAACCTTTCTTTCCCTGTTCCTCCCCTGTAATGGAAGAGGGGTATACGTCGGACACACCATCGCATACACTGCCCAATTCGGCCAACCAATTATCTAATCTATCGGACACGTGCATGTCTGACAGACCAATGATTACTGATCTGTTGCGTCAATACACTGTCTAATCGTCCCAATCAGATGTTTATCAGCTGATCAGGACGATTAATTAGACAGTGAATGCCCAGACTTAAGTCTATACTCTCTACCACGCAATCTTCTGGTGCAGAGCAACTAGGTCTCTGATCGCACAAACTTTGAGTAGTGTTTATTTTGCTAAATATTTAAAGACAAAATGACACCGTTTGGAACTTATCAGCTTGGCTCAATACTTGGAATACTTTGAATATTTATGTTAATTTTTATTCGCAACAGAATCCGATACACAGAGAAAGTGCAAATCAAAATTATGAACTACAAATAGGTACATTGAAAACAAAACCAAGACTAATCAAGTAGTACATTCATGCAATGTAGCCTCTACTGAGCCTCTGGGACTCACAGGAATTATATTGAAATTTATTGATAATATTTTATTTAGATTTTTTTACACTCTTGTTCAGTATTAAAAAAAAATTACTCTGCACATGGTTCATTGCAACCTGTGTCGTCATAGACTGAGATCAGCTGTATAAATGGCGGCACTTCCTGCTTAGCCCTAGTTCCTGATCTAAGGAGCGACCCACAGATGTGTCCCCATACATTACTGATGCAGTCGCACCAAACAGACCCTCTCTGTGCACCATATCCTGTGTGGGTTTTCTAGCACGGGGGGGGGTAGTTCCCCCAAAAAATGCATCTTCGTCTAAATGCGATACCACTAGTACACACTGGGAAACTTTTAATTTGATACACGACCCTTGTATATTTGTGTGCGATTGAGTATGAATCTGTATACAAATTGCTATGATGCAGCGGGCGTGGCTTCTTTCCATGCCAAGTTTCATTTTAGTAACGTCTACAAACTCAGTCACACACTGATATACAAGTGAAAATCTGGAATTGATGGGTACCAACTGCGCAAACCCCTTCTGCAGCCCTATGATCTTACGATCAGATCACCCTGTACCTGAAACTTAAAAATATGAATAGATGGGGTGCAATATCACAAAAAAGGTGCTAGAAGTTCCATGGATAACTTGGAAAAAAACGTAAAAACAATTTAATGTACACCATAAAACAATGTAAACACAATCCTTCAAAAAGCACAAAAGTGTACTGTCTGTAGTGAAGAATGCTGGCAAGTCCAAAAAGACAATTGAAAAGTTCATACATAGACTGTGGGGTGATCTTACACCGTAATAGGAAAAGGAGCTGCTGGTGTTATAGTGCTGGGTGCCTTTCCGGATAAGCACTCCAGCTAGGCTCCTGAGCTTAATGGCCGGAAAAGGAAAATCCCCCTCAGTCCTGGGTCACTGCTACCGACGCGTTTCGAGTCCTATGGCTCTTCCTCAAGGCAAGTGCACTTGCCTTGAGGAAGGGGAGGGGGGTTTTCCTTTTCCGCCCATTAAGCTCAGGAGCCTAGCTGGAGTGCTTATCCGGAAAGGCACCCAGCACTATAACACCAGCAGCTCCTTTTCTTATTGCCGGGTAAGATCACCCACAGTCTATGTATGAACTTTTTAGTTGTCTTTTTTGACTTGGCAGCATTCTTCCCTACAATACACTTTTGTGCTTTTTGAAGGATTGTGTTTACAATGTTTTATTGTGTACATGAAATTGTTTTTTTACGTTTTTTTTCAAGTTATCCATGGAACTCCTAGCGCCTTTTTTG
This sequence comes from Pseudophryne corroboree, assembly GCF_028390025.1. Lineage (NCBI taxonomy): Eukaryota > Metazoa > Chordata > Amphibia > Anura > Myobatrachidae > Pseudophryne > Pseudophryne corroboree. Next base: position 1,170,280,343 of record NC_086444.1, read on the forward strand.
GGCTATTGCACCCCATCTATTCACTTATATACAAGTGTTGCATACCAAAGTAATCAGTACAGTCTCCTGGTGCGCCCTCGTTGCATCGCATTATGATTTAAGATGCATATATGGGTAAAAAGACGCAAAAAAGACGCTCCGTGTTAGCAGAGTCAAACAGGCTTACTCGCGCCAGGTGTCGTGTCATATGGCGTATTGAGGCTTGATGTATAAGGACACATCTGTAATGTTATTCCATTACCTCAAATTACAGCCTGGAAAAAAATGTTTGGACCATTTCGTTTTAAAAATGAGCTTGTATTTAGAAACTTTAATATAAAACTGAATTTTGAGGTAATGGGCAGAAGTATTAACCTGGAAAAAGGATAAAGAAGTGATAAACCGGTGATAAGTGCAAGGTGATAACGCACCAGCCAATCATTACGGATTTGAAAAATGACAGTTAGGAGCTGATTGGCTGGTGCATTATCACCTTCCACTTATCACTGCTTTATCACTTCTCCAGGCTTAATACATCTGCCCCAATATCTCAAAATCTGAATAAATAATAACTGAATCACCCTTACTTCTGTAGGTTTAATTTAACCATTTCATGGAGAGAGAATTATTTATGGCTGTAAAATTGACTTATATCAATTTTATTAACCGTGATATTGAGATTATGTAATAATTTAATGTAACACATAGTTTCCTTGCTTTATATGCAAATAAATTGAGGCTTGCCCATACATTAATACTGTTTTCATTCAAAGAACACTGATCGTTTAGAGAACCCTAATATGAATACTATATTGCAAATAATAATGATTTTCCTATATTAGCAAAGTAGAGCACTTCAACTGATTAATAACGCCAACATCTTGTACCTGTATTGACTTTAATATTTTAGACTTTATGGGGGCTATTCAGAGTTGATTGCTGTGGCCCGAAAATCGCGAAAGGGCGATTTTTGGAACACTGCGCACCCACAGTGGCCGCAGTTCGCATACGTGGGCTTTCATTATGTAACCACATCCCGGAAGGCGGCAGGTGCATGGGGGGGCAGTGACACAGCATTGGGGGTGCAGGATATGCAGGCGTGTTATGGTCGTTTTCGGGGCTTGCCGATGATGTTGCCTGCATTTCCTGCGATCGGACGGAAACATGGTGTCAGTGCACCTTCCTATGCACAGATGTCAACCTATATTTGATTTTTTTTTGAGATGCAATCGTAATTGAATTGGAATTGCATCGCTGGGCTGCAGCACACATGCTGGGCAGCCCAAAAACGGCAACCAACTCTGAATAACCCCTTATATCCATATTTTCATGGAATTGCCCATGTTTCATAAATACTGCACAGCTATTCCTCCTGGGACCTGTAGTGCAAATTCGGCTTTGTGATTGATCTAAGATAGTTGCATTTGTTTATTGACTTTTTATGCACACGTGTGGGAAAGTACTAGTCCTAATCAGGCTTGCAGCAATTTGGGTCATGTGAAATGTTGCTGCTTCTAATGTGTGGTGTAAGCCGGGTCTCCGCACTTGGGATTGCCAGACTACAACGCCTAGTATTCCATCCCCATCTTCCAGCTGTCACTTATCCAGCACAGGAAATGACAGAAGCTGATTAGGGGCGTTGTATCAAACCTCAGCGAGAAATAAAGTACCAGCCAACCGCCTCCTAGCTGTAATTTTTCAAACACAGGCTGTAACATGGCAGTTAAGAGCTGATTCGTCAGTACTCCATCTCTGTCCATTTTATCTCTCTCCAAGGTTTGGTACATCTCATCTTAAGTCTGAGATGTACCAGTCAGACTACCAGGCTCTTGGGAGGATGCTCTTTGGCAGAGACTTGGCTTTACTATGTACCCTGTACTGTGGAAGTATTGACCCATTTTGTGGAATCTCTGGCTTGGAAAGCACAGATCACTTGCCAGCATGTTCCTCTCCTAGCAAGTCCGTCTCTCTGACAATGTAACTGTGCAAATCTTGTACTACTGTATATGAACGCTTGCTAAGAACCTGTCCTGCAAGGATTATCTTCCCTTTATAAAATGCATCCTCCACATAATGCTCCTGATGGTTGGTCTGTAGGCTTCTCCTGATCTCATACGGTCTAATTTCAGAAATTTTCCTGCCTTCTATCCATGGGGTCATCTTCGTTACTGTGATGGGTGCAGAACCTGCCGTAGAAAGAACTATTTACTGATTATGTCCATTCCTTCAGCCTCATAACCACCTCATGGACCAAGATCACTTGCTCTCCTCTTCATTGTTCTTTTGATATCCTATCCTGTGGAAGCAAATGGGGTTAAGGTTCTCCTCAGAATGGGCTTTTCTCCTTCTGATTTCCAGGCGTTACTAATTCCTAGTGCATTCTTAGGCAGAGTGTTGGATCAGACCACAACATGTCTGCCCCCATTGTTATATTGCGGTGATGGGGAACCTTGGTACTCCAGCTGTTGCTGAATTACACATCCCAGCATGCCCTGCAACTGTTTTAGCATAGCCAAGGAGCAAAACTGTAGCAGGGCATTCTGGTATTTGTAGTTCAACAACAGCTGGAGTGCCAAGGTTCCCCATCACTGTATTAGGGGCATGGAATTCTCAATGCACACGAATGACTTTTTATATTGCTTTGCATCAATATAACCTTTTGTAGCTTTGAGCGTGATATTTGTAGAGCAGTGATATGTCACCTCACTAATAACCATTGATTTTTTTTATAATTAAGAGGTGTTTGTTATAAGGAATTATGTATTTCTATCTCCTACTATACTTCTATTTTACAGTACTGTGCGTGTGTATAATGTCCTTAGTCCAGGCTTGGTACACGTCTGCAGCCCGCACTCATCACATACTGTAACTGAGACTCTGTAGTCAGAAAATGTGTCACTAAACCAGGTGCAGCTCACAAGATGGCCGATTCCACCGTATCCTCCACCCTAATGAAACTGCCTGTCTCTAGTTTCTCTGACTAATTTACATAGCACCATTACATGGACAGCTCATGGAAACACTTGTGAAAGCTTCAAACAGGAATCTGTCTCTGAATCTGTACCTTTCTGAGTAAATCGAGCCATGCTGGGCAGCCAGTAAAGGGAAAATACAGCATAGTTATGTAGTTTGTAATTCTACCTCATGAATGTCCTTTATGGTGTAAGGCATAATTTATTTTCCACAGAGAACGTTTTGATTTTACTCCATGTTTAGAAATGTTACAGGATGAGCAAGATAAAGGGTAAATTGTCACTTGAATAAAACCTGTCTCTAACCTAAGAATATTCTTTCTTTTCATGTGCATAGAGCAGTGGTTCTCAAACTTTTTTTTAATCACGGTGCCCTAGGGCATCACAAATTTTTCACGGCACCCCTAGGCCACAAGTTTCTTATTGAGAAATTTCGAAAAAAAAATATTAAATTAAGTAAATTATGTTTATATATCATCCTTAGGTCAGTTATGTGGTGAGGGACAGGATTTGCTTCTGTTTGCCCACATATTTTATGACTGGCAGCCACAAGCACTGTTTTTGCTTATTACATTGAGCATAAATAATTTTAAGTGGTCCTGGACCACCAGCTCAGGGCACCCCTGCAAGAGCCTCGCGGTACCCCAGGGTGCCACGGCCCACAGTTTGAGAACCACTGGCATAAAGGTATTTGGGTACATTCATAAAGTGTATCTGCGTAGCTCCGGGATGATAGCCGTGGGGATTGGATATGTACTGTATGTATATTGGCCATAAGTGACCGATATCCAGCCACTCTGCAGTTGCGCTGGACAGCCGATGTGCCCTGTGTACGGGCACCTTTTATTTGTACAGGAGTAATGAAAGTTGGTTCCGATTGGTTGTTTTAATCTTCAGTAGTTTTTACAGTAAGGTAGTGCCTGAATGGTTGGTACAGACCCACACTCCTTGGAAGGACTTCTTCCTGCCAGTGGCTGTAATTGTTCATGGCCATTCTTTCCAACATAGGTGCTACCTATAGAGAAACGACTCTGTCCAATCGGCACCTGTGTTACATACTGACTTAGCACTGTTTTGTGTTCAAACTTTCTAAGTTCTAAAAACTGAGGCAAGCAGCAGCTGCAGGCGGAGGCCTGTGGTATTCTGCAAGTTATTAGTTAGGGATATTAGATTAAAATAATATCCTTTATCATCCTTTAGGTAAAAATGTAACTAAAAATACTTTCACATTTTAACCCCTTCACTTTCTCTCTCTGTTTCTTTCTCCCTAAAGTTGATATATCGCCCCCTGATAATGTGGCCATGTGCCGTCAGTATTTTATAGTAATGTTGCACACCAAAGGGAAGATGTACCAAAGCTTGGAGAGAGACAAAGTAGAGAGAGAGAAAGTACCAACCAATCAGCTCCTAACTGTCATTGTACAAGCCGTGTGTGAAAAATGTCAGACGCTGATTGATTGGTACTTTCTCTCTCCACTTTATCTCCAAGCTTTGATGCATCCCCCCCTCCCCTTACCCTCCAGAGAGTTACAAGTCGGGATAATGTGGTACATTTCAGCTAGCTTTTTCTTTCCGTCATATTAGTGAGGCGTTAGACTTGCCTGTCCTTTCCAGTGTATTCCAGTTTTAATACATTTTATAGCATTGTAAGAAAAACTGATCATTTCTGGTGACTCTTTCAGGTGTGGTGGATACCGGGCTCTTTATTGACATGGCCGAGAGAGTCTACTTTGGCATGGAGGACGGGACCGTGTCGGTCCGTGACAAGCCTGTGCATTAGTCCCAGAACAGCACAGATGTGCCTAGTGCTAGTGCATCATGGCTGTGCCAATTACATGTGTGTGTGTGTCATACTGAATTTGCCTTTTTCTTTATTGTTATTGAAGTTTTCTGTTTTTATATTGTGCAGTTGCCATGTTTTCCTTCTGGTACGCTTCCTTGTGGTACATTTATAATATTGTGATATATAAGAGATAATATGTTACCATACTAGACCGTTACCTGTGACATAAAAGCATCAGAGGAGTACACACAGCAGTGGCAGCCATTTTGTGGGATAAACTTATTTTATAAGGCTGCACAACTGGAACCAGTCACATCCCTGATATTCCTGGGCAGTGTGTCACTGTGTATTAGTAGGCTGTATTCTTTTATATATATATATATATATATATATATATATATATATATATATATATATATATATATATATATATATATATATATACAGGTTGAGTATCCCATATCCAAATATTCCGAAATACGGAATATTCCGAAATACGGACTTTTTTGAGTGAGAGTGAAATAGTGAAACCTTTGTTTTTTTATGGCTCAATGTACACAAACTTTGTTTAATACACAAAGTTATAAAAATATTGTATTAAATGACCTTCAGGCTGTGTGTATAAGGTGTATATGAAACATAAATGAATTGTGTTACTGTACACACACTTTGTTTAATGCACAAAGTTATAAAAAATATTGGCTAAAATTACCTTCAGGCTGTGTGTATAAGGTGTATATGTAACAAATGCATTCTGTGCTTAGATTTAGGTCCCATCACCATGATATCTCATTATGGTATGCAATTATTCCAAAACACGGAAAAATCCGATATCCAAAATACCTCTGTTCCCAAGCATTTTGGATAAGGGATACTCAACCTGTATACTGTCTTAAGGCCTAATTCATATCTGATTGGAGATGTGCTAAATTTAGCACATCTACGATCAGTTTCTCAGACATGCGGGGAGACACCCAGCACAGAGCTAGTCCGCCCCTCATGTGAGGCCCTGCCCTCCGCCACACACATACAGGTACAAAAGCATTGCACGGCGGCGATGCTTTTTTACCTGACAAGTAGCTCCCTGCCTGCGCAGCTCCTGTGCGCTGGCAGGCCGCTACTCGCCACGTCCCGGGTCGCAGCAGCTGTATGTGACATCACGCAGCCGCCGCGGCCCGTCACTTCAACGTCCGTATGCGCCTTCATTGTCCGGACCTCCCCCCGCCAATGCCGTTCTAAGGTCATTGGTACGCCCCCTCCCGCCCCGCAACCGTGTCTGCCTGTTAATCAGGCAGAGGTGATTGCAGCCTTGTGATGCTGATAGCATCTCACTGGGCTCCCGGGGTGCGCACGCTCCGCGTGAGCACTCCACAAAGCAATTCAGACTGCGATCGCTACCGCGATGCAATCTGAATTACCCCCTTAATCCTATGCGAGTATCGGACGGTTCCATTTTAAACACTAGGAACTAGGAAAGTAAAATGGTTGGTGTAAGATAATGCTGTACTACGAAGTGGCACTAAGTTCCCCACATGTTTTGTATTATATCCCATGTTATACTGGTATTATACCAGTTGCAAACGTCCAATTACTTGGTCTTTACTGCATATAGAATAAAGCTACTTGGGTGGTTTATATTGTTTACACTGTGATGTGTTGGGGTTTTGTTTTTTTTATTACATTTTACTTCTGTGCCATATAATTTGTTACTACTATTGGGCAGTTTAGTTTGCATTAGTAAAAATGCCACCTGTTACATGGACCGTGAAACAATGCAGGCAGCCATTTTGTGAGTAATTAATTTTCCAGAGAATCCAGCCTATCAAATCACAGGTGACAACACTGATGCAAGTGTGCTGGTTTCTTGTGAACTGAATTGTGCTCGGTTATGTCACTGCTCCATAGTAAAATATCCTTGGCAGTAGTAAAATAATGCATTGTTACTTATATTGATTAAGAGGGCAAAATGGCTGTCACCACCACAACACATGTGCAGCTTGTATGCCAAAGAGGAGTCTTGTTTTACTGTGGTATGTGATTGTGTGATGAGCCTCTAAATCGGTGTTCCTCAAACCTGGTTTTCATTGATCCCTAACAGTGCTTGTTTTCCAGATCATCTAGCAGGAGCACATGTGTGTTAATTGACTAACAAAATACAGCTGCAGATGGTACTAATTATTCCTGTGGATATCTTGAAAACACGCACTGTTATAGGCCCTACACACTGGGCGACATCACTCAAAGATATGAAAGATCTCGTTCATTAATGAACGAGATACCGTTCATATCTTTGAGTGTGGAGGCACCAGCGATGAACAATGCGCGGCCCCGAGCTGGTTCATCGCTGGTGCCCCGTCGGCTGTGCATGCAGGCCAATATGGACGATCTCGTCCATATTTGCCTGCACTGCTACGGAGCCAGGTGACGGGGGGAGTGAAGAAACTTCACTCCCCCCTTCACTGCTTTCCCCCACCGCCGGGTCGCCCGTCGGCCGTATCCGCTGTCGGGCAGCTCGGCGGCGAATCGGCCAATTTGTAGGGCCCTTTAGACCTCCACGAGGGAAGAGCTTGAGAGACACTGGTCTACTCTTGCAATAAGTTTACCTATTTACATATAATGAAAAAAATGTATAAAGGAAATGTCTATGTTTAACCCTCTGTGATGCCCCAGGTAATCACACGTGACGTGCTGGTATAACTCTGCCCTTGTTGTCTCTGTAAGGGTAGTTTCACATCTAACACATGTTGGAGCCACGTGTTTTAGGTTTAGTGTTCCTTTAACACATATAGATCACTTATGTAGCCTTTTCCAAAGTTTCTTATATCTTCATTTTTGTCATGTGTTGGACATGTTTGACCAGAGCTACTGTATATTGTTGCCATACTATACAATTTTTATTTATAGTATTTACTAGTAAACATTGGTATGGTATATTGGTAACTTCACCTTATCGTATGTACAATGTAATGCTTGAATGTCTTGCTGCTATATATTGCCCTGCTGTACTGCAATACTGGAAATCACTCTGCTTTCTGTGTTGCCTAGCCTCGAAAACACCCGTGTCATTCCTTTTTCTTCTTCGGAAGTAGATTAGATGGCGTAGGTCTGGATCATTTTCCATCAATGCAATTTATGATGTCATGAAATATATTGTACAATAAAAGCCTTAATTCTAAAATCTTCCGTTGCATATGTATTGTTTGTGCGGAAATGTGTTGTGGGGCTTTTTTTGTTACCCCTTCTGCGTTAAGGACAAGTGTGACTCGTCCTCCAAATATAGGCTTCAGGATACATACATACCCCCGGGAACGTGATGACACCAGTATGCCTCAAAGGTTGATGCAACAGCACAACACAGGCACTGAAATTAGCCTGGGAATTGGGTGTTGGGGGATCTCCCACATCCTAGCTTTTAGAGATAGGGGGGTGCTCTTATTTGAAAGAGGGGAGTCCACCTAGTAGTTTTCTGTTCAATGTGATCACCAGATAATAACCCCCTAAACTTAGTACAGCATCGCACTCACTTGAAGAAAAGGAATCTCCTCTATAAAATTCTATGACTATTGGTGATCTCTTCTTATAACCAGGCGTTATCACTGTACACAACGGAACTAATAGAAGAGCCAGGGAATGGGGTCAGAATCTCACCCATCCTGACCACGATTTGAAAAAGGGAGTCTCCACTTTCAAGTGATTTGCCGACTTTGTAGTTACTGATGATCACATGACACAGCAGACAGTGTTGCAGTAGGTTGCCTAGTTTCCAATGTTATTTATACACAATTTATGCATATCATTAAAAGTATCAAAATGTTGTGGATAGAAAAAGTACAAATTTCCTTTTAGTTCAGTCTTGCAGTTCCAATAGTCCAGGTACAACATCAGGTGCCGGGTTGACGTTAGGCTGCGGGGGGCGAGGGGCTTAGTTAGGCTGCAGGGGGGTAGAGTCGGGCTGCGGAGGAGTTGGGTTGTGGGAATGCTGCAAGGCAGAATTATGCTGCAGGGGAGTCATGATGCCACTGATAATTCGGCAAATCGGGTACTCCGGCACATCGCTGGAACCAACCGGCCTGGTTTATCGGTGTTTGTACCTGCTTAAAATAAATGTAAAAAAAAAAAAAAAAAACTTTTTTTTTTTTGGGTCCCTTTTTATGTACATTTTTATTTTATCTAAACAAGCCAATAGTATTTGCTGAAAATTTGAAGTCCTATTGAGAAACAAGATTTGATTTGTGTGGGTACTGCATAAAATAATGTTCTAATAACCTCGGCACAGGGGAGAGAAAAGCCTCAGCCCATGAAGGGGTTAAAGCAGCGATCCTCAGTCCAATTCAGTCTTCTATCTGTTCTCTGTGTCATTTGTGACTGGGAAGCACAATGCCTAAAATTGTGCCAAACTAGATTTGTTACCCCAGTGTTCCGTCCACACAGCCCCTGACAATGCTCCTCTTTACCCAATCGTTTAGCAGTGCTCCTCGCAGTGACTGTGTGGGGTAGGCAGGCATTTCTGCTAACTTTCCTGTATTTCCTGACGCCGGATACTATACAGGTACAGTACTTGTATCTCTCTAGAAGAAGCTTATTTGAAGATTTCTCAAGGTGCGAGGTGTAATAATCTCATCCTGTCCCGGGTCAGCAATTGTCACATGTTCTCACATGACTTGTTTTGAGAAGATGATGAGGTCTACAGGGACCATGCAGCAAAAGTGGGACTTGATTGGTCAGATGCCGCCGGTACCCCATCAGGTGTATGTGTTCGTGTGTACAGTGCACACCTACCATTGACCACCATTCAAATCTTCCCCAGTGGGGCCTGCAAGGTAATGATGGCCATCGATGGCACTACCATCGGTAGGTGATGGTTTTTACAGTGCACAGACCTTAGACATTGGTTTTCTGATGTTTTTTGACATTGGAGCACCACAATGGTGCATCTTCAGTGGCAAAATCACTTTTCCATCAGGCATAGACCATCGATGGTGTAGCTGTGTAATCCATGAGCGTCACAGTTTAAAGGGATGGTATGGTAAACAAATAATAAAACTATTATATATTAATCTATTTACAAGAAACGTGCAGAGGCAGTGCACGTTTGTGAAATAATTTTTGGTTATCAGTCATGTGTTATCCATTTTCATATAACCGCAATATATCTATATCTAGATATACAGTATGTGTGTATGTATAAAGAGAGAATAAGCTACTACTTTGCATTTTTAAATCAAGCTACAGTATCTCAACTATTGTTATTAAATTGTTTCGGATTCCCCAATCGTGATTTAATATTTGAGTATAATAATAAAATTTAAATTTTAAAATAATTATCGGCACATCTCAAATCTTCTTTATCAGTTGCTGTTTGTGTATTAAGCAGTTAATAGAGGTAGCAGCCCCTGTTTGTTCTAATCACTCACTTTGTACATATGATTGTGAGATGGCGGTACATGTCTACATTATGAATTTATAAACCCTTATAAATTACCAGTATGGCTGTAACCCTGCAGGCTTGCAGTAACTTGTCTTCCACTTTCAGTTAAATTCAATTGGCAATTATTTATTTATTAATGTATTCATTTTTGCTTTGTTTCATTGTACGTTTATGCGAAAAAAATGATTTTTTCTCTAACGTCCTAAGTGGATGCTGGGGACTCCGTAAGAACCATGGGGAATAGCGGCTCCGCAGGAGACTGGGCACATCTAAAGAAAGCTTTAGGACTATCTGGTGTGCACTGGCTCCTCCCCCCATGACCCTCCTCCAAGCCACAGTTAGATCTCTGTGCCCGAACGAGAAGGGTGCACACTAGGGGCTCTCCTGAGCTTCTTAGTGAAAGTTTTAGATTAGGTTTTTTATTTTCAGTGAGACCTGCTGGCAACAGGCTCACTGCATCGAGGGACTAAGGGGAGAAGAAGCGAACTCACCTGCGTGCAGAGTGGATTGGGCTTCTTAGGCTACTGGACATTAGCTCCAGAGGGACGATCACAGGCCCAGCTTGGATGGGTCCCAGAGCCGCGCCGCCGGCCCCCTTACAGAGCCAGAAGGCAGAAGAGGTCCGGAAAATCGGCGGCAGAAGACATCCTGTCTTCAACAAGGTAGCGCACAGCACTGCAGCTGTGCGCCATTGCTCTCAGCACACTTCACACTTCGGTCACTGAGGGTGCAGGGCGCTGGGGGGGGGGCGCCCTGAGACGCAATAAAAACACCTTGGATGGCAAAAAAATGCATCACATATAGCTCCTGGGCTATATGGATGCATTTAACCCCTGCCAGAATCCATAAAAAAGCAGGAGAAAAGTCCGCGAAAAAGGGGCGGAGCCTATCTCCTCGGCACACTGGCGCCATTTTCCCTCACAGCTCCGTTGGAGGGAAGCTCCCTGTCTCTCCCCTGCAGTCACTACACTACAGAAAGGGTTAAAAAAAGAGAGGGGGGCACTAATTAGGCGCAGTATTAACTATACAGCAGCTATAAGGGGAAAAACACTTATATAAGGTTATCCCTGTATGTATATATATATATATATATATATATATATATATATATATATATATATATATATATATATATATATATATATATATATATATATATACAAACAAAGAACCCAGCACTCACCAAAGTAAACTCACTTATCCTCAACAATTCAATAAATAAATGATGGGGGTTTAGTTGGTGGATTGGCCAATGCACGGAAGCCTGCATACCGATTTTCAAGGTACCCCACCTTCATGCAGGTCCTACACTATCACAGAGTCTTAAAACCTGACTACTTCACTGCTGTTACACACATCATCTGCCTGCTAGATTTAATGTGTACCTGCCACAGACTTTATGGCTTTTAAAGGCACACTAGTCACCTATTGCACTGGCTCAAAGATGATTGCTAAGGAACAGCTGAGACAGGTTCAGGATAATAAAGTCCACACAGGGGTGCATGAGAAAGCTAGTGGCCACAGTTAATAAGAGCTAACCATAGATTAACCCCATCGTATACACACAGAGAAAAAACCACAGCACTCACCACACCAGAAGCGGGGCACAGCTATGCACTTACCACTCACAGGGTGGGGTGCATGTAACACAGCACTCTCCACCACAAAAGCGGGGTACACAGCTGTACTTGCCACTCACAGGGCGGGGTGCATGTAGCCCATGACCACATCGCTCTAATAAATACAAACAAAGAACCCAGCACTCACCAAAGTAAACTCACTTATCCTCAACAATTCAATAAATAAATGATGGGGGTTTAGTTGGTGGATTGGCCAATGCACGGAAGCCTGCATACCGATTTTCAAGGTACCCCACCTTCATGCAGGTCCTACACTATCACAGAGTCTTAAAACCTGACTACTTCACTGCTGTTACACACATCATCTGCCTGCTAGATTTAATGTGTACCTGCCACAGACTTTATGGCTTTTAAAGGCACACTAGTCACCTATTGCACTGGCTCAAAGACGATTGCTAAGGAACAGCTGAGACAGGTTCAGGATAATAAAGTCCACACAGGGGTGCATGAGAAAGCTAGTGGCCACAGTTAATAAGAGCTAACCATAGATTAACCCCATCGTATGCACACAGAGAAAAAACCACAGCACTCACCACACCAGAAGCGGGGCACAGCTATGCACTTACCACTCACAGGGTGGGGTGCATGTAACACAGCACTCTCCACCACAAAAGCGGGGTACACAGCTGTACTTACCACTCACAGGGCGGGGTGCATGTAGCCCATGACCACATCGCTCTAATAAATACAAACAAAGAACCCAGCACTCACCAAAGTAAACTCACTTATCCTCAACAATTCAATAAATAAATGATGGGGGTTTAGTTGGTGGATTGGCCAATGCACGGAAGCCTGCATACCGATTTTCAAGGTACCCCACCTTCATGCAGGTCCTACACTATCACAGAGTCTTAAAACCTGACTACTTCACTGCTGTTACACACATCATCTGCCTGCTAGATTTAATGTGTACCTGCCACAGACTTTATGGCTTTTAAAGGCACACTAGTCACCTATTGCACTGGCTCAAAGATGATTGCTAAGATGTGGCCACTAGCTTTCTCATGCACCCCTGTGTGGACTTTATTATCCTGAACCTGTCTCAGCTGTTCCTTAGCAATCATCTTTGAGCCAGTGCAATAGGTGACTAGTGTGCCTTTAAAAGCCATAAAGTCTGTGGCAGGTACACATTAAATCTAGCAGGCAGATGATGTGTGTAACAGCAGTGAAGTAGTCAGGTTTTAAGACTCTGTGATAGTGTAGGACCTGCATGAAGGTGGGGTACCTTGAAAATCGGTATGCAGGCTTCCGTGCATTGGCCAATCCACCAACTAAACCCCCATCATTTATTTATTGAATTGTTGAGGATAAGTGAGTTTACTTTGGTGAGTGCTGGGTTCTTTGTTTGTATTTATTAGAGCGATGTGGTCATGGGCTACATGCACCCCGCCCTGTGAGTCGTAAGTACAGCTGTGTACCCCGCTTTTGTGGTGGAGAGTGCTGTGTTACATGCACCCCACCCTGTGAGTGGTAAGTGCATAGCTGTGCCCCGCTTCTGGTGTGGTGAGTGCTGTGGTTTTTTCTCTGTGTGTATACGATGGGGTTAATCTATGGTTAGCTCTTATTAACTGTGGCCACTAGCTTTCTCATGCACCCCTGTGTGGACTTTATTATCCTGAACCTGTCTCAGCTGTTCCTTAGCAATCATCTTTGAGCCAGTGCAATAGGTGACTAGTGTGCCTTTAAAAGCCATAAAGTCTGTGGCAGGTACACATTAAATCTAGCAGGCAGATGATGTGTGTAACAGCAGTGAAGTAGTCAGGTTTTAAGACTCTGTGATAGTGTAGGACCTGCATGAAGGTGGGGTACCTTGAAAATCGGTATGCAGGCTTCCGTGCATTGGCCAATCCACCAACTAAACCCCCATCATTTATTTATTGAATTGTTGAGGATAAGTGAGTTTACTTTGGTGAGTGCTGGGTTCTTTGTTTGTATTTATTAGAGCGATGTGGTCATGGGCTACATGCACCCCGCCCTGTGAGTGGTAAGTACAGCTGTGTACCCCGCTTTTGTGGTGGAGAGTGCTGTGTTACATGCACCCCACCCTGTGAGTGGTAAGTGCATAGCTGTGCCCCGCTTCTGGTGTGGTGAGTGCTGTGGTTTTTTCTCTGTGTGTATACGATGGGGTTAATCTATGGTTAGCTCTTATTAACTGTGGCCACTAGCTTTCTCATGCACCCCTGTGTGGACTTTATTATCCTGAACCTGTCTCAGCTGTTCCTTAGCAATCATCTTTGAGCCAGTGCAATAGGGGACTAGTGTGCCTTTAAAAGCCATAAAGTCTGTGGCAGGTACACATTAAATCTAGCAGGCAGATGATGTGTGTAACAGCAGTGAAGTAGTCAGGTTTTAAGACTCTGTGATAGTGTAGGACCTGCATGAAGGTGGGGTACCTTGAAAATCGGTATGCAGGCTTCCGTGCATTGGCCAATCCACCAACTAAACCCCCATCATTTATTTATTGAATTGTTGAGGATAAGTGAGTTTACTTTGGTGAGTGCTGGGTTCTTTGTTTGTATTTATTAGAGCGATGTGGTCATGGGCTACATGCACCCCGCCCTGTGAGTGGTAAGTACAGCTGTGTACCCCGCTTTTGTGGTGGAGAGTGCTGTGTTACATGCACCCCACCCTGTGAGTGGTAAGTGCATAGCTGTGCCCCGCTTCTGGTGTGGTGAGTGCTGTGGTTTTTTCTCTGTGTGTATACGATGGGGTTAATCTATGGTTAGCTCTTATTAACTGTGGCCACTAGCTTTCTCATGCACCCCTGTGTGGACTTTATTATCCTGAACCTGTCTCAGCTGTTCCTTAGCAATCATCTTTGAGCCAGTGCAATAGGTGACTAGTGTGCCTTTAAAAGCCATAAAGTCTGTGGCAGGTACACATTAAATCTAGCAGGCAGATGATGTGTGTAACAGCAGTGAAGTAGTCAGGTTTTAAGACTCTGTAATAGTGTAGGACCTGCATGAAGGTGGGGTACCTTGAAAATCGGTATGCAGGCTTCCGTGCATTGGCCAATCCACCAACTAAACCCCCATCATTTATTTATTGAATTGTTGAGGATAAGTGAGTTTACTTTGGTGAGTGCTGGGTTCTTTGTTTGTATTTATTAGAGCGATGTGGTCATGGGCTACATGCACCCCGCCCTGTGAGTGGTAAGTACAGCTGTGTACCCCGCTTTTGTGGTGGAGAGTGCTGTGTTACATGCACCCCACCCTGTGAGTGGTAAGTGCATAGCTGTGCCCCGCTTCTGGTGTGGTGAGTGCTGTGGTTTTTTCTCTGTGTGTATATATATATATATATATATATATATATATATATATATATATATATATATAGCGCTCTGGTGTGTGCTGGCAAACTCTCCCTCTGTCTCCCCAAAGGGCTAGTGGGGTCCTGTCCTCTATCAGAGCATTCCCTGTGTGTGTGCTGTATGTCGGTACTTTTGTGTCGACATGTATGAGGAGAAAAATGATGTGGAGACGGAGCAGATTGCCTGTAATAGTGATGTCACCCCCTAGGGGGTCGACACCTGAGTGGATGAACTGTTGGAAGGAATTACGTGACAGTGTCAGCTCTGTATAAAAGACAGTGGTTGACATGAGACAGCCGGCTACTCAGCTTGTGCCTGTCCAGACGTCTCATAGGCCGCCAGGGGCTCTAAAGCGCCCGTTACCTCAGATGGCAGATATAGACGCCGACACGGATACTGACTCCAGTGTCGACGGTGAAGAGACGAATGTGACTTCCAGTAGGGCCACACGTTACATGATTGAGGCAATGAAAAATGTTTTACACATTTCTGATAATACGAGTACCACCAAAAAAGGGGTATTATGTTCGGTGAGGAAAAACTACCTGTAGTTTTCCTGAATCTGAGAAATTAAATGAGGTGTGTGATGATGCGTGGGTTTCCCCCGATAACAACGGATAATTTCTAAAATGTTATTGGCATTATATCCTTTCCCGCCAGAGGTTAGGGTGCGTTGGGAAACACCCCCTAGGGGGGATAAAGCGCTCACACGCTTGTAAGGGCTCTACCTTCGCCTGAGATGGCCGCCCTTAAGGATCCTGCTGATAGAAAGCAGGAGGGTATCCTAAAAGGTATTTACACACATACTGGTGTTATACTGCGACCAGCAATCGCCTCAGCCTGGATGTGCAGTGCTGGGTTGGCGTGGTCGGATTCCCTGACTGAAAATATTGATACCCTAGATAGGGACAGTATATTTTTGCCTATAGAGCATTTAAAAGATGCATTTTTATATATGCGTGATGCACAGCGGAATATTTGCCGACTGGCATCAAGTCTAAGCGCGTTGTCCATTTCTACCAGTAGAGGGTTATGGACACGTCAGTGGTCAGGTGATGCGTATTCCAAACGGCATTTGGAAGTATTGCTTTATTAAGGGAGGAGTTATTTGGGGTCGGTCTTTCAGACCTGGTGGCCACGGCAACAGCTGGGAATTCCACGTTTGTACCCCAGGTCGCCTCTCAACATGAGAAGACGCCGTATTATCAGGCGCAGTCTTTTCGTGGACAAGCGGGCAAAAGGTTCCTCATTTCTGCCCCGTGACAGAGGGAGAGGAAAAAGGCTGCAGAAATCAGCCAGTTCCCAGGAACAGAAACCCTCTCCCGCCTCTGCCAAGCCCTCAGTATACGCTGGGGCTTTACAAGCAGAATCAGGCACGGTGGGGGGCCCGTCTCAATGAATTTCAGCGCGCAGTGGGCTCACTCGCAAGTAGACCCCTGGATCCTTCAGGTGATATCTCAGGGGTACAAATTAGAATTCGAGACGTCTCCCCCTCGCCGTTTCCTAAAGTCGGCTTTACCGATGTCTCCTTCTGACAGACAGTTTTGGAAGCCATTCACAAGCTGTATTCCCAGCAGGTGATAATCAAGATACCCCTCCTGCAACAGGGAACGGGGTATTATTCCACACTGTTGTGGTACCGAAGCCGGACAGCTCGGTGAGACCGATTCTAAATCTAAAATCTTTGAACACTTACGTACAGAGGTTCAAATTCAAGATTGAGTCACTCAGAGCAGTGATTGCGAACCTGGAAGAAGGGGACTACATGATATCTCGGGACATCAAGGATGCTTACCTTCATGTCAAAATTTACCCTTCTCACCAAGGGTACCTCAGGTTTAGGGTATAGAACTGTCACTATCAGTTCAGACGCTGCCGTATGGATGGTACACGGCACCCCGGGTCTTTACCAAGGTAATGGCCGAAATGATGATATTCCTTCGAAGGAAGTGAATTTTAGTTATTCCTTCCTTGGACAATTCCCTGATAAGGGTAAGATCCAGGGAACAGTTGGAGGTCGGTGTTACACTATCTCAGGTAGTGTTGCGGCAGCACAATTGGATTCTCAATATTCCAAAATCGCACCTGGTTCAACGAAAAAAAAGGCATTACGGATGAAGTCATCCCTATCCTGATCAAAGCCAGGAAGGATGTAACCGCAAAAACATTATCACCGCAATTGGCGAAAATATGTTGCGTGGTGCGAGGCCAGTAAGGCCCGACGGAGGAAATTCAACTGGGTCGATTCCTACATTTCCTGCAAACAGGAGTGTCTATGGGCCTGAAATTGGGGTCCATTAAGGTTCAAATTTCGGCCCTGTCAATTTTCTTCCAAAAAGAACTAGCTTCAGTCCCTGAAGTTCAGACGTTTGTAAAAGGGGTACTGCATATACAGCCTCCTTTTGTGCCTCCAGTGGCACTTTGGGATCTCAATGTAGTTTTGGGTTCCAAAAGTCACATTGGTTTGAACCACTTAAATCTGTGGAGTTAAAATATCTCACATGGAAAGTGGTCATGCTGTTGGCCCTGGCCTGGGCCAGGCGCGTGTCAGAATTGGCGGCTTTATCCTGAAAAAGCCCTTATCTGATTTTCCATTCGGACAGGGCGGAATTGAGGACTCGTCCTCAGTTTCTCCCCAAGGTGGTTTCAGCGTCTCACCTGAACCAACCTATTGGTGGTGCCTGCGCAGAGCCGGCCCTAACCAATATGATGCCCTAGGCAAGATTTTGGCTGATGCCCCCTAGCACCACTGCTAGTTCCGCATCTGACCCTGCACCCCCTTCCCAGCACCATCACCCCCCACCCATAGCAGTCCTTTTTTTTTTTTCCTACCCCTTGTAATTTAAATAAGAACAGTGTGCACATTCGGCGCACAGCCCAAAAAGGTATGTGTTTTTGCTGGCAAGGGGCATGGCCACACAATAGTACCCCTAATTCAAATTACGCCACACAGTAGTGCAACTTTATGCACAATTTCTTATACGATAGTGTCCCTTATTCACATTACATCACACAGTAGTACAATTTACCTTATATACGTTACTTCTCACAGTAGTGCCCCTCATTCACATAACATCATACTGAATTGCTCCTTATTCACATTACTCCACACCATATTGCTGTTTATTCTCATTACACCACACCATATTGCTCCTTATTCACATTACACCACACCATATTGCTCTTTATTCACATTACACCACACCATATTGCTCTTTATTCACATTAGACCACACAGTAGTGCCCTTTCTATACATTACGCCACACAGTAGAGCACCTTATACACATAATGCCACACATTGGTAATGCATTTATACACATAATACCACACAGTAATGCCCCTTACACATGACACACATTATTAATGTCCTTATAAACATAGTGCGCCTTACACATTATGCCAACCCTTACTAATGCCCTTATGCACATAATTTCCCTTACACATATGCCGCACATTGTTAATGCCCTTATACACATAATGACACACATAATGTCCTTTACACATATGCCGCACATTATTTGTGCCCTTATACACATAATGACACACATAGTGCCCCTTACACATATGTTACGCATTATTAATGCCCTTATACAAATATTGACACATATAGTTCCTGGCGTGAGTCAACTGGCAGCTCTGCTAACGTCGGGTGCCTATTTTTTATGAAAATGCATCTTATTTGCATTGCTATGTGGCTAGGATGCACAAGCAGCTTCTGCTAATTAAAATGATATGCAGCATGCCTATATATTGTGTGCGACTGTGGCTGTATCTGCATACGAAATGCTGCACACAGAATATAGGCATGCCGCATATCATTTTAATCAGCAGAAGCTGCTTGTGCCCCTAGGCATACCAGATGCCCTAGGCAATTGCCTAGTTTGCCTATGCCTAAGGCCGGCTCTGTGCCTGCGGCTACTAGGGACTTGGAGGCCTCCAAGTTGCTAGACGTTGTCAGTGCCCTGAAAATATATGTTTCCAGGACGGCTGGAGTCAGGAAATCTGACAAGCTGTTTATCCTGTGTGCACCCAACAAGCTGGGTGCTCCTGCTTCTAAGCAGACTATTGCTCGTTGGATTTGTAGTACAATTCAGCTTGCACATTCTGTGGCAGGCCTGCCACAGCCAAAAATCTGTAAATGCCCACTCCACAAGGAAGGTGGGCTCATCTTGGGCGGCTGCCCGAGGGGTCTCGGCTTTACAACTTTGCCGAGCAGCTACTTGGTCAGGAGCAAATACGTTTGTAAAATTCTACAAAATTGATATCCTGGCTGAGGAGGACCTGGAGTTCTCTCATTTGGTGCTGCAGAGTCATCCGCACTCTCCCGCCCGTTTGGGAGCTTTGGTATAATCCCCATGGTCCTTACGGAGTCCCCAGCATCCACTTAGGACGTTAGAGAAAATAAGAATTTACTTACCGATAATTCTATTTCTCATAGTCCGTAGTGGATGCTGGGCGCCCATCCCAAGTGCGGATTGTCTGCAATACTTGTACATAGTTATTGTTACAAAAATCGGGTTATTATTGTTGTGAGCCATCTTTCAGAGGCTCCTCTGTTATCATGCTGTTAACTGGGTTCAGATCACAGGTTATACGGTGTGATTGGTGTGGCTGGTATGAGTCTTACCCGGGATTCAAAATCCTTCCTTATTGTGTACGCTCGTCCGGGCACAGTATCCTAACTGAGGCTTGGAGGAGGGTCATGGGGGGAGGAGCCAGTGCACACTTGATAGTCCTAAAGCTTTCTTTAGATGTGCCCAGTCTCCTGCGGAGCCGCTATTCCCCATGGTCCTTACGGAGTCCCCAGCATCCACTACGGACTATGAGAAATAGAATTATCGGTAAGTAAATTCTTATTTTTTTTAATGAATAACATTCAGAGTAATAAACTATTTTTTTTTATTTTTCTTTCTTGAATATATATATTCACATTAAGAAATGTAGTTTTT
Source organism: Pseudophryne corroboree (assembly GCF_028390025.1). NCBI lineage: Eukaryota > Metazoa > Chordata > Amphibia > Anura > Myobatrachidae > Pseudophryne > Pseudophryne corroboree. Next base: position 1,170,300,405 of record NC_086444.1, read on the forward strand.
AGTTTTGTAGAGTATTGTACATTTTAGTAACACATTGTAAGTAGAACAGTCTCACTGCATGCAGCCGACCGTCCCTCACACACCTGCTGTTTTCACTTCTCTCATGCAAATCCTACATGGGCAGGGGACCAAAGTGTGATCTCTCCTCTGTTATGTACAGTTACAGTACTTTGTTCTATAGAAAAAGGCATTAAAGGCTAAGAAAAAAAAAAGGATGTATGCACGCAAGGACCCTAAATATTGTATATCTATGTGCGCATATGGTCACTACCTCTCCTACTGGACCTTGTTTGACCTTCATACTTGGGCAATAACTTTGTCACAGTTGAAGTTTACGGTTGGTCACCTTTATACTATAGTACTACAAGTTACATCCTCACACTACCTGCCATCCTACCGCTACATCTTACATCCTCACACTACCCGCCATCCTACTGCTACATCTTACATCCCCACACTACCCGCCATCCTACCGCTACATCCTCACAATACCAGCCATCCTACCGCTACATCTTACATCCCCATACTACCCGCCATCCTACCGCTATATCTTACATCCTCACACTACCCGCCATCCTACCGCTACATCTTACATCCTCACACTACCCGCCATCCTACCGCTACATCTTACATCCTCGCACTACCCGCCATCCTACCGCTACATATTACATCCTCACCTACCCGCCATCCTACCGCTACATCTTACATCCCCACACTACCCGCCATCCTACCGCTACATCTTACATCCCCATACTACCCGCCATCCTACCGCTATATCTTACATCCTCACACTACCCGCCATCCTACCGCTACATCTTACATCCTCACACTACCCGCCATCCTACCGCTACATCTTACATCCTCGCACTACCCGCCATCCTACCGCTACAAATTACATCCTCACCTACCCGCCATCCTACCGCTACATCTTACATCCCCACACTACCCGCCATCCTACCGCTACATCTTACATCCCCATACTACCCGCCATCCTACCGCTATATCTTACATCCTCACACTACCCGCCATCCTACCGCTACATCTTACATTCTCACACTACCCACCATCCTACCGCTACATCTTGCATCCTCACACTACCCGCCATCCTACCGCTACATCTTACATCCTCACACTACCCGCCATCCTACCGCTACATCTTACATCCTCACACTACCCGCCATCCTACCGCTACATCTTACATTCTCACACTACCCGCCATCCTACCGCTACATCTTGCATCCTCACACTACCCGCCATCCTACCGCTACATCTTACATCCTCACACTACCCGCCATCCTACCGCTACATCTTACATTCTCACACTACCCGCCATCCTACCGCTACATCTTACATCCTCACACTACCCGCCATCCTACCGCTACATCTTATATCCTCACACTACCCGCCATCCTACCGCTACATCTTACATCCTGACACTACCTGCCATCCTACCGCTACATCTTACATCCCCATACTACCCGCCATCCTACCGCTATATCTTACATCCTGACACTACCTGCCATCCTACCGCTACATCTTACATCCTCACACTACCCGCCATCCTACCGCTACATCTAACATCCCCATACTACCCGCCATCCTACCGCTATATCTTACATTCTCACACTACCTGCCATCCTACCGCTACATCTTACAACCTCACACTACCCGCCATCCTACCGCTACATCTTACAACCTCACACTACCCGCCATCCTACCGCTACATCTTGCATCCTCACACTACCTGCCATCCTACCGCTACATCTTACATCCTGACACTACCCGCCATCCTACCGCTACATCTTGCATCCTCACACTACCTGCCATCCTACCGTTACATCTTGCATCCTCACACTACCCGCCATCCTACCGCTACATCTTGCATCCTCACACTACCCGCCATCCTACCGCTACATCTTACATCCTCACACTACCTGCCATCCTACCGCTACATCTTGCATCCTCACACTACCCGCCATCCTACCGCTACATCTTGCATCCTCACACTACCCGCCATCCTACCGCTACATCTTGCATCCTCACACTACCCGCCATCCTACCGCTACATCTTACATCCTGACACTACCCGCCATCCTACCGCTACATCTTGCATCCTCACACTACCTGCCATCCTACCGTTACATCTTGCATCCTCACACTACCCGCCATCCTACCGCTACATCTTACATCCTGACACTACCCGCCATCCTACCGCTACATCTTACATCCTCACTACCCGCCGTCCTACCGCTACATCTTACATCCTCACACTACCCGCCATCCTACTGCTACATCTTACATCCTCACACTACCCGCCATCCTACCGCTACATCTTACATCCTCACACTACCCGCCATCCTACCGCTACATCTTACATCCCCATACTACCCGCCATCCTACCGCTACATCTTACATCCTGACACTACCCGCCATCCTACCGCTACATCTTACATCCTCACACTACCCGCCATCCTACCGCTACATCTTACATCCCCATACTACCCGCCATCCTACCGCTATATCTTACATCCTCACACTACCCGCCATCCTACCGCTACATCTTACATCCTCACACTACCCGCCATCCTACCGCTACATCTTACATCCTCACACTACCCGCCATCCTACCGCTACATCTTACATCCCCACACTACCCGCCATCCTACCGCTACATCTTGCATCCTCACACTACCCGCCATCCTACCGCTACATCTTGCATCCTCACACTACCCGCCATCCTACCGCTACATCTTACATCCTCACACTACCCGCCATCCTACCGCTACATCTTACATCCTGACACTACCCGCCATCCTACCGCTACATCTTACATCCTGACACTACCCGCCATCCTACCGCTACATCTTACATCCTGACACTACCCGCCATCCTACCGCTACATTTTACATCCTCACACTACCCGCCATCCTACCGCTACATCTTACATCCTCACACTACCCGCCATCCTACCGCTACATCTTACATCCTCACACTACCCGCCATCCTACCGCTACATCTTACATCCTCACACTACCCGCCATCCTACCGCTACATCTTACATCCTCACACTACCCGCCATCCTACCGCTACATCTTACATCCTCACACTACCCATGTACAAGAAAAGGAGATGTATCTGCACACTTGGTGATCTATGAACTAATTGGATCTTATCCAATATATGAACCCCATTAAATAAATTCTGGATCTGGTATTAGATCTGACTGTGTGAGGGTGCAGCCCGATTGCAACTCAAACTGAATATGAAAAGAGGGTTTAGGTAAGTCTTCAACAAAAAGCTACATGAATTGATGAGCAGGACACTTGGGGGTGGATGTAATGGCGACTGAGCTCAGACGTTTTCTTTTAAATGGACAGTCACTTACAAGGCAAAACCATGCCTTGTCAGTGATTGCCCCTTTAAAAAAAAAAGTCAGTTTGCCCGGCATCCTGCATTGGGCATTCAGGCCTGTGAGCCCCAGTAGTTTCTGCCATTTTATTTTTTTTAACCTATAGCAGCAGCACTGCTGCTGTCTCCGTCAGGTTTCATAGTGCCTGTGGGCACTAGGACCCGCCGCAGCTCCAGCAACCATACGAACTGCATGTTCTGTTCATGGAGCAGGGATGCATGTTACTAGGGTGGTGCAGCCGGTGCCAGGCACCCACTGTTGTGTATTCGCTGAAATCCTGCAATGACCTCTGCACCAGCCTCCCCTGGTTCTCTGTCTATAGGGAGAGATGTCCTCGCTACTACTCTGGCATTATATGTAAGGGACACTACTACTACTGTGGGGTTTAATGTGCAAGGGGCATTACTACGGTGTGGGAATTATGTGTAAGGAGCACTGCTATTACTTTGTGGCTTAATGCGCAAGGGGTGTTACTATTGTGTGTGCATTATGCGTAAGGGGCACTACTATTGTGTGGTCATTATGTGTAAGGGGCACTACAACTGTGGCATAATGTGTAAAGGGCACTACAACTGTGTGGCCATAATATGTAAGGGGCACTACTGTGTGGACATATGTGCGAGGTGCACTACTACTGTGTGGTGTAGTGTGAAAGGAGCCCTACCACTGTGTGGCATACTGTGCAAGTGGCACTACTACTGTATGGCGTACCATGCAAGGGGCACTTCTACTGTGTGGCCTAATATGTAATGGGCACTACTAATAGGGTGTGGCTCGTAAGGACTGCATATCCAGTGTTTCCGCGTCCCTTGTAGCCAGGCCAAACCCCTTTTCCAGGAGCACGTCCCTTCCCCTATCATGGCTCACCCCTGTAATTATCTTTTGGATCTGACCCTGGTAGCACTAGTACTGTAGATTACAGGCTGAATTGTATCGCAGTCACTAGAATGATCTCTGCATTGTATAATTGTTTATTAGTCACTAGCATGTTCCCAGTGGTCACATGGCATCCTCTTGGTGTTTTACAGTTTTCATTAGAAAATAATTAATAATATATGATTTCCTTCCTTTCAAATCAAGGGGGTAACGTCTGTGTATCTAAATATATTTTGGGGTAAAAGGTAACAAAGTTCCCTGACCCCTGCTCTGTGCTGTACAGTGGTAATTAAAATGTGTTTTGCTATATACTGTTTAGCAGTCACTAGAATGCTGGCTATAGCATGCAGGTCATTAAAATTGTCTCTGCATCGTATGTAGATTGGGTTATTCTGTAAGGCAGGGATATTCAACATGCTAGCCTCCAGCAGTTGTGGAACTACACATACCAACATGTCCTGCCGTGGTTTTCCTATTGAGGCATGCTAATAGTATGGCAGGGCATGCTGGGATGTATAGTTCCACTACAGCTGAAGGACTGCATGTTGAATACCCCTGATGTAAGGGATTATAGCACTTTAGAGTGAGGTTTACTATTTAATTGACTATTTACATACTTGCCCATGAAAACTTTTTTTCATTTTAGCATACATTCGAGGGTAGAAACCGTGGCTGATTGGATAGCCCGGGGGGTAGTTAATTGCTAATTGGAAACTTGCCAGTGTATGCCAAAACTGTCAATGATTTCTGCACTACAGCTAAAGAGTACATATAATAACCCCAGTTTATGAGCGACCTTTGAATGTAATCTTGTTTTTGCAGATATGTACCGTCGTTGCTGTCCTCTGTGTGATCCATAGGTGTCTGGCACCACTGCAGTCATACATTGCACATGTACAAGCCCTGTCCCTACTCATACATACATTACACATAGACCTGCAGTCACCTACCTAGTGGTGCGTGTCCGGCTGTGCAGAAATAAAACTGTACGGTACAGCTGTTAGCTCCTTCCACCTGGGATAACCCTGCGTCACCCCCTGGGGGTTCTCAGACCTGAACCCACCTGCAGCTACCCGTTACCAGCCAGCTCACGGACACCTAGCGGCACCTTCTCTCTCCACTGAACAGTGACATGTAGGAGATGCTCTGGGCTGGAAAGACTTTCATGGATCAGCTCTTTTTGCCGTTTACCCTCCCTTATACTGTTGGAGAACAAAATCTCAAATTCAGCATCTGACTCCTAGTAATATAATGTTAATTAAATAGTAGAATTATTAAAAATCTGTTTCTCTCATTCAGTTACAGTATATTGGGTGGCAGTAAATACTGAATTTGTTCCAATATACAATAATCCAGGCATGTCCAAACTGCGGCCCTCCAGCTGTTGAGAAACTACACATCCCAGCATGCCCTGACACAGCTTAGCATTCTCTGACAGCAAAACTCTGTCAGGGCATGCTAGGATATGTAGTTTCACAACAGCTGGAGGGCCACAGTTTGGACATGCCTGCAGTAATCGTTTAGAAATTGGTGACACTGGGGGAAAAAAACCCAGAAGGGTAGATTTAAGCAGTGTAAGGAGTGGAGAAGTTGCCCGTAGCAACCAATTAGTGTATGCATATCATTTTATAAAATGCTACTTTGGAGCTCGTTGGTTACTATGAGAAACATGTCCACTTCTCCAGTCTTTGCACTGCTTGATGCATCATCCTCGGAATTATTTATTAACAATATAATATCTTGGTATCAAAACTGTATTAAGACAAGACTGGGTAACACCAGGCAGAGAGGTGAGAGGGGCCTGTCTCGCAAGCTTGCAATCTAAAATTCAATTGAATATGATGTTTTTGTGTCTGGATGTGTTCTCCTGGCTGTCTTTGAAGGGGAAATAAATGGATGTCTCTATGTCTGTGTTACCATTGGCAGGATGTGAATTTTAAAAGTGATTTCATTGTATGTGGATCTTTGCCCTATCGTTGGTGCAAGAGATCCACCTGAAATCTGTGTACCCTGGCCTCTGAGTAGCCCACAATTCTGCCTGCACACCTACAGAACACAGACTTTGGCCCTGATTCAGATGTGGTCGCAATGCTGACCCAGCAGCAACCCTGTTCAGTGGCAGAACTGGGAGGCATTGTAAGTGTAGCGGACGCCCACTGTCCAATCTCAGCAAATGCGTACTCGTTTCAACCGTGATGCAGATGTGAGGAACATTGACTCCCTCGATGGCTGCTCAGATTGGCCGCAGAAACTACGACAGTGGCGCCATGTTTTATGCATACAAGATTGTGGTCACTTGCTGAGACACCCAGAAAATGGTCACGACACGCCTCTTCCTATCACTCTACGACTGATCGCAAAGGGTACATTGGCACGTGTTTGCTTATAATCGTACAGTTGCGACACCACCGAAGTTGCTACCGTACCTGAATCAGGCCCTATGTGGGTACACCAAGTTACACCCACTCAGCTGAAAGTGGAGATGTGGCTGAGACATGTGCCACTGATCAGAGTCACATATCCTTGTACGGAGAGTGTAAGGGGCCGGGTGTAATGGATTGCGAGACGTCCAGAGCTCCGAGAATCTGGGCGAACTCGTACAGTTTTTTAAAGCGGCAAATGTCTACAAGGCAAAACCTGGTTGGTTTTGCCTTGTAAACGTCTGCCGCTTTAAAAAAAGCGTACGAGTTCGGCCGAAGTCTCTGAGCTCCGGACGTCCCGCAAGCCACTACATCCTGCCCCTGGTGTGAAAAATCACAAGATCCATCCTACCTGCCTTCAGCCTTAGCTTTTAATTTAACTCCTCAAGGTAAAACGTGAAGAAAAAAAGAATGAGCACGTCTGGATTTCAAATCTGCTGCTTTGTTTTTTTTCTGTAAAAATGATCTTCGAAATGTGATTGTACATAAGTTTCCTTTCCCTTCCCTTTCATTTTTTCCCTATCTCTTCCTTTCTTTTTTCTTCTTTATTCCTTTCTCTACATTGCCTCGTAACCTTGTCTTAATATCTTTGCTGTCTTTGAGAATCTTTTAGAATGTAAACTGTTTGTTATTGGATTTGCCATGTAAGGAATGTAATTTACTTACATTATCTATTCTTGCATTTATCCTCTTTTGTGTGATGATTATTCCTCTGTAATGTGTGATTTAAAATTGAAAATAAAATATATTGTTAAAAAAAGAAGCGCCATAAAACAGGTTTAGCAATATAGTGTATGTTTACAATGTTTATATTTTAGTTTATTTTATGTTAGTTTTTACATTTCTAACATACAGTAACACTTATTTTGCTTTTCATAAAAATCAGAGATCTGCTGTAGTAATGTTCAGGGAACTACCCCCTCTTCCCCCTCCCGGAATCTACTGAATCATTACAGTACTTTTGGCTGTTAGTACACGTGTGGCAGTTACTGGATCTGAAGACTAAAAATAGAAAGCAGGTGCTCGAAAGTTTGCTGAATAAGCTCTTTTTATTAATTTTTTCGCATTCTCCCCCTATCTCCATTCCCCCCCCCCTCCCTCCACTCCACCTGTAATCTGTGCAAGAGGTACTGGTATAATCCTCTTTTAAATCTAGTCTAACCTATGGCAGCTTTATTGTTGGAAACTTTATTATATAAAAGCCATTAAGAAAAAAAGTAAACATTGTTTTCTGTCCTTGTTTTTTTTACAGGAATACATTGCTGGCTTGTGATGTTTGTGTCAGCAGGAGTGCAAAAGTCGCCTTCTGATTAGGGGGGAGGGGGTCTTTCAGACCTGATCGCACGCTAGGTTTTTTCCGCTGCGCTGCGATCAGGTCAGAACTGCGCATGCGTATGCACCGCAATGCGCAGGCACGTCGTACGCGTACAAAGCGGATCGTTGCTGAGCGATGGATTTAACGAAGAATCCATTCGCACAGCCGATCGCAAGGAGATTGACAGGAAGAGGGCGTTTGTGGGTGTCAACTGATCGTTTTCTGGGAGTGTTTGGAAAAACGCAGGCGTGTCCAAGCGTTTGCAGGGCGGGTGTCTGACGTCAATTTCCGGGCCCGGACAGGCTGAAGTGATCGCAGCGGCTGAGTAAGTCCTGGGCAACTCAGAAACTGCACAAACTATTTTTGTACCGCTCGGCTACATATGCGATCGCACACTTGTACAGCTAAATTACACTCCCCTGTAGGCGGCGACTATCTGATCGCAGCACTGCAAAAAATAGCTAGCGAGTGATCAGGTCTGAATTAGGTCCCAGGTGCTGTGCGGCTCATCGGCTCCTGAGTGCACTTTGCTGAGGGCTCAATGCTGCTAGTTATACTCCCACTGGCAAAAACTAGATTATATTGACAGACAAGATTATTTAAACAAGAACAATCGGTGATCAGTGAAGACATGTCCCGGTGATGTCCATTGCCTTGTGGTAGCCACACAGACTTTTGTTTCACATAAGAATTTCATTGTAAGGGTAGATGAGCTTCTGTGGTATATAATATAATACCCTCAGGGGTTCAGTATGTTTGACTAGCGAACGGGATGTCGGTGGTCACAATACCATGGCCGGCATCCCGATATTTGCAGTCCTGACATGGGAGAGGCAAGTATGTTATCCCCTACCCCCTAACACTCCCTTCACGCAGTCTAAGCCTGAGCTTCCCCCTTACTGCCTAACCTTAGAACCACCCCGTGGTGACTAACCCTAACCCCTCCTTCCCCGCAGCCTAACCCTAACCCTCCCCCTTAATGCCTAACCACACACACCCTGGTGGTGCCTAACCTTAACCCCTCCTTCCCCGCAGCCTAACCCTAACCCTCCCCCTTAATGCCTAACCACACACACCCTGGTGGTGCCTAACCTTAACCCCTCCTTCCCCGCAGCCTAACCCTAACCCTCCCCCTTAATGCCTAACCATACACACACTGGTGGTGCCTAACCCTAACCCCTCCTTCCCCGCAGCCTAACCCTAACCCTCCCCCTTAATGCCTAACCACACACACCCTGGTGGTGCCTAACCTTAACCCCTCCTTCCCCTCAGCCTAACCCTAACCCTCCCCCCTTAGTGCCTAAACCTAACTTCTCCCCGGTGGTGCCTATCACTAACCCCCTCAAAGCCTAACCCTAATCATCACAGCTCCCCATCCCCCCATGCCTAACTCTACCCCCCCCCAGGTGGCAACTAAACCGACAACCCCTCCCACACACACACATCCCCTGGCCCTAAACCGAACCTGCCTGCTATACTTACGGTCGGGATGCCGGCTGTCGAGATTCCGGTGTCGACATTCTGATGGTTATCAGGATTCTGGCATTGGTATTCCGACTGCTGGGATCCCGACAGCCGGTATAATAATTGGATCCCCTCAGAAGGTTATACTAGTCCTATATTTGGCACTGGTGCACATCTACCATAGCAGCTTCTTTCATGAGAGACTGTACAGTCCTCATCCACACAGATTCTCTAGGTATACTTTCATAAATTACATTGGATATCTAAGGTAATATTCTCCGAAATTTTACCCATGCCACGCGCTAGCCCAGAGAGGCAGAGGGAGATTAGGGAGGTAAATGTGTGGCTCAGAGACTAGTGAAGGAAAGAGGGGTTTGTGTTCCTGGAACATTGGGTGGACTTCTCAGTCAGTTGCCATCTTTTTTGTTGCAATGTGTTGCACCTGAATGAGGAGGGGGCAGCAGTGCTGGGGGGGGGAAGGATGGTTAGAAGGTTGGAGGAGTTTTTAAACTAGGTGCCTGGGGGGAGGGTTTAGCTAGAAACTACGGGTCATGCAGTGAGAATAGAGAGGATGGAGGTAGTGAACGAAATGGTGGAGAAGGGAAGAGAGAGAGCAGCCGGCAGGGGTATCAACATGGGTACTAACAAGGGTATTACCAAAGGTATTGTCAAAACACTAACTAACGACGATTATGGGTCATCATAACTACATATAGAAAATGATGTCCCTTGCACAAAGGAAAATACTTATCTTAATTGTATGTATGTAAACGCTAGAAGCCTTACAGGTAAAAAGCGGGAACTAGAAGTCCTTGCAGCAAACAAACAGTATGATATTGTAGGCATTCCTGAAACTTGGTGGGACGAATCTCATGATTGGTCAGTCAATTTAGAGGATTATACGCTGTTTAGGAGAGACAGATTAAATAAATGGGGTGGAGGGGTGTGTCTTTACGTAAAGCCATTTTCTCTGACGTCCTAGTGGATGCTGGGAACTCCGTAAGGACCATGGGGAATAGCGGCTCCGCAGGAGACAGGGCACATCTAAAGAAAGCTTTAGGATCACCTGGTGTGCACTGGCTCCTCCCCCTATGACCCTCCTCCAAGCCTCAGTTAGATTTTCTGTGCCCGACGAAAAGGGTGCACACTAGGGGCTCTCCTGAGCTCTTTGTGAAAGTTTTAGTTTAGGTTTATTATTTTCAGTGAGACCTGCTGGCAACAGGCTCACTGCATCGAGGGACTAAGGGGAGAAGAAGCGAACTCACCTGCGTGCAGAGTGGATTGGGCTTCTTAGGCTACTGGACATTAGCTCCAGAGGGACGATCACAGGTTCAGCCTGGATGGGTCACCGGAGCCGCGCCGCCGGCCCCCTTACAGAGCCAGAAGAGCGAAGAGGTCCGGAAAAATCGGCGGCAGAAGACTTTCCTGTCTTCAGATAAAGGTAGGCGCACAGCACCGCAGCTGTGCGCCATTGCTCTCAGCACACTTCACACTCCGGTCACTGAGGGTGCAGGGCGCTGGGGGGGCAGCGCCCTGGGACGCAATAAATCGATAGAAAACCTTTTATGGCTAAAATAAATGCATCACATATAACTCCTGGGCTATATGGATGCATTTAACCCCTGCCAAAACATACAAGAAAACGGATGATAAGGACGCCGAGAAAGGGGCGGAGCCTATCTCCTCAGCACACTGGCGCCATTTTCCCTTACAGCTCAGTTGGAGGGAAGCTCCCTGGCTCTCCCCTGCAGTCACTACACTACAGAAAGGGGTTAAAAAAGAGAGGGGGGCACAAATTAGGCGCAGTATAAACAATACAGCAGCTATAAAGGGAAAAACACTTATATAAGGTTATCCCTGTATATATATAGCGCTCTGGTGTGTGCTGGCAAACTCTCCCTCTGTCTCCCCAAAGGGCTAGTGGGGTCCTGTCCTCTATCAGAGCATTCCCTGTGTGTGTGCTGTGTGTCGGTACGTTTGTGTCGACATGTATGAGGAGAAAAATGATGAGGAGACGGAGTAGAGTGTCTGTAATAGTGTTGTCACCCCCTGGGGGGTCGACACCTGAGTGGATGTACTGTTGAAATTGCGTGACAGTGTCAGCTTTGTATAAAAGACAGTGGTTGACATGAGACAGCCGGCTACTCAGCTTGTGCATGTCCAGACGTCTCATACAGGGGCTCAAAAGCGCCCGTTACCTCAGATACAGACGCCGACACGGATACTGACTCCTGTGTCGACGGTGAAGAGACAACCGTGATTTCCAATAGGGCCACACATTGCATGATTGAGGCAATGGAAAAAGTTACACTCTTCTGATAATATAAATACCACCAAAAAAGGGGTATTATGTTTGGTGAGGAAAAACTTCCTGTAGTTTTCCTGAATCTGAGAAATAAAATGAGGTGTGTGATGATGCGTGGGTTTCCCCCCGATAACAATTGATAATTTCTAAAAAGTTATTGGCAGTATACCTTTTCCCGCCAGAGGTTAGGGTGCGTTGGGAAACACCCCCTAGGGGGGATAAGGCGCTCACACGCTTGTAAGAACAAGGGCTCTACCCTCTCTGGAGATGGCCGCCCTTAGGGATCCTGCTGATAGAAAGCAGGAGGGTGTCCTAAAATGTATTTACACACATACTGGTGTTATACTGCGACCAGCAATCGCCTCAGCCTGGATGTGCAGTGCTGGGTTGGCGTGGTCGGATTCCCTGACTGGAAATTTGATATCCTAGATAAGGACAGTATATTATTGCCTATAGAGCAATTAAAAGATGCATTTCTATATATGCATGATGCACAGCGGAATATTTGCCGACTGGCATCAAGTATAAGTGCGTTGTCCAATTATACCAGTAAAGTGGTCAGGTGATGCGGATTCCAAACGGCATTTGGAAGTATTGCCTTAAAAAAAAAAAAAAAAAAAGGGAATGTACCCCAGGTCGCCTCTCAAAATAAGACGCCGTATTATCAGGCGCAGTCCTGGTTGGCAAGCGGACAAAAGGGTTCCTCTTTTCTGCTCGTGACAGAGGGAGAGGAAAATGGCTGCAGAGATCAGCCAGTTCCCAGGAACAGAAACCCTTTTCCGCCTCTGCCAAGCTCTCAGTATGACGCTAGGGCTTTACAAGTTCAGGCACGGTGGGGGCCCGGTCTCAATGAATTTCAGTGCGCAGTGGGCTCACTCGCAAGTAGACCCCTGGATCCTTCAGGTAATATTTCAGGGGTACAAATTGGAATTCGAGACGTATTCCCCTCACCGTTTCCAAAAGTCTGTTTTACCGACGTCTCCCGCTGACAGGGAGGCAGTTTTGGAAGCCATTCACAAGCTGTATTCCCAGCAGGTGATAATTAAGGTACCCCTCCTGCAACAGGGAACGGGGTATTATTCCACACTATTGTGGTACCGAAGCCAGACGGCTCGGTGAGACCGATTTTAAAATCTAAAATCTAAAATCTTTGAACACTTACATACAGAGGTTCAAATTCAAAATTGAGTCACTCAGAGCAGTGATTGCAAACCTGGAAGAAGGGGACTACATGATGTCTCGGGACATCAAGGATGCTTACCTTCATGTCAAAATTTACCCTTCTCACCAAGGGTATCTCAGGTTATGGTACAGAACTGTCACTATCAGTTCAGACGCTGCCGTAGGGATGGTCCACGGCACCCCGGGTCTTTACTGAAGTAATGACCGTAATGATGATATTCCTTCGAAGGAAGGGAATTTTAGTTATCCTTTACTTGGACGATTCCCTGATAAGGGTGAGATCCAGGGAACAGTTGGAGATCGGTGTAGCACTACCTCAGGTAGTGTTGCGGCAGCACGATTGGATTCTCAATATTCCAAAATCGCAGCTGGTTCCGACGACTTGTCTTCTGTTCCTAGGGATGATCCTGGACACAGTCCAGAAAGAAGGTGTTTCTCCCGGAGGAGAAAGCCAGGGAGTTATCCGAGCTAGTCAGGAACCTCCTAAAACCGAACCAAGTCTCAGTGCATCAATGCACAAGGGTTCTGGGTAAAAATGGTGGCTTCCTACGAAGCAATCCCATTCGGCAGATTCCACGCAAGACTTTCCAGTGGAACCTACTGGACAAATGGTCCGGGTCGCATCTTCAGATGCTTCAGCGGATAACCCTGTCACCAGGGACAAGGGTATCCCTCCTGTGGTGGTTGCAGAGTGCTCATCTTCTAGAGGGCCGCAGATTCGGCATGCGGGACTGGGTCCTGGTGGCCACGGATGCCAGCCTGCGAGGCTGGGGAGCAGTCACACAGGGAAGGAATATCCAGGGCTTATGGTCAAGCCTGGAGACATCACTTCACATAAATGTCCTGAAGCTAAGGGCCATTTACAATGCTCTAAGCTTAGCAAGACCTCTGCTTCAGGGTCAGCCGGTGTTGATCCAGTCGGACAACATTACGGCAGTCACCCACGTAAACAGACAGGGTGCCACAAGAAGCAGGAGGGCAATGGCAGAAGCTGCAAGGATTCTTCGCGGGGCGAAAAACCATGTGATAGCACTGTCAGCAGTTTTCATTCCGGGAGTGGACAACTGGGAAGCAGTTTTCCTCAGCACGACCTCCACCCGGGAGAGTAAGGACTTCACCCAGAAGTCTTCCACAGGATTATAAACCGTTGGGAAAAACTCGACAGGTATTGCGCCACGTCAAGGGACCCTCAGGCAATAGCTGTAGATGCTCTGGTAACACCGTGGGTGTGCCAATCAGTGTATGGGTTCCCTCCTCTGCCTCTCATACCCAAGGTACTGAGATTGATAAGATGGAGAGGAGTAAGCACTATATTAGTGGCTCCGGATTGGCCAAGAAGGAATTGGTAACCGGAACTTCAAGAGATGCTCACGGAGGATCCGTAGCCTCTACCTCTAAGAAGGGACCTGCTCCAGCAAGGACCTTGTCTGTTCCAAGACTTACCGCGGCTGCGTTGACGGCATGGCGGTTGAACGCCGGATCCTGAAGGAAAAAGGCATTCCGGATGAAGTCATCCCTATCCTGATCAAAGCCAGGAAGGATGTAACCGCAAAACATTATCACCGCATTTGGCGAAAATATGTTGCGTGGTGCGAGGCCAGTAAGGCTCGACGGAGGAAATTCAACTGGGTCGATTCCTACATTTCCTGCAAACAGGAGTATCTATGGGCCTGAAATTGGGGTCCATTAAGGTTCAAATTTCGGCTCTGTCAATTTTCTTCCAAAAAAGAACTAGCTTCAGTCCCTGAAGTTCAGACATTTGTTAAAGGGGTACTGCATATACAGCCTCCTTTTGTGCCTTTAGTGGCACTTTTGGGATCTCCAGGTGGTTTTTGGGTTCCAAAAGTCACATGGGTTTGACACACTTAAATCTGTGGAGTTAAAATATCTCACAGAAAAAGTGGTCATGCTGTTGGCTCTGGCCTGGGCCAGGCGCGTGTCAGAATTGGTGGCTTTATCCTGTAAAAGCCCTTATCTGATTTTCCATTCGGACAGGGCGGAATTGAGGACTCGTCCTCAGTTTCTCCCTAAGGTGGTTTCAGCGTTCACCTGAACAAAACCTATTGTGGTGCCTGCGGCTACTAGGGACTTGGAGGACTCCAAGTTGCTAGACGTTGTCAGGACCCGGAAAATATATGTTTCCAGGACGGCTGGAGTCAGGAAATCTGACTCGCTGTTTATCCTCTATGCACCCAACTAGCTGGGTGCTCCTGCTTTTAAGCAGACTATTGCTCGTTGGATTTGTAGTACAATTCAGCTTGCACATTCTGTGGCAGGCCTGCCACAGCCAAAAATCTGTAAATGCCCACTCCACAAGGAAGGTGGGCTCATCTTGGGCAGCTGCCCGAGGGGTCTCGGCTTTACAACTTTGCCGAGCAGTTACTTGGTCAGGAGCAAATACGTTTGGAAAATTCTACAAATTTGATACCCTGGCTGAGGAGGACCGGGAGTTCTCTCATTGGGGGCTGCAGAGTCATCCGCACTCTCCCGCCCGTTTGGGAGCTTTGGTATAATCCCCATGGTCCTTACGGAGTTCCCAGCATCCACTAGGACGTCAGAGAAAATAAGAATTTACTTACCGATAATTCTATTTCTCGTAGTCCGTAGTGGATGCTGGGCGCCCATCCCAAGTGCGGATTGTCTGCAATACTGGTACATAATTATTGTTACCAAAAAATTCGGGTTATTGTTGTAGTGAGCCATCTTTTCGAGAGGCTTCTCTATTATCATGCTGTTAACTGGGTTCAGATCACAAGTTGTACAGTGTGATTGGTGTGGCTGGTATGAGTCTTACCCGGGATTCAAAATCCTTCCTTATTGTGTACGCTCGTCCGGGCACAGTATCCTAACTGAGGCTTGGAGGAGGGTCATAGGGGGAGGAGCCAGTGCACACCAGGTGATCCTAAAGCTTTCTTTAGATGTGCCCTGTCTCCTGCGGAGCCGCTATTCCCCATGGTCCTTACGGAGTTCCCAGCATCCACTACGGACTACGAGAAATAGAATTATCGGTAAGTAAATTCTTATTTTTAAAACCTAATATATGGGAAGATATTCACGAATGGACTGTAAATACTGTTGAGATGTTATGGGCAGAAATTGCATGCGGGAGAAAGGGAACAAAAAAGATAGTATTGGGGCTATGCTACAAGCAGCCTGGTATTAATGGGTCTGATGAGGAAATGTTACTGAAGCAAACTGAAAAAGCAGCAGGAGTAGGAAACGTAATAGTGATGGGAGATTTTAACTATCCGGAGGTAAATTGGACAAACGATTCATGTGATACTGCTAGGGGTAATATGTTTTTAAACAAACTAAATGATAACTACTTACTTTAATCGAGGAACCAACTAGGTACAATGCAATCTTAGACCTGGTATTAACTAACAATGTGGAATTGATATCAAATATTATAGTAGGGGAACCCATGGAAAACAGCGACCACAATATGGTCACATTCAATATCCATTTTCTTAAGCAGTCCTACAGTATATTAGCTCAACTAGGAGTCTTAACTTTAGCAAAGCCAACTTTGACATGATGAGGGAAGCTTTAAGGGACATTGAATAGGAAATTTTGGTTCAAGGAAAAAATACTATGGAGAAATGGGAGGTATTAAAATCACTGCTCAATAATATTACTCGCAAATTTATTCCCATGGGCAGCAAACAAAGGATTAAAAATTCCAAACCAATGTGGTTTAACAAAAAGATTAAGGAACTAGTGGGCAAAAAAAAGGCGAGCATTCAAAAAATATAAATCAGACTGGAATGCGGAGTCATTCCAGCACTGTAAGGATTGTAACAAAATATGCAAAAAAGAAATGAGTGGCTAAAGTAGAAACTGAAAAACTAATAGCAAAGGAAAGCAAATAAACCTCCCCCCCCAAAAAAAAATTTCAATATATCAACAGCAAAAGATTAAAGAAGGAGAGTATATGCCCTTCAAAGGACAAGCTGGGAGTCTTAATCAAAAACAATAATGACATAGCGGACAAATTAAATTAGTTTTTCTCATCGGTATTTATGAGAGGACCAGATGCAGATATTAACACACAATCTTAACAAAGTACTAAAACTGCTAAGTGCTTATTTAAGTGAGGAGGTAGTCTGTGATGGATTAAAAAAAAATGAAGATGAATAAATCACCTGGTCCCGACGGAATTCACCCAAGTGTTCTCATGCAGCTTCACTCTGAACGAGCAAGACCGTTATTTTTGATCTTCAAGGACTCACTTGCATCAGGCATGGTTCCCAAAGACGGCATATAGCGGAAGTAGTGCCGATATTCAAGAAGGGAAGTAAAGCTGAACCGAGTAATCATAGACCAGTTAGTCTTACATCTATAGTGGGGAAAGTACTGGTAGGTATTCTAAGGGATAGTATACAGAAGTTCCTTGAAGCCAATAAGGTTATTAATAGGAACCAACATGGATTTGTGAAGGATAGATCATGTCAAACAAACTTACTAGGCTTTTATTTAACTGTTAGTGCGAACCTTGATCAGGGCAAGGAGGTCGATGTCATCTCTTTAGACTTTCAGAAAGCTTTCGACTTAGTACCGCACATGAGACTTATCTATAAGTTACAAGAACTAGGGCTAGGGAGCACAATATGCACTTGGGTCAGAAATTGGTTAGATAATAGGGAGCTGCGCGTTGTGGTAAATGGAACGTTTTCAAATTGGACTGAAGTACTAAGTGGTGTGCCACAAGGGTCTGTACTTGGACCACTATTGTTCAACATTTTCATTAACGATCTAGCAGTAGATCTACAGAGCATGGTGTCGATTTTTGCAGATGATACCAAATTGTGTAAGGTTGTAAATATGAAGGGGGATGTGGAGTCTCTTCAGAGCAACTAAGTTAAACTGGAAGCATGGGCAGCAACTTGGAGAATGAGCTTCAATACAGACAAGTGTAAGGTAATGCACTTTGGTAGCAAGAACAGAAATAACACCAACATACTACATGGGGTAAAATTAGGGGATTCTGTACTGGAAAAAGACTTAGGTGTTCACATAGATAGCTAACTAAGCAGCAGTACTCAAAGTAGGATTACAACAAAGAAGGCTAACAAGTTATTAGCATGCATAAAGTGGGGAATTGATGCAAGGGATGAGCGTGTTATACTCCCATTATATAAATCACTAGTGAGGCCACATCTTGAATACTGGGGGTAATTCCAAGTTGATCGCAGCAGGAAATTTTTTAGCAGTTGGGCAAAACCATGTGCACTGCAGGGGGTGCAGTTATAACATTTGCAGAGAGAGATAGATTTGGGTGGGTTATTTTGTTTCTGTGCAGGGTAAATACTGGCTGCTTTATTTTTACACTGCAATTTAGATTGCAGATTGAACTCACCACACGCAAATCTATCTCTCTCTGCACATGTTATATCTGCCCCCCACTGCAGTGCACATGGTTTTGCCCAACTGCTAAAAAATTTCCTGCTGCGATCAACTTGGGATTACCCCCATTGTGCACAATTTGGGGCACCATACTACAAAAAGGATATCTTGGAACTAGAAAAGGTTCAGAGGCGGGAGACCAAACTAATTAAGGGGATGGAGACGCTGGAATATGAGGAAAGGCTTGCAAAGCTAGGCATGTTTACATTGGAAAAGAGGAGACTAAGAGGGGACATGATTAACATTTACAAATATATAAGGGGACAATACACAGAGCTTGTGGGGGATTTGTTTTTGGTAAGATCAACACAGAGGACACGTGGACACCCGTTTAGGTTAGAGGAGAGGAGATTTCGCACACAGAGGCAAAAAGGTTTTTTCACAGTAAGGACAATACGTGTTTGGAATTCTCTGCCTGAGAGAGTAGTAATGGCAGACTCGGTCAACATTTTTAAGAGTGGGCTAGATAAATTCTTATTGGATAAGGATATACAGGGCTTTGGTGCGTAGTCACGCACTATAGTTATAGAAAAAAAGAGGAATAAACATAATGGCCGACATTAGCAACAGACAAAATTAGTCCTAAAAATAATTCAGTGTTGGAGACCACAAATAGGTTGAACTCGATGGACAAATTGTCTTTTTTCAACCTCAGAAACTGTTACATTTATGAAATATTTATTTCTACAAAGATTCACCAGTGGTGTGTGGGTATATATAAATGAGTAACTAGCTTGTTCAATTAAATGCAATACAAGTTAATAAAGCCAAGTGCAATTACAGCTGGTGGAAACCAGTATTCGTAGTTGATGAAACTAGTATCAGCGCAGGTGCAGGAAGTGTTTGAAAAAGACTCTGAATGTAGAGAATTTGCTGATTAGAGACATGGAATAAATAAGTATATTCAATTTTGGGGAACGTACTAAACTGGGTAAATTCTAATGGGAGGAGCTGCGTGGATTGCTCACAGATGATGAAATTGAGGCATACTGTAGATGAGCTTTTGTGGTATAAATTAGGGGTGTGCACCGGGCCATTTTTCGGGTTTTGTGTAGAGATGAGCGCCTGAAATTTTTCGGGTTTTGTGTTTTGGTTTTGGGTTCGGTTCCGCGGCCGTGTTTTGGGTTCGAACGCGTTTTGGCAAAACCTCACCGAATTATTTTTGTCGGATTCGGGTGTGTTTTGGATTCGGGTGTTTTTTTCAAAAAACCCTAAAAAACAGCTTAAATCATAGAATTTGGGGGTAATTTTGATCCCAAAGTATTATTAACCTCAAAAAACATAATTTACACTCATTTTCAGCCTATTCTGAACACATCACACCTCACAATATTATTTTTAGTCCTAAAATTTGCACCGAGGTCGCTGTGTGAGTAAGATAAGCGACCCTAGTGGCCGACACAAACACCGGGCCCATCTAGGAGTGGCACTGCAGTGTCACGCAGGATGTCCCTTCCAAAAAACCCTCCCCAAACAGCACATGACGCAAAGAAAAAAAGAGGCGCAATGAGGTAGCTGTGTGAGTAAGATTAGCGACCCTAGTGGCCGACACAAACACCGGGCCCATCTAGGAGTGGCACTGCAGTGTCACGCAGGATGGCCCTTCCAAAAAACCCTCCCCAAACAGCACATGACGCAAAGAAAAAAAGAGGCGCAATGAGGTAGCTGACTGTGTGAGTAAGATTAGCGACCCTAGTGGCCGACACAAACACCGGGCACATCTAGGAGTGGCACTGCAGTGTCACGCAGGATGTCCCTTCCAAAAAACCCTCCCCAAACAGCACATGACGCAAAGAAAAAAAGAGGCGCAATGAGGTAGCTGTGTGAGTAAGATTAGCGACCCTAGTGGCCGACACAAACACCGGGCCCATCTAGGAGTGGCACTGCAGTGTCACGCAGGATGTCCCTTCCAAAAAACCCTCCCCAATCAGCACATGATGCAAAGAAAAAGAAAAGAAAAAAGAGGTGCAAGATGGAATTATCCTTGGGCCCTCCCACCCACCCTTATGTTGTATAAACAAAACAGGACATGCACACTTTAACCAACCCATCATTTCAGTGACAGGGTCTGCCACACGACTGTGACTGATATGACGGGTTGGTTTAGACCCCCCCCAAAAAAGAAGCAATTAATCTCTCCTTGCACAAACTGGCTCTACAGAGGCAAGATGTCCACCTCATCTTCACCCTCCGATATATCACCGTGTACATCCCCCTCCTCACAGATTATCAATTCGTCCCCACTGGAATCCACCATCTCAGCTCCCTGTGTACTTTGTGGAGGCAATTGCTGCTGGTCAATGTCTCCGCGGAGGAATTGATTATAATTCATTTTAATGAACATCATCTTCTCCACATTTTCTGGATGTAACCTCGTACGCCGATTGCTGACAAGGTGAGCGGCGGCACTAAACACTCTTTCGGAGTACACACTTGTGGGAGGGCAACTTAGGTAGAATAAAGCCAGTTTGTGCAAGGGCCTCCAAATTGCCTCTTTTTCCTGCCAGTATAAGTACGGACTGTGTGACGTGCCTACTTGGATGCGGTCACTCATATAATCCTCCACCATTCTATCAATGTTGAGAGAATCATATGCAGTGACAGTAGACGACATGTCCGTAATCGTTGTCAGGTCCTTCAGTCCGGACCAGATGTCAGCATCAGCAGTCGCTCCAGACTGCCCTGCATCACCGCCAGCGGGTGGGCTCGGAATTCTGAGCCTTTTCCTCGCACCCCCAGTTGCGGGAGAATGTGAAGGAGGAGATGTTGACAGGTCGCGTTCCGCTTGACTTGACAATTTTGTCACCAGCAGGTCTTTCAACCCCAGCAGACCTGTGTCTGCCGGAAAGAGAGATCCAAGGTAGGCTTTAAATCTAGGATCGAGCACGGTGGCCAAAATGTAGTGCTCTGATTTCAACAGATTGACCACCCGTGAATCCTTGTTAAGCGAATTAAGGGCTGCATCCACAAGTCCCACATGCCTAGCGGAATCGCTCCGTGTTAGCTCCTTCTTCAATGCCTCCAGCTTCTTCTGCAAAAGCCTGATGAGGGGAATGACCTGACTCAGGCTGGCAGTGTCTGAACTGACTTCACGTGTGGCAAGTTCAAAGGGCATCAGAACCTTGCACAACGTTGAAATCATTCTCCACTGCACTTGAGACAGGTGCATTCCATCTCCTATATCGTGCTCAATTGTATAGGCTTGAATGGCCTTTTGCTGCTCCTCCAACCTCTGAAGCATATAGAGGGTTGAATTCCACCTCGTTACCACTTCTTGCTTCAGATGATGGCAGGGCAGGTTCAGTAGTTTTTGGTGGTGCTCCAGTCTTCTGTACGTGGTGCCTGTACGCCGAAAGTGTCCCGCAATTTTTCTGGCCACCGACAGCATCTCTTGCACGCCCCTGTCGTTTTTTAAAAAATTCTGCACCACCAAATTCAAGGTATGTGCAAAACATGGGACGTGCTGGAATTTGCCCATATTTAATGCACACACAATATTGCTGGCGTTGTCCGATGCCACAAATCCACAGGAGAGTCCAATTGGGGTAAGCCATTCCGCGATGATCTTCCTCAGTTGCCGTAAGAGGTTTTCAGCTGTGTGCGTATTCTGGAAAGCGGTGATACAAAGCGTAGCCTGCCTAGGAAAGAGTTGGCGTTTGCGAGATGCTGCTACTGGTGCCGCCGCTGCTGTTCTTGCGCCGGGAGTCCATACATCTACCCAGTGGGCTGTCACAGTCATATAGTCCTGACCCTGCCCTGCTCCACTTGTCCACATGTCCGTGGTTAAGTGGACATTGGGTACAACTGCATTTTTTAGGACACTGGTGAGTCTTTTTCTGACGTCCGTGTACATTCTCGGTATCGCCTGCCTAGAGAAGTGGAACCTAGATGGTATTTGGTAACGGGGGCACACTGCCTCAATAAATTGTCTAGTTCCCTGTGAACTAACGGCGGATACCGGACGCACGTCTAACACCAACATAGTTGTCAAGGACTCAGTTATCCGCTTTGCAGTAGGATGACTGCTGTGATATTTCATCTTCCTCGCAAAGGACTGTTGAACAGTCAATTGCTTACTGGAAGTAGTACAAGTGGGCTTACGACTTCCCCTCTGGGATGACCATCGACTCCCAGCGGCAACAACAGCAGCGCCAGCAGCAGTAGGCGTTACACGCAAGGATGCATCGGAGGAATCCCAGGCAGGAAAGGACTCGTCAGACTTGCCAGTGACATGGCCTGCAGGACTATTGGCATTCCTGGGGAAGGAGGAAATTGACACTGAGGGAGTTGGTGGGGTGGTTTGCGTGAGCTTGGTTACAAGAGGAAGGGATTTACTGGTCAGTGGACTGCTTCCGCTGTCACCCAAAGTTTTTGAACTTGTCACTGACTTATTATGAATGCGCTGCAGGTGACGTATAAGGGAGGATGTTCCGAGGTGGTTAACGTCCTTACCCCTACTTATTACAGCTTGACAAAGGGAACACACGGCTTGACACCTGTTGTCCGCATTTCTGGTGAAATACCTCCACACCGAAGAGCTGATTTTTTTGGTATTTTCACCTGGCATGTCAACGGCCATATTCCTCCCACGGACAACAGGTGTCTCCCCGGGTGCCTGACTTAAACAAACCACCTCACCATCAGAATCCTCCTGGTCAATTTCCTCCCCAGCGCCAGCAACACCCATATCCTCCTCATCCTGGTGTACTTCAACACTGACATCTTCAATCTGACTATCAGGAACTGGACTGCGGGTGCTCCTTCCAGCACTTGCAGGGGGCATGCAAATAGTAGAAGGCGCATGCTCTTCACGTCCAGTGTTGGGAAGGTCAGGCATCGCAAACGACACAATTGGACTCTCCTTGTGGATTTGGGATTTCAAAGAACGCACAGTTCTTTGCGGTGCTTTTGCCAGCTTGAGTCTTTTCAGTTTTCTAGCGAGAGGCTGAGTGCTTCCATCCTCATGTGAAGCTGAACCACTAGCCATGAACATAGGCCAGGGCCTCAGCCGTTCCTTGCCACTCCGTGTGGTAAATGGCATATTGGCAAGTTTACGCTTCTCCTCCGACAATTTTATTTTAGGTTTTGGAGTCCTTTTTTTTCTGATATTTGGTGTTTTGGATTTGACATGCTCTGTACTATGACATTGGGCATCGGCCTTGGCAGACGACGTTGCTGGCATTTCATCGTCTCGGCCATGACTAGTGGCAGCAGCTTCAGCACGAGGTGGAATTGGATCTTGATCTTTCCCTAATTTTGGAACCTCAACTTTTTTGTTCTCCATATTTTATAGGCAGAACTAAAAGGCACCTCAGGTAAACAATGGAGATGGATGGATTGGATAGTTTACTAGTATACAATTATGGACGGACTGCCACGGTTAGGTGGTATAAAAAAACCACGGTTAGGTGGTATATATTATAATAATAATACAATTATGGATGGACGGACTGCCTGCCGACTGCCGACACAGAGGTAGCCACAGCCGTGAACTACCGCACTGTACACTGGTTGATAAAGAGATAGTAGTATACTCGTAACAACTAGTATGACACTATGACGACGGTATAAAGAATGGAAAAAAAACCACGGTTAGGTGGTATATATTATAATAATAATACAATTATGGATGGACGGACTGCCTGCCGACTGCCGACACAGAGGTAGCCACAGCCGTGAACTACCGCACTGTACACTGGTTGATAAAGAGATAGTAGTATACTCGTAACAACTAGTATGACACTATGACGACGGTATAAAGAATGGAAAAAAAACCACGGTTAGGTGGTATATATTATAATAATAATACAATTATGGATGGACGGACTGCCTGCCGACTGCCGACACAGAGGTAGCCACAGCCGTGAACTACCGCACTGTACACTGGTTGATAAAGAGATAGTAGTATACTCGTAACAACTAGTATGACACTATGACGACGGTATAAAGAATGAAAAAAAAACCACGGTTAGGTGGTATATATTATAATAATAATACAATTATGGATGGACGGACTGCCTGCCGACTGCCGACACAGAGGTAGCCACAGCCGTGAACTACCGCACTGTACACTGGTTGATAAAGAGATAGTAGTATACTCGTAACAACTAGTATGACACTATGACGACGGTATAAAGAATGGAAAAAAAACCACGGTTAGGTGGTATATATTATAATAATAATACAATTATGGATGGACGGACTGCCTGCCGACTGCCGACACAGAGGTAGCCACAGCCGTGAACTACCGCACTGTACACTGGTTGATAAAGAGATAGTAGTATACTCGTAACAACTAGTATGACACTATGACGACGGTATAAAGAATGGAAAAAAAACCACGGTTAGGTGGTATATATTATAATAATAATACAATTATGGATGGACGGACGGACTGCCTGCCGACTGCCGACACAGAGGTAGCCACAGCCGTGAACTACCGCACTGTACACTGGTTGATAAAGAGATAGTAGTATACTCGTAACAACTAGTATGACACTATGACGACGGTATAAAGAATGAAAAAAAAACCACGGTTAGGTGGTATATATTATAATAATAATACAATTATGGATGGACGGACTGCCTGCCGACACAGAGGTAGCCACAGCCGTGAACTACCGCACTGTACACTGGTTGATAAAGAGATAGTAGTATACTCGTAACAACTAGTATGACACTATGACGACGGTATAAAGAATGGAAAAAAAACCACGGTTAGGTGGTATATATTATAATAATAATACAATTATGGATGGACGGACTGCCTGCCGACTGCCGACACAGAGGTAGCCACAGCCGTGAACTACCGCACTGTACACTGGTTGATAAAGAGATAGTAGTATACTCGTAACAACTAGTATGACACTATGACGACGGTATAAAGAATGGAAAAAAAACCACGGTTAGGTGGTATATATTATAATAATAATACAATTATGGATGGACGGACTGCCTGCCGACTGCCGACACAGAGGTAGCCACAGCCGTGAACTACCGCACTGTACACTGGTTGATAAAGAGATAGTAGTATACTCGTAACAACTAGTATGACACTATGACGACGGTATAAAGAATGGAAAAAAAACCACGGTTAGGTGGTATATATTATAATAATAATACAATTATGGATGGACGGACTGCCTGCCGACTGCCGACACAGAGGTAGCCACAGCCGTGAACTACCGCACTGTACACTGGTTGATAAAGAGATAGTAGTATACTCGTAACAACTAGTATGACACTATGACGGTATAAAGAAAGAAAAAAAAATACCACGGTTAGGTGGTATATATTGTAATACAATTATGGATGGACGGACTGCCTGCCGAGTTCCGACTGCCGACACAGAGGTAGCCACAGCCGTGAACTACCGCACTGTACTGTGTCTGCTGCTAATATAGACTGGTTGATAAAGAGATAGTATACAATACATACAACAATGAATATACTACTATACTGGTGGTCAGGCACTGGTCACCACTAGTCACACTGGCAGTGGCACTCCTGCAGCAAAAGTGTGCACTGTTTAATTTTAAATTAATATAATATTATGTACTCCTGGGGGCTCCTGCTATAACAACCTGCAGTGCTCCCCAGTCTCCCCCACAATTATTATAAGCTTTGCCTTTTATACATTGATGTGCAGCACACTGGGCTGAGCTGAGTGCACACAGACTGAGTCACACTGTGTGACTGGCTGCTGCTGTGTATCGTTTTTTTTCAGGCAGAGAACGGATATAGCAGAGAACGGATATATATTAAAATAAATAAAAGTTAACTAACAACAACTGCACTGGTCACTGTGGTAAACTCTGTCTGACTCTGCACAATCTCTCTCTCTCTTCTAATCTAATTTCTAATGGAGAGGACGCCAGCCACGTCCTCTCCCTATCAATCTCAATGCACGTGTGAAAATGGCGGCGACGCGCGGCTCCTTATATAGAATCCGAGTCTCGCGAGAATCCGACAGCGTCATGATGACGTTCGGGCGCGCTCGGGTTAACCGAGCAAGGCGGGAGGATCCGAGTCTGCTCGGACCCGTGAAAAAAACATGAAGTTCGTGCGGGTTCGGTTTCAGAGAAACCGAACCCGCTCATCTCTAGTTTTGTGTTTTGGTTTTGGATCTGGATCTCCTTCGTGTTTTGGATCTTGATTGGTTTTGCCAAAATGACCCTTGCGACCTCTTTTCCACAATTTGGGGAAGTAACCACCTATGCCGATCGCTGACAAGGTTCCCGGCTGCGCTAAAAACTCTTTCTGAGTCCACACTGGAGGGTGGGCAACTTAAGTAAAACAAAGCCAGTTTGTGCAAGGACCTCCAAATTGCCTCTTTTTCCTGCCAGTATTGAAACAGACTGTCTGACGTGCCTATTTGGAAGCTATCACTAAAATAGTCATCAACCATTCTTTCAATGGTGACAGCATCATATGCAGTGACAGTAGACATGTCAGTACTTCTAGGCAGCTCCTTCAGTCCAGACCAGATGTCAAAACGTGTTCCTGGCTGCTCTGAGGGTCTCTTCGGAAAATTTATTTTTTCCCTTGAAGCCGCAGTACTAGTAGTCACTGGGTGACGCACCAATAGAAATATATTTTTTGCTCTGGATCACACACAGATACTCTATATAGCAGTAGTGTACGGCAGCCGCAGTACTGGTAGTCAGAGTGACGCTCCAATAAAAATACATTTTTTGCTTTGGAACACACACAGATATATAGCAGTAGTTTACGGCAGCCACAGCACTAGTAGTCAGAGTAACGCACCAATAGAAATATATTTTTTGCTTTGGATCACACACACAGAGGAAATATTGAAGTAGTGTACAGCAGTACACAGCCCCTTATAGACAGAGAACACCTGGTCCTATACACAGCCACAGTATGCTACTATGCAGAGCCCTAGCACAGTGACAGCACACCCAAGGAACCACCTCAACTCTCCTGCAAAATAACCCCTCTGCTCTCTCCTTACTTGCGCCTTCCCTAACAGCACATAGCAGGAAACCAAGGAGAGGTGGCAACCCTAACTGGGCCCCTACCCATCCGCCAGCGGTAGGGGATGGGGGGTGCTAGTAGCTGCAGCTTTGATGTCCCGTGGGCGGTAGGGGGTGTTCTATCTTCCGCTCAGCATGTAGGACCTGGAACAGTCATTTCTGCTAATTACTCCTTTACTGCACAGATGGTGGCAGATGGGGCGGGAGGGAAAATACTAAACTGTAGGAGGGGGCACTAGGCTGAATGAAGGGGCCCCGGTACATGACTTCCAGGGTGGTAGGGGGTGTTTAATATGTAGGGGAGGGGTGGATAGTGGAGTGGGCATAATATTCATCCTTTTCTGGTGAGAGGGCAGCTTGCTTGACTCCAGATATCTCCAGTTCCTGGAAATAGATTTTTTAGCTTTCAATGGGATAAAACACTAGAGAGTCCCACCTTTCAGGAGGTTCTGGAAACTTGGAGATCAGAGTTCAGGAGCCAGAGCAATCTGTACTGTATATATGTCTAGCTGCTCAGGGCTACTTCCCATACATTGTATGTATGTACAACTGCTTAGTGCTACATCCACCTTATACTGACCTAGTAACGAGACCCGGTATACTGCCAGCTACTCTGTGCCCCGCTCCGTATCACCCTGCCCCCAGTATGTCTGCTGCCCCGCCCCCACCCTATAACACCCCACCCCCTCTGTCTGATGATCTGTCTTGCTGCACACCTTGCTCTATGCTCCTCTGCCCCCTGGTCTGTACCACTCCACCCTGCGCTCCGTCCTGCCTTCCGTCTCACACAGCTATACTTACTGTACCCCTTCCCGACAGGTCCTCTACTGCTAGGGATTGTTATTAGAGTATATTAATAGATGTATGTCCGGCTGCTTAGTGCCCATGTGATAGGGAATGTTGATTGTAAATCCAATGGTGCTGACCGTGCTGGGACTGATGCACATGACTAAAATATTATATTTAAAGCACTGTGAGATATGTGTGCACTATATAAATAACTGTTAATAAATCTTAATAATTGCCAACATGTTTAGAAATGTCGACAGATAATATGCTGACATCCATAATGTTGACCTGTTAAACATGTGAATGTCGACTGTTGTAATGTCAGCATATGGTATTACAGTTAGGTTTAACCTATAAATGACTATCAACATGTCATACTCAACCCCCGAAACGCTGGCCCCTGTCACTCTGTAGCACTTCTGGTCAATGGGCTGAGCAAAACTGAATGTCAGAAAGAAGAAGGGGGTCAAACACTAGACTAGAGGGTGAGATGTACAAAGGTTTCTGTAATTTAGCGGTAAGGTTTAAAGCAGCAGTTTTTAACAATACCAAATCCTGTATGGTGCAAAATGTCAACATAGAGATGTTAGCAAACCAAAAAGTTAGCAATTGGGTAAAACCATGCTGCACTGCAGGTGGGACAGATGTAACATATGCAGAGAGAGTTAGATAACTGCCAACTGTAAACATTAACAGTCTCAACATTATGATCATGTCAGTATTCTGTTGTCAGTGTTCGACATAATATATTCTGGTGATTGTATAGCTGCAAAACCATGTTAGCTTTGAGCTATAAAACATCGCTGGGATATTCAGGGATCAGTGTATCAAGTGGTGACAAACCCTTTTTTTCTGCATCATGAGCTTTCATTGCTTGCCAAGTGTCCCATAATGCCCTCTGGTCTGATGATGGCGTTAGGAGTACTTACAGTCCCAAGGCCCCTCCTCGGACACTGTTGCTGCTGTACAGTATTTGCACATGGACAGAGCATTTGCGGTCACTCCTTGCAGACCTTCCTAATATTTTGCTAATGAGCAGAGAGCAGCCCAGTAGGCATTATGTGTGTCGGCTATGTGATACAGAGGAACAGAGATCGCTGGAGGCTTGGGTGTACATAACACCTCTCTGGGGACTCTCTTTGTAATACATTACAGTGCTAAGAGGATCCAGCATCACCGTAATAGATGCAGGGTGTCTCCTAGCACTGAGAAAATGGACATCTTGATTAATCTGTCCTTAAATATTTCTGCTAAATCGCCAAAATCCTGGCACTTTGCAAATCTCACACTCCATTCAGTGTACATATCAATCAGTACCGGCCCAAATGTATTAAGCCTTAACAAGAGTGAAAGTGGAGATGGATAAAGTAATAAATGACCAGCCAATCAGCTCCTAACTGCCATGTCATAGGCTGTTTTAAAAATGACAGTTAGAAGCTGGTTGGCTGGTACTTTATCTCTTTATATCCGTCTCCACTTTATCTCTTGTTAAGGCTTAATACATTTGTATGAGAAGCAAACAGTATTTGCTGATACTATGAATGGAGATGGAGTGGATTTCTTAATCTCCTGCCCCTACTCCACATACACTAATTCATACCTCCCGTCACAGTGCAATCAGTAGCGGATCTTGCCACGGGCAAGCAGGACTTTTGCCCGGGGCGCCGCCTTCCGGAGGGCGCAGGGCGCCGCACCAGGGCAAGATCCGCTGCTGCTGTGTGCCCCCTGCTGCCGCTGGCCGCTGCCCTCCCCCCGCGCTGCCGCTGTGAAGGGAAACTAGACGCGTACGCGTCTAGTTTCCCTTCGTGGAGAGGTCCTTTACTGTGCGGTGCGCGATGACGTCATCGCGCACCGCACATCATTTCAGTCGGTACAGGGGG
Source organism: Pseudophryne corroboree (assembly GCF_028390025.1). Lineage (NCBI taxonomy): Eukaryota > Metazoa > Chordata > Amphibia > Anura > Myobatrachidae > Pseudophryne > Pseudophryne corroboree. The sequence continues at coordinate 1,170,330,447 of NC_086444.1, forward strand.
CGTAAATGACTACGCCCCCTGTACGAAGCCACGCCCCCTATTGCCGCCCGGGTCGCACAGAGCCCCAGAACCGGCCCTGTGTGCAATGACATGAGGGGCCTGTCCTGTTGTCTTGTGGCCAGTGCATTTGGCATAACGGAGTTTGGAGGTATGTTGGTGCCGCGGGTACTAGACTCGTGTCTCCAGTACCCGTGGCTGCTGAATGGTGATTTTATGTTAGGGGATTGGTTTTTCTGGGTGCCTTACAAACAGAGAGCTTAGCATGCCCCCACGGATGTGACCACACACCTCTAACATGCCATGTCCAGTGATATGCAGCCAGGGCAGGCAGGGGTGGCAGAGCCTCACCTGTCCACTCCAGTATAATCCAGAGTTTTAACCAGAAAATGATTAGGATAATACAAAGAAGATATTTATAACTTATTCCTATCACCTTTGTATTATTCTAATCAATTTGTATATGTGTAAGAGGTCTATGTACTATAGCTTGGAGAGAGATAAAGTGGACAGAGATAAATTATCAACCAATCAGCTCCTGTCATTTTTCAAACACAGCCTGTAACATGGCAGTTAGAGCCGATTTGCTGGTACTTTATCTCTCTATACTCTAGCTCTCTCCAAGGCTTACTACCATGACCCCTCAAGCTGGCTGTGATACTAGTAAGTGCCTCCTCAGCCATTGACCTCACCGCATGTCACTGCCCATGGCCACACCAGCTTTGGCTCTGTGTCCCGATTTAGATGGTAATATTGCATTACGAAGCAGCAGTGATTGAGGCGTCGCACTGCGATTCTTGGTGATGGGGGCTACTCGCCGGAAGGGGTAAATGTGAAGGCAGGTGAGGTGGTAAGATCCGTGTCTGTGCTGTCCAATGGCTGAGGTGGAAGAAACCAGATTCTCACCTTATGGGAGGATGGACCCTGTCTATACTAATGATGACACCGGCATATGCCGTGATAATCCGGTACTTTACCTATCCACGGCTTCATAGGACTAACAGAAAATCAGGATGAATAGTGGATCATGTCATTGACTGGTCATAGGCAAATATAAATTGTATTATTTTAAAATTATTCAATTTATTTAAGATTTAGGGGTACATTTACTAAGCAGTGATGCCAGTGGAGAAGTTGCCCATGGCAACCAATCAGCACTGAAGTAACATCTATAATTTGCATACTATAAAATGATACAGAGCTGCTGATTGGTTGATGGTGAAATATCTCCACTGGCTCACTTCTCCGCTCTTATCACTGCTTAGTAAATGTACCCCTTAAAATGTTCATGATATGATTGTCCTTTTTTTTATAGTATTTGCTATACAGCAGTAATGAGAATGATCCGCAATTTGTGATGAGTATTACCGTCTTTGGAGACTTAGGGGTCTATTTACTAAGCCTTGGATGGGGAGAAAGTGTAGAGAGATAAAGTACCTGACAATCAGCTCCTGTCATTTTTCAAACACAGCCTGTGAAATGACAGTTAGGAGCTGATTGTCAGGTACTTTATCTCCAGCGACTTTATCTTCACCCAAGGCTTAGTAAATAGACCCCTTAGTTATATAAGGTCTCATGGCAATATATAAAATATATTTCTTAAAGAGACACTTTAAATATCCTTTGTGCCATAGTTATATTATGGGCATATAAAACTCTTGGCGTGTTGTCATTTACAAGCTGTAGGAAGCTGTTACAGGGGCACAGTCAGCTCGCTGGCCAACAGCCGGACAGCCCATACAGGCGCATTAATAAGTCATTTATTACATTGAATTATGTCCTGATTAAAGGATGCCCAGGCTTAGAGCTAGAGATTGAGCATGTTCACGCTCGGTTTCCCCCACCTGCGGCCTCGCCGGTTTTCAGTTCCTCTGAAATAGAGAACCGAGAAGATGCTGCAGAGATCTCACTATCTGAGCAAGACGCGAAACGTGGAAACTTTTTATTTTTTTTAAATGTGAATCTGAAAGTTTGATCAGCAGAGAAGTGTCCAGTGTAGTCTCATATTGGTGTGTCTTACACAGACGTGGAATAAGAATCCACGTGTACAGTACCATATGCTTCTGCCACTGCCCAGGGTGACTAAAACATACGTGCACATTTTTATTAATTTTTTTTACTTAAAATTAAATGTTTGTATTATGAAAAATTATATACCCCCTACTAAACAGCTCAAGGACTAAATATTATTTTTATATTGCCTGGAGCTCCGTGACTGGGATGATAGCATTCATCCGGCACAGCATACTCTAATATAGCTGAGGAATTCCTTATTGGATTCAATATGCTTGTTGTTTCATGATAGGGAGTATATTATTCCATATATATATATATATATATATATATACACCAACAAACGAAAAGATTCTGCGGCACTCAAGGTCTTGTGAAAATAACAATTGTATTAAAACATCAAAAAGGTGTCCATCGACGTTTCGGGGACTTCAACCCCTTTGTCAAGATGTGTGACAAAGGGGTTGAAGTCCCCGAAACGTCGATGGACACCTTTTTGATGTTTTAATACAATTGTTATTTTCTCAAGACCTTGAGTGCCGCAGAATCTTTTCGTTTGTTGTTGGATTTCACACTGAGGGCACCAGGGCATTTTGGACATACAGTGGAGTGCCGGGCTGCTTCCATCTTTGTGTATATATTAGTGATGAGCGGGTTCGGTTTTTCTCGGTTTTACTCGGTTCTCAAAACTGCATCTTATTGGCTCACGGATGTCACGTGTTTTGGATAGCCAATAAGGTTCTGTTTTGAGAACCGAGTAAAACCGGGTAAAACCGAATCCGCTCATCTCTAGTATATATATATATATATATATATATATATAAATATGGGTTCGGTACAAAACAACGGCAGTCGGGATCCGTATAAACATAATATATTCTCCCTTAGTATAATAAATCTATGTATGACACAACTAATATAACTCATCTACAGTATTTATCTGTTCCGAATTCTCCCTTTGGATTTGCTACATAGTCTGGTTGGAGAAAGCTACTGTGTGATCCTATAAGCTGTTTGTTACTATATGTACTTACATGTATTACCTTTCATCTAATACATTTTTTAAGAATGTGACTCCAACTTTCAATGAAGACTGTTCATCCACCGCTTGAATAACCACAGCCACAATCATTTCTGATATAGTTCACACCAGTAATGTCCATATTTAGAGGTTGGGTATGGTATCTTGACAGTCCTAATGTCAATGTTGACCATGAAATCATTAATCATGACAGTGATGAAATGTCAACATGTTAGAATGTTGACATATCATCCCTGGTGGCTCAGCGGACACTTACCTTCTGGTTGCTGCAGCGGTGTCTTCCATGTTCCGGTGATCATGTGATCATCGCTCCTAGGTCAAACCTCAGATTCTGCAGCATTCCGCTGAGTATTTCTCCCCTATCCCTAACCCTAATCTCTAACCCTAAGCCTCCCTCTAGTGCCTTATCCTAAGGAGCCTAACCCCCCTGCAGCCTAACCCTTCCTCCCGCAGCCGAACCCTAATGTCGGCATTCTGTTGACATTTCACCTTTAAACATTCTGAGAATGCCATCCTTGTTACTGTCGACCATTTGATTACATTCTCAATATATATCCCCATAGTATTGCCTCAAACAAGGAGCTGAAATATGCTGTATGATACCATCATCTGTTGTAGAAACATGATTGTAAAATAAACATACTTTTATTATGGATTATTTGTGTAAAATAATAATAATAATAATAATAATAATAATAATAATTAATTTAAAGAAATAATATTTATCTTTTTAGTATAGAAGTGGACTTTAGTTTGCTATCCGGTCTTATTATACAAGACTTCTGTGTAACACAGTTTTTCCCAACCACGGTCCTCAAGGCACACTAACAGTCCTGGTTTTAGTGATATCCAGGCTTGAACATGGGTGACTTAGGAGGACATTTACTAAGCAGTGATAAGAGCGGAGAAGTGAGCCAGTGGAGAAGTTTCTCCATCAACCAATCAGCAGCTCTGTATAATTTTATAGTATGCAAATTATAGATGTTACTTCAGTGCTGATTGGTTGCCGTGGGCAACTTCTCCACTGGCTCACTTCTCCGCACTTATCACTGCTTAGTAAATGTACCCCTTAATTAGTACCTCAGTTATTTTTATTTAACCATCTGTGCTGAAGCCTGGATATCACTAAAACCTGCACTGTTGGTGTGCCTTGAGGACCGCGGTTGGGAATGCCTGGTGTAGCAGAATTCATGGAAGAAAAAAAACAGATATAACAAAATGAAACCTACAATCCTAGAAAATTAATTACGCTTGATTAAACCTTAGAAGATACTGGTCGAGTAACCTTAATGTAACAATTTGTTTTCAAATAATCCATAATAAAAAAGTTAATATGTTGTATGCTCTAGATCTGCTGAATATTAAAAAAAATATTGATTAAAAAAAACAAAACACATTTATTTATTATCACTATAATGCCTACTTAGTTCTCAGTCCATCTCATTATACATCCCAAATAGGAACACAATAACTTTTTCTTAGTTACATCACTTTACAAATACTCACTGATGACTTTGACAGAATTATTACTTTTTGTTGCAACAGCTATTGCAAATTCTTTACATGTGTTCTTCTTATAGAATAATATAGTGGGTTTTTTTTTGTAGGGGTACTCTGGGAACCGTGCCTTTTTATATATGATCTGTAAGTCTTATAACTAGTTACAGAAACAGGAGAAATAAAACTGTTAACTTATTTCAGAAATGAACATAATGAGTATCTGCATCAGGGCTGTAACTATGGGAGAGCGAGCAGTGTCGCCTCTCAGAGCGCAGAAACCTGTTGCGATCACCGCCACCCACCTACCCACCCACTGCCCCTGCATTTATCTATCCCTAATGTAACTCTTACTCAATGACCCCCCCCCCCCTTCCCGCACATGCCACCCACTTGGATACCCCATGTCCCCCCACATCATTGTCATAGTTACCGCCTCCTGGAGGGGACAGCCAGTAAGTGAGCAGCTATGGATAAAATAAAGCAGAGGATTGTGTAATGAATAAATTGTGCCAGTTTTGCAGTATGTCATGAATCAAAGCATAGAGCAGAGGTTTCCAAACTCGATTCCCAAGGCACCGTAACGGTCCAGGTTTCAAGTATATCCATGCTTGGCTACAGGGGACTAAATTAGTACCTCAGTCAGGGCCGGGGGTCCTGTACCGGACCTCAAGGATCAGAGGGGCCCCAAAGATACGCAGCTTAGTGCCCAGAAGGGATGTAAGCCATCTTGTCCAAGTGAAGCAGCGAGCTGTAGGCGGTGTGGGTGCGGTCTCAGAGTGACAGGAGCCTCTCACACACAGTGACTGTGTAGTGCAGGCATGTCAAACTCGTGGCCCTCCAGCTGTTGTAAAACTACATGTCCCAGCATGCTTTGCCAGCATACCTTCCACTGATCTGCTTGTAAAGCATGCTGGGACTTGTAGTTTCACAACAACTGGATGACCATGAGTTTGACATGCCTGGTGCAGTACAAGTGTGCATCCACTCTTCCGAGTCCAGCTCTGTTGCAGGCATTTAGGGGACATGGCAGAAGCTCTGCTGCCAGGACTTCTGTGCCCTGCGCCGGCCTCTTCTGGTGGGGTGTGAGCGCCGTGTGGTACCTGCTATGCGGTGTGAGGATCTGAATACTGGGGAATGCAGCGCAGGTGTGGCTTGGTGAGGGGATACAGGGCTTTGGAATGGGGTGGGGAAGTTGTGAATGCAGCATGGAGTAATTGAGAGAGACAGACTTTGGGGTGTGTGGAGGAGGAAGCAGAAATATACATATTTATATATGTGCATAAATAAATATGTATTTGTTAATGAAGTTTCTTATATAGCGCAGTAAATTTAGAATTCAGTATATATACACTGCTCAAAAAAAATAAAGGGAACACTAAAATAACACATCCTAGATCTGAATGAATGAAATATTCTTATTAAATACTTTGTTCTTTACATAGTTGAATGTGCCGACAACAAAATCACACAAAAATTATCAATGGAAATTAAATTTATTAACCTATGGAGGTCTGGATTTGGAGTCACACTCAAAATTAAAGTGGAAAAACACACTACAGGCTGATCCAACTTTGATGTAATGTCCTTAAAACAAGTCAAAATGAGGCTCAGTAGTGTGTGTGGCCTCCACGTGCCTGTATGACCTCCCTACAATGCCTGGGCATGCTCCTGATGAGGTGGCGGATGGTCTCCTGAGGGATCTCCTCCCAGACCTGGACTAAAGCATCCGCCAACTCCTGGACAGTCTGTGGTGCAACGTGGTGTTGGTGGATGGAGCGAGACATGTTGTCCCAGATGTGCTCAATTGGATTCAGGTCTGGGGAACGGGCGGGCCAGTCCACAGCATCAATGCCTTCGTCTTGCAGGAACTGCTGACACACTCCAGCCACATGAGGTCTAGCATTGTCTTGCATTAGGAGGAACCCAGGGCCAACCGCACCAGCATATGGTCTCACAAGGGGTCTGAGGATCTCATCTCGGTACCTAATGGCAGTCAGGCCACCTCTGGCGAGCACATGGAGGGCTGTGCAGCCCCCCAAAGAAATGCCACCCCACACCATTACTGACCCACTGCCAAACCGGTCATGCTGGAGGATGTTGCAGGCAGCAGAACATTCTCCTTGGCGTCTCCAGACTCTGTCACGTCTGTCACATGTGCTCAGTGAGAACCTGCTTTCATCTGTGAAGAGCACAGGGCGCCAATGGCAACTTTGCCAATCTTGGTGTTCTCTGGCAAATGCCAAACGTCCTGCACGGTGTTGGGCTGTAAGCACAACCCCCACCTGTGGACGTTGGACCCTCATACCACCCTCATGGAGTCTGTTTCTGATCGTTTGAATAGACACATGCACATTTGTGGCTTGCTGGAGGTCATTGTGCAGGGCTCTGGCAGTGCTCCTCCTGTTCCTCCTTGCCCAAAGGCGGAGGTAGCGGTCCTGCTGCTGGGTTGTTGCCCTCCTACAGCCTCCTCCACATCTCCTGATGTACTGGCCTGTCTCCTGGTAGCGCCTCCATGCTCTGGACACTACGCTGACAGACACAGCAAACCTTCTTGCCACAGCTCGCATTGATGTGCCATCCTGGATGAGCTGCACTACCTGAGCCACTTGTGTGGGTTGTAGACTCCGTCTCATGCTACCACTAGAGTGAAAGCACCTCCAGCTTTCAAAAGTGACCAAAACAGCAGCCAGAAAGCATAGGAGCTGAGAAGTGGTCTGTGGTCACCACCTGCAGAACAACTCCTTTATTGGGGGTGTCTTGCTAATTGCCTATAATTTCCACCTGTTGTCTATTCCATTTGCACAACAGCATGTGAAATTGATTATCAATCAGTGTTTCTTCCTAAGTGGACAGTTTGATTTCACAGAAGTGTGACTGACTTGGAGTTACATTGTGTTATTTAAGTGTTCCCTTTATTTTTTTGAGCAGTGTATATGCCCTGACGAAAATGCTGCTGCATTGAAATGTTGGCTGAAAGTGGCTATCGTTGTGTGTTTTATTCCTGAGTGCCACTGTTGAAACTTGTTTATTTCTACGGTGTATACAGCATATAAAATCTGCCACAAGATTTCTGTTGCCGACCCTGGTTGTAATTACCTCTCTATCTGTCCCTACGTCCCTGCTGCCTCTCTATCTGTCCCTATGTCCCTGCTGCTTCTCTATCTGTCCCTACGTCCCTGCTGCCTCTCTATCTGTCCCTAGGTCCCTTCTGCCTCTCTGTCAGTCCCTATGTCCCTGCTGCCTCTCTCTTTCTCTCTCTCTGTTTATATGCCCCTGCTTCCTCTTTCTGTCCCTAAGTCCCTGCTGCCTATCTCTGTCCCTATGTCTTTGCCGGCACTCTCTCTCTGTCTCTGCTGCCACTCCTTCTGTCTCTATGTTCCTGCTGCCACTCTCTCTGTCTCTATGTTCCTGTTGCCTCTATTTGTTCCTAAATCTCTTCTGCCTCTCACTTTGGGGGTCATTCAGACCCGATCGCATGCTGCATTTTTTTGCAGCCGTGCGATCGGGTCTGAACAGCATATGCGTGCGGGCCACAATGCGCAGGCGCGTCACCGGACAGCGATGGTTTCTATGACAAAAGCAATCGCAGGGGTGATCGCAAAAAGATTGACAGGCAGAAGGCATTCCTGGGCGGCAACTCACCGTATCCTGGGAGTGTCGGAGAAAATGCAGGCGTGTCCACCCGTTCCAGAGGAGGGATCCTGACGTCATCTGCGGCCCGGATCGTCGCAGCGGCTGAGTAAGTCCTGGGCTGTGCAGAAACTGCACAATCTTTTGTTTGTGCAGCTCTCTGCACAGCCGTTCACACCCCTGCGATGCGCTTACCCCCTCCCCTGTAGGTGGCGATTGCCTGGTCGCAGCAGTGCAAAAAATAGCCTGCGTGTGACCAGGTCTGAATTAGGCCCTTTGTACCAACTGTATCTCACCAAATCTCTGCTGACCCTCTATCTGTCTCTATGTCTGTCCCTACGTTCCTGCTGCCTCTCTGTTTCCATGTCCCTGCTGCCTCTACCTGTCCCTACATCCCTTCTGCCTCTCTCTCTGTTTCCATGTCCCTGCTGCCTCTACCTGTCCCTACGTCACTTCTGCCTCTCTCTCTGTTTCTATGCCCCTGCTGCCTCTACCTGTCCCTACGTCACTTCTGCCTCTCTCTCTGTTTCTATGCCCCTGTTGCTATTTTCTGCCCCTAAGTCCCTGCTGCCTCTACCTGTCCCTACGTCACTTCTGCCTCTCCCTCTGTTTCTATGCCCCTGCTGCCTCTACCTGTCCCTACATCCCTCCTGCTTCTCTGTTTCTTTGCCCCTGCTGCCTCTACCTGTCCCTACATCCCTTCTGCCTCTCTCTCTGTTTCTATGCCTCTGCTGCCTCTACCTGTCCCTACGTCACTTCTGCCTCTCCCTCTGTTTCAATGCCCCTGCTGCCTCTACCTGTCCCTACATCCCTTCTGCCTCTCTCTCTGTTTCTATGTCCCTGCTGCCTCTACCTGTCCCTACGTCCCTTCTGCCTCTCCCTCTGTTTCTATGTCCCTGCTGCCTCTTTCTGTCCCTACATCCCTTCTGCCTCTCTCTCTGTTTCTATGCCCCTGCTGCCTCTACCTGTCCCTACATCCCTTCTGCCTCTCTCTCTCTGTTTCTATGCCCCTGCTGCCTCTTCCTGTCCCTACATCTCTTCTGCCTCTCTCTCTGTTTCCATGTCCCTGCTGCCTCTACCTGTCCCTACATCCCTTCTGCCTCTCTCTCTGTTTCTATGCCCCTGTTGCCACTTTCTGCCCCTAAGTCCCTGCTGCCTATCTCTGTCCCTATGTCTTTGCCGGCACTCTCTCTCTCTCTGTGTCCCTACCACCACTCTCTCTGTCTCTATGTCCCTGCTGCCATTCTCTCTCTGGTGATCTAAGTTGGGGGGCCCTTAAAAAGGTTGCTATGGGGCCCACAAAGTTCTAATCACGCCCCTTCCTCTATATAAATATGGTGCTGATTCAGAGGTGGAAGCTAATGGCACCTCTACTAAATTATGCAAAAGCTACATGAGGTGTATTAAGTAAAAAAGTAGCCCAGGATTCGGTGATGCGCTGCTGCATCTGAAGGGGCAGCACGGGATCATCTGTGTGCACATAGGACATCTAGTAACCCTGAGGTTACTCAGGATGTCGCAGGACCAGGTTTGCGTATGTGCAGTGCGGTGCCTGCTAATGTGCAGATCATTAAACATCAGAGATTTATGTAAATCTCAGAATCAGGCCCTATGTGTGTAACCAATATCTCTCCCTATCAGCTAATAACACTGTTCTGTAACATGACTTTTTCTTTTATCTTTGGCCTAATCTGAGCCAGACGGGGCCATGCCAGTTCAGAGGCTCCAACGGCTCATCATGTCCTACCGGCATGACAACATGAAGGGGCGAAAGAAAACCTGAGATTTGGGCACTGCCATAGGTGTGCCCAGCTGTGCAAGGGAGAGATGTAGCTCTTCAAAAGAGTTGTCCATAGCAACCAATGAGCTTATAGCTATCATTTATCAAATATAAACCTTTTGTCATGTCAACCTAGTACATGTCGACCTAGAAACCCTGTTGACCTAATGCATGTCAACTAGAGATGAGCGCCGGAAATTTTTCGGGTTTTGTGTTTTGGTTTTGGGTTCGGTTCTGCGGCCGTGTTTTGGGTTCGACCGCGTTTTGGCAAAACCTCACCGAATTTTTTTTGTCGGATTCGGGTGTGTTTTGGATTCGGGTGTTTTTTTCCAAAAACACTAAAAAACAGCTTAAATCATAGAATTTGGGGGTCATTTTGATCCCAAAGTATTATTAACCTCAAAAACCATAATTTACACTCATTTTCAGTCTATTCTGAATACCTCACACCTCACAATATTATTTTTAGTCCTAAAATTTGCACCGAGGTCGCTGTGTGAGTAAGATAAGCGACCCTAGTGGCCGACACAAACACCGGGCCCATCTAGGAGTGGCACTGCAGTGTCACGCAGGATGGCCCTTCCAAAAAACCCTCCCCAAACAGCACATGACGCAAAGAAAAAAAGAGGCGCAATGAGGTAGCTGTGTGAGTAAGATTAGCGACCCTAGTGGCCGACACAAACACCGGGCCCATCTAGGAGTGGCACTGCAGTGTCACGCAGGATGGCCCTTCCAAAAAACCCTCCCCAAACAGCACATGACGCAAAGAAAAAAAGAGGCGCAATGAGGTAGCTGTGTGAGTAAGATTAGCGACCCTAGTGGCCGACACAAACACCGGGCCCATCTAGGAGTGGCACTGCAGTGTCACGCAGGATGTCCCTTCCAAAAAACCCTCCCCAAACAGCACATGACGCAAAGAAAAAAAGAGGCGCAATGAGGTAGCTGACTGTGTGAGTAAGATTAGCGACCCTAGTGGCCGACACAAACACCGGGCCCATCTAGGAGTGGCACTGCAGTGTCACGCAGGATGTCCCTTCCAAAAAACCCTCCCCAATCAGCACATGATGCAAAGAAAAAGAAAAGAAAAAAGAGGTGCAAGATGGAATTGTCCTTGGGCCCTCCCACCCACCCTTATGTTGTATAAACAAAACAGGACATGCACACTTTAACCAACCCATCATTTCAGTGACAGGGTCTGCCACACGACTGTGACTGATATGACGGGTTGGTTTGGACCCCCCCCAAAAAAGAAGCAATTAATCTCTCCTTGCACAAACTGGCTCTACAGAGGCAAGATGTCCACCTCATCTTCACCCTCCGATATATCACCGTGTACATCCCCCTCCTCACAGATTATCAATTCGTCCCCACTGGAATCCACCATCTCAGCTCCCTGTGTACTTTGTGGAGGCAATTGCTGCTGGTCAATGTCTCCGCGGAGGAATTGATTATAATTCATTTTAATGAACATCATCTTCTCCACATTTTCTGGATGTAACCTCGTACGCCGATTGCTGACAAGGTGAGCGGCGGCACTAAACACTCTTTCGGAGTACACACTTGTGGGAGGGCAACTTAGGTAGAATAAAGCCAGTTTGTGCAAGGGCCTCCAAATTGCCTCTTTTTCCTGCCAGTATAAGTACGGACTGTGTGACGTGCCTACTTGGATGCGGTCACTCATATAATCCTCCACCATTCTATCAATGTTGAGAGAATCATATGCAGTGACAGTAGACGACATGTCCGTAATCGTTGTCAGGTCCTTCAGTCCGGACCAGATGTCAGCATCAGCAGTCGCTCCAGACTGCCCTGCATCACCGCCAGCGGGTGGGCTCGGAATTCTGAGCCTTTTCCTCGCACCCCCAGTTGCGGGAGAATGTGAAGGAGGAGATGTTGACAGGTCGCGTTCCGCTTGACTTGACAATTTTGTCACCAGCAGGTCTTTCAACCCCAGCAGACCTGTGTCTGCCGGAAAGAGAGATCCAAGGTAGGCTTTAAATCTAGGATCGAGCACGGTGGCCAAAATGTAGTGCTCTGATTTCAACAGATTGACCACCCGTGAATCCTTGTTAAGCGAATTAAGGGCTGCATCCACAAGTCCCACATGCCTAGCGGAATCACTCCGTGTTAGCTCCTCCTTCAATGCCTCCAGCTTCTTCTGCAAAAGCCTGATGAGGGGAATGACCTGACTCAGGCTGGCAGTGTCTGAACTGACTTCACGTGTGGCAAGTTCAAAGGGCATCAGAACCTTGCACAACGTTGAAATCATTCTCCACTGCACTTGAGACAGGTGCATTCCACCTACTATATCGTGCTCAATTGTATAGGCTTGAATGGCCTTTTGCTGCTCCTCCAACCTCTGAAGCATATAGAGGGTTGAATTCCACCTTGTTACCACTTCTTGCTTCAGATGATGGCAGGGCAGGTTCAGTAGTTTTTGGTGGTGCTCCAGTTTTCTGTACGTGGTGCCTGTACGCCGAAAGTGTCCCGCAATTCTTCTGGCCACCGACAGCATCTCTTGCACGCCCCTGTCGTTTTTTAAAAAATTCTGCACCACCAAATTCAAGGTATGTGCAAAACATGGGACGTGCTGGAATTGGCCCAGATTTAATGCACACACAATATTGCTGGCGTTGTCCGATGCCACAAATCCACAGGAGAGTCCAATTGGGGTAAGCCATTCCGCGATGATCTTCCTCAGTTGCCGTAAGAGGTTTTCAGCTGTGTGCGTATTCTGGAAAGCGGTGATACAAAGCGTAGCCTGCCTAGGAAAGAGTTGGCGTTTGCGAGATGCTGCTACTGGTGCCGCCGCTGCTGTTCTTGCGGCGGGAGTCCATACATCTACCCAGTGGGCTGTCACAGTCATATAGTCCTGACCCTGCCCTGCTCCACTTGTCCACATGTCCGTGGTTAAGTGGACATTGGGTACAGCTGCATTTTTTAGGACACTGGTGACTCTTTTTCTGAGGTCTGTGTACATTTTCGGTATCGCCTGCCTAGAGAAATGGAACCTAGATGGTATTTGGTACCGGGGACACAGTACCTCCAACAAGTCTCTAGTTGGCTCTGCAGTAATGATGGATACCGGAACCACGTTTCTCACCACCCAGGATGCCAAGGCCTCAGTTATCCGCTTTGCAGTAGGATGACTGCTGTGATATTTCATCTTCCTCGCAAAGGACTGTTGAACAGTCAATTGCTTACTGGAAGTAGTACAAGTGGGCTTACGACTTCCCCTCTGGGATGACCATCGACTCCCAGCGGCAACAACAGCAGCGCCAGCAGCAGTAGGCGTTACACGCAAGGATGCATCGGAGGAATCCCAGGCAGGAGAGGACTCGTCAGAATTGCCAGTGACATGGCCTGCAGGACTATTGGCATTCCTGGGGAAGGAGGAAATTGACACTGAGGGAGTTGGTGGGGTGGTTTGCGTGAGCTTGGTTACAAGAGGAAGGGATTTACTGGTCAGTGGACTGCTTCCGCTGTCACCCAAAGTTTTTGAACTTGTCACTGACTTATTATGAATGTGCTGCAGGTGACGTATAAGGGAGGATGTTCCGAGGTGGTTAACGTCCTTACCCCTACTTATTACAGCTTGACAAAGGGAACACACGGCTTGACACCTGTTGTCCGCATTTCTGGTGAAATACCTCCACACCGAAGAGCTGATTTTTTTGGTATTTTCACCTGGCATGTCAACGGCCATATTCCTCCCACGGACAACAGGTGTCTCCCCGGGTGCCTGACTTAAACAAACCACCTCACCATCAGAATCCTCCTGGTCAATTTCCTCCCCAGCGCCAGCAACACCCATATCCTCCTCATCCTGGTGTACTTCAACACTGACATCTTCAATCTGACTATCAGGAACTGGACTGCGGGTGCTCCTTCCAGCACTTGCAGGGGGCGTGCAAATGGTGGAAGGCGCATGCTCTTCACGTCCAGTGTTGGGAAGGTCAGGCATCGCAACCGACACAATTGGACTCTCCTTGTGGATTTGGGATTTCAAAGAACGCACAGTTCTTTGCGGTGCTTTTGCCAGCTTGAGTCTTTTCAGTTTTCTAGCGAGAGGCTGAGTGCTTCCATCCTCATGTGAAGCTGAACCACTAGCCATGAACATAGGCCAGGGCCTCAGCCGTTCCTTGCCACTCCGTGTGGTAAATGGCATATTGGCAAGTTTACGCTTCTCCTCCGACAATTTTATTTTAGGTTTTGGAGTCCTTTTTTTACTGATATTTGGTGTTTTGGTTTTGACATGCTCTGTACTATGCCATTGGGCATCGGCCTTGGCAGACGACGTTGCTGGCATTTCATCGTCTCGGCCATGACTAGTGGCAGCAGCTTCAGCACGAGGTGGAAGTGGATCTTGATCTTTCCCTAATTTTGGAACCTCAACATTTTTGTTCTCCATATTTTAATAGGCACAACTAAAAGGCACCTCAGGTAAACAATGGAGATGGATGGATTGGATACTAGTATACAATTATGGACGGGCTGCCGAGTGCCGACACAGAGGTAGCCACAGCCGTGAACTACCGCACTGTACTGTGTCTGCTGCTAATATATAGACTGGTTGATAAAGAGATAGTATACTCGTAACTAGTATGTATGTATAAAGAAAGAAAAAAAACCACGGTTAGGTGGTATATACAATTATGGATGGGCTGCCGAGTGCCGACACAGAGGTAGCCACAGCCGTGAACTACCGCACTGTACTGTGTCTGCTGCTAATATATAGACTGGTTGATAAAGAGATAGTATACTCGTAACTAGTATGTATGTATAAAGAAAGAAAAAAAAACCACGGTTAGGTGGTATATACAATTATGGACGGGCTGCCGAGTGCCGACACAGAGGTAGCCACAGCCGTGAACTACTGTACTGTGTCTGCTGCTAATATATAGACTGGTTGATAAAGAGATAGTATACTCGTAACTAGTATGTATGTATAAAGAAAGAAAAAAAAACCACGGTTAGGTGGTATATACAATTATGGACGGGCTGCCGAGTGCCGACACAGAGGTAGCCACAGCCGTGAACTACTGTACTGTGTCTGCTGCTAATATATAGACTGGTTGATAAAGAGATAGTATACTCGTAACTAGTATGTATGTATAAAGAAAGAAAAAAAAACCACGGTTAGGTGGTATATACAATTATGGACGGGCTGCCGAGTGCCGACACAGAGGTAGCCACAGCCGTGAACTACCGCACTGTACTGTGTCTGCTGCTAATATATAGACTGGTTGATAAAGAGATAGTATACTCGTAACTAGTATGTATGTATAAAGAAAGAAAAAAAAACCACGGTTAGGTGGTATATACAATTATGGACGGGCTGCCGAGTGCCGACACAGAGGTAGCCACAGCCGTGAACTACCGCACTGTACTGTGTCTGCTGCTAATATATAGACTGGTTGATAAAGAGATAGTATACTCGTAACTAGTATGTATGTATAAAGAAAGAAAAAAAAACCACGGTTAGGTGGTATATACAATTATGGACGGGCTGCCGAGTGCCGACACAGAGGTAGCCACAGCCGTGAACTACCGCACTGTACTGTGTCTGCTGCTAATATATAGACTGGTTGATAAAGAGATAGTATACTCGTAACTAGTATGTATGTATATATAAAGAAAGAAAAAAAAACCACGGTTAGGTGGTATATACAATTATGGACGGGCTGCCGAGTGCCGACACAGAGGTAGCCACAGCCGTGAACTACCGCACTGTACTGTGTCTGCTGCTAATATAGACTGGTTGATAAAGAGATAGTATACTACTAATATTATATACTGGTGGTCAGGTCACTGGTCACTAGTCACACTGGCAGTGGCACTCCTGCAGCAAAAGTGTGCACTGTTTAATTTTAATATAATATTATGTACTCCTGGCTCCTGCTATAACCTATAACTGGCACTGCAGTAGTGCTCCCCAGTCTCCCCCACAATTATAAGCTGTGTGAGCTGAGCAGTCAGACAGATATATAATATATATAGATGATGCAGCACACTGGCCTGAGCCTGAGCAGTGCACACAGATATGGTATGTGACTGACTGAGTCACTGTGTGTATCGCTTTTTTCAGGCAGAGAACGGATATATTAAATAAACTGCACTGTGTGTCTGGTGGTCACTCACTATATAATATATTATGTACTCCTGGCTCCTGCTATAACCTATAACTGGCACTGCAGTAGTGCTCCCCAGTCTCCCCCACAATTATAAGCTGTGTGAGCTGAGCAGTCAGACAGATATATATAATATTATATATAGATAATAGATGATGCAGCACACTGGCCTGAGCCTGAGCAGTGCACACAGATATGGTATGTGACTGAGTCACTGTGTGCTGTGTATCGCTTTTTTCAGGCAGAGAACGGATTATATTATGTACTCCTGGCTCCTGCTATAACCTATAACTGGCACTGCAGTAGTGCTCCCCAGTCTCCCCCACAATTATAAGCTGTGTGAGCTGAGCAGTCAGACAGATATATATAATATTATATATAGATAATAGATGATGCAGCACACTGGCCTGAGCCTGAGCAGTGCACACAGATATGGTATGTGACTGAGTCACTGTGTGCTGTGTATCGCTTTTTTCAGGCAGAGAACGGATTATAAATAAAAGTGGTGGTCACTGGTCACTATCAGCAAAACTCTGCACTGTACACTACTGAGTACTCCTAATGCTCCCCAAAATTAGTAAATCAAGTGTCTCTCTAATTTATTCTAATTCTAAACGGAGAGGACGCCAGCCACGTCCTCTCCCTATCAATCTCAATGCACGTGTGAAAATGGCGGCGACGCGCGGCTCCTTATATAGAATCCGAGTCTCGCGATAGAATCCGAGCCTCGCGAGAATCCGACAGCGTCATGATGACGTTCGGGCGCGCTCGGGTTAACCGAGCAAGGCGGGAAGATCCGAGTCGCTCGGACCCGTGAAAAAAAACATGAAGTTCTGGCGGGTTCGGATTCAGAGAAACCGAACCCGCTCATCTCTAATAGTCACCCCATTTTTTATAAAACTTTACTACACCAGTCTCAATCTCTGGAAATCTAGCACTTCTTTCATAATAAAGTATTTTTGAAATATCTGACTGAAGTTCGTGTAGAAAAGGGGGGGATCTAGAGATCCAGTGCCTCAAAATAAGTTTACTGGTGATGGTCAAAATAACCGTCAATATAGGAGACAACATAGTTTTGCATAGTCCTAAATCCCATTCATTGAAATTCAATAGAAGGCAAGGGATAGGGGCTTTGATAAGACATAGAGAAAAAAGTTTATTGATATAAGTGACAACTTTATCCCAAAATCGTCTGATCTTCCTACATTCCCAGAAGTTATGAAAAAAAATCAGCTTTACTGGTATTACATTTTGGGCATCTGCCCGTTTCTTCTGTTACCATAAATTTTCTCTGCGCTTGAGAGATGTATGCCCTATGTATAATCCTGAGATGTGTTTCCTGCAGTGTCACAGAGGGGATACGTTTAAGTGTGGCCTCACAATGATCAGTCCAAACAGTAGATGACTGAATGGAAGGAATGTCTCGAGTCCAGCTCCTGAGGGAGCGAGACCAAACTGCTACTGTAGATGGCTCCAACAAAAAAGGATATAAGTAGCAAATTTTGTATGGTTTGATTTTAATGTAAGCCATAGTGTCTAGAATCACATCTTTGGGTTGGCAGGGCTGGATTAAGACTATGGGGGGCCCAGGGCGCACTTCAGTCAGGGGGGCCCCTAATAAAGAGGCAGGCAGAAGAAGACACACACATACACACACATATCCCCACACGGTGCAGCACTCTAGGCAGCTGAAAGAAATACTATAACAGCAGCATATATTTGGTAACGTTTCAGTGCCGTTTATAGGTGACACTTTCTATGTGCTGCTGTTATAGTGTTTATTTCAGCCGCCTGGAGTGCTGCACTATGTGGGGATGTGTGTGATTCAGAGTCTGCGGGCACCCGGCGCTGATGGCTTTATTCTACAGAGAGAGCCAGACACCTTGCTGTGTGTGTGTGTGTGTGTGTGTGTGTGTATTATAATGGGGTGGGTGGGTGCATGTCAGAGCTACTTACTGAGAGCATCTGCTCCAATCCACTGGATCCTCTTCTAGATACTTGGTTTTCGATGTCCGAGCCTTCAAATCTGTAGACATGTAAAAGTACAGAATCCTATGAATGTATGAACCCTAGCACTACAGTATGTCAAGTCGGGCCAATATAATATGTCCCAGTCGTTACCACCAGGAGACACATATCTGCATTGCATGGATAGCCATGCAATTTCGTTAGGTGTTCCTGGGGGGTGATTGGATAGTGGTTAATGGCGGTAGACGTGTCAATGTCAGGGACTGCGTCATAAAATGTAGTTCCATTGGCACTGGCAGCCATGATCCAATGGACATTCTGAGCACCAAAGGGATTCTATAATGTCTGATGGTGCAACCGATGTTTGATCGATGGCCCGTCTTCATGCACACATCGACAGATTTGCATTACAGCTGGTGGACGACACATAAGGGCGCCCACCGACTGCGGCATTAGCTTAAAGACGTAGTAGCAGCTGCTGCAGCTACTGCACATCCACCCACCTCCAAATCAGGCTCAAAGGGATATTCAATTACCCCCCGAAGAGACATCTGCAGTATAAACCCCCGATGTTTCTTTGGGTGCTGCAGTTGGGCTATTTGATTTAGTCGGCTGGTAAAAAGTGCATTTTCACCCGAAAACACACAGGTTCAGTGAAACCTGTGTGTTTACGGGTTTACGGCAATACAGTGTTTACGGCAATACAGTACACCCGACAGCAAGGCAGGGTAATTGAATATCCCTTTCAGTATTATATAACCCCACCCCACCACCCAGATAACAGTAATATACCCCCATATTATTAATACACCCCCACCCCCAACTCACCACCCAGATAACAGTAATATACCCCCATAATATTAATACACCCCCACCCCAATAACAGCAATACTGTATAGTCCCCATAATGTTAATACACCCCCATCCTCTTAACATAACCCCCACATATAACATTAATACAACCCCAGACTGCATTAATATACCCCCCTACACTTCCCCATATACTTACCTCAGTAGGAAGTAGGCTGCCTGTTCTCAGCAGACTGCGGAGCTGGAGCTCATGGGGAGAAGGAGAGACAGTCACAGATAGGGTAGAAGAGAGGAGGAGAGGGAAGGGGTGGAGACTAGAGCAGGATAAGCAAAGCCTTACTCGCCCGTAGCTCCTCCCCCTGGTGACGTAGCTCCTCCCCTCAATACGTCACAAGGTCCCTTCAGCCCCTCCGATATAGAACCAACCAAAGACACTTAGGGATAGAGGAGAGAAGGGGCGGGGCTTCACGGAGCATAGGGGGCGGAGTCTCAGCAGGGGGGGGGGGAGTGAGCAGAGGCATCCTCACCGCAGCCCATTGGTGGCAGTGGGAGATGACCAGTTCAGCAGCTGTGACTGGCTGCTGCACTCAGTGCTGGCCCCGATGACAGCAGAATGCAGCAGCAGAAGCTGCATGATCGATCTTGGAGACTAAGTGAAAGATTCCTACGGATCCTCCAGGGGGCCCCTGAGATTTGGGGGGCCCAGGGTAACGTACCCCCTGGGCTCCCCCCTTAATCCGGCTCTGTGGGTTGGGACACACTCGGTTTTACAGTTTTGGTTTGAACATAGTGCCTAGCCTGTAGATACATAAAGAACCACCCTCTCTGTAGACCAAAAGTATTTTGGAGATAATCAAAAGTGCGGATGGTGCCACCCGGATCAAAAATGTCTTTTACCGCTATTATCCCCTTCGCTTTCCAGTTCAGATACAACGAATTATCTAGACCTGGAATAAAACTGGGATTTCCCCAAAAGGTAGCAAAAGGAGTGTCAGTATGATCCCTGTGTAAGCGTTTATTGATGGCACACCAACTTCTATAAACATCTGCAAATAATATATTTGAGTGAATGGGTGCAGGGATCAATGATTTGGGAGAGTGCAATAATGCGTTAGAGGAAAAAGGGAAGAAAAGTGCATCTTCTAGTGCAGTATTGGTAAATACGGAGGTTTGCCCCAACCAGTCTGAGATACAGGTTGAGTATCCCATATCCAAATATTCCGAAATACGGAATATTCCGAAATACGGACTTTTTTGAGTGAGAGTGAGATAGTGAAACCTTTGTTTTTTGATGGCTCAGTGTACACAAACTTTGTTTAATACAAAAAGTTATTAAAAATATTGTATTAAATGACCTTCAGGCTTTGTGTATAAGGTGTATATGAGACATAAATGAATTGTGTTAATGTACACACACTTTGTTTAATGTACAAAGTTATAAAAAATATTGGCTAAAATTACTTTCAGGCTGTGTGTATAAGGTGTATATGTAACATAAATGCATTCTGTGCTTAGATTTAGGTCCCATCACCATGATATCTCATTGTGGTATGCAATTATTCCAAAATACGGAAAAATCCGATATCCAAAATACTTCTGGTCCCAAGCATTTTGGATAAGGGAGACTCAACCTGTATATCGAAAATCAGTTGCTTGGGTGAAAGTGGTAACATCTGGTACAGCAAAGCCTCCCTTCGCCTTTGGAAGAATCAATTTTGAAAAATCAATGCGTGGCATCTTACCTTGCCACATAAATTTAGTAAATTGAGCATTTAGGGCTTTGGTATCCCGTCTTGAAAGACAAAGGGGGAGCATTTGTAGTATATACGAAAGTTTGGGAAATAACACACTTTATGACAGCAATTCTACCGGATAATGAAAGGGGCAAATGTGTCCAATGGTTAATTAATTTAACAATTGAAGCCAGTATTGGCGGAAAGTTGACCGAATAAAGTGAATTTAAAGTGGTTGGAATAAGAATCCCAAGATATTTAAGAGGGGTGTGACAAATAGCAAACCTGGCTAAGGTGGGGTGTGATGAAAAATAATTAGCTTCCGTCACTATAGGTAGGAGCCTTGATTTTGAATAATTCACCTTAAAACCTGAAAACGCACTAAAATTGTCTGTCGTGGATATAATAGCAGTAAGCGACTGTAAAGGCTGAGATATAAATAACAACATGTCATCTGCAAAGAGGCTCAACTTGACCTCTACATCATTAATTTTAATACCAGTAAACAGGGAATTTGAACGGAGGGCTGCTGCCAGTGGTTCCAACGCCATAGCGAAGAGGAGGGGAGAGAGAGGGCAACCTTGTCTCGTGCCCTGTAAAATAGAAAAAAGGTGGGAAAGGTAGCAATTACTTAAAATTTGTGTAGAGAAGCCCTTATATAGCCTTTGCAGTGTCAGAATAAATTCATTAGGGGTGCCAAATCTGCGCATACAATGAAACAAGTGTTCCCATGCTACCAGATCGAAGGCTTTTTCTGCATCGAGTGATAAAATTGCGCTGGGACTTTTTTGGTTAGAGGATTCTAGCCATTGCATAACCGTGAGGACTTTCCTAACATTCCCTACAGAGTGACGCCCCATAATAAACCCTGTTTGGTCTTCGTGTATGATAGTTGGAAGAATGAGTTTAAGTCTATCGACTAAAATTTTGGTATATAGTTTATAATCTGTGTTCAGGAGGGAAATTGGACGATAGGAGCCGGGTAAGAGAGGGTCGCGTCCAGGTTTATGTAAGAGTTTCAACAGGGCAGAATTAAAGTATAGAGGGGGGTCAGATCCTGGTATAAGCAAATTGAAAAAGGCTAGAAGGGTATCTTCTATTTTAGGGCCTAAAATCTTATAAAAGTCATTAGAGATTCCATCTGGGCCTGGAACTTTATTAGTTTTAAGTTGTTTAATAGCACGTTGTATTTCATCAATAGATATGGGCTGCATTAGGGATGAGGCTTGATCTGGGGACATGTGTGGGAGGGTCACTTTGTCCCAAAAGGCAACGCCATCTTCAATAGTAGTTTCCGATGAGGCATATAGCTCAGAGTAAAAGGCATGTAAAATATTGGAGATTTCCTTGCCACAAGAAGTGGTCTTACCATTCTTATCTTTAAGAGCTTTAATTGTACTAGAGGTGAGTTGGCCCCTAAGTAGGTTGGATAAAAGCTTCCCCGACCTATTACCATGTCTATGAAATTTGCAGGCAGAGTTAAAAGTATATTTGGACTCTGCTTGGGATAACATATTATCAAAAGCCGCCTTTTGGGACAAATATGCCAGTTTGTTGGCTGAGGTAGGTGTAGTCTTAAATAACTGGTAAGAAGCAGTCAGATTGGTTTGTAATTCTACGTAGGAGGAGCGAAACAGTTTGTCTTTATGTGCGCAATAAGAAATAATCTCTCCTCTAAGCACAGGTTTAAAGGCTAGCCAAAAAAGTGTGGGGGAGGAAGATGCGATATCAGCATTGTGAAATTGATAATTTACCCAGACGGTTTCCAATGCAGCTCTAAACTTTAAGGAGTGAGATAAGTGGGAGGGGAAACGCCATTGTTTGTATGGGCCCTTATCAGTAACCAAAGCAATTTTAATCCAACACGGAGCATGATCGGACACACAAATAGGTTCTATATTAGAATCCAGGAGACGTGTAAATAAATGCTCAGACATATGTAATCTATCCTGGAAAGAGTACCATGAGCTGCAGACAGACAAGTGAAATCACGCTCCAGAGGGTGGGAAGCTCTCCACACATCTACCAGATGAAGTTGCTGGAGAATGTAAGGTATGCCTAGCTTTGGGGCCCGGCGTTTGTCGCGTATAGGGGAGGAAATGTCCATCTGTGGAGATGCCACTATGTTAAAATCCCCCCCTAAGAGGATAGGGACAGTACCATATGCGTACAATTTGGACACAATTTGAACAAAAAAATCCCTAGAACATACATTCGGGGCATAAACATTACATAATATATATCTAGATTGATCAATTGACGCATCGGCTATTATATAGCGACCCTGGGGGTCGATTGACGAGGAGTGCACAATGGTTGTTAATGATGCCTTCACTATGACAGCTACACCTCTAGCTTTGGAGGTGAACGGGGCAGACAAAAGAACTTTCCAGCGTAGTGTGTTTAGCTTTAACATTTCAGGGGGTAACAGGTGGGTTTCCTGTAAGTATGCTATATAAATTTGCGTTCTGTTCAGGTATATCAATATCTTCTTCCTCTTAGCTGGGGAATGAAAGCCACCAACATTGAGAGAGCCCAATGTTAGACTAGCCACACATGAAATAATATATAAGTAAGCAAGCAAAACAGAATCCCAGACCACTTATTGAAAACATTCCACATGATAATAAAATAAAAGATACAACAAGATCGGAGTTGCGAAAGGGAAGAGGGAGGGTGGGAAGGAACAACTGGGGAAACAAACATAGAGAATATACTCCGGTAAGGAAGTACACTCCTATGTTACGCACACAGGCGAGGTGAACTTCCGGGTTTAGATCTTCCCGCGTCAAACTAACACGCGGGCAAGTTGTAACGAACATAAAACATAACAGGATAGGTGCTCCCAGCCTCCATAAAAAAACCCCACATAATTCTTCAGGAATGAGTATATATGAGGGCAGGGCACAGAGCCAATATAAATCAAGACACGAAGCAGCAACTAGATGAAATATAAAAGGATTACATGAGCACACATTACCAAATGAAACAGGTGAACCCCTATATCATTAAGCATTATTGATATAATACTGTATATGGCAAAATATGATCATAGTAACACATATATGCAGAAGGACAAACATGTATAACTCTAAACAGGGAGAGTAATTAGATCATGAGTGAGGTCTAAGCCGGTGGAAAAAGACAACCTGGCAATAATAGCAAGAGATTAAGAAAAAAAAAAATATATTGTTCGCAAGAAGACCGCAAGGTGCTCACATAATGGCCCTCATTCCGAGTTGTTCGCTCGCAAGCTACTTTTAGCAGCATTGCACACGCTAAGCCGCCGCCTACTGGGAGTGAATCTTAGCTTATCAAAAGGTTCTCAAAATTGCGAATAGAAATTTCTTTGCAGTTTCTGAGTAGCTCGAGACTTACTCTTCCAGTGCAATCAGTTCAGTGCTTGTCGTTCCTGGTTTGACGTCACAAACACACCCAGCGTTCGCCCAGACACTCCTCCGTTTCTCCAGCCACTCCCGCGTTTTTCCCAGAAACGGTAGCGTTTTTTCACACACTCCCATAAAACGGCCAGTTTCCGCCAGGAAACACCCACTTCCTGTCAATCACATTACGATCACCAGAACGAAGAAAAAACCTCGTAATCCCGTGAGTAAAATTCCTAACTGCATAGCAAATTTACTTGGCGCAGTTGCAGTGCGAACATTGCGCATGCGCAATAAGCGGAAAATCGCTGCGATGCGAAGAAAATTACAGAGCGAACAACTCGGAATGACCACCATTGCCGGTAGAAGCTGTAAGTTTGTATACACAGAGGTCACGGCCAGACTGAATGCAAGTATCTCTTCAGGTATAGATTAGGCCAAAGAATCACAAACTACAGGTCTCATGAAAAATCAGCTGGGTCCTCAGAGGGGCTGCAATCTGTCAGAGCAATTTCGCGCAGGTATCCCTCTGCATCACCTACAGTGGAGAAGTCTTTAAATGCATTGCCCTCAAAGAGACGGAGACGTGCTGGAAACAACAAGGCAAATTTCCTTTTTTCCTTCACCAACTTGGTACAAAGAGGTGCAAAGTCCTTCCTTGCTCTCATTACTTCAGAAGAATGGTCTTGAAAAATAAACAGTCGGGATCCCAACCATTTAATATCCCTGTTCTGCCGTGATGCTGCCCAGATGGCTTCCTTGTGGACAAAACTGAGAGTTTTGAAAATGACTACACGAGGTCTGCTGTCCGGGCCGGACCGTGGGGGACCCAAGCGGTGCGCTCGTTCTATAACCAAACCCGTACAGTCTTCACCAATATCCAGTAAATCAGGCAGGGTAGATTGTAAAAAAGTAAACAGCTCAGGGCCTTTGAATGATTCAGGCAATCCCACTACATGTAAATTGCATTGTCGTGACCTGTTTTCAAGGGCGTCGACCTTAGTAAGTAGTTGGTAGTGGGATTTCTGTAACTGTTCATATTGTGTTTTGAGTTCAGTGACCTCTTGGAAAGTTTCTCCAATACGCTGCTCATTATTTACCACTGTTTTAGAAAGTTGCTTCATTTGCGACTTCATATCACATATGGCTTGCTGCAGTTTGGCTGAATGTGTATCCATAATCGGCTCCATAGCCACTTGTACTGCTTTCACTACGTCCGAGTACGTGACAGGGTTATCAGAAGCAGGTACAGGGGTAAGTTGTGAGGGGTGCAGGGCGTGCTGTGAGTGTTTATCAGTGCCAGCAGCATGTGCTCCCACCTGAGTTTCAGACGCGGCGGCCATCTTGGATTCCGGCTGCCGGCGTTCAGACTTAGATTTTTGCACTTTGGGGGGCATAGATGCAGATAAAAACTTGTCCATGTGGTGCCCCACACTCTCCCCTTCGGCCAACTGCAAAAACCGCCGCGTTCCACGGCGGAATGGAGGCTCTGTGCGGCCCGATGTTCAGAGGTGCAGGAGAGCTATAGAGATCAGCGTCTCCTCATGCAGGCACCGGAACCGGAAGTCCAAGAATGATCTATTTTATAGTGATCTTTTATCAAGTTGGTGCTAATCTTTGGAATTCCCTGCTGTTGGATTAATTAGTAATAATCATTTAATGTGTACTAGTCACCCTGGTATGCTGCCTACTAGTGCAATACCTCACCTACTGGTGTGACACAATCTTTCTGCTGAGGCCACTACATGAGGCCACTTTTCATACTTTTCCAGGGCCACTTTAAGTTCCCAATCCGCCCTTGTCTGGCATAGAAGAAACGTGAATGATAAATCAAAGTAAATGTACCAGGAGGGTATTAGGAAGCCCTTTTTAACATTATCTTATAATGTGAATTTCTTACCCTGTTTCCAAGACAAAGACATTGGCCCTCATTCCGAGTCGTTCGCTCGGTAATTTTCTTCGCATCGCAGCGTTTTTCTGCTTAGTACGCATGCGCAATGTTCGCACTGCGACTGCGCCAAGTAATTTTGCTATGAAGATAGTTTTTTTACTCACGGCTTTTTCTTCGCTCCGGCGAACGTAATGTGATTGACAGGAAATGGGTGTTACTGGGCGGAAACACGGCGTTTTATGGGCGTGTGGATGAAAACGCTACCGTTTCCGGAAAAAACGCAGCAGTGGCTGGAGAAACGGAGGAGTGTCTGGGCGAATGCTGGGTGTGTTTGTGACGTCAAACCAGGAACGACAAGCACTGAACTGATCGCAGATGCCGAGTAAGTCTGAAGCTACTCTGAAACTGCTAAGTAGTTTGTAATAGCAATATTGCGAATACATCGTTCGCAATTTTAAGAAGCTAAGATTCACTCCCAGTAGGCGGCGGCTTAGCGTGTGTAACTCTGCTAAAATCGCCTTGCGAGCGAACAACTCGGAATGAGGGCCTTTGTGAATAATTTTTTTTGCAAATTAATTTTTTATTGACATTTTCAGAAATACAAACATCAAATGGCAGAATCAGAGATACAGCATCAAAAAGTTCCCAAAGTCATACACATTAACGAGACCCGTAAAAGGAATGCAACATCTCCATTAACATATTGTAACCCTAAAAACATAGCTAAAATTACAACTTCTTATATATAGGGGGGAAAAAAAGAGGAAAAAATGGCAGAGGGAAAGGGAAGACGAAGAATAAGAAATGGAGAGCCGAGAGAAAGGAGTAGGATGACTCCCAAGATAGAGAAGGAAAAGAAAGGATATCACAAGAGAAGAGAGTTAGAGGGAAGGGGGGGGGGGGGGGGGGATTCTCTCCTCCCAACTCAGGGGGTCCTGATGCAATGTCATTGTGAATTATTAAGTTAACTTGTTAAGTAAGTGAAATGGAAACATGATATTTTCCGGCAGATGTGTCAAGCCATGGAGAGAGATAAAGTTGGGTAAAGCACCAGCAGGACAGTATAGTAACAGTCATATCAGTGAAATTAGCATGCAATAAAGAACGGAGACTCAGTCAATGAAGACATAAAACATTTTTAGTTGATGCTAAAATATAAAAAAATTATTATGAAGAATATTTAACAAATAATATTTGCGAGACATCTCAGAAAACAGTCGGTTTTGGGGGCTGCCCACAAACATTAAAAAGCTCCTGAATGTATGTATTGGGGACTTCAATGGATATTGAAGATACTGCATTCCTCCTATTGTGATTGCAAAGCAGCCACCAAAAGTTTCTATGGCAGTTGGTAAACTGCGAAACTTGCCAAGCTCCAGAATGCAGGGACGGGCATGAGATTGATACTCATTATGGCATAAAAGCTACACCTCTGAACTCACAAAGAGTCATCCTTCAGCACTCAGGAGAGGAAAACCCCCCTTGGGGGGAAACCTCTGGGGAACCATGGCCTCAGGATTGCCCTTCCCTCTGGGCATTAAGAGGTGTACTAATAGGGGTATCAGTATGATATCCCAGCACATTGGATCCTATTGGTTGTAATACAGACGCTGGGTACACGGTGCAAAAAAGGCAGACAGGGGTGAGTAAGGGTTGTTTTCCCCGCTCCCCACCCCCTTAACCCTTCCTGTCTGCAGCCTAACACTGACCTCCCCCTTTGTGCTCAACTCTAACCCTCTCACGGAGGTGCCTGATCCTAACCTATGTCCCCACTGCCTAACCCTAACCCACCCTACTCGCAGCCTAACCCTAACCTCTCCCCACTCACAGCCTAAATCTAACCCCCCTGGGAGCTGTGGCTAATGGGAGGGGTAGA
Organism: Pseudophryne corroboree; assembly: GCF_028390025.1. Classification (NCBI taxonomy): domain Eukaryota; kingdom Metazoa; phylum Chordata; class Amphibia; order Anura; family Myobatrachidae; genus Pseudophryne; species Pseudophryne corroboree. The sequence goes on from NC_086444.1 coordinate 1,170,358,201, forward strand.
ATATTTATCTATACCTGCCTATACTTGCCAAAGGTCAACTGCTGTGTAGACTAAGAGGAAAAGATGAAAAAACACTGTTAGTGGATGAACAAGCAGAGAGACAAATTGTAGACAGTGGTGTGGTTGTATAGAGAGACAAATCTCTATATGTAAATATGTTACGCTAACTATTAAGGACAGGGAAAATACCTAAAATAAGGACAATTATTCCAAAGGGACAGTTGTTTTTATATAGTACACACATTGGGGGGATAAGTTCTTTCTTATAGTAATAAGTGGGTACCTTCAAAGAAGAAATTTGACCAGTAAATAATAAAAGCTATAAATAGCTAACATTTAGGGGTCAATCCAATTAGGTACAAATTGCCATTGCTGCTACATTCAGGGCCGGTTCGAGCCCTCTCTGCGACCCGGGCAGGAAATAGGGGCGTGGCTTAATACAGGGGGCGTGGTCAGTTATGCCCCCTGTACAGTAGTAGCGCCGCTTAAATGCTGAGCGGTGTGCGATGACGTCATCGCGCACCGCACAGCAAAGGTCCTCTCCACGAAGGGAAACTAGACGCGTAGCGTCTAGTTCCCTTCACAGGGGGACACAGCCGGGGGACACAGCGGGCAGCGGACGGCACAGCAGTAGCGGATCTTGCCATGGTGCGGCGCCCTCCGGATGGCGCCAGTGCCCTCCGGAAGGCGGCGCCCCGGGCAAAAGTCCTGCTTGCCCGTGGCAAGATCCGCCACTGGCTACATTTCAACACTGGCAATGACACCCTAACTCGCACTCCTTGTGGCCAGATAGGGCTGCGGGCACTTTTGAGCGAGTTTAGGCTGCCAGAAAGTGCGGCTGTTGTAAGACAAACTCGCACCTAATTAAATTGACCCCTTAGTTGTGAAATGTGATAAAAGTAATAAAATATAGGCCCTCATTCCGAGTTGTTCGCTCGCAAGGCGAATGTAGCAGAGTTACACACGCTAAGCCGCCGCCTACTGGGAGTGAATCTTAGCTTCTTAAAATTGCGACCGACGTACGCGCAATATTGCGATTACAAACGAGTTAGCAGTTTCTGAGTAGCTTCAGACTTACTCTGCCTGTGCGATCAGTTCAGTGCTTTTCGTTCCTGGCTGACGTCATAAACACACCCAGCGTTCGCCCAGGCACTCCCACCGTTTCTCCGGCCACTCCTGCGTTTTTTCCGGAAACGGTAGCGTTTCCAGCCACACGCCCCTAAAACGCCGTGCATCCGCCCAGTAACACCCATTTCCTGTCAATCACAATGCGAACGTCGGAGCGATGAAAATGCCGTGAGTAAACTTACTTTCTTCATAGTAAAGTTACTTGGCGCAGTCGCAGTGCGAACATTGCGCATGCGCACTAAGAGAATTCTCACTGCGATGCGATGAAAAACTCCGAGCGAACAACTCGGAATGAGGGCCATAATTGTGTCACTGTGAGCCTGATTCAGTTGTGATTGTTAAATCAATTTTCTCTAACGTCCTAGAGGATGCTGGGGACTCCGTAAGGATCATGGGGATAGACAGGCTCCGCAGGAGACATGGGCACTTTAAGAAAGTCTTTAGACCTGGGTGTGCACTGGCTCCTCCCTCTATGCCCCTCCTCCAGACCTCAGTTTGATACTGTGCCCAGAGGAGCTGGGTGCTTTTCAGTGAGCTCTCCTGAGTTTGCTGATAGAAAGTATTTTGTTAGGTTTTTTATTTTCAGGGAGCTCTGCTGGCAACAGACTCCCTGCATCGAGGGACTGAGGGGAGAGAAGCAGCCCTACTCTCTGAGTGCAGGTCCTGCTTCTTAGGCTACTGGACACCATTAGCTCCAGAGGGATTAGTATACAGGATCTCACCCTAGCCGTCCGTCCCAGAGCCGCGCCGCCGTCCCCCTCGCAGAGCCGGAAGATAAAAGCCGGGTGAGTATGAGAAGAAAAGAAGACTTCAGAGGCGGCAGAAGATTTCATGATCTTCACTGAGGTAACGCACAGCACTGCAGCTGTGCGCCATTGTTCCCACACACCTCACATACTCCGGTCACTGTAAGGGTGCAGGGCGCAGGGGGGGGGGGCGCCCTGGGCAGCAATATAAACCTCTTATTTGGCAAAAGGAGCATATATACAGCTGGATACTGTATATATGCAGGAGCCCCCGCCATTTTTACACTTTTAGCGGGACAGAAGCCCGCCGTCGAGGGGGCGGGGCTTCTCCCTCAGCACTCACCAAGCTCCCCGGACTCTCCCCTGCTTATACCCTGGTAGAAGAGAGGGTTTTAAAGAAGAGGGGGGGCACATAATTCGGCGCAGATAATAACAGCGCTACTGGGTAAACATTAAATTGCTGTGTTTTTTCAGGGTCATATAGCGCTGGGGTGTGTGCTGGCATACTCTCTCTCTGTCTCTCCAAAGGGCCTTGTGGGGGAATTGTCTTCAGATGAGCATTCCCTGAGTGTGGTGTGTCGGTACATGTGTGTCGACAGGTCTGAGGTAAAAGGCCCTCCTAAGGAGGAGATGGAGCAAATGTGTGTGTGAGTGGTGTCTCCGTCGACAACGCCGACACCTGATTGGATATGTGAAATTAAGTGCTAAGGTAAATTTATTGCACAAAAGATTAGAGAACAGACAGTGAATCTACCCATGTCTGTCCCTATGTCGCAGAGCCCTTCAGAGTCTCACAACGCTCACTATCCAAAATAATAGACACTGATATCGACACGAAGTCTGACTCCAGTGTCAACTACGATAATGCAAAGTACAGCCAAAACTGGCAGAAAAGTATTCAATATATGATTATTGTAATAAAAGATGTTTTGCATATCACTGATGACTCATCTGTCCCTGACAGGGTACACATCTTTAAGGGGAAGAAAGCTGAGGTAAATTTCCCTCCTCTCATGAAGAAAAAGAGCGGGAATCTCCAGACAAGAAACTGCAGATTCCCACAAAGAATTCTCAGGGAGTACCCTTTCCCTACTAGGGCCAGGATACGATGGGAATCTTCCCCTAGGGTGGACAAAGCTTTGTCACGTTTACCCAAAAGGTAGCGCTGACTTAACAGCTATCCTCAGGGATCCTGCAGATAGCATGCAGTAAAAGTACTTTAAGTCCATTTACACACATTCTGGTACACTACTCAGACCGGCGATTGTGTCGCATGGGTTTATAGCGCTGTAGCAGCGTGGACAGATACCTTATCAGCGGAGATTGAAACCCTAGATAAGGATACCATGTTATTGACCCTAGTTTATGTATATATATATATATATATATATATATATAAAAGATGCTGTCATATATATATATATATATATATATATATATAAGACATGCCCAAAGAGACATTAGTCTACTGGGTTTTAGAATCAACACTATGTCGATTTCTGCTAGACGTGTCCTGTGGAACATGCAATGGACAGGTGATGCCGACTAAAAGAGGCATATGGAAGGTTTACCTTACAAGGCTGAGGAATTGTGTGGAGAAGGGCTCTCGGACCTGGTCTCCACAGCTATAGCTGGTAATTCTGATCTTTTGCCTTATATTCCCTCACAGCCTAAGAAAGCACGACATTATCAAATGCAGTCCTTTCGGTCGCAGAATAACAAGAAAGTACGAGGAGCGTCCTTTCTTACCAGAGGTAAGAGCACAGGGCACAGCTAGTTCCCAGGAACAGAAGTCCTCCCCGGCCTCTACTACATCCACCTCATGACGCTGGAGCTCCGCTAAGGGAGTCCGTCCCAGTGGGAGCACGTCTTCGACTCTTCAGCCACATCTGAGTTCACTCACAGGTGGATCCCGGGGCAATAAAAATTGTTTCTCAGGGTTCCAAGCTGGAATTCGAAAGGTGCCTCCTCGCCGGTTTTTCCTTATCGGACCTACCGGCTTCTCCCCCAGAAAGGGAGATAATATTAAATACAATTCACACATTGTATCTCCAACAGGTGGTGCTCAAGGTTCCCCTCCTGCAACAAGGAAGGCGATATGACTCAACCTTGGCTGTAGTCCCGAAACCGTACGGTTCGGTCAGACCTATTTTAAAATTAAAATCTCTGAAACTATACGGGAAAAGGTTCAAATTTAAAGTGGAATCGCCCAGAGCGATCATCGCCAGCCTGGAAGGGGGGGATTTGATGGTGTATCTAGACATAAAGGCTGCATACCTTCATGTTCCCATTTATCCACCCCATCAGGCGTACCTGACAATTGCGGTACAGGATTGTCATTACCAATTTCAGGGTAATTGGCGGAAATAATGGTGCTCCTATGCAAGCAAGGAGTCACAGTTATCCCATACTTGGACGATCTCCTAATAAGGGCGAGATCAAAAGAGCAGTTGTTGAACAGCGTGTCACTTTCGCTGAAGGTGTCACAGCAACACGGCTGGATTCTCAATTTCCCGAGGTCACAGTTTGTTCCTATAACTCGTTTGCCCTTCTTGGGTATGATTCTGGATACAGACCAGAAATGGGTTTACCTTCAGATAGAGAAGGCCCAGGAACTCATGACTCTAGTCAGGGACCTATTGAAACCAAGACAGGTGTCAGTGCATCACTGCACTCGAGTCCTGGGAAAAACATTCCCTTCGGCAGGATCCATGCGAGGACTTCAAATGGGACCTACTGGACAAGTGGTCCGGGTCACATCTACAGATTCATCAGTTGATCACCCTATCCCCCAGGGCCAGGGTATCTCTCCTGTGGTGGCTGCAGAGTGCTCACCTTCTAAAGGGCCGCAGATTCGGCATTCAGGACTGGATCCTGGTGACCACGGACGCGAGCCTCCGAGGCTGGGGAGCAGTCACACAGGGAAGAAATTTCCAAAGTCTTTGGTCAAGTCAAGAGACTTGTCTTCACATCAACATATTGGAACTAAGGGCCATATACAACGCCCTACGTCAAGCGGAGACCTTTCTTCACGACCAACCGGTTCTGATCCAGTCAGACAACGTCACCGCAGTAGCTCATGTAAACCGCCAAGGCGGCACAAGGAGCAGAGTGGCGATGGCGGAAGCCACCAGAATTCTTCGCTGGGCGGAGAATCATGTAAGAGCACTGTCAACAGTGTTCATTCCGGAAGTGAACAACTGGGAAGCAGACTTCCTCACCAGACATACGTCCTGGAGAGTGGAGACTTCATCAGGAAGTCTTCGCACAGATTGCAGTTCGGTGGGGACTGCCACAGATAGACATGATGGCGTCCCGCCTCAACAAAAAGCTGCAGAGTTATAGCGCCTGGTCAAGAGACCCTCAGGCAGTAGCGGTAGATGCCCTAGTGACACCGTGGGTGTTCCAGTCAGTCTATGTATTTCCTCCTCTTACTCTCATACCCAAGGGTTGAGAATAATAAGAAAAAGGAGGAGTGAGAACAATCCTCATTGTTCCAGATTGGCCATGAAGGATCTGGTATCCGGATCTGCGGGAAATGCTTACAGAAGATCCGTGGCCTCTTCCTCTAAGGCAGGACCTGTTGCAACAGGGCCCATGTCTGTTCCAAGACTTACCGCGGCTGCGTTTGCCGGCATGGCGGTTGAACGCCATATCCTAGCGGAAAAAGGCATTCCGGATGAGGTCATTCCTACGCTGATAAAGGCTAGGAAGGACGTGACATCTAAACATTATCACCGTATATGGCGAAAATATGTTTCTTGGTGTGAGGCCAGGAATGCTCCCACGGAAGAATTCCATCTGGGCCGTTTCCTTCACTTCCTACAAACTGGAGTGAATTTGGGCCTAAAATTAGGCTCCATTTAGGTTCAGATTTCGGCCCTATCCATTTTCTTTCAAAAAGAATTGGCTTCTCTACCAGAAGTTCAGACTTTTGTGAAAGGAGTGCTGCATTTTCAGCCTCCTTTTGTACCTCTGGTGGAGCCCTGGGACCTTAACATGGTGTTAAGTTTCCTTAAGTCACACTGGTTTGAACCACCTAAAACGGTAGAGTTAAAATATCTCACTTGGAAGGTGGTCATGTTATTAGCCTTGGCTTCGGCTAGGCAAGTGTCGGAATTGGCGGCTTTGTCTCATAAAAGCCCCTATCTGGTTTTCCATGTCGATAGAGCGGAGTTGCGGACACGTCCTCAATTCCTGCCTAAGGTGGTATCATCCTTTCATATGAACCAGCCTATTGTGGTGCCTGTGGCTACGCGTGACTTGGAGGACTCCGAGTCCCTGGATGTGGTCAGGGCTTTGAAAATTTTACGTAGTCAGAACGGCTAGAGTCAGAAAAACAGAATCACTGTTTGTCCTGTATGCTGCCAACAAGCTTGGCGCTCCTGCTTCAAAGCAGACTATTGCCCGCTGGATATGTAACACCATTCAGCAGGCTCATTCTACGGCTGGATTGCCGTTGCCTAAATCGGTTAGGGCCCATTCCACTAGGAAGGTGGGCTCTTCTTGGGCGGCTGCCCGAGGGGTCTCGGCATTACAGTTGTGCTGAGCTGCTACTTGGTCAGGTTCAAACACTTTTGCTAAGTTCTACAAGTTTGATACCCTGGCTGAGGAGGACCTCTTGTTTGCTCAATCGGTGCTGCAGAGTAATCCGCACTCTCCCGCCCGTTTGGGAGCTTTGGTATAATCCCCATGGTCCTTACGGAGTCCCCAGCATCCTCTAGGACGTTAGAGAAAATAAGATTTTAAACCTACCGGTAAATCTTTTTCTCGTAGTCCGTAGAGGATGCTGGGCGCCCGTCCCAAGTGCGGACTACTTCTGCAATACTTGTATATAGTTATTGCTTCAATAAGGGTTATGTTATAGTTGCATCTGCCCTGAACTGATGATATGTTGGTTTCATACTGTTAACTGGGTAGTTATCACAAGTGTGATTGGTGTGGCTGGTATGAATCTTGCCCTTGGATTAACAAAATCCTTTCCTCGTACTGTCCGTCTCCTCTGGGCACAGTTTCTTTAACTTAGGTCTGGAGGAGGGGCATAGAGGGAGGAGCCAGTGCACACCCAGGTCTAAAGACTTTCTTAATCTGCCCATGTCTCCTGCGGAGCCCGTCTATCCCCATGGTCCTTACGGAGTCCCCAGCATCCTCTACGGACTACGAGAAAAAGATTTACCGGTAGGTTTAAAATCTTATTGTTGCTGCAATCTTTTGCCGTTCGCATTTGCATCACAGTCCACCCTGAGTGAGACTGAGCAGTCGTAGGCTGAGCAAGCCTCCTAGACACAGAGGGCTCTCCAGCAGATACACAGGTCACAATGGGTAATTTATATATGTGCATGGAAAGGTGTTTGAACAGAAATGACATGCCTGTGTACAGTTAGCCACCCCAGTTAACACCCCAAATGCCGACTTCCTTTCAGTCACCTTGCAATGGGATCCTCTATGTGAGTTAATATATCTGCCCCCAGTTCATTGATAAAAATGTCACCCAGTTCACTATCTACAGAGGAGCGGCTCTTCCAGTTTTGACATTAGAGGAAACGAACAGAGAAAAATAGGTTCCCCACTACTACTGTGGGCATTATGTGTATAAGGGACACTACTACTGTGGGCATCATGTGTATAAGAGGCATTACTACTGTTGATATTATACATACAGTATAAGGGGCACTACTGTGGACATAATGTGTATAAGCAGTACTACTACTGTGGGCATTATTTGTAAGGTGCATTACTACTGTGAGCATTATGTGTATAATGGGCACTACTGTGAAGCATAACATGACTAGGAGTGCTACTGTGTGACGTAATGTGAATAAGGGACACTACTATGTCTGTACTATGAATCAGGGGCACTACGTGCTGTGTAATGTAAATAAGATTATGATTTTGTGTGATTTAATTTGTATTGGGAGTACTATTGTGTGACCATGCCCCTTCTTTGTGAGACCACACCCCCTTTTTAGGCAGCTTGCTGTCACTTTACAAAGTATGGGAGGGCTCAAATCTATAGTTTGCAAGGGGGGCGGCAAACACCTTAGCCCCGCCACTGCCCCCACACCATTTGTATGTCCTATACTGAGCTGCCTTCATCTGCCTGTTCTGTATTGTCCACTCTCCCCCACCATAGTCTCTGTTTTGTACTGTGCTCTCAATACCCAACCACACACACAATTACACAAGTATGGTAACTTACCCGCTGCATGTTATCCTCCAGTCCTTGCTGCCTCTGCGACCCCTCCCGTCATCTTCAACTGACACTTTGCAGATCTCTTTGCCAGTCACCCGACACTCTGCAAATCTCTTTGCCAGAACTTTGCCAGATGATGATCTAAACAACCATAATTTCTTGGTCAGACATACTACGTGTATAATTGTACTACTATATTTTGTTACATACTTTCAATTTTATTCATTTGCAATTTATCTATTTTATTGACTTTTTCATCCAAAACCAAAATCTTGTCTCATAGAACCAAGTTATCTGCTCCAGATTTTATCTTACCTAGTAATAGGACCACGTTAGTATCATACAATACCCACAGTGTGCAGGTTACAGTCATAATTATAGAGCTACTGTAACTATCTTTATATTCGAATTTACATTATGTGTATAAGGGGCAGTACTTCTGAGGGCTTTATGAGTATAAGGGGCACTACTGATGTGTGCATTATGTGTAAGGGGCACTACTACTGAGGGTATTATGTGTACAAGGGGCACTACTGTGGTCATTATGTATAAGGTGCATGACTATGGGCATTGTGTATAAGGGGCACTACTATGGGCATTGTGTATAAAGCATTACGTATAAAGGATACTACTGTGGCATTTGATGTACAACGGTCACTACTACTGTGGACATTATGTGTATAGGGGCACTACTACTGTGGGCAGTATGTGCATAGGGGCACTACTACTGTGTGCATAATGTGTATAGGGACACTACTACTGTGGACATTATATATATAAGGGGCACTACTACTGTGGACATTATGCGTATAAACGGCACTACTGCTGAGAGCATTATGTGCATAAGTGGCACTACTACTAAGCACATCATCTGTATAAGGGGCATTACTGCTGTCTACGTTATGCATATAAGAGGCATTACTGTGTTCATAATGTGTATAAGCAGCACTACTCCTGTGGGCATTATTTGTAAGGGACATTACTACTGTGGGCATTATATGTATAATGGGTACTATTGTGTAGCATAACATGACTAAAGGGGTGCTATTGTGAGATGTAATGTGAATAAGGGATAGTACTATGTGGCGTACTATGAATCTGGGGCACTATGTGCGGTGTAATGTGAATAAGATTGTGCTTTTGTGCGGTGTAATTTTAATTTGGAGTACTATTGTGTGGCCACACCCCTTCTTTGTGAGACTACACCCCTTTTTAGGTAGCTTGCGGTCACTTTACAAAGTATGGGAGGGCTCAAATTTATAGTTTGCAAAGAGGTGCCGACCACCCTAGCATCGCCCCTGCCCCCACACCATCTGTATGTCCTATACTGAGCTGCCCCCTTCTGCATGTTTTGTATTGTCCACTCTCCCCCACCATAGTCTCTGTTTTGTACTGTGCTCTCAATACCCCACCGCACACACAATTATACAAGTATGGTTAGCGCGCACAATACTACTGTGCCATCATGTCTATAAGGGGCATTACTACTGTTGACATTATGCATATAAGAGGCACTACTGTGGGCATAATGTGTATAAGCAGCACTACTACTGTGGGCATTTTTTGTAAGGGTCATTACAGCTGTGGGCATTATGTGTATAATGGGCGCTACTGTGTAGCATAATCTGACCAGGGGGCGCTACTGTATGACATACTGTGAATAAAGGATACTACTATGTGGTCCACTATGTATCAGGGGCACTACATGCGGTGTAATGTGAATAAAATTGTGCTTTTGTGTGCTGTAATTTTAATTGGGAGTACTATTGTGTGGCCATGCCCCTTCTTTGTGAGACCACACCCCCTTTCAGGCAGCATGCTGTCACTTTACAAAGTATGGGAGGGCTCAAATTTATAGTTTGCAAGGGGGGCAGCGAACACCCTAGCACCGCCACTGCGGCCACACCATTTGTATGTCCTATACTGAGTTGCCTTCATCTGCCTGTTTTGTATTGTCCGCTCTTCCCCACCATAGTCTCTGTTTTGTACTGTGCTCCTAATACCCCCCACCACACACACAATTACACAAGTATGGTAACTTACCTCCTGCATGTTATCCTCCAGTCCTTGCTGCCTCTGCGATCCCTACAGTCGGGATCAGTACGAAATCCCGCTGGACGGGATCCTGGCGGTCGAAATACCGACACCGGAATCCCGACCAGCACAATCCCGACAAGGGTGGAGAGCGGAACGCAGCCCCTTGCGGGCTCACTGCGCTTGCTACGCTCGGCACACTAATTTATTCTCCCTCTATGGGTGTCGTGGACACCCACGGAGGGAGAATATGTCGGGATTGTGCCGGTTGGGATTCCAGTGTCGGTATTTTGACCGCCGGGATTGCATCCGGCGGGATCTTGGCCGCATCCCCTCCCGTTGACTTCAACTGACACTTTGCAGATCTCTTTGCTGGTCACCCGACACTCTGCAAATCTCTTTGCCAGAACATTGCCAGATGATGATCTTCTAAAAACACAAAAGACTATCCTTAAGCATAGTACTAGTTTAAGTACAATAAAATGTCCATGAGTCAACCACTTTTCCAATTTTCCTTAAACCAAACAACATACTTTCAAATGTATCAATTTGCCATGTCTCTATGTTACTTACTATTTATCTATGTTATTTACTTTTTCATCCAAAAGCAAGATCCTGCCTCATAGAGACTTACCTGCATCCACTGCCCTCTTTATTTCTGTAACGCTACATTTGTATTCTTAAATATGTAATTCTTTCTTGCGCTTCTCCTAATGTGTGCTTGTACCTATAGTCCCTGTTCTGTCTATCTTGTCTTGCCCTTCAGCTGACTATTCGGCACTCTGTCTTCCTTACCCCCCTCCATCTTACCCTGCTATGTAGGACTCACCTTCTCCTACCTGTCCTCCTGCATGCTAACTGGAAACTTCTGCAGCTGTAGATAGAATGTTACAGGAAGAAGCATTGTGATGTCACAGGCTAGTGATGTGTCACAGGCTAGGTGTGATGTCACAGTAAGCAGCAGCAAAGCTACTAAGTTACAGCTATCTTACATATACATTTTATACATCAATTATAACTGGATTTACATGAATTTCTAGTTTAAAAAAAGAGACTAGTGTATAAAATGAACTATAAGGCAATGCTGTACAGAGTGCCTCAATATATAGGTAAAGGGAAAACAGAAGTGACAGTAATTTCTAGACTAAATCACTACTAATATTTTATTAGAAAATAAAGCTCTTTAGCAGGCTGAATTAATAATGTTTCATTATATGAGTATAACATATATATATATGCAATATGCTTATTCCTGGCATGCTGAGCAGATGTCTCTTGGGCTGTCTTGAAAAAGGCTTACCAAAGCCGAAACGTCGACATCATGTGCTGACTCTGATGTACTAAATAAACTCTTTAATGAAGTTGGACTGGTGAGTGCCCTCTATTCTGGATTTCTGTTTGGATCTGGATAAATATCTGGTATATGTGGATGTCCGAATTTGGACCTTCTTGAGGAGCACCCCGATGGTGACTGTTTATTGCTGTGAGTGCGGACATTACGAATCGAATATATATATATATATATATATATATATTTATTAGGGATGAGCGGGTTCGGTTCCTAACCCCCCCGAACTTTACCTATTTTACACGGTTCCGAGGCAGCCTCGGATCTTCCCGCCTTGCTTGGTTAACCAGAACGCGCCTGAACGTCATCATCCCGCTGTCGGATTCTCGCGAGATTCGTATTCTATATAAGGAGCCGCGCGTCGCCGCCATTTTCACTCGTGCATTGGAGATTGAATGGAGAGGACGTGGCAGCGGTCTCTCCCTGAAAAGCTCCGTAATCTGTGCTCAGTGTGCTGCAAATATCTGTGCTCAGGGTACTGCAAATAATCTGTGCTCAGTGTACTGAAAATATCTACGTTCTCTGTCTGAAAAAGCTCCATATCTGTGCTCAGTGTGCTGCAAATATCTGATCAGTGTGCTGCATTGTGGGGACTGGGGACCACCAGTATATAATAATTATAGTAGTACAGTACAGTAGGCCATTGCTGTATCTTGCAGCCCTGTGTCACTGCAAGTATCCATTCCATATCTGTGCGGCATTTACCAAATAAAATCATATATAAAGCAGTATATATAGTATTAGAGTTCAGCATTTTGGTGACTAACAGTATATAGTCGTACAGTAGGCCATTGCTGTATCTTGCAGCTCTGTGTCACTGCAAGTATCCATTCCATATCTGTGCTGCATTTTTGTGAGCAGAATATATAGTATTACAGTGCAGCATTTTGGTGACTAACAGTATATAAGCACATGAGGGAAGTGGGCCCCGCTCGTGAGAGCTTACAATCTAAAGAGGAGGGGTAGACAGGCATGGGTGACACAGATGGGGTACATAGAGAATGTAGAACAGAGGGTTAGGAATCAGGATGAGATTTGGCTGGGTTTGGTGAAGAAGTGGACCCCCAGAAGGCACAAGTCAATACTTAACATTGCAACATTTTACTGGGCTATGTAGGAGAAAATTAAAAATAGGGAAAAAAAAAAAAAGAATCAATAACTTCTACCGCTTTCAAAAAGGTCAATGGAAGCTGAAATAATGGACAACTACCTCATGGAAGCCAGATACAGTATACCAAACAGTACTTAGCAGAGTTAGGAATGAGTGCTTATGAAATACAGTAACATTTTGTCATAATATTTCAGAAACTGCATGGCTGGTCTCTTGCACTCTTTTGCTCTAATACATCACCTGCTTTAGGATTTATATTCAAAAACATTAATGTCTCCGTAATCCCAAAAACGTCAGTCTTCTTCCAGTGATTTGGACCAATAATACCATTGATTAGAACGAATAATTCCTGTGATTTTGTCATTTTATTCCAGTGATTTGGACCAATAATACCATTGATTAGAACAAATAATTCCTGTGATTTTGTCATTTTCTTCCAGTGATTTGGACCAATAATACCATTGATTAGAACAAATAATTCCTGTGATATTGAGGTGTTTGTGTCGCTTAGCTTAGCCATCCAGCGACCACAGTGTACCTCTTTTTCTCTTTTCTTTGCATCATGTGCTGTTTGGGGCCAATTTTTTTAAGTGCCATCCTGTCTGACACTGCAGTGCCACTCCTAGATGGGTCAGGTGTTTGTGCCGCCCTCTTGGGTCGCTTTGCTTTGGTGCATGAGAAAGCTAGTGGCCACGGTTAATGAGTTAACCATAGATTAACCCCATGATATACACAAATAGAAAACCACAGCACTCGCCACCCCAGAAGCGGGGTACAGCAATGCACCACTGTGTGGACTCTATTATCCTGAACCTGTCTCAGCTGTTCCTTAGCAATCCATCTAAGCCAATGTAAGGTGACTAGTGTACCTTTAAAAGCCATAAAGTCTGTGGCAGGTGCACATTAAATCTAGCAGGCAGATGTGTGTAACAGAAGTGAAGTAGTCAAGTTTTAAGACTCTGTGATAGTGTAGGACCTGCATGAAGGTGGGGTACCTTGGCGATCGGTTTGCAGGCTTCCGTGCATTGGCCAATCCACTAACTAAACCCCCATCATTTATTTATTGAATTGTTGAGGATAAGTGAGCTTACTTTGGTGAGTGCTGGGTTTTCTGTTTGTATGTATTAGAGCGATGTGGTCATGGGCTACATGAACCCCACCCTCTGAGTGGTAAGTTCAGCTGTGTACCCCTCTTTCGGGATGGCGAGTGCTGTGTTACGTGCACCCCACCCTTTGAGTGGTTAGTGCATTGCTGTATCCCGCTTCTGGGGTGGCGAGTGCTGTGGTTTTCTATTTGCATCTATATATATATATATATATATATAAATGATCTGAGGAGGCCCCATGGAAATCAATGTACCGGGCACCAAGATTTCTGTTGCCAGCCCTGACCTCAGTCAATTTGATTTAACCATCTGTGCTCAGACATGGAAAAAAAACAGATGCAAACAGTAAACCCACTTAATTTTTAAAACTTTTGCCCATAACTGTTATTAACACAATTAAAAATAACTAGCTGATGTGCCCGGTTTCAACCAGGCAAAGGTTTGCAAGCCAGAACATTTGACCCCTTTTCACCCCCTTAGGAGTCGATACCCCATAGTTTCCCTGCTTAGTGACTGCACATAACTGTCACAGTTTCCAAACCACCCGGCAGGTCACATGTTCCGGGTCACCTGGCAGTTGCACAGGCAGAGTTGACCAACTGTCACATTTTCAAAGAGAACAATGGTGGTGCAGACGTTTTGCCACATAACTCCGGAACAAAGCAACCAATTACAACGCCCATACAATACTGCATATCTACAGACCAAGAGATTTTATTTGGTATATGATGTGCGCTGCTCAGACAATGGCATCATAGAATTAGGTCACTCATAAAATTCGTCCTTACGCTATTAATATATAGATGAGAAATAATTTTGCAGACTACATGCACGGATCACTGACGGAGACAATTCTCAGAAACACCAGAGATATATAAAGCAGGTTTAGGAATTATTTGTACTTTTGTTATAAAAACACCATGCTAACAATTCTCTTAGAAGAAAACATGTTAAATAAAGCACAATTTGCATATACAGCTGTAACACTGATCAGTGTAATACAGGAAATAATAATAGTGAGGTAACATGGGGGACAAATGTCAAAGCAGAATTACTTACATCTGTAACTGTTACCCCAAACTAGGAGTGTACTTAAGTTTGTGGAGTGGTGGAAAAATCAGAAGAAGCACCCTGTATAAAAGTGTACACTTTACAGTCTCCGAAACTACTACTCGGTTCAGGGTTGGACTGGCCCACAGGGGTGCAAGGGAAACCCCCGGAGGGCACCACTACCCGGGGCCCCACCTGCTCCTCTAAAGATCAGGTTCCATGCTGTGTACTTGAATTACCCATAAAATATATGTTCCCTTTATACTGCAGAGGACTATGGTATATTTTTACAGTGCATTGGCGTTATTAATCTGGTACATTGCATGCGCTATTAGTACTTACTATATATACTTATCAAGGGGCGCAGACTATGCACACGCTAATGGTTTTCCAAATCTCTGTGGAGATTGGTCACTTCCCTACACATGGACCCCTATCACTGCATTCCCCTGGTGGGCCGTTCATGCCTCAGTCCAACACTGATTCAGTTTATCCTCTCTGGTGGCTTATATTAACAGTGAGACCAATGCTGTTCTCTGCTAAAGTGCAACTGACCATGGCTGTACTATGGGGGTCATTCCGAGTTGATCGTAGCTGTGCTAAATTTAGCACAGCTACGATCGTCTCCCCTGACATGTGGGGGGATGCCCAGCACAGGGCTAGTCCACCCCGCATGTCAGTGCCGCCCCCCCCCCTGCACAAATACAAAAGCATTGCACAGTGGCGATGCCTTTGTATTTGAGGAGTAACTCCCGGCCAGCGCAGCTCCTGTGGCTGGCCGAGAGTTAATTGTCGCTGCCAATGGCCGCAGCGGTTGAGTGAGACGTCACGCAGCCGCAGCGGCCCACTCCCCCAAAGGTCCGGCCACACCTGCGTTGGCCAGACCGCTCCCCCTAAACGGCAGATTAACGCCGCCGTTTATCCCCCTCCCGCCCAGTGACCACCTCTGTCTCAGAGACGATAGCTAGGCAACAAAAGCAGCCATGCGCCGGCTCACTGCGGCGCCAGCGCATGCACAGTTCCGACCCGATCGCTGCGCTGCGACAAACTGCAGCGAGCGATCGGGTCGGAATGACCCCCTAAGTGTGAAGTGACCGTCATGGGCTCAAAGCCACGGGGATGCTACTGTTGCTGCACCAACAGCGCCAGTCTCCAGCTTTTGGTGTACTTGAAGGGAGAACCTGTTGCCACCGCAGGTGCTGTGCACATATTTAGGATGTGGAATCATGGGAGGCGGCACTTCAAAACACAGTTCAACCTGTTAAGAGTAATAACTAATCTCTGCAAGATCAGAGGTCAGTCAATTAATAATTTTTCGAAAATGACTGCACATCTTTCCATCGTCAAGGAGCATCCAGCTCCTACTCCATCTCTTTATCTTATATCAATACTCCTGCACCAAATAAGAAAATCTAATTTTGCAGAAATCTGTAGTATGATTTTTAATTGAGGGGGAGGGGGAATCTGAGGAGGGCAATGGCCAGATATTGGGTAATAATGGAGGTGGGGGATTGGCTAAATCTGTGGTCTGATTTCAAATGAGGGATCTGTTGTCTGAGTTTATTACACTTCTAAAGATTGGGAAGGATAATTTATGATTTCTTTAGCCAATATAAAGGGGTCACTATTTAGATTTCAAACACACACATTCCCGCTAGGGTTATTTCTATTGGGAGCCAATTAACCTACCAGTAGATTGTGGGAGGAAACCCAGGCAAGCACGGGAGAATATACAAACTCCACACAGGGCCACCATGGGAATCAAACCCACAACATTAGTGCTGTGAGGCAGTAATACTAATCATTACACCATCCATACAGCCCATATACCTCATATATACAGTATATATAGTGAATGCCGCAGTGAAGAGAGAGGCCGGGCTAAAGCAGCAGCTCGAGAAGCACCTAGCATGCTCCACGTGTCACAAGCAATGGTGAAGCATGGCCACACCCGCAATGGGGCACACAGAGGCGATGTAACTCACTTAGATGTCCCCTTTTTTCGGAGGGTGCACAAAGTTCTGTATGCCCTCTCAGAAATGTTGGCAAGTATGCTGTGTAGGCCTTGGCCTAGTAGGAGTCCTGGCTGCCATCATGGTGCAGGTACTAAACTTGTACCAACCACCAATGTAATTTGCATTGTGCTAGGCCCACTGTGCACATTAGGCACTGGTGCACTGCAGGAGGCTGTGTCACAGCCTGACTGTGTGGCTTAGCAATGGGCCCTCCTACCCCTAGACACCAATGAGGTAATTCCTGTACGCATCGGCCGCAGATCATGTGTCACACACTATGCCTGTTTTCCCTCCAAAAATGCAGATTTTTGCCAAAGTGGGCACATGCAATAATACGGTATAAAGTACTTAAAGGATTATGTGGCACCAGTAAGGCCTCCCTGTCCCCAACAGTTACAGTAGCTGTTGTGAAATTTGTAATGGTTGTCTTCCTCTGTTGCTGTGCTGGAATAGTATACTGCATTGTCTTGTATTTCATTTCTTTGTCACTGGAATTGTTAAGAAGTTATGGTAGTGATCTACTCCTGGCCAATGCATGTGTTGCTGATCATTTGGTTATTTCATGGGGTATTGCCTTAGGTATGTGAACAGGATGCCCAGGCACACACTTATGTCTGTAGGCACCTGATACTACCCTCTGCTGACTCCCCGCTGTTTTTTCCTATTTACAATGGAGCACCTACCAGGGGTGTATCTACCCCTTGGCCAAGATGTCAATCGCCAGGGGCACCAGTAGAGTGGGGCACCATCCGGTAGTGCCAGCCTCGGCCAGGGGGTAGAATCACATAGTAGTTCTGCCTGAGCGTTGGATCATGATCAGCCCGTCCCCCAGCCTCCGCTTCCACCAGACTTCTATTGACTAGCTAACCTTCTGTTCGCCCTATCTATGACACGTAGGGGGTCATGTAATAGCCTGTGAGCTGCACATTCTACGGAAATTCCAGCGAGTCTGTCTGTATTTTTAAAGCAGCAATCATTTAAAATGCAAAACCACCCCATAGTCTGGGGGCAGGCAGAAGGTTAGCTAGCCAATAGAAGTCTGTTGGTAGCAGAGGCTTGGAGGTGGGCTGATCATTATCCAGTGATGGTCGGTGTCCTGTCTGCCCTGCTGCTGCTGCTGCTGTTCCCGGTCACATTGAGAGTCCCGGCCAGCGATGTGGGGCAGCATTTGGGGAAGCAGTTGCTGTGGCTCCCCTACTTCAACCACCACTGGAATGCACTGTCTACTGTGATTTGCTTCCACTTCCAATAGTGCTACGCCGCAATTCTGGAATCAGATTTCATCTTCTACAGTAGATACCGCCAGCCCTGGGCAGGGGAGGTTCAAGGGGATGGAAAGGAGAAACCCCAGAGATATGGGGCAAAAGCTTCTCCATTCCCTCCAGACAGTTTGTGCTGTAGTAGATGGGATGGGTTATCAGATGATATGTGGGAAGATTGGACAGGGCATGATAATTGGATGACTGGAGGGAGTAAATGCATTCAAATAATGCTTGCCCTAGTGGAATGTGCTGCTCATGCCTCTGGTCAATGTGCGTAGTTTTTATTATATTAGGTAGAACAATGGTAACTGGTAGATAGAACAGGACAGGAATTGAGGGAGGGCTGTGGACCTTTGCAGTTGCAGGCAGCAGAGCGGTTAGCTCCAGTCAGGGCAACCAGGTCATTTCATGGCAGTGACTCAACGTTTGTTGGTCTGGGCCTTCACTCTCTAGTTAGATCGGTTGGGCACCTTTACCTTCTCTGGATCTCGTACCCTGTGCGTGAATGGTGTGCCTGGAGCACTCTTCCCAGCTCAGATAACTCAGGGGGTCGTTCAGATCTGATCGCTAGGCTACTAAAATTGTAGCCCTGCGATCAGATAGTCACCGCCCAAGGGGAGTTTATATTTGCCGTGCAAGTGTGTGATTGCATGTGTACGCCGACCTGCAAAAGATCCCTCAGTCAGCGGACAGCTGCAAATCCGTTCACACCACACTCACCATCTAATGATTTTTCCACTGTTTGCAGTGTGTGCGCAGCCCAGGACTTACTCCTACAGTGTGATGAGAACAGGCTGATCGGGGCCGGAGCTGACGTCACACACCCTCCCTGAAAACACTTGGGAACGCCTGTGTTTTCCCTGAGACTCCCAGAAATTGGTCAGTTACCACCCACAAACGGCCTCCTCCTGTCAATCACCTTGCGAACGCCCGTGCGATGGGATTTTTCGCACCATCCCATCACTGACCGGTGATGCCCTTTGTTGCTGTCTGACGCGCGTGCGCATTGTGGTGTATATGCATGCGCAATTAGTACCTGACCGCCCGCTGTGCGAAAATGCACAGCTGTGATCAGATTTGAATGACCCCCTTAGTCCCACTCTGTAGGCTAGAATTAAGTGTTAAGTGTAAGAGCACCACAGCTGGACATACACAGCCTTCTCTCAGCTTACCCACAGGTCGCTTGTCCGGAACTGGTACACCTATAAAGAACAGTAAGGTCTAACAGTGACAAAATGTGAGAATTATTTATATCTGAATATAATTTGTTTTAAAGACATTATTTAACTTTTACAGCTGTACAAGCGGGTTGGGTTCGGGTGACCGGCGGTCACCATACCGACACCGGGATCCCGGCTCTTAGATGGCCGGCGGGGGGAGCATCCATGAGTAGGAATTGTCCCTATTGGTAGGCATACCTGCCGGCGGGCTATTCAGGCTTCGGGATCCCGGCGTCGGTATTTGGATTGGCGGTCTCCTGACCACCGGTCACATAACCGCATCCCGTGCAAACGATAGAGGTTCTTTTTTTTATCAAGGCGTATAAAACATTCCCCTTTATACTTAACTCTTTGCATGCAAGAGGATTAGGAGATATTTCTCGGCAAAAGCTCCTGGCCAATTCGTAAGATAATGACAAACATTGATTCATACCTGTTGCTATGAAAGTACAGTATTATTCGTCACACACATAAGGTTCTATGTGCTAAGCCTTGGAGAGAGATAAAGTGGAGAGAGATAAAGGGGCCCATTTACTCTACCGACAAGTTTTAGCTATTTCAAACTCCTTCCAACTGTCATTTTTCAAACACATGGCAGTGAAGAGCTGTAACATGGCAGTGAAGAGCTGACTGCTTTGTACTTTATCTCTCTCCACTTTATCTCTCTCCAAGGCTTAGTACATAGACCCCCTAAGGGCTTCATTTAGAGTTGGAGTTATTTTGTGCTCTGATACATCCAATTAAACTGAAATGTGATATGTGAATACTAATGCCCAGCGATGAGATAGAGGTGCAGGCTGACACTGTTAGTACTGTAGTAAATGTAAGTTGCATTACCCTATTAGTACTCAACATAAAGAAATGAACGATCATATACAGGACACCAGAGAAAATATTATTTTGACAGTGTTGTTAGTAAATGCTGAAGCTTCTTTTCCTATAAATACATACATCGCCACATTGGTCGATTAACACTTTATAAATCAAATTAAAATCCTCTGTCACGTAGTAGCCCATATAAAAATGACCATGCCATGACATAACACAGTGGGGATGTCTGATTATCAGCTGAAAGGGTTCATATGCAAACGTGATCAAATGGTTAGAATCTAGTTTATTTTGACAGTCCCGACTTTCATGAGTTAGCTCATGCCTTATGTACATATGACTTGGGATAAATGATTGCCGCAGCGCAACAATTGCAGTAACACTTACGCATAGTGGTGGATTTCCACATGAGGCATATGCCAAGGGGTGCCACTTCCTGAGGGGCGGCACAGCAGGCTTCCCTGCATGAAAGCCATGCTATGTTGCTGGCCAGATGAGGCTATGGGGGTGGGGGGAGCAATGAGCAATGAATAAATTATGGTGCGGGAAGTGCTAGGAGGTGAGTTTGATGCTGCTTTGGCTGTCTAGAGGAATCAGGACTGGTCCCAACATGAAGCGGGTAGTGACATGATGGGCGGGAGGTGGGGGTGGCAACCAGTGTCGTACTGGGACATGTAGGGCCCACCGGAGGAATGCAGTGGTAGAGGCCCATGTTTAGGGGTGTGACCAGTCTGCACAGGGGGTGTGGCCTGCCACCACATTGGTCTGACTAACCATTAGAAAGTACAAGGTCTGGGCCCCTTCATAAATATATACCGTCAATTCAGCTGCTGCATGCATGATAATGTACCAGATTAATAACAGCAATGCACTGTTAAAATATACCATAGTCCAGTATAAGGTAACAATGTGTATAATGTATAATTCAAGTGCACAGTCTGGAACCTGATCCTTAGAGGAGGAGGAGGGCCCCCAGACAGTGGGGTCCACCGGTGGTTTCCCCTGTACCGCTGTGGGCCAGTCCAAGCCTGGTGGCAACTAATAATGTCTGTCCCCTGAATTTGCCCTGGCTTATGCACAAAAAAGTCACCAAGATATCAACTAGAAAGATTTTTTTTAAACAATTAAACAATCACTGTCCTATTACCCCTAAAACACAAATAATTGTTGAAACCAATCAATGGAATTAAATCAGCTATTTTCAGATTTTTATAATTTGTAGTATATTGTTGAAAAAGCACGGATGGTGTAATGGTTAGCATTGCTGCCTCACAGCACTGAGGCCTTGGATTTTATTTGCACTATGGCCCTAACTGTGTAGAGTTTGTATATTCTCCCTGTGTTTGCGGATTTACTGGTAGGTTAATTGGCTTCCACCAAATATTAACCTTAGTGTGTATGTGTGTGTGTTTGTACATGTGCATACTTCACAACTGTCCCGATTTTTGCGGGACAGTCCCGTTTTTTTGGGCCGCAGTGATGGGGAGGGGGAGTTGTGAGGCTCCTGCACTCGCTGCTCTGCTTAGCAGAGCAGCAGTGAATAGACGTTGTGTGCGTGCGCACAGCGTCTATTCACTGGAGACAGAGGGAGAGGGGGCATACCAGCAGCTCACAGAGCGCTGGCCATGCCCCCACAGTGATGTAAAATGGGGTCATGCCTCGTGATTGTGGGGCCATGCCCCCTTTCACATAGGACACGCCCCTTTTCAGACACGTGCACCCTCAGGGTACACTGGAGTCCCACATATCTATTTTAAAATGTTGGGAGGTATGCATATGACAGGAAAAATAGATTGTAAGCTCCACTGGAGCAGGGACTGATGTGAATGGCCAAATATTCTCTATAAAATACTGCAGAATATGTGCGCGTATTTTATAAATAACTGCTCATAATAAATAATTAGATAAGAATCAAATGAAAACCATTGATTGCAGCTGACTATTTAATAAAAACCATAGACACCAAACAGAAAGCCAATGAAACTTAAAGATTACTATTATAAGGGCACCTACATGCCATAACAGTATAGGCTTACATATGTGCGCATATAAATATGGTGACACACAGGTGTGGCCTCACTTATCGATCCTTATTTCCAGACATCATTTTGTTACAGCAACAAAAATGAGCACAAGCTATTATTCTATAGAACTGTTTTGTGTACCTTGCAAAATGCCATGTGTATGTCCAGCAGTTGATTGAGGACACATCTGTATGGATGTCTTTTGGATCAGTGAGGTGGTTGAAATTATTGCATTAAATGCTTTTGGCCTTTTTCATAGGTGCTCCAAGAGATGCCCACTTTTATTTGATACTCACCTTTGGTCCACGCTGTGCTAAACACATTTGGACTGGTTTTGATGATCATGTAACAATAGGGTTATTACTTACCACCCTAAAGGCATGATTCAGAGTTGGACACACTTAAAACATCGGGCTCAAGTGGCAAATGTTCTTGTATATCTGTCCATTTATCTGAGGCGCACTGCAAATGCGTCCCGATAGTTACCTCCTGGGTGCACACATCATAATTCCGATAGGCGTTTCTGGGCGGTGACTAGGGGGGGCTTTCGTTGGCAGGTGTGTGGGGGCGTGCTGTTGTCAGGGACTGAATCAAGACGCAGTTTCATTTCATTGGCACTCGCGGCTATGCAATGTTGGACACAGGGTTGCTCTAATGTCAGATGGTGCAGCCAATATCCGTTTGATGGTGCAATTATCTACGCTTCGCAGTATCCAGCAATTATTTATGCACCCATTGTCTGTGACGTTAGCATAAACTTTCAGTAGCCACTGCGACAAAATGCTTCTGCATTAGTATCCAGCTCTGACTAAACCACCCATTTTATACAGGCGTTGGCGATATATAAATATGGACACCGTCCTAAGGGGGATAGCAAGTCTTATGTAGCTTTTACTATTTTATACTTCATTTTTTTATAATGGAAAGACAGAGGGTTTATTTTATTTTTTATTATAAATATGTAATATTGGTAGTAGCTAATGTGATCGGCTAAGGGTTCTCTTTGCACCTTTTGATATCTCTACACTATGAGATATCCCCAATATACAGACTGTGTTGTTGTCAAAATGTACTGTATGCCTAGACTGCTTGAGCGAGCCCTTGGGTTACTCTATAGGACTCTAGCTGCCTCCAACAACAAAATTGTGACCCCTGCAGGAAAGCCATTATTTTGCTTTTTATTATTGAGCAGGCTATGACAAAGAGCAGAATGTACTAAGCTTTGGAGAGAGAAAAAGTGGACAGAGATAAAGTACCAGCCAATCAGCTCCTTCCTGCCATGTTACAGGCTGGGTTTGAAAAATGAATGTTAGGAGCTGGTTGGCTGGTACTTTACCTCTTTCCACGGCTTAGTACATAGACCCCTAAGTGCTGGGATATCCTGAAGATGCTTTGCTAGTGAAACATCTGGTCCTTAAAGCTACCAACTTTAATTTTAATAATTTTGAATATGGTAGTCCCTTCCCCCTCCACTTTATACTTTGGAGAGACAATACATAAAAAGGTAACCAAATAACTTTAAATAAATTGTACTTTATATTATTTTACTGGACAGTATGATGGTTTAAAGAACCACAGTTGAATAGCTAAATGAATCCTTACAGGGAATGATATTTAACCATGTGACACTGGCATTTGTGGTTCTGCTTTATTTGTTAGGACTCCGAAGGGTGACATGCCCATTTAAGAAAAAGCAAACCATACTTATAGAAGTATAAATATTAGAAATATTATAAGTATTGATCAATGAATACAATCGTGTATTGATGCTGAATATTATCTTGTCTAATAATAATAATAATAATAATAATAATAATTATTATTATTATTATTATGATGTTAGCTTCTAGACACAAAATGACAGTATTACTTGTCCAAAAATGTGAATATATTGAATAAAAGGATACATTTTTAAATCTTAAAAAGACACGTTGGCCAACAAAATAAGTGGTGTTCTAGGTGTTAGGTAATGATATACAGAATGTGACGCTGTAGGCTATTTATGAATATGGTCTATAAATAAATGTCACCATTAAATATTATTCTCTGATTTAATACCCATTAAACTTGTTCCTTTTAAAGAAATACAATTCCTTATGTTTTGTGCAATGTCTTGTACCATAAGTCATTGTTCTCTTGTTTTGCTTATCTGTTTATGTACTGTGTTATGCACTGCGGAACCCTTGTGGCACCATATAAATAACGGACAATGATAACAATTACTTGCATACACATTTTAAACTCATCGTAACCCATGGGCTGTGCCTTGCTGCACCTTCATCCCAATGTCATTGGCATTTTAAACAAAGGGGGAGAGAGGGGACAGTTTGAGCAGCATTAATGTGGTTTTAAAAACAAATGGTCTGTGCCACGTTGGCATCCGGGAGGTAGAGGGATAAAAATGGGCCTACATAGGTCTGTTCCTGTATTTACTTGTTTATAAGATGCTACCAAATAGAAAATAAATGTGTTTTTATATTGGTGTTGATAGGTTCTTGTTACCAACTTGACATTTTCCCATCATTAATAACCCTTCCATTTTACCGCCAAGGACCTTTTATAAAAAAACAAAGACGTATGTGAAGCAGAATATTTTTATTTATTTTCCTGACATATAGATAAAAGCATAAAGTATTTCTATTTTTCCATTGAAGTGCTAAGAAGATTTACAAAACATTGTGTCTACCACGTCTAATCACACAGCAAAAACACCCGGTAAGTTGTAAAAATCATCGTACAGCACAGAAAGAAGACTTAAATAGTAAAAGGGGAAAGATACAAGTCTTTAGAACTTGCTGGACCCTTTGTTTACACGGAACAGTCTGACCGCTTGAAGGATGCCGTTATCGGTGATGATTGCGAAGAGTGTGTGACCTCACACATGTACAATTCTTTCTTCTTATAATCCAGAGCGCTGGACGTCAGTGTACTGCTCTTGCTGTAGGTGCCGTCGTTGCCCCGTATCTGCTGGCTGTCTATTACTCCACTGGTTACGACACTGTTGTCCACTTTCCATGCCACCTTGGCATCTCCTGGGTTGAAATTCTGGACCAGGCAGAGAACACTTGCAGATCCTTTCTCGATCTCTTCTTTAGACGCAGGGTAGATGAATACTTGAGGTTTAAGGGTTTCACCTCCTGCAAAGAAAGGGTTAAAGAGATTGAGTAAAGACAGACAAAGTCACTATGTTGTCATTTGGGTGCACATGAGAGATTTCTAAACCAGTGTACAAATAGCACATTTCTTACATTATTATTTTTTATGACACATATTTATAGCTGAATTTCCTTTGTACATTAATGAAACCGCCAATGCACTATTTGTTCAAGTACAAGATCAATATTTTAAGTTGTTGCGAGAGGAAACTTACATGACACCTTTTTGGAATGCAACTCGGTGCATATTTTTAAAAGTATAGATATCTGTAATTGATGTTTTTGCTCTGGTTATGTTTCCTTGTTTTACATCAGATATGACAAAAGTGTTTTGGTGAGACACCCCCCTCCCCCCCAGTCCCTTACAGTACCCTTATGGATATAGGAGTCTGTTTACTAAGCCTTGGATGGAGATAAAGTACCAACCAATCAGCTCCTAACTGTCATGTCACAGTCTGGGTTTGAAAAATGACAGTTAGGAGCTGATTTGCAGCTACTTTATCTATGTCTTCTTTATCTCCATACAAGGCTTAATAAATAAACCCCATATTTACTCAAGGTCTTTTTTCATCTTTTTTTTAATCAATTTGAAATCGATTTCAATCAATGTTGGGTTTCAGAGGCTAAAACACACATTTGCCAATAGATTTGGGAAATGTGCCAGCTCCTAACTGCCATATTACAGGCTGTTTAAAAAATGACGGTTAGGAGCTGATTGGTTGGTACTTTATCTCTTTCCACTTTATCTCTCTCCAAAGCTTAGTGCAAAAACCCTTTTTTAAATGTTTGTAAATGTGTGTTTTAGCCCTGGAAAGAAACACAACATCGCTTTAGATAGATTGCTAGCTATTTGAAATTAATGAAACTCAATGGAAATCGACCTTTAATAAATATACTCCCTCTGTCTCCTCTGTGGCTTCCAATGATTCCTATTTTTATTTCATTTCAATTTACAAAATGCGTTTATTACAAAATAATACTTGTTTGGCCTCAGGAAAGTAAGAGAACAGTAAGGATGCTTTGCTAAATTATCATAACAATTATATAAACATACCACCATGTGCAACACTTCTGATAACAACTGTGACTGCTGGAGTCATACAGGTAATACTGTAAATACAACAAAGTCAATTTCTAGACTAATGGGAGCAAATATAAATATTACAATTAAGTTGCAAAACTAGTTTTAACAACCTTTATGGCTAATAGTAAAGTTTAACTTTTTACATGTGTTAATTACATACAGTATGTTTATTCCAAAATATCTTATAAGAAATGTTCCTGCTGGGCAGGCTTTGCTTAACGGCAATCAATTGTCAGTGACCAAGGGGTAAGATATACTATCCATCGGTTTGCCAATAAGCCTTAGTAAATCTTATAATACAAACATCCATTCTAAGTTCAAGGACCTGTATAATTAGTCATTTTTATAGTGATGGATTTGCATCATATAAAATTAGAGCATACTGTATATTATGTTATATGATAGATATTAATATGAACTCTTGTATTTAATTGTCCAAAAATATCAAGAGTGAGTCAATTCTTTTTAAGGGATAGATAGATAGATAGATAGATAGATAGATAGATAGATAGATAGATAGATAGATAGATAGACAGACAGATAGATACTCTTTTTTTTCTATAATATACCCATGTTCTCACTAGTTGTACCTATGGATATCTAGTTGGACTGTTCTGAACTGTCACTTAGATCTGCTACAATGTCTAGGTGTAGAAAACTACCGTGTGATCATAGAAACTGATTTGTACTCTATATACATGCATTTATTACCTTTCATCCTGTATAATAAAAGACTAACGTTGCACCTCACCTATATGGGAGGAATTAAAGTGTTTTTGGCGGCCACTAGATGGCGTCTGACAGAACAAGTCATTTGTTGCTCTGTTTGGGCGCGCAAAGCCGCTGGCGCTGACCTTACTGTTACTGTTGTTTCGTAATTCTGACGGGCTGGTGACTGGTTTCCTAATATTTACCAAATAAATATTTTAAGAATGCATTACACCATGCTTGTGCTATTAACTGTCTGGACATATTCTGAAAAGATTCCACTTTTCAATTCACCACTTTAATAAATTACAGCCACAATAATTTATTATATAGGTCATACTTGTAATGTCCATATTTATTTTGTCTCAAACAAGCAAATTGTATATATATATATATATATATATATATAAACAGCATATAGGCGGCACACGGTATAAACACTCTCAAGGCGCAGGTAAGTAGTCAACGTTTCAAAGCTTTTAATAACGCTTCTTCATCAGGATCCTGACGAAGAAGCGTTATTAAAAGCTTCGAAACATTGATTACTTACCTGCGCCTTGAGAGTGTTTATACCGTGTGCTGCCTATATGCTGTTTGTATGAATCGGATCCCTGCAGTGGTATCCTAGGGAGAGGCACCGGATCAGGTATTGGAATATTGGGAGTGCGGCTTCAAGATGCAAAGTATATAAATATATATATAATATATTAGACCAAATAGTCATTTCTTGCAGAAACGTGATTGTAAAATTAACTATTTTATTTGGGGATATAAAATAATAACAGTTACTTAATATTATTATTATTATTATTTTTTGCATAAACTTGGATTTTAGTTTGCTATATGGTCTTATTTTAAAATACCTCTGCATAGCAGACTACATAAACAATAAAAAGAAAAAAGATGTAAGTACATGAAACCTACAATACTAAAAAAAATACATTTAAACAGATTAAAGCTTAAATATGATTTCAGTAACCTTTATTTAACATTTTCTTTTTCAAATATTCAGAAATTAAAAAAGTGTATTTATTGTATGTATGAGATCTGTGGATAATTAAAAAATATTTATTTTTAAATAAACAAATAAATACATATTTATAATATAATGCCTACTTACTTCTCAAGTCCATTTTATATTATATCCCAAATTGGACCACAATAACTTTTCTCAGTTACTTCCCTTAACAAATACTCACCTGTGGCTCTGTTGTATAATATATTATTGACAATATTATTGTTATTATTATTATTTGTTGTAATTTGGCAATATTTATTGCAAATTTCATCTATATGATAAAGAACAGAGGTATGCCCAAAACTTTTCTGATATATTTGGCTCTGCTAAATAACACACTGGAGTTTTTTTTACAAACACTGGAGTACCATGCACCTTTATACTATATACTGTTGACTTCTCCGGCACCCTAAATTGATGTATCTGCTGAGTGGAGTGACCAACTACTTACCATATGTATGTATGTATATATATATGTGTGTGTGTGTGTGTGTGTGTGTGTGTGTGTGTGTGTGTGTGTGTGTATCATTTTTTCTCTCTCCAAATAATGAATATAGTCCGATACAAAATATCAGCAACTATAGTGTAGTACTTATGTTACGGATAAATACAGCTGAAAGCAAATAAGTATTTAGCTTTAATAAGTATTAAAACGAATGCTATTATTATTATTATTATTATTATTATTACTACAACAACAACATAAAAATGTTAATGTGCACTATATAAATAAAAATGAGAAACACAACTGGTTTGTTAAATGCAACATTAAATATGATATACTAACATCTCTTTTCAAAGTTAACTACAGTACCTCCTTCCTTACCAATACTGTGTAAAATTGTACATATAAATAATACACAGTGTCTTGCAGATTAAAAAAAAAAAATGTCTATTCTCTCTTAGACTCATAAGTATGATCAGGACAGTATGATGTGTTACTTATAATAAATTAAATTTACAGCACTTTTTTTTGTAATTGCCATTTTATGATAAAATACAAAAATAAATATGAATAAAATGTTGCTAAGGGGTCTATGTACTAATCCTTAGAGAGAGATAAAGTGGACAGATATAAAGTTCCAGCCAATCAGCTCCTAGCTGCCATCTTACAGACTGTGTTTGAT
The DNA here is from genome assembly GCF_028390025.1 of Pseudophryne corroboree. Taxonomy (NCBI): domain Eukaryota; kingdom Metazoa; phylum Chordata; class Amphibia; order Anura; family Myobatrachidae; genus Pseudophryne; species Pseudophryne corroboree. The sequence goes on from NC_086444.1 coordinate 1,170,387,358, forward strand.
ACATGACAGTTAGGAGCTGGTTGGCTGGTACATAATCTCTGTCCACTTTATCTGTTTCCAAGGCTTAATACATAGATCCCTAATGTCAAGTATACATGGATAGAACATAAAATGAGATAGACAATTGGGTAATAGTGTCTTGTTGCTACATAGTGTCATGTATACATGTAATGTACATAACATGAAAGAAACAATGATTAATTAATATGTACTTACGTTTAATCTCTACTTTGGTTTTCTCTCCAAAAGTGAACCACAGTACCTACTTCCCCTATACTCATAGTACAATAACCTTAACTGAGGTAAGCTACTGTAAGTACCGTGGATAAATAAAATCTGAATGATTTTTTACCAAGTGTCAATTATACATGGAGAGAACATACTGTAAAATTAGATAGACAATTGTGTAATAGTGTCATGTCGCTATAGTGCCCTATATACATGTAATGTACATAACATGAAAGAAACAATTATGAATTAATATGTACTTACGTTTAATCTCTACTCTGGTTTTTTCTCCAAAAGTGTACCACAGTACCTACTTCCCCAATAATTGTAATACAATAACCTAAATACCTACTTCCCCTATACGTGTAGTACCATAACCTATACTGAGGTAAGCTAAGTACCTTGGTCTGTTACTACTCTACAATGTTTTAATCAACAATTTAATATATATTTGTTTTTAATGGCAATATAAAAAATTATCTGTAAATGAGATGTTGCAAATCCATCTTGTATAGATGTAAAGTACATAAAATGAGGAAACCGTTATGGAATTGTATGTCCTAAGAGTTTTTATTTCTACACAAATTACCCACAATACCTACATGCCTATAAACATTGTACAAAATCCTTTATGAATAAAGCATCGTGCCTTGCAGTCTTACAAAAAAAAAATCCAAGATAAATATATTTGCCTTGTGTCTTATAGAGTTATTTCTAATATTCCATTAGTGTCATGTTCTCTTTTAATAAACCGATGGACATATTAATATTATTATAACTTTTTTTATGTCCTTACGTTTTATTACTACTATACAGTACCAACTTAATTTTGTTTTTCTTGGGAGAGTATTATTGTTAGTCAAAACATTTGTTTTCCTAAATGCTATTAATGCTATTAAATTCTTTCAGAATTAATTGTATTTTTTTTATAGAATTTAACCAACTAAATTTTTTTACAAAACATCACAAACAACTTCAAGGCAAACTATCTTTATGTTCAGAATTTTTTTTTTAAGCAAGTCACGCATTTCTGTTTACTTATAATTAATTATATAAAATCAAACAAGAAAACATCCAAACTTGACAAAAACAAGAACAGATTAAGATGAGGTAAATTAACATGTTAGAACACATAAAACTTACATCTGAACATGTACTTACGTTTAACTTCTACTTTGGTTCCACCACCGAAAGTGAACCACAGTAGTGAATCTGCAATATCTGGCTGTACAAAAACATCTCTACAGGGGGAAACTCAGGTACGTGTTGTGTAACTGTACTGTTGACTTCTCTGGAACCCTAAATTGATGTACCTGCTCATAGTCATAGTGTTATGTAGTGTTATGTTGCTATAGTGCCATATATACATGTAATGTACATAACATGAAAGAAACAATTATGAATTAATATGTACTTATGTTTAATCTCTACGGTGGTTTTCCTTCCAAAAGTCAGCCACTGTACCTACTTCCCCTATACTTGTAGTACCATAACCTATACTGTGGTAAGCTATGTATCTTGGTCTATTACTACTCTACAATCTTTTGATCAACAATTTAATATATATATATATATCTGTTTTTAATGGCAATATAAAAAAAGCAGTAAATGAGATGTTGCAAATCTGGCTTGTATAGATGTAAAGTACATAAAACAAGAGAACCATTATGGAATTGTATGTACTAAGAGTTTTTATTTCTACACAAATTACCCACAATACCTACTTGCCTATAAACATTGTACAAAATTCTTTATGAATAAAGCATTGTGCCTTGCAGTCTTATAAAAAACAAACGAAGATAAATATATTTGCCTTGTGTCTTATAGTTATTTGTATATTCCATAAGTGTCATGTTCTCTTTTAATAAACCGATGGACAGATTATTATTATTATTATTATTATTATTAATTTTTGAATGTTCTTACATTGTATTACTATAGTTCCTACTTAATTTTGGTTTTCTTGGAATATTATTATTGTTAGTCACAATTTTTTTTCTTAAATGCTATAAAATTCATTCAAAATGAATTGTCTTTTTTAATAGAAATAAAAAAAACTAATTTTTGTGTTGTTAAATAATAAAAAACGGCATAGTGCGGCTTCTTATAAAACATCACAAAAAAACTTTTAAGGAAAACTAAAATATCCATATAATTCCAGATCTATTATTTACATTCAGATTTTTTTTAAGCCATTTCTGTTTACTTATGATTAATGATATAAAATCACACATTTCTGTTTACTTATGATTAATTATATAAAATCAAACAAGAACACATACAAACTTTACAAAAACAAGCACAGATTAAGAAGAGGTAAACTAACATATCAGAACACATAAAACTTACATCTGAACATGTACTTACGTTTAACTTCTACTTTGGTTCCACCACCGAAAGTGTACCACAGTGATGAATCTGCAATATCTGTCTATACAAAAACATCTCTACAGGGGGAAACTCAGGTACGTGCTGTGTAACTGTACTGTTGACTTCTCTGGCACCCTAAATTGATGTACCTGCTCATAGTGATAGTGTCATATAGTGTTAAGTCACTATAGTGCCATGTATACATGTAATGTACATAACATGAAAGAAACAATTATGAAATAATATGTACTTATATTTCATATGTACAGTGGTTTTCTTTCCAAAAGTGAACCACAGTACCTACTTCCCCTATACTCGTAGTACCATAACCTATGCTGTGGTAAGATAAGTACCTTGGTCTCTTACTACTCTACAATCTTTTGATCAACAATTTAATAAATATATATCTGTTTTTAATCGCAATATAAAAAAAACAGTAAATGAGAGGTTGCAAATCTGGCTTGTATAGATGTAAAGTACATAAAATGAGAAAACCATTATGGCATTGTACTGTATATACTAAGAGTTTTTATTTCTACACAAATTACCCACAATACCTACTTGCCTATAAACATTGAACAAATCCTTTATGAATAAAACATTTTGTGTCTTGCAGTCTTATTAAAAACAAACCAAGATAAATATATTTATCGTGTGTCTCATAGAGTTATTTGTAATATTCCATAAGTGTCATGTACTCTTAATAAACCGATGGACAGATTATTATTATTATTATTATTACTATTATTATTATTAATTTTTGAATGTTCTTACATCTTATTACTACAGTACCTGCTTCATTTTGGTTTTCTTGGGAGATTATTATTGTTAGTCACAAAAAAATGTTTTCTTAAATGCTATAAAATTCATTCAAAATTAATTGTCTTTTTTAATAGAAATAAAATGACAAATTTTTTGTTGTTACATAATAAAAAATGGCATAGTGCGGCTTCTTATAAAACATCACGAAAAAACTTTTAAGGCAAAATAAAATATCCATATAATTCCAGATATATTCTTTACGCTCAGATTTCTTTTTAAGCAAGTCACACATTTCTGTTTGCTTATGATTAATGATATAAAATCAAACAAGAAAGCATATAAACTTGACAAAAACAAGCACAGATTAAGAAGAGGTAAATTGACATATCAGAACACATAAAACTTACATCTGAACATGTACTTACGTTTAACTTCTACTTTGGTTCCACCACCAAAAGTGTACCACAGTGATGAATCTGCAATATCTTACTGTACAAAAACATCTCTACAGTGAGAAACTCAGGTACGTGCTGTGTAACTCTACTATTGACTTCTCTGGCACCCTAAATTGATGTACCTGCTCATAGTCATAGTGTCATGTAGAGTTATGTTGCTGTAGTGTCATGTATACATGTGATGCACATAACTTGAAAGAAACAAATATAAATTAATATGTACTTATATTTAATGTGTACATTGGTTTTCTTTCCAAAAGTGAACCACAGTACCTACTTCCCCTATACTCGTAGTACCATAACCTATACTTAGGTAAGATAAGTACCTTGGTCTCTTACTACTCTGCAATTTGTAGATCAACAATTTTATATATATATATATATATATATATATATTTGATTTTAATGGCATTAGAAAAAATAAACAGTAAATGAGATGTTGCAAATCCGGCTTGTATAGATATAAAGTACATAAAATGATGAAACCTTTATGGAATTGTATGTACTAACAGTTTTTACTTCTACGCAAATTACCCACAATACCTACTTGCCTATAAACAGTGTACAAAGTCCTTTATGAATAAAGCATTGTGCCTTGCAGTCTTATAAAAAACAATCCAAGATAAATATATTTACTTTGTGTCTTGTAGAGTTATTTGTTATATTCCATAAGTGTCATGTTCTCTCTTAATAAATTGATGGACAGACTATTATTACTGTTTTCCTTAATGCTAAAAAATGCATTCAATATTAATTGTCTTTTTTTATAGAAATAAACCAACTCATTTATTGTTGTTAAATAATCGAAAATGGCATAGTGCGACTTCTTACAAAACATCACAAACAACTTCTATGCAAACTAAAATATCCATATAATTCCAGATATATTCTTTCTGTTCAGATTTATTTTTTAAGCAAGTCACGCATTTCTGTTTGTTTATAAGTAATGATACAAAAACAAACAAGAAAACATACAATCTCGACAAAAACAAGCAAAAGTTAAGAAAAGTTAAATTAACACATATAACTTACATCTGTACATGTACTTACGTTTAATTTCTACTTTGGTTCCACCACCGAAAGTCCACCACAGTGATGAATCTGTAATATCTGCCTGTACAAAAACATCTCTACAAGGGGAAACTCGGGTATGTGCTGTGTAACTGTACTATTTCCGTTTCTAGGTAAAACCAGAGTGTTTCAAAATCAGTCACCTGTAGAGAAGAAGATGCAAATTAATTATCAGTGAGGTAATGTTCTGTGAAATCGTTGTAGGGTTTCACATGGGATTCTCTTTTGAAAATGAACAAGATTCATTCAATATTGTGTACAACCATCATGTACATATTACATACTCATACATTTTTTTATATAAACCACAAATTCTGACTTTTAAGTGCTGCAAAAGTTCTCAACCTAACATAAGAGGGTTCTACTACTCTAACAAATATCACATACATGAATTTGGAGCTCATTTCCTGGAAGCCGCAGCAACATTTTACTTATTTATATTTTGACGGAGATTCCACAATAATTCTGCATCACTTCCGTAATCCCTCCGCCCTTCCTTATTGGCACAGGACTTGTGGCTGTTCTGTGAATCACCGGTCTTTCAGACAGATTGTTAGTCTGGCATTGTAGATGGACAAGTATAGTGGTCAAGGACTTAGTCCAGGCTACATATGCTATGTGGTTCTGGCCTAGTATGCAGCTGTATTCCATCTTAATTTGTTACTGAGTTCCCTCTGTACGCTCTGTTGTACTTGGTTTACTGTGGGGCCATTGATGGACATGTAAACTATTAAGGAGAAAGGGGCTGACACTGGACATTATAATATACTACCAACTTCTTAAGCTATGGAGGTATGAGGAAGCTGTGCAGGAACCCGTCAGCAGGAAAGGTTGCTCTGGGTTAGCATCGGGTGGAGCCGTCACAGAGGCAGGACAGACAGCAGTGGGCAGAGCTGCTTCCAGGCTGACAGAGATACTGTATACTGCAAGGGAGCTGTGCCTGGGAAAGAGCTGTCCAGGGTCCTGAATCTGAGGAGTTACAGTGGGTGAGTGTTGCAGCTCTCTCATACATACACTCCCAGCACATAACACAGTCCTGCATTATTGAACACACTAGCAAATTACCTATTGTAATCTACCTATCTTAAACTAGAGAGATCATTTACACAAATATGAAGATATCACCCATCAGACCTTCTCCACTAAAAGCAAATTAGATTTAAGAGAATATTTATTTTTCTTAGAACAAGTGTGCAGTCCCCCTTTACTCTCTCTCTCTCTTCTATATAGTTTATCTCTCTCTCTCTCTCTCTCTATCTATATATATATATATATATATATTGAAAAAGGTGTGGGTGGTAGTTGGCGCTACTCCTTCCTCACAGCTCAGAAAATGTCCTGTTTCCTTTTATGGTAGTTGGACATCTTATGTTTTCTAATACACTCCCCCGTTTCTTTCTCTAAGGGGTGGCAGCCCTTTTCTTCAGTGGTTTGCTGTTAGGGCTAAACTTTTAGAATCTGGAAAACAAAAGTGAGAACAGGCGCCTCCTACTGTAATATTTTGTGTAAAAAATGATGACCTCCACCCTTGGTATCACCCAAGTGAATTCAAGGTGTACCATAAATGGTGGAATTCCAACCACCTGTTTGAATAGCACAGTGTCACGTTTTAAATGTATGATAGGATTAGTTGTCATCAATAGTATCCTGGTGGTGCTTCTCCCCGTTTTGTTTTTTACAATCACAGCGTGTATGTCTGTAGTCTGACATGCATGTTTCACCTGTGCGGCTTTGTCAGAGTTCCTGACAAAGCCGCCCAGGAGAAACATGCATATTACTGATATGTAATGTACATAACTTGTTAATGATAATATTTACTATAGGTATTTTGAGGGTGAGGGGGGAGTAGGATAATGTAAAACTGGGAATGGGTAAAATCCATAACAGTCTGGACCTCGGGAAACACAAGTCCGGACTGGCTTCCTGCAGTGACCTCTGCCATTGTGGAGCTTGTATTGCATGTTCCTGTCCATACCCATCAGGGAGTGTTCCATCTGGGGGGGAGGGGGGTGCCTGTGACAGAAGTCATTGGGTAGACAGGGAAGTAGAGGTTACTGCCTCCCCATATGGTCCAGACCAGTACGGTTTTTACCTCATCCCCGGACAATACAGGGAAGCCGTAATCTCCGGAGACAGGCATCACATACATTCCCCCCTGGATGGGGACGCACACTGCAAGCTCCATAATGGCAGAGGTCACTGCAGTATCTGGTCCGATCCAGCATTCTGGGGTCCAGACCATTGCTGTTGATACCCAGTCCCTGTAAATCCTACTGATACTTGTACAGAGTGCAAACAGAGATAACTGTGTTCAATTACTAATGCCAATGCTAGCTGCAATGTTTCATGAGTAATTTCTTCACGGATTCCTTGACGGGAATCTGAACTGTTCCTGACACAGTGAGTCTCATTATTTGGATCCTATTTATTGAGTATCTGAATTGGAATGTAATATAAGATTTGTTATCATAGGCACTTTGAAGTTACTTGTGCAGTTATATAAATGTATGCGTTTCAGTTGATATTTATTAATTTACCATTGTGGTATTTAATGTCTGTCATGGGAATACTCCAAGCTGGCCTCCAGTGGAAAGGATTAGGGCCATAACTAGGGTGGTGCCGAGTGTGCTTGCCACACATCCCACATGCAGCGCATATGCCCTGTGGGTGGAGAACTGTCCACAGCCCCGTATCCACCATGACCCAGCACCTGCAATTGCATCCAACTGCCACTGCCAGCTGCATCTCTTCCCACTGTATCTCTGCATACATTGCAGTGCTGCTGCTGCCCACCCATGTGCTCTGCACCCTCCCGCATCATCACCTAGGAGAGAGGTCAGGATGTTTCTCCAGACTACAGTGCCAGTGAAGCCGCTTTGTGGCCCGGCACAATAGGAAAGGTACTGTAAACTGTACAGCAGCTCCAGGGGGAGGGAATGAGGGGGAGGGGAGTTGTGGTATGATGAGGAGGAGAAGGAGAAATTATAAAGGTTGAATAATGATTCACAGCAGTTAGAGGGGATGAAAAATGAGGAAGAATGATGAGTATGAATGAGGAGGATTGATGGTGCACAGCAGCTGGGGGGATGATGAAGAATGAGGAGGAGGAGAAATGCAGAGAAGTAGGATGAGCTCTACTGTAGTGTAATGTATATAATAGGGATGAGCGGGTTCGGTTCCCAAGGAACCAAACCCTCCCAAACTTTGTGATTCAAGCCAGGATTCAAGTCCGGCTCTGGACTTCACACCTTCCTCGGATCCCAAAACGAGGCAAAACGTCAACATCCCGCTGTCAGATTCTCGCGGGTTTTGGATTCTATATAAGTCCCCAGTAATCGGCGCCATCTTCACTCCGGCATTGGAGAGTGTTCTGGATGGACGTTTCCGTCTGTAGTACTGTGTGGCGTGGTTTGAGGCGGGTGCTCTGTCTGCTGTATCTGAAAGGGTTGCTCTCTCTGCTGTATCAGTCCTGGTGTGCACTGTCTGCTGTATCAGTCCAGGGGTGCCCTGTCTGCTGTATCAGTCCAGGGGTGCCCTGTGTGCTGTATCAGTCCAGGGGTGCCCTGTCTGCTGTATCAGTCCAGGGGTGCCCTGTGTGCTGTATCAGTCCAGGGGTACACTGTCTGCTGTATCAGTCCCGGGGTACACTGTCTGCTGTATCAGTCCAGGGGTGCCCTGTGTGCTGTATCAGTCCAGGGGTGCCCTGTGTGCTGTATCAGTCCAGGGGTGCTCTGTCTGCTGTATCAGTCCAGGGGTGCTCTGTCTGCTGTATCAGTCCAGGGGTGCCCTGTGTGCTGTATCAGTCCAGGGGTGCTCTGTCTGCTGTATCAGTCCAGGGGTGCTCTGTCTGCTGTATCAGTCCAGGGGTGCTCTTTCTGCTGTATCAGTCCAGGGGTGCCCTGTCTGCTGTATCAGTCCAGGAGTACCCTATCTGCTGTATAAGTCCAGGGGAACCTTGTCTGCTATATACGTCCAGGGGTGCCCTGTCTGCTGTTTAAGTCCAGGGGTGCTCTGCCTGCTGTATCTGAAAAAGGGGTGCTCTGGTCTGCTGTATCTGAAAGGGGTGATCTGTCCATCCATCCAGGGGCTCCGCCCCAGTGTAAAATTAAAATAATAAAAGCTAAAAACAAAAAGCCTAAAAATATAATTATAAAAATATGTATATATTATGTTTGTGCTGTACCCAAGTGTACTATACAATTTTTATTTTCATAAGTACTGTGACACTGCTGGTCAGACAGCAGTATTATTTCACACTCATACACGCATTGTGCGTCGCTGGCGTGAAGACAACCTGTCACGATCCGGGTATCTGGACGCCATTACCTGCCGTTTAGGTGTCTTCTGAGACTGGCCCAGCGTTCCAAGTCCGGATCTCATCTGTGTCAACACTCTGCACATCCCTCCTGTCATTCTGAGACACTATCACAGCGGCGCCATGTTTGAATCCAACATGGCGTCTCCCGTCCTCCGCGGCCTCCGCCGCCGTTCCTGTGTTATTGCTGCAGGTTCTCAGTATAGTGTATCATGCCTGCCGCGGCCTCTGCTGCCCTCCAAGTGTCTCAGCATATAACAGTCATCTGGCGTCTCCTGTCCTCCGCGGCCGGCACAGCCATTATCACTATGTTTGCACATTTCATTTCAAACTAGTTTTCTCTCCAGGTTCCAGCATGGGCGCAGCCATGTTGGATTTGATCACATGCTCCAATTCCTCCAATCCACCATCCCTGGGAATCTGCATAATTGCCTAGCCAATGCCTGCATAGCAGCAGGTATAAATATCCTGTGTCTAGGCCAGATAGATGTCAGTGCTTTGAATGTCATACCTTGTTCCAGTCTCTCTCTCCTGTGGTTTGTTTCTCCAGGTTCCAGTTCCTGTCTCCAGCATCCACAAAGAGACCCGCACCTGCTTTCCATCTTGCGGTGCAGCCTGACTCTACAGTCTTCCGTGGCTGTCCAAGTTTCCAGCTATCTACAATCTGTTTCCAGCAGCCAGCTTTCAACAGATTTCAGCTTCTACTAAACACCGGTGCTGATCCAGCGGATCCTATCTTACCAGCAGTATCCACTACCACCGGTAATCATTTATCAGCTATTCAGTTTCTACGCTCCCTAGCATCTCACATCATTCACTCTGTGTTCAACACCTGGCTGGTTCCATCCAGCATCCACTCCGTGACTTTAGTACCTGGCTGATTCCATTAAGCATCCACTCTGTGTTTCATCACCCGGCTGATTCCACTCAGCATCCACTCCGTGTCTTAGCACCTGGCTGGTTCCATCCAGCTGATACAGCAGTATACTCAAGTTACAGATTCACCTGTTACAACTACTGGCATGTTCCTCGGCTATCTCCACTACTACAACCAGGCCTGGTAAGGTGATTCCATCAAAGGACTTTTACATCTATTCTATACCTACCAGTGCTCTGAGTTACCTCCTACGGTTATGTGATCCAGGAACTGTGTTATTTGCCACTGTCTTTGATTTACTTTGAATGCTGCTTGTCATTTCACGGAGTCTGTTAAATAAACTTTTATTTTGAATTTTAAACTGGTTGTCATGGTCACACCTTCAGGTAATCAATCTGCACTTACATGTCCAGGGGTCTGATTAAACCTCCCAGGTTTAACTTCATCTCAGCCCCTACAACTGAGGCTTCCTCCCATCAGCCTAAACCCTCAGTTGTGACAGTAAGCACTGACCATATGAATCCAGCCGGAGACCAGGATCAAGCGACTAAACCTATGCAAGAACTGGCAGCCAGACTCGAACATCAGGAGGCTGCACAAGGTCACACCATCCGCTGTCTCCAGGATTTCTCTACTCGGCTGGATGGGATTCAGACGACCCTCCGTGGACCTGGCACGTCTGGTGCATCCACCACAGTGACTCCAGCTGTAACCCTACCCACCTTACCCATTTCCATACCACGTCTTCATCTTCCAACGCCAGCAAAATTTGACGGATCTCCAAAGTTCTGCAGAGGATTTCTCAACCAATGCGAAATCCATTTTGAGCTTCAACCTGGCAACTTCCCCAGTGACTGTACCAAAGTTGCTTATATTATTTCTCTTTTCAGTGGCTCAGCCCTTGATTGGGCATCACCGTTATGGGAGAAATCTGATCCCCTGCTGTCCTCCTATACTGACTTTGTAGCATCATTCAGGCGCATCTTCGACGAGCCAGACCGGGTATCCTCTGCTTCATCTGAGATTCTCCATCTACGCCAGTGAACACGTACTGTGGGACAGTATCTTATACAGTTCAAAATCCTGGCATCTGAACTGGCCTGGAACGACGAGGCCCTGTATGCTGCATTCTAGCATCGCTTGTCAGAACGCATTAAAGATGAGTTAGCTACCAGAGACTTGCCTTCTAAGTTGGATGAGCTAATTTCACTATGCACGAAAGTTGATCTACGGTTCAGAGAGAGAGCAACCGAGCGAGGAAGATCATCTGTTCCTAAATATTCTGCTCCTCCTCCTCGTCAACCATCTCCATCCAAGGATGAGCCTATGCAAATTGGTCGTTCCCGTCTATCTCCCGCTGAGCGCCGAAGACGCCTCTCCGAGTCTCTATGTCTCTACTGTGCAGCTCCGTCGCACACTATCAACGCCTGTCCCAAATGTTCGGGAAAACTCCAGACCCTAGTTCGCCAAGGAGAGGGCCAGCTAGGAGTAATGATCTCCTCTCTATCTCCTCATGATTGTAACCTCCCAGTGTCGCTCCAAATTGCTCAACGTTACATGAACGTCATTGCCCTCCTTGATTCCGGAGCAGCTGGGAATTTCATAACCGAAGCTTATGTTAAACGGTGGTCCCTACCCACCGAGAGACTGTCCTCGTCCATCTCTTTGACTGCCGTGGATGGCAGCAAGATTTTTGACGCAGTCATTTCCTTAAGGACTCTTCCAGTTCGTCTGAGAGTGGGAGTTCTTCATTCTTAGTATATTTTTTTTCTAGTGATTCCAAGAGCCACACATCCAGTGGTTTTAGTCCCTCCATGGCTCCGTCTCCACAACCCATCGATTGACTGGTCGACTACGCAAATACTGTGCTGAGACTTGTTTAGCCAAAGTTCTTCCTGTTTGTTCTTCCTTCCCCAGGTCATCTGATGTTCCACCTCCTCCATATCAAGACTTCACGGACGTGTTCAGTAAAGCCTCTGCTGATATCCTTCCTCCTCATAGAGAATGGGACTGCCCAATCGACCTCATTCAGGGAAGGTTCCACCGCGAGGACAAACTTATCCGTTGTCTCTGCCTGAGACACACTCCATTGAAGAGTACATCAAAGAGAACCTGGAGAAGGGTTTCATCCAACCATCTTCTTCTCCAGCCGGCGCAGGCTTCTTCTTCGTTAAGAAGAAAGACGGTGGTCTGCCTCCGTGCATCGACTACAGAGGTCTGAAAGACATTACCGTCAAGAACCGATACCCTTTACCCCTGATTACAGAGCTCTTTGATAGAGTTAGTGGTGCAACCATTTTCACAAAGCTGGACTTGAGGGGTGCCTACAATCTCATCCGAATCCGTGAGGGTGACGAGTGGAAGACCACCTTTAACACCCGTGACGGACATTATGAGTACCTCGTCATGCCCTTCGGATTGAGCAATGCTCCAGCAGTCTTCCAGCACTTCGTGAATGAGATCTTCAGGGACATCTTATACCGCCATGTCGTGGTTTATCTAGATGACATCCTCATCTTTGCTAATAATCTAGAAGATCATCGTTTCTGGGTAAAGGAGGTTCTTTCCCGTCTCCGTGTCAATCACCTCTATTGTAAATTGGAGAAGTGTGTGTTTGAAGTTAAAACCATTCCGTTTCTAGGTTACATTGTGTCCGGTTCCGGACTAGAGATGGATCCTGAGAAACTCCAAGCAATCCAGAATTGGCCTATACCCTTAACCCTCAAAGGGGTCCAGAGGTTCTTAGGGTTCGCCAATTATTATAGAAAGTTTATAAGAGACTTTTCCACCATTGTGGCGCTTATCACTGCATTAACCAAGAAAGGTGATAATCCGTCCAAGTGGTCCGAGGAAGCTACGCAGGCCTTTCACCTTCTGAAGCAACGGTTCAACCTCTGCACCAGTTCTGAAACAGCCCGACACCGACTCTCCTTTTATCTTAGAGGTAGATGCCTCCTCCGTTGGAGTAGGAGCGGTGTTATCCCAGAGGGCCAAAGATGGACATCTACATCCTTGCAGTTTCTTCTCCCGGAAGTTCTCCCCAGCTGAGCGCAACTATGCCATTGGCGATCAGGAGTTGCTAGCCATCAAGCTTGCTCTGGAGGAGTGGAGATACCTGTTGGAGGGAGCTTCCCACTCAATCACCATACTTACCGACCACAAAAATCTTTTTTATGTCTCAAAGGCGCACAATGTCTGAATCCTCGTCAGGCCAGATGGGCACTTTTCTTCTCTAGGTTTGACTTTAAACTCCAGTTCTGTCCGGGTTCTAAGAATCGTAAAGCCGATGCCCTTTCCCGCTGATGGGAGCAAGAAAATGAGTCGGAGTCTGCAGATAAGCACCCTATTATTAATCCGTTGGCATTCTCCACGATAGGGATGGACTCTACGCCTCCACCAGGGAAAAGTTTTGTTAAGCTAGTTCTAAGGAAGAAGCTCATGCATTGGGCCCATGCTTCCCGTTTTGCTGGACATACAGGCATTCAGAAAACCCTTGAATTTATCTCTAGGTCCTACTGGTGGCCAACTCTGAAGAAGGACATTATGGAATTTATTGCCTCCTGCCCAAAGTGTGCCCAACACAAAGTCTCCCGCCAGTCGCCTGCGGGGCAACTGGTTCCATTATCTGTTCCCCGTCGACCATGGACCCATTTGTCGATGGACTTTGTTTCCGATCTACCTATCTGCAACAAGTTTAATACCATCTGGGTGGTAGTTGACCGGTTTACCAAGATGGCACATTTCATCCCTCTCACCGGTCTTCCGTCAGCTTCCAAGTTGGCTCAAGTGTTTATACAAGAGATCTTCCGACTTCACGGTCTTCCTGAAGAGATCATCTCGGATCGTGGAGTACAATTTGTAGCTAAATTTTGGTGAAGTTTGTGTCATGCCCTCCAAGTCAAGTTAGTTTTCCACAGCTTACCATCCTCAGACCAATGTTCAAACCGAGAGGGTGAATCAGGACTTGGAGGCCTTCCTCCGTATATATGTGTCTTCCTCTGAAGATGACTGGGTTCAACTCCTTCCTTGGGCTGAGTTCAGCCACAACAATCAATACCATTCCTCATCTTCTTCGAAACCATTCTTCATCAATTATGGATTCCACCCTAAAGTCCCAGAATTTCAACCGCTTCCCGCAACTTCTGTTCCAGCAGTGGATGTCCCCTTGCGTCAGTTTTCAAATAACTGGAAGAACGTCCGCGCAGCCCTGCTTAAAGCCTCATCCAGGTATAAGAAGTTTGCCGATAGGAAGCGTAGAGCGGTTCCTGCTCTCAAGGTGGGTGATCGTGTGTGGTTGTCCACGAAGAATTTGAGGTTGAGAGGTCCCAGCATGAAATTTGCACCTCGCTACATCGGTCCCTTCAAGATTGAACAAGTCATCAATCCTGTTGTCTGCAGATTACAGTTACCACCCTTCTTGAAAATACCCAGGACATTTCATGTGTCCTTGTTGAAACCGCTGATCCTGAATCGGTTTCATTCCGCACTTCCTCCAGCTCCCAAAGTTCAGACTCAATGAGGAGTCGAGTACGAGGTGGCCAAGATTTTGGACTCACGTTTCCGTTACGGTCAGTTACAGTATCTCATTGACTGGAAGGGCTATGGTCCTGAAGAATGCTCTTGGACCAATGCCTCAGACGTCCATGCTCCTGCCTTGGTCCGAAATTTCCACTCAAAGTTTCCTTTAAAGCCTAAGAAGAGTCCTGGGGCCACTCCTAAAGGGGGGGGGGGGGGGGGGGGGTGCTGTCACGATCCGGGTATCTGGACGCCTTTACCTGCCATTTAGGTGTCTTCTGAGACTGGCCCAGCGTTCCAAGTCCGGATCTCATCTGTGTCAATGCTCTGCACATCCCTCCTGTCATTCTGAGACACTATCACAGCGGCGCCATGTTTGAATCCAACATGGCGTCTCCCGTCCTCCGCGGACTCTGCCGCCATTTCTGTGTTATTGCTGCAGGTTCTCAGTATAGTGTATCATGCCTGCCGCGGCCTCTGCTGCCCTCCAAGTGTCTCAGCATATAACAGTCATCTGGCGTCTCCTGTCCTCCGCGGCCGGCACAGCCATTATCACTATGTTTGCACATTTCATATCAAACTAGTTTTCCCTACAGGTTCCAGCATGGGCGCAGCCATGTTGGATTTGATCACATGCTCCAATTCCTTCAATCCACCGTCTCTGGAATCTGCATAATTGCCTAGCCAATGCCTGCATAGCAGCAGGTATAAATATCCTGTGTCTAGGTCAGATAGATGTCAGTGCTTTGAATGTCATACCTTGTTCCAGTCTCTCTCTCCTGTGGTTTGTTTCTCCAGATTCCAGTTCCTGTCTCCAGGATCCACAAAGAGACCCGCACCTGCTTTCCATCTTGCGGTGCAGCCTGACTCTACAGTCTTCCGTGGCTGTCCAAGTTTCCAGCTACCTACAATCTGTTTCCAGCAGCCAGCTTTCAACAGATTTCAGCTTCTACTAAACACTGGTGCTGATCCAGTGGATCCTATCTTACCAGCAGTATCCACTACCACCGGTAATCATTTATCAGCTATTCAGTTTCTACTCTCCCTAGCATCTCACATCATTCACTCTGTGTTCATCACCTGGCTGGTTCCATCCAGCATCCACTCCGTGACTTTAGTACCTGGCTGATTCCATTCAGCATCCACTCTGTGTTTTATCACCCGGCTGATTCCACTCAGCATCCACTCCGTGTCTTACCACCTGGCTGGTTCCATCCAGCTGATACAGCAGCATACTCAAGTTACAGATTCACCTGTTACAACTGAGGCTTCCTCCCGTCAGCCTAAACCCTCAGTTGTGACACAACCGCAGTGTATAATTATTATTATTTATATTTCTGACTCATTTGTGCGCCGCTGTCGGTAAAGTCAACCGCAGTGTGTAATTATTATATATATTTCTGACTCATTTGTGCAACGCTGTCGGTGAAGTCAACCACAGTGTGTAATTATTATAATATATATTTCTGACTCATTTGTGCGACGCTGTCAGTGAAGTCAACTGCAGTGTGCAATTATTATTACATATATTTCTGTAGGACGCTGTCAGTGTAGGTCAACCCCACTTTGTGTTGATAGAAATGGAGGCTACTACTAGTGCTGAAGCTGCTGCCACCAGCCATGACATTGACAATGCAAGTCTGTCAACGTCATCTGCTAAGGGAGATGCTGGGGGCATTGAGGGATTTGAAATCATTTAATTTTAGAGTGGTGAAGAAAAAAATTGAAAGGAAAGTTAGCTGCAGAGGCAGTAAGACAAACTGTGCAATCATAATCAAAACCATCAGACATTCTTGAACATTTAGGGGTGTCCACGTCAGCTGACCTTTCTCACACTGTCCTCATAGAGAAGCCTCTTTCACCTCCTTCCACCATTTCTGAACCATCTGCACATGTG
The DNA here is from genome assembly GCF_028390025.1 of Pseudophryne corroboree. Lineage (NCBI taxonomy): Eukaryota > Metazoa > Chordata > Amphibia > Anura > Myobatrachidae > Pseudophryne > Pseudophryne corroboree. Next base: position 1,170,403,848 of record NC_086444.1, read on the forward strand.
GGGAGCAGTACAAGTAAAGATAGTGATGAATCTGATGAGGAAGATATAATACAAATTGAGGATTTGTGTGTGGAAGTGGGACAGGATGAGGGGCATATGTGTGTACTATCTGACAGTGAGGATGTTTATGATGATATTTTTTGTGTAACTTAGCCACCAGTGGCTGCAATTGTTGACCATGATAAAAAGAAAGCCCTTGTGATGCCTGGGCATAAAACCAAAAAAGCCACCTCTTGGGTGTGGGATTATTTTTACCCCAATCCTGACAATGTTTATGAAAGCTCTGCTCCACTTGTGAGGCCAAATTTAGTAGAGGTAGGAACGTTAGCCATCTAGACACCTCCTCCTTGTTACGTCATTTTTGGCGAAGACATGAAATTAAATTTATTGTACAAGATTATGATATAATTAACACCTAATCATCAACATCCTCTGAGTAGTTACTTAATGGAGGAAGTCCTTTCAACATTTCTTTATAGCCCCCCCCCCAAAAAAAAACCACAATAATTTCAGCCACAAGTAACGGTTCCTGTTGCTGAAATTATTGGTTTGTTAAACTGTGCATGTCCTGTTTAATATATACAACATAAGGGTGGGTGGGAGGGCCCAAGGACAATTCCATCTTGTACCTTATTTCTTTGCATTATGTGCTCTTTGGAGCATTTTTTGGGCATAGTTTATAAAATGACCATCATGTCTGCCACTGCAGTGCCACGTGTTTGTACCACCCACTCCTGTTCCTTAGCATAGTCATCCAGCTACCTCGGTGCAACCTTTTGGCCTAAACTAAAAATAATATTGTGAGTTGTGAGGTGTTCAAAATAGACTGGACATGAGTGGAAATAAATGTTATTGAGATTAATAATACTGTAGGAACAAAAACACCTCCAAATTCTGTGATTAAAGCTGTTTTTATGATTTTCCCCCAAAAAAATATAGATTCAAAACTAAAACACGCAAAGGCGGTTTTGGCAAAACCAATACAGATCCAAAACATGAAGGGGATACAGATCTAAAATTAAAAGCCAAGACCCCAAAAATGGACCGGCGCACACCCCTAATGTATAAGGGGCTCTACTGTGCTGTGTGACGCAAATAATAGGCAAAATTGTGCAGTATAATGTGTATAAGGGGTACTACTGTGCAGTGTAACATGTATAAAGGGTACTACTGTGCGATATAACGGACACTATTGTGCTGCATAAACAGGGTCGTAGACAGCCACGCCGGGCCCTGGTAAAGGGGTGAGGGTGTGGCTTAACATAGTGGACGTGACAATGCCCTTTAATCTAAAAATAATTTAATAATTGCTCTTTAAGGAGGTCACCGTTTTAACACTTGATTTGGACGCGGGTCCATCCTCCCCGGCCAGCGCCATCTTCCCAGTGATATTTGGGAGGATGACACTGGATACTAGAGAGCAAAGACTGTGGCACAGTGCAAAGTATTTGCTTTCGATGGGAGTCGCCATCTTCCCGAAGATATCACTGGGAAGATGGCGCCGCCACAACACAGGTATATTAAGGGGGAATTTAGTGTACCTGCTCCCCCCTTCCTCTCTACGCCACTGTGTATTATGGGAATAATGGACTACTGTGTGGTATAATGTGATTTTGTACTATTCTGTGGTCATGCTCCTCCCCCATGAAGTCATGCTCCTTTATTTTTGGAGTGCACTGCGCACTATCCCTATTTCTGTTATGGGGAGAAGGGGGACCAATGCTCTGACACAAAGTGGCAAAATGTCTAGTCATGGCACTGGAAAGAACAGTATACTGTAGGCTTGTGAGGAGGCACCACCGCTTGAATATTACAGTAACCAGAGGTGACCCTTATTCTTTCTGTTGAGAAAATCTTTTTGTAAATAAAGACAAAAAGCAATATTTTGATGTTCTAAAAATGATGTTTTAGAGAGGTGAATTTATACATTCTTTAAAAAGAAACTTCTATTTTATTGTACCTTGGAATTTCCAAATTGGAATAGAATTGTTTAGCATTCACACTTAGCAGTGTCTGTTGTCAGTCAGGGCGAGATGTTGCGATGACTGAAGCAATAACACTTGAATTAAGATCTTGGACCACCAGAGAGGGGCAGATAAAACTCCCCTCTACAGGGATCTCTGCAAGTCCCATGGCGCATCAAACTAGTGCTGATGATGTGCGCATGAGTCCTGACTCTTGGGTGGCTTTCATCTTCGTCACCGCTGGACCCAGTACAGTACACACAGTGGCAGGTAATCCTGCAGCCGCCGCTGGACCCAGTACACATAGTGGCAAGTAATACTGCAGCCACCCCTGGACCCAATACACATAGCGGCAGGTAATACTGCAGCCACTGCTGGACCCAGTACACATACCGTAGTGGAAGGTAAAACTGCAGTCACCACTGGACCCAGTACACATACCGTAGTGGAAGGTAAAACTGCAGTCACCACTGGACCCAGTACACATACCGTAGTGGAAGGTAAAACTGCAGTCACCACTGGACCCAGTACACATAGCGGCAGGTAATCCTGCAGCCACCGCTGGACCCAGTACACATAGTGGCAAGTAATACTGCAGCCACCCCTGGACCCAATACACATAGCGGCAGGTAATACTGCAACCACCCATGTGCATTCATGGACTGTTGGAAATAGGCCCTATGAATATCTGACTGAACAGGACAGTAATACCTGGATGCCCAGACAGTTATTATCATGGATTAAGTGGTGCATGCACTGTATAATGGGTGCGGGGTGTGTGGTGCACACAGGGTCCAGGGAGGCCCACAACGTACAGACTGAACCCATTTTTTCAATACGTACCTCTCTGGAGTCCCCCTTCAGCAGCAGTACCTCTTGACAAATGACCAGGAAAATGGTGCTGCCGCCGTGCCATTTACCTGGAGATCTGTGCATGCACCATACAATGTTTGCTCCCTAGTGCTCAGACCAGTGTGCTGTCAGCTACAGGGGAGGGGTCTGGCAGAGGAGGCTGCACACAGACCTCCTCTGTTAATACGCCCCTGTAAGGATTGCTGTAAGTACCGCCTATCCCAAATATTCAGGTACAAACGAGGATAAGCTTCCCCCTGTATTCTCAAACACAGATAAAGGGGCTAATTCAGGTTGGATCGCAAATCGCCATCCAAGCGGAAGTTTTACAGTGGCCCCACGGGCGCATGCGCAGAAACCATCCTGCGCATTCGCCCACACTTTCTGAGGGGGGGGGGGGGGGCGCAGAAAATGCCATCACCTCTGCCTGTCTATCAGGCATAGGCGGTCGCGGGGCGGAGGGGGGAGGGGCAACAACGCTCCATTTCCAGGGAGGAGACGGAGCGTTGTGGGGGCAGGTCGACGTGGATGGTGGGCGGGGTGGCGCAAATGGGGGCGTGTCGGGGGCGTGATTGCGGCAGCTGCGTGATTTCACACGCATCCGCTTCAACAGGTAAGATGGCGCCGGGACTAGCAGAATTTATTTATTTATTAACATTTTCTTATATAGCGCAGCATCTTCCGTTGCGCTTTACAATTAGAACAACAGTAATAGCACAAACTGGGTAAAAACAGACAGACATAGAGGTAGGAAGGCCCTGCTCGCATGCTTACAGTCTATAGGGAAATAGGCATTGATACACAAGGATAGATTTGCTATCCTTACTGATTTAGCCCCAAAATACACTAATCGCAGGATTTTCTTCAGGGTTCCAAGATACAGTGATACAGAAGGCAACCACTGTACCACCAATGACAAATAGACCCCTTAGTTCATAATTCCAATCCCTATTTCCTGAAATACTGTAGCTCTTTTTGGAATAATTTGGAGAAAGAACAACTTTTACTGCATGATGCTTCATGGGCTGATAAAATTACCTTTTTGTTAACTTTAACAGCTCACTGCAATGTATTCAATCGTGAGCTTCAGAGGAAGTACAAGGGGCCTAAATCGCCCCAACTCACACTGCAATAATTGATTACATCGCAGGGATGTATCAATTATCGCATGCAGGGACAGAGCTTGCGGTCAAGCTTTGTCCCTGCAATGACACTTCGCAGCATCATCAGGGTATTGTGTATGCGCCACCCCCTTCAACATCGCCGCTACCACCGCCACCCGGTCAAACCCCCCTTCACGACTACCCTCGTGGCGCGTACTTCCCCCAGCAGATCAATATACTTACCAGTCCAGGGAGCCGGTCCGCGATGCTCCTGCCGGGCTGCCGAGTGCCGTATCCTCTGTGCTGCGGTGACCCCCGATGCTGTAAAGTGTGCTGCCGCTTAGCAGCGTCACTTTACTGCACCGAGGTCACAGCACAGCATATGGGGGACCTGAAGCCCGGCAGCGCTCACCGGAGCAGTGGACTCCGGCTCCCTGGACAAGTGAGTATGTTTTTTTTACTGTTTTTTTCTTTTTTTTACACTGTGATCAGCTTGTGGGTCCATCGGACGCACATAGCTGATCACTGGAGCCGGGTCCCGCTCAGCTTTCTATGCCAGGGGCAGAGAAAGCTGGGCAAATACCTGCCTATCGCAGTGCTGCCCTGTGATCTTGCCAGCCTGAGCTGGCGAGATTGGGGGGTCATTCTGACCCGAACGCACGCTGCAGTTTATCGCAGCGGTGCGATCATGTCAGAAATGCACATGCGCCGGCGCTGATTGACAGGCAGAGGCGGTCACTGGGCAGGACGGAGGCATTTGGCCGCTGTTTCGTGGGCGCGGTCCGGCCAACGCAGGCATGTCCGGACCGAACGGGGGGCGGGCCGCAGCGGCTGCGTGACGTCACACGCAGCTGCTGCAGGCTGGGCAGCAATGAGTAGCTCACGGCCAGCACGCTAAAGCTGTACTGGTCGGGAGCTACTCTTGAAGTGCAAAAGCATCGCCGCTGTGCGATGCCTTTGCACTTCTGCGGGGGCGGGGGAAGGGGGTGGCATTGATGTGCGGGGCAGGATAGCCCTGTGCTGGGTGTCCCCCTGCATGTCAGTGTGAATGATCGTAGCTGTTCTAAATTTAGCACAGCTACGACCATCTCGGAATAACCCCCATTATCACAGGGCACACTGCGGTATTTTTTTCACATTTTTTTTGTCAATTTGGCCACATCGCATTTCCCATTATAAGTATGGGGAATGCGATGTGGGTTACTTAAAAAAAAGTAAATTAAAGGGTTTGGAGCAGTTTTTCATGAAAACTGCTCCAAATGCCCTTTAATACAGTATATTGGAGTGATACTAAAATAATGTGAAAAGGGTGTGAAAACAGAAAAACACCCTTTTCCACATTATTTTAGTAAAAATAATGTTAATAAATAGCATACTTAGCTACTCTCCCGGAAGCTGCGGGAGGCTCCTGTTTTTTGGGGTAGCCCCCCGCACCCCCGGAAGAATGGGCAGGTCTCCCGCATCCTGCCCGCACCCTTGTGTTGCGAGCAGGATGGAGAGGTTACCTCCCGCATTCGCGGGTCCGTCGGGTGGAGAAGGGGTTAAAATGGCGCAAATTGCGTCATTTTAGCCCCGCCCCCTTCCCGCGGACCAGCGAATCGCAGCATTTCCCGATGTGGGGGCGGGGCTTAGTGATGTCACAGTCCGGCCCCGCTCCCCGAAGACACCTGCAGCGTCTCCTCTCCGGGCTTCTCCCGGAGAGGAGAAATAAAATGTAGGTAAGTATGATAAATAGACCTCTAAATCCATTCTCCAATTTCTTCCTTAAGGGCTTCCAAATCCAAATTACAGCTTCTAAACCCATGGCTTGGAAATGGCATTTTGAAGAAGTACTATATATTTGTCCAGAACTACTGTAGAAAGGCAATTTTAAGATCGTAAACAGCTTGAGACAACAGTGTATTAATAAATGAGTGGTGGCGTGTGCAGCATCCGCTCGCTTTATATCTTGGCTGCCTGTGGTGCTGACTTCCATCACAGTACCTTCACTGTGCTGGAGTCTTTGCTATAGCTTATTCCAGCACCATGGGGGTCATTCCGAGTTGATCGCTAGCTGCCGTTTTTCGCAGCGTAGCGATCAGGCTAAAAATCGGCTGTTCTGCGCATGCATAGGGGCTGCAGTCCTCACGCGCTAAGTACTTTCACACAAAACTATGCAGTTTTACACAAGGCCGAGCGACGCTTTTCAGTCGCTCGGCTGATCGGTGAGTGATGGACACGAACGGGGCGTTTCTGGGTGGTAACTAACTGTTTTCCGGGAGTGTGCTAAAAAAACGCAGGCGTGTCAGCAGATAACGCAGGCGTGCCTGGAAAAATGGGGGAGTGGCTGGCCAAACGCAGGGCGTGTATGTGACGTCAAAACAGGAACTAAACTGTCTGCAGTGATCGCAAGGTAGGAGTAGGTCTGGAGCTACTCAGAAACTGGTGGAAAATATTTAATAGCAGTTCTGCTAACCTTTCGTTCACAATTCTGCTAAGCTAAGATACACTCCCAGAGGGCGGCGGCCTAGCGTGTGCAATGCTGCTAAAAGCAGCTAGCGAGCGAACAACTCGGAATGAGGGCCATTGTTGTCAGAGGACATTGGGGGTAATTCAGATTTGATCGCTGCTGTGCGTTTTCGCACAGCAGGCGATCAGGTCCTAACTGCGTATGCACCGCACTACGCACATTCATCAGACAACAACAATGGGCATCGTCGGTCAGCGACGGGATGGTGCGAAAAATTGGATTGCATAGGCGTTTGCAGGAAGAGGCTGTTTGTGGGTGGCAACTGAGCGTTTACAGGGAGTGTCTGGAAAAATGCAGGCGTGTCCAAGTGTTTTCATGGAGGGTGTGTGACGTCAGCTCCGGCCCTGATCACCCTGTTCTCATCGCACTGTAGCAGTAAGTCCTGGGCTGCACACAGACTGCACACAATGGATTTTTGCAGCTCGGCGTACACATGCGATCGCACACTCGCACAGCGAATTTACACTCCCCCTGGGGGCGGCGACTATCTGATTGCAGGACAGCAAAGTTAGCAGCCCAGCGATCGGATCTGAATTACCCCCATTGTCAAAAATAAGTGAATCGCAGGCAGCCCAGACACAGTGGAGCAGTCTGTTCTGGGTGCCCGGGGTACGGCAGTGGTGTGCCCCCCTTAACCCATGGCCCATGTGCGCCGCACACAATTATAAATATGCTAATAGTGTGAGCAAATCTTCTATTGTAGTTATTTTCTACATTCTGATGCTGACATTGAAACATTCCTGCAATTATCTCCACTGAGGGGCTCATTAATCAACGAGTAATAACACTTGTTGGGCAGGATTCAAATGTGCGCTTATCCCTCCCGCCCCCTATCACGCCCGCTGACGGGCAAAACAACTTAATTTCAGCTCGCTACCACTGGCGGTAGTGAGCTTAAATGCGTGTGAAGAGACCCGTTAGGGCACCCAAACGGGTCTCTTCACGATCGTGCCCATTACTTTAGTCAGGTTTAGGTGCTTGACGCGCCTAAACCAGACTGTAATGAGCACGATCAGCGCAATAACGGGGCACATTTGCATAACGACCCTCTATCTCCCATCACTTTAGATGGGAGATAGCGGGTGCGATATAATTTGATTCCGGCTAACAGTGTATGATAAAACTTGCTGTGTATGATAAATGATGCTCCAACCAATCAGCCCCAACTGTCACATGTTCAGCTCTAACTGTCATGTGTTTGAAAAATGATAGTTGGGAGCAGTGGCGTAAGTTCGTCCCAGTTGCCCGGAGGCAAGACAAATGTTTGTGCCCCCCTATTTCCTATATTAAGATAAATGTGTGTGTGTGTGTGTGTGTGTGTGTGTGTGTGTGTAGTGCTCTGAAAAAATGTATATACTGTATTTATACATTTAATTGTCTTTTATTTTAAATCACACATTTCTTAGCAGTCATACCCAGGATTAGAACCCATGACCTGTTAAACTGACAGCAGACACTTTACTGACAGAGCTATTTGCTCCTGTACAGAAAGCATGAGAATTCTAACTATATGAAGTTATGTGTAATTGTCAGAGAAGTATCTTCATATAGTTAAAATTCTCATATTTCCTGTACAGGAGCAAATAGCGTCATCAGTAAGGTGTCTGCTTCCAGTGTAATAGGTTGTGGTTTCTAATCTTGGGTGTGACACTTGTAAAATATGTATATTCAGTATAATAAAGAGGGTGTGATTTGTAAGGTGCAGGGACCAGTGAGGAAGTCTTCCAGTGAAAAGATACCGGCAGCTACTGTATCAGTTAACTTAATTCAATGAAGTCACAGAATGGGAGGAGAGGTGCCCCCCTTCAGAGCTGGAGCCCGGCGGCAGATGACTCCGTTGCCTCCCAGAGTTCTGCCTGGTTGGGAGCTGATTGGCTGGAGCACCAGTTATCATACGCAATGAGTTTTAGCATACACAATAAGTGTTATCACTCGTTGATAAATGGACCCCTAAGTTTGATATGATTTAGGCAGATGTAGAGAAGCTGCAATTTGATTTCCACCTGACAGCAAGTTCTGTAAAACATTTCTGGAATCTAGTCTATGAAACATAGCTCCCAGACCAGTGTAACGGCATTGTTTTTGTGAAGGCATCTTCTTCTAGATGAAGTTAAAAATATTAAGATACAGAAGAAGTCTGACAGTAATTTCTACATGATCTTAGCTTGATAAATGGGCCTCTTAGTTTTTTATGTATTGAAAATAACTTCCCACGGTCCATTCTTATGTGACGTGAGAGGTTTAGGGGTATTCAATTAGAGCCGGAATTTACGGCAAGTCGGAAAAATGGCACTAATTCGACACCCCCTATTTAATTGCGGGAGTTTTCAACAGTTTTTTGGTCCGTTTTCAACCATGCCAATTCGACTTTTTCTTTAGTCGAATTGGCATGGGCGAAAATGGACCAAAAAACTGTCAGAAACGCTCGCAAATTCTGCAAAACAGGTGGATCGACAGCCAATCCGCCGATCCACATGTTTTCCGACAGTGTCAGATTTTTCGACAAGTCGAAAAAACGGCACTGGAATTGAATAGGGCGAATTCAAATTCGCCCTAAAAAAGTCAAAAAGTTATGTTTTTCTGACTTGTCGCAAATTCTGACTAATTGAATACCTCCTTAGCCGCATTTGAAGGACCCTGCCCTGTGGTTTAACTAGTAGCCAAGTGTTATTCTTGTTGCAGCCCTTATCATTTAGAACAGTCTTTTTAAGTTTCAAATTCTTCTGATGAATACTTGTGCTAAGTTGCAATATTCTACACTGCAATGTATTTGGACCAGTTGGCTCTCATTTTTACCTGTTTGAAAGTTTGATATTTTTGTCCTGGATCATCTGCACATATTTGAATTGCCTTGATGCAAGGAGTAGACACAGGTATCGGTGCACGTTGTATTCCTTCTCTGAGCTTTCCCGAATAATAACATATCATCTTGCCATAATTGCTACTATACCTACTGTATACTGTAAGCTTAGGGCATATTTATCACAATCTCCATTTTAAATGTGGATTCAATACATTTTTTTAATCCTAAATTTGCAAACTTGACAGGATCCGATAAGCGTTGTCCCGGTGATGAGCTAGAAGCGGAGATATAGTGTAATGCTATCAATGCTTCCTGGTTTGTCGTCTGAGGGTTGCTGTCTATAGACAGACAGTTAAAAGATAGACAGTCATTAGTTAGACACTATATAGTCAACAGTCAAACGTCAAACAGGGTCAAAAGTCAGAAAGTCAAAAGTCAGACTGGATCAAAAGTCAGACACGGTCAAAAGTCAGACACGGTCAAAAGTCAGACAACAAAAAAAATGTTTTTTGTTTTTTGTTTTTTTTCTTCTGTTTTTTTTTTTTACAACTTTCGCCTCATTTACTTTCCATGTCACAAACTATTACCTTTTAGTAAAGTTGTGGCGAGCGGAGCAAGACACCGAGCCCGAACTGTGGCAAGCAGACAAATTTCACCAAATTTGGGTTAAAAATGTTTAAAAACACAAAAAATATATATTTTTTTGTGTCTGACTTTTGACTCTGTCTGACTTTTGACCCTGTCTGACTTTTGACCCTGTCTGACTTTTGACTGTCTGACAATGAGTCAAAAATTCTGTCCCTGTAAAATACAGAACACCATATATTTTGAATGCACACAAGAAAAAAGTATAAATGATACCGATTGCTGCCCAGGACCCTGGGTCAGCCCATTTGTCGGGGATTCGGTCAGGGTATTCCTTGTGTCCAAGATCCATTTGATATGATAGGGAAAACGTGTTTCACCCGTCAAAACGGGCTTGTTCACTTCCAATGGTCCTGGTAGGACGACATGTCTGTGGGGCCTGTTTTGTGTGTTGTCATGTGCCCCCCCCCACATGACAGACAGTCCACCGCACTCAGTACACTGCATTGTTCCCATTCATTCTGTTATTCCATCTCTGCAGTACAACTCTGCCATCCAGCGAAGCTGCCATGGCTATACGGAGAGCCGTAACTAGACTTTTTAGTGCACTGTGCCAGAAAGGGAATTGCCTCCTCCCCCTCCCAACATCTTTCCAATAGGGACATAAGGAGCATGCCCTTGTGGGGAAGGGGCATGATAAAATTGATCCCAGAGAAAGCCCATTCTGTGGAACCCCTTCCCACATTATATACTTATCACGCGCTTCAAAAAAGCAGCACCTCACGGTAGAACCCCTGTTAGTGGGAACGGCAAAAATGTAACCCAAAGAGCGCTAGAACATCAAAGACAATTGTCTGTAATAAAGTCCATATACAATTAAAAAATGCAGATATCCGAATGCTTTCAACCATATTTTTATCAGACTTGATTCAAATCCCAGCCTGGGATGGATATTCTGATATCTTTTGGATCGGATGCTTGATTGTGCTCAGCTAGGTATTTTTCCTAAAAGATACCCTCTCACCAAAGAAATGTAGACACCCAAAATAGCCTTTGGTTAGTAAAATGTTGATGTTTATTTCTAACATCCAACATAAAATATATACAGGTTGAGTATCCCATATCCAAATATTCCGAAATACGGAATATTCCAAAATACAGACTTTTTTGAGTGAGAGTGAGATAGTGAAACCTTTGTTTTTTGATAGCTCAATGTACACAAACTTTGTTTAATACACAAAGTTATTAAAACTATTGTATTAAATGACCTTCAGGCTGTGTGTATAAGGTGTATATGAAACATAAATTAATTGTGTGAATGTAGACACACTTTGTTCAATGCACAAAGTTACAAAAAATATTGACTAAAATTACCTTCCGGCTATGTGTATAAGGTGTATATGTAACAAAAAATGCATTCTGTGCTAAGATTTAGGTTCCATCGCCATGATATCTCATTATGGTATGCAATTATTCCAAACTACGGAAAAATCCGATATCCAAAATACCTCTGGTCCCAAGCATTTTGGATAAGGGATACTCAACCTGTAGAATGTATATTCATTTTTACATTATATACAAGGTGTGTTTATAGGAATAACCAAGTTACATCGATACAGGTGTAAACACGAGTACCACCAACCAATGTGAGCTCAATGGTGGGGACTCCCCAATGCATAGAGGGTATCCTAATCACCTTTTCTAAAATCCTACGTGTTTCGTCCTTTAACAGGACTTCTTCAGGGGTATATAAATCTTTAACAGAAAGTGAAAAAGAGGGTGTCATACAGATTTAGTTATGACATACATACACACATATATATATATATACATATACATGTGGTGGAGGACATCATAGAGGAAGTTACATTGTACATACCTAAAGTATATAGTGTGGTGGATACTTATAATTTCCATCCACCTAACAAAATGCCAGTAGGCAGAGGATAATGTACCCTAAAAAAGGGAAAATCCGTAATTGTGGAATATTGATTCCATTCCTATATACAGAAAAAAGGCAGCAATTTTAATACTAGTACATACCAGTGATGACGTAGAACATAGCTTCACTGGTTGATTAGATTTATGTGGTGTATAATCTAAATATAAAGATTAATAAATCACATAACTCTAATAATTTCTTTTTTCCCCAAATAATACATTTTTTACAAGGAAGATTTTATCTTTATCTTTGTACATACCCCGATGATGTAGTTATTTTTACAAAGGGAAGAATAGTAGTCTCAATTTATAACCACTGATCAGGCAAGTCTCAGGGGATCAGGATGCACCTATGTATAACAGTTACTCCCATTAGGTATATATATATATATATATATATATATATATGTGATTAGATATACATAAACAACTTTGTCTCTCCAAACAGCATATTTACAATGAGCCATTTCCAAACCAGACTGTTTAAATAAACCATCAATCTCTTGTCAGCAATAATTAATTGTTAGATAACAATAATTTTAAGCTTTTCAATTTTTGGGAATTTTGGATAAAACCCAAAAATACAATAAGATACAACCTTCGAGACAATATGGACTCAGTTTAAGAATTTCCAAATTAGTATATACTTACACATAGCTGTGTGTACCCCCAGTGATCCTAACACTTCAGTGTTTGCAGTGCAAGTGAAAGCATACTGCCCTTGCCAGATATTTATAGTGCAAGGGCTATGACATCATTTCCTAACTGTGAAATGTGGGAGATCATACCAATAAAGCTATTTCCTGGTGATTTCTATCCCCATAACAAAAGGAGCCTCCTCTACATATAATTAACAAAACAATGTTTATTACTTTATTTTCGCTTCTTTTTTAATTATATCCCAAGTTTAAATTAAACCCAAAATAAGTGTGGGGTCCCCGCTGATACTGAACTTCCGGAATGCTAAGAAGGTGGAACACAAATCCGTGTTCCACCAACACCTGTGTGGCCTTAGATAGATGGAGCGTGAGTCCATGCTCCCACAAGCGGGACTTCCGGAATGCTGCATTCCACTTGACGCTCACTGCGTCCAGGCACTTCCCACTATTGCTTCCGCATCCAGAACCTCAGTGAAACGCATTCCGCGTTTCACCTGACGTACCTATTCATTTGGGTTTATTCCCAAATAATATTTCCACTCCTATAGATACTACAATGCCGATAATAATATCAAATGCACCGCACCCAGTTTTAACAACAGTGCATTTTTACATGTAAATATTTTTTATAATAAATTACATATTTAAATGCTATGGTGCACATGTATAATTTTAAATACAATAACTTCACACAACAGAGCTTCCGATAAATTTATATTTATTTGTAATATTATTTATTTGATTTTATTTATTTATATTAAAGGCTATTAGTGCAAATGAAAATAACGCATCATTTTTAAATAAAGTACTTTCACGCAACAGTGCTTCTGATTAAATGTATATATTTGATATTATGTATTTAATATTATTTCTGTGTATTGAAAACTATTAGTGTATATAAATTTGGTGTATAATTATCTACTTCGGACTAAGGGGGTCATTTCGAGTTGTTCGCTCGCTAGCTGCTTTTAGCAGCATTGCACACGCTAGGCCGCCGCCCTCTGGGAGTGTATCTTAGCATAGCAGAATTGCTAACGAAAGGTTAGCAGAACTGCTACTAAATAATTCCTTGCAGTTTCTGAGTAGCTCCAGATCTACTCACAGATTGCGCTCACCTCAGTCCGTTTAGTTCCTGGTTTGACGTCACAAACACGCCCTGCGTTCGTCCAGCCACGCCCCCGTTTCTCCAGCCACTCCTGCGTGTTTCCCTGGCACGCCTGCGTTTTTTAGCAAACGCCATGAAAACACTGAGTTGCCGCCCAGAAACACCCACTTCCTGTCAATCCCTCACCGATCAGCAGTGTGACTGAAAAGCATTGCTCGAACAACAACAAAACTACTACGTTTTTAGTAAAATAACTAAGCGCATGCGCCCTGTGTACCATGGCCCTCATTCCGAGTTGTTCGCTCGCTAGCTACTTGCAGTTTCTGAGTAGTTCCAGACCTACTCCTAGATTGCGATCACCTCAGTCTGTTTAGCTCCTGGTTTGACGTCACAAACACGCCCAGCGTCCGAACAGCCCCTTCTCCGTTTCTCCAGCCACTCCTGCGTTTTTACCTGGCACGCCTGCGTTTTTTAGCACACTCCCTGAAAACGGCCAGTTTCCGCCCAGAAACTCCCACTTTCTGTCAATCAGCAGAGCGATTGAAAAGCTTTGTTCGCCTGTGAGTATAATAGCATAGTTTTGTGTAAATTTGCTTAGCGCGTGCGCCCTGAGATGCATACGCATGCGCAGAACTGCCGGATTTGAGCCTATTAGCAATTCTGCTAAAATTAGCAGCGAGCGAACAACTCGGAATGAGGGCCCATGTGCATGCGCATTTAGCAGCAAATCGCAGCATAGCAAAAATCGGCAACAAGTGAACAACTTGGAATGACTCCCTAAAGCCAAAAGACAATCAGGTGATTCTGTATTATTTAAATTACATCTGTTTCCCCACAAAATACCAATTGGATAATTATTGATTACGTCAATCGGTGTGTAAAAAAACACAACAACATATACTATGTCACATACCCTATAGGATTTTGGTCACTAATTACCAATGAAATTCCCAAACCGTCCCTATTGTTTACAAAGACAATGTACACTTAACAATACATCCTTTTAATATAATTTAAATCTCTTAGACACGGTTTAAACATACTAAATGCAATGACATAAAGAGGGTAGTTCACAAGATTCAATAGAAGTTACAGGAATGATACTACATCAGTTCCCTCATTTAGTCCTCCAGGGTAGAGGGTATTGAGGGGATATATCCAGAATGACTCTCATCTCGAAAGTAGTATTTCTCTATTACCAACACTCACATTAGGTTTTACATGTTCCAGAATCGTAAATGTTAGATACTGTATTTCACTTCGGATCCATGAATGCTGAAAAATGGCGTGGAAAACTATCATCTCCTATATTTCTCTTACGTCCTAGAGGATGCTGGGGACTCCAAAAGGACCATGGGGTATAGACGGGATCCGCAGGAGCTTGGGCACACTAAAAAGACTTAATCTGGGTGTGAACTGGCTCCTCCCTCTATGCCCCTCCTCCAGACCTCAGTTAGACTTTGTGCCCAGGAGTGACTGGACACACACTAGGGGAGCTCTACTGAGTTTCTAGAGGAAGACTTTTGTTAGGTTTTTTATTTTCAGGGAGACCTGCTGGCTACAGGCTCCCTGCATCGTGGGAGGGAGGGGGGAGAAGTCAGACCTACTTCTGTGAGTTCAAGGGCTCTGCTTCTTAGGCCACTGGACACCATTATCTCCAGAGGGTTCGATCACTTGGTTCTCCTAGTTGCTTGTTCCCGAAGCAGCGCCGTCACCCCCCTCACAGAAGCCAGATGAAAGAAGCCCGGTGAATATAGAGAAGATCAGAAGACTTCAGTAACGAGGTACAGAACAGCGGTAGCGCTGCGCTCCATGCTCCCACACACATCACCAACGGCACTTGCAAGGTGCAGGGCGTTAGGGGGGAGCCCCCTGGGCAGCAGTTACTGGGGTCAGTGGACTGGCAGTATAGATTACCCCCGCCAGTATAAAAAATGTGAAATTGAGCGGGCTACAGCGCGCCGGGAAGGAGGGGGGAGGGGGGGGCTTAGCCGCACATTGCTCACCATCGCCATTTTCTCTCTCTCTACAGTGCTGCAGAGATGCTGGCCCGGACCTCCAAGCTCCCGCAAGTAACAAGGGGGCAAAAATGGGGGGGGGGGGGGCACATACAATTTGGTGCTTTTATCCTATTGTAGACAGCGCTGGTCACATATATTATATATCTTAGTATATGGGCGCTGGGGTGTGAGCTGGCAACCTCCCTCTGTGTTTCTCTCTACAGGCTTCCCTGTGGGTCTGTCCCCTTGTTTTTGGCCAGTGTGAGTGTGGGTGTGTCGGTACTCCGTGTCGACATGTCTGAGGCTGGGTGTTCCTCCCCGGAGGAAGTTACTGGGGGCGCAGAGAGGGATTTGGGTATGACTCTGTCGGCACAACCGACTGCTGATTGGGTGACTATGCTGAGTACACTGAATGCAAATGTGGCTTTATTATCTAAGAGACTGGATAAATCTGATTCGCAGACACAAACATGGAGGAAATCCATGGAGGAGGCTTTGTCTCAGGTACAGACCACCTCAGGGTCACAAAAGCGTTCTTTTACCCAGATGGCAGATACAGGTACCGACACGGACTCTGATTCCGATGTCGATTTCAATGAGGCTTCTTTACACCCAAGGGTTGTTAAGAGTATTCAGTACATGATTATAGCCATAAAAGATGTTTTACATATCTCTGAGGAACCTGCCGTTCCTGACACAAGAGTTTGTTTATTTAAAGGGAAAAGGCCCGAGGTAAAATTTCCCCCCTCTCATGAAATGAATGCGCTCTGTGAAAAGGCTTGGGAGTCGCCTGACAAAAGGTGGCAGATTCCCAAGAGAATTTTGATGGCATATCCTTTCCCCTCTGATGACGGGGACAAATGGAAGTCGTCTCCCAATGTGGACAAGGCTCTATCCCGACTGTCCAAGAAGGTGGCGCTTCCGTTTCCAGACACAGCTGCTCTCAAGGATCCAGCGGATCGCAAACTGGAGACGACTTTGAAGTCCATTTTTGTTAATACTGGTACATTGCTCAGACCTGCTGTGGCATCGGTATGGGTGAGTAATGCTATTGCTAAGTGGGCTGATAATTTGGCTTCTGATATGGATACCCTTGATAAGGATAACATTCTTTTGACTCTTGGTTATATCAAGGACGCTGCAGATTACCTAAAGGATGCGGCGAGGGATGTTGGCCTCTTGGGATCAAGAGCCAATGCCATGGCGGTCTCGGCCAGGAGGGCGCTGTGGATTCATCAATGGAATGCTGATGCCGACTCCAAGAAGAATATGGAAGCTCTCCCTTTTTAAGGTAGTGTTTTGTTTGGTGACGGCCTTGCTGACCTGGTGTCTACCGCTACTGCGGGTAAGTCATCTTTCTTTCCCTATGTTCCCACACAACAGAAAAAGGCACCCCATCAGCAGATGCAGTCCTTTTGGCCTAATAAATACAAAAAAAAATAACGGCTCATCCTTCCTCGCCTCAAAGGGTAGAGGAAGGGGAAAGAAGTCGCCTGCAGTGTCAGGCACCCAGGACCAAAAGTCCTCCTCCGCCTCTACCAAGTCCACCGCATGACGCTGGAGCTCCCCTGCGGGAGTCCGTACTGGTGGGGGGCTGTCTCCGATTCTTCAGTCAGGTCTGGTTTCAATCGGCACTGGATCCTTGGGTCTTAGACATAGTGTCCCAAGGGTACAGACTGGAGTTTCAGGAGATGCCCCCCCCCCCGCCGCTTTTTCGTGTCGGCCTTTGTTAGTTTCTCTTCCCGAAAGAGAAGTGGTAAAGGCTGCGATACAAAAGTTGTGATAACAGAGGGTCATTGTGCCGGTTCCTCCGTCCCAACGGGGGGAAGGGTTCTATTCAAGCTTCTTTGTCGTGCCAAAGCCGGACGGCTCGGTCAGACCGATTCTGAACCTAAAATCCCTCAATCCATACTAGAAAACTTTCAAGTTCAAGATGGAGTCTCTTCGAGCTGTGATCTCCAGCCTCGAAGGGGGGGATTTTATGGCGTCAGTCGACATAAAGGATGCTTACTTACACGTCCCGATATACCCTCCTCATCAAGCCTTCCTGAGTTTTGCGGTACAGGATGGTCATTACCAATTTCAGGCATTGCCATTTGGGCTTTCCACGGCCCCGAGGGTTTTCACCAAGGTCATCGCGGAAATGATGGTTCTCCTTCTCAAGCAAGGGGTCACAATTATCCCATACTTGGACGATCTACTGATAAAGGCGAGGCCCAAGGAACAGTTGTTGAGAAATGTGGATCTCTCCCTGTCGGTTCTGCGACATCACAGTTGGATTCTAAATTTGCCAAAGTATCAGTTGATCCCGGCCACTCGGCTGACCTTCCTGGGTATGATCCTAGACACGGAACTACAGAGAGTATTTGTTCCGGAGGAAAAAGCTCTGGAAATCCAGACCATGGTCAGGGAGCTTCTGAGGCCGACAAGTGTGTTGATTCATCAATGCACTCGGGTACTAGGGAAGATGGTTGCGGCTTACGAAGCCATTCCGTTTGGCAGGTTTCATGCCCGGGTGTTTCAGTGGGATCTGCTGAACAAATGGTACGGGTCTCACCTGCACATGCATCGGAAAATAAGTCTATCTTCCAGGGCCAGGATCTCTCTCCTGTGGTGGCTGCAAAGTTCTCACCTTCTAGAGGGACACGGATTCGGAACCCAGGACTGGGTCCTGCTGACAACAGATGCAAGTCTCCGAGGCTGGGGCGCAGTCACGCAAGGAAGAAATTTCCAGGGAAATTTCCAGGAATCTTGTCTCCACATAAATGTTCTCGAGTTAAGAGCCATTTACAACGGCCTGCTGCAAGCGAAGAACCTTCTTCAGGGTCTCCCTGTCCTGATCCAGTCGGACAACATAACAGCGGTGGCGTACGTAAACCGCCAAGGCAGAAACAAGAAGCAGGGTGGCAATGGCGGAGGCCACAAGAATCTTTCGCTGGGCGGAACAGCACGTGAGCGCTCTGTCAGCAGTCTTCCTCCCGGGCGTGGACAACTGGGAAGCAGACTTCCTCAGCAGACAGGATCTCCATCCGGGAGAGTGGGCTCTTCATCAAGAGGTATTTGCAGAAGTGACAAGGCGTTGGGGAATTCCTCTGATAGACATGATGGCATCGTGCCTCAACAAGAAGCTTCTGAGGTATTGTTCCAGGTCAAGGGACCCCCAAGCCAGTGCAGTGGACACCCTGGTAACTCCGTGGGTGTTTCGGTCGGTGTATGTGTTCCCTCCGCTTCCTCTCATTCCAAAGGTGCTGAGGATCGTACGACGAACAGAGGTTCAGGCAATACTTGTTGTTCCAGATTGTCCACGGAGGGCTTGGTATCCGGATCTTCAGGAATTGCTTGTAGAAGATCCTTGCCCGCTTCCTCTACGAGAGGACCTGTTACTGCAGGGGCCCTGCGTGTTTCAGGACTTACAGCGGCTGTGTTTGACGGCGTGGAAGTTGAATGCCAAATCCTAGCTCGGAAGGGTATTCCTGGGGAGGTCATCCCCACTCTCCTTAAAGCTAGGAAGGAGGTTACGGCAAAACATTATCACCGTATTTGGAAGAAGTATGTGTCGTGGTGTGAAACCAAGGCAGCTCCTGCGGAGGAGTTTCATTTGGGTCGTTTCCTCCATTTTTTGCAGGCAGGCGTAGATGCAGGCCTGAAATTGGGTTCCATCAAAGGGCAGATTTCGGTTTTATCTATTTTCTTTCAAAAAGAATTGGCTGTCCTTCCTGAGGTTCAGACTTTCGTGAAGGGAGTGCTGCATATCCATCCTCCATTTGTGCCACCCGTAGCACCGTGGGATCTTGAAGTGGTGTTACAGTTTTTCATGTCTCACTGGTTTGAACCTTTGCGTAAGGTTGAGTTAAAGTTTCTCACTTGGAAAGTGGTCATGCTTTTGGCTCTGGCATTTTCCAAACGAGTGTCCGAGTTGGCGACTTTGTCTCACAAGAGCCCATATTTGATCTTTCATTCTGACAGAGCGGAATTGAGGACTCGTCAACAATTTCTGCCGAAGGTGGTTTCTTCGTTTCACATAAACCAACCTATTGTGGTTCCTGTGGCTACGGATGCTGTGGCGGTCCAAAAGCTCTTGATGTTGTAAGAGCCTTGAAGATTTATGTCGCCAGAACGGCTCTTACTAGGAAAACAGAGGCTCTATTTGTCCTGTATGCTTCCAACAAGATTGGAAATCTTGCTTCTAAGCAGACTATTGCACGCTAGATTAGTAATACGATTCAGCAAGCTCATTCTTTGGCTGGGCTACCGTTACAGAAGTCTGTAAAGGCCCATTCTACCAGGAAGGTGGGCTCATCTTGGGCGGCTGCCCAAGCGGTCTCTGCACTTCAACTTTGCCGGGCAGCTACGTGATCGGGGTCAAACACTTTTGCTAAGTTCAACAAGTTTGATACCCTGGCTGATGAGGACCTCGTGTTTGCTCAATCAGTGCTGTAGAGTCATCCGCACTCCCACCCGTTCTGGAGTTTTGGTAGACCCCATGGTCCTTTTGGAGTTCCCAGCATCCTCTAGGACGTAAGAGAAAATAGGATTTTAATACCTATCGTTAAATCCTTTTCTCCTAGTCCGTAGAGGATACTGGGCGCCCATCCCTGTGCGGACTGTTCCTTGCAGTTGTAGTGTTACTGGTTATTTTTTGGTACACGTGAGTTGTGTATCGGTTATATTCAGCTTGTTGCTGTTGTTAGTTCATACTGTTATCTGGTTTCCTGCTACTCCAGTTGTACGGTATGTTTGTGGTGTGGGCTGGTATGTGTCTCGCCCATAATTTAACAAAAATCTTTTCCTCAAAATGTCCGTCTCTGCTGGGCACAGTTCCTATAACTGAGGTCTGGGGGAGGGGTATAGAGGGAGAAGCCAGTTCACACCCAGTCAAAGTCTTTTTAGTGTGCCCAAGCTCCTGCGGATCCCGTCTATACCCCATGGTCCTTCTGGAGTCCCCAACATCCTCTACGGACTAGGAAATTTAAAATCCTATTATTATCATCCCAGATCTGTTACCTTGTGCCTCATATGCTAATGCTGGGCGGAGTCACAACACTGGGCGGAGTTAGTCAAATGAGTCACAGATCTGTGCAAATCTATAGGAGTTGATATATCAAATATGAGCGCACAAAAAAATTAAATAGAAATTTCTAGTTTACCTCTGAGGAAACCGCCACCCATTAAAGGTGGAGAAACGCGTCAGGTGATTGAGAACGTCAGGTGGAACGCAGGTGGAATTCACTGGAAGGCGGAAGCTCTGAAAAACCCGGAAGTCGCGGTCCGCGACCAATCGCTTCCTGCCACACCACACGCTTCAGCGTCTAATGCTCAGCCGAAGATAGTTGCACGCCGCCAGTACTACCCAACCAGGCATACGACACCAGAACCGCCGCAGTGTTGAGGGGTAAGCATTGCCCACAGGAGTGTCATGCTGGGGAACAAATAAATACCTGCACCATTTCATGAAATCATTTAATTGCTGCTAAACATCATTGCTTGAACAAAGTTGCAAAAGCAAACAGCTACTTCAGCAGCAAATAGTACGGGACTATGACTCTCTTATCATAAACACTAAATATGCTTATCTAACAGCTTTTTAACGTCAATACTACTAAGTCCCCTGGAGGGAGATAACAGCTTTACTAACCAGCAGGACTGTATGAAGAGATTGTGCTGTGCTTGACTTAACAAACTAACATACCGGTATGCATGACATTTATTGACACAAAAGTCCAATTGGCTAGAGCTCATATTTTATATTGCATCCATTTCTTTTTTTATTGTTATTTTTATTGAGATGTTTTGACAAATGTTTTATGTAATTCATTTGTTTTTAGGAGATGAATAAATGTTTTTTTATTGAACCAGCAGCCTCTGATTAAACTAGAAATTTCATTTTAATTTATTTGTGCGCTCACATTTGATATATCAACTCTTTGGACCTTGTGTCCTTTAATTTGAGGATACCCAGATCCTCATTGTGTTAAAATATTTCCCATTTATCTTTATTTAATATTTAGCGCCCACTTTTCAATTGTGCAAATCTATAGGAGACTAGGAGCAGAAGCAGATGGTATGGGCATGGCACAGGCAGGTGTGCATACCTCCCAACTTTCTTCAGGCAGAAGGATAGACACAGGCGCTGTGAAAAGGGGGTGTGGTCAACTGAATTGGGGCGTGGATTCATGGGAGGACCCGCAATTGCGAGCCACGCCCCCATTTTCATCACTGAGGGGGCATGCCCAGCACTCTGTGAGCTGCTGGCATGCCCCCAGGGGTGGATTATGAGTCCGGGGGGCCCAGGGCACTTGAGACAGGGGGCCCTATCTCATTGCTGTGCCTGCTGTGGGTTCGGGGGCGTGGCCTAATCGCAGAATGCGTGGCTACACCCCCTTATGCAAATTCCGGGAATTGGTTTTGCTTTTTATGGGATTTTGGCCCCTCAGCTAGGGGTAAATCCAGAGGTGGTGCTGCTGCTGTTGCTGGCAGGACGGGGGAGCTTCAGAGCTACTCCAGCTGGGGGCCCCCCTAAAACTGTGGGGCCCACGGTACATACCCCCTGGGCCCCCCCTTAATCTGGCTCTGCTGCCAGGGGCCCCCTTAATCCGTACCCCCTGATGCCCCCTCTCCTCCGGTCTCCACTAAACAGAACAGCGAGTACAGGAGCTTCCCAACTCCCCCCCCCCCCCACTGTGAGACACTGCGGCCCGCAAGTGGGACAGCGGGACAGCACCAAAAAACCGGACAGTCCCACAAAAATTGGGACAGTGGGGAGGTATGGGTGTGTGTGAGGGGGTATACCGTACAGACAGATGGGCACCGGCTCACTGTGTGCTTGACCCCCTACATCAGCATACTTAGCAGGGGCTCTCTGGCGCTGATGAGCGTCACTTTCTGGCACACTCCACGCTTCTTAGCTGCAGTTTTGTGGGGTACCTGCCGCTGTGCAGGTTCCGTACTGCCTCTGTTATCTCCAGCCCCGGCAACCCCACCGCTAGCTGCAGCGCTGCTGCCCGCAGTGAGGTGCGTCCAGCTCCTTCACACACTTTAGCCGGTGGGTAGCGCTGCAGTAGTCCGCACTGCTTGCAGGCTCCGACCCCCTCCTCCCTCCAGCCGCAGCGTCTCCTGGGAGCTAACCAGTCACTCCCAGTCTCCCCTTACTACAGTGCCCGGCAGCCGCGATGTCCGCGCCACGTGCATGCTATGACCCCCTCCTCCCTCCAGCTGCAGCGTCTCCTGGGGGCTAACCAGTCTCTCCCAGTCTCCCCTTACCACAGTGCCCAGCAGCCGCGCGAGGTACGCGCTGTGTGACTGAGGAGTGGGGGGGGGGGGATGCGGGCGGGCAGAGGAAGCAGGACTCCAGCCTGAGAGAGTCAGCCATGCCAAGTCTCCACCAGCAGCAGATCCCAACAGGTTGAAGTGGAACAGAAGCAGCCAGCAGCAGTGACTCCGGTAACACACATCTGTCTGTCACCGCTGTTTTGTCCCTAATACCAATCTCTCCCGTGCCATGTGTTCTGTCATGTCCCTGTCACCGTTATCCTGGCCCTTTCACCCCTATCCTAGCCCTGTCACCCTTATCCTGACCCTGTCACCCTTATCCTGGCCCTGTCACCCCTATCCTGGCCCTGTCACCCCTGTGCTTGCCCTGTCAACCCTATCCTGGCCCTGTCACCCCTGTCCTGGTCCTGCTGCCCCTACCCTGGCCTTGTCACCCCTATCCTCTCCCTGTCATTTCTGTCCTGGCCCCGTCACCCCTGTCGTGGCCCTGTTACTGCATACCCTCCAACTACCTTTTTGGCAGGTACAGTACCCGCAGCACCTCCAGACCCTCCCCAATGCACCACACCTCTGCACCTTCCCCTCCACCACATGCGGCACCCCACCCCTCCCCCACACACTGTGCCTCCAGACCCCCTACACCACCCATGGCTCCCACTCCCCTGCCCCTCCACCACCCACAGCACCTCCAGACCCCCTCCACCATCCACCCCCCATATATGTTTCCCCCCACACCTGCCCCCCCTCCACCCGCAGCATCTGCAGACACCCTCCTACATCCGCAGTCCCCCCTCACGGCACCCCCGCACCCGCCCCTCCACCACCTGCAGCACCTCTTGACTCCCTTCCCCATCCGTCGCACTACCCGCACTTGCCCCTACCCCACCCGCGGCGCCTCCGGACTCCCTACCCCACCCCCGGCACCCATCCGCAACATCCCCGCACCTGCCCCTCCCCCACCCGTGGCACCCCTGCCCCTCCCCCATCTGCAGCCCCCACTCCTCTGCCCCTCCCCCACCCGCAGCACCTCCCGACCTTCCCCATCTGCGCCACCCCCCGCATCCATCCCCCCTCCACCCGCAGCATCTACAGACACCCTCCCCCATCCGCAGTACCCCCCCGCACCCGCTACATTCTGTACATTGTGCCCTGCAGGTGCTGTTCATGCCGTCGCAAGGGGCTGCGCCTCCTTCACCATCGCACGCCCTTTCATTGTGCAATATTTAACCACTAACGAAGGAATGCAGGTAATATGCCATATAATACAAATATTGAAGCCCAGAAAGGCGTGCAAGGGTTAAGGGGGCGTAGCCCCTTGCGACGGTGTGGAGAGCGCCCGTAGGGCGCGATGAAGCACCTAGTCTACTATATAAAAATGAAATCTGTTATTCTGTCCTTCTGTATTGTATTTCTATACAAATCCACAGTTTAAAAGCAAAGATGGTGAAATTTCACATACAAGCGTATTAAAACATGGCGGACGCAACTAAAACAATTTGAAATCCCTAGCACCCCTAGGGGGACAGACAGCAGCACAGAGTATATCAGGAGACAGCATAACTCCGGAATTGCTGGACCCATGTACTCGAAAATTGGTACAGATATGCCTTACAATCTGCCAACAAACACTGGGAGGAAGACACCCCAGCACCCTTAGGGGTGAGGCAGCAGCACTGAGTATTTCAGCAGACAGCATAACTCTGGAATGCCTGCAGCAATTTACAACAAACTTGGTACACATATGACTTACACTCTGGAAACAAACACTATGGGGGGTCAGACACCCCGAGCACCCCTAGGGGTGGGACAGCAGCACAGAATATGTCAGCAGCCAGCAAAACTGTGGAAGGCCTGGAGCAATTTACACCAAACTTGGTACACATCTGACTTACAATCTGGGAACAAACTCTGTGGGGGTAATACACCCCTACCAACCCTAGGGGTGGGACAGCAGCACGGAGAATTTCAGGAGACAGCATATTTCCAGAATGCCTAGACCGATTTACAACAAACTTGCTACACATATGACTTACAAGCTGGGAACAAACACTGTGGGGGTAAGACACCCCTAGGGTTGAGGCAGCAGCACAGAGTTTTTCAGCAGACAGCATAACTCTGGAATGCCTGGAGCAATTTACACCAAACTTGCTACACATATTACTTACACTCTGGAAAAAAACACTGTGGGGGGAACACACCACTAGCACCCCTAGGGGTGGCTCAGCAGCACAGAGTATATCAGGACATTCATTATGTGTCAGTGATGACAGGGTTGCATGGGACAGGGGCAGTGACATGATGTGAGGAGGGGAATGGAGGTAGCACAAATCCACATACCGAGAATTATATAGTGGAAGTAGCATGGTCCCCTAGCAGCACATTGGGTTTTCAGTGTATTGATGTGTACAACATTCTACATGCTTTTTATACTATGTTATTTATACTGTGTGTTTAATATTTACATTCATTTTTGTAAACAAACTTTCTGAAAATCCTGTGCAACGCCGAGTACTCCAGCTAGTTCTTTATATTTCGTAGGTGTTCTTGAATCCGAAGTTTAACTGATCTTTTAGTTTTACCCACGTATGCTAAACCGCCGTTAAATTGGATCCTGTATATTACAAAGGTGGTATTACATGAATCTACCTCCCTCAATGTATATTTAAAACCTGTGTCTAGCTGCCACTGGAATGCTTTATTTTCCAAATGTTTACAGCAGATGCATTTCATACACAGAAAGCACCCTACTGTTTTAGTAAGGGAAGGGACACATTTGTTGTTACTAGTGATAGGTTTCAGTCTGCTCGGGGCCAATATTTGTTTTAAATTAGGAACTCTTTTAAAAACCAATAGTGTTTTTTCTGGAAGATTAGGACCCAGTATCGGGTCCTTCAGAAGAATATTCCAGTGTTTGTTCAATATTTTTTTAATAGTATGGTTGTCCCTATTAAATTGTGTAATGAAGGGTTTCTTATTCCGTTATTTATTTTTTGCAGTAGCCGGTTTCCCTTCTATTGGTTCCTCTCTTACTTGAGCAGAGGCTTTTTCAATGGCTCCATCTATAAGTAAAGAATCATATCCTCTCTCGAGAATCGGGTTTTCAACATAATTGACTGTTGACAAAAATCCTCCATATTACTGCAGTTCTTGTTTAATCTCAGGGATTTAGAATAAGGTACATTGTTCTAACAGGGTAGATGGTGACAACTTGTTGCATGAATGAAACTATTTGCATCCACCTCCTTAAAATAAGTGGTGGTTTTAATAGTGCCATCTGCATTCCCTTCTAACACCAAATCTAAATAATCAATGGAATTTTTGTGCAATTTATAAGTAAATTGTATATTGAAATTATTTGTATTTAGATACAGGATAAATTGTTCAATACTGCATAAGTCCCCATGCCAAACAAATATCAAGTCGTCAATATAACGACGATAAAATTTTATATGGTTTGACTCGAAAAATGTGCTATAAATGAACTTCTCCTTCCATCTCCCCATTAGCAAATTGGCATACGATGGGACAAATTTAGTCCCCATCGCCATGCCTTGTTGCTGTAGAAAGAACTTAAATTCGAAGTAGTTGTTGTAAAATAAAATAAAAAGGATACTCTTAATGATGAAGACTTCTGCCTGTTGTTTCTCTGTATCTTGTTCCAGTGTGGTCTGAACAGCTTCTACTCCTCTATTATGGGGAATGGAGGAATAAAGTGCTTGCACATCCACCGTGAGCCAATAATGCTCTGGGGACCACATGAAATCCCTATGTGCTGAAAGTAACCCTGTTGAATCTTTAAGGTATGATTTTAGATTCTTAACATATGGTTGCAAATTAAGATCAATAAAGTGGGACAAACCAGAGGTCAAGGAGTTTATTCCAGCTATTATTGGTCTTCCCGGTGAACAATTCTTATTTTTGTGCACTTTTGGGAGATGATAAAATACAGCAATCTGGGGATGCGTTATAAACAGATAATTAAACTCTTCCTGGCCAATAAGATTATTTATTTTTGCTTCATTAAGCATACTATAAAGTTCTCCCAAATACAGATAAGTTGGGTCATTAGGTAGTCTTATATAGGTGTCTTCATCATTAAGAATCCTAAAGGCTTCAGCAAGATATGTTTCCCTGTCCTGTAATACAACCGCTCCTCCCTTATCTGCTGATTTTATAACCAACTTATCATTCTTTTTTAGTTGTGAAATGGTTCGTTTCTCTGAAACATTGAGATTGGCATTTGGGAATTTAGGGTTCATTTTTATCTTTCTAAAATCATCTCTCACTAAATTATAAACAATATCCAGGTGGCTTCCCTTGGATTCTACTGGGTAAAATTTTGAGGGTGCGGATACCAAAGGTCTTTTTTTCTATACCGATTGAGAATTCAGAGCTGGATTTTTTTTATAAAGGCGTTGGACCGTTAGGTCTCTAATATATTTAGATCTATAAATAAGTCAAATTTATTCACCCAATTGTCTGGGGTCGAATTTGAGTCCCTTACTTAGAACCAAATCTCTCTTGGGGTGGATAATTCCATATGAGCATTGTTAACGATTCCTGTTTGGGGTTCCCTTGGGGGTAAAACAATGCCCTCCATTTTTGGGGGGAGTTTTCTCCCACCTCTCTTTCCTCTCCTCCTGAATGATAACCTCTTTTGATTCCTGGTGGGGAATCCAGGCGGGTATGGAGCTCCTCTCTCCATTGTGTATGTGGGATATATATTATACCATTTATTTAAATTGTGTGGTCACAACTACCACTGGCACCGCGGATGTATGAGTGCTGTGGGTTCTAGCCTATTGTTTATATAATATTTTTGTGGTCATACTTTTTCTTGCACCCCTATTGTCCAAATGTAAATTAAATGTTAGGAAATTCTCCAGGTGTTTTTTAACTGATATGCTTGGGTGTGGTTCCTGTCTCTTTAAAAGAGTGGACAGGGCCTAAACCCATGATAGAAGCATACTGGGTATTGAAAATCCAAAAGATGCCTGAGAGCAATGCTCAGATTTTTGAAAGTCAGTGTAGGGACTGACCAAATGTACACATACTGTATATATGTGTATTGGGGTTGATTCATGCCAGATAGCTGCTGTACGTTTTTATTGGGAATGTCTGGAAAAACACAGGTGTACTCAAGTATTTTCAGGGAGGGTGTCTCACGTCAGCTCCGGCCCCGATCAGCCTGATGTGATCGCACTGTAGAAGTAAATCCTGGGCTGCGCAGAGACTGCACAAAGTGGATTTTAGCAGCTTGACGTACTGTTAGGTTCCTGGTGCTCAGAACAAGGGAGATGTTATGAAGTGAGTCCAGAGCACCAGGACGTAATGCTGGGAAAGGGGAATGGAAAGGGAACAGCCCCTGGCGCCCTATCTCTGTTGTCTCGCCCGTGCTGTCAGTACACTCTTGCGAGACTATGGTTGCTTGAGCCCATGGCAGCCGCGTTTGAAGGGCGGATTACGTCTGCCCAACTTCGATGCCCCCTCAGGTCTTAATGAGAGACAAAGAGTGTACCAAGACAGGGTGATAACAAGGGGCCCTCTAACTGAAACAACCAAAGCCAGGGGCTACTAACTAGCCTCAAACTAAATATATGTGCGGCTTGTCGCCAAAGGAAAAGAACAACAAAGGAAATGCTGACCACACGCCGACACAATACTTTTGTGTACCGGCGGTGACAGCATAAGCAGAATCCTCTGCAAAACACCAGTGACAGAAATAAAAACGGAATACAGCGGCCTAGGCCAACGGACGCGGCAGAGCCGCTACTCACGGAACCGATACGAATACTGGCAAACGGACAGGAACCTCCAATGCTGCCGACACAGACTCTCAGAACTGGAGGACAGGCAGAATTCCAAACGACAGACCGGTGGACACCAAGAAGCCAGAAACTTGACCAGGCACAGGCAAAGCCACTGGACTTCAGGACAGGAACGCTTAACGGCAGGACACGGGATCAGACACAGGAATCGACACAAGGACTGACACAGGAATTCAGGAACTGGCAGGAACAAGCTCAGAACTCAAGCAGACTGGAAACCTAGAAATATCACCAGCATCTGTGAACTGCACTGAGCCAGCATATAACAGAGAGGCCTAATTAATAATTTCATGCAGCTGTCCTGTTGCATTACTCCAAACTGACAAGATGCAATTAGCAGCCTGGTGAGGCTGAACACATGGGAACAAGCTGCAATTACACAGACTCACCAGCGGCAGCAACCAAGAGTATTCTAAAACAGAGCAACGGGAAATCCTGGCCTGCAAGACAACTTATAAACATAAAATACATAACTGACATGCAAAACAGGAATGAGCCACAGCCGTGGCTCATAACACGTACACACAGGACCGCACACTTGCACAGAGAATATACACTCCCCCTGGAGGTGGTGACTATCTAAACGCAGGACAGCAAAATTAGCAGCCCAGCGATCAGGTCTGAATCACTCCCATAGTTCTGAAGAAAACTCATTGCACACATCCAAAGCATAATGATGAGACATAATATGGTTGCAACAGAAAATATCAGCATAACGTCAACATCTGTTTCGGTGCCCCATATGAAGTTGCTCTTGGGGTACCGAAACGGCTGTTGACGTTATGCTGATATTTTCTGGAGAGTAATGGACCATGTTTGCTTTGACCACCCTGGCAGGCTTGTATTATGTGACTGTTTGTCCTGACTCCTTTTCTTACGCACTTTATGTGAATCTTCTTTGCTGCTACTTTTTATGATGACATAAATCTTTTTTGAGCATTAATAGTGGATGTGCAGGCTCTTTCGCTCTTAGTCATGTCTGTATTTATGTTATGCATACACTTATAGAACACTGCAAGAAAATGGATTTAAAAACAAAGCCCCTTTGAAACCACATTCATGCACTTAGGGGGTAATTCCAAGTTGATCGCAGCAGGAAATTATTTAGCAGCTGGGAAAAACCATGTGCACTGCCGGGGAGGCAGATATAACATGTGCAGAGAGAGTTAGATCTGGGTGTGGTGTGTTCAATCTGCAATCTAAATTGCAGTGTAAAAATAAAGCAGTCAGTATTTACCCTGCACAGAAACAAAATAACCCACCCAAATCTAACTCTCTCTGCAAATGTTATATCTGCCCCCCCTGCAGTGCACATGGTTTTGCCCAACTGCTAAAAAATTTCCTGCTGCGATCAACTTGGAATTACCCCCTTAGCTTGAGATCTCATTGTTCTTGTTACAATACCCTTTATTTTTTTTTGTATAATCAATGTTTATTAGCATTCAAAATTGCAGAGGCAATGCAATTACAATACCCTTTATTAAATAACACATTACAATTAGAGATGAGCGGGTTCGGTTTCTTTGAATCCGAACCCGCACGAACTTCACATTTTTTTTTACGGGTCCGAGCGACTCGGATCTTCCCGCCTTGCTCGGTTAACCCGAGCGCGCCCGAACGCCATCATGACGCTGTCGGATTCTCGCGAGACTCGGATTCTATATAAGGAGCCGCGCGTCGCCGCCATTTTCACACGTGCATTGAGATTGATAGGGAGAGGACGTGGCTGGCGTCCTCTCCATTAGAATAGATAGAGAGAGATTGTGCAGACTGCAGAGTCGCAGACAGAGTTAGTTTACCACAGTGACCAGTGCAGTTGTTTGTTTTACTAGTTAACTTTTATTTAATATAATATATCCGTTCTCTGCTATATCCGTTCTCTGCCTGAAAAAAAAAACGATACACAGCACAGTCACACAGTGTGACTCAGTCTGTGTGCACTCAGCTCAGCCCAGTGTGCTGCACAGTCATCAATGTATAAAAGCTTATAATTAATTGTGGGGGAGACTGGGGAGCACTGCAGGTTGTTGTTATAGCAGGAGCCAGGAGTACATAATATTATATTAATTTAAAATTAAACAGTGCACACTTTTGCTGCAGGAGTGGTGACCAGTGCCTGACCACCAGTATAGTATTGTTGTATACTATCTCTTTAAATATCAACCAGTCTATATTAGCAGCAGACACAGTACAGTGCGGTAGTTCACGGCTGTGGCTACCTCTGTGTCGGCACTCTGCAGGCAGTCCGTCCAACCAGAATTGTATTATTATATACCACCTAACCGTGGTTTTTTTTTCATTCTTTATACCGTCATAGTGTCATACTAATTGTTACGAGTATACTACTATCTCTTTATCAACCAGTGTACAGTGCGGTAGTTCACGGCTGTGGCTACCTCTGTGTCGGCACTCTGCAGGCAGTCCGTCCAACCAGAATTGTATTATTATATACCACCTAACCGTGGTTTTTTTTTCATTCTTTATACCGTCATAGTGTCATACTAATTGTTACGAGTATACTACTATCTCTTTATCAACCAGTGTACAGTGCGGTAGTTCACGGCTGTGGCTACCTCTGTGTCGGCACTCTGCAGGCAGTCCGTCCAACCAGAATTGTATTATTATATACCACCTAACCGTGTTTTTTTTTTCATTCTTTATACCGTCATAGTGTCATACTAATTGTTACGAGTATACTACTATCTCTTTATCAACCAGTGTACAGTGCGGTAGTTCACGGCTGTGGCTACCTCTGTGTCGGCACTCTGCAGGCAGTCCGTCCAACCAGAATTGTATTATTATATACCACCTAACCGTGGGTTTTTTTTCATTCTTTATACCGTCATAGTGTCATACTAATTGTTACGAGTATACTACTATCTCTTTATCAACCAGTGTACAGTGCGGTAGTTCACGGCTGTGGCTACCTCTGTGTCGGCACTCTGCAGGCAGTCCGTCCAACCAGAATTGTATTATTATATACCACCTAACCGTGGTTTTTTTTTCATTCTTTATACCGTCATAGTGTCATACTAATTGTTACGAGTATACTACTATCTCTTTATCAACCAGTGTACAGTGCGGTAGTTCACGGCTGTGGCTACCTCTGTGTCGGCACTCTGCAGGCAGTCCGTCCAACCAGAATTGTATTATTATATACCACCTAACCGTGGTTTTTTTTTCATTCTTTATACCGTCATAGTGTCATACTAATTGTTACGAGTATACTACTATCTCTTTATCAACCAGTGTACAGTGCGGTAGTTCACGGCTGTGGCTACCTCTGTGTCGGCACTCTGCAGGCAGTCCGTCCAACCAGAATTGTATTATTATATACCACCTAACCGTGGTTTTTTTTTCATTCTTTATACCGTCATAGTGTCATACTAATTGTTACGAGTATACTACTATCTCTTTATCAACCAGTGTACAGTGCGGTAGTTCACGGCTGTGGCTACCTCTGTGTCGGCACTCTGCAGGCAGTCCGTCCAACCAGAATTGTATTATTATATACCACCTAACCGTGGTTTTTTTTTCATTCTTTATACCGTCATAGTGTCATACTAATTGTTACGAGTATACTACTATCTCTTTATCAACCAGTGTACAGTGCGGTAGTTCACGGCTGTGGCTACCTCTGTGTCGGCACTCTGCAGGCAGTCCGTCCAACCAGAATTGTATTATTATATACCACCTAACCGTGGTTTTTTTTTCATTCTTTATACCGTCATAGTGTCATACTAATTGTTACGAGTATACTACTATCTCTTTATCAACCAGTGTACAGTGCGGTAGTTCACGGCTGTGGCTACCTCTGTGTCGGCACTCTGCAGGCAGTCCGTCCAACCAGAATTGTATTATTATATACCACCTAACCGTGGTTTTTTTTTCATTCTTTATACCGTCATAGTGTCATACTAATTGTTACGAGTATACTACTATCTCTTTATCAACCAGTGTACAGTGCGGTAGTTCACGGCTGTGGCTACCTCTGTGTCGGCACTCTGCAGGCAGTCCGTCCAACCAGAATTGTATTATTATATACCACCTAACCGTGGGTTTTTTTTCATTCTTTATACCGTCATAGTGTCATACTAATTGTTACGAGTATACTACTATCTCTTTATCAACCAGTGTACAGTGCGGTAGTTCACGGCTGTGGCTACCTCTGTGTCGGCACTCTGCAGGCAGTCCGTCCAACCAGAATTGTATTATTATATACCACCTAACTGTGGGTTTTTTTTCATTCTTTATACCGTCATAGTGTCATACTAATTGTTACGAGTATACTACTATCTCTTTATCAACCAGTGTACAGTGCGGTAGTTCACGGCTGTGGCTACCTCTGTGTCGGCACTCTGCAGGCAGTCCGTCCAACCAGAATTGTATTATTATATACCACCTAACCGTGGTTTTTTTTTCATTCTTTATACCGTCATAGTGTCATACTAATTGTTACGAGTATACTACTATCTCTTTATCAACCAGTGTACAGTGCGGTAGTTCACGGCTGTGGCTACCTCTGTGTCGGCACTCTGCAGGCAGTCCGTCTAACCAGAATTGTATTATTATATACCACCTAACCGTGGTTTTTTTTTCATTCTTTATACCGTCATAGTGTCATACTAATTGTTACGAGTATACTACTATCTCTTTATCAACCAGTGTACAGTGCGGTAGTTCACGGCTGTGGCTACCTCTGTGTCGGCACTCTGCAGGCAGTCCGTCCAACCAGAATTGTATTATTATATACCACCTAACCGTGGTTTTTTTTTCATTCTTTATACCGTCATAGTGTCATACTAATTGTTACGAGTATACTACTATCTCTTTATCAACCAGTGTACAGTGCGGTAGTTCACGGCTGTGGCTACCTCTGTGTCGGCACTCTGCAGGCAGTCCGTCCAACCAGAATTGTATTATTATATACCACCTAACCGTGGGTTTTTTTTCATTCTTTATACCGTCATAGTGTCATACTAATTGTTACGAGTATACTACTATCTCTTTATCAACCAGTGTACAGTGCGGTTTTTTTATACCGTGGTTTTTTTATACCACCTAACCGTGGCAGTCCGTCCATAATTGTATATATAGTATACTAGTATCCAATCCATCCATCTCCATTGTTTACCTGAGGTGCCTTTTAGTTCTGCCTATAAAATATGGAGAACAAAAAAGTTGAGGTTCCAAAATTAGGGAAAGATCAAGATCCACTTCCACCTCGTGCTGAAGCTGCTGCCACTAGTCATGGCCGAGACGATGAAATGCCAGCAACGTCGTCTGCCAAGGCCGATGCCCAATGTCATAGTACAGAGCATGTCAAATCCAAAACACCAAATATCAGAAAAAAAAGGACTCCAAAACATAAAATAAAATCGTCGGAGGAGAAGCGTAAACTTGCCAATATGCCATTTACCACACGGAGTGGCAAGGAACGGCTGAGGCCCTGGCCTATGTTCATGGCTAGTGGTTCAGCTTCACATGAGGATGGAAGCACTCAGCCTCTCGCTAGAAAAATGAAACGACTCAAGCTGGCAAAAGCACAGCAAAGAACTGTGCGTTCTTCGAAATCCCAAATCCACAAGGAGAGTCCAATTGTGTCGGTTGCGATGCCTGACCTTCCCAACACTGGACGTGAAGAGCATGCGCCTTCCACCATTTGCACGCCCCCTGCAAGTGCTGGAAGGAGCAGCCGCAGTCCAGTTCCTGATAGTGAGATTGAAGATGTCAGTGTTGAAGTCCACCAGGATGAGGAGGATATGGGTGTTGCTGGCGCTGGGGAGGAAATTGACCAGGAGGATTCTGATGGTGAGGTGGTTTGTTTAAGTCAGGCACCCGGGGAGACACCTGTTGTCCGTGGGAGGAATATGGCCGTTGACATGCCAGGTGAAAATACCAAAAAAATCAGCTCTTCGGTGTGGAGGTATTTCACCAGAAATGCGGACAACAGGTGTCAAGCCGTGTGTTCCCTTTGTCAAGCTGTAATAAGTAGGGGTAAGGACGTTAACCACCTCGGAACATCCTCCCTTATACGTCACCTGCAGCGCATTCATAATAAGTCAGTGACAAGTTCAAAAACTTTGGGTGACAGCGGAAGCACTCCACTGACCAGTAAATCCCTTCCTCTTGTAACCAAGCTCACGCAAACCACCCCACCAACTCCCTCAGTGTCAATTTCCTCCTTCCCCAGGAATGCCAATAGTCCTGCAGGCCATGTCACTGGCAATTCTGACGATTCCTCTCCTGCCTGGGATTCCTCCGATGCATCCTTGCGTGTAACGCCTACTGCTGCTGGCGCTGCTGTTGTTGCTGCTGGGAGTCGATGGTCATCCCAGAGGGGAAGTCGTAAGACCACTTTTACTACTTCCACCAAGCAATTGACTGTCCAACAGTCATTTGCGAGGAAGATTAAATATCACAGCAGTCATCCTACTGCAAAGCGGATAACTGAGGCCTTGACATCCGGGGTGGTGAGAAACGTGGTTCCGGTATCCATCATTACTGCAGAGCCAACTAGAGACTTGTTGGAGGTACTGTGTCCCCGGTACCAAATACCATCTAGGTTCCATTTCTCTAGGGTTGCGATACCGAAAATGTACACAGACCTCAGAAAAAGAGTCACCAGTGTCCTAAAAAATGCAGCTGTACCCAATGTCCACTTAACCACGGACATGTGGACAAGTGGAGCAGGGCAGGGTCAGGACTATATGACTGTGACAGCCCACTGGGTAGATGTATGGACTCCCGCCGCAAGAACAGCAGCGGCGGCACCAGTAGCAGCATCTCGCAAACGCCAACTCGTTCCTAGGCAGGCTACGCTTTGTATCACCGGTTTCCAGAATACGCACACAGCTGAAAACCTCTTACGGCAACTGAGGAAGATCATCGCGGAATGGCTTACCCCAATTGGACTCTCCTGTGGATTTGTGGCATCGGACAACGCCAGCAATATTGTGCGTGCATTACATCTGGGCAAATTCCAGCACGTCCCATGTTTTGCACATACCTTGAATTTGGTGGTGCAGAATTTTTTAAAAAACGACAGGGGCGTGCAAGAGATGCTGGCGGTGGCCAGAAAAATTGCGGGACACTTTCGGCGTACAGGCAGCACGTACAGAAGACTGGAGCACCACCAAAAACGCCTGAACCTGCCCTGCCATCATCTGAAGCAGGAGGTGGTAACGAGGTGGAATTCAACCCTCTATATGCTTCAGAGGTTGGAGGAGCAGCAAAAGGCCATTCAAGCCTATACAACTGACCACGATATAGGAGGTGGAATGCACCTGTCTCAAGCGCAGTGGAGAATGATTTCAACGTTGTGCAAAGTTCTGATGCCCTTTGAACTTGCCACACGTGAAGTCAGTTCAGACACTGCCAGCCTGAGTCAGGTCATTCCCCTCATCAGGCTTTTGCAGAAGAAGCTGGAGACATTGAAGGAGGAGCTAAGACAGAGCGATTCCGCTAGGCATGTGGGACTTGTGGATGGAGCCCTTAATTCGCTTAACAAGGATTCACGGGTGGTCAATCTGTTGAAATCAGAGCACTACATTTTGGCCACCGTGCTCGATCCTAGATTTAAAACCTACCTTGGATCTCTCTTTCCGGCGCACACAAGTCTGCTGGGTTTCAAAGACCTGCTGGTGAGAAAATTGTCAAGTCAAGCGGAACGCGACCTGTCAACATCTCCTCCTTCACATTCTCCCGCAACTGGGGGTGCGAGGAAAAGGCTCAGAATTCCGAGCCCACCCGCTGGCGGTGATGCAGGGCAGTCTGGAGCGACTGCTGATGCTGACATCTGGTCCGGACTGAAGGACCTGACAACCATTACGGACATGTCGTCTACTGTCACTGCATATGATTCTATCACCATTGATAGAATGGTGGAGGATTATATGAGTGACCGCATCCAAGTAGGCACGTCACACAGTCCGTACTTATACTGGCAGGAAAAAGAGGCAATTTGGAGGCCCTTGCACAAACTGGCTTTATTCTACCTAAGTTGCCCTCCCACAAGTGTGTACTCCGAAAGAGTGTTTAGTGCCGCCGCTCACCTTGTCAGCAATCGGCGTACGAGGTTACATCCAGAAAATGTGGAGAAGATGATGTTCATTAAAATGAATTATAATCAATTCCTCCGCGGAGACATTGACCAGCAGCAATTGCCTCCACAAAGTACACAGGGAGCTGACATGGTGGATTCCAGTGGGGACGAATTGATAATCTGTGAGGAGGGGGATGTACACGGTGATATATCGGAGGATGATGATGAGGTGGACATCTTGCCTCTGTAGAGCCAGTTTGTGCAAGGAGAGATTAATTGCTTCTTTTTTGGTGGGGGTCCAAACCAACCCGTCATTTCAGTCACAGTCGTGTGGCAGACCCTGTCACTGAAATGATGGGTTGGTTAAAGTGTGCATGTCCTGTTTTGTTTATAGTTACAACATAAGGGTGGGTGGGAAGGGCCCAAGGACAATTCCATCTTGCACCTCTTTTTTCTTTTATTTTTCTGTGCGTCATGTGCTGTTTGGGGAGGGTTTTTTGGAAGGGACATCCTGCGTGACACTGCAGTGCCACTCCTAGATGGGCCCGGTGTTTGTGTCGGCCACTAGGGTCGCTTATCTTTCTCACACAGTCAGCTACCTCATTGCGCCTCTTTTTTTCTGTGCGTCATGTGCTGTTTGGGGAGGGTTTTTTGGAAGGGACATCCTGCGTGACACTGCAGTGCCACTCCTAGATGGGCCCGGTGTTTGTGTCGGCCACTAGGGTCGCTTATCTTTCTCACACAGTCAGCTACCTCATTGCGCCTCTTTTTTTCTGTGCGTCATGTGCTGTTTGGGGAGGGTTTTTTGGAAGGGACATCCTGCGTGACACTGCAGTGCCACTCCTAGATGGGCCCGGTGTTTGTGTCGGCCACTAGGGTCGCTTATCTTTCTCACACAGTCAGCTACCTCATTGCGCCTCTTTTTTTCTGTGCGTCATGTGCTGTTTGGGGAGGGTTTTTTGGAAGGGACATCCTGCGTGACACTGCAGTGCCACTCCTAGATGGGCCCGGTGTTTGTGTCGGCCACTAGGGTCGCTTATCTTTCTCACACAGTCAGCTACCTCATTGCGCCTCTTTTTTTCTGTGCGTCATGTGCTGTTTGGGGAGGGTTTTTTGGAAGGGACATCCTGCGTGACACTGCAGTGCCACTCCTAGATGGGCCCGGTGTTTGTGTCGGCCACTAGGGTCGCTTATCTTTCTCACACAGTCAGCTACCTCATTGCGCCTCTTTTTTTCTGTGCGTCATGTGCTGTTTGGGGAGGGTTTTTTGGAAGGGACATCCTGCGTGACACTGCAGTGCCACTCCTAGATGGGCCCGGTGTTTGTGTCGGCCACTAGGGTCGCTTATCTTTCTCACACAGTCAGCTACCTCATTGCGCCTCTTTTTTTCTGTGCGTCATGTGCTGTTTGGGGAGGGTTTTTTGGAAGGGACATCCTGCGTGACACTGCAGTGCCACTCCTAGATGGGCCCGGTGTTTGTGTCGGCCACTAGGGTCGCTTATCTTTCTCACACAGTCAGCTACCTCATTGCGCCTCTTTTTTTCTGTGCGTCATGTGCTGTTTGGGGAGGGTTTTTTGGAAGGGACATCCTGCGTGACACTGCAGTGCCACTCCTAGATGGGCCCGGTGTTTGTGTCGGCCACTAGGGTCGCTTATCTTTCTCACACAGTCAGCTACCTCATTGCGCCTCTTTTTTTCTTTGCGTCATGTGCTGTTTGGGGAGGGTTTTTTGGAAGGGACATCCTGCGTGACACTGCAGTGCCACTCCTAGATGGGCCCGGTGTTTGTGTCGGCCACTAGGGTCGCTGAGCTTAGTCATCCAGCGACCTCGGTGCAAATTTTAGGACTAAAAATAATATTGTGAGGTGTAAGGTGTTCAGAATAGACTGAAAATGAGTGTTAATTATGGTTATTGAGGTTAATAATACTATGGGATCAAAATGACCCCCAAATTCAATGTTTTAAGCTGTTTTTTAGGGTTTTTTGAAAAAACCACCCGAATCCAAAACACACCCGAATCCGACAAAAAAAAATCGGTGAGGTTTTGCCAAAACGCGGTCGAACCCAAAACACGTCCGCGGAACCGAACCCAAAACCAAAACACAAAACCCGAAAAATTTCAGGCGCTCATCACTAATTACAATATACTGCCATACTCAGGATTCAAACCTATAACCCAGTGCCGTAGCTAGGCATTTTAGCGCTGTGTGCAAGAAATGGCATTGGTGCCCCCCACCCCCACTATGCAAGATGGGGGCAGTGCGCCCCTACGGCATGCAAAAAATATAAAGGGGCATGGCCACAACATAATACCTATTCATACTACAGTGCACAGTAGTCTCCATTATTCAAATTATGCTGCACAGTATCACCACTACACCAGGTAGAGACCCTTTTTAGTTTTTACACATTACGGCAGACAGCATCCCCCTTTTTACACATTACAGCAGACAGCGTCCCCTTTTTACACATTACGGCAGACAGCGTACCCTTTTTACACATTATGGCAGACAGCGTACCCTTTTTACACATTACGGCAGACAGCGTCCCCCTTTTTACAGATTACGGCAGACAGCATCCCTTTTTACAGATTACGGCAGACAGCGTCCCCCCTTTTTACACATTATGGCAGACAGCATCCCCCTTTTTACACATTACGGCAGACAGCGTCTCCCTTTTTACACATTATGGCAGACAGCGTCCCCTTTTTACACATTACAGCAGACAGCGTCCCCTTTTTACACATTACGGCAGACAGCGTCCCCTTTTTACACATTACGGCAGACAGCATCCCCTTTTAACACATTGCGGCAGACAGCGTCCCCTTTTTACACATTTTTGAAGAGATGGAGAGAGACACTTACCAACTCTCCACGCTGGCAGTCAGGCTCCTCGGTCCTTGCAGATGATCAGATCCTGGGCAGGGGGGAAGGAGGAAGAGGGAGGGTGACTGGAGCCGCAGCAGCGCTATGTAATTGGTGGTGGTGCCGCTGCAGCAGTCCCCTCTCCATCTGCATTGGCTGCCCGGCGCCGCTGTGAATGCTGGGATGAGGGAAGCACACTCATTGAGCTATTCAATCCTGTATAAAACCATGAGAATTCTAACTACTGTATATGCAGCTACCTGTACTTTGTAAAAAAATAATCAGCTTTGCAACTGAGCAGATCCATGCAATGTGCAGCCACACATCCAATCTCTTGCAGCCACACACTACATAGATCTGCCCAGCCGCAATGCTGATCACTTTTTCACTGTCATTTTTTCAAGGTAAGCTTCAAATAGAATTCTCTGGCTTACAATTCTCTAGCTTTCTATGTCGGGGCAGAGAGCTCAATGAATAGATTGTCTAACTGCAAAGAAAAGAGAGAGAAGAGAGAGAGAGAGAGATCTGTTTCTGGTGCACATGAGTTTTTTTTTATAAAAATTTACTTTTATTATCTCCTTAAAATAATTGGAAAAAATCTACTATTGCATCCAGAGTTTCCTGGATGCACTAATGCGAAATATTAAAACAAAACAAAGTATAAAGTGATATGAAAATAGACAAGACTGTGTGTGATAGAAAAACAAACAGAAATAAATTGGTTAAAAACTCCCAGCTGGGCGTCTTTTTTATGTCTATTAACTGATATGTATTGTCTTATCTGACTAATGACAATATATCCTAATACAATAGTGCTGCAGTGATATTTGTATAAAGGAACAAATATTTACTTCTGGGTTTCTCTAAAATGTTACACAAATGTTACTCTTTAATTCTCCCAGACTGATAAATGTAACAATGTTATTATATTGGCTCATCTAAAGGATTCTGGCTCATTGCCCAGATTAATATAATGGATGTTTGCAAGTGACTGCTGGTTTTGAATATCTGGCTCCGGTGCTAGCCAGTGCCTCCTGAGCTATTTAGCTCACCGCACGTCCCTGGCCTCTAGAGGGTTACAGGAAAATGTTGTTAAATCATACAATATATTACTATATTGCCAGTGATATTATAACTGTAAGAGTAAAACAGCCTTCCAAAATATTTATTTTGATATGATCTCACTATTAACGGCAAATCCGGATATTCCTAGGTGGATGATTT
Organism: Pseudophryne corroboree; assembly: GCF_028390025.1. Taxonomy (NCBI): domain Eukaryota; kingdom Metazoa; phylum Chordata; class Amphibia; order Anura; family Myobatrachidae; genus Pseudophryne; species Pseudophryne corroboree. The sequence goes on from NC_086444.1 coordinate 1,170,444,598, forward strand.
ATATGTCGGTATACAGTGATTAATTAATGACATAGTATTTCCATTTGTTGATTGGTATTTAATCCTCTGGGTTTGGCCAGTATACAGTTTTATATCTATAGCAATATAGAGAGGGGAAAGGGCAGACACCTGTGATCTATATTAGATGTTCTATTGCTTAATCAATTATATGGACATATATATTGTTGATCTTACAGGTGGCTGCCTATGTCGGCATGGATAAATAATAGTAGAAATTACGTGTATATTAATGCCACAGGCCCACTTGATTAATATAATGCCACAAGTCACTCTCAAATGTATGTATGCTATAATCACCAATGAATATTCATTAGTACATTAATTAATACTGGTGGCTAACAGGCACACGTACATACATAAGATTTAATCTTTGCATAGAAAAATTATATGCATGTGTAGTTATCAAAAAATCTCCATAGCCATAGTTATTTTGTTGAATTTGTCACTCGCTTGTATATATGAATACCTTTAGTATCCAATATAAAGGTGCCGCTGGATTCGATAGGGGAATACCACATTAATAAACACTCTTATATATAACGATAGATGTATTCTGTATACAGTGATTAGATTAGTAGTCTCACATACACATTGTGTAGTACAGCATGGAGCGCTGATAATTACAGCGTGTGTGCCGTCCCATATGTGATTTACTAGCGTACACCTATGCGCATAGATTTTAGAATTAACTTTTCAGAAGATCTAATAAAAGGTGCCGCCAGATTTAGTAAAGTATTTCCACATTAATTTACATTCTTGTATGTACATAGTTGGATTCTGTATACAGTAATTAAATTGGTAGCCACACATAAACACTGTGTAGTGCAGCACAGAGCGCTAATGATTGCAGCGTGTGTGCCGTCCCGTATTTGATTTACTATCGTGCACCAATGAGCATAGATTTTAGAATTAACTTTTCAGTGAGACATTAGAATAGACATGTAGGACGCCCAGCCGGTGCCGTCCTATGTACGTTTCGCAAAAAGCTTCGTCAGGGTAACCCGAAGCAGGGGAAGTGTGATCCTTTTATTTGGTCCGCTGCCAATTACCATGTCCTGCAGATTTTCAAAACTTACATCGGCGCCAAGAGCCGTTATGGTGTGGAATCCCTCTACGTCTGGAGTCATTAAAACTAGGACCGTCAATCTATCAACAGATCTGTGCATGTATTACAGCTGGTGTAGTTGCCAGGGCCGGCAACAGAAATCTTGGGGCCCTGTACACTGATATCTCTGTGGGCCCCCCCGATATACAAATATAGGGGCGTGACCACAGAGCTCCTTTTACACATTACGTCAGTCAGAGTCTCCCTTTTTACATATTACAGCAGCAGAGTCCCCATTTTTACACATTATGGGAGGGGGAGAGAGAGTTATACTCACCTGTAACGATCCAGCATGCCCCACCATAATGGCTATCCCTACCTTTTCTCGCCCTGCAATCTTCGCTCTTACCTACAGTAATACCAGGTTTACAGGGCAGATGTAATGCATGCACATGCATCCATGATATGTGCCTGCACGCAGCCCATCCCAAACCCAAAGCCCCAAACTCCTGCTGGAGAGCCGAGTGCACCTGCAGTGCAGACACTTGACTTACCAGACACAGCCGCCGGCACCGTGAATCAACGAGGCTCAGCCTCCGAGTGACCAGCTTGATGCACCCCACCGCAACAAGCTGCCAGCAGTCCCGCAATCCTGCTCCTGCCTGCCCGCTCACGCTCCTCACAGCAAAGACAGGGCTGGCGGTGATGACTGGGAGAGGAGGGGAGGTCCGGAGGTAGCATTGTGTGACAGCTGACCTGGGGCTGGGCTTGGGGATGCTAAGTGGTGACCACAGATCATTGGGGTGGGGAAGCTGAAAAAAAAGGTCAGATATTGATTACTTTTAACTGTACAGCGGGCAGCCCGCAGCTGGCGCGATGACGCAATATATATATAATTATTTAGATCTGTTACATGCTGCCGCCGCTGGACCTTGGGGCCCCTCACAACGTCGAGGCCCGGGACGGCTGTCCCCTTTGACCCCCCCTGTCGCCGGGCCTGGTAGTTGCCGGGTGACGATCCCGTCCGCTGATTGTAAAGAATTCCACTCGTTGGTTTGCTACGAACACCACTGTGCTGCAGACACATTATTGATGTATGTCATATCATTATATAAGATAATGATGCCCTTTTTGCCCAATAAAAAATGTGTTATTGAACTTTATTACTTATTGTGTCCAAATACATATTTAATTAAATGAGGATAGAATAAAAATATAAATAATAATAATAAGAAGAAGAAAAATAAGAATAAGAGAAATTATTATATAATAAGTATAAACTAAATTTAATTTTAACAATATATACACATATATACACATGCATGATGATTTGGTAAAAATATATATATTGACATATTTATAGTTGGAATTGTTATTTATTAGATATTTTTCATATTTTTATTAATTTTAATTTTTCATCAATTTAATATATATTAATTTCTGTTATATTTTAAACGTCCCTCATGGATAATTGATGAAAAGATATGGAGGATGGATAAAAAGGAGAAACAGGAAACAATGTTATTGTAGATTGTGTAGAAATGGAAAGAAAAGAAGACACATGTATACTTAAATAGTGGCTTGACGAGTATATAGTGCATATATCTTATAAGAGATATTCTGAAGGTTTATATCATTACTACATAGGTTATTCTTTCAGTGGAACCCATTTATAAAACTTAATTAGTGAAGTAAACTACTCCTGAAATGTGTAAACCGTGCAAAAATGCTGTGCTAACCATACTGAACACTGGCCCTCATTCCGAGTTGTTCGCTCGGTATTTTTCATCGCATCGCAGTGAAATTCCGCTTAGTGCGCATGCGCAATTTTCGCACTGCGACTGCGCCAAGTATCTTTGCTATGAAGATAGTATTTTTACTCACGGCTTTTTCATTGCTCCGGCGATCGTAGTGTGATTGACAGGAAATGGGTGTTACTGGGCGGAAACACGGCGTTTTATGGGCGTGTGGATGAAAACGCTACCGTTTCCGGAAAAACCGCAGGAGTGGCCGGAGAAACGGGGGAGTGTCTGGGCGAACGCTGGGTGTGTTTGTGACGTCAAACCAGGAACGACAAGCACTGAACTGATCGCACAGGCAGAGTAAGTGTGGAGCTACTCTAAAACTGCTAAGTAGTTTGTGATCGCAATATTGCGAATACATCGTTCGCAATTTTAAGAAGCTAAGATACACTCCCAGTAGGCGGCGGCTTAGCGTGTGTAACTCTGCTAAATTCGCTTTGCGACCGATCAACTCGGAATGAGGGCCACTATGTGGATCTCTCCTCAGAGAGACATGTGAAGACAAACTCAAATCCTCAAATGGTGTATGTATCATAGGTAACTATGATATATAGTGCACACACCTCATTTGAAAATATTGTTATTCCATATCATATTAAATACTCCTAAAATTATATATCCATTATCTAAAAAGATATTACAAATCGTGCACCAGAAACAGGTCTCTCTCTCTCTTCTCTCTCTTTTTTCTACAATAATGATAAGATCTGTGGTAGCACCCCCTATCTATACATTCATATAATAGAAAAATTTAAATTAATAACAGGGGTTCTTTTCAATTATATATTTTGTAACTCAAAATAAATAAAATTCAAGTTTATCTGAGTCTCCTGTGCAACAAATTTTTCCTTTCCCTTTTCCCTTTAATGTAACTGCAAAGAAACACAGTCCATGGGTTTTGAGTTCTGTGTATGTCAGCATCTTGAAATGTAATAAAGGACAGTATGACTGAATAACAACAAGCTCTCAAGTTAAGTTCATGAATGTTGTATAGGTATTAGAGACAAAAGGGGTCAGGGTAGGAGCCAGGGGTGGTTAGAGTATGCTGGGCTTCAAAAAGGGGCAAAGCTACAAGTGAAAGTACTGAAAACAGATAATTCACAAAAGCTGTGGTGCCGAGAGGGGGGGGGGGGGGGGGGGGGGAAGAGGGTACAAATTACCTGGACCCAGGTATGATGGTCGGGCCCAGTGTGCTGGCCTGCAGTGTGGCCAGGGAAGTGCTTAAAATAATTTTTTTCTGTATTTTTTTCTAAGGGTGCATGGACACGCCTTCTATGATTAGGCCATGCCCCCTGAAAAGTAACTCGGCCCGGCCAGGCTCTCTACTGCCCCGGGTGGAAGGCATGCCATGCTCCTGTGAGTGGCTGCTTCTCATGTGCTAGACCCCCCCCCCCCCCCAAAGAGGTGTGACGATGCCCCCAGCATTCTGTAGTCACACCCACTCCAGGGGGGCGGGGGGACCAGGAAGTTGTTGTACCGGGGCCCAGGATTTCTCTTGATAGCCCTGGACAATTCACCGCTGCTCTTCTAAACAGAGCAGCGAGTGACAGAGCCTCCCAACTGCCCCCTTCCCCCACCATAGGACACTGCGTCCCGCTGGTGGGACAATCCCAAAAAAACGGGACCGTCACGCGAAAATCGGGTCAGTTGGGAGTTATGCATTTATAGGCCCACCCATATGCTGATTTTGCTGTTTTTATGTAATTGAATACATTTGAGACTGATTTATGCAGCAGTTGCATTGTTATTATATGAATGTATCATAAATTAATTGGTCTTTTTGGGTTGTTGTACATATATGGGGCCGGATGTAATGCAGTCCAATTTCAGCTGCCGAGTTGGATGCCGGTTCAAATTAGACTTTTTTCAAAGGGGCAATTATGTACAATCCTAAACCATGCCTTGCACATGAGTGCACCTTAAAAAAAAAAAGTCTGGCCTGCATCCCGCATCGGCGTCGAACTCGGACTGCATTACATCCTGGCCATGATCTCCAAGCGCTCTGTGGGTGAGCGATAAAGTGCAAAGAGATAAAGTACCAACCAATCAACTACTGACTATGTTACAGGCTGTTTGAAAAATGACAGTTATGAGCTGATTGGTTGATATTTTATCTCTTACCACTTTATCACTCTCCATTGCTTAGTACAGGCCTGGCCAACCTGTGGCTCTCCAGCTGTTGTGAAACTATACATCCCAGCATGCCCTGCCACAGTTTTAGCATGCCCTAGTAGAAAACTGTGGCAGGGCATTCTGGGGCTTGTAGTTTCACAAAAAGCTGGAGAGCCACAGTTTGGCCAGGCCTGGCTTAGTACATATGCCACTGTATGTTTTGTCTTTTTTTGTTGATTCTTCTTGTCTAGTAGCAGTGATATCATTTGTGAGATTTCGGATCTCCGACGATTGCTTGTGCAATGGATTTTGCAAAATCCATTTCTGTATCTGTAGAACTTTTTTACACTGAGGAGCAGAGGCGTAACTAGGGTAGGGCGAGTGGGGCACGTGCCCTGGGCGCCTTGGCGGGCCCAGGAGAGGGGGTCACCACCTGCGGCCAGGGCATCATGCCCCACTCACCCCCGTCACGCCGAAATGTGAGGGGAGGAGAGCGCAGCGTCTCTCCCTCCCCTCACCACCGCTGCCAGCACTAGCTGTGTCCGGTCTCCGGCGACGTTAGCCAATCAGAGCTTGCGGACCGGCTCCTGATTGGATGCCGGTCCGCGGGCTCTGATTGGCAAGTGAACCGGCGCCACACAGCGTCCGGAGACCTGGAGCAGTGAGGGGAAGCAGAGGCGCTGCGCTGTGCTCTCCTCCCCTCACATATCAGAGGCGAGCCGGAGCCACAATCGGTGAGTGACCGGGGGGGAGGGAGCATAGTGGGGCATGTAACTGGCACAGTGGGGCATGTATTAGGCACAGTGGGGCATGTATCAGGCACAGTGGGGCATGTATCAGGCACAGTGGAGCATGTAACTGGCACTGTGGGTCATGTAACTGGCACTGAGGGGCAATGTAACTGGCACTGTGGGTCATGTAACTGGCACTGAGGGGCAATGTAACTGGCACTGTGGGGCAATGTAACTGGCACTGTGGGTCATGTAACTGGCACTGAGGGGCAAGGTAACTGGCACTGTGGGGCATGTATCCGGCACTGTGGGGCAATGTAACTGGCACTGTGGGGCTTTGTATCCGGCACTGTGGGGCAATGTAACTGGCACTGTGGGGCAATGGGGCAATGTAACTGGCACTGTAGGGCATGTGTCCGGCAGTGTGGGGCATGTATCTGGCTCTGATTGGCTAGCGAACCGGTGCCACACAGCCTCCGGAGACCTGGAGCAGTGAGGGGAAGCAGAGGCGCTGCGCTGTGCTCTCCTCCCCACATATATCAGAGGCGAGCCAGAGCCACAAGCGGTGAGTGACCGGGGGGGAGGGAGCACAGTGGGGCATGTAACTGGCACAGTGGGGCATGTATCAGGCACAGTGGGGCATGTAAATGGCACAGTGGAGCATGTATCTGAAACAGTGGGGCATGTATCCGGCACTGTGGGGCATTGTATCCGGCACTGTGGGGCATTGTATATGGCACTGTGGGGCAATGTAACTGGCACTGTGGGGCATGTATCTGGCACTGTGGGGCATGTAACTGGCAAAGTGAGGCTTTGTATCCGGCACTGTGGGGCAATGTAACTGGCACTATGGGGCAATGGAACTGGCACTGTGGGGCATGTATCCGGCACTGTGGGGCATGTATCTGGCACTGTGGGAAATGTATCCGGCACTGTGGGGCATTGTAACTGGCACATTGGGGCATGTATCTGGCACAGTGGGGCATGTAACTGGCACAGTGGGGCATGTAACTGGCACAGTGGGGCATGTAACTGGCACAGTGGGGCATGTATCCGGCACAGTGGGGCATATATCTGGCACAGTGGGGCATGTATCTGGCACTGTGGGGCAATGTAACTGGCACTGCGGGGCAATGTAACTGGCACTGTGGGGCAATGTAACTGGCACTGTGGGTCATGTAACTGGCACTGTGGGGCAATGTAACTGGCACGTTGAACATGTAACTGGCACAGTGGGGCTTTGTATCCGGCACTGTGGGGCAATGCAACTGGCACTGTGGGGCAATGTAACTGGCATTGGGGGTATGTATCTGGCACTGTGGGGCATGTATCTGGCACTGTGGGGCAATGTAACTGGCACTGTCGGGCATGTATCCGGCACTGTGGGGCATTGTAACTGGCCCATTGGGGCATGTATCAGGCACAGTGGGGCATGTATCTGGCACACTGGGGCATGTAACTGGCACAGTGGGGCATGTATCTGGAACAGTGGGGTATGTAAATGGCACAGTGGGGCATGTATTCAGCACAGTGGGGCATGTATCCGGCACAGTGGGGCATGTATCCGGCACAGTGGGCATGTATCCGACACTGTGGGGCATGTATCTGGCACTGTGGGGCATTGTATCTGGCACTGTGGGGCAATGTAACTGTCACTGTGGGGCATTGTATCTGGCACTGTGGGGCAATGTAACTGTCACTGTGGGGCATGTAACTGGCACTGTGGGGCATTGTAACTGTCACTGTGGGGCATGTATCTGGCACTGTGGAGCTTTGTATCCGGCACTGTGGGGCTTTGTATCCGGCACTGCGGAGCAATGTAACTGGTACTGTGGGGCATGTAACTGACACAGTGGGGCTTTGTATCCGGCACTGTGGGGCAATGTAACTGGCACTGTGGGGCAATATAACTGGCACTGTGGGGCATGTATCTGGCGCTGTGGGCAATGTAACTGGCACTGTGGGGCAATATAACTGGCACTGTGGGGCATGTATCCGGCACTGTGGGGCATTGTAACTGTCACTGTGGGGCATGTATCTGGCACTGTGGGGCTTTGTATCCGGCACTGTGGGGCTTTGTATCCGGCACTGCGGGGCAATGTAACTGGTACTGTGGGGCAATGTAACTTGCACTGTGGGGCAATCTAACTGGTACTGTGGGTCATGTAACTGGCACTGTAGGGCAATGTAACGGGCACTGTGGGGCAATGTAACTGGTACTGTGGGTCATGTAACTGGCACTGTAGGGCAATGTAACTGGCACTGTGGGGCATGTATCCGGCACTGTGGGGCATTGTAACTGGCACATTGGGGCATGTATCAGGCACAGTGGGGCATGTATCTGGCACAGTGGGGCATGTAACTGTCACAGTGGGGCATGTATCTGGCACAGTAGGGCATGTAAATGGCACAGTGGGGCATGTATCCGGCACAGTGGGGCATGTAAATGGCACAGTGGGGCATGTATCCGGCACAGTGGTGCATGTATCCGACACTGTGGGGCATGTATCTGGCACTGTGGGGCATTGTTTCTGGCACTGTGGGGCAATGTTACTGGCACTGTGGGGCAATGTAACTGGCACTGTGGGGCAATGTAACTGGCACTGTGGGGCAATGTAGCTGGCACAGTGGGGCTTTGTATCCGGCACTGTGGGGCAATGCAACTGGCTCTGTGGGACAATGTAACTGGCACTGTGGGGCATGTATCTGGCACTGTGGGGCATGCATCTGGCACTGTGGGGCAATGTAACTGGCACTGTGGGGCAATGTAACTGGCACTGTGGGGCATGTAACTGGCACTGTGGGGCATGTATCCGGCACTGTGGGGCATTGTAGCTGGCACATTGGGGCATGTATCAGACACAGTGGGGCATGTATCTGGCACAGTGGGGCGTGTAAATGGCACAGTGGGGCATGTAAATGGCACGGTGGGGCATGTATCCAGCACAGTGGGGCATGTATGCGACACAGTGGGCATGTATCCGACACTGTGGGGCATTGTATCTGGCACTGTGGGGCAACTTAACTGGCACTGTGGGGCAATGTAACTGGCACTGTGGGGCAATGTAACTGGCACTGTGGGGCAATGTAACTGGCACTGTGGGGCATGTATCCGGCACAGTGGGGCATGTATCTGGCACTGTGGGGCAATGTAACTGGCACTGTGGGGCATGTATCCGACACTGTGGGGCATTGTAACTGGCACTGTGGGGCATGTATCTGGCACTGTGGGGCTTTGTATCCGGCACTGTGGGGCTTTATATCCGGCACTGCGGGGCAATGTAACTGGCACTGTGGGGCAATGTAACTGGCACTGTGGGGCATGTATCCGGCACTGTGGGGCATGTATCCGGCACTGTGGGGCATGTATCCGGCACTGTGGGGCATATATCCGGCACTGTGGGGCATGTATCCGGCACTGTGGGGAATGTATCTGGCACTGTGGGGCATGTATCTGGCACTGTGGGGCATGTATCTGGCACTGTGGGGTATGTATCAGGCACTGTGGGGCAATGTAACTGGCACTGTGGGCCATTTTCAGTGGCCACACCCCTTCTGGAGTGTGGCCATAGCCATTTTTTCGCCGCACGCACCTTCGGTGTGTGCACATGCTTCTTTTGGTATTTTTTTTTTGGGGGGGGGGGCGCCATTTTCCATTTTGCCCTGGGCTCTGAAAACCCTAGCTACGCCTCTGCTGAGAAGGGTGGAGAACTATAAAAATGTGGTCTGTTATTGCTTGTCCACAAATGTATCCTTGTCTGTAGGGACCATAATATCATCAGAATATATTATACAATTTCTGTTAAGAAAAATAAGAAGAAAGAGTGCTGAAAAAATAGATTAAAGGTGAAAATAATGTATGGCTGTGTTTTCCAAACTGTGTGCCTGGGCACCCTGGGGTGCCGCGAGGCTCTTGCAGGGGTGCCTTGGGTTGGTGGTCCAGGACCAAATCAAATTATTTATGGTCATAATGAGAGGTAAAACCAGTGCTAGTGGCTGCCAATGATAAAACGTGGACAATCAGAAGCACAACTGTACACCATCACATAACTGACCTGTAGGCACAATTTACTTAATTTCATATTTTCTCTCTCCAAATTTATCAATAAAAAACTTTTAGCCTAGGTGTGCCATGGAAAAATGCTAACACTCTAGGGTGCAGTGATTCAAGAAAGTTTGGGAACCACTGCTGCATGTGATACATCTTGTAATAAGTGATATACAGTATACTAACATAGTAACATGCTGCCCTCCAGTGGACTATTGTAGAACTGCAGCTATAACTGCCATACTGAATTTTGTTTAGTTGAATAATTACAGTATATGAATATACTGATTTAATAGGGGGCACTTTTCGTGTTTTGTGTTTTGGTTTTGGTTCTAATTCCACTTTCATGTTTTGGTTTTGGCTTGGTTTAGCCAAAACCAGCCTTTCGTGTTTTGGTTTTGGATCTGGATGATTTTTGAAAAAAACATAAAAACAGCTAAACCCACAGAATTTGATGGGTAATGTTGCAGTCTATTCTGAACACCTCACACCTCACAATATTGTTTTTAGGCCTAAAAGTTGCACCGAGTTGGCTGGATGGCCAAGCTAAGTGACACAAGTGTGCGGCACAAACAGCTGGTCCATCTAGGAGTGGCACTGCAGTTACAGACAGGGTGGCAGATTTATAAAATAGGCCCCAAACAGCACATGATGCAAAGAAGAAAAAGTTGAGCAATGAGGTAGCTGGATGGCCAAGCTCAGCGACGCAAGTGTGCGGCACAAACACCTGGTCCATCTAGGAGTGGCACTGCAGTTGCAGACAAGATGGCACAAATAAAAACTAGTCCCCAAACAGCACTTGATGCAAAGAAGAAAAAGAGATGCAATGAGGTAGCTGGATGGCCAAGCTCAGCGACGCAAGTGTGCGGCACAAACACCTGGTCCATCTAGGAGTGGCACTGCAGTTGCAGACAGGATGGCACAAAAAAACGAGCCCCCAAACAGCACATGATGCAAATAAGAAAAAGAGGTGCAATATGGAATTGTCCTTGAGCCCTCCCACCCACCCTTATGTTGTATAAACAGGACATGCACACTTTAACAAACCAATCATTTCAGCGACAGGGTCTGCCACATGACTGTGGCTGAAATGACTGGTTTGTTTGGGCCCCCACCAAAAAAGAAGCAATCAATCTCTCCTTGCACAAACTGGCCCTACAGAGGCAAGATGTCAACCTCATCATCCTCCTCTGATTAGTCACCCCTTTCACTATGTACATCCTCCTCACAGATTATTAATTTGTCCCCACTGGAATCCACCATCACAGGTCCCTGTGTACTTTCTGGAGGCAATTGCTGGTAAAGGTCTTCCCGGAGGAATTTATAATTCATTTTGATGAACATCATCTTCTCCACAGTTTCTGGAGGTAACCTCCTACGCCGATCACTGACAAGGTTACCGGCTGCACTAAACACTCCTCGGAGAACACACTGGAGGGGAGGGGAGGGGGCAGATTAGGTAAAATAAAGCCAGTTTGTGAAAGGGCCTCCAAATTGCCTCTTTTTCCTGCCAGTATACGTACGGACTGTCTGACATGCCTACTTGGATGCGGTCACTCATATATTCCTCAACCATTCTTTTAATGGTGACAGAATCATATGCAGTGACAGTAGACATGTCAGTAATTGTTGGCATGTCCTTCAGTCCGGATCAGATGTCAGCACTTGCTCCTGACTGCCCTGCATCGCCGCCAACGGGTGGGCTAGGAATTCTTATCCTTTTCCCTGGCAGCCCCAGTTGCGGGAGAAAATGAAGGAGGAGCTGTTGACGGGTCACGTTCCGCTTGAGTTGACAATTTACTAACCAGCAGGTCTTTGCACCTCTGCACACTTGTGTCTGCTGGAAAGAGAGATACAACGTAGGCTTTAAACCTAGGATCGAGCACAGTGGGCAAAATGTAGTGCTCTGATTTCAACAGATTGACCACCCTTGAATCCTGGCAAAGCGAATGAAGGGCTCTATCCACAAGTCCCAAATACTTTGCGGAATCGCTTCATCTTAGCTCCTCCTCAAATCTCTCCAGCTGCTTCTGCAAAAGCCTGATGGGGGAATGACATGACTTAATCTGGCAGTGTCTGAACTGACTTCACGTGTGACAAGTTCGAAGGGTTGGAGAACCTTGCACAAGATGGAAATCATTCTCCACTGCGCTTGAGTCAGGTGCATTTCCCCTCCTTGCCTATATCGTAGGTGGATGTATAGACTTGAATGGCCTTTTGCAGCTCCTCCGTCCTCTGAATCATATAGAGTGTTGAATTCCACCTTGTTACCACCTCTTGCTTCAGGTGATGGCAGGGCAGGTTCAAGAGTGTCTGCTGGCGCTCCAGTCTTTGGCACGCGGTGGCTGAATGTCGAAAGTGGCCTGCAATTTTTCGGGCCACCGACAGCATCTCCTGCACGCCCGTCATTTAAAAAAAATTCTGCACCACCAAATTAATTGTATGTGCAAAACATGGGACGTGCTGGAATTTGCCCAGATGCCCAGTAATGCACGTACAATATTGGTGGCGTTGTCCGATATCACAAATCCCCAGGAGAGTCTAATTGGGGTAAGCCATTGTGCAATGATGTCCCTCAGTTTCCGTAAGAGGTTGTCAGCGGTGTGACTCTTACAGAAAGCGGTGATACATAGCGTAGCCTGCCTAGGAACAACAGCAGTGGCAGCAGCAGCAGGCGTACCACTCAAGAATCCTCCGGAGGAATCCCGGTTAGGAGAGGACTCCTCAGTCTTGCCAGTGACATGGCTTGCAGGACTACTGACGTTCCTGACTGAGGAAGAAGTTGACGTTGAGGGAGTTGGTGATGTGGCTCGCAGGAGCTTGGGTATAAGAGGAAGAAGGAATTTAAGTGTCAGTGGACTGCTTACGCTCATACACAACTTGACACTGACTTCTGATGAATGCGCAGTGTTGTGAAGGTCAGGCATCGCAACCGCCGACACACTTGGACTCTCCTTGGGGATTTGTAATACCATCTTAGAACGCACAGTTCTTTTCTGTGCTTTTTCCAGCTTAACGCTTATAATTTTTTGAGCGTGAAGATGAGGGCTTCCATCGTCATGTGAAGCTGAACCACTAGTCATGAACATAGGTGATAATTCCAATTTGATCGCAGCAGGATTTTTTTTTAGCAGTTGGACAAAACCATGTGCACTGCAGGGGAGGCAGATATAACATGTGCAGAGAGAGTTAGATTTGAGTGGGTTATTTTGTTTCTGTGCAGGGTAAATACTGGCTGCTTTATTTTTACACTGCAATTTAGATTGCAGATTGAACACACCACACCCAAATCTAACTCTCTCTGCACATGTTATATCTGCCTCCCCTGCAGTGCACTTGGTTTTGCCCAACTGCTAAAAAAAATCCTGCTGCGATCAACTCAGAATTACCCCCATAGGCCAGGGCCTTAGCCGTTCCTTGCCACTCTGTGTTGTAAATGGCATATTGGCAAGTTTACGTTTTTTCCTCAGACCATGTAAAAAATTTTTTGGGGTCTTTTTACTGAACTTTGGCTTTTTAGATTTTACATGCCCTCTTCTATCACATTGGGATTCGGCCTTGGCAGACGACGTTGATGAGATTTCATCGTCTATGTCATGACTAGTGGCAGCAGCTTCAGCGCTATGAGGAAGTGGTTTTTGATCTTTACCTATTTTATCCTCCAAGTTTTTTTTCTCCACTATTTTTCTGGAGTTATATAACAATATGCGGTACAGGAGAGCGTACCTCTACACCACGTGGGGCAAACCCTGTGAAAATTATTTAGATTGAATATTAATAACCCCTTTAATTGGAGTAAATAATATATAGCACAGGACAGCACCACTGAACTTATATGGCAGCACCACTGGACTGGATTTATACGGAATTATATGGATTTATATGGAATTATACGGCAGGATCACTGGATTTATATGCCAGTACCACTGGAATTTTATGGCAGGATCACTGTAATTATATAGCACGATCACTGGATTTATACGACAGTATTACTGGAATTATACGGCAGGATTACTGGAATTATACAGCAGGATCACTGGATTTTTACGCCAGTACCACTGAATTTATAGGGCAGTACCCAAAGGAGTTTAGGAACTCCTTTGTGTGTATGCTTTTCGGTGTGTTAGGTGACGCACCTGGAGAATTCCTTGGTTGGCTGCAGTGAAGGTGCGCAGGAATATATCAGATATCATTATTATATTATAGGGCAGTACCACTGGACTGGATTTATATGCCAGTACCACTGTAATTATACGGCAGGATCACTGTAATTATACGGCAGGATCACTGGCTTTATACGGCAAGATCACTTTAATTATACGGCAGGATCACTGGACTTACACGGCAGGATCACTGGAATTATACGGCAGGATCACTGGAATTATACACCAGTAATTCTGTATTTATACGGCAGTACCACTGGACTGGATTTATACGCCAGCACCAATGGAATTATACGGAAGGATCACTGGATTTATACGGCAGTACCACTCTAATTATACGCCAGTACCACTGGACATATACGGCAGTATCATTGGACTGGATTTATATGCCAGTACCACTGTAGTTAGACAGAAGTATCACTGGAATTATACAGCAGGATCACTGTAATTATATGGCAGGATCACTGGATTTATACGGCAGTACCGCTGGACATATACGGCAGTATCAATGGACATATACGGCAGTATCACTGGACATATACGTCAGTATCACTGGACTGGATTTATACGGCAGTACCACTGTAATTATATGGCAGGATCACTGGAATTGTATGGCAGGATTACTGGATTTATACGGCAGTATCAATGGACATATACGGCAGGATCTCTGGACATATACGGCAGTACTGTATCACTGGACTGGATTTATATGCCAGTACTACTGTAATTATACGGTAGGATCACTGAACATATACAGCAGAATAACTGTAATTATATGGTAGGATCAGGGCCGGATTAACAATGGGGCGGATGGAGCTGCAGCTCCAGGCCCCCCATGAAAATAGGCCCACCGCCCACAAGATCCTCTGAACAGCGTTGACAGGAAAAAAAATATTCCTGTCCCCATCAGTGGCCATCCGAATCTCAGCACAGCCACCCCCGGCCAATTCAAAGCTCTGCCTTACCTATCCACCCTGGCGTCGGGTGCCTGAAGCCCCGCCCACTAACCCGCAGCTGCATAATCTTGAACTGAAGCCCTGCCTACTCACCATTGGCTGTCTGAAGCACAAGCCTCTAGAAGCCCATCTGAAGCTCTGCCCATGCTGCTGGCTGCTAGAAGCCCCGCCCCCAGCCAACCAAACCGAAGTCAAGCCCCCAGGAGGTGGAAAGTACAGTAGTACTAGTAAGAAGTGGCGGATTTGGGTGCCACATGCACAGGGCGGCATATAAGAACATCTTTCCTCTCTCCCCACAGCCTATCAGCAGAAGGCTTGTTTTTTGTTTATATTTTTTACTAAGAGGGGAGATTGAGATTCTGGAGAGGCAGGGAGGAAGAAGGAGCTGTGAGCAGGGGGCAGAGCTACACGGGACCCAGGCAGAGAGGGCTGCTGCTACACTTGTGCCTGCTAAAGAAGATCCCCAGGGGCTGCTTGTGAAGTAAGCTGTGTATGTGTGCAGTGTTTGTCTGTTTACACTGTGTATACTGTATGTGTACAGTGTGTATATGTGTGCAGGCTCTGTGTGTGTGTATAGTGTACTGTATGTGTGTGTGTATGCATGTATGTATGTATGTATGTATGTATGTATGTATGTGCAGCAGACTTGCCTACTCTCCCGGAATGGCCGGGAGGCTCCCGAAAATCGGGTGACCCTCCCGGCCCCCCGGAAGAGGAGGCAAGTCTCCCGATTACAGGGGTCCCCCCCCTGCCCGGCCGCCCACTTAGCGAGTAAAGTGGGCGGTCCGGGCAGGCGATGACGCGATTCTTGTTGAATCGCGTCATCATAGCCACTCCCCCTGCTGTATAATGCCTGTAATAGCGGCATTACACAGCGGGGGCGGGGCTTACACGGCACAACCCCGTGGCCACGCCCCCGGTCCGCCTCCGCCACGCCCCCGGCCCGCCCCCTCCACTCTCACATTGCTGCCCGCCCCCCTGCCGAGCCGACATGGCTGCTCTTTCCCGGAGAGAGCAGCCAATAAGTAGGCAAGTATGATGTGCAGTGTTTGGATGTGTACAGTGTATGTGCAGGGAGTGAGCAGTAGGGGAACAGTGTGTGTGTGTATGTGTGTGTGTGTGGGGGGGGTGATTGGGTAATGTGGGGTGCTGTAACTAGGGGTGGGTAGACGGTGCATTTGTCCTGTGAACGCACAGTCTGCATCCTCCCATACTTACTAGTAGTAAGTTTTTCTTACTACTGTTTTTTAAGGACTGCAACAGCAACCCTGGGGTACTGCACTCCCCATGTGATTTGGGTAATGGTCTGGTGTTCCCGCACTCTGTGGTAGCAGTGACATTAAGATATTGTTGGAGCTGCAATGAATCAGTGTGTATATATATATATATATATATATATATATTTTCCCCTGTGGCAGACAGCGTGTGTCTGTGTTTTTTCCATTAGGGGACAATGGGGTAGATTTATTATACCTGCACTTAACGCACAGGTATAACGCTTCCTGTTTTGCCTCTTTACTGAGGTGAAGCAGCAGCGCCAAAATGTATGAACATCTCAGACACTGAAGCGGGGCAGTGAAAACTCACCCCTCCGGTGATCGCTGCCGGCCTCCCCACAGCACATCAGCCAGTGCGGATGCACTGTCACTCTCCCTCTGCCTGCTCAATAGGCATGCGCAAGATCTCTCTACTCATGCATGATCTCCTGTGCAGCCCGGAATCTGGATGCCTCCACAGCCAGGAACAGCCCTGTCCCTACTGTGGTGTATGGGCAACGCCACCTGCAGCTGTCAAAATCGATAGCTACAGGTGGCGGAACGGCATTGCTGACCGTTCATGCATTGCCCTCACATATCGGCGTGCCCCCCTACCTTAGGACTACTTAAGCAATTGGAAGTTTCCAATTCGCTTAATTAGTTTGTAATTACTCACCTTCTGAAACGGTGTCTTATCCTCCAGTGTCGGGATCCGGACTCCTGCAGCGGTAAGTGTGTATTAGTGCTCATGAGCATGTGTGCATGACCCCCAGTAAATGTGTGTGTGTGACACCCCTATCCCTCCCCCACCACACACACCCTGTGAGAGTGTCATCTTCCTGGAGGACTACATCTCCCAAAAGATAATGGATGCGAGATCACTGGGAGTTGCGGTAACCTACCAGAGGGGTAAGTATCTTTATATTTTCATGCATCACAGGATTTTCAGCTTTGAAGACCAATTTTTTATATTGGATACCGCAAGTATCGGAAGCATAGAAAACCTCATGCTAAATTCAATTCCCCCCGATGTGTGTGCTTTTTTCCTGTGGTGGACAGTGTGTGAGTATTTGGGGGGGAAAGGGGGTTGTTGTTTTTTTTGTGGGGGACAGTGTGTGTGTGTGTATGTGTGTGTGTGTGTGTGTGTGTGTGTGTGTGTGTGTGTATTTTCCTGTGGGGGCCACTGTGTCTTGACTTCTCTGAATTTATTTATTTGCTTTCTGTGGAATAATTTTAATTATAAACAGTTTTGGTTAATAAATGTATAAATTATGAATATAGCTGGATTTGGTAGGGGGTACAGTGTCAGTTTTGGGGGAGAGGGGGCTGCGTGTCATGTGCAGTGTCAGTTTCCACAATCAAATCCGGATGGAACCTGCAGGAGAAGGATTGGATGATCTCTCTCTTGCGAGTAAAGGGCCCCATACACTACAGCGACACGTCAGAGGCTAAAGTCGGATGTGATTTCGCTTGAACCGCCCGGCAGCTTCCCGGGTGGCAGGATCACATACGATACATTGTATGTAGTCCTTTTGCATCCAATGTATCGTATGCGATCCCAGCCATGCCTGCAGGATCCAACCATGTTACGAGTGCAGCACTAACGACCTAGGGGCTCCGATCCGATGCTCACAGGAACACGCATCAGATCGGATGTAAAACACATCTGATTTGCCACTTTTCATCCGATTTATCGTCCCGAAGGGTCAAAATTGGATTAAATCGGGCATTATCGTTCTAGTGTATGGGGCCCTTAAGCTTCCATAGGCTTAAAGCAGTTTGCTCCAGCTGAAGATGGTGTAAACTAGCGTAGTACATAGGGGGTCACATCATAGTCCCCATTAATAATAATGGAAACTGCGATCTGCAGCACTAATTAGCCTTCTGCAGGTGTTTTCTGTGAAAGTCAGACCCCATGGCACAGGCCACACATCACTGTGCTGACCACACGCACACAGAACTGGCCACGCCCCCACATCACTGCTCACACCCCCTGAAGCAGCATGCAATAGGCCCTAAATAAATTTCAGCTCCAGGCCCAATTGGACCTTAATCTGGCACTGGGTAGGATCACTGGAATTATACGGCAGTACCGCTGGACATATACGGCAGGATCTCTGGACATATACGGCAGTACTGTATCACTGGACTGGACTTATACACCAGTATCACTGTAATTACACAGTAGGATCACTGGACATATACGGCAGCACAGGGACACCACCACTGGACTGATGCAGGACAACACAGCACCACTGCAATGGACTGGATTTATACAGCAGCACTGGACATATGGCAGCAGAGGACACCACCACTGGACTGATGCAGCACAACACAGCACCACTGGACTGGACTTATATAGCAGCACTGGACATACTGTATGGCAACAGAGGACACAACCACTGTGACTGGACAGATGTAGCACAAGACATGGACACTGAGGACCGTGACACATCCTCTCTCTAAACTCTCCAATGCCGGAGTGAAAATGGCTGTGACGCGCGACTGTTTATATGGTAACCAAACACCGCGAAAATCCAACAGCGGGATGATGATGTTTTGCCTCGTTCTGGTTTCCGAGTCAGGTGGGAAAACCCGAGCCTGACTCGGATCTGGGGTTGTGACGTGAAGTCCGCTAGGGTTCGGTTCTCTGAGAACCGAACCTGCTCATCTCTAATATATAATTATTAGTGATGAGCGGATTCGGATCCTCGGGATCTGAACCCGCCCGAACGTCACCTTTTTTTCTACGGGTCCGAGCAACTCGGATCCTCCTGCCTTGCTCGGTTAACCCGAGCACGCCCGAACGTCATCATCCCACGGTCGGATTCTCGCGAGATTCGTATTCTATATAAGGAGCCGCGCGTCGCCGCCATTTTTCACTCGTGCATTGGAGATGATCGTGAGAGGACGTGGCTGGCGTCCTCTCAGTTTCTATGTTCAGTGTGCTGCAAATATCTGTGCTCAGTGTGCTGCAAGTGCTAATATCTACGTTCTCTGCCTGAAAAAATGCTCCATATCTGTGCTCAGTGTGCTGCAAATATCTGTGCTGCGTGTGCTAATTGCTTTATTGTGGGGACTGGGGACCAGCAGTATTATATAGTAGGAGGACAGTGCAGAGTTTTGCTGACCAGTGACCAGTAGTATTTTACGTTCTCTGCCTGAAAAACGCTCCATATCTGTGCTGCATTGTAGTATATAGTAGGAGGACAGTGCAGAATTTTGCTGACCACCAGTATAACTATATATATAGCAGTACGGTACAGTAGTCCACTGCTCTACCTCTGTGTCATCAAGTATACTATCCCATTCATACCTGTGGTGTATTTCAGTTTTGCACAGTTTGCTGACCACCAGTATATATAATATATAGCAGTACGGTACAGTAGGCCACTGCTCTACCTACCTCTATATCGTCAAGGATACTATCCATCCATACCTGTGGTGCATTTCAGTTTTGCACAGTTTGCTGACCACCAGTATATATAATATATAGCAGTACAGTACAGTAGGCCACTGCTCTACCTACCTCTGTGTCGTCAAGTATACTATTCATCCATACCTGTGGTGCATTTCAGTTTTGCACAGTTTGCTGACCACCAGTATATATAATATATAGCAGTACGGTACAGTAGGCAACTGCTCTACCTACCTCTGTGTCTTCAAGTATACTATCCATCCATACCTGTGGTGCATTTCAGTTTTGCACAGTTTGCTGACCACCAGTATATATAATATATAGCAGTATGGTACAGTAGGCCACTGCTCTACCTACCTCTATATCGTCAAGTATACTATCCATCCATACCTGTGGTGCATTTCAGTTTTGCACAGTTTGCTGACCACCAGTATATATAATATATAGCAGTACAGTACAGTAGGCCACTGCTCTACCTACCTCTGTTTTGTCAAGTATACTATCCATCCATACCTGTGGTGCATTTCAGTTTTGCACAGTTTGCTGATCTCCAGTATATATAATATATAGCAGTACGGTACAGTAGGCCACTGCTCTACCTACCTCTGTGTCATCAAGTATACTATCCATCCATACCTGTGGTGCATTTCAGTTTTGCACAGTTTGCTGACCACCAGTATATATAATATATAGCAGTATGGTACAGTAGGCCGCTGCTCTACCTACCTCTGTGTCGTCAAGTATACTATCCATCCATACCTGTGGTGCATTTCAGTTTTGCGCAGTATATATAGTAGTAGGCCATTGCTATTGATATATTGGCATATAATTCCACACATTAAAAATGGAGAACAAAAATGTGAAGGGTAAAGTAGGGAAAGATCAAGATCCACTTCCACCTCGTGCTGAAGCTGCTGCCACTAGGCATGGCCGAGATGATGAAATGCCATCAACGTCGTCTGCCAAGGCCGATGCCCAATGTCATAGTATAGAGCATGTAAAATCCAAAAAAATAAAGCTCAGTAAAATGACCCAAAAATCTAAATCAAAATCGTCTGAGGAGAAGCGTAAACTTGCCAATGTGCCATGTACGACACGGAGTGGCAAGGAATGGCTGAGGCCCTGGCCTACGTTCAAGGCTAGTGGTTCAGCTTCACCTGAGGATGGAAGCACTCATCCTTCTGCTAAAAAACTTAAAAGAGTTAAGATGGCAAAAGCACAGCAAAGAACTGTGCGTTCTTCTAAATCACAAATCCCCAAGGAGAGTCCAATTGTGTCGGTTGCGATGCCTGACCTTCCCAACAGTGGA
Organism: Pseudophryne corroboree; assembly: GCF_028390025.1. Lineage (NCBI taxonomy): Eukaryota > Metazoa > Chordata > Amphibia > Anura > Myobatrachidae > Pseudophryne > Pseudophryne corroboree. Next base: position 1,170,465,459 of record NC_086444.1, read on the forward strand.
CGGGAAGAGGTTGCGCCTTCCACCATTTGCACGCCCCCTGCAAGTGCTGGAAGGAGCACCTACAGTCCAGTTCCTGATAGTCAAATTGAAGATGTCACTGTTGAAGTACACCAGGATGAGGATATGGGTGTTGCTGGCGCTAGGGAGGAAATTGACTAGGAGGATTCTGGTGGGGAGGTGGTTTGTTTAAGTCAGGCACCCGGGGAGACACCTGTTGTCCGTGCGACGAATATGGCCATTGACATGCCTGGTCAAAATACAAAAAAAATCACCTCTTCGGTGTGGAATTATTTCAATAGAAATGAGGACAACTGGTGTCAAGCCGTGTGTTGCCTTTGTCAAGCTGTAATAAGTAGGGGTAAGGGCGTTAACCACCTAGGAACATCCTCCCTTATACGTCACCTGGACCGCATTCATCAGAAGTCAGTGACAAGTTCAAAATCTTTGGATGACAGCGGAAGCAGTCCACTGATCACTAAATCCCTTCCTCTTGTAACCAAGCTCCTGCAAACCACACTACCAGTTCCCTCATTATCAATTTCCTCCTTAGACAGGAAAGGGAAAGCCAATAGTCCTGCAGGCCATGTCACTGTGAAGTCTGACGAGTCCTCTCCTGCCTGGGATTCCCCCGATGCATCCTTGAGTGAAACGTCTACTGCTGCTGGCGCTGCTGTTGTTGCTGCTGGGAGTTGATCGTCATCCCAGAGGGGAAGACGGAAGACCACTTGTACTACTTCCAGTAAGCAATTGACTGTCCAACAGTCCTTTGCGAGAAAGATGAAATATCACAGCATTCATCCTGCTGCAAAGCGCATAACTCAGGTCCTGGCAGCCTGGGTGCTGAGAAACGTGTTTCCGGTATCCACCGTTAATTCACAGGCAACTAGAGACTTGATTGAGGTACTGTGTCCCCGGTACCAAATACCATCTAGGTTCCATTTCTCTAGGCAGGCGATACCGAAAATGTACACAGACGTCAGAAAAAGAGTCACCAGTGTCCTAAAAAATGCTGTTGTACCCAATGTCCACTTAACCACGGACTCGCAGAATGGCTTACCCCAATTGGACTCTCTTCGGGATTTGTGACATCGGACAACGCCACCAATATTGTGCGTGCATTATATCTGGGCAAATTCCAGCACGTCCCATGTTTTGCACATACATTGAATTTGGTGGTGCAGAATTATTTAAAAAACGACAGGGGCGTGCAAGAGATGCTGTCGGTGGCCCGAAGAATTGCGGGCCACTTTCGGCATTCAGCCACCGCGTGCCGAAGACTGGAGCACCAGCAAACAGTCCTGAACCTGCCCTGCCATCATCTGAAGCAAGAGGTGGTAACTAGTGATGTGCACCGGACATTTTTCGGGTTTTGTGTTTTGGTTTTAGATTTGGTTCTGTAGCCGTCTTTTGGATTCGGACGCGTTTTGGCAAAACCTCCCTGAAATTTTTTTGTCAGATTCGGGTGTGTTTTGGATCCGGGTGTTTTTTACAAAAAAACCTCAAAAACAGCTTAAATCATAGAATTTGGGGCTCATTTTGATCCCATAGTATTATTAACCTCAATAACCATAATTTCCACTAATTTTCAGTCTATTCTGAACAACTCACACCTCACAATATTATTTTTAGTCCTAAAATTTGCACCGAGGTCGCTGGATGGCTAAGCTAAGTGACACAAGTGGCCGACACAAACACCTGGCCCATCTAGGAGTGGCACTGCAGTGTCAGGCAGGATGGCACTTAAAAAAAATTGTCCCCAAACAGCACATGATGCAAAGAAAAAAAGAGGCGCACCAAGGTCGCTGTGTGACTAAGCTAAGCGACACAAGTGGCCGACACAAACACCTGGCCCATCTAGGAGTGGCACTGCAGTGTCAGGCAGGATGGCACTTAAAAAAAATTGTCCCCAAACAGCACATGATGCAAAGAAAAAAAGAGGCGCACCAAGGTCGCTGTGTGACTAAGCTAAGCGACACAAGTGGCCGACACAAACACCTGGCCCATCTAGGAGTGGCACTGCAGTGTCAGACAGGATGGCACTTCAAAAAAAATAGTCCCCAAACAGCACATGATGCAAAGAAAAAACGAGGCGCACCAAGGTCACTGTGTGACTAAGCTAAGCGACACAAGTGGCAGACACAAACACCTGGCCCATCTAGGAGTGGCACTGCAGTGTCAGGCAGGATGGCACTTCAAAAAAATTGTCCCCAAACAGCACATGATGCAAAGAAAAATTAAAGAAAAAAGAGGTGCAAGATGGAATTGTCCTTGGAAATGTTGTATAAACAGGACATGCACACTTTAACGAACCCATCATTTCAGCGACAGGGTCTGCCACCCGACTGTGACTGAAATGACTTGTTGGTTTGGGCCTCCACCAAAAAAAGAAGCAATCAATCTCTCCTTGCACAAACTGGCTCTACAGAGGCAAGATGTCCACCTCATAATCATCCTCCGATTCCTCACCCCTTTCACTGTGTACATCCCCCTCCTCACAGATTATTAATTCGTCCCCACTGGAATCCACCATCTCAGGTCCCTGTGTACTTTCTGGAGGCAATTGCTGGTGAATGTCTTCACGGAGGAATTGATTATAATTCATTTTGATGAACATCATCTTCTCCACATTTAGTGGAAGTAACCTCCTACGCCGATCGCTGACAAGGTTACCGGCTGTACTAAACACTCCTCGGAGAATACACTGGAGGGGAGGGGAGGGGGCAACTTAGGTAGAATAAAGCCAGTTTCTGCAAGGGACTCCAAATTGCCTCTTTTTCCTGCCAGTATACGTACGGACTGTCTGACGTGTCTACTTGGATGCGGTCACTCATATAATCCTCCACCATTCTCTCAATGGTGACAGAATCATATGCAGTGACAGTAGACGACATGTCAGTAATCGTTGGCAGGTCCTTCAGTCCGGACCAGATGTCAGCACTCGCTCCAGACTGCCCTGCATCACCGCCAGCGGGTGGGCTCGGAATTCTTAGCCTTTTCCTCGCACCTCCAGTTGCGGGAGAATGTGAAGGAGGAGCTGTTGACGGGTCACGTTCCGCTTGACTTGACAATTTTCTCACCAGCAGGTCTTTGAACCTCTGCAGACTTGTGTCTGCCGGAAAGAGAGATACAACGTAGGTTTTAAATCTAGGATCGAGCACGGTGGCCAAAATGTAGTGCTCTGATTTCAACAGATTGACCACCCGTGAATCCTGGTTAAGCGAGTTAAGGGCTCCATCCACAAGTCCCACATGCCTAGCGGAATCGCTCTGTTTTAGCTCCTCCTTCAATGTCTCCAGCTTCTTCTGCAAAAGCCTGATGAGGGGAATGACCTGACTCAGGCTAGCAGTGTCTGAACTGACTTCACGTGTGGCAAGTTCAAAGGGTTGTGGAACCTTCCACAACGTTGAAATCATTCTCCACTGCGCTTGAGTCAGGTGCTGTTAGGGTCTCCTGCCCTGTGCTGCCACGTCATCATGGCAACCGGGAGACAAGTACTAGCAGAGTAACCTGAGCGCAGCTGATACTCCGGTTCGGGTCTTTTGCTGTGCAGTGGTTACAGGCTCTGTGCACGGCAGGGGATCCGGTGCTGGTTTTTGTGCTCACAGTCTGTGAGGCCTGAGTGGGGCGTGGACAGCACCTGCTTTATAAACCCTCTTCTCAGGTTAAGCAGATGCTGCTGAATCTTTGTTGGTTAGTTAGTTCCTGAAAGTTAGCCAGTACTGTGTAGCTTTGTATTTGTTGTTGCTTACTGCAAATAGGCCTGGGGATTTGGTACTACACTCTGCCAATCCAGACCTAGCAGTAAGACTGGAGTCAGTCGTTTAACTTGCTGGGGTTCTTTTGCTACTCTGTGAACTTAGCAAGTTTGCGGCTGTATTCTCAGACTTGCCTGCCTAAATCCTTTCTCACTGTGCAAGGTGTTCAGGTGTCAGTTGTCCTCCTACTATATATACAGTGCACAACAACTAAAATGCACCACAGGTATGGATGGATAGTATACTTGACGACACAGAGGTAGGTAGAGCAATGGCCTACTGTACCGTACTGCTATATATTATATACTGGTGGTCAGCAAAATTATGCACTGTCCTCCTACTATATATACTGTGCACAACAACTAAAATGCACCACAGGTATGGATGGATAGTATACTTGACGACACAGAGGTAGGTAGAGCAGTGGCCTACTGTACCGTACTGCTATATATTATATACTGGTGGTCAGCAAAATTATGCACTGTCCTCCTACAATATATACTGCGTACAACAACTAAAATGCACCACAGGTATGGATGGATAGTATACTTGACGACACAGAGGTAGGTAGAGCAGTGGACTAATGTACCGTACTGATATAATACTGGTGGTCACTGGTCAGCAAAATTCTGCACTGTCCTCCTACTATATACTACAATGCAGCACAGATATGGAGCGTTTTTCAGGCAGAGAACGTAGATATTTTCAGCACACTGAGCACAGATGTTTGCAGCACACTGAGCACAGATATTTGCAGCACACTGCACACAACTGAGAGAACGCTGCACGTCCTCTCCCTATCATCTCCAATGCACGAGTGAAAATGGCGGCGACGCGCGGCTCCTTATATAGAATACGAATCTCGCGAGAATCCGACAGTGTGATGATGATGTTCAGGCGCGCTCGGCAGGGCCGGATTAACAATGGGGCGGGTGGAGCTGCAGCTCCAGGCCTCCCCATAAAAATAAGCCCATCAGAGGAAATACAGAATTGACAATGAAAAATAAGTTTCTGTCAAAAGCTGCCAGCGGCCGTCCTCCCAGGCCCCCGCCCTATGCAAACCCTGCTGGCTCTGGCTGTCACCTCCCCTCCGTAATATCCACCCAGGACAGATGCTTGCATGTCAGCGCCGCCTCCCCAGGCTCCCCTCCTCCCGCCGAAGCTTACACTGCAGCCTTGGACATCCCGCGGCCGCCCCAACACCCGGAGCATAAAGTTCAGCCTGACCACCAGCGTCGGAAGGTTACAATGAGCCCGAACTCCCTGAAGCTGCTGGCCATAAAGCCCGATCCAACCTCCTCCAACCCCTGGAGCATACAGTGGCGGCCGGACTCCCTTACCACCACTGGAGGTACAAGAAGACGCAGGCATTAATACCCGATCCTGCCCCTAACCCCGGAGCATATACAGTGCAGGCCAGACCCCTTTACCCCCGCCTGAGGTTATAGTGAGCCATGGGCATTAAAGCCCTCTCCCCCTCCCTCCGTCCGAGCTCCCCACACCCAAGGCTACACTAAAGAGCCTCAGGCAGTCATGACCAACCCGCACCCCATCCCACCGGAGGTTACACTAAGTCACGGCCCCCAGCGGTATCAGCAGTGAGCATGGCAACTCAAAGAGGACTGTGTCACCCTGCAGACTAGTGTGTCAGCCCAGGTAGTGCCAATCAGAGCACTGCCACCTCTGCACTTATCCCAAGCGCAGCAGTCCCAGTAGTCTTTTTTTTATTTTTAAATCAGTACTGCTGCGCGCCAGGTCCAGGGCCAAGCAATTTACTTCCGGGGAGGGAGGCAGGGTGCAGAGTTGTCCTCAATGTTTGACCAAAACCGCTTGTTGGAGAGAACTTGGAAGCATATCTGTGCTGCATGGCTGACGGATGGGTCGTGCTTGGACAGAGCAACACAGTGCCGCTGCTGGTGAGCCCCACTCTCCCCTACCATCCATCTATTTGTCTGTCTATGCCCCCCACCCCACATCTATCTATGACCCCCCCATCGTCTATGCCCCCCACACCCCCATCTGTCTATGCCCCCCACCCCCTGTCCGTTTGTACCCTGCCCCCGTCAGTCTATTCATCTGCAGTATGCCCCCATATAATGTTCTATCCATCTATGCCCTCACCCCCATCCATCTCTGCCCGGTCCTTCTATGCTATCATATTGTGCTCTGACTGTCTATGCCCCCCACCCCACGTCTGTCTGTCCTTCTGACCTTTTATGCCCCCATGTGGTGCTCTCTCCGTCCATGTATGCCCCCACGTCTATCTGCCTGTCTGTCTATGCCCCATATGGTGCTCTGCCCATCCGTCCGTCTATCTATGCCCCCTGTCCATCCCCACCCCTTGTCAGTATATCCATCTATACCCCCATATGGTGCTCTGTTCGTCTATGCCCCCCAGTCTGTCTGTCAGTCTATGCCCTCACATGGTGCTCTATCTGTCCAGGCCCCCCCCATCTGTCTGTCCGTCTAACTCCATTCGTCCAGTGCTGTAGTCAAGTAGTGCCACCTGCTTGCTCCTTCTTTCACCCCCTTTTCCTCTCTCTCTCTCTCTCTCTCTCTCTCTCTCTGCCTTTCTCTCTCCCTGACAGTCTCTCTCTCTCTCTCCCTGGCACTGTCTATCCCTGACACTGTCTTGCTCTCTCCCTGTCTCACTCTCTCTCTCTCTCTCTCTCTCTCTCTCTCACACTGTTGCCTTCTCTATCCCCCCCTCTCTCTCTCTCTCTCTCTCACACTGTTGCCTTCTCTATCCCCCTCTCTCTCTCCCTGGCACTCTCTCTCTCTCACTGACTCTCCTCTCCCTCTTTCTCTCCCTGAAACTCACTGTTCTCCTCCCTCACTGATACACTCTCACTCACTCACTCCTGCTTGCACCCTCTGTCTCTTGCTCTTCCCCTATCACTATCTCCCTGTTGCCCTCTCTCTCTCCTCTCATCCCTTTCTCTCTACCTGACACCCTCTCTCTCATTCTTCTCTCTCCTCCCACTTCCTCATTTTCATGAAACCCTCTCCTTGTCTCTCACTCCCTCCTGCCCGCTCAATGGGCATTGTAGTGACAATGGCAGGGCGCCCACAATGTTCTAGTTACACCCCTGCCAGTAGTCAAAGGATCTGCTGACTCTGAACCTCCCTGCTGCTGTATTTAGTGCTGGAAATGAGCCCACTGCCAGGAGTCCACATCGATATTGCCCCTGGGCAGCCTCTGCACTACTCAGCATGACGTGTGCATATACTGTAGATATATATACACCCAACAGTCTTGGCACTCCTTTTTGAAAAAATAGACGCTGCGGTGCCCTCCCAGAGGTGTTGCTCCTCAGAACAAAGGCGGCACTCACGCAGGCTTTTGCAGGAGTAGAAAAGTCAGTTTCATTTACCAACATGTTTCGGGGACTAGCCCCGTCCTCAGGGCCTTAACAACCCAAACTGAACAACAAACAAACATTTATACCTAACCCGGACAAACAATCATGATGGAAAAAAGCTCACCTGCTCCACGGCGCCAGACTGATCATCTGGGCGCCCTGCAGGAACTTGGTCAATCAAAAGCCGTCATATGGTTTTGCCCACATAGGTTATGTGGGCAAGACCATACGGCAGTTCCAAGAACACATGGCCTTACATGTCGGTAAATTAAACTGACTTTTCTACACCTGCAAAAGCCTGCGTGAGTGCCGCCTTTGTTTTTACCATATATATATATATATATATATATATCCTGCATGAGGCAAGCCAAACACACCTAATGAGCGGAGTGCCAGGCTTATACAATGTTGATTTTGGATAGAAGTGAGCAGCCAGCATGATATAATGCAAGATGGAAAAAGAGTCTTCATATACACCCCCCCCCCCCTTTCCCCTCTGGCGGCACACAATAGGCCCTTCAGAATTTTCAGCTCCAGGCCCATGTGGACCTTAATCTGGCACAAGGCGGGAGGATCCGAGTCTGCCTCGGACCCGTGTAAAATGGGTGAAGTTCGGGGGGGGGGGGGGGGGGGGGGGGGGGTCGGATTAGAGATGAGCGCCGGAAATTTTTCGGGTTTTGTGTTTTGGTTTTGGGTTCGGTTCCGCGGCCGTGTTTTGGGTTCGACCGCGTTTTGGCAAAACCTCACCGAATTTTTTTTGTCGGATTCGGGTGTGTTTTGGATTCGGGTGTTTTTTTCAAAAAACCCTAAAAAACAGCTTAAATCATAGAATTTGGGGGTCATTTTGATCCCAAAGTATTATTAACCTCAAAAACCATAATTTCCACTCATTTTCAGTCTATTCTGAACACCTCACACCTCACAATATTATTTTTAGTCCTAAAATTTGCACCGAGGTCGCTGTGTGAGTAAGATAAGCGACCCTAGTGGCCGACACAAACACCGGGCCCATCTAGGAGTGGCACTGCAGTGTCACGCAGGATGTCCCTTCCAAAAAACCCTCCCCAAACAGCACATGACGCAAAGAAAAAAAGAGGCGCAATGAGGTAGCTGTGTGAGTAAGATAAGCGACCCTAGTGGCCGACACAAACACCGGGCCCATCTAGGAGTGGCACTGCAGTGTCACGCAGGATGTCCCTTCCAAAAAACCCTCCCCAAACAGCACATGACGCAAAGAAAAAAAGAGGCGCAATGAGGTAGCTGTGTGAGTAAGATAAGCGACCCTAGTGGCCGACACAAACACCGGGCCCATCTAGGAGTGGCACTGCAGTGTCACGCAGGATGTCCCTTCCAAAAAACCCTCCCCAAACAGCACATGACGCAAAGAAAAAAAGAGGCGCAATGAGGTAGCTGTGTGAGTAAGATAAGCGACCCTAGTGGCCGACACAAACACCGGGCCCATCTAGGAGTGGCACTGCAGTGTCACGCAGGATGTCCCTTCCAAAAAACCCTCCCCAAACAGCACATGACGCAAAGAAAAAAAGAGGCGCAATGAGGTAGCTGACTGTGTGAGTAAGATAAGCGACCCTAGTGGCCGACACAAACACCGGGCCCATCTAGGAGTGGCACTGCAGTGTCACGCAGGATGTCCCTTCCAAAAAACCCTCCCCAAACAGCACATGACGCAAAGAAAAAAAGAGGCGCAATGAGGTAGCTGTGTGAGTAAGATAAGCGACCCTAGTGGCCGACACAAACACCGGGCCCATCTAGGAGTGGCACTGCAGTGTCACGCAGGATGTCCCTTCCAAAAAACCCTCCCCAAACAGCACATGACGCAAAGAAAAAAAGAGGCGCAATGAGGTAGCTGTGTGAGTAAGATAAGCGACCCTAGTGGCCGACACAAACACCGGGCCCATCTAGGAGTGGCACTGCAGTGTCACGCAGGATGTCCCTTCCAAAAAACCCTCCCCAAACAGCACATGACGCAAAGAAAAAAAGAGGCGCAATGAGGTAGCTGACTGTGTGAGTAAGATAAGCGACCCTAGTGGCCGACACAAACACCGGGCCCATCTAGGAGTGGCACTGCAGTGTCACGCAGGATGTCCCTTCCAAAAAACCCTCCCCAAACAGCACATGACGCAAAGAAAAAAAGAGGCGCAATGAGGTAGCTGACTGTGTGAGTAAGATAAGCGACCCTAGTGGCCGACACAAACACCGGGCCCATCTAGGAGTGGCACTGCAGTGTCACGCAGGATGTCCCTTCCAAAAAACCCTCCCCAAACAGCACATGACGCAAAGAAAAAAAGAGGCGCAATGAGGTAGCTGACTGTGTGAGTAAGATAAGCGACCCTAGTGGCCGACACAAACACCGGGCCCATCTAGGAGTGGCACTGCAGTGTCACGCAGGATGGCCCTTCCAAAAAACCCTCCCCAAACAGCACATGACGCAAAGAAAAAAAGAGGCGCAATGAGGTAGCTGACTGTGTGAGTAAGATAAGCGACCCTAGTGGCCGACACAAACACCGGGCCCATCTAGGAGTGGCACTGCAGTGTCACGCAGGATGTCCCTTCCAAAAAACCCTCCCCAAACAGCACATGACGCAAAGAAAAAAAGAGGCGCAATGAGGTAGCTGACTGTGTGAGTAAGATAAGCGACCCTAGTGGCCGACACAAACACCGGGCCCATCTAGGAGTGGCACTGCAGTGTCACGCAGGATGGCCCTTCCAAAAAACCCTCCCCAAACAGCACATGACGCAAAGAAAAATAAAAGAAAAAAGAGGTGCAAGATGGAATTGTCCTTGGGCCCTCCCACCCACCCTTATGTTGTATAAACAAAACAGGACATGCACACTTTAACCAACCCATCATTTCAGTGACAGGGTCTGCCACACGACTGTGACTGATATGACGGGTTGGTTTGGACCCCCCCCAAAAAAGAAGCAATTAATCTCTCCTTGCACAAACTGGCTCTACAGAGGCAAGATGTCCACCTCATCATCATCCTCCGATATATCACCGTGTACATCCCCCTCCTCACAGATTATCAATTCGTCCCCACTGGAATCCACCATCTCAGCTTCCTGTGTACTTTGTGGAGGCAATTGCTGCTGGTCAATGTCTCCGCGGAGGAATTGATTATAATTCATTTTAATGAACATCATCTTCTCCACATTTTCTGGATGTAACCTCGTACGCCGATTGCTGACAAGGTGAGCGGCGGCACTAAACACTCTTTCGGAGTACACACTTGTGGGAGGGCAACTTAGGTAGAATAAAGCCAGTTTGTGCAAGGGACTCCAAATTGCCTCTTTTTCCTGCCAGTATAAGTACGGACTGTGTGACGTGCCTACTTGGATGCGGTCACTCATATAATCCTCCACCATTCTTTCAATGTTGAGAGAATCATATGCAGTGACAGTAGACGTAATGTCCGTAATCGTTGTCAGGTCCTTCAGTCCGGACCAGATGTCAGCATCAGCAGTCGCTCCAGACTGCCCTGCATCACCGCCAGCGGGTGGGCTCAGAATTCTGAGCCTTTTCCTCGCACCCCCAGTTGCGGGAGAATGTGAAGGAGGAGATGTTGACAGGTCGCGTTCCGCGTGACTTGACAATTTTCTCACCAGCAGGTCTTTCAACCCCAGCAGACTTGTGTCTGCCGGAAAGAGAGATCCAAGGTAGGCTTTAAATCTAGGATCGAGCATGGTGGCCAAAATGTAGTGCTCTGATTTCAACAGATTGACCACCCGTGAATCCTTGTTAAGCGAATTAAGGGCTCCATCCACAAGTCCCACATGCCTAGCGGAATCGCTCCGTGTTAGCTCCTCCTTCAATGTCTCCAGCTTCTTCTGCAAAAGCCTGATGAGGGGAATGACCTGACTCAGGCTGGCAGTGTCTGAACTGACTTCACGTGTGGCAAGTTCAAAGGGCATCAGAACCTTGCACAACGTTGAAATCATTCTCCACTGCGCTTGAGACAGGTGCATTCCACCTCCTATATCGTGCTCAATTGTATAGGCTTGAATGGCCTTTTGCTGCTCCTCCAACCTCTGAAGCATATAGAGGGTTGAATTTCACCTCGTTACCACTTCTTGCTTCAGATGATGGCAGGGCAGGTTCAGTAGTTTTTGGTGGTGCTCCAGTCTTTTGTACGTGGTGCCTGTACGCCGAAAGTGTCCCGCAATTCTTCTGGCCACCGACAGCATCTCTTGCACGCCCCTGTCGTTTTTTAAAAAATTCTGCACCACCAAATTCAAGGTATGTGCAAAACATGGGACGTGCTGGAATTTGCCCATATTTAATGCACACACAATATTGCTGGCGTTGTCCGATGCCACAAATCCACAGGAGAGTCCAATTGGGGTAAGCCATTCCGCGATGATCTTCCTCAGTTGCCGTAAGAGGTTTTCAGCTGTGTGCGTATTCTGGAAACCGGTGATACAAAGCGTAGCCTGCCTAGGAAAGAGTTGGCGTTTGCGAGATGCTGCTACTGGTGCCACCGCTGCTGTTCTTGCGGCGGGAGTCCATACATCTACCCAGTGGGCTGTCACAGTCATATAGTCCTGACCCTGCCCTGCTCCACTTGTCCACATGTCCGTGGTTAAGTGGACATTGGGTACAACTGCATTTTTTAGGACACTGGTGAGTCTTTTTCTGACGTCCGTGTACATTCTCGGTGTCGCCTGCCTAGAGAAGTGGAACCTAGATGGTATTTGGTAACGGGGGCACACTGCCTCAATAAATTGTCTAGTTCCCTGTGAACTAACGGCGGATACCGGACGCACGTCTAACACCAACATAGTTGTCAAGGCCTCAGTTATCCGCTTTGCAGCAGGATGACTGCTGTGATATTTCATCTTCCTCGCAAAGGACTGTTGAACAGTCAATTGCTTACTGGAAGTAGTACAAGTGGGCTTACGACTTCCCCTCTGGGATGACCATCGACTCCCAGCAGCAACAACAGCAGCGCCAGCAGCAGTAGGCGTTACACGCAAGGATGCATCAGAGGAATCCCAGGCAGGAGAGGAATCATCAGAATTGCCAGTGACATGGCCTGCAGGACTATTGGCATTCCTGGGGAAGGAGGAAATTGACACTGAGGGAGTTGGTGGGGTGGTTTGCGTGAGCTTGGTTACAAGAGGAAGGGATTTACTGGTCAGTGGACTGCTTCCGCTGTCGGCCAAAGTTTTTGAACTTGTCACTGACTTATTATGAATGCGCTGCAGGTGACGTATAAGGGAGGATGTTCCGAGGTGGTTAACGTCCTTACCCCTACTTATTACAGCTTGACAAAGGGAACACACGGCTTGACAAATGTTGTCCGCATTTCTGGTGAAATACTTCCACACCGAAGAGCTGATTTTTTTGGTATTTTCACCAGGCATGTCAACGGCCATATTCCTCCCACGGACAACTGGTGTCTCCCCGGGTGCCTGACTTAAACAAACCACCTCACCATCAGAATCCTCCTGGTCAATTTCCTCCCCAGTGCCAGCAACACCCATATCCTCCTCATCCTGGTGTACTTCAACACTGACATCTTCAATCTGACTATCAGGAACTGGACTGCGGGTGCTCCTTCCAGCACTTGCAGGGGGCGTGCAAATGGTGGAAGGCGCATGCTCTTCACGTCCAGTGTTGGGAAGGTCAGGCATCGCAACCGACACAATTGGACTCTCCTTGTGGATTTGGGATTTCGAAGAACGCACAGTTCTTTGCTGTGCTTTTTCCAGCTTGAGTCTTTTCATTTTTCTAGCGAGAGGCTGAGTGCTTCCATCCTCATGTGAAGCTGAACCACTAGCCATGAACATAGGCCAGGGCCTCAGCCGTTCCTTGCCACTCCGTGTGGTAAATGGCATATTGGCAAGTTTACGCTTCTCCTCCGACAATTTTATTTTAGGTTTTGGAGTCCTTTTTTTACTGATATTTGGTGTTTTGGATTTGACATGCTCTGTACTATGACATTGGGCATCGGCCTTGGCAGACGACGTTGCTAGCATTTCATCGTCTCGGCCATGACTAGTGGCAGCAGCTTCAGCACGAGGTGGAAGTGGATCTTGATCTTTCCCTAATTTTGGAACCTCAACATTTTTGTTCTCCATATTTTAATAGGCACAACAAAAAGGCACCTCAGGTAAACAATGGAGATGGATGGATACTAGTATACAATTATGGATGGACTGCCGAGTGCCGACACAGAGGTAGCTACAGCCGTGGACTACCGTACTGTACTGTGTCTGCTGCTAATATAGACTGGATGATGAGATGTAGTATGTATAAAGAAGAAACAAAAAAAAACCACGGGTAGGTGGTATACAATTATGGATGGACTGCCGAGTGCAGACACAGAGGTAGCTACAGCCGTGGACTACCGCACTGTACTGTGTCTGCTGCTAATATAGACTGGTTGATAATGAGATGTAGTATGTATGTATAAAGAAGAAAGAAAAAAAACCACGGGTAGGTGGTATACAATTATGGACGGACTGCCGAGTGCCGACACAGAGGTAGCTACAGCCGTGGACTACCGTACTGTACTGTGTCTGCTGCTAATATAGACTGGTTGATAATGAGATGTAGTATGTATAAAGAAGAAAGAAAAAAAAACCACGGGTAGGTGGTATACAATTATGGATGGACTGCCAAGTGCCGACACAGAGGTAGGTACAGCCGTGGACTACCGTACTGTACTGTGTCTGCTGCTAATATAGACTGGTTGATAATGAGATGTAGTATGTATGTATAAAGAAGAAAGAAAAAAAAACCACGGGTAGGTGGTATACAATTATGGACGGACTGCCGAGTGCCGACACAGAGGTAGCTACAGCCGTGGACTACCGTACTGTACTGTGTCTGCTGCTAATATAGACTGGATGATAATGAGATGTAGTATGTATAAAGAAGAAAAAAAAAACCACGGGTAGGTGGTATACAATTATGGATGGACTGCCGAGTGCCGACACAGAGGTAGCTACAGCCGTGGACTACCGTACTGTACTGTGTCTGCTGCTAATATAGACTGGTTGATAATGAGATGTAGTATGTATGTATAAAGAAGAAAGAAAAAAAAACCACGGGTAGGTGGTATACAATTATGGATGGACTGCCGAGTGCCGACACAGAGGTAGCTACAGCCGTGGACTACCGTACTGTACTGTGTCTGCTGCTAATATAGACTGGTTGATAATGAGATGTAGTATGTATAAAGAAGAAAGAAAAAAAAACCACGGGTAGGTGGTATACAATTATGGATGGACTGCCGAGTGCCGACACAGAGGTAGCTACAGCCGTGGACTACCGTACTGTACTGTGTCTGCTGCTAATATAGACTGGATGATAATGAGATGTAGTATGTATAAAGAAGAAAAAAAAAACCACGGGTAGGTGGTATACAATTATGGATGGACTGCCGAGTGCCGACATAGAGGTAGCTACAGCCGTGGACTACCGTACTGTACTGTGTCTGCTGCTAATATAGACTGGATGATAATGAGATGTAGTATGTATAAAGAAGAAAGAAAAAAAAACCACGGGTAGGTGGTATACAATTATGGATGGACTGCCGAGTGCCGACACAGAGGTAGCTACAGCCGTGGACTACCGTACTGTACTGTGTCTGCTGCTAATATAGACTGGATGATAATGAGATGTAGTATGTATAAAGAAGAAAAAAAAAACCACGGGTAGGTGGTATACAATTATGGATGGACTGCCGAGTGCCGACACAGAGGTAGCTACAGCCGTGGACTACCGTACTGTACTGTGTCTGCTGCTAATATAGACTGGATGATAATGAGATGTAGTATGTATAAAGAAGAAAGAAAAAAAAAACCACGGGTAGGTGGTATACAATTATGGATGGACTGCCGAGTGCCGACACAGAGGTAGCTACAGCCGTGAACTACCGTACTGTGTCTGCTGCGACTGGATGATAAATAATGATATAAAAAATATATATATATCACTACTGCAGCCGGACAGGTATATATTATATAATGACGGACCTGCTGGACACTGTCTGTCAGCAGATTGAGTTTTTTATAGAATAAAAAAACACCACACAAGTCACACAACGAGTGTTTAACTTTTTCAGGCAATCACAATATAGTATACTATACTGGTGGTCAGTGTGGTCAGGTCACTGGTCAGTCACACTGGCAGTGGCACTCCTGCAGCAAAAGTGTGCACTGTTTAATTTTAATAATATGTACTCCTGGCTCCTGCTATAACCTATAACTGCTCCCCAGTCTCCCCCACAATTAAGCTGTGTGAGCACAGTCAGAGATATTATACATAGATGATGCAGCACACTGGGCTGAGCACAGATATGGTATGTGACTGAGTCACTGTGTATCATTTTTTTCAGGCAGAGAACGGATTATGGCCCTCATTCCGAGTAGTTCGCTCGGAGATTTTCATCGCATCGCAGTGAGAATCCGCTTAGTGCGCATGCGCAATGTTCGCACTGCGCATGCGCCAAGTAAATTTACTATGGAGAAAGTAAGTTTACTCACGGCTTTTTCATCGCTCCGGCGATCGCATTGTGATTGACAGGAAATGGGTGTCACTGGGCGGAAACACGGCGTTTTAGGGGCGTGTGGCTGAAAACGCTACCGTTTCCGGAAAAAACGCAGGAGTGGCCGGAGAAACGGTGGGAGTGCCAGGACGAACGCTGGGTGTGTTTGTGACGTCAGCAAGGACCGAAAAGCACAGGACTGATCGCACAGGCAGAGTAAGTCTGAAGCTACTCAGAAACTGCTAACTCGTTTGTGATCGCAATATTGCGAATACATCGGTCGCACATTTAAGATGTTAAGATTCACTCCCAGTAGGCGGCGGCTTAGCGTGTGTAACTCTGCTACATTCGCCTTGCGAGCGAACAACTCGGAATGAGGGCCCATATTAAATAAAACTGCACTGGTGGTCACTGGTCAGTGGTCAGTCACTAGTAAACTCTGCACTCTCTAGTACTCCAGTCCTAAGCTCCAGTAAATCAAGTGTCTCTGTCTCAATCTCACTCTCTCTCTTCTAATCTAAATGGAGAGGACGCCAGCCACGTCCTCTCCCTATCAATCTCAATGTACGTGTGAAAATGGCGGCGACGCGCGGCTCCTTATATAGAATCCGAGTCTCGCGAGAATCCGACAGCGTCATGATGACGTTCGGGCGCGCTCGGGTTAACCGAGCAAGGCGGGAAGATCCGAGTCGCTCGGATCCGTGTAAAAAAAGCTGAAGTTCGGGCGGGTTCGGATTCCGAGGAACCGAACCCGCTCATCTCTAGTTCGGATTCCGAGGAACCGAACCCGCTCATCACTACTTTGTACCCATATGATGCGCCTGCGCATTGCGGTGCATATGTATACGCAGTTTTGCAGAGTTTTGACCTGGTCGCAGCGCTGCAAAAAGTTGCTAGCGAGCAATCAACTCGGAATGACCCCCTCAGTTCACAGTTTTAGGAGTAAATTTACACTACTTTTGTATCCAGCGGTCTGTTGACTGTTACTTGTAATGGATACAGTATAACTTTCTTTGAACCATGCCAGTCTCCTCTGTATACTGATAAAAGATCTGGAAGCTTAGGGTGAAAGAATTCCTTTTGATCTGTTTGTACTTTAGTTGAATCAGTTTTCTCTTTGCAGTCTTTTCTCTTAAGGCCCGTATTCTCGGGTCGATGTGGAAGAGATGTGTGCTGAGCGAAGCGCTCAGCACACATCTCTTCCACCGCTCAGCACAGCGCGATCTGTGCTGAGCGTGTGGGGGTAGACGGGGGGGGGGCGCTTGCATGCAGGCCAATCTAGCAGCAGCGATAGCGATGCGCGTGGCTGCGCATCGGTATCGCTGTAGGGGGTACACACGGAGCGATCATGCTTATAATCTAAGCAATATCGCTCCGTGAGTTCCCCCCTTTACTGACTAATATCTGCCTTGTCTATAATTATACAGCAGCAATAAAATATATTTAAGCATTCCCTTTGTCTCTCTTCTAGTGTCTTTCTTTATAGTTTTTTTATACCAGGGAATACGAAAAGAATACTATTTCAATATAATTTAATTCTGTTCAGCTGTTGATGCAGTTTCATCTCCATTAAGTATATATAATTATAATTTCCATTTCATTGGAATGCAGCGTCCAGCACAGCTGTGTACATAGGGGGTCATTCCGACCTGATCGTAGCTGTGCTAAATTTAGCACTTCTACGATCACTGACACAGACATGTGGGGAGACGCCCAGCACAGGGCAAGTCCGCCCTGCATGTCTGGCCGCCACCTCCCCCCGCACAACTACAAAAGTATAGCCCAGCGGCGATGCTTTTGTACTTCTAAAGTAACTCCCAGCCAGTGCAGCTCCTCCGGCCACTGCAGCTCCTCCGGGAGTTACTTGTCGCTGCCAGGGTCGCAGTGGCTGCGTGTGACGTCACGCAGCCGATGCAGCACGCCCCCCCTCCCCACACGGTCCAGCCAAACACTGCCGTGCTGCCCACTCCTGCCCAGCGACCGCCTCTGCCTGTCAAACAGACAGAGGCGATTGCTATGCAACAACAGCCGTCAGCCATCAGGCATGTGTCAGCGCACTGCGGCGCCGGCCATCTGGCATGCGTCGGCGCACTGCGGCACCGGTGCAGGCGCAGCTCTGACCCAATCGCACCGCTGCAAAAAACTGCAGCATGCGATCGGGTCGGAATGACCCCCCATGTCTCTTTTCCTTTACATGTCCCTTTATTCTTATATGTAACAGGAACTATTCAAACCTAGCAGAGGTTAGGTATGGAATGGGTTGTAACAACTTCTCCCCCTACTGTTATATAGATACTTGGTTTATAAACGTCAGTGAGGTATAGTGTGAATACTCATAAAGCTATAGCAAAATATGTATCCCAAGTTGCGCACATAAAATGATTATGCAGCAGCCTCCTACACTTTTACGGAGAAAGACATCAATCTCCAAATGAATTGTAAAAAAATGCAAAGAAAAGTGGAGGGTCCGGCGCTGATAACCATACATGTTTGAAATCAATCGAAATTAGATTGAAATGACACCTTCCTTAATTAGAAAGTGATTTAATAACAATAAACTGCAAATGCATATTACGCTTAATTTTACTCACAAAACAAAATACACATAATATAAAAGCATAGTGCTGTCCATAAAGTGTCTGTGCAGGTAGCATATGTAATTTATCTCACCAAAAGGATGGACGCCTAGTCATGGGCAAAGTTATTCACTGAGCTGAGTTGAGACACATGACTCAGTTCAGTGAAGTGTCTGGAGTCAGTGTCTCGGCACATGAGTCATGACTCATCTGTAGTTAATGTATTGCAGAGACTGCACATGAATCAGTGAGTTGCCAGTGCTGGAGAATCAGTGCTGGACTCATGGAGTTATTCAGCTGCAGTGATTGTGCAGTGCATCTGGGGGAGACAGCTGCTTATGCACTGATTGTAATAATAATATTAACATAGATTGACTGTTATATTGATATATTATTAATAACCACTTATTGCATACTAGTTACAGAATATACACATTACTTCTGATTGAGAGAAAGCTTAACAGCCATGAAACACATAATTCAGTCTGTAACTAAACCAAATAAAAAATATTTTTTTTTACTTTGCATACTTTGTTAATTGGTTGATTTTAGGTGGGCTTTTTTTTTAGGTGGGCCTGGATTTATTATATTATATTCACTATCTAGCCTCCAGGGAGTTTGCCACCCACAATCACATTGAGCAGGAACAGTGAGCTGAGAGCCCTGTACCATAGGGGCTCCACCTCCTGCAGGCTTATGCTGCATGAATCAGATCCATCCACTGAGTCACTGAGTCTACACAGTGTACAACTGTCTCAACTCACTGGCAGACTCAGGATGAATCATGATTCATTACATGACTCAGGCACAGCACTCACTGACTGGTGAGTCATGACTGCTCCCTCCCCCCTCCCACTAGGTATCACCTGGTATAGCCTCTGGCCAATCACAGCTAAAGACGCTCAGCAGAAGACACTGACTGAAGGACACACTGAGTTTCCCCCTTCTGGCTGAGAGAGGCTGCTGCTGCAGCTGTCTCCACTCATTACACAGTGAGTGACTCGAATCATTCACACTTCCTGATGATTCCAGTCACTGTGTTGAGACAGAGAGTCAGTAGCCATCTCTAGTCCCGCCTGCACTCTCCTGGACCACCGCCCCCAAGTCAGTATCAAGTATGTATTGGTTTCTCACTCTGCAGATCGGCACCACACAATGCAGCCTTCCCCCCACTGTTACAGCTCAATTGCGGTAAGGAAGACTGCTGCGGAGCAGACACAAACTTTCCCTCCAATACCTCTACGTCCTCTGGTGACTGACCGCTGGTAGCCTGCACTGGCACTCCCTCTTGTCTCCTAGGCTGCTGCTGTGTTTACAGCTAGCTCTCTTTCTAGCGGCAGCTCACAGAGCAGAGGAGCACTCTGGCCAGGGGAATGTGCAGACTGAAATCTGGCCGGCTGGAACACCTTTTTTATGCTGCCCATCACTGGCGCGCGGGTCCCCTCTCTGCACACAGCCCTCTGATTACCGGCGCGTGGGGCCCCCTTTCTGCACATGGCCGTCTGATTACCGGCGTGGGGACAAGTTCATTGCACACAGCTCAAATCCCAGTTCATGGTGCGTGGGTCTCTCTCCCTACACATAGCGCGGGGACACTTGTACTCAAAGGGTCAGATTCAAATGATCACGCCCAATTTCCTTTATAAAATGATCTCCGTTATCGCGCATATTGCACCCATAGTAATCAGGTTTAGCTGTGTAAAGGGATGGGTACCTCGCTACTCCGGGGGTAGCAAGCTGAAATAATGATACAGTGTCCCTGAGGGCAGAAACAGAATGAGTGTGGAAAGGGGTGAAAAGCCCCTTTCCCGCCCAAACAGTCCATCCCTCCCTACTATCCTCCTATCCCAGCATAACACACCCAATAAACTCAGTGCAGCACTAATGCACATCTCCCTCCACATTAATTAATTATAAATATCACTATATATGTATATATGTATACTATGATGCACAGTACACACTATATATACATCATTCCATACATTTAATACAATAACAATTCAATACTTATGCTATATTTGTATATCTATTTTGCTTTCTACTGCTACAGGTACTCTTCATGGGACCTACTATCTCCTTGATGGGCACCATCTACTGTTCTTCCTCCTGGTAAGCCACATTGTCTTTGTCCTTGCCTGTGGCCTCTTTCAGGTTCTTCTAGCACCACTGAAGCTCTTTTTCCACAATGTACCACTCTCTGCCTTTGGACTTAGATTGAACTGCTGCTTGTGTCAGCCAACCACTAGGGTGGTCATGGGTCATACAACCTCTGCCATAGTGAGCCATCACCTACATGCTAGACATGCAGATCTTGAGCTGAACATTGAGTTCTGAATTGCTTACCACCACTTCTTTTACCTGTCACAGGACACTGCCGTGTAAAGCAGGTCAGGTATTGCGGGCACAGAGGAGGTATCACTGGTGATGACCCCCCTGACTACCTCCACATAAGGTCCACTGTTGGGTTTGACAAGGTGAGCTTAGGGAGCTTGGTCTTTAGCAACCAGAGAAGATAGGAGACTAAGCCACTCTTGAAGTTCAAACTCTGTGGAGCGGTTCCAAATCACACATTGATCAAGTCACACAGCCAGATAGGATGTAGTTTTGCGATATGTCACATTACCGGCACCAACATCCCGCACCCCCCTAATCCTGACAGTCAGCATGCCAACTAGCAAGGACTATTCCCACTCTTGGGTATCCACGACACCCATAGAGTGGGAACAGAACCTGTGGTGAGTGCAGCGAGTCTGCAAGGGGATTTGTTGCGCTCGCCCCCCCCCCCCCCTCCCGGGATATCACGGACGGGATCCAACATCAGGATGCTGATTTCCAGGATCCCGTACACCGGATACCCATACCCAACCCAGTCAGATAATAGTGTTTAAAATTAGGAATGCCCAGACCACCACCTTCAGTTGACCTTTGCAATACACAAAATTGATTCTGGGTGGCTTCTTCTGCCAGATGATTTAAATAATGTAGTGACACAAAAAATTAAATACATGGGTGAAAATCAGAATGGTAAGAGTATGAAATAAGTACAGATGTTGAGGTACTGTATTACATTTATCTTGACATAAAAAGATAGCTTCATTTGATGTATGACTGAAAAGTAAAAAGGAGGTGGGGAAATTGACTGAAGGTGGACACTGATGCAGTAGTGACCTCAACTTTTGTCGCAACCACTACTGCAAAATGATGCCAATGCTGCAGCTGATGTGTCTACTCTACTCAGACATTACTGGCTGTGACACTATTCTGCTACAGTCACACAATCGAACGGACATCCCTGTGGTTGCTAATAATGGGGGTCATTCCCAGTTGTTCGCTCGTTGCCGATTTTCGCAACTGAGCGATTAAGGCTAAAATGCGCATGGTACGCAGTGCGCATGCGCTAAGTATTTTAACACAAAACTTAGTAGATTTACTCACGTCAGAACAGAGAATTTTCATTGTTGTAGTGATCGGAGTGTGATTGACAGGAAGTGGGTGTTTCTGGGCGGAAACTGGCCGTTTTCTGGGAGTGTGCGGAAAAACGCAGGCGTGCCAAGAAAAAAACGCAGGAGTGGCTGGAGAAATGGGGGAGTGGCTGGCCGAACGCAGGGCGTGTTTGTGACATCAAACCAGGAACAAAACGGCCTGAGCTGATCGCAATCTGTGAGTAAGTCTGGAGCTACTCAGAAACTGCTAAGAATTTTCTATTCGCAATTCTGCTAATCTTTCGTTCGCTATTCTGCTAAACTAAGATTCACTCCCGGAGCGCGGCGGCCTAGTGTGTGCAATGCTGCTAAAAGCAGCTAGCAAGCAAACAACTCGGAATGACCCCCAATGTTTGATGGTACATGGTTACCAATGCCAGAGGAACTACATCTTCTGACGTAGTCCCTAACACCAGCATGCACACGACACACCCGATTACATGCCCACCAACAAAAACCACTACCCAGTCACCACCCAGGAACACCTATCGGTATTGCATGGATCTTCATGCAATTGCAATCTACATCTCCCAATGGTAACCATTGGGACACATGGGAGGAGGAAAAACATTGGGCACTTGCAAATTGGGGGTGAGATAAGGGTTGATTAATGGTTGGAGAGTCTAATGAAGGGAGTGACCTGGGGATATAATAAAATGATTAAAAGTAATCCCCAAATTCTTTTACTTCTTGGTAAGGATCATACAATATATAATCTGATCATCACTTGATTTCTAAGTTCAGTGATCAAATCAAGAGAACGTTTCCTCCGCTGCTTGTTGGCTAGCACAGAGGGCCTGATCCTGATGTATTTGCTACTTTGATGGTGCCACAACCAAGCAATTATCAGTAGACTGCTGACTGACAGGAACGGACCATTTAGGGGAGGTAACAGGATCTGTCTGCAAAAACATAGGTGTGTTGTGACAGTTTTCATGGTGCATAATTGTGTGTGACTGTGATCTCAAAGGCATAAAACATTGCACCAGCATCGCAGCTCCTGTGGCCATTCTCAGAGACTGGATGATCCTCGCATTCACAGGGTGGTTGTGACATAGTATGCAGCTACTGAGAATGTTGCGATGACTTTGGTGGGCGTCTCTGTTCACTTGTGGGCTCCATTTGCGATGCCTCACAGTTCCACCACTGAAAAGGATCGCTGCTGTGTCGGCATTGTGACCGCATCTGAATCAGACCCAAAGTCAGTTGCGTTTCGTACTACAGGTACTTAGTCAGGGGATGTGCGACACACCCCCTGACGAAGTACTTGTAGTACGAAACGCGTTGGTCGTGGATGACTTGACGTGGACGCTGTGACGTCATCCTCCGGGAACAGAGCCGGTGTAGAGACGAGCCGTGGATCCGAACATCGGAGTGGCAAAGTCACGGTACAAATACCGTTGTCGATGAATTTTAACTTCAATGTATGTGAACATTTGTTACAAGTAAAGGTGTTACTTTTTATACATTCATGAGTGCGCTCTCCATTCTTTAAAAGTAAATATATATATTTATCTTTACATATATATATATCTATATATATATCTATATATCTCCTTCCTCTCACACACCTCACACCTTGTCCCTCCCCAATGACTCCATGCTGCATTCCCAGCTCCCTCACCCAATCCCAAAGCCCTGTATTCCCTCACCTATCCACTCTTACCCTGGGGAGATACTCATCTGTGCTGCACTCCCCAGTATCCAGTCCTGAACAACGCACAGCAGGTATTGTAGCATGCACCCCCCCCCCCCCCCCTTCCCAGAAGAGGCCGGCACAGGGCTAGGGAATCCTGGCCAGCGGAGCTCTCATCATGTCCCACAACTGCCTGAGAGCCTTCTGTCACTCTGATTCTGCACCTGCACGTCTACAGCTCACTGCCCTATTTGGACAAGATGGCTCACATTCCTGCCAGCCACTAAGTGTCATATCTTTGGGACCCGGTACAGTTGTCCCCTTTGACCCTCCCTGTGGCCGGCCCTGCTCTTGCTGCTTCCAGACCGCTGCATTCTTACTTTCCATTGGTCAAAGTCTTACTGTATCTCATTATCTGTCAGCTGTCTCACCTGCTACATTGTTTTCTTCTTTACCTCAGTAACTGATGCAAAACGGGTTCCTTCGAGTACAGATTTGACTTTAGAGAAAAGAAAGAAGTCGCGCAGTGCTATGTCTGGTGAGTATGGAGGGTGTTCTAGCACTGCAATCTGTTTCTCAGACAAAAACTGCGTCACAGAGAGCTGTGTGGGCTGATGCGTTGTCCTGATGGAGGATGAAACCATTTTTCCACAACTCTGGCCTCTTTCTTCTGATTCTTTCCTGCAAAGTTTCTAGAACATTTCTGTAGTAATGTTGATTCCCGGTTGTGCCTTCTGGTGCCCAGTCTGCTAAAATAACACCCGTGATATCAAAGAAAACAATTAACACGGCGTTGAATTTTGATTTGTTTTGAAATGCTTACTTCATTCTTGATGATGATCGTGGTTTTGAGTGCGTGGACTGGCGTTTTGTCTCAGGATCGTACTGGAAGATCCAAGTTTCATCACAGGTACTTTATCTAAAACATTTAGATTTGCTTGAATTTGTTCCAAAATGTGAACATTTGCTTTCGCTTTTCTTTCTGCTCGGCAGTGAGAAGCCCTGAAACCATCTTATTAAAAACTTTTGTCATGGTAAGTTCCTAATGCAAAACTTGCCTATCGCTTTCTTTGTCAATGTTTACCATTTCTTCTATCATTTAGATGCTGAGTCTGCCGCCAGTTCCAACAATTTTCTCAGTTTTGGCCACATTGTAATTTGTTTTTGATGTGCAACACTTTCCAGGACGTTCATCATCTTCAACATCCTCACGACAGTCACAAAATTTTTCTCCGGAAGGGTCCACAGGTTTTCCACAGGATAACATTGGGATATGATGAAGCGACAGCGGATTTGCACCATTCGGTCAAAGCTTTTCAGCCTCCCAGCATGCAATGGGCCCGTCCATATATCCCCGCCTCCTGGCTCAGGCAAATCAGTTTTTTGTTTGGTGCGGCAGGAGCTGGACCATGGTCAAAGGGCTACTGTTTTTTTTTAGCAGCCATAAGCTTTCTTATTTTATTTTTATAGTCTTACTATTTTTTCTGAGCAATCTTTCTAAACAGCGTCTTATACGTACCTTAGAAAGAGTCGCTCCAACAACTCCCCGCCGGGTCGCGACAACGCTTACCCATGAGTACAGTGCTGTTTCGGCGGGCGTGTCGGATATACTAGCAGGTCCAGCAGATGTTACCAGGCTGTGGCCAGAGCACAGGGAGAAGGTAAGGCATCGGTTCCGCTTAGAAGAGGAATACGGACACAGCCGCACTGTTTTGGGAGGAGACCACCAAACAGTCGCTGGCACGGCTGCCACCTTGGGTGCACCAGCGCTAGGCCTTAGGGATCATAGGCTCCAGGAATTGTATGAGGCCGCGATCCCTAGGGTTGATGTCAGCAGTGAGGAGTCAGGCTCTCTCCTGGTTGCCCCTCCCCCTCGTTCATGACCAGTTTCCTCTGAGTCTCCCGCCATGAACTGTGTTTCCTACTTCCGTCTGAGACGCTGTGTACTCAGGGGACCCAGTCGCATCATAGGCGGCAGTGTAACTGGTGCGTCAGTGTTCACTTGAGCATCTGTGTTCACTATAAGTTCACGGAGCGATTGTGTACACTAGTAGCGTCTGGATCCACTCAGTGGTCGCAAACGTATTGATCGGTCTTGGAAGCGGGGTGAGTCTACCTGTATCCCACTCTCCTGAGCGGGTAATACAGCACTAAGGGCAACATTTACTAAGCAGTGATAAGAGCGGAGAAGTGAGCCAGTGGAGAAGTTGCCCATGGTAACCAATCAGCACTGAAGTAACATCTATAATTTGCATAATATAAAATTATACAGAGCTGCTGATTGGTTGATGGGGCAACTTCTCCACTGGCTCACTTTTCCGCTCTTATCACTGCTTAGTAAATGACCCCCTCAGTCTCTATCTACCTTTGAGTACGAATAGTAAGATAAAGTGTATTGCTGTGATTTTCTTTTGCTGTGCAACTGAATACGTTTAAAACTCCTATATAAGGTAATGCAGTAATGTTCTCCTTCATACCTGAAATGTATTTGTAGTTGATTATGTGCTCATATTGCTTATTATACTAATGTATAACCTCTGACTGACTGCTAGTATAATTTACTTTGAAAAATAACTGTCAGTTTTTTTTGTGTATCCGATCCTCAATGCTGGTGCTAAGCAGGGTAGGGTCGGATTGTATGTCACTTTAACAAAATTTAAAGGGATTACAGTCACAAATTGTGTAATAGCACTGTAAGGCGTGTGATTTATTTATCATGTCTAAATGCGGTAAGGGTGAGGGGAATACACTTTCCACAGCAGCACCAACACTCATTTCATGTTTTGCAGAGCTAGGTTAACCTATCAGGCTGGTTCAGGGGGATTATGTGGAAAATGTTTTAGTTGTCTCCAAAGCCTCTTAAGTAACTGAGGCAGGCACAGGTTCTAGTTGAACCTTTAGGAGCTATTTTGCACAGACATTATCCATTGTAGCTGAGCAGATAATGCCAGCTCCTATACCAGCAATGATAGGTTATCCTATTAACCGTTACATGAAGCTTCATTCTCAGGTTATCCACCTAGGGAATGGCAGCCTCTTAACATATGCAGGTTTAAAGGCCGGTGGTAAGTATATCACATAGACATGATACAACATCTTAAAAGTCTACACTTGTTTAGCTGAGGACTCATTGCACTTTGGAAGGTCTCAGCTCAGTGGACATACCTGAGCTAATAAGTGCTATGTAAGCCATTTTATCCTCAGAAGCAGCAGAGCCTGCGTTAGATACTAAGGCAGCTGTGTTTAAACGTCCCAAAACAGCTGATGGAAATTATGTTGGGTTACGCTGAGTTGGAAGTTAGAATTCCAGGAAATGGAATTCCAATTATCCTCATCCAGCTGGGGACTGTTTAAAAAAGAAGGATGGCTCCCTAAGTAGATTCGCAGACCTTAGATTGCTGTGAAAATCTACATTATTTTTGTTTTCAACATAAATTATGTCATGGACAAGAGACTCGATGGGGTTCTAAAGACCATTTTGTTCTTTTTGTCTGAGACAATCATTAGACCAGCCTGGGCTTCAGCTCAGATAGTGTAAGGCCTAGGCTGATGCATTGAAGAGGGATTTTTCAGTGGCATCTAGAAAGCAAAAATTCTATATGGCACATCAAACAGGCAGCAATAAGCAGACCTGGATATGGGACAATGCCTCTCAAACAGCAGCTGCAGCAGTAGCTTGCAGAGCAGGTTGGTTATGTACATGGTAAGCGGACTTAGAATCCTGGTAGGTTCTGGAGACTTACCCTTGTCACTGGAAATATTATTTTGGTAAAGAATTAACAGTATTTGAAACCAGACTCCAAGAAAGTGTAGTTTCTTTTCACACAAAAAGTCAAGCCTAGTTCCAGCTTTCCAGTCCTTTCGGAATCAATGAAAAGCAATAGGAAAGGAAAATAGGCAAGCAGTCCAATCCAACAAGTCTGGTAGGACTAAAAGGTATTGGGCTAATGGAGGACTGAGGTTTAAACCTGAAGCTAAGCTATCAGCCTGATGGTGAGGGTCTCCACCTGGGAGTTTGCTACAGGTCTGGGTGAAAAAAAAAGCGGTATCTCACGGTATGATCTACAGCGACACCACACTGGACATGACAAATCTTATCTGATCTTGGAAGCTAAGCAGTGTTGGTCCTGGTTAGTACTTGGATGATAAAACTCTTGGTAAGACCAAGTGTTGTACTGTAAATGTTTTCAAGAAACAACCTCAATAAAAATTGTACCAGCCTGTTTTCAGTGGAAATGAAGAATAGGGCTTGGCAAGAGCAGCTCAGGTGCTTCAGTCAGGAGAGATAATTCAATTCCTCCTGCACCTTAAGGACAAGGTTTGATTCCAACCTCTTCTAGTCCAGAAGCCAAATGGGTCATTTTGGCCCATACTCAATCTCAAAGTTCTGAACAAGTACTTTCGGATGCCTCGGGTTTCTGATGGGAACTTTACGTTCCATTATTTCTGCCATAGAGCAGGAAAATTGACAGCATTCCAGAATATTCAGGATGCCTATCAACTTGTTCCTGTAGCACTGGTCCTTCAGCTCTATGTAAGTTGCTATTCTTTAGCCTCTATTTCAGGCTCTGCCATGGGGCTGACCACAGCTCCCAGAGTATTCACCACAATTATGATAGTGATGACATCTTATCTCTGTTAGTAGGAGATAAGTATTTTAATTTTGTCATCTGCAACCTACAATAAAGTGTCTGCAAAAGCATCGTCTCTGGTTCCGTCACAGCAGATTACTCACTTGGGGGCTGTATTGGATTTGAGCCGTCAAAGAGAAATTTTACCTCTGAACAAGATATCCAAAGTTCAGTCAAGGATTCAGAAACTGCTACAGAGTCAAAAGGGAATTCATTCACGCAGCAATGTGTGTGATGGGATTCATGGTGTCTGTATTCAACATGGTGGAGTATGCTCAGTTCTACTCGAGGTCTCTGCAGCATCTGATCTTTTCCAAATGGAATGAGTTTCATCAGATGATAAAAATGCAGACCTTGGTCCTTATGGTGAAAGTAAAGAGGTGAGGTCGTTAGCCTAGTGGCTACAGACATCCCATCTGGACAAAGCGAGATCCTTTGGATTTCAGAATGACAAACTCTGACAACAGATACCAGTCTCCAGGGCTGGGGAGCAGTGTCAGGAAGGTTTTGTTTCCAGGGGCAATGGACAAAGGAAGAAAGTTGCTTGCCAATAAATATATTGGAACTTTGGGCCATATACATAGCACTGATTCAGGGGCAGGTCTCCAGAGCCGCATGGATCTATCTCTGGCCACCCCCCACTTGTTACTCAGAGTATGGCAGACCTCCCGGGTGTAGAGCCCATTTGCTTGCTGAATGGCAGTCGTCGACTAAGAACCAGTCTGCCCACTTTCAGTATGTGATTACACTCCTTTATTGCTTTTCTGCTGCGAGTCAGGGAGGAACTCGCAGCAGAAAAGCAATAAAGGAGGTTAATCACATACTAAAGTGGGCAGAACTTTCTTAGTCGACACTCCATTCAGGCAAGCAAATGGGCTCTACACCCGGAGGTCTTCCATACTCTAGTAGACAAGTGGGGGTTGCCAGAGATAGATCTCATGGCGTCCTGTCTGAACTCACGGCGGTCCGTCTGAGAAACAAAGTTCTCGCGTATGAATTCCAGAGCGATCTTTATGGATGCCCTGTCAGTGAGATGGGACTTTCATCTGGCCTATGTGTTTCCTCCAATCACCCTATTATCCAGGGTGGTGAGAAAGATAAAGCAAGGAAGGGGTGCCGTGATTCTAATAGCTTCAGCTTGACCCAGAAGGCATTGGTACACAGATCTGCAGAGAATGTCAATGGATGCTCCACTCCTACGTCCAGATCTACTGATGCAGTGTCCTTGTTATCACAAACATCTGGATCGACTGTCTTTGACGGCGTGGCTCTTGAAACCTCTATCCTGAAGTCAAGAGGATTCTCACAACAGATAATTCAGACAATGCTCAGAGCAAGAAAACTTTCCTCAGCTCGCATTTATCACTGAATATGGGAAACCTATATCCATTGGTGCAGTAAACGGAAAATGGACCCTGGGTCTTTTAGAGTTTGCAGGATCTTAGCATTCCTTCAGGCAGGAATGGATAAAGGTTTAAAGGTGGCTTCCTTGAGAGTGCAAGTATCGACATTGACTGTATGGTTCCTAAAGAAAATTGCCAACTTACAGGATGTGCGTACTTTTTTCCAGGGAATGCTGTGAATTCAACCTCTTTTTGTTCCTACTTCAGTGCTTTGGGACTTAAATTTAGTCCTAAAAGTCCCTCAAGTTGCCCCATTTGAACCACTTAATAAAGTGGATCTTAAATGGTTGACAGCTAAAGTTCTCTTTCTATTGGCCGTGGCATCAGCTAGAAGAGTGTCAGATTTAGGGGCATGATCATGTCGTTCCCCATTTCTGATTTTTTTTATCCAGATAAAGCAGTTCTTAGAAGTAGATCTGGGTATCTTCCTAAGGTGGTGTCTAAATTCCACCTTAATGAAAAAAATTGTAGTCCCGGCTTTCCAGGTACTGGGCCTTTTCTGCGGGAGATGCATTGCTGGACATGATCCGTACTTTAAGGATCTATGTGGATCGTACCAGTGCCATCAGAAAGACAGATTCTCTATCTTTATTCTCTACGGATTTCACAAGAGAGGATGGACTGCTGATAAGCAGACACTGGCAAGATGGCTTCGAAGGACGATTTCAAAAACATATTCTCAAGCTGATCTCCCTGTTCCGGCTAATGTCTCTGCTCACTCTACTCGTAAGGTAGGTCCATCATGGGCAGCACAACGTGGTGCTTCAGCAGAACAGATATGTAACGCAGCCACACATACATAAGACATTAAGCCATGGATACCTTTGCCTCTCATGACGCTGAATTCGGGCGAAGGATTCTCCTGTCCAATCAGGAGCGTCCCTACCACTATATTGCTTTAGGAAATACCAATGTCTATCCTGTGGACCCTGCCGGAGAAATATACGTTATGGTAAGAACTTACCGTGGATAACAGTATTTCTCTTAAGTCCATAGTATCCACAGGGTTCCTACCCTGACGCACCTGATTTGAGGATCCATTTACTCACTAATCTCTTCCTTCTTGTACGGAAGGTTGTACATGTGTGTTCTTCTCGCCTGATTAGGGTTATCTATGATGCTTCAGTGAACATCACCCCAACAATCCCTGATACAGACAGGCAGCTACTGAGCGAAGACACATGCAGCAACACAGAATGAGAACCAACAGGTGAGTCTGACAAATGTATTGATTTTGATGAGGTAGTACCAATTTTGACAGGATGTTTCACTAAGGGGGAGATGTATCAAGGGAGTGATAAAGTGGAGAAACTGGCAAATGAAACCCATCGGCCTCTATCTGTCACGTATCTAGCAAAGTCTATGAAATGACAGAAGCTGAGCGGCTTCTCCAATTTCTCTCCAAGGTTTGATACATCTCCCTGTAATTGAGGATTTTGTCCCAACTGCAAGAACAGTCACAAGGTATATAGGAGGTATATGGACTTGGAGGTCAGCCTAGTACTGTCTAAAATGACAGCCCTGCCTCTGGCATTCTGGTCCTATCTGCTCTGGTGACATGGAATGGGAACCCCCATGAGAAATCATGTGTCTACAAGAACAAATGGGGCCTGATATTTGGGATCAGATAATGCAGAATTTGGTCTCCTCTACCACCTCAATCAGACATAGAGAAAATGCATTTAAAATTTTAGTTCGCTGGTACTTAGTCCCGACCCGATTAGATTGTGCATTTCCCACCACCTCAGACCTCTATTGGAGGGGATGTGGACTGAAGGGCACCCTGCTCCATATATTTTGGGACTGTCCTAAACTAGTCTTGCTTTGGAAGACCGTTCGGAGATTAATATTACGAGTTACTGAGGTTGATATACTCTTCTCTTCCTCTTCCCCCGAAACATCCTTGGGATAGCTAAACCTACTCTGAAACTCGTGTGGCATAACCTTAATGCAATGAAATGTAAAATTGCTCGCCACTGGAAATCCCACACTGTTCCATCCATGGCAGCCATTACCGCTTCTATATGGGACATGCATCATATGGAATTCTTGTCCAGTGTAGTCGAATGTAAAACATCACCCATCACAGAATCATGGGCCCCCTGGTTGGCTTTTCATTGAGCCCCTCCCCCTCTGACATATGGCTTGTAAGATGGTTTGATATTTTGCGGATCGCATACCTCTTATCTATACCTCTCTCATCACTTGTACCCTGAGATATCTAACCTGACAACGTTAGTAATTCTATATTTGGGCAATGATGGTTTATTGTCTTTACCACTTGACTGTATACTTATTATTATGCTGTATGAAGCTCCACTCCCCTCTGTTCCCCTTGTACCCTTTTTTCTTTCTGTCTAACCCTCCCCCCCTCCAACTGTTTACTTATTGTGTTCAGCTAAAATTCCTCAATAAACAGTATTTAAAAAAATAAATAAAAAATCCTGTGTCTGCCTCTACATTATGGACCTACCCCACAGGCAAGTCACAACACAGATCTCATGGAGATCAGCATTCTACACCGGATCAGGTATACGCACATGAATGGAGATCTCCAGTGCATATGGATTGCTGAATCTGCTGACAGAGCACACTAACTAGGGGTGTTTATAGAGAGGAGGGGACCCGTGTGCAGCCTCCATCATGGGCCCCCTCCTCTCCGGCAGCAATAGCCAAATGGGGGGCACCTCCAGTGCGCATGCACACATCACTCGTAAATGGCCGCGTCTGACATTTTCCGAGTGATTTGTGCCCACACAGCAGTGCCGCCATTGCGGGACACCAGAGGGGTAAGTATAATATATTGGTGTGGTTTGGGCCCTCCTGGACCCAGGGGCACATGTGCACTGTACACACTGCACCCATTACAGAAATGCCTATAACACTGTCCATGAAATGGGTATGTCTGGGTGGTAACTGACCATTTGAGTGCACGGAACGCTTCTGTCTTGCTTAAGAGTCATGGGACTATCATTGGGGTTAATGCCGGTTACCACAACATGCTGTATCTATTGCACCGAGCATGCAGTGGGTATAAGTCTAAATACTTATGATGATGAGGGCAGGATAGACTTCTACATGCAGATTTTTAGTATCTACAGTACAAGTAGATTCTAGCTTTAGGATAATTGAGTGATTAGTTGCTGTGGCCGCACAGAAAAGCATCTGTTGATACATCTGACTCTGAATGAGAAGTAGGCCTGGTGACACAGGGGTCAAAGGGAACTCCAGTATCAGGCCCTGACATTGTGAGGGGCCCCAAGGTTATAGGCAGTATGAGTATGTAACATGGCAGTCCCCTTTGGCAGTGCGGCAGCTGCAGTGGCTAGCATGTATAGATTAGATCACTCCAACAATGCCCACTTCCAGTAACCCCCCCCCCCCCCCCACCGGCTGCTACCAGGTCCCATGTCCAAAATTCCCATCGAGTGTGGGAATGACATCATGATGCTTGATGTTGCGCTCGTGAACATATGCTCTCTATCTCCTGAGGTATGCGGCTGATAGGTCCAGGGGTCAGGGCTTGTGACAGTGTGTACAAAGAGTACACATATCCCAAACCCTAAGGTTCAGAGGGGCATCTAAGTTTAAATCACATGCAGACTGCACCAGCCATCCGGTGCCAATGCACAAACAATAAAGCCTGCCACGGTAAACCCCCACCCCCTCAGTGACCCCTTCCATGGCAACCCCATCACTTGGTGCATACGTTATAGTAATGAATGATGCTGCTGGCTATGCTGTGCCCTCACTGGCTCTTCTGTGCTACTCCCAGGCTCCCTGCTGCAGTGGCCATCGCAGAGCCGTAGGCGCCAACCTGGCGGGCTGCAAGCTTAGTGAAGAAACTGCAGCAGCACTGTCTGTCTCCTCCACTGACTGCAGACACCCTCCCTATCCCCCCGTGGCAGTCACAGCAGCACATGAAGTACTGGAAATGACCACTGTCTGGTAAGTGTACATTTACTTTATTTCATTTACATTGTAATGTAAGTTCAGGGGAGAAGGAGATACCCAAGAGACATAAGCATACCTCCCAACTTTCTGTTCTTGTGGAGCCGCGCGCGCTCCCGAGAAATGGGGCGTGGCCTATGGAAAAGTGGCCTGGCTTCGCGGAGGACCCGCGATTGTGAGCCACGCCCCCGTTTTCATCACTGAGGGGGCATGCCCAGCGCTCTGTGAGCAGCTGGCATGCTCCCTCTGACTCCAGTGAATAGACGCTGTGCTAAGCAGAGCAGCGATTGACAGAGCCACCCAACTTATCCCCCCCCCCCCACTGCGGGACACTGTGGCCCGCGGGTGGGACAGCGGGACAGTCCCCCAAAAACGGCACTGTCCTGTGAAAATCGGGACAGTTGGGAGGTATGCATAAGTGTACCGGACACTGAGATTTATATTGCTTGCTGTTAAAAAAAAAACAAGATTGTGGAGGTCATTCCGAGTTGTTCGCTCGCAAGGCGATTTTAGCAGAGTTGCTCCCGCTAAGCCGCCGCCTACTGGGAGTGAATCTTAGCATCTTAAATTGCGAACGATGTATTCGCAATATTGCGATTACAAACTTCTTAGCAGTTTCAGAGTAGCTCCAGACTTACTCGGCATCTGCGATCAGTTCAGTGCTTGTCGTTCCTGGTTTGACGTCACAAACACACCCAGCGTTCGCCCAGACACTCCCCCGTTTCTCCGGCCACTCCCGCGTTTTTTCCGGAAACGGTAGCGTTTTTTCCCACACGCCCATAAAACGGCCTGTTTCCGCCAAGAAACACCCATTTCCTGTCAATCACACTACGATCGCCTGAGCGATGAAAAAGCCGTGAGTAAAAATCCTAACTTCATAGCAAATTTACTTGGCGCAGTCGCAGTGTGGACATTGCGCATGCGCACTAAGCGGAAAAACGCTGTGATGCGAAGAAATTTACCGAGCGAACGACTCGGAATGACCTCCTGTGAGTAGTAGTCAGATTAATAACAATTTCTCTAAGAAAGAGGAAGGAGGTTTTTGTACAGCTCTGTATCACTGTGTGCGAGGGTACTCAATATACTGCTCACAGTAATACTCTGCCTCATCTTCTGCTGTCACTTCACTAATTGATAGTGTGTATGTAATTCCAGATCTAGATCCACTGAACCTGTCTGGGACTCCTGTATATCGATACCTTGCAGTATAAATAAGAAGCTTTGGAGTTTGTCCTGATTTCTGTTGGTACCAGGCTAAGTAGTCACCTGTAGCAGCACTGGCTGTACATGAGATGGTGACTGATCCTCCTGGAGACACAGAGATATAACCTGGGGTCTGAGTCATCACAATCTCCCCACAGGATCCTGAGGATTAGAGGAGACACAGTCATTACTGATACATGTCTGTATATAGTCATATACATCCTGCTCTGATTATTTATGTTACATGTATAGATTCCCCTACACAGTACCATGTAATGCCCCCAATCTCTCACCCTGAATATAAATGAGTATCACAGCCAGCAGGTAACTGTGAGACACCATCTTGCTGTATCTGGGATGTCAGACAGACACTATAAGACGTCTCCTGTACAATGAGATATATATAGAGAGTGACAGGTGAGATGTGACAGGAAATCCCCCAGAGACTGTGTATGGAAATAAGATGGAAATTCTGTGGTGTCAGTGTGACAGTGACTAGTGTGTACTAGAGATGGGATGTCAGTGTGATGTCCCCTGTGGTGTCAGTGTGACAGTGACTGGTGTGTGCTAGAGACAGGCTGTCAGTGTGATGTCCTCTGTGGTGTCAGTGTGACAGTGACTGGTGTGTGCTAGAGACAGGATGTCAGTGTGATGTCCTCTGTGGTGTCAGTGTGACAGTGACTGGTGTGTGCTAGAGGCAGGATGTCAGTGTGATGTCCTCTGTGGTGTCAGTGTGACAGTGACTGGTGTGTGCTAGAGACAGGATGTCAGTGTGATGTCCTCTGTGGTGTCAGTGTGACAGTGACTGGTGTGTACTAGAGACAGGGTGTCAGTGTGATGTCCTCTGTGGTGTCAGTGTGACAGTGACTGGTGTGTGCTAGAGACAGGATGTCAGTGTGATGTCCTCTGTGGTGTCAGTATGACAGTGACTGGTGTGTGCTAGAGACAGGATGTCAGTGTGATGTCCTCTGTGGTGTCAGTGTGGCAGTCACTGGTGTGTACTAGAGACAGAATGTCAGTGTGATGTCCTCTGTGGTGTCAGTGTGACAGTGACTGGTGTGTACTAGAGACAGGATGTCAGTGTGATGTCCTCTGTGGTGTCAGTATGACAGTGACTGGTGTGTGCTAGAGACAGGATGTCAGTGTGATGTCCTCTGTGGTGTCAGTGTGGCAGTCACTGGTGTGTACTAGAGACAGGATGTCAGTGTGATGTCCTCTGTGGTGTCAGTGTGACAGTGACTGGTGTGTACTAGAGACAGGATGTCAGTGTGATGTACTCTGTGGTGTCAGTATGACAGTGACTGGTGTGTGCTAGAGACTGGGTGTCAGAGTGATGTCCTCTGTGGTGTCAGTGTGACAGTGACTGGTGTGTGCTAGAGACAGGATGTCAGTGTGATGTCCTCTGTGGTGTCAGTGTGACAGTGACTGGTGTGTGCTAGAGACAGGATGTCAGTGTGATGTCCTCTGTGGTGTCAGTGTGACAGTGAGTGGTGTGTGCTAGAGACAGGATGTCAGTGTGATGTCCTCTGTGGTGTCAGTGTGACAGTGACTGGTGTGTGCTAGAGACAGGATGTCAGTGTGATGTCCTCTGTGGTGTCAGTGTGACAGTGACTGGTGTGTGCTAGAGACAGGATGTCAGTGTGATGTCCTCTGTGGTGTCAGTGTGACAGTGACCGGTGTGTGCTAGAGACAGGATGTCAGTGTGATGTCCTCTGTGGTGTCAGTGTGACAGTGACCGGTGTGTACTAGAGACAGGATGTCAGTGTGATGTCCTCTGTGGTGTCAGTGTGACAGTGACCGGTGTGTGCTAGAGACAGGATGTCAGTGTGATGTCCTCTGTGGTGTCAGTGTGACAGTGACTGGTGTGTGCTAGAGACAGGATGTCAGTGTGATGTCCTCTTTGGTGTCAGTGTGACAGTGACTGGTGTGTGCTAGAGACAGGATGTCAGTGTGATATCCTCTGTGGTGTCAGTGTGACAGTGATTGGTGTGTGCTAGAGACAGGATGTCAGTGTGATGTCCTCAGTGCATACTTACCTACTTTTGAAAACTAGTTTCAGGGAGATTCCAGGATGCAGCAGAATATGCCGCACAATGTGCAACGCGCTGTTGAAGGGGGTGTCATGCTCCACCCAAAGGGCATGTCTAGGACTACCTGTAGGTGTATGTTCAGGGGAGTGTCCTGCAATGGCAGGTGAAAACTAGTACTAAAAGCAGCAAAAATAAAAATAAGAGTAATGATATAGGTACACCATACTTACCTACTCTCCCGGAAGCTGCGGGAGGCTCCCGTTTTTTTTGGGTAGCCCCCGTGCCCCCGGAAGAGTGGGCAGGTCTCCCGCATCCTGCTCGCACCCTAGTGATGCGAGCAGGATGAGAGATAACCTCCCGCATTCGCGGGTCCGTCGGGTGGAGAAGGGGTTAAAATGACGCAAATTGCGTCATTTTAGCCCTGCCCCTCTCCCGCGGACCCGCGAATCGCGGCATTTCCCGATGCGGGGGCGGGGCTTAGTGATGTCACAGTCCGCCCCCGCCCTCGAAGACGCCTGCTGCATCTCCTCTCCGGGCTTCTCCCGGAGAGGAGAATTAAAAAGTAGGTAAGTATGAGGTACATTAATAACAGAGGTGCACTAAATTAAGATACAGTGTACATTTGTGAGAAGAAATGGACAGTATATTACACATTGCACCCAGTACACACAGCGCCATAATACATTATCTTATACACAGCCCCCCTCTGCATATGCCATTACATTATACACAGAGTCAAAGCTGTAACTAGACATTTTGGCATACTGTGCCAGAAAACAATTGGTTACCCCACCCACCCATATTCAGATTAGGGACAGTACGTGCCGGAGGCGCACGTCAAAATAAAGTGTTGTGACTTCATGCGAATGGCGTGGCCTTAGAATCAGGGCAGTAAAGAGCCTGGCTGGTCCCAGGTACTTCCAGGGGGTGTGGCCTAATCACAGGAGCCATGATCAGGCACCCTGAGAAAAAAATACTCAAAAAATTGTATTTCAAGTGTCTTCATGGCCACACTGCAGCCCAGCACATGGCAGCATGTGCTGGGCTGAGCAGAAGAGCTGCAGCTGCTGCTGCCAGGCAAGGGGGAGAGGGCCTGGGACAACACTGGGACCTCACTGCACCCCTGCATCAGACTTGGGCCCAGGTAATTTGTACCCTCTTTCCCCCCTCTCTCGGCACCACTGCACAAAATTCACATATTACCCAGCGCAATTTGTGTACATTACATACCCTCCAACTGTACCTTTTTGGCAGTACATTTTTATGGCTCTCCAAACTTCTACTGAGAGTATAGGAAAAGGGATGTGGCCACGCCCCTTTACCCTTTGCCATGCCACCTTTTCTAATTTGTACCAATTTTTATGTGTAAAATCTTGGAGGGTATGACATTAGTCACATAATACTGCACAGCAATACCCCAAAAACATGTTTTGCCACAGTTGAGCCCCTTGTACACATTTTGCCAGCCAGACAGAGCCCCTTACACCCAGGAGAGAGAAAGTTGTGTGTATAGACAGCAGTGCTTCAGCATGACCCGCAGCTCCATGCCTCACCCTCCTCTGCGAGCAGCTCTGGGGCCCACCGTTCAATGACTCCAGCTGCACCGCGCATCACACAAGGGTTGATACTCAGAGTGCCAAGCACTGCCTGCTGCAATAATCACATCAGGCAGCACTGCAACTGTCAACAGCAATGCAGACAGAGGCGGCCAATAAGTGTAAGAGTAGATGGTGCGCTAGCATGAAATGTGCGCGCTGTGCAAGGCACCGTCTGCCTTATCCTAGTTATGGCCTGGACACAGCACCACATTACATTACAATATACATAGCCCCACTCCCCCATATTGCACCCAGTACACACAGTACCACATTACATTACATTATACATATCCCCACTCCCCCATATTGCACCCAGTACCAAATTACATTATACATAGCCCCAGTCCCCCATATTACAGCCACTACATTACATTATATATAGCTTACACAGCCCCCCATTTTACCCCAGTACCACACACATTATTACACCGAGTACCACATTACATTTCACAGAGCCCTCCTCCTTATATTACACAAAGTACCATATAACATTTAATTATGCACGTTACACAGCCCAACCCCCCCCATCTAATCACGTTATACAAATCCCCCCTTCCCCATAAAATCCCCAGTACATACAGCACCCATATGGCTATTGCTGCTACTTCCTGTAAAGAGCAGGAGCTGGCCCTGGGACAGCGTGGTGGGGTTTAGGCAGCACTGGGCAGGCACATGAGGAGCAGAAAGATGTAAGGTGGGTTGTTTATTACACGCAGCCCTGTGAGTGTGGAAGGCAGGGCAGCACCGGTGAAGCAGAGCACTGGCTGTCAGTAGACCAGCTGCTCTGCTAATTATTCTTCTGTTTCCGCTCAGACTGCCCGACTCTGTGTGCACAGCAGGATGGCCACCACTACCCATGCGGTGGCCGACTGTGACCTCATCAATGCAGGCCCCGCCCCACGCATTTCTGGATTCGCGCATGCGCAGTCCAGATTTACTGGGATCTACTTTATAAACCGGGAGAGCAGGCAAGGTTTGCTGGGCAGCGGGAGGCTCCTTTAAAAATTGGGAGCCTCCTGCTGAATGCAGGAGGGTAGGCAAGCCTGCCTCAGTGGTGTCAGTGCGACAGTGACTGGTGTGTGTGTGTGGTACTCTCGAGTTAATCCCTTGTGGTAAAATTCTTACCAGAATCCCGTTATTCGACGATACTCTTATTCTGTTCACGGAGAGGTCTGTGTTGGCATAGTGCGATGGATCGATACCATAGGTGTGCAGCGGGAAGTCTTATAGATAAAGTATCACCTCAGGAGTTACCTTGTATACAGACAGAACGAGACTTGAGATGTATATCTTCTTTATATAGTACTGAATAGCAGGATCAATATAACAACAGGATTCAGTATCAGCTTCTCAAGTTAAACATGTCAGTAACATCAGCTCATCTCCTTTCCTCAGAGACTTTTCTAGAACACACATGTGAGGAGATAAAACAAACAAGTACATACATATGCAGCAGACAAACACTACACCTCTGTAAGTATACAGCGCCATCTGCTGCCCCTGTACGGTAACTACATGCATATAAACAAACCCATAGTCTGTTGTACATATTTCAACACCCCTTCTCAACAGACTGGGTTTCTTCAGTTAGACCCATCTTTGACGTAAGTCTCCAATGTCTCTCTCTGGTAAGAGGCTTAGTCATGATATCAGCTGTCATATCTTCTGTTGGGCAATAGTTCAACTCTATAAGACCTTGTTCCTGTAGATCCCTCAGGAAGTGATGCTTGACATCAATGTGCTTGGTTCTTGGGTTCACTCTTTCTGTTTGCGCTAATGCAAGGCATCCATGATTATCCTCATATATCTTGATAGGTTCTTCTTGAGGCATTCCTAGGTCTGATAGTAGTTGCATTAACCATACCACTTCTTGACTGGCGTGAGCTGCTGCGATATATTCAGCTTCTGTAGAAGATAGTGCTACGGTGGACTGCTTCTTGCTTGTCCAGCTGATTAATCCTTCTCCGATAGAGAATAGATATCCACTTGTGGATTTTCTGTCACTTGTGTCTCCAGCCCAATCTGCGTCAACCTATCCTGTTAACTTGTGACTTGTGTTTGCTGAGAGCTTAAGCTTCTTGTTAATCATTCCCTTTAAGTAACGAATTACCCTCTTAACTGTATTCCAATCCATCTTTGTTGGTTTAGAGACTTTTCTGCTTAAAATCCCGACTGCTGTGGAGATATCTGGTCTGGTGACGGTTGCAATGTATAGCAATTTTCCTATGGCTTTTCTGTATAGATGATTATCCTCTAACAGGTTGCTCTGATCATTTGGTTCCTTTTCATAACTTGTCTCCATAGGAGTGCTTGCTGTCTTTGCATCTTGTATACCGAATTCCTCAATGGTTTCCTGAATTTTGTATTTCTGACTTAGTGTGAATGTTCCATCACCTTCTCTTGAGATTTGCATTCCCAAGTAATGCGTTATGTGGCCGAGGTCTTTTGTTTCAAACTGACGGTTTAGTTCTTGTAACAATTCAACTTCGTCCCCTTCTTGTTCAAAACAAACTAGCAAATCGTCCACGTAAATCAATACATAGAACCATCTTTCCTCTATCAACTTTGTATAGAGACATGGGTCTGCTTTGCTTCTGATGAATCCCTTTTCTATCAGAACTCCATTTATCTTTGTATTCCATGCTCTTGCTGCTTGTTTAAGACCATATATACTCTTGTTAAGTTTACATACATGATCTGGGTTCTGAGAATTCACGAAGCCTGGTGGTTGTTCCATGTATATATCTTCCTTTAGTTCACCATGTAGGAAAGCCGTCTTTACATCGAAATGTTTCACTTGCATACCCTTTATGGCTGCTGTTAGGAGTAAGGTTCTAATGGTAGTGTGCTTCACAACTGGAGCAAACGTTTCATCATATTCTTCTCCAAATTTCTGTGAATATCCTTTAGCAATGAGTCTTGCCTTGTATCTTTCTATTTTTCCTTCAGAATCATACTTGACCTTAAAAGTCCATTTACATCCTATGGCCTTTTTGTCTATTGGTAGTCTGGTCAATGTCCATGTCTGATTGTCTTCCATTGATTCCATTTCTTCTTTTGCGGCTCCTAGCCATTTCTGTGCTTCTCTTTCAGAAAAATTAGCAATTTCTTCCCATGATGCAGGTTCTTGTATGTTAATGGCTTTTGCTTTGTAAGATAAACGTGTAGGTGCTTTTCCCTTATTTTCTCTTGAAGAGCGTCTCACCCCCTCGGATGTACTCCCATGAGTGTCGCTGGTATTTGTCTTGTGTTGTACTTCAACTTCTTGAGTGATCTCTACTTCATCTGTTTCTTTGGATTCAGTGCTTTCTTCTTCAGTAGAGTCTACTGGAGTTATGACATTATCTCGTGTTTCTTCTATGAATGTCACACTGTTGCTTATAACTACTTTTCCAGTTCTTGGATTTAAGATTCTGTAGCCTTTTGAATGTTCACTATAGCCGACTAGAACTCCCTCTTCTGCTCGGTTCTGCAACTTGCTTCGTTTTTCAGCAGGAATGTAGCCGAAGGCTCTGCATCCAAAAACTCTAATGTGCTTTAAGCTGGGTTTCTTACCGTGCCACAGCTCATATGGTGTCTTCCTTACTGCTTTGGAAAGTAGTCTGTTTTGAAGATAGGTGGCTGTTGCTGCTGCTTCGCCCCAATATTTATCAGGTAGTCCTGAATCTGTAAGCATGCACCTTATCATTTCTGTTAGTGATCTGTTTTTCCTCTCAGATACACCGTTTTGCTCTGGTGTATATGGTACTGTCTTCTGATGCTCAATACCGAGTCCTCTTAAGTACCGTTCTATTTTCTGTCCTGTGAACTCGCCTCCATTGTCACTGCGAAGAGTTAGCATATTCCTCTTGAACCTGTTTCTGGTCATGGTCACATAGTCTTGCAGCTTTTCTAAGACTTCATCTTTACTTTTTATTAGATAAGTGACTGTGAACCTGGAGTAGTCGTCAATGAATGTCAGCATATACCTTTTGTCTCCTACGGTTGCGTTTTCATAGGTCCACATACATCACTATGTACCAGGTCTAGTGGTCTGGAAGCTCTGTTTTCACTTTTCTTAGGAATTGTCGTCCTTGTTGCTTTTATGCAGCATTGGCACTTCATCATTTCCGAACAGTCTGACACTTTGAGATCCCTGGCTAGGTCTCTCTTCTGCATTTCCTTTATGCAATCTGGGTATCTGTGTCCTAATCTTCTATGCCATTTGTGAATACAGTCAGCGTGTTTCTGTGTACTCAGCTTTGCCTGCTGTGCTGCGATATCCAGACAGTATAAATGTTCTTTTATTCTGGCTGTAGCTAGTGTTTCTCTTCCGTTTTGGATAAAACACTTATTATTCTGAAACTTTACAGTAAGTCCTTTTTCTACTAGATTCTTTACTGATAGCAGTGCTCCCTCAAGCTTGGGAACATATAGCACATCTGTTACGGGTATTTCTGCATAGCTGCCATTACCCTTGGAGCATAGGAATTGACCATTCCCTTTCCCTTCTGCAATGATATTTGTTCCATCTGCTAGGTAGATTGTTTCTTTATGGTTCAAATCAAGTTCAGTAAAGAAGTCCTTGTTATTTGT
The DNA here is from genome assembly GCF_028390025.1 of Pseudophryne corroboree. Lineage (NCBI taxonomy): Eukaryota > Metazoa > Chordata > Amphibia > Anura > Myobatrachidae > Pseudophryne > Pseudophryne corroboree. The sequence continues at coordinate 1,170,508,177 of NC_086444.1, forward strand.
CATATGACTAGTCGCTCCTGAGTCTACATACCACTTTTCTGATAATTGGGTTACTGTCGCTTTAAATGTTCCATTCCAATTGTGTGCTCCTGTATCTGTAAGTGTGGCTTTGGCTCTTTGTTTGTGTAATCTTTCTGGTGGTTTGTGCTGCTCTGTCTTCCATATGGTGCAATCTTTTTTCAGGTTACCCACTTTCTTGCATCTGAAACATGCTCTTGTTTCCCTGGTGTGTGGCTTAGTGTCCGCCATTTTAAGTGCTTTCTCTGTGTCACTTTCAGTATTGCACTCTGTAAGCTCCTGTCTGCGTTGATACTCCTCTATGAGCCTGTTCTTCACAAAGTCTGGTGTGATTTCTGCTTCAGGTCTCATTTTTAGTGCGTTTATTAGCGCACTGTATGTATCTGGTAAACTGCAAAGGAGGATGGCTACTATGTGGTTGCTTTTGATTTCTTCTCTCATTGACCTGAGCTGTATGGTTATCTCTAGTAGTGCACTGATGTGTTCTTGCATTGTCTTGCCTTTATTAAATCTCATTTGATATAATTTTCTTAATAGGAATAGTTTGCTGTTCAAACTTGATCCTTCATGCACTCTCTGTAATGCACTCCACATGCCTTTAGCTGTACTCTCTTGTCTTATGTGTATAAGCTGTTCATCTTCCACCAGTAAACCTATAGTGGCTCTTGCCTGTCTGTCCTTCTTAATCCACTGCTGATCCTCTCCTTCAGGTCTGTCTGCATTTATAACATCTCATAAATCATCTCTGGTTAATAGCATTTCTACTTTAAACTTCCATGTTTGATAGTTCTCATTAGAAAGCTTGCTAGCAGCTAGTCTGAGATCTGTGTAATTTGCCATAACCCTTCCTTGTATAGATCTCTCTATTCTTCTGTGGTATTAAACTTGTTTTACTCACAGTTTTCTTTCCAAGGTTCTCCTGGGTTGTTTCTTGTGTGCGTTACACAGTCTGCTGTCTGCGCCTGCTGGGACTTGCAGTGCGACTCGTGATCTGGATGCTGCTTAGGATGCACCCCTGAAAACTTTATCTTGTATAGACTCCAGTCTGGGCCCATAACCTGTTGGCATAGTGCGATGGATCGATACCATAGGTGTGCAGCGGGAAGTCTTATAGATAAAGTATCACCTCAGGAGTTACCTTGTATACAGACAGAACGAGACTTGAGATGTATATCTTCTTTATATAGTACTGAATAGCAGGATCAATATAACAACAAGTTTCAGTATCATCAGCTCATCTTAAACATGTCAGTAACATCAGCTCATCTCCTTTCTTCAGAGACTTTTCTAGAACACACATGTGTGAGGTAAAACAAACAAGTACAAACATATGCAACAGACAAACACTACACCTCTGTAAGTATACAGCGCCATCTGCTGCCCCTGTATGGTAACTACATGCATATAAACAAACCCATAGTCTGTTGTACATATTTCAACAGTTTCAATCTTCACTAGCAAATTATGTTGGAGCTCTCTTTTGATCCTGAAGTTACACAGTTTTGCAATGGAGTGGTAATGGCACTTGTAAAGCAGATTAGTCCTGGGTTCTAATAAAAATGTCACTGTTGGTCAGTTATGGAAAAAGGATGTAAATAGTGAAGGAATCCTAATGTCTCTAACAAAAGAAGCTTAGTCTGTAGTAAGGGTTCCTTGGATAAATTGACTCAGTCTTTCTTTCTTGAATAACTCAATATTCCTTGGATAAATAACTCAGGGCCTAATTAAGACCTGATCGCACACAGCTGCTGATCAGGTATGAACTGCGCATGCGCCGGTGCACGCCAGACAGCCAATGGCCATCTCAGCCGTGCAATCACCTCTGCCTGATTGACAGGCAGAGGTGGTTGCTGGGCAGGAGGGGCGGGCCGGCGGCGTTTGGCCACCATTTAGGGGCGCAGTCCAGGCAACGCAGGTGTGCCCGGACAGTGAGGGGGCGGGCTGTGGTGGCTGTGTGACGTCACACACAGCCGCTGCAACCCTCACAGCGACAAGTAGTTCCCTGGCAGCGTGCAGGAGCTGCGCTAGTAGGGAACTACTCTTCAAGTACAAAAGCATCGCCATTATGTGATGCTTTTATACTTGTGCAGGGGGGTTGTGCTTGACATGTGGGGCAGACTAGCCCTGTGCTGGGCGTCCCCCCGCTTGTCTGTGTGACTGATCGTAGATGTGCATCTATTCACTGGAGACAGAGGGAGAGGGTGCATGCCAGCAGCTCATAGAGCGCTGGGCATGCCCCCTCAGTGATGAAAATGGGGGTGTGGCTCACGATCGCAGCGCTACCATGAAGCTACCCCTTTGAAAATACGGCACGGCGGAGCCATGCAAATGCCGCTCCTCACCTATCATGAATGTTGGGAGGTATGCAACAGTCTCTGTGTACTCACGCCGATCCTCTACTGTAGTTGCTTCCACTGGATGGACATGTCACAGTGGTTCCCTGCGTTACAAGATGGCCACGGCATCCGCACTTTTCAATAGGCCTGGTGGTGTCCCTTCCCCAGCTGCGACATCACACACCAGCTCTCTGGGTCTCTGCACTCTGGTAGCATCTCACAGCTCCAGCTCTGCAGCACTGCTCTCCACCACTCAGAGTTACCACCCAGTTTGCTCCGTCTTGTCAGCTCCCTCTTCGCTCCTCCCAACGTGTCAAGCACTACAATGGCTTCCTCACAACTCCACCTTCTTCTTCCCACAAAGCTCCACTGCTCCCAGACTTCCTTGTCCAATCAGCAATCACCGCCTAGAACATGTGACCAGACTCTGGTCCGACCTTAACACCTGCTGTACTAGCATGACACTGTAAGTCACTTTTAAAGGGGCACACATACACAACTTTCCAGGGTACCACACAAATACCATCAGCAAGCATGGATTTGGGAAGTAAAGTGTAGAAGGTGAGCCCAGTGTGCATCCTGCTTTAAGCTCTCGCCTCTCTGCCTACTCTACAAATGGATGTTAATGTTGCAGGCTACACCCTGCATGTGTCATGTCATGTCAAGTCCCCCACCCTTTCCTTGCAGCAGCAGCCAGTGGCGGATTTAGGGGGGGGGGGGGGGGCACTCGGGTCCGTTCCCCCCCTGTCATTTGTGACACTCCCCCCCCCGGTGCCGGCGCCGCCGCCGCACAGGGAGATGACGGGCGCCCGCTGAGATTGTGTTACCAGCGGGCGCCTGTCTCCCTGCACAACGGCAGCCGGAGACAGGAGCTCAGTACTGAGCTCCGGCTTCCAGCGCTGTCATTGTGCGCTATGGGAGAGACGTCAGTAATGACGTCTCTCTCATAGTGCTGACTGAGGAGCGGATGCCCAGGGAGGAGGAGGACTGCAGCGGCGTGGGAACGGGGCTCGGTAAGTATGTCTTTTTCTTCCTTAATGCTTTTACTGGGGGCAAACTACGGGGGACATTATAACTGGGGGGCATCTACTGTGGGCATCACTACTGAGGGGTCATCTATTGGGGGCAGCTACTGGGGGCATTACTACAGGGGGGTCATCTATTGGGGCAAACTCGTAGGGGGCATTATTACTGGGGGGTCATCTATTGGAGGCAGCTACTGGGGCATTATTACTGGGGGGCATCTACTGGGGGCATTACTACTGGGGGGTCATCTATTGGGGGCAGCTACTGGGGGACATTTCTCCTGGGGGGCATCTACTGTTGGCATTACTACTGGGGGGTCATCTATTGGGGGCAAACTCCTAAGGGGCATTACTACTGGGGGCAAACTACTGGAGGACATTATTACTGGGTGGCATCTACTGGGGGCAAACTGCTGGGTGACATTATTACTGGGGGGGCATCTACTGGGGGCAAACTACTGGGGGACATTATTACTGGGGGGCATCTACTGGGGGCAAACTGCTGGGGGACATTATTACTGGGTGGCATCTACTGGGGGCAAACTACTGGGGGACTATTACTGGGGGCCAACTACAAAGGTGCTAACTACTGGCGGCGTAACTACAGGGGCATTACTACTGGCGGCTTAACTACAGGGGCATTACTACTTGGGGGCTAAACTAAAGGGGGGGTAAACTACTGGGGTCATGACTGCAGGGGAATTACCACTGGGGGCATAATGACTGGGGGCATTACTACAGGCAACATTACTACTAGGGGCAATACGGGCATTGCAAAAGGGACACCACTACTATGGGGTCTATATAAGGGGCACTACCAGTACAGTGGACATTGCATAATGAGCGCTACAACTGTGGGCTTTGTATAAGAAGCGCCACCTCACATGCACCGAAGCCACACGCAAATGTACTTGCCCCTTCCATGGTGCCCCCCCCTATCATTTTCTTCTGGATCCGCCCCTGGCAGCAGCTACAGCTTTTTTCCTCAGCCCAGCACATTCTGCTGTGTGCTGGGCTGCAGTGTGGTCAGGGAGGTGGTAACGACACAGCTGGCATGTCGTGTCATACAGCGGTAAAACACACCCGGTTACTTTCTCTAGCCCTGGTCCTACCCATGGACTCCACTAATTGTCGATATGTATTTAACTATATGCTAGGCAATATTGTATTGTATTGTATTGTGTTATTATTATATTGTATAGTTATATTTTATCTGTTATATTTGGAATATGTAGTGTATTTGGTTATACTGTGTTTAATGTGTGTAGTTGTAAATAGGATATTTGGATTTAGGCTAACTTAATTACCATCTATTGTTATCTAGTAGGCATGTGTAGACATGTTACAGGACAACAGCCAGGGCCAGATTAACAATGGGGCTGATGGAGCTGCAGCTCCAGGCCCACACAACAAATAGGCCCACAGCATCTCCACTACTCTATGCTGCTGTAGACAGGAAAAAAAATCCTTCTACTGCAGCATTCTAACACGCTGAGGTCCATTACTGAAGTGAGGAGCCGCAGCTCGCTGATTGTAAAAGTGGCAGCTCGCATGGTACCAATGGCGTATTAATCATAAATGCAAATATTTATACTGTCTGGCTGCTGTTGATTGGTCATCAGCTGTGATGCTCATAAATCCAAATAAGCTTTATTGCTATTAATGCACATTAACAGTATGGTCCTTGATCTCAGTTGCGAACGCAATTGTAATTGTATGCTACTGTAAATGGTGAAATCGCAGAATACTTACCAAACATCTCTGTTCCTCACTCAACTAAACATTGCAGAATTGTTGTGTTTGTTTGATTATATGTGTTTAAAAATAAAGGGAAAAAAAATTGTTAAAATCACTTAGTATACATACATGCATGACAAACAAACAACACACATGCAGCATCATATTTAAAAAACCTCCTACTTATTGTAATTTGTAAATAAACACTTAGCCTCATTGTTGATAAAAAAAATCTATGTTGGCAACACAATGCTACTTGTACAGTAATGTTGTTCATTAACTCATGACATGCTTAATTTGTATCAAAGGAACATTACAATATGTTTTAGGTACAGCAACTAACATTGCTGTAAATACGCATATTTAACACACAAATGCAGAAATAATGTTTTTAAACCACTTAAAATCTTCCACCAATTTTGTATGTAAAAATGTTTTTTTAGAGCAACTAAATATTCAAACCACAAAAATGACAAATATGGATTTTACCACACTAATAAACACTTGTCTGACTTGTTCAAAACTCAAACATACCTGAAATATTGTGCCACTATTCTGTCCCTTCGGGCATGGTCTTGTTGGGTTTCTGAGCTGCGCCTCCATGTATGGCCAACCCCTGGCTCCTCGTCCTCTGGGCCCAAAATTAGGTTTTGGGCCAGGTCCATACGCCTCCTTACAGTAATATTGTGCAGTATTGCACAAAGGACCACTATCTTACTAACAATTTCCGGAGAATACATGAAGTCGCCACCAATGCGGTGGAGCACACGAAAATGGCCTTTTAAGAGGCCAATTGTGCGCTCCACCACCTTTCTGGTGGATGTAAGCTTAGAATTAAATGCATATTGTGGTCCTGGTATTGGTGTGCTGTAAGGAGTCATGAGCCAGGGGGTGCAAGGATATCCTTGATCTCCTGCCAAAAAAAAATAAAAAATGGATAACAAATACACACCAATAAGACTGTAACTTTACTACATGATGTGGCTCAAACTCACCCAAGATCTACGCTTCTTGACCTTCCAACCTTGATAATTTTTGCCATATCCCTGATTGCCAAATCATGTGAGAATCATGGGCACTTCCTGTGTACAGCAATTCAGGGAAACGATCTGGAGGGATGGGCCACAAACCACCATCACATTCAAAGAAAGGAACATTGGGGGTCATTCCGAGTTGTTCACTCGCAAGCTGATTTTTGCAGATTTGCTCACGCTAAGCCGCCGCCTACTGGGAGTGAATCTTAGCTTCTTAAAATTGCGAACGATGTATTTGCAATATTGCAATTACACACTTCGTAGCAGTTTCAGAGTAGCTTCAGACTTACTCGGCATCTGCGATCAGTTCAGTGCTTGTCGTTCCTGGTTTGACGTCACAAACACACCCAGCGTTCGCCCAGACACTCCCCCGTTTCTCCGGCCACTCCTGCGGTTTTTCCGGAAACGGTAGCGTTTTTTCCCACACGCCCATAAAACGGCCTGTTTCCGCCCAGTAACACCCATTTCCTGTCAATCACATTACGATCGCCAGAACGATGAAAAACCCGTGAGTAAAATTCCTAACTTCTTAGCAAATTTACTTGGCGCAGTCGCAGTGCGAACATTGCGCATGCGCACTAAGCGGAAAATCGCTGCGATGCGAAGATTTTTACCGAGCGAACAACTCGGAATGAGGGCCCTTTTTCTATTCCTAAAGATTACATCATTATATGATGGTGCCACAAGTGGAACGTGTGTACCATCCACTACCCCAATAACGTGTGGGAAGCCATGTTCATGGAATTGCTGCTTCACCACAGTTAGGGACTCCACATCCAATGGCACTGATATGAACTGCTTAGTTCTTTTCAAGAAGGCAGCAATGATGCGCCTCAGGATCCTGGAAAATGAGGCCTGGGAGCTGCCTTCCATGACTCCTACTATATGCTGATAGGACCCTGAGGTGCAAAAATGTAAGACAGAAATGAATTGCGTCAGTGGTGGAATTGCTGTTGGAATGCGAATTTGACTCTCTAAATCACTATTATTGAAAGAGTTTCTAGGATGACATGAGGGGGCAGCCTATAGCGCTGCCCAACCTCATCATCTGGCATTATAAAAAGGCTGACAAGGGTTCGAAAGATCCTAGGCCTTGCACATCTTCTTTGCCTTCAAGGATGAGGGGCAGGTTGGGGTTGGCCGTATAAGGCATACAGGTATGCCACCGTAGTAAACTGCAAATACACATTTTTCAGAGAGTTCATTCCTAAACCAATGATTGTTACCAAACATTCTTGAAAATCTAATTTAATGTCTACAATCCACTTACAGGTGTGGTGATTTCCATCTCTAAATTGTGCACAACAGGAGGAAAGGAACATTGTTTACATTTACAAAAAAAAACGATACAAGTAAAGAACAAAAAGACTAGACACACACACCAAACCACCACAATGAGCATGCATATACTTACCAGATGAAAACACACACAAAAAATAACAGCAGAAGGCTTTAAATAAACAAAAATGCCAAATTTGGCTTTAAAAAAAAAAAAAAGTAAAAAATATGGAATTACTAATGTTTTTTTTCTTCTGCTCCTTTTCCAATCACAGCACAGGAGGTGCAGCTCACTGAGGCCGGGGAGGGTGCTAATGACAACAGCTCCAGTGTGGGTCCAGAAAGCCCATCATCCCACCAACACACTGAGGTACCCCCCCAACCCAGTCTCTAGGAACTTCTGGTGCAAATTGAGTAACAAAGCAGAGAAAATGTCTACTTCCAAGAACAAGAGCTCACCTCCACTATGCGACAATGCATGTGTGAGATCACCTCTAATATTGGCCAAGGCATGTCTGACATATCCGCCACTATTCGCCAAGGCATGCAGACCATCGCAGCCCTCCATGGTCAGACTCTCAGGGAGCCTACAACCAGGGCCGGTCCAAGCGCGCTATGCGCCCGGGCAGGAAATGGGGCGTGGCCTAATACAGGGGGCGTGGTCAGCCACGCCCCCTGTACATTGCTAGCACCGCTTGAAATGATGAGCGGTGCGCGATGATGTCATCGCGCACCGCACAGCAAAAGGTCCTCTCCACGAAGGGAAACTAGACGCTATGCGTCTAGTTCCCTTCGTGGAGAGGACCTTCGCTGTGCGGTGCGCGATGACGTCATCGCGCACCGCTCAGCAAAGTTACTCTCCACGAAGGGAAACTAGACGCATAGCGTCTAGTAGTTCCCTTCACAGGAGGCGGACCACGGACGGGGACGGCAGCTGAGGCGGACGGGGGACACAGCAGCGGGCAGCAGTGGCGGATCTTGCCACGGTGCGGCGCCCTCCGGATGGCGCCAGCGCCTTCCGGAAGGCGGCGCCCCGGGCAAAAGTCCTGCTTGCCCGTGGCAAGATCCGCTACTGCCTACAACACCTGCCTCATCCCCTAGCCCAGCTCAGGAACAAGATCTCACTGGGCAGGCTGCTGGCAGATCCACGCGCAGATCCCATTCTGAATAACAACCCCTTCAGCCTTCAAAAAAGGGGCAGATGGTGATTTCTCTCCAGATGTGGCCCTTGGTTACAGTGCTTATGTTTTTGGTGACAAAGTGAATTCAGTCAATGGCTTGCAGGACAAGAATGACCAGCCCCCTCATGAAAAATAGGGTTTGGCATTTTCTCTTCTCTTTCCCTGCCTGCAATGCAGTACCCTGTGAACTTGAGTCAGCTTCTTCTGCAGTTTGCGGCCCTGGTTGTTGTGTCTGGGTACTGGAACCAGTCTCTTCTTCTGTTTGCCTCACATATTCCTCAGCCAGGGTACTGAGACCAGCTTGTTGTTGTGTTTGTTGCAGAGATGGGGTAACTGACTACTGGGTACTGTAATCCTCTTTTCTGCACAGCCAGGTGCTTGTTGCTGTGCCATTTGGCGTAGTATTTTTTTATTCTCTTTGTCTTTGTCGTATGAAAAATGTATTTATGATTGTTGATTAATAATGTTTGTTTCACTTGCACTTTGTCCACAAATAGTGTTTTTTTGTGATGCATGGTAATGGCTGCTTAATGTTTAAACACATAATGCTATGACTAATTTTTTGGGGAACCCCCCCCCATATTATTAATATAGTACCTGAAGCATCATTACTGAACATGATATGTAAACTTGCAGTATGGTGGGAATGTTGAAATATCAGTCACACAACAAATGTATTCCACCAGAAAACATGGCATGTATGTGGGAGAGATGCATACAGTATGTGTATTTTGAAAGCACAATGCAGCTTTATACGCAGCTCAAGGCAATGTGAAAACAGATAGAGGGCCTTTAAAATTAGTTAATCTGCTGTGTGTAATGTGTACAATTGCTTGTCAAACGACACATGTAGGACATGTGCAGTACACATGTAATAGTTGTAAACAAACATGTGTGTAGATTTTTAGATTGTGTGTTGCACATATCCAGGGATTGAGAGGCTACATAACATTTCACAGAAAGCTAGAGATGTAGGCCCTCATTCCGAGTTGTTATTTTACTGCAGTTTCTGAGTAGCTCCAGGCAGTGCCAGATTAAGGTCCACATGGGCCTGGAGCTGAAATTTATTAGTGATGAGCGGGTTCGGTTTCTCGGAAACCGAAATCCCCCGAACTTCAGCCTTTTTACACCGGTCCGAGCCGTGCTCGGATTCTCCCGTGTGGCTTGGGTAAACCGAGCGCACCCGAACGTCATCATCCCGCTGTCGGATTCTCACGAGATTCGGATTCTGTATAAGCAGCCGCGCGTCGTCGTGCATTGAGATTGATAGGGAGAGGACGTGGCTGGCGTCCTCTCCGTTATAGTCATAATAGAAAAGACTAAGAGTGACATTGTTATAATTGTGGGGATATTGGGGACGGGGAGCAGCTGTTAGGAGTACAGTGCAGGGTTTTGCTGATAGTAGTGAGTGTGACCACCAGTTTAATCCGTTCTCTGCCTGAAAAAAAACACTCCATACCATATCTGTGCTCAGTGTGCTGCATGATATATCTGTGCTGAGTGCACTGTTAACACTGCCTAATTGTGGGGACTGGGGAGCAGTTATAGCAGGGGTACAGTGCACAGTTTTGCTGACAGTGACCACCAGTCCAGTATACGTTTGTCTGCCTGAAAAACACTCCTGTGGTGGCTTTTTTTCTTTATACTAGTAGTTTAGCAGTCTGCTGACAGTGTCCACCAGGTCCATTTATTATACAGTATATTATATATATAGCAGTACGGTAGGCCACGGCTGTACCTACCTCTGTGTCGTCACTCGTCGTCCATAAGTAATAATAGTATACTATCCATCCATCTACATTGTATACCTGTGGTGGCTTTTTTTCTTCATACTAGTTTAGCAGTCTGCTGACAGTGTCCACCAGGTCCGTTATTATTATTCTGTATATATTATATATATATTATATAGCAGTACGGAATGCCAAGGCTGTACCTACCTCTGTGTCGTCACTCGTCGTCCATAAGTAATAATACTATACTATCCATCCATCTACATTGTATACCTGTGGTGGCTTTTTTTCTTCATACTAGTTTAGCAGTCTGCTGACAGTGTCCACCAGGTCCGTTATTATTATTCTGTATATATTATATATATAGCAGTACGGTAGGCCATGGCTGTACCTACCTCTGTGTCATCACTCGTCGTCCATAAGTAATAATACTATACTATCCATCCATCTACATTGTATACCTGTGGTGTCTTTTTTTCTTTATACTATAAACGCAGTCTGCTGACAGTGTCCACCAGGTCCATTATACTGTATATAGCAGTACGGTAGGCCACTGCTGTGCCTACCTCTGTGTTGTCACTCGTCGACTTACATAAAGTATACTAGTATATCCATACATCTACATTGTATACCTGTGGTGTCTTTTTTTTCTTTATACTATAAACGCAGTTTGCTGACAGTGTCCACCAGGTCCATTATACTGTATATAGCAGTACGGTAGGCCACTGCTGTACCTACCTCTGTGTCGTCACTCGTCGTCAATACATAAAGTATACTATCCATCCATCTACATTGTATACCTGTGGTGTCTTTTTTCTTTATACTATAAACGCAGTCTGCTGACAGTCTCCACCAGGTCCATTATACTGTATATAGCAGTACGGTAGGCCACTGCTGTACCTACCTCTGTGTCGTCACTCGTCGTCAATACATAAAGTATACTATCCATCCATCTACATTGTATACCTGTGGTGTCTTTTTTTCTTTATACTATAAACGCAGTCTGCTGACAGTCTCCACCAGGTCCATTATACTGTATATAGCAGTACGGTAGGCCACTGCTGTACCTACCTCTGTGTCGTCACTCGTCGTCAATACATAAAGTATACTATCCATCCATCTACATTGTATACCTGTGGTGTCTTTTTTTCTTTATACTATAAACGCAGTCTGCTGACAGTCTCCACAAGGTCCATTATACTGTATATAGCAGTACGGTAGGCCACTGCTTTACCTACCTCTGTGTCGTCACTCGTCGTCAATACATAAAGTATACTAGTATATCCATCCATCTACATTGTATACCTGTGGTGCCTTTTAGTTGTGCGCATTAAAATATGGAGAACAAAAATGTGGAGGTTAAAAAAATAGGGAAAGATCAAGATCCACTTCCACCTCGTGTTGAAGCTGCTGCCACTAGTCATGGCCGAGACGATGAAATGCCATCAATGTCGTCTTCCAAGGGCGATGCCCAATGTCATAGTACAGAGCTTGTAAAATCCAAAACACAAAAGATCAGTAAAAAAATTATCCAAAAATCAAAATTAAAAGCGTCTGAGGAGAAGCGTAAACTTGCCAATATGTCATTTACGACACGGAGTGGCAAGGAACGGCTGAGGCCCTGGCCTATGTTCATGGCTAGTGGTTCAGCTTCACATGAGGATGGAAGCACTCAGCCTCTCGCTAGAAAAATGAAAAGACTTAAGCTGGCAAAAGCACAGCAAAGAACTGTGCGTTCTTCGAAATCACAAATCCCCAAGGAGAGTCCAATTGTGTCGGTTGCGATGCCTGACCTTCCCAACACTGGACGGGAAGAGCTTGCGCCTTCCACCATTTGCACGCCCCCTGCAAGTGCTGGAAAGAGCACCCGCAGTCCAGTTCCTGATAGTCAAATTGAAGATGTCAGTGTTGAAGTACACCAGGATGAGGATATGGGTGTTGCTGGCGCTGGGGAGGAAATTGACAAGGAGGATTCTGATGGTGAGGTGGTTTGTTTAAGTCAGGCACCCGGGGAGACACCTGTTGTCCGTGGGAGGAATATGGCCATTGACATGCCTGGTCAAAATACAAAAAAAATCAGCTCTTCGGTGTGGAATTATTTCAACACAAATGCGGACAACAGGTGTCAAGCCGTGTGTTGCCTTTGTCAAGCTGTAATAATTAGGGGTAAGGACGTTAACCACCTCAGAACATCCTCCCTTATACGTCACCTGCAGCGCATTCATCATAAGTCAGTGACAAGTTAAAAAACTTTGGGCGACAGCGGAAGCAGTCCACTGACCAGTAAATCCCTTCCTCTTGTAACCAAGCTCCACCAATTCCCTCAGTGTCAATTTCTTCCTTACCCAGGAAAGCCAATAGTCCTGCAGGCCATGTCACTGGCAAGTCTTACGAGTCCTCTCCTGCCTGGGATTCCTTCGATGCATCCTTGAGTGTAACGCCTACTGCTGCTGGCGCTGCTGTTGTTGCTGCTGGGAGTCGATCGTCACCCCAGAGGGGAAGTCGGAAGACCACTTGTACTACTTCCAGTAAGCAATTGACTGTACAACAGTCCTTTGAGATGAAGATGAAATATCACAGCAGTCATCCTGCTGCAAAGCGGATAACTGAGGCCTTGGCAGCCTGGGCGGTGAGAAACGTGGTTCCGGTATCCATCGTTAATTCAGAGCCAACTATAGACTTGATTGAGGTACTGTGTCCCCGGTACCAAATACCATCTAGGTTCCATTTCTCTAGGCAGGCGATACCGAGAATGTACACAGACCTCAGAAAAAGAGTCACCAGTGTCCTAAAAAATGCAGTTGTACCCAATGTCCACTTAACCACGGACATGTGGACAAGTGGAGCAGGGCAGACTCAGGACTACATGACTGTGACAGCCCACTGGGTAGATGTATTGCCTCCCGCAGCAAGAACAGCAGCAGCGGCAACAGTAGCAGCATCTCGCAAACGCCAACTCGTTCCTAGGCAGGCTACGCTTTGTATCACCGGTTTCCAGAATACGCACACAGCTGAAAACCTCTTACGGCAACTGAGGAAGATCATCGCAGAATGGCTTACCCAATGGGACTCTCCGGGGGATTTGTGGCATCGGACAACGCCACCAATATTGTGTGTGCATTACATCTGGGCAAATTCCAGCACGTCCCATGTTTTGCACATACCTTGAATTTGGTGGTGCAGAACTATTTAAAAAACGACAGGGGCGTGCAAGAGATGCTGTCGGTGGCCAGAAGAATTGCGGGCCACTCTCGGCGTACAGGCACCGCGTACAGAAGACTGGAGCACCACCAAAAACGCCTGAACCTGCCCTGCCATCATCTGAAGCAAGAGGTGGTAACGAGGTGGAATTCAACCCTCTATATGCTTCAGAGGATGGAGGAGCAGCAAAAGGCCATTCAAGCCTATACATCTGCCCACGATATAGGCAAAGGAGGTGGAATGCACCTGTCTCAAGCGCAGTGGAGAGTGATTTCAACGTTGTGCAAGGTTCTGCAACCCTTTGAACTTGCCACACGTGAAGTCAGTTTAGACACTGCCAGCCCGAGTCAGGTCATTCCCCTCATCAGGCTTTTGCAGAAGAAGCTGGAGACATTGAAGGAGGAGCTAAAACAGAGCGATTCCGCTAGGCATGTGGGACTTGTGGATGGAGCCCTTCATTCGCTTAACCAGGATTCACGGGTGGTCAATCTGTTGAAATCAGAGCACTACATTTTGGCCACCGTGATCGATCCTAGATTTAAAACCTACCTTGTATCTCTCTTTCCGGCAGACACAAGTCTGCAGAGGTTCAAAGACTGGGGGTGCGAGGAAAAGGCTACAAATTCCGAGCCCACCCGCTGGCGGTGATGCAGGGCAGTCTGGAGCGAGTGCTGACATCTGGTCCGGACTGAAGGACCTGCCAACGATTACTGACATGTCGTCTACTGTCACTGCATATGATTCTCTCACCATTGAAAAAATGGTGGAGGATTATATGAGTGACCGCATCCAAGTAGGCACGTCAGACAGTCCGTACGTATACTGGCAGGAAAAAGAGGCAATTTGGAGGCCCTTGCAGAAACTGGCTTTATTCTACCTAAGTTGCCCTCCCTCCAGTGTGTACTCCGAAAGAGTATTTAGTGCCGCCGCTCACCTTGTCAGCAATCGGCGTACGAGGTTACTTCCAGAAAATGTGGAGAAGATGATGTTCATTAAAATGAATTATAATCAATTCCTCCGTGGAGACATTCACCAGCAGCAATTGCCTCCAGAAAGTACACGGGGACCTGAGATGGTGGATTCCAGTGGGGACAAATTAATAATCTGTGAGAAGGGGGATGTACACAGTGAAAGGGGTGATGAATCGGAGGATGATGATGAGGTGGACATCTTGCCTCTGTAGAGCCAGTTTGTGCAAGGAGAGATTGATTGCTTCTTTTTTGGTGGGGGCCCAAACCAACCAGTCATTTCAGTCACAGTCGTGTGGCAGACCCTGTCGCTGAAATGTTGGGTTCGTTAAAGTGTGCATGTCCAGTGTTTATACAACATAACGGTGGGTGGGAGGGCCCAAGGACAATTCCATCTTGCACCTCTTTTTTCTTTCATATTTCTTTGCGTCATGTGCTGTTTGGGGAGTATTTTTTTGAAGGGCCATCCTGCGTGACACTGCAGTGCCACTCCTAGATGGGCCAGGTGTTTGTGTCGGCCACTTGGGTCGCTTATCTTAGTCACACAGCTACCTCGGTGCAAATTTTAGGACTAAAAATAATATTGTGAGGTGTGAGGTGTTCAGAATAGACTGAAAATGAGTGGAAATTATGGTTATTGAGGTTAATAATACTATGGGATCAAAATGACCCCCAAATTCTATGATTCAAGCTGTTTTTTAGGGTTTTTTGAAAAAAACACCCGAATCCAAAACACACCTGAATCCGACAAAAAAATTTCGGTGAGGTTTTGCCAAAACGCGTTCGAACCCAAAACACGGTGGCGGAACCGAACCCAAAACCAAAACCCGAAAAATTCCTGGTGCACATCACTAAAATTTATGAAGGGCCTATTGTGTGCCGCTGCAGGGGGTGTGAATAGCACAGCAAGGCTGTGACTAGTGATGTGGGGGTGTAACTAGTGTTGTGGGGGTGTGCAATGAACAGTGCAATGTGGGAGTCTATGAATGAACAAACCCCTTGTTAATGTGACTGTAATACAGAAGTAGCCATGCTCATCGTGGCTACATCCGAGCTGAACAAGCACTCTCAGCGCGGCTAGCCTGGAACTTTACGGTACAAGGTCCTTCCAACGTGGGCATACTCTGCTTGCTCACACCAAGATTACACCCGCCCCATACTCTGCAGCTCTTTGTGTGGCAGCGACCCATCCTGACTATTATTTATTACCAGTTATTTATATAGCGCACACATATTCCGCAGCGCTGTACAGACTATTTGCCCATTCACATCAGTCCCTGCCCCAGTGGAGCTTACAATCTATATTCCCTACCACAAGAACACACACATTCACACTAGGGTTAATTTTTGTTTGGAGCCAATTAACCTACCTGTATATTTTTTGATTGTGGGAGGAAAACGGAGTACCCGGAGGAAACCCACGCAAGTATGGGGAGAATATACAAACTCCACACAGTTAGGGCCATGGTGGAAATTAAACCCGTGACCTCAGTGTTGTGAGGCAGTAATGCTAACCATTACACCATCCGTGCTGACTACAGCAGTGTGGCTCTCTCTGGCATTTACAATGAGCGGAGTATAGTTTAAATGCACACAGGCAACAGATTAACCCCCCTGGGTGTGCTATACTAGAAACAAAGACCTTGAAACAAAGTAACTACCTACAGAAAAAGAATAGCAACATAGTGGTGTGCAGTACTACAAAGGACGATAATGTAAACTCCGACAGCACAGAGGATGTCAGTATGTGGTATCAATAGGGAATCTATTGAAGAAGACTGACAACATACAGGACAGCAACCAAGTTATAAAACAAAAGGACATATGTGGGAGAACTATAATAATGCAATAACAGCACAGCGGGTATCACTAATAGGACTAATCATACGACAATTAATAGTATATTATCCCACAGCACATGGCATAGCAGTAATAGAACAGAACGGCAGCTGGTAAAACACATAATACACAAAAAATTGCAGAATGTGAAATACAAAAGGACCAAAAAATGATGACGACAGAAAATGAAAAGTAACAAACAAAATAATAAAATTCAAATAAAATACACATACAAAATAAACAATCCACAAGATGACAAATGTGATAAATAAGCACATACAGCAGTGCCATGTCAAAAGGATATACCCAACCCACGGTGTAATGTCACACAATGACCCAGACCTCAAAGAGGGCTAATAGGGGCTCCATAAGTGGACAATGCCAAAACCAAGAGCACACACTGGGGCAGTAACTAGCAGGTATAAAGGGGTAAAAACTAGTAAAGGGCCCAGCAAACACAACAGTGCCCAAACATTTAAAGAGCTAAATAATTTAAAGGCCTGGTAAGGGTCTAAATCAACACACAGAGATAGTGGACATGTGCATGTGGCGGTGCCATAAATCGCATAAACATCACACACACACATACAGTGGGGCAATAAAGTATTTGGACAGCCACTGATTGTGCAAGTTGACCCACGAGGAGCTGAGCTTGGCTACTCCAGGCAGCTGTACAACAAGGCGGCTTGTATTAGTCACGCTGCGGAATGTGCGCTGTGACATCACAGAGAGGCCGCGCAGGAGAGGTCAGGGGGCAGAAACTGAAGGTGAAACTGAAGTGCAGGGATAGCTTGTGAAGACTCCTGCTGGGCCGATATTACCACATTTATTATGCCCGATTTTTCAAACCCGGGCAGAAACAGGGGGAAGTGTTTGCTGTGTGAGTGGGCGGGACCTTATGCGGCCACTCGCAAAATGATTTGCTGTTAACATCAGCAGCATAGTAATTACTGTTGGCACATTATTAATCCGCCTTTGAATATTCTTAGTGGTTGTTAATGCTGTGTGTTTTGTGACCAAATTCAGACTAAACAGTCATCTGTAAAAGTCCTTATGGACTGAGGTTTCCCACATAAAACATTACAAATATGCTGTACTCCTGCTTACAACATGTAGGGGGTATAGAAAAAGGCCCTAAAACGAGCAGTGTGTATAGACAGACGTAGGAGTTATAATGATTCCAAATTATTGACTCATGGATTTTAAAATTGTATTCTATAAAAGAACATTTTTTATGTAATTTACAAAGTTTGATGTGGAATTGATGCTATCCCTGTTTATTAACACAGCCGCTCACCTGTCCCCCCCAATGCTATACAGTCCCTTGCCTGAACTGTCCTCCAGCCCCCCCCCCCCCCCCCCCCCCCCCACCCCCCAGGCATCATGGCAGCTCAGGGGCAAACGCAGGATTTAGTCAGGGGGGTTTCCGTGTGTGTATGTATGTATGTATATATATATATATGTATATGTATATCACACAAATTCATACATACATGCACATACATACACAAGCACACAGACACACATACTTACATAAATACATGCCAACAAATACATACAAACACGCAAACTTCATATACAGTATACTGTACATACTGTATATGTTATACATACCAGGCACCAGGGTCTGGGAGGCAGGAGCAGACTGGCAGCAGTCACTGTGAGGACAGAGGGAGCTGCTGTGGCTGTCGCTGAGCATGCACAGCCAGCAGCTTCCCCCATCCCCACCCCACCCCACCCCCCCCCACGCCCGCCCCGACATTCTCTATGCAAAGAGCCAGAGCTGGATTAAGGCTTTGGGGGGCCCGGGGAATTTAAGACAGGGGGCCCCCCTGGGTATAAAATTAAAAAAATCCTAATACACACATATATATATATATAAAACAAAAAATCAACCCTAATATCTTGCGCTATACCTCTAGTCTCAAACCAACAAGAAATACCCTCTGTCAGATAAGGTATTAAAAGTAGATTACAAATAGAAATGGATTCTCGTGGGAGCCAATATGCCTTTTGTATGACAATAATTAAAAGTTTTTATTGTACAGAAACAAACGATATTTATCCTAAGCGTTCGTTATTGACACAACCTTCTAAAAATTCATATAAAACAATATTACAATCTTATACATAAATTACAGTTGGATGTGAGGATTTTACAGCCAGGTGATCACCTGGCTGTAAAATCCTCACATCCAACTGTAATTTATGTATAAGAGTGTAATATTGTTTTATATGAATTTTTAGAAGGTTGTGTCAATAACGAACGCTTAGGATAAATATCGTTTGTTTCTGTACAATAAAAACTTTTAATTATTGTCATACAAAAGGCATATTGGCTCCCACGAGAATCCATTTCTATATATATATATATACATATATATACATCATAGGCGTGCGCATGGGGGGTGCCTGGTGCGCACAGGCACCCCCTAATGTCCGACAATCCGATCTCACATGCCTGATGCAGCGATCGCCGAGCAGGCTGATTACTGTCCCCTCTGTGTTGCACCTTGTCAGGACGGCATTACTGACTGGACACCTGGGTTAATCAAGGGTGCCACTGCCACCGGCTTTCAAACTCCCGGCTCCACCTCCATGTCCAAAAACTGCGTGATGTGACGTGATGACATCATGCTGCTCACATGCCCACCCGTCACACGCCCACCTCTCATCTTCTATTCTAGCTGACGCCAGCCACTGATGAGGAGCAGCATGCAGCCAGTATTCCTCTTAGGAATACAAATTTAATACTGGCAGGCGGTCGGCAGCAGCATTGACATGTAATACGTTTTTCCAGCAGCAGCAGTAACTAGTCTGTGACTGTCAGTGTCAGTGAGTGACTGACTTGTATGTAAGCGGCTGCAGTTTGCAGGGAAAAGAGAGGGGGAGTCAGCCCAGGCTAAGGAGGAGCAGTGTAATTGCAGTGAGTGCCATCAGCAGTGTTTGTTTGGTGCACACCACAACATCTGACAATGCTTCTGCATTATTAGGATTGGTACAAGGGTTGATATTTTATATTACGCTGACCGTCAATAGATGGTGCTAGACACGCCCAAAAGGCGGTGCTAGACACAGCCCTCCAACAGTGCACCCCCTAATAAAATGTGCTGCGCACACCTATGATATACATATATATATATATATATATATATATATACACACACATGCGCACACACACACACACGTACGAGATACACGCTGTATCATTTGATCTAAGGAATATTGGGTAATTTGGATTTTAAAAAAAAGTATGTATGTATACTGTAGGAGCAGTTCCGCGGTCGCGATTGCGGTCGCGATCGCAGCTTTTCCTGTGACGGAGACACTGCTGTCTCCGTCTCAAAAATAAAAAAGTCTGGCTCATCAGGAGCGGTTTCCAGGCACTCGGAAACCCCCCCTGCGTGCGCCACTGTAGCTCACCAGTGAATTATCAGAACCCACCCAGGCAACATAGCAGCTCACCAGTGAATTGTTTATCAGACCCCCTCAGGGCAGCGGATAGATGCTCTCACTGCCAGAGGCAACACAGTACCGTCTGAGAAGATGTTACTACAGTGCAGACGTTATGGCTCCACCATGCACTGCAGACCGGACGCAGCACTTACCATTAGCAGCCCTCATACAGTGCGGACCACCAGGGGTGACTCCCGTCCTGATTTCACAACCTCGGATGCGCTTCAGGTGACAAAATGGATGATTCAGGCGGTCGGGGTTCAGCACGGCTGGGGCGGAGCCTTGGGTGACCTGGGGCAGAGCTTTGGGATACTCGGGCGACTGAGCGGTAGACGGATAAGGGGGTGGAGCTTTTCATGGTACATGGGCGGAGCTTTGGGGGCATATGGGCGGAGTTTCAGGGGGTCAGGGATTACATCTGTACATAGACCAGGGCCGGAGTTTAGCATGGGGGCGGAACTTCGGGCGACACGGGGGTGGGGGATCCCAGGGATAGGCAGTGCTCTGACCGGCAGGGAGAAGTATATGGTGGAAGTGCTGCTGGCGATGACAGGAAAGAGGTTTTTTTTCTTTCTGTCTCTACTGCAGCTTATCCTGTGGGCCTATTTTCAATGAGAGGCCTGGAGCTGCAGCTCCATCCACCCCATTGTTAATCCGGCCCTGGCTCCAGACCTACTCCTACCTTGCGATCACTGCAGTCAGTTTGGTTCCTGCTTTGACGTCACAAACACGCCCTGGGTTCGGCCAGCCACTCCCCCGTTTCCCCCGTTTCTCCAGGCACGCCTGCTTTTTTATCTGACACGCCTGCGTTTTTTAGCACACTCCCGGAAAACGGCCAGTTACCTCCCAGAAATGCCTCTTTCCTGTCAATCACTCCCCGATCACTCGTGCCACAGAAAAGCGCCGCTAGACCTTGTGTAAAATAGCATAGTTTTGTGTGAAAGTACTTCGCGCGTGCGTACTGCGGCCCATACGCATGTGCAGAAAAGCCGTTTTTTTGCCTGATCGCTGCGCTGCGAACAACGGCAGCTACAGATCAACACGGCGGTCACTAGAGGTTTGCGAAAATGGATGAGGGAACAGACTAGGAAGGGTAAATATGTCGACATGTTACCCTTACGGATGACATGAGGAAGGCTTTCGATAGGACAAAGAAGGTTGGGGGCATTGGTGAAAATGATTGTCGCAATTTCCATCAGTGGCTTCCACGGTTTCTTGGTCTTTGCGGCATGCTACGCCGATATGAGACCAGCTGAATATCATAACGCAGTCAAATATTTGTTTCTGGTCCACGAAATGTACTTAACCTTCAAGGGTTACGCTTGGCGGGAGTATGACGAAAAGTTCCATCGTAACCAGGACAGCAACCCGATCTTACCAATGGGGTTTAAGGACGTTGAGGTGTGGCTTGAGGTCACGCAGCATGGTAAGTCCCCAGTAGATTCCCAAGGCAATAAATTGCTCTTGGGCGGCCGCCCGACTCCATCTGCTGGGAATAAAGGCAAGTGTTTTGCCTTCAACGACGGCAAATGTGTCAGAGGGACTAGTTGTCGTTTTCGCCACTCATGTAACGTGTGTGTGTGTGTGGGGTCACTCGGCAAAAGACTTCCGCTTCCGGCGCCCGGCCCTCTGAGGCTGCCGACGCACCTGGAAGTGGTAAATAAGGTGCTTTCCCCCATTAGCATTGAGGAATTAACCAAGTGGTTGGTTTCTTATCTGGATATCCCGTCTAGTCAATTTTTGTTGGATGGTTTCCGTTACAGGTTTAGGCTACCCATTGCGGATTCCGTTGTCGTGGTCTCCCGCCGCAATTTGAAGTCCGCGTGCGATTTCCCACTTGTGGTCTCCCGTAAGGTTCAGTAGGAAATTCGCTTGGGGCGCATGTGCGGCCCTTTCCCGTCCCCCCCGTTGCCGGGGCTCTGTATTTCACCCTTGGGAGTGGTTCCCAAGAAGGCCCCAAGTCAGTTCCACCTTATTCAGCATTTGTCACAGCCCCATAGAGGTTCGGTCAATGACACAATCCCGTCCGAGGACTGCCGAGTTCAGTACCAATCCTTTGACTAAGCCTTCAGTTAGTTAGGGCGGCGGGCTCCGGCGTGCTCATGGCCAAATTGGACATTGAGTCCGATTTTCGCCTTCTTCCAATCCACCACGATTCCCTGTGGTTCCTGGGTTTCCGCTTATGTGGTAGTTTCTACGTCAATAGGTGCTTGCCGATGGGTTGTTCCATATCTTGTGCCTACTTAGAGAAATTCAACTCTTTTTTACATTGGTGTATATAGTCGGCCTCCAGTCACCCGGGGGTTGCCCATTATTTAGATGATTTTCTCTTCGTAGGCCTAAAGGATAGTTCTGTTTGCAGTGATGTTCTGGGTTTCGCCTAGCATTTGTTCCGTCTTCATGGGGTCCCCGTGGCCCCCGATAAGACCAAAGGTCCCACTGGTTGCCTTAGTTACTTGGGCATTGAAATCGATTCGGGGGCCGGTTGTTGCCAGCTGCCCGCCGATAAAGCTGCCCGCCGCCACAAACTCATGGGTCTCATAGAGGAATGTCTAAGCAGACGTACGGTCAGACTTAAGCAGGTTCAATCGTTGCTCAGTTTCAACTTTGCGTGCACGATCATCCCCATGGGGCGAGTTTTCTGCCGTAAGCTTGAGAGGTCCACGGCGGGTGTTCGTAAGCCTCACCATACGGTGTACTTTTTGCGCGAGATGAAGGATGATTTGCAGGTGTGGTCCACTTTTCTGGTTTCTTTTAACCGGTTCCTTGCAACTTTTTACAGACGCCACTGGCGGTTCATGTTTTGCAGCATTTTTTAGGAGGGAGTGGTGCGCTGCGCCTTGGCCCCCTTCATGGGTTACACGAGATTTCACAAAGAACTTGCTTCTTTTGGAACTGTTCCCGTTAATTGTGGTGGTAGAATTGTGGTCCTCTAGCATGTCGGATCAGAGTATTGTTTTCCGCTGTGACGGTTTGGTTGTAGTGCATGCGGTTAATAATCAGTGCTCCTCCTCTCCACAGGCCTTGCGCTTGTTATGGTATTTTGTGCTCAAATGCCTGAAACACAATATTCATTTCACGACCAAGCATGTCCCGGGTATAGACAATAGAATAGCGGACTCGCTTGCCCGTTTTGAGTATGCAAAATTCTGGGAGCTTGTTCCTGACATGGTATTATCCGGTTTACCAGCTCCACCCTTCCTTTGGCACCTCATTAAGTATTTTAGGGTGTAGTTAAGGATGCAATTTTCTCACGGGGTTCCACACCTCCAAAATATTTTTCACTGCCCAAGCTGATTTGGATGTCGCTCGTGCGAGCGTCCTTCTTTGTGTTTTCAATATTGGCGGTGAAGTTCCCCCCCCCTCGGAAGTGGGAGGTGGTTCTTGGTTTTGTTGTATTTGTTTACAGGTTGGCAGTGTGCGGGTTGTGTGTCCATATTAAGCCTTTAGTTAAGTGCTGTGGTGAGTGGGTCCTATCCATGTAGGTAAGGACGGCTGCTCGGGCTGCAGAGGCGGATCTTCGAACGGCAGGTCTTGGGACTGGGCTGTTTGAGGTCTTGTGTTGGAGTGAATAAGTGTTAACTTGTTGCGCCTGTTGCACTAACCCAGAAACGTGTTTTACCCATCAGTTTTTGAATGGCTAGCATTCAGGAATTGAGGGTGTGAAGTGAATTTTAAAATTTTCCTCTAAGGGGGCCGAATTACAGTTGGCATCATTCACGGTCCACGGGAGGTTTTTTGAGTCTTCTCCTTCACTTAGGTTCCTTATTAGTGCTGTTTCGTTTGTACTTAAATGTGTTGAATAGTTGCTGATGTTAGGATTTTTCTTTTTCAGCTGCATTGGATATCTCGGAGCAGATTTGGCTTATTGGCCATTCTTACATTTTTGGGGCGGAGAGGCATCCTATGGCAAGGCAAACGGCTGACTTTGTTGGGGACAGAGTAGTCAGATGGTTAGGCGTTAGGTGTTTGCATTGGGTTGGCCTGTTTCGGCTTCTGTTTCGGCGTGAACGAAGGTGGGCCGGCCTGGCTGGATCGTCATTCACCTAGGGGGAATGACATGGATTGAGTTAAGGGCATCGACCTCATCCTGAGTGTCAAGGTGGACTTGGTCGCGTTGTGAGCTTCCTGTCCTCAGGTGAGTGTGTTATGGTCAGACACTATGCCCCGTTTTCACTGGCGGGGTGCTATTCATTTTTCAGTCATAGAAAAGGCTCGTAAGAAAGTGAATTCTGCGGTGTCTGTGTATGTGAAGGCAATAGGTGGTCTGGTAGTGCAGCATCCACTTCTGGTCCTCCATAATTCACAGTTCTATAGGGAAGATGGTGTTCACCTTTCCCCTGCAGATATTGATGTATTTCTGGAGAGTATTTTTTGCGTTTTGTCTGGTTAAGTTATGTTTTTGTCTTTTTTGGATGGAGGTCGGAGGTTTAGGAAATGTTTTGGTGGAAAGCCGCTACCAGCCAGCAGTCAAAGTTTACATGAGTGGTCATTGTGGGGCACCCCCTTTTGATAAGACGGCGAGTGTGTCCTCCCTCTGCAGGTGGACTACAAACGTTCCAGTGCGGTTTCGTCTAAGGCTCTGCTAGAGTAAAGGGGGTGAGTCCTGTACAGTGCGGTTTATGTTGTTTAGGAGGCGGTTGTAAGTCCCCTCCTAGTTTAATTGGTATTATTATAGTTGACTAGTGCTGGTGAGTTGGTAGCGCCTTTTCTTTGCCATCCTCCAATAATTAGTTTGAATCTGGGTCACCAAACCATAAATACCTGTTGACCTTTTAAATCTAACTGCTGGTGTCCGTGTGGTTATTTCTTAGTGCTAAGCTAGCTAAGTTATAGATGTAAGTGTGTCATAATAAAGTTATGTGCGACTTTGAGAGAGATGTGTTTAGCTTAAGCTGCTATCAGCCATTTTGTATAAGTAGCAGCCATGTTGTAGTGAATAAGGAAGATGCTTTGTTAAGAAATCATAAGAATGCTGACATTTCATAGATAGTACATTCTGTCAGCTCAGGCCCTCAGTTGTGACAGTAAGCACTGACCATATGAATCCAGCCGGAGACCAGGATCAAGTGGCCAAGCAGATGCAAGAACTGGCATCCCGACTTGAACATCAGGAGGCTGCACAGGGCCACATCATCCGCTGTCTCCAGGATCTCTCTACCCGGCCGGATGGGATTCAGACAACCCTCCATGGATTAGACGCGTCCGGTGCGTCACCCACAGTGACTACAGCTGTAACCCCACCCACCTTACCCATTTCTGCTCCACGTCTTCATCTTCCAATGCCAGCAAAATTTGATGGATCTCCAAGATTCTGCAGGGGATTTCTCAACCAGTGTGAAATTCATTTTGAGCTACAACCTGGCAATTTTCCCAGTGACCGAACTAAAATTGCCTACATTATCTCTCTTCTCAGTGGCTCAGCCCTTGACTGGGCATCACCGTTATGGGAGAGGTCTGATACCCTGCTGTCCTCCTATACTGATTTTGTGTCAACATTCAGGAGTATCTTCGACAAGCCAGGCCGGGTAACTTCAGCTTCATCTGAGATTCTCCGTTTACGTCAGGGATCGCATGCTGTAGGACAGTATCTTATACAGTTCCAGATCCTGGGATCCGAACTGGCATGGAACGACGAGGCCCTGTATGCTGCATTCTGGCATGGCTTATCAGAGCGTATTAAGGATGAGTTAGCTACCAGAGACTTGCCTTCTAAGTTAGATGAGCTAAACTCACTCTGCACGAAAGTTGATTTACATTTCAGAGAAAGAGCAACTGAGCGTGGAAGATCATCTGCTCCAAAGTCTACTGCTCCTCCTCCTCGCCAACTGTCACCATCCAAAGATGAGCCCATGCAAATTGGTCGTTCCCGTCTAACTCCTGCTGAGCGCCGAAGACGTCTTTCTGAGTCTCTTTGTCTTTACTGTGCAGCTCCGTCTCACACCATCAATGCCTGTCCCAAATGTCCGGGACTCCAGATCTTAGCTCGCCAAGGAGAGGGCCGGCTAGGAGTAATGATCTCCTCTCCATCTCCTCATGATTGTAATCTCCCAGTCTCGCTCCAAATTGCTCAACGTTACAGGAACGTCATTGCCCTCCTTGATTCCGGAGCAGCTGGGAACCCACCGAGAGACTTCCTTCATCCATCTCCTTAACTGCCGTGGATGGCAGCAAGATTTTTGACGCAGTTATTTCTCTAAGGACTCTACCAGTTCGTCTGAGAGTGGGAGTTCTTCATTCTGAATTTATCTCTTTTCTAGTGATTCCAAGAGCCACACATCCAGTGGTTCTGGGCCTTCCATGGCTCCGTCTCCACAATCCATCAATTGACTGGACGACTACGCAAATTCTGGCATGGGGTCCCTCCTGTGCTGAGACATGTTTGTTTAAAGTATTGCCTGTTTGTTCTTCCTCCTCCAGGTTGTCTGATGTTCCACCTCCTCCATATCAAGATTTCACAGATGTGTTCAGTAAAGCTTCTGCTGATATCCTTTCTCCTCATAGAGAATGGGACTGCCCGATTGATCTCATTCCAGGGAAGGTTCCACCTCGAGGCCGAACTTATCCGTTGTCTCTGCCTGAGACGCATTCCATGGAGGAATACATTAAAGAGAACCTAGCGAAGGGGTTCATCCGACCTTCCTCTTCTCCAGCCGGCGCAGGCTTCTTTTTCGTAAAGAAAAAAGATGGTGGTCTGCGGCCGTGCATCGACTACAGAGGTTTGAACGACATTACCATCAAGAACCGCTATCCTTTACCCGTGATTACTGAGCTCTTTGATAGATTTAGCAGAGCCACCATCTTCACAAAGTTGGACTTGAGAGGTGCATACAATCTCATCTGGATCCGTGAGGGTGACGAGTAGAAGACCGCCTTTAACACCTGTGACGGACATTATGAGTACCTCGTCATGCCCTTCGGATTGAGCAACGCTCCAGCTGTCTTCCAGCATTTCGTGAATGAGATCTTCAGAGACATCTTATACCGCCATGTCGTGGTCTATCTAGATGATATCCTCATCTTTGCCAATAATCTAGAGGAACATCATTTCTTGGTAAAGGAGGTTCTGTCCCGTCTTCGTGTCAATCATCTCTATTGCAAATTAGAGAAATGTGTCTTTGAAGTCAAATCCATTCCATTTCTAGGTTACATTGTGTCCGGTTCCGGACTAGAGATGGATCCTGAGAAACTACAAGCAATCCAGAATTGGCTGATACCCTTAACCCTCAAAGGGGTCCAGAGGTTCTTAGGGTTCGCCAATTATTACAGAAAGTTTATACGAGACTTTTCCACCATTGTGGCGCCTATCACTGCATTAACCAAGAAGGGTGCTAACCCGTCCAAGTGGTCTGAAGAAGCTACGCAAGCTTTTCATCTCCTAAAACAACGGTTCATCTCTGCACCAGTTTTGGAACAGCCCGACATCGTCTCTCCTTTCATCTAAAGGGTGGATGCCTCCTCCGTTGGAGTAGGAGCGGTGTTATCTTAGAGGGCTAAAGATGGCCATCTACATCCTTGCAGTTTCTTCTGCCGGAAGTTCTCCCCAGCTGAGCGCAACTATGCTATTGGCGACCAGGAGTTGCTAGCCATCAAGCTCGCTCTAGAGGAGTGGAGATATCTGTTGGAGGGAGCTACTCATTCAATCACTATACTTACCGACCACAAGAATCTTTTATATCTGAAAAGCGCACAATGTCTCAACCCTCGTAAGGCCAGATGGGTACTTTTGTTTTCCAGGTTCGACTTTAAACTCCAGTTCTGTCCGGGCTCTCAGAATCGCAAGGCCGATGCCCTTTCCTGCTCATGGGAGCAAGAAAATGAGTCAGAGTCTTCAGACAAGCATCCTATTATTAATCCGTTGGCATTCTCCACGGTAGAGATGGACTCTACGCCCCCACCAGGGAAAATTTTTGTGAAGCCGGTGCTAAGGAAGAAGCTCATGCATTGGGCCCATGCTTCCCGTTTTGCCGGACATACAGGTATCCAAAAAACCCTGGAGTTTATCTCTAGGTCCTATTGGTGGCCAACTCTGAAAAAGGACGTCATGGAATTTATTGCATCTTGCCCAAAGTGTGCCCAACACAAAGTATCCCGCCAGTCGCCTGCGGGGCAACTGGTTCCACTATCCGTTCCCCGTCGACCATGGACCCATTTGTCGATGGATTTCGTTACAGACTTACCTATGTGTAATAAGTTCAATACTATCTGGGTGGTAGTTGACCGGTTCACCAAGATGGCACACTTCATTCCTCTTACCGGTCTTCCGTCAGCTTCCAAGCTGGCTCAAGTGTTCATACAAGAGATCTTCCGACTCCACGGTCTTCCCGAAGAAATTATCTAAGATCGAGGAGTCCAATTCACAGCCAAATTCTGGGGAAGTTTATGTCAAGTCCTCCAAGTCAAACTAAAGATTTGCACGGCTTCCCATCCTCAGACCAATGGTCAAACTGAGAGGGTGAATCAGGACTTGGAGGCCTTCCTCCGCATTTATGTGTCTTCCTCTCAAGATGACTGGGTTCAACTACTTCCCTGGGCCGAGTTTTGTCATAACAACCAATATCATTCCTCATCTTCTTCAACACCATTCTTCACTAACTATGGATTCCACCCTAAATTTCCTGAATTCCAACCGCTTCCAGCAACTTCTGTTACAGCAGTGGATATCACTTTAAGTCAGTTTGCAAACAACTGGAAGAATGTACGAGCGGCTCTGCTCAAAGCATCGTTCAGGTACAAGAAGTTTGCGGATAAGAAGCGCGTAGAGCGGTTCCTGCTCTCAAGGTGGGTGATCGGGTGTGGTTATCCACGAAGAATGTGAGGTTAAGGGTGCCCAGCATGAAGTTTGCACCTTGCTACATTGGTCCTTTCAAAACTGAACAAGTCATCAATCCTGTTGCTTACAGACTCTAGTTACCTCCCTTCTTAAAAATACCCAGGACATTCCATGTTTCCCTGTTGAAACCGCTGATCCTGAATAGGTTTCATTCTACACTTCCTCCAGCTCCGAAAATCCAAACTCAACGTGGCGTTGAGTATGAAGTGGCCAAGATTCTGGACTCACGTCACTGTTACGGTCAATTACAGTATCTCATTGACTGGAAGAGTTACGGCCCTGAGGAACGCTCATGGACCAATGCTTCTGATGTCCATGCTCCTGACTTGGTCCGGAATTTCCACTCCAAGTTTCCTCAAAAGCCAAAGAAGTGTCCTGGGGCCACTCCTAAAGGGGGGGGGGGGGGGGTGCTGTCACGATCTGGGTTTCTGGACGCCATTACTTACCCTTCAGATGCCTCCTAAGACTGGCTCAGCACTCCAGGACCGGATCCCATCTGTTATTCTGATGTCCACATTCCTGCCTCCTCTCCTGTCACTCTGAGACGCTGTCACAGCGGCGCCATGTTGTATCCGCCTCTGTCCCTGAGTTTCTGCATGCAGAATGTCAGAGTGGCGCTTACGTCAGCTGCAGCCTCCGCTGTGCCTGCGTGGTTCAAATGTGCACTCATCAGTCTGGCGTCTCCTGTTTACTGTTAAAGTTCCCACATGGATTACAAACCAATCTTCCCTCCAAGTGTCTGCATGGGCACAGCCATGTTGGATTCTGTCACCTGCTCAAATTCCTCCATCCGTTGTTTGCATTGTAATCTGCATAATTGCTTAGCCAATCCCTTCCTTGCTGCAGGTATAAGTATTCTGTGCCTGAGCAAGGAAGGCGTCAGTGCTTTGGTTGTCAAACCTAGTTCCAGTTTGTCTCTCTCCTGTGATTGTTTTCCAGGTTCCAGTTCCTATCTCCAAACCTCCACTAAAGAGACCCACTCCAGTCTACCACCTGCGGTGCAGCCTGACTCTCCAGTCCTCTGGGACTCATCTGTTTCCAGTTACAGATTAACTTGCTTCCAGAATTGTGCTTCCAGCAGAGTTCAACTTTTCTTAAAGTGCCGGTACCCTTTTCTGCAGATTACCACTCACCACCGGTACTATTATTTCACCGCTCTCAAGCTCCATACATCATTCATATTTCATCGCTCTCAAGCTTCATTTATTATTTAACTGGTTCCAGCCAGTATCCACTCCAGGCCAACATCTGTCTGGTTCCAACCAGTACCCACAGCAGCTATTTTATCTACAGCAGCCCAGCTTTTCCTGGAACACCAGCTGGTACGATCCTGGGCTATCTCCATTACTACAGACGGGCCTGGTAAGGACTTTCCACCTAGAGGATAATAAGAACTGTCTCATGCTACCAGAGCCCTGTGGCCATTGCCATCTTGTAGTACCCAGGAACTGTGTCATTTAAACTGCTGATTTTATGTTTCCTTTTTATTGCTGCTGTGATACATGGAGTAAGTCAAATAAACAACATTGACTTTTATTTTGGTTGTCGTGGTCACGCCTTCGGGCAATCTTCTTACATGTACCTTACATGTCTAGGGGTCTGATACAACCACCCAGATTCCACTACACCTCAGCCCCTACAACTGAGGCTGCCTCCCGTCAGCTCAGGCCCTCAGTTGTGACAGGGAGGATTTCTGAGAAAAGATGCATTTTGTTTTACTATGTGACATGTATCAAGTGTTCATGCAAGTAACCTTTTTGCTATATAACGCTCTGCTGAATAAATGAGCTTTAGTCTAATTTTGCCGACATAACCATGTGTCTTGTCTGCTTCCTGGGATTCCCAATGCATTGGTAAACAAACTGTATGGAACAGACAATTTAAGTGACTTGATAGAAGGAGGCTTATCTCCGACAGTTACATGGGTGCTCGTCCGGGATTGCTGACAGCTGCCGACACCAGATGACGACACGACTGCTGGATGCAATTACTGACATACCCGTGTGAGTGATCTGAAGATTGATTCTTTTTCAAACTGGTTACTCTGTCAGTACTTGTATACAGTCTTTTGGTCTGTTCATCTGCTTAGGTAAGCAATATGCAATCATTTGGACCCAATTGTCTGTTTGAAAGCATTCATTATTTTTATGGTAGATGCTAGAATCAAGTGGGCTAAGGGACCTTTTCCGTAAGGGGGAGGAGTTACGACGCAAGGGGGGAGGAGCTAGGCCAGCGGGATAGTTCTTCTACTATCCACGCCACCAACTATTACCTTTAGTAATTAGGTGGTGAGCGAAGCGGAGCGGAGCGAGCCACCGTGCCCGAAGCGTGGCGAGCGAAGCGAGCCCGCGAGGGTACTTTTCGGGTAACCTGTTCGCCCGTAGCTCCTCCCCCTGGTGACGTAGCTCCTCCCCTCAATACGTCACAAGGTCCCTTCAGCCCCTCCGATATAGAACCAACCTTATTTTTATGGGTGTGCTGATAAAGTCATTAGTTTCAGTTTCACTTTGGCAAGGAAAAATTTGGTTTTATTTTTAAATGACATGTCAGAATTGCAAATGCTCAATAGTATTGTGGTATAATCCTGTTATAGAATCTGATTATTGTGAATTTAAAGGTATATTGCAAAACACTAATTTCAGTTTTGTAGGGAACCTTAAGACATGTTTTGCAACAGTTGTGGGGTGTCATGTTGATAAAGCGGTGATAGAAAAATGTATTGGTGATAAATTGCCATATTGTCTTGATAAATTACCAGTTAATTATATACAAGGATCCTATCAAGTGGTGTGTTCTAATTCTCTGTCATCCTTACCCCTTGGTCCCAGAGTTATAGTTAGTGAAGGAAATTCTACTGATTATAAACAACATTTAACCAGATGGCATAGAATTAGATTAAGACACTGAACACTCATATACTCAGCCTTTTTTTAAATCCAGTACAGCTAGGGACTGTGTGTCTCTTTTAATATAAGGAATCTGCAGTCGAGATTTAACATACAGGGGGGTAAATTTACTAAGGTGGGTGATTTTTAGAACTGGTGATGTTGCCTATGGCAACCAATCAGATTCTACTTACCATTTATCTAGCTGCTTCTAGCAGATGTAATCTGATTGGTTGCTATGGGCAACATCACCAGTTCTAAAAATCTCCCACCTTAGTAAATTTACCCCAAGGTGTGGTAATAACGGTATCAGTTTTTTCATAGAAAAGCATACAAAATCTTTTTGTCACTTAAAATTGTTAGAAAAAGATGTTAAGATTAGTGATGTGCACTTGAAATTTTTCGGGTTTTGGTTTTGGGTTCGGTTCCGCGGCCGTGTTTTGGGTTCGAACACGTTTTGGCAAAACCTCACCGAATTTTTTTTGTCGGATTCGGGTGTGTTTTGGATTCGGGTGTTTTTTTCAAGAAAAACCTAAAAAACAGCTTAAATCATTGAATTTGGGGGTCATTTTGATCCCATAGTATTATTAACCTCAATAACCATAATTTACACTCATTTTCAGTCTATTCTGAACACCTCACACCTCACAATATTACTTTTAGTCCTAAAATTTGAACCGAGGTCGCTGGATGACTAAGCTCAGCGACCCAAGTGGCCGACACAAACACCTGGCCCATCTAGGAGTGGCACTGCAGTGTCACGCAGGATGGCCCTTCCAAAAAACACTCCCCAAACAGCACATGACATAAAGAAAAAAAGAGGCGCAATGAGGTAGCTGTGTGACTAAGATAAGCGACCCAAGTGGCCGACACAAACACCTGGCCCATCTAGGAGTGGCACTGCAGTGTCACGCAGGATGGCCCTTCCAAAAAACACTTCCAAAACAGCACATGACGCAAAGAAAAAAAGAGGCGCAATGAGGTAGCTGTGTGACTAAGATAAGCGACCCAAGTGGCCGACACAAACACCTGGCCCATCTAGGAGTGGCACTGCAGTGTCACGCAGGATGGCCCTTCCAAAAAACACTCCCCAAACAGCACATGAAGCAAAGAAAAAAAGAGGCGCAATGAGGTAGCTGTGTGACTAAGATAAGCGACCCTAGTGGCCAACACAAACATCTGGCCCATCTAGGAGTGGCACTGCAGTGTCACGCAGGATGGCCCTTCCAAAAAACACTCCCCAAACAGCACATGACGCAAAGAAGAAAAAGAGGCGCAATGAGGTAGCTGTGTGACTAAGATAAGCGACCCAAGTGGCCAACACAAACACCTGGCCCATCTAGGAGTGGCACTGCAGTGTCACGCAGGATGGCCCTTCCAAAAAACACTCCCCAAACAGCACATGACGCAAAGAAAAAAAGAGGCGCAATGAGGTAGCTTTGTGACTAAGATAAGCGACCCAAGTGGCCGACACAAACACCCGGCCCATCTAGGAGTGTCACTGCAGTGTCACGCAGGATGGCCCTTCCAAAAAACACTCCCCAAACAGCACGTGACGCAAAGAAAAAAAGAGGCGCAATGAGGTAGCTGTGTGACTAAGATAAGCGACCCAAGTGGCCGACACAAACATCTGGCCCATCTAGGAGTGGCACTGCAGTGTCACGCAGGATGGCCCTTCCAAAAAACACTCCCCAAACAGCACATGACGCAAAGAAAAAAAGAGGCGCAATGAGGTAGCTGTGTGACTAAGATAAGCGACCCAAGTGGCCGACACAAACACCTGGCCCATCTAGGAGTGGCACTGCAGTGTCACGCAGGATGGCCCTTCCAAAAAACACTCCCCAAACAGTACATGACGCAAAGAAAAAAGAGGCGCAATGAGGTAGCTGTGTGACTAAGATAAGCGACCCAAGTGGCCGACACAAACACCTGGCCCATCTAGGAGTGGCACTGCAGTGTCACGCAGGATGGCCCTTCCAAAAAACACTTTCCAAACAGCACATGACGCAAAGAAAAAAAGAGGCGCAATGAGGTAGCTGTGTGACTAAGATAAGCGACCCAAGTGGCCGACACAAACACCTGGCCCATCTAGGAGTGGCACTGCAGTGTCACGCAGGATGGCCCTTCCAAAAAACACTCCCCAAACAGTACATGACGCAAAGAAAAAAGAGGCGCAATGAGGTAGCTGTGTGACTAAGATAAGCGACCCAAGTGGCCGACACAAACACCTGGCCCATCTAGGAGTGGCACTGCAGTGTCACGCAGGATGGCCCTTCCAAAAAACACTTTCCAAACAGCACATGACGCAAAGAAAAAAAGAGGCGCAATGAGGTAGCTGTGTGACTAAGATAAGCGACCCAAGGGGCCAACACAAACACCTGGCCCATCTAGGAGTGTCACTGCAGTGTCACGCAGGATGGCCCTTCCAAAAAACACTCCCCAAACAGCACATGACGCAAAGAAGAAAAAGGCGCAATGAGGTAGCTGTGTGTCTAAGATAAGCGACCCAAGGGGCCAACACAAACACCTGGCCCATCTAGGAGTGGCACTGCAGTGTCACGCAGGATGGCCCTTCCAAAAAACACTCCCCAAACAGCACATGACGCAAAGAAAAAAAGAGGCGCAATAAGGTAGCTTTGTGACTAAGATAAGCGACCCAAGTGGCCGACACAAACACCTGGCCCATCTAGGAGTGGCACTGCAGTGTCACGCAGGATGGCCCTTCCAAAAAACACTCCCCAAACAGCACATGACGCAAAGAAAAAAAGAGGCGCAATGAGGTAGCTGTGTGACTAAGATAAGCGACCCAAGTGGCCGACACAAACATCTGGCCCATCTAGGAGTGGCACTGCAGTGTCACGCAGGATGGCCCTTCCAAAAAACACTCCCCAAACAGCACATGACGCAAAGAAAAAAAGAGGCGCAATGAGGTAGCTGTGTGACTAAGATAAGCGACCCAAGTGGCCGACACAAACACCTGGCCAATCTAGGAGTGGCACTGCAGTGTCACGCAGGATGGCCCTTCCAAAAAACACTCCCCAAACAGTACATGACGCAAAGAAAAAAGAGGCGCAATGAGGTAGCTGTGTGACTAAGATAAGCGACCCAAGTGGCCGACACAAACACCTGGCCCATCTAGGAGTGGCACTGCAGTGTCACGCAGGATAGCCCTTCCAAAAAACACTCCCCAAACATCACATGATGCAAATAAAAAAAGAGGCGCAATGAGGTAGCTGTGTGACTAAGATAAGCGACCCTAGTGGCCGACACAAACACCTGGCCCATCTAGGAGTGTCACTGCAGTGTCACGCAGGATAGCCCTTCCAAAAAACACTCCCCAAACAGCACATGACGCAAAGAAAAAAAGAGACGCAATGAGGTAGCTGTGTGACTAAGATAAGCGACCCAAGTGGCCGACACAAACACCTGGCCCATCTAGGAGCGGCACTGCAGTGTCACGCAGGATGGCCCTTCCAAAAAACACTCCCCAAACAGCACATGACGCAAAGAAAAATGAAAGAAAAAAGAGGTGCAAGATGGAATTGTCCTTGGGCCCTCCCACCCACCCTTATGTTGTATAAACAGGACATGCACACTTTAACCAACCCATCATTTCAGTGACAGGGTCTGCCACACAACTGTGACTGAAATGACGGGTTGGTTTGGACCCCCACCAAAAAAGAAGCAATTAATCTCTCCTTGCACAAACTGGCTCTACAGAGGCAAGATGTCCACCTCATCATCATCCTCCGATATATCACCGTGTACATCCCCCTCCTCACAGATTATCAATTCGTCCCCACTGGAATCCACCATCTCAGCTCCCTGTGTACTTTGTGGAGGCAATTGCTGCTGGTCAATGTCTCCACGGAGGAATTGATTATAATTCATTTTAATTAACATCATCTTCTCCACATTTTCTGGATGTAACCTCGTACGCCGATTGCTGACAAGGTGAGCGGCGGCACTAAACACTCTTTCGGAGTACACACTTGTGGGAGGGCAACTTAGGTAGAATAAAGCCAGTTTGTGCAAGGGCCTCCAAATTGCCTCTTTTTCCTGCCAGTATAAGTACGGACTGTCTGACGTGCCTACTTGGATGCGGTCACTCATATAATCCTCCACCATTCTTTCAATGGGGAGAGAATCATACGCAGTGACAGTAGACGACATGTCCGTAATCGTTGTCAGGTCCTTCAGTCCGGACCATATGTCAGCATCAGCAGTCGCTCCAGACTGCCCTGCATCACCGCCAGCGGGTGGGCTCGGAATTCTGAGCCTTTTCCTCGCACCCCCAGTTGCGGGAGAATGTGAAGGAGGAGATGTTGACAGGTCGCGTTCCGCTTGACTTGACAATTTTCTCACCAGCAGTTCTTTGAACCCCAGCAGACTTGTGTCTGCCGGAAAGAGAGATACAAGGTAGGTTTTAAATCTAGGATCGAGCACGGTTGGCCAAAATGTAGTGCTCTGATTTCAACAGATTGACCACCTGTGAATCCTTGTTAAGCGAATTAAGGGGTCCATCCACAAGTCCCACATGCCTAGCGGAATCGCTCTGTCTTAGCTCCTCCTTCAATGTCTCCAGCTTCTTTTGCAAAAGCCTGATGAGGGGAATGACCTGACTCAGGCTGGGAGTGTCTGAACTGACTTCACGTGTGGCAAGTTCAAAGGGCAGCAGAACCTTGCACAACATTGAAATCATTCTCCACTGCACTTGAGACAGGTGCATTCCACCTCCTATATCGTGCTCTGTTGTATAGGCTTGAATGGCCTTTTGTGCTCCTCCAACCTCTGAAGCATATAGAGGGTTGAATTCCACCTCGTTACCACTTCTTGCTTCAGATGATGGCAGGGCAGGTTCAGGTGTTTTTGGTGGTGCTCCAGTCTTCTGTACGTGGTGCCTGTACGCTGAAAGTGTGCCGCAATTCTTCTGGCCACCGACAGCATCTCTTGCACGCCCCTGTCGTTTTTAAATAATTCTGCACCACCAAATTCAAGGTATGTGCAAAACATGGGACGTGCTGGAATTTGCCCAGATTTAATGCACACACAATATTGCTGGCGTTGTCCGATGCAACAAATCCACAGGAGAGTCCAATTGGGTTAAGCCATTCCGTGATGATCTTCCTCAGTTGCCGTAAGAGGTTTTCAGTTGTGTGCGTATTCTGGAAAGCGGTGATGCAAAGCGTAGCCTGCCTAGGAAAGAGTTGGCGTTTACGAGATGCTGCTACTGGTGCCGCCGCTGCTGTTCTTGCGGCGGGAGTCCATACATCTACCCAGTGGGCTGTCACAGTCATATAGTCCGGAGCCTGCCCTGCTCCACTTGTCCACATGTCCGTGGTTAAGTGGACATTGGGTACAACTGCATTTTTTAGGACACTGGTGAGTCTTTTTCTGAGGTCTGTGTACATTTTCGGTATCGCCTGCCTAGATAAATGGAACCTAGATGGTATTTGGTACCGGGGACACAGTACCTCCAACAAGTCTCTAGTTGGCTCTGCAGTAATGATGGATACCGGAACCACGTTTCTCACCACCCAGGATGCCATGGCCTCAGTTATCCGCTTTGCAGCAGGATGACTGCTGTGATATTTCATCTTCCTCGCAAAGGACTGTTGGACAGTCAATTGCTTGGTGGAAGTAGTAAAAGTGGTCTTACGACTTCCCCTCTGGGATAACCATCGACTCCCAGCAGCAACAACAGCAGCGCCAGCAGCAGTAGCGCCAGCAGCAAGAGGAAGGGATTTACTGGTCAGTGGACTGCTTCAGCTGTCTCCAAAAGTTTTTGAACTTGTCACTGACTTATGATGAATGCGCTGCAGGTGACGTATAAGGGAGGATGTTCCGAGGTGGTTAACGTCCTTACCCCTACTTATTACAGCTTGACAAAGGCAACACACGGCTTGACACCTGTTGTCCGCATTTCTGTTGAAATACTTCCACACCGAAGAGCTGATTTTTTTGGTATTTTCACCAGGCATGTCAATGGCCATATTCCTCCCACGGACAACAGGTGTCTCCCCGGGTGCCTGACTTAAACAAACCACCTCACCATCAGAATCCTCCTGGCCAATTTCCTCCCCAGCGCCAGCAACACCCATATCCTCCTCATCCTGGTGTACTTCAACACTGACATCTCCAATCTGACTATCAGGAACTGGACTGCGGGTGCTCCTTCCAGCACTTGCAGGGGGCTTGCAAATGGTGGAAGGCGCATGCTCTTCACGTCCAGTGTTGGGAAGGTCAGGCGTCGCAACCGACACAATTGGACTCTCCTTGTGGATTTGGGATTTCAAAGAATGCACAGTTCTTTGCTGTGCTTTTGCCAGCTTGAGTCTTTTCATTTTTCTAGCGAGAGGCTGAGTGCTTCCATCCTCATGTGAAGCTGAACCACTAGCCATGAACATAGGCCAGGGCCTCAGCCGTTCCTTGCCACTCCGTGTGGTAAATGGCATATTGGCAAGTTTACGCTTCTCCGACGACAATTTTGTTTTAGATTTTTTAATCCTTTTTTTACTGATATTTGGTGTTTTGGATTTTACATGCTCTGTACTATGACATTGGGCATCGGCCTTGGCAGACGACATTGATGGCATTTCATCGTCTCGGCCATGACTAGTGGCAGCAGCTTCAGCACGAGGTGGAAGTCGATCTTGATCTTTCCCTATTTTTGGAACCTCAACATTTTTGTTCTCCGTATTTTAATAGGCACAACTAAAAGGCACCTCAGGTAAACAATGGAGATGGATGGATACTAGTATACTTATGGATGACGAGCGAATGCCGACACAGAGGTAGCTACAGCCGTGGACTACCGTACTGCGTCTGCTGCTAGTATAGACTGGATGATAATGATATAAAAAATATATATATATCACTACTGCAGGACAGGTATATATTATATAATGACGGACCTGCTGGACACTGTCAGCACAGCAGACTACTAAAGTAAGCTACTAGTATCAAGAAGATAGAAAAAAAAAACACAGGTAGGTGGTATACAATTATGGATGGACGAGCGACTGCCGACACAGAGGTAGCTACAGCCGTGGACTACCGTACTGCGTCTGCTGCTAGTATAGACTGGATGATAATGATATAAAAAATATATATATATATCACTACTGCAGGACAGGTATATATTATATAATGACGGACCTGCTGGACACTGTCAGCACTGCAGACTCCTAAAGTAAGCTACTAGTATCAAGAAGATAGAAAAAAAAAAAACACAGGTAGGTGGTATACAATTATGGATGGACGAGCGACTGCCGACACAGAGGTAGCTACAGCCGTGGACTACCGTACTGCGTCTGCTGCTAGTATAGACTGGATGATAATGATATAAAAAATATATATACATCACTACTGCAGGACAGGTATATATTATATAATGACGGACCTGCTGGACACTGTCAGCACTGCAGACTCCTAAAGTAAGCTACTAGTATCAAGAAGAAAGAAAAAAAAAACACAGGTAGGTGGTATACAATTATGGATGGACGAGCGACAGCCGACACAGAGGTAGCTACAGCCGTGGACTACCGTACTGCGTCTGCTGCTATTATAGACTGGATGATAATGATATAAAAAATATATATATATCAATACTGCAGGACAGGTATATATTATATAATGACGGACCTGCTGGACACTGTCAGCACTGCAGACTCCTAAAGTAAGCTACTAGTATCAAGAAGATAGAAAAAAAAAAAACACAGGTAGGTGGTATACAATTATGGATGGACGAGCGACTGCCGACACAGAGGTAGCTACAGCCGTGGACTACCGTACTGCGTCTGCTGCTAGTATAGACTGGATGATAATGATATAAAAAATATATATATATATCACTACTGCAGGACAGGTATATATTATATAATGACGGACCTGCTGGACACTGTCAGCACTGCAGACTCCTAAAGTAAGCTACTAGTATCAAGAAGATAGAAAAAAAAAAACACAGGTAGGTGGTATACAATTATGGATGGACGAGCGACTGCCGACACAGAGGTAGCTACAGCCGTGGACTACCGTACTGCGTCTGCTGCTAGTATAGACTGGATGATAATGATATAAAAAATATATATACATCACTACTGCAGGACAGGTATATATTATATAATGACGGACCTGCTGGACACTGTCAGCACTGCAGACTCCTAAAGTAAGCTACTAGTATCAAGAAGATAGAAAAAAAAAACACAGGTAGGTGGTATACAATTATGGATGGACGAGCGACAGCCGACACAGAGGTAGCTACAGCCGTGGACTACCGTACTGCGTCTGCTGCTATTATAGACTGGATGATAATGATATAAAAAATATATATATATCAATACTGCAGGACAGGTATATATTATATAATGACGGACCTGCTGGACACTGTCAGCACTGCAGACTCCTAAAGTAAGCTACTAGTATCAAGAAGATAGGAAAAAAAAAACACAGGTAGGTGGTATACAATTATGGGTGGACGAGCGACTGCCGACACAGAGGTAGCTACAGCCGTGGACTACTGTACTGCGTCTGCTGCTAATATAGACTGGATGATAATGATATAAAAAAAATATATATATCACTACTGCAGGACAGGTATATATTATATAATGACAGACCTGCTGGACACTGTCAGCACTGCAGACTCCTAAAGTAAGCTACTAGTATCAAGAAGATAGAAAAAAAAAACCACAGGTAGGTGGTATACAATTATGGATGGACGAGCGACTGCCGACACAGAGGTAGCTACAGCCGTGGACTACCGTACTGCGTCTGCTGCTAGTATAGACTGGATGATAATGATATAAAAAATATATATATATATCACTACTGCAGGACAGGTATATATTATATAATGACGGACCTGCTGGACACTGTCAGCACTGCAGACTCCTAAAGTAAGCTACTAGTATCAAGAAGATAGAAAAAAAAACACAGGTAGGTGGTATACAATTATGGATGGACGAGCGACTGCCGACACAGAGGTAGCTACAGCCGTGGACTACCGTACTGCGTCTGCTGCTAGTATAGACTGGATGATAATGATATAAAAAATATATATATATATCACTACTGCAGGACAGGTATATATTATATAATGACGGACCTGCTGGACACTGTCAGCACTGCAGACTCCTAAAGTAAGCTACTAGTATCAAGAAGATAGAAAAAAACACCACAGGTAGGTGGTATACAATTATGGATGGACGAGCGACTGCCGACACAGAGGTAGCTACAGCCGTGGATTACCGTACTGCGTCTGCTGCTAATATAGACTGGATGATAATGATATAAAAAATATATATATATCACTACTGCAGGACAGGTATATATTATATTAATGACGGACCTGCTGGACACTGTCTGTCAGCAGAATGCGTTTTTTATAGAATAAAACACCACACGACGAGTGTTTAACTTTTTCAGGGAGACAATCACAATATACTGGTGGTCAGTGTGGTCACTGGTCAGTCACACTGGCAGTGGCACTCTGGCAGCAAAAGTGTGCACTGTTACATATGTACTCCTGCTATAACCTATAACTGCTCCCCAGTCTCCCCCACAATTAAGCTGTGTGAGCACTGCAGTGAGCTCTCAGCACAGTCAGATATTATACATAAATGATGCAGCACACTGAGGCTGAGCACAGATATGGTATGTGACTGTGTCACTGTGTATCGTTTTTTTTCAGGCAGAGAACGGATTATATTAAATAATAATAAAACTGCACTGGTGGTCACTGGTCAGTCACTAGTATAACTAACTACTATCAGTAAAACTCTGCACTCTCTGAGTACTCCTATGCTCCAGTAAATCAAGTGTCTCACTCTCACTCTCTATCTATTTCTAAACGGAGAGGACGCCAGCCACGTCCTCTCCCTATCAATCTCAATACACGTGTGAAAATGGCGGCGACGCACGGCTCCTTATATAGAATCCGAGTCTCGCGATAGAATCCGAGCCTCGCGAGAATCCGACAGCGGGATGATGACGTTCGGGCGCGCTCGGGTTAACCGAGCAAAGCGGGAAGATCCGAGTCGCTCGGACCCGTGAAAAAAAGCTGAAGTTCGGGCGGGTTCGGATTCCGAGGAACCGAACCCGCTCATCACTAGTTAAGATTATTATTGATAAAGGTAATCCTAGCGAGTATAACAAACGCATGACTCTGTGATTAAACAGGTCTTTGTGGACTAAATAGAGTCCAGTCAGCAATATCAAAGTTTTGGTTTGTTGTGTCAGAGATTAGGATCCAGAGTGTTTGCTTCATTTGACCCTTTGATTGTTGGTTTGGTCAAACTTTCCCATGAAAAATCTTTCTATAACCAAGCACTTAAAGGCATAAGTGTGATGTTTGAAAGAGTAGGTTTCTTAAACTGAGGTAGACTGACTTTTGAAGATACTACATAGTGCGGGCAATATTTGCACCCTGAAGGATATAGCAAATTGAACTGATCATTCGTTTACACGGTGGGGGCACAGAGTAGCAACATCTGGGGATGGGTCTCCTCTGGAAATTGTCAGTAATAGGCATACTTGCCTACCTGACCCTCTCCATGAGGGAGAAAATGCTCTGTTCCTGGACTTTCCTGGTAATGTATGATTGCCATCACCTGTGGTGAGCTAGTTAATTGATAAGAAAGGTGTTTCACCACAGGTGATGGCAATCATACATTACCAGGAAAGTCCAGGAACAGAGCATTTTCTCCCTCATGGAGAGGGTCAGGTAGGCAAGTATGGTAATAGGGAGGGGGGGTGGAAGGCAATTAAAGGGGTAGTTGTGATTTTTAAAAGGATAAAACTTCCCATTGGAAGGGACATTGGACCCTAGCCAATGGATGAAGTTCGAAGCAATTAGTAAAGGTTTTACTGACACTGTTAAGAAATTGGCATAACTGTCTCAGGACTTTAAGGTTCAATACATCACCTGTATAAATAACAAGTTAAAAGTGTATATACATATCGACATAAGATGTATGCTCAGAGTGTTTGTGTGTGGCATTTATAGAAAAGAAGGGGCAGGGCCCTTTTATCTTGAGAGCTATTTCATTTTGAGCTGAACCAGGAGTGTAGAGAAACACTACGGACTCAGTGGAAAGTGTTTATATATTGATGGGGTGTCACTTTATTCCAAAACCAAGTGATATCGGTAGAGAGTGCCTGAGTTTCCTTGCTAGTTCAGGAAATCAAGCACATAGCTGCATATCCCATGATCCTTTAGATCCTGGATATAGATACTTGGAAAAGTACTTAAGTGTTAATGTTACCTAAGTTTAATATACTTGAGTGTTAAAAATACTTAATGGTTCAGTTGTACCCAACCTCCAGAATAATTTTAATATGTCATCCACAAGAACAGTAGGTCCAAGTTGTTCCCTGGTCTATACAAAAGTATCAGGATGGAAATGTACAAATAGAGATTTTCAAAATTGTAATGTCCCTAGGTCTGAAAAATGCAGACCTGATAAGTCTGACATACTGCCCACAGCATGTACTGCTAGAAGCGGTAATGAGGGAGAGTTAAGGGTTACTCCCTATAAGCAAGGTTCCTGGAGATGTGAATGTTCTCAGACCAAGTTATGCATAGCAATACATCGTCTAGATTGCAATAGCAAAGAGAAAGGAACCGACAGGCAAAGTAAACATACAGAGCTACAGCCCATTTATGTTGTAAATCCCGCAGGGAAGCCACAAAAACTAGTTCCGTAGGGCCAAAGTATCAGTGTGTAAATCCAAAATATTACAAAATTGGAAAAATTAGATAATTGATATAACAAAGTTTTTCGTAATAGTAATATTATCAATTATAATCTGTTATTCTATGTGCTCTGTAAATATACAGGCTGGGGATGGGAAGTAAGGTAATAATTCACCTGTTAGGTCTATGTGACTAATTACATGCGGATGTAAAATGTTTATGACTACAGAATATGGATAATATAATAGTAAGCAAAAATTGCATTAGAAAAATAATTGTCATTTTATTCCTGAATGCCTTACAAGATTTCAAAGATAATTAAAAAGCAGTAAGTTTTATAGAACATGCTACTGCAAATTATACTAATGGGTGATTACGCATAATTATGCAGATTTATATATATTTCCATAAGTCATTTTACATATATGCAATGAGTATTTTAGTTTTGGTTTAGAAAAATAATTCTCAGCTGTTAGGACAGTAGCATAGTACTCATTTACTTTGCTATTATTTGAAACACTAAAAGTTCTGGTAATGCAGTTTTAATGCAGGAGAAAATGAGTTAGACATTACAGCCCCAAACATATTGATTGAGAACATTACATACCATGGTTTCAGTCTAATATGTTGGGAATTGTACATGAGTTACCAGATATGAGGAAAAAGAATCCTGCTGCATTCTTTAAACACATACAACAAGTGTATGATATGTATAGACCCTGTTAAGTAAATTTAGAACAGGTTTTAAAAGCACGGCAACAGGCTTCTGACCAGCCATATGTGAAACAGCACACACGAGATGACAGAGTATGAGGGTGTGCAGCCCCTGTGTCAGCAGCAAGTGACTTTACCCACAGGAGACACAGGGGTTTCAAGAACTGTTTTTTTATGCACAACCAGATTCCTCCACAAGTACTTACAGATCAGGCCATCGAAGCAACTGAATTGGGAAGTCAAGCCCTACCCCTGCAAGAAAATAACAGCAAGGATGTAAGATGAAATAAAAGCTGCTATACAAGTCTACCTCTCACAGGAAAAGTCAGACAAAGAAAGACATCTGACAGTGGTCAGTACTACATGGCAAGCTTACAGAGGTAATCCATGAAAAGAAG
This sequence comes from Pseudophryne corroboree, assembly GCF_028390025.1. Taxonomy (NCBI): domain Eukaryota; kingdom Metazoa; phylum Chordata; class Amphibia; order Anura; family Myobatrachidae; genus Pseudophryne; species Pseudophryne corroboree. The sequence goes on from NC_086444.1 coordinate 1,170,552,505, forward strand.
ATTTGAAGCACCAGCAGCTCCAAAGTTAAAGCAAATAATTAGGAACAAGACAGAAGATCCAGAAGACAGATGAATGATGCTTCTTCTGCCAATATGAAGTACAAGCTTCTTCAGGTTCTTCCCAGTGAACATAATGTCTCCAGAAGAAACAACAGAAGGTATGATTACAGTCACCTTGCCCACTGGAGAAGGACATTTGTGTCTAATGCATACTGGAGCCAGCAGATGCAGAAGACAGCAGAGGGAGGTACCACAAGAACTGATGATATCCGAAACACTTAAAAGGACAGGGGATGCAAGAACTACAGTCACCAATACCAGTCCAGTTCTTGACCTCGAAAGACATGTCCAGTGACTTTGCTGAAACACAATGTACTGAAGCTTATCCAAGTGAGAATACAGTACACCCCAGCAGAAGTTGAGTTTTCCAGCAACTTATCAAAGAAAGTACAGAACCATTTAGAAGCAAGTTGGCACAGAAGTTCAGTATTGGCTCATTCCCGCAGTACCAGTTGTGGAAGAAAGTAAGCAATACTGCTAAACTGGTGTACCCCAGGGAAGGGGCTACACCACCAAGTGATTTATCCAGAAGACACACAGCTAATACTGTGTGTGAATAACCTGCTGATTGCCACCACCACTGAAGAAGGTGCCAAAAAAGAAACTGTGTCCTTACTGAAGTTTCTGGAAGAACAAGACTGCAGAGCCTCGAAAGGAGAAATTGCAGCTAGCAAAGCAAAAGGTAATCTTCCTAGGACACTCAAGGTACCCGACATCTAACAGAAGAGAGAAAAGAAACTTATACTGCAAGCCAAGATGCCAGCTAGTGTCAAGCAAGCCAGATGGTCATTCCTGGGCCTAGTAGGACACTACAGAAAATAGATACCTCTAGCATCAGTCTACATGCAAGCATTGTATGACAACACTGAAAGGGAGGAGGGTCCACATCCTGGTATCCGGACTCCAGGTCGACAGCACAAAGGTCGACACACTTTAGGTCAACACCAATTGGTCGACACACATTAGGTCGACAGGGTCAAAAGGTCGACGTGGTCAAAAGGTCGACAGGAACAAGGTCGACATGGAAAAAGGTCGACATGAGTTTTTCATGATTTTTTTCTTTTTTTTGAACCTTTTCATACTTAACGATCCACGTGGACTACGATTGGAACGGTAAAGTGTGCCGAGCGAAGCGGTAGCGGAGCGAAGGCACCATGCCCGAAGCATGGCGAGCGAAGCGAGCCATGCGAGGGGACGCGGTGCACTAATTCGGGTTCCCGGTCACTCTACGAAGAAAACGACACAAAAAAACATTAAAAACTCATGTCGACCTTTTTCCATGTCGACCTTGTTCCTGTCGACCTTTTGACCCTGTCGACCTTTTGACCCTGTCGACCTAATGTGTGTCGACCAATTGGTGTCGACCTAAAGTGTGTCGACCTTTGTGCTGTCGACCCTGAGTCCCAGACCCCACATCCTACACACAGCAACAGATGAATAAAGCAATTGAACAATTGGAAGCAGCAGTTGCCTCATCTCAAGCCCTAGAAATACTTGACTATAGAAGAAAGAGGCCATGCATGGGAGTCCTTATGCAAAAATATGGACTAAAGGCAAAGACCAGTGTACTACCACTCAAGCAAGCTTGACAACATTACTCAAGGTGCACCTACCGGCATCAGAGCAGTGGCAGCAGCAACAGTCCTAGAAGAGGACAAGAGCACAGGCATAGTGCTGAAGCATGATCTTATCATCCAGGTACCACATGCAGGTACAAAGAAGCTTCCACAAGGGAGGAGGGAGAATGGAGGAAGGGGAGGAAGAGGAGGAAGGGGAGGAGGAGGATCTAATAATCTCAATTTTTTCTTTTTTGCAGTGATTGTGTGGCGTTAATGGAACAAGAAACTCAACTTGCCATATGTTACAGGCACAGCTCTACCCAATGCTCAGCATGAGCTATATGTGCGCCCATGTTATCTTTTGAAGGGAAAGATTGTCTGTAACTTACATGTAAAGCTTAACCCTGATGCTGCCAGAATCACAGTAAAGAGATTTGAGACAATGAGATGCAGCGTGCTGCACACATACAGTGCAGATGGAATCCAGGCTTGGAACACTGGGACAGTCTCAGGAGGCATTTGGAAGGTAAATATTGACAAGGAATTACCTGGATCGTGACACACTAGGTCTTGTGTTAAGCAAATTAAAGTAAAGATCATGAAATCTCTAGAATTTCAAAGGTACCAGTCAGTGGCGTAACTAGAAATTTTTCTCCCCCAAGCCAAAAAATCCTTTGGCGCCACCCCCCCCCCCCCATAATTGGCACTAGTAAAGGGACAAACATGCCGAAGGTGCGAAAAATGGGTGTGGCTTCGTTTAGGGGGTGTGGCTTTGTTTAAATGGGCGGGACTTTGCATACAGGGGCATGGCATTGCAGGAAAAGACTACCTTATACCCCAGTTTTGCAACCTGCACGCCCAGACGTTAGCCACCACAGGAAAGAAAAATAATCCTGATTCATGCCCCTTACATTATTTATAATTTTTCCTCCTTATAGTAATGCCCAGTATACATTATTCCACATACTGCAATGGCCTTAGCCATTATGCCACACACAATAATGCACATGACACAATATGCACACACTGTAATGCCCCCAACACATTATACCACACACCGTAATGCACGTGACACATTATGACAGGAATCGCAATGCCCGTTATACATTATGCTACACACTGCAATGCCCCTAATACATTATAGCACATACAATGTCTGTGACACATTATGCCACACACTGCAATGCCCCTGATACATTATAGCACAGTAATACCATATGTAGTCACATATATATATATATTTATTAAATGACTATGTTAGCGATTAAGTAAAGGTTATGTGGTTTCATTTATTATTAATGCCACTTAGTGGTAAATGTTGTTAAGAATGCATAATACCCTCATAGAGGGCAAAGACTTATATGAACTATATATCACCCTCATGGAGGACAAATGGTCTGGGCGGAGCAGTTAAGGGCCCAGGAAGGTTATGGGCTCGTGGCCCCTGGACTTGTCCACTGGAAGAATTATGGGGGAACTCTGAGCGCCACTAAAATAAGAGGAGCCAGCGCGCGGGGTGAGCGGGACTGATCCAGGAACCAAGGGGAAAGCTGTTAAAAGGGAGAGAGGAGTAACGGTTAGAGAGTTCTGAGGTAAGAGGAGAGAAGTGCGGACTGCGCGGCTGGTGTGTGAGGATGAGCGGAGGAGAAGAGAGAGCCACGGCTGATGCCCGAGACCCTGCAGGGACAAAATAGACTTACGTGATTCCCGTCTGTAGTGATATCTACATGGCTCCGGTAAGCAACCCGCGATAGCGGAAATTCAGGAGGAGGCGGGCGGCGGCTGCAGAGCGGGTAAAGACCGTCCTCCTAGCGACACCCTTCGGACGGCGGCAAAGCACAGCTTCACCAATCTCACTCCGGAGGAGGACTCGGAGACCGTGAGTGACACTTCAACCAAAAGAGAGGAGAGGACGGTAGGCAGCTCCAATCTTTCCATACATGGTGAGGGGTGGGCCTGCATAGAGACTGACACAGCAAGGGTCTTTACATTGAAGGGGAAGTTAGTGCAGTGCTCCGTTAAAGACTGTTCAGCTGTAGACTCGCACTGAAGGGGATATATAATAGTACCTCAGAATTGATGCATGACTGTTGCGTATTCACAAATTGTGAGGAGTTTGACTTACCAAAGGAGTATTAAGGGCCTGCACTAATGTCTATTTCAAAGAAACAGTTAGTTGAAGAGAACTGTTATTTTAATAACGCTTAAAGTCAGACTTACCTCAGATACCGCGCAGAAACAGAACTTAACAGGCAGATCACCTCATCATCTGTATCATTTGTAGTAGATCGAAAGGGACTCCTCAGTTCGCTGTAACTAGATAACAAGAGAAGAGTTAATTCACGTTAAATTCTCCAACTTACTTAAATACGCATTCTTATGATACTATTTAGCGAAGTTAAGGATAGACAAGAATAGTTAACCGCAAGTTTATTAATACAGCATATATTCTTAATCATCACGCTTTTCAATGGGTTTGGATTCATTCCGCCTAATCCGATATTTCAGAGAAATAGAAACGTCTTGCATTACAGGCAGCAACAGAACTCCACAAAAGTATTTACCTAGTGATAAAGTTTGAGAAACGAAAAACGGAGTCAGCAAACGGCGCCTTACTCGTCATGGATTTATTTCAAAGAGACTTCATGTGCACCAACGTAATGGCCAATTATCCCTGCGCAGTTTAGACATTAGAGGGGAGGTGGTATACATTGTTATAATTCCTGGAATAGAGTAGTGAATGTAGGAAGTATTTCACTATATCAGATTGTTTATGATTTCAGTTTACAACAATAATTATATAAATTAAATGTTGGTTTGTTGATATGAATATGCCTATATATTAATTAATTATTATATATATTAACCCTTTTTACCCATCTCAAGAGAGAAAAGAAAGAAACAGCTGAGATCATCGGTTGCTGTCAAATAAATTATCTTTATCTGGTCAGTGTATGATTGACTGATGTTGAGAAACAAATTGTTTAACTAATTGCAAGAATTGATATTTCCGATGTTTAATGCTCAGTAATTTATCTGTGAACCCTGTGAGTAGTAAATAAAAAGAAAAAGTTTTTTTTTTTTACTTGCAAATATATATATAATACCGTTGTCTACAGTGTATCACTTGATCTTTCCTCTCTGAAGATTAGGACAATTCAGAGTAAAGGTACAGTTGACAAAGAATAAAGTACATTAACACTAAGAACCTTATTTAGTATTTGAGAGTTACAATACTTAAACTGGATTTATTTGGAAAAGCCCCAACAGTTTCTTCATTTATCACACGGGTATTCTAAATGACACTGGTAAAATAGTACCCAACTGAACTGTATTGTGTGGACAGTCTTGGGGTAATCGTAGACACTAATAGTATCGTATCGATGTAAAGTTAAAGTATATTCATAAAGTAATACTGTTTCATATACCCTCAAGGGGGTTACGTAAGATTGCATTTATGGTCACATATAGCCTACTGTATATGCTTAAATGTCTAAATTAAGGTATTCGCTCATTGAGAAACTGGAAGCAGTTTAATAAATGACCTTAGTGTGAAATACATTGTTACAATTTAAAAATTGATGTATGGTACTGTAACTGTTCTTTTACAAGTTAGTGTTTATTCAACTTTCACATAGTTCACTATTGCAATCTGTATGCTAAATAAACTGGTATTTAGAGCTATATAAGTAGTTCATTATGTGGAAGCTCCTGTACTCATCTCTCAGTTAAGAATCAAGAACCGGCGAGTCCTAAGGGAAAAGAGATGTCATAAGCACTTACCTGAATACTTACCTAGTTATTAACGGTATGAAAGGAATCGCAATGCCCGTTATACATTATGCTACACACTGCAATGCCCCTGATACATTATAGCACATACAATGTCTGTGACACAGTATGACACACACCGCAATGACATACCCTCCAACATTTTACACACACAAATCGGTACAAATTAGAAAAAGGGGCGTGGTCACAGGTTAAGGGGGCATGGCCACGCCCCCTTTCCTATACTTTCAATGGAAGTTTGGAGAGCCAAAAATAGGTACAGACCATAAAAAAAAGTTACTGTACCTATTAAAAAGGTACAGTTGGAGGGTATGCAATGATCCTGAGCCATTATACCACATACCACAATGCCCGTGATATAGTATACAAAACACTGTAATGCCTGACACATTATGACACACACCGCAATGTCCGTGATACATTATGCCACACACTGCAATGACCCTGAGACATTATACCACATATCACAATGCCCGTGATATAGTATACCAAACACCGTAATGCCTGTGACACAAACCGCAATGCCGTTATACCCTATGCCAAACACCGCAATGCCCGTTATACATTATGCCGAACTGCAATGCCCCTGAGACATTATACCACATACAATGCCTGTGTGTTATGCACACCAGTGCCTGCAGAAGAGTAATGGTGTCTGAACGGAGAGGGATGCAAAACAAATGAACTCACAGACAGACTGGGGAAAATGACATTACGTACACAGAAGGTGATAGGGTAACAAAATAGACACAAAGTGAACAGAGAAGCCCAGAGGCTAAGAAACTGGGTGTCTCCCTAGTATTAGGAATGCTCAGATGGAAAAAGCAAGATGTTGTGTTTTAATACGTAGAGAACCCGAAATGCTGTTGCTAAGGGCAACAGCAAAACCCTAAAGGGTTACCAACGGGTGTGGCAGTAAACTCCTTGGTCAGAGATGGAATAATAGACACAAGGAGAGTCCCCACAATCCTAATCCTCACTTGCAGTGCACAGGTTCAGCTTACTGCCACTAAACTGACACCTGACCACCTTGCTGTTATGATTCCTGTACTCCAGACCAGAGGAGATCTTATGACAGAGGTCTGAGTACTGGAAAGATATGCTGGTTACGGGAGCAGGAAAGCCTAGTAACCCCTGGCGCCCTAACTCCGTTGTCTCGCCCGTGTTATCAGAAATCCCCTGCGAGACTATGGTTGCTTGAGCCCATGGCAGCCGCGTTCGAAGGGTGGATTATGTCTGCCCAACCCCGATGCCCCCTCAGGTCTTAATGGGAGACAAAGGGAAATCCGAGACAGGGTGATAACAAGGGGCCCTCTGACTAAGCAACCAGGCCAGGGGTTACAAGCTATCTAACTTAAACCAAAAGTATGTGCGGACAAACCGCCAGGGAAAAGGACAACCAAAGATCCACTGATCCGTTACTCCTATCCAGCACCGCTGGATACCAGAGTGGATTTGTGGGAGCGGAATCCTCCGCAAAAGCTCCGAAACACAAAATAAGTAAATAATAAACAGTAAGCGGTCAAGCCGCAACACACGGCTACGCCGTGACTCACGAACACCACAGGATGTTAAAGGTGCTCGGTCGGACTCCAGGAATAGATGACAACTTCCGAGTACTGGACCACTGAGAACAGGAACAACCTGTTTGAGCAGGACTGGAAACTCTCTGTAACTGACACAGCAAACAGGAAGCTATTACCGGCGTCTGTGAGAAGTCCTGAGAGTGCTTTTATTTGGGAACCCTCCAATCAGGATCCAGACAGGGTAATAATCATCATGCCGTGCAGCTGCATGCTGCACGGCCAGGATACAAATGAACTGATTAATTAGACCTAGCAACGGGGAACGCGGTCCGACAGTGGCGTCCCCGTTGCTATGGTCTGAGCGGCTCCGTGCGCCCGGCGTCTAGCGTTGCTAGGGAGCCGGCGGCTGTCTGCCTGCAGCGTCCCTAGTTGCTAGGCGCCGGGCCGCACTGACGGGCGGACCCTCGGCGCCTAACAGTACCCCCCCCTTGAGGAGGGGTCAAGGAACCCCTAAGGCCAGGTTTCTGAGGAAATTCTCGAAAAAATGCCTTTTTAAGCCTTGGGGAATGGAGATCCTCATCCAGGACCCAAGACCTTTCTTCTGGACCATAACCTCTCCAATGTACCAAAAAATAAAGCCTTCCCCGGGACAACCTGGAATCGAGAACCTTCTCCACCAAGAACTCCTGCTGACCCTGTACATCTATTGGTGATTTCCCCTGAGAGATCTTGCGAGGAAATCTACTGGACGAAACATATGGTTTCAACAAGGAGCAATGGAAGGTATTTCCGATCCGTAAAGTTTTTGGTAAACGTAACCGGAAAGCAACTGGATTGACTTTTTTTATAATATGAAATGGTCCAATAAATTTAGGGCCCAATCTGGCTGAGGTTTGTCGAAGTTTAATGTTGCGAGTCGACAACCATACCCTATCTCCTACTTTAAAAGTGCACGGCCGCCGGAGCCTGTCAGAAAATTTTTTCTCCCGAAATGCCGTTTTTTTGAGAGCAAGGTGCACTTTTCTCCAAATGAGTCTGAGATGAGAGGTCAAGGTCAGCGAGGAGACAGAGGAATGTTGAAAAAAGGAATTAGCTCTGGGGTGAAAACCAAAAACTGTAAAAAATGGAGACACATTGGTGGAGGAATGACAGGCATTGTTGTAAGCAAACTCCGCCAACGGAAGAAACTCAGACCAGTCATTTTGGAGTTTGGCCGAGTACAAACGCAAATATTGTTTTAATGATTGATTAACTCGCTCAGTCTGCCCGTTGGATTGGGGATGGTAGCCAGACGTTAAAGATAATTTCATCTTTAATGAGGCACAAAAAGACTTCCAAAATTGTGCAATGAATTGTGGACCCCGATCAGAAACAATATCAGTGGGTAACCCATGGAGTCTGAAAACATGGCGGAGGAACAAGACTGCCAATCCTTGGGCAGATGGCAATCGGGGAAGAGCAATGAAATGGGCCATTTTGCTAAAACGGTCCACTACCACCCATATGACTCGGCATCCGGCTGACAGAGGGAGGTCCACCACAAAATCCATGGAAATATGAGACCATGGCCTGAGAGGAACATTCAAGGGCATAAGTTGACCGATAGGCAAGGAACGGGGAACTTTATGCTGTGCACAGACCTGACAAGAAAAAACAAACTCCTTAATGTCTTTGGAAAGACCAGGCCACCATACTGAGCGGGAAACTAATTCCAAAGTCTTAGCGATCCCCGGATGCCCGGCAACTTTGCTATCATGAAACTCCGTCAAAACAGTTGCTCTCAAAAACTCAGGGACATATAGACGACCAGCAGGAGTATTTCCAGGAGCTTGATGTTGAAGCTGCTTTAACTGGGTAAATAAATCTTGTGTGAGGCCTGCCCGAATGACTGAAGACGGAAGTATGGGAGTAACAGGACTGTTATCTTGAACTGGAAGAAAACTGCGTGACAGGGCATCTGCCTTGGTATTCTTGGAACCTGGCCTGAAGGTGATAATGAACTTGAAACGAGTAAAAAATAAAGCCCACCGAGCTTGCCGGGCATTCAGCCGTTTAGCTGATTCAATGTATTGAAGATTTTTGTGATCAGTCAAAACAGAAATGGTATGAGTGGCTCCTTCAAGCCAATGCCTCCACTCCTCGAAAGCCCATTTAATAGCCAGTAATTCCCGGTTACCAACATCGTAGTTGGATTCAGCAGATGAGAATTTCCTGGACATAAAGGCACAAGGATGTAGTTCTAGAGAATCCGGATCCTTCTGAGATAGGATAGCCCCTACTCCAACCTCCGAGGCATCAACCTCAACAATGAAAGGCAATTCTGGGTTGGGATGTCTGAGGACTGGGGCTGAGACAAAGGCTTGTTTCAAGGCCTGAAAAGATAACTCAGCTTCACGTGACCAGTTGGTTGGATCTGCTCCCTTCTTAGTCAGTGCCACAATGGGAGCAACTAGGTCGGAGAAAGAGTGAATAAATCTTCTATAGTAATTCGCAAACCCTAAAAAGCGCTGAATTGCTTTTAAGTTGGTGGGTTACGCCCAACTAAGGATGGCTTGGAGCTTCTTTGGTTCCATACAGAATCCCCGAGGGGAAATTATGTACCCTAAAAAGGATACCTCCGTGACATGAAATTCACACTTCTCCAGCTTGGCATATAGGTGATTTTCACGTAATTTTTTTAGAAGCTGACGCACCTGGGTAACATGTTGTTCTATAGAGTCAGAATATATCAAGATATCGTCTAAGTAGACTACAACGAATCTTCCCAGAAATTCACGGAGCACATCGTTAATGAGATCCTGGAAAACTGCCGGAGCGTTAGACAGGCCGAATGGCATAACCAGATACTCATAGTGACCCGACTGAGTACTGAATGCCGTTTTCCACTCATCCCCTGACTTGATTCGGATGAGGTTATATGCTCCTCTCAGGTCAATCTTAGAAAAAATCACAGCCGAACGTAGCTGATCAAAGAGGACAGAAATCAGCGGCAAAGGGTAAGTATTTTTTACTGAGATCTTATTCAAGGCTCTAAAGTCAATGCAAGGTCTGAGTGATCCATCCTTCTTCTCCACGAAGAAGAAGCCTGCACTTAAAGGGGATTTAGATGGCCTGATAAATCCTTTCCCTAGGCTTTCTTTAACATACTCATTCATGGCCACAGTTTCTGGTCCGGACAATGCATATAACCTTCCCTTAGGCAAAGTGGCACCAGGAATTAGCTCAATAGCACAATCATAAGGCCGATGGGGAGGCAGAATGTCCGCATTGCCCTTGGAAAATACATCAACAAAATCCTGGTATTCCACAGGAATGGGTGCGGGAATGACAGCAGCTATTCCTATGGGAAACGTAATACATTCCTTACTACAGATGGTACCCCATTGTGAGATCTCCCCCGACTGCCAATCAATGATGGGATTATGAAAGGCCAGCCAAGGGTGACCCAGAACCACTGGAACTGCTGGGCAATGGGTAAGGAAAAACTCAATCTTTTCAGAATGCAGAGCTCCTACCGAAAGTAGAACAGGGGGTGTACAGAGAGAAATAACCCCATTGGACAAGGGACTCCCATCTAAACCATGCATGGTGATACACCTACCCAAGGCTAACTGAGGTATACCTAAGGCCTTGGCCCATGTTAAGTCCATAAAGTTCCCTGCAGCTCCACTGTCCACAAAAGCTGACACCGAGGAACAGAGGCTGCCAAAGGAAACTTTAGCTGGGACTAACAGTGAATTATTTGAGGAGATAAGCTGCAGACCAAAGTGAACCCCCTCACAAATCACTTGGTCGAGGCGTTTCCCGACTTGTTCGGACAATTACGGGCAAAATGTCCCTTACCTCCACAGTCCAAACAAAGACCAGAATTTTGCCTTCTGGTTCTTTCTTCAGGAGACAGTTTGGAGAGGCCTATCTGCATGGGCTCCTCTATGTCCACAGGAATGGAAAAAACACAAGGAGTAGACCCGACAGGTGCTCCTTTTTCAGCCCTCCGCTCTCTGAGACGACGATCAATCTTAATAGAGAGCTCCATGAGTTTATCGAGAGTCTCAGGAGCGGGATACTGAAGGAGACTGTCTTTTATAGACTCGGATAAGCCGAGGCTGGGTCATTCCATCCACAGTCGTTCGACCAACGGCGAAACTCCGTACAATAAATCTCTGCGGGATTCCTACCCTGTCTGAGAGCACGCAACTGACTCTCGGCGGATGCCTCTCTATCAGGGTCGTCATACAATAGCCCTAAAGACCCCAGAAAGGCGTCTACAGACAATAATGCCGGATCGTCTGTTCTTAAACCAAAAGCCCAGGTCTGGGGATCCCCCTGAAGTAAAGAAATAATAATTCCAACCCGCTGAGATTCCGTACCTGAGGAGACTGGTCTTAAACGAAAATAAAGTTTACAAGACTCTTTAAAATTAAAAAACTGCTTTCTATCCCCAGAAAAACGGTCAGGCAAATGCATTTTTGGTTCAGGAATGACCCTCGGGGAAGTCCGTAACAGATCTTCCTGTGACCTCACCCGAAGGGACAGATCCTGAACCATCTGAGTAAGTTCCTGAATCTGGCTAACTAGAAGCTGGCCAGGATTTGGCCCAACACCGGTGGGATTCATGAGGCCGACAAATCTTCCAACTGAATAAGGGAAAAAATTAAATCCTGTTTAATTTTAAATTTTAGTCTGGCCGGTAATAATGTTATGATTCCTGTACTCCAGACCAGAGGAGATCTTATGACAGAGGTCTGAGTACTGGAAAGATATGCTGGTTACGGGAGCAGGAAAGCCTAGTAACCCCTGGCGCCCTAACTCCGTTGTCTCGCCCGTGTTATCAGAAATCCCCTGCGAGACTATGGTTGCTTGAGCCCATGGCAGCCGCGTTTGAAGGGCGGATTATGTCTGCCCAACTTCGATGCCCCCTCAGGTCTTAATGGGAGACAAAGGGAAATCCGAGACAGGGTGATAACAAGGGGCCCTCTGACTAAGCAACCAGGCCAGGGGCTACAAGCTAACTAACTAAAACCAAAAGTATGTGCGGACAAACCGCCAGGGAAAAGGACAACCAAAAATCCACTGATCCGTTACTCCTATCCAGCACCGCTGGATACCAGAGTGGATTTGTGGGAGCGGAATCCTCAGCAAAAGCTCCGAAACACAAAATAACTAAATAATAAACAGTAAGCGGTCAAGCCGCAACACACGGCTACGCCGCGACTCACGAACACCACAGGATGTTAAAGGTGCTCGGTCGGACTCCAGGAATAGATGACAACTTCCGAGTACTGGACCACTGAGAACAGGAACAACCGGTTTGAGCAGGACTGGAAACTCTCTGTAACTGACACAGCAAACAGGAAGCTATTACCGGCGTCTGTGAGAAGTCCTGAGAGTGCTTTTATTTGGGAACCCTCCAATCAGGATCCAGACAGGGTAATAATCATCATGCAGCTGCACGGCCAGGATACAAATGAACTGATTAATTAGACCTAGCAACGGGGAACGCGGTCCGACAGTGGCGTCCCCGTTGCTATGGTCTGAGCGGCTCCGTGCGCCCGGCGTCTAGCGTTGCTAGGGAGCCGGCGGCTGTCTGCCTGCGGCGTCCCTAGTTGCTAGGCGCCGGGCCGCACTGACGGGCGGACCCTCGGCGCCTAACACTTGCACAGTGAGAAAGGATTTTTGCAGGCAAGTCTGAGAATACAGCCGCAAACTTGCTAAGTTCACAGAGTAGCAAAAGAACCCCAGCAAGTTAAACGACTGACTCCAGTCTTACTGCTAGGTCTGGATTGGCAGAGTGTAGTACCAAATCCCCAGGCCTATTTGTAGTAAGCAACAACAAATACAAAGCTACACAGTACGGGCTAACTTTCAGGAACTGACTAACCAACAAAGATTCAGCAGCATCTGCTTAACCTGAGAAGAGGGTTTATAAAGCAGGTGCTGTCCACGCCCCACTCAGACCTCACAGACTGTGAGCACAAAAACCAGCACCGGATCCCCTACCGTGCACAGAGCCTGTAACCACTGCACAGCAAAAGACCCGAACCGGAGTATCAGCTGCGCTCAGGTTACTCCGCTAGCACTTGTCTCCCGGTTGCCATGACGACGTGGCAGCACAGGGCAGGAGACACTAACAGTACCCCCCCCTCTGACGAGGGGTCAAAGAACCCCTACCACCGGGTTTATCGGGGAACTGCGAGAAGAAAGAGCGTATCAGTCTGGGGGCATGAAGATCACAACTGCGCACCCACGACCGCTCCTCCGGGCCATACCCCTTCCAGTGCACCAAAAATGACAGCCGACCCCGAACCATCTTGGAGTCAAGAATCCTTTCAACAACAAACTCCCTCTGGCCACGTATCAGAAGAGGGGAAGGTCTTCCACTGGAAGAAGGATTACTAATCTCCCGTTTTAAAAGGGAACAATGAAATGTTTTATTGATACCCAAAGAACGGGGCAGATCTAGCTGAAATGCCACCGGATTGATAACCCTGGTGATTTTATAAGGGCCGATGAACCGGGGGCCTAACTTATGAGATGGCTGTCTCAACTTCAAATTCTTGGTAGACAACCAGACGAAGTCTCCTAATTTGAAGCTGCAGGGTCTTTTCCGCTTATCAAAAACCCTTTTGGTCATTAATGGCACAGACACAAGGGCTTTCTTCACTTTCCTCCAAATACCTCTAAGGACCGAAACCACAGAGGAACCACCAGGCGTGGAGTCCAGGGGGTCAAAAGAATTGGCCTTAAGATGATGCCCATACACACAAAGGAAGGGAGAGAGCCCTGTAGCAGAGTGAGCCGCGTTGTTATAGGCAAACTCCGCCATGGACAGATGAGCAACCCAGTCAGTCTGACACTTGGAGACATAACACCTGAGGAACTGCTCCAAGGACTGGTTCACCTTTCAGTCTGCCCATTAGACTGCGGATGGTAGCCTGACGACAAGCTGACAGAAATCTGGAGATCGGAACAAAATGCCCTCCAGAATTTGGCCACAAACTGGGATCCGCGGTCAGAGACCACATCAAGTGGCAACCCGTGGAGACGCACAACATGCAGCATAAATAATTCAGACAGGCGTCTGGCCGATGGCAGCCCAACCAGTGGAACGAAGTGCGCCATCTTCGAAAACCTGTCAACGACAACCCAGATGGCTGTCATCCCCGAGGATTTGGGCAAGTCCACCACAAAATCCATTGAAATGTGGGTCCATGGCTTAGATGGAATAGAGAGTGGATGTAATGGGCCAACAGGAACCCCTCTAGGAGTCTTATTTCGGGCACAGATGTCACATGCCCGAACCCACTGATCCACATCCTTAGCCACCGAGGGCCACCACACCGCCCTAGATAGCAACTCCCAAGTTCTGCCAATACCCGGGTGACCTGCCGACTTCTTGGCATGGAATTCCAGGAACACTCGCTGTCTTAACCTAGGAGGCACTAACAAAAGACCTACCGGAGGTCTGGAGGAGCCTGCTCCTGTGCTCTAAGGACTAATGACAAGAGGTCCTGGGTAATGCCCACTTTAATACATGATGGGGACACAATGGGCAACGGCTCCTCAGTGGTCTCCTGGATTGGAGCAAAACTCCGCGAGAGCGCATCAGCCTTGATGTTTTTTGACCCAGCGCGATATGTTATCAAAAAATTAAAGCGAGCAAAAAACAAAGCCCATCGTGCCTGCCGGGCATTGAGACGCTTCGCTGACTCTAAATATGCCAAATTCTTATGGTCGGTGAGAATTGAGACCACAAACTTAGCCCCCTCAAGCCAGTGTCTCCACTCCTCGAGTGCATCCTTAATAGCCAACAATTCCTGGTTACCCACGTCATAATTCATCTCGGCAGGCGAAAATTTACGGGAAAAGTAAGCACAGTGATGAAGGTGATTATCAGACACTCCCATCTGAGAGAGCACTGCCCGAATACCCATCTCAGAGGCATCCACCTCCACCACAAAAGGACGCTCTGGATCTGGGTGTCGCAGCACCTTGGCCGAGACAAATGCCCTTTTGAGACGGGCAAAAGCCGCTTTGGCCTCACAAGACCAGTGAGCAACATCCGCCCCTTTCTTAGTGAGTGCCACCAAGGGTGCCACTATAGACGAAAATCCAGTGATAAATCGTCTATAAAAATTCGCAAAGCCCAGAAAACGCTGAAGCGCCTTCAAACTAGTGGGCTGCACCCAACCCAGGACTGCCTGTACCTTGGAACCCTCCATTTGGAAACCCTCTGGGGAGATAATATATCCTAGAAATGCGATTCGCTGAACTTCAAATTCACACTTCTCCAGCTTCGCCCCAAGCCGCTGGTCTCTGAGTTTCTGGAGGACTAAGCGTACATGCTTCCGATGTTCCTCCAGGGAATGGGAGAAGATTAGGATGTCATCTAAGTATACAACTAAGAATCTATCCAAATATTCCCTGAGCACATCGTTCATGAAATCCTGGAAGACTGCCGGGCATTACAGATCCCAAAAGGCATCACCAAATATTCATAATGCCCTGAGTGGGTATTAAACGCAGTCTTCCATTCATCCCCCTCTCTTATTCGGATTAGATTGTACGCACAGCGTAGGTCAATCTTAGAAAAAATGGTGGCAGTACGAAGCTGGTCAAACAAGACCGAAATGAGAGGCAGTGGGTATGAGTTTTTAATCGTGATATGGTTCAATTCCCTGAAGTCGATGCAGGGTCGCAACGAACCGTCCTTTTTACCCACGAAGAAGAACCCCGACCCAACTGGAGACTGTGAAGGTCTGATAAATCCCTTAGCCAAGTTCTCCTGAATGTACTCTGCCATAGCCTGAGTCTCAGGACGTGACAGGGAGTACAACCTGCTCTTGGGAAGCTTAGCATTCGGCAACAAATCAATGGCACAGTCATAGGGGCGATGGGGAGGTAGTACCTCTGCAACTTTTTTGGAGAACACGTCCGCAAAATCTGCATAACACCCTGGCAATCCTGGCAAATTTAGCTGCGAGAGCCTGACTGGAAGCCTCAAGCAACTCCTGAAACAATCAGTACCCCAACTAAGAATCTCCCCAGAGACCCAGTCAAATTGAGGATTGTGGGCCCTTAACCAGGGTAACCCCAACACCAATGGGGCAAAAGTACAGACAGTCACATAAAAGGACAATTTTTCAGAGTGTGTGGCTCCAATAAACAAAGAAATCTGGCTAGTGCAAGAGGTCATTTTACCCTGGGATAATGGTTCCCCGTTTAACCCACAAATCTCAATTTCTGATGCCAAGGGTACTAAGGGAACAGAGTGTTTCAGGGCGAATTGGCGGTCCATAAAAACCCCGTCGGCCCCACTGTCCACAAAGGCCTCAGTCTTAACAGTTTGACCGAGGATCTTCAAGGTCACCGGAATGATAAAAGTCTTCTTGGGAAATTCTGACTTCTGGCCTGACAGGATATTTCCCATCACCCTCAGGCCCTGAAGTTTTCCGGATTTTCTGGGCATGATACTACCACATGACCCTTATTCCCACAGTACAAACACAACCCCTGCTGTCTCCTCCGCGTCTTCTCACGCGAGGAGAGGCGGGTAGCCCCAATCTGCATAGGCTCCTCGGAAAATTCCTCAGAGTCTGAGGGTCCCTTGGGAAAGAAGGAAACCTTGGTCTCCCTTTCAAGCCTACGCTCTCTCAGCCGTCTATCCACCCGGATGGATAACTGCATGAGCTGAACCAAGCTATCAGGCAAGGGATATTGTACCAGTTGGTCTTTTATCTGGTTAGACAGACCTCTTCGGTACTGGTGTCTCAGGGCTGGGTCATTCCACTGGGTATCATGGGCCAACCTCCGAAACTCCGTACAGTAAACCTCAACTGGCCTTCGCCCTTGCTTAAGGATCGAAATCTGAGCCTCGGCTGAGGCCGTCTTGTCAGGGTCATCATACAACATGCCCAGTGCCGTAAAAAAAGCATCAACACTTTTAAGCGATGGACAGTCAGGCTGCAACCCATATGCCCAGACCTGTGGGTCCCCTTGTAGCAAGGAAATCACTATGCCCACCCGCTGAATCTCCGACCCAGAAGACTGAGGCCTAAGCTGGAAATATAGCTTGCAGCTCTCCTTGAAACAAAAGAACTGCGAGCGATCTCCAGAAAAACGATCTGGAAGATTTACTTTCGGCTCCTTAACCCCTGAAGGTGCTGCTGCTGCGGGAGCTCCGCCAGCGGCCTGGGAGGTCAGCGGCTGGACAAATCATTAAATTGTCGAGTCAGGACCTGCACCTGATCGACCACCTGTTGCAAAACAAATGAACTCACAGACAGACTGGGGAAAATGACATTAAGTACACAGAAGGTGATAGGGTAACAAAATAAACACAAAGTGAACAGAGAAGCCCAGAGGCTAAGAAACTGGGTGTCTCCCTAGTATTAGGAATGCTCAGATGGAAAAAGCAAGATGTTGTGTTTTAATACGTAGAGAACCCGAAATACTGTTGCTAAGGGCAACAGCAAAACCCTAAAGGGTTACCAACGGGTGTGGCAGTAAACTCCTTGGTCAGAGATGGAATAATAAACACAAGGAGAGTCCCCACAATCCTAATCCTCACTTGCAGTGCACAGGTTCAGCTTACTGCCACTAAACTGACACCTGACCACCTTGCACAGTGAGAAAGGATTTTGGCAGGCAAGTCTGAGAATACAGCCGCAAACTTGCTAAGTTCACAGAGTAGCAAAAGAACCCCAGCAAGTTAAACGACTGACTCCAGTCTTACTGCTAGGTCTGGATTGGCAGAGTGTAGTACCAAATCCCCAGGCCTATTTGCAGTAAACAACAACAAATACAAAGCTACACAGTACTGGCTATCTTTCAGGAACTGACTAACCAACAAAGATTCAGCAGCATCTGCTTAACCTGAGAAGAGGGTTTATAAAGCAGGTGCTGTCCACGCCCCACTCAGACCTCACAGACTGTGAGCACAAAAACCAGCACCGGATCCCCTGCCGTGCACAGAGCCTGTAACCACTGCACAGCAAAAGACCCGAACCGGAGTATCAGCTGCGCTCAGGTTACTCCGCTAGCACTTGTCTCCCGGTTGCCATGACGACGTGGCAGCACAGGGCAGGAGACCCTAACACTGTGATATAGTATACAACACACCGTAATGCCTGACACATTATGACACACACCGCAATGTCCATGATACATTATGCCACACACCGTAATGCCCATTACACATTAAGTTCTACAGTAAGTCTTCTAATTACTTTTAAATTACCTGCTCGTTGCCAGGGGTTTCATGCTCTTGGTTCCATGCACGGTGCCAGGGATTTTCATGCTCAGGGTGTCATGCTCGTTGTCGGGGGTTTCATGCACTGGGTGTCATGCTCATTGCTAGGGGGTAGTGCTTGTTGCTAGGGCCGTGCTCCCAGTGCCACATATGCCCCCAGTGCCAGATATTCCCCCACAGTGCCAGGTACATGCCCCCAGTGCCAAATAATAAGACTTTACTCACCGGTAATTCTATTTCTCGTAGTCCGTAGTGGATGCTGGGAACTCCGAAAGGACCATGGGGATTAGCGGGCTCCGAAGGAGGCTGGGCACTCTAGATTTATGACTACCTGGTGTGCACTGGCTCCTCCCACCATGACCCTCCTCCAAGCCTCAGTTAGGACACTGTGCCCGGACGAGCGTACAGAATAAGGAAGGATTTTGAATCCCGGGTAAGACTCATACCAGCCACACCAATCACACCGTATAACTCGTGATATTATACCCAGTTAACAGTATGAAACAACTGAGCCTTTCAACAGATGGCTCAACAATAACCCAATTTAGTTAACAATAACTATGTACAAGTATTGCAGATAAACCGCACTTGGGATGGGCGCCCAGCATCCACTACGGACTACGAGAAATAGAATTACCGGTGAGTAAACTCTTATTTTCTCTGACGTCCTAGAGTATGCTGGGAACTCTGAAAGGACCATGGGGATTATACCAAAGCTCCCAAACGGGCGGGAGAGTGCGGATGACTCTGCAGCACCGAATGAGAGAACTCCAGGTCCTCCTTAGCCAGGGTATCAAATTTGTAGAATTTTGCGAACGTGTTCGCCCCTGACCAAGTAGCTGCTCGGCAAAGTTGTCAAGCCGAGACCCCTCGGGCAGCCGCCCAAGATGAGCCCACCTTCCTTGTGGAATGGGCATTGACAGATTTTGGCTGTGGCAGGCATGCCACAGAATGCGCAAGCTGAATTGTATTACAAATCCAACGAGCAATAGTCTGCTTAGAAGCAGGAGCACCCAGCTTGTTGGGTGCATATAGAATAAACAGCGAGTCAGACTTTCTGACTCCAGCCGTCCTGGAAACATACATTTTCAGGGCCCTGACAACGTCTAGCAACTTGGAGTCCTCCAAGTCCTTAGTAGCCACAGGCACCACATTAGGCTGGTTCAGATGAAACGCTGACACCACCTTAGGTAGAAACTGGGGACGAGTCCTCAATTCTGCCCTATCCGTATGGAAAATCAGATAAGGGCTTTTACATGATAAAGCCGCCAATTCTGATACTCGCCTGGCCGAAGCCAAGGCCAATAACATGACCACTTTCCACGTGAGATATTTCAGATCCACGGTTTTCAGTGGTTCAAACCAATGTGATTTTAAGAAACTCAACACCACTTTGAGATCCCAAGGTGCCACAGGAGGCACAAACGGGGGCTGAATATGCAGCACTCCTTTTACAAATGTCTGAACTTCAGGTACTGAAGCTAGTTCTTTTTGAAAGAAAATCGACAGAGCCGAGATCTGTACCTTAATGGAACCTAATTTTAGGCCCATATTCACTCCTGCTTGCAGGAAATGCAGAAATCGACCTAGTTGAAATTCCTCTGTTGGGGCCCTTTCGGCCTCACACCATGCAACATATTTCCGCCATATGCGGTGATAATGATTAGCTGTAACCTCTTTCCTGGCTTTAATAAGCGTAGGAATGACTTCCTCCGGAATGCCCTTTTCCTTCAGGATCCGGCGTTCAACCGCCATGCCGTCAAACGCAGCCGCGGTAAGTCTTGGAACAGACAGGGCCCCTGCTGTAGCAGGTCCTGTCTGAGCGGCAGAGGCCACGGGTCCTCTGAAATCATCTCTTGAAGTTCCGGGTACCACGCTCGTCTTGGCCAATCCGGAACCACGAGAATTGTGTTTACTCCTCGCCTTCTTATTATTCTCAATACCTTTGGTATGAGAGGCAGAGGAGGGAACACATAAACTGACTGATACACCCACGGTGTCACTAGAGCGTCCACAGTTATCGCCTGAGGGTCTCTTGACCTGGTGCAGTACCTCTCTAGTTTTTTGTTTAGGCGGGACGCCATTATGTCCACCTGTGGACGATCCCACTGATTTACAATCATTTGGAAAACTTCTGGATGAAGTCCCCACTCTCCCGGGTGGAGGTCGTGCCTGCTGAGAAAGTCTGCTTCCCAGTTGTCCACTCCCGGAATGAACACTGCTGACAGTGCTAGTACATGATTGTCCGCCCATCGGAGAATTCTTGTGGCTTCCGCCATTGCTATCCTGCTTCTTGTGCCACCCTGTCGATTCACATGGGCGACTGCCGTGATGTTGTCTGACTGGATCAACACCGGCTGGTGTAGGAGCAGGGATTTTGCTTGACTTAGGGCATTGTAAATGGCCCTTAGTTCCAGAATATTTATGTGAAGGGAAGTCTCCTGACTTGACCATAGTCCTTGGAAGTTTCTTCCCCGTGTGACTGCCCCCCAGCCTCGTAGGCTGGCATCCGTGGTCACCAGGACCCAGTCCTGTATGCCGAATCTACGGCCCTCCAGAAGATAAGCACTCTGCAGCCACCACAGAAGAGACACCCTGGCTCTTGGAGACAGGGTTATCAAGCGATGCATCTGAAGATGCGATCCGGACCACTTGTCCAACAGGTCCCACTGAAAAATTCTAGCATGGAACCTGCCGAATAGAATTGCTTCGTAAGAAGCCACCATTTTTCCCAGGACCCGCGTGCAGTGATGCACCGATACCTGTTTTGGTTTTAGGAGGTCTCTGACTAGAGAAGACAACTCCTTGGCTTTCTCCTCCGGGAGAAACACTTTTTTCTGGACTGTGTCCAGAATCATCCCTAGGAACATTAGACGTGTCGTCGGAACCAGCTGTGACTTTGGGATATTCAGAATCCAGCCGTGCTGGTGTAGCACTTCCTGAGATAGTGCCACTCCCACCAACAACTGCTCCTTGGACTGTGCCTTTATTAGGAGATCGTCCAAATACGGGATAATTAAAAACTCCCTTTTCTCGAAGGAGTATCATCATTTCGGCCATTACCTTGGTAAACACCCTCGGTGCCATGTACAGTCCAAACGGCAGTGTCTGGACTTGGTAATGGCAATCCTGTACCACAATTCTGAGGTACTCCTGGCGAGGATGTCCCGGGATACCATGTAATCCCCCTCGTCCAGGCTTGCAATAACCGCCCTGAGCGATTCCATCTTGAACTTGAATTTTTTTATGTATGTGTTCAAGGATTTTAAATATAAAATGGGTCACACCGAACCATGCGGTTTCGGTACCCCAAACCGTGTGGAATAGTAACCCCGTCCTTGTTGAAGTAGGGGCATCTTGAGTATTACCTGCTGGGAATACCGCTTATTAATTGCCTCTAGCCCAGCCTCCCTGCCTGAGGGAGTTGTCGGCAAGGCATATTTGAGGAAACGGCGGGGGGGAGACATCTCGAATTCCAGCTTGTACCCCTGAAATACTACTTGAAAGAAACAGGGATCCACTTGTGAGCGAGCTCACTAATTGCTGACATTTTTGAGACGGCCCCCCACCGTACCTGGCTACACCTGTGGAGCACCCGCGTCATGCTGTGGACTCACAGGAAGCGGGGGAAGACTTTTGATTCTGGGAACAGGCTAACTGGTGCAGCTTTTTCCCTCTTCCCTTGTCTCTGTACAGAAAAGAGGCGCTTTTGACTCGCTTGCTTTTCTGAAGCCGAAAGGACTGTACCTGATAATACAGTGCTTTCTTAGTCTGTGAGGAAACCTGAGGTAAAAATATTTCTTCCCAGCTGTTGCTGTGGATACGAGGTCCCAGAAACCATCCCCAAATAATTCCTCACCCTTATAAGGCAGAATCTCTATGCGCCTTTTAAGTCAGCATCACCTGTCCAGTGACAGGTCTCTAATACCCTCCTGACAGAATGGACATTACATTCATTTTGGATGCCAGCCGGCAAAATATCCCTCTGTGCATCCCTCATATATAAGATGACGTCTTTAATATGTTCTCATGTTAGCAAACTAGTATGCTTGACAGGGTCACCGACCACGCTGCAGCAGCACGATCTGCAGGTCTCAGTCTAGTACCTGAGTGTGTAAATACAGACTTCAGGATAGCCTCCTAATTTTAATCAACAGGTACCTTTGAGCCCCTGATGGCCTTTGAGACGCCTGGGCAGGCGCGGGCTGAGAAGCCGGCTGTCCCACAGCTGTTACGTCATCCACCCTTTTATGTAAGGAGTTGACACTGTCGGTTAATACCTTTCACCTATCCATCCACTCTGGTGTCGGCCCCACAGGGGGCGACATCACATTTATCGGCCTCTGCTCCGTCACCATATAAGCCTCCTCATCCAACATGTCGACACAGCCGTACCGACACACCGCAGACACACAGGGAATGCTCTAAACGAGGACAGGACCCACAAAAGCCCTTTGGGGGGACAGAGTGAGAGTATGCCAGCACACACCAGAGCGCTATATAATGCAGGGACTAACTGAGTTATGTCCCCTATAGCTGCTGTTTCTATATAATGTATACTGCGCCTAAATTTAGTGCCCCCCCTCTCTTTTTTAACCCTTTTCTGTAGTGTAGACTGCAGGGGAGAGCCAGGGAGCTTCCTTCCAGCGGAGCTGTGAGGGAAAAATGGCGCCAGTGTGCTGAAGGAGATAGCTCCGCCCCTTTTCCGCTGACTATTCTCCCGCTTTTTTGTGGAATCTGGCAGGGGTATTTACCACATATATAGCCTCTGGGGCTATATATTGTAGTATTTTTGCCAGCCAAGGTGTATTTATTGCTGCTCAGGGCGCCCCCCCCCCCCAGCGCCCTGCACCCTCAGTGACCGGAGTGTGAAGTGTGTGAGAGGAGCAATGGCGCACAGCTGCAGTGCTGTGCGCTACCTTGGTGAAGACAGAGTCTTCATGCCGCCGATTTTCCGGACTCTCTTCTTGCTTCTGGCTCTGTAAGGGGGACGGTGGCGCGGCCCCGGGACCGAACATCAAGGCTGGGCCTGCGGTCGATCCCTCTGGAGCTAATGGTGTCCAGTAGCCTAAGAAGCCCAATCCGGCTGCAAGCAGGCGAGTTCGCTTCTTCTCTCTTTAGTCCCTCGCTGCAGTGAGCCTGTTGCCAGCAGGTCTCACTGAAAATAACAAAATCTAAGACTATAACTTTCTAAGGGCTCAGGAGAGCCCCTAGTGTGCATCCAACCTCGGCCGGGCACAAAATCTAACTGAGGCTTGGAGGAGGGTCATGGTGGGAGGAGCCAGTGCACACCAGGTAGTCATAAATCTTTCTAGAGTGCCAGCCTCCTTCGGAGCCCGCTAATCCCCATGGTCCTTTCGGAGTTCCCAGCATCCACTAGGACGTCAGAGAAATCCCCCCCCCCCCCCGTGCCACATATGCCTCCAGTGCCAGATATTCCCCCACAGTGCCAGGTATATGCCCCCAGTCCCAGATATTCCCCCAAAGTGCCAGGTACATGCCCCCAGTGCCAAATATACCTCCCCCAGTGCCAGATATTCCCCCACAGTGCCACATATGCCCGCTCAGTGCCTGCTCCCCTCAGTGCCAGATATTCCCGCACAGTGCCAGGTATTTGCCCCCAGTGCCAGATATTCCCCCACAGTGCCACATATGCCCCTCAGTGCCTGCTCCACTCAGTACCAGATATTCCCCCACAGTGCCAGGTATATGCCCCCAGTGCCAGATATTCCCCCACAGTGCCACATATGCCCCCTCAGTGCCTGCTCCCCCCAGTGCCAGATATTCCCCCACAGTGCCAGGTATATGCCCCAGTGCCAGCTATTCCCCCACAGTGCCACATATGCCCCCTCAGTGCCTACTCCCCCCAGTGCCAGATATTCCCCCACAATGTCACATATGCCCCCTCAGTGCCTGCTCCCCCAAGTGCCAGATATTCCCCCACAGTGCCAGGTATATGCCCCCAGTGCCAGATATTCCCCCACAGTGCCAGGTATATGCCCC
Source organism: Pseudophryne corroboree (assembly GCF_028390025.1). Classification (NCBI taxonomy): domain Eukaryota; kingdom Metazoa; phylum Chordata; class Amphibia; order Anura; family Myobatrachidae; genus Pseudophryne; species Pseudophryne corroboree. The sequence continues at coordinate 1,170,576,696 of NC_086444.1, forward strand.
CAGTGCCAGATATTCCCCCACAGTGCCAGGTATATCCCTCCAGTGCCAGATATTCCCCCACAGTGCCACATATGCCCTCCTCAGTGCCTGCTTCCCACTCCTCCTCTCGTCCTTTGTGTTGGAGGGACACGGAGCGCATAACGCGCGCCTCTCCCTCCTGGCTCTCCGGCCGGTCTAATAAAGGAAGTGCCGGTTCATGAGCCAATCAGAGCTCACGAACGGCACTTCCCTTATTAGACCGGCCGGAGAGCCAGGAGGGAAACGGAAGAGGCGCGCGCTGTGCCCTCCGTGTCCCTCCAACACAGCAGCGGAGGGAAAGAGACCGCAGATTGACATGCGGACGCTCGTCCGCATGTCAGTCTGTGCTAAGTCAGTGGCGCCCCCGCAGCCCCTCGCCCCCAAGCCACCACGAGGACTGCGAGGGCAGTAGTTACGCCACTGGTACCAGTTAGTTAAGAAATGCTGGGCTCACATGGGCCCACATCTGGAAAAGGAGGAGAATGGCAATTTGTCCCCACTACATATAAGCGTATGGAGATTTTAGAGTTCTTTGAAACAAATACATACTACAAAATAGAGTATGACATTTTTTAAATGAGTATGAAGAGAAGTCCAGGATTGTTTATTTATTACTAATGAAATAGATAATGCGCAAGAAGCAGGTCAGAGAGATGTCCTGGTTAAACCCAACTAATTGGTTTAGCGGGATCAAAGGATAGATTGTTAGAGTTGTGATTTTTTTTTTTAAATTAAAACTTGTTGGCTTAGCAATTTGCATATATCTGTGTTTTAAGTAGTGGTGAGCGGGTTCGGTTCCTCGGAAACCGAACCCCCCCGAACTTCACCCATTTTACACGGGTCCGAGGCATACTCGGATTCTCCCGTATGGCTCGGTTAACCTGAGCGCGCCCGAACGTCATCATCACGCTGTCGGATTCTCGCGAGATTCGGATTCTATATAAGCAGCCGCGCGTCGCCGCCATTTTCACACGTGCATTGGAAATGTTAGGGAGAGGACGTGGCTGGCGTCCTCTCCGTTTATTAATCTTGAATTCTTGATGCAAAAATATTTGTGCTTAATTGTGGGGACTGGGGAGCAGCTGTATTATATAGGAGGAGTACAGTGCAGAGTTTTGCTGACAGTGACCACCAGTATACGTTGTTTGCCTGAAAAACACTCCATATCTGTGCTCAGTGTGCTGCATATATCTGTGCTCACACTGCTTAATTGTGGGGACTGGGGAGCAGCTGTATTATATAGGAGGAGTACAGTGCAGAGTTTTGCTGACAGTGACCACCAGTATACGTTGTCTGCCTGTAAAACACTCCATATCTGTACTCAGTGTGCTGCATATATCTGTGCTCACACTGCTTTATTGTGGGCACTGGGGACCACCAGTATATTATATAGGAGGAATACAGTGCAGAGTTTTGCTGACAGTGACCACCAGTATATATAGCAGTACGGTACGGAAGGCCACTGCTCTACCTACCTCTGTGTCATCAAGTATACTATCCATCTAGATTCTATACCTGTGGTGCATTTTAGTTTTGTAGTTTGCTGACAGTGACCACCAGTATATATAGCAGTATGGTACGGAAGGCCACTGCTCTACCTACCTCTGTGTCGTCAAGTATACTATCCATCTAGATTCTATACCTGTGGTGCATTTTAGTTTTGCAGTTTGCGGACAGTGACCACAAGTATATATAGCAGTACGGTACGGAAGGCCACTAATCTACCTACCTCTGTGTCGTCAAGTATACTATCCATCCATACCTGTGGTGTATTTCAGTTGTGCGCAGTATATATAATAGTAGGCCATTGATATTGATACTGGCATATAATTCCACACATTAAAAAATGGAGAACAAAAATGTGGAGGTTAAAATAGGGAAAGATCAAGATCCACTTCCACCTCGTGCTGAAGCTGCTGCCACTAGTCATGGCCGAGACGATGAAATGCCATCAACGTCGTCTGCCAAGGCCGATGCCCAATGTCATACTGTAGTAGAGAGCATGTAAAATCCAAAAAACAAAAGTTCAGTAAAATGACCCAAAAATCAAAATTGAAAGTGTCTGCTGATAAGCGTAAACTTGCCAATATGCCATTTACGACATGGAGTGGCAAGGAACGGCTGAGGCCCTGGCCTATGTTCATGGCTAGTGGTTCAGATTCACATGAGGATGGAAGCACTCATCCTCTCGCTAGAAAACTGCAGTGCCACTCCTAGATGCAGGGCCGTAACTAGGTATGGGCGAATGGTGCTTAGCACACAGCGCACTTATGCTGTGGGCGCACCATCCGCCCTAATTGACAACCGCCAGCTGGGGTACAATAGCCGCGGAGACGCGGGCTAAACCTTCCGTTCTTGCTTGTTCCGCCATCTGAAGCAGTGTAGACTGAATTACCACTGAAAGCAGGCACCCGGAGCCGCAACTTCCGGTAATGACAGATGAGCTGCGTATGCCGGTCCCTTCAGTCCTCCCCTCTCCATCTCCCCACCTGTGGACAGAACGGGCAGCGGCAGCAGCCAGAGAGTCACTGATGTGTGAAGCTGTGCTCTGTCTCGGCCGCGACGGCTCCCGCTCCGGACCTCCAGAGGACTCTGGTGAAGGTTTGTGGAGAATTTCTATGTTTGTTTGTCTCCCTCCCCTCCACCTCGGCACACCCCAGGCTGCTGCGGCTGAGGCTCACAGTACCCGTGGCCATTACTGACCCAGCGCCCTCATTCCCTTTAGCTGCCCCCCTCTCTCTGGAAAGTGCTGGGAGATCTTGTTCCCCAGCAGATTTTCTCCCTGCTGTCAGCTGGAGCTGGCCCCGTTTCCCGAAGCCCCTTGCCTCCTGTGTGCCTTCCAGTTTCCAGTGAGTTTACCATCAGCGGAGGCTCCCCTGACTCTCTGGTCAGTTTACTATAGCCTTCTTTCTGTGAAATGGCAGTGGCTTGCTATGTTATTAACTTGGTGAAATGAGTACACTGAATTCTTTACAATGAGTCTGGAATCCCAGGTTGCAGGTCTTGGATACCTACTTTCCTATTTACTTTATTGTCCCCATGTTGATCCGCCTCTGTAGCTGAGATGTCCGCCATGACAACTGCTAGCTGCAGCACTGCCCGCTATAACAGTAGCATTGCACGCTGCTCTTTTGACGGATGCACAGCTGCTGAAGTACCTTATAGCCAGAAGCGCAGTTCGGTCTCCATGTGTGCTCCGCCTCACTCCTCCTGTCTCATACAGCAGTGTCCCTGCACCAGCCTGGGCCGGAGCCATGCAGGGAATGCTGGGCAAAGCGCAGGGGATGCCGGGGGCCTCTGCCACCTCACATAGGTAGAGAGTGTGTGTCCCATGTGTTCCACTCTCTCTGTCTCCTTCTCCCCACTCTCTCTGTCTCTCTACCTACCACCTTTCTGTTTCTCTCCCTCCCAACCATATCTCTCTCTCCCTTCCATCTCATTCCCACCCCCTCTCATTTGTGACTCTACCTGCCGTAATGTGTAAAAGAGGACTCTACATGGAGTAATGTGTAAAATGGGGCACTACCTGGTATAATGTGTGACAGGGGCTCTACATGGAGTAATGTGTAAAATGGGGCACTACCTGGTATAATGTGTAACGGGGCTCTACCTGGAGTAATGTGTAAAATGGGGCACTACCTGGTATAATGGCCCTCATTCCGAGTTGATCGCTCGCAAGGCGTTTTTAGCAAAGTTACACACGCTAAGCCGCCGCCTACTGGGAGTGAATCTTAGCTTCTTAAAATTGCGACCGAAGTATGCGCAATATTGCGATCACAAACGACTTAGCAGTTTTAGAGTAGCTTCAGACTTACTCTGCCTGTGCGATCAGTTCAGTGCTTGTCATTCCTGGTTGACGTCACAAACACACCCAGCGTTCGCCCAGGCACTCCCACCGTTTCTCCGGCCACTCCTGCGTTTTTTCCGGAAACGGTAGCGTTTTCAGCCACACGCCCCTAAAACACAGTGTTTCCGCCCAGTAACACCCATTTCCTGTCAATCACACTACGATCGCCGGAGCGAAGAAAAAGCCATGAGTAAAATTACTTTCTTCATAGTTGTCAGATTGTGTTTGGGCTGTGTCCCCGGAGGGGGCGCTAGTGGGTCAGTGGAGGTAGATGGGAGAAAACGAGGAGGCTGGATAACGTTCCTGCGCATGAGCGCAATGGTATTTTATTTGGCAGATGATATAATACAGAATGGTAGCAGAAACAATAATAACAGATGAATAAAGTCAATCACTCAGTATGATAACTGAAAGTCTATGGCAATGGATGACAGATGACTTGAGAAAATAATATCCGGTAATATATAAACAGAAGAACAAGTGTTTGTGAAATGGTTCTGGTTTGGAAACCAGTGCAGGTTTTAAAACAGGAAACTTAGGCAGCAAGGTGGAAATGGCAAACCTGAGCAGAGGCAGGAGTCTGACTTCACAGTGCAGGTGATGAGGCACTGGCAGCAGCAAGCTGTATCACAGGTGGAGGAATGAAACACACCTGGAGTCAGTCTTCAACTGCAGGCTGAAGCACACAAGGTGGTGATGAGTGTGAAGCCTTGTTTGCAGGTTGCAGGTATTGCTGGGCCTTGAAGTTCCACGGAGCTGTGCAGAGTAACCAGGAGTACAAGTTCTTAACCAGAGAACCAGGAACACAGGAGGAACAGGAACAGATCCTTTCACATGGGTCGCTGGAGTGACACAAAGTCCAGGATGCCTGCAGACTGATCCTGCAGTCTCTTATGTACCCCATGGTGCACAGGGATTGGGTGAGTGAAGGAAAGTGGGTGCGGCCAAGCACCGGATTGGCCGCAGTATACTGGCTGTTTGCAGACTGTCATGGCGGCGCCCACGCCGCGGCCTAGCGGGGACGCGGCGCGCCACACGCCCGCTGTCTCAGGAGTGCTCCCAGGCCCTTGATGATGTCCCATGGCAGGGGCATAGGTGACAGGTGACCGCAGGGAGCCAGGACGGAGTCCGCAGCGGCGGACGGATGTCAGCCTGGTAAGTCGATTCCTGACAGTACCCCCTCCTTTAGGGGTGGACACCGAACACCCACGTGGCTTGGAGGGATGAGTGCTGTGGAAGACACGGACCAACCTAGGAGCATGGACATCGGACGAATTCACCCAACTTCTCTCCTCTGGGCCATAACCGGACCAATCGACCAGGTACTGGAGACGTCCATACCGGCAACGGGAGTCCAGAATTTTGTTGATCTCGAATTCCACGCCCCGCTGAGTTCGAACCTTGGGACCTACTGGAAGAGTATTCTGAAAGCGGTTTAGGACTAGAGGTCTGAGGAGAGAAACATGAAAAGCGTTAGGTATACGAAGGGAAGATGGTAACTTCAATTTGTAGGCCACTGGGTTGATGACTCTTTCGACAGGGTAAGGACCAATGAAGCGTGGTGCAAACTTCATGGATGGGACCCTGAGACGGAGGTTACGGGTTGATAGCCAAACCTTGTCCCCAGGTTTCAAATGAGGAACCGCACGTCTCTTGCGGTCGGCAAAGAACTTGTACCGACTGGAGGCCTTTTTGAGAGAAACGTGAATTTTTCTCCAAATAGATGAAAACTGAGTCAGAGCAGTAGTGGCAGCAGGAACATCCATATGAGGGAGTTCTTGGAAATCAGGTACACGGGGATGTTGCCCATATACTGCAAAGAATGGTGTCGTTTCAGTAGCAGTATGGTATCGGAAGTTGTGGGCAAACTCGGCCCATGGGAGCAGATCGAACCAGTCATCCTGGGAAGATGAAACATATAATCTTAAAAAAGTCTCAAGTTCTTGATTAACCCTCTCTGTCTGCCCATTCGTCTGAGGATGGTATGATGACGAAAACTTCAGTTTGACCTGCATGGCAGAACAGAGGGCCCTCCAAAACCTCGCTACAAACTGTACCCCCCGGTCAGATATTATTTCTGAGGGTAAACCATGTAAGCGGAAAATCTCCCGTAGGAAGATTTGGGCAAGTTTCGGGGCAGAAGGGAGACCCTGGAGAGGAACAAAATGAGCCATCTTGGTGAATCTGTCCACTACAACCCAAATGGTATTATGTCCTTGAGAAGGAGGAAGGTCGGTGATAAAATCCATGGACAGGTGTGACCAGGGACGACTAGGGACAGACAATGGTTGTAACTGACCTGCTGGAGACTGACGAGGAGTCTTGTGCTGCACACATTTAGGACAGGATGCCACGAAATCCTGGATGTCCATTTTCATCTTTGGCCACCAATATGTCGCAGAAAGGAACTTGAAGGTCTTCAGGACACCAGGATGACCAGTGAACTTGGATTGATGGGCCCAAGATAGCAACTTGGGACGGAGTTCTGGGGAAACAAAAGTCTTACCAGGAGGAGGAGCTGGGGAGACTTGAGATGCAGCGAAAACCACGGGACTCAAGATGGAATGTGGCACTGAGTCAGATGTTCCTTCTTCAGATTCCATGGATCGGGATAACGCGTCGGCTTTCACATTCTGCGAACCTGGGCGGAAATGAAGCTTGAAATTAAAACGTGAGAAAAACATAGCCCACCTGGACTGGCGAGGGTTAAGGCACTGAGCTGCCTTTAAATATAGCAGGTTTTTATGATCCGTGTAGATGTTAAACGGATGTTTGGCCCCTTCTAGGAGATATCTCCATTCCTCGAGAGCCAGCTTGATCGCCAGTAGTTCTTGATCTCCCACGGAGTAGTTAGCTTCTGCAGGAAGAAACTTGCGAGAATAAAATCCACAAGGGTGGACTTTCCCATCGGATCCCTTCTGGAAGAGAACAGCTCCAACCCCAACTGTAGAGGCATCTACCTCCAACTCGAACGGTCTGTTGACATCTGGCTGAGACAGCACTGGAGCAGACATAAAGGCTAGCTTGATCTTCTGGAAGGCTGCCAAGGCTTCTTCTGACCAGTTGGAATGGTCTGCCCCTTTCCGAGTCAGGTTGGTAATAGGAGCGATGAGAGTGGAGAATCCTCGAATACATTTTCTATAGTAATTGGCGAAACCCAGGAACCGCTGGATAGACTTGAGAGAATTTGGAATGGACCAATTGGCAATAGCTTCCAATTTTGTCGGGTCCATCTGAAGATCCGATCCGGAAATTATATAACCCAGGAAGGGTATAGAGGGAACTTCAAAGGTGCATTTAGATAGTTTCCCGTAGAGCCGGTTCTCACGAAGACGTCGGAGAACTTCACAGACTTGTAGACGATGAGATGGAAGGTCTTGGGAGAAGATAAGGATATCATCTAAGTAAACAACGAGGTACTTATACAGGACATCACGAAAGATTTCGTTCACAAAGTGTTGGAACACTGCTGGAGCATTACTCAACCCAAATGGCATTACCAGGTATTCATAATGGCCATCTCGAGTGTTGAAAGCTGTCTTCCACTCGTCACCACTCCGGATTCTGATGAGATTATAGGCACCGCGGAGATCTAACTTGGTGAAGATGCGGGCTCCTTTAACTCTGTCAAATAATTCGGTAATGAGTGGTAATGGATAACTATTCTTGATGGTAATGTCATTGAGACCCCGATAGTCAATGCATGGACGCAGTCCTCCATCCTTCTTTTTAACAAAGAAGAAACCTGCACCAGCGGGTGATGATGACGGACGGATGAATCCCTTCTGAAGATTCTCTCTGATGTAATCACTCATCGCCTCAGTTTCAGGAACAGACAACGGGTAGGTGCGCCCCCTAGGTGGCTTCTTGCCAGGAAGGAGATCGATGGGACAATCCCATTCCCTATGGGGCGGCAGGATATCAGCAGCCTTTTCACAGAAGACGTCTGAGAAGTCTTGATAAGCTGCTGGGAGACTTGACTGTGTCTTTACTTCGGTAGACTTTATGGGACACACTTGGGCTAAACAGGATTGATGACAATGTGAACCCCATGAGGTAAGCTGCAACGTTGACCAGTCAAACTGTGGATTATGTAGCTGGAGCCAGGGCATGCCCAAGACAATCTCCTGGGTGGCTTGAGGGATGACCAGGAACTTAATCAGTTCAGAATGGAGAAATCCAACTCCCAGAACCACTGGGGCAGTTTGATGAGAAATGTTCCCCTTGGAGATTCGACTACCATCCACAGCAGTAATGTAAACTGGACAAGAAAGTTCACAGGTAGATAGGCAAAATTTATTTACCGCAGCTTGGGTGATAAAGTTTCCTGCAGCACCGCAGTCCACTAATGCTGACGCAGACTGGAGCCCAACTGAAGTCTCTAGCGTCACTGGAAGGATGAGGTCTTGTTGAGAAGGAGCTTGACTGAAAGATCCTAACTTGACTCCTCCCTTACAAGTCAGGATCTGGCGTTTCCCGAACGCACCGTGCAGGAGTTAATCTGATGGCCCGCAGCAGCACAGTATAGGCAGAGTCTCTCACGTATTCTTCTTGCCCGCTCTTCAGGAGTTAGGCGGGACCTATTTATCTGCATAGGCTCGTCAGAAGAGGGAGACTGGAACTGTACAAAAGGTATGAACCTTGATCTGCGTGGCTCACTCCGAGCGCGTTCATTATTGCGTTCGCGGATGCGAGAGTCCAACTTAATGCACAGGGAGATCAAATCAGACAGTTGAACAGGAATGTCACGGGTCGCCAGTTCATCCTTGATCCGATCCGAGAGTCCGTGCCAGAAAGCTGCTACCAGAGCTTGGTTGTTCCACTGAATCTCTGCAGCCAACGTCTGGAACTGGATGACATATTGTCCCATGCTTCGGGTACCTTGACGAAGTTGGATCAGGTCTGCCGAAGCTGATGTTGCACGACCAGGCTCGTCAAAGATCCGTCTGAAGGTTGACACGAAGTCTGTGTAGTTGTTAATCAGAGGGTCAGCACGTTCCCACAGAGGAGACACCCAACTCAGAGCAGATCCAGAGAGTAAGGAGATGATGTAGGCAACCTTGGATCTTGGCGTGGGGAAATTATGTGGCAATAACTCAAACTGTATTTCACATTGGTTGAGAAACCCGCGACATAACTTTGGACTGCCATCATACTTGCTCGGCACGGGCAGGTGCAGACGTGACACTGGAGCTGATGCAGCCGGCATAGAAGAACTCACAGCACTGGCAGGTGCTGGAGTAACAGGAACAGTAGGAGAGAGCACACTAGGCAGGGATTGCTGTAGTGTATCCAATCGGGAGGACATCCCTTGCAGGAATTGAAGCATCTGCTGCTGCGCAACCTCTTGACCATCCAGACGGGAGACCAGATTTTGCAAGGCCTCTGACCCCACACTCCGTCCACCATCCGAGTCCATTGATCCTGGACTTACTGTCAGATTGTGTTTGGGCTGTGTCCCCGGAGGGGGCGCTAGTGGGTCAGTGGAGGTAGATGGGAGAAAACGAGGAGGCTGGATAACGTTCCTGCGCATGAGCGCAATGGTATTTTATTTGGCAGATGATATAATACAGAATGGTAGCAGAAACAATAATAACAGATGAATAAAGTCAATCACTCAGTATGATAACTGAAAGTCTATGGCAATGGATGACAGATGACTTGAGAAAATAATATCCGGTAATATATAAACAGAAGAACAAGTGTTTGTGAAATGGTTCTGGTTTGGAAACCAGTGCAGGTTTTAAAACAGGAAACTTAGGCAGCAAGGTGGAAATGGCAAACCTGAGCAGAGGCAGGAGTCTGACTTCACAGTGCAGGTGATGAGGCACTGGCAGCAGCAAGCTGTATCACAGGTGGAGGAATGAAACACACCTGGAGTCAGTCTTCAACTGCAGGCTGAAGCACACAAGGTGGTGATGAGTGTGAAGCCTTGTTTGCAGGTTGCAGGTATTGCTGGGCCTTGAAGTTCCACGGAGCTGTGCAGAGTAACCAGGAGTACAAGTTCTTAACCAGAGAACCAGGAACACAGGAGGAACAGGAACAGATCCTTTCACATGGGTCGCTGGAGTGACACAAAGTCCAGGATGCCTGCAGACTGATCCTGCAGTCTCTTATGTACCCCATGGTGCACAGGGATTGGGTGAGTGAAGGAAAGTGGGTGCGGCCAAGCACCGGATTGGCCGCAGTATACTGGCTGTTTGCAGACTGTCATGGCGGCGCCCACGCCGCGGCCTAGCGGGGACGCGGCGCGCCACACGCCCGCTGTCTCAGGAGTGCTCCCAGGCCCTTGATGATGTCCCATGGCAGGGGCATAGGTGACAGGTGACCGCAGGGAGCCAGGACGGAGTCCGCAGCGGCGGACGGATGTCAGCCTGGTAAGTCGATTCCTGACAATAGTAAAGTTACTTGGCGCAGTCGCAGTGCGAACATTGCGCATGCGTACTAAGCGGATTTTCACTGCGATGCGATGAAAAACACAGAGCGAACAACTCGGAATGAGGGCCAATGTGTGTCGGGCTCTACCTGGAGTAATGTGTAAAATGGGGCACTACCTGGTATAATGTGTGACTGGGGCTCTGCCTGGCATAATGTGTGTAAGTACTGTGCAGCATAATACAATTTGGTATTATTTCGTGGCCACGCCCCTATATTTTTAGGGGGGGGGGCGCCATTGCTGTTTCTTGCACACAGCGCTAAAATGTCTAGTTACGGCACTGCCTAGATGGGCCAGGTGTTTGTGTTGGCCACTTGTGTCGCTTAGCTTAGTCACACAGTGACCTTGGTGCGCCTCTTTTTTTCTTTGCATCATGTGCTGTTTGGGGAGTATTTTTTTGAAGTGCCATCCTGCCTGACACTGCAGTGCCACTCCTAGATGGGCCAGGTGTTTGTGTCGGCCACTTGTGTCGCTTAGCTTAGCCATCCAGCGACCTTGGTGCAAATTTTAGGACTAAAAATAATATTGTGAGGTGTGAGGTGTTCAGAATAGACTGGAAATGAGTGGAAATTATGGTTATTGAGGTTAATAATACTATGGGATCAAAATGACACCCACATTCTATGATTTAAGCTATTTTTGAGGTTTTTTTTGTAAAAAAACACCCGAATCCAAAACACACCCGAATCCGACAAAAAATTTTCAGGGAGGTTTTGCCAAAACGCGTCCGAATCCAAAACACGGCAGCGGAACCGAATCCAAAACCAAAACACAAAACCCGAAAAATTTCCGGTGCACATCACTAGTTTTAAGATACTATTCTGTTTCTTTTCAGCTTGCAAAAAGTCTATAAATTCAAGACTCATATCCTCCAAGTCTAAGAAACTACAGAAGACCTTGGCAAGAAGGAGCCGTGAGCAGTCTACCTTGATGGATATGAAGCGAACGGTTATTACCCTCCATTGGATTTAGTGAAAAGCACCATCTTTCGGGGACATAGCCTTTATCACCATAATAGCTGTTTGGTAGAGATTTTGTGATGCCTTGTAGCTCAACTGTAATGTCAGATAATTATAAATAGGAGGGACTGAGAAAGATAGCATTATGTTAAGATAGTTTGTAGCCATTTTGTATAACAGTAACCATATGTTTGAATATAAAGAGAAACTTTTGCTTTAAGGTTATAAGAATGCTGACATTTTAGTTAGAAATAAGTTCCTCTGAGAACCAAGGTTAAGCTAATCGCTTATCTCCTGGAACATGTTTGTGAGAACAGTGGTGTTTTGAAGAACAGCAATGTTATAGGAACAGTGTCTTCAGACAGACTCTCAACTTAAGCAGGCGGAGAGCTACATAAGTGCGAAGCCACATAAGCGCCCTCATTTTTTGGGACTATTTTGTTGAGGAAAGGGCAGGGCTAGCCTTAGTGATTGACATCTTGGGTCATGTGACCAGGTTGGCCCATGAGGCATGTAGTAGGAGGAGTGTTAGATACAGTATTTATAGGCAAGTGCTGGCAGCCATCTTTCTCGTGCCATTTTGGAAGCCTCTCCCACCCACCCTGCAATTCTGTAATTTTGGCCTGCTTTTGGGCTTCACGATCATTATAATAGTATGCTTTGATAGCCAGATGGGCGGAAAGTCGCTACCAGCCAGCGGTCAAAGTTTACATGAGTGGTCACTGTGAGGCACACCCTTTTGGTAAGATGGCGAGTGTGTCCTCCACCTGTGGGTGGACTACGGACATTCCTGTGCGGTTTCGTCCAAGGCTCTGCCAGAGTAAAGGGGGTGAGTCCTGCACAGTGCGGTTTATGTTGTTTAGGAGGCGGTTGTAAGTCCCCTCCTAGTTTATTTGGTTTATTCTAGTTGACTAGTGCTGGTGGTTGGTAGCGCCTTTTCTTTGCCATCCTCCAATAATTACTTTAAATCTGGGTCACCAAACAATAAATAAAGGAAAAAAGTCCTCCCTGCTGCTGCAGAGAAAACAAGTAAAAAGAAGAACTTATCTTTTTCTGGGGCACGCTTTATGAAATAATTATAGAAATTAAAAATCAATATTTATTAACCACTATTAAAATTCTAGGCTTTAATACAATGTGATCCTATCAGGCAAAACAATTGCTGATTATTATGCGAAAATCTCAGAAAAATATATGTATCCACTTCCGGGTACCCCTTACATCAGTTTGTCTTTCAATAGGTTTATTAGGGGTATGGTCACTCTATCTCTACCACCCAAATATTACTTAAAAGTCCCCAAAAAATTGGTAATGTTGGAGTTTGTATGTACTCCCTTGGGGTTAGAACAGATCGGGTGATTGTCCTCTCACAATTATATATATGAGTGGGACTTATAACATATGATTATTAATATAAAACTTAAGCTCACACCACATTTATCCTTTGCTGCTATAACATGATTCCACACCACAGTATTGTTAGAGTTATTTTGATCATAGCTCATAAAATATCCACAAAATATTGACAAATATCAATTGATTAATAACTTCTCCTTACAACAACCCAAGGTACCTGCAATCACAGGCAGTTACCCATGTGGTAACTGCAAACTCTGTCCTTATGTGAGCACAATGAAGAAAGTGGAGGACAAATACGGCAGAAATATCAAAATCAAGAGTCATTTTAATTGCCGAACTACGAACTTGATCTACTGCCTCCAATGTGATTGCCCGAAGAAATACATAGGGATGACGACCAGAATGCTCAAGGTAAGAGCATTAGAACACATCGGAACTATCAGAAACGTTAGAACTGATTTGCAAAACTACAAACAGATAACAACTGTGGCACAACATTTCCTCAAATTCCATTCAGGCACATATGACAGCCTTAAGATCTTTGGCTTGGAACGAGTTAATCTTGGCATTAGAGGAGGCAATGTAACAAAAATCTTGTTACAAAAACAAAGTGAGTGGATATTCAGAATGAACACGGTAGCTCCTGAAGGGATGAATGAGCAAATTAATTACAGCTCTTTCTTACCATAGGTATTATTGTATGGGCGGATGTGTTATTGGGAAAGGAAAGTCGATGGTTCAAATATGGAAGATCTAAACAAGGGTCTAATGCATCACTCAACAAGGCAGTACTCTTATAATTATGGACCTAATGAATTAAATTTTAACATCATTTGCACTCACTTCAACATTTAAATAGCAGCACCAGCACTCCAGTTTAACTTAACCATGGCCTAAAAGCCAGGGGCGGTTTTTAATCACTATAGTACCATAGTATAGCATCAACTTTGTAATTTAATATTTTTTCTTTCACTGCCCTTATTGTCTCTTGCACTAACTCAGCACTAATAGTAATATTTAAAATTATATCTAGATACATTTTTCACATACTATCATCATTCATAATCATTAGGATGAATAAAAGAATTAATCAATTAGGAGTACAGTTTTGATCCTAGGGTAATTCCACATAATTTTAATTCCCCCCCCCCCCACCCCCCATTTTTTGAGACAACTTATAATTAGGGCTTAGGTGTATATTTCCAGACTTTGGATCAACTGATTATATGTTTGGCTCATTAAATAATTAAGTATCAGCTTGCACTTTTTGCTTTAGGATTACAATTCAAAGTGATAACACATAGGGTTTATGTAAAAAGGTAATCAGGAATTGTCAACAACCCTGTATGTTTTATTAAAACCAAAATTATGATATCAGCAATCTTATGGATAAATAGTGTCACCTTAAATATTGTTAGGATGGCGCCGACCCTATATAAGAATCAGTGGCGTGCAGTGAGGTCAGTTGCTGGTGAGGCACTGGCTGGTACCAGAGCCAGATTTACACACGTATATACTATGGACCCGAAAGAGGTACCTTAACTCCACCATTCGATTGGCAGGTTGCCTAGGTACATACATTTTCCTGTATCTCAATAGGATTTACAGCACAGGAATACTGAAAGCCAACAGCACAATAACTAGAAATACATTCACCTGTATTTGAACAACTCAAGATTTATTGATTTTTGCAATAGGTGGTCCTGCAAAGAATCTAATTTATTCCAGTAGAAAAAAAAACCCAGTAACACATACAGGGCCGGCCATAGGCATAGGCAAACTAGGCAATTGCCTAGGGCATTTGATATGCCTAGGGGCATCAGCAGCTTCTGCTGATTAAAATGATATGCGGCATGCCTATATTCTGTGTGTAGCATTTCATATGCAGATACATCCACAGTCTCACACAGTATATAGGCATGCTGCATATCATTTTAATCAGTAAAAGCTGCTTGTGCACCCTAGCCACATAGCAATGCAAATAAGATGCATTTTTATTAAAAAAGAGGTGCCAGATGTTAGCATTGAGGCAATATTTGTGAGGAAACATCTGTATCCAAGAAGAGGCAGAGGTCACAGTGTTAGTGGCTGTGTGCATGTGAGTGGGTTGGTTGTGCAGTAGTGTTCGGAATATGTGTAAGGAGCATTATGTGTGTCATGTAAAATGCATTAATAATGTGCAACATATGTGTAAGTGGCACTATGTGTGTCATTATGTGTATAAGGGCATTAATAATGTGCGGCATATGTGTAACAGGGTACTACTGTATGTGTGTCATTATGTGTATAGGCGCACTAATAATGTGCAGCAAATGTGTAAAAGGGTACTACTGCATGTGTGTCATTATGTGTATAGGGACACTAATGTGCAGCAAATCTGTAGGGGGCACTATGTGTGTCATTATGTGTATAAGGGCATTAATAATGTGTGGCTTATGTGTAAGGGACATTATGTGTAAAAGGGCATTTATAAAGGTTGTCATAATGTGTAAGGCGCATTATGTTTATAAGGACATTAATAATGTGTCTCATATGTGTAAGGGGCATTGCTGTGTGGAATTATGTGTATAAATGCATTACTTATGTGTGGCATTATGTGTATAAGGTGCTCTACTATGTAGCGTTGCATATAAAAACGGCACTACTGTGTCATCTAATGTGAATAAAGAGCAATATGCTGTGGTGTGATGTAATATGAATAAGGGGCTCTACTGTGAGTAGTAACGTTTAGAAGATAAAGTGATACTACTGTGGGATGTAATATGAATTATGAACACTATGAACACTATCGCATGATCAAATGTGAATGAAGTTGCAGTACTGTGTGGCGTAATTGGAATTGGGGTTACTATTGTGTGGCCATGCCCCTTGCCAGCAAAAACACACCCCTTTTTGGGCTGTGCGCCAAATGTGCAAACTGTCCCTATTTAAAATATAGGGGGAACAAACACCAAAATAAGGACTGCTATGGGTGAGGGGTGATGGTGCTGGGAAAGAGGTTCAAGGTCAGAGGCGGAACCAGCGGTGGTGCTAGGGGGCACCAGCCAAAATCTTGCCTAGGGCATCATATTGGTTAGGGCCGGCTCTGAACACATATTTAAATGAGCATACAGCTTTAGAAATGCAGTTCCACTATTCAAAGTCTTTCAAATGAAAACATACATTGTATAGCCTGACCTTTACTTGTAAATGAAGTCTATTCGCCTATCCTTCTGGACAAAGCTATCAGTGACTTTGCTGTAGAAGTCCTCTCTATTTTCTTTTAGTTTTAAAAGTCTCTTCGTCTCAATAGAGATGATTGCCAGGGATGAAAGTCGCCCTTAATCAGTCTTATTCCTGGTGTATGTTTTGAGTCGTCTCAAAGCAGAGAATGACCTTTCAACAGACGCTGTTGTTGCTGGTATAGTAAGCACCAGTTGGAGTAACTTTGTTGCTTCGGGAACTGTTTGCACGAGATTATTCTCGGTCACAAAGCTAAGGAGCTGTGTGGGGGATTTGCATTCGTTCCTTACCATTTCTGAGCTATACAAGCCACTAAGATCAGTCTTTAGTCTAACAAAGTCAAAGTATTTTGCATATTTTGATAGACTCTGTAGTTTGGTGTCGTCAAAATGTTGGGACATATCATAAAATTTTGTGCAATCAACCAAACCTAGGAAACTGAGCTCAGCGCAGTGGCGTAACTACTGCCCCCGCAGTCCTCGCGGTGGCTTGGGGGCGAGGGGCTGCGGGGGCGCCACTGATTACAGCAGACTGACATGCGGACGAACGTCCGCATGTCAGTCTGCTTTATTGGAGGGACACGGAGGGCGCAGCGTGTGCCTCTCCTGTGTCCCTCCTGAGTCCTGCATCATCTCCGGCGGCCCGCGGGTCTAATAGGGGGAAGTGCCGTCCGTGAGCCAATTAGAGCTCACGGACGGCACTTCCCCCTATCAGACCCGCGGCCGCCGGAGATGATGCAGCAGGAGGGACACAGGAGAGGCACACGCTGCGCCCTCTGTGTCCCTCCAACCAGCGGCGGCGGCACTGGGGCATATCTGGCACTGGGGGGGTGGGGAGGGGAGGGTGTCTGGCACTGGGGCATATCTGGCACTGGGGGGGGAGGGGAGGGTGTCTGGCACTGGGGCATATCTGGCACTGGGGGGGGGGGAGGGTGTCTGGCACTGGGGCATATCTGGCACTGGGGGGGGGGAGGGGAGGGTGTCTGGCACTGGGGAATATATGGCACTGGGGGGGGATGTCTGGCACTGGGGGGGATATCTGGCACTGGGGCATATATGGCACGGGGGGGGGATATCTGGCACTAGGGCATATCTGGCACTGGGGGGGATGTCTGGCACTGAGGGGGATATCTGGCACTGGGGCATATATGGCACTGGGGGGGGGGAGGGTGTCTGGCACTGGGGAATATATGGCACTGGGGGGGGGGTGTCTGGCACTAGGGGGGATATCTGGCACTGGGGCATATATGGCACTGGGGGGGGGGATATCTGGCACTAGGGCATATCTGGCACTGGGGAGGGGGATGTCTGGCACTGGGGGGGATATCTGGCACTGGGGCATATATGGCACTGGGGGAGGGGGGATATCTGGCACTAGGGCATATCTGGCACTGGGGGGGGGATGTCTGGCACTGGGGCATATATGGCACTGGGGGGGGGGGATATCTGGCACGGGGTGGATATATGGCACTGGGGGGGGATGTCTGGCACTGGGGGGAAATATCTGGCACTGGGGGGGGGGGATATCTGGCACTGGGAGGGAATATCTGGCCCTGGGGCATATATGGCACTGGGGGAGAATATCTGGCACTGGGCACTGGGGGCATATATGGCACTGGGGGGGGGGGGGATATATGGCACTGGGGTGGAATACCTGGCACTGGGGGCATATATGGCACTGGGGGCATATATGGCACTCGGGGGGAACATATGGCACTGGCGGCATATCTGGCATTGGGGGAATATCTGGCACTGGGGGGGTATATGTGTACCTAGCACATGGGGGGGGGGGGGGCTATATTTGGCACCGGGGGCATGTGAGTACCTGGCACCGTGGGGGAATATCTGGCACTGGGGACATATGTGGCACTGGGAGCACCGCCCTAGCAACAAGGACTACCTCCTAGCAACGAGCATGACACCCAGTGCATGAAACACCTGACAACGAGCATGACACCCAGTGCATGAAACACCTGGCAACGAGCATGACACCCAGTGCATGAAACCCCTGACAACGAGAAGGTAATTGAAAAGTAATTAGAAGCCTTACTGTAGGACTTAATGTGTAATGGGCATTACGGTGTGTGGCATAATGTATCAGGGACATTGCGGTGTGTGTCATAATGTGTCACAGGCATTACGGTGTATGGTATACTATATCGCGGGCATTGTGATATGTGGTATAATGTCTCAGGGTCATTGCAGTGTGTGGCATAATGTATCACGGACATTGCGGTGTGTGTCATAATGTGTCAGGCATTACGGTGTGTGGTATACTATATCACGGGCATTGTGGTATGTGGTATAATGTCTCAGGGTCATTGCAGTGTGGCATAATACATAACGGGCATTGCGGTGTGTGGCATAGGGTATAACGGGCAGGGCATTGCGGTATGTGTCACAGGCATTACGGTGTATGGTATACTATATCACGGGCATTGTGGTATAATGTCTCAAGGTCATTGCGGTGTGTGTCATAATGTGTCACAGGCATTGTATGTGCTATAATGTATCAGGGGCATTGCAGTGTGTAGCATAATGTATAACGGGCATTGCGATTCCTGTCATAATGTGTCGGGGGCATTACGGTGTGTGGCATAATGTGTCGGGGGCATTACTGTGTGTGGCATAATGTGTCGGGGGCATTACAGTGTGTGCATATTGTGTCATGTGCATTGTTGTGTGCGGCATAATGTCTAAGGGCCATTGCAGTATGTGGCATAATGTATACTGGGCATTACTATAAGGAGGAAAAATGACAAATAATGTAAGGGGCATGAATCAGGATTATTTTTCTTTCCTGTGGTGGCTAACGTCTGGGCGTGCAGGTTGCAAAACTGGGGTATAAGGTAGTCTTTTCCTGCAATACCACGCCCCTTTACGAGAAACCACGCCCATTCCAACAAAACCACGCCCCTTTTTTTGCAGCGCGCGCCTTTGGCGCGCGCATATTTATCCCTCTCTTGCTCCCAATTATGCGGCGGGGGGGGGGGGGGGGGGGGCGCCAAAAATTTTTTGGCTTGGGGGAGAAAAATTTCTAGTTACGCCACTGGGAGGTATGCTATGTGGTTACATGAGATTGTTAGTAGGAGACGGAGTAATCTCCATGTCTGAGACACATCTCTTACAGAAAGAGGAAGGAGGTTTTTGTACAGCTCTGTATCACTGTGTGAGAGGGGAGCTCCAATCCTGCTGACAGATATACTCTGCCTCATCTTCTGCTGTCACTCCACTGATTGTTAGTGTGTAATCTGTGAATGCATATCCAGATACAGATCCACTGAACCTGTCTGGGACTCCTGTATATCGGCTGCTTGCTCTAGAGATAAGAAGCTTTGGAGATTGTCCTGATTTCTGTTGGTACCAGTGTAAGTAGTTGATACCTACACTAGCACTGGCTGTACATGAGATGGTGACTGATCCTCCTGGTGACACAGAGATATAACCTGGGGTCTGAGTCATCACAATCTCCCCACAGGATCCTGAGGATTAGAGGAGACACAGTCATTACTGATACATGTCTGTATATAGTCATATACATCCTGCTCTGATTATTTATGTTACATGTATAGATTCCCCTACACAGCACCATGTAATGTCCCCAATCTCTCACCCTGAATATAAATGAGTATCACAGCCAGCAGGTAACTGTGAGACACCATCTTGCTGTATCTGGGCTGTCAGACAGACACTATAAGACGTCTCCTGTACAATGAGATATATATAGAGAGTGACAGGTGAGGTGTGACAGGAAATCCCCCAGAGACTGTGTATGGAAATAAGATGGAAATTCTGTGGTGTCAGCGTGACAGTGACTGGTGTGTGCTAGAGACAGTATGTCAGTGTGATGTCCTCTGTGGTGTCAGTGTGACAGTGACTGGTGTGTGCTAGAGACAGGATGTCAGTGTGATGTCCTCTGTGGTGTCAGTGTGCCAGTGACTGGTGTGTACTAGAGACAGGATGTCAGTGTGATGTCCTCTGTGGTGTCAGTGTGACAGTGACTGGTGTGTACTAGAGACAGGATGTCAGTGTGATGTCCTCTGTGGTGTCAGTGTGACAGTGACTGGTGTGTGCTAGAGACAGGATGTCAGTGTGATGTCCTCTGTGGTATCAGTGTGACAGTGACTGGTGTGTGCTAGAGACAGGATGTCAGTGTGATGTCCTCTGTGGTGTCAGTGTGACAGTGACTGGTGTGTACTAGAGACAGTATATCAGTGTGATGCCCTCTGTGGTGTCAGTGTGACAGTGACTGGTGTGTGCTAGAGACAGGATGTCAGTGTGATATCCTCTGTGGTGTCAGTGTGACAGTGACTGGTGTGTACTAGAGACAGGATGTCAGTGTGATGTACTCTGTGGTGTCAGTGTGACAGTGACTGGTGTGTGATAGACAGGATGTCAGTGTGATGTCCTCTGTGGTGTCAGTGTGACAGTGACTGGTGTGTACTAGAGACAGGATGTCAGTGTGATGTCCTCTGTGGTGTCAGTGTGACAGTGACTGGTGTGTGCTAGGACAGGATGTCAGTGTGATGTCCTCTGTGGTGTCAGTGTGACAGTGACTGGTGTGTACTAGAGACAGGATGTCAGTGTGGTGTCCTCTGTGGTGTCAGTGTGACAGTGACTGGTGTGTACTAGAGACAGGATGTCAGTGTGATGTCCTCTGTGGTGTCAGTGTGACAGTGACTGGTGTGTGCTAGAGACAGTATGTTAGTGTGATGTCCTCTGGGGTGTGATATGGCTAACCGCTGGTCTCCTGACCACTGGTCAGCATTCTGTTGCCAGGATCCCTGCAGCATTCTGCCATGCTGCGGGTTCAGTAGCGACTTGCGGTCGTCACGGGTTCTGTTCCCACTCTATGGGAGTTGTGGACACCCACAAGTAAAAATAGCCCCTGTTGGTCGGCATGCCAACCGTCGAGATAGTGAGGGGGTGGGATGTAGGAGGAGGTCATGTGACCACCGGTCACATGAATACCACCCGTCCTCTGTGGTGTCAGTGTGACAGTGATTGGTGTGTGCTAGAGACAGGATGTCAGTGTGATGTCCTCTGTGGTGTCAGTGTGACAGTGACTGGTGTGTGCTAGAGACAGGATGTCAGTGTGATGTCCTCTGTGGTGTCAGTGTGACAGTGACTGGTGTGTGCTAGAGACAGGATGTCAGTGTGATGTCCTCTGTGGTGTCAGTGTGACAGTGACTGGTGTGTACTAGAGACAGGATATCAGTGTGATGTCTTCTGTGGTGTCAGTGTGACAGTGACTGGTGTGTACTAGAGACAGGATGTCAGTGTGATGTCCACTGTGATGTCAGTGTGACAGTGACTGGTGTGTACTAGAGACAGGATGTCAGTGTGATGTCCTCTGTGGTGTCAGTGTGACAGTGACTGGTGTGTACTAGAGACAGGATGTCAGTGTGATGTCCTCTGTGGTGTCAGTGTGACAGTGACTGGTGTGTGCTAGAGACAGGGTGTCAGTGTGATGTACTCTGTGGTGTCAGTGTGACAGTGACTGGTGTGTGCTAGAGACAGGGTGTCAGTGTGATGTCCTCTGTGGTGTCAGTGTGACAGTGACTGGTGTGTACTAGAGACAGGATGTCAGTGTGATGTCCTCTGTGGTGTCAGTGTGACAGTGACTGGTGTGTACTAGAGACGGGATGTCAGTGTGATGTCCTCTGGGATGTCAGTGTGACAGTGACTGGTGTGTGCTAGAGACAGGATGTCAGTGTGATGTCCTCTGTGGTGTCAGTGTGACAGTGACTGGTGTGTGCTAGAGACAGGATGTCAGTGTGATGTCTTCTGTGGTGTCAGTGTGACAGTGACTGGTGTGTGCTAGAGACAGGATGTCCGTGTGATGTCCTCTGTGGTGTCAGTGTGACAGTGACTGGTGTGTGCTAGAGACAGGATGTCAGTGTGATGTCCTCTGTGGTGTCAGTGTGACAGTGACTGGTGTGTACTAGAGACAGGATGTCAGTGTGATGTCCTCTGTGGTGTCAGTGTGACAGTGACTGGTGTATACTAGAGACAGGATGTCAGTGTGATGTCCTCTGTGGTGTCAGTGTGACAGTGACTGGTGTGTGCTAGAGACAGGATGTCAGTGTGATGTCCTCTGTGGTGTCAGTGTGACAGTGACTGGTGTGTACTAGAGACAGGATGTCAGTGTGATGTCCTCTGTGGTGTCAGTGTGACAGTGACTGGTGTATACTAGAGACAGGATGTCAGTGTGATGTCCTCTGTGGTGTCAGTGTGACAGTGACTGGTGTGTGCTAGAGACAGGATGTCAGTGTGATGTCCTCTGTGGTGTCAGTGTGACAGTGACTGGTGTGTGCTAGAGACAGGATGTCAGTGTGATGTCCTCTGTGGTGTCAGTGTGACAGTGACTGGTGTATACTAGAGACAGGATGTCAGTGTGATGTCCTCTGTGGTGTCAGTGTGACAGTGACTGGTGTGTGCTAGAGACAGGATGTCAGTGTGATGTCCTCTGTGGTGTCAGTGTGACAGTGACTGGTGTGTACTAGAGACAGGATGTCAGTGTGATGTCCTCTGTGGTGTCAGTGTGACAGTGACTGGTGTGTACTAGAGACAGGATTTCAGTGTGATGTCCTTTGTGGCAGGGCTACCATCCGCATATGTTGATTATTATTTGCAACCTCACGTGTTATTTATTAGGGATTCCACTCACTTTATCAAACTGATTAAGGATATAAAATGGAAAAACAGCTATTTATTAATGATTTGCAATGTGGAATCCATATACACCAATATCCCCCACAGCTTAGATTTGGAGGCACTTGAGGTGACTTTATCTACAGATAAGTCACTTGATAATAGTAAATGCAGATTTATTCTGGATGCTGCAAATTTCATTATGTTTCACAATTATTTTACTTTTCACTCCAATTTTTATTTCCAAGTCCTTGGTTTCGCCATGAGCACCAGGTTCGCCCCTAGTCTAGCCAACATCTACATGGACCTCCTGTAAGACACTTAAGTGTGGAAGGGCCCCTACAGGGTGAACCTGGTGCTATTTGGTCGCTACATCAATGACATGTTTTTTATTTGGGATGGGGATACACACCAAGCTTCCCTTTTTTTGCACACCTTAACACCAACACATTTGGGTTATCCTTCACAAGCAAAGTACACACCTCCCAAATCACCTTCCTGGATATTGCTCTCTCTATTGAAAATAACCATATCATCACATCTACATTCCGAAAGGCAGAAGATACCAATAATTTTCTCAACTATCACAGCCATCACCACCGCCCTTGGTTCAACAACATACCTAAAAGTCAATACCTTAGATTATGACTTAATTGCTCAAATGTCGAACAATGTAAGACACAAGCACACGAACTAACAGCAGCCTTCAGTGAACAACAATATCCGATACACATGACAGATCAGGCTTTTGAAGAAGCACTCAATAGTGGAAGAGAACTACTTTTGCTACCCAAACAGAAAAGGGAATAATCAGATACGATTATAGAATGCCAGCCTAGATTCGTAACCAAATATAATGATCACTACTTGTGGGTAATATATCGAGTTTTATAATTCATTTGTGGAAATCAGATTTGGCATTTCAGACTGATCTACTATACCCTCTGAATATTATGAGGATTTGAAATTGCCTGTCCAGATATATCTATATGATTATACATTATCAGAACTTAATGTTACGATCTACTAGTGTTATACCAATTGATACATAATTGTTTTTATATAATTGTTTTATTAAATATGTTCATTATCCAAAAGCATGTCATTTCATCCTGGAACCCCAAGCACTGTTCATTTGATCTCTAGTTGCCGTTTATCTATAGGAGCTTTACACACTCCTTAACAGCTGCTAATTAGTTGCGCTATATTCAGCCTATCCGATTTTTGTTTGGTAACCAAATACAATACCTTTTCTAAAGAATTTAAGAACATTATCCAAAAGAACTATCCCATCCTTAAAACGGATAAGATACTTTCAATTGAGTTAGCTGAAAAACCCTGCATTTCTTTCAAAAAAACATCTAATTTACAAAGCTTATTAGCAACCAGTCACTTTAAGTCTGATGATGATACACACACTAGTAAAACCACTTGTCTTGAGGAGCACCAACAATGGAAAGGGAACTTCAAATGTAAGAAATTAAGATGTATCACATGTAATTTCATGGTGGATAAAAGTACCAAAATCACATTCTTTCGGATTTGTTTTTGACATTGAAGAACATATTAATTGTCGCATCACATATGTAGTATATGTAATTACCTGTGCATGTTGGGTCCAATATGTAGCACGCACCACCAGGATGCTACATATCAGATTTTTAGAACATAAAAACAACATGCACAGAGGTACTAGTCGACACAGTCTATCTAGTTAGACATGTCAATATGAAACATAAAAATAACATTCATTGTTTAAGCATACAAGTCGTGGAACATGTTAAAAAAAACTGCAAGAGGAGGTGATCGTTATAACCATTAATGTAAACGGGAAGCATTCTGGATTTTTTCCTTAGGCACATTATTTCCCAATGGACTGAATGACTGCATTGAAATGAATAACATCTAATTCCCCCATATAATATTATCATGTGTATGTATATGTCTATATCTGTCCCTATATATATCTAAATTATTTACATACACATTATTTGTTTATACTGTCTGAACACTACTGCATTATTGTTGATAATGTGACTTTTAAGAATACTCTTTCTTTATGTTCAAGAGTCCTGTCTAACTGTCTGGTCTATAGATTGCTGTCATCCCGCCTCCCTTCTTCCCAGAAAGAGCTTTACGAGCTACCTGGGCTCACACCTTGTTATTCACCCTTTAATAATCATGTAAAAAACTGTTCTATCTTAACACTTATCCTCGTTCACTTATTTGAAGTAAAGTACTTTTCCAAAAATCTATACTAAGAAGCACTACATTTGAGCATCTACCTTAATATGTGATCACTGTTTCGGTTGATTTTTTAGCATAACCTGAGATTGTATCATCCCTTCAAATTAGAGTTATGCTGTACATTTTATTAACTCTAACTATAAAACTTTGTAACAATCAGTTTGTACATACCAATGTAATTAGAAAAAATATACCAATGAATGTATGAACAGCACTCTGTGTTATTGCTAATGTCTTAATGCACTTGTATATATAAATAATATACTATCAAAATACAGTTATGAAACTGGAGTGATTTTGGAACATTGGCCTGCACACATTGTGCTGTTTGATACCAGCCTATTAAAATGTTTGACTCTTATAGTCAGAGTATGAATCTTACGCTTTGCATAGTGCTGCATTAACGCTGAGGGTTAAACACCTTCCATATACAGATGGGTCCTCCATTATCTTGTCTGGCTGAGGCATTAGTCGCAATCGGGCATACGCAGCGTACCTAGTCATAGGGAGGCGCACCTAGTCGTAGGGAGGCACACAGAGCGTTTGGCGTTACCTTTGAGTGTAATACCTGCGATCATCCACCAGATGTCGCTTTTAAAAATCACCAATGCGCATGCGTGTGGTCTCCATTAAATTACAATCCTGAACTACAGTGTAAGAACTACTTTTCTGGTGTATGTCATACAGTATATAACATTATATAAAGTACAGTTCAGATGCAAATAGTACAGCATATACAGTACAGATGCAAATGAATGTGTTACAGGTACAGTATGGTCTATTGATGTTAGGGATATGTGAGCATCCAAATCCCGTAGTATTAAGTATAATGGGGAGAGCAGTGCCGGCTCAGGGTCTTTTAGCAACCCGGGCGGCCATAGGGGGCATGGGTTCATAAGGGTGCATGGTCAGTTACGCCCCCTGTACAGTAGTAGCGCCGCTCAAACAATGTGCGGTGCGCCATGACGTCATCGCACACCGCACAGCAAAGGTCCTCTCCACAAAGGAAAACTAGACGCTATGCATCTAGTTCCCTTCGTGGAGAGGACCTTTGCTGTGTGGTGCGCAATGACGTCAATGCGCACCGCACATCATTACAGAAAAGGTCCTCTCCACGAAGGGAAACTAGACGCTACACGTCTAGTTTCCCTTCACAGCGGGCAGCCCACGAATGGAAACAAGACGCTACGCATCTAGTTTCCCTTCAAAGCGGGACAGCGGGCAGCGGGGACAGCGGGCAGCGGCAGCAGGGGGCACAGCAGCAGCGGATCTTGCCGTGGTGTGGCGCCCTCCGTAGGTCGGCGCCACGGGCAAAAGTCCTGCTTGCCCATCGCAAGATCCGCTACTGGGGGAGAGATAAAAGCTCCTCCCTAAGTTCCTTTATGCCAAATCACCATGCTTAGCGTCTCTGTACGGTATTTTCTATTTGAGTACTAAATAGCACGAACAGCTTGTAACGTACAGCGTCAAGTGTTATCTAAGTATAATGAAGAGAGTTAAAAGCTCCTCCCAAGTTCCTGGATGCCAAATCACTGTGCTTAGCGTCTCTGTACAATATTTTGTATTTGAGTACTAAATAGCACTAAGAATTTGTATTCTCAATCACTGCCGACAATAGCCAAGCACTGCCGGGAAAGCATAGAATTCGTGAAAAAAGGAGATTTCAAATAAACCTGCCTTTTGCTGCCTTTTGATAGTCATACACGAATCAGTGAGATCCGTGCATGCTTCTCTGTGGAAAAGGGTCAGAAATAGTTAAAAATGTCAAGCATAACTAGCCTCTGGCTCTTTGAGCCGGTCCTGGTAGTTTAAATACCGGTGAAAAATTGACTGGGGTCCACCTGTATTTAGATAACCAACACCGGGCTCTTGGGCCGGCCCTGATTCCAAAAATACGGGTGACAAAAGACGTAGGGGGTACCCCATATTTTTAAAATCAGCACCGGGCTCCACTAGCCGAGAAGATAATGCCACAGCCGGGGGACACATGCATGTAGGTCCCTGCAGCCGTAGCATTACCCCCCCTAACTAGTCACCCCTGGTTGGGGTACCCTAGGGGAGTGACTGACAGCTCAGGTGTGCACAGCCAATCAGGAGAGTGCCATGATATGGCGCTCCCTGATTGGCTGAAGGGACCCTCTTTGACAGCAGTCATGGGGGTTCCCGCCAGTCAGGAAAAGGGGTTCCATGTGTAAACATGGGACCCCTTTCAGTTCGTGGACCGAGTTTTTCGTTTTTTTATTTTGCCAATTACGTGAATTACAAACAGAAGAGGACCGATCTACACTGGATTGTTGTGAGTATAATTTTATTTTCAGGTACCCCTGGATTCTACTGGAGAAGAGGACCGACTCTTCGTGTCAACATAGGTAAGTATGTATGTATGTTGGTGTGCATGTATGTAATAAAGTTGCACTATCATGATGTGTTTGTTTTGTTTTTATTTGAGTATTTTTTTTTGTAGTAGAACTACAGGTACCAGCGGGCCCATTTCCCCCTGCATGCTGGTACTTGTGGTTCTCCAAGAACCAGCTTGCGGGGGAGGCTTGCTGGGACTTATAGTACTGCTACAAAAAACAATATTCTTATTTTTACACAGAAGGCTATCAGCCCCCCATCCGCCACCCTTGGATGGGGGGGACAGCCTCGGGCTTCACCCCTGGCCCTTAAGTGGCTGGAGGGGGGACCCCTTGATTTAATGGGTCCCCACTCCTCCAGGGTACCCCGGCCAGGGGTGAAAAGATGGGGGGGTAATGCCACGGCCGCAGGGACCAATATAAAAGTGTCCCCAGCTGTGGCATTATCTCTCTGAGTAGTGGAGCCTGGTGCTGGTGTTAAAAATAGGGGAGACCCATACGTCTTTTGTCCCCCGTATTTTTGGCACCAGGACCAGGCGCATAGCCCGGTGCTGGTTGTTTAAATATGGGGGAACCCCTGTACATTATTTCCCCGTATTTTTACAACCAGGACCGGCTCAAAGAGCCCGAGGCTGGTTATACTTAGGAGGGGGACCCCACGCAATTTTTTTTTTACATTTTTACACTCTCACTGATCCGTGCATGATTATCCAAACCTCGCCTGGAAAAAGCAGGTCTATTTTTTTGCAGCTTTTTTTAACGATTCGCAAAAAGAAAAATGACCACAATAGAATATTCAGAAACTAACACCCAAATACGAATGAATAGTAAATTCCCGTGTTGTATAAACAAACAGCCACGCTTGACCGATGGTCTATTCATTCGTATTTATGAACTTAGCCGTGAAAACCATTACGAATAGCCCAAACACTGCCGAGATTTGTGCTTGGAAAATTCCCGTGTTGGGACTTAGAAAAAAAAACACAAATCGTACAAACACAAAATTTTAGTAAATATACCCCCAGGTCTGAATTAGGCCCATTGACTAGCCATACCTACTGATGAAGGAGAATGCTGAAACACGTTTGGGACAGTCGCTGGGAGAGTGACGTAGATGTTGTACATCAGGATCCAGGAGCTATGAGCATGTCCGAAGGAGAAAGAGGCAGATGAAAGATGTGATTGAGGAAATACAGAATATGACGGCAGATAAGAACCAGTTGGCCCATCTAGTCTGCTGCTTTTTTTTTTTTTTACCATATTTTGAAATCAAATCTTATTTGATCCTTATTTCTTTGTAAGGATATCCTTATGTCTATCCCATGCATGCTTAAATTGCTCTACTGTCTTAGCCTCTACCACCTCTGATGGGAGGCTATTCCACTTGTCCACTACTCTTTCTGTTAAGTAATTTTTCTTCAAATTTCCCCTGAACCTCCCCCCTCCAGTCTCAGTGCATGTCCTTGTGTTCTAATACTTCTCTTTACTTGAAGAATGTTTATCTCCTGGACTTTTTTTTTTTAAAACCCTTGATATATTTAAAAGTTTCTATCATGTCCTCCCTTTCCCTTCTCTGCTCCATACTATATATACTGAGATTTAAGGGGACATTTACTAAGCAGTGATAAGTGCGGAGAAGTGAGCCAGTGGAGTAGTTGCCCATGGCAACCAATCAGCACTGAAGTAACATCTATAAATTGCATACTATAAAATTATACAGAGCTGCTGATTGGTTGATGAAGCAACGTCTCCACTGGCGCACTTCTCCGCTCTTATCACTGCTTAGTAAATATCCCCTTTTGTTTTTTTTAGTTAAGTATATGTGAGTGTGCAAGTGCGATTTATTAAAGTTTTACTTTCACGGTGTGTGTGTACTGTCTTTATTTGAATAGTTCCACAGCAAAAGATAATATAATTTTTTTTTTACACTATGGCTATCATCCCTGGCCTTTTGTTGCCTGGAGGGAGGGTCTTTATTGGTGGATCCCCACTCCCCCAGGGAACCCCGGCCAGGGTTGACAAGTTGAGGATTTAATGCCACGGCTGCAGAGACCTGTATAAATGTGGCATTTTCTCCTTGACTAGTGGTGCCCGGTCCTGTTTTCAAAAATACATCTTTTCCCCCACGTATTTTTGGAACCAGGACAGGTCCAAGAGCCCAGTGTTGGTTATTAAAAAATGGGAGAATCCTAGTCAATTTTTCCCCTTATTTTAGCAACCAGGACCAGCTCAAAGAGCCCGGGGCTGGTTATGCTTTTAACAATTTCTTTACTTTTACAAACATAAGCATGTATGGATCTCACTGATGTGTGCATGCTTCTGTCAAACGTGCACAATGTAATGAAGCATCACATTACATTGTGCGAGTTTTCATTCTAAAAAACTTGCACTACATCGCACAATGTAATAGCCTCAATCTTAAAAACTCGCAGGCTATTACAATGGGTGAGTTTGGGGACAAACTCTGACCACCTAATGTGTAGGAAGGTTGTGGGTTTGTCCCACAAACAAAACTTGTACCCCAATACATCCCACCGCTGATGTTTTAAAAATGTGTTTCACTGTAACTTCACCTGGCGGGTGGCAGCCTGTAAGGTCTTTTACATGACCGCCACCTTCCCTGGGCTTCCTCTGGCATCTATACTCTTCAGAAGCTGTTCTCATCTCCTCATTCTTTGTCAGACTGTCTGCCCCTTGTCTGGTGCTGGCTAATATTAGCCAGCCCAAGGGGGTGAGGTGATGATGTGGTGAGCAGCGAATGGCTCGCTGTGGCCATCTTGAAATTCAAAAATGGCACCACAAGTGAGCCAATTATGGCTTTCTGCGCCTTTTTTGAAATCGGCAATCCCTGTCCTTATAACCACCGCTAGGCCTCAAATCATATCCCATTTACTAAAATGGACCCCAGGACTGCCACCTACATCACTGACCCACTGCTTATAGATACCCAAATACACCTCCACCCCACTTCTACCACCGCTGCTGCTAGAGGTACCTGCTACCCATACCACTACCACAGCTGCTGCTTCTGCTGCTTTAGGCACAGTATCACCATCCCTGCCGCTACTATAGACCACACTTACCTACTTTGCTGCCCCCTCCTCTGAGAAAAGGCAGCATTGTAGGCGCATGGGGGTGTGACCGGCGGGATGATGGGCTGTCTGGGGGCATGTGGGCAGTCGGGGGCATGGCATCCCATTGCATCATCATGGCTTCGCCCCCACTATGCAGTGTCGAGAAAATAGGCACTGTATAGTGGGGGGCGGAGCTACAATGATGCAATTCAGTGCAAAACACATCATTGGATCCCTTTGGACTGCCCACTTGTTCTCTCCTGTGGGCTGCTGAGGGAAGCATCTGTGGGGCTGACAGGGAAAGCAGGTGACTTGCCCACCCTTCCAGGAGGGAAAGCAAGTATACTGTAGACACCCACTCCACTACTGATGCAACTGACACTGCACATTCACCCTACTACCACCACCACTACAGGCACCTGCATGCACCGGCCCATAGGCAGCATGTGAAGCCCTGGCCGCAGTCAGTGAAAAGATCAGTCTATCAGCTGATCCTCGCCATACAACACAATACAATGCCCCAATAAATCATGATTTATAAACATGTTTATAAATCTGATTTGGTGATCCTGATCATTTTTTGATTGGAATCGCCAATCGGAAGATCCCGTACATCAACAACTGATAGTGACAATCATCTCCAGAACATAAAATTAATATTAACATTAAAGTTACTAGGTATTAGGAAAATGTAGTAAGCTTATGTTTTTACCCCTACATAACACTGCCACGCCCACTATATCTGGTTTGTGCTGCAGCATCCACCACTGGTTGGGAGGCTACTATTTAATGACATACACTGCTAAACCATACAAAGGTTGTTCCAGCTCACTGTCAGTATGCCTAGCGATATAACTACATTATCCTGAATTAGGCAGCATTTGCTAAATTGATCTGATCCACATGAGCCACCATCCCAGAGTAATCACACGGTGAAGCTGCTCTCTTGGCACTCCATGTTTGAATATCAGTCCTTGTGGCTGACTGTATGCTGCATACTTGCTGTAGGATAAGCTGTGAGATGTTTATTCATCACATAAAAGAGGTTCATTTATTTTTACAGCAACCTCTGGAGGATTATATACCTCCTTCTTATTGTCTCATGAAAAACATACTGCTATGTCATACCACCCAACTTTTGAAGGCATGAAATCGGGACCTCGCGCACCGGTGGCGTGCCTGTGTCTTGAAAGGGAGCATGGTCTTGGGCAGAGGGGGCATTGCTTCAGATGGAGAGCATGGTCTTCACACACAAACCCCATTATCATTATTGTGGGGTTGTGCCCAGCGCTCCCTGAGCAGCCCTTTGCTCACCTTCCTGCACCGATAGATGCCGTGCACATGCACATGGCATCTATTCAGTAATTACTGGCTGCTTTGCAGAGCAGCAGTGACCACAGGCTCTCCCCACATGACCCAATGCCCACAGGACACAGCGGCTCGTGGGTGCGACAGCAGTACAGAGTCCAAATAGAGGGACTGTCCCACTAGAATCGGGACAGTTGGGAGGTATGCTATGTGGTCACATGAGATTGTTAGTAGGAGATGGAATCACCTCCATGTCTGAGACACATCTCTTACAGAAAGAGGAAGGAGGTTTTTGTACAGCTCTGTATCACTGTGTGAGAGGGTAACCATTACTGTGCTGACAGATATACTCTGCCTCATCCTCTGCTGTCACTCCACTGATTGTTAGTGTGTATGTAGTTCCAGAGCCAGATCCACTGAACCTGTGTCTGGCACTGGGGGGAAATATCTGGCACTGGGGGGGGGGATATCTGGCACTGGGAGGGAATATCTGGCCCTGGGGCATATATGGCACTGGGGGAGAATATCTGGCACTGGGCACTGGGGGCATATATGGCACTGGGGGGGGGGGGGGGATATATGGCACTGGGGTGGAATACCTGGCACTGGGGGCATATATGGCACTGGGGGCATATATGGCACTCGGGGGGAACATATGGCACTGGCGGCATATCTGGCATTGGGGGAATATCTGGCACTGGGGGGGTATATGTGTACCTAGCACATGGGGGGGGGGGGGGCTATATTTGGCACCGGGGGCATGTGAGTACCTGGCACCGTGGGGGAATATCTGGCACTGGGGACATATGTGGCACTGGGAGCACCGCCCTAGCAACAAGGACTACCTCCTAGCAACGAGCATGACACCCAGTGCATGAAACACCTGACAACGAGCATGACACCCAGTGCATGAAACACCTGGCAACGAGCATGACACCCAGTGCATGAAACCCCTGACAACGAGAAGGTAATTGAAAAGTAATTAGAAGCCTTACTGTAGGACTTAATGTGTAATGGGCATTACGGTGTGTGGCATAATGTATCAGGGACATTGCGGTGTGTGTCATAATGTGTCACAGGCATTACGGTGTATGGTATACTATATCGCGGGCATTGTGATATGTGGTATAATGTCTCAGGGTCATTGCAGTGTGTGGCATAATGTATCACGGACATTGCGGTGTGTGTCATAATGTGTCAGGCATTACGGTGTGTGGTATACTATATCACGGGCATTGTGGTATGTGGTATAATGTCTCAGGGTCATTGCAGTGTGGCATAATACATAACGGGCATTGCGGTGTGTGGCATAGGGTATAACGGGCAGGGCATTGCGGTATGTGTCACAGGCATTACGGTGTATGGTATACTATATCACGGGCATTGTGGTATAATGTCTCAAGGTCATTGCGGTGTGTGTCATAATGTGTCACAGGCATTGTATGTGCTATAATGTATCAGGGGCATTGCAGTGTGTAGCATAATGTATAACGGGCATTGCGATTCCTGTCATAATGTGTCGGGGGCATTACGGTGTGTGGCATAATGTGTCGGGGGCATTACTGTGTGTGGCATAATGTGTCGGGGGCATTACAGTGTGTGCATATTGTGTCATGTGCATTGTTGTGTGCGGCATAATGTCTAAGGGCCATTGCAGTATGTGGCATAATGTATACTGGGCATTACTATAAGGAGGAAAAATGACAAATAATGTAAGGGGCATGAATCAGGATTATTTTTCTTTCCTGTGGTGGCTAACGTCTGGGCGTGCAGGTTGCAAAACTGGGGTATAAGGTAGTCTTTTCCTGCAATACCACGCCCCTTTACGAGAAACCACGCCCATTCCAACAAAACCACGCCCCTTTTTTTGCAGCGCGCGCCTTTGGCGCGCGCATATTTATCCCTCTCTTGCTCCCAATTATGCGGCGGGGGGGGGGGGGGGGGGGGCGCCAAAAATTTTTTGGCTTGGGGGAGAAAAATTTCTAGTTACGCCACTGGGAGGTATGCTATGTGGTTACATGAGATTGTTAGTAGGAGACGGAGTAATCTCCATGTCTGAGACACATCTCTTACAGAAAGAGGAAGGAGGTTTTTGTACAGCTCTGTATCACTGTGTGAGAGGGGAGCTCCAATCCTGCTGACAGATATACTCTGCCTCATCTTCTGCTGTCACTCCACTGATTGTTAGTGTGTAATCTGTGAATGCATATCCAGATACAGATCCACTGAACCTGTCTGGGACTCCTGTATATCGGCTGCTTGCTCTAGAGATAAGAAGCTTTGGAGATTGTCCTGATTTCTGTTGGTACCAGTGTAAGTAGTTGATACCTACACTAGCACTGGCTGTACATGAGATGGTGACTGATCCTCCTGGTGACACAGAGATATAACCTGGGGTCTGAGTCATCACAATCTCCCCACAGGACCCTGAGGATTAGAGGAGACACAGTCATTACTGATACATGTCTGTATATAGTCATATACATCCTGCTCTGATTATTTATGTTACATGTATAGATTCCCCTACACAGCACCATGTAATGTCCCCAATCTCTCACCCTGAATATAAATGAGTATCACAGCCAGCAGGTAACTGTGAGACACCATCTTGCTGTATCTGGGCTGTCAGACAGACACTATAAGACGTCTCCTGTACAATGAGATATATATAGAGAGTGACAGGTGAGGTGTGACAGGAAATCCCCCAGAGACTGTGTATGGAAATAAGATGGAAATTCTGTGGTGTCAGCGTGACAGTGACTGGTGTGTGCTAGAGACAGTATGTCAGTGTGATGTCCTCTGTGGTGTCAGTGTGACAGTGACTGGTGTGTGCTAGAGACAGGATGTCAGTGTGATGTCCTCTGTGGTGTCAGTGTGCCAGTGACTGGTGTGTACTAGAGACAGGATGTCAGTGTGATGTCCTCTGTGGTGTCAGTGTGACAGTGACTGGTGTGTACTAGAGACAGGATGTCAGTGTGATGTCCTCTGTGGTGTCAGTGTGACAGTGACTGGTGTGTGCTAGAGACAGGATGTCAGTGTGATGTCCTCTGTGGTATCAGTGTGACAGTGACTGGTGTGTGCTAGAGACAGGATGTCAGTGTGATGTCCTCTGTGGTGTCAGTGTGACAGTGACTGGTGTGTACTAGAGACAGTATATCAGTGTGATGCCCTCTGTGGTGTCAGTGTGACAGTGACTGGTGTGTGCTAGAGACAGGATGTCAGTGTGATATCCTCTGTGGTGTCAGTGTGACAGTGACTGGTGTGTACTAGAGACAGGATGTCAGTGTGATGTACTCTGTGGTGTCAGTGTGACAGTGACTGGTGTGTGATAGACAGGATGTCAGTGTGATGTCCTCTGTGGTGTCAGTGTGACAGTGACTGGTGTGTACTAGAGACAGGATGTCAGTGTGATGTCCTCTGTGGTGTCAGTGTGACAGTGACTGGTGTGTGCTAGGACAGGATGTCAGTGTGATGTCCTCTGTGGTGTCAGTGTGACAGTGACTGGTGTGTACTAGAGACAGGATGTCAGTGTGGTGTCCTCTGTGGTGTCAGTGTGACAGTGACTGGTGTGTACTAGAGACAGGATGTCAGTGTGATGTCCTCTGTGGTGTCAGTGTGACAGTGACTGGTGTGTGCTAGAGACAGTATGTTAGTGTGATGTCCTCTGGGGTGTGATATGGCTAACCGCTGGTCTCCTGACCACTGGTCAGCATTCTGTTGCCAGGATCCCTGCAGCATTCTGCCATGCTGCGGGTTCAGTAGCGACTTGCGGTCGTCACGGGTTCTGTTCCCACTCTATGGGAGTTGTGGACACCCACAAGTAAAAATAGCCCCTGTTGGTCGGCATGCCAACCGTCGAGATAGTGAGGGGGTGGGATGTAGGAGGAGGTCATGTGACCACCGGTCACATGAATACCACCCGTCCTCTGTGGTGTCAGTGTGACAGTGATTGGTGTGTGCTAGAGACAGGATGTCAGTGTGATGTCCTCTGTGGTGTCAGTGTGACAGTGACTGGTGTGTGCTAGAGACAGGATGTCAGTGTGATGTCCTCTGTGGTGTCAGTGTGACAGTGACTGGTGTGTGCTAGAGACAGGATGTCAGTGTGATGTCCTCTGTGGTGTCAGTGTGACAGTGACTGGTGTGTACTAGAGACAGGATATCAGTGTGATGTCTTCTGTGGTGTCAGTGTGACAGTGACTGGTGTGTACTAGAGACAGGATGTCAGTGTGATGTCCACTGTGATGTCAGTGTGACAGTGACTGGTGTGTACTAGAGACAGGATGTCAGTGTGATGTCCTCTGTGGTGTCAGTGTGACAGTGACTGGTGTGTGCTAGAGACAGGATGTCAGTGTGATGTCTTCTGTGGTGTCAGTGTGACAGTGACTGGTGTGTGCTAGAGACAGGATGTCCGTGTGATGTCCTCTGTGGTGTCAGTGTGACAGTGACTGGTGTGTGCTAGAGACAGGATGTCAGTGTGATGTCCTCTGTGGTGTCAGTGTGACAGTGACTGGTGTGTACTAGAGACAGGATGTCAGTGTGATGTCCTCTGTGGTGTCAGTGTGACAGTGACTGGTGTATACTAGAGACAGGATGTCAGTGTGATGTCCTCTGTGGTGTCAGTGTGACAGTGACTGGTGTGTGCTAGAGACAGGATGTCAGTGTGATGTCCTCTGTGGTGTCAGTGTGACAGTGACTGGTGTGTACTAGAGACAGGATGTCAGTGTGATGTCCTCTGTGGTGTCAGTGTGACAGTGACTGGTGTATACTAGAGACAGGATGTCAGTGTGATGTCCTCTGTGGTGTCAGTGTGACAGTGACTGGTGTGTGCTAGAGACAGGATGTCAGTGTGATGTCCTCTGTGGTGTCAGTGTGACAGTGACTGGTGTGTGCTAGAGACAGGATGTCAGTGTGATGTCCTCTGTGGTGTCAGTGTGACAGTGACTGGTGTATACTAGAGACAGGATGTCAGTGTGATGTCCTCTGTGGTGTCAGTGTGACAGTGACTGGTGTGTGCTAGAGACAGGATGTCAGTGTGATGTCCTCTGTGGTGTCAGTGTGACAGTGACTGGTGTGTACTAGAGACAGGATGTCAGTGTGATGTCCTCTGTGGTGTCAGTGTGACAGTGACTGGTGTGTACTAGAGACAGGATTTCAGTGTGATGTCCTTTGTGGCAGGGCTACCATCCGCATATGTTGATTATTATTTGCAACCTCACGTGTTATTTATTAGGGATTCCACTCACTTTATCAAACTGATTAAGGATATAAAATGGAAAAACAGCTATTTATTAATGATTTGCAATGTGGAATCCATATACACCAATATCCCCCACAGCTTAGATTTGGAGGCACTTGAGGTGACTTTATCTACAGATAAGTCACTTGATAATAGTAAATGCAGATTTATTCTGGATGCTGCAAATTTCATTATGTTTCACAATTATTTTACTTTTCACTCCAATTTTTATTTCCAAGTCCTTGGTTTCGCCATGAGCACCAGGTTCGCCCCTAGTCTAGCCAACATCTACATGGACCTCCTGTAAGACACTTAAGTGTGGAAGGGCCCCTACAGGGTGAACCTGGTGCTATTTGGTCGCTACATCAATGACATGTTTTTTATTTGGGATGGGGATACACACCAAGCTTCCCTTTTTTTGCACACCTTAACACCAACACATTTGGGTTATCCTTCACAAGCAAAGTACACACCTCCCAAATCACCTTCCTGGATATTGCTCTCTCTATTGAAAATAACCATATCATCACATCTACATTCCGAAAGGCAGAAGATACCAATAATTTTCTCAACTATCACAGCCATCACCACCGCCCTTGGTTCAACAACATACCTAAAAGTCAATACCTTAGATTATGACTTAATTGCTCAAATGTCGAACAATGTAAGACACAAGCACACGAACTAACAGCAGCCTTCAGTGAACAACAATATCCGATACACATGACAGATCAGGCTTTTGAAGAAGCACTCAATAGTGGAAGAGAACTACTTTTGCTACCCAAACAGAAAAGGGAATAATCAGATACGATTATAGAATGCCAGCCTAGATTCGTAACCAAATATAATGATCACTACTTGTGGGTAATATATCGAGTTTTATAATTCATTTGTGGAAATCAGATTTGGCATTTCAGACTGATCTACTATACCCTCTGAATATTATGAGGATTTGAAATTGCCTGTCCAGATATATCTATATGATTATACATTATCAGAACTTAATGTTACGATCTACTAGTGTTATACCAATTGATACATAATTGTTTTTATATAATTGTTTTATTAAATATGTTCATTATCCAAAAGCATGTCATTTCATCCTGGAACCCCAAGCACTGTTCATTTGATCTCTAGTTGCCGTTTATCTATAGGAGCTTTACACACTCCTTAACAGCTGCTAATTAGTTGCGCTATATTCAGCCTATCCGATTTTTGTTTGGTAACCAAATACAATACCTTTTCTAAAGAATTTAAGAACATTATCCAAAAGAACTATCCCATCCTTAAAACGGATAAGATACTTTCAATTGAGTTAGCTGAAAAACCCTGCATTTCTTTCAAAAAAACATCTAATTTACAAAGCTTATTAGCAACCAGTCACTTTAAGTCTGATGATGATACACACACTAGTAAAACCACTTGTCTTGAGGAGCACCAACAATGGAAAGGGAACTTCAAATGTAAGAAATTAAGATGTATCACATGTAATTTCATGGTGGATAAAAGTACCAAAATCACATTCTTTCGGATTTGTTTTTGACATTGAAGAACATATTAATTGTCGCATCACATATGTAGTATATGTAATTACCTGTGCATGTTGGGTCCAATATGTAGCACGCACCACCAGGATGCTACATATCAGATTTTTAGAACATAAAAACAACATGCACAGAGGTACTAGTCGACACAGTCTATCTAGTTAGACATGTCAATATGAAACATAAAAATAACATTCATTGTTTAAGCATACAAGTCGTGGAACATGTTAAAAAAAACTGCAAGAGGAGGTGATCGTTATAACCATTAATGTAAACGGGAAGCATTCTGGATTTTTTCCTTAGGCACATTATTTCCCAATGGACTGAATGACTGCATTGAAATGAATAACATCTAATTCCCCCATATAATATTATCATGTGTATGTATATGTCTATATCTGTCCCTATATATATCTAAATTATTTACATACACATTATTTGTTTATACTGTCTGAACACTACTGCATTATTGTTGATAATGTGACTTTTAAGAATACTCTTTCTTTATGTTCAAGAGTCCTGTCTAACTGTCTGGTCTATAGATTGCTGTCATCCCGCCTCCCTTCTTCCCAGAAAGAGCTTTACGAGCTACCTGGGCTCACACCTTGTTATTCACCCTTTAATAATCATGTAAAAAACTGTTCTATCTTAACACTTATCCTCGTTCACTTATTTGAAGTAAAGTACTTTTCCAAAAATCTATACTAAGAAGCACTACATTTGAGCATCTACCTTAATATGTGATCACTGTTTCGGTTGATTTTTTAGCATAACCTGAGATTGTATCATCCCTTCAAATTAGAGTTATGCTGTACATTTTATTAACTCTAACTATAAAACTTTGTAACAATCAGTTTGTACATACCAATGTAATTAGAAAAAATATACCAATGAATGTATGAACAGCACTCTGTGTTATTGCTAATGTCTTAATGCACTTGTATATATAAATAATATACTATCAAAATACAGTTATGAAACTGGAGTGATTTTGGAACATTGGCCTGCACACATTGTGCTGTTTGATACCAGCCTATTAAAATGTTTGACTCTTATAGTCAGAGTATGAATCTTACGCTTTGCATAGTGCTGCATTAACGCTGAGGGTTAAAAACCTTCCATATACAGATGGGTCCTCCATTATCTTGTCTGGCTGAGGCATTAGTCGCAATCGGGCATACGCAGCGTACCTAGTCATAGGGAGGCGCACCTAGTCGTAGGGAGGCACACAGAGCGTTTGGCGTTACCTTTGAGTGTAATACCTGCGATCATCCACCAGATGTCGCTTTTAAAAATCACCAATGCGCATGCGTGTGGTCTCCATTAAATTACAATCCTGAACTACAGTGTAAGAACTACTTTTCTGGTGTATGTCATACAGTATATAACATTATATAAAGTACAGTTCAGATGCAAATAGTACAGCATATACAGTACAGATGCAAATGAATGTGTTACAGGTACAGTATGGTCTATTGATGTTAGGGATATGTGAGCATCCAAATCCCGTAGTATTAAGTATAATGGGGAGAGCAGTGCCGGCTCAGGGTCTTTTAGCAACCCGGGCGGCCATAGGGGGCATGGGTTCATAAGGGTGCATGGTCAGTTACGCCCCCTGTACAGTAGTAGCGCCGCTCAAACAATGTGCGGTGCGCCATGACGTCATCGCACACCGCACAGCAAAGGTCCTCTCCACAAAGGAAAACTAGACGCTATGCATCTAGTTCCCTTCGTGGAGAGGACCTTTGCTGTGTGGTGCGCAATGACGTCAATGCGCACCGCACATCATTACAGAAAAGGTCCTCTCCACGAAGGGAAACTAGACGCTACACGTCTAGTTTCCCTTCACAGCGGGCAGCCCACGAATGGAAACAAGACGCTACGCATCTAGTTTCCCTTCAAAGCGGGACAGCGGGCAGCGGGGACAGCGGGCAGCGGCAGCAGGGGGCACAGCAGCAGCGGATCTTGCCGTGGTGTGGCGCCCTCCGTAGGTCGGCGCCACGGGCAAAAGTCCTGCTTGCCCATCGCAAGATCCGCTACTGGGGGAGAGATAAAAGCTCCTCCCTAAGTTCCTTTATGCCAAATCACCATGCTTAGCGTCTCTGTACGGTATTTTCTATTTGAGTACTAAATAGCACGAACAGCTTGTAACGTACAGCGTCAAGTGTTATCTAAGTATAATGAAGAGAGTTAAAAGCTCCTCCCAAGTTCCTGGATGCCAAATCACTGTGCTTAGCGTCTCTGTACAATATTTTGTATTTGAGTACTAAATAGCACTAAGAATTTGTATTCTCAATCACTGCCGACAATAGCCAAGCACTGCCGGGAAAGCATAGAATTCGTGAAAAAAGGAGATTTCAAATAAACCTGCCTTTTGCTGCCTTTTGATAGTCATACACGAATCAGTGAGATCCGTGCATGCTTCTCTGTGGAAAAGGGTCAGAAATAGTTAAAAATGTCAAGCATAACTAGCCTCTGGCTCTTTGAGCCGGTCCTGGTAGTTTAAATACCGGTGAAAAATTGACTGGGGTCCACCTGTATTTAGATAACCAACACCGGGCTCTTGGGCCGGCCCTGATTCCAAAAATACGGGTGACAAAAGACGTAGGGGGTACCCCATATTTTTAAAATCAGCACCGGGCTCCACTAGCCGAGAAGATAATGCCACAGCCGGGGGACACATGCATGTAGGTCCCTGCAGCCGTAGCATTACCCCCCCTAACTAGTCACCCCTGGTTGGGGTACCCTAGGGGAGTGACTGACAGCTCAGGTGTGCACAGCCAATCAGGAGAGTGCCATGATATGGCGCTCCCTGATTGGCTGAAGGGACCCTCTTTGACAGCAGTCATGGGGGTTCCCGCCAGTCAGGAAAAGGGGTTCCATGTGTAAACATGGGACCCCTTTCAGTTCGTGGACCGAGTTTTTCGTTTTTTTATTTTGCCAATTACGTGAATTACAAACAGAAGAGGACCGATCTACACTGGATTGTTGTGAGTATAATTTTATTTTCAGGTACCCCTGGATTCTACTGGAGAAGAGGACCGACTCTTCGTGTCAACATAGGTAAGTATGTATGTATGTTGGTGTGCATGTATGTAATAAAGTTGCACTATCATGATGTGTTTGTTTTGTTTTTATTTGAGTATTTTTTTTTGTAGTAGAACTACAGGTACCAGCGGGCCCATTTCCCCCTGCATGCTGGTACTTGTGGTTCTCCAAGAACCAGCTTGCGGGGGAGGCTTGCTGGGACTTATAGTACTGCTACAAAAAACAATATTCTTATTTTTACACAGAAGGCTATCAGCCCCCCATCCGCCACCCTTGGATGGGGGGGACAGCCTCGGGCTTCACCCCTGGCCCTTAAGTGGCTGGAGGGGGGACCCCTTGATTTAATGGGTCCCCACTCCTCCAGGGTACCCCGGCCAGGGGTGAAAAGATGGGGGGGTAATGCCACGGCCGCAGGGACCAATATAAAAGTGTCCCCAGCTGTGGCATTATCTCTCTCAGTAGTGGAGCCTGGTGCTGGTGTTAAAAATAGGGGAGACCCATACGTCTTTTGTCCCCCGTATTTTTGGCACCAGGACCAGGCGCATAGCCCGGTGCTGGTTGTTTAAATATGGGGGAACCCCTGTACATTATTTCCCCGTATTTTTACAACCAGGACCGGCTCAAAGAGCCCGAGGCTGGTTATACTTAGGAGGGGGACCCCACGCAATTTTTTTTTTACATTTTTACACTCTCACTGATCCGTGCATGATTATCCAAACCTCGCCTGGAAAAAGCAGGTCTATTTTTTTGCAGCTTTTTTTAACGATTCGCAAAAAGAAAAATGACCACAATAGAATATTCAGAAACTAACACCCAAATACGAATGAATAGTAAATTCCCGTGTTGTATAAACAAACAGCCACGCTTGACCGATGGTCTATTCATTCGTATTTATGAACTTAGCCGTGAAAACCATTACGAATAGCCCAAACACTGCCGAGATTTGTGCTTGGAAAATTCCCGTGTTGGGACTTAGA
Source organism: Pseudophryne corroboree (assembly GCF_028390025.1). Lineage (NCBI taxonomy): Eukaryota > Metazoa > Chordata > Amphibia > Anura > Myobatrachidae > Pseudophryne > Pseudophryne corroboree. Next base: position 1,170,618,981 of record NC_086444.1, read on the forward strand.
AAAAAAAACACAAATCGTACAAACACAAAATTTTAGTAAATATACCCCCAGGTCTGAATTAGGCCCATTGACTAGCCATACCTACTGATGAAGGAGAATGCTGAAACACGTTTGGGACAGTCGCTGGGAGAGTGACGTAGATGTTGTACATCAGGATCCAGGAGCTATGAGCATGTCCGAAGGAGAAAGAGGCAGATGAAAGATGTGATTGAGGAAATACAGAATATGACGGCAGATAAGAACCAGTTGGCCCATCTAGTCTGCTGCTTTTTTTTTTTTTACCATATTTTGAAATCAAATCTTATTTGATCCTTATTTCTTTGTAAGGATATCCTTATGTCTATCCCATGCATGCTTAAATTGCTCTACTGTCTTAGCCTCTACCACCTCTGATGGGAGGCTATTCCACTTGTCCACTACTCTTTCTGTTAAGTAATTTTTCTTCAAATTTCCCCTGAACCTCCCCCCTCCAGTCTCAGTGCATGTCCTTGTGTTCTAATACTTCTCTTTACTTGAAGAATGTTTATCTCCTGGACTTTTTTTTTTTAAAACCCTTGATATATTTAAAAGTTTCTATCATGTCCTCCCTTTCCCTTCTCTGCTCCATACTATATATACTGAGATTTAAGGGGACATTTACTAAGCAGTGATAAGTGCGGAGAAGTGAGCCAGTGGAGTAGTTGCCCATGGCAACCAATCAGCACTGAAGTAACATCTATAAATTGCATACTATAAAATTATACAGAGCTGCTGATTGGTTGATGAAGCAACGTCTCCACTGGCGCACTTCTCCGCTCTTATCACTGCTTAGTAAATATCCCCTTTTGTTTTTTTTAGTTAAGTATATGTGAGTGTGCAAGTGCGATTTATTAAAGTTTTACTTTCACGGTGTGTGTGTACTGTCTTTATTTGAATAGTTCCACAGCAAAAGATAATATAATTTTTTTTTTACACTATGGCTATCATCCCTGGCCTTTTGTTGCCTGGAGGGAGGGTCTTTATTGGTGGATCCCCACTCCCCCAGGGAACCCCGGCCAGGGTTGACAAGTTGAGGATTTAATGCCACGGCTGCAGAGACCTGTATAAATGTGGCATTTTCTCCTTGACTAGTGGTGCCCGGTCCTGTTTTCAAAAATACATCTTTTCCCCCACGTATTTTTGGAACCAGGACAGGTCCAAGAGCCCAGTGTTGGTTATTAAAAAATGGGAGAATCCTAGTCAATTTTTCCCCTTATTTTAGCAACCAGGACCAGCTCAAAGAGCCCGGGGCTGGTTATGCTTTTAACAATTTCTTTACTTTTACAAACATAAGCATGTATGGATCTCACTGATGTGTGCATGCTTCTGTCAAACGTGCACAATGTAATGAAGCATCACATTACATTGTGCGAGTTTTCATTCTAAAAAACTTGCACTACATCGCACAATGTAATAGCCTCAATCTTAAAAACTCGCAGGCTATTACAATGGGTGAGTTTGGGGACAAACTCTGACCACCTAATGTGTAGGAAGGTTGTGGGTTTGTCCCACAAACAAAACTTGTACCCCAATACATCCCACCGCTGATGTTTTAAAAATGTGTTTCACTGTAACTTCACCTGGCGGGTGGCAGCCTGTAAGGTCTTTTACATGACCGCCACCTTCCCTGGGCTTCCTCTGGCATCTATACTCTTCAGAAGCTGTTCTCATCTCCTCATTCTTTGTCAGACTGTCTGCCCCTTGTCTGGTGCTGGCTAATATTAGCCAGCCCAAGGGGGTGAGGTGATGATGTGGTGAGCAGCGAATGGCTCGCTGTGGCCATCTTGAAATTCAAAAATGGCACCACAAGTGAGCCAATTATGGCTTTCTGCGCCTTTTTTGAAATCGGCAATCCCTGTCCTTATAACCACCGCTAGGCCTCAAATCATATCCCATTTACTAAAATGGACCCCAGGACTGCCACCTACATCACTGACCCACTGCTTATAGATACCCAAATACACCTCCACCCCACTTCTACCACCGCTGCTGCTAGAGGTACCTGCTACCCATACCACTACCACAGCTGCTGCTTCTGCTGCTTTAGGCACAGTATCACCATCCCTGCCGCTACTATAGACCACACTTACCTACTTTGCTGCCCCCTCCTCTGAGAAAAGGCAGCATTGTAGGCGCATGGGGGTGTGACCGGCGGGATGATGGGCTGTCTGGGGGCATGTGGGCAGTCGGGGGCATGGCATCCCATTGCATCATCATGGCTTCGCCCCCACTATGCAGTGTCGAGAAAATAGGCACTGTATAGTGGGGGGCGGAGCTACAATGATGCAATTCAGTGCAAAACACATCATTGGATCCCTTTGGACTGCCCACTTGTTCTCTCCTGTGGGCTGCTGAGGGAAGCATCTGTGGGGCTGACAGGGAAAGCAGGTGACTTGCCCACCCTTCCAGGAGGGAAAGCAAGTATACTGTAGACACCCACTCCACTACTGATGCAACTGACACTGCACATTCACCCTACTACCACCACCACTACAGGCACCTGCATGCACCGGCTCATAGGCAGCATGTGAAGCCCTGGCCGCAGTCAGTGAAAAGATCAGTCTATCAGCTGATCCTCGCCATACAACACAATACAATGCCCCAATAAATCATGATTTATAAACATGTTTATAAATCTGATTTGGTGATCCTGATCATTTTTTGATTGGAATCGCCAATCGGAAGATCCCGTACATCAACAACTGATAGTGACAATCATCTCCAGAACATAAAATTAATATTAACATTAAAGTTACTAGGTATTAGGAAAATGTAGTAAGCTTATGTTTTTACCCCTACATAACACTGCCACGCCCACTATATCTGGTTTGTGCTGCAGCATCCACCACTGGTTGGGAGGCTACTATTTAATGACATACACTGCTAAACCATACAAAGGTTGTTCCAGCTCACTGTCAGTATGCCTAGCGATATAACTACATTATCCTGAATTAGGCAGCATTTGCTAAATTGATCTGATCCACATGAGCCACCATCCCAGAGTAATCACACGGTGAAGCTGCTCTCTTGGCACTCCATGTTTGAATATCAGTCCTTGTGGCTGACTGTATGCTGCATACTTGCTGTAGGATAAGCTGTGAGATGTTTATTCATCACATAAAAGAGGTTCATTTATTTTTACAGCAACCTCTGGAGGATTATATACCTCCTTCTTATTGTCTCATGAAAAACATACTGCTATGTCATACCACCCAACTTTTGAAGGCATGAAATCGGGACCTCGCGCACCGGTGGCGTGCCTGTGTCTTGAAAGGGAGCATGGTCTTGGGCAGAGGGGGCATTGCTTCAGATGGAGAGCATGGTCTTCACACACAAACCCCATTATCATTATTGTGGGGTTGTGCCCAGCGCTCCCTGAGCAGCCCTTTGCTCACCTTCCTGCACCGATAGATGCCGTGCACATGCACATGGCATCTATTCAGTAATTACTGGCTGCTTTGCAGAGCAGCAGTGACCACAGGCTCTCCCCACATGACCCAATGCCCACAGGACACAGCGGCTCGTGGGTGCGACAGCAGTACAGAGTCCAAATAGAGGGACTGTCCCACTAGAATCGGGACAGTTGGGAGGTATGCTATGTGGTCACATGAGATTGTTAGTAGGAGATGGAATCACCTCCATGTCTGAGACACATCTCTTACAGAAAGAGGAAGGAGGTTTTTGTACAGCTCTGTATCACTGTGTGAGAGGGTAACCATTACTGTGCTGACAGATATACTCTGCCTCATCCTCTGCTGTCACTCCACTGATTGTTAGTGTGTATGTAGTTCCAGAGCCAGATCCACTGAACCTGTCTGGGACTCCTGTATACCGGGTGCTTGCATAATAGATAAGAAGCTTTGGAGATTGTCCTGATTTCTGTTGGTACCAGGCTAATACATTGCCTATACCAGCACTGGCTGTACATGAAATGGTGACTGATCCTCCTGGTGACACAGAGATATAACCTGGGGTCTGAGTCATCACAATCTCCCCACAGGACCCTGAGGATTAGAGGAGACACAGTCATTACTGATACATGTCTGTATATAGTCATATACATCCTGCTCTGATTATTTATGTTACATGTATAGATTCCCCTACACAGCATCATGTAATGTCCCCAATCTCTCACCCTGAATATAAATGAGTATCACAGCCAGCAGGTAACTGTGAGACACCATCTTGCTGTATCTGGGCTGTCAGACAGACACTATAAGACGTCTCCTGTACAATGAGATATATATAGAGAGTGACAGGTGAGGTGTGACAGGAAATCCCCCAGAGACTGTGTATGGAAATAAGATGGAAATTCTGTGGTGTCAGTGTGACTGTGACTGGTGTATGCTAGAGAAGGGATGTCAGTGTGATGTCCTCTGTGGTGTCAGTGTGACAGTGACTGGTGTGTGCTAGAGACACGATGTCAGTGTGATGTCCTCTGTGGTGTCAGTGTGACAGTGACTGGTGTGTACTAGAGACAGGATGTCAGTGTGATGTCCTCTGTGGTGTCAGTGTGACAGTGACTTGTGTGCTAGAGACAGGATGTCAGTGTGATGTCCTCTGTGGTGTCAGTGTGACAGTGACTGGTGTGTACTAGAGACAGGATGTCAGTGTGATGTCCTCTGTGGTGTCAGTGTGACAGTGACTGGTGTGTGCTAGAGACAGGATGTCAGTGTGATGTCCTCTGTGGTGTCAGTGCGACAGTGACTGGTGTGTACTAGAGACAGGATGTCAGTGTGATGTCCTCTGTGGTGTCAGTGTGACAGTGACTGGTGTGTACTAGAGACAGGATGTCAGTGTGATGTCCTCTGTGGTGGCAGTGTGACAGTGACTGGTGTGTACTAGAGACATGATGTCAGTGTGATGTCCTCTGTGGTGTCAGTGTGACAGTGACTGGTGTGTGCTAGAGACAGGATGTCAGTGTGATGTCCTCTGTGGTGTCAGTGCGACAGTGACTGGTGTGTACTAGAGACAGGATGTCAGTGTGATGTCCTCTGTGGTGTCAGTGTGACAGTGACTGGTGTGTGCTAGAGACAGGATGTCAGTGTGATGTCCTCTGTGGTGTCAGTGTGACAGTGACTGGTGTGTGCTTGAGACAGGATGTCAGTGTGATGTCCTCTGTGGTGTCAGTGTGACAGTGACTGGTGTGTGCTAGAGACAGGATGTCAGTGTGATGTCCTCTGTGGTGTCAGTGTGACAGTGACTGGTGTGTGCTAGAGACAGGATGTCAGTGTGATGTCCTCTGTGGTGTCAGTGTGACAGTGACTGGTGTGTGCTAGAAACAGGATGTCAGTGTGATGTCCTCTGTGGACTCAGTGTGACAGTGACTGGTGTGTGCTAGAGACAGGATGTCAGTGTGATGTCCTCTGTGGTGTAAGTGTGACAGTGACTGGTGTGTGCTAGAGACAGAATGTCAGTGTGATGTCCTCTGTGGTGTCAGTGTGACAGTGACTGGTGTGTACTAGAGACAGGATGTCAGTGTGATGTCCTCTGTGGTGTCAGTGTGACAGTGACTGGTGTGTGCTAGAGACAGGATGTCAGTGTGATGTCCTCTGTGGTGTCAGTGCGACAGTGACTGGTGTGTACTAGAGACAGGATGTCAGTGTGATGTCCTCTGTGGTGTAAGTGTGACAGTGACTGGTGTGCTAGAGACAGGATGTCAGTGTGATGTCCTCTGTGGTGTGACAGTGACTGACTGGTGTGTGCTAGAGACAGGATCTCAGTGTGATGTCCTCTGTGGTGTCAGTGTGACAGTGACTGGTGTGTGCTAGAGACAGGATCTCACTGTGATGTCCTCTGTGGTATCAGTGTGACAGTGACTGGTGTGTGCTAGAGACAGGATGTCAGTGTGATGTCCTCTGTGGTGTCAGTGTGACAGTGACTGGTGTGTGCTAGAGACAGGATGTCAGTGTGATGTCCTCTGTGGTGTCAGTGTGACAGTGACTGGTGTGTGCTAGAGACAGGATCTCAGTGTGATTTCCTCTGTGGTGTCAGTGTGACAGTGACTGGTGTGTGCTAGAGACAGGATGTCAGTGTGATGTCCTCTGTGGTGTCAGTGTGACAGTGACTGGTGTGTGCTAGAGACAGGATCTCAGTGTGATGTCCTCTGTGGTGTCAGTGTGACAGTGACTGGTGTGTGCTAGAGACAGGATGTCAGTGTGATGTCCTCTGTGGTGTCAGTGTGACAGTGACTGGTGTGTGCTAGAGACAGGATCTCAGTGTGATTTCCTCTGTGGTGTCAGTGTGACAGTGACTGGTGTGTACTAGAGACAGGATGTCAGTGTGATGTCCTCTGTGGTGTCAGTGTAACAGTGACTGGTGTGTGCTAGAGACAGGATCTCAGTGTGATGTCCTCTGTGGTGTCAGTGTGACAGTGACTGGTGTGCACTAGAGACAGGATGTCAGTGTGATGTCCTCTGTGGTGTCAGTGTGACAGTGACTGGTGTGCACTAGAGACAGGATGTCAGTGTGATGTCCTCTGTGGTGTCAGTGTGACAGTGACTGGTGTGTGCTAGAGACAGGATGTCAGTGTGATGTCCTCTGTGGTGTCAGTGTGACAGTGACTGGTGTGTACTAGAGGCAGGATGTCAGTGCGATGTCCTCTGTGGTGTCAGTGTGACAGTGACTGGTGTGTGCTAGAGACAGGATGTCAGTGTGACAGTGACTGGTGTGTGCTAGAGACAGGATGTCAGTGTGTTGTCCTCTGTGGTGTCAGTGTGACAGTGACTGGTGTGTACTAGAGACATGATGTCAGTGTGATGTCCTCTGTGGTATCAGTGTGAAAGTGACTGGTGTGTGCTAGAGACAGGATGTCAGTGTGATGTCCTCTGTGGTATCAGTGTGACAGTGATTGGTGTGTGCTAGAGACAGGATGTCAGTGTGATGTCCTCTGTGGTGTCAGTGTGACAGTGACTGGTGTGTGCTAGAGACAGGATGTCAGTGCGATGTCCTCTGTGGTGTCAGTGTGACAGTGGTGTGTGCTAGAGACAGGATGTCAGTGTGATGTCCTCTGTGGTATCAGTGTGACAGTGACTGGTGTGTGCTAGAGACAGGATGTCAGTGTGATGTCCTCTGTGGTGTCAGTGTGACAGTGACTGGTGTGTACTAGAGATAGGATGTCAGTGTGATGTCCTCTCTTTTCTTTTGTTGAAAGAGAGACACACGCGCGGCGAAGCTACGCGCACTCCCGAAAAAGGGGGGCAAAGCCAGACATGCGGTGGGGACTAGCCCTGTGCTGTGTGTTTCCCTGCATGTCTGTGAAAGTGATCGCAGATGTGCTAAATTTAGCACATCTACGATCAAGTCTGAATTACCCCCAAAGTGTGATTGGATTTGTGGTTTCCAATTTATTTTTATACACAAACAAGTTATCACGAATCTGGTGCAAACATAAATGGGGACAGACAGAGAAAATTCTCTTGGATCATGAAGCACCTGTGAGAGGATAATACAGCCACCCACACAGATAACTCACTGCTATCCTAACAATGTGCCACCTGCAGATCCATGATAACTAACAACACATTATCTACAAGTGGCCTAGTGTGTGACAGCTAAACAATAACCATAGGCGTGCGCACTGGGGGAGCCTGGTGCGCACAGGCACCCTCTAATGTCTGGCACTCTCATACACAGTGTGCTGCTGCAGTTATCACCGTCATTCCTGTCCCCGCAGCCCGCCACCCGATCAGGACTGTTATATGTAGTGCTGTGTGCAGTGCCGTAACTAGACATTTTAGCGCTGTGTGCAAGAAACAGCTTCGGCGCCCCCCCCTTCCCCACACACACACACAAACACCAAATATAGAACAGGGCCAATATGCGCTGTAGGTGCGCATCAAATATATAGGAGTTTGGCTTCATGGGGAAGGGGCGTGCCACATAGCTCCCTTTTACACAGTACGGCAGCAACAGTCCTCTTTTACACATTAGACAGGTAGAGTCCCCCTTGTTTACACATTACGGCGGCAGGATCCCCCTTGTTTACACATTATGGCAGCAGGGTCCCCCTTGTTTACACATTACGGCAGCAGGGTCCCCCTTGTTCACACATTAGACAGCAAAGTGAGTGTGTGTGTCTGGGTCTGTCTGTGTACCTGTTGGGGTGATGCAGCATCCAGGACTTTTTTCCAGCCGCTCACAGTCCCTCGTCCAGCGCAGCAACGGCGGGTCTCACTGGCAGGGTATCACTATACAGGAGACGCCGGCTGAAGGAGCGCTCCCTCTCCATTTGACAGGCAGCGGCGGGTCTCACTGGCGGCGTCTCTTATACAGGAGACGCCGGCTGAAAGAGCGCTCCCTCTCCATTTGACAGGCAGCAGCGGGGCTGACAGGGGCCATCAGCAGAGACAGCGGCATCACATATAACGGGGAAGGCGGCTGAAGGACAGAGGTGGCGGCGGGGCTCACAGGTGGCATTACTGCGCACAATGGGCTGTGTGGAATACCAAATGTCGTGCTCCCCGTCCCTCATAGAGGCGGCGGTTGGAGCTAGGCGCTGGTGGACAGCCTAAATTACACTTGTCCACCATTGACTAGCACAGCCGTACCTAGGGGTGTGCTGCCAGATGGTGCACCTTCACTGCACTTGCGCTGTGGGCAAGGCACCATCAGCACACACCTAGTTACGGCCCTGGCTGTGTGCATTAATTACTTTGCTGGCCGCACTGGCCTGGCTGCATGGACGGAGAAACCTCGTCCAGGCTCTGCCTTTTGATAACGTCATGCCACGCCACCTGGTCACTGTGTAAGGGCACAACTACTGTGTGGGCATTGTGTATGGGGCACAACTACTGTGGGCATTGTGTAAGCAGCATTACAACAGTGGGCATTGTGTAAAGGGCACGACTACTGTGTGGGCATTGTGTTAGGGGCATACTATGGGCACTGTGTAAGGGGCACAACTATAGTTGACATTGTGTAAGGGGAACAACCACAGTTGGCATTCTGTAAGGGGCACTACAGCGGTGGGCACTGTGTAAGGGGCATGACTACTATGTGAGCATTATGTAAGGGGCACGACTACTGTGTGGGCATTGTGTAAGGGGCACGTCTACTATGGGCATTGTGTAAGGGGCACAACTGCAGTGAGCATTGTGTAAGGGGCACTACTAGAATAGGCATTGTGTAAAGGGCACTGCTACTATGGTCATTGTGTAAGGGGAACTGCTACTGTGGGCATTGTGTAAGCTATACAACTACAATGTGGGCATTGTATAAGGGTCACTATGGGCATTATGTAAGCGGCACTACTACTATATGCATTATGTAAGGGGCACTACTACTATATACATTGTGTAATGGCCACTGATACTATGGTCATTGTGTAAGGGACACTGCTACTATAGGCATAGGGATGCCTATATGGGGATATATTTGGGATGCCTATAGGGATGATAAGCAGATATAAAGTTCAACTTTATTCCAAAAGAAGATCAGAGAGATCTCCAAAATTGGGCAACAAATTGTGGTCCATTGTCAGAAACAATTTTGGTGGGCATTCCATGTAGTTTAAAAATTTCTGAGATTAATAACTTTGATAACTGAGGTGCAGATGGAATATCTATCAGAGGTATGAAATGTGCCATTTTCAAAAAACAATCAACTACAACCCAAATGGTGTTTTGTCCTATTGAAGGAGGTAAAATAGTGATAAAGTACATAGAGATGTGAGTCCAGGGTTGAGTCGGTATGGGTAATGGATGCAGAAGACCTTGAGGTGAACCTTCTGGACTCTTATGCTGTGCACACTTTGGACAGGCAGCTATGAAATCTTGTACATCTGCTCTCAGCTGGGGCCACTAATAAGAAAGCTGAATTAATTATTGGGTCTTAAGTCTCCCTGCATGACCCATAAAGGAAGAATTATGCACCCAACATGAGTAGTTTCTTCCGGAGTTTGGGAGCTACAAAAGTTTTCCCTGGTGGAGGACTTGGAGTGAGCTGAGTTGCAAGGAAAGAGGCTGGATACAAGATGAGTTGTTTTCCTGAAAAATCTGAGGGTTAATTGGTGATTAAAGAACGAGAGAGAGAGTGTCTGCCTTCTTGTTTAAAGGACCAGGTCAATAGAAAAGCTTGAAGTTGAATCGTGTGAAGAAAAGGGCCCACCTTGCCAGTCATGGATTAAGACACTGATATGTCCACAAATATAACAGATTCTTATGATCGGTATAAACAGCAATAGGATGCAAAACTTCTTCTAACAAGTATATCCACTCTTCTAAAGCCAACTTAATAGCTAATAATTCCTGCTCACCAATGGCGTAGTTTCACTGAGCAGATGAGAACCTTCATGAGAAATAACCACATGGATGAATCTTTCCATCTTCAAAGAGTTAAGACAGTACTGCTCCTACCCCTTCCATGGGAGCATCCACCTCCAGTATGAATGGTTGATTCAGATCAGGTTGATGAAGGTTTGGAGCTGATGTAAAAGCTTGTTTCAGGATTTCAAAGGCTGCTATTGCTTATGGCGGCCAGCATAATTGACTTGCTCCTTTTCTGGTGAGGGCAGTAATGGGAGCCAAAATGGACAAAAACCTTTGATGAATTTCCTGGAGAAATTTGCGAACCCAGGAACCGCTGAATACCCTTCAAAGTAGAGGGTATGGACCCGTTGTGACTTGCCTGAACTTTAGCTGGTCCATCTGTAAATTGCTACCTGAGATAATGTAGCCAAGGAAAGGAATGGAAGGAACTTCGAGGTACATTTCTCCAGTTTACAATATAACTTGTTCTTCCTCAGTCGGATTAGCATCTCCGTCACTTGAGCTCGATGAGTCTCCAGATCTTTAGAGAATATTAAAATGTCATCTAGATACGACCAAACATTGTAAAGCACATCTCTAAATAATTAATTGATGTAATTCTGGAAAACAGCCGGAGCATTACACATCCCGAAAGGCATTACTAAATACTTGTAATGCCCGACCCGAGTATTGAAGGCTGTCTTTCACTCACCTCCTGGGTGAATGTGAATCAGGTTGTATGCTGCATAACGATCTAACTCCAGAGCATGGGATCTTACACAGGCATCCTCCCTGCACAGTGCTCCAGTGGCAGAAGGCTGCACAGTCACCAACTCCCTCTCAGCTGCAGCACACCAGCGGCCCTCACAAATTTCCTCTGCCGCAGTGCTAGCCATCTGACAGAGAGCCCCCAGAGACCATTACCATAGGTGAGTCCCCAGTCCATGAAAGACCTATAGCTAGGCTACGCTCTGTTAAACGCTTAATCTCCTAATGTCCTTCTCCACTCCAAACAATCTGTCATTCCTGCTGACATTCTCAGTCACATCATTTTTAAAGATGCCTACACAGCGTGGCTCTCAATAAACAAAACACAACATAGAGATCACTGCTCCACTCCCTTTGTCCCAATATGTCCCAAAAAGCTCCCGTCAAATCAGCTCTCATCAGCTCCGGTCACAGCTCCAAACATGCTTGGCTATCCGGCACCAGTAACAAGAGGACAGACCTCATGGACTGCTCTGGACTGGGGCTGGGGTAAGCATGTCCACCCAATAGACAATGATTGTCAGTGGACTACACCAGGACAAAGGCTACACATACATGACTTTGCCTTGTACCAAGCTGCCTCATCACTTCCCCAAATTGATGGTCTGTAATTAACCATTAATTTTATTGCGGAGCTTATTATATTTTATACTGACTGTTATACCATTACGAAACGGGATGCTCTTGCTAATAAGTAATGCATAAGAGATTACCAACTAATAACTTTGCATCTACTCTGCATTAATCATCCACCGCTCCCACCGCTGTGTGGAATTACAGTGTTCTGAAAGAATGTCCTATAAATTGTTGTTACAAACTAACAAGGAGAACTCAGCATTTGGATACAAACCTGTTTTTCTATAGTTACTAAATAAATACAAACTGACTTACTTTCAGCACTGTGTCTCAGATTACTTATTGGCTCAAAGAGAGCGTGATTTCATATATTTTTTTACCATTTTTCTTTATTTTTATATTTTTTTTATTATGTTCTTTGTGACTAGTGGAATGTATGCATTGTAATTATAATACATTTTGATTGCTTGATACTTTCATGGACAGCGCTTCCCTTCTTGGTTCTTTATTCAATATGGGGAAACCCTGTATTCCCTCCGTCTCTAACACTCTTTTTGTTTGCTGGAGGAATAAAAGTCTTTGACTTTCCCCCAAGGTGTTTGACCCAGGAGGACGTAGACTGTCTTCAGACTATTTACAAGCTACCGAATAATCAATTCTTCATGTACTTACAGGTTCGCCATTTTGCATTTTCTTTAGATCCTGTTACCCGTGTGTCTTCTAAATAGGATTTTCTGGTATTTCTCCATCAATTTTTATACCGTGTCCCTCATAAGATTTCACATTTATCCTTTAAGCTCCTACCAGACCCTAATACCTCTACCCATCTCAAAATATTAGATTCCTGGCAAAAGGATATTCCCTCCTTGGCCACACCCACAGACCTATTTAAACATTTTAACCAATCCTTGAAATGGCTACAGTCTTCATAGCTTCAGGAAGCCCACGTTAGGACCATTCATAGAGCTTATATATCCCCAGCTCACAGAAGCCATGGCAAAATGGTTGCATGCCCAAAATGCACATTTCTCCCCACTAATTTCTTCCATTGCTTCGGGTCCTGTAGGAAAATTAATAGATTCTGGTACAAAATCATTGGATTTATTAACATTTTTCATATCCGAGTAGCTCCTGATATCCTTGCTTGTATGTTTGCAAACTTCACCAATTGGAATTTAGGCCCTGGTAGCCTTAACAAGCTCCCCCTCTTGACAATAATCGTAACGGTAGCAAAAAAGTAGAGATGTGCACCGGAAATTTTTCGGGTTTTGTGTTTCGGTTTTAGATTCGGTTCCGCGGCTGTGTGTTGGATTCGGACGCATTTTGGTATCATTGGATGACTAAGCTAAGCGACCCAAGTAGCCGGCACAAACAGCTGGCCCATCTAGGAGTGGCACTGCAGTGTCAGACAGGATGAAACTTAAAAAAATTAGCCCAAAACATCACATGATGCAAAGATAAAAAAAAAAAAAGAGGTGCAAGATGGAATTGTCCTTGGGCCCTCCCACCCACCCTTCAAACCCATCATTTCAGCCACAGGGTCTGCCACATGACTGTGGCTGAAATGACTGGTTGGTTTGGGTCCCCACCAAAAAAGAAGCAATCAATCTCTCCTTGCACAAACTGGCTCTACAGAGGCAAGATGTCCACCTCCTCCTCATCGTCCGATTTCTCACCCCTTTCACTGTGTACATCCTCCTCACAGAGTATTAATTCGTCCTCACTGGAATCCACCATCTCAAGTCTCTGTGTACTTTCTGGAGGCAATTGCTGGTGAATGTCTCCATGGAGGAATTGATTTTAATTCATTTTGATGAACATCATCTTCTCCACATTTTCTGGAAGTAACCTCGTACGCCGATTGCTGACAAGGTGACCGGCTGCACTAAACACTCTTTCGGAGTACACACTGGAGGGGGGGCAACTTAGGTAAAATAAAGCCAGTTTGTGCAAGGGCACCCAAATTGCCCCTTTTTCCTACCAGTATACGTACGGACTGTCTGACGTGCCTACTTGGATGCGGTCACTCATATAATCCTCTACCATTCTTTAAATGGTGACAGAATCATATGCAGTGACAGTAGACGACATGTCAGTAATCGTTGGCAGGTATTCAGTCCGGACCAGATGTCAGCACTCGCTCCAGACTGCCCTGCATCACCGTCAGCGGGTGGGCTCGGAATTCTTAGCCTTTTCCTTGCAGCCCCATTTTCGGGAGAATGTGAAGGAGAAGCTGTTGATGGGTCACGTTCCACTTGACTTGACAAGTGTCTCACCAGCAGTTCTTTGCACCTCTGCACACTTGTGTCTGCCAGAAAGAGAGATACAGTGTAGGCTTTAAACCTAGGATCGAGCACGGTGGCCAAAATGTAGTGCTCTGATTTCAACAGATTGACCACCCGTGAATCCTGGTTAAGCGAATTAAGGACTTCATCCACAAGTCCCACATGCCTAGCGGAATCGCTCCATTTTAGCTCCTCCTTCAATCTCTCCAGCTGCTTCTGCAAAAGCCTGATGAGGGGAATGACCTGACTCAGGCTGGCTGTGTCTGAACTGACTTCACGTGTGGCAAGTTCAAAGGGTTGCAGAACCTTGCACAACGTTGAAATCATTCTCCACTACGCTTGAGTCAGGTGCATTCCCCCTCCTTTGCCTATATCGTGGGCAGATGTATAGGCTTGAATGGCCTTTTGCTGCTCCTCCATCCTCTGAAGCATATAGAGGGTTGAATTCCACCTCGTTACCACCTCTTGCTTCAGATGATGGCGGGGCAGGTTCAGGAGTGTTTGCTGGTGCTCCAGTCTTCGTCGCGCGGTGGCTGAATGCCAAAAGTGGCCCGCAATTCTTTGGGCTACCGACAACATCTCTTGCACGCACCTGTCGTAGTTTCAAAAATTCTGCTCCACTAAATTCAATGTATGTGCAAAACATGGGATGTGCTGGAATTTGCCCACATGTAATGCACACACAATATTGGTGGCGTTGTCCGATGTCACAAATCCCCAGGAGAGTCCAATTGGGGTAAGCCATTCTACGATGATGTTCCTCAGTTTCCGTAAGAGGTTGTCAGCTGTGTGCCTCTTATGGAAAGCGGTGATACAAAGCGTAGCCTACCTAGGAACGAGTTGGCGTTTGCGAGATGCTGCTACTGGTGCCGCCGCTGATGTTCTTGCTGCGGGAGGCAATACATCTACCCAGTGGGCTGTCACAGTCCTATAGTCCAGAGTCTTCCCTGCTCCACTTGTCCACATGTCCATGGTTAAGTGGACATTGGGTACAACTGCATATTTTAGGACACTGGTGACTCTTTTTCTGACATCTGTGTACATTCTCGGTATCGCCTGCCTAGAGAAGTGGAACCTAGATGGTATTTGGTACTTGGGACACACTATCTCAATAAAGTTTCTAATTCCCTGTGAATTAACGGTGGATACAGGACACACGTTTAACACCACCACAGCTGCCAAGGCCTGAGTTATCTGCTTTGCAGCAGGATGACTGCTGTGATATTTCATCTTCTTCGCAAAGGACTGTTGGACAGTCAATTGCTTACTGGAAGTAGTACAAGTGGTCTTCCGACTTCCCCTCTGGGATGTCAATCAACTCCCAGCAGCAACAACAGCAGCAGCAGTAGGTGTTACACTCAAGGATCCATCGGAGGAATCCCATTTAGGAGAGGACTCGTCAGACTTGCCAGTGACATGGCCTGCAGGAGTATTGGCGTTCCTGTCTAAGGAGGAAATTGACGCTGTGGGAGTTGGTGGTGTGGCTTGCGGGAGCTTGGGTACAAGAGGAAGGGATTTAGTTGTCAGTGGACTGCTTCCGCTGCCACCCTAAGTTTTTGAACTTGTCAATGACTTCTGATGAATGCGCTCCAGGTGACGTATAAGGGAGGATGTTCCGAGGTGGTTAACGTCCTAACCCCTACTTATTACAGCTTGACAAAGGCAACACACGGTTTGACACCTGTTGTCCGCATTTCTGTTAAAATAATTCCACACCAATGGCCATATTCATCCCACGGACAACAGGTGTCTCCCCGGGTGCCTGACTTAAACAAACCACCTCACATTCAGAATCCTCCTTGTCAATTTCCTCCTCAGCGCCAACAATGCCCATATCCTCATCCTGGTGTACTTCAACAGTGACATCTTCAATTTGACTATCAGGAACTGGACTGTGGGTGCTCCTTCAAGTACTTGCAGGGGGCGTGCAAATGGTGGAAGGCACCACCTCTTACCGTCCAGTGTTGGGAAGGTCTGGCATTGCAAACAACACAATTGGACTCTCCTTTGGGATTTGGGATTTAGAAGAACGCACAGTTGTTTGCTGTGCTTTTACCATCTTAACTCTTTTTAGTTTTCTAGCGGGAGGATGAGTGTTTCCATCATCATGTGAAGCTGAACCACTAGCCCTGAACATAGGCCAGGGCCTCAGCCGTTCCTTGCCACTCCGTGTAGTAAATGGCAAATTGGCAAGTTTACGCTTCTCCTCAGACGCTTTTAATTTAGATTTTTGGGTCATTTTACTGAACTGTAGTTTTTTGGATTTTACATGCTCTCTACTATGACATTGGGCATCGGCCTTGGCAGACGACGTTGATGAAATTTAATTGTCTCGGCCATGACTAGTGGCAGCAGCTACAGCATGAGGTGGAGGTGGATCTTGATCTTTCCCTATTTTACCCTCCATATTTTTGTTCTCCATTTTTTAATGTGTGGAATTATATGCCAGTAATATAGCAATAGCAATGGCCTACTGTACTGTACTATATATGTATACTGTTGGGTCACCAAAATGCTGCACTGTAATACTATATATACTGCTCACAAAAATGCTGCACAGATATGGAATGGATACTTGCAGTGACAAAGAGCTGCAAGATACAGCAATGGCCTACTGTACAACTATATACTGTTGGGTCACCAAAATGCTGCATTGTAATACTATATATACTGCTCACAAAAATGCAGCACAGATATGGAATGGATACTTGCAGTTACACAGAACTTATGAAGAAAAGGTTTGTCAGTTCCGCACTAGCTGTTAAATATAGTAGAATCTGAAAATAACCAATATAGATAGTGCTAATACCCAATTCTTTGGATAGCACCTTGTCTATTGGTGGTGCTCCCAAAAAAACTTTTGTAGTTGAACTACATGTAAAAAGGAAAGGATAAGACAAAAGAAATCCTTTTTGGGAGCACTCTTATTGAAATTAGTAATGATAATCAGTCAATATACAGTGAAGTAGTGTAATGATGGATGATCTAAAACTTAACTTTTATTCTGTTCCATTAAAATATCGACCTATATGGTCCAAATATATTTAAAATATCTGAATAATTATTCAAGATAGTAATAGAAAGAAAGGTGAAATATAGGATAGAGTGAGAGTGAGCAGAATAGAACTGCTCCACCAGTGTTATCACATGAAAATATAGGTGATCATCTTGATGATATCCACAGTGCCTGGTATTCCTAAGCGGTCCCCCTTCAAAGTACTAGCCAGGTCTATCCTATCAGCTTCCGAGGTATAGGATCGGGCTACTCTCAGGATAGTACGACCTTGAATGGTAAAGATGATGTATGAAGGAAGAGAGAACCCACTTCTGCTGTCTGTACTCTGCCTATTATACGTCACTGGATAAATTGGCCCCAGGCTTTTCCAGAAGAGAGAGTGTTGGAAAGGAGAACTGTAACCAATTTCTAAGTGGAGTAGATCAGGAATTAATTATTCCACTTCCACTTAAAATAGGGCAGAAAAAAGAAAGAAAACACTTCTGCTTTCTGTTGTGACAGCCACATGTACGCTGATATGGGCAGAACCCTTACCAGCACAGCTGTCAGCCAGATGAGAGAGTGCTGCGAAGAGATAAAGTTCCAATGAATATAGAAATAGGAATATAGAAATAGTCAGGAATTTGGTCTCCTCCTATGCTCCTTTACCAATATACATGGGGGTATTGAAAAATCAATTAAAGTTCACATACTTTAGGTGTGTTAATATCCTGAGTGTTATTTAATCAATCAACATATGCTAATAATTTTGTTGAGAATAATTATATAGGGATGCTACACTATGATGGAAATATACAAAAAATCTAATAGAGTTCACACACTTTAATTATGTTATATCCTGAGTATTAATTAATCAATCAACATGTACTAGTGATTCTATTAAGACAGAGATGGCACATTGTGGTAATTTTCACAAGATTATTATCACCTAAGACATCTAAGATGATAAATGTAAGCAGACATATTTCTGATCTCTCACATGAAAGTATTAAAGGAAACAATGTTGCAGAGAAATTCTCCCGCAGTGAATCTGCAAATTCAGTTAATGAGTATATTAGATTTGTAACAATTCAGCAGTGGGGCAGAAAAAGAACTACATCCTAAACTTGTAACAAAAGGAGTAGTCCCAAGTGTGCACAGTTATATAGGCTCTTTGAATAGCACACTATAATACACTGATTAATTCAAAAGTTGTTCACTTATATTCATTACATCGCAAAATATTGCAAAAAAATATATATAATCAAACTTTGTTATATTAATTAGTACCAAAAATTGTTATCCTTTGCTAACACAAGAAATGCAAGAAATCTATAAGTTCCTTTTAACCTCAACAATTATAAAGGATAAGGAATCCACATATATATATATATATATATGACTTTCATGCAGAATGAATATCAGGTGTAGCAAAGTCTTTTGATAGCAAAAGCGTGCAAAAATGTCTGCCAATTCATTTATAAAGTCTCATTAATTAATATATTGAACCTGTAGCAGTTCAAACATGAGAATAGACCACATAGCTGAAAATAACATGCACCATATGAATCAAATGCAACAAAGTATCTCATAAGCACACAAAAATTGTTATAAAGTGGATGCACCTTTTTTAATGCTTTCGTTTTTATGCATTAACTAAAGACAACAGTGAGTAATTTAAAATAATGAGGATACTGAACAAAACATGTAGGTGAGATATCAACTCTTGCACCTCAATTATTTATCATATAGGGTGGGGGAAGAGGAGGGAGAGAGGGGGAGATGTGATGAATAGGGCTGAGGTAAAAATCTGTTTAAAGGTGTAAACAGGGTCAATCAGTCATATATCCAGCCCGATTTAAATGCCGGCATTACTCAATCTCCTCCAAAATTTCTAACCCGGCCTGCTCCCACTTCCCCACGCATACCGTTCACCCTGTAGCGGGGCACAAAGTGCACAAGAATCACCGTTGGTGATCCCCAAGCGTCAGCACACAGCGCACGGCGAGGGGAAGGGGGGGAGGGGAAGGGAAAGTGAAGGTGGAGGCCGTGGATGTTTTGATCGGGTACAGACCAAAGTGTTACCAAACGCCGCTCCAGCAGCCCTTGGATGCCGGCGTTACTCTTTCATCTCCGCAAGTCCGAACCAGCCCATTCCTGCTTTCCCCCACACACAACTCATACGTGTAGCCTCACTGTTTGGTGCTACGGCCGCCCGAATTCGAAACGGGGAGCGTGGCCGTACGACGTCTCTTGATGACGTCAGTGTCCTGGTCCCTGGAGCCTGTCGGTGAAACGTACGTAAGGACCAGGAAATATTCAATGGCCGACTGTACAACTATATACTGTTGGGAAGAGGTGGATCGCCCATAGGGTTTACAGGGAAGATTCCCGGTGGGCCGATACACCCTTGGGGCCTGTTTTGTTTGAGGACATGTGATCCTTTTTATAGACATAATGAATAAGATGCAAAATAATTTGCATATATGAAAATTACTTTGCTACTTAGCCTGTGATTGCAGATGATCTAGTGCAGGGGTTCTCAAACTCGGTCCTCAGGACCTCACACCGTGCATGTTGTGCAGGTAATCCAGTAAGTGCACAGGTGTATTAATTACTCACTGACACATTTTAAAAGGTCCACAGGTGGAGCTAATTATTTCACTTGCAATTCTGTGAGGAGACCTGCAGAACATGTACTGTGCGGGGTCCTGAGGACCGACTTTGAGAACCTGTGATCTAGTGTATGCTCTGTCTGCCTGCTTGGCTGACATATAAGATTGAGTGAATAGTTATTGGGATACGGTTGGTGTAATAAGCAAGAAAATATATCTTTCTAAAGAGTTATATAGTTTCCTAAATTCTGAAGGTGTATAATATAATGTGCTCATAATATTTAATTTTATTTTTTTAACTTCCCCCTTGATGCTGGACATCCCCACTATCTGGAAAGTCTTGGAGGGGAGGGTGCTGCTGCCATGGCCCATGGCTAGACCTTACACCTCTGGTGCTGCCCATGTGGGGCCACTAGTACAAATTTTTCCAGGGCCGCTTTTTGTTCTCAATCCGCCCCTGCTGTTGGGTCACCAAAATGCTGCACTGTAAAACTATATATACTGCTCACAAAAATGCAGCACAGATATGGAATGGATACTTGCAGTGACACAGAGCTGCAAGATACAGCAATGGCCTACTGTACTGTAATACTATAAGTATAATTATATACTGGTGGTCCCCAGTCCCCACAATAAAGCACACTGAGCACAGATATTTGCAGCACACTGAGCACAGATATGGAGCGTTTTCAGGCAGAGAACGTAGATATTTTCAGCACACTTAGCACAGATATTTGCAGCACACAGAGCACAGATATTTGCAGCACACTGAGCACAGATTACGGAGCATTTCAGGGAGAGAATGCAGCCACGTCCTCTCCGTTCAATCTCCAATGCACAAGTGAAAATCGCGGCGACGCGCGGCTCTTTATATAGAATACAAATCTCGTGAGAATCCGACAGCGGGATGATGACGTTCGGCCGCGTTCGGGTTAACCGAGCAAGGCGGAAGATCCGAGGCTGCCTCGGAACCGTGTAAAATAGGTGAAGTTCGGGGGAATTCGTATCTCGGAGAACCGAACCCGCTCATCTCTACAAAAAAGGTGATCTTACTAGACTGAACTACCAAAACAGCCCCCACTTTGTCTGAAGTCTTACAAAAACTACTTCAGTTACTATATTTCAACAGGAAATCTCTCTTTCTGAACCCAGAAAAAGGCCTTGTTAAATTTCTCGAGAAATGGAGTCCCTTCATTGACTCACTGACTCAAGATAGAGATTCAGTTATACAGATTTTTGAAGGCACTAATTGGTACCCGTGTCACTCTACTATCTCTTTTTTTTAAACATTCGATTTTATTGGAAAATTTACACAGAAATCGGGGGAACAGAAAAAAGAAATAGGGAGAACATTGGGGTGACAGGGTCAAGTACCAGAAACACAATAACATATAGTTGGTCCAGTATACGTTAGGTTATAATAGTCTTCAAAAGAAATCACAAATAAAAAAAAAGAAATAAATCATAAGGATATACACAACGTGAGAAGATAAAGGAGGTTAAGGAAGATGTAGCGCTAACAGATCAGTTAGTGAGGTGGTCACAATTGAATGGACCAGGCCTGCTTTATTTGTGGACCAGCTAGACCATTTCATGAGGATGGAGGATGAAGAGGGGGAATACTTAGCTTCAGCCATTTCAAAAAGATAATGTCTATGGACTTTTTGATCTATGGCCATCAAAGAGGGGACAGTATGTGACTTCCACAATTGGGCAGTAGCGGCTTTGGTGGCTACTAAGATATGCCCCAAAACATACTTATCTCCTGGAGGGACATGTTCCGTATGTAAATGGAATAGAGCTAGAGTGAGGTCTAGAGGGATGTCCGAGCGTAGAACCGTATTAATCAAGTGAAAAACGTCCTTCCATAAATGATGGAGTAAAGGGCACTTCCAGAAAACATGAAAGATGTCTCCTGTGTAACCGCACTTTCTCCAACAAAATTTGGATTGTGAAGGCCAAATTTTATGTTGCTTTTCTGTCGTGAAGTAAGCCCTCTATATAAGTTTGAAAAACATTTCAGAATGATTAATACACCTTGAAATCGTGAAGCAAGATCTAAATATATCATCCCATTCTTTATCTAAAAAGTGTCTATTAAGATCTATTTCCCATAGGGTCTGGGCCCTTAATTTACTCTGCTTGTTGTTAGCGAGCTGAAGTTTGTACCACCATGAGATCCCGCCCTTATAAGTTGGGGATTCCAGGTAAAGTTTAATATAGGCTGGGAGGGAAGGTTTGGCACCATGAGATTGAGTGTATGAGTGTAGCCAACTCCTAACCTCCAGGTATTAAAACAAATCCTGAGACCGTTTCCCAAACAACTCCTGAATTTGAGAAAAGGGCATCAGCGATCCTGCTACATATAGGTCACCTAGAGAGGAGAGTCCTTTCCTCCCCCAATCGCTCAGATCTATATTAGAGATTATCAAAGAGAGAGATTTGAGTGACAGAGAGGAGGACGGTAAAGTTATCTCATCCGAAGATGTTACTAATTTGTGCCACGCTCCCAAAGTGGTTTCAACAGACTTACAAGGCCCATTCCTAGAAACATAGAAACATAGAATTTGACGGCAGATAAAACCACTTGGCCCATCTAGTCTGTCCCAGTGCGTGCCACAGAAAAAGGCATCCATAATAAATAAGGGAGCAAGACTGGCTGTGTACATTGAGCATCCACTGACACCCATGATTTCGGATTCACGGCTTCAAACCAGTTTCTAGCTTGACTGAGAATACAAGCCATGTGGTACAATTCTATATCAGGGAAAGCGACGCCTCCAGTGTGTTTGGGTAGAGTCAAGGTCTTTTTAGCGATTTTTGGCCGTGAGCCTCTCCAAACATATCTGGTCAAGATTTGATTGAATTTAGTATATAACAATTTAGTGAGGGGTCTCGGTATGCCACGAAACAAATACTGTACATTAGTTTTGGTAGAAGGACCATTTTTGCAGTGGCAACCCTACCCAGCCATGCGACTTCGTGCTTCATCCACTCCTCAGTCAGCTCTGCAAAAGCTTTTAGCAAAGGGTTAAAATTACAGTCAATTAACCTGTCTTCACCAGACAAATTGATCCCTATATATTTCAATGAGTGGCTCTTCCAGGCGTATCTATATAAATCTTTAATTCTAGAGATCTCTCCCAAGGAAATATTAAATGGGAGGGCTTCAGTTTTAGAAGTGTTAAGTTTATAATAAGAGACTTCTGAGTAATGATGAAGGACCTAATGTAGAGCTAACAGAGATGCCTCCAATGTCTGGTCCCTTGATCAAATCTTGAGATCTAATCATGGCAGCCAGAGGTTCAACTGCCAGAACAAAAATAATAGGGGATAAAGGGCACCCCTATCACATACCATTAGTAATATTAAAACTTTGAGAGATGCATCCAGTTACATAGACTCTCGCCGAGGGTGTAGAATAGAGTGCTAGAATGGAGTCCAAGATCCATCCGGTGAAGCTAAACTTTCCTAACGTCAACCTCATGAAGGCCTAATGGAACCTATCGAATGCCTTCTCGGCGTCCAGGGAATGAACCAAAAGAGATTCTCTTTTAGTTGAGCAATATTCGATTATGTCTATCACCCATCGCATGTCTTCCGGAGCCTGCCGATTTGGCACGAAGCCAACCTGATCAGGGCTAATAAGGGAAGGGAGTAGAGGGCTAATGCGATTGGCGACCATTTTAGCATATATTTTGAGGTCTAAATTCAAGAGAGCAATTGGTCTAAAATTTTGTACTGAAGTAGGAGGCTTCCCCGGTTTGGGAATGGCTATGATTTGGGCTTCCAGCATTTTTCTGGGAAAGCGACCAACCTCTGAGGCTTCATTGAATACTGGCAACAACACCGAGGCCAGGCTCTCCTTAAAGGCTTTGTAAAAAGCAGAGGGGTATCCATCTGGACCCGGTGCCTTGTATGCTGGTAGGGAATCTATAGCTTTCTCTATCTCATCTAAGGTCCAGGGGGAACTAACGACCATGCATGACTCTGGAGACAGCGAAGGGAGCTCAAAGCTATCCAAAATATTCTGAATATCACCATTTGTAGGTTGGAAGGTAGAGCTATCATCTTTCAAATTATACAGTTTAGAATAATGAGTCGCAAAGACTTTCGCAAACTCGTCAGGATCATGTACTCTCATTAATCTATCCGAATGAATAATATGGATCTTACTTTTAGCTTTCCTACCCCTTAATTTGCTTGCCAGTAACTTGCTAGCCCGGTTTCCATGTACATAAAATTTTTGATTCAATCTATGTATGTTACGGTGGACCTCCGCTAAATAAAAAGTGTTCACCGCATCCCTAACTTTAAATTCAGCGAGGTCATTTTTTTTCCGATATTCCCTTTTGAGTTTTGCAGCTAATTGTAATGCAGTACCTCATAATACCGCTTTAAGAGCACACCAAAAAGTAAACACCGTTTCCTGGGGAGAATTCTCGGAGAGGTAATGGTTAATAGAGGATTGGATAGCCTGTTTGGATTCAGTGTTCAATAGACTCTGGTTACCCAAATGCAGGGACCCAGGAAAACGAATCTGTTTACTATATCCCACTTAATAAATAACGGAGAATGATCGGACCATGACATGGGGAGGATAGAAATTTTAGTGATGGACTGTGAAGTCCATTTGTCCGCTAAAGCTAAATCTATTCTCGAGTAGGAGGATTGTACATGAAAATAATAGGTGTAGTCCCTATACATCAGGTGTTTGGTACGCCAGACATCTAATAAATCATATTCTGCCAGTAGTTGGCAGAACGCCTTTGCATTCCTACGGAGCTGAATGGAGAGCGGAGTCTGCCTGCGTGAATTATCCACCTCAGGGTCCGCAGTTAAATTAAAATCACCTAACAAAAGCAACGCGCCTTTGGCCAGTTGTTGTACTTTAGCGCAGAGTTTCTTGCAAAACGCCAGCTGTTTAGTGTTGGGGGCGTATCAGGACACTAAGGTCACCTCTTTATTTTCCAATTTACCAAATACAATCAAAAATCTCCCCTCAGGAACGCTATACTTTGAAAGAAAAGAGAACGAGCAGTGTTGAGAAATCAAAATTGCAACTCCAGCCTTCTTCGCTGGTCCATTTGCTAGGTAACAGTGTGGGAATCTCGTGTTAGAGAACTGCGGAGGAGCAGACTTAATAAAGTGTGTCTCCTGAATAGCAACAATTTGTGCTTTAAGTTTGTGGAAGTAATTGAGTGCCAGCTTTCTTTTATATGGGGAATTAAGCCCCTTCACGTTCATAGATACTATATTAACCATATTAGTGTGATGTAGAGCAAAGCAAAAGTGTATGCGACCAACTTAAACATCGTGTACGTAGCATTGTGATCTGGGTACCAAGGGAGACTATCTATAAAAGGGGGAGGACAGAACAGAAGAGGGAAAAAAATACAGAATAGAGGAGAGAAAGATTTTGACCCTCTTGGGGGCACATTTGGATGCCTAACCATGGCGACTCTAAACTAAACTAAGGGGGGTAGTGGCTGAACCGTCAACACCCTGATTAAGGCGGATTAAAACGCCGTTCTACAATGCCAATCCGGACTGCTCTCTTTCTGAGCTGAGAAATGCCCGGTGAATTTACCGGGTTACTATTTAAGAATATAATTGAAAACAACCGGAGTAGGCGGGAAAAGAAACCAAGACACACAGTGAAGGCTCCTAAATCTCCCAAACGAATTCGCAACATAGGCATAAAACATAAGGAGATCTCAGAGTAAACATAACTATCTCCAAAGAACTGCTAAAAGACACGACTTAAGTAAAAACATAAGAGAACAGTGCAAACATGGGATACATATTATACTTAGGCAACTATCTCTGACTAGGTCCAGTCCCGCTGAAGACCAAGGTCAGGAGAAGTACGTGGAGATGAGCTTGCAATGTTCCATTTCTCGAGGATCTTTTTACCTTCCTCGACATTTGTAATTACCACAGTGGAACCCTCATGAGCAATCAACAATTTTGTAGGGAAGCCCCATCTATATAAAATGTTCTCTCTGTGCAAGATTGAGGTGATGGGGTGTAAAGATCATCTTTTAGTCAAAGTGTCGCGGGACGGGTTTCCAAATAGCTGTATCGAGCCGAGGGACTCTGCAGACTTTTCTGAAGGTCTAGTAGCTTTTAAGAGCGCTTCTTTCACATGGAAGTAGTGCATTCTCATTAGCACCTCCAGGGGAGCTCCGTCGGGAGCGTTCCTGGCTTTAGGGAGCCTATGAATGCAATCAATTAGAAGGTCCACAGATTTATAAGTAGGGAGAAGTTTGCCAAAAAGTTCTACCGCATAGTCATTCAGAGCACTGTTTGAGACATTTTCTGGAACCCCCAGTGGCTTCAGATTGTTACGTCTCGATCTGTCTTCCAAGTCGGAGATTTTATCCCTAAGAGACCTCATTCTGGAGCAACTCATGTGAGGAGATCAGATTGTTATGTGAAGCCACTACCTCATCCATCTTTGCTTCCAAATTATCGGTGCGGCCCCCAATCTCGTCAATATACTTCTGGCAGTCTGTCATGGTGGCTCTAAATTCTGTCGCCACTTCATCTTTGAACTGCGCCAGTAAGTACTTCATCGCGTCCACCGTAAGTGAATCATTGTCCTCAAGGGAGCCAGCAGGCCTGCCGGCTATGCTTGGGGAAGGCATTTTTACAGATGGTGAGGGTGCAAAACTGGGATCCTGTTCTTCTCTTCTTTGGACTTAGTGGTGAGAGGAGATGGTCTGAAAAAAGCCACTTGAGAAACTGCTTTCTCACCTTTAATGTGTTTGGGAGGCATAGCGCAGAATTTTGTTAAAAGCAAAATGGCTATTAAATGTGACAAGAGGCATAGAATATATCAATCAGGGAGAGTTCCATGTGGAGGGTATACTGTCATATCATGTCATAGAAACAGCGAGTGAGGCAGGGATGTGACACCGGACTTACATGCTTACTGTGCACAAGCGACTGAGTAGGGGAGTCCCGGCAGAATTGCTATACCAGTAAATGTAATAATATGCAGTACGAGGAATATTACAAATACAACCAAGTTCTCTGATTGCTCACTTTGATCCCAATATCAAGCTTTGGACCAATTGCAGAGGGGGAGAGCAATAGATCAGTATAATGCCCCTCCAGTTAGCCGAACAGCAGGGGCCCGGCTGTAATTTGCTAGAGGAAAGAGCAACTGTGATAGAAGGTATCAAGGAGGGGGAGTAGGTGCTGCAGATAATATACCTGTGGTGTTATGACACACAGGAGCAGGCTGCAGCACGTTGAAATCCCCAGGCACTCTCCAAGATGCCGCCGGGCACCTCTATAGCCTGCCAGGCTACAGGCTTCTTCAGTCTCCGGCTGGGTAAGCAAGTGGAGACAGCCAGGGAGGCAACAGCAGTGGGTCTGACGGCGGCAGGGGCGCTGTGGTGCAGTAGGAATAGTTTGCAGCTGCACACAGACCTCCGTAGGAACATGCCGGGCCGGGAGAAAAATCGAGGCCCCGTTCTGAGGCGTCCGGACAGGCTGCAATCTGCAGGAGCTCGGAAGGCTGCTCCCTGACTCCGCAGCCAGTGTCCGTCCTCCCCAGGGGGTGCAGCGAGGTCCAGGCCAGTGGAGAAGGTGGGCAAGAATCATGGAGTAGAGATATAAATAGGGTTTTATTCCCCTATAAACAGGAGCTCTGTCAAAGAGTGACCGGACTCCTCAGCAGCTAAGCCACGCCCCGCCCTACTATCTCTTACTCGGCTGCTCTCTTCCCCGTTTCACATTCAGTGTCTTTACCCGATGCTATCTCCTCTACCTTGATGTAGTTAGAATAATTTTTTGTTGTATTTAGCATTGCTGTTGCTCCTATACGTACACATGTTTTATAGACCAACTCTTCTATCTGTAAGCAATTACTCACCCTTTACCCCTACCTTTCATTACGCCTAGATGTCAACTTCCACCAAGATTGACCTGTGATTTATTTCTCCCTATATATTTATTTTTTCCTCCCCTTTTCCCTTTTTCTTACCATTGATGTTTGATTTGTTTCTCAACATATTTTACTTGTTGCAGCGCATGTAAGATGTTGTTCATGTATCTCTATGTATGACTTGTCTCTCCACGAAAGTCACATTATCTGTCCTAACCTTTACTGTATGATTGTACGGTTCACATCATATTCCCCTTGTCACATCTCAAAACCATCTGTATGACAATGTCATCCTATTATCTGATGTTATTGCTGCCTTTTCTAAACAGTTTGTTACCTTTCAAAACTAATAAAATTGTTTTTGAAACATTTTTCTAGATTTATCTAGATTTCACCATATACATAAGCAGCAAAAAACAAAAAGGTAAGAAATTATCAGTTTTTTATTTAATAACGTTTAGAATTTTTTATTTTTTATTTATTTAACCCCCATCAGAAATATACCCCCAGTGGTAAAAGATTTCCAGTATTATCAATTTCCACCCCCTAGTAGTAATAGATCCCAGTGGCAGAGCTCCCAGCCTCACCCCCAGTGTCAATAGACCCTATTTAGTACCCCAACCCCATTTATCACTATATATGTAATTCTTCATTTTAAATATATCCCCCAGTCAAAAAAACCTTGTTGTGAGGCAGCATAGACACCCCCTACCCACCGCCAGTCCAAAGACTCCCCCTATAACTCCACCCCCATGTCATAGGCCCGCCTCCTTACCTTATTGCAGTGCACAGTGGGGTAACTGTACATTAGACCCCCTTGCTGCAGCTGATCTCTAAACATTCAGAGATCTGCATATTGTGCAGGGAGGTCTATGTTCCCCTCCTAGCACTTTTAGTTTAGGCGCATGTACCCCTGAGTGTCGGCATTCTGGGGTGCAATTTCTGAAGTGATGTCGGCAATCACAAATCGCAACAATCACTCCTAGGGGTCCGGAGCAGGAGGGGGAGATTTGATCTGCATATGGGCAGAACTGATTTCTTCCATACTAACAGTGGAAGCACTAACGTATGGGATGTGAACTGGTCGGGTAATGCATCCTGGCTGCAGTCACATCCCATATGTTAGTGCCAGGCAAGTGGTTAATAAACTCCAGAATATATAAATAGTGTTTTCCAGCTCACTGATGTCTGATGAATGAACCAGATGCTCCGAGGGCTGTACAAGCTGCAGTGTTCATGTCTGTAGTGTCCAAAGGATGCACCAGGTGGCACTGTAGCAGTGATACTGGCTGTAGGATGTTGTTCCCAGCACCCTGCTAGCAATATGCAGGGAACATGCAGCTGCAATGTGCTACCCACAGGACCCTGTGTTCTGTGCAACCGCACCGCTCATATACCCATATTTTTTGCCCATCCAGTGATGCACAAGGAAGGCGTGACTAGTGTGCCTGTTGCTATGATGCGCGCACATTACATAGACTTCTATCGAGTGAACACCAGCTGAGACTAGTCATAGCATGGCGTACACTGCAGCTTGTCATGATGCGCATGCCTATGAGTACGCATTGCGGGAGCTATGAGCGGGGCTACAGTTGCGCGTCCTATAGGATGCTGCAGTGTCCAGTGTATGAAGTGGCTAGTTATCAAGTGGCAGCTAAAATCAATAGCAGTGTTATACCTGTATGTCATTAGTTACATCTTCAACTGATATCAATATTGACTCTGGTCTCTCCTTTTCGTCAATACTGCAGACTATTGCAAATTTCTTGCTACATTTTTATTCGGTAAATACTGCAGACTATTGCAAATTTCTTGCTAAATTTTTATTCTGTAAATACTGCAGACTATTGCAAATTTCTTGCTAAATTTTTATTCTGTAAATACTGCAGATTATTGCAAATTTCTTGCTAAATTTTTATTCGGTAAATACTGCAGACTATTGCAAATTTCTTGCTACATTTTTATTCGGTAAATACTGCAGACTATTGCAAATTTCTTGCTAAATTTTTATTAGGTAAATACTGCAGAATATTGCAAATTTCTTGCTAAATTTTTATTCGGTAAATACTGCAGACTATTGCAAATTTCTTGCTAAATTTTTATTTGGTAAATACTGCAGACTATTGCAAATTTCTTGCTAAATTTTTATTAGGTAAATACTGCAGATTATTGCAAATTTATTGCTAAATTTTTATTCGGTAAATACTGCAGACTATTGCACAGTACATTGTATGTAACTTATAGTGATTGAGTGGGGTTTTACTGACCTTACATTTTGTTAGGTTTGATTAACTGAAGGTGGAGGGTTGCTGTGTGGGGGAGGCGGTTGTAATCAGGATGAACATGTGTCTGTAGTCTTATTTATTCAGTATAGATCAGGACGCCAGTCCTATAGGATGCTGCAGTGTCTAGTGTATGAGGTGGCTAGTTATCAAGTGGCCACTAAAATCAATAGCAGTGTTATACCTGTGTTAAACCGAAGGAAAACAGAAGGCAAACAAACCAACAAGATAACAGAAGAACTGCGCTACAACCACAAAACTCAGGATCTTTATGTGGCCTCTCCTCACCTCTAACATGAGAACACCAGGACCAGGCTTACCTCCTCTCTGGCTTAGAACATAAAGTCTGCCCCTGGGCCTAACCATCAAGATGAACAGGGAACTGTGGGGGCAGAGCACCAGGACCAGGCTCAGCAGGGACATCCCCATTGCTCCTGAGTATGCCCCCCACATTCTCCTACTATGATCTCATCAAAATAATGTTATCACAATTTTACTTCTGCCACTAGTTACCTGCTATTGTTTATTCCACCCTGTTTTTTTCTTCTTCAACCACACTGTGTGTTTTTCTTGTAATGTTTACCTCCACTGATTGCACACCTTGCCATTGCGCCCTACATACATGGTACATCATACTACTACATAAGCATCAGTTTTGCCATATATGAACTTGGCCCTTGTATGGCTCACCTCCCACAGTGTAACCTTCAAAGTGCGCCCAACATGGCTGCCCCATGTGGTACACTTGTGGATGGGATGAAAAATATATTGGCCTGATGGTTTTGATGGAACCCTACTCTGAACTGTAAGACTCTGAAATCACCCCCATTTTGTGTCATCTCTTCTATGGGTGGACTATTCCACCCTGGGTAATCCTATGCTGTGCACCCAAGATGGCTGCCGCACCTGGTACCTTGTGAGGGTGGAATACACAACCCTTGGAAGTTATTACCCAAAATGCCTACACCAATCCTGCATTATGCTTATGTGTGCTTAAGGTTTTCTTTTATGTCGGTATTGTTGTATTACTCAAATCCTCTGTATCATGTGTATTGTTTTTGATATCTGTAAAGCACCTTGAGTCCTGTTGGAGAAAGAGTGCTATATTAATAAAATTATTATTATTATTATTATTACATCCGTACATTATGAAGAGGGCCCTGGTCTCTCAATCCACCCATATCCACAGATATCTACATTTGTACAGCGCTCTTCTGAGGCTTTATTTGCTACTTACACTTCCCATACAGGGGAAAGAGCCCACTTCTCACTGTACTTATAAAACACTTTCTTACATAGTTACATGAGACTCCATGTCGGAGACACGGGATCCTGTCTCTAGGTCAACAAGACTTAGGTCAACAATGTCTAGGTTGACCACTATTGGTTGACAGTAAGTAGGTTGACATGGTTTCTTGGTCAACAGGGACTCTAGGTTGACATGTACTACGTCGACATGACAAAGGTCAACATGAGTTTTTCACATTTTCTTTTAAATTTTTTAAACTTTTTCATACTTTACAATTCACGTGGACTACCATTAGGAATGGTAATCTGTGCCGAGCACAGCGGAAGCGGAGCGAGGCACCTTGCCCGAAGTGAGGGGACACCGTGCACTAATTGACGGTCCCGGACACTGGCCCTCATTCCGATTTGTTTGCTCGCTAGCTGCTTTTAGCAGCATTGCACACGCTAGGCCGCCACCCTCTGGGAGTGTATCTTAGCATAGCAGAATTGCAAAAGAAAGGTTAGCAGTTCTGTTATTAAATAATTCCCTGCAGTTTCTGAGTAGCTGCAGACCTACTCCTAGATTGCGATTATCTCAGTCCGTTTAGTTCCTGGTTTGACATCACATACACGCCCTGCGTTCGGCCAGCCACTCCCCCATTTCCTCAGCCAGAAACGCCCATTTCCTGTCAATCACTCACCGATCAGCAGTGCGACTGAAATGCGTTGCTGGGACCTGTGTAAAATTGTTTAGTTTTGTGTGAAATTACTTTGCGCGTGCAGAACAACCGATTTTTAGCCTGATCGCTATGTTGTGAAAAACGGAAGCGAGCGATCAACTCGGAATGAGGGCCACTGTGCGAAGAAAACTACACCAATTTTTTTTGTAAACTCATGTCAACCTTTTTTCATGTCGACCTAGAGTCCCTGTTGACCTAGAAACCATGTCAACCTAATTACTGTCGACCAATAGTGGTCGACCTAGTCACTGTCAACCTAAGTCTAGTCTATCTAACATACCACTTCCCTGAGACACATCTCTTACAGATAGAGGAAGGAGGTTTTTGTACAGCTCTGTATCACTGTGTGAGAGGGTAACTCTTACCCTGCTGACAGATATACTCTGCCTCATCTTCTGCTGTCACTCCACTGATTGTCAGTGTGTATGCAGTTCCAGATCCAGATCCACTGAACCTGTCTGGGACTCCTGTATATCGGTAGCTTGCACTATAGATAAGAAGCTTTAAGAAGCTTTGGAGATTGTTCTAAGTTCTTTTGATACCAGGCTAAGTAGATGCCTGTAGCCAGGGCCGGATTAACAATGGGGCTGATGGAGCTGCAGCTCCAGGCCCACCCTCTAAAACAGGCCCACAATGTGCAGATGTCCTTGCTACTGTGGACACAGCAGCAGCAACTACAACATCATCTGACATACCCCCGCCCCCTCTGACATTCCTGCTCCCTCTCCCAAGCAGTACACGCAGCTTCCAGACTCACTTTTTTTGTTTCTGTGTATTGGAGCCTCCCGTCGCTGGCCTCATTTAAGCTCCGCCCCTACCCGACTTTGACCACGCCCATTTATTGACCCGCGAATCGCGGCAAAAGGGGGCGGGTCCTAATGCAACTTAGCACTTGTTGCCCCTTCCCAGCAGTGATACATCCTGCACTTGGATGGCTTGTTTCTGCTGCATAACTATTGGTGAGTAACCACCCTCTTACCTTTAACACCTGGGTCAGCAATTGCCCCCTCCTTTCAGGTTCTCACTAAAATTATTTACATAACATAACAAAAATATCATTGTTTACATGTGTTATGATCTAGCAGGCAA
This sequence comes from Pseudophryne corroboree, assembly GCF_028390025.1. Taxonomy (NCBI): domain Eukaryota; kingdom Metazoa; phylum Chordata; class Amphibia; order Anura; family Myobatrachidae; genus Pseudophryne; species Pseudophryne corroboree. The sequence continues at coordinate 1,170,651,720 of NC_086444.1, forward strand.
TAGGAATTGTAGACTTTTCAATATCATGGAAAGATTTTTTAATTTTTTTTATAAATCTACTGTATCTATTTACTATATCTATCTATAATAAATATATACTTTATATATACATGTATTTTAATAAAAGACTGCTTAGTATTAGTGTGGCATATTAGATTAGTTAGAAACTAGTAGTTGGTATGTGCATTTCACTGCGGTACAATGGAACGCTGCAAGTGTATTAGATCAGTCAGGAACCAAAAGTTTTTGCGGTCCACCACTGGTCAATGGAACGCAAACACCGTGCTCCTGTTTGCGTCCATCCTCAAATGAATCCCCAGTGCTCCTATCATCAGCGGTACAAGAACCGGAAACGGAAGTTACGTATGCGTTCCACCAGCGCTAGATGGAAGACAAACAGGAAGCACGGTACCGTGCTCCTGTTTGCATCCACTTACAAACTAATAGGCCCTACACACTGGCCGATTTTCTGAAAGATATGAACGATCTCGTTCATAAATGAACGAGAACTCGTTCAAATCTTTCAGTGTGGAGGCTCCAGCGATGAACGATGTGCGGCCCCGCGCTCGTTCATCGCTGGTCTCCCGTCGGCTGTGCATGCAGGCCAATATGGACGATCTCGTCCATATTTGCCGGCACTTCAATGCAGCCGGGTGACGGGGGGAGTGAAGAAACTTCACTCCCCCGTCACTGCCCCCCCGCTGCCGGGTCGCTCGTCCGCCGTATCCGCAGTCGGGCAGCTCGGCGGCGGGTCGGCCAGTGTGTAGGGCCCATAACCCTTAACGCTATATGAGTTTACATTGGAGGGCAACATACTAGGAGTGAGATTGGACTTAATTCAGACTGAGTATAAAACAACATCCCAGCTGTTATAATGTACTATACTTAGTGCCTATAGTAGCAATATTGGGTATTCTCACAATTAAGTGCTAGTTAATTGATCATTATACTTACCCCATAATGTCTACTCTAGATATGGGAATTTCTTAATTTTTTCTTCTTGATATAGGTGAAATTCACAAGCTCAAATTATGGTTTTTCACTATAAAAGCACTATTTTAACTAAGACATGTCTTGATAAAAGGGACTAGGGGCCAATCGCGTTGTGCTGACTTTCTGACCAGTGTGGACTTGCAGGTCCCGTTCTGCAGGGGATGGCCAATGTGATTGCATTGCATTGATGAGTATGCATCTGCCTGATTGACAGGCAGAGCCATTCGCAGGGCATTTGTGTGGGGGTGGGGTCATGCCATTTTCGGTGCAGCGGCATGTGTTAATGGCGGCAGCCCAACTGTACTCTTAGCCAGGCTGCTTTACTTATTCAGTGATGCGATCGCAATTGAATTACGATCGCATCACTGGCCACCATTAGCATGCTGGACGGCCTCTCCCTGTGCTGAGAGGCCCCCAGCATGTGATTCTAGCCAGTTGCAGTTTTACTAATTTAGCAAAACGGCAACTGAAGCTGAATAAGGCCCTACTGTAGGTCCCTGAAACGTTGGCAATAGAAAAGACTGTGGGGGGTATCCTATTAGCCTCGATGTTAAAAATGTCAGAATATCGCGATTAATGACCGATGGTCATTATCACGGTATCCAATTAGAGGCCATTTTTAATAGCCGAAATTATACCCGCAATCGCACAAAAACACATGGGATGAGGGATAAGTTCCTGATCCCATGTGTTTTTGCGGCTCCAGCGGCCAGCGCTGTAACTACCTGTGTGTAAGGTATGCCTGGCACACAGCGCAGTTGCCCTGAGGGCGCACGGCCAGTGGCTTGTAATGAGTCAAATTAACTCATTACATTGAGGCTGCCTGTTATGTGCCGTGCGCCGCGCTGGAGGAGAGCAGCAGCGTCGGGGACAGGAAGGAGGAGGAGGGAGGGGGACTGGAGCCGCAGCAGCGCTATGTCATTGGTAGCGGTTCATTCATCCAGCATTCTCAGCGGTGGGCAGCCAATGCGGAAGGAGAGAGGACTGCTGCAGCGGTGCCTCTACCAATTACAAAGCGCTGCTGCGGCTCCAGTACCCCCCTGCTCCGCTGCCCGGGATCTGATCATCTGCCTGCACGAGGAGCCAGACTGCCAGCGGGGAGAGATGGTAAGTCTCTCTCTCTCGTGTCTGACGCAATTTGTAAAAAGGGGGACGCTGGCTGCTGTAATGTGTAAAAAGGGGGATGCTGGCTGCCGTAATGTGTAAAAAGGGGGATGCTGGCTGCCGTAACGTGTAAAAAGGGGGGCAATGGCTGCCGTAATGTGTAAAAAGGGGGATGCTGGCTGCCGTAATGTGTAAAAAGGGGGGCAATGGCTGCCGTAATGTGTAAAAAGGGGGATGCTGGCTGCCGTAATGTGTAAAAAGGGGGGCAATGGCTGCCGTAATGTGTAAAAAGGGGGGCAATGGCTGCCGTAATGTGTAAAAAGGGGGACGCTGGCTGCCGTAATGTGTAAAAAGGGGGATGCTGGCTGCCGTAATGTGTGAAATGGTGGACGCTGTCTGCTGTAAGTGTAAAAGAGTCTCTACCTGGTGTAGTGGCGCTACTGTGCAGCGTAATTTGAATAATGGAGACTACTGTGCACCGTAGTATGAATTGGTATCATTTTGTGACCATGCCCCTTCCCCATGAAGCCACGCCCCTATATATTTTCCACGCGCCTGCGATGCGCACTGCCCCTGTCTTGCATGGGGGAGCGTAGCTCGACACTGAGACCGCACCCCTACTGGCATACTACCCCTTGGAATGCCACAGGTTCTATTCTCTCTCTATAGGTATTGTGAACACCCATAGAGGGGGAATCCCCTACTTCACCGGTATGGTGCCCCTGTCGGGATCCCAGCGTTGGTATTGTGACCGCATACCATATAACGCCGTGTCTTTTGGTTTAGTATTTTTCCAACAATTGACAAAACAGCTACAATCACATAATTTGGGCCTTTTTTGTTCCTAGTGTATTACTAACTACAATAATATTTATTTTATAATAAAACCATAGTTTGTGGTTTTTTTTAATTCAGTGGATTAAGGAAGGTAGAAGCTGTGCCCTCCATGGTGCTAGCCACACCCAATTGCACAGACCACACCCCCATATCAGTAATCACACCCCCACCATGTTGTTCATACCTGCGGAAGCGGTGCACAATAGGCCCTTTATTAATTTCAGCTCCAGGCCCATCAGGACCTTAATCTGGCACTGCCTGTAGCAGCACTGGCTGTACATGAGATGGTGACTGATCCTCCTGGTGACACAGAGATATAACCTGGGGTCTGAGTCATCACAATCTCCCCACAGGACCCTGAGGATTAGAGGAGACACAGTCATTACTGATACATGTCTGTATATAGTCATATACATCCTGCTCTGATTATTTATGTTACATGTATAGATTCCCCTGCACAGCACCATGTAATGCCCCCAATCTCTCACCCTGAATATAAATGAGTATCACAGCCAGCAGGTAACTGTGAGACACCATCTTGCTGTATCTGGGCTGTCAGACAGACACTATAAGACGTCTCCTGTACAATGAGATATATATAGAGAGTGACAGGTGAGGTGTGACAGGAAATCCCCCAGAGACTGTGTATGGAAATAAGATGGAAATTCTGTGGTGTCAGTGTACTACCTGATACTATAGTTGCCTACCCTCCCTCATTCTGCAGGAGACTCCCTGAAATAGCAATCTCCCTCACTCCCCGAAAAGTCCAGCAATCTCCCTGATTGCAACTTACCCCCATTATGCAGCTATTACATTCTTGGGGGGGGGGGGGGGGGGGGGAAGAAATCAGAGCTACATACATTCAAATGGGATTATTAGTACCATTTCCTTGCATTGGTTATAAGGCACAATGATCCCTATGACTACTTGCATTTTAAATAAGGTTTCTTGCGGCCACTTACAGTATATAGAAGCTCTTGTAAAACACAATACGCAAACAAATCCTGCAAAATGTCAGTGTCTTTTCTTCAACAAGTAGATCTTACTAACTTTGGGTCTCATTTACATTTGGATGTAAGTTATTTTCATGACACGCCTCTCAGATGTAGCAGTACGCGCCCGCGCTGATAGATGTTACTTTCACAATCTCCCTGAAATGCTCTTTCAAAAGTAGGCAAGTATGCGTGATACAGCTGGGGCAGCCTGTGTAATAGATATTATCTGACATCATACAGTATGTGCTGAGTATAAATGGTGACTGTCTGTAAATCTAAACTCTGTGATTTTAGTATATTAAAGTAAGTTATAAAGATGAAGTGTGATTGGATCTGTGGTTTCCAATTTAAAAAGATATCACGACTCTGGTGCAAAAAAAAAAAAAAATGGAGATAGACACAGACAGGATTCTCTTGAATCATGAGGCACCAGTGAGGAGATAATTCAGCCACTAACACAACTAACTCACTGCTAACCTAATATTGGGCCTAATTCAGACCTGATCGCGCGCTAGGTTTTTTTGCTGCGCTGCGATCAGGTCAGAACTGCGCATGTGTATGTACTGCAATGCGCAGTCGCGTCGCACGGGTACAAAGCAGATCGTTCCTGTGCAATGGGTTTAACAAAGAATCCATTCGCACAGCCGAAAGCAAGGAGATTGACAGGAAAAAGCCGTTTGTGGGTGGCAACTGACCGTTTTCTGGGCATATTTGGAAAAACGCAGGCGGGTCCAAGCATTTGCAGAGAGGGTATCTGACATCAATTCCGGCCCCAGGCAGGCTGAAGTGATCGCAATGGCTGAGTAAGTTCTGAGCTACTCAGAAACTGCACAAACTGTTTTTGTACCACTCGGCTGCACATGCGATCGCAAACTTGCAAAGCTAAAATACACCCATGGGTAGGCGGCAACTATCTGATCGCAGTGCTGCAAAAAATAGCTAGAGAGCGATCAGGTCTGAATTAGGCCCATAGTGCCACCTGCAGAACAGTGATAACTAACAACTAGAGATTTGCGGTGGGCACTTTTCGTGTTTTGTTTTTGGAGCTGGATCCTTGCTCGTGTTTTGGATCTGGGTTGGTCTTGCCAAAACCACTCTTTATGGGTTTTGTTTTTGTTTTTGGATCTGGATGATTTTTAAAAGGAACACAAAAACAGCTAAAATCACAGAATTTAAGGGTAATTTTGATCCTACTGTATTTATTAACCTCAATAACATTAATTTCCACTCATTTCCAGTATATTCTGAACATATCACACCTCTTAATATTGTTTTAGGCCAAAAGGTTGCACCGAGGTAGCTGAATGACTTTGCTAAGCAACACAAGTGTGCGGCACAAACACCTGGACCATCTAGGAGTGGCACTGCAGTGTCAGACAGGATGGCACTTTAAAAAACTAGGCACCAAACAGCACATCATGTAAAGAAGAAAAAGAGGTACAATGAGGTAGCTGGATGACTAAGCTAAGCAACACAATTGTGCGGCACAAACACCTGGCCCATCTAGGAGTGGCAGTGCAGTGTCAGACCGGATGGCAGATTTAAAAAATAGGCCATACCAGCACATCATGCAAAGAAAAAAAAAACGTGCACAAACACCTGGCCCATCTAGGAGTGTCATGCAGTGGCTGAATGTTGAAAGTGGCCCACAATTTTTCAGGCCACCGACAGCATCTCCTGCATGCCGCTGTCATTTTTCAAAAAATTCTGTACCATGAAATTAATTGTATGTGCAAAACATGGGACGTGCTGGAATTTGCCTGATGTAATGCACGCACAATATTGGTGGAATTATGCGGCAGTACCCCTGAACTTATACGGCAGTACCCCATGACCTATACGGCAGTACGCCTGGACTTATATGGCTGCACTGCTGGACTGGACTTATACGGCAGTACCCCTGGACTTATACCGCAGTACTCCTGAACTTGTATGGCTGCACCACTGGACTGGACTTATACGGCAGTACCCCTGGACTCATACGGTAGTACCCCTGGACATATACGGCAGTACCCCTGGACTTATACGGCAGTGCCACTGGACTTATACGGCAGTACCCCTGAACTTATATGGCTGAACCACTGGACTGGACTTATACAGCAGTACCCCTGGACATATACGTTAGTACCACTGGACTTACATGGCTGCACCACTGGACTGGACTTATAGGGCAGTACCACTGGACTTATATGGCTGCACCACTGGACTGGACTTATATGGCAGTACCCCTGGACTTATATGGCAGCACCACCTGACTTATTACAGCACGGGACACCACCACTGCACTTATGGCAGCACAGGACACCACCAATGGACTGATGCAGCACAGGACAACACCACTGCAATGGACTAGACTTATAAAACAGCACTGGACTTATGGCAGCACAGGGCACCACCACTGTGACTGGACTGATGCAGCACAAGACAGCACTGGAATGACACATAAGAGCAGGTCGCCACCCCACGCGCCACACCAATTTCCTGCACAGACATTGAGGAGATACGTCCTCTCGCTACACTCTCCAGGAATGAAGTGAAAATGGCGGCGACGCGCGGCTCCTTATATGGAATCCTAAACCCCCGTGAATCCGACAGTGGGATGATGACGTTTTGTCTCGTTCTGGTTTCTGAGTCTGGCGGGAAGTCTATATTAGTAGAGACAAGTTTTATCTTCCCTGGGATTTTCATGTATTTGCATGTCACGTAAAGCAAATCAATAAATGAAAATAAATTGAGCCTGCAATAATATATTTGGTAGGAAAATGGGAAATATGGATGGAATATTCCTCTCACAAATAGCCTAGTCTGTCTTTGGAATAAAATTGGGCTAGTGCCCAAAATTACTCTGCTCCCCAGGGATGTAACACCCAAAATGAGTTACTGGAAAATTGGTCTAAGGGCATAATTCAGACCTGAGCGCTGTTGTATGTGTTCGCGTGCAGCGTACGCACGGTTGTGAACCTATCGCACATGTGCGTTCACAAGAAAAAATCACACCCATTACGCACCATTGCACAAAAAAGTTTAAGCAACCAATCAACCTAAGGAATTGAAATGTGATTGAACAATTAGGCGATCAAACACTGCAAACTGAAGAGTTTGACAACGTAATTGTTCAATGACATTCAGCAATTAAGACAACAAATATATCAGTTTAATGTTTGTTGTCCTATTTGCACAATACCCTGAGAAAAAGTACAAAAATGTTGCAAGAAAGATAAGCATTAGCAGTGCCCACATGCCCCTTTTACACAGCATGTGCCCCCTTACATGTGCACACCTTAGTTGTGCACACGCAGATGCCCCAATCAGGGGCATCTTAAGAGAGGAGGTGGTCCGTGGGCACACTCCCGATGGGCCCCCTCCTTTACATGGCGCTGTAGGCTCCGGCAACATGCCGGAGTCTACTGCGCATGTGCAGGTTTCCCGAAACGTGGCGCCCGCCATGGTTCGGAAACAAAAGTCATACTACTCATGTGCGGCGGCCATTTTTGAGGAGTTTCTTTGCCATGACAACTGCCGCTGCAATGCACGGCGATGGACTTCAGAGATGTATCAAAATATCGGGGCAAGGTGTGCGGTGTGGGCTCCCCTGGACCCAGGGGCCCATGTGCACCACACACATTGCATCCATGATAGAAATGCCAATGGCCCCAGTCCTTCCCTGATAATCTATTTCATGTATATTCTCTTCCACAGGAACAACAAATGGTTACCTGGATCAGGTAGTCCTGATCTATTATACTTGCAGGCAATTACCAAACATGAATGTACTGTAACAATAGACTATTAATAATAAACTATGGTGGAGGTTGAGCAGAATTATTCAGCAGAGCTATACAGATTTATATGTGTCAAATATTAAATTAAACTTATTTAAGCAAAACAGTAACTCTTTTTGCTTTGACTTCTGGCAAATAATCATACTACAAATACACAAACATGTGCTTTGACACAATACCAAATGTACCCTTAAGTTAATAAAGTAACTCAGTTCAACAAATATCTGTACAGTGTTGTCATAGGTAGATAACTAATTCCTCTTAGTAGAGATGGAGTCACAGTTTCTATAATGCAAGCTATACACTGACACTGAATTGTGGCAGATATAACATGAATATTGCAATATTAGGTACTTGAACGTTGCAAACCCGGGTTTATTAGTAGTTTATATTCCTGCTGCTTATGATTATTTATGTGATGAATACTGAACCCCATCTGAATTCCTTAAGGAGTCAGTCACTGTAGAAGGAAATTCAGTTCTGTATCTATAGCTTTATACTAAGTGAGTTAATGGTTAACATCCCTAAGGATTAGAGAAATAGTGTCTGTGTATTGTCTGTGCTTCTGGGATACAGAGTATTAATATAAAGTATGGCTTATTTTCTCGTTTGATGCAGCTAGAACTATAATAGCTCAGGGCATAAAATGTTCTTTCCCCAGATTAGTCACTGATCCTTGTAAATCAATTTATGCATGCTTAGTTTTCCTAAGTTACTATACCTGGACACTTCTCTGACAATATCTGGCAGTTTCACAGTTCTATCATATCAGAGAATGTTTGACTGAGAGGACAGCAGTGACCTTTTGGTATTTGCAGAATACTACCTTACAAGTCTAGAAGGGATCTGTAAATCAATAACTATTACAAAGTTGTGGCTGTACCATGGGGGTCATTCCGAGTTGTTTGTTCGCTAGAAGATTTTCGCTGGCGTGCAAACGCTAAGCCACCAGACTATTTTGCACTGTGCTATCCCAGTATACATCCAGTGGTGCTCCATCCATTTCAGAGTGTGGTGTCTGTAGCTCATATTCTTACAATTATTAATAATAATTATAAATTAGCTACATTTAAATGAATATAAATTAGCTACATTTAATTGAATATAAATAAACTCTCCACACTTATATAATGAAATTTCTGCATATCGAAGATATCTTTTAGGAAATGAAGAATTTGATCCTAAATAAATAAAATAAAATAAATTGAAATTAAAATACATGTAATTAAATAAATTAAAGCTAAAATATTTTCTTTTGTTATTCTTCTTTGCCTTAATCATCTTTTTGTGAACTGAAATCTTAAACCTTGCTTAATGCATTGTTTTAAAAAAAAAAAAATACATTCTTTTATAAATATTTTGTCCTCCCACTGTATACATCCTAGGGCTGCTGCTGCTCCGTCCAGCTACCTCGGTGCAACCTTTTGGCTTAAACTGGATGCAAATAATATTGTGAGCTGTAAGGTGTTCAGAATAGTCTGGAAATGAGTGAACATGAATGTTATTGAGGTTAATAATACTGTAGGAACAAAAACACCCCCAAATTCTGTTCTTTTAGCTGTTTTTATGATTTTTTACAAAAAAATTACAGATTCAAAACCAAAACCCACAAGGACGGTTTTGGCAAAACCAATACAGGTCCACAACACGAAGGAGATACAGAGCCAAAACCAAAACCCAAAATATGGCCCAGCGCACACCCCTTGTTACATGACTACAGCATTATTGTTCTGCAAAGATATTGTTTTATTAAACCTTATTAACATAAAAAAAAATATTTATTTAAATGTGTACTGTTAGAAATGTGTTGTGGTATTGGTTTGAGAGAAATGCACAGTGGAAAAAAAGTTGGGACTGTGATGTATTTGAAAGTTCTATTTTGGTCCGAGTTTGACTAAATTACAGTACTCCCATTTTTGCAAACTTTCCCGTGTTTCAGTGATGTTTATGGAAAGTATTTCTGAGTTTGGTTGATGGTGTATTTGGTTGTATTAGCGTGAACACCTGATTTTAAAGTTCAATTCGATGCAACACTCCCCTGTTTTGCCTTTAGTAAATTTTCTTAGTTGAAAAAAATTGTTAAATACCTGAAATTGCAAACTTGGGAAAACACGGACCTTCATAAATATACCCCAAAATGTTTGGGAAGTTCCAGTACAGTTTGTGAATCCTGAAGGGGAGACAGATTCCTGGAGGTGGAGGAGGGAACAGATTTGCCTAATTGTCAACACCAACAATATAACTTTCTGCATGGGGAGTGGTTCATAGGGTCAACCACACTTAGGTTGATAGAGTCTAGGTTGACCACTATTGGTCGACAGTGACTAGGTCGACACAAGCATTAGGTCGACGTGACAAAAGGTCGACATGGTTGTTTTTTAAAAAAATTTGGTGTCGTTTTCTTCGTAGAGTGACTGGGAACCCCAATTAGTGCACTGTGTCCCCTCGCATGGCTCGCTTAACTCGCCATGCTTCGGGCAAGGTGCCTCCCTGCACTCTGCACAGGTTACCAATCCCAATAGTAGTCCACATGGATCATAAAGTAAGAAAAATTTCAAAAAATGAAAAAAATAGTGAAACTCATGTCAACCTTTTGTCATGTCAACCTAGTACATGTCGACCTAGAAACCCTGTCGACCTAATGCATGTCAACCAATAGTGGTCGACCCAATGATTGTCGACCTAGAGACTCTCTGCATGACTCACTCAATGGGCGTTGTTTTTGGTGTCATTTAGAAACCACTTAATTGACGACTATTTCTATTTCTACTTGACAGCATTTATAAAGGTCAGTTTTGGTGTCTAAACTGAATCTGCTTTCGATCCTTGGCAGTTTCTAAATGGCAACCTACCATGGAGTGTTCTATGTGGCAGCAGTTTCTATTGAAGTCTTTGCAGATTAGACGCTATTCTAGTCATATTCATTTCATGGTGCTGCTCTTTGTTATAGAAAGCTCCATTTTTATGGGTGAGCTTTGCTTGTTTATGGATTTCTGTCAAAGTCCAGTCATGTCTGGTGAGAGACATCATAATCCTATATAGCCCAAATAGATGATATTCCTGCCAATCAATTGTTGCCTGTCAAAATCAAGGAGATGGCAGAGTGGCAACTGAATACTAGAGAGAGGACAGAGGGGGAGAGCGCTTTTCAAAGGCTGCTTGGGAACAACCTAAGTCATCCATCTTAGAGTCTATCAAATCCATTGTCGTTCCAAGAGTGGAAATCTCCTGTGAGAAGTTATGGGCAGCCTTCTTGAAAGGTAATATTGATGTTCTTTCTTACAGATATCTCCACAACAGGATCAGACCTGGGCCCAGTTTCCTCCATCAGGGTAGAAGTCTGATGGAGGAAACTGGGAGGCTTGAGATAGTTCTTGCGCATGGGCAGAATGAAATGGTTAGGTGAGTACCAATGAGTTTGCTAATACCAAAACCAGAGACATGGAATCTAACATGCCGGCGGTCTTTACTAGGAACCTCCGCAAGAAGATATAGGCTCAGCTGTGTCCGACATTGCTGAGTCTACTGGTACTACGCAAGGCAGGATAAATGATAGAAGACTTTGAGCTTGGATATGGGACAGATAACTGGAATTACTGGATGGAACTGATGAAATCTGTGTCGGCTGAGACCAATGGTTCTTGTTTTAGGCTAAATCCAATGATGAGACTTGTCGGGCTGGAACCGATGAGGAGACTTATCAGGCTGGAACGGATCATCAGACTTATAAGGCTGGAACCAATGATGAGGTTTATCGGACTGGAAGCGATGATGAGACTTATCAGGCTGGAACTGACATTTAGCAAGTGTAACAGGGGTCAGGCTATACCTGATAGGAAAAACAGACAGCAGACAACTATAGGAATAGAAGTCTGAGGTCCAGAGCAACAGTTTGTTCAAAGGACCGATACTGAGTCAGTGCCCTCTTTATATCTCTTTGGCTTGGCTTGCGGTGATTGGTAGGTGGAATCACCTAACCACAGTTGATGCTGGGATTGGAGAATCCAGAGTCAGCTAACCGCGGGTGTTATAGCAGCGTCCAGAGTCAGGGAAGAAGGCTAAACATTGGGGTACATGAAGTGGGGTACACTGAGCACAGCACTGGGATTGATGAGACTGACAGCCAGCATGAGAACATGTCCTCCACAGGTTAGCGCACTGGTTTGCAGGTAAAATCCTTTGTGCCAAATATTAATTCATGACAACCTTGATCTACAGACCTGACAAAGTGATATAAATTATCAGTAAATGGAGTTGAAAGGGCAATCCCCACCGATACTTGATGTTATGTTGGCGGAGGATTCTAGTAATTGACTGCAAAGTTCTATATTTCTGGATAGTCATGGCTCCAGAAATATTTACAAGTGCCTATCTTGGAAAACGACTGTCTGTTCTTGTCTGATCTGGTGATGGAAATTTTTTTTTATCTTTTATGTGGAAATGATTAAGGTGAACAATAATGTATTTGGGACGCTGGTCTGGAGAAGGCTTGGATCAGAATGCCCGAAGAACCCTATCCCTCAGTAGGTCATTAGAGGAGAAGTACAAGAGAGGATGATGAAACAGATTGATGAGGAAGTCACACAGTGATGGGAGAGAGATGGATTCGGGGATACTGCCAATCCTCAGGTTGTTTCTGCATGATCTATTTTTCCAGCATCCTCCTGTTTTTATTTTACAGAATCCATCTCAAAATTAGCTATTCAGCTCTTTTCAAACCTTGCTTGGGAATGTCATCTGTCTCAGATTCTAGTACATCAGTTCTGGTTTCAAGAGAAGCAATCCACTGTGTGAAGTTATGGCCAACCATCATAAGCTCTTACTGAAAGACAGCTATTACATCCTGTGGTACACTGGCGATGCCATTTCCCCTGCAGGATCACTTTCCATATCATAGAGGGTGTGCTAGAAGATGAGAGTGCTCAGAGTTTTGAGATATGGGAGCAGCTTCTTTTTTTTTTTTTTGGAGGGGGAGAATATTACAGCTGTGATAGTAATGGATGATTTTTTAGAATAAGATGACCTTGTAAATGGGATGTTGATTGTTACAGTAGGGGGATCACTGGGTGATGATTGAAAAAGGTAAAATAAGCATCAACTAGGCTATTAAAGCAGTATGACAAGCCCAAGGGTTGAGGATTACAAAGAAGGCTAACATGAATACAACTCAGGAATACACTATGGAAATAATAGCGGTGCTAAGTGGGTGTAGTATTAAATATTATCCACATGGGGACAGCAATTTCCTTACAAAATAGTATGAGATGAGAAGTAAGGTTATAAGATTTCTAAAACTGATGAAACAAGTAGGGAGGCCAATCCTGGGATCAGGATCGGAGGGATCCTAGGATTTTGAAAAAAAAAATGATGGGATTTGAATCATGGGTTCCCAATCCCGGGATTCCCAGGATTATGGCGTGCATGCACATAGCTGTTTTCAGCCCGGGTAGTGCTAGGTGCTTGCACTCTGCTCAGATGCTGCACCGGCTCGGACTTCCTGCGGCATGGCTGTGCGTGATGTCATGGAGGTCACGCTGCACAGCCCCACACTAGCTCACCCCTTAAACAGCTGTATCCACCCGTCTGCTAAGCGGGGTCTTCCAAGTGCCATGGCCACATGGTGACAGTGAGAGACACTCACTGTCTCTCTCTGGAAGAATGTGAATGCGTCACTGTTTGTCACGCAGTCTAGTTTTTAGTGTGAGGCTCGGCTGGCTAGGGGAGCAATAAAAGATAGGAGGACACCCACTTCCTACTTTGCTGTGTGAAGTGGATCCCTCATCCTTGGCTGGTGCCATCTTCCCAGTGATATTTGGGAAGATTGCGCATGTGTACTAGAGAGCAAAGACTGTGGCAGAGTCGTTGCTGTCAATGTGCAAGCACCATGTTCCCGAAGATATCATTTGGAAGATGGCGCTGGCCATAAGTATAGATATAAGGTGATGGGGGCAGCAGATCTGGCCCCCGCTAGCCCTCAATTGGGCTCCTCCAGCAGCCCTGGTAATTAATACCCACTCCCTCCCCCTCTTGGCAGTAAAGGGTTAACTCACAGGGGTGGCTCATATATGTGGGTTGGTGCTAGTCTCTGAGACTGAGGATGAATTTTCTAGAAAGTGCATGCATCCCCCCCTGCAGTCAATCATCTAGGGATCATGAGTTGCAGGCACGTATAATTGGGCGGCCATTTCCTGCGGGTATATGACAGCTGTCAGCAATTCCTCAGTGAATTTATTTCTCTTTCTGTCTCATCCCCTATACCTATGAATGTCCACTTCTCCCTACTGCAATATTTACAGACTTAGCAATGTGAGCATGGATAAAACCTTTCCGAATTTACTATCCAATTGACTTTCTCTTTAAGTGGCTCAGAAATATGTGAGAAGGAAAGAAGTTTCATTGCATCTTGTCTGGAGTATATATTGATTTTTTTTGTAATGTTTGAAGACCAGGATCTGGTACAAAAGGGGGGGACAGTGATGGGTACAATGTGTGCACCGAGCTTTGAAAACGTATAACTCAGTGTATGGGAGAAGGGGAATATTCAGAACCCTTCTAGGAATCCCTATTTTGAGAAAATGATGCTGTTCCAACCCTACATAGATGATAGTATTATTGTATGGACTGGAATATATGAGGAGTTTATTAGGTTTGTAGACTTTTTAAATGTAAATTATTTCTATTTAAAATGTACATATAATTACCAGAAAGAAAAAAAAAAGTAGTTTTTAGATCTAGTTCTGGAAACTACTGATTAGAAGAATGATGGGTTAATATATACTTATACACACATTATATTGGCAGTAGCAATAGTTATATATATTTTGAAAGTTGCCACTACTACACTTGGAAAAGGAATATAACTGTTTCACAATTTGGACGGATTAGACGTAACTGTGTTGATGATAGGAAATATGATGGACAAGCTGATGTACAGTATATACTGTAGTAAACAATATGAAGAAAGGAATTATCCCGAACAATTAAACAAAGAGAGTAATGGCAGAGCGAGAGCAATGGGTTGTTTTGAACCCTTTGTGACTAGTTTTAGTAACAGAGAAAGATATAAGAAGGGTTTAAATAAATATTGGAGTATATTAACATTAGATCCAATTGTGTCCACAATAATTCCAGGAAGACCACAAGTATTGCTTAAGAAAGCTCAGTCTCCAAAGAATAAACTTGCTTCAAGTAAATTGAAACCACTTAAAGAGAAAGTCAATTGAATGGTAAACCCGAAAGGGTTTTATGTGTACTCACATTGCTAAGTGTGTAAATATTGCAGAAGGGAGAAGATGACATTCACAGGTACTGGGGATGAGACAGAAAGAGAAATAAATTCACTGATGAATTGTCAAACTACATCAGTAGTATATTTAATAGAATGCAAATGAGGAAATAAATATATTGGGAAACCCAAGAGACAGCTACACCCTGCATTATGGAACATACTAGAGATATTTTAAATATAGGTAAACATCAGTGCTTAAAGTGGTCCTACAGAGGTGGTGGAACTCACCCCCCACCCCACGGCACCCATCTAACAAAGGTATTGCGCGCGCCGTAGGTACGTGTCGCTCAAAATGGGCGTGGTCTCAAAAAGAAAGGGGTTTGGTCACAGAATAGTAATAATGCCCACAGTAGTAGCACCCCGTAATACACATAATGCCCACCGCAGTAGCGCTTCTTATATAATGCCCACAGTAGTAGTGCTCCTTATGCAATGTCCACTGTACTGCTAGTGCCCACAGTGGTAGTGCCCCTTATATAGACCCCATAGTAGTGGTGCCCCTTATGCAATGCCCGCAATAGTAATGCCCCTTATGTCCCCAGGAGTGATGCCTCTTATAAAGTGCCCCCTTTACAATGCCCTCATTAGAAGGGCCCCCAGTATTAATGCCCTTAATGGTAATCCCCCTGTGTTGTATTGCCCCCAGTAGTAATGTTGCCTGTACTAATGCCCCCAGTCATTTAGCCCCCTGTAGTTTAGCCCTAGTAGTTATGCCCCCAATGGTAATGACCTGGCAGTTATGACCCCAGTAGTTTATCCCCCTTTAGTTTAGCCTCCCAGCGGTAATGCCCCCAGTAGTTTAGCCCCAGTAGTTCGCCTGCTTGTAGTTTAGCCGCCAGCAAAAATGCCCACCCCTGTAGTTTGCCCCCTTGTAGTTTAGCCCCTGCAGTTATGCCCCGATTTTAGTTTAGCCCCAGTTGTAAAGCCCCCAAGTAGTAATGCCCCTGTAGTTATGCCCCCAGTAATAATGCCCTCCTGTAGTTTGCCCCCACTAGTTAGCCCCTTTGTAGTTTGCCCCCCCTGTAGTTTGCCCCCAGTAGCTTGCCCCCCCTTGTAGTTGGCCCCCAGTAATAATGTCCCACAGTAGATGCCCCCCCAGTAGTAATGCCCTCCTGTATTTGCTCCCAGTAGTAATGCCCTCCTGTAGTTTGCCCCAGTAGTAATGCCCTCCTGTAGTTTGCCCCCAGTAGCTTGCCCCCTTGTAGTTGGCCCCCAGTAATAATGTCCCCCAGTAGATGCCCCCCAGTAGTAATGCCCCCAGTAGATGCCCCCCAGTAGTTTGCCCCCAGTAGATCCCCCCCAGTAGTTTTCCCCCTGTAGATGCCCCCCCAGTAGTAATGCCCCCAGTAGTTTGCCCCCTGTAGATGCCCCGCTAGAAAGAAAACAATGACAATACTCACCGAGCCCCGCTCCTGCTTCCAGACCACTGCAGTCCTCTCTCGCCGCCCGCTCCTCGGCACTATGAGAGAGACGTCATGACGTCTCTCCCATAGCACACGGTGACAGCGCCGGAAGCCGGAGCTCAGTACTGAGCTCCTGCCTCCAGCTGCCGCCGGACGCCCGCTGGTAACGCAATCTCAGCGGGCGCCCGGCATCTCCCTGCAGCGCTGCGCACAGCGGGTTAGGTGAGCTGGAGGAGGCGGAACTGTGTTCCATCTCCAAGTGGAACTGACATAACGCAGTTCCTGCCCCCCGTTCCGGCTTACTTTAACCCCTGGTAAACATCATAGTGTCCCCAGCAGGGGCGTCTTAATAGAGTAGTAGGCCGGTGATGTGCAGTCTTCTTCTGGGTCCCCTTCTCTATAGCTGGCAGCGATATTGACTCAGGCTCCCCCTAGTTCCCAAATGCTATCCCAGAGTCCAGTGCGCATGCGCAGGTCTCCGGGAAAATGGCGTGTTGGCCATTTTTCCAGTGATTTTCATACAGCATATGCACAAAATTCTGGGAAAATGGCGCAGCACTATTTTCTGAGTGATTTCTGAAGCACTTTTGTGACAACATGGGACTCCGGAGGGTACAGTGAGTATTGAATAAAAATGGGTGCAGGGTGTGTGGTGTGGCCCCTGGACCCTGCACCCATTATAAATACACCAGTGGTCCCCGGACACTTTGAGGAATGTCAGTAATTATCTGTACAGAATTGTTCATATAAAGCGATAGAACACGTGGTTCAGGATGAGAGAAAAGGAAATGTAGCAAGAAAGCTACAGAGCGTCCTATTGGATGTATATTCTGCACACATTAGTTCTGTCTGGTATAAATGGAAATTAGGACAGTGTCAGATTTCTGAGAGATTAATGAAAGCTTCTATACTTCTTAGCATGTGCTGTATAATGGAGCTGAGGGAGACGCCAGCACAACTTGTAGCTGAATGTCTGACATTCCAGGCTGTGCTACACGTGTTCCCTGTTCTAGCTCTGGTCAGTGATTCAGGAGAATGAGCAATGCTCTCTGTGTGATCTGCCAGACAGGGAGAGTAGAAGAAACCTACAGTACTAATGAGGTGCATTCTAATTATGTGATATAATAAATGGGATCCCGACTAGAGGTCGACAGTCATTATGTCGACCCCATGTGATCAACAGACACAAGGTCAACATGGACAAAAAGTTGACATATGAAAGATCAACACTGGCAAAGGGCGACAGGTTCATATAGTCGACATGACAATGGTCGACACATATATGGCTGACACATGTTTTTTAAATGTTTTTGGACTTGTTCCTTCCTGTACTATCCATGTCACAAATCATATCCTTTATTAACCTTGTGGCGAGTGAAGAGGAGCGGAGCGAGACGCCGTGCCCGGAGCGTGGCAAGCCAGGCGTTTCTACAAATGGTGGTTCCAGTGTCTGCCTTTCATATGTTGACCTTTTGTCCATATGGTTTATATGGTGCTGACATAATGACTGTAGACCTAATGAATGTAGATCTTCTATACCACACACATTTTATATCTGTGACATTCCATAAGACGCTCTTATTATATATTAAATGTTTTTATAAAGTGTATAATGGTATTTTTCAATTGTATTATAAGTATATTGTTGTAAAGTAAATGTGAAGACTTACTGCAGTGAGCGGTGCATAGAGAAGAGGAACAGGTGTGCATTATATGGTAATAAGGCCAGGTATAACAGTAACGTCAGACAGTGACTAGCCATACCCATTGATGAAGGCGAATGCTGACTAGAGATGTGCACGGGAAATTTTTCGGGTTTTGTGTTTTGGTTTTGGATTCGGTTCCGCGGCCGTGTTTTGGATTCGGACGCGTTTTGGCAAAACCTCCCTGAAATTTTTTTGTCGGATTCAGGTGTGTTTTGGATTCGGGTGTTTTTTTTTTTTAAAAACCCTCAAAAACAGCTTAAATCATAGAATTTGGGGGGAATTTTGATCCTATAGTATTATTAACCTCAATAACCTCAATTTCCACTCATTTCCAGTCTATTCTGAACACCTCACACCTCACAATATTATTTTTAGTCCTAAAATTTGCACAGAGGTCGCTGGATGACTAAGCTAAGCGACCCAAGTGGGCGGCACAAACACCTGGCCCATCTAGGAGTGGCACTGCAGTGATAGACAGGATGGCTCTTCAAAAAAATTGTCCCCAAACAGCACAATGCAAAGAAAAGAGAAAAAGAGGTGGTCGCTGGACGGCTAAGCTAAGCGACACAAACACCTCAATATCACAGGAATTATTAGTTCTAATCAATGGTATTATTGGTCCAAATCACTGGAAGAAAATTACAAAATCACTGGAATTATTTGTTCTAATCAATGGTATTATTAGTCTAAATCACTGGAAGAAAATGTCAAAATCACTGGAATTATTTGTTCTAATCAATGGTATTATTGGTTCAAATCACTGGAAGAAAATGACAAAATCACTGGAATTATTTGGCAAGATCACTGTAATTAATAATTATAAATCACTGATATTAATTGGTAAAATCTCGCTATCGCCTGCCTAGTGAAGTGGAATCTAGATGGGATTTTGTAATGGGGACACAATAACTTCATCAATTGTCTAAATCCCACTGCATTAATGGCGGAAAACGGGCACACGTCTAACAGCGCACTGATTATACTGAGAACTGATTATACTGATCACTGATGATACTACGGAGAACTGACACTCTGAGCAGCGAGAACAGCACTGGACTATTGTACTGTAGTATACTGGTCACCACAATGCAGCACTGACACTGAGCACATGTATTAACCACTGATCAGGATACTAGAAGTGACACAGAGCTGCAAGATACAGCAATGGCCTACTGTACTGTGCTACTATATACTGGTGGTCTCCACAATGCTGCACTGTACTACTATATACTGGTCACAACAATGCAGCAGACATTGAGCACTGATCAGGATACTAGAACTGAGTCTGACACGGAGCTGCAAGATACAGCAATGGCCTACTGTACTGTACTATATGTATACTGTTGGTCACCAAAATGCTGCACTGTCCTACTATATACTGCTCACAACAATACAGCACAGATATGGAATGGATACTTGCAGTGACACAGAGCTGCAAGATACAGCAATGGCTTACTGTACTGTACTACTATAATTATATACTGGTGGTCCCCACAATGCAGCACACTGAGCACAGATATTACCAGGTATATCTCACACATCGCTCAGTACAGATTACAGTATGTATAATCACCAGGTATATAACACACGGCGCACAGTACAGTATACAGTATGCAGCTCTGGAGGGATCAGTATTTGGCAGGAAGGCGAGACCTGGTACTGGCAGCAGAATCACAGGCGGCCGTATAGTAGCAGCCAGCTCCAAATCTGGCAGTGTGTGGAGAGGGAGGGGGTGAGGAAAGGGAACGAGCGCTGGACTGTCTGAGCAGAGGGCTTGGAAGTTCGTGGGGAGTGAGCGGGAGCTGCTCTTCCATAGCAGCACACAGTGGTGGTGACGGAGTCTGACAAAGGAGGGAGGAGGAGGATTGGGGCTACTGGCCGCAGGGAAGCACTGTGCCGCAGCCATCACCTGCAGGGAGAGTGGAGGGAAACACATCATATATGCCCCAGATAAGTGACTTCTGATCAGAGCAATTGAGGGTTGGAGTTTTTTTGAAAGGTGGAAAGGAAGGGGATCTTTTTCATGTAGACTGGAAGGACTACAACAAACTTGGAGTGACTACACTTTTCACCCTAGTTCGGCAGCCCTGCTGCCCTTTAATACACAGATGAATGAAGACTCCATTTGGAAAGGCGGCCGCTCAGCGATCAAGAGCTGATGCAGCACATGCAGGTGTCTCTGCAAATATGATGAAGAAAAGAACATCTCATAAGAAACATCGAAACAATATGGGACCAAGTAAACCAATCTCCCAGCCAAGGCAAAATATTGTAGGCTGTAGAATACAGCATTGGTGGAAAAGGGTAGTGGGCCAATAACCCATTGGAAAGGAACAGTTCTGGATCAAGTACCAGTGAATCCCTCCCTCTATCTTATAAAGCAGTAAAGCAGTGGAGCACATGTTTGAAACAGGATGGTTCCAAGGATGAGTGGCGAGGGATGGTATTAGCACGAGCACCTATTATGAACACATGGTTTTATTATTATATAACCTATGAAAAAGACCCAGTCTTATATATGTATCAACTTTTAGATGACTATAAAGAAGGAGATCTTCGGATCATGCCAGACTCAAATGATTCCCCTCCAGCTGAAAGAGAACCAGGGGAGGTTGTAGCAGCCTGGTGGGCAAGCAAGTGGAATATGCCGAAGAAGATGGCTCAAAAAGGACTGGCATGGTTATTCATCAAGTTGAAGCTAAACCATCTGTGTACTTCATTAAGTTTGATGACGATTTCCATATTTATGTCTACGATTTGGTGAAGATATCCTAAATGGGATTCTGTATTTTTTTTTTTTTGCCAAACGTAATCTAATGTAAACATTTGTAGAAAGTCGCTGCTTTCTGATTACAGAAATGCTCAGATATTCCTGCGAATCCACAATCCCTTCCCAGAGGAAAATAAAATTGAGAAACTGTTGTTTGAGAACGTTTGTTCTCTTTCCCTTACAAAGGAACAAACCACTTTCCAAGAAGACTGACGTTTTTGGGATTATGGAGACATAATGTTTTTGAATATAAATCCTAAAGCAGGTGGTGCATTAGAGCAAAAGAGTGCAAGAGACCAGCCATGCAGTTTCTGAAATATTATGACAAAATGTTACTGTATTTCATAAGCACTCATTCCTAACTCTGCTAAGTACTGTTTGGTATACTGTATCTGGCTTCCATGAGGTACTGTAGTTGTCCATTATTTCAGCTTCCATTGACTTTTTTATAAGCGGTAGAAGTTATCGATTCCCCCCCCCCCACCTATTTTTAATTTTCTCCTGCATAGCCCAGTAAAATGTTGCAATGTTAAGTATTGACTTGTGCCTTCTGGGGGTCCACTTCTTCACCAAACCCAGCCAAATCTCATCCTAACCCTCTGTTCCACGTTCTCTATGTACCCCATCTGTGTCACCCCTATCTGTCCACCCCTCCCCTTTAGATTGTAAACTCTCACGAGCAGGGCCCTCTTCCCTCATGTGCTTATCCTTTGTCTTACATTAATAATCTTCAACTGTACCACATCCAGCAGTCTTCTGCCACCTGATACTTATTCCAGTGTCATCTGCTGATGTAACTATGTTTATTTACCCTGTACTTGTCCTATACTGTCATCAACTGTAAATTGCTGTTTTCCTGTTTGATTATTTATGTACACTGTAATTGGGCTCTGCGGAACCCTTGTGGCACCATATAAATAAAGGATAATAATAATAATAATAATAATAATAATAATAATAATATAGGGTGTATAATCCCCAGGTGTATCTCACACATCACACAGTACAGTATATAGGGTGTATAATCCCCAGGTGTATCTCACACATCGCTCAGTACAGATTACAGGATGTATAATCATTAGGTGTATAACAAACGTCGCACAGTACAGTATACAGGGTGTATAATCCCCAGGTGTATCTCACACATCACTCAGTACAGTATATAGGGTGTATAATCCTCAAGTGTATCTCACACATCGCTCAGTACAGATTGCAGGATGTATAATCACCAGGTGTATAACACACGTCACACAGTACAGTATATAGGGTGTATAATCCCCAGGTGTATCTCACACATCACACAGTATAGCAGAGGCGGAACTACCGCCAGTGCAACCAGTGCTTTGCACTGGGGCCCGCCACTGACTAGGGGCCCAAAGCAGCGCGGCATGTAATGAGTCAAACTGACTCATTACATGCCGCTGTGTGCTGCGGGCAACCGCCGCCCGCAGCACACAGTCGCCGCCGAGGACAGGAGAGGAGCAGTGGCTACGGGGGTGAAGGAGGAGGAGGGAGGTGGAGAAGGGTATCCGGACTCCAGGTCGACAGCAAAAAGGTTGACACACCTTAGGTCAACGCCAATTGGTCGACACACCTTAGGTCGACATGGACAAAAGGTCGACATGGACAAAAGGTCGACAGGAACAAGGTCGACATGGAAAAAGGTCGACATGAGTTTTTCACAATTTTTGTCTTTTTTTGAACCTTTTCATACTTAACGATCCATGTGGACTACGATTGGAACGGTAATCTGTGCCGAGCAAAGCGGTAGCGGAGCGAAGGCACCATGCCCGAAGCATGGCGAGCGAAGCGAGCTATGCGAGGGGACGCAGTGCACTAATTGGGGTTCCCGGTCACTCTACGAAGAAAACGACACCAAAAAAACATAAAAAACTCATGTCAACCTTTTTCCATGTCGACCTTGTTCCTGTCGACCTTTTGTCCATGTCGACATTTTGTCCACGGTGACCTAAGGTGTGTCGACCAATTGGCGTCGACCTAAGGTGTGTCGACCTTTTTGCTGTCGACCCTCTGTCCCAGACCCGTGGAGAAGGGAGCCGCAGCAGCTCACTGTGATTGGTAGAGGCACTGCTACTGCTGCTGTCCCTTTCCTTCCCCATAGGCTGTCCTCCGCCGCTGTGAATGCTGGGAAGCGCATCCCAGCATTCACAGTGGCGGAGGACAGCCAATGGGGAAGGAAAGGGACAGCAGCAGCAGCGCCTCCACCAATAACGCAGCGCTGCTGTGGCTCCCTCCTCCACCTCCATCCTCCACCTTCTCTCGTGCCCGGGATCATCATCTGCGAGAAGCTGCACGAGGAGCCTGAGCCAGCGGAGACTGTAAGTATAATTCTCTTTCTTTCTTTCTTTCTTTCTTTCTTTCTTTCTTTCTTTCTTTCTTTCTTTCTTTCTTTCTTTCTTTCTTTCTCAATATGTAAAAAGGGGTCATTGTCTGCCGTAATGTTTAAAAAGGGGGTCACTGTCTGCCGTTATGTGTAAAAAGGGGGTCACTGTCTGCCGTTATGTGTAAAAAGGGGGTCACTGTCTGCCGTTATGTGTTAAAAGGGGGTCACTGTCTGCCGTAATGTGTAAAAAGGGGGTCACTGTCTGCCGTAATGTGTAAAAAGGGGTCACTGTCTGCTGTTATGTGTAAAAAGGGGGTCACTGTCTGCCGTTATGTGTAAAAAGGGGGTCACTGTCTGCCGTAATGTGTAAAAAGGGGGTCGCTGTCTGCCGTTATGTGTAAAAAGGGGGTCGCTGTCTGCCGTACTGTGTAAAAAGGGGGTCGTTGTCTGCCGTAATGTGTAAAAAGGGGGGCACTGTCTGCCGTACTCTGTAAAAAGGGGGACGCTGTCTGCTGTAATGTGTAAAAAATGGGACGCTGTCTCCCGTAATGTGTAAAAAGAGGACGCTGTCTGCCATAATGTGTAAAAAGGGCACGCTGTCTGCCGTAATGTGTAAAAAATGGGACGCTGTCTCCCGTAATGTGTAAAAAGAGGACGCTGTCTGCCGTACTGTGTAAAAAGAGGACGCTGTCTGCCGTAAGGTGTAAAAAATGGGATGCTGTCTCCCGTAATGTGTAAAAGGGGATGCTGTCTGCCGTAATGTGTAAAAAGGGGACGCTGTCTGCCGTAAAGTGTAAAAAAATGGGACGCTGCCTGCCGTAGTGTGTAAAAAGGGAACGCTCTGGTACTATTTTGTGGCCACTCCCCTTCCCCACAAAGCCATGGCCCTACATTTTTTGGCGCGCCTACGGCGCGCACTGCCCCTGTTTTACACGCAGGTTGGGGGGGCTCCGATGCCATTTCTTGCACACAGTGACGGCACTGTTGCTAGGTATCCATTTCTCTCGCCCTGAGCCGGTCTCCCTCACCAGATCCTCTCCAGGGGTGAGGGGGTGGACTTGGATGGGATGGGGGGGCCCAAAGCATTTTGTCGCACCTGGGCCCACCGCTCGCTAGTTCCGCCACTGCAGTACAGTATATAGGGTGTATAATCCCAAAGTGTATCTCACACATCGCTCAGTACAGTATACAGGGTGTATAATCACCAGGTGTATCACAAACATTGCACAGTACAGTATACAGGGTGTATAATCCCCAGGTATATCAAACACATCGATCAGTACAGATTACAGGATGTATAAAATCACCAGGTGTATTACACACATCGCACAGTACAGTATACATACTTGTCACAACAATGCAGCAGATATTGAGCACTGATCAGGATACTAGAAGTGACACAAAGCTGCAAGATACAGCAATGGCCTACTGTATTGTACTATATGTATACTGCTGGTCACCAAAATGCTGCACTGTCCAACTATATACTGCTCACAATAATGCAGCACAGATATAGATAGTATACTTGACACAGAGCTGCAAGATACAGCAATGGCCTACTGTACTGTACTACTATAATTATATACTGGTGGTCTCCACAATGCAGCACACTGAGCACAGATATTAGCAGCACACCGAGCACAGATATGGAGCGTTTTCAGGCAGAGAATGTAGATATTTGCAG